>NC_064922.1:664405825-666905825 GCF_023897955.1 Schistocerca gregaria
TTGTGGATAGGGTGTCCTCACCCTCGATCCAGATCACAAAGATGTCATGAATGAATCTGAACCAGATGAGGGGTTTAGGATTCTGGGGATGTCTCAAGGTGGCCCATAATAAGTTGGCATAGAATGGTGCCATGCAGGTGCCCATAACCATAATCCAGATTTTTTTTGTAGGTAATGCCTTCAAAGGAGAAGTAATTGTGGGTGAGGATGTAATTGGTCATGGTGAATAGGAAGGAAGTTGTTGGTCTGGAATCTGTTGGGCATTGGGAAAGTTAGTGAGTGTTCAACAGTGGTAAGGCCATGGGCATTAGGGATCTAAGTGTAAAGGGAGATGCTATCAAAATGTGATGAAATACTTTGAGACAAATTTATTTATTTAAATTCATCACAAAATAGTTTATCACTTTTTAATCAAAAGAAATGTTATGTTCTGTAAAATTTACTAACAAAATGTCAGATTATTTTCATTTATTTTGAGTTTCCATCTCAAACTTGTCATGTTACACTCATATTTGCTTAGTTGTAGTTTTATCACTAACCAGTACTGTTGTATGCACAGTACTTATGGTCAGCCCATGAGCTACTTGCCCCCCCCCCCCCCCCCCCCCCTCCGTATGTCTGGATGACAAGTCATGAGCAACCAACCAGGAACAGGGGGCGTTACATATTCACTGCCTGAATCAAAGGATTCCAGGTCCTGTAAGGGAAATGAGACAACCAAATCCTTTCTGAATATGTTCATTTTTTTGCTTTACCTTTTTTTTTTTGGGTCTTTGACGGTGCCCAATAGTGCTACAATCGCTGATCCTATCCTTTATGTGAACATCCAGTGTATTTCCACAGTTCTCAGTAATTTTCAGATAAAACTTTTATAACTGTTTTGTAGGACGTTCACTCTCATTTGCTCCCCATGAATTTATTATGTTCCCAATCTATAGGAAAGTAAAATTCCATTAAATAATTACAGCATAACAAAAACTTAAGTGTTAAGGAACAGAGGTTTTCTATGAAATTATCAGTTGCTACTGAATTTGAGCCAGGTAACCAATAGAAGGATTCAACTACAACTTTCATTCCACTTGTTATTGTAATGCATGCCCAACTCAGGTGGCACTCAGATTCTGACTCATCCACATGGAGGCTGTCTTTTCAGTAAACACTACAAGTTTCCTCAAAGACACTGCTACTATCAGTATCTGGCACTGGCAAACTCTCAGTGCCAAATATTATGTGGGCTCTGCAGCATTTCCACATTGCTTTAAACTGTGAAACTTCTTAGGCTCCTGAAACATATTTTTAAGTAAAAACTTAAATATTTGGTGCCTGGAAACAACAAGTAGAGTCTGTGAGGATGTGCTGTTTGGCGCCAAATAATAAACTCCAGTGCTCATTATGCTCACTCACCAGCTATTTGACAAACAACTTCAATTACAAGTAATTTCCCTGTCAGCTTGCAGTGCACACAACCATCTGGGTTGCCATGCTCGATAACTTTCCAGAGTTATGCTACATAAGCCAGTATCATGCAATCCTATATCATGCACTCAGCTCACTATTAAAATTTTATCATTTCTGCATACCCTCAGAATTTTCTTTGGATATTTTGCATGTTCTTGTTAACACTTCCAGCAGTACGGTGTAAGTTAGAAGATCGAAGTGATGTTTGGCACAAACACTGACCATTAAGAAAATATTATAAGCCAAAGTTGAGAGATATAAATTGAATATATCATACAGAAACAACAAAAAAGTACATGTGGACAAAAAGGGAAATCAAAACCAAGTTCAGAAGCAGTGGGAAAGATAGAAGAGACTATAGAAACTGATGAACTGTAATAGGCTACCAGTATGAAAAAAGTGAAATACAAAGGGAAAACAATGTCAGAATGGGGAACAAATGAAGAAATCAATGAAGCTAAGAAATATGTGAGAGGTTGATTTTTAGTAAAATATATGCTTTTCATTCACTTCAAGAATGTGTTTTGTCCTAGTCAGTCTTACTCCATAAAACGATAATAAAGTCTCTTCAGTAACAGAAATGACAAATGGAAATAAAACCTAAGAGATATGGAATGAAATGAAACAGGTACAAAAGCTATATAAGCCAGTGGCAGAAACTGAGGCAGTACTGACAGCAACATGAAAGAGCTACAAAGAAAATTACAAGTTGAAAAGAAGTTCTCTTTATTAGGAGCTACATAATTACAAGTGGGCAAGGGGACCACAAATTGGACAGTGCTATAATCTGTAAGAGGGGGAGAAAGGGGGTGTCTTACTGGTGTCAGATGATGCAATAATTGATAACATTAAGTAATACAAAACCATAATCTTCATTGCTACTTTTCATTTTCATGATCATCATGGAGTCATTTGGAGATGAAATTTTATTCTGTTTTGTCCTATTCTATGGTCCACTTCCAACATTAGGCAGAGCTGCTTCTTCCACTTCCAATTATATACTGACAATTAAGTATAGGTTTCAAAATGTTGCTAACTGCCCTTAATTATTTGGGTTTCTGCCAGATTTTTATCCAATAGCTTTAATGTTTTAGCAGTCTTTTCTGCTGGGCTTGTCAGCAACTCAATGCTTCCTCTATAAAGTGAGTAGCGCTCTTTCCTTTCCATAATGTTATGAAGCAGCTTTGTAATTATTGTTCAAATGAAAAAAGACATGAGAGGATCATATCTGCAATATATCAGAAATCGGTGAAGCAACTGAACCCCTGTTGCAGTGAGCAGTCACAGCAAACAGAAAGAACTGTTTCACATTTGAATGACATGGATTAAGTGAAACTATTGCTGTGTTTTAGGGGGTTATTTAGCCCTCAAAATGAATAATATCCAGTTACTGTGCATAGCAGAAATAGGAATCCCTGTTCCAAAATATCATCGTAGAAAATGGACATGTTCAACAAGACTACAATCTGAGAAGTACATTTGCAATGCCATTCATCAAGTGATACCTTCACTCTGTGCCATGTAGTTCACTAGTCAAATTCTGTGGTAATAAGTGATGTCATTCATAAAATGGGAAGAACTGTCAATGGCACAACCATGCAAAAAACCAAAATGTTGGAAGATATATCCTGACATATTTGAGCAATCGCAGACAGGTTTTGATGACGTGCAGGCCTGGGTGTTACCCAGTATAAGTTCCTGCTAATACAATCAGCCCATCACTATGAGATCGCACCATATTATAACCTCCTCACCAGAAAATGATGGGTATCTCACTCATCAAAACATATGATATTTCAGTAATTATCATAGGGCTGAAATGTTGGATTGTTTTGTGTTTATTGCTCTTTTGAAAAGTAGCTACTGCTGTTTACAGGATAGACACTGCATTGTAACTATTAATCCAACAATCTCCATTCAACACTGTCACATCCAGGAGGTCCCTGTTGTCCAAATCATTGGTTGTTGCAAATCATGTTTTGAATGGGACACGACACCTTCAATTTTAATAACTACTCTGGACAAAATATTAGTGACTCCGAGGAGACATCATGCTAATATCATGCTCCAGTGTTTCCAGCTTTGATAATAACCTCAATTCAGGTAAGCAAAATCTGGCTAAAGCTGCTCATTGATGATCAGATCACATACAAACACAAACTGTGGGAATAGGCCACAGTGACTGGAGACAGTGGCCCTGTGTGTGCTTTCTATTTTTGTAGAAGGCCTGTTTGCAGAAATCTTAAATGTTTAGTAGTCTTTCCACTTTGCCTGTCTGCGACTCAGCACCTTCTCTATGTGGTGGGTAGCAGTCTATCCTTTTCATATTGTTGTTATTCCATCCTCGACTTTACATTATTTAACACTGCAGGGATATTGATTGCTGTGTTCCACCCACTGTAGCAAATACTTTCAGATGTTTTCAAGACTGGGTAATCAGCAATGATTCAGTAATCAGCAATAGGGGCCAAAAACTTCTGACATCGAAGTCGCCCTCATTCTGCCAATAACCTTATCAAAGATGGTGGAGGAGCAGAAAGAGGTTCAAGGCACTCTCTTACCACTGGGATGTGAAACTGCCCCTAAACAGCTACTCAGATCTTCAGGAGGGGACTGCCAATAGGGAGGTGACCAAGAAAGAAAGACTGAATAACCAACAAAATGACAACATACTATGAGTTATGGTGTAGAATGCCAGAGGTTTGAGAAGCTCAAAAATTTAAAGATGGAAATGCTAATGCTCAGTCTAGATATAGTAGGGTCAGTGAAGTGAAACAGAAAGAAGACAAGGACTTCTGTCCAGTTGAGCATAGGATAACATCAACAGCAACAGAAAATGGTGTAACAGGAGTACGATTTTATATGAACAGAAAGGTCGGACAGAGATTGTGTTATTGTGAACAGTTCAGTGTAGGGTTATTAACATCAGAATCAACAGCAAATCAACACTGATAACAACAGTTTAGGTATACAAGCTGATGTCACAAGCAGAGGATCAAGAGATAGAGGAAGTATAGGAGAACATTGAACAGTTAATTCAGTATGTAAAGGGAGATGAAAATCTAGTAGTCATGGGGTTGTAGGGGAAGAAGTAGAAGAAAGGGTTACAGGAGAATATGAACTTTGTATTAGGAATAAGAGAGGAGAAAGACTTTTTGAGTTCTGCAGTAAATTTCAGCAAGTATGTGAAGATTTCAGTTAGATTACATCATGGTCATGCAGAGATTACAAAACCAGATATTGGATGGTAAGGCATACCTAAGAGCAGTTATAGATTCAGGATCACAATTTAGTAATGATAAAGAGTAGGCTGAAGTTTAAGAGAATAGTCAAGAAAAATCAGTGCACAAAGAATTGGGATATAAAAGTCCTAAGAAATGAAGAATGCTTGAAGTTCTCTAAAGCACTGCAATAATGAATAGCTCAGAAGGCAGTACAGGAATTGGAAAGAAAAATGAACGTACAAGGAAGGTAACTGTGAGAAAACCTTGGGGAAAAGAAGAAATTCTTCAGCTAACTTTCAAAAGAAAGAAGTTCAAAAATAATCCAGGAAATTCAGGAATATAGAAATACAAGTCACTTAGGAATGAAACAAACAGAAAGTACATGGAAGCTAAAGAAACAAGAATCAATAGGTAACAGATAGCAGACCAGCATTAGAATCAAAATTTAAATAAGCTTGGAAGACTTATGATCAAATTAGGCAGAAGGGATAGATAACATCCCATTGGAATTTCTAAATCATTGCCGGCCAGAGTGGCACTTCAGTCTGGAACCGTGTAACCGCTACGGTCGCAGGTTCGAATCCTACCTCAGGCATGGATGTGTGTGATGTCCTTAGGTTAGTTAGTTTTAAGTAGTTCTAAGTTCTAGGGGACTGATGACCTCAGAAGTTAAGTCCCATAGTGCTCAGAGCCATTTGAACCATTTTTTTTTTTCTAAATCACTGGGGAAAGTACCAACAAAGTAACTATTCACATTGGTGTGTAGAATTTATGAGACTAGCAATATACCATCAGACTTTCAGAAAAATATCACCCACATAATTCTGAAGACAGTAGGGGCCAACAAGTACAGGAACTATTGCACAATCAGATTAACAGCTCATGCATCCAATTGCTGCAGCACATGCATCCAATTGCTGACAACATAATAGACAGAAGAATGGAAAAGAAAATTGAGAATCTGTTAGATGATGATCAGTTTGGCTTTAGGAAATGTAAGGGCACCAACAAGGCACTTCTGACATTGTGGTTGATAGAGGAAGCAAGACTTAAGAAAATGTTCACAAAATCTGGAAAAAGCATTCAACAATGTAAAATGGTACAAGACGTTCAAAATTGTGAGAAAACAGGGGTAGCTATATGGAAAGATAGGAACAATGTCAGTGAGAGACCAAGAATGAAGTGCTCAGATTAAAAAGAGTGTAAGAAACGGGTGTAGTCTTTCGCCCCCTACTGTTCAGTCTATGCATCGAAGAAGGAACGATGGAAATAAAAGAATGATTCAAGAGTGGGATTAAAATTAAAGGTAAGAGGCTACCAATGATGATATTGCTATCCTCAGTGAAAATGAACAGTCTAATAAGTACAGAATATGGATTGAGAGGAAGTAGATGAGAGATGAAAGTAATAGAAATGAGAACAGTGAGGCACTTAACAATTGAACTGGTGATCAAGTAGCAGATGAAGTTAAGGAATTCTTCTACCTAGATGGCAAAATAACCCATGATAGATGGAGTAATGATGACATAAAAAGCAGACTAGCGCCGGCAAAAAGGGTGCTCCTGGCTAAGAGAAGTCTACTAGTGTCAAACAGAGGCCTTAATTTGAGGAAGAAATTTCTGAGAATGCACGTCTGGAGCACAGCATTATATGATAGTGAAACATGAACTGCGGGAAAACTGGAACAGAAGCATATGAGATGTGGTGCTGCAAAATTAGTGAACTGATGAAGTAAGGAATGAGGAGGCTCTCCAGGGAATCAGAGAGGAACAGAAAATATGGGAAACACTATCAAGGAGGACAGAGAGGATGATAGGACATTTGTTAAGAGACCAGGGAATAATTTCCATGGTACTAGAAGGAGCTGTAGAGGGTCAAAACAAAACTATATGGGAAGACAGAGCTTGGAATACATCGAGAAAATAATTGAAGATGTAAGTTAAGTTACAGGCATTACTCTGTGTGTGTGTGTGTGTGTGTGTGTGTGTGTGTGTGTGTGTGTGTCAGGGTGCCGAAGAGTTCATAAAACCAGGAATGTATGCATGAACTTCTGCGAGCACAGCTGCTGTTATTTCGAAAGATAAGAGTTTCTGCATTATGGTCATAATGAAAGTGGTTATTGAGAAAATAGAAATAAACATCCAGGTTCCTGTTATGGTAGCCTAAATGGATCACCTGAAGTGATGCATTATTTAAAGAAAGCTTTACATGATGCTGTGAGCAATAGCCTTCTGTGAGGTACCCAACTCCAAATGTCCACTGCAAGCAGTTCCTCATGCAATGTTTATTTGCAAAATGGTTGAGATGGACTTGCATTCACTGACAAGGGATGACACTTGTCCCTGGTCCCTAGTGGTTAGGGTCACTATACAATCACTGTGTTTACATTTTGTTAAATGGCAGCCAGTGCTACATCATTCCTTATCACCACTTACTGCACAGATTCCGTACTACTGATTGGTAACACACACTACTTCACTGCCATGATTTACATCAGCTTTGGAGACTCACATCAATGCCTGGTACCATTCCCACTACCTTTTCAGTGCCTCAAAGGAACCAGTATGGTCTTTTAAGTGGGTAACCAACCACCATGTTATCCTCAGCCTACAGGCATCACTGGATATGGTTATGGAGTGGCATGTGGTCAGCACACCGTTCTCTGGCTCTTGTCAGTTTTTGTGATCACAGCCACTACCTCTCAGTCAAATAGCTCCTCAATTGACCTCACAAGGGCACCCCGCTTGCCAAAAGCACTTGGCAGACCCAAATGATCACCCATCCAAGTAGTAGCCAAGCCTGATGGTGCTTATTTTCAGTGATCTGACAGGAAATGGCGTCAACACTGTGGCAAGGCTACTGGCAGGTGTATAACATGCTGAAGATTTAAAGAGTAGAACAGGTGACTAATAAAAAGGGTACAGAATCAAATTAGGTAGAAAAAGAATTTTATGGTATAACTTTACTAAAAAGATGGACAGGTTGATGAGACACCTCCTGAGGCATCAACAAATATAAGGGAAATCCCAAAAAAATGGTCTTCTATTCTTGGAGGACACAAAGAATCTGTTAACATGGTTTCAGGCCCCACTGTTGTGAGTCGTGGTGCCTCCGCTACCAAATAAGAATGTGTGTGCTTTGCTTGGGGCCTCAGTCTTGGCTTGGCAGTCATTGAAAAGGGAACTCCTATTGAATTCTACCACCAAAAGCAAAGTTTGCACGATTATTCGATTTTTGAACATAAAAGGCACTGAACTGGTTGAAATTCATATCCAATTAATGGAAGTGTAGGGGCAGTCATGCAAGAACATTAAAAACATTTGCAAGTGATGTATATAAATTATGGCCAGTTGTGCTGAAATTTATAACATAGAAAGGAGCAATCTGCCATCAGTTTCCAACAAGACAGTCACAAAGATGGATGAAATAATGCATAAAGATTGGAGTATCATTCTGGAAGTTCTCTGCATTTTGGTTCCTAAGTTTCCTGAAGCACAATCCACAGGACTACAATGGACAAGTTGCAAAGTCAGAAGACATGTGCAAAATAGGTACATGTATGCTTGCAGAAAATCACAAATGCCAATGAGCTAATTCTTCAAGTGAATTTCTTTTCCATTGTGGATAACTTCTTCAGATTTATTTCCCTGGATGATGAAACCTGGGCATTCCACTTTACACTTGAGACAAAATAAACCTCATGCAAATGGCAGAATTCCTCTTCACACAATCTGTGAAAATTCATACTAACAAAGTCTGCGGTAAAGTCAAGGCAACTGTGTTTTGGGACTGGATGGGGTTATTGTTGGTTGACTTACTGTCTGCTGGGACAACAATAACTGCTGACATGTAGTGTGAAAGACTGAAAAAAACTCAGATGTTGTTGTTGTGGTCTTCAGTCCTGAGACTGGTTTGATGCAGCTCTCCATGCTACTCTATCCTGTGCAAGCTTCTTTGTCTCCCAGTACCTACTGCAACCTTCATCCTTCTGAATCTGCTTGGTGTATTCATCTCTTGGTCTCCCTCTATGATTTTTACCCTCCATGCTGCCCTCCAATACTAAATTGGTGATCCCTTGATCCCTTCTTCTGGTCAAGTTGTGCCACAAACTTCTCTTCTCCCCAATCCTATTCAATACTTCCTCATTAGTTATGCAATCTACCCCTCTAATCTTCAGCATTCTTCTGTAGCACAACATTTCGAAAGCTTCTATTCTCTTCTTGTCCAAACTATTTATTGTCCATGTTTCACTTCCATACATGGCTACAGTCCATACAAATACTTTCCTAAAAGACTTCCTGACACTTAAATTTATACTCGATGTTAACAAATTTCTCTTCTTCAGAAACTCTTTCCTTGCCATTGCCAGTCTACATTTTATATTCTCTCTACTTCGACCATCATCAGTTATTTTGCTCCCCAAATAGCAAAACTCCTTTACTACTTTAAGTGTCTATTTCCTAATCTAATTCCCTCAGCATCACCCGACTTAATTCGACTACATTCCATTATCCTTGTTTTGCTTTGGTTGTCCATTCAGCTGCTCTCCCAAGTCCATTGCTGTCTCTGACAGCATGAATTTTAATACCTACTCCGAATTTTTCTTTTGTTTCCTTTACTGCTTGCTCAATATACAGATTGAATAACATCAGTGAGAGGCTACAACCCTGTCTCATTCCCTCCACTACTACTGCTTCCCTTTCATGTCCCTCGACTCTTATAACTGCCATCTGGTTTCTGTACAAATTGTAAATAGCCTTTCGCTCCCTGTATTTTACCCCTGCCACCTTTAGAATTTGAAAGAGAGTATTCCAATCAACATTGTCATAAGCTTTCTCTAAGTCTACAAATGCTAGAAACGTAGGTTTGCCTTTCCTTAATCTTTCTTCTAAGATAAGTCGTAGGGTCAGTATTGCCTCACGTGTTCCAACATTTCTACGGAATCCAAACTGATCTTTCCCGAGGTCGGCTTCTACTAGTTTTTCCATTCGTCTGTAAAGGATACGCGTTAGTATTTTGCAGCTGTGCCTTATTAAACTGATAGTTCGGTAATTTTCACATCTGTCAACACCTACTTACTTTGGGATTGGAATTATTATATTCTTCTTGAAGTCTGAGGGTATTTCGCCTGTTTCATATATCTTGCTCACCAGATGGTAGAGTTTTGTCAGGACTGGCTCTCCCAAGGCCGTCAGTAGTTCCAATGGAATGCTGTCTACTCCGGGGACCTTGTTTCGACTCAGGTCTTTAAGTGATCTGTCAAACTCTTCACGCAGTATCGTATCTCCCATTTCATCTTCATCTACCTCCTCTTCCATTTCCATAATATTGTCCTCAAATACATCGCCCTTATATAGACCCTCTATATACTCCTTCCACCTTTCTGCTTTCCCTTCTTTGCTTAGAACTGGGTTTCTATCTGAGCTCTTGATGTTCATACAAGTGGTTCTCTAATCTCCAAAGGTCTCTTTAATTTTGCTGTAGGCAGTATCTATCTTACCCCTAGTGAGATAAGCCTCTACATCCTTACATTTGTCCTCTAGCCATCCCTGCTTAGTCATTTTGCACTTCCTGTCGATCTCATTTTTGAGACGTTTGTATTCCTTTTTGTCTGCTTCATTTACTGCATTTTTATATTTTCTCCTTTCTTCAATTGAATTCAATATTTCTTCTGTTACCCAAGGATTTCTACTAGCCCTCGTCTTTTTACTTACTTGATCCTCTGCTGCCTTCACTACTTCATCCCTCAAAGCTACCCATTCTTCTTCTACTGTATTTCTTTCCTACATTCCTGTCAATTGTTCCCTTATGCTCTCCCGGAAACTCTGTACAGCCACTGGTTTAGTCAGTTTATCCAGGTACCATCTCCTTAAATTCTCACCTGTTTGCAGTTTCTTCAGTTGTAATCTACAGTTCATAACCAACAGATTGTGGTCAGAGTCCACATCTGCCCCTGGAAATGTCTTACAATTTAAAAACTGGTTCCTAAATCTCTGTCTTTCCATTATATAATCTATTTGAACCTGTCAGTATCTCCAGGCTTCTTCCATGTATACAGCCTTCTTTTATGATTCTTGAACCAAGTGTTAGCTATGATTAAGTTGTGCTCTGTGCAAAATTCTACCAGGCGGCTTCTCTTTCATTTCTTAGACCCAATCCATATTCACCTACTACGTTTTCTTCTCTCCCTTTTCCTACTCTCGCATTCCAGTCACCCATGACAATTAAAATTTCGTCTCCCTTTTATCTCATCATACATTTCTTCGATTTATTCATCATCTGCAGAGCTAGTTGACATACAAACTTGTACTACTGTAGTAGGCATGGGCTTCGTATCTACACTCCTGGGAATGGAAAAAAGAACACATTGACCCCGGTGTGTCAAACCCACCATACTTGCTCCGGACACTGCGAGAGGGCTGTACAAGCAATGATCACACGCACGGCACAGCGGACACACCAGGAACCGCGGTGTTGGCCGTCGAATGGCGCTAGCTGCGCAGCATTTGTGCACCGCCGCCGTCAGTCTCAGCCAGTTTGCCGTGGCATACGGAGCTCCATCGCAGTCTTTAACACTGGTAGCATGCCGCGACAGCGTGGATGTGAACCGTATGTGCAGTTGACGGACTTTGAGCGAGGGCGTATAGTGGGCATGCGGGAGGCCGGGTGGACGTACCTCGGAATTGCTCTACACGTGGGGCGTGAGGTCTCCACAGTACATCGATGTTGTCGCCAGTGGTCGGCGGAAGGTGCACGTGCCCGTCGACCTGGCACCGGACCGCAGCGACGCACGGATGCACGCCAAGACCGTAGGATCCTACGCAGTGCCGTAGGGGACCGCACCGCCACTTCCCAGCAAATTAGGGACTCTGTTGCTCCTGGGGTATCGGCGAGGACCATTCGCAACTGTCTCCATGAAGCTGGGCTACGGTCCCGCAAACCGTTAGGCCGTCTTCCGCTCACGCCCCAACATCGTGCAGCCCGCCTCCAGTGGTGTCGTGACAGGCGTGAATGGAGGGACGAATGGAGACGTGTCGTCTTCAGCGATGAGAGTCGCTTCTGCCTTGGTGCCAATGATGGTCGTATGCGTGTTTGGCGACGTGCAGGTGAGCGCCACAATCAGGACTGCATACGACCGAGGCACACAGGGCCAACACCCGGCATCATGGTGTGGGGAGCGATCTCCTACACTGGCCGTACACCTCTGGTGATCGTCGAGGGGACACTGAATAGTGCACGGTACATCCAAACCGTCATCGAACCCATCGTTCTACCATTCCTAGACCGGCAAGGGAACATGCTGTTCCAACAGGACAATGCACGTCCGCATGTATCCCGTGCCACCCAACGTGCTCTAGAAGGTGTAAGTCAACTACCCTGGCCAGCAAGATCTCCGGATCTGTCCGGCATTGAGCATGTTTGGGACTGGATGAAGCGTCGTCTCACGCGGTCTGTACGTCCAGCACGAACGCTGGTCCAACTGAGGCGCCAGGTGGAAATGGCATGGCAAGCCGTTCCACAGGACTACATCCAGCATCTCTACGATCGTCTCCATGGGAGAATAGCAGCCTGCATTGCTGCGAAAGGTGGATATACACTGTGCTAGTGCCGACATTGTGCATGCTCTGTTGCCTGTGTCTATGTGCCTGTGGTTCCGTCAGTGTGATCATGAGATGTATCTGACCCCAGGAATGTGTCAATAAAGTTTCCCCTTCCTGGGACAATGAATTCACGGTGTTCTTATTTCAATTTCCAGGAGTGTATCTTGGCCACAATAATGCGTTCACTATGCTGTTTGTAGTAGCTTACCTGCATTCCTATTTTGCTGTTCATTATTACTGCATTACCCCTATTTGATTTTGTGTTTATAACCCTGTAGTCTCATGACCAGAACTCTTGTTCCTCCTGCCACCGTACTTCACTAATTCCCGCTATATCTAATTTTAACCTATCCATTTCCCTTTTTAAATTTTCTAACCTACCTGCCCGATTAACGGATCTGACATTCCACTCTCCGATCCGTAGAATGCCAGTTTTCTTGCTCCTGATAACGGCATCCTTCTGAGTAGTCCCCGCCCGGAGATCCGAATGGGGGACTATTTTACCTCCGGAATATTTTACCCAAGATGACGCCATCATCATTTAACCATTCAGTAAAGCTGCATGCCCTCGGGAAAAATTACGGCCGTAGTTTCCCCTTGCTTTCAGCCGTTCGCAGTACCAGTACAGCAAGGCCGTTTCGGTTTTTGTTACAAGGCCAGATCATTCAATCATCCAGACTGTTGCCCTTGCAACTACTGAAAAGGCTGCTGCCCCTCTTCAGGTACCACACGTTTGTCTGGCCTCTCAACAGATACCCCTCCGTTGTGGTTGCACCTACGTTACGGCTATCTGTATCACAGAGACACGCAAGCCTCCCCACCAACAGCAAGGTCCATGGTTCATGGGGGGCAGTTTAAAATTGAAGAAGAGGAATGTTGAGCAAGAGTAGAAGCATTCTCCACAACAACACACAACCACAAGTTGCCCATCGAACTATCGATCTCCCATAAAACTTTGGTTGGAACGTCTTCACCTACCCACCATACAGTTGGGTTGGGAGTGATCAGTTACCACCTGTTTCCTAAGTTGATGGAACATTTGTGTGGATGGTGGTTCTTCTCCAACAACGAGGTCAAAGATCAGGTTCAATGCTTCTTGAAGAAGACAGCAGTTAAGTGTTACGACTTGGGCATTGTAAAACTGCCAAAGCGTCTACAAAAATGTGCCAACTGAAATGGTTATTATGCAGAAAAATGAGGCATTCTTCAACGATTAAGATGATGATATAACTATTACAGGAAATAAATGGTTGTTTTATCCATACCTAAAAATATAGGAGATCCTATTTTTAGTGATTGCATTCACATTTAATTTGACAGTGAAAAAAGTATGGGAGATAAAAACTGTGGAAGCAGACAAAGGCTTGAATCCAGCATGCAAGTTCAGATGGATATAGGTTTCAGTAGTTTACAAGATGAAGAGACTTTCACCAGATAGACTAGTGTGGAGAGCTTCACCAAACCAGTCTTTGAACTGATTACTACTACTACTACAATACTTACTCATAAAGTCAATTACTGCATAAAAATAGAACAACAATGCCAACATCTGAGAGTCAAATATTGTTTTCTTATTAAGTAAAGGCAACAGCTGAGGAGGAGCAGGTGTAAAATATAGTTACACAGACAAAGACACACAGTAATGGAGTGGATAGAATAAGCAATGACATAAATTGAAATGTCTGAGCAGTCATTAATGTAATGTACACTTCCTGGCCCAAGTGACATGGTCAGATGTCAATGTAGCTCACACATGTTAATGGGTATGTAAATAATTAGAGCTGTAATTCTCTGTGACTTGCAGAAGTATGCATCGTCTCCACTACACAGCAGCAAGCTGTAACCAGACTCAAGTCCAAATCGGAAAGCAGGATCGTCAATGAAATATAACTGTTAGCACTGATGCATGTTTATTACTAACGCCAATTTACAGGTGGATCAAAACTAAACTTCTCGATGGAGAGTGCAGCAATTTATACAAACATAAAAAATTGCATAATAGTGGTATTTATACGAAATATTGACTATTCTGGAACATACAGATATTACAGACATAAGATATTTCAAGAACTTTTCAGAAATGATGAATACTAAATATCAAATATTTGCTGATGGTTGGGTTCTAATTGGCAACACACAGCATGCCATCGACTGATGCTGATCAGTATGCCACACTGCGTGCACTAAAGCTCAAGCCAAAATTCATCTTGTGACATTCTTTAAACATACTATCCATTCCATTCAATTGATCTTCCAGGTTCCTTACTATCTGACAGAATTACACTGTCATCAGCTGACTTTAAAATTTTATATCTCTTCTTCGTGAACTACAAGCCTGTACTTCAAATACCTACTTAACATCCTGAACTTACCTAATGCATAGCATGGGCAGTCTGCATGCATGGGACATGCAACCTTGTCTTACTCCTGTCTCAGTTATTTAATTTCCTATCATGCTTAACTGTAATTATTTTTACATGGCCCAGTTGCTGAAGTTTACCTTTGAGCGCACTGAACGTATCGTTCATGTTCATATTTAGTGTTGTTACTAGGACTCTCTATTTAACAAGGTGTGAACTGTGTCATATGCTGAGTCATCACTGTGAAGAACATGGAGATATCGTGCACTCATATGGGACAGTGTTATCAGTACCTGACAACAGCTTGAAAGAAACCTGTTTGGGGGTGTCCATATGACTGGCCGGTTGACTCATGCAATATCCAGATTTCTGGGTCATGCAGATGTGACACAACAATTAGCCAGTCAACTTCATTGGCTAAAGCACTAATCATGTTCCAAAAATTTTCCTCCTTTTTCGTCATTAATTTGTTACCTCCTCTGCCACTACATTCCATTGACTAAGGCATGACACCTTCTGAGTTTCTTCTAAGTTGGTGCTGTGTCTTTCATATGTAGACACACACAACTTCTTCTTATCTGCTTCTAAACGTCTTAATGTTCTTGCAACACAGACAGATATTATTGTAATAAATAATTTATTTCACCTGACGTGCTATTTTCAGCTGTCATTTTGTTAAACTGCAGACTGCCTCTAGCCACAGACAATAATTAAAAATAAAATAATTATTATAATTAATTATATTTAATTTTGCTTAATGAATTAGCTATGGAAGAACAGAAAGACTGATAGAAGACAACCAAATAGAAAATCAGTTTGCATTCTGGATAAATGAAGGAACACCTGAGACATTACTGATTCTAGGATTTAGCTCATAAGATAAATTGATGAAAGACAAACCTAAATTTATAGCATTTGTAGACTGGAATGCATGCTACGGAATTCTACAGCTATTAGAGAATAGAATATTGGGGGATAAGAAAGGGTTGTAGCCTACCCCCATATTACTCACTCTGTACAAGGAGCAAGTAATAAAATATATTAATTATAAATCTGGAAGGTGAATTCTGGAGTTATTAGAATATAGAATTGGGGGGGGGGAAGGGGGGGGGAGGTGAGAAAGGGGTGTAGCCTATTCTCTTTATAGCTCCCACTATACAAGGAGTAACAGTAACAGAAATTAAGGATGTAGATGAGGTTTGTTATTGAAGAGGAAGACCAAGGCTTGAATAGGATGAGCTAGTTCAAACTGACATAGACTTTAGTAAATTAAGAAGCATATACAAGAAAGACTAGTATGAAGAGTTGCAGCAAACCCATCTCCACACTGTTGGCTGTAACACAAACAATCTTGTATTTTATATGGAAATAAACGTCTTGTTTCTCAGTCAAGATGATATTTTTACAACTCAAGTTTCCCCAAGTTATAATGTTGACAAGGTAATCTCTTAAGAAAATGAAGAGAAATTCAATAATGTCTGTTTTTATAAAGACTGGAAGTAAATAAGAAACTGAAAATGTCATATCTAATAAAATACATTTTTGCATGCTTTCCTAAGTAGTACTAAAACAAGGTCCATCAGGTAAACTAAAACAAATTAAATTAAAACAGATTATTAAGTGGATCCAAAAAAACTTACCTGTTTTCAACTTTCACCAATAGACCTCACTTCTTTCTTGCAGACTGAGACTTATAATTTTACTTTTCTACAATGTAAATAAGATTTGCATATATCTATATATACATTAAAAAACACAGCAGTTGCACTTGTAGTGACTCACATAAGGCAAAATCCATTCTTCTAATAGGAGAACTCATTAGGGGATCATGGCCATCAGTAGAGATAGAGTCGTATGGAGTTTCAACACCATTCATTGGGGAGCTCACTGGCAAAGACATGCTCCGATCAAACCTAGCACAAAGAGTGCCAAAACAATTTTAGATTATATGAAAATTTTGAATACACTGAATGAAAAGATTCTTCCATATGCTGAAGAAATGAACATTGAGTAATTGCACTTCCAGTATCATGTACTGAAAACTTTTTGGTCATTAGGTTACTGCACTTGAGTGTTTTAAATCATTACTCATTTGTACAACAGAACCTGTTACTAGAACTGTTAATTATTGAAACAATGTGTACATTTTCAGCTTACAGTGAATGTTTTCATTCACCACACTCAAGTCTTATTTTTATTTACAAATGAATTTTTGCATAGTAGTTTTCTTGCCTTGGATCTCTTGTTAACTACAAAGAAGATACTCAAATAATAAATTAATAAAAACTGAGAAGAGTCACAATGGAAAAAGCAATAAAGCAGATATTTTTTCATAATATCAATGGCAATAGCAACTAATAGAAAAATAAAAGCCAAAATCCATTACTGATGATGAATGATAACACATGAAACTCAAGTATCAGAAGACTTGTCCCTGAATGTCATTTGTTCCAAATTCTGACAACTGTCCTGGTTTCTTATTAAATCCTTACAGTGAAACTTGTCACTTCACCATCACTTGTTTTCTGTTCCAATCTGTGTTTATGAATCTGGCATAAATAAGACTGTAAATCAAAATATCACAGCTTCAGGCTAACTGTATTTATCTGTTACTGGGTCATGTAATTCCATTCAGATGGCATACTGTAGATACAAAAACCACACTTCGTTAGCAAATTACTAAATAAACATCAATCAGGACAAAATGTGTATAATATACATTTGAACTATCCAAGGCATCGTATAGTAATGGCAGCAGATACACAAAGTACCAGTATCATTTTATGTCCTTCCTATAATGGCAATGAATAGTATGGAGGAAGAATGACTCACTATGCATCCATGTAAGCCCAAATTACTGTAATTTTACAACTATGGTCATTTTGAAATTCACACTTGAGTACAAGCAAAATTTTTACTGACTCATCTTGAAACATATGGTCTCTGCATTTCAAATATAAACCATTACATAATGCAGAGCTTCCCTATTTAACAGGATATAGCTAGAAATTCATAGGATGCTTTCAAAGTGGCTAACTGAATCTGAGAAATATCATTTACTTATCTTAATTTTTTGTCTCCCTCCTGTTAATCGGCATTACTAAGTGTCTCAAAATGACAAAGTATAACCAAAAATTGGTTTTCTGAAGACTCACACCTTAAATAACTTACACTTCCTCAGAATTCAACAAATGAAGCTGCCTAACATGTTGAATCTTGTGGTTGTATCATCTTAAAGCATTCCTCTGATGTATATCACTAGATGTTTAGCTGGTTTGAAATTCCAAGTGATTTTTCAGTTATGGTGTAATCAAATGTAATTGTGTATTCTTACTTAGGTACACACATCACATTGCACATTGTTATGTTACAGGTCAGCTACCAGCTTTGCACAATGTCCTGATCATTTGAAAGTCCACATGCTATTTGCAGAAATTTTCTAATGGCGTTTCATACCTGCGTACTACTGCATCATCTGCATATGGCCTCAGAGAGCTACAAATGTTATCTATCAAGTCATTCATATGTATTATAACTCTACTATCACATTTCCTTGTCTATTATTGCTTTCACCCTAGTGATGTTTCCCTGCTGAGAATTGCAAACTGATTTCTGATCTTTATGAAATCTTCGGTATGAATAACATCATAACGATTAAGATGAAGACCACATGTCACCCAAAAAATAAAGGGGAGAGTTAACTCTCTATATTCAAAAGCAATGTACACAAAATTAACAAGCAGCTGCTTGAACAATGTTGGGAAAATGTTTCAAAATGGAATATTCCTGTTTACAAACAAAATATTTCTTAGTTTCATTTGATTAAACCACATAAGCTATCAATTAAAATATGTTAATGCCATTTGACCCACTCTCATACATACAGGTTCATGTTAAAAGATATAAGAGCAATGAGAAGTTATTGGAGGTGGGTGGATATTTATCACTAATGTGACATGTGGGAATCTACATAGCATTAGATTATTTTAGAGGTAATTTTCTGCTTTTCCTTCAGATTTTCTCTTCATTTTTACAATTATTATACAGGCTGCAGCAAAAGTCAGTTACCCAAAAATGCAGTATGGTATTTTGTTGCTTTAATAGTTCATACAACTTGTTCAAAATGCCATCCATTGTTAAAGTGACATTTAACACACCATTTAAATACTGATGTAAATAAAATAGAAAGAAACTTTCACATGAGAAAAATATATTAAAAACAAAGATTCCAAGACTTACCAAGCGGGAAAGCGCCGGCAGACAGGCACATGAACAAAACACACAAACACACACACAGAATTACGAGCTTTCGCAACTGGCAGTTGCTTCGTCAGGAAAGAGGGAAGGAGAGGGAAAAATGAAAGGATGTGGGTTTTAAGGGAGAGGGTAAGGAGTCATTCCAATCCCGGGAGCGGAAAGACTTCCCTTAGGGGAAAAAAAGGACAGGTGTACACTCGCACACACACACACACACACACACACACACACACACACACACACACACATATCCATCCGCACATATGAGCGGATGGATATGCGTGTATGTGTGTGCGAGTGTACACCTGTCCTTTTTTTTTTCCCCTAAGGGAAGTCTTTCCGCTCCCGGGATTGGAATGACTCCTTACCCTCTCCCTTAAAACCCACATCCTTTCATTTTTCCCTCTCCTTCCCTCTTTCCTGACGAAGCAACTGCCAGTTGCGAAAGCTCGTAATTCTGTGTGTGTGTTTGTGTGTTTTGTTCATGTGCCTGTCTGCCGGCGCTTTCCCGCTTGGTAAGTCTTGGAATCTTTGTTTTTAATACATTTAAATACTGATTTACATATATTGTCACATAGATCCCATCATAACCAAAAAGTTTTCAAATTACTGATTAAGCAAATCCATTAAATACTATAGGCTTGATGGTTTTGTAGCTAGAACACTGCCTTTCTGTATCGCCCACATTAAAAAATCACAGTGTCTAAAGTCCAATGATCTTGGAGGCCAATCTATTTTACACTGCCTTCCACTCCACTCCTGAAAATTATCAGCCAAAAATGCATGGACATGGTGGATAACTCTCTCACTGCCAAATGAGGTTGTTTTGTACAGCTCCAAGTACAATTCAATAAAACTTCTCTTAACGCTTCAAAACACCTTTCTCTAGTCATGGACCCATCCAAAAACTAAGATATATCACTTCTTTGCTGCATTATACCAGCCCGAATCATAGATCCAGTAACATTTAACTCCTCCTCAATAACAAATTGCAGAGATTCAAAAGACCAGTACACAAAGATGTGTTTGTTATTTGTTCTGTTTCACTTAAAAGATGCGCCATCAAACCACAGGATTGTTTTGTGGAAATTAGGAGCACTTTCACAGCAGACGTTAAAAACAAGACACTCTCCTTAAACTTTTGTTGGAAAATTGTAGTCCCTTAGAAGCCCTCCCTGCAGGACTATGCAACAAGCTGTGCATTTTCTTCAATAGTAACTAATTTTGGGTGGCCACTACATGGTGAGTCAGCAAGAGAGCTGGTCAACTCAACCTTCAATTTGTTTTGTTGGTAGGTTGCCTGCTTGGTGACTGTGTATGCGGGAACTTTTCAATGAAAGATTGTCTTAGGTCTTCAACCTATAAAGCAAACATGTGCTGTTCTGTAGACAACTTTATGTTCGTAATGTACACTTCTCACACTTACAGTGAATGCACAAATGACGCTAAGGCTCAGAATGTCATTTGTTAATAACAAACCAGTCCTGCCATCATTCTTTAAACAAATTTTGCTGCAAGCAGGTTTCACAATTTTTTTCACTGTAATTGCATAACTCAATTACTAAGCTAAAATATGACCATAGACAGAAATGTGCAGCAGTTAACAGTCTCATGCTGCATCACGTCTTCGTAAATTTTCAAAAAGATTTTTACCTGTTGCTTGCTCTCCCTTTTCTTCTTTATCCAGAATTTTTCTTTCTAATTGTTCATTAGAAACTCATACTCTGTCAATAGGATGCCAAAACTCTGGCATACTATTTTGGTCACTACCTTTCACTGTATATGAAATACAATCAAAATGTAACCTTGTCTATGAAAGGACTACCAAATTTGCTTGATGGAAAATCATAAACTTTTTTAATTACACTGAAAAATAAGGGTTCTTGTAAGCACAAGAAATGGCAAATTTGATGGTGAAAATTTTATACTGCTTCATTAAATACACTCACATCACCTATTATAAGCAACTTGAGAATGACAATAATTAAAGAATGGAGCAAATATCTCCAGTAAATAAATTCAGTTAACCATAGGTAAAGTTTGTAGCACTAAAATAGAAATTCAGCCACATATAACATTATTACAGTCTGCAGAAACGAAATTATCTGGGAATCCTTTCTTCTGTCACATTATGTCACAAGTGTAATTCACAATCTCCACACACCAATCCCAAACTAATAAATAACGTGTGTCAGCCTGTACACTCGTCATCCTAAGTCATATTATTAAAAATACTTACATAGATATACACATTTTTACATATTAATGGTCTTTTGAGTTGTGCTTATATTCATGGATACATGTTAACAGGTAAGGCCTACCTGTTGCAGTTTATAAGGACTTAATGAAAATCAAACCTGTGCTAGAAAAACAGTAATTACTCGATACACAGACTTATACAAGAGCATGTAAAGAAGTGTTGTATATTTCTAATCCAAACAGGAGAAACTTAGGGCAGTTTTTGTTGCTAAAAATATAATGTGTTGTGACTCGCTGATCTTTCAAAGTGCCACTGCGCAGTTACGCGCGTCCTCTACATGCGGCGCTCTCTGCCAGCCGTGCAGCAACAGTGCCACCTAAGCGGCCAGCCAGCCAGTGGCCGCTAGACTTGGACTCAGTTATGATTTCACTGTTAACAGTGTACACATGACTTACTCAGTTTGCCGGCTGGAGTGACCGTGCAGTTCTAGGCGCTACAGTCTGAAACCGAGCTACCGCTATGGTCGCAGGTTTGAATCCTGCCTTGGGCATGGATGTGTGTGATGTCCTTAGGTTAGTTAGGTTTAATTAGGTCTAAGTTCTAGGGGACTGATGACCTCAGAAGTTAAGTCGCATAGTGCTCAGAGCCATTTGAACCATTTGACTCTTACTCTGTTTACTTGATGTGTGACTTTCATGTATTGCATCTTCCTTGAAATATACATGTTCAACTTGAAGTTATTACAATTGGCGACAAGGTAGTGATTTTTCTATTCCATCGTTGACCCACATGTTTCCATGGCTACTTTAGAGCAACTATTGCAAGGTCTCATAGAACAGCAAACGCTTCTCACAAATGTGATTAGTGATTTTGTTGCGGTATCAAATGCGGGACGTCTCTTGTCGTTGTCTCTACCTACTTTTCCTCCTTACGATGAGACGGCGGAAGACTGGTCTGATTATGAAAAACGTCCTCGACAGCACTTTCATGTCGCGGCATTTCATGTCGCGGACGATCAAACATGTAAGTCTCTGTTCCTTTCATGGATTTCACCTCAAATGTATCGGTTGTTGT
This sequence comes from Schistocerca gregaria, assembly GCF_023897955.1. NCBI lineage: Eukaryota > Metazoa > Arthropoda > Insecta > Orthoptera > Acrididae > Schistocerca > Schistocerca gregaria. The sequence continues at coordinate 664,428,000 of NC_064922.1, forward strand.
CGCAATTGGCTCCTTTGAAAGATCCTGCATCTTTCTCTTTTGCTGAAATGTGATCACTTCTGTCCGTCTATTTTCAAAAGCGAACACAGGTGTAGCCTCTCATGTTGCCTTTTATCGTTGTCAAAAACAACTGAATCAATCCTATCGCGCTTGGGCTGCTGAACTTCATGGCCTCAGTAGGAAGTGTCAAATTGTTACTGAAGTTCACAAAGAATCCCATGCCGATTCCGTGGTACGGGATGCTGTTATCTGATTGGTGCCCGACAAAGAAGTTAGGCAACGAGCCCTTCAGTTGGCAAATCTGACTCCAGATGAAGTCCTATCCATCACTCAGTCTTTTAAAATTTCTAGCGCCACTGGAGCGCAAATAGAGGCATGGGGCAACGTCGGGAAAAATACAACCACTGTGCGATGTTGACGAAGTGTGTGGTGTGTCCCTGCCGGCCGACGTGGCCGCAGTACACTCCCAAGCGCAGCCTCGGCCTAACTGTAAACAAACCCTAAGAAACTGTAGCAAAACCCTTCCTCCATGTCTGTGGTGTTTTACAAAACATTCACAAAAAGATTGTCCACAACATTTGGCCATGTGTTACAAATGCAAAGAAAAGGGTCATGTGTCATCCATTTGCAAATCCAACTGCATACATGATGTTCATGAACATGAGCTGATTCTGATTCTGTGTAGTCTGTCAATTGTACTTCTTCCCTTTCAGGGAAGTTATTCCTCACTGTCCAAATACTTGGTCGAGATGTTTGCATGCTGGTGGATACTAGTTCTGCTGCCACTATCATCAATTCTCAGATGTATCTTCAGTTGGGTTCTCCAATCTTATCACCTGTCACTAGGCAATTACAGACTTACAATAAACACAAGATTTCTCTCTTGGGACAATTTGATGCTGAGGTATCTTACAAATCTGCCATTCACACTGTTCCCATATTTGTGGTCGACCATAGTAATGCGGAGAATCTTTTTGGTTTCTATGCCTTTTGCGTTTTTGGGTTCTCCATAGATGACTCTGTCAATATTGTCTCTGATGCTATTCCTTATGCTCAATTGGATTCCTTGTCAACGACATTTTCATCCTTTTTTTCTCCTGGGTTAGACCATGCAAACGACTTTGAAGCTCATATCATGCGCAAACCCACTGCTCGGCCTAAGTTTTTTCAGGCTCGGCCCATTCCTGTGGCCCTTCTTGATCAGGTCAAACGGGAGCTGGATCGTCTCACTGCTTCAGGGGTCTTGCTGCCTGTCACTTCTAGTGAGTGGTCCTCTCCTGTCTTTGTCGTTGCTAAGCCAAATGGTGATATTTGTCTCTGCGGCGATTTCAAAGCCACTGTCAATGCTCAATGCCTTATCGACACTTACCCTATGCCTCGACCTGAAGAATTGTTCACTAAACTTGCTGAAGACCAGTATTTTTCTAAACTTGACCTGTCAGAAGCTTATCATCAACTTCCTCTCGACGCTGCTTCTGGCTGTTTCTGGTCCTTAACACACCTTTCGGCCTCTATCAATACCAATGATTGCCATTCGGGGTTGCCAGCGCCCCTCCTCTCTTTCAGCGATTCTTGGAACAATTATTGCTCACTGTCCCTGGTTGTATAAATTACCAGGACAACATTTTTGTCACTGGCTCCACCGCTGACGAACATCTTCAAAATCTCTGCACACTTTTTCATGTCTTACGGACTGCCGGTCTTTAGTGTAATCTTCAGAAATCAAAATTTTTTTCAGGCATCTATCACTTACTTGGGGTTTCCACTCTCTCGAGAGGGTATTTGTCTGCTTCAGCAAACCGTTGCTGCGATCGATGCCCTTCCTCGCCTTACATCTCTTAAGGAACTGCAGGCCTTCTTGAGCAAAATAGCATACTACCACAAGTTTTTACCATCTGGTGCTTCAGTGGCTCAGCTGTTGCATCGTCTGTTGCATAAAAATGTGCCTTTTCACTGGTCCGTGTCATGCGATGCAGCTTTCCAGATATTGAAGACTATGCTGAAACAGGCCCTGTGCCTGGCTACTTATCGACCTGGCCAACGTCTTGTTCTTACCACGGACTCCTCTCAATACGGGGTCGTTGCAGTCCTTGCACACCGTTTTTCTGACGGTTCTGAACATCCCATTGTTTATGCCTCCAAAACGCTCATCGATGCCCAACAAAAGTATTCTCAAATTGAAAAAGAAGCTTTGGCCATTATTTATGCACTTCATAAGTTTGGTGTTTTTCCCTATGGATCCAAATTTCATCTTGTTAAGGATCACAAACCACTTGTTGCCCTGTTTCATCCATCAATGTCACTTCCCAACAAGGCTGCATACTGCTTCCAGCGTTGGGCTCTTTACTTGTCTCGTTTCAATTATGAAATTCATTTCCGGACGATGGCTCAACATGCGAATGCTGATGCACTATCTTGCCTTCCCATGGGTCATGATCTGGCATTCGATAGGGACAAACCTTTGTTTCCACCTGGATGTTGCCGAGCAGCGGGTTGTGGACAGGTTCCCCATCACTGGGGACCGGCTGGCGGCTGCTACAGGTTCTGACCCTACCCTCTCCCGGGCTTTACGCTGTATTCAGAAGGGTTGGTTAGATCATCTGTCCGCTAAGACTTTTGATCCGTTGCGGAACTACTACGCTTTGCTTTACCGCCTCATGGCTACGGATGGTGTTATCCTCCTTTCCACCGAAAATGCTTCGCCACGTGTTGTAGTACCTGCGTCTTTGCACGCTTCGGCCTTGTGCCTCCTTCACCGAGGGCACTGGGGTGTGTCTCGCACAAAACCTCTGGCATGCTGTCATGTGTACTGGCCCAGCATTGACTCTGAAATAACACACATGGTCGCTGCCTGTGGCCCTTGTGCATCATAGGCCACCGCCCTGAAGTCTTCTTTGTCACCATGGCCTTCGCATGAGAAGCCCTGGGAGTGTATTCATCCTGACTTCGTGGGAACTTTTTTAGGTACTTATTGGCTTCTCATTATTGATGCCTACTCTAACTTTCCTTTCATTGTCTGTTGCACATCGCTTACCACTGTGGCAACCACCAATGCTCTAGCTCGCATTTTCTCTTTGGAAGGCCTTCCCTCTATTATTGTTACTGATAATGGTCCGCTACTTGCCTCTTCCGATTTTGCGGATTTTTGTGCCCGTCATGGCGTCATGCATGTCACGGCCCCTCTGTTCCATCCACAGTCAAATGGTGAGGCTGGACAACTGGTCCGCACATTTAAGGCTCAGATGAGGAAACTCCTGACTTCTGCTGATGATGTGCTTCTCCAATTTGTAGCTTCTTACCATTTCACCCTCATGGGCGACCACAGCCCGGCTGAGCTCTTACACGGCCGACAGCCCCGCACGCTACTTCATGTTCTGTGGCCTTCCACCTCACAGCCGCGGGTGCCTTCACTTGGCCGGTTCACTGCCAATGACCTTGTATGGATACGGGAATACAGCAGGCGGCCAAAATGGAGTCCCAGCCACATCTTACGACACCATGGCCGATGCCTGTATGAAATCCAGATGGGCATGGGTGTTGCAGTGCGTCGTGTGCCAGCAACGCCTGCTTCAAATGCCACTACACCACCTTTGGCTCTACCTGACACTCGGGATCCTGGAATCTCTCATTACTCTCACCATCATATCGGTGCCAACACAAGAACTGACGCCACCAGGAGACATGCCCATGCAGGAAACAGAGGACCATCATCTGTCGAAGCAGCTCTACTTGCCTCCTTCTCCTACGGACGCGTACAAATCGCCCATGTCTCCTGTTATAACAACCGGACTTGCCGCAATGGGCAGATTGGTGCACGGGGCTCCAGCAGATTTGACCCCCACGTCTCCTGTCAACTCGACCCATTATCGGGGACACTTCCGTCCTTATGGGAAGCCTCCTCCTCAAGACTTTACGGCCAGCCAAACCACACCTATGGGCGTTAGGAATCTACAGGCCATCTCCATCAAGATCTGTGCAAAAAATTCCAAGGGAGGAAAGGTGTTGTGACTCACCGATCATTCAAAGTGCCACCGCGCAGTTACGCGCGTCCTCTACATGCGGCGCTGTCTGCCAGCCATGCACCAGCAGCGCCACCTAAGTGGCCAGCCAGCCAGCGGCCGCTAGGCTTGGACTCAGTTATGATTTGACTGTTAAGTGTACACATGTCTTACTCTGTTTACTTGATCTGTTACTTTCATGTATTGCGTCTTACTTGAAATATATATGTTCAACTTGAAGTTATTGCATAATGTAACTATGTAAACTGATAAGTAATAACTAAATTGCTTTTTGAGACCACACCATTGTTGTATAGTCCTATACAGCAGTTCTGAAAAGAAATTAGGAAGCTATAAACTATAAATGTACTTAATACAGTATATCACCAAGGAAATTTCCCGTGAAGACTAATTATTTTCATTGTGAGCTTACCTAGACAACCTTGAAACTTCTCTTGAAGAGGAAGCTTTGGAACCAGGTCCTCGACTCTGTAAAGATGACAAGCTATCTGAAGAATGGCCCAAGTTGATGCCACTATCCACTGACGGTCGCTTTGTCAGCCTCTGTTGAGTTGTGCCACTACTATTAGATTCTCCATTTCCTACAGACAGAAGAAAACAAAACAAAAAACATTTGTTTCATGAAGGTCATTAAGAGTGGTGAGACCAACAGCAGAATGAATAGTTATTCTGAATAGAATTTACATGACAGAACTATTTATTCCGTTTTTAGTTAAAAGGATTATATGAAACAATAAAACTACCATTTTCAACTATGACTAATGGACAAATGGTAATTAGGTTCCTCTAATGTTAACAGTTCAGTTTATATTCCACATAAGGTCCTGTTTTTTTTTAATTTTATCTCCAATGAAAGCTTCAAAATATTTGTCTAATTGCATCAGAGGAAAATTCAGCTGAGTAAACTATTAAATTATGAGACAAAATATCTTGACAGTAGCTACTTTCAGAAAGCAAAATGGTTTTGCCAAAGCTCCATATAAAAGGAGAAGGGACATACTACCTAGCTTTCAGATGTAATATGTACTCTTTCAAGGAGGAGAGAGGTTATGTTGCAGAAGGTTAAGAAGGAAGGGCAGGTCACTCCAGTCCCAGAATGAGAGAGACCCACCTGTCAAGAGGACAAGGAAGACAAAATTTGTTTATATAGTCAGACAAATAATTGTGTTTTCCATACATACAGGAATACAGATCAGAGTTCTGGAAAACCTTCTATAATGTTTGAAATACTGCTTACTAAAATATGATTTATCACTATTTATGTATCAGGTCTGTGGGTCCATGCTGTTTGGAAAATTTATAACACAACACCAAATTAAATAATGAATCATCTTGAAAAACAAAAACAGAGATTGCATGATTAAATGACACATTACAGAAGAACATTGTCAAGTGCTGCGAAGAACTCCAATACAGAACAGGTGTGTGCCAGAAGGAAAGCTTTGAACTTGAATTTGAATATTTGTGGTTTATTACTTAGGTTTTTTTGTTTCTGGTGGAAACCTATTGAAAATTAAACTTGCTGAATAGTTCACACCAATGCTTAATGAAGAGTTATCCAAGTGTATATCATATTTCTATCTAGTGTTCACTGAGTGAATGTTGGAGTTTCTCGTGATTGAGTCCTTACTGTCAACGATACATCCCACGATGAAATGTGTGTCCAGGGATGGCAGTGTTAGAACTCCAAGACACCTGAACAATGTTCTATACTAAATTCATGAACTGACACAACAGATCTGTCTGACCATCTATTTCTGGCCTATTAATATTCTTGGTAAGTGCACTGAGTGCCCCCCCCCCCCCCCCCCAAAAAAAAAGAGTAGTGAAGACAGCATCATTACGTTTCCGCACAAGATCTTGAGTGTGATACTTCTAAGAAAGTCTTCCACCTATCCTCAGTCCTAAGAATTTAAAATGGTTGACTTCACTGACTTTCTGGGTACCTTCAAACAACACACAATTTTGCATTTACAAAAGTCCCATGTCACAAACTGTATGTATTGTGTTTTGTTACATTCAAATGTAAATTTAATTTGTTCTCTGAAAGTTAGATACTAATGTTACTGACTGCTGCACTAGTTACATCACTTACATTACACTCCATGTCTTTCACAATAACACTTTTATCATCCGCAAAGGAAAACATTTTTATGTTATCTGTCATGTTTAATGACAAATCATCAATAATTATCAAGAAAGACAATGAACCTTGCATACAGCCATGTGGCACACCTTACTTTAATTGGTGATTCAAAATCATGTCTCTGTCTGTTGATACTGGAGAACAACCAAAGCCTGTTTAAGGCCCTATGGACACAAGCCACTGCTCGAGGTACCAAGCTGAGAAGCATTCCCATGTGCAAGATTTCAATAGCGTGTGTATAGCAATTAGTATCAAAAACTGATATTGATCAATGTTAAAATATGTTAAAAAAATGACGAATTTCCTCCATCTGTATTGAGGCGTTGGTTTTATTGGCGACTGTTGTTACAACAAAATCTGGAGGAATTTTGTCATTTTTTAACATATATTCCACTGGCTGATGTTCCAAATCATCCATTTCAATTATAGATTTACGAAGATATTGAGCAAAGTATTTGAGGGAAACGTGACCAGGGGAGAGGGGGAGGGGGGGGGGGGGGAGATAAAGTTGCTTGGGTAGACAACAATCTTCCATTTCCCTATCAATCTGTGAAGGATACAGTAGCTTCCACTGTCACACCCTAGCAAAAGATCTTGCCACAAACTTGAAAAAATCTGTCTTTTGTAAATTTGCTTAGCAGGTTAAAGGTTTCTATCCAGTCATGAACTGACCTGTCTGCTGTAGCAATATAAGACAGTAAAAGCAAAGCTGGATTTAACTTTGCCTTGGAGCAATCATTCATGCAGGAGGAACATACAAACATACTGTCACCTGACCACTGCACAGACTTGAATATGGAGTACACCATAATAGGCTTCCCTGGAGTAGACAACCAACTAAGAGAGTTGAAAACAAATAAGTCATCCAGTCCAGATGGTATCCCAATTTAGTTTTACAGACTGCTTTACAACTCTGACCCCTTACTTAGCTTAATTTATGGTGAATCTCTGGTCCAGCAGAAAGTCTCAGCTGAGTGGTTTGCTGCAGAGCTTGAACAAATTATCAGTTCAAATATAGCAACTTCCTTGAAAAAGCTTGTGTCCACAAATCAGCATGGATTTAGAAAGCACCACTCATGCGAAACTCAAGTTCAACCCTTTGTCACACGATATCCTGCAAACCATGGATGAAAGGCAACATGCAGATTCCATGTTCCTAATTTCCAAAAAGCGTTTGATACAGTGCCCCAATGTAGACTGCTAATAAAAATACAGGCACATGGAATAGGTGCCTAGGTATGTGAATGGCTCAAAAACATCACAAGTAACCGAACCCAGTACATTTTTCTCTATGGCGAGTGCTAATCTGAGACAAGAGTAAAGGAGACCATGTATAGAACACTGGTGCTACCAATTCTTGGGCACTGCCTGAATTTTTCGGATCCTCTCCAAGTAGCTTCAATCAACAAATAAGTATTATGGTGGTGCTTCATGAACTCAAATGAGAATTTCTGGAGGGAAGATAATGCTCTTTTTGCAAATCACTATTAAGAAAAATTAGAGAACCAATGTCTGAAGTACACAGCACAAGACAATTTTACTGTCACTGACATACGTGTTGCCTAAGGACCACAAAGATAAGATAATAAAAATTAGGGCTTGTAAGGCAGCATACAGACTGTCATTTTTTGCTTGCACTAGGAAATGACTAGTAGTGGTACAAGATACCCTCTGCCATATGGTGGCTTGCAGAGTATGCATGTAGATATGTATGAAGTGAACCATTTCTGAACTTTTCCCTTAATCTCATAATATTCCAACTCATGCAAAAGTACTGTACAGTCACACAATCAAATACTTTAGTTAAATCAAAGAAAATACCTACTGCCCTAATTTGTCATTTAGCTCTGCTACTGTCTCACACAAAAAAAGATAAACAGCACTTCTACTGAAGACAAATTGACAATCTGAGAGCAAACTGCAGGTACTGAGGTGTGCCATTACTCTCCTACACATTGCTTTCTTAAAACTTCTGAAGTGGTCACAAAGAAATTGGCCATAATAGTTTACATTATCCAATTCATACTTTCCACAAAATGGTTTCACTAATAAGTACTTCAGTCTGTCAAAAAATTGATAACACCTGAAAGACACAATGAATAGGTGACTGAGTACAGAACTAATGTGTGGTGCACTGAATTTCACAAACCAACTTGAAATTTTACCCATGGGAGCCTTAACTCTCTAATAGCATGATAATTGAATCGATTTCATGTTTCCTTGTTGGCTATAGCTAGTTTGTTTGACAGAGTTGGGCCACAGCAGTGGGAGACAGTGGTCAGGTGTGAGTTGTGCTTGTTTAAGAATGAGTGTGTGTGTTTTCTATTTCTGAATGAGGACATTTTAGTTCAAAAGCTGAAATGTTTAACAGTCTTTTCACTGTGTCTGTCTGTGACTCAGTGCCCTCTCTAGGTGGTGAGTAGCAATTTATCCTTTCCATAATGTTGTTCCCATGGCTCATCTGCTTGATAAATAGTAATAATATGGGAGAAGTCATTTTCCATACACATTACATCACAAATTAATTTGTTAATATGGCTACATGCTGAAGATTTAAAAAAAATTCTTAAAAAAAACATAAAGAAACAGATGTCAGTTAGTAATTTCATTCCACCGCCTTTTACACATTACAATAAGAACAAAAGGAGTTATCAAGGAGGAACTTTTCAGTTTGTTTGCAAATTTAGCTTTGTTGTCTGTCAAACATTTTATATCACTGGGTAAGTGATAAAAAAATTTTGTTGCAGTATTATGCACCTCCTTTTTGTGCTAAAGACAATCTTAATGTGGTGTACTGAATGTCATTTTTTCTCATATTGGAACTGTGTACATCACTGTTTCTTTTGAATTGCAATGGATTATTTACAGCTAACTTCATGAGAGAATAAATACACTGTGAGGCATCAGTCAAAATGCCTAACTCCTTAAATAGAGCTGAACACCAAAAATTATTCTTACAGCAAGAAGACTTTCTTTTTTAAAGAAGAGTTATCCCAGAACAGTATTCCATGTGACATTATGAATGAAAATATGCAAGACATGTCAACTTACTGTTTTGCCTCAACCCATGATTTGCAATGATCGTTAGTGCAAATGCGGCTGAACTAAGTTGTTATTTCCTCCTGATGCAAAACTGTATATGTTGTGCCTTTTTAAAATTGAGAGCAAGACCAGTCACAGAAAATTTTTAGAACATTGTTTACCATTTCTTCTGTTGCTGTATGTATGCTTGGATTGATTGTAACACTAGTGTCATCTGCAAAAAGAACTAATTCAACTTGTTATGTATTAGATGGAAGATTGTTTACGTTGTTGACTGTTCCGTCAATTACAAAAAACCTGTTTGTCTAGGGGAATATTGTGATTCATACAGTCAAATACCTTAGACACGTCACAGAAAATACCTGGGAACAACAGTTCTACATATTTACTTGTACCAGTAAAATTTTTATTTACCTTGCCAACTATTGGCAAAGGAAGGATTATTACATACTTTGCACATCTCTGATTTATCACTAATAGCTGCACTATCACAAAAGAGAAGTGTTATATGCTGAGTATCCATATTCTGCTCCAATACCTCTTTCACAATTGGTCACTTAGTTTTAATTTTGTTCAGAGAGCTTTCTATTCTCTTCATCAAATGCATTGGGTAAATGTAAATGTCATGTGGCTAGGGCCTCCGATCGGGTAGACCGTTCGCCAGGTGCGAGTCTTTTGAGTTGACGCCACTTCGGCGATTTGCACGTCAATGGGGATGAAATGATGATGATGATTAGGACAACACAACACCCAGTCCCTGAGCGGAGAAAATCTCTGACCCAGCCGGGAATCGAACCCAGGCCCTTAGGATTGACATTTTGTCATGCTGACCACTCAGTTACTGGGGGCGAACATGCATTGGGTTAGCTTGCCTGATGACTTTCTTCAGCACCTTCATTTCATGATACAGTTCCCAAGTCATCCTATAAGATGCCCTAATGGCATTAATTATTCAAATAAGTAGTTCATGGATACTGCATATATGTCTGCAATTCTTACTGGGAAAGACCTCGTAAAGAAAGTGAAGAAGATCGGAAAAATTGTATTATATTTGTCATCCAAGTCATCTGAATTATAAACTTCTTGCCAAAATCAAATAATGCAAAGTCTTCTGATCTGCATTCCACACTTACTGAGCTTTCTTCCATCATTAAAAGAACCCTCCTCAAGCAGGGTTACCTGCCATCTAACTTCATCCTATCAAAGGTCTAGCCTTTCTACACATTATCACTGGAATTTGGACTTGACTGAGCCCAGATCCACCTGCTATTCTGCCAAAAGCATCACCAACCACTCTTTTCCAATCCTATTTAGGTGTAGGCCATGTCTAGTATAACTGGACCTATGGATATGCTCAGCTGGCATCACTGAAGTGCATGTCCTTTCATAAGTCATAAGTGCCTTCACAAGTGGCATTTTAAATTGACTCACAGCTCTATCAATATGGGGCTGATGCCAGAAGAAATGTACAAAATGAACATAACTGGTCCAAGTTTGAGTTGCAATCCTGTCCATGTCATAAGCCCAATTTCTACTAAAAACTATTCCAAGCAGTATCACATCTGATATCCTTCAGTAAGATCCTTACACAAAGCCTGTAAGTCTTCTCACCTTACTGAGTCCAGCACCTGGTTTAAAAATGCTGGTGACTTGGTAACCGTTATCTACTGTCTCTTGTAAGTGGGAGTCTACACCCTGCACATAGCTGCTAAGAATCAGCAGAACCCTCTGCTTAATTTTGCTATCTAATTTCAGCTTCCTAAAAACATTTGATGTCTGCTGGATATTATCTGCTCCTACAATTACCACAGGCTCCTTACCACATGACTCTGGCAGCTGGTTAAACTAACCATCAACATTCAAAATGAAACTATTAAAGCACATTCTGTTCCTAACTTCCTTACTGCTGACTGCCAGTACCCAATTTTCTGCCCTCCGGGTGACCCCATTTGATGCACAATTCACAACATATCCCACAGTTCAGTAATCTTCAACAATTTGTGCACTTCTCATTCACAATCAAAATTTTCAGTATCTTTAGACAAATACAATGAAACAACAGGAAACTTTACCTACATAAAATCACACACAAAACACTTGAAACAGCATTTATCTATTGGCGAGCTGCATGATGTGACTTAATGATATTAATATGTCAGTTGTTTCAGCAACTTATTACAGCTCTACTTTCTTTACAGTAGTGCTCCACAAATTTCAGGATTAAAAATAATGGTCCCACTCTCTAAAAATTCTATATTATATCACTATAACTTTCCACTGGTAACATCTAGGAAACTATTATGTTCACTTTTATTACTCTCAATTTTGTTTATCCATTTAATCTTTCACTCATATTACTTAATAGTCAGTTGAATCCCCCATTCTGCAATTAGTAAAATCCATTCAGTTGTTCCTATTTCCTTTAATTTAAAAAAAAAAATCTATTCCTCTCTCTTCTACTAATATTACTTCTACTCGTGGGCACACTTTTTATTACTTTTGTCACTGTTTATGAACATCCTGTTGAGAACAGGAACGGTAATTACAGATTAATGCTATAGTCTTTTTAATTGTGTAAAGTTTCCTAGTTCTTTACTTCTATGGTGAATAAAACATGTATTTAAAGAACTCACGTAGTTCTACAATATATATATAAGGTTGCTAACACGGGCTTTTGTGATTGCACTCAATTTGGAGGTAGGTGATTCATTTGATGTTTCACAAAAGGGTAGGCTACATGCTGGCTTTCAGTTTCAGCCTAGCTCTTCTCTCTCCCACAGGAATCACAAATACAAATGTAACACCAACTTTCTAAATGCATTCACATAGTTTCCAGCAGTGGACACACACTGGAGACACACACTTAAATTACAACTCCCACACAATGAATGCTATCTAGACTGCTGAGTAATCTTGGGCTCTTCCAGCAAATAGGCCCCAAAATTTTACCTTTTCAGCTCTACAACCCATCAGTATTGTGTGTCAGAAATTTTGCTTGAAATTACAGTAAATAAACAGCTGAATTGTTCTGCACAACAAACTTCTTTATACTCTCAAATGGACTAGTGTATCAACATTTTATCACATTACACAGTAAAGCACAGAGAACAGCAATATACTCCCATAGAGAGCCAGATGTCATTCACTGGTGTAATTTTTGAGCTGATTAGCATTAGTAAGGACCTGAATGGAAGTAAGTTTCCACAGTGACACACAGACTGAGTTCCAAGGCTGCTAACAGCAAGTTTCATTCTGGATTGCTTGCCGTATCTAGCTGCTTTTTTTTTTTTAAGATATTTGCTTCCTGTATGATGAATGCATCGTTTTAAAAGTCAAAGCCTCTAGCCTTCTTTAGTGTGGAACTTTGTGATATAGCAATGCATAATATACAACTGTACTTATTTACGGTTCATTGTATGAATTAGAGAAAAGCATCAATCTAACAAATGCCACATGTGTTTACTTATTGATTCATTAATTGTTTGATTTACTGGTATTTCTATGTATTTGCTTCTAGTATATGTGTTCTATAGGCATGTATGTGGATGTGTAAGCAGGTGGCTCAGTCCAGAGACAAATGAATATAGAGATAATACATAGAATATAAATAGGAATATGCAAAACATAAGTAGCTACACAGCATAGTAACAAATATTATGAGGAGTGCCATAGACATTATTACTTTTTCTTTACTCTCTTAGATTAAAATATGTTGTATCACAGGTCATAAGAACAGGTGATGCAGAAATACCTAAAAAATTACATAAAATATGAAAATGATCAACAGGAATGACCAATTCTGTATGCAACATAAAAGGGCTTCTGAAGAGAGGTTTTATGTATTACTGTAAAAGAATTCTTCTACAGAATAAAATAAGATGAACAGGTACCTACTTTAATTATTTTTAAACAACAGACATTACTTCTGTGCCTTCACTATTGTCATGTCAAAACCACAGTCAAGTCCAAATCTGAAGGCAGAGTCATCAAAGAAGTATGACACTTAAGAGTAGCAAGCACACTTATCAGTGACACTAACATACAGTCAGAATATAACTGACTTCATGGATGGAGAGTGCAGCTATTTATATGAACACAAATATTCCACAATGCTGTTATTTAAACAAACAGCACATATTTAAGAGGATACAAGCCTATGATATTTCAAGAACCTTCCAGAAATGACAAATATTAGATACAATGTGATTGCTGGTGCTCAGGTTTGAACTGGCAGCCTGCAGCAATGCTAAACACTAAAATACACAGCATGAATCACAGCTCATGACATTACTCCCTCTCCTGAAGCCAACATCTGATCTGGATCTAGATTTTGCCAATGTGCATGAAACTTTCTTGTATGTCCCCCAACAACTTGAAATAATATTATATAATTAAATTTACTTAATAACAGATAAATTCCTAAGAAGAATGTTCAGGAAATCTAAGCAAGAAAAATGGAGAAATGATGTTAAGAACAAAATTATAGTAGAAAAGCTGAGTGTGTGGATTGAGAACAGATTGAAAAGTTTTAGACATGTAAAGAGAATGGAAGAATACCATAATAAATTATGGAGGGAAAGTTTGAGGGCAAGAGTGAGACCTAGAGCAAGATGGATTGACTTGATAAAGACTAGTTTAAGAAGAAGGTATAGAATGGAACAAAAGAGTTACAGAAGAAAAAGAATGGTGGAAAGACAGAGGAAAGGGGAGAAGTACCATAAATGCTGCAACCCAGCCTGATACTCAGTTAGGGGGCAAAGGAAGATGATGATGATGAACACTTAAATACTTACCTGAACTTGAGCAAACAGGACTCTGAGCAGAGCTATGACTGCCATTCTCATTACTATTTGGAGTACTCATCTCTGAATCTATGTTTGTAGAGGGTGGAATGTTTACATGGAGCTCATTGTTCAGTGAAGTTTTTTCAGAGTCACATCTAAAAAAAATATAAACAACTAAAAATAATGTAGTCTGCCAAGTGCATGACAAAATATATTACACATCAAGAAAACAAGTCAGTGAATAAGAAAAAATACCAGCATCTACCTGTAATGTAAGAAAATGACATTTTTCATTTCAAGTAATTGATTTTGTCAACTACTAAGGACATGGTATCCAATTACCAAATATCTTAATCTCATGGGTAAAGCTGTGTCATTGGAATAAATGAACTTAAGATTGTATTGCAAACTACTTCTATTTTGGCTGTGAAGGCTACAAATCAAATGCTAGTTTCATTAATCCCCATTAAAACAAAGATAATACAACATTCAGAAATCAGTCACAGAGGATATTAGGGTTACACACCAGATGGTCTAATCAGTACAGCACACATGAGCAGCTCCATCAACAAACAGATCATTTTATAGAAAAATTACAGGATAATTCCTTATAGTAAGTACATTTAGAAACTTCAACACAGTTGTAACAACAATGATAAATATAATTCAAACATACATTGTAACAATATCTGGTCGAAGAAATATGTCATCTGGTCCAGGGTTCTCTTGCAGACGTAAAGCCTCTTGCTGCTCTAGGTCCTGTGCCAGAGAATCATGTCCATATTCTCTTGCACAGTCTATAGCTGTCTGTGAAGCATGATTTCGGACTTTTAGTGCTGTGTGGTTCCATCGATACAACAGCAATGCAGTTTCGTGGTGACCTCGTACACAAGCCCACATCTAAAGCACAAAAATACACAGTCAAGATCACACTTGAAGAATAAAATTTCACATGGACAAACACAAAGTGTGAAGTCCAACATAACATGGGCTTTGTACACTATGTAATAATAAGAAAAATGATATAACACCTGCATTTAAGACAGGCAATAACATGTATTGACAGAAGGATAACACTGAGAGGAAAAGAAAGAAGATTCAGAGAGTATTCTCATATGTAAACCAGGATCAAGACCAGTTATGAGAGCAGAGTTTTCAAAAATAGCAGTTCACACTGAAACCACTTTTATTGAGGGAACACAAGTTCTAGTAAATTACAATAATCAATAAATAATAAAGTCCCAGAATCTCCCAGAAATTACCAATCTTAAATAATAAATAAAACATTGAAAAATCTAGGTCGGAATATCAACAGCAGCGCCAACCCAGTTCTGGTCACAGCTGCCGGTGGTAGCAGTCACACGTACATGAGAATGCCTGCTGGTGTGTGTGTGTGTGTGTGTGTGTGTGTGTGTGTGTGTGTGTGTGTGTGTGTGTTGTGTTGCTGAAGCTATAATTTGTAACAGGCTTTTCACTGTGCCTGTCTCTAGATCAGTGGGTGATCTTCACGGTAAGTAGCAATCTGTCCTTTTCCTATTATTGTTTAATGATAAATAATTCCAAGAGGTGGAAACTGATGGGGAAGCCAGATGTCACCCACCAGTAACCAAACCAAAGTACACCACATGTCATTGCTTCTCCTTCCTCACAAAACTATGGCTCACTGTTCTGGAATAGACTACTGTTTATTGGATCTGGGTTTGATCATTGATTCACCCTATTGCAACATGGTGGACTCTCACATTCTGGCAATGTTGAAACATCCTCATGGTCATTGCAACATTCAAATGTAGTTCCTTTCATCAGGATAGTACTATCACAAGGCATATCTTCACATTCATTGTAACAGAAGCTACTGTCGTCGATCTTTGCCTCGGGATTACAACAGGGCTTCATTTGAAGGACATAGACAATGTCCATATGTTTTTGACACTGCATAATGTTAGCTTTCTAGGTAACACCTCACAAGCGATTCTGCATTCAATATGTACTAGAATAGCATTTTATTATTTTTCTGAGAGCCCAATGTTCCACACAGGAGTCAAAATCCATGCCATGTCACCTGAGTTCCAGCCCATAGGTCAAGGTTTGGTGTTGCAGCATTCATTACTCAAATCCAAGATGTCCAATGTGCATGTGCATGTGCATATGCATGGCAGCTGTCTTGCTTCTTCAGTTCAGGTGATGAGGTGTTTTTATGTAGCAATCATCAGAATCAAGAATTTGAAATGAAAATAAACTACCAAGTTTTGTTTCATCCATTAACAATGTAACAGGAAAAAGTGTGAAAAAATCTCTAGCATCTTGCTTTGCTGTATGTAAATACACACATCTAAAAAAGGTTTGCACCTTCTCAGTTCTGAGAGTTCTGGAATCTGTACAGAAAACTGGAATAGAGATCAACATAAACATCATTTCTGCACTTTTTATTGTTCATGAAAACCACACATTGCATGTTGTTCCATCATACAGCGAGACCTTCAGAGGTGCACACCAGTACCTCTAATAGCCAGTAGCATGTCCTCTTGCATTGATGCATGCCTGTATTTGTTGTAGCATACTATCCACAAGTTCACCAAGGCACTGTTGTTCCAGATTGTCCCACTTCTCAACAGTGATTCGGCATAGATTTCACAGAGTGGATGGTGGGTCACATTGCCCATAAAAAGCCCTCTTCAATCTATCCCAGACATGTTCGATAGGGTTCATGTCTGGAGAACATGCTGGCCACTCTACTCGAGCGATGTCATTATACTGAAGGAAGTCATTCACAACATGTGCACGATGGGGGCACGAATTGTCGTCCATGAAGATGAGTGCCTCACCAATATGCTGTCAATATGGTTGCACTATCAGTTGGAGGATGGCCTTCATGTATTGTACAGCTGTTACGGCACCTTCCATAACCATCAGCGGCATACATCGGCCTCATATAATGCAACCTCCCAAAACAGCAGGGAACCTCCACCTAGCTGCACTCACTGGACAATGTGTCTAGGCGTTCAGCCTGACCGGGTTGCCTCCAAACATGTCTCCAATGATTGTCTGGTTGAAGGCATATGCGACACTCATCAATGAAGAGAGTGTGATGCTAATCCTGAGTGGTCCATTCGGCACATTGCTGAGCCCATCTGTACCGCACTGCATGGTGTCGTGGTTGGAAAGATGGACCTTGTCATGAATGTTGGGAGTGAAGTTGCACATCATGTAGCCTTATTGTGCACAGTTTGAGTCATAACACAATGTCCTGTGGCTGCACGAAAAGCATTATTCAACATGGTATCATTACTGTCAGGGTTCCTCTGGCCATAATCCATAGTGGTCATCCACTGCAGTAGTAGACCTTGGGCAGCCTGAGCGAGGCATGTAATCGACAGTTCCTGTCTCTCTGTATCTCCTCCATGTCTGAACATCACTTTGGTTCATTCCTAGATGCCTGGAACCGAGCGGGGTGGCGCAGTGGTTAGCACACTGGACTCGCATTCGGGAGGACGACAGTTCAATCCCGTCTCCGGCCATCCTGATTTAGGTTTTCCGTGATTTCCCTAAATCGTTTTAGGCAAATGCCGGGATGGTTCCTTTGAAAGGGCACGGCTGATATCCTTTCATAACCTGAGTTTGCGCTCCGTCTCTCATGACCTCGTTGTCGACGGGACGTTAAACACTAACCACTACCACCACCTAGATGCCTGGACACTTCCCTTGCTGAGAGCCATTCCTGGCACAAAGTAACAGAGCAGACGCGATCGAGCCACAGTATTGACCGTCTAGGCATGGCTGAACTAGAGGCAACACAAGCCGTGTACCTCCTTCCTGGTGGAATGACTGGAACTGATTGGCTGTTAGACCCATATGTCTAATAGATGCATCTTTGGATGGGTTTAGTGGCATCTCTGAACAGTCAAAGCGACTGTGTCTGTGATACGATACGCACAGTTAATGTCTCTCTTCAGGTGTTTGGGGAACTGGGGTGACGCAACACTTTTTTGATGTGTGTATCATGACTTGAAGCTTGTATCCTACGCTCTCTCACTAATGTCATCATAGATTAATGACTACATCTGCAAACGTCTGATTAAAATGTTCTGTAACATAAATCATCTGTGGGTGGTACGCATTTATCAACCTATGGATGATGATGTACCCTTAAATTACTTGTGACACCAGTCTTGACTAAGCAATTTTCCACTATCAGGGATAATTAGATGTTACATTCAATGCTTCAACAATATGTTTTCTGCAAGAAACCTGATGATTTACAGATCTTGGGTATTTTGGATTGTTAGACAAGAAACAGAATCAAATGAGTGAAAATATTTCTATTCAAGTACCAACTACTGGGCATAAAATTGCTAATTTATAGCACTCTCTTCATTTACTACTGGGCATAAACAGCTGACTTGACAACAACTAAATAGGTTTGTAAGTTGCTTTTGTATTTGCAGTTGGGGTGGCAATGAGCAGGAATCATAAAAAGACCGCGATAAATGACATACACTGTTACAATATAAAAATTACTTCAGAATAGGAACAGAAATGGATTCTGTAAGAGTGTCAAGCCAGCTTTTTCATTGCAGAATAAAAGTTGCACACACATGCCATTATTTTAAACATTACTGTCATCTTTACAACCTTGTGAAGTTGAGTATATTTAGAGTAAGCAAAATATCCTACTAGAAGTTATGAGACTTACACTCCCTGACAAAAAATGAAACAAAATTCACTGGTTTGCGATGTTATTTGACTGATTAGAAAATCGAGTCAAATCTGCTAAAAACTTGGCACTATGAGTGCACTTATCAAGATACACATTGTACCCCATCCTGACATGATTTTGTTGGCAAGGCGTCGTACAGCCATTGTATCCTCTTCTGAAGCAAGCTAGCCGACAACTGCTTAAGCTGGTCCTTGGTATCTTTGACACTGGCACCGGACTGGCATTAATTTTGAAGAAAGATTGCTGAAGAGTACTCCAATTATGAGAAAAAGCCTTAAGAATACTGATTCTAAGGTGGCAATGGAAATAAAGGTAAGAAACCGACTGAAAATGGAACATGATTTCTGATATACATTGGTAAAGACCAAACAAAATCTAAAAAGGCTTGTTAGAAATAAGCAATACTATTCACCTCAATGATTTTCATTACTTCTTGGCAAGTATAATGCCTACAAAAACAAGCGCGTTTTTTATTGTTGACTCTTAATGCCCCTAGAATTAACATGACTGTGCCTCTCCAAAACACTGGTAGAGTGGGACCTTTCTCTGTGAGATTGCCATGGTCATCCAATGTAGTGTAGAACTTAATGTGATGCAATTCATAAGCAGTCCACGTTCCCTGCTGACAGCACCATTCCCAATGTAGTAATTCATGTTGTGGTGTAAACGCTGGCTTACGCATGGGACAACAAGTCCCTAGTCCAGCTGCATCTAGCCTCCAACCAATGGTGCAGAATGACTCAGAATGTTACAGTGAATCCATTACTTGTTCTTGGATGGCATGCAAAGATGTAAAAGGTTTACAGTGCGCTTATTGTACAACATAGCAATCATCCCTCATGGTAGTAAGACCTAGTTGACCAGAATTTTGACAACATGTAATTTTGACAACATTCCCATGCAGTCCAACACTGGGCCACTGTCACACCCTAAAACCCCAAAAATTTGGATGTTGCACAATTTGACCAGTTGGCCTAATAGAGACTCACAATGAGGGCCATTTCAAACTCTATCAAATGCTGATAATTCTGCCTCACATGAATATGCAGCATATCCATGTCACTCACAGTAATCACTCAACTTCTGACACTGTTTGTGCTCCTTATATACCCTAACAGGCCTGACAACAATACTAATATGCTCTGCTGGCAATTCTACCTGGCACAAAGAATTGCAGCTCCAATCGTTTACATACACAATGGTGATGTGTGCACATAAAAAGTTACACTGACATTTGATCATGTCTTCTGGGTGGTACACTTTTTTTGTTGGGCAGTTTACATGATCTTCTTCAGGAGTTACAGGAATGCTGGGAAACACTCTCCTAGGTCTAACATGAGGACACTTTGGTTGCTGCCATTTCCTACAAATTTCTGACATATGGGTAGGTACCTAGCCAATGAACCTTCTTCTGATTACATCAAGGGTCTTCACAGATCCCCGATGGCCTCATATCACAAAGTCATGAAAATATTTCAATATGTCTGGCTTAAATGAGCTGAAATGATGAGCAAGCATTCCCATGCCATAGGGCTGTAATTCCTTTAATACAGTGTTCCATTTATTAAATTGAACTCTTCTTTGCTTCTTCCTTCTCCAGGGCTACAATGGTGTTTAGCAATTCTGGATCTTCCCATCATAGCTTTAATGTTTATTAGTGTAGTGGTGATCTCCCTTTTCTGTTCCAGTCGCGTATTGTTTGCAGGAAGAACGACTACCGGAAAGCCTTTGTGCACGCTCGAATCTCTCTAATCTTACATTCGTGATCTCCTCAGGATGTATAAGTAGGGGGAAGCAATATATTTGATACCTCATCCAGAAACGCGCCCTCTTGAAACCTGGACAGCAAGGTACACCATGATGCAGAGCACCTCTCTTGCAGAGTCTGCCACTTGAGTTTGTTAAACATCTCCATAACTCTATCATCCGTACCAAATAACGCTGTGACGAAACGCGCCACTATTCTTTGGATCTTCTCTATCTCCTCTGTCAACCCAACCTGGTATGGACCCCACACTGATGAGCAATACTCAAGTATAGGTCAAACGAGTGTTTTGTAAGCCACCTCCTTTGCTGATGGACTACATTTTCTAAGGACTCTCCCAATGAATCCCAACCTGGCACCCACCTTACCAACAATTAATTTTATATGATCATTCCACTTCAAATCGTTCCGTATGCATACTCCCAGATATTTTATAGAAGTAACTGCTACCAGTGTTTGTTCCGCTATCATATAATAATACAATAAAGGATCCTTCTTTCTATGTATTCGCAATACATTCCATTTGTCTATGTTAAAGGTCAGTTGCCACTCCCTGCACCATGTGCCAGATCTTCCTGAATTTCACTGCAATTTTTTATAATGTTGCAACTTCTCTGTATACTACAGCATCATCCGCGAAAAGCCGCATGGAATTTCCGACACTATCTACTAGGTCATTTATATACATTGTGAAAAGCAATGGTCCGCTAACACTCCCCTGTGGCACACCAGAGGTTACTTTAACGTCAGTAGGTGTCTCTCCATTGAGAACAACATGCTGTGTTCTGTTTGCTAAAAACTTTTATTTAAAAATTTATTTAAAAAAGTGGATAAAGTGTCACTAAAAGCTCTCCTAAGAGACAATCTCCATTCCTTCCGAACTGACTATGTAAATGTAGATGAGATGTGGCTCAAAGTCAAAGATATAGTAGCAACAGCAATTGAAAGATTCATACCTCATTAATTGGTGAGAGATGGAGCTGATCCCCCATGGTACACAAAACAGGTCAGAACGCTGTTGCAGAGGCAACGGAAAAAGCATGCGAAGTTCAGAAGAACGTTAAATCCCGAAGATTGGCTAAAATTTACAGACGTGCGAAATTTGGCAAGGACTTCAATGCGAGATGCCTTTAATAGCTTCCACAACAAAACATTGTCTCAAAATTTGGTAGAAAATCCAAAGAAATTCTGGTCGTATGTAAATTACACAAGCGGCAAGATGCAGTCAATACCTTCACTGCGGAGTGCTGACGGTACTGTTACCGACGACTGTGCTGCTAAAGCAGAGTTGAACGCAGTTTTCCGAAATTTCTTCACCAGAGAAGACGAATAGAATACTCCAGAATTAGAAACATGAACAGCTGCTAGCACGAGTTTCTTAGAAGAGATAACTTAGGGGTTGTGAAGCAACTCAAATTGCTTGATATGGGCAAGTCTTCAGGTCCAGATTGTATACCGATTAGGTTCCTTTTAAATTACGCTGATACAATAGCTCCCTACTTAGCAATCATATACAACCACTTGCTCACCAATAGATTTGTACCTACAGATTGGAAAACTGTGCAGGTTGCACCAGTGTTCAAAAAGGGTAGTAGGAGTAATCCATCGAACTACAGACCTATATCACTGACGTCTGTTTGCAGTAGGGTTTTGGAGCATATACTGTATTCAAACATTATGAATCACCTCGAAGGGATCAGCATGGTTTCAGAAAACATCGTTCTTGTGCAACGGAGCTAGTTCTTTATTCGCACGAAGTAATGGCCGCTATTGAAAGAGTATCTCAAGTTGATTCCGTATTTCTAGATTTCTGGAAAGCTTTTGACACCGTTCCTCACAAGCGACTTCTAATCAAGCTGCAGGCAATGGGGTATCGTCTCAGTTGTGTGACTGGATTCATGATTTCCTGTCAGGAAAGTCGCAGTTTGTAGTAATAGACGGCAAATCATCAAGTAAAACTAAAGTGATATCAGGTGTTCCCCAGGGAAGCGTCCTGGGACCTCTGCTGTTCCTGATCTATATAAATGACCTGGGTGACCATCTGAGCAGTTCTCTTAGGTTGTTTACAGTCTAGTAAGGTAATCTGAAGACCAGTATCAGTTGCAAAACGATTTAGAAAAGATTGCTGTATGGTGTGGCAGGTGGCAGTTGACGCAAAATAACGAGAAGTGTGAGGTGATACACATGAGTTCCAAAAGAAATCCGTTGGAATTTGATTACTCGATAAATAGTACAATTCTCAAGGCTGTCAATTCAACTAAGTACCTGGGTGTAAAAATTACAAACAACTTCAGTTGGAAAGACCACATAGATAATATTGTGGGGAAGGTGAGCCAAAGGTTGCATTTCATTGGCAGGACACTTAGAAGATGCAACATGTCTACTATAGAGACAGCTTACACTACACTCGTTCATCCTGTTAGAATATTGCTGCACAGTGTGGGATCCTTACCACGTGGGATTGACGAGGACATCAAAAGGGTGCAAAAAATGGCAGCTGGTTTTGTATTATCACGTAAAAGGGGAAAGAGTGTGGCAGATATGATACGCAAGTTGGGACGGAAGTCATTAAAGCAAAGACTTTTTCATTGCGGCGAGATCTATTTACAAAATTTCAGTCACCAACTTTCTCTTCTGAATGCAAAAATATTTTGTTGAGCCCAAACTACATAGGTAGGTATGATCATGAAAATAAAATAAGAGAAATCAGAGCTCGAACTGAAAGGTTTAGGTGTTCATTTTTCCCGTGCACTGTTCGGGAGTGGAATGGTAGAGAGATAGTATGAGTGTCGTTCGATGAACCCTCTGCCAAGCACTTAAATGTGAATTGCAGAGTAATCATGTAGATGTAGATGTAGATGAATTCTTCAATCCAGCCACACAGATGGTCTGATATTCCATAAGCTCTTACTTTGTTTATCAGGAGACAGTCCGGAACTGTATTGAACGCCTTCCAGAAGTCTAGGAAAATAGCATCTACCTGGGAGCTTCTATCTAATACTTTCTGGCTCTCATGAACAAATAAAGTGAGTTGGGTCTCACACAATCACTGTTTCCAGAATCCATGTTGATTTCTACAGAGCAGATTCTGGGTTTCCACAAATGACATGATATGTGAGAAAAAAACATATTCTAAAATTCTACAACAGATTTATGTTAGAAATATAGGCTTATAGTTTTGTGCATCTGCTCGATGACCCTTCTTGAAAACTGGGACTACCTGTGCTCTTTTCCAATCATTTGGAACCTTCTGTTCCTCTAAAAGCTTGCAGTACATGGCTGTTAGAAGATGGGCAAGTTCTTTCGCGTACTCTGTTAAGAATCAAATTGGAATCCCATCAGGTCCAGTGGACTTTCCTCTGTTGAGTGATTTCAGTTGCTTTTCTATTCCTTGGACACTTATTTCAATGTCAGGAATTTTTTCGTTTGTGCGAGGATTTAGAGAAGGAACTGCACTGTGGTCTTCCTCTCTGAAACAGCTTTGGAAAAAGGTGTTTAGTATTTCAGCTTTACGCGTGTCATCCTCTGTTTCAATGCCATCATCATCCCGGAGTGTTTGGATATGCTGTTTCAAGCCACTTACTGATTTAACGTAAGACCAGAACTTCCTAGGGTTTTCTGTCAAGTCGGTACATAGAATTTTACTTTCGAATTCACTGAATGCTTCACGCATAGCCCTCCTTACACTACTTTGATATCGTTTAGCTTCTGTTTGTCTGACAAGTTTTGGCTGTGTTTACATTTGCAGCGAAGCTCTCTTTGCTTTCGCAGTAGTTTCCTAGCTTTGTTGTTGAACCACGGTGGGTTTTTCCCGTCCCTCACAGTTTTACTCGGCACGTACCTGTCTAAAGCGCATTTTACAATTGCCTTAAACTTTTTCCATAAACACTCAACATTGTTAGTGCCGGAACAGAAATTTTCGTTTTGATCTGTTAGGTAGTCTGAAATCTGCCTTCTAGTACTCTTGCTAAACAGATAAACCTTCCTCCCTTTTTTTATATTCCTATTTACTTCCATATTCAGGGATGCTGCAATGGCCTTATGATCACCGATTCTTTGTTGTGTGCTTATGTAGTCGAAAAGTTTGGGTTTGTTTGTTATCAGTAGGTCCAAGATGTTATCTCCACGAGTCGGTTCTCTGTTTAATTGCTCAAGGTAATTTTCGGATAGTGCAATATAATGTCACTCGATGCTCTGTCCACACCACCCATCCTAAACATCTAACTGTCCCACTCTATATCTGGTAAATTGAAATCTCCACACAAGACTATAATATGCTGAGGAAACTTATGTGAAATGTATTCCAGATTTTCTCTCAGTTGTTCTGCCACTAATGCTGCTGAGTCGGGAGGTCGATAAAAGGAGCCAATTATTAACCTAGCTCAGTTGTTGAGTATAACCTCCACCCATATTAATTCACAGGAACTATCCACTTCTATTTCACTACAGGATAAACTACTACTAACAGCAACAAACACGCCACCACCAGTTGCATGCAATCTATCCTTTCTATACACTGTCTGTGTCTTTGTAAAAATTTTGGCAGAATTTACCTCTGGCTTCAGCCAGCTTTCTATGCCTATAATGATTTCAGGTTTGGTGCTTTCTATCAGCACTTGAATTCCGGTACTTTACCAACAGAGCTTGAATAGTTTACTATTACTATACTGATTGCTTCTTGGTCTCCACATGCCCTGACTTTTCCCCACACCCTTTGAGGCTGTTGCCCTTTCTGTACTTGCTCGAGGCCATCTAACCTAAAAAACCGCCCAGTCCACGCCACACAACTCCTGCTACCCCTGTAGCCGCATGCTGTGTGTAGTGGACTCCTGACCTATCCATCAGAACCCGAAACCCCACCACCCTATGGTGCAAGTCGAGGAATCTGCAGCCCACACAGTCACAGAACCATCTCAGCCTCCGATTGAGACCCTCCACTCAGCTCTGAACCAAACGTCTGCTGTCAGTCCTGTCGACAATGGTGCAGATGGTGAGCTCTGCTTTCATCCCGCTAGCGAGACTGGCATTCTTCACCAAATCAGATAGCTGCCGGAAGCCAGAGAGGATTTCCTCCGATCCATAGCGACACACATCACTGGTGCCGACATGAGCGACCACCTGCAGATGGGTGCACCCTGTACCCTTCATGGCATCCGGAAGGACCCTTTCCACATCTGGAATGACTCCTCTTGGTATGCAAACGGAGTGCACATTGGTTTTCTTCCCCTCCCTTGCAGCCATATCCCTAAGGGGCCCCATTAATCACCTGACATTTCAGCTCCCAACTACCAGTAAGCCCACCCTCTGCGACCACCTAAATCTTGCAGACTGAGGGGCAACCTCTGGAACAGGACAAGCAGCCATGTCTGACTGCAGATCAGTATTAGCCGGAGACAGAGCCTGAAACCGGTACATGAGACAAACTGGAGAAGCCTTCCGTTCAGCCCTCCGGAATGTCTTTCGCCCCCTGCCACACCTCGATATGACCTCCCACTCCACCACGGCTGAGGGATCAGCCTCAATGTGGGCAATATCACGAGCAGCCACAGCTGTAGTCCGATCATGGGATGCGTGGGACGAGCTGGCCGTCCCCGACAAACCCCCATCCGGACCCCCACAGTGACGCCCATTGGCAACAGCCTCAAGCTGTGTGACCGAAGCCAACACTGCCTGAAGCTGGGAGTGTAGGGATGCCAACTCAGCCAACATCTGAACACAGCAGTCGCATTATGTGAAAGTAAGCCAGCATCACTGTGTTTGCATCCATTTTTGTATACAACTGTGTGGTCATATTCCTGAAGCTTCAGGTCATATATTGCTAGTTGTACAAATGGGTCCTTCAGGATTGTCATCTAACATTAAGAATTGTGGCCAGTTGTCCACATGGATCCTTCAGGATTGTCACCCAACAATAAGACTGATGGTCAGTTACAACAGTGAATGGACTGCTATATAAATAGGGACAGAACTTACTGAATACCCAGACAACTGCAAGGCACTCTTCCTCAGAATTTATGAGTACTCTGGACGTGTAAGCAATCAGTCTTTCAGGACCTTTTTGAATTTTTACTAAAATTGCACAAGCCTGTAACCACTAGCATCAGTGTGTAGTTTCATTTCGGCACTGTCATCAGCAACTGCCAGGAATTGTGAAGCTGTCGGCACCTTCTTAAAAATATTAAATATCGTTCTTGCTCCTCATACTAAAAAAATATGGCAGCTCCCAGCACCAGTTCTTGTAGTGGCTGTGTCTTCCAACTAAAATCCTTTCTTAAGTGTGTACCTTAGAAGCAGCCCCTCACATCAAAAATGTGCTGCAATGATAGAACATCTGTTATGGCTCATTCTTTTTTTGGATCATGACAAAATCCTCTTTTGTTAAATAGTTGTCCCAAGAGTTTTGTTTCTTGGGTGATGAACAAGCTGTTTCCCTGATTCAGGAAAAGACTCACAGCCCAATTTTCATGTGGCTAGATGTTCTTTGAATGTCTTCATCAAAATAATGATGTCATAGAGGTAAAAAAGAGACATAGTGTATTTAAGATGAAGCAGACTCTTGTATTCGATTATGGCTGGAGTGTTGCAGACCAAATTACTTAAATTTGAACTCATAGAGACCATCAGTATTGTGAAGTCAGCCTCAGCCTCATAAGTTCAATCTGGAGTATCTATCTTCATATCCAAGGCGGAGAAAGATTTCATACACTTCTGACAGTCCAAAGTGTCATCAGTTCATGAGAATGGGATAATAACCTTTTTACATGATACTGTTCAGCAGCTGGTAATTGCCATCCTTCTTATTCACAACAAACACAGAAGAGGAACAAGGACTTTCACATTCGTGAATGATGTCACCTGGCAACATTTTCTCCACTTCCTTCTGAATTACTCATTGTCCAGCTGGAAACACCATTATGAGTAATGACTGTTGGTGGACGTAATCCATAATGTCAATATGGTGTTTCACATTCAGTCCTTGAATCTGCCTTGGATCTATTCCAAAAATGAATGCACCCAAAAATTGTCACAGAATGGTCACCTTCACGGGCAGGAAACTGAATACAAACAGGCTATTCCTCGAATAGCTCACATTCTCTAGGTTAGTTAAGTAGTTAATTTCATACTCAATGCATCTTTTGGATGGTAAATTGTCATGACATGGAACAAGTCATTTTATATTCACACTGCAAATTATTTCGTAAATATGCCTTCAAGCTTACCATTTACAAGTTTATTACTATTATTATTATTATTATTATTATTATTACTAAATATATTGATGTGAGTTAGCAATTCCTACCCACCATCTTTTACACCACATAATAATAGAAATTCTTCTACGGAATATGAGGACTTGTCAAGAAGAAACATTTTCTGATTGTTTCCAAATTGTATTGTCACTGTGTAAGTGATCAAATTTTTTGTTGCAGCCTTGTGCACCCCTTATTGTGTTAAAGACAGACTTAATGTGGTGTAAAGAATGTCAGTTTTTCTTCTGGTATTGTAATTATGTACATTTTGTTCCTTTTAAACTGCAGTGGCTTATTTACAACAACCTTCATGAGGGAGTAAATATACCGTGAAGCAGTAGTCAAAATGATTAACTCCTTAAATATATGTCTAAAAGGTGATTGTGGGAGAGCATCATATATTATTATTCTTACAACAAATAACAAATTTTCAGAATAGTACACCATATGACATTGCTGAATGAAAAAATGCAAAATATATGAACTTACGGATTTGCCTCTCCCCAAGGTGTGCAATGATTCTAAATGCAGATTTGGCTGACCTAAGTTGTTTTAGTAGTTAAAAATCTGCTGCTGCCAGTTTAAATTCTCATCAAACACAACGATGAAACATTGTGGATTAAAAAGATATCGAAGGAATTTTTGTTGGCTATGAAACATGGAATATGAACTTATAATCACATTTTGATCAGATATGATAATTAAGTCATGTGATTCCATTAGGCATATCTTCAGAAGAAAGGTATATCTGTTAGAGTATCTATAGATACACTTAATTAAGAATTTCAAAATCCAACTACTAGGGTTACATGCGCAAGTAATACTGAAGCTCATTGCAGCAAGGAAGACAGTTTCAAGAACAACACACAGTCTCTTACAGTAAGTGCTATGCTGATTAACAAACAACAACAAAAATGCTTTCACTCACAAGGGGAGTATATCCATCTTCATCCTGACTAAGGGCATCAACTTCTGTTTCCAACAGAAGAGACGAATTCTCCTCTCTCCAGTGCAACATTGCACAAACAAGCCTATAACAAAATTTGAACAAGTAAATGTTTATTTTTTCTATTTAAGTTTTAGATTCAGCAAAATGCCAAGTTACATCAAATGTATACACTTTATCTTAAACAGATTTTTCTACTTCTGTGAAACAAAATTGCATTCTTAGTCAAACATAACTGCATACTTAACAAACAATTCCATCACTTTCAAAAGTATACAAATTCATTATGTCCACACTCATTTATCCCATTTCCTCTGTATTAAAACTATGCAGTTCCCAAATGAAGTGCTATGGTGACACTGAAATGAAATGAAATGAGCATAAGGCAAGGAGGCCCCTAATCGTGGAAATTCAGCCGCCCAGCGCAAGTCTTATTTCATTCGACGCCACATTCGGTGATTGTGTGCCGGTAATGAGGATGAAATTATGATGAGGACAACACAAACCCACTCCCCGAGCGGAGAAAATCTCCAACCCGGCCGGGAATCAAACCGGGCCCATCTGCATGGGAGATGAGCATGTTACCTCCCAACTAAGCAGGCGGACATGGTGATATTTGAAAAAGCTGAGAAAAGTGACTAAATATTTGAAGAAGGCGATTAAAAGGTGGTAAAGCCATATGAAAAAAAGTGATAAAAATCTGACAAGTCCATACATATTACAAAAATGAATGTACATATATTTGTATGTATGTATGTTGTTGTTGTGGTCTTCAGTCCTGAGACGGTTTGATGCAGCTCACCGTGCTACTCTATCCTGTGCAAGCCTCTTCCTCTCCCAGTACCTACTGCTTAGTGTATTCATCTCTTGGTCTCCCTCTATGATTTTTACCCTCCACGCTGCCCTCCAATACTAAATTGGTGATCCCTTGATGCCTCAGAACATGTCCTACCAACCGATCCCTTCTTCTGGTCAAGTTGTGCCGCAAACTTCTCTTCTCCCCAATCCTATTCAATACTTCCCCATTAATTATGTGATCTACCTATCTAATCTTCAGCATTCTTCTGTAGCACCACATTTCAAAAGCTTCTAATCTCTTCTTGTCCAAACTATTTATCGTCCATGTTTCACTTCCATACATGGCTACACTCCATACAAATACTTTCAGAAATGTCTTCCTGACACTTAAATCTATACTCGATGTTAACAAATTTCTTTTCTTCATGAACGCTTTCCTTGCCATTGCCAGTCTACATTTTATATCCTCTCCACTTCGACCGTCATCACTTATTTTGCTCCCCAAATAGCAAAACTCTTTTACTACTTTAAGTGTCTCATTTCCTAATCTAATTCCCTCCGCATCATCCAACTTAATTCGACTACAATCCATTATCCTCGTTTTGCTTTTGTTGATGTTCATCTTATATACTCCTTTCAAGACACTATCCATTCCGTTCAACTGCTCTTCCAAGTCCTTTGCTGTCTCTGACAGAATTATAATGTCATCGGCAAACCTCAAAGTTTTTATTTCTTCTCCATGGATTTTAATACCTACTCCGAACTTTTCTTTTGTTTTCTTTATTGCTTGCTCAATGTACTGATTGAATAACATCGGGGACAGGCTACAACCCTGTCTCACTCCCTTCCCAACCACTGCTTCCCTTTCATGCCCCTCGACTCTTATAACTCCCATCTGGTTTCTGTACAAATTGTAAATAGCCTTTCGCTCCCTGTATTTTACCCCTGCCACCTTTAGAATTTGAAAGAGAATATTCCAATCAACATTGTCATAAGCTTTCTCTAAGTCTACAAATGCTAGAAACGTAGGTTTGCCTTTCCTTAATCTTTCTTCTAAGATAAGTCGTAAGGTCAGTATTGCCTCACGTGTTCCAACATTTCTACGGAAGCCAAACTGATCTTCTTCTAGGTCAGCTTCTACTAGTTTTTCCATTCGTCTGTAAAGAATTCGTGTTAGTATTTTGCAGCTGTGGATTATTAAACTGATAGTTCGGTAATTTTCACATCTGTCAACACCTGCTTTCTTTGGGATTGGAATTATTATATTCTTCTTGAAGTCTGAGGGTATTTCGCCTGTCTCATACATCTTGCTCACCAGATGGTAGAGTTTTGTCAGGACTGGCTCTCCCAAGGCCGTCAGTAGTTCCAATGGAATG
Source organism: Schistocerca gregaria (assembly GCF_023897955.1). Lineage (NCBI taxonomy): Eukaryota > Metazoa > Arthropoda > Insecta > Orthoptera > Acrididae > Schistocerca > Schistocerca gregaria. The sequence continues at coordinate 664,458,843 of NC_064922.1, forward strand.
TTGTCTACTCCGGGGGCCTTGTTTCGACTCAGGTCTTTCAGTGCTCTGTCAAACTCTTCAAGCAGAATCGTATCTCCCATTTCATCTTCATCTACATCCTCTTCCATTTCTATAATATTTTCCTCAAGTACATCGCCCTTGTATAGACCCTCTATATACTATTTTCATCTTTCTGCTTTCCCTTCTTTGCTTAGAACTGGGTTTCCATCTGAGCTCTTGATGTTCATACAAGTGGTTCTCTAATCTCCAAATGTCTCTTTAATTTTCCTGTAGGCAGTATCTATCTTACCCCTAGGGAGATAAGCCTCTACATCATTACATTTGTCCTCTAGCCATCCCTGCTTAGCCATTTTGCACTTCCTGTCAATCTCACTTTTGAAACATTTGTATTCCTTTTTGTCTGCTTCGTTTACTGTATTTTTATATTTTCTCCTTTCATCAATTAAATTCAATATTTCTTCTGTTACCCAAGGATTTCTACTAGCCCTCGTCTTTTTACCTTCTTGATCCTCTGCTGCCTTCACTATTTCATCCCTCAAAGCTACCCATTCTTCTTCTACTGTATTTCTTTCCCCCATTCCTGTCAATTGCTCCCTTATGCTCTCCCTGAAACTCATTACAACCACAGGTTCTTTTAGTTTATCCATGTATGTATGTATATGTATATTCCACACTCCTGCTAAATTACTGGTCTTACTTCAACCAAACCTAGTACATACGTCACTTATGGTCTGGAAATCATCACTGTGGGAATGTGTACCACCTTCTATTGAAGAAGTAAGGTTGGGGATTGAAAAAACAGTGTAGTCCAAAACGCATGAATAGCCGACCTTAGTCATCTAGTATTTGCAAATGACAGCACTTAATGACTCAGAACAGACTTTACACATTCAAACCTTATGAAACTTTTTGTCTCTGACAACTTCCACAGAATGATGAAGTGAAAATGGTTTATCATTACCATATGCCAAACAACTGTCACATGAAGTATGAAGTTTAACATTATTACTTGTTTACTACTAATTCTGTTTGCAACACATTTTGCAGACAGGATACACATATTGTGTTGCTGAATGCACGTATAAAAACAGATCATTGGATGATGCATAGTTCAGGAGAAATGATACAAACACAGAGATTTGTGAAAAAGACTGCCACATCAAACATGAAATTTTTAATTTATTAGTAACTATATTCATAGCACATTTCATAGACAGTAACCAAATATGCCACTGGATGTAGTATATGCAAAATTATATCATTTTGCAGTGTACTGTTCAGGAGATTCGATATCATAAATATAAAGCTGCGTGAAAATGAAGCTACATGGCAAAATTCGCTACAGATGCATGTGAAGTATATGTACAAATATGTTTACAATATATTAAATCTATGTGAAATATACAGGGTGTTCCAGAAAAACACCAACAAGCTTTAGGGACGCGTTCCTTGGACCAAAACAAGAAAAAAAGTCTAGTAAACATGGGCTCTAAAATGCAACCTTAAAAGCTATGAGCACTTTTTCATCTTCACTAGTGTGAACCAAATCTCTTTTACTGAAGAAGTACTCAGCTGTTGAGGTATGCACTTCAGAACTCTTTTTTTACTAGCTTCTTTTTTTGTGTAAGGAACCTGTCCCTACAGGTTGTCGTCTTTTTGGGACAGCCCGTTTTTGACATATGTATGCAGGCAAAGCCAAGGGTAAAAAGCTCTAACCCCCAAGAACAATTTTTTTCCCAATTTTTTTACAATCTTAAAAGATAAACTGTGGGGGTAAGAACCACCAGTGTCCTACTGCAGTGAGTGTGATAGCATGGAGACAGAAGTGGGAAGCAGCAGCTGGACAGACAGTGAGGGGGGAGGAGGAGACAGGCACAGACAGATGGAAGGGAGAGATGGACAGAGAGAGGGGGAGGAAGAGATAGGCAGAGAGAGGCAGATGGGAGGAAGAGATGAATAGAGAGAGGGGGAAGAGAAGATGAACAGAGAGAGAGGGAGGGGAAAGACAAAGTGGGGGAGGAGGAGATAGGTAGAGAGAACATGAAGGATGAGATAGATAGAGAGGGGGGGGGGGGGAGGAGGAGATGGACTAACAGTAGACTGGAATCAATACATAGCGGGGCAGCACTAGGTACTCAGCTAGTTATTTAAATCAACAGAAATGGCACAAATTAGTTGTTTTCATTTTTGATAACCACCTTCCAAAAGACTAGTTAAGACTGTAATAAATTTCTCTATTACAACCTTGGATGGTGTATGGCCATTTCTTCCTTAATACAAATTTATTAATATGTGTAGGTACATTGGTAGTTAAGTATTGGTAATTGAAACTCACAAACAAAACCTACTTCACATTTTTACACCTGATATTCTACACTTCAATACTGGAAAAGATCAACATAATATTTTTGGATTACTATTTCTTAGGAATCTTGGCAAAAAATGAAGTAATCATGTTAAATTTTCTTTTCTCAAGATTTTTCTGGATGGCTCCCACTGCCTTTCCTTCACTCTTTCTTCTACTTTCATGATTTGTGCCCTCTCAGACATACTATGTACTTATTTTTTTTGCTTTTAAATCATTATTTTGCGTTAATTCTTCAATTTATCTGAAGATTGAAAGAGAAGTTCTTCTTGTGCCTCCTTCGATAGTTGATGTTCTTTTCTCTATTCTTTCAGAGAACCGTTTTCACAGTCTGTTGATTTTCTGATGTTATTCATCTTGTTATTCTACTCTTTGAGAAGCTTGTGGTTTTGTCCCTCTTTTGTTCTAATTCATGTTTCTTTTCCTTTCACATTCTTCCTTATAAGCTCTATAATTTGCATGTGCTTACTGTCTATACCTAATGAGCAAAGAAAGAAAATGGGGTGTTATCCCAAAGCATCCCTGACATTCAAAATATTGTTCAAAAATCTTTCAGTCATTGCTGCTTTGTCTTCTCGTAATCTGTGCTTCGCAATAATACACCTCCTTTCTATGTCCACAGTCCATGGAACAATGTAAGACAAGCCTTAACAAGTTTTGAAACTTTTGGATATTTAAACTCTGTGGATGATGAGTCTCTTTTTGAGATGTGCTCTGCCAATGCTTGTCAGTACCTTTGTTATTTAAAGCTGTGTCATCATATTCAAGCTGTAGAACCCTCCACTAGTCTAATATATAATCTTGCTGGACATCAAATGGCACTATTTTGCAACCTTTAACATTGTACTGCAGCTTCTGCTCTTTATTCTTTCTTTGGAACCTAAAACCTAAGTCTTTTTAATCGTGCACTTCATAAGCAAGTCTATTCCATCACATTTTTGCGAGCTCTTATATAATGTTTTTCTGCATTGTTTAGAAACCACAACTTGTCACATTCTTCCAGCATACTAAGCTCTTTGGTGACTTGCTCACAAACAACTAGTTGTTTGAGAGGAAGAAGATCATCCAATGTGAAGTGTTCATTATGAAGAAATTCAGAAATACTTTCAATTTTTCTCAAAGGAGAAACGTTTTAGACATGAACCAAAAAGATTTCAAGAATGTTTTCTATTTCTGTAAGCAATTTGTGAATCAAATTGTGTAGCATTGAAAATGCTGCATGAACTTTCAGAATAGTTCTGTAGATTAAGTCATCTAATGAAGTTCTGCTTTTACTGAAGGTTTTCTTAAAGGATTCACAACATCACTGTAGGGTTTGGATTGAACAGTAGTGTAATTCTGTTTTTAGATATATTGGTTAAGAAAATAATATGCTATAGCATCCCACTGTTCCAAAATCCTGTTGGCTGAAGATCCTAAACTAAGCCACCTTGTGGGTGTATGCTTCAAAAACATGTTAAGTGGAATGTTATACTTAGACAGAACTTCTTCAAATTCTTGTCAATGGACAGGCCAACCATGAAAAGAATTGTAAATATTGATCAAACATTCGGATACTTCTTCATCTAAACACTCCAATGCTTTTACATAGGCATTATGCAATATATGAATGTTGCATGTTCTCATATTTTTAAGTTGTCTGCCTTGGATTTCCTGGACATCATTGTCTAAGACCCTAAACACTTTTTTAATGATGTTTTAAGTCCATGTGACCCCACCAGAAGGCATTTACTTAGGTACAAGTTTGCTTCAGAATGTTCTTCACATTATTTCTGATGTAACATTTCACCATCTGCTTCTTCGATAAAGATAGTTCGTAAGTGACCTTGTTGTTATGCAGCACTTACTCTTTGTCATGGCTGTTTGAAATTCTTTTTTACCTTTAACACTGGTAGTTCCATCAAAACTCAATGGGTAATATGATGAACATGCTTCTTCTAACATATGTTCCCAGAAATATGATACCAGTCCACCAGTTAGTACATGTCTCATTTTCTTAAACAAAAATGAGTATGTTCAGGAGCTGTATGAGGAATCATACAACATTTTACAAACATCATTTCATGAATCTATGAAGTAATTCATTTTCCAAACCAGTTCAGCAGTGGAGGAACTCTCCTTGGTACTTAACAGGTGTATTATTGGCACATGTACTGAACTCAAAGGTTCTGTCTGAACTGAAAGTTCTACATGTAACTGACGTGGTCCACATTTAATTTCAAACTTACTCTTATGATGTTTTGTTAACAGTTTGGGGTTAAAAACTGCCTTAAAACCTTTTTCCTCAAAAGTAAAGGTACAAGAACACACGCTGCAAAATAGTCCACTTTCACTAACATTCTTCCCCACTGCAGAGACTTTATTTTCCAGACTATCTGTCTTTTCAAGCCAGTCACTTTGGAATTTATTATTCTCAATTTCAAAAGTTTATTTTCAAAATTGAATAGAGTATCACATTAGCAATATTGTTACTACAGCAAAATTAGAATGTGGAACAAAAATAGAGCAACTGGTAATACAGTAATATTTGACACTAACAACAAACAATGGAAAGTCCAGGTCGGAATACCAACAACATCAGACAAGTTGCATTCCAGTCCAAGCTGCTGGAGATGGAGGCCAAGTGTGAGAGAGGTGCGCTTGATCTGTGTGTGTTTGTTCTTTTCTGAAGATGCTTTTGGCCCAAAACTAAATGTGTGATAGTCTTTCCATTGCACTTGTCTGTAACTCATCATGTCACATTTATAGTGAGTAGCAATCTATCCTTTTCCTAATATTTTTGACAACAATAACAGTTGCATGCAACATAAGAGACATTCAAAAAGTCAAAATGATAGAATCCATCTCAAATTTTAGAAGCCTTTCAGGTTAGATGTTATCTACTTCCATCACTGGCGCATTACAAGAAGTTAAATGAATAAAAATGAATACAGGAACTTGGAAACAACAGTAAATATTTATTTTCCTCCTAAAAGACCAAAAACGGATGAAAAAGATGAGAAAAAATTAAAAAGATGACAATGTTAAAAAAAAAATGTGACCAATCCTCACCCTGCTGTTCTTTGGTCTTATATTACAATAGCAGAACTAGACGGTTTTATATATGGAAAGACATATGGACAATTAACAGGAATTATAGAAATAAGTTGCTGAGTTATCTGCATGTAGATAAGGTAAACTGGGTCTAATCTGAGTAACAACAATGGAAATTTCTGGATGAAGCAAAAATGTTCAAATGTGTGAAATCTTATGGGACTTAACTGCTAAGGTCATCTGTCGCTAAGCTTACTCACTACTTAACCTAAATTATCCTAAGGACAAACACATACAACCATGCCCGAGGGGGGACTCGAACCTCGGCCAGGACCGGCCACACAGTCTATGACTGCAGCGCCTTAGACCGCTTGGCTAATCCCGCGCGGCTGGATGAAGCAATATATAAAAGAAGGGAAAGGCAACCACTCACCTATTGTGAACCAATTCAAAGAGCACAGTAGCACATAACAAAAACAGCATTCACCCTAGTGACAGTACACACATTCACTCACACAACCATACTAGTCTCAGTAATATATTCATAAAATGGCTGAGTCTCTCATGCCTATGGAATGTTGAACTTACATAAAGTCATAAAAGACAATATAATGCAGACAACATGGAGTTAATGTCATGTAAATGCGTGCTACGAGCTAGGGCACATCACTGTAAATATGACGGAAATTAACTGTACTAAAATCGGTGTCACACGTCGACCAGAGTGCTACTAGCTCACAGCACGCAGCTCATAAACAGTTCATTACAGTCGGCACACTTTTTCTTCAATGCCAATTGTAGCTTTTCTTAAGGTCCGATGCACATTTTATTTCACTACTGACTGAAGTACAATTCCATTTCTATCTGTTTCTGCACAGAGCCTGACATCACCTGTTTTGAATACTTTAGCACAATTGACCATTGTCAGTTGCTTACATTCACTATTGCTACCATCCCATGGTGCAAGACTGGTAAATGTCTTCTTCAGCACCAGAATGCAGATACAGCTTAGCTTAGCACCATCTTCTTTCTGTTTAAAATTCTTGGAGCATTTTGTAATCTCTATTGCATTTCATAGTATCCACTTAGGCTGTCAGTACCGGAGTCTTATCAAATCAAATTCGTGGTCTCCTAAATGCAAAGTGTGCTCCACAACAGCTAATCTTCTGTTTCTACCCTTCTACAGTTGTTCTTATGTTGTTCTAGTTGTTTTTCAGTAGTTCTTTTAGTAGTTCCCATGTATATTGCTACACAACTTCATAGTAGATTTGAGAGCGTCCTTGGCCAACTTTAGGTGTTCCTGTATCTTCTGGATGGGTTTGTAGATTACAGCAATATTCAATTTTGAAACTTCCTTACAGATTAAAACTGTGTACCAGAATGAGACTCAAACTCAGGTAAGGATCCTTTCACAGGCTGAGCTACCCACCACGACTCCCAAACTGTCTTCATAATTTTGCTTCTATCATCTCCTACATTCCAAAACTCATAGAATCTCCCCCATGAAACTTGCAATATTAGTGATCCTGGAAGAAAGGAAATTGTGGAGACATGGCTTAGCCACAGGCTGAGGAAAATTTGCAGAATGAAATGAAGTACTGGCAGAAGCAAAGCTTTGAGGACAGGTCATGAGTTGTGCCTTGGTAGCTTAGTCAATAGAGCACTTGCCAGCTGAAGGCAAGGTTCCAAAGTTCCAGTCTCAGTCTGCCACACAGTTTTAATCTGCAAGGAAGTTTCATATTGGTGCACACTTGAACACAGAGTGAAATTTTCATTCTGGATATTCAATTTCGTCAAGATATTTTGTATGTGATCGGTTACATCTTTAATGAATAGCAATAAAATCTTGTATTTTGCAGGTGTCTGTACATCACTGTGATCTTTTTGTGGCTGTCTTAACACCCTTTATCTCAGCCGATGAATACCCATTATTCTGAAACACTTTGGTGAAATACTTAAATTGTACTATAAGCAAACCTGGTTCATACATGTTCCTTGCTCTATCTTCTACCATATTTATAACATTCAGTTGTTCTACCACTCAGACTTTATGCAATGCTGAAAACTCATAAGGAAAATGTTCAGTCACGAGATACAATAAGTGTCAATGTTTTGCCCACCTAATCATCAATTGTCAAGTTCTTGACTACACTATTACAACCCATTGTGGACTGATCAGACTCTTACACCAAGAAATCGGAACATTTTATCAGTAAATTAAATGGCACAGTGATCCAGATGAAGGACCTAAAGTCAATTTTGATGTGGTATCATTATTCACCATAGATGTTGGAATAGTTGATTTTTCCTGCTCATAGAGCAGAACTTTTTAAATATTGCCTCATGACCATATACTTCAAATGGGATAATGATTTTTACAAACAGACAGATGCCTACCTATGGGGAGCCTCTTAAGTCCAGTGATAACAAATTTCTTTGTGGAAATACTTGAAGAACAAGTATTAGAAATTATGACCAAAAAACCAAGTACATGGTTCCATTATGTGGATGATACGTTTGTATTGAGGAGACATGGTAGAGAGGAACTAGGACACTTGCATGAACATCACAATGTAAAGTATCTGAACTTCAGCTCACTATGACGGAGGTGGTACATGGCAGATCATGTTTTCTAGATGTGCTAGTCTTTAAGAAAGAAGATGGTAGCTTGGTACACCAAAACCCATGCATCCACATAATTAGCAAAAATGTTAGCAGAGAGAGTGAGGAACATCTATCAACTAGAGTGGCTCGATATGGAAACAAAATATTTCATCAGTTCATTGCATAGGAGTGAGTATTTGTGCACTGAGTCACAAAGAGTGTTTAGAAAGCCATGGAAAGATCATGATGTACAGGCATCTGCAAAATCCAACATTTTTCATTAAAGACATAGCTGACTGCAAAGGAAAGATCTTGATGAACACTGTAATCTACAAATCCACTTGAAAGATACAGGAAGACCTAAAGTCAGCCAAAGATGGTCGCAAACCCCTGGAAAAGCAGGAATTTAAAGGACAACGTGTAGCTGCAAGGATGTGTATGAGGGTACTACTAAAAGAACTATTAACAAAATGACTAGGTGGCGCCGAGTATAGATGCATTTTATGTTAGTTCTAGAAATGAATATCTAAACACAGTAGGAAAGTGCTTAATGTGCAACAAATATCATGTTTATTCTGACAATGCATGTGTTTCATGTTACATTATTACAAAAGTCGGTGAAAAACATAATGGGACACCAAAGAAACATCAAAGTGAGATAGTGTGTACACCATCAACATCGTACTAGAAGAACCAAGCAGTGAATCAACTACTGATCACTGCTACTGCGAAAAGCGTGCAGGAAAAGGTATGATGTGCATAAAATGTAAAAATGTGTATCATTTTAATTGTGTGAAAGCGAATCCAAAGCAAAAAATTTGGTTATGCTCATGTTGTGATAGACATTCTCAGTAAAAAAACTTACCACAAGGAATGTACAGGTGAAATTATTAAATTTCTAATTGAAGAAATATATTATTTAAATCACAAATGGGTCGAGTGCAAACTAAAAAATGAACAGGAAGTAGGCACAAAAGTGGCAATAAATACGACTTCTCATAATCCTGGCAGAAAGTGTAAGAAAACGGTTGTTGTTGTTGTTGTTGATGTTGTCTTCAGTCCAGAGACTGGTTTGATGAAGCTCTCCATGCTACTCTATCCTATGCAAGCTTCTTCATCTCCCAGTACTTACTGCAACCTACATCCTTCTGAATCTGCTTAGTGTATTCATCTCTTGCTCTCCCTCTATGATTTTTACCCTCCATGCTGCCCTCCAATGCTAAATTTGTGATCCCCTGATGCCTCAGAACATGTCCTACCAACCAGTCCCTTCTTCTTGTAAAGTTGTGCCACAAACTCCTCTTCTCCCAAATTCTATTTAATACTTCCTCATTAGTTATGTGATCTAGCTATCTAATATTCAGCATTTTTCTGTAGCATCACATTTCGAAAGCTTCTATTCTCTTCTTGTCCAAACTATTTCTCTTCCATGTTTCACTTCCATACATGGCTACACTCCATACAAATACTTTCAGAAATGACTACCTGACAATTAAATCTGTACTCGATGTTAACAAATTTCTCTTCTTCAGAAATTCTTTCCTTCCCATTGCCAGTCTACATTTTATATCCTCCCTACTTCGACCGTCATCAGTTATTTTTCTATCCAAATAGCAAAACTCCTTTACTACTTTAAGCCTCTCATTTCCTAATCTAATACCCTCAACATATCATTTCCTAATCTAATACCCTCAACATCACCCGACTTAATTCGACTACATTCCATTATCCTCGTTTTGCTTTTGTTGATGTTCATCTTATATCCTCCTTTCAAAACACTGTCCATTCTGTTCAACTGCTCTTCCAAGTCCTTTGCTGTCTCTGACACAATTACAATGTCATCGGCGAACCTCAAAGTTTTTATTTCTTCACCGTGGATTTTAATACCTACTCCGAATCTTTCTTTTGTTTCCTTTACTGCTTGCTCAATATACAGATTGAATAATATCGAGGAGAGGCTACAACCCTGTCTCACTCCCTTCCCAACCACTGCTTCCCTTTCATGCCCCTCGAATCTTATAACTGCCATCTGGTTTCTGTAAAAATTGTAAATAGCCTTTCGCTCCATGTATTTTACCCCTGCCACCTCTAGAATTTGAAAGAGAGTATTCCAGTTAACATTGTCAAAAGCTTTCTCTGAGTCTACAAATGAATTTTCCAAAAAAGTAGTATTAGACTTTGGCACTAAATTAAGTGAGAGTAGTTCTATATCAATTCAATATAGTAAAATGAAAGTAGGTTTAAAGTACCAAGGAAACGTGAATCACTGACCAAGCCTAGCCCAGACCAGGCTTGGTCACTTCCTGTTGACCAGGGCCCAACCCATACTAAAAAAAGCAAATAAATAGTTCAGCAGGCAGTATCTCCAAATCTGATAACATTATACCTAACTATACTGCTAAGATTATGTTTCTTAACATACAGGCTTATTAGATAAAACAGATATATTGCATGTTCTGATCGAGGAAAAGCAAATAGAAGTCCTTGGTGTAGCTGATCATTGGATGAACCCTGATGGTATCAACTTGACAGGCATTCCAGATTTTAAAGTAGTCTCTTACTTTTTCCCTAAAGATAAGAAACGAGGTGGCTTTGGCATTTTAATTAAGAACCACCTTGTTTTTGAGCCACTACCTAGTGTAACAAATTTATCTGTGGAGGAAACTTTTGAAATATCTGCCTGTTACATTGTGAGTTATGGAACAGCCTTTATCTGTATTTACAGAAACCCAATATTGGAAAATAAGAAAGATTTTTTTGAAATGTTGGACATCTCATTAAACACATTCTTTTTAATGAAAGTTAATGTAATTCTAATGGCTGATTTTAATATTAATTTCAACTCCAGTGCTTCTGACAACTTGGAAATAAATAGCTTAGTTAAAAGCTATGGGATGAATTTTATGCTGAAGAATGTAATCACCAGACCTGGTAGTGTAAACATGGGTACTTGTACAGACAATATTGTTACAACTTTTCATTCTTCAAAAATATGATACAAATATGATTGACACTCTTCTTTCTGATCATCATGGTATTATTATTCATGTAAACATGGACGCAATGATATATAATGTCATGAAGCCTTCTGTGATTTATAAGACACAACATACAATTAGTGACTGTAATATATCTGTTTTTCTAAAATTTCTCAGAGAAATTAATTGGTTGTGTGTGTATGGTAACACTGGAGCAGAAAACCAGTTCAACAACCTTCTTGAATTATTCATGTGGGCAGTTAACATTGGCCTGCCACTAAAGAACAAATGTGTTAAAATGAACAGTGTATCGACTATCAATAAAAATAAGTGGTACACTCATGAACTACGAAAACTTAAGGATCAACGCAACAATTTCTACTACCTAGCAAAGAATTCATCTTGTCTGCATGACAAAGTAAGATATAAAAAAAATGCAAATATCAGTACAGAATGGGTATTAAGAAAGCTAAATTACAATATAATTGCAAATTGGTAGCACAATCTATTAATAAACCAAACGAAATGTGGAAAATCATTAATGAAAGTCTAGCATTGGGTAGCAAAGAATTTGTATCTAGATCCAAAATTAGTGCTGATAGTTTTAATAATTACTTTGTAAACAGTGTAGATAGTGTAGTTAGTAAGATACCTGATAGTAAACATGAACCTAGCTACTATTTGGATGTTGCCTATAAAAACCAAAATGTGTTTTATTTTGAACACATTTGTGTCGAAGATGTACACTCTGACATTCTTTCTCTTAGTAAAAGTGATTCACTGGATATTTACAATATCAGCTCTAAAATATTGAAACTTAGCAGTCATAATATAGCAGAGGCGCTCTGTCACATCATAAACTACTGCTTTGATGAAAGTTGCTTCCCTGAAAAATTAAAAGTAGCTAAAGTAATCCCAGTCCACAAAAAAGGTGACAATAATTTTCCTAGCAATTATAAGCCAGTTTCTCTTGTACCACTTTCAACCAAGGTCATTGAGAAACTAATGAGTATTCAAATAATCAATTTTCTAGATTCTCATCAATTACTTTCAAATAGCCAGTTTGGGTTTAGGAAAAAAATCTATCAACATGTGATGCTATTATGAGCTACATATGTAACTGTCTTGAAGCAAAAGAAGAAAAATTTATTGTAAGTACAAAGTTTTTTGATTTATCAAAAGCGTTTGACACAGTGTGCCACAACACTCTGCTGCTGAAATTAAAAACTGTAGGTTTCTCAGTTTCCGCTATTAAAATTATTCAGTCATACTTATCTAATAGATCTCAAACTGTTTACTTCAATAACCAATATTCTAGTTTATTACCCGTTAACCAAGGGGTTCCTCAAGGGTCAATCTTAGGCGCTCTCTTGTTCATATTACACTCCTGGAAATTGAAATAAGAACACCGTGAATTCATTGTCCCAGGAAGGGGAAACTTTATTGACACATTCCTGGGGTCAGATACATCTCATGATCACACTGACGGAACCACAGGCACATAGACACAGGCAACAGAGCATGCACAATGTCGGCACTAGCACAGTGTATATCCACCTTTCGCAGCAATGCAGGCTGCTATTCTCCCATGGAGACGATCGTAGAGATGCTGGATGTAGTCCTGTGGAACGGCTTCCCATGCCATTTCCACCTGGCGCCTCAGTTGGACCAGCGTTCGTTCTGGACGTGCAGACCGCGTGAGACGACGCTTCATCCAGTCCCAAACATGCTCAATGTGGGACAGATCCGGAGATCTTGCTGGCCAGGGTAGTTGACTTACACCTTCTAGAGCACGTTGGGTGGCACGGGATACATGCGGACGTGCATTGTCCTGTTGGAACAGCATGTTCCCTTGCCGGTCTAGGAATGGTAGAACGATGGGTTCGATGACGGTTTGGATGTACCGTGCACTATTCAGGGTCCCCTCGACAATCACCAGAGGTGTATGGCCAGTGTAGGTGATCGCTCCCCACACCATGATGCCGGGTGTTGGCCCTGTGTGCCTCGGTCGTTTGCAGTCCTGATTGTGGCGCTCACCTGCACGGCGCCAAACACACATGCGACCATCATTGGCACCAAGGCAGAAGCGACTCTCATCGCTGAAGACGACACGTCTCCATTCGTCCCTCCATTCACGCCTGTCGCGACACCACTGGAGGCGGGCTGCACGATGTTGGGGCGTGAGCGGAAGACGGCCTAACGGTGTGCGGGACCGTAGCCCAGCTTCATGGAGACGGTTGCGAATGGTCCTCGCCGATACCCCAGGAGCAACAGTGTCCCTAATTTGCTGGGAAGTGGCGGTGCGGTCCCCTATGGCACTGCGTAGGATCCTACGGTCTTGGCTGGCATCCGTGCGTCGCTACGGTCCGGTCCCAGGTCGACGGGCACGTGCACCTTCCGCCGACCACTGGCGACAACATCGATGTACTGTGGAGACCTCAAGCCCCACGTGTTGAGCAATTCGGAGGTACATCCACCCGGCCTCCCGCATGCCCACTATACGCCCTCGCTCAAAGTCCGTCAACTGCACATACGGTTCACATCCACGCTGTCGCGGCATGCTACCAGTGTTAAAGACTGCGATGGAGCTCTGTATGCCCCGGCAAACTGGCTGACACTGACGGCGGCGGTGCACAAATGCTGCGCAGCTAGCGCCATTCGACGGCCAACACCGCGGTTCCTGGTGTGTCCGCTGTGCCGTGCGTGTGATCATTGCTTGTACAGCCCTCTCGCAGTGTCCGGAGCAAGTATGGGGGGTCTCACACACCGGTGTCAATGTGTTCTTTTTTCCATTTCCAGGAGTGTATGAATGACATACCTAGCAATGCAATAGATGATACTACAAATGAACAATAACATAAGTAACTCTACCTCACTCGAGATAGATATACTTTCTGACTGGTGCGATGCCAATAGCCTGTCTATGAACATAAATAAAAAACAGGAATCAAACATTTTTTATAACAATAGAATCACCTTAGAGACAGTTCCTGTAAAGTTTCTTGGGATTGTTTTGCAAAATAATTTATGCTCGCAGGCTGGCAGGTGCCAAAAATTTCTAAAGGAATATTTATGCACAGAAAATTACAAGCAACAGTAGATGAGAAAATTTTGCTTTCTGTCTATTATCGTTATATTCACTCTCATTTGAAGTATGGGACAATCTTGTGGGGAAATAATTGCTACTCAAAATGCTTATTTACAGCCCAGAAAATAGCTGTCAGACTGATATGTAAAGTACCACCTAGAACTCACTGTAGATAATTATTTATTAATCTTAGTATTATGACTTTGCCACATATACACATATTTCAATCTCTCTTTTACATTAAAAAGAACTTGTCTAGTTTTGATCTGAATTCTGATGTACATAGTTATAACACACGACACTGTAATTATGTAAGAAAAGACTACTGCTCATATACCAAAACAATAAACAGCTTCAAACACACATCTGTAAAGCTATTTAATAAAGTGCCAGAGTCAGTTAAGAGTCTGGAGCTGAAAAAAGTTAAGATATTTGTAAGAACTTTATTAATTCAAAATTGTTTTTCTACAATGGAAGATTTCTGTGAGCATAATTTCTAACATAGATTAATTATTTGTGTATTTATTGTCATTGTTGTTTGTACATTTATTGACATTGCTTATACAAGCTTTACATCCTTGTAAATGTTTTGTTTTTGGGCAATAAAAATCAATCAATCAATCAACACAAGGGCAACTATAAAAGGGGAGAAACAGACAGCTCAGGTGTTGCAGAACATGCTTTGCAACCAGGCATGGCCTACACCTCAATAGGAAAGGGAAGGGTAAACTGGAAGGGTTGTTAGTGAAATCCATAAGTGGGGACACTAGTACTCATGGATGTACCTCTTTTTTAGACTAATATCAGTGTCCAATGAGAAGTTCAGGCAGGCAGGTGCTAAAGAGGTCCAAAACTCACAAGATTCTCACAACAGGAAAGTCAATAATAATGTTACCATATTTAACCAAAATATTGTTGGATTAAGGAAAAAGTAGATTCTCACAAAAGTAAAAAATAATGTTACCTTTTTCACCAAAATATTCTGGGATTGAATGACAAAGTAGATGAGCTCCTGGTTTGTTTAGATGACATTAAATCTGATAATGTACTAGATATTCTATGCCTGTCTGAGCATCACATGTGTCTGATATGGAAAAGGTAAATACTAGTGGTTATAAACTAGCTGCACATATGAGTAGAGAGAATAAGGTAAGAGGATGAGTTGCCATATATGTGAAAAGTTATCGCTGTGTAAAAAGCTTAGATACAAAAAAGTTTTGTCTAGAGCAACATATAGAAGCATGTGCCTGTCAGCTTAAACTGAAGGAGGGCTCTTTCATAATTGTAACAGTATATAGGTTCCCTTCAGGAAACTTTCATTTATTCCTGGAAAATTTGGATGCCTTGTTGTGCTATCTGTCAGATAGGGGAAAGCAAATTATTATTTGTGGGGACTTCAATGTTGATTCACTGAAAGAGAGTAACAGGAAGAATGACCTGGAAGTCTTGCTCGGTTCTTTCAGTTTGACATCTGTAATACATTTTCCTATTCAGGTAGTAAAGGACAGCAGCACATTGATAGATAACACTTTTACAGACCACGATAAGTTTAAAAACATGAATTCTTGTTCTGTTGAGAATGGCCTTTCTGATCATGATGCTCAGCTAGTTACAGTGTATGACATTCAGTAATTCAAAACTACCCTCCAAAGTTGTGCATTCAAGCAATGACTCAACAATTAAAAATTTCAGAGAAAATCTTCGGCAGTTAGACTGGGATGAGGTGTACAAGGAACCTGATGCTAATTTAAAATATAACTTATTTCCTGACACTCTTGTAAGAGAATTTGAAAACTGTTTCCCCAAGAAAGTAGTTAAATCTAATTATAAGAAAGCATGCAAAAAACCTTGGCTTACTACAGGAATAAAATATCTTGTAACCACAAAAGGGAACTGTATCTAACAACAAGAAAGAGTAATGACCTAGAAATGGCCAAATATTATAAAAACTACTGTGCTATATTAAGAAAGGTTATTAAAAAGTCCAGAAGCATGTGCATCATGTCAGATTAATACCTCTGATAACAAAATCAACACAATTTGGAATATTATTACAAGGGAGACAGGGCAACCAAGAGTACAGGTTGACAGCATTACCATCCAAGTGAACGGAAACTTGACAAACAACAAGCTGGAAGTCATAAACATTTTGAATAATCATTTTTTAAATGTTGTAGAGAAAATAGGATCTAAATGTTCATTAGAAGAAGCAAGGCAGTTAATGGAAGAGGCCTTACCCGCACCATTTGATAAAATTGAAATTCCACCCAACTCTCCTTCTGAAATTAGAAAGATGATAAACTCTCTCAAGAATAAAAGCTCACATGGAATTGATGGCATTTCCAGCAGGATAATAAAAGCTTGTTCCCAAGAGATGACTGGGATTTTTAGCCACATATGTAATAGCTCTCTGAAGCAGGATATTTTCCCAGACAGACTGAAGTATGCCATTGTTAAGCCACTGCATAAAAAAGGGGATACGCCTGATGTCAATAACTACCGTCTAATCTCTCTTCTGACTGCCTTATCCAAAACTCTGGAAAAAGTAATGTATTGTAGAGTAGCTTCACACCTTTGTAAAAATAAAGGTTTAACAAAATGTCAGTTTGGTTTCCAGAAAGGTTTTTCAACGGAAAATGCTATATATACGTTCACTAATGAAATATTAAATGCTCTGAGTAACCGGAAGTCACCCGTTGGGATTCTTTGTGATCTCTCAAAGGGTTTTACACACGCGAGACAGATAATACTTCTAGATAATCTCAAGTACTGTGGTATGAATGGGACAGCGCTCAAATGTTTTAAATCATACCTAACTGGATGAGTGCAGAAAGTTGAAATAAGCAGTTTACATAATATGCAAAAAACTGGCGATTTCTCAAACTGGGGAACAATCAAGAAAAGGGTGCTGCATGGTTCTTGGGTCCTCTGCTGTTCTTAATATATATTAATGACGACCCATTCTATATTCACGAAGATGAAAAGCTGGTACTTTTTGCTGATGATACAAGTACAGCTATCACACCTAACAGACAAGAATTAACTGGTGAAATTGTAAACGATGGTTTTCAGAAAATCATTAAGTGGTTCTCTGCAAATAGGCTATCATTAAACTTTGACAAAAAACAGTACATACAGTTCCACACAGTAAATGGAATGACACCACTAATAAATATAGACTTCGATCAGAAATCGGTAGCTAAGGTAGAATATTCAAAATTTCTAGGTGTATGAATTGCTTTCGTATGGCATCATATTCTGGGGTAACTGGAAAAACGCACTGAAGATCTGCTGAAACATTTGAGTTCAGCTACTTGTGCTATTAGAGTCATTGCAAATTTTGGCGATATACATCTCAGTAAATTAGCTTACCACACCTATTTTCATTCTCTGCTTTTGTATGGCATCATATTCTGGGTTAACTCACCATTGAGTAAAAGAGCGTTCATTGCACAAAAGTGCAAATAACTGCTGGAGCTCATCCAAAATCATCCTGCAGACACTTATTTAAAGAGATAGAGATCTTCACTCTAGCCTCGCAATATATATATATATATATATTCACTTAATGCTAAAGATTAGATGGGTATATCACGTAACTAATGAGGAGGTATTGAATAGAATTGGGGAGAAGAGGAGTTTGTGGCACAACTTGATGAGAAGAAGGGACCAGTTGGTAGGACATGTTCTGACGCATCAAGGGATCACAAATTTAGCATTGTAGGGCAGCGTGGAGGGTAAAAATCGTAGTGGGAGACCAAGAGATGAATACACTACGCAGATTCAGAAGGATGTAGGTTACAGTAGGTACTAGGAGATGAGGAAGCTTGCACAGGATAGAGTAGCATGGAGAGCTGCATCAAACCAGTCTCAGGACTGAAGACCACAACAACAACAATATGAAATTTGTTATTAACAATCCGAAGAAATTCAAAATTAATAGCAGTGTACATGGCTACAACACTAGGAGAAATGATGATCTTCACTACTCACAGTTAAATCTAACTTTCACTCAGAAGGGAGTAAATTATGCTGCCAAAACAGTCTTTGGTCTCTTACCTAATAGCATCAAAAGTCTGACAGATAGCCATATAGCATTTAAAAGGAAATTAAAATAATTAATTAATGGCAACTCCTCCTACTCATTAGATGAATTTTTGGATATAGTAAGTGGATAATTTCCCCAACCTCCACAAAAAAGTGTCATGTAATTTGTTGTGTAATGTAATATCTTGTACAGACACCTTTTCTTAACCTGACACCTTCCACATCATTACAAAGTGTCGAATTCATGATCTATGGAACAAGTACTAATCTAATCTAATCTAATCTCTGGATTTGATTTGGTAAGAGTAAGGGATTGGCAGCTACAAGTGGATACTACAACCTTAAGAATTTTAAGTGGAAAGAGGATGGTGTGAAGCTAAACAGTATCTGCATTAAGATGCCGAAGAAGATATGATCCAGTCTTCCTCTATGGGGTGACATCAATAGCTCACAACAGCTATCAAAAAACAGCCAGTTGCAATCAAGTATTCTACACAGATGACGTCACGTCCCTGTGTGGGAGCTTGTGAAAACAGAACTTACCTCAGTCAGTAGCAAGCCAGGGTGTACATCAGACTGTCAAAAAAGCTACAAATGCCTCTGAAGATGCCCTCCATGGATGGGATGACTTGTTGGGTTTCAATATGAAATTCATTTGACCATGGCATAATACCCAGGAATGTTTTAACAAGTTTAAATTTAGCTACATTTTTTATTATTATTGGTACTCTAACATTTGAGATTTGTGGCCATAATGTGCTTGAAAGTAATTGTAGCATACAGTCCACCTCAATTGTCAAAGGTGTAAGGGTGGTATAGTAAATTGGAATAACTGATAAAATCATAGCTTCTATAAGTCATTATGAAGAGGAAGTCACAGGCAACTGTAGGGCAGGGAGAATATTGTGTCACAGATGGGAATATTCTAAGTGGCGTCAGATGAACAAAGCACTCCAAAACATTAGTTTATATGTGAAATGTTCAGAAGGCCTAAGCACAGAATGTTTCATTAAGAGTGCAGCAGGTTGAGCAGTATGAGCGAGAGAAATGGAATTGTTCAAGAAGTTATTAGAATGAAGAAGCTGGAGATAAATAAATATGGTAACATACAGAGGTAATGAATACATTAAGGTAATACATAAACAAATATGAAATTGTTTTATGAAGTAATGGATAAGTATGTAGGTATCATAACACAATACCAGTTTTCATTAAAAAAAATCAAAAATTAGAAATAGAAAGGTCAGCAATGTGTTGAAATTTTGAAAGGCTGGAGAGACTGGTAGCTGCTGATGCAGATACATCATTTGCACAATCTTACCATTTCTGCTAACTGATACCTAGAGAAATGACACATAGAGACAAAATGTGTGGACTGTACAGAAGTTTACCTAGATCACCAATCATTCCACACATGAATTTGCCATAGGCATGTAACAATTGCTCTACAAATAACTAAAGGCAGAAGTAAATATAAAGCACGAAATGAAGTGGGAGAGAATTTTGTTTTGTCTTTAGATTTCTTCCAACACTAAATTTTAATAATTAAAATCATTTAAATTACCACAGTTAATATTTATTTTATTTTTTACTAACCTAGAATAACCAAGGGATGCTGCCAGATGTAAAAGTGTCATGCCTCGATGACTGCAGAACCAAGAGGGGCTCACTTCCTCTCCACACTGCCAAGCCTTTGAAGTCATTTCTTGACAATAGTTTACCAGACGATCTTCAAAATTGCTTTGGCTTAACATTGATGAGCCTTCAACCTGAGTTCAGAAACATTATCAATATAAATATTTGTCGGGAACTCCAAACACTGATTTTTGAGGGAAAACTAAAGCTTGCTTTTATCTTGTGCTACAATAAATCCTGGGTGAACGAAGCCCAATAAATGTGCCATTTTCCATTACCAAAAGTGCTAAGATTTGGTCAATCTGACAATCAAAGTGTACAATTTAAATAACACATTCTTATTCATGTTCTAATTAATATCTGCAATCACAATTTTATATCAAACACAATGGATGTGGAGAACATCATAAACATGATGAACTTTAGATTCCACCTCAAATTCTAGCTGGAAATCTGGGTATTATAATCAAATATATGACCAAAAAAGAAGTGCTTATACCATGCTTGTGTAAAAGTTTTTGTCACATTCTTGCAGATTTATCCCTCACTACCCTCAACTGTAATTGTATAGAATACTCTAACAAACAATTAGATTCCAGCTACACACAAAAAAATCAGTAAAACACATAGTATTCACTGAATTTACCCTCAGGTCATAAAATAATAAGAACTACCAACTGCTGTTCATTTGAATTACGTCACAGCAACATCACTATATAACATTATCTTCCAGTTATTTTTCCAATGAAGCAACAAAGGATCAAATTACTCCCATACTTTTTTCCTCTGTGTACTGTACATCAACTGAACAAATAGCACTAAACATTAATTAATGATGTAAATAAAATAGAAAGAAACTTCCACATGGGAAAAATATATTAAAAACAAAGATTCCAAGACTTACCAAGTGGGAAAGGGCCGGTAGACAGGCACAATCAAATAACATACAAACACACACAAAATTTCTAGCTTTCGCAACCAAAGGTTGCTTCTTCAGGAAACAGGGAAGGAGAGGGAAAGACGAAAGGATGTGGGTTTTAAGGGAGAGGGTAAGGAGTCATTCCAATCCCGGGAGCGGAAAGACTTACCGTAGGGGGAAAAAAGATAGGTATATACTCGCGCGCGCTCGTGCCCCCCCCCCCCCCCCCCCACACACACACACATCCATCCATACATATACAGACACAAGCAGACATATTTAAAGGCAAAGAGTTTGGGCAGAGATGTCAGTCGAGGCGGAAGTGCAGAGGCAAAGATGATGTTGAATGACAGGTGAGGTATGAGTGGAGGCAACTTGAAATTAGCGGAGATTGAGGCCTGGTGGATAACGAGAAGAGAGGATATATTGAAGGGCAAGTTCCCATCTCCAGAGTTTGGATAGGTTGGTGTTGGTGGGAAGTATCCAGATAACCCAGACGGTGTAACACTATGCCAAGATGTGCTGGCCGTGTACCAAGGCATGTTTAGCCACAGGCTGATCCTCATTACCAACAAACACTGTCTGCCTGTGTCCATTCATGCGAATCGACAGTTTGTTGCTGGTCATTCCCACATAGAAAGCGTCACAGTGTAGGCAGGTCAGTTGGTAAATCACATGGGTGCTTTCACACGTGGCTCTGCCTTTGATCGTGTACACCTTCCGGGTTACAGGACAACCAAACTGCCCTTGTCAAAGTTTACTGTCCTACACTCGTAGTCTCTGCTCGAAATATCACTTTGCCACGAAGAAAAATAATCCTGATCCCACTCCTAATGATCCAACTCCCCAAGACACTATCCAAATTGAACCCTGCCTGGAACAGTTCCGTCCTCCATCACAGCGGGACCCACCTCCTCTTCCTCAAAATCACCCTCTCCAAACCTTCCAGGAATTTCTCAATTCCAGCCTTGCCTCTCAATCGTTCTTGAAAAACCTTAATCCTACTCCCAACATCACCACAGACGAAGCCCAGGCTATCCGTGATTTGAAAGCTGACCGATCCATCATCATGCTTCCGGTTGACAAGGGTTCCACGACCGTGGAACTTGATCGTCGAGAGTATGTGGCTGAGGGACTGCGTCAGCTTTCAGACAACTCTACATACAAAGTTTGCCAAGGTAATCCCATTCCTGATGTCCAGGCGGAGCTTCAATGAATCCTCAGAACCTTAGGCCCCCTACAAAACCTTTCACCTAACTCCATCAAACTCCTGATCCCACCGACACCTCGCACTCCTACCTTCTACCTACTTCCTAAAATTCACAAACTCAAACATTCCGGCTGCCCTGTTGTAGCTGGTTACCAAGCCCCCACAGAACGTATCTCTGCCTACGTAGATCAGCACCTTCAACCTATTACATGCAGTCTCCCATCCTTCATCAAAGACACCAACCACTTTCTCGAACGCCTGGAATCCTTACCCAGTCTGTTACCCCCAGAAACCATCCTTGTAACCATTGATGCCACTTCCCTATACACAAATATCCCGCACATCCAGGGCCTCGCTGCAATGGAGCACTTCCTTTCATGCCGATCACCTGCCACCCTACCTAAAACCTCTTTCCTTATCACCTTAGCCAGCTTCATCCTGACCCACAACTTCTTCACTTTTGAAGGCCAGACATACCAACAATTAAAGGGAACAGCCATGGGTACCAGGATGGGCCCCTCGTAATGCAACCTATTTATGGGTTGCTTAGAGGAAGCCTTCTTGGTTACCCAAGCCTGCCAACCCCTAAGTTTGGTACAGATTTATTGATAACATGTTCATGATCTGGACTCACAGTGAAGAACAACTCCTGAATTTCCTCTCCAACCTCAACTCCTTTGGTTCCATCAGATTCACCTGGTCCTACTCCAAATCCCATGCCACTTTCCTTGACGTTGACCTCCATCTGTCCAATGGCCAGCTTCACACATCCGTCCACATCAAAGCCACCAACAAGCAACAGTACCTCCTCCATTATGACATCTGCCACCCATTCCATATCAAACGGTCCCTTCCCTACAGCCTAGGCCTTCGTGGCAAACGAATCTGCTCCAGTCCTGAATCCCTGGACCATTACACCAACAACCTGAAAACAGCTTTCGAATCCTGCAACTACCCTCCCAACCTGGTACAGAAGCAAATAACCAGAGCCACTTCCTCATCCCCTCAAACCCAGAACCTCTCACAGAAGAACCCCAAAAGTGCCCCACTTATGACAGGATACTTCCCGGGACTGGATCAGACTCTGAATGTGGCTCTCCAGCAAGAATACGACTTCCTAAAATCCTGCCCCGAAATGAGATCCATCCTTCATGAAATCCTCCCCACTCCACCAAGAGTGTCTTTCCGCCGTCCACCTAACCTTCGTAACCTCTTGGTTCATCCCTATGAAATCCCCAAACCACCTTCCCTACCCTCTGGCTCCTACCCTTGTAACCGCCCCTGGTGTAAAACCTGTCCTATGCACCCTCCCACCACCACCTACTGCAGTCCTGTAACCCGGAAGGTGTACACGATCAAAGGCAGAGCCACGTGTGAAAGCACCCACGTGATTTACCAACTGACCTGCCTACACTGTGACGCTTTCTATGTGGGAATGACCAGCAACAAACTGTCCATTCGCATGAATGGACACAGGCAGACAGTGTTTGTTGGTAATGAGGATCACCCTGTGGCTAAACATGCCTTGGTACACGGCCAGCACATCTTGGCACAGTGTTACACCGTCCGGGTTATCTGGATACTTCCCACCAACACCAACCTATCCAAACTCCGGAGATGGGAACTTGCCCTTCAATATATCCTCTCTTCTCGTTATCCACCAGGCCTCAATCTCCGCTAATTTCAAGTTGCCTCCACTCATACCTCACCTGTCATTCAACATCATCTTTGCCTCTGCACTTCTGCCTTGACTGACATCTCTGCCCAAACTCTTTGCCTTTAAATATGTCTGCTTGTGTCTTTCTAAATATGGATGGATGTGTGTGTGTGTGTGTGTGTGTGTGTGTGTGTGTGTGTGTGTGTGTTTGTGTGTTTGTGTGTGTGTGCGCGCAAGCGCTAGTATATGCCTATCCTTTTTTCCCCCTAAGGTAAGGCTTTCCGCTCCCGAGATTGGAATGACTCCTTACCCTCTCCGTTAAAACCCACATCCTTTCGTCTTTCCCTCTCCTTCCCTGTTTCCTGAAGAAGCAACCTATGGTTGTGAAAGCTAGAAATTTTGTGTGTGTGTTTGTATGTTATTTTATTGTGCCTGTCTACCAGCACTTTCCCGCTTGGTAAGTCTTGGAATCTTTGTTTTTAATATAAACATTAATTAAAATTCACAGTAATTTTATGATTTTGTATACAACTGCAGATCATAGTCTGTAATATTTTACAGTGGTGTTGGAGATACACAATGGAAGCAGTAACAGCAATAGCAGTAGCAGAAGAAAATGAGTAGAAACAACAGAACCAAATGTAAAAATACGTCAATATATTACACATACCACATCAGAACCCTCAGGCTCCTGTTTGATTTGCAGACGACCATCCATTGCCTCTAAGCGCTGCAGAAGGGTGAAACGTAGAAGGTTGTCATTGCCATTCTTGTCACGAGATTCGCGCTCTTCACATGCCATTTGGCTGGTACCACTTACTGGCTCTTTGTATTCAAACATCACAGAATTTGAGATGACAAAACCATCACAGGCTACTTGCAAAGTAACTAATCCTACCTCATGTGCTGCAACACAGAAATAGCAACGATGTTCAATTGAACACACCATTATGCATCAGAGACAAAGAGTACTATTTTTAAATGCAATTACAGTTTTAATACTAAATTTAGCTTCTCACCAGGGCAATAACACCGCAGTACTCCACTCTGTACCAGAGTGGTAGGCACAGGGAATGTGTCAAATAGCACAGTATATGGTGATGTAGTTGAGTACCAAGGACCGGTTACAAGCACCTTCACACCTCCCTGTGGAAAAAATGTTTTCTTTAGTATAGGATACCTCCCATTATACCACATGTTAGGGTTTCTTCCAGGTCCATTCAAATACGGATTATGGAAAGCATGGCTGCTTAAATGCCTCTCTGTGTATCACAATTAGTCTTATCTTGCTTTCACAGTCCCTACTTGAGTGAAGATGGCGGCTAGTGTAAAAATTCATTGTGCATCTCCGAGAAAAAGTGTGAATTTTGCCGTGAAAAAGAAAAATTGTGACAGTTGTAAGGATGAAATTACAAAGCTCAGCAAACGGGTGTCTAGTTTACAATTTATTATCAGTTCCTTGAAGACGGATATCAAGAAACTTAAAGAAGAAAAAAATGTTAGGGAACATGAAAAACTTGCACCATGAAAGTACGAATATGTCGGAGAATTGGATGGAAATGAAGTACAAAAGACGCAAACAGATAATACAAGATACAGAAAACTGCGAAAGAAACATAAATGCAGTGAACAAAAATTACTTTCAAGCTCTTTCGACTACGGATTGTGAAAGTGAAGTTAACAGTGCGAGAGTACCCATGTGGAAAACCAAATGACTTTGTGAATAAGATAAAACATGGAATATTTCAGCAACAACAGGGAAAAGATTTCACACAACACATGGTGTTGTGAATTTTTATGGGTGGAGGTTACACTCAACAACCGAGCTAGGTTAATAATTGGCTCCTTTTACCGACCTCCCAACTCAGCAGTATTAGTGGCAGAACAACTGAGAGAAAATTTGGAATACATTTCACATAAATTTTCTCAGCATGTTATAGTCTTAGGTGGAGATTTCAATTTACCAGATATAGACTGGGACAATCAGATGTTTAGGATGAGTGGTAGGAACAGAGCATCGAGTGACATTAGACTGAGTGCACTATCCGAAAATTACCTCGAGCAATTAAACAGAGAACTGACTCGTGGAGATAACATCTTGCACCTACTGATGACAAACAGACTCGAACTTTTTGACTCTGTATGTGCAGAACAGGGAATCAGTGATCATAAGGCCGCTGCAGCATCCCTGAAAATGTAAGTTAGTAGGAATATAAAAAAGGTAGGAAGGTTTATCTGTTTAGTAAGAGTAATAGAAGGCAGATTTCAGACTACCTAACAGATCAAAACGAAAATTTGTGTTCCGACACTGACAATGTTGAGTGTTTATGGGAAAAGTTCAAGGCAATTGTAAAATGCGTTTTAGACAGGTACGTGCCGAGTAAAACGGTGAGGGATGGGAAAAACCCACCGTGGTACAACAACAAAGTTAGGAAACTACTGCAAAAGCAAAGAGAGCTTCACTCCAAGTTTAAACGCAGCCAGAACCTCTCAGACAAACAGAAGCTAAACGATGTCAAAGTAGTGTAAGGAGGGCTATGCGTGAAGGGTTCAGTGAATTCGAAAGTAAAATTCTATGTGCCGACTTGACAGAAAATCATAGGAGGTTCTGGTCTTACGTGAAATCAGTAAGTGGCTCGAAACAGCATATCCAGACACTTTGGGATGATGATGGCATTGAAACAGAGGATGACACGTGTAAAGCTGAAATACTAAACACCTTTTTCCAAAGTTGTTTCACAGAGGAAGACCGCACTGCAGTTCCTTCTCTAAATCCTCGCACAAATTAAAAAATGGCTGACATCGAAATAAGTGTCCAAGAAATAGAAAAGCAACTGGAATCACTCAACAGAGGAAAGTCCACTTGACCTGACGGGATACCAATTCGATTCTACACAGAGTATGCGAAAGAACTTTCCCCCCTTCTAACAGCTGTGTACCGCAAGTCTCTAGAGGAACGAAAGGTTCCAAATGATTGGAAAAGAGCACAGGTAGTCCCAGTCTGTAAGAAGGGCCGTCGAGCAGATACACAAAACTATATACCTATATCTCTGACGTCAATCTGTTGTAGAATTTTAGAACATGTTTTTTGCTGGCATATCATGCCGTTTTTGGAAACCCAGAATCTACTCTGTAGGAATCAACGTGGATTCCGGAAACAGCGATCGTGTGAGACCCAACTCGCTTTATTTGTTCATGAGACCCAGAAAATATTAGATACAGGCTCCCAGGTAGATGCTATTTTCCTAGACTTCCGGAAGGCGTTCGATACAGTTCCGCACTGTCGCCTGATAAACAAAGTAAGAGCCTACGGAATATCAGACCAGCTGTGTGGCTGGATTGAAGAGTTTTTAGCAAACAGAACACAGCAAGTTGTTATCAATGGAGAGACGTCTACAGACGTTAAAGTAACCTCTGGCGTGCCACAGGGGAGTGTTATGGGACCATTGCTTTTCACAATGTATATAAATGACCTAGTAGATAGTGTCAGAAGTTCGATGCGGCTTTTCGCGGATGATGCTGTATTATACAGAGAAGTTGCAGCATTAGAAAATTGTAGCGAAATGCAGGAGGATCTGCAGCGGATAGGCACTTGGTGCAGGGAGTGGCAACTGACCCTTAACATAGACAAATGTAATGTATTGTGAATACATAGAAAGAAGGATCCTTTATTGTATGATTATATGATAGCGGAACAAACACTGGTAGCAGTTACTTCTGTAAAATATCTGGGAGTCTGCATACGGAACGATTTGAAGTGGAATGATCATATAAAATTAATTGTTGGTAAGCCGGGTACCAGGTTGAGATCCATTGGGAGAGTCCTTCGAAAATGTAGTCCATCAACAAAGGAGGTGGCTTACAAAACACTCGTTCGACCTGTACTTGAGTACTGCTCATCAATGTAGGATCCGTACCAGATCGGGTAGACGGAGGAGATAGGAAAGGTCCAAAGAAGAGCAGCACGTTTTGTCACAGGGTTATCTGGTAACCGTGATAGCATTACGGAGATGTTTAACAAACTCAAGTGGCAGACTCTGCAAGACAGGCGTTCTGCATCGTGGTGTAGTTTGCTCGCCAGGTTTCAAGAGGGTGCGTTTCTGGATGAGGTATCGAATATATTGCTTCCCCCTACTTATACCTCCCGAGGAGATCACAAATGTAAAATTAGAGAGACTAGAGCACGCACGGAAGCTTTCAGACAGTCGTTCTTCCTGCGAACAATACGCGACTGGATCAGGAAAGGGAGGTAATGACAGTGGCACGTAAAGTGCCCTCCGCCACACACCGTTGGGTAGCTTGCAGAGTATAAATGTAGATGTTCTCATCTAAATGTTCTTGGAAAAAACGTAATAGTAATAAAAATTTTAGAACTTGTAAATAAAATCTCAAATGTGCAGTGTGATGATAAAAAAGTCATACCTCTCATGGACAGGAAGTGTGTTACCTGTAGACTCCAATGTGAAATCTGCTGTCAGTGAAGCTACACCTCTCCAAGACAAATGTGAAATTTTATTAATGCAAGTGAACACTCCAAATGTTAATAATTCACAGAAAGGCACAGCAGTTGTAGAACAACAAACACCAGAAATAAGTGAAACAGCAGCAGAACCATCATTATCAGCAGAAGCAGCAACAGCAGCAGAACCAACAACGACTGGAGCAGCAACACAGCAATGCTTAAGGAGGA
This sequence comes from Schistocerca gregaria, assembly GCF_023897955.1. Classification (NCBI taxonomy): domain Eukaryota; kingdom Metazoa; phylum Arthropoda; class Insecta; order Orthoptera; family Acrididae; genus Schistocerca; species Schistocerca gregaria. Next base: position 664,487,069 of record NC_064922.1, read on the forward strand.
GCCAAAGGAAAAATACATCTGTGTCATTCAGTGATAATTTTTTTTATGGTTTCAAGCCAAGAAGAAAATAAAAATGTGAAAAACCAGCCTGCTAACTCAGATAAGTCACAACAACATCCTATTTTTAAACATTCAGGGTCTTGAAAATACAGTTGAAATTCTGGAGGAGTCATTGCCACAGAATAAGTATTCTTTCTTATGTCTATCAGAACATTGGCTTAAACCAGAACAAATACAATACTACGTACCACAAGGTTATAAACATGGAAACAGTTTTTGCAGATCCCAGTACCGCAATGGTGGTACTGTTATCTATGTTTCAAATGAAATAGAGTGTAGAGAACTAGATCTTAGTTGGGCATGTGTAGAGAAACACTTTGAAATTACCGGGATCATATGTGATATAATGAAACTTATCATAGTATGTATCTACCATTCCCCTGACTCAGCTCATAAAACTTTTTTAGATAATTTAGACAGTGTACTCTGCTACATAATGAAATGGAAACAGTATGTAACTGTAATTGGGGGAGACTTTAATTCAAGCTTTGATGTAACATGTAACAAACCCAGTGTAAATAAGTTACTGATTATGCTAAGGCAGCACAACTTCCATCATGTAAATTCAGAACCAACAAGACTACAAGCGTGCTTGGATAATGCTTTTGTCAACTGTGCTCATGATATGTACTCCACCAAGGTAAAGGAATTTGTTTTCTCAGACCACTCCATGAGAGCAAGGCTGCACAAAAGTTAACAAAATCTAATACCTTAATATTAACAAAACACAATCTCATAAAACTAACACACCAGCTGAGCATAACAAACTGGGACAAATTATTTCAAAACTGTGATTCCAGTGCCCAAACAGTTTATGAAACATTCCACAATTACTTAACAGGTATTGTAAAAGCCCATCTTGTTCAAAAGGAATACCATAAAGCAAGAAAGGGTAAATTTTGGTACACCAAAGAAATGGAGAATCTAAAAAAATAAGCTACTGCTGCTAAGCACCTTGCCAAAGTAAACAATTCTAATGAAATTAAGGATCGCAAAAAAATCACTAAGAAACTGTATAAGAAAGAGTTGCAGTTGGCGAAACAAAGATACAACGCAAATTTCATAAAAAATAGTAAAAACCAATGCAAAACAGCCTGGTCAGTAATTAATACTGTTAAAGGTGAAGTCAGAAACTTCGACAAGACAGTCCCAATGCCAGCAGATACATTCAATAAATATTTTGTAAGCTGTGCTGTTGATATCAAAAAGCTGATCAGTAAACCCAATGTAACATGTATAGATTATCTTAAGAGAGCAAACCTAAATCATAATAGGGCCAGATCATCATTGAAACACTTAAAAGAGGTACGCCAACATGAAGTTCTTAAAATAGTCAAAGAAATGAAAAATTCATACAGTACAGATATTTTTAATATGTCAAACAATCTATTGAAAGAAATCATACATTACATTGCAGCACCATTAACATATTCTATAAACCTGTGTCTCATAGAAGGGTGTTTTCCTGATCCTCTCAAACTATCCAAGTTAACTCCAGTCTTTAAGAAGGGTGTCAAATCAGATCCTGCAAACTACAGACCAATTTCACTAATTCCAGTACTAGGAAAAGTCTTTGAAGGCATAATATATAAGCAGATGTATGAGTACCTAGAACTAAATGGTATGGCATCACAGTTTGGTTACAGAAAAGGAAGGTCAGCTATACATGCCATAGAGCTCTTAGTCAGAGACATTCAAGCAGCATTTGAGGACCACGCACACCACACAGGTAACCTTATGTATTCTGAGCAAAGCTTTTGACTGTGTTGACCACTCACTTCTGCTCTCTAAACTTGAGTACTATGGAATATGGGATAAAAGTTTAAAATTCATCAAATCATACCTCAATAAAAGGAAACAGGTGGTGAGTTCAGGAAGTCATCTGTCAAACATACTCGGGGTTCAACATGAAGTGCCACAGGGATCTAAATTGGGACCACTTCTTTCCCTTGTACACATAAATGACTTACCAGGAAATACAGATGTAAAGACATATATGTATGTAGGTGACACAACTTTTCTATCTGTAAACCATGTACTCGATAACCTTGTAAGTGATATGGAAATGGCAAAAGAAAATGCAACATCATGGTTTAATGCCAATGGTCTGCTATTAAATGAGGAAAAGACCCAGAATATGTGGTTCAGTCTATCAAAAGACTACAAAAATATAAAAACAAAAGGCAAAGTTTTTAGGTATTGTACTTGACACCAGTCTAACATGGAACTCTCATGTTGATCACATAGTGGTTAGGTTGTCAAGAGTTATATATTTGTTGAAGAGACTGATGTGTTGTGTGACATTTGAGTATGTAAGGACAGCATACTTTGCTTTTTTTCAATCAGTTTTAAGGTATGGGTTAATACTCGGGGGAAACAGCAGAAAAATAAATGAAATTATGGTGATCCAGAAGAAAGCAATCAGAGTAATGGCTAAGGTAGATAATAGAACACATTGTAAACCATTGTTCATTAAATACAGAATTTTAACAGTTATTAATTTATATGTTCTTAACAGTGTTAACTACATATTTGCTGAACTACCTAATTTAAGTGTAACAAATGAAAGGCATGACTGCCATACAAGAGCGTGTACTTCTCTGCTGTTGCCACAAAAGCGATTAGCTAAAACTAACAACAGTCATAAGGATATGGCAATTAAAATATATAACAATTTGCCTAAAAATGGGTCAATCAAGCCTGACAAATTATTTAAAGACAATGTTCATAACTTCTTGTTAGCTAATCCATTCTATTCATTAGAAGAATTTTTAGAAATGCCCAATATGAACTTAAATATGTAAAAATTTATTTTGTAAAATTAATAGGTTAAGTGAACTGACGAAGTCTATTGCATGTAATAATGCTAAATGACCAATAAAGAATCTGAATCTGAATGTAGCAGGCTGTAATATTTTCCTACATTCTTCACTTAATATTGCTTTCATGGGATTGTTAGAGTCTCTCTTTAACTGTCTGCCAGTTCCAACTTTTCAGCATTTCGGTGATGTTGTCCTGTAAGGTAAGCATTTTTGTTACAATTTTACTGCCTGTGTTATGTATGTTCAATACCCTCTGTTATTCCCAGGTGAGAGGAATTCGCTCTGTGTGTGGACACAGAATAACAAAAAACAGTTAATGTATAATCAGAGCATCTTGTGATGAACTGAACTGTTTAATGTGCCTTTGTATCAATAAATCAGGCCAGAGTATGTTCACAATCAACGGCAATCCATAATCTTTGTCTGTTTAGGGCATCCTCCACAAAGTGATTCAGAAGTTCTGTGGGTATATTGTCACATTTCTCCCTCAATGTAATTTATAGATCTTGCAGTGTCCAAGACGGTGGCCTCTTCAAATATGGCAAATATGCAAGCAACCCCATTTTCATTACATATCCAGTGTACAGTATCTCTGTAAAATATATACTTCTCAGTGATCACAAATTGTTGGCCATGAAAATAAAGTCAGGCTGCACTGCGTTATGTACTGGGTGGTTACAATTAAATTGATGCTGGTCTGAGTGGGTCATACGCCAAGGTCACTGAATCACTGTAGTTATGTTCATTAATCAATGTGCTAGTGCAGTATGCTGAAAAAAAAGGTAGTTTCACTTTCTGCCACCAGATGGAAATACGCCACTGTAAGCAGTCAGAGTGTGGCGTGGGTGCAAGAAAAGGGGATGAATGATCAAACAAATGACAATGGTGGTTCTGGCACATTTCTTAGGATACGGTCACAAGTTACAACATGTGTTCAGTATGGTCTCCTGACCTGTAATACGCTGCTTCTTTAACCCAGCCTAGTCAACAGTTGCTCACAGCATATCCACTGTAGTCAGAGTGTTATGTCATTGTATGCTACCCTTCATATCAGGAAGGGTCTCGATACATCCCAGACAGCCGGTCTTTCAGATATCCCCACAGCCAGAAGGCACATGGATTTAGGTCAGGCGATCTGGAAGGCTATACATCCTGAAATTGCCTAGAGATGATTTACCATATTTACTCGAATCTAAGCCGCACTCGAATCTAACCAGCATCTGAAAAATGAGACTTGAAATCAAGGGGAAAAAAAATTTCCCGAACCTAAGCCACACCTGAAATTTGAGACTCGAAATTCAAGGGGAGAGAAAAGTTTTAGGCCGCACCTCCAAATAGAAACAAAGTTGGTCTATTGTAATATGCGACACAATTTAGGTCGAATGAATGACAATACAGCTATAGTACTTTGGTTCTAATCGTAAGCTTAGCAGTTAAGCTTTACCAAGTAGCCACTGCTATGGGTCAGGCGTCCCATCCGTATTTATACGGGTACCCTTCCTTTTTCACCTGCTTCGTCTGGTTTGAATTGATTGCTTATTTTTCTTTGATATGATAAGTGCCGTTCTCTTTGTTACAGGTGTTTACGTCACTCCAAGCAGAAAATGCTTTACTGTACTGTGTCATGCATTGTTTGTCGCATTCTGATAATGAGGGTTTATGACCTGTCGCCACTCGCGGCACGGCTTGCTTTTTGCCCACTACCGCGCTTTTAAAAAAAAAAAAAAAAAGAGGAGGAATTTTCTCATTAGCGAAATAATGGCAAGAGACTGCTCTTTGTTAATACTTACACTGCTGCTTTCTTTGATAATGATCAACAAGAACCAAATAATAGATTGCATATGATAGAAGATGCTCCGAACGAGAGTTTAGCGTAAAATTTTCTCTGTTTGAAAATCTTTGCAGACGCCTCTTTAGTCCAATACATTCTGCACAGAAATAAGAGTCTTCTTAGATTTAAAAATCTAGTCAATTGCCGTGCTTCATTTCTGACAGTATCACTATTAGGCATATGAATAATACGAATATAAACATGACATGATATGAATATTCTTCGGCGTTTGCTGTTGTCTCACTCTAGTTTCGTAGTTTATTAGGCAGACAGGATATAAATGAGATAGCAGCAAACATGAAAGAATATATGGCAAAATGTTTATATTTGTATTATTCTTACGGTGAAGAGAACACTGCATGTGATTCACAATTCAGAAAAGTTCCTATTAATAACCGTCTCTTCTCACAGGTAAGAAAAATTCAGAACGTAGAGTTGGCCATATTGACAAACATCCCAAACAGTCTTGCCAGTCAGATTTTCGTAGTACATTGAAATGCTGCTACATTCGAAGATGAACAATACGGAATTTGTATTTAGTTCGTTGGATAATGTATGAAAATGCATTGGTCGAAACTCGGGGCGGAGAAAAAAGCTCGTCTTCCACCATTTTTTTAAAATTTATTTACTGACGCAGAGGATTCAGCGCCAGTATTTATCTTTGTGCCTGCAAAGCATGCCTGTGTAGAACTACATATATTCGACGGCAGAAGTTAGTTGTGGTGGCACCTGCCAACATTTATCAGAACTTCCACTTACTTTGCACTCAATTCTAAGCCGCAGGCGGTTTTTTGGATTACAAAAACCGGAAAAGAAGTGCGGCTTAGATTCGAGTAAATATGGTAGTCATTACTGAAAGTTACCCAAAGCATATCTTTCACCTGGCAAGCAACATGTGGCATTGCCCCATATTGCACAGCAGCATTCTTTCAAAGCTGGAATCCTGTATTGCACAAGGAGTTCCATACAACATGCAAGGTGTCATCTCCTCAAAGAAAACCAGACCAAGAATGAGGGAGCTAGTGAAACTACACTGCACAGTCACATAAGCTGAATGCAGTTGATGTTCCTGCACAATATGTGATGGAGTAGAACTCCATAAATGACAGTTCTGTGTATTCATGGCAATGTTTAGAGTAAAATGTGCTTTGTCCATCTAAGAAACACTCTCCATCCATTTCCATGTGTGCCAAAAAACAAAGGGCAAAGTCATGGCATTATAGCCTATTTGGGGGATTCACTTAGTACAAATTCTGAATCTTGTAGTGACATCAGTGTAAAATGCATGGCAAAACCTTTTGAACTATTGAACAGGGGAGAGACAATTCCTGTGTCGGCTCAAGCACTGGCTGCAGAATTTGAGGCATGTGCTGCTCAGCTGGCTATAGCTACAGCAACTTCACGAACAACTGTCATGGGGATAGGCCGCCTCCCTCTTCCTACCTCACCACCTATTTCTTCAAATTTCTTGAGCAGATTCTTTAGCACATTTAATGACATGTGGCTTCTTTGCAGCTGTTGGCTATATCCCTGCAATGCAGCGGTGCTATTGGTGCTGTTCTGATTAAACAACTTGACCAGCAGTGCATGAGCTTTTTTCTCAATACCCACAATGTTCTGTACGAAAACTTCAACCTTCTTAAACCTTCACACCAACGTCATTTCATGAGAGAAATCAATACATGCTGCCAAGTGACGAACAGCATATTCATGTCAAAGCAGGAAACATTTCACACACTGACTGCTTACAGTACCAATACAGTAGCTGAAAGCAGAGAACCTCCCCCCTCCTCCAGTATACTCCTCAAGCACCCCAATTAATGAATATACCCAAGATGTTTCAGTGTCCTCTGACATATACAGTCTGAACTGCAGCACTCAGAACACCTTCAGTTTAATTACAACCACCTGGTACAAGACAAGCATATCTCTTCATTTCCTCAATGCAATACTTTCATCTGTGACTGACTTGGCTGCAAAAACAGACAATTCTGTGTAATGTCATTGACAAAAATATCTGTTCAGACCAGAATCAAATCCACCAGCTGAGCAGTTCTAGGTGCTTCAATCCGGAACCGCGCGACTGCTATGGTCGCAGGTTCGAATCCTGCCCCAGGCATGGATGTGTGTGATGTCCTTAGGTTAGTTAGGTTTAAGTCGTTCTAAGTTCTAGGGGACTGATGACCTCAGATAGGAAGTCCCATAGTGCTCAGAGCCATTTGAACCAGAATCAAATCCTAAGGTAACAGTCACATCTGAATATGTTTAGATATAACAAACTGTATATAACTGTTTCCACAAGAGCTATTTTCACAATCATCCATTATTCTGAATTGGAGTCCATTTGGTACAATCTCACTGGCCTTAATTACAGAGTACAATTCACTAGTACAGTCTGTCATGTTGGTGAGAAAGCATCTGGGCACAGAGTCCAACAATGAGCAGCTGCCACAAAATGATATTGGGAAAAAGGTGAGTTCTGAAGTACTATTAAACCTGATAAAACTTATGCAAGACTAGAGAATGTTCCTTCTTAACAAGTGAGATGTCCACAACGTGCATGTACAGCTGTTTTTGAGGTAATTGCAGCATTCTTATGGTACAGAATCATACAGACTGCCATTCACGCTGCACCTTAACCCTTCCTGAAGTCATAAATTACTTTCCACGATCAAAATCATTTGGATTTGTCATCCATCCTCCAACAAGAGTAATCATTACATCAACATTATTGCACTAAAACTGATTTCTTCAACTTAAACCAGTCTCCTGGAATCAGAACCACCAGACTGACATCTAGGAAAGTCTTCTGGTATGAGAGTTATGTCACTGCAATATAACAGTATTGAAGTGATGGACATGGATATTATGTTCTCCAGCAATAACTAGGCAGCACAGACAGTCCAAATAATTGTAAATTTTCCTAATGGAATGAGAAAAATCTTTGTAAAGGTATTAAAACTATCATTCAAAGTCACATTCCTAACACTCAATCAAAAAAACACATATTATAGTTTTAACAGTTGTGAATCTTCCACTTGTGTTTCCAAATGGCCTTAAAACTTACATATGATTTCCCTCATTTATCTATCATGATACCCATCATCATTAGTTATTAATTTGGTACTTTTTATTGATTTGTCACCTTTGTCATCAAAGACAGTCTCTACTGAAAAACACTCCATTTTTACTGTACAAACCATTTCCATCCAACCACACCTCTAGCACTGTTCACCACACATGCTGTTTGTGTTCCATTCATTCTGAAACTTTTTAATTCACAGAAAAAAGCAAAACATGTTATACATTTAATTCCCCTTTGGTTCAGATTTGACAAACTTTTATGTACACGTTTTTGTCATTCACTTTCTTTGCATTACAACTACATAAGGAACATACAGAAATAATATAGTTTTCACTTGATGCAATATATAATTCTAATTATAAATTTAGAACAAGTCAACTAATAATTTACCTCAGGATATGCCCACTCAGGGGAATAATCAGTAATGTTGACAGTCGCCTCATGAAACTCGATGGTAGGTGAAGGTTGACCTCTATCCTTGTCAGGTTCATGAGAAGCCTGCTGTGACTCAACGGAAGTCACAGTTACCAAGTCCTTGTCATCAACACTGACATCACCACTGTGTACAGTTACTGTCTCATCTGCAGAAACACTTGGTTCCATAATTTCAAGTTCAGGAAAATCACCTAACATATCAAATGCATCCAAATTTACAAAAACATCATCGTCCACACCTGTACCCGTTACAGACTGTGTTTCATCTGGTGAAACTACTACATCACAGCACCCATCAATAAAATCCATAGGATTAATTTCTGATACTATCACATCATCGTCATCTGCTTGGTGCTGTCCTTGGGAGTCATCTACAGTGACACCAGTACCACAGGGCATGTTAGCCTGTAATGTCCTCTGTATGTCCTCTTGTGACAAATCAAGAGTTTCATTAAAAAATCCAAGGGAAACAGAAGAATCTCCCATCCCTGAGGAACCATCCACTCCATTATTTTTGGTTGAGGACCCTGTCCCTATGACAAGCACAGTATCTGCATTGCAGTAGCTAGTGAGTTCTGTTTCTGAGGTAGTAGTGTCCATATGCTTGCTTGGTGTTGGGGGTGCACTGCTAAGCAACAATGGAAGTTGCTCGCTTGTTGAACGCTTCTCATGCTGCCGAAGCTGTCTATGATAAGCACTATTGTCATATGTTGGAGGAGCATTGCCATTAGTCACATCCATTTTGCTACTGTTGTTGTTGCTCACATCCTGCAGACGACTGCAAGAACTTGTGTCCATTGCTTCCTGTTTAAGAACAACTGTCTTTTCTTTGCTGGAAAATGTCACTGTACCACCTCCACTATTTGAGTTTCCTGTGAACAAAAACGTTAGAAAATATAAAAAATATATACTCATTAACTCGTAAAATATTTCTAATATTAAGTTCATGTATACAGCCAGATAGCCATCAATGTGAATGCAGGTTCAGCATTATAGAGTCCAGGCATTTTCCTATTTGTGATGGTAAGCCCACCCAGTCAATTATTAGCAAGCTCTACAAAGTAGTGTGGATTTCCACTGGCAGACAGCTCCAAATATCAAAACTGTTACATTCATAACAACAATAAGGAAAGAATGGATTGCTACTCACCACTGAGAGGAGGCACTGAGCCTCAGACAGGTACAATGAAAGGAATGATAGAAGCATTCAGCTTTCTCACAAAGTCCTACATCAGAAGTAGAAAACACACATTAACACAAGCACAACTTACACACACATGGTTACTATCAATTCTGGGCACAAAAGGTCTGAAGGTCTGACTGTGACTGCATCTGAGGTAAGTAGAAGTCTAGCTGGGGTGTGTGTGTGGAGGGGGAGAGGGGGGGGGGGGGGGTTACAAAGGAGGCAAGGGGCTAGGAGGGGAAATGTGATGGTAGTGGCGAAGTGGTGGGGGTGAGGGAAGATGCTACACCTGCCTGTAAGAACGTGCAAGGACACAGTGGGGACTGGATGCAGCATCAGGAGGCTGTGTGTGTGTGTGTGTGTGTGTGTGTGTGTGTGTGTGTTTGGTGGGAGGGGGCGGGTGTAATGACAAAAATGGGAAAGGGGACAGGAGAGGAGTAAAGAAGGGCAAAGGATTATGTAGGTGCATTGGTGAGCTAGAAAGCATGTGTAGCATAGATGCAAGCTCTGTAACATACTCCCTCCCTCTAACACTTACTCCAGTCCTTTCACGTGTATCTTCAATCCCATCAAAGGCAGGACTAGCTGTGAAAGCATCCATGTGACCTATCAACTTGGCTGCAAGCACTGTGCCACATTCTACGTGGGCACCACAATTAACAAGCTGTCTGTTTGCGTGAATAGTCACTGCAAAACTGTAGTAAAGGGACAACTGGACCCCCCCCCCCCCCCCCTCTTGCTGAGCATGCTGCCCAACATAATGTACTTCACTGTCTGTGCCATCTGGACTCTTCTGACAAACATCAGCTTTTCTTGAACTGCACATATGGGAAACAGCCTAAAGATTCAGCATATAGTGGCCTGTCTCATTTCCATTGTCCTCTCTGTGTCCCAACTTACTCTGACAGGCAGCACTAGCATATTCACCCTCCTCCCAACCCCACCTCTATTCTGATAACCTCTCCCTCCTGGCTCCATGCCTCTTCCTTACCCAAGTACCCACCCCACCTAGATTGCTGCTCACCTCAGATATGGTCACAGTCAGGCCTTAGTGCCTGGAAACAACAATAGCCACGTATGTGTGAGTTACCTACTTCTGACAAAGGATTTTGTCCTGAAATTGATTATTCTAGCATTTATTTCATTGTGGCTGTCTGCAGCTCAATGCCTCCTGTGTGCTGAGTTGCAACCTATTCTTTCCATATTGTTGTCATTCCATCCTGGACTAGTCACTGTTATTCACATAAGTAGATAAAAAGAATATTCAATTGCTGCACCGTTGACTTAGAGGTAAAGAAATGAGACAAATAAAGAGACAGCAAATATTAAGCTGTGACCTTCATAAGGAGTCCAAATAAGAATTAGGTTTCAGAAATTTACATACTAATAAACGTTTCCAATCCTGGCAGTGACTGTTACTCCACAGAATTATTATGAATCCAGTCAGACCTAAACTTTAGCACACAATGAACCTTTGCATTTTTTTTTTGTCTTTGAAAAGATAGGAAATATTTTCAACAATGTACAATGTCATCAGATTTGTGAATATGAAATATATTTAGCTGATAAAATATATCAGGTTTGATTTAAAAGAAAAGAAATATAAACTTTAATTTTGCTACCTTTACACATCCAATTGTGACCTTGATAATTATATTGAACACTTACTTTATAGTCACTGACAAGGTTTTAACATGTTTTTGGTATACTCTGAGACATTTTAGCTTGTGGGAAAAAATGTAACAAAGAATTTCAATTATGTTTTGCTTTCAAATATACAACCAAGGACAACAGTATATTGTAGATGCTAAATGTTATTTTATTCATACAAAAGACACCACAACAAACTTAAAAGTGATGTACACATTTTCTACAGAAATTTGGAGATTATGAAAATGACAAGCACCTTGGGTGCCCTGGCACATTGATAAGGAATGATAACATAAGAGGGAAAAGTATGAAAACAATTATTAACAACCACTAAAGATTATATGAGAGGCTGCCGATGAGGCTGGTATACAACTTAGCTCATACAATGAAATTTCTTTTAAGACATAAAATCCATACATATTATAAAAATGGATGTATATATGTTTGTATATATGCTGCCCATGTTTTGCTGCTAATAAGTAAACAAATTAAAGTTGTTTAGATGTCAAATCTATTCTAAAATTGTTGAATATTGACCAAAAGCTGTGCTGAAAGAGCACTGTTCAGGGTTACTGAATGACATTTGTGACTGTTCCTTACTGTCCAAACATGACATAACTGGTAATGAAACACAAGTGTACAGGTATGACAAAACAAAGGCCAATTACCTCAATGGAAGCTTTGTGGACAACCAAGAATGAAAATAGCTCAAAGTTAAATTAAATGTATAAGTTCTGCTAACCATGTTTTTGAATTTCAACAGCTTATTGTAACATGTCTTCTTACCACTAGTTCACATATCAATAATGAGTGCTAACTGGGTGTTACACACCATTAGCATAAAGCAGTCCATAGCAAATAACCATATTTAAGGATTAATAATTAATAGCAACTGTACATGCCAGTTCACAAACAGTATCATGAACATTTAGCAAGAACAATACTGTTGTCATGTCACAGCCTTTGTGTCTGTTACACATCATCCTCTGTGGCTTTGTCATTTTTCCAAAGACAAAGACAACAAAGAAGAAGAATATTTATATAAACTGAAGATGTACTGACAGAATAGCTGAAGGAGCTTTGTGAAATGCTAAAAATTTTATTCCAGAAGGCTTTTCAGAGCTGATAGAGAGCATTAACAAAAATATCTTCTGCGACTTTATCATAGGCTCAATTGAAAACTGTAGTCTAAATGCCTCATGAAAAGAACAGTGAACAGAAAACCAATTAATACCAATGAAAAAATAAAGACTTTTTGAAGAATGTTAAAATTTTTTATCAAACCATACACATGTAAACAAAAGCAGTTTGTGGAGTATTACATTCAAAGAGGAGCTACTTGTTATCAGTCATAAAACTATTTATATGTTTCAAAAGAAGATTCCACTAATTAGCTCAGACAGAAAAATTTTCCTAAGTACTTATATGAAATGGAACTGAAAATCTGTGCCAGGACCAGGATATGAACCAGGATTTTTTATTTTCAATGAGTGGTAAATTCAGAATTTAAATCGAAAGCATCAAAAGAAAAAGCTAGAAAATTTTAATCCTGAAGCATGTGAGGACAGCAAAAAGATTTAACTAAATTTATTACACTAAATTCATTAAGGGCTAAAAAATAAAATGAATGGAATTTTAAGTTTAAATAAAAAATGAATTCAAGATACATTTGGAAATTCCACATTGAAAATATGTACAAACCAAACCTGGCATATCAGAAAAACATAATGTCTTCTCCAACTTTATCATAGCCTCCACTGAAAACTGTATGTAGTGTGTCTGGCCTCAGTGGCCAGAGACAGTGGTCATTTTGTTTGTGTGTGTGTGTGTGTGTGTGTGTGTGTGTGTGTGTGTGTGTGTGTGTGTTTGTCTACTTTAGAAGGCGTTTTGGCTGAAAAATTACTTGTTTAGTACTCTTTGTGCCTGTCTGCGAATCAACATCTCCACTATAAGGTGAGTAGCAATTTATTCTTTTCTTAGTACTGTCAGTCCTCTTAAAAAGCAATATGCGTCAAGAGATTACTAAATACAGAGATACAGCTGGTAGCAAAATATCAAGCAAAATTATGAGTAGCAAATTTATCAGAACAACAAAAGTATGAAAAAAAGAGAAAGAAAGAAAGAACTATTAACTGAATGGGCTACAGTCATCTTGACAGGTTACACACGGAGGTTGGAATAGAAAATATGAAAATGTCACGAGAAATGCTTGTTTGAAAATAAATGCAGATGCTAGCCAAGCTTTCTAACAAATGGATAACACATACAGATTTCACTGCACAGATCTACTATAAATATAACACAAAAGCAAATAAACTTATTTTATTTATCTGAGAGTTCCTCAATTACCAGTGGTTGACGAACTGTTGAGTATGAGTAGGCTACCAGCAGAACATCCCTGTATCTGGGATAAACTAAGCACAAGCGGTGGTGCTGTTGAATTCTGCTGGACATTAGAGGCAGACGAACGATGTACTCGTTGCTGAGTTTGACTGCCTACAGCAGGACTGCCATTTGTAGAACCAGAGCCTGTAGATAGCAGTAGGCTTCCTGTGCCAGTTGTTGATGACACCTAAGTGAAGAAAGAGAAAACTGTATTAAATACATAACAAGGTGCATTATTCCAGAAAATTAAATCTTATAGACGGTATGTTCAGTTAAATACCTCTTGTTTAGTGTGCCAAAGAAGCATTTTTCTTTATTTTTGACTTTTCTACTTCTTACTTTTTAATTGGTATAAGTTGGAAAACTACTTCAAAATTTATAACTGGTAAGCTGCTCTTAATGTGTGTATTCTTTAAAGTCTGTTATATTGCACACATTATCTTCATGTAGACTGTTACAGCACGACTGCATCCCTTCCATACCACATTTTCTTTTAAAATGTATCCCTATCACATCAGAACGAAGTTGTTTCTCACCCTGCAATGTCTTACTGTAGGCAGTAAAAAATTCGAGGTCTGAAATCCATACTGGATGTTCCAATTTTCATTCCTACACTCATTTTTTTCTTCGTAAATTCAACAACAGTGAGTTTTAAATCAAAAAATCATTCCAGGCATGTCCCCTGACTTAAGAAATGTACTCTGAAGTAATTTAAAAAGCCTCCATATTCACCATTCACTTTTTATCAAAAACTGACAGTGGTTTAATGCACGCGACTTCAGAAATTTTACTATTTTTACCACCAATTTCTTCACATGCTGGCAAATTTAGCACAATGTGTTCTTTATCTTCTGAACAATGAATCATATCTGTCAGTCACTGCAATTGTTTGTTCTTTCAGTGACAACTAAATCTTCAAATTCTTTCTAATGGTATTGTAATATCATTTCACAGAAAATTTGCAGAACCCATAGAATATGTGACTGCATAATAGATATTGAGAATTCTTATTCCTCTCTTCTGCCATTTCCAACCATTTTTAAAGGCTTGTGATGATAGATCGCTACACTGCCTCTTTTGTGCAAACATCCACTGTATATGTGAACATCCTTCATACCACAAACAAATAGCGACAGGTAAACAGCACTGACACCATGACTCTTCTGAACTGGAGAGAGTTGTGCTCACCAAAAATTGTCATATTGCAAAACCAAAGGAAACGTCGCATGGTACAGAATACTTCTGGGAAAGAATGAGCCAGGCTGAGCCATGGCCTTCACCTGGCCAACACTCTCTGCCCACATGAAATTTGGCACGCTCTCACTGGCCCTGATATAGAGGTAGGTGAAGAGGGCAACACAGAAGTTTGTATTATTTTGCTGAATTATTTTGCTGAATGAAAACATCACAGAAGCCTCAAAGATAGAGCATAGTCACTGACCTTAACAAGTCATAAATGTAATGCTTGCCATTCCAATTGTTAGCTATATGCATCAGAGGTGATTGTGTTGTGTACCCAATGACAGACCATACCATTTAGTCATGTGCTGGGCCCATATGATGACAACGAATGCAATTCACCAATATTTCTTCTCCTCGGAGTCCCAGCACAGTTGTACATTCATTGCCATGCTGTATGCAGAACTGAGATTCATCTGAAAAGACAATGTCACGCCATTCCTACATTCAGTGTTTTTGTTGTGTACTCCACTGTCTGGGCACCTCCTTCTGCAACAATGGTTGCCTAGACGGCAGTTAGTGGAGCTCCAGACATCATCCCATTGTCCACGGGGATACTTCTCTTGCTGTAAACATGCCAATTTTATGACTCCTGCATGTCTGAGTGAACAACACTGATGTCCACTGTAGAAATAGCTGAGTGGCATCACTGGGCCATGTGCTGGTAGATGTTTTCATCATCTTTCATGTTGTACAACACAATCTTCTAAAAACAACAGCAGCAGCAACAACAACAACTATTCTTTTCTTATACAGTGGGAATCATCCAAAACTTGCACTGCAAATATTGTTGGAATGGAAAGTGCTGTTGATGTGAGAAAAGTCTACTGGCACCAAATCCGGAGAACAGGCTGGTCAAGGTACAGATCATCTGCATTCAAACCAACAATTTGGAAACAATTCGTGATGACATGCTGTAGTACTTTGTGCATTCCAAGCCATCATGCTGGTACCACATGTTCCTCCTCATCTGCACAGTAATGTCCTCTAGTATCCGTGGACAATGGCCTGTTACAAGGGTGTCATACTTGTGCACATTTAGTGTTCAATCTATGAAATATGGGTCTATGAGCTCATGGTTCTCTCTCCCACCCCACAAGTTTAAATCCCATGAATACTGGTATTCCACGTGATGAAGCCAAAGGGGATTGTCAACATACCAATAGTGCATATTTTGGAGGTTTACTTGGCCATGACTGATGAATGTGGCTTCATCACTTAACAAGATACAAGATACATCTGGTATATCCTGCCTTAATGCTCATGTACAGAAGTTAACATGATTCTCATAATCATTTCTATGCAGTTCTTGATTCAGAGATGTGATAAGGATGGAACCTATGTAAACCGAGAATGTGTTGGACACTTGCCTGACTCGTGCCACTCCTACTAGGAGACGAGGTACTGGCAGATGTAAGGCTGTGAGGACAGGGCGTGAGTCGTGCTTGGGTAGCTCAGGTGGTAGAGCACTTGCTTGTGAAACGCAAAGGTCCCAAGTTCGAATCTCGGTCTGGCACACAGTTTTAATCTGCCAGGAAGTTTCCCCCTCGTCTGTCATCATTTGTTGCCTTCTCTCATGTTGTCAAGGTGTTACACTACCACTTCCACGTAGCTGGTTGAAGAGGTTGATACATAATTGCCGATATGGTTGACATCTATTGGAACATCTTGCCACATACACCATACAAGAACAAACTGTATAGCTCCTACACTCTCCATGCACTATGAGCATGTTGGATTTCTCTGCATTAGTAAATCCCATCATCCACTCATAACCTACTGCTAGGACTATTACATCTTAAGTGATTAGCAAGTCACAGTGCACTGAAGGAACACACAACCACACCGTAAACAAACATAACAACATTGTACTAGGAACTATGCAGGTTGAATGGCACAAGAAAGTGTAGGTGTGAATACTTTTCAAAATATGATGTCTCATAAATTACTCACATTAGAATCCAGCAACAAACACCACTGACATCCTAATTTACCCTACTTTTAGTCTGTTAATGTCAATAAGCTTTGTTCCATTTAACAAATGTATGTTTGCACAAAAAATACAATTTCTAAGAATTATTACAATCTGTTGATTGGCTAACAATACGAGTCCCTGATTACTGACCCATTCTGTGAAAACCGGCCATCAGCAGCGCTTTCCATTTCTGCAATATTTGTGGTGCTGGTTTTAGGTGATTCATCCTGTATACTAAATGCAGATGGCCTTATGCCTACCCAGTTTATGCAGTGGTACCGAAATGCTAATAACTTACATAACCAACCATCTATCACATTCTTTATTTTACAGGTCCGTCTTGATCACACAAACTTATACACTTCAATATTACTGGTTTCGGCTACTGCCATCTTCAGATTTGTTACAAACCAAAACAATGTGTAACCAACTAAGGTCAGTTTGCTTACACTAAATCTAAAGAAGTCCTGGTGCTACATAAGATTGGTAAAAAGTGTTTATATGATTAGCCATGTATACCAGCCATACATAACATAAAATATTCTTATGTACTATCAACGTCAAATTAATCATGTAGGCACATAGTAAGTGATGGTGATGATCAGAATGCGTCTGGTATTTATACAAGGAAACTGAGGGCAGCAGAGGGCACTATAGCTAGGGTACATGATTAACCAGTATTGCAAATGTAATGGTTAAAATGCAGTATGTATAGCCATTATTCAAAATTACTTCACATAGCAAAATGAGCATCTGATAATAAAATATGTACTGACATACTATATGTGGAATTGGATGCATACTTAAAATCCACATAAAAAGTGCAAATACTAATCATATGAAACCCCTAGCCTGACAAGGTAAAACATACAATTGTATAAAAGCCAGTATAAAAAGTGTTGTTGTTGTGGTCTTCAGTCCTGAGACTGGTTTGATGCAGCTCTCCATGCTACTCTATCCTGTGCAACCTCCTTCATCTCCCAGTACCTACTGCAACCTACATCCCTTTGAATCTGCTTAGTGTATTCATCTCTTGGTATCCCTCTACGATTTTTACCCTCCACACTGCCCTCCAATACTAAATTGGTGAGCCCTTGATGCCTCAGAACATGTCCTACCAACCGATCCCTTCTTCTGGTCAAGTTGTGCCACAAACTTCTCTTCTCCCCAATCCTATTCAATACTTCCTCATTAGTTATGTGATCTACCTATTAAATCTTCAGCATTCTTCTGTAGCACCACATTTCGAAAGCTTCTATTCTCTTCTTGTCCAAACTATTTATCGTCCATGTTTCACTTCCATACATGGCTACACTCCATACAAATACTTTCATAAATGACTTCCTGACACTTAAATCTAAACTCGATGTTAACAAATTTCTCTTCTTCAGAAACACTTTCCTTGCCATAGCCGGTCTACATTTTATATCCTCTCTACTTTGACCATCATCAGTTATTTTGCTCCCCAAATAGCAAAACTCCTTTACTACTTTAAGTGTCTCACTTCCTAATCTAATTCCCTCAGCATCACCCGACTTAATTCAACTACATTCCATTAACCTCGTTTTGCTTTTGTTGATGTTCATTTTATATCCTCCTTTCAATACACTATCCATTCCGTTCAACTGCTCTTCCAAGTCCTTTGCTGACTCTGACAGAACTACGATGTCATAAAGTTTTTACTTCTTCTCCATGAATTTTAATACCTACTCCAAATTTTTCTTTTGTTTCCTTTACTGCTTGCTCAATATACAGATTGAATAACATCGGGGAGAGGCTACAACCCTGTCTCACTCCTTTCCCAACCACTGCTTCCCTTTCATGCCCCTCGACTCTTATGACTGCCATCTGGTTTCTGTACAAATTGTAAATAGCCTTTCGCTCCCTGTATTTTACCCCTGCCATCTTCAGAATTTGAAAGAGATTATTCCAGTCAACATTGTCAAAAGCTATCTCTAAGTCTACAAATGCTAGAAACGTAGGTTTGCCCTCCCTTAATCTAGCTTCTAAGATAAGTCGTAGGGTCACTATTGCCTCACGTGTTCCAACATTTCTACGGAAGCCAAACTGATCTTCCCCGAGGTCGGCTTCTACTAGTTTTTCCATTCGTCTGTAAAGAATTCGTGTTAGTATTTTGCAGCTGTGACTTTTTAAACTGATAGTTCAGTAATTTTCACATCTGTCAACACCTGCTTTCTTTGGGATTGGAATTATTATATTCTTCTTGAGGTCTGGGGGTATTTCGCCTGTCTCATACATCTTGCTCACCAAATGGTAGAGTTTTGTCAGGACTGGCTCTCCCAAGGCCGTCAGTAGTTCCAATGGAATGTTGTCTACTCCAGGGGCCTTGTTTCGACTCAGGTCTTTCAGTGCTCTGTCAAACTCTACACGCAGTATTGTATCTCCCATTTCATCTCTATCTACATCCTCTTCCAATTCCATAATATTGTCCTCAAGTACATCGCCCTTATATAGACCCTCTATATACTCCTTCCACCTTTCTGCTTTCTCTTCTTTGCTTAGAACTGGGTTTCCATCTGAGCTCTTGATGTTCATACAAGTGGTTCTCTAATCTCCAAATGTCTCTTTAATTTTCCTGTAGGCAGTATCTATCTTACCCCTAGTGAGATAAGCCTCTACATCCTTACATTTGCCCTCTAGCCATCCCGGCTTAGCCATTTTGCACTTCCTGTCGATCTCATTTTCGAGACGTCTGTATTCCTTTTTGCCTGCTTCATTTACTGCATTTTTATATTTTCTCCTTTCATCAATTAAATTCAATATTTCTTCTGTTACCCAAGGATTTCTAGCAGCCCTTATCTTTTTACCTACTTGATCCTCTGCTGCCTTCACTACATCATCCCTCAAAGCTACCCATTCTTCTTCTACTGTATTTCTTTCCCCCATTCCTGTCAATTGTTCCCTTATGCTCTTTCTGAAACTGTGTACAACCTCTGGTTAAGTCAGTTTATCCAGGTCCCATCTCCTTAAATTCCCACCTTTTTGCAATTTCTTCAGTTTTAATCTACAGGTCATAACCAATAGATTGTGGTCAGCGTCCACATCTGCCCCTGGAAATGTCTTACAATTTAAAACCGGGTTCCTAAATCTCTGTCTTACCATTATATAATCTATCTGATACCTTTTAGTATCTCCAGCTTTCTTCCATGTATACAACCTTCTTTTATGATTTTTGAACCAAGTATTAGCTATGATTAAGTTGTGCTCTGTGCAAAATTCTACCAAGCGGCTTCCTCTTTCATTTCTGAGCCCCAATCCATATCCACCTACTACATTTCCTTCTCTCCCTTTTTCTACACTCGAATTCCAGTGACCCATGACTATTAAATTTTCATCTCCCTTCACTATCTGAATAATTTCTTTTATTTCATCATACATTTCTTCAATTTCTTCGTCATCTGCAGAGCTAGTTGGCATATAAACTTGTACTACTGTACTAGGTGTGGGCTTCGTATCTATCTTGGCCACAATAATGCGTTCACTATGCTGTTTGTAGTAGCTTACCTGCATTCCTATTTTCCTATTCATTATTAAACCTACTCCTGCATTACCCCTATTTGATTTTGTGTTTATAACCCTGTAGTCACCTGACCAGAAGTTTTGTTCCTCCTGCCATCAAACTTCACTAATTCCCACTATATCTAATTTTAACCTATCCATTTCCCTTTTTAAATTTTCTAACCTACCTGCCCGATTAAGGGATCTGACATTCCACGCTCCGATCCGTAGTACGCCAGTTTTCTTTCTCCTGATAACGAGTATAAAAAGTATAACATTAAAAACATCTATGAAATAAAATCTTCCAGCCTGACACATCATCATAATAATCATCATCATCATCATCATCATCATTTAAGACTGATTATGCCTTTCAGCATTCAGTCTGGAGCATAGTCCCCCTTATAAAAATTCCTCCATGATCCCCTACTCCGTGCTAACATTGGTGCCTCTTCTGATGTTAAGCCTATTACTTCAAAATCATTCTTAACCGAATCCAGGTACCTTCTCCTTGGTCTGCCCCGACTCCTCCTGCCCTCTACTGCTGAACCCATGAGTCTCTTGGGTAACCTCGCTTCTCCCATGCGTGTAACATGACCCCACCATCTAAGCCTGTTCGCCCTGACTGCTGCATCTATAGATTTCATTCCCAGTTTTTCTTTGATTTCCTCATTGTGGATACCCTCCTGCCATTGTTCCCATCTACCAGTACCTGCAATCATCCTTGCTACTTTCATATCCGTAACCTCAACCTTATTGATAAAGTACCCTGAATCCACCCAGCTTTCGCTCCCATACAACAAAGTTGGTCAAAAGATTAAACAGTGCACAGATAACTTAGTCTTGGTACTGACTTCCTTCTTGCAGAAGAGAGAAGATCGTAGCTGAGCACGCACTGCATTAGCTTTGCTACACCTCGCTTCCAGTTCTTTCACTATGTTTCCATCATGAGAGAATATGCATCCTAAGTACTTGAAACTGTCCACCTGTTCTATCTTTGTTCCTCCTATTTGGCACTCAATCAGTTTATATTTCTTTCCCACTGACATTACTTTCGTTTTGGAGATGCTAATCTTCATACCATAGTCCTTACATTTCTGATCCTGCTCTGAAATATTACTTTGCAAACTTTCAATCGAATCTGCCATCACAACTAAGTCATCCGCATATGCAAGACTGCTTATTTTGTGGTCAACTATCTTAACCTCACCCAGCCAGTCTATTTTTTTCAACATATGATCCATATATAACATGAACAACAGTGGAGACAGGTTGCAGCCTTGTCTTACCCCTGAAACTACTCTGAACCATGAACTCAATTTACTGTCAACTCTAACTGCTGCCTGACTATCCATGTAAAGACCTTTAATTGCTTGCAAAAGTTTGCCTCCTATTCCATAATCTCGTAGAACAGACAATAACTTCCTCCTAGGAACCTGGTCATATGCCTTTTCTAGATTTATAAAGCATAGATACAATTCCCTGTTCCATTCATAACACTTCTCCATTATTTGCCGTAAGCTAAAGATCTGGTCGTGACAACCTCTAAGAGGCCTAAACCCACACCGATTTTCATCCAATTGGTCCTCATCTAATACTCGCACTTTCCTTTCAACAATACCTGAGAAGATTTTAACCACAACGCTGATTAAAGAGATACCTCTGTAGTTGTTACAATCTTTTCTGTTTCCATGTTTAAAGATTGGTGTTACTCCATTTGTCCAGTCTGATGGAACCTGTCCTGACTTCCAGGCCATTGCAATTATCCTGTGTAGCCATTGAAGACCTGACATTCCACTGTATTTGATGAGTTCCGAGTTAATTTCATCCACCCCAGCTGCTTTATTGCACTGCAATCTATTGACCATTTTCACCACTTCCTCAAATGTGATCCTATTTCCATCCTCATTCCTATCCCATTGTACATCGAAATCTGAAACATTACTGATCGTATTTTCACCTACATTGAGCAACTCTTCAAAATATTCCCTCCATCTGCCCAAGGCATCAGCAGGATTCGCCAGCAGTTTTCCTGACCTGTCCATAATACTTGTCATTTCCTTCTTACCTCCCTTTCGAAGACTGCTAATTACACTCCAAAATGGTTTTCCAGCAGCTTGACCCAAAGTCTCCAACCTGTTTCCAGAGTCTTCCCAAGATTTCTTCTTGGATGCTGTAATTATCTGTTTGGCTTTGTTTCTTTCTTCAACATAACTTTTTCTGTCTACCTGAGTTCTAGTATGTAGCCATTTTTGATATGCCTTCTTTTTCCTTTTATAGGCTGCCTTGACTGTGTCATTCCACCAAGCTGTTTGCTTCATCCTACCTTTACACACTACTGTTCCAAGACATTCTTTAGCCACTTCTAGTATTGTGTCCCTGTACCTTGTCCATTCCTTTTCCAATGACTTTAATTGACTACATTCAACTAACTGGTACCTTTCTGAGATCATTGTTATGTACTTGTGCCTGATTTCCTTATCCTGAAGTTTCTCCACTCATATCCTCCTACATATGGACCTGACCTCCTGCACTTTCGGCCTCACAATACCAATTTCGCTGCAGATTAAATAATGATCAGTGTCATCAAAGAATCCCCTGAATACACGTGTGTCCCTCACAGCCTTCCTGAATTCCTGGTCTGTTATTATATAGTCAATGACAGATCTGGTTCCCCTGCCTTCCCAAGTATACCGGTGAATGTTCTTATGTTTAAAAAAGGAGTTTGTGATTACTAAGCCCATACTGGCACAGAAATCCAAGAGTTGTTTCCTGTTCCTGCTGGCCTCCATATTCTCTCCAAATTTATCCATAACCTTTTTATATCCTTCTGTTCAATTTCCAATCCTGGCATTAAAATCACCCATGAGCAGAACACTGTTCTTGTCCTTTACTCTAACAACTACATCACTGAGTGCATCATAAAAACTATCTATATTATCTTGATCTGTCCCTTCATAATGCGAATATACTGACACAATCCTAATTTTCTTGCTAGACACTGTCAAATCTATCCACATCAGTCGTTCATTTACATACCTTATTGCAACTATGCTGGGTTCCATTTCTTTCCTGATGTAAAGCCGTACACCCCATTGTGCCATTCCTGCTTTGACTCCTGACAGGTAGACCTTGTATTCTCCCACTTCCTCTTCTTTCTCACCCCTTACCCGAATGTCACTAACAGCTAAAACATCCAGCCCCATCTTACTTGCAGCCTCTGCCAGCTCTACCTTCTTCCCAGAGTAGCCCCCATTGATATTAATAGCCCCCCATCTCATTACCATTTGTTTGCTGAGTCGTATCTTAGGAGTCCCTGGTTTGTCAGTTAGAGGTGGGAATCCGTCACCTCCAAAGGTCCGAGGCATTTTGCTCTGATTGTTGCCAGCATCATATTTAAAGTACCAGGGAAGCAGGTTGCTAGCCTTACTTGTCCTGAGTACCATTGCGTTTTACCCCTAACGGTCAGAGGGTTAGCTTCCCTCTGTAATAAAAAAACTGAGTTAATCGATCAACTACGAACTTAACTGGATGTCTTACGACGTCCCGAGCAGATGAAGAAAGAAAAAACGGTTCAGGGACTAACCGGTGGATTTGGTTGTCTTTGCCGTATGAGCACAAAGGTGACCACGACTCAGAATATGTCCGAGATGCCCAGCCTTATTCCAGAGTAACTGGTATCCCGACTGTCGGGACCACTTACTTGGCCATTCATACGTTGCCCATGGTTCATGAACTAGGACATGGCTACAGGAACCCACACCATGAACCACCCTGACATATCAATTACCAGAAATTTCAATGTAAGGTAATTAACAAAGCACTCCATCTTCAGGCCACAAGTCGCCCATCGGGACCATCCAACCGCCATGTCATCCTCAGTTGAGGATGCAGATAGGAGGGGCGTGTGGTCAGCACACCACTCTCCTGGTCGTTATGAGGGTTTTCTTTGAGCGGAGCAGCTACTATTCGTTCCGAGTAGCTCCTCAGTTGGCATCACGAGGCTGAGTGCACCCCGAAAAATGGCAACAGCACATGGCGGCCTGGATGGTCACCCATCCAAGTGCCGGCTACAGACGACAGCGCATAACTTTGGTGATCTCACGAGAACCAGTGTATCCACTGTGGCAAGGCTGTTGCTAATTAACAAAGCAGTGACTATTAATTAAAAGTAAAAAAACTGATAGTCGATAATACATCCAGAGTGTGGTCTCCATGGTGGCATGTCATGGCTTCTCTGTAGATGTTCTTGTTTTCCTGTGGTGGAGCTTTTGGAGGAAGGCCCAGTCTCCTCGTCGCCACCGGCCAGTGCACACGACAGCAAGCCAACCCACTGGGATGCTCAATGCTGCTCAAACCAGTAGGTTTCTGAATACATTTGAGCAGCGTTGAGTGCCCCAGTGGATTGGCATCTGATCGTGTGTGCCAGCCAGCGGCGGCAAGGAGACTCTGCCTTCCCCCAAAAGTTCCGCTGCAGGAAAACAAGAATGTCATACAGAGAAGCGATGACGTGCTACCACTGAGGCCACACTCTGGATGTATTATTGACTATCAATTTTTTAACTCTTAATTAATAGTCACTGCTTTGTTAATTACCTTACAATTACGTTTACAGTAATTGATCTGTCAGGCTTGAAGATTTTATTTGATAGACTTTTGACCTTATACTTTTTCTACTGGCTTTTATACAATTGTATGTTTTACCTTGTCAGGCTAGGGGTTTCATATGATTAGTATTTGCACTTTTTATGTGGATTTTAAGTATGCATCCAATTCCACATATAGTATGTCAGTACATGTTTTATTATCAGATGCTCATTTTGCTTTGTGACGTAATTTTAAATAATGACTATGCATACTGCATTTTAACCATTACATTTGCAATACTGGTCAATCATGTACCCTAACTATAGTGCCCTCTGCTGACCTCAGTTTCCTTGTATAAATACCAGACACATTCTGATCATCACCATCACTTACTACGTACCTACATGTTTAGTTTGATGTTGATAATATATCAGAATATTTTATGGTATGTATGGCTGGTATTGTTGTTGTTGTCTTCAGGCCTGAGACTGGTTTGATGCAGCTCTCCATGCTACTCTATCCTGTGCAAGCTTCTTCATCTCCCTGTACCTACTGCAACCTACATCCCTCTGAATCTGCTTAGTGTACTCATCTCTCGGTGTCCCTCTACGATTTTTACCCTCCATGCTGCCCTCCAATACTAAATTTGCGATCCCTTGATGCCTCAAAACATGTCCTACCAACCGATCCCTTCTTCTAGTGAAGTTGTGCCACAAACTTCTCTTCTCCCCAATCCTATTCAATACCTCCTCATTAGTTACGTGATCTATCCACCTTATCTTCAGTATTCTTCTGTAGCACCACATTTCAAAAGCTTCTATTCTCTTCTTGTTATCGTCCATGTATCACTTCCATACATGGCTACACTCCAAACAAATACTTTCAGAAACGACTTGCTGACACTTAAATCTATACTCGATGTTAACAAAATTCTCTTCTTCAGAAACACTTTCCTTACCATTTCCAGTCTACATTTTATATCCTCTCTACTTCGACCATCATCAGTTATTTTGCTCCCCAAATAGTAAAACTCCTTTACTACTTTAAGTGTCTCATTTCCTAATCTAATTCCCTCAGCATCACCCAATTTAATTTGACTACATTCCATTATCCTCGTTTTGCTTTTGTTGATGTTCATCTTATATCCGTTCAACTGCTCTTCCAAGTCCTTTGCCGTCTCTGACAGAATTACAATGTCATCGGCGAACCTCAAAGTTTTTACTTCTTCTCCATGAATTTTAATACCTACTCCAAATTTTTCTTTTGTTTCCTTTACTGCTTGCTCAATATACAGATTGAATAACATCGGGGAGAGGCTACAACCCTGTCTCACTCCTTTCCCAACCACTGCTTCCCTTTCATGCCCCTCGACTCTTATGACTGCCATCTGGTTTCTGTACAAATTGTAAATAGCCTTTCGCTCCCAGTATTTTACCCCTGCCACCTTTAGAATTTGAAAGAGAGTATTCCAGTCAACATTGTCAAAAGCTTTCTCTAAGTCTACAAATGCTAGAAACGTAGGTTTGCCTTTTCTTAATCTTTCTTCTAAGATAAGTCGTAAGGTCAGTATTGCCTCACGTGTTCCAACATTTCTACGGAAGCCAAACTGATCTTCCCCGAGGTCGGCTTCTACTAGTTTTTCCATTCGTCTGTAAAGAATTCGTGTTAGTATTTTGCAGCTGTGACTTATTAAACTGATAGTTCGGTAATTTTCACATCTGTCAGCACCTGCTTTCTTTGGGATTGGAATTATTATATTCTTCTTGAAGTCTGAGGGTATTTTGCCTGTCTCATACATCTTGCTCACCAGCTGGTAGAGTTTTGTGATGGCTGGCTCTCCCAAGGCCGTCAGTAGTTCTAATGGAATGTTGTCTACTCCGGGGGCCATGTTTCGACTCAGGTCTTTCAGTGCTCTGTCAAACTCTTCACGCAGTATCGTATTTCCCATTTCGTCTTCATCTACATCCTCTTCCATTTCCATAATATTGTCCTCAAGTACAACGCCCTTGTATAAACCTTCTATATACTCCTTCCACCTTTCTGCCTTCCCTTCTTTGCTTAGAACGGTGTTGCCATCTGAGCTCTTGATTTTCATACATGTGGTTCTCTTCTCTCCAAAGGTCTGTTTAATTTTCCTGTAGGCAGTATCTGTCTTACCCCTAGTGAGATAAGCTTCTACATCCTTACATTTGTCCTCTAGCCATCCGTGCTTAGCCATTTTGCACTTCCTGTCGATCTCATTTTTGAGACGTTTGTATTCCTTTTTTCCTGCTTCATTTACTGCATTTTTATATTTTCTCCTTTCATCAATTAAATTCAATATTTCTTCTGTTACCCAAGGATTTCTAGCAGCCCTTTTCTTTTTACCTACTTTATCCTCTGCTGCCTTCACTACTTCATTCCTCAGAGCTACCCATTCTTCTTCTACTGTATTTCTTTCCCCTATTCCTGTCAATTGTTCCCTTATGCTCTCCCTGAAACTCTGTACAACCTGTCTTACCATTATATAATCTATCTGATACCCTTTAGTATCTCCAGGGTTCTTCCATGTATACAACCTTCTTTCATGATTCTTAAACCAAGTGTTAGCTATGATTAAGTTGTGCTCTGTGCAAAATTCTACTAGGCGGCTTCCTCTTTCATTTCTTAGCCTCCATCCATATTCCCTACTATGTTTCCTTCTCTCCCTTTTCCTACACTCGAATTCCAGTCACCCATTACTATTAAATTTTCGTCTCCCTTCACTATCTGAATAATTTCTTTTATTTCATCATACATTTCTTCAATTTCTTCGTCATCTGCAGAGCTAGTTGGCATTTGAACTTGTACTACTGTAGTAGGTGTGGGCTTCGTATCTATCTTGGCCACAATAATGCGTTCACTATGCTGTTTGTAGTAGCTTACTCGCATTCCTATTTTCCTATTCATTATTAAACCTACTCCTGCATTACCCCTATTTGATTTTGTGTTTATAACCCTGTAGTCACCTGACCAGAAGTCTTGTTCCTCCTGCCACCGAACTTCACTAATTCCCACTATATCTAACTTTAAACTATCCATTTACCTTTTTAAATTTTCTAACCTACCTGCCCGATTAAGGGATCTGACATTC
Organism: Schistocerca gregaria; assembly: GCF_023897955.1. Lineage (NCBI taxonomy): Eukaryota > Metazoa > Arthropoda > Insecta > Orthoptera > Acrididae > Schistocerca > Schistocerca gregaria. The sequence goes on from NC_064922.1 coordinate 664,514,952, forward strand.
CACGCTCCGATCCGTAGAACGCCAGTTTTCTTTCTCCTGATAACGACATCCTGGTATACATGGCTGTTAATCAAGTAAACACTCTTTATCTTTCTTATGTAGCACCAGGACTTTTATAGATTAAGCATAAGCAAACTGAACTTAGTTGGTTAGACACTGGTTTTGTTTGTAATGGATCTGAAGATGGCGGTAGTCGAAACCGGTAATAGTGAAGTGTAAAAATTTGTGCGATCAAGATGGACCTGTAAAATAAAGTGCCAAAAATATGATCACGGACACATTTTCAGACTTTATGTCTTCAATTGATAAATTTGAGGTTTGCTGTGTGTCACCTTCATGGTGTTGCAGTTTTAATGCCATCAGTTACGCTGGAGTAAGCTTAGTGATCCTTGAGCATTTCCCAACAGACTTCATGATGAAACAGTTCATAGGAGAGTGGCCAGAGGTCAGTGTTTAATAGGTACAATATTTCAGCAAGTGACCACACTGCCATCATCAGGTGCTGTGATGAACAGTTCATCAGTATATCTGAAGATGGCAATGTGGTACTTGAATTAAATGTTGTGACTTTTGGGCACTTACATTCACTTTGTTCATCCTTGAACTATTTCACCAGTAAGCCCTGCTTTAAAATCTGTGGTGTTTATTAGTACTTTCAAATTTTGTGTATATGATAGGGTGGTGGCAGCAGGGAGAAGTGGGTGGGGAGGCAGGAAGAAATTGAAATGCTCTCTACCAAGAAACATAATTTTGAAATCTGAGCTAATGTGTTCACATAAATCTGAGCTATTGTGTGCACTTAAGTTTCTCTCAATGCTTCCTACAAACTGAAAGTGATTCTCTCAAATCATTGTTCATATCCCACCAAGCATTTTCCATTTTAGCACTGATTTTATATATTTAATATACAATGAATTTAAAATGTTCTATAATTTCATGAAGGATTATTGAGGAATGGGCACAAGATTTGGTTCTTTTTCAACATAAAACTGCTTAAAGTATAAAGAAATGAAAATTATTTTGTTAAGTATTACATACCTAAGTTAAAATTATTGGAAGGATATAGAAACAGCCTGACACTATATAGTATTGTTTACGCTTTTCCACTTGGCACATACCTGATTACTGCTGTCAACTTCTGCTGTTGCTGCAGTAATTCGTCGCATGGGATGGGAACATGTCTTACTGTCAGCACATGTGGAATCTGGGCACCCGCATTCGAGTTGCTTGCTAAGAGCAGCTGCACGAGCTACACGCTGCTTCTCCATCAGTTGTGTCACAATGGCTTCCACAGTTTCAGCTGTCTGTACCAATAAGGTGTGATTAAACAATTTTCTTTTGTAATGCACATGTTGGTTATCAGACTAAAATATGGATTACACAAAATCATTTGGAGCACTAATAATACACGCTATATTTAGGGAGTTACTTTCCTGGTGTATTTGTAAATCATAGATATCACATTTAATTTTCCACTTGTACTATAACATCTCCAAGTGTGTCACGAGTCCTGTATTCCCTAATTAGAAATTCTTATGGCCTGCTTAACTTACACATCTATCACAGCCATTGCAAATTCATTAAAAGTACCTGCAGAATTGTGTCTGTTTTTATAACTGTATATGGAATCCACAAGGAACCTCTGTCCCTTAAATACTCATAAAATGGTAGGCAGAAAAAATTATACTTACCGATGACAACAGCTGGCATTAAGATGACTGTCATGCCTAACAAGGAGAGCCCAAATTTAAAAGTGACGGACAAGCTTAATAAAACACAATCATAACAAAAACAGTAGGCTGGGATCTTCATAAAACAGAGCTGTTGTCAATCAGTTTCTTGTATAGCTTGCAAAAGTAGAGATGAGGACTAAGTGGTGGAAAGGACATAACTGAAACATTTCATGTAAAGAGAATGAGATTTTCACTCTGCAGCTGAGTGCTAGTTCTGCAAGGTTCGCAGGAGAGCTTCTGTAAAGTTTGGAAGGTAGGAGATGGATACTGGCAGAAGTAAAAGCTGTGAGTACCGGGCATGAGTCGTGCTTCGGTAGCTCAGTTGGTAGAGCACTTGCCCGCGAAATGCAAAGGTCCCTAGTTCGAGTATCGATCGGGCCCACAGTTTTAATCTGCCAGGAAGTTTCATTTCATGTAAACCTTCAAATTTACTTTTACACTGTTCCCTATTGCAAAACATGGTTACTTGTGGAGAATATCTGAGAAATTATTAGTTTGAGTAGCATGAGGATGAAATAACACAGCATTCTGGCCTTCATGGTCAGAACTTCATAATCTTATTGGAAGAAACAATGAAGAGCTTGTTACTCACTATGACCTTCTCTTCTTCTTTTCAAGGAATAGTAAAAATCCTATTAACCACAATCCAGAATTTAAATGCATTGATTAACAAGAGGTCAAGCAGTTTTAGGAGCCAGTGGTTGTCCTTTATCAAGTTGGGTATCTGTTCTCCATTCGAACATCTACATATTTAATGTTGTTTTGATGTAGTAATGTTGAGAATCGCTGTTTCTGGTAACTGAGTTGGAGGTTCTTCGAGTATAGTTCAGTTCTGTGAACAAGCCTCACTCTCACTTCCCACTGGACAAAATGCCAAGTTATCATCAAGCACACGACACAAAAAGCATGTGTGTTATGTAGCACATGAAAAAGTGAAAGATGAGTCTCCAGTGCTTTAAAACTGGGATAATTTGGCTAGGGTGTGGTAACCATGATCATAGAGAACCTGTTCTTCTGATCCTATTACACAGAACAATATATTTTGGAAACAAAACTCAGTTCCTTGGAGCATGACAGATACACCTGGGAAAACAGCACTTTGGAAATGGAAAATGAATATGATTCTTTGGAATGCAGAACATAAACACTAGTTGTGGCCAGACGGAATGGAAGAAATTGCACAAGCAGTACCATTAATGAATACTGTAGCACTACAAGAAATAAGAATAAGTAGAATGGAGAAGATAGTGAAAGAGAATTACTTTTCTGTTACTATGGGGAACAGGTAGATACAATTTATAATGAACAAGGTTGCTGTTTGTTAAAAACTTGGAAAACAATGAATTACTATACATACTCAGCAATGAAAAATGAAATGACCATACAGTATTATTGGCCAGAACCCCAGTAGTGTTATTTGACCGCCTGGTGCAAGTCATTCTATTTGATGCCACCTTGGTGACTTGCATGTCAATGAATATGAGATGAAATGATTAGCACAACACAAAAACTCAGTGTGTGAGTGAAGAAAATCTTTTACCTGACGAGGAATTGAACGTGGGCCACCACTTTCAACAGGCAGCAATGCCAATATGTTAATGAAAGAATGAGAAAGATAAGAATCAAAGGGATATTTAGAAACATCTCTATCATAAGAGTCTATGTTCATACTGATGACAAGAGCATAAGTATTAAAGAAGACTGACATAGAATATGGTGAAATGTACACAAATATGTCTACTTTATAACAATGGCACACTTCAATGCCAAACTGAAGACACAAGAATAACATTAAGATGTAGCCATAAAATTCTCAGCCTCCAAAGAGTTATTAGAATTCAAATCAATTTGATTCAGTGAAATAGGAAATACAGCTGGACTTCAAGAAGTAAGCTACTCATGTTGTACCTCATTAAGACCATTATGCAACAATGGTAGTGCATTGTCAGAAGAGAAGACATGTTCCGAGTTCACTGTAGGCACAGTTCTCCTGCAATATGGAAAACAGGTGCATCACAGTGTAGGAATGAAATGGCACAACAACTGGAAACATGCTCCAAAGTTTAAGTAGACTCAACAGTAAAATTCTTGTGGGCAAAATGTTTAAATCTGACACAGATTCACCATTAAATTCAGATGCTATATGGTCCAGGTGAAATTCCATGTCCAACATAGTGATATGTTGACAGAAATTTGATTAAAGCCAAACAGATGTTGGTGAAGCTGATTGCGAAGTCCACATCTCACAACATATAATTTCAGCCTTTTCGGAGAGCTGAAAGAACATCCGAGGGAAAGAGATGTTTCAACAAAAAGGACAGTTAAACAGCGATCATTGAATGTTTCCAACAGCAAGAAGCAGATCGAGCAACTAAACAATTTTTAGAGCATTGTTGTTTAAAAGATGCAGTAATTATCTTGACAAATAATGTTGCTTAACTCCGATATTGTGGAGTGTAGTGCATCATACAATACAAATTATTTGACCTGTCATATTAAAGTTTAAATTATATTTTGAAGTGCCCTTGTAAAATGATTACAAAAAATACAGAACATGGTTATCATCTAACAGTACTACAGCAAATCAATAATACGCAAATGTGACAAAAGTTGTGGGATAGGGACATGCACATATACAGATGTGGTAGTAATGCGTACACAAGGAATAAAAGGGCAGTGCATTAGCGGAGCTGTCATTTGTACTCAGTTGATTCATATGGAAAGGTTTCTGACATGCTTATTGCCACAAGGCTGAATTAACAGACTTTGAACATGAATCAGTAGTTGGAACTAGAGACAGGAAACATTCCATTTCATAAATTTAAAGGGAATTCAATATTTCGAGATCCACAGCGCCTGGAGTGCGTTGAGAATAACAAATGACAGTCATTACTTCCCAGCACGAACACTGAAGCTGCCAATGGCCTTCACTTAATGACCGATAGCAGCGGTGTTTGTGTAGAGTTGTCAGTGCTAAAATACAAGCAACCCCGTGTGAAATTACTGCAGAAATCAATGAGGGCAAACAACGAAGGTATCCATTAGGACAGTGTAGCAAAACCTGGCATTGAAGGACCATGGCGGCAGTTGACCAACGTGAGCTTATTTGCTAACAGTACAACATTGCCTACAGCACCTTTCCTGGGTTTGTGATGGTATCGGTTGGATCCTAGGAAATGAAAAATAGTGATATGGTCAGATGAGTTCTGATTTCATTTAATAAGAGCTGATGGTAAGGTTAGAGTGTGGCCGACACCCCACAAAGCCATCAACCCAAGTTGTCAACAACGCACTGTGCAAGCTGGTGGTGACTCCATAATGGTATGGGCTTTGTTTATGTGGAATGGAACTGATCACCGGTTGTAAATGGTTATTTTTAAATACTTGGAGACCATTTGTAGCCATTAAACAATAGAATTTTTATGGATGGCAATGTGCAATGTCACCAGCCTGCAGTTTCCACAATTGGTTTGAACAACATTCTGGACAATAAGAGCAAATGATCTGGCCATCTACATTGCCCATTGAACAGTTATGGGAAATAATTGCTAGGTCAGTTTGTGCACAAAATCCTGCACCTGTGACAATTTCGCAATTATGGACGGCTATAGAGGCAGCATGGCTCAATATTTCTGCACGGGACTTCCAACAAGTTACTGGGTCCATGCTGTGTCAAACTGCTGCACTATGTTAGGCAAAACGAGGTCCAACACTATATTAGGAGGTATCCCACAAGTTTTGTTAATTCACTGTATATATAAATCCTCAGTAAAAGACACTATCAGTTCTGTTCAGTTGTAATTCTGATAATTTTTTTGTTAAGTTGAAGTTGAGATACGAGGTCTCTGAGAAGAAGAGTCAAGGTAAGTGTAAGGCAGAGAGATAAGCTATACTAAAACTAAAACACGAAAGCAAGAAATATAGAACATGAAGAATCAAGACAACAGAAAAAAGAAGGGAAGAAGAAAAAATTAATTATATATAAGACTGGTGATGGCATCCTTAATCCAAGACAATTTCAGTGAAACTATAAGGTACAGGAAGAAAGAAAAAAAATTGTCCACTTAAGACAGTCAAATAGTGATAAAGATGAAAAATTAAACCAGAAGAGGAATACCATAAAGGAGGACAAGAAGAAACTGTACAGGATGCAAAGATGCATGAAGTCACACAAATAAAACAAAAAAGAAATAAAAGAGAGTACACAAAATCTTAATGCAGAAAAATAGAATATCTCTGTGAATTAAACTGAACTGATTTATTTGCCTGTAAGCAACTGCTGTGTTATATAAGGCATCATTGTTCAGACATAATTACACAAACTGTTGTACAAATGATTCAGAGGATGATTTTCAGCCTTCAAGGTCCGGGCAATCGCTTATTGCTGGTTGGGAGCTCCAATGTTAAGTGCGTAATAGGGCACCTTAGGGATATGGCGGCTAAGGAGGGGAAGAAATCCAGTGTGCACTCCGTGTGCATTCCGGGTGGAGTCAATCCTGATGTGGAAAGGGTCCTTCCGGATGCCATGAAGAGTACAGGGTGCAGCCAGCTGCAGGTGGTGGCACATGTCGGCACTAATTTTATTTTTTATTTATTGTATTTTTTTTTTAGTACAGTCATATATACATATATGATTACATGTGTCACTTTGGATCTGAGGAAGTTCTCTTTGGATTCCAGCGGCTATCTGATTTGGTGAAGGCTGCCGGTCTTGCTTACAAAATGAAGGCAGAGCTCACCATCTGCAGCATCGTTGACAGAACTGACTGCGGACCTTTGGTGCAGAGCCGGGTGTAGGGTCTGAATCAGAGGCACAGACGGTTTTGCGACCATGTTGGCTGCAGATTCCTTGACTTGCGCCATAGGGTGGTGGGGTTTCGGTTTCCGCTGAATAGGTCAGGAGTTCACTACACTCAGCTGGCGGCTACACGGCTAGTGGAGGCTGTGTGGCGTGGACTGGGCGGTTTTTCAGGTTAGAAGGCCTCAGGAAAGTACGGGGTGGGCTGCAATCTCAAAGGGTGCATGGCAAATACAGGACATGCTAGGATCAAGGAACAGTTGTAATTGTAGTTGTAAATTGTTGTAGTTGTGCTGGGAAAGTCCCTGAGCTACAAGCACTAATAGAAAGCACAGAAGCTGAAATCGTTATAGGTACAGAAAGCTGGCTAAAGCCTGACATAAGTTCTGCAGAAATTTTTACGAAGTCTCAGATGGTGTTCAGGAAAGATAGATTAGGCAGAATTGGTGGTGGAGTGTTTGTGTCTGTCAGTAGTGGTTTATCTTGTAGTGAAGTCGAAGTAGATGCTCCGTGCGAATTGGTATGGGTGGAGGTTGTAACATTACAGGACATATTGGGACATATTGAAGTATTCGATACTGTAGACTTTTAGGGGATGTCGATACAGATATACAAAATGTAAAGGGAAACTTTGGTGATGTTTAAATATTGAACTGTGTCAATATTAGGACATTTTGCACAGAAAGAACAAAAATAGAATTAATGTAAATATATATTAGTGTTAGTAACCTATTTTCATTCAATTTTGTAATTATATTTCATTTTGTAAAAGAAAGACTCACTGTTTGCTGTAGCTCTGATTAATTGTATAAATTATCAGTTTTGAGCTACATTATTTCGTATAATATGGACAAGATACTTTTAAAAAGTCACCAGCTAAAGAGAAAGTCTGTAAATGAACGTTTAATGCACACTTCTGGAACTTTCTATGGAGAAATTCTATATTATGATCACAAAAATACGAAAACTTGTGAAAACTGTTTCATAACCTAATTTCGAAAGACGATTTGTATCAAGAAATATTGCTAAAAAGATTTATTTATGTTTTGAAACACGATTTAAATCATTTTACATATAAATAGTTGTTCTAAATCACTCAAGAAATATCCACAATCAAATGTCAAGATATTTCTGGAAACATCGGTACAAATCTGGTGAAGGTTATCCAGAAGCTGGTAGAAAAATGTTATAAAATCTATTTGGAAATTATGCTTGTAAGAATTTATATGTACTGATCCTTTTACTTACTTTAATCTGTACTAAAATTCTGTGATGTCTAATTTAGTTTTAAGTCGTGAATTGCTATCGTATTATAAACAAAACATTGTCAAAGACTCTCATTGTTTGGAAAGATATTAATACACCAAGGAGTTGTCAGTTGCCAGTTCGGATGTGCAGTGCGGTTAGCTCGGAGAGTCAGTTGTTGAGTCTGTGAAGTCTGTCAGTTCTGTTTGTAAATAAACGTCTGTAATGAAGAATTACTTGTTGTCATCAATATGAACTCAAGACCTTTTGCACGAAGCAGACACCTCCTAATGCAACGTTTTAATTTGGTTGAGGAAGCTGGGATCGCTATAAGTGCAAACAAATTGAAGTGGAATGTTTTAATTTGGTGTTGAGGAGCTGAAATGTTTTAAGGTTATACTTAACAGCTGAACTAAGTTTATAATTGGCTCCTTCTACTGACCCCCAGACTCTGACGATACAGTTGCTGAACAATTCAGAGAAAATTTGAGTCTTGTAACAAATAAATACCCCACTCATACGGTTATAGTTGGTGCGGACTTCAACCTTCCCTCGGTATGTTGGCAAAAATACTTGTTCAAAACCGGTGGTAGGCAGAAAACATCTTCCGAGATTGTCCTAAATGCTTTCACTGAAAATTATTTCGAGCAGTTAGTCCACGAACCCACGCGAATTGTACATGGTTGCGAAAACACACTTGACCTCTTAGCCACAAACAATCCAGAGCTAATGGAGAGCATCATGACTGATACAGGGATTAGTGATCACAAGGTCGTTGTAGCTGGGCTCAATACCGTTTCTTCCAAATCCACCAGAAACAAACGCAAAATAATTTTATTTAAAAAAGCAGATAAAGTGTCACTAGAAGCCTTCCTAAGAGACAATCTCCATTCCTTCCGAACTGGCTATGCAAATGTAGACGAGATGTGGCTCAAATTCAAAGATATAGTAGCAACAGCAATTGAGAGATTCATACCTCATAAATTGGTAAGAGATGGAACTGATCCCCCATGGTACACAAAACAGGTCCGACCGCTGTTGCAGAGGCAACGGAAAAAGCATGCGAAGTTCAGAAGAACGCGAAATCCCAAAGATTGGCTAAAATTTACAGACGCGCGAAATTTGGCACGGACGTCAATGCGAGATGCCTGTAACAGGTTCCACAACAAAACATTGTCTCGAAATTTGGTAGAAAATCCAAAGAAATTCTGGTCATATGTAAAGTACACAAGTGGCAAGACGCAGTCAATACCTTCATTGCGCAGTGGCGATGGTACTGTTACCAATGACTGTGCCGCTAAAGCAGAGTTATTGAATGCAGTTTTCCGAAATTCATATACAACTGCTCACTCACCGACAGATCTGTACCTACAGATTGGAAAATTGCGCAGGTGGCACCAGTGTTTAAGAAGGATAGTAGGAGTAATCCATCGAACTACAGACCCATATCATTGACGTCGGTTTGCAGTAGGGTTTTGGAGCATATACTGTATTCAAACATTATGAATCACCTCGACAGGAACGATCGTTAGATACGTAATCAGCATTGTTTCAGAAAACATTGTTCTTGTGCAATGCAGCTAGCTCTTTATTCGCACGAAGTAATGGCCGCTATCATCAGGGGATCTCAGGTTGATTCCATATTTCTAGATTTCCGGAAAGCTTTTGACACTGTTCCTCACAAGTGACTTCTAATCAAGCTGCGGGCCTATGGGGTATCATCTCAGTTGTGCGACTGGATTCATGATTTCCTGTCTGGAAGGTTGCAGTTCGTAGTAATAGACGGCAAATCATCGAGTAAAACTGAAGTAATATCAGGTGTTCCCCAGGGAAGCGTCCTGGGACCTCTGCTGTTCCTGATCTATATAAATGACATGGGTGACAATCTGAGCAGTTCTCTTAAGTTGTTCGCAGATGATGCTGTAATTTACCGTCTAGTAAGGTCATCTGAAGACCAGTATCAGTTGCAAAGCGATTTAGAAAAGATTGCTGTATGGTGTGGCAGGTAGCAGTTGGCAGTTGACGATAAATAATGAAAAGTGTGAGGTGATCCACATGAGTTCCAAAAGAAATCCATTGGAATTCAATTACTCAATAAATAGTACAATTCTCAAGGCTGTCAATTCAACTAAGTACCTGGGTGTTAAAATTACGAACAACTTCAGTTGGAAAGACCACATAGATAATATTGTGGGGGAAGGCGAGCCAAAGGTTGCGTTTCATTGGCAGGACACTTAGAAGATGCCAAAAGTCCACTACAGAGACAGTTTGGCAATTATGATACGTGAGTTGGGATGGAAGTCATTAAAGCAAAGACGTTTTTCGTCATGGCGAGATCTATTTACGAAATTTCAGTCACCAACTTTCTCTTCCGAATGCGAAAATATTTTGTTGAGCTCAACCTACATAGGTAGGATTGATCATCAAAATAAAATAGGAGAAAGCAGAGCTGGAACAGAAAGGTTTAGGTGTTCGTTTTTCCCGCGCACTGTTCGGGAGTGGAATGGTAGAGAGATAGTATGCTTGTGGTTCGATGAACCCTCTGCCAAGCACTTAAATGTGAATTGCAGAGTATTCATGTACATGTAGATGTAGATTAAAGAAACAGTTAATGTAAGTTAAATATTATCACATAATATTGCTTTCTTGTACACATCATAAAATCAGTTCTGTTGCACAGATTGCGTACACTAAAAATTAGGTTAACAGAATCTTGGTAGAACAACATTATAATAAATGAAAAAAGTACCAGTTTGCTTTTGTTCTACAATATTACTTTTATTGTTAACTGGTTTTCGGCTTACAAGGCCATGTCTGAAGATGGCCTTGTAAGCCGAAAACCGGTTAACAATACAAGTAATATTGTGGAACAAAAGCAAACTGGTGCTTTTCATTTATTAAAAATTAGGTTGTAAGAACATTGCCCAGAAAGTAATGCACCACATTTTTTTCTTCAACAATTCTTTATTGAACATAATGAGAATTACACACATGAAAGAATTGTGTTTTATCTGCACACCCTATTTTTCCATGTAATCTCCATTCCATTCTATGGTCTTCCTACACGAGAAACAAGGGTGCGTATGCCCTGTCGGCACCAATCCTTGTCCTGGTGGCAAAGACAATACTTCGCTCCGTGAATCACCTCCTCATCATCCTCAAAATGCCTTCCATGAGTGACATCCTTAATGATGAATGACAACATCAGCTCAATGCAACATGTCAGATGTGACAGCCATGGATGGTCTACCCGACTGCTGCAAATCATGGAGCTCTGCCGAACCACCTTCTGGTTACCTCACCCTCTGTGGCCAGCGACTAATTGTACATCTGTCTACAGCTGATGATCCACAGACTTTGCGCAAGTGTTTGTGAATATTCCCCACAGTTTCTTTCTCTGCAGTCAGAAATCCAATGACAGCAGTTGCTTGTAATGTACATCACCTCCAGATGCCATTTTAAAACTGTCACACAGTAATGCTATCTGTAAGAAGTGACAGAAACTTGGCATGCTCACTCAGGAGGCTTCAATTAATACATACATAACATTTCGTGTTTGTGGCATCGGTTTTGGCTAAGAAAAAAAATGTGGTGCATTACTTTCTGGGCAACCCTTGTGTGCCAGAAGCTACATTTTTATGCGCTAGAGTGAAATTTATAATCAAAGATCACCTTTTTTCTTTATATATAAATTCATTAGTGCTACAGAATGCTTTTTGTCCAGCCATGTCTCTACAACTTTTTTAAATTTATTTTCATTAATTCCCTTTTGTCAAATGGTGTACAGTTGAAAATATTTTGCTAGCATATAAAAAATTACTTTGGACTTCACTTCAACAAGTCCAAGGAGTTCGTCTAAGTTCCTGTTTCTGGTTTGACATGAGAACACGTCTGATCTACTTGCATACATGGACATTCTGTCTGGCATGCGTAAGTATTTTGGTGTACATAGACTAGGGACTGTAAGTATTTTATTCTCAATAAAGTACTGTCTGCAAGAAGTCAAATTGCTCAAATCAAAAATACACCTAACGGCTTTTTTCTTCGAGAGGAAAACCTCATGTGTTCCAGCAGAGTTTCTCCAAGGAAGTATTCTATAATGTAAGTGTGTATGAAAAAAGGTGTAGTATGCCTTATGCATGAGCTCTTTACTCACACAGTCCTCTAGTTTCCTAAGGAGACACAAAACTCTTGTCAACTTACTGCAGAGAGCACTTCTGTGTAGGTATTCCAGCATTAAATTAAATTTGGTAACTCAGAACTGCAATGAAGAGAATTAACAGAACATATCAAGCAAGAAGAGGGAAATGAGAACAAAAGTAACAGTCATTAAAATGATGGACAGGAGTTATTAAACAGCTCCAACTAAGAAGAATAACAGACCAAGTAGACTGATGAAGAACAAACATTGACAACATGGACACAAGAAGCAGCATTATTTGAAGAAAAAAATAATGAAAATGTGAAAGGGTTGAAAAATAAGGAGAATACTGCAAGAAGATGGGATAATAGATTAATTAATTGAAAACGCAGATTATCAAACTAAAGTAGAAATATGTGGACTAAATAACAAATTTTACAGGCAGTACAGAGTGTAGAGCAGGAAAACTACATCCACTGCATAAAGAAGGATTAACTGTGCAATTTACATAAGTATTACAGGGCTGAACACTGCATACGAACTGTTCTCAGCAATTATCAACAGAAATACACAGAAAAAAGTAAAATGAAGATAATGATACAGACACAGAAGAAGTAGAGGCAATTTAGATCAATTATCTGAAATCAAACAGCTTACTGGTAAAGCTCTGATTACATAACAGATCTGAGCACAGTGTGCATTAATTAGAATCGAAAGATTTAACCATGAAATGCTCATGTGGGTAAAAACTATTTGTATTGCCAAGCAAAATTGTTACTTCATTAAAAGTAATTTTACTTCAATGGGTAATAAAGTACAACTGGAGCAACAGGGATAGGAGAAAGATCACAACACAGTAACAGAATAAACCAAAGGATGGACATTCTACAACTTCATTTGCTTCAGCCCTACATATGATGGTTCAAGAGGTAGATAAGAGTGGCACCTTAATTAATGATCCTCCAAAAATTTTTGCTTATGCAGATAACATAGAAATTTATTTATTCCAAACAATGGAAAGTCCAGGATGGAATGTAACAGTATTATGAAAAGGGTAGTTGCTACTCACCATGTAGTAGAGATGTTAAGTCGCATACAGGCACAACAAAAAGACTGTGAGAAAGTCAGCTTTCGGCCAACAAGGTCTTCTTAAAAATTGGAACACACACACACACATGACCACAGTTTCTGAAGCTGAAGCCAGACTCAGCTTGAAAGCTCACTTTCTGGACAGACTTTTTGCTATGCCTATCTGCGACTCAGCACTTCTGCTGTATGGTGAGTAACTGAGTAGCAACTATTCTTTTCATAATATTTCATCTGACTCAGTCACATTTGTTTTGTTACACTATAACTGTCATTTAATTACTTGGTTTAGAGCACAGTCAAACTTTTAATTGGCTCTTGGAGTACTCTTCATTGTTAAAATCAGAACATATCTGGCAATAAAATGTTTAGGCACATTAAAAATTACTAACTGTAAACAAAACAAATGGTCTTTTCATGTCATCTTTTTAATGGCTTAGTGACTGTTTATGGTCTACAACAAATTTAATATCAGAAATAAAGATTGAAAATTAAGATGATGTTTGACTGTGTATGTAAGAAGGTAATGAACTTACTGATATTTCAAGTTCATTATTCAGGTCTGGCTCATCCTCACTGAAAACTAAAGAGAGAAAAAAAATTATTTAAAAATTAAGTTCAGTAGAAGCAAACACATACAAACATAATGTAACATGTGCACTAAGCATATCAAAAAGCTAAAAAGAAGCAGCATTTCATTATCTACTATTAGTGCTTACAGTAACTAAAAAAATTGCTTATTACAACATTAAATTTATTAAATCCAAAATGGTTTATATTTCCATTTTGTTTAAACAAACACTGAAATTATTTGTAAAAAAAAGTTCTATGAATGAGATTTGTAATGTACTTCAGCAAATATATTTAGATACTTAGTGGAAAAGTGACACATTAATGGAAATTTCATATCTGATGTTCAAAGTCTGAAACTGAAATATTGTCACAATGTCTGCAGGCAGCCACCATTGTTCATCTCACTGTGGCATTAGAAAATCACTTTGTGGTGCCTATCACTTACAAAAATCATGCAGATAATCAGAAATTTATATGGTATAGAGCTCTATAATATCTTTAAGCATGTATGATATTTATACTTAATTTTTATTATGAGCGTAGGTAGACTTTATTCCTTCGAATAGGTGAAATTTTCACTTCCAGAAAAGTTCCCCCTTGAGAACTGGCAGTCACAATGTTTTGTGAAGTGGCTCAACAGTGGGGGCTGACAATGTAATGTGACCATTGGTGTACTACTGCCGCTGGGAACAGTCCAGAAGGCTTGCTCTCAAATGCCAATTAGTTTAAATAGGACTGTCCTTAATACACAATAATACATATCTGCAGTTATACACCTATTACTTGGTCTAACAGAGAATACATACCCCTACACATTAATAATAACAGTCACAAGTTAATAGCAGAGTACACATCAGTCCAGGAAAGCCTACTGCGGTAGTTTCTGGATAGAATTAAATCTGTGTTCCAATAACTTCAGCAACCAATAATTTTATCAGTTTTATTCCTGACGGATTTATACATATATTTATTTATTTACACATTGTTTTCCAGGTGGTTTGGAGCAGGCTCATCTAGAACGCAGTCTTATTATGATGGAGAACTCTTCAATTACATTTATTTCCCATTACACAATACCAACTCACTGTTTTCTTAGTGCTTTTCCTATCAGAGCCCAACACTGTTTCTTGCCTCTCTGTCTATATGTCAGACACCTCATCAATATACACTTGCAAGTACAACAATGGCAAAATCCTCAATCTTCCCCCACTTTTTCATGATTTTCAGTCTGAAGACTGCAGTTCTCCACAGTAGTTCACCATGACAACTGAAACCTACATTCAGTGGAACCAGCTTATTGTAATTAATCCTTGGTTGCCATCTACAACTTTTATCTCCCACACTCCTCTTACCCCCTCAAAAAAATTAATAAATAAAATAAAATAAATAAATAAATAATAATAATAATAATAATTAAATGGCACTGTGAAGACAGCAAAGACATACAGAAGTGTTTCCAAATGTAGTGCATTAGGAACAAGATGCGTCCAGAAAAAGTCAAACAAGTGAGAAAGGCATAATGTTGATTTTTACTATTATGTGCCACTTACGCAATTCGTTCAGTGTGAGCACAGAAGACAGCAATGAGATGATGCATCTGTAGAATGATGTTATTGGCAGTTGGTCACAGCAGTTCCAAAGGAATCTGAGCAACCTATTCCTCTACAACAGCTTTTAGTTCAGGTAGAGACCAAATGTGCCCCTGGTAAACACATTCTTTTAGATATCCCCAGGTCCAAAAGTCACATGGATTTAGATCAGATGATCTTGCAGGCCATGCATCTGGAGACAATACATTTGTGAATGGTTGCATTAGGCAGATCATTCACTGGGTAAGCAACATGAGATATTGCCCCTTCTTAAATGAAAACAGTGGTTTCCACACAGTTGTTCTCTTTCTAGGAAGGAATCAAATGTTGTACAAGGAAGTCTCAATAATTTGTGAACATCACACATTTTAACAGTATTTCAATTCTGTCCATCCACTGCACCCTGTGGAGTAAAATGTGCCTCATCATCCATAGAAAATTGTGCAGCCACAACACTTACTTCAATCCCTGTCAGAAACACCTGAGCAAATTTAGAAGGTTGTGCAGGTCATGAGGTTACAGTTGCTGCACCATCTGGGTCTTGTATGGTAAATAGACCATAAAACTTTCCAAACTGTCGATGATAGGATGGACGATTCTCATGACACTACACGAGCACTAGCATTACCTATGGGATGTGCTTCATGGCCGGTTACAGCAGCAGTAACACCGTCAATAACTTCCCCAAGATAGGATGCCTTCCTCTTCCAGATGCGACACTAAGCTCACCCGTGTTTTCAAATTCCATCATCATCTTCTTTCAACCATTTAATGACATCGGGCCTCTCCTCAGACCTTTCAGTCAGTGATGCTCTTTCAATGCAGCATTGTAATTGCTGCCATTCACTTAAAACAGTTTCATTACGAACACAGGGTCTCTCTCCTTGATAGCCATACTGTTCACCCATGTTACAGCTTATCAAATGACAGTGTGGATGTCAAATCATCATACACACAGTGTATTGCACCAGATTTGTACCTGGTGGCCAAAATTGGAACTAATTTTTTTCCTGCATAAATCAGTTTTACATTAATATATTACCACATCTACCAAGTTTTGCTGTCAGATGATAATTACAGACCACACTGAAACTCCAAAAGTGCCTGCACTTTAATTATAAAAGCACCCCATCTTCAGGCCACAAGTGGCCCATCAGGACCATCTGACTACCGTGTCATCCTCAGCTGAGAATGCGGATTGGGGGGTGGGGGTGGGGGTGGGGGGGGGGGTGGGGGGGGGCGCGTGGTCAGCACACTGCTCTTCTGGTCGTTATGATGCTTTTCTTTGACCAGAGCCGCTATTATTCAGTCGAGTAGCTCCCCAAATAGTAGCCTGAGGGAGCCAAGTCTGGAGAATAGGGAGGATGTGAAGCGAGTAGGAATCCTGTAGTTGTGACCACAACTGCTGAGATGTGTACTGGTGCATTGTCATGATGGAAAAGGACTCTTCTGCGGTCCAATCACCAGTGTTTTTCTTGCAGCTCGGTTTTCAAGCAGTCCAATAATGATGAATATTATGCACCTGTAATAGTTTTACCTTTTCCAGATAGTTCATGAGGATTATCCCTTGCGAATACCAAAAGACAGTCGCCATAACCTTTCGAGCCGAAGGAAAGGTCTTCGCCTTTTGTGGTGCATTCGCTTTTTTTGTGCAGGTTCTCCCTTGGTAACCCATTGTTTAGATTGTTGTTTGGTCTCAGGAGTATAGTAATGTATTTATGTTTCATCCACAGAGATGAAACGACATTTCAAGTCCTGTGGATTCTTCCTGAACAGCTACAAACAATACTTGCAACACTTCACACGATTCCATTTTTGGTCAAGCGTGAGCATCTTAAATGAACAGGTACATAATATTTTGCATAAACATTTGGGCATGAGAAAGCTATCTTCAAGATGGGTTCCATGATTTCATATATCATACCAGGTGGACTGTTTAGCTTGACTGGTTACACTAATGATCTTAATAATTCTAAGGGAATGTCATCTACATCTTGGGTCCTGTTTCAACAAAGATCTTTCAGTACTCTGTTAAATTCTTATTGCAGTATCATATCACCCACCTAATCTTCATTCACTTCCCCCTTTCATTCTGTAATATTGTTTTCAAGTTTCCTCTCACTATATATATGAACATAATAGAGGGATACACTCCACGTGGGAAAAATATATCTAAAAACAAAGATGATGTGACCTACCAAACAAAAGTGCTGGCAGGTCGATAGACACACAAACGAACACAAACATACACACAAAATTCGAGCTTTCGCAACCGGCGGTTGCTTCGTCAGGAAAGAGGGAAGGAGAGGGAAAGACGAAAGGATGTTGGTTTTAAGGGAGAGGGTAAGGAGTCATTCCAATCCCGGGAGCAGAAAGACTTACCTTAGGGGAAAAAAAGGATAGGTATACACTCGCACGCACACACACACACATATCCATCCGCACATACACAGACACAAGCAGACATGTCCTTTCATCTTTCCCTCTCTTTCCCTCTTTCCTGACGAAGCAACCGCCGGCTGCGAAAGCTCGAATTTTGTGTGTATGTTTGTGTTCGTTTGTGTGTCTATCGACCTGCCAGCGCTTTTGTTCGGTAAGTCACATCATCTTTGTATATATCTTCAATATGGTCCTTTCACATTTCAGTCTTACCTTCTTTTCTTAATTTCAGCTTGCTATATGACCTCTTGATGTTCAAACGGTTCCTTCTCTTTTTTTTCAAAAAGTTACTTTAATTTTCCTGTATGCAGCATCTACCACTCCTATCACCATTCACATTTCTTTACAGTTTTGCATTCCTCCTCTAGTCATCCCAACTAAACCATTTAGCACACTCTGTCAGTTTCATTTTTCAGATGGTGGTACCCCCTTTTGGCCACTTTATTTTCTTCAGTTTCATCTTTTCCCTTCTGCCAGCTAAATTTTATATCTTGTGTATTATGCAAGGATTCCTATTGGGCCTTTCTTTTTATCTAACTGCTCTTCTACTGTTTTCCCTATTTCATTTCTCAAAGTCACTTCTTTATCTTCTTCTGTATTTCTTTCACCTATATCAGTCATCTTCTGTGTAATGAGCTATTTGAAACTCTCATCATCCTCTAGTTGTTTTAACTTGTCCATGTCTCATCTCCTCCATTTCCCACCTTTCTCAAACTTCTTCAAATTCAGTTTTAATCTGCATTTCATAACTAATAATATAATCAGATTCCATATCCATTCCTGGAAATGTTTTGCAGTTTAAGATGGGGGTTTCAAAATAAATGCTATATGATAACACAAAATATCTGAAACTTAACAGTGTCTCTGAGTCTCTTGCACATATACAGCCCATCACAATTAATAAACCAGATGGCAGCAACGACTAAATTTTAGCAAGTAGTTTCCTTTTCACTAGTCGATGTTGTCAACTATTTTTCCTTCTCTTCCTTTTCCTACTACCAAACACCAGTCCTCTCAATATAATTAAGGTTTTATCTCCCTTACTACATTGAATCTTTCTTTACCTCCTCATAAATTTATTTCAATCTCTTTCTCATCTGTAGAGTTAGTAGACATACATGCTTTTACTCTTGCGACAGGCTTTTGTTTTGTATCTATCTTGATTACTAGGATTCGTTCACTACTGTTCATAAACTTCATAGCATTCTTACTTTCTGGTTCATTATTATTATTATACCTACTCCTGCAATACCTCTATTGCATATTGAACAAGGTTATTTTCTAGATGTGTTAAAATATGCAAAGATAAACCCACTCTTTAAGAAAGGTTGAAGGAAGACATGGACAATATCTTCTGTCCCTTATTCCTGTCTTACCAAAGGTATTTGAGAAAGCAGCTACAGTCCTGGGTTGTGTAACATATGGGATTATTTTGAACAGCATGTCTCATTTTCATCAGAGAACATACTATAGATATGATAAACAACTTTGTTTATAATATTAGCATGTCACTAGAGAAGAACAGCAGAGTGGTAGGAATCTTGTTAGCTCACAAAGGCCTTTGACTCAGTAAGCCACACCTTAGTAACACATAAACCAGGAAAGAATGGGATTATGGACAGAGCACTACAGCAGCTTATGCTATACATATGTAACAGAAGGCATTGAGTAGTTATCTGTTCAACCACATTATATTATCATTCAGAATAGGGAAAAACATCATAAGTTTTCCCTTAAGGCTTTATTCTTGGTCCTACCCCTTTTCTGTTGTATGTTAATAAACTGCCCATCATTGTAAATGCTCTTTCTGTTCTTTTTAGAAGTGATGCATCTGTATCAATTTAAAACCATTAAGCAGAAAATTGCTGATGCCAAAGAAGATAAAACAGATGGTTCCAGGTAAACAGAGTGATACTGAATTTCTCAAAAATGCATATGGTACAGTTCATGACCCAACAGTCAAAACAGTAGGAAATAAAAATAACAACACAAAAGAAGTGCATTCTGTTAAATTTATAGTAGTAAATCTAGATAAAAATTTAAATTATAATCATTATATACAGTATCGATCAGGTAAATTATGAAGTTTTGTACCTAACTGCAAATATTATCCAGTGTCAGCAACATGGAAACAAAGATAACTGCATACCACACCTACTGTGGAGCAGTAGTAAGGTATGGCATTGTTTTCTCAGGAAGTTCTAGTAATACATCACTTGTACTAAAAAAAAAAAAAAATCAGGAACATGTGGCACACGTCCAAGTGAATCATGTTTTCCTTTACTTAAAAACCTGAACCTGTAACTTTTAACAATGTCATCCACCCTCCCCCCCCCCCTCTTCCCCCAAACAGAAGTATTACAGTTTGGTGGAAGAATTACTGTAGGAGGAGGTCATAATTTAACAGGATGTCCTCCATCATTAGCATTATTATGTAAACATAACTTTATTTTCAGAAAAAAATAATTAGCTTTAGTACATTGCTCCATTTAATTTGCTTTAATTTTATGTAAGTGAATTGTATTAATAATTTTTACCCTAATCAAGCGTATTTTCTTAGAAATAAATCACTATTCAATATATACTACTATTCTGAAGGTAGTAATCATCATTCCCTAATGCCTGTCTGCTGCCTTTCTTTTCTACCAACATAGTAGTGTGTCTATCCATATTTATATTTCATGTTGCATCTTCCATGGATAGCCACAAGTCACTGTGAATAGACTAGTAAATTCAATGGCTTTTCACAGCTAGCAACACAGTTAGAAAATACTAAATTAGCAAACATTTGAAAGAATGCTGGAGTAAGAAATCACTAGAACAACCCACCTGGATAGCCATGAATGTTAGATAGCTGCTTCCAGGATGGGAAGATGCATTGCCCAACACCAAATTAATGATGATGGTCCATTTGCTGGCCAGTCTGGTGTGTTTTTTGGGCAGTTTCCCATGTCCCACTAGGTGAATACTGGGCTGGTACCCATGACCTACTTCATTTATGTGATCACAAATTTTTGCTCACTTTCACATTAATAACATCACATGCAGACAATTGAACTCAACATATTTTGTTCTTGAGGGTAATAGACTGGCAACAAGTAGGACACGTAGCCACCCCTTAAACTAACCATGCCACATCCATTAATAACCATTAATATCCATTATCCATTAATATCCATTATCCATTAATATCCGTTATCCGTTAATAACCCTGTGCTGATGCCAGACAAAGGCACAAGAAAAACAAGAAGGAAAAGGAAGAAGCAACCACTAGAAAAGAGAGACAGCACAAAAGACACAAATATTAATGTGGTCTGTACATATGCATCTGGGTAGGTGACCAAACTGAAAGATAAAATTCTTCCTAATAGAAGACAATGTCAATAAATAGTAAAACTACATATCTGTTCAAAAATGGTTCAAATGGCTCTGAGCGCTATGAGACTTAACATCTTAGGTCATCAGTCCCCTAGAACTTAGAACTACTTAAATCTAACTAACGTAAGGACATCACACACATCCATGCCCGAGGCAGGATTTGAACCTGCGACTGTAGCAGCCCCGCGGTTCTGGACTGTAGCGCCTAGAACCGCACGGCCACCGCGGCCAGCATACATATCTGTTAATCCAGCATATGGGGAAGAAAGATTCATGTTGTACCAAAGTACCAGGTAACTTTCTAACATAATATAATGACCAATTAGTGAGGTAAACTGCTTAAAAGAGGGCTATACATAGCTGTAGAGAAGATCAGTTCAGTGCTAATACTTATGAGTTCAGTGTTCCTGGCATGAAAATCCGCAATATATTGCGTCTGGAAAACTGGAGTCTTGGAAATCAGCATCATGTGTACAATATGAAGTTTTAACTTATCATAAGTGTTAAAACTATTATTCTTCACTTAAAACTTCCAGGCTGACAGGCCATGGTTGATATGTAAAACGTTCCCCTAATGTTTTGTCTCCAGCTGCAAGAGATATCTTTAGAGGAAAAGCAGCAAATTGCAATCGGAACTCAAAGGAGCACTGAATATATAGGCAGTATAGAGGGCCCCACAATCCATCATGTGATGTTGGCTATGAGGCAATCTCTGCTAGTGCGACACTAAGCTCACCCGTGTTTTCAAATTCCATCATCATCTTCTTTCAACCATTTAATGACATCGGGCCTCTCCTCAGACCTTTCAGTCAGTGATGCTCTTTCAATGCAGCATTGTAATTGCTGTCATTCACTTAAAACAGTTTCATTACGAACACAGGGTCTCTCTTCTTGATAGCCGTACTGTTCACCCATGTACATATGATAATGTGAGGTTTCCAATGTGGCACTCATCTCACTGAATTTTATTTCACTTTTAGCCTCTTGGTACACACATCATGCTATGGCTAATTTAGTCATATGACCCAGATAGTAATTCACCCAAATGGGTGTTAAGACTTCTTTTCATGTCACCAATATACACTGATCAGCCGGAACATTACGACCACCTACCTAATAGCCCGTATATCGCCTACGGCATGGAAAACAGCAGTGACAATTCGTGTTACGGAGGCAATGAGGCCTTGGTAGGTTCCTGAAGGGAATTGGCACCACATCTGCACACACAAGTCACATAATTCACGTAAATTCTGGAGAGGGGGGTGATGAGTTCTGATGCCACATTCAATCACAACCTAGATGCATTAGATCAGGTTCATATCTGGCAAGTTGGGGGGCCCAGTGCATCAATTGTAGCTCACCACTGTGTTCCTCAAACCACTCCATCTCACTCCTGGCCTTTTGACATGGTGCATTATTTGCTGAAAAATATAAATGCTGCCGGAAAACATGATTGTCATGAAGACGTGCATATGTTCTGCAACCTGTGCATGATACTCCTTGGTCATCACAGTGCCTTGCACTAGCTCCACTGGACCCATGGATGACCATACAAATGTTCCCCAGAGCATAATGGAGGCACCACCAGCTTGTCTCTGTTCCACATTAAAGGTATCAAGGAGCTGTTCCCCCCTCATAGACGACAGATTCGCAGCCCCTCTGCCCCCCCCCCCCCCCCAATCAGCATGATGAAGAAGGTATCGGGATTTATCAGAGCATGCAACACTCTTCCACTATGCCAACATCCAGTGCTGAAGGTCACGTGCCCATTTCAGTTGTACTCACCAATGTCATGGCATTAACACTGGCACATGTGTGGGTCATCAGCTGCAAAGGCCCACCATTAGAATTGTCTGGCACACCCTGTGATCAGACACACCTGTACCCTGCACAGCACTAAAGTCTGATGTTAGTTCCACCACAGTTCGCCATCTGTCCTGTTTTACCAGTCTGCCCAGCCAACAATGTACACCACCTATAATGATGGGTGGTCGCCCAACTAGAGGACAATTGGACGTGGCTTCACTTTGGTTTTGTCATTCACCACAGCAGTCCTCCAACACAAGACAAGTCATGCAGTTTCCGAACCTTTGGGCCATCAAATTCTGCCCTCAGTCAAACTCAGATAGATCTTGGGCCTTCCCCATTCTACACACAGACAGCAGGTTCACTGATACTACAAAAACCATGCATGTGTCTAACTAGCAGTCATTCTCACCAAGCAATGATGGTATCGCCTCGACGGGTTTATAGCGACAGTAGGTCGGTGGTCATAATGTTCTGGTGGGTCTGAAAATAGTTTCAACTCTGTATTTCCCCTGCATCTTCCCAATATGACCTGTAATCTTACTAATAATCAGGAGAAAAACTTTCCTGTTGGGGGGCCATTATTCCTCATTGATTCTGATTCTCTCCCTAGGGCAAAGAGCTTGAGCTATTTCCTTGTTAAAGTAACCATTCTTCTCAGAGGATGACTGTAAGTGGTTAACCTCATCTTTCAAATGAAACGGTTAACAAATTTTGTTGGTGCTGTTCACCAAAGTTTTTATAACAGCTCCTTTTTGTCTACGGTGATGGTCAGAATCGTTGTGAAGGTAATGGTCAGTATTTGTGGGCTTTTCTATGGCCCAATGTCCTGTCCATTTGTTCGCTCAGAAACACATCCAGAAAATTAAGTTGCCCATTACTAATTTTTATATGAACAAATTCAACCACAATATAAAACAGAGAGGTACAAGTCACAACCTATGTGGAACCAACAGATGCTCCCCCATATCAGAAACACAATGAGATCCATAACAGAAGTATCTGTACAAGAATATGGTGTAGGTAGCAGTTAGGTTCCATTTCCACTGTGCATCCTCAGTATTTTTTTCATTTCCAAAGTATGACTGATTTATCAGTCATTTGATACATCTCAAAGCCATATATTTTGTGGAGCTAATTTTTCTACTACCTATGACTTTTCTATGTCTAAGATTTGTCAACAATTATCTCGTGACTGTTACCCACGATTCTATCACACATTTTCAATTTTAGTTAAGTAAAAATTAATAATCTCTCCAAAATCAAACTTAAATTATAAGTATGGTAGAAAAATTTCATTATAAGATATTCTGTACAATACTTTTCACACATTAGTGAAAGAGTTTATATTCCCTATAAACAGAACAATTTTTTTCTAGTGATTTCACAGGGCTCCTATTTTTTACACATGTTGAAATATTAAGTCTGTGTACACAAAATGTCAATCCAATGTATAAAATCTGAAGACACTGAGGTATAAAGTGTCTGGATTGATACTACCAAGGTAGCCACATACACAAATATTTCCCATTGTCTCTAAAAATAATTCTTAATCTACTAGTTACTTGCAGATTAAACTAATTGTTTTTGGACCATTTGTCATGTTGACAGACTTAGTCTAAATGCGTCAATAAAAAAGAAATGATACTGCTCACATTATGAAGGAACTATTTTAATGACATATAAGTGCATGACTGTTTACAACTGTGGTGAAAATTTTTGTCATAATAAATTAATTCATTTGTACTGCAGAGGTAGTTTACTACAAGCATGTCCTTGCACTCCTCCAGAAGGTAAAAACAGCAGTGCTCCTGTCCATCTACATAGAAAACAGCATGTAGAAACATTTTCAGCAGCAAAAAGAAAGAATGTAGATGAGCACAGATTCAAATGAGTCCTTGTTTGTAGATGACCATCACTAACTGAAAATATGTGGTAAGTACAGAGGTTTGATGTATCAGTTCTGCATTATTTTGGGTAAAACCCAAAACAAGGCAGTTTCCAGTGGACTGCAAAAACATGCCTGCAGTAAACTGTTCATCCACTACCACTAAATTGAAGTTTATCCTGTTATAACATTCAGCACAAGATCTCCCTCCCCCTCCAAAAAAAGCCAAAACTGTAGATGATCTGCATTTTATCAAAACTAAACAAATACAAAGCAGGAAACTGGAAAAATGAAACTACTGAATGACACCCAAGAAATTAAAAGTACAAGGTGACAGCTATGTAGGTACATCCAGTTTTGTCACAGCAACAACTGAAAAAAAAAAATACACTACTTGGATAAAGTAGATATTACTCACTCTGTCCATATAACTGCTTACGACTGAAGCTCACATTTAGATATATGTAAATGAATGCAACCGATCATGCTGTTATCACATTTTTAAAAGCACACTGATATGATTCAATGCCTACCTACAAAATACAATGACAATCATGAACTGCAACTATGAAATGTATACACATTGAAAAACAAGCCTCAGCACACATAGAAACTGGTTTAATAGATTTAAAAGAGTGACACACAGTAGCAATCCAGTACTTAAAAAGATCATGTACCACTGCCTAACATATAATGTTTAGCATTCAGTGAACATGCACATTTATATGCAACATAATTTTCATATCATTTGCCATTTCAGCAAACAGATAATACAATTGAAGAATTGATAGCATGTGAGTTGTGGGTGTACACCATGGGACACAAGGAAAAAGATCAGTGTAATGTTGAATTCAACCATAGATAAACACAGAGAGATGAAATTTTTCATTCAGTAACAATTATAATACATGTCACAGAGAGTAATTTACTTTCAAAAGCTGCCATTATTTATGGGAATTTCTTCAAAGGATGTAGGTTAAATATAATACTGTACTAGACTGTTTTCAAGGTCATTATCAGAAGATTCTAATTTATGAACAAAACTTATTATCAATTAAAAAAGTGACTGATTTACTTCAAATGAAAAATAAAGCAACAATTACAGACCTTTTTCCCCCTCTCATGTATGTCTCCAGGAGACTTCACGGCAATTTCAATTCTTCACATTCTGATGTTTACTCTTGCTTTTTATCCAGTATTCAGTGTTACTTTTCCCTCCCCTCAATGTGTTTTAAACCACACTCTTTTCCTTTCTACCTTGGCATCTTTCCATCTGCAAAACTTTTACTCTGAAGCTGTCACATCTACTATTTTATCTTCCCTTACATTACTGCTTTGTAATTCATTCTTGGCCTCTTGAATCCATTTCTTAGCCGACTTCTTTTGCCAAAGGTATTCACAGACCTATTTAGTCCTTAGTTCTGCATAAATTATCACAGAATATTAGTTTCCTCTATATTTATCATTTTCCATGGATCCCTTCGAGAGGACTCTCTGGGATGTGGAAAGAGTCAAAGTTTCTTTTTTTTTAATGCAGGCAGAGTTATGAGCTATAATCCTTGTGAAGATATTCATCAATGGAGTAGAAGGAGTTGGCCAACAGAAAGTTCTTTAATTCGCTCTGAAACTTTCAAGACTTTTGATATGCTCTGGTAAGTTATTGAATATATGAGTACCTATGTATTTGACTCTTTTTGTACTATATTAAGCTTTCATAGTCTTTATACAGATTGTTTTTGGTTCTGGTATTAAAATCATCTTTTGCACTATTCTGTGTAAAAAGAGATATGTTGGAAATGACAAAGGACATCAATGAGTACATGCACCGAGAAGTAGTAGTCAGAATACCAAGTTTCTTAAGAAGATCTCTGCATGATGATCTAGGACTGATAGATATAATTGTAATTACTCGTTTGTGAATTTTGAAAATGTCCTCTTTGTGAGAGGAGTTTCCACAAAAGATGATTCCGTACCTCATTAGTGAATGGAAGTAGGCTGAATAAACGAAATTCTTCATTTTTATATCACCTATTTCTGCTATCATGTTTACTGCAAATGTAGCTGAACTAAGGCATTTCATTAAGTCTAGAGTGTGAATTTTCCAATTTAGGTTGTGGTCAATTTGTAGTCCTAAAAATTTGACACTGTCTACAGCTTTAATTTCATTGTTTGAATACATTATACTTATAGGGTCAGGTATTCTTTGTGAGGTACTAAACTGTATGTACTGAGTCTTGTCAAAATTCAGTGACAATCCATTTGCTGTGAACCACCCATTGATACTTACAAATATTTCATTAGCTGATTGCTCAGTGAGATCTTGGGTGCTGTTTTTTATACCAATATTTGTATCATCTGCCAATTTGACAAAATTTACGTTTTGTGACACTGCATATGGAAGGTCATTAATATATAGGGTGATCAAAAAGTCAGTATAAATTTGAAAACTGAATAAATCACAGAATAATGTAGATAGAGAGGTACAAATTGACACACATGCTTGGAATGACATGGGATTTTATTAGAGAGAGGGGGGGGGGGGGGGGGGGGGGGGGAAAGGTTCACAAAATGTCCGACAGATGGCGCTTCATCTGATCAGAATAGCAATAATTAGCATAAGAAAGTAGACAAAGCAAAGATGATGTTCTTTACAGGAAATTCTCAATATGTCCACCATCATTCCTCAACAATAGCTGTAGTCGATGAATAATGTTGTGAACAGCACTGTAAAGCATGTCCGGAATTATGGTGAGGCACTGGCGTCAGATGTTGTCTTTCAACATCCCTAGAGATGTCGCTTGATCACGATGCACTTGCGACTTCAGGTAACCCCAAAGCCCATAATCGCACGGACTGAGGTCTGGGGACCTGTGAGGCCAAGCATGACGAAAGTGGTGGCTGAGCACACGATCATCACCAAACAAGGCGCGCAAGAGATCTTTCACGTGTCTAGCATTTTTTTTTATTCTAATAAAACCCCATGTCATTCCAAGCATGTGTGTCAATTTTTTACCTCTCTATCTACATTATCGCGCAGTTTATTAAGTTTTCAAATTGATACTGACTTTTTGATCACCCAGTATAATAGGAACAACAAGGAACCTAAAATAGAGCCCTGGGGCACCCCTTGTCTGATGGTTACATATTTTGAATGACTATTGTTATGTGGTAAGCCTGATACAGACACACACTGTTTTCTCTTAAAAAGATAAGATGAGAACCATGAGCCTGCTACTCCTGTTATCCCACAATATTTTAACTTTTGTACAATCAAAAGCTTTAGCCAGATCACAGAACATTCCAAGTGATAGTAACTTTTGATTTTTTATTCTAAAAAGTGATCTGTTAAGAAGAATACAGCTTGATGAGGTGACAATCCTTTTCGAAATCCAAACTGATTGCGAATGAGAATATTTTTCTATACCAAATGTTTATAAAGTCTATTCTACATAACCCTTTCAAACACTTTTGAAAATATTGCCAATAATGCAATGGGACGGAAGTTTTCCACTGATGACATGTCTCCTTTTTTGTGTAATGGTTTGACAATAGCATATTTAAGCCTATCTGGAAAAGTACCGCTGTGGAGGGTTTCATTACATAAGTAACTCAGTATGTCACAAAGTTCTGAGCAGCAACATTTAATTATGGTAGTGCTGATTTCATCATAACCACCGGAACATTTGTTTTTAAGAGAGCTAATAATATTAGAAATCTCTTTCAGTGAGGTAGGATACAATTGAATTTTGTCGAACTTCTGAGAAATGCATTATTTAAATATTTTAAGCAGTCTTCTGAGGAACTATGCAAACCTAAGTTGTCTGCCACTGAAAGGAAGAAGTTATTGAAAGTGTCTTCAATTTTGGAGGTATCTCTAATCAACTCATTATTTAGATTTAACACAATTTCCTCATCAGCCTGAATAGTTTTCCCTGTTTCACTTTTTACTATGTTCCATATAGTTTTTATCTTGTTCCTAGAGGCATTTATTTTTTCGTGAAAATAAATACATTTTTATGTTCTGATTACTTTTTTAGAATTTTACAATATAATTTGTAATGTGATTTAACTCTGTAGTCATTGTTTTCTCTTGACATTAAGTAAGTACAGTCTTCTTTTTGACAAACTGCCTATTGGCTTCGGCCGACATTCATCTAATGATTTTCTACTTCCATGGTAAATTTTATGTTGGCATGGAGGCTGTTCAAGTGTCTTAGGAAGTCACCAAGCTGTTCTTCACCATGGCTCCACACAACCATGGAAGTAGAAAAGGACAAAAAATTGCCATTTCTAGATGTGCTGGTCAGAAGGGATGGTGGAAACCTGGGACACAGCGTGTATCGAAAACCGACACACACGGACCGATACCTGCACAAACTATCAAACCACCACTCGAGCCAGAAAAGAGGCATGATTAATAAACTCCTAATGCAAGCAGGAAGAATATGTGAGCCGCAGCACCTTAGACACAAAATGCAACACCTGGGAAGTGTTCTGAGGAGCATTGGGTACTCCACAAGTTACATTAGAAGTGTAACAGAGCCAAACACTCGGCGAAGTAAGGAATAAAAAAAAAAAAAATGTCGGGTACAGCCCTTCTGCCATACATTCCCAGAGTGACATACAGAATCGGCTTTATATTTCACAAACATGGTGTAAACATAATTTTCAAACTGACAAGGAAGATCAAAGAGTGTCTTAGAATGGCAAAGGTGAAAAGGGACCCAGTTGCAATGTCGGGAATATACCGTACACCATGCACATGCAGAAAACCTTATGTCGGAACGACTGGATGATCAATCAACATTAGGATCAAAGAACATAAGCGACATTGCAGGTTGGGGCAGGTGGAGAAATCGGCTGTGGCACAGCACGCACTGAGTCAGACTGACCACGTAATAAAATTCGCCGACAAGGAAGTTCTGGACCGTCGCAGGTAGCAAGAGGAGAACTGCACTGGGAATGACTGAGGAGAAGCCCTTGGACGTTGGCACATCAGGTACATATAGTCCGCGGCCGCGAGCACGGCTCCAGTTCACCACCGGCAATGGAGATTGAAGCTTTGACAATGCCAGCCACTTGTGCTGGGGAAATGTCAGTAAAATCATTAGATGAACGTCAGCCGAAGAACCCGAAACAGAAGACAATAGGCAGTTTGTCAACAAGTGGCCACGAAAGCCTTAACAGTCTTCTTTTCGTTTTACACAATACTTTTATTCCATTGGTAATCCAAGATTTTGAAACATTTAATCTATTTCCTTTGATTACTTTCTTAGGGCAGCAGTTTTCAGTGTGGCCTATGACCATATTAGTGAAACAGTTATATTTTTCATTTATCCTGGATGAATTGTATACATCTTTCCAGTCTGTATTCCTCAAACAGATTTTTATACTTACAATTCCTGTTTCATTTATTATTTGTATAGTCTCCCACTTCCTATATTTGTTGAATCAGACCCCATTATATTACATATAAGCAACAGGGCATCATGATCTGAAAGACCATTAAATATTGCATTTATACTATGATTTGTTAGAGTGGTAGTACCAATGAAAATGTTATCAATAGCAGTGCTGCTGGTACCCATAACCCTGCTTAGGAACTGTAGTAAGGGAATGAGAATATAAGAAGTGGTAAGACAGTCCAGTATGAACCTTGAGTAACTATCCTCCAGAAAATTTAAATTAAAATCTCTACTTAGTATGAGTTCATTATTTTTAAAAGTTAAGACACTTAATACTGCATCATGCTCTTTAGTGGATAGCTGGAAATTACCAGCTGGAGACCTGTATACTGTGACTATAATTATTTTTCTTTTATGTGTTTCTATTTGTGTGGCACATGCTTCGAAATGCTGATCACCACAGTATTTAAGAATGTCAATGTTTTTATAATTGTGACCATTTTTAATGTAAGTGGCAACTCCTCCTTTCTCCATCTCTTTTCTACAATCCTTTGAAGCTAAGGTATACTCTTCCATATAAAGCATTTCAATTTCACTACCTAAATGATGTTCAGAAATACAAATAATATCAACAGGATTTGTACACTAGCTCATCTAAACAGACCTGAAATTCATTAATTCTTTTTTTTAAACCTCTTATATTTTGATGTAGTAAATTTACTGATACTTTTTTTTTTTTTTTTTTACTTCACAAGTATTATGCCTAACATTTCCAGACACATCTTGTTTCAATATGGTATGTGTAGATAATGAGGTTAATCTAAGAAAGAACTACTTCCATGATTTGCAGTGTCCCTCTTATAGAATTTTCTATCAACCCAGCCAGTATATCCTTCCCTATTCTATTGAGATGCAGGCCATGAGAAGTAAAGCCCCATCTAGCAATAGTGTCAACAGGAGCCAAACCAATCCCCGACCCAGCACCAGCCCAAAGCAGTCGATCCAGCTCAATATTGACCGTCTTCACAGAGCTGTTCAACTGGGATCGATCATAGTGCTTGAAAACAGGCATAAACTCAACATTAGTACGGTTTGTTGCTGATGCTATTTTTACAAGATCACTCTCAATATTGCAGCCCTGGTCCCTATCGATACTGTGGCACATGGTGGGCACCCACTATTACACCATGATCCTCCTTGGGGCATCCTTTACACAAAGATCCTATGCCCTCTATGATTTGGCTGAGAGATGCACTAGGCTTGAAAAAGTTTGTGACCTGGTAGCTGCCACCTAATTTTCCTTGCAGAAGTTGGCCCACACCTCTTCCGTGACTGCTACCTAACAGCAGAATGTTCTACCTACTTCCTACTTCCTACTTTTTCTGAAGCAACAGGCTTCCTAACTGAATTCTGCTGTGCATCAGCTACACTTACATCTACATCTACATGAGACTGTGGCAGCAGGGCAAATCTATTTTTTTGTGCCAACAATGAAACTGTCAGATACTGTCCTCTTTCTGTGGCCCCTGTTCTCTGGTATCACTTTTCAATTCTCTTCACCCTTCTCCCTCCTTAACCTAATTAGTTCCTCCCTAGCTTTATCTAATTCTGCTTGAAGGGCTCTAATCTTCCCCTCCTGTCCTGCTATTTTCATATGCTGTGAACACACTTTACAATACCTAGGAAGAGTCTCATTGTGTTCCCCAATTTCCTTGCCACAACATTCCCCCCAGTAAAACGATCTGTCACAACAGCAGCATAGCACCCCAGAACTAACTTTCCTATGACAGCTAAAACACTTCACACTCATGATTGTTTACAATATAGGCCTACTTTTTAAGCTTTCACTAAATAAACATAATTTCCTATTTACTATGCTCTATAGTGCTCTAATATAAATATAATATTAATGTACTTACTTAATTACACTTTGAATAACTTAACTTTCACGCACAAAATTTAGGTCTAAAAACGGTTGTTAAGTGGTAATGGTTTTACACATTTTCTTTAAAAATGCAGCACAGAAGTTAAAATCTTCACTTCCTCAAACAGTTATTACACTACTAAATGCAATTAAACCTAGTAAAATCTACACACTGCACTTAATACTTACTAAGACTTCAAAAGACTTTATTATTGTTTCTGTTACATTTTCTACATTCTGATATCTTTCAGCATTACTTCTTAATTTCTGGGTGTCTGGGGTCTTTAGTGTAGCGAGCATATTCTTTTTAATTCTTTCCTCCATGTTCCAACTTGAAACTCACTGTCAGGTACTAAGTGGCATACAGGGTCTCTGATTTCACCAATGTTTTACAGCAACTATTTTAAGGTTCTTGGACAAGCATTTTTTAAGGATCCCTTCTTCACTAGCAGATTTCTAAAACCACTTTCTTGCATTAATTCTTCCATGTATTTGATTATTTAATTTTGCTATTTGACCAATGTCTATTATTTAACAACTTTTGAGAATTTTTTAAGAACATGACTTTTTTTTCTACAGAGATCTTTAAGCCCACTATGTTGGCTTCCTACTTCAAGAAACCAGCTTCTTACTCCAAGAAATTTACTTGCATTACCACATTTGTTAGACTGCCTGAAAGTAAAGTAACAGCAGAACCGTCTCAAAGGGAGCAGCTCAAACACAGGATGTCAGCAGACCTAGGAAACATTATATTACAGTTGTATATCATCATAGCTTTATGGAAAGTACCAGAGCTCCAAGTGCTAATAGAAAGTGCTGAAGAAGTAATTGTTACAAGTACTGAAAGCTAGTTAAAGTCTGAGTTAAGTTCAGCTGATGTTTCTACCAAGGACCCTACACTATTCAGAGGGGATAGTCGACATTCAGTTGGTGGTGGCAAACTGTTGCTGTTAGAAGTTAGTTATCTTAATTGAAATAAAAGTAAAAGTTGTTGTGATTTAGTATGGATAATGTCATATTCAATAATCAAAATAAATTAATAACCGCTTCCTTTTACTGACTCTCTTGATAAATTTGCTGAAGGTTTCAAGAAAAATCTGAGCCTGATTTCGAATATGTACCTAACTTGTACAATTGTAGTTGGTTGTGATTCAATCTACTCACAATATGTTGGTGAACATACAAGTTTAAAGTCAGTGATGGGTATAAAACATCATCTGAAATTGTTCTAAATGCTTTTTCCGAAAATTATTTTGAGCAATTAGTTCAAGAATCCACACAAAGTGTATATAGTTGTGATAACATATTACACCTTTCAGCAATAATCAATATTGAGCAAATAGAGAGCATCATTGCACCTACAGGAATTAATAACCACAAGACTGTTATAGTGAGAATGTACACCATAAAATCCATATCCACTGAACACATATGCAAAATATATCTATTACAAAAAAAAGACAAAAATTCACTTGACAGTCTCCTAACAGACTGTCTGCATTCCTTCCACAATAACTTTGTAAATGTTGGCCAAGTGTGCCTTAAATTCAAAGAAAAAGCACTTACACAAATGAGAGTTTCATGTTAAGTAAATTAATATGAGACACAACAGATCTTCCATCATAAAGAAGACAGGTCAGGATGCAGTAGCAGTAGCAATAAAAAAAGATGCCAGAGTTAAAAGAATGCAAAGTCTCCAAGATTAGCAATGATTCACAGCTGTTTGAAACTTAGTGCAGATTTCAGTGTGAGATGTATTTTGTAAGTCCTGCAATGAAACTCTGTTTCGAAACCCAACAGTTGTTCCAAAGATATTATGGTTGTAAATAAATTATACCAGTGGAAATGCACAATGAATACCTTCATTGCATTATAGGAGTGATAATCTTTTTTGACAACAGCACCTCTAAAACAGTGTTACTAATCACAGATTTCCAAAATTCATTCATCAAAGAAGATGCAGAACATACTACAGAATTTGAATCAAGAATAGCTGCCAATACAAGTTATTTGGAAGTGGATACCACTGGTATAGTGAAGCACTTTCAATCACTTAATAAAGGCTTGAGTTATATAAAAGATAGATTTTGGAGTGTGCTGATGAAATAGCTCCATTTTTTAGCAATCATATACAACTGCTCATTTGACAAAAGATGTGTACCTAGGAGTGGGGATTTTGTATAGTCCAACAATACACAAGAAAGGAAATAGGAGTTTTCTGCTGAATTATAGACCCATATCACTGATCTCAATCTGTATTAGGATTTTGGAATATTTGCTAAATTACAATACTATGAAATACTTCATAGCAAATAATCTATTGATAGACAACCAGCATAGAGCCAGAAAATATTATTCTTTCAAAACACAAGTGACTCTTTATTTACATGAAGTAATAAGTACTATCAACAGGAAATATCAAGTTGATTCAACATTTTTTGCTTTCCAGAAGGCTTTTCACATCATTCTTCACAAATGGCTTTTAATTAAATTGCATGCCTATGAATGCATTTACGATCATCTGTCAGAAGACTCAAAGCGGTTAGTACATGACGAGAGGTCATCTAACGTGTAACCAAAATGGTATTTGGAGTTCCACAAATATGTTTTACAGACCCTCTGCTCTCATTACTCTATATAAATGGTTTTGAAGACAATCTGAGCAGCCATATTCGGTTGTTTGCAGATGCTGTCATTCACTTTCTAACAAAGTCATCAGAAGATCAAAGTGATGATTTAGACAAGAGACGTGCATGGTGCAAAAAGTGGCAATTTATCCAAAACAACAAAACGTGTAGGGTCCTCCACAAGAATACTAAAAAAATCTGTTAAATTTCAATTACACAACCAATCACACAAATTTAAAGGTTATCAATTCAATCATATATGTGGGCATTACAGTTATGAACAACTTCCATTAGAACCACCACAATGAAAATGTTGTGGAGAAGGAGAAGCAAAGAGTATGTTTTACTGGCAGAGCATTTGAAAGACACAAAATTCACTGAAGAGACTGCCTACAACATGCTTGGCCATCCCGTTCTGGAGTATTACTGTATGGTATGGGCTCCTCAAACTGGGGTGGCAATCACTAAAAATGAAGGAATTTTTTGCAGTGGCAAGATCTTGTCACAAAAAACTTTTAGTCACTAACTTTTTCCTCTGAAAGCCAAAATATTTTGTTGAGTCACAACTACATAGGGAAAGATTACCATCTTATTAAAATAAGAGAAATCAGAGTTCACACACAGAGGTTTAGGTTTAATTCTTCCCATGTGCTAACTGAAAGTGGAATAGCTGGGAAGTATTCTGAAAGTGGTTCTATAAACCCACCACCAAACATTTAGGTGTGGCTTACAGAATAACTAAGTAGAACAGGCATCTGAAACTGACTGCAAAACAACACTACTCTAAACAACATACATTCTGCATAAGGACCACAAAGATAAGAGAAGAGAAATTAGGGCTCATATGGAGGCATATAGACAGTATTTTCCCCTTGCTCTACTTGCAAGTGGAACTGGTGAGGAAATGACTAGTAGTAATACAGGGTACCCTCCACCACACACCATATGGTATCTATGTAGATGTAGACGTAATTGTAGATATTAAAATAATTAGCAAATGCTAGACAATTTACCTGAATACCTCTGTTATTTCTGTTTCTTGCATTACTGGTGAAATTTTATTTTCTGACTATTAGCCACTGAACACTACCTCACCTGTGAGCATGAAATGAAATATAAAGATAACAACACCATGTTCTGGGTGACGAGTTTCTGGGACAGTTTAATAAAGAAGACAGTAAGGACTAGAGTGGCAGATAATGTAATCAACAAGAACAGAAGCTTTAGTTTAAGTAAAGCATACATCACGCACTCAGTTTTCTTAAACAGTGATGGAAAACATATCAATGCTCTCTTTCTGTTCATAGGTAACTGACTATAAAGACTTTTGTTGTCAAATGTCCATCCCTCATCATTTTCCTTACTTTTACCCTTTTTTTGCATTTTGACACAGCCTTACTGTTCGTTTTTAATGTCTGGTGGTTGTTTTACAACATAAAAGCACAGAGAAACAGTCAATAGGGCAGTGCATGATGCACGGTGTGTACCATTCCCAGTTTGGTCAGAGTCCAAACAATAAGCAACTAACCTTCACTTGGCACCCGAAAAGACAAATAGGGAAGTTGTTGAAATATTATGTGAGGAGAAAAATTGACAACACAGTTACTGACTCGAAAAACTATTACTTTATTGGTGCCCAAATTTTTAGGAATGATGTGCAGACTGTACACTGCAGCAAGACTTGCATTATTAGAAGTGTTGATGTCATGACTTGCCAATTAGGTGCTGGTACTTGTAGGCAATGTAGTGTTTAATCAGAGGCGTCAGTATGCATTACAGCTGCAGACTGTCAATATGGGGCTGCACAAGGTGAGACAGGCTTTATTCATAACACTGTTTTAAAAGAACAACAGCATAAGTGCTGCTGTTCTTCCCAAGTATCAATGCCCTAAAGCAATATGGAGGAGTCCTCTTTCCATTCTAGGGTTGATGAACAAGATCTGGAAGTTTGAATTAACTAGCAATTTGAGAACTGCTCCTGGAAGAGGCTGCTGCCCAACTGCACCACAAAATCATCTTGCAGTGCACGAGTTGTGTCACGAAAGTTGAACATTCCATTGTCCACTGTCTGAAAAATTCTGTGAAGATTTGTGAAATCATATCTGTACGTACTTCACATTACTCACAAACTTTTGCCACATGACACAGACATTCAAGCAGAATTTGCTCTTATGTTTCTTGCAATGGCTGAAGTTGATGGCATGTAGCCAAGGAAAATGTTGTTGAGTGATAAAGCACACTTTATTCTCTGTTTTTATGTATGATGGAGCTCCACCTCACATTGCTAACGAGGTCACTCAATTACTTTGCAATGTATTTGGAGAAAACCAAATCATTGGCTGAACAGTCAAAACTGTATGGCAACTCAGTTCATCAGATTTGAATCTATGTAATTTCTGGCT
Source organism: Schistocerca gregaria (assembly GCF_023897955.1). Classification (NCBI taxonomy): domain Eukaryota; kingdom Metazoa; phylum Arthropoda; class Insecta; order Orthoptera; family Acrididae; genus Schistocerca; species Schistocerca gregaria. Next base: position 664,551,986 of record NC_064922.1, read on the forward strand.
ATGGGGTTACCTGAAGGACATGGTTTATCAACAGGACATTAACACACATTGGAGGCTGAAATGACCAAAGTGACAGAGGTAGCCAACATCCTACCTGAGATGTTTTGGGCAGCAGCAAAGCAATCTCTAGTGTGGTTCCAGGCTGACATGGATGCAGATAGCCATCACATTGAGCAATTTTTCTAACCCGGAATGCAAACACAGTATGCAATTAACAATGTTATCCTCTCAAGTGGAAATTAAAATGTGTTTCTTTCATGGTTTAATCATTATGTCTTTTCTGCCTGTCTACATCTACATCTACATCTACATGACTACTCTGCAATTCACATTTAAGTGCTTGGCAGAGGGTTCATCGAACCACAATCATACTATCTCTCTACCATTCCACTCCCTAACAGCGCGCAGGACAAACGAACACCTAAATCTTTCTGTTCGAGCTCTGATTTCTCGTATTTTATTTTGATGATCATTCCTACCTATGTAGGTTTGGCTCAACAAAATATTTTCGCATTCGGAAGAGAAAGTTGATGACTGAAATTTCGTAAAAAGATCTCGCCGCGACGAAAAACCTCTTTGCTGTAATGACTTCCATCCCAATTTGCGTATCAAATCTGTCCTTAAAAATGTTTCCACACAGTATCATTTTCCTATGAACACTCATTTTTCATGAGGATCCTCTCAAGTAATGGAAATGTAATTAGTACCACCCTACACACAGTAAATGTTAAAGCTTCATTTGGATTTTAAATGCAAAAATATATAACATACTTATAAGAGAACTGAAATATGTAATTGAGAAAGAAATGTCTGTTTGATGAAAAGATTTTCAACTGTTTTCTCTAATACCAACACTGACAAGAATAAAATTAATTTTTTTTTACAATAGTAATAATTTCAGCACCATGTCATAATTACAGTGCATTAGTTTTTTTGCAACATAACAGGCAACAGAGTATAATACATAACACAAAACTATGCAGCAATACATTTTGCTCATTAAGATCAAAAACTACAATGGGTTTTGTGCTTTGCAATGCAGCTATGGATGTGTTAAAAAAAAAAAAAAACAGCACTTAATCAACATGCATATGTAAATGAAACTTTAATCTTTGACTACATGATGTGAAATCAATTGCAAAGGGAGAAAGAAAATGATGTTTAAACAGTTCCAAAGACAACAACACATACCAGCAAAAACACTGAAACATACAAAGATACTGGACAAGGGCATAAAATTTAGTTTTTGAGCATGCAAACAGTTAAAAAAAATTAAAAAAGCATGCTTCAGTAAAAGCACAGGGGAGGAAAATAATGTTTTCTTCTACTTCTTCAATAGTAAACATGCCATGTAATTTATTATTATACACTGACTGAATAAGTGACAACCATTCAATCACGAGGAGGAATGTACTCAACTTATGAGTGCAAATATTAAACAGGGCTCTCAGTTTTCATATAACATAGTACAGATGAAATCATATTCTCTGTTCAATGAAATGGTAGTGTCAATGCAGTAGACTGGAGTTGATGTTGTTGTTGTTTTTGTTGTTGTGGTCTTCAGTCCTGAGACTGGTTTGATGCAGCTCTCCATGCTACTCTTTCCTGTGCAACCTTCTTCATTTCCCAGTACCTACTGCAACCTACATCTTTCTGAATCTGTTTAGTGTATTCATCTCTTGGTCTCCCTCTATGATTTTTACCCTCCACACTGCCCTCCAATACTAAATTGGTGATGCCTTGATGCCTGAGAACATGTCCTACCAACCAATCTCTTCTTCTAGTCAAGTTGTGCCACATACTTTTCTTCTCCCCAATCCTATTCAATACCTCCTCATTAGTTATGTGATCTACCCATCTAATCTTCAGCATTCTTCTGTAGCACCACATTTTGAAAGCTTCTATTCTCTTTTTGTCCAGACTAGTTATTGTGCATGTTTCACTTCCATACATGGCTACACTCCATACAACAACTTTCAGAAACGACTTCCTGAAACTTAAATCTATACCAGATGTTAACAAATTTCTCTTCTTAAGAAACACTTTCCTTGCCATTGCCAGTCAACATTTTACATCCTCTCTACTTCGACCATCATCAGTTATTTTGCTCCCCAAATAGCAAAACTCCTTTACAACTTTAAGTGTCTCATTTCCTAATCTAATTCCTTCAGCATCACCCAACTTAATTCGACTACATTCCATTATCCTCATTTTGCTTTTGTTGATGTTCATCTTATATTCTTATTTCAAGACACTATCCATTCCATTCAACTACTCTTCTAAGTCCTCTGCTCTCTGACAGAATTACAATGTCATCGGTGAACCTCAAAGTTTTTATTTCTTCTCCATGGATTTTAATACTTACTCCAAATTCTTCTTTTGTTTTCTTCACTGCTTGCTCAATATACAGATTGAATAACATCGGGGAGAAAGTCTTCATGCAGTATTGTATCTCCCATTTCATCTTCATCCCCTTCCATTTCCATAATATTGTCCTCAAGTACATCGCCCTTGTATAGACTCTCTATATACACCTTCCACCTTTCTGCTTTCCCTTCTTTGCTTAGAACTAGGTTTCCATCTGAGCTCTTGATATTCATACAAGTGGTTCTCTTATCTCCAAAGGTCTCTTTAATTTTCCTGTAAGCAGTATCTATCTTACCCCTAGTGAGATAAGCCACTGCATCCTTACATTTGTCCTCTAGCCATCCCTGCTTAGCCATTTTGCACTCCCTGTCGATCTCATCTTTGAGACGTTTGTATTCCTTTATGTCTACTTCATTTACTGCATTTTTATGTTTTCTCCTTTCATCAACTGAATTCAATATTTCTTCTGTTACCCAAGGATTTCTACTAGCCCTTGTCTTTTTACCGACTTGATCATCTGCTGCCTTAACTACTTCATCTCGCAAAGCTACCCATTCTTCTTCTACTGTATTTCTTTCCTACATTCCTGTCAATTGTTCCCTTATGCTCTCCCTAAAACTCTGTACAACCACTGGTTTAGTCAGTTTATCCAGGTACCATCTCCTTAAATTCTCACCTGTTTGCAGTTTCTTCAGTTGTAATCTACAGTTCATAACCAACAGATTGTGGTCAGAGTCCACATCTGCCCCTGGAAATGTCTTACAATTTAAAACCTGGTTCCTAAATCTCTGTCTTACCATTATATAATCTATCTGAAACCTGTCCGTACCTCCAGGCTTCTTCCATGAATTCAACCTTCTTTTATGATTCTTGAACCAAGCATTAGCTAAGATTAAGTTGTGCTCTGTGCAAAATTCTACCAGGTGGCTTCCTCTTTCATTTCTTACCCCCAATGCATATTCACCTACTAAGTTTCCTTCTCTCCCTTTTGCTACTACCGATTTCCAGTCACCCACGACTATTAAATTTTCGTCTCCCTTCACTACCTGAATAATTTCGTTTATTCCATCATACATTTCTTCATTTTGTTCGTCATCTGCAGAGATAGTTGGCATATAAACTTGTACTACTGTAGTAGGCATGGGCTTCGTGTCTATCTTGGCCACAATAATGTGTTCACTATGCTGTTTGTAGTAGCTTACCCGCACTCCTATTTTTTTTTATCCATTATTAAAGCTACTCCTGCATTACCCCTATTTGATTTTGTATTTATAACCCTGTATTCGCTTGACCAAAAGTTTTGTTCCTCCTGCCAGTGAACTTCACTAATTCCTACTATATCTAATTTTAACCTATCCATTTCCCTTTTTAAATTTTCTAACCTACCTATTCGATTAAGGGATCTGACATTCCACACTCTGATACGTAGAACACCAGTTTTCTTTCTCCTGATAACGACATCCTCCTGAGTAGTCCCCACCCGGAGATCTGAATGGGGGACTATTTTACCTCCGGAATATTTTACCCAAGAGGACGCCATCATCATTTAACCATACAGTAAAGCTGCATGCCCTTGGAAAAAATTATGGTTGTAGTTTCCCATTGCTTTCAGCCATTCGCAGTACCAGCACAGCAAGGCTGTTTTGGTTAGTGTTACAAGGCCAGATCAGTCAATCATCCAGACTGTTGCCCCTGCAACTACTGAAAAGGCTGCTGCTCCTCTTCAGGAACCACATGTTTGTCTGGCCTCTCAACAGATACCCCTCCGTTGTGGTTTGACCTACGGTATGGCTATCTGTATCATTGAGACATGCAAGCCACCCCACCAACGGCAAGGTCAATGGTTCTTTTTTTTTTTTTTTTTTTTGGGGGGGGGGGGGGGAGACTGGAGTAAATACAGAAAATGAGGAAAGAGCTATATACAGAAGCAAAAAGTGAAAAAGTTCTCCCATGGTAAATTTCTATTAAACAGATTAAACTGATACAAAAGCTTGAGATGTAGCATTTGAAATATACGTTCATAGTCCACTGTCACTGCAACTTCCAAATCAGATACACAAATTGCTCACAATGTGAACACACATAAAATGTGCACACTGTACAAATATTTCCTAAAAATGAATAAGATAGGTGGATGGTGTGAGTTGGACACACACACTTTTCAAACTTGTTGGAGAAAGTTAAATGAATCAATTTGAGGTAATGGTCCCTGTAACAGAAATAAATGCGCTGAAAATTATAAGCGAATGCCACACCGATACCTCCAACACTGGAATACATGTAAGAGTACTGTTGCTGTGAACATTGCAAGACAGGCAACTTTCAGAGGTGGTAGTAAGAACCAAAACAAGAAAAACTGTCTGTAAACATGGACTCTAAAATGCATACCGTAAGAGCTGTGTCCACTTGTTCGGTACAGGTGATGTGTTTCACACTAAAAAAAGATGAATAAGTGCTCACTTAGGTGTGCATTTTAGAGCCCATGTTTACTACTTTTTTTCCTTTTCTTTGTCCACACTACCACCTCTGAAAGTTGCATACCCTATGTCCTTGCGACAAGAATATCGAGAAATGTATTCCTCTGTCAGAGGTATCAGAATGGTTTTTGCTTATAACTTTCATCTCGTCCATTTCTGGTACAAGGACCCTTTCCTCAAACTGATACAGTTACCATTCTCCATCATCACTGAAAGTCTGTAAGATCACCCTGAAATAACCTGGTATATACATACATTTACAGGTGCTGGCGTCTATACCATTGACGAGAGCTTCAGCACAAACTACACACAATGTGTGGCCAGTCTGAAGTACCACAAGAAACTAAATGAAATAAGAAAATTATCATAAAATAACTTGTTGAAAGCACGCTCAAGAATTCTTTCTTACTTATTTTCAGTTTCACCCACAAAAAAATCAACTGCACATTCACTAGAACAAATGCTGAGAAAAATAACGTATGTAACTTTTGTTAATGAATGCTAAAACTCTCCCTCCCTCTCTCTGATACTGACTTTCTCCCCCTTAATACAGGAAGAAGCTCGAACATCTCAAGATATTTCCATCTTTCACTGCATCATTGATGAAAACCAATTGTAAATAAATACTGAATTACTCAATTAAAGTCGCCTGCTATCTTTTCCATCTCTTTGTGATGTCTATTCTCAAGAACTACCATAGATGTAGAAAAAGTACACCAAATATGAGTTACTGATTGAGAGGAATCTGAGCTTCTCACCTACACAAGGTGCTCTACTCCTTCACATGGAAGTTTGCAGAACAGGGTCTATTGCACATGGATGTCATACATAATAGGTAATTCCATGATAGTTCTACGGGAAGGGAAAAGGCATAGACTTACAAGGAAAGTAACCATGAAATAATATATTCAGATCCCTTCTACTAGAGAAACTCATAACATGTATGTTTATTAAGGTCATTCATTGCCTTGGATTCAATTTGATTGTATGTGTACATGGAGATGAGAGCCGCCTCTACTTTGACTGTCCTCCTTAGTCCAGTATTCTGGTTGGCTTGAGGCCTTTTGTCACGTATGTCCTCCTGTTAGAAATACAAGCTCAGAAATGATTTTCACAGTCATATACCCAAGAGGTACATAAAAACTGACTTTCATTGGAAAAGCTTCTTAGTGGCAAATGTTTGTCTATAAATTCATCGGGACTTTCAATTTTAGATTTTTTGCGAAATGTCACTGAATGCACATGCACAAGCAGAAACAAGAGAGAAAACACTATAGAATTTCATGCAGCAGGCAACAACACAGATCTGTTCCACTTCACCCTGGACACTGGAGTAGCATGAGGGGGCTGGCGACTCACACATGGGCTTCAGTTGTGATACCAGTTCCTCCTTGGTCCACTCCTTCTTGTCTCCCCATAATGCAAGGCTTGGAGTTATCACTGCCAGCTTGTTGTCATCAGGATAGGGCACGTTTAGGTAATGCACCAGTACTATATCAGGATTCTGGAAACAAATACAACATATGTGAGGTGAAAAGACACAGAATGAAACATGTACCAAATTGTGATAAAACTAAACTCACTTCTAATTAAATAACAGAAGTGATCCTATCCAAATACAACAACACACAAAAGATGAAACAATGGTCACTGGTGAAGGGTTTATGCTGGTGGAGAAGAAAGTTCACCTGCTGTCAACTTGCTAGGAGATTATGATGTGTAGCTAGGAAACCTGCTCAACAACAAGGAAGCCTTCTCCACAGTTTACCATTTACAGCAAGCTTCCATTGATTCAAATGCATATTAGCCAGTTTGCACACTACCCATGCACAGTTAAGAAATTTTTGAATAAATAAGAGAATGAAGTCTGAAGCATTCTGTTTTAAATAAAATGGATATTTTCATACAGAATAACTATTGTGCACATGAGTCATGTTTTGCCCCTGGAAGATGACACAGACCATAATCCCAAATCAGACATCCTTGGAATATTTTTTCCATTGTTTCCCATTATCATTTTCCGGTTAATGCAGGGACTCTGCCCTTATAACATTAGAGTGGAAATTTCTTGTCTGTATGTCTGTCTAGTTCTTTCCCTACAAACTAAAGATTGATCATTTTCAATTCACTTAAAGGCACTGATCAATTATTAGATGCACAACAAAATTATTTCATTTAAGTGCCATTTTGACTCTTTGGAAAATGAGAAGGAGAACTGTCATCAAGAAAAAAGTGAATGCTTCCATTATTATTATTTCCTGGAAGATTACTGTAAGCAAATGATATTAAATACAATGTGTTATAAGAATAATTATGAAAATAATTTGCCAGTATCAAGAGAGCAGCATGTGGGTAATGCAATGGACTTATAAACTTGTAGCATGTTTTGTAAATATAATAAACAGCCATTTCTGATAAAATAAATAAATAAAAATATAAATGTATTTTAGATTATATGTGTTCTTCTATTATCTTTATTACAGGGATAAAATAATAGCACAGGAATGTAAATACATACAACTCAGTCTTAAAAATCAGAACCAACATTCTATATAACACTCATCCAATTTAGACTGAAAAATGTTATACTGTCTCACTTAAAAGTTTCAAAAAACGCATGCTGAGAACAGAATTGTTCCCTATCAGAGATCCTATTTAGAGTACCCTTCTGGCAGAGTGGCGGCAAATTTCTTCCCTGGAAACAACAGCTACATACTTTGATTAAATTTGTAAATCTCACATACTAAAAATAACACAAAACTGTACATGGTTTGTTTTTTCCATTCCTTTGTGTTTACAAATACATTTCATGTTATGTTAATTAACTGCAGCTTTCATACAAATGTACACCACTATTATAACTAAATCAGATAGGAGAGAATAGCATGGGTCATTAAGACCACTGATTACAGTGAAATCCAATGGGTGGCATAAACAGTAACATAATCATTTGATGGGTGTAGCAACATAATATTTTCTAAATTTCATTTGATGTAATAAAACCTTCCAGTACCATGTGAGAGCAAAGTGGAAATAGATGTGAAAAACAGTGTGCATAATCAACTGCACTTTTGACATGGGAGTGTGCTTTTCTTGTAGCATAAACTGTTGATTAGATATGAAATATCGTTCTTCAGATACTGCAGCTGCACTGTAATCACAGGATTCTTGACACAGTAAAGGAGAATATGTTTTCAAGCCATAAAACTCAAAAAGGAGGCCACACTGTACAATTCAATCTTTAATATTAACACACTTTCAGAAATAAAATGAGACCCACTCAGGCATAGATCTAAGGGTTACGGGTTTTTTGGGTGGGGGCTGGGGAGAGGAAGGGATTTCATGGGGGATCATGACCCTCACCCAAAATAAAAAAATTCAGTACAAGTGTTTATATTTCTATATATATGGATCTCAGCTAACTTTCACGTTACAAAGCAGCATGAAAACTAGGTATTGAAAATGGTAAGTAACTCCAGTAATTACATGCTATGTTTAAAAGAGGGCACTTTTCAGTTACTTATGTATCATCCACATGAACAGGCTTGCAGCAGGAGCAGCAGCAGAGAACATTCCGGTCAGCTTACCATACTTAACATCAACAACAAATTTGACATGGCTCTTGAGTTCACAGGTAGAACCAGCAACCCACAGGAAGCTACGTAAGGCAAGAGGGAAAAGGAAGACCCTCCAATAAGGAAAATATAACAGAAAAAAACTGTCTGCCTGAGCACAGGTGGAAATGACTAAAAAAAAAACAGCATTGCTCTCATTTACAGACTCACATATACATAGTCTGCAGACTTGTGTTCAGAATGACAGGACTAAGTGAAATTTGGATAATGGTGGGTGCCATTTTGATTTTATATTGTCTAAATTATAATACAGTTGTTATCATACTACTTCACAAGACTACTTCACAAAACACGCAATTCTTAAATATCCTGAATGTTGTGGCATCGGCCACAAACAAGACTTTCCAACCAGCAGAGAGGTTGCAGGCCTGCCACCAACGAAATCCTGCATCTGGGTGCTAAAATAATTCTCTGCTTAACATTCTTCAGCACAGTAGTCTATCACAATGGTGTGTTGCGTTGCTTCATGCAGTGGCACACAGCTGAGCTTCTGCAGCTATCTATTCGATGGAAAGTGGGCTTCTCTCACAACACACCAGGGTCCGAGGAGTATAAATATCACCTGCTCAGAGATTAGCAGCACTTGTTCTCAGGCCTCCGACTCCCGCCAGTACTGTGACAGTCTCCATGCCAACGGTTGATCAAATGTGTGGCTGGAATCACCTAAGCTTCACTTGGCAGCATCATCAGTTAGACAAAGCTGCTAGTCTACAATCAGCCAGGCAACAGACCTGACGGTTCTGGGTCTGGAATTGGAATCAACAAGACTAGGTTCCTCCCTGAATGTCACTGTCTGACACTCTGGCTTTCTCTGAGCTCTTAGACTCCTGTGTTTGACGTGTGCTGCTCGCACGTCTGGAGCTGCCTGCAGTCTATGCGATGCCAGGCGTAAGTTCACAAGTTGCCAAGCTGTCTCTAGTCGTGCATCAGCAAGGTCATGTACGCACCAACTGTGTTATGCTGAGGTGGTATGTCAATGCCCCAGTAACCACATCCATCATCCAGTTCCTGGATGCCAACACAGACTTCTTATGCAAAAGCCATGTTTAATACTGAGTGAACACTTTTGGCTCTACACTCACTGTGGTACTGCAAGATCCCAACCCACAGATTCCAAATGTGCAGTTTTTGGGCAAAATGGCCATCCTGACCAGTACTGTTTTCAGTGTCGATTACCGCTTCACAGCACCATTACGCTAAAAATGATTTTCAAGTGCTGCATTTCTTTGAATTGTAATTTTTGACCCAAGCAAGTAATTATCACTATCACTATAAAATGATTGGCATTTGTGGTACATTAATGGTGGGGGGTGGTAAGTTATATTTCTGAGGAAGGAGGGGGGGCGGGGGAGAGATACAGTAACAAATTGTGACCCCCCCCCCCCTTACTGACCAGAACTGAACCCTGGATCAGTGTGTGGACCACTGAAGATGACATGTTAGCATCTAAGAAATGTAAAATGGGGGAAACATTGTGTTACACAGAACATAGAATCTGGAAAACAAAATTTTATTTTCAAACACAGAAAAATGGCAAAGCAGCTAATTGATTTTAATTCATCAATTGCCTGACATGCCTTTTAAGAAATTACACAGAAGCACTGCACAAGTTAATGAGAAATCTATGCAAAATAACAACCAAACCAAAACCATGGAACTGACACATTCTGAGCACAGACTGCATAAAAAAATAAATGCATAAAGCTTAAAAAATCAATGCATAAAGTTCAAAATAGCTTCTGCAGATTAAACTGGGACTAATGGCTTCAAAGGGAGAAGCAGCAATACGGGTGGGCAATTTTCGCTATGAACTTTCGCAACATATCTGATAGAGAAAAACAGATCATCAGTAAACTCCTTGAGTGAGCACACTGAAACTTGCGACAGTGGATAATAAATTTTCTAGATGAGGGCTTGCAAGCTCAAGTAGATACTGATAAAAATAAATGTGGAGTTTAATGAAAGACAATGAAGACATCATGACTTGTACCTACATCAACATGTATAGTCTATGAACCACTGTGAAGTGCATGGCACAGACTACATCCCATTGTACCAGTTACTTGGTTTTTTTCCCATTCCATTCACCTAAAGTAATTCTGTCAGAGACAGCAAAGGACTTGGAAGAGCAGTTGAACGGAATGGATAGTGTCTTGAAGGGAGGATATAAGATGAACATCAACAAAAGCAAAACAAGGATAATGGAATGTAGTTGAATTAAATTGGGTGATGCTGAGGGAATTAGTTAGGAAATGAGACACTTAAAGTAGTAAAGGAGTTTTGCTATTTGGGGAGCGAAATAACTGATAATGATCGAAGTGGAGAGGATATCAAATGTAGACTGGCAATGGCAAGGAAAGCGTTTCTGAAGAAGAGAAATTTGTTAACATCGAGTATAGATTTAAGTGTCAGGAAGTCGTTTGTGAAAGTATTTGTTTGGAGTGTAGCCACTTATGGAAGTGAAACATGGACGATAAACAGTTTAGATAAGAAGAGAATAGAAGCTTTCGAAATGTGGTGCTACAGAAGAATACTGAAGATTAGATGCGTAAGATTAGATGCGTAGATCACATAACTAATGAGGAGGTGTTGAATAGGATTGGGGAGATGAGAAGTTTGTGGCACAACTTGACTAGCAGAAGGAATCGGTTGGTAGGACATGTTCTGAGGCATCAAGGCATCACCAATTTAGTATTGGAGGGCATCGTGAAGGGTAAAAATTGTAGAGGGAGACCAAGTGATGAATACACCAAGCAGATTCAGAAGAATGTAGGTGCAGTAGGTACTGGGAGATGAAGAAGCTTGCACAGGATAGAGTAAAATGGAGAGCTGCATCAAACCAGTCTCAGGACTGAAGACCACAACAACAACAACAGCAACAACAACAACAACAACAAAGTGTGGAGCACATGAAGAACAAATTAATGTAATCTTGTCCTCACAACCCCTATGTAAGCAATATGTAGGGGGTTGCAGTATATGCTTAAACAAATCGTTCATGGTTAGTTCCTGAAACTTTGTTGTATGCTTTCTCAGGATAGTTTCCTTCTATCTTCAAGAGTCTGCCAGTTCAGCCCTTTCAACATCTCTGTGATACTGTCCTGCTGGTCAAACAAACATGTGACAAGTTGTGCTGCCCTTCTCTGTATACATTTAGCAACCCCTGATAGTCCTACCTGGTATGGATCCCACACACTCAAGCAACATTCTAAGATGGGTCATATGAGTTTGTAAGCAATCTGTATTGCAGACTGATTTCATTCTCTAGTATTCTATCAAGAAACCAAAATTCTCTTACCTGCTGTTCTCACAACTGAGCCTATGAGATTGTTCCATTTCATGTCCCTACGAAGTGTTACACCCAAGAATTTGTATTTGTTTCTGATTCTGACCGTGACAAACTGATATTATATTCATTGCTTTCAATTTTGTGAAGCGCACAATTTCACAGTTCTGAATATTTAAAGCAAATAATCAATCATTACATTACTCTGAAATCTTATCAAGGACTGACTAAATATTTGTACAGGTTTATTCAGACTGTACTTTATTGTAGAGAACCGCTTGCTCTGTGAAAAGTTTGAAGTTACTGTTGTGTGCAAGGTCATTACTACACCACATGAACAGAAAAGGACCCAAAACATTTCCTTGAGGTACACTCAAAGTTATTTCTAAATCTTTCAATGACTCTCCTTCCAAGATAACACGCTGCATCCTCTCTACCAAGAAATCCTGAATGCAGTCACATATTTCGTCTGGTACCTCATATGACTGTACTTTTGATAATAAGCAGAGGTGGAGCACTGAGTCAAATGCCTATTGGAAATCGGGAAATACTGCATCTTTCAAGATGTCATGAGAGAAAAGTGCATGTTGAGTTTCACATTATCTATGTTTTGGAAATTCCTGCTGGTTAGCGTGAAGTAAGTCATTCTATTCGAAATATCTTATTATGTTGGAGCTCAGGATATGTTCTAAGATTCCACAACAAATGGAAGTCCTGGATGTTGGGTGGTAGTTCTGCAGGTCACTTTTGCTGGCATTTTTGCAAATGGGTGTGACCTGTGCTTTCTTTCAAATAGGCCTGTTGGGCATGAGGTTTCGTTTGTGGGATCCTAGGTAGATTACAGTTAAAAGAGAGGCTAACTGAGCTGCATATTTAGTATGGAATATGATAGGGATTCCATCAGACCCTGCGCCTTTGTTCAATTTTACGGATTCCTGTTGTTCCTCCAGGCCACTGACAACAAAATCTACTTCACTCTTGTTTGCAGAACTACTCTCGGTTTCAGTTCTTGACTTGTCCAAGAGTCCATGGACGCTAACTTTGGTGCCACTAACCACCTATACGTAGGACTAGAAATTTTTTATGTTTTGTGAAAGAACTTTCGACAATATTCCACTACAGCAGTCATTGGAGGCTTCACGCAGAGCCCTCTCGACTTCCAACGTACGAAAGATAATCGAAGAGAAAGATAAGCTAGGAAATACAGGCTACTAGTAAGTTTGTAAGTGATATCAGAAGAACTGGTCCAGGAACACTTTTCCACGGAAGCACACAATTGATTACTATTGACAGCATCTATTTAAACTAAAATGGCGTCAGCTGAAAATATTTGCACCAGGCTGTCACCCACATACGATTTATTATTTATCTACCTACCCATAAACTTGTGGCCGTGGAGATCTAGCCCGCAGAGTACTAGACTCCAGCACTGGAGGTTCCACATTCTATCCAAGATAGGGGCGCCGATTTTTTTCTTCGTTACAGACCCTCCAGGAGGGCCCCAGGTTCACTGAGCCTCCTATTAAATGAGAAATGGTGGTCTTTCCCAGGGGTAATATGTGACCGGGACGATGAGCCCCCCCCCCCCCCCCCCCCATACAACATTTGTATTTATTGTTTTGTTAAACATAGCTAACTTCCTCATTACAAAATAATGTAAAATCAATTTATTAAAAATTACTTGTAAATTTTTTTTTGACCTGTCCAATATCGTATGTACAACCTTACAATTCTATGATTTGTGTTAACTGTTTTGTTTAAGATAGATAATTTCCTTGCTACAAAATAATGTAAAAATCAATTTGTAAAAATTACTTGTAAATAGCTCTCTTGACCTGTCCAATATCATATGTACAGCTGTACAATACTATGATTGCCTGGATCAATAAAAATACAATACAATACCTCTCCTAGTGCCAAGGGGCAAATAAGCTGCCCTCTATCTGCAGTCATGCCAATAGCCCGGTCACCTTTATAAATATAATAATAAAAAAAAATTTGTTTTTCTATATGTCCGATGGTTCAAGATTAATAACGAAAACTGACATGTATGAAAGTATGCCACAGCACAACCAAAGGGTTCCAGTAAAGATGGATCTACGAACGAACCACCTGCGAGATAACTGATGGAAGTGTAGGTTACAACCCGCCATTAGTTTGAGTACTAAATGCTGTCCTAGTTAGTACAAATGTATAGGGGACAGTAAATGAAAACGAGACAGTTGGGAAAAATGGATAAACTGTTTATTTAATTTTATTTTTTCCTCTCCTTTGTCTGTAACTGATTAACACTACAACTCTGTTTACATAGTTCGGCTTGTAAGTCGTCCAATGTTTTGCAGCACCTTGTAACATCAGTGCGAGGTCGATCATCTGCTGCACCAGCAGGAACTACAATTTCCTTTATGCCTTCAAATTAACTGGATTGATTTTCTTCTACTCTGCGCCGACCAACAGCATTTCGAATTTTTAGAGCTGCTGCTAGGTCGGAATTACCTTCACAAATTTATAATTTTGTTTGTTTGTTAGAATGACGACTTTTTTCTGTCGTTCGACTGCGCTGATCTTCCAATTCAGTATGTTTCTTTCCTGTTGAAGGTCTTTCATTAGAGTGTTATCTTTTTGTTGCTTCATCTGTCGCCACGCCGCTACCACCTGCTAACAGGAAGCTACTGAGCCCAGGTCCAAGTACTACAATTTTATTCCTAAAAGTGTTCTGACTAGGGGGTGCCTTCTGGTATGTCCTGTTTGGTTTCTTCCTGCAATTAAAAGCAAGCACATAAAACGTCGAATACAGGCTTTTCATACAATATGTATACTAAAACAACCTGAAGAATTCGCCTAAGTACCCTCTAACAGACAGAAAGATGCGGTTACCGATTTTGCTTTATAATCAGTAGTGAATAATACTGAACTGTATTGTTCTGTTTTTCAATGTGACACAAAACACTAAATATATTTTTAGCGGTCGAGAACGAAAATAAAATTTGAAATAACATAAAACTCAAACTTACTTTTACGTCTACGTGCTACAGCTGTTCTGGTGGTTCTGAAGACGAAGAAACTTTCGAAAAAAAGAAACTGTAAATTTCGCTTATTTTTTCTGCGGTTTTATTTGCAATTCTTTGGCTTTCAAATCCATTTTACGTTCAACACTATCACTACTTCAAACTTCGCCATAAGGTGTTAACTTCGTCTTGTTTATTTTTATCACACATAATATAGCTTGCATTAAAGAATACCTAAATCACTTTTTTACGCTTTTTGAATTTTTTTATATAAAGTGAAAATCATAAAATTGCAGAACCAAGCAAAATGGCCGAGGCGTGACATCTTAGGTACGCAGAGAGTGAAGAACAATCACATCGCGAGGCCGCCACTAGCCAAAAGTGATACAAACAAATTTGAACATTAATAAATAATGATGATAAAGTTGGTAATGTTTTAAATATTTTCGTTACATAGAGTTGTAACGCAGAACAAGGAAAAAAACTTTATATATGTCACGCCTCACCCTTGTCACACGATTTCATACCTTGTTGACCTCCTCCTTCCCCCTTAAGGTCAGACATAATTTATAGATGACCCCAAATGGTATTTGCTAAGGTGAAATCTTCCTGAAAAACTTGTGAAAACAACAGATGATGTTGTTCATTCTATGAACCACTAATAACATTTCCTTAGATAGAAATGACAGCAACATTTGGCTATTTTTGATGTGGAGGTTTGGTTCTATTTGACAAGCAACATAGACCAACTCGATTTGTATGTGGTAAATACTAATTAAATTGAGGCTCTGTTGTGCCTTACACTACCTATAAATTTCACAATCGCTAGTGCTGTGGAACCTTAAAATTCATGGTATAAAGATTGTGTGTGTCTGTGGGAGGGGAGGGGGGGGGGGGAGGATGTTGCGAACTCATTTTAGGTATGGAAATATCACCTAAAGATAATTTTTTGGGTAAATACTTTTGAGCATGACGCAGATATTCAGATCGTTCGAATATTTTCGGCGCAGCCATGCTGCTTGCTACGCGACAACACTGTGATTTCATTTTAATGCCTGCTAAAATATTATGCTGTGATTGTTTCGTTTTAATACTACGTTGACACTAGACGACGACGGCGACGATAGACCACAAAAGAAAGGCGTGGCTGGCGCCATACTGACTTTCTTTGTATTTCCTGTCACAGCCGACGACTACAGCGCTCCGATGGCCGTGCTGGCTAGTGGTGGAAACCTGGATAATGGCTACTTTAATAATTCTCCTGTGATCGACATGAAAACACTGTTATATCACTGTCTTTGATAATCAGTTGTTCTGCTATCATAACTTCCCATGACTGCTAGTGAAACTGATTTTCCTCCGGGGTGTAAGCGACTTCAATACAGTAGCTGCAGTGGTCACGTGAACTAAGAACTGAAAAAAAAAGTGCATATGATCATTAAGTTGAGCGCAGGTGGTGTTAAGTAGTGGATGTGCACTAGCAGTGTGTCAACACTGTTTGTCACAAATCGGAATGGAGCAATGTATCTAAGTAAAGTGTTCAAGACATTCTCTATAACCTTCTGAAGAAGGCAAAAGGTTGAGATCACTCTGTGGTTTAGGCTGGTTGGTTGGTTGGATCAAAAGAGGGGGGAAAGCGACCAAACTACGAGGTCATCAGTCCATTGTTCTGAATAAAACAATGCCACAAGTGTGAGAATAAAACAAACGAGACTGACTACTCAAAACGGAATGAACAGAAAAATCACAAGAACGATGAAGGGCAACAAACTTGTAAATGGGCAAAAGGAAACAAGCAAACCCCAGAAATGAAAAAAACGGGATGAAGAGATTGAAACAACAAAGCTGATTAACATGGCTGGCTGACCATGAGAATAAAAAAGGAGAAGCCAGCCACTCTGCAACACCTTAAAATCTCCACCCTAGAAGCACTAGGGTGGAGGACACAGCGGGACAAGAGACATGCACTAAAACTTAGATCAAACGATAATACCCACCCGCACGAATAAAACGTAAAACTAAAATCAGCCGATGAGGCGTTGTCGGATAAAATTAGCGACAACGAGTCCGGTAACCCAAGATTTCGTAGGTGGGCAGTAAAAGTGGAACAGTGCACCAGAACATAGAGCACTGTCAACTGGGCACCGCACCGACACTGAGGCGGGTCTTCACAGCACGGGAGGTAATCGTGGGTTGCCCAAGCACGGCCAACGCAGAGCCGGCAGAGGACAACTGATTCCCTGCGAGAGGCCTGCATGGAAGACTTCCACACATTCGTAGTCTCCTTAATGACATCAGTTTGTTGTGTGTACTGTAATGCCACTCCGTCTCCCAAACCAAAAAAACCCATTGGCGTAAGTCAGAACGCAGGTCAGGTTCAGAGATGCCCATTTCCAGAAGTGGTTTCCGCGTACCCTGTTTAGCCAGCCTCTCGGCAACTTTGTTGCCTGGGATGATGACATGTCCTGGGGTCCACACAAACACCACTGAACGACAGGGCTGGTCCAGGGGATAGATGGACTACTGGATGGACGCTACCAAAGGATGGCAAGGGTAGCACTGGTCGATAGCTTGTAGGCTGCTCAAGGAGTCAGTACACAGAAGAAATGATTCCCCAGGGAATGAACAGATATACTGAAGTGCACAAGGTATGGCCACCAGCTTTGCAGTGAATACACTGCAGCCATCAGGCGAATTAAGCTGTTCAAAATGGCCTCTGCGGACGAAGGTGAAGCCAACATGACCATCAGTCATCGAGCCGTCGGCGTAAACCACTTCAGAGCCCCATAACATGTCAAGAATCGAGAGGAAGTGACAGCGGAAAGCTGCAGGAGTAACTGAGTCCTCAGGGTCATACGAAAGGTCCACACAAATCTGCAGCCTAGGTGTTCACCATGGAGGTGTATGTGGACTCACTTGGATGGGAGGTGGTAAAGGGAAGGACTCCAGGTCAGACAGAAGGGACTGCACATGAACCACAATCGTTAGCCCTGACCTGCGTCACCAATGCGCGATATGAACTGCTCTGGGTGAAAAAAGGAGATGGTAATTCGGATGCTCAGGAGAACTACAAATGTGTGCAATGTAACTGGCGAGCAGTTGTGCATGTCGGATCTGCAATGGAGGGACTCCGGCCTCCACCAGGACAATGGTCACCCGACTCGTTCTAAAAGCTCTCGTCGCTAGGCGAACGACACACTGGTGCACTGGGTTGAGTAAACGCAACGCTGAGGGCGCCGCCGAACCATAAAACACACTCCCATGGTCAAGGCGAGATTGAACAAGTGCTTTGTAGAGCTGCAGCAGAGTAGAGCGATCTGCAGCCCAGTTAGTGTTGCTCAAACAGCGGAGGGCATTGAGGTGCTGCCAGCACTTCCGCTTAAGCTGACGAAGGTGAGGTAGCCACGTCAATCGGGTGTCGAAAACCAGTCTTAAGAATCGTTATGTCTCCACTACAGGGACTGGATCGTCATGAAGGTAAAGTTCTGGTTCCGGATGAATGGTACGACGGTGACAGAGGTGCATGACAAATGACTTAGCGGCCGAAAACTGGAAGCCATGGGCGAGATCCCATGACTGTACCTTCTGAATGGCTCCCTGTAGGTGCCGCTCAGGAACACCAGTGCTGATGAAGCACCAGTGCTGGAAATGCAGAAGTCGTCTGCATACAGAGAGGGTGACACAGATGCTGCTAGACTGTTAATGGCCACTAAAATTAGTGATACACTCAATACAGAGCCCTGCGGAAACCCATCCTCCTGGATATGGGGAAACTATGGGAGGCACCAACCTGGACATGGGAAGTACAGAGTGACAGGAAATTCTGGATAAAAATCGGGATTGGGCCTCAGAGACCCCACCCGTTTAATGTAGCAAGGATATGATGTCGTCACGTGGTGTCATTCACTTTGCGTAGATCAAAAAAGATGACAACAAGGTGTTGGCGTCTGGAAAAGGCTGTTCAGATGGCAGACTCGAGGGACACAAGATTATCAGTGGTAGAGCGCCTCTGGCAGAAGCCTCCCTGACTTGGAGTTAGTAGGCCACGTGACTCCAGGACCCAACCCACCCGCCGAAACATAGGTACATAGCACGCCATTGATGGTAACGCCAGGGACACCTCTTGGGGTACGGTACCCAAATAGACGTCTGATATTCGTCTAGACTTGGAAACGTAACGTATGGCACCCAATGGTCGACACGTACCTCTCCGAACATTCCTGTTTGCAGTAACCACAACCAACAGCGGGAACGCCTTGGGCTGCGGATCGGAGCCACCAGGAGGGGAAGCCGCCGGCTGTGGAACACGCACCACCGGGTAAACACAGGTCGAGTCGGACAACAGACCAACGACAACTGACAACGACCGACTACGACCGACTATGAGCGACACAACAAGGAAGAGATAAACAACGGACGCTTGTGGAAACCACAATACCAAACATAAATCCACTCAGAACCAGAGCCAGGCAAATGTCAACAACGAGCAACGACCAGAACGCAGTACCGCCGAGATAGAAACGAAATCCAGAGAGAGTACCAGACTAGCTGGACTAGGGCAGAGCGCGTCCCTATATACGAAACCGTGGGGAGCGGCTACTGGCCGCTGTCTGCACGTGGCTTAGCGGTGGCTGCGCGAAATAGCCGCCGCAGATGCGGTCCATTTGTTCTGCCGCGTGTTCGACTTCCACGGCGGAAGGTACTAGACTGTTTCCATCGTTTTATAAGCTAGCGTACACGGGCACAGAGCCGCTTAAAGGCTATCACATGTTCTAGGGGAATGTGTCGCTTATGTCACTGTAGAGCTCGCCGACGCTCTGTAATTGCTTCAGCGACTTCCAGCGACCACCAAGGGACGGTCTTTCGCCGGGGGCACCCTAAAGAGCGAGGGATCGCGTTTTCTGCGGCAGAAACGATTGTGGTAGTCACCTGCTCAACCATCACATCGATGTTGCCATGTGGGGCAGAGTTAACAGTGACATCAGAGGTGAAATTTTACCAGTCTGCCTTGTTTAAAGCCCATCTGGGCAGATGTCTGTGGGCCTAACGCCGGGGTAGTGACAAGAAGATGGGGAAGTGGTCACTGCCACACAGGTCGTCATGTGCTCTTCAGTGGACAGATGGGAGAAGTCCTGGGCTGCAAATTGATAAATCAATGGCTGAGTAACAACCATGAGCCACACTGAAATGAGTGGCGGCCCCAGTATTTAAGAGGCAGAGGTCGAACTGAGACAGCAAAGCTTTGACATCTTTGCCTCGGCCAGTAAGCACGGTGTCACCCCACAAGGGGTTATGGTCGATAAAATCTCCCAAAAGTAGGAAATGTTTAGGGAGTTGATCAATAAGTGCAGTTAATACATTCAGGGGTGCTGCACCATCTGGAGGAAGATACATATTGCAGACAGTTATTTCCTGTGTCGTCCATATTCTGATAGCCACAGCTTTAAGAGGGGTTTGAAGGGGCTCAGGTACACTACACACTGAGTTTATGACATAAACGCAAATTCCACCTGCCACTCGATTATAGTCGCTACAGTTCCTGTATGTCCCTTATAGCTGCAGAGAGCAGGGGTCCACAGTGTTGAGAACCAGGTTTCCTGAAGGACAATGCAGAAAGCAGGTGTAAAGCTTAACAGTTACCGTATCGCAGCCAGGCGGTGGAAAAAATCGCAGCAATTCCACTGGGGGATGACATCATCGTGAGACTGGGAAGACATGGAACATTCAAAGGGGCAGTTTACGCCTCAGGGTCAGCGGCTACCACCGACTTTATGCATGAGCAGTCTATATCTATTGTACCTGAGGCTCCGGCGAGATCCACGTCCTCAGCAGACACCACAATCTCCACCCCATCCTCAGATGCAGAGCTTGTAGGTAGCGGTGGTTTGGGTGCCACCGTAAGTCCCTTGTTCTTAGGGGTCTTCGTTTTCGATTTCTAGCGGTGTTCCTTGGGTTTCCCTGGGTGAGAGGACTTCACTGAGTCTCCAGGACTGAGGATGAGCATGAAGCCCTACGACTAGCTGCTTTTCGGCTCTTCAGCCACTGGTGGGTGTCATCTTTCTCACTAGCAGAAACCTGCGGAGAAAGTGACCCATGGAACCCCTTCCTAGTGAGAGGACCCGAAGAAGCCTTACGCTTATCTGGCTCAGAAGTGGGGACTGAAACCCCTGATGGTTGGGGGGGGGGGGGGCGGTGTTGCTCCCGAAGCAGGTGGTGCGGGAGCAACAGGGAGGGAAGTGCCCCCCACCATCAAGGGGGCAGGTGTAGTCTCCCGGTTCTAAGAGGTGACAGGAAGTCTAGGAACTGATGGGGCGGGACCTGTTCTCATAGCAGCGGCATATGAGGTCATAGCCACAGGATGTAGGCGCTCAAATTTCCTCTTAGTCTCAGTGTAGGTCAGGTGGCCCAGGGTCTTATATTCCATGATTTTCCTCTCTTTCTGTAAAATCCTGCAGTCTGGCAAGCAAGATGAAGGTGCTCGTCGCAGTTGACACAGATGGGAGTCGGGGCACATGGAGTATTGGGTTGCGATGGACGTCCACAATCTCGACATGTGGGGCTGGAAGTACAGCAGGAAGTCATACTGGCCGACCTTCCAGTACTTAAAGCACCACATTGGGGGAGGGATATATGGCTTGACGCCACAGCGGTATAACATCACTTTGACCTTCTCGGACAATGTGTCACCCTCGAAGGCCAAGATGAAGGCACTTGTGGCAACCTGGTTATCCCTGAGACCCCAACGGACGCGCCGCACGAAATGAACACCTCGCCGCTCTAAATAGGCGCGCAGCTCATCGTGAGACTACAAAAGAAGATCCCTGTGGAAAATAGTATCCTGGACCATATTTAAGCTCTTATGAGGCGTGATGGTAACAGAAACATCCCCCAACTTGCCACAAGTAGTAATGTCCGTGAGTATGCAGAGGATGCTGTATTTATCAAAACTGACCCAGAACGCATTTTGGACAAGCCCTCCACCTCACTAAACTTTTCCTCCAAATGCTAAAAAAATGAAAAAAAACCACCTGAGGCTTCATGGACATGAAAGATTCCCCATCAACTCTCATACATACGAAGTACTGGGGCGAATAAGCTTCTCTGCCATCCTTAGCCTGGCGTTCCTCCCATGGTGTGGCCAGGAAGGGGAACGACTTGGGGGTCATATTTCTTAGCATTAAAGTTAGACTTTGCCTGCCTAGAGACTGCTGGCAGCGAACCATCAGCAAGAGATGATGTACTACGTTTCATGGTGTGTCATCTGCCCTGATGCCACCCACTCCGACCAGGGGTCCTCTCCACGGGCGCCACAAAACCGCAGCAAAGGCCACCTCCACCTGGCAGGCTGGCCATTGCCAGGAGTCCCGATGCCTCAGGGTGATGGGTATCTACTCCTTGGCATATGTGGGGAGTTAACGGCACAGGAATCAGCAGAGCGATCCCGCAGTTGCTAGGGGGCTACAGCCAACAGGTTACATGGCGGCCCCACCACAAGGGACGGGCTACCGTGCTGGATATGAGGCAGAAAGAAGTCCATGGTGATCGTCGGCACAGAAAGTGACACTGCATAGTGCACGGTGGAAAACGCACCCAGGAAGGTGTCCTCGTCCAAGACATGGATAATGGGCGGAACTGCAATGCGACGACGAGGAAGTGGGCTAAAGATCTCAACGCAAGATGGACACGATGTAAGGCGTCCTTCCCCAACTGGCTCGCTTTTCGGGAAAATTTTGAAAAATGGAGGTCAAACCCTAGAGGGGACCATCACATACAGGCCGAAATGTGTGAGACTCCTTTTAATCGTCACTTAGGGCCGTTGTTCGTAAAGGTCGACTCGTCAAGAGAACAATACTCGAGCAAAGAAATTGGGATCTTGTATTTGCTAAAGCGACCACTGGCAAAATGTAGAAATCATTTTAACGAAATTCTTCATGGTGGGAAATATGAAACGGAAGATAGTTTCATTTCAAAGTTCAGTTAACGGTAGTATATTTGCCAACTCATGACTCAACTGCCAAGTGCTAATGCGGGGATTAGATTCACTGCAGCTAATATCGCAATTAATTCTCTCCAGCAACTCCTCATCGGTGGTTCGTCTTTCGTGATCTTACTCGACGAAAAGAAGCGCCTGATCGCAATCCGTCTGGAAGACGCTGAGCTTACGGGCCTACAGCATTATCGACATTCCTGGCACTTTATCTATAAACGTAAACCGTTTAAATTTGTTCTTGTATGGCAATAGCGTTAATGCTAATACTGCGCGATCAGGTTACAAAGGAAAGTATCTGAGAAATAAGGGACGACGTGCACACAATGAGAGCAAGTCAAGTACTGAATGAACGGATGAATGTTTCAAAACAGTTACAGGGAGTAAAACTGCACCACAATGAGTCGTTGGCCACACACGTCTGTCTTTCTTTTTTTCTTTTTCATGTAATACATACTTCTTGAGATAGTATCGACCATCGTTTTTTAATTCAACTGTGCTAAGTGTCGATTACAGCGTTATACGTCGCGCAACGACTTAAGTGTTACATGAAAAAGTTAGGTATTTTTTTCTGTAGAAGCTGTTTCTACAGTTAAATGAGGTATTCTTATTTGAGATATTCGAAATTGCCCCGTCCCACACTCGGGGGTGGGGGTGGGGATTATGGGGTGGGGGGGCTGGGGGAGGGGTCAACACCAGTATCATTGAACAGCATTTTTAATAATACTGAACACCATAAAATCACCACATTTTCATCAGGGATTTTATTTTAAAAGTACTATGAACCACCAATAATTTTTCAAACAATCGCCACTACTATCCTCCAGTGCGCTTTTTAATATCTAAGTTTTGTCATATGCTTTCCTTAGAAATCATAAATATTGTTCACCATTGGGTGTTTAAAAAATAGTCACTTACCAACAAAGTTCTGTTTTTAACGCGATGCGTAGTTTGAGACAATTCGTTGTGTCAAGATAAAAAACACCCAGTATAGCCCCTTACTCCCACGTCTTTTCTTTAAAATTACTAGCATATGTTGGCAACGATATTCGGATGCATGATACTTACTATTGAACACAGTATCATTGCCTTTTCTGCCTCTCAAATCATAAAGATGTTATCCAGCTGCAAAATTATGCAGGTATAACCGACAGTATGATGTTCCGCAAAATAAGCACGTTTGATTTCGTATTTGAATTAAACATTACACCTCTTACCTCAACTTTTCAACATTTTTCTTCAATCACTCTAGTTCACTATTATCAAAGCTATGTTTCAATCATTTCGTTAAATGAAATAATTTTAACGTCTCATGTATAATGAGCTATAAGGTAGCAGAGTCACCACAATACTCACCAGTAGAGCATACACTAAAATATTATTTGGCATTGAAATTCTGAAATTGACTATAAGGTCTGGATGAGTAAGAACGTCTACGAAGGTCAAACATTTGCAGTGATGCTTAGTTCTCATCCGCTACAATATTTTTAATGTAATTTTTCAACAAACACATACACAGAATCTCGGAAGAACGGGATGTTGTAATGGTGTGAAAACAAATTCACACCTAAATTTTTTCATGGCAGGCCGTGAAGTTTCACATACCATCGGAAAAATGACATACTCATATTTATAAGAGAAAGTTCAGTCACTCCACTGCAAAGTTAACCTGTCTATGGTACTGCGACAGCATAAAAATTCAAATGCAATACCGGCAAAAGCAAATTGAATTTTTCATTAGTCCGCAGGGTGTATGTCAATAACTGACAGCCATTGCATGAATACAGTATAAAATGGGTACTCAATATGTATGAGACTGCTGAACGTAAATTAGGTTTCATGTGCAGAAAACACAATGCAATTACTCATATAATATAAAAACTTCAAAACATCACGATTTGATACGGGAAGTCAAAGAAAGAAAAAGTTTTTATCGCCTTGTTTTTTGGCATTACAACTTTACTATTAAAATAACTCCTACATGTCAGAACGTAATGCAAGCAACTAAATAAAAGAAACAGACGTTATGGCTCGTGGTTGTAATTTTTGTTACGACATCGCATAACACGCCTCCGACAGTTATCATGTAGCTGCGTCAACAGGGAATGAAGTAAAGCACTCCCTTAGAAAAAGCAGGATAGTAGCAGTGAAAGAAAAGCGTCAAAATAATAGGAAGAAAGGAACTCGAAGAAGGAATTTTTCAAGTGAAATAAAGAGGTTTTGGTAGCCCTGGACGGGTAGGTGTGGGGGTGGGGGTGGGGGAGGGGGTGTAGACGGTTTATTTTCCACATAAAAGTGTGTTGACTCTACATTGAATAGAGATATGAGTTGCTAACAATATAAGGGGAGATAAAAAAGTTTCCGTTCGAAGACCGTAGAGTCCAGAATCCGTATGACACTCAGGCAAAATCTTCATAAGCAGTAAGACTATCACCCCACCGGCGCACCACGTTGAAGATACCAATATGTTAAAACACCGTGTCCTGCTTCGTGAAGAAGTCCGTAACTGCATGCTGCACATCATCGTCTGACAGGAGTCGTCGGCTCTTCCAAGGCCTCTTTTAAGGGACGGAGAGCGTTTTTATTACAGAGGGAGATATCAGGACTATAAGCCAGGTACTCGGGTGTCTCATACTTGAATTGACGAACTTCTGTGTTACCACATTCGCGGTATGGGGATGTGGTTATCATGAAACAACAGCACCCCTTGTCCCGCGCCAAACCCAACCGATGGTTTTCGGCAGACGTGCTGCTCTTGTAAATTCTTTGTCGAACGGTGTTTGTCCTTCGGCAGCCAAGGGAATAATAACATGCACGTTTGTCCTATTGGACGCTGTAACATTACAGGACATATTGAAGTATTCGATACTCTAGACTTTTAGGGGATGTCGATACAGATATGCAAAATGTAAAGGGAAACTTTGGTGATGTTTAAATATTGTACTGTGTCAATATTAGGACATTTTGCACAGAAAGAACAAAAATAGAATTACTGTAAATATGTATTACTGTTAGTAACTAATTTTCATTCAATTTCGTAATTATATTTCATTTTGTAAAAGAAAGACTCACTGTTTGCTGTAGCTCTGATTAATTGTATAAATTATCAGTTTTGAGCTACATTATTTCGTACAATATGGACAAGATACTTTTAAAAAGTCACCAGCTAAAG
The DNA here is from genome assembly GCF_023897955.1 of Schistocerca gregaria. Lineage (NCBI taxonomy): Eukaryota > Metazoa > Arthropoda > Insecta > Orthoptera > Acrididae > Schistocerca > Schistocerca gregaria. The sequence goes on from NC_064922.1 coordinate 664,577,918, forward strand.
AGAAAGTCTGTAAATGAACGTTTAATGCACACTTCTGGAACTTTCTATGGAGAAATTCTATATTATGATCGCAAAAATACGAAAACTTGTGAAAACTGTTTCATAACCTAATTTCGAAAGACGATTTGTATCAAGAAATATTGCTAAAAAGATTTATTTACGTTTTGGAACACGATTTAAATCATTTTACATATAAATAGTTGTTCTAAATCACTCAAGAAATATCCACAATCAAATGTCAAGATATTTCTGGAAACATCGGTACAAATCTGGTGAAGGTTATCCAGAAGCTGGTAGAAAAATGTTATAAAATCTATTTGGAAATTATGCTTGTAAGAATTTATATGTACTGATCCTTTTACTTACTTTAATCTGTACTAAAATTCTGTAATGTCTAATTTAGTTTTAAGTCATGAATTGCTATCGTATTGTAAACAAAACATTGTCAAAGACTCTCATTGTTTGGAAAGATATTAATACACCTAGGAGTTGTCAGTTGCCAGTTCGGATGTGCAGTGCGGTTGGCTCGGAGAGTCAGTTGTTGAGTCTGTGAAGTCTGTCAGTTCTGTTTGTAAATAAACGTCTGTAATGAAGAATTACTTGTTGTCGTCAATATGAACTCAAGACCTTTTGCACGAAGCAGACACCTCCTAATGGAACGTTTTAATTTGGTGTTGAGGAGCTGAAATGTTATAATTTGGTGGAGCAGCTGAAATGTTATAATTTGGTTGAGGAAGCTGGGATGTTATAACGCATTTGGTAGTAACGTCGCCGTAATTCACGTTTCCGCAATTACCGCACGCACGTCGGCAAGACACGAATTCCACACTAATTCCTTGCCCAGCTTGCACAGCGTGTTCACAAGATGAATGTATAAAATGAGAAAGCTAGTAAAGTAGATCATAACAAGAAACTTTCAGGTAACCACCCAAGTCCGAAACCTTCAGCGTTCAGCGCTAGTCATCATTTAACAGCGCCGTGCGCCGCCAAGGAGGTAGGCATACAACCTGCTATTCGAGTCGACAAGGTAGCAGGTCTGCAAGGCAACGTTTTCAATTTATTTGACATCAAGGTAAAAGAGAGGCGGGGTTGAGTTTCATCGCCTTTAATTGCAAACAGTTACAAAAGCTGCTCGACAAAGGCGAAAAAAAGCAGCAAGGGGCGTGAAGTCGGGGCAACGGGCAGGCCGTGCGGCCTGTCCACCGCGCCGAATCCAGTTCTCACCAAACGTTTCACACAGATGACTTCAGACCGCATGAGCCAAGTGCGCAGATCCACCATCATGTTGGAACCACGTGCCCTGTCGCATCTTGAGTGCGGCATGTTCCAATAGCTCTGGCAATGTTTCCCTTAAGGAGGTTAAGCGTCGGTTTGCGTTCAGTCGTCAGGGCAGCACGCATTAACCAATCAGATTATCGCCTGCTAAACGTCGACGGCGAAACGCTCTTAGTGACTACAAAAAAGACGGCGTACAGATTTTCCTATGCCCACGGCTGCTGATTGTAACTGTTGAACACACCTTCCCTTGTAAAGGATGCCTCACCTATAAAAAGTACAAAGTGTGGGAATTCAGGACGAATTCTGTAAAACCATTGGCAGAAGTGAATAGGATGCGGAGAATCTGCTGGGTTAAGGACCTGATCTTTCTGAAGATGGCAAGCGTGCAAATCACCTTCATTCCACGCACGCCACATCGTGGAATGGCTTACATCCATTTCTAGAGCTACAATCCGCGAGCTTGTTTGGGGTATGTTTTGCAGCACTACTAACGCCTCCTCTTCAAACTCTGGTGTACTCACTGTGCGTTGACGACCGCGTCCGTCTGACCTTGCCTCTCTCACACAATGAATTCATCGGTTATCGATGTCAGCCTCAAATGCATATGCGCCAGTACGATACTTTGTCAATGGACAACGCACCTGAAGTGCAACTGTCTCTCTTAGCGACCCGTTGATGGCGGTGAACGTGCGTCGCTTTGGTTCAAATGGCTCTGAGCACTATGGAGCTTAACATCTGAGGTCATCAGTCCCTTAGACCTAGAACTACTTAAACCTAACTAACCTAAGGATATCACACACATCCACGGCTGAGGCAGGATTCGAACCTGCGACTTTGTAGCAGCAGCGTTGTTCCGGACGCCTAGAACCACTCGGCCACAACGGCCGGTGACCAAATTTAAATTCACATTTGTGCACCTGGCAACAGTTGAATATGAAGGAGTGGAGTCCCTTACTTAACTCTGGAAATCGGTATGAACGTCCTTTGCTTTCATTACTTTCTTTATGAAGTACTTAATCACTGCTCGAATCTAGTTTATTTCCGTCTTTCCAAATCACTACGCGAGTACAACAACAGAACCACGTCGCTGCCACAGCTCTCTTCCAAGAGCACTGACGTGGTACGTGTTTACAGGCAACAATCCAATGAATATCACGTGGACACCTCGTTGCGCTAGCGTTGACCTCTCGTGGTGATTTCGAGAAGTTTTCAAACAACCCTCGTATAAATACTCTGAATATCTATATCAGGGCTTCCCAACCTGTGGTCCGCGGACCCCTTAGTGGTCCGCCGGCTCGTTCTAGAGGGTCCGCGGCCACCTATCACCAAATCGTGTAAAATAATGAGTAAAATTACTGAATAAAAATGTGAAAATCAAATTCAGTACTTTTTTTTCCTATGAAAAACGTGCAGTTTAACTTCAGGTCGTATTTCCAAGCAGCCTTTGCGGTTCCTAAGTGAGAACGCATACACTGCTTAGTGCTGGAGAATGCGACTTCTCTGATCGACTGTTTCGCAACAATACGGGGTCGTTTGTGCCCCGGCTCACGGCGCTAGATGCGCTGAAACCTTTTACACATGCGCGGAGCGAGCTTTGTGGACCAATAACAGCGCTCGCTGGCACGTATGCGGCCCCAGGCATCATCAAGTGTTAAACTTGCTTTGTCAGTGCACTCACTACCTGTTTCATAAGTCGATTTTTGACCAGTTTATTACTTCTAACATGGATCGGTGGCTGAAGTCAGGATCATTGAAGAAGGGTGCAGTTTCTCCATCGCCTTCACAACAAGGGAAGTTTCCAGGAGAAATGAATGAGGAGGGAGGAAGACCAAAGGAAGACTTTACATACATTTGAACATTTTTCTTCGGATTTCACGAAAAACCACCCTCCCTCCTCCCCCCCCCCCCACAAGCACACGACTGTTACGAAATATGCATGCTCTCTACACAACAGTAGCCAAATAGTGGAAGTGAACAGACCACAAGCGGCAGCTTGTCAACAGCGAACAGTTTGGACGTGACGTTGATTGCTCTTGGAGGAAGACAGCTCCATCGTGTGAAATTTCAATTACCAAGTAATTTTAATCAGGCTATAGTGTGTTGAACAAAGGGAGCAAATCCACTAGTATGTGTCTGGATACAGTGGGAATTCAAATTGGGTCGTTAATTTCAAGTTGTTCTCATTCATCTCTCAACCAAAGATTATTGATACTTCGGGGGGGGGGGGGGGGGGTGATTGGGAACATGGCACTTGCATTAAGAAGCCTTCAGTTCCCATGGGTTTCGCTCTGGAATTTAAAGTTACTGTGCTCTTGACTGACTAGGGGTCCGCCATGGATTTTCGACTGAAGAAGGGGTCCGCCACCTGAAAAGGTTGGGAAGCCCTGATCTACATCGTAGTCCCGGTACGTTGTGTAAACAATGCAACAAGTCTGGCGTGAGGTCGGTCGCTCGACGGCGCGTTCGGCGCGGGCCCGCCCGTAGCCGGCGCGCCGTAAGGCACGGAGGCTCGCACTGGGGCGTATCGCTTCCAGACGGGCGTGCCGCGGCAGTCCTCACAGGGGAAGTGATGCGTCTCTTATAGCCTCTCCTTCCCAAGTGGCTCTTTCCGCCTTCCCGTGGTGCCAGACGTTAAGCTTGGCATTTTGCCTTGCGACAAAAGGGAGAGCTGCGACCCAACCCGATGCGAAAGCGAAGGGTGCATGGCACAGGGGGAGCTGTGTCGAGGGACCATACATCAGTCCCTTCTTTTCGCAGGGCACAGAACAACAGGTGCTCTGCATGCCGGCGATCTCGTTTGTCGGCGTGGGATCGCGGCGCGTGTCGGCAAGGGTGCTTCGCCGCGCCCCTGGGTATCCGGGGCGTGTTCTGCCAAACCCAGGTGGTGGTAACATCGCCTGGGCCAGGTTAGATGGGTCCAGACCGCCGAACGCCTGGGGGACCGGCCCGCCACCTGAGTAGGAGTGGGTCCCTGGCCGAGAGGTGGAAACTCGGGCAAGTAGGCGGCGAAGGGCGAGAGGTGCATCCGCCTCTCCGGAGTGCGGGGTGCAGTTGCCGGTGTGCGTCGCGTGAAATCGCCGATGACGAAGTCACCGAGGGGGACCAGTGCGCTGGAAACGGCGCGCTGAACCCAGCAGCTCTGGAGTGCTCTTGACCTAGGGGCGAGGTCGGTGAGCGAGCTGCACAAGTCCCCCCCCATGCCAGAGGAGCCGGTCCGGGGCAAGAGACGGGCTCCCAAACATTTTTTCGCTTGTCTACAAATATGGCTGACGAAGAGACAAGCGATTCGTGTGCGCTCTCGCGAGCTTCGATGCTTTCTGCTCCCTCCCCACAAGGGGGCCCGGGGCAGGCAGAGGAAGGAATTACTGAAAGGCACCTAAGGATTACGCAGTTCCTGGAATCTAGTATTAAAAATGGCAAAATAAGCCAAGCTGCAATAATGACAATCAAAAATGAACTCGCCTCATGGGCTATCGCTCACGCAAAGCTTGAGGGGCGAGTCGAGGAATTGCAAAAGGAGAATGAAAGGCTGCGAAAACAGCCAACTAAGTCATGGGCTGGTGTGGTGGCCCAGACCGCACCAAAAACGACGAAGGAAACGATTGCCAAAGTGTCACAAAGACCGGACACGGCTGTCTTTTTAAGACCCTTGCCTGGTCAAGACACCAAAAAGGTTCAAGAGATCTTTACGACCATGGTAAATCCCATTAAAGACAAAATCAAAGTAAACAAAGTTAAGGCCACAAAAAATGTTGTTATAGTTGATGTGGCGACAGAAGAGGACAGAAATAAATTACTGAATAATCAAAAGTTGTGCAAAGCAGTAAAGTGTGAACCACCGAAAAAGAAAAACCCATTGGTTATAATGTATGATGTTCCTGTGACATTTGAAAATAATGACCTATGCGAAACTATAAGGAAGCAAAATTTTGACGAAATCAATGCAGAGGAATTCAAAAACGAATTCAAACTAAAGTTCAAAACGGGGCCAAGAGAGAGAGACGTTGTTCACCATGTGGCTGAAGTAACTGGGAACATGTGGAAAAAGCTCACTACCTTGGGTAAGATCTATGTTGGCTTTCACGCAATAAACGTGCGAGACTTCTTGGTGGTACCTCGCTGTCATAATTGCGGAGATCTCGATCACATTCATAAGTACTGTGAACGGAAGCCGGCTTGCTCCAGGTGTGGAGCTGAAGATCATGTCAAGAAAAGTTGCTCCAAAACAGCAATCTGCATTCCCTGCACAAGAAGGGGGAAAAAGACGTGTAATGCAACTGGTCGAAATTGCCCGACCTACAGGATGCTGGAGCAGCGCCTGATCTCAAGGACCGATTATGGCTGAGTCCATATCGGCACCCAGGATGCCTAAACATAAATCCCCGTGTAAGAAGCGAAGGGATGCGGCAAGGGCTGCCATGTTCAAGCAGTTCTTAGCACAAATGACAGAAGGCAAGATTGGAAAAAAGAAAATGATAGATGCGTGTGTCCAGACGGACTCACAGGAACATGAGACTGCTCCCTCTCGGTCTTGCCGGGGAAATCGATCGCCAGAAAACCAGGCACCTTACAGTAAGCATCCTGTAGTGGGCCGACCAATCTTCATGAAAGGTGTCTCTAAACCAGACCCGCCAGTGCAGGACAATTCAATTAGCAGCACCAAAACGGACTTAGGACAATCACAAGTCAAACAGGTGATTGATCCAGTCAGGATTTATCCTAACTTGGAGTTCTCATTGCAATTGTCCCGCCTGGAGGAGCCGGCTGTCCTGACCACAGCACTAAGACACCTTGTGCGAGTGGGACACCAATATGGAAGGAAAGTCACCTTCTCGGCCATGGAGGCTGTTGATAGAGTGCAGTTAAAGACCATGAATCTCCCTACCGACTTTGGCGCCCTGCGTGACCTAGTAAAAAAGGTTTTTGAACGACGAAACGAGACATTTGATCTCAATGAAATCTACAATCAATCAGTCCTATCAAATGGAAGGATCGCATATGACTGGAGGAAGACCTTTCCAGAATCATATGTTCACACCTACTTTCCGTGACTAGGAAAATACATATTGGACAGTTAAATGCACACAATAGCAGATTGGTCATGCAGGAACTTCGGAAGGTGGTGGAGGAGACGAGCCTTGATGTGCTTTGTCTGCAGGAACCATACTCTCTTGCAGGGAATATAGCTTTTTCTGCCACAACCTGGCAGGTGGTAAGCTTTGGAGAGGATCCAAAGGCCACCATCGTGGTGATCAATAAGTCATTGCGGATCACAGTTCTCTCACACCTTTCAGACGACCATTGCAATGTTGTAGAGCTTCAGTCACCAATTGGTGTCATATATCTGGTGAACATGTACTTCCAGTACGGCACCGAGATTGAAGTATATCTTGATCAGCTCTCGCGAGTCTCTACAATATTGAGAGGCCGAAAAGTTGTGGTGGTAGCCGACGTCAACGCCAAATCCCCCCTGTGGCACAGTGGCACTCGGGATGAGAGAGGTGGGAAATTAGAAGAGACCATCATGTCGCTACAACTCGTAGTTGCAAACAGACCTGGCAACCCTCCTACCTACTCTGGTGGTGGAGGCGATGGAACTAACATAGATGTCACACTGATGACAGCAAATATAGCTGCAAATATACAGGGCTGGATGGTCAAATATAGGATCACTACCAGTGATCATAATCTAATCACCTTCATGATAACGAATGAAGAGTGCCACTGGGACATAGGGTGGGAGGTGCAATTAAACTACAACAAAACAAACTGGGAGCGCCTTGCAGGAGAGTTGGACATACCGACATGGCCAGAAGGAGATGAGGATGTCAACAAACACGCCGAAGAGCTGGTGGACGCACTTACAAGGGCGGTAAAGGCTGCTGTACCCACCAGGAGAAGGGCCGTGGCGGCTTCTCCGTCGCCATGGTCTGCTGAACTTGGACAGATGCGCCAGTCTGTCAGGAGGGCGAGGAGGTATTACCAGCGAAGTGTCGTCTGGGAAGAAAAACAGCGATGGCTGCAAATCTATAGGGATGCAAAAGAGCAATTCCAGAAGGAACTGAGAGCAGTCAGGCTCCAAAGCTGGGAAAAATATGTTCAAAGCCAACTGGCTATAGATCCCTGGGGCATCCCTTACAAGATTGTGCGCGAAAAAATACGATCGCCAATGGTGCTCTCCACAGTCAGGGATGGGAATCGGATGACGGGATCTTGGCGGGAAACCGCTGAGGTTCTACTCCGGTCCTTGCTCCCTGACGACAGGGAGGAGGAAGACACAGAAGAACAACGCCTAATTAGGCAAGCAGTGGAGGAAGACTATCAAAACAATGGGATGGTCTACCCATTCTCAGAAGATGAAGTAGCAGCTCAAATAAAGGCGTTAAAGAAAGGAAAAGCCCCAGGACCAGACGGCATTATAGCAGAGGTGGTGCAATACCTTGCACCTCAACTGGTAGCCCCTCTGACAAGAATTTACAATGAGGCACTGCGTCTTGGAACGTTTCCGTCCATCTGGAAACAAGCAAATGTAGTGATCATTAAGAAAGGACATGACAAGGATCCTACAGCAGTGAAGTCCTACAGGCCAATATGTCTGTTGGACCTGTTAGGTAAATTGTTAGAGAGGTTGCTGGCTGACAGATTGGCAGCACATAGAGTGCTGTGTGGGATGAGCGACAGGCAGTTCGGCTTTCGCGCGGGGCGATCTGCGTCTGACGCAATTGCCCTGGCGGCCGAGGTCTGTGGGTCGTCGCCACACAAGTACATAGTTGGCATCATGGTGGACATCAGTGGCGCCTTTGACAACCTGTGGTGGCCTTCGCTCTTCTCCTGTTTACGGGAGAAGGAGTGTCCAGGGCTGCTATACGGCTGTCTTAGGAGCTATTGTATGGGAAGGGAGGTCTGGCTATCGTCCCCTAGCGGGAGAGTTGGAAAGAAGATCACAAAGGGGTGTCCACAGGGCTCTGTCCTGGGGCCACTCTTCTGGGACCTTAATATGGAGCCTCTCCTGGAGAGCTTGGAGAGCTGTGAAGATGTGCTAGAGGCAATAGCCTACGCTGACGACCTCCTTCTGTTGGTGGGCGGCCGGAGCCGCGAGGACCTTGAACCCAAAATCGATAGGTCATTAACAGTCCTGTCACGATGGTGCCAAAGGGCCAAAATGAAGATTGCGCCCAACAAGTCACTATATCTACTGCTGAAAGGCCAATTGGCCAGGAACCCGACAGTGAGAATCGCGGGAACACCAGTTATTCGGCGGAAGGAAGCCCGGTATTTGGGCGTCGTCATTGACGAAAAGTGGAGCTTTTCACAACATATCGAAACAGCCACACAAAGATCACTTGAGGCCCTAAATAACCTCATCATGATTGGGCACAGAAGATTTCATCTTCCCCCGCATCTTATCAAACTGTACCACAATACCATACTCGCATCCATCGTGGGTTACGGATCCGGGGTCTGGGCACACAGGCTCACTAGGGTCATGCCTGCCTTGGCTGTGAGGAGGGTGCAGCGGAACATGCTGTTACGATCAATTGGAGCATACAGAACATCACCTGGTGTAGCTTTATTGGTACTCATGGGGATATGCCCCCTAGATATAAAAATCAGAGAGCAAGCGGCGTGGTACTGGGTGAAAAAAGGGGAAATTGAAAAAACTGACCAAATTCTTGGGGTGAGGGTGGGGGACAAGTTTGCAATTAAGCGGAGAGGGGAAGAATTGTGGCAGGAACTGTGGGATAGGGAGGAAACAGGTAGAAGGACACATCAGCTGCTTCCAAATGTTAAAGAAAGATTACAGCTCTCTCACTTTCAACCCAGCAAGGGACTGCTGCACTTCCTCACAGGTCATGGACCGTATCCGGCATATCTGTGCCGGTTCGGGAAAAGGCCAACCCCCTCGTGTGACTGTGGGGCTGAGATTGGGACTCCGGATCATGTGATCTACGAGTGCTCCATTTTTGACGACGTAGCCACCGGTCTTAGACAGCAACTTCCCAACCATGACACATATCATCTCATCAGGAATCCCGTCACCTTCAAGATCTTAGATGCACTTGCCAGCGAGGTATCAGCAAAGGTCTTGCGGGAATATAGAAGGGAGAATTTAGAAAACTGATCCTGACCTGACTCATTGCGACCATCCCATTCCGCCGAGGCGTGGACTGGCCGATCGCCGTGACGGTTGGAAACCGCCACGTCATGGAGTAGGGGGATGGAGCGCAAAAAAAAATACCGGACTTGACCATGCACACCGATTATGACTCGTAGTTATAGTTTTCTGTAGGTTAGCTTCTTGAATAATTGAAAATGAATCTGCAGCGACTTTTGTAAAGGCCAGCCCAGTGCCAGGGGCAAGCCCACAGAGGTTAGCTCGGTGGGCACGGCCAACTTGGTAGGTTTATATTTCTTTCTGGCACAATTGTAATCGCTGCAGGTAGTAGAGTCTTAGAATAGTAGATTAGTACTAACCGTAGATCTTACCTAAAAATCACTAACCTTATCCTGTAGCATGTATAGTGTTTTTTCCAAATAATAATCAAAAAAATTGAAATGCTGCAACAACTATGTACTGAAAATAAAATGACCCACTAATGTGTTTAGGTGGTGGGTTTTTTATGTATAATATTGTTATTAAATAAAGAATTTAAAAAAAAAAAAAAAACAATGCAACAACGCCCTCATATGGAAACTTTTTGATCTCCCTTCACGCAAATGCTAGGAAAGCAAATGGACAGTTGCTAAGGAAATTTCTGCATACAGTTAAACACCACTACAGGGAAAACTGAATCTTACTCATTCTGCACGGCAGTAATGTTGTAGTGCTCTTCCCGGAAAGGCGAGTTCCACCACAATGAGCGCTGCTCACTTTTCAGTTTACAGGCACATCGTGTCTCCTCACCATTTCCTGTCCAGTTTTCTTACTTAAACAGACAAAATAACTTCACTGAGCCCCTGTTTATATAGTGTGACCGAGCGAGGTGGCGCTGTGGTTAGCACACTGGACTCGCATTCGAGAGGACGACGGTGCAAACCCTCGTCCGACCATCCTGATTGAGGTTTTCCACGGTTTCCCTAAATCGCTTCAGGAAAATGTGGGGATAGTTCCTTTGAAGGGGCACGACCCATTTCCTTCCCCATCCTTCCCTAATCCGATGGAAGCGATGACCTCGCTGTTTGTTCCCCTCCCCAAATCAACTAACCAACCATTTAGTGGATTTATTTCATTTTCTTGACTGACTACTGCAGTTATTAAGTGAGCTTTTATGTCAAATACATGCAGGGGCAAATAAAAGCGGCCCGCAAGAGTGAATACGATTGGACGTGAGTGTAAACATATAACTACACCCCAACAGGAAGGAGCAACAGTCGGCCGAATCTTGGAGCACATATGCACAGTCCTCACGGCTGACCGAGTTGTTGGCAGGGGGCTGTCTGGTAGCGTCCCTTGCTGTCCACCCACGTCACCTGATCTGTCAGTGTGCGATTACTTTGTGTGGGGAGCCCTCAAGTCTAAGGTGTATCCCAACAACCCTCACAGTCTTCAAGATCTGTAGCAGAACATTTCGGATGAGAATGCAGCAGCCCAGCTTTGGTCGCCTTCAGCATTTTGCTGACCAGGCCCAAAAAGTTCCAAGAGATGAATGGTGGTCACTTTCAACATCTGCTAGAGTCAGGTTAGCATTGCATTTCCTGTCCTTTGTTGGGTTTATTTGTTGCCCCTCCCTGAACATTCCTATAAAAGATAGCTGCGAAGTGCTTAATTTGTAAGTGTGACGTCATTAGTGACGGGAAATAGAGGGGGAATGGTAAATGTGGCATCTTGCTACAATTTGTCGTTAACGGCACATTGTGAAGCCGAGTAACCGCGTTGTGATCGCTTAGTGCTTACCTAAATAATGACCAGAAAGCTACTGCATTTCTCTCACCATTAATCGTGTTACTGGTAAACTGCATAAAGCTCTTCCATTCATGAACGGCTGGCAGTTGTAGAGTGGCTGCACTGAGTGGAGTCACTTACCACACATCCACAGCATACGTTCCAAGATGACGTGAATGTGTCTAATGGAATTGGACTGATTACGTCCAAGTCTAAAATCTGCTGTAAAGAACTCCTCCATTTGTGCTGAAATATCTTGAAGTTCCATAACAACTACGAGACCCACTTCTGATACAAAGGGAGCAAATTTAAGCCTCCGAGAATCTTCAGATATGAGAGAGCTGAGACTGCGGTGATGCATTTGACACCTTCAAGCTGAGGAAGCATTACAGCCACTGACAGTAGAAATGGTTCAAATGGCTCTGAGCACTATGGGACTTAACATCTGAGGTCATCAGTCCCCTAGAACTTAGAACTACTTAAACCTAACTAACCTAAGGACATCACACACATCCATGCCGAGACAGGATTCGAACCTGCGACTGTAGCGGTCACCCGGTTCCAGACTGAAGCGCCTAGAACCGCTCGACCACATCGGCTGACTCTGACAGTAGAGACAACGAAATCCACATTATCAAATACATATTGACAGCACGTTACACTTGGGGGCAGGCTCTTTAGTGTAGTACATAATTGACAGCTCCAGTAGTTGGGCTTTTTTACATGATAGCTAATTTAACAACTGCAAATAAATACTCAGTTAATAAAATGAAAATTACCCTGCTATATAAATTCGAGCTCAGGAAAGTTTTTTGTCTTATCACATGAAAGAACTGGACGGGAAATGCGGGCAAGGTATAGCCTGTCTGTAGACTGGAAATCGTGCAGCATTCGTTGTGGGGAAGTTGCTTTTCCGGACAAATGCTACAGCTGACGTACAGGGAGACTAAGAATCAATTTCACTCTAGCGTTGTAGAATAATGAGCACAGATTTATATAGAATCCGACTACGTGCTTTTCTTTGGTTTGTATTATCAAACATTAATATCTGTATCCCCCCCATGAACCATGGACCTTGCCGTTCGTGGGGAGGCTTGCGTGCCTCAGCGATACACATAGCCGTACCGTACGTGCAACCACAACGGAGGGGTATCTGTTGAGAGGCCAGACAGAAGTGTGGTTCCAGAAGAGGCGCAGCAGCCTTTTCAGTAGTTGCAAGGGCAACAGTCTGGATGATTGACTGATCTGGCCTTGTAAGAATAACTAAAACGGCCTCGCAGTGCTGGTACTGCGAACGGCTGAAAGCAAGTGGAAACTACGGCCGTAATTTCTCCCGAGGGCATGCAGCTTTACTGTATGATTAAACGATGATGGCGTCCTCTTGGGTAAAATATTCCGGAGGTAAAATAGTCCCCCATTCGGATCTCCAGGCGGGGACTACTCAAGAGGATGTCGTTATCAGGAGAAAGAAAACTGGTGTTCTACGGATCGGAGCGTGGAATGTCAGATCCGTTAATCGGGCAGGTAGGTTAGAAAATTTAAAAAGGGAAATGGATAGGTTAAAGTTAGATATAGCGGGGATTAGTGAAGTACGGTGGCAGGAGGAACAAGACTTCTGGTCAGGTGACTACAGGGTTATAAACACAAAAACCAATAGGGGTAATGCAGTAGTAGGTTTAATAATGAACAGCAAAATAGAAATGCGGGTAAGCTACTAAAAACAGCATAGTGAACGCATTATTGTGGCCAAGATAGATACGAAGCCCATGCCTACTACAGTAGTACAAGTTTGTATGCCAACTAGCTCTGCAGATGACGAAGAAATCAAAGAAATGTATGATGAGATAAAAGAAATTATTCAGGTAGTGAAGGGAGACGAAATTTTAATTGTCATGGGTGACTGGAATTCGAGAGTAAGAAAAGGGAGAGAAGAAAACGTAGTAGGTGAATATGGATTGGGGCTAAGAAATGAAAGAGGAAGCCGCCTGGTAGAATTTTGCACAGTGCACAACTTAATCATAGCTAACACTTGGTTCAAGAATCATAAAAGAAGGCTGTATACATGGAAGAAGCCTGGAGATACTGACAGGTTCAAATAGATTATATAATGGTAAGACAGAGGTTTAGGAACCAGGTTTTAAATTGTAAGACATTTCCAGGGGCAGATGTGGACTCTGACCACAATCTGTTGGTTATGAACTGTAGATTACAACTGAAGAAACTGCAAAAAGGTGGGAATTAAAGGAGATGGTACCTGGATAAACTGACTAAACCAGAGGCTGTACAGAGTTTCCGGGAGAGCATAAGGGAACAATTGACAGGAATGTAGGAAAGAAATACAGTAGAAGAAGAATGGGTAGCTTTGCGAGATGAAGTAGTTAAGGCAGCAGATGATCTGGTCGGTAAAAAGACAAGGGCTAGTAGAAATCCTTGGGTAACAGAAGAAATATTGAATTCAATTGAAGAAAGGAGAAAATATAAAAATGCAGTAAATGAAGCAGGCAAAAAGGAATACAAACGTCTCAAAAATGAGATCGACAGGAAGTGCAAAATGACTAAGCAGGGATGGCTAGAGGACAAATGTAAGGATGTAGAGGCTTATCTCACTAGGGGTAAGATAGATACTGCCCACAGGAAAATTAAAGAGACATTTGGAGATTAGAGAACCACTTGTATGAAGATCAAGAGCTCAGATGGAAACCCAGTTCTAAGCAAAGAAGAGAAATCAGAAAGGTGGAAGGAGTATATAGAGGGTCTATTTAAGGGCGATGTATTTGAGGACAATATTATGGAAATGGAAGAGGAGGTAGATGAAGATGAAATGGGAGATACGATACTGCGTGAAGAGTTTGACAGAGCACTGAAAGACCTGAGTCGAAACAAGGTCCCCGGAGTAGACAGCATTCCATTGGAACTACTGACGGCCTTGGGAGAGCCAGTCCTGACAAAACTCTACCATCTGGTGAGCAAGATATATGAAACAGGCGAAATACCCTCAGACTTCAAGAAGAATATAATAATTCCAATCCCAAAGTAAGTAGGTGTTGACAGATGTGAAAATTACCGAACTATCAGTTTAATAAGGCACAGTTGCAAAATACTAACGCGAATCCTTTACAGACAAATGGAAAAACTAGTAGAAGCCGACCTCGGGAAAGATCAGTTTGGATTCCGTAGAAATGTTGGAACACGTGAGGCAATACTGACCCTACTACTTATCTTAGAAGCTAGATTAAGGAAGGGCATACCTACGTTTCTAGTATTTGTAGACTTAGAGAAAGCTTTTGACAATGTTGACTGGAGTACTCTCTTTGAAATTCTGAAGTTGGCGGGGGTAAAACACAGGGAGCGAAAGGCTATTTACAATTTGTACGGAAACCCGCTGGCAGTAATAAGAGTCGAGGGACATGAAAGGGAAGCAGTGGTTGGGTAGGGAGTGAGTCAGGGTTGTAGTCTCTCCCCAATGTTATTCAATCTGTATAGTGAGCAAGCAGTGAAAGAAACAAGACAAATTCGGAATAGGTATTATAATCAATGGAGAAGAAATAAAAATTTCGAGGTTCGCCGATGGCATTGTAATTCTGTCAGAGACAGCAGAGGACTTGAAAGAGCAGTTGAACGGAATGGATAGTGTCTCGAAAGGAAGATATAAGATGAACATCAACAAAAGCAAAACGAGGATAATGTAATGTAGTCGAATTAAGTCGGGTGATGCTGAGGGAATTAGATTAGGAAATGAGACACTTAAAGTAATAAAGGAGTTTTGCTATTTGGGGAGCAAAATAACTGATGATGGTCGAAGTAGAGAGGATAGAAAATGTAGACTGGCAATGGCAAGGAAAGCGTTTCTTAAGAAGAGAAATTTGTTAACATCGAGTATAGATTTAAGTGTCAGGAAGTCGTTTCTGAAAGTAGTTGTATGGAGTGTAGCCATGTATGGAAGTGAAACATGGACAATAAATAGTTTGGACAAAGAGAATAGAAGCTTTCGAAATGTGGTGCTACAGAAGAATGCTGAAGATTAGATGGGTAGATCACATAACTAATGAGGAGGTATTGAATAGGATTGGGGAGAAGAGAAGTTTGTGGCACAACTTGACCAGAAGAAGGGATCGGTTGGTAGGACATGTCCTGAGACATCAAGGAATCACAAATTTAGCATTGGAGGGCAGCGTGGAGGGTAAAAATCGTAGAGGGAGACCAAGTGATGAATACACCAAGCAGATTCAGAAGGATGTAGGTTGCAGTAGGTAATGGGAGATGAAGCAGCTTGCACAGGATAGAGTAGCATGGAGAGCTGCATCAAACCAGTCTCAGGACTGAAGACCACAACAACAACAACAACAACAACAACAACATCTGTATCCATGTAGTGTTAAAGCACTTTGTGAAAAATAAATACGAGGGCTATTCGGAAAGTAAGATCCGATCGGTCGCGAAATGGAAACCACTGTGAAAATCCGATGAAGTTTTGCACATGTGTGCTGGACAATGTCTCTAGTATTCCAGTCAATCGCAGCACGTCGATTTTTTTCTGTTCTGAGCGCAGTGAGCACGTAAAGATGCCCAAAAAATGGTGTCTCCCGCCAAGTATGAGGTCCTTGTAAGAGATTTCGCCTAATATCGTTCTTCATGACAATTCTCGGCTGCACTCTGCAGGGGTAATGCAGATTCTCCTGCGGCGTTTTCGATGGGAAGCGTTTGGTCACCCACAAGACAGTCCACAGTTGTCTTGTCCTGAGTCTCAACTCTGCTCAATGTACCACTGGCTACGAAGACAACATTTTGGCACAGACAACGTCCTGTAGACTAGCGTAGAGAACTCTAAATGCTCTGGCGGCTGCCTTCCATGACGAGGACATTGGAAAGTAGGTATAACGCTACGACAAATGTCGAAATCAGAGCGGTGACTGTGTAGAGATGTAGCTGTAAGGTGTAGCTAACAAATGCAAATAAAACAGTTTTGATCTTCACCAATGGTTTCCATTTCCCGACCGATCGGAACTTGCTTTTCGAATAGCCCTCCTACTTCGGGCATGTCTGCACACTGCATCGCCACTGAATCATACGACGAGCTGTGGAAGAGACGTATAACTTTGTGAAACACCCTGCAGGTGCTTTTTGTGAGGTAGTACTGCAGAGAGAATGGGGAACTGTCTGCTCGCTCTTCATTTTGGCGACCTATGAAGGTGGAGAGTGCATGACCACAATCCGTGAAGCTACCTTCCCTCATGTTTCTAACATCCAGTCTCACATTTCCACCCTGTTATAACCCCAGAACACAATTTGTCCCTTAACATGGTTTTACTGCACATAAACTGTCTGAAGAGGGTGTAAGGATGTTGCAGGGTAGGTTGTGCTCAGAAATGACTGTTAAGAAAAAATTCTATACGTTGCGTCGTTTCCCTGTTAATTAAAGTTAGAGTAAGTCAATCAGGCCATTGTGCGCGAAGATTCAAGCAGCGCAACAGATGCAATTAGCGTCTGTTGTTCTCATTGCGGAGATTATAGCGTGCGAGACTGCTCTGCCTCAGGCTCGGGTTCGATAGTTACTACCGTCCCGTCTACAACATTTGTATCGTTCTCTTCTTCAGTTTTAGGAAATCAAATGAGACACACGTTTGGCCACACCGTCTCGAGGAGGTGACCTGATTGACTAAGCACAGTGGTAATTAACTTGGAAGAAACGCAACGTATCGAAATTTTTTTCTTCACAATTATTTGGCAGCACAATCTACCCTGCAACACCCTTACAAGCTTTTCAGACTGTTTCTGACCTCCGTACATATGTGATAAAAACATTTAATCTTTGTTTTAACCCGCTTCGTTTAACAATAAACATCAATTTCATAGCCGTAAAACACGTTTTTAACAGTCTGCGTTTGTTCCATCATCTGTAATGCGGAAACTATCAGTCGTAGAGAAAAATGGAATAAGACCTTGAATGTATTAAATTTAATGTCGTTTTATTGTGTACTAGGAAATATTTTCACGAGATGTCGCGGTCATCGCGATATTCACGAAAAACCAACAAAGTGACTATTTCACGCCCCTCTTTCCTCCTCCCCCACGCTCATGCCCCAAAGGGAAAGGTTTTTAGTGTGTTGTTGGTGACACTCCCCTCTATCACATGAATTTTTCAACTAATTCTCCTTTGTTGACTGGACTAGAGCATATTAGGATTAGTTTGAAGAAGCAATATGAAACATGTAAAGTCTGCTGGAGACAGTCAGTTAGCTAGTGAACTTGGAGGCATCATTGGAGAACGCGGAGCAGCAGTGGCTGGCAGCTGAGTTGGTTGATTGGCGACGGGCGGCGAAATTGCGACTGAATTTTGCATCGTGTGGCCACTCGGTGTATATATAGGAACAATCGCAGTGGCGGGGCCATGCCCATCTGACTCTTACGGCACTCCGGGGTACGCCGCTTGACGACAATCATGCGGCCGCTAAAAAAAGGAAGAAAATGCCATTACGATAAACTTCACATTGTCGCTTCTTTTTTATTAGCCTGACGCGGGGGGTGGAGGGCGCGGCCGCGGGCGCGCGCGGCGTGTATAAATCACGGCGGACACAGCTCAATCACCGGCAACAGCGCCTCCCTGCGGCATTCTCTGTACAACACGGCGCCACGCCCAGCCGGCCGACAGCGCAGACAAATCACTAGGTGAACAGGCTGCCGCGCCGCGCCGCGCTGATAGAGCCACGGCCACCAATTCTCGCAGCAGTCTCAGCTGCGATCTCTGGAAAACGCTGCGAATACCTGGCTTTGCCAGTCGAGCACTCAGCGGGCTTAGCAGCCGCGTCCTTGCCAGATCGTTCGCACGAGTACGAAGGCTAATCATTTATTACGGTCCTGTCGGTCACGAAATGGAAACCACTGTGAAAATTAAAACGATTTATTCGCGATAGTTAGCTACATCTGCCAGCTACTTTACGTAGTCGCTGTTCCGACTTAGAAATTTGTCGTAGCGTTGTACCAAATTTTCATTGTCCTCGTCGCAAAAGGCAGCCGCCTTTGCTTTTTGTCAATTCTCTACGCTGGTCTATGCTCGTTGTTCGTGCCAAAATACTGTCTTCATTCCCCCGGCGTTCGTATGTGCAGAGACAAAATTCAGAGGGAGAAAGGTCGGGGCTGTATAGCTGGTAATCGAACACTTCTCATCGAAAACGATGTAGGTGCGTCCTCATTGTCCTTGCAGTGTGCGGTCGAGATCTGTCAAGAAGAAAGAACTGCGTGACCGGTGTGTTATCTAGCGTTGCATGAAATCAGGCAAAATTTCTCGGCAGGCACCCACACTTGGCGGGAGATACTATTGCTCTAGGCGTCTTTATGCGTTCCCTACGCAAAACAGCAACGTGACGCGACCGATAAGCATGCAAGAGACACTGCCCAACACATCTGTGCAAAGCTTCATCGGATTTTCTTTGGGATTTGGATTCCGCGACCGATCGGACCTTAACAAACGAATAGTCCTCGGACTTATTTACTTGAGTACCTTCAACAGACTAGATGGTTCAAATGGCTCTGAGCACTATGGCACTTAACACCTGTGGTCATCAGTCCCCTAGAACTTAGAACTACTTAAACCTAACTAACCTAAGGACATCACACACATCCATGACCGAGGCAGGATTCGAACCTGCGACAGTAGCAATCGCGCGGCTCCGGACCGAGCGCCTAGAACCGCGAGACCATCGCGACCGGTTCAACAAACTAGACAAACAAGCATGATATTTCTATCTAAATAGTTTTTCGCGACGATTTTCTTGTATGACATTTTCTTGCACTTTGGTAAAACAGGGCAAAATCTTAAAACGACAACTCACTGAAATCGTTCTCCTTGGCAAATGTTTTTTGGGGTTTTCTTTGGTTGCCAGTTAAATACCGGCACTGGTAGGCCTCTCCCACTTATTTCCATTTCCAGCTGAGGACTCCTGTTCCAGTACCAGCTCGCCTGGTACTGGCTGAAAAGGACCGTGACTCTAATAACCCGGATCTAAAACAACTCGATGTACTACCTGATTTGGACAATGAAAAGGGGGGAAAAGTCGTTCTCTGGCCTGAGACCTAAAGAGAGACTTTCTGCACTGTGAATGATACTCAAGGTCGAAAGATACCAACTATATTCAATACTTCGTATGGATATAGACGCTCCACTCACAATAATGTTACCACCGGCTATGTTCGACATGACCCTACAGTAACCACCCACAGACAGCAGGTGCCATCCCTAGCCATGGACGGTAGGTACGAGGGCTATGCCGAAAGTTTTTAGCAGAATGTGTGAAAAAAATTTATTTGCAAAAAAAAAAGTTTAAAACTTTTCAAAATACTCTCCATTATCATGTAAACATTTTTCCATTCTCTGAAACCACTTAGAAAATGTGTCAGTCCAAGCTTCTTTTGGGATGTCACTTAGTGCACTCTAATACGCTGCAATGGCCTCTTCATCTGATGAAAATCACTGCCCTCGAATTTTTTTCCTTAGTCTTAGGGAACAGAAAGAAGTCATAGGGGGCCAGGCCAGGTGAATAGGAGGGATGGTGTAACACTGGCACTTTTTCCTTCTCCAGTAAGTCCATCGTTCTAGCAGCCCTGTGCGCAGATGCATTGTCGTGATGCAGGAGGAGGTGCCCACTCTTGGACTTTGGATGCTGTGACTTCCATGAGGCGATGACTTTTGGAAGACAATCGTTCAAGTACCATTCAGCATTGACTGTACGACGTGTGTCCACGGTCACAGAGATGAGATGTCCGATCTTTGTGAAAAAAGTTGCCACCATCTATTTTCCAGAGCTCCGACTTCGTCGAACTTTTCTGGGTGGTTCATCCCCTGGAAAGCACCGCACAGAAGACTGTCTCTTCGTTTCAGGGTCATAATGGTAGACCCACGTTTCATCACCTGTGACGATATTGTAAGTGTCTTGGGACTTCCCACCATTGAATTTTTCGAGCATGAAACAACACCATTCCACTCTCGCCTCCTTTCGGCTTTCTGTCAGGGAATGTGGCACCCAACGGGCACATCTCTTAGTAAGGCCTAAGTGACTATGAACGATGGTCTGTGCTGCTGTTGATCCAATATTTAGGGTCCCTTCAATGTTGCAAAATGTAAGATGTGGATCTTCTTTGATCATTTTCCTCTCAGCATCAATGCTTTCAGGAGTCACAGCTGTTGCTGGCTGACCGGGACAAGGTTCATCTTCAATTGACTGCCAACCCCTCGAAAACTCGCGAAACCAAATTCCAACTGTGGCCCTAGAAGGGGAAGCTTCACCAAAAACACGCAGCACAGGAGAATGGCATTCTTCGGCACTTAAACCCTTTTTATGATCATAAAAAATCACGGTGCGAAAGTCGCGGCGCAACAGCTCCATCCTGCACCGTCTCTGACTCAGCACTGCCTGTGCATTCTCACCGCGCTGTAGGGTGATCACAGCTAGGCAGGGGCTGTGCGCGCACGTCCCAAGGTCGAAAAACATCGCTCTTTCGAATGAAAACAACCCCATTTCCTCCGCCTTACCTTCCAGGACCTCACTCACTCTCTTCTTAGATGTCTCGTGCTGCAAATTTGGTTTTTAAGGATTCTGACAGGTGCTCACATTAATATGCCTGGTTAGTGTGGTAGTACCTACTGGGTCAGTATATTGGAACCATATGCACACTGTGCACTTTCTTGCTGTTTTATTCTATAGCTGCCGGTCTGACATGTGCGACCACGTCTGAATTCAATCACAAGTTTATTAATTTGGGAATGAATCTTTCACTAGGCAGCACAATGGGCGCTGTTGTTTTTCTTTTTTGTTTACAGTTTTCTACATAGCGTCGCTTGTTCTGCAATGACGGCGGATTAAGGGACTTTTGGCGAAATAAAACGCGATCTGGTGGCGCGGCATAAGAAGTCATAATTGAGATTACTTAGGAAGGGATTTTAATTCAAGTAATATTTACTTTGCAACCAACGGAACGTCCCACAAACCTTAGTCAGAAACATCTTTATTTTGATTTTTAGACGATATGCGTGGTGTGCGGCTCTGAGCACTATGGGACTTAACATCTGAGGTCATCAGTCCCCTATAACTTAGAACTGCTTAAACCTAACTAACCTAAGGACATCACACACATCCACGCCCGGGGGAGGATTCGAACCTGGTCCGTAATGATCGCGCGGTTCCAGAAGACTGAAGGCCTAGAACCGCTCGGCCACATAGGCCGGCGGACGATATGCCCGAAACAAACAAACAAAGAAGCTTTGTGTATCTAGTAAGCGACAACTATAACTTGGCACATGGACTTCCCATAACTGATCGCTAGCACTCGGCAGGAGTTGGGAGACTTCGTGGCATACCGATTTGCTGACGTTCGTTGCCAACTGTACAGCGTATTAGCTGGTCCTTGGCGGTGGTTACAATCACTCCATTTCGGAAGCGGAATCCGGTTATCAGGATCCCACAGAAACTCAAAATACACGTATTAGCCTGTACTGTATAATTACAGTACATGGAGGTTGGGCTTGTTACACTCCCCCCCCCCGCATCACCATCTCTACCCGCAGAAAACCATATCCGCTCTCCCCGCAAGCCCCGTTACATTTGGCGAGTAATATAGCTGAACTTGTTTACGTGTATACACATTAAAATCGATGACCTGTTCGACACGTGCTGTGTACCTATTTCGTTGCTCTCGTGAAGTTTTCTTACTAATTTAAAGTATCTGCTTGACTGACTCTTGGACCTGCTCTTTTGTTCTTCGTGTGCAGTGCTCTCGCCGACGTTTAAAGTTATAAAACTGTATTTAACAAATGCAGATATATTCATACAATGGCATTGTGGTGTATGTAGGTTGCCTTCTGCGTACTTCGACCACGAAACTTCCGTCTATGTTTAGCGGGCGACGTACGGCCCCCCCTTTACCCACGAGGTTGTTAGTAAACAGACGGGTCGTCGTATAGAGTCGAGCCGCCACCGGCTGCCACAGCGTCCAGGATCGCCAGCTTCGCCACTACGTGGCGTATCAGTCGCACCACGCAGCGCTGCGATCGGCGGGCACTGTTTTCTGTCCGTGCGATCACGGGCTCCCGAGGTACCTCGTCGTATCCTTCCGCAGGCTGCTAAATACATCCTCGCTCCGCGCATAGGAAGCACTTCCACCGTCGGAGGGTGGCACGGAACTTAAAGTCCCACCGCCATACCTTCGAAGGGTTTATGCTCGGCTGTTATTCAGCCGTTGCTTTGAGTCTCTTCTCACTTCTCCACCGAGACAGTTGGACCGGATCTGAACCAGTGACGCGGTGTATTAGTTAACTGCCACAAAAAGCATAGGAAGCAGCGTAGGCCATCTTCGCTACGAGCATAGGAATCAGCCACAGGCCAACCACGTGTTGGCCTGATCTGCTGAGGGGTTAAGTTTTACTAATCTCCCAGCAGGTTGTGTTTACTTCGTCTGCAAGTACCCACTAGCAACGACTAACTAAGAAGCCAGGTAATATATTCACACCCCCTTAGAAACTGCAGGAATGAAGATTCTGTCCAAACTGCACATCTCGAACCAAGAACCCGGCTCGTCAAATAGCGTAGACACGTCCCAGACGCTGAGGGATCAAAAGCCACTCGGGACCGCTGCCTGCCGAGATGCCGTGCCGTCTCCGCCGTAAAGCCATTACGCCACTGCGCTGCCAAAACCCGCTCACGGGTTACCGCTTCGACGTGGTTAGCAGTGGCTGCCTATGAGCTCCTCGCCTAGTATGACCGCGCTGAACTCTCTCCGCTGCTCCTCGAGATGTTGTCCAGGACATACAGTTTTCAGTAACCAAGGTGTGAAGATAGTCACTCTCAGAAGTGTATTTTGTTTAGGTACTGTAATAAACAGTTGTGTTGTAGAAGTGTTTTTCATCACTCTTCAGTATGAGGATACGTCACATAGCTCAATAACAAAGAATTTCAATTTTTAAATAATTCTGTACATTGTACCACATTCGCACTTATGCCTTCAAAATGGAAATCCTGTTATACTGCCTTCTACCTGCTATGCAGGATTCTGTTTTATTTTGGGCGACGTCTAGAATCCCTGTTCGTCTGCAAAATCTATTTATTTGTTCATGTAGTCCCTATATTATTCGTGGCAGAGCTACCCCAGTCACAACATAAAAGCTTCAATTCTGCTCTCGCACTTTCCTAACTTCACAGGCGTTCTCCTGTATCCCTTGGTGGACTACCGCTCCTATATGAAAGAATACTGCGAACACAGTACTTAAGCTCAGCCGACGTGCGTCCATATATTGGACGACTAAACGACTTTTTGTGTTCCTTTCCTGTTGTCTTCAGCGAAAACTTTAACACAGTAATCTTTGTTCCAATTAGAGCGATATCTACAGCTATCGCATTAAAGACGAGATGTAAAGAAAATTTATAACTTTATGACCGCTCCCTCACGGGTCTATACTTGTTAAAATTACACAGTGTTTTCAAGCAGGGAATTCCAATAGCTGGCCTTGTTCTTCAGGTAAGATGACACACCGAAAAGGTACAAGAATGGCAGAGGCGCCGAAAATCGAGTAAAACAAAAATTACTTTTTTCATGTTGGTGAAAAAATGTGTATGAAGTAGGTTAGTGTAGTTACGGACAGTAGTATATCAATCTCCGAAGATCTGATGTGTATGGAATTCTGCTGATAACCATTTGCACAACATTATTTACTACTTACAAAGGCACTCCTGCCAGACCTGGGAAAGCTGCCAGACCCGAGAAAGCTGCGTGTCGCCCCCCACCCCCACCCCCAATCCTTCAAAATGACCTTCCTGCAACATTTTATACGAGGATTTAGCAACTTTTAAAGCCTCCTAAGTAAGTTTAATGAAAATGAAGCACTGCTCGAAAATGATAGTTAAACGAACTATACTGACGAAAAAACTGCGCACACAATTAATTAAATTCAGAGTGCAGGACACTCTTTGACCGGTCACGGCTTGCCTGCTGTGTGAAGGAACGAGCCGCTATTGGCCGGCCCCACCTAACTCTGTTCCGTCACGTACTGGCTCCACTTCTGCTGTCCGGACTCCACACATACGGATAACTGAGAAAAACAGATCTCGCCGATTTCTCACCTCGCCTCAATGCACTGTATAAAAATACAACGATATCCCCCCCCCCTCCCTCTCTCTCTTCCCCCCCCCCCCCCTCCTTCAACACCGATGTAACGTTCCCAAAAAGGTTACGTGAAACAGTTAACTTCACATGGAACTTGGAAAATCATGTAACATTTCAGTACAATCACAGAAAAAAATACTACTCACTTCCAAACAGAAGCTTTATTTGCCTATCGATAACAGGAAACTACAGCCCTAAAATTCGGGAGACGACTGTCTTTGTTCGAGAAAATTATACAGGGTGTGTCAGAAAGAACCATCCGATTTGGCACGTCCATATTTCTGAAAATAACAAACATATACAATGAATTTTGTTTTTCGATGACTGGGAAACTCAAAAAGTCTTTTTTTCATACGTTTTCATAGGCGTTCAAATGCCCCCCTACCCCTTTGAGACGCACGACATATGTCAATGCGGTATTCAGATTGTTCCCACACTGCAGCGAGCATGTACTGAGTTGCAATTCCACACCTGCTTCTATGCGATGCCTCAGTTCATTCACTGTTGTCAGTAACGGAGGCAAATAGAGTCTTTTATAAACCCCCACAAGAAATAATCACACACAGTCAGCTCTGGTGATGTTGGAGGCCAGTAATGTAAGGCTGAATCATTTGGTCCAGTGGGACCGATCCATCGTGCAGTAATGCTTCCGTTTAAAAATTCCCGCACTTCCAGATGCAAGTGTGGCGGTGCCCCATCCCGTTGGCAAATGAAGTCGTTCGAATCAGTATCCAACTGTGGAAAAAGAAAGTTCTCCAGTATATCGAGAGATGTGCTTCCTGTAACAGTGTTCTCAGTAAAGAAAAACGGACCGCACACCTCCCGTGAAAACGGACCGCACACCTTCTCCCGTGAAACTGCACAAAACACATTAAATTTTGGAGACCTCTCTCATGTTGTACTGCGTCATATGGTTGTTCTCTACCCCATATTCTCACATTGTGAGGGCTCATCTTTCCATTTAAATGGAATGTTGCCTCGTCACTAAACACTAAGCGTGGTAGAAAACTGTTATCCTCCATCTTGCCAACAACGAAATTACAGAACTCCACACGTTGTTGTCACCTTCACGAAGAGCTTGCAGTAGCTGAATTTTGTATGGGTTCATGTGTAAACGTCCACACTGCGCACGCCAGACGGACATTGGGGGCATGTTGAGCTGTCGAGGTGCACGGCGAACGGATTTCTACGGACTGCTTGTGAAACTATGGCGGATGCGTTCGACGTCTGTCACTCAGGAACGGCCCGGCAATTTGCTTTTACACAAACAATCTGTTTCTCGGATTTGTTCATGCCACTGTCTAAAGCTCTGTGCTGTAGGAGGATTCACATCATGCCTAGTACGAAGTCACGCTGAACAGTTATTACTGACCCGCACTGCGCTAAAAGTAGAACTCAAAATGCTTTCTGCTGTCCCGACACCATTTTTACTCAAGCTGAAGCGGCCACACACGGATACAAGTTACGTGCGGGAACCATGTAAAACTCGAGTTGTACCTTGTCTACGCACATATCTCAAATAATATAATAGTTACGATTTTTTTTAATCGGATGATTCTTTTTGATACGCCCCATATATATACGGTTGTTATTCTTGATCAGCAATAGATAACTCACGCGTTCTGGAATTAATTAGCTGCGGCAATTTGTTACTTAACGTGCCAGCTTTCCTAAAGCACCGTTCACTTGGTACGCTTGTTTCTAAGATATGTAAGATACGTCTTGAAACTGCATCTGGTCTTGGTAGGTAATTTTCAGATCTTTTCTATCATATAAAATATCATGATCTTCACTGGGGTGCATTACATGAAAGATCTACTTAACTGGCTGCGTAGGATTTGTTTTCTTTCAGTGCTTGACACGATCTTTCTTTCTCGATGGCGATGACATTTCACATGAAGCCTCTACGTTAATAAACAAAAGACAGAGAAGTAATACAGAACTGATGTGGAAAACATGAAATGTACCCGGAAAAAATGTATTTTAGGTGATGAAATCGAATTTTAATAATCACGTTTAGCTGTAAGAAACTATGCAATAACTATACAAAATAATTACGATTAAGGTTAAATGTTGCACGTGAATAACTTGCACGTAATTGTTGCACACAGTTAACAATTACCTGCTTGTATTTTTACACCAAGCACATTGTTATCACGGAACGACTGCCAAAAGAACGAAGTAGTTTCATGTTTGGGAGTAATTACAACCTACTCACGCAGAATAATCAGAGCTCGAGTTTTAATCCCTCGAAGTTTGTGCTACAAATTCAAATCTGTTACTAATGACACTAGTTAATTATACATTTATCCTATCCTCGTCCCATAATAAAACAGTACTTGCAACTGTAGTAATTAAATTCACCTCACACTCATTGTCATCGGCGCTGCCGATTTGTTAACGGTTGTGGAACCAAAGAACTAACTGCACTATAGCTCCTCTAACGCATTTTAATTCATCAGTGGCCCCTTTAAATGGTTTCAGAAAATCGGAAATTTGTGCCTATGGGACCAAACTGCTGAGGTCATCGGTCCCTAGGCTTACACACTACTTAATGTAACTTAAGCTAACTTACGCTAACGGCAACACACACACCCATGCCCGAGGGAAAACTCGAACCTCCGACGGGGGGAACCGCGAGAACCGTGGCAAGGCGCCTAAAACCACACGGCCACCCCGTGTGGCTAATGGTTTCAGGAAATGCATAATTCGTCCTGCAAGCTCATCGCAGATCCCTGCAATCTGTAAGCTGCATTCTTTTCCGTCAGCAAAGCAGCAACTACGTTATACTGAGCGTGTGAGGACTCCAGCACAGTCAACCAGCTTTTCCATCGTGCGCTGATCGCTTGTTTCAAAGATGACCAGACGGCACTTTTCTTCTCTACCGTACAACGCATTTTGCAGTATTTATTGTTGCTATGGTCGGGGCATTATTTAAGAAGAATCTATCTTAATCGAAAGTCCGACTTTGTGTTGTATTTGTATAGTGGGTAGCACAAGGCAGCCTTTCAAGATTTTCCAAAGCTAATATAATATTTGCGTACTGGTCGCAAATTATTCAGCATGTCCGCCGAAATGTTCCAGTCATCCTATCTTCTCTTTCTTTCATACCATTTACTCCTGTCTTCTTAACGTCCAGAATTTAATTGGAAATAAAACATTATTCACAAGAGACCAATCCGGGTTTACGTATTGCGCTTAAAAGTCAAATTATGCACCCGATTGTGCGAATCAGTCCACATGTCAACTGTCGCAGCACATGTTTTATTAATAATTTGCATAATAACGGAAGGCTATGCGCTGTTTCCAATTGCATCAGCCTGTTCTCTGACATGTGCACTTGCAGCAAATGATGTGACACGATGTCCGAGACGCTGACTTCCTCACAATGTGCACTATATCTATTAATTCCTGGCCTAGTTCTTTCAACCTCACATCACAAACGGCATCGGCATAATACGATCCAGATAATTCTGGAGACAATGGACTCCGTACTAAAAAGCATTATGGCGAAGGAATGATACAGATGTCTCCATTCTTTAAACGTTCATTTATCTGGGCGTTTTATGGTAGTGCACGAATTACTGTTTCGTACTTGCTTGTGGGCAAGTAAGATGTACAGTTGGTCGACTTCGTCGAATTTCTTGATCATTTGTTGCAGTGCTATTTGTATTCTATCATTAGGTCTGGCACAAAACAGCATCCTACTAAAACTGTTTTTCATGTATATCAAAGCAATCTGTAACTGCTAAGCACCTGTCAGCTAAGACTTTCGCTGAAACTAATCGATAGTTGAAATTACGACATATTTTAACATAAGCTCATATGTTGTTCTACATATAGTATTAACTGCTGTGGCAGCACCATGCGGAACATGCATAAAATTATTCCACTAAAGACTGTTACAATGACAGACGATTACTCTATACGACTCAGACGTAGCTTTATACTGCCGAATGGTACGCAATGTCCATGCAGGAGGTTGTAGTCCGCGAAAGGAGGTAGTCGCATGCTGCGGGTAGCGCGAAGAGCAATACTCACTTGCAGTAACCAGTAGCAGCGCCGGTGGAACGTTGGCAGGATGGCCGAGTGCACGTAGCAGCCGTAGATACACTGCCAAAGACAGAAGCCACGTGTTATCACACTAGCATGACATGAAATGAGTCACTTTTACAAACTATTTTGGGAGATACTATACATCAACTCGCGTGCAAAGGACAAAAAGCTTCCGCAGTGATGAAAGGTGATACTTAAAATAACACATAACATTAACATTCTACTTTAAATTAGTTATGCTGTTCTTTTGTTATTCTTTAAGTGCACATTCTTCCCCACCTGTCACCTTCTCAGGCGTGTTTCAGCTGGTGCTAGAGGCCAGTTTTATTCAAACAGCGGGCACCGGAAATACTCTGCTGCACTCCTATGAATACTATAAATGGAATGATACGCCGTATAGTGAAAAAAATAACACGGGGACAGTATTATTGTATACTAGACGGTTGGAAAGCCAGAATGTTGCAAGGGATCAGCAAGTAGAGAGGCACTGGCAGTTGCCGCGAAAGAAAATAAATGTGACGTACGGAGCATAACTGACGAAGTCTGCCTGTGTTGGTGCATGGCTTATTCTGCTGAAATCCTGTTTGGAGATTCAAAGAGAATAACGGGAAAGATTGATAAGTGAAATTGCAGTCCGTCTAAAATGACTAAAGCTATTGATGCAGTTCAGAAAAAGAAGATGGGTTGTAAGAAGGCCTGTGTAGAGTTTCATGTTGATCCTATGAAGCTACCACATTGTGGGTATGTTGACTGCTACATTTCACTCGCAGTTCCAAATTGTCTCAGACATTTTCCATGATTTAAGATCAGGTGATCTGGCGGGCCAGTTGATGTGTGATGGTACGCCTGTGTTTTTGTCAAACGACGTACGTATGCGTGGAGTCCTGTGAAGATGGGTGTAGCAATCTTGGAAGATAGGAGTGTCCACAGCATAATCATCACGAAGATGCAGAAGGAGGGCAATACTTGGTCACCCAGAATGTTCAAGTAAGTATCCTAGTTAAATATCATGGTAACTTGAATGAGGGGTCCAAGTCATGGTACGGAAAACACTCCCAAAACACCACAAAACCACTTCTAGTCTGAATTACACCTGGTACATGGCAGTTGATTCAATCGAGGCACTGTTTAATTTGAAAAGAGGCATTATTGCGATTCATCGGACCACAGTACTAGTATTCAATAACTATTTATGCCACTGTGAACAAAGGCCTTTAGCGTGACACCAGATTCCAGAATGTCCACAGCTTGCAGTCCACTTCGTCTTGTTGACTGGAAATTGGTTGAGCTTAACTCGTACTCACTGACAGCAGCAATTCCGACTATCACTGACAAGACGAACGCTGTCAGTTGGGATCTTTTTACGACCACAGTTCTTAGACGTTGTTACGGGGCTAAGAGTAGTTCAAATTTTCTTGGAGACACATTGGACATTTCGTGTTAATACACACACGTTAAGTCAAGCCAACTTCATTTACAGTGTGGTCATAGACACAAAAACATGATAGCTCTTGACGAAATAGTTCAGGATGAACGGCCGGATGTCAGTGACCCACGGGCACAATATTTCGGCTAGCGACCACGTTTCCATCTACAGGTGCGTTGAAGAACTCACCATTTTGGGCATTCCGCACAAAGGAAGGCCACCGGAGATCAAACATCAAAATTTGAACATATATCAGAAAGACAACCTTCTAATGCTCCTTGCATCAATCTCAGGACTCAATTTTGAACCAACTCCTAAGTCCGTACCTATCACAGAGATCATCAGTGCATTGGAAGAGGTTGCTGCGCGATTTCTACCTGGAGCAGCTGAAAAAGTACGTCTCTAAATCTGTCGTGCTCTCGTGCGAACAAGATCTATGGCGCTGAACATCTCTAGCAGGGAAAGAGAAGCCTCACGAGAACTAAGGGAAGATCCAGATACCCTTGTCTTAACAGCCGACAAAGGCAGCGCAACTGTGGTCGTATCTCACCAGCATTAAAATGAGAAAATGTACGGCCTTTTAGAAGGCACTGAATAGAGGGCGGTCGACACTGCTACTTCCAATAGGGTGGAGAGGAAGACCATCGTGCTTCTGAAAGAAACCGCCTTGCCAGACGAAGTTGTTCAGAAGGTACGACAAGAAGCATCAGTTCCACTGAGTCTTTACGAACTACCGAAAATTCACATGGATAGGATGCCTCTATTAGCAACACTTCTGCCTAGACGTATTAACTCGGCAGGTACCTGAAGGATTCGCTTACCTTTAAAGCTGGAAAGCGATTTCATCACATTCACAAATCCGTGGATTTTGTGGACACATTAACAACTTAAAGCTTAAGGATACTGGCACTTAGGAGTTTCGGCACTGGGTCTCTTTTTATCACAGTGCCTTTACAAGAGTCCTTAAAACTACTTCGTTAGAAATCTGACGCAGACTATCAGCCTTCCAAAGATGTGTTGACGTCGACACGCTTTCTTTGCGGTGGTGGCTACTACGACCAGACGGCAGGAATAGCATGGGGAGTCCACTTTTACCAGTTGTCGCCAACATGTACATGGGATATTTCGAGAAGAGAAACCTGGAATCAGCCCAATGGTTGCCTTCCTGTTTCTTCCGATACGTAGACGACACCTTCGTCATATGGCCACTTGGAAGAGAGAAGCTGAATGACTTGCTCATACATCTGAATATCGTACACAAGAACATAAATTTTAGCATGGAAGTTGAAGCGGATGGAGTGCTCACCATTCTGGATATCCTGGTAACAAGAAGAGCGGACGGCACATGGGACACACAGCGACAGAAGACGCACAACAATCTATACTTACATGCAGGCAGCTGCTACTACCTCTACAGAGAAATAGTGTACTCAGAACATTGGTACATAGGGCTTGTACCTTCATTGACAATGAAAATACCAACTAAGAAGTTGAACATCTGATGGCGGTGTTCCAGAACAACGGCTACAAGGAGAGGCAAACAGTGAGAGCTTTACGTCCTAAACCCACTACACGAACCTTGGAAACAGAAGAGGAACCTTAGGAGGGTGCAGCCATTGCATTTATTCTTTTTGCGGCCCATTATCCGGAAACACCAAGTGAAGACGGTCTTCCGCATAACAGCAAAAAAGGCTCAGTAGTGTCAAAGAAGACGGAAGTACTGAGTCTGTCAGATAACCTGCCAATGTAGTAGGACTTATCCAAGTCAGAAGATGCGTACTGCACAAGACTACTGACGAGAACACCAACGGTACACCATATTGCAGCAGCCTATCAAATTGGCAGTCGTGAAACACTGCGTATTGGAAGTACACGGAATGGATTACAACTAAGGCTACACTAAGGCTACGTCACAGACAATGTGACTTCTAGCATCGTGTCACCGAAGCATCTATAGAGATTTGAGTAAGGCAACCGCTGATCAATCGTGACAACGACTACATTCTTGGTAAGTCCTTATAACCCGGGATTCGTCTGATTAAGAAGAGGAAGGAGGCACCCCACAACGAACTGACTTCGGAGACAGATGGAGAAACAGCAGAGGTGCCGCCAGCACGTGTACCTGGGCGTGAACCTAGTGCGACGCAATGCGTCGGAGGGATTAGTGAGGGAGGAGATTCCGAGCGCGGACGGCATACGGAATAGCTTATCGGACGGGGGGGGGGGGGGGGGGGGGGCAAGAGATAAAAGCGCGACGCCGACTTCCCAAGCGCTCAACTGATCAGCACCTGATGTGATGGCAACATTTTCGCTTTCCGTAATATTGTGTCTGTTGGACACTGACATTCGGCCGTTCACC
The DNA here is from genome assembly GCF_023897955.1 of Schistocerca gregaria. NCBI lineage: Eukaryota > Metazoa > Arthropoda > Insecta > Orthoptera > Acrididae > Schistocerca > Schistocerca gregaria. The sequence goes on from NC_064922.1 coordinate 664,610,069, forward strand.
CGCGAACTGCTTCATCCGGAAGAACGCCGGGATAAATCGTAGAATCAGATGATAACTCTTTTATGTCATTCCATCACGTCTCGACGTCGATACGTTCTACTGCATTGATTCTATTCAACCGACTGCTACTTGCACACACAATTTTGCTGACATAATTTCTTACATCGGCGGTGGAGCTCAAACGAATGCCTGGTAATACTTCCAAACCATTTATGGAGTTATTTTAAGAGGCTGACCAATATTTTTTTTCGGTGGGCTTATATTCAACTAGAAATCGATGTAACCAAGGAAACATTATTCTTGAGTTCTCCTTATTATCATCATCATCGTCTTCAGTGTTCTGCCCATGGGCAGGTTCCCACTTGGTGACTCTCCATGATGATCTGCCTTCTGTCATCCTCTTCAGGTCCGCGAAATTTCCGTTTCCCTTGGTGTCGTCTATGATTTTGTTTCTCCTCCTTCCTCTCAGTCTCCCAACACAAACCAGTTCTTCGAAAGCAACACAAACCAGTCCTTCGAAAGCGTCTGTTAGCAAGCACTCCCATTTCAAGAAATGACCCATCCAGTTCTTCTTCCTTTCTCCTATAACTTGCACCAGTCTTCTCTTCTCGCCAAACCTTTACAATACTCTTTCGTTAGTCACTCTTTCACTCCAGCTTATCCTTTCCATTCTGCTTCACATTCACATCTAAAATGCTTCTAGCATTTTTTCATCCTCTAGTCTCAGTGTCCATGTTTCTGCCCCATCCCCGACAAAACACTTGCCGACTGTTTTCATCTAGTTTGCCACATAATAATCTCTTCCTTCTATTGAATGCCTGCTTCGCTATAGCTGTGCAAGTTTACACCTCCTGATGACGTCTCATGTCTTCAGTGATCGTACTTCCAAGATATTTAAATGCTCTTAGCTGGTTAATAATACCTCGTCCTATCTTAATATTTGCCAGTCTCCTCCCTTTGCCGATCACCATACTATTTGTTTTTGGTGTATTGATTCTTATCGCACATTCCACACAAGCTTCATCCAGATCTTTTAGCATTTTATTTACAGTTAGTTCCCTTTCTGCCACTAATACCATGTCATCTGCAAATCTAATACGTTCTATTCTGCTTCGTCAATTTTTGCAGCCAAGCCTTTCGCAATAATCTCTTCCAGGTATAAGGTGAACAACAAAAAGGGAGAGGAAAACAACCTTGCATAACGCCGCTCACCATGCTGTTTCCTCCCGACATTTTATTTCTAATCCTCATTTTTACTTTTTGTTGTACGAGGGAGGACCGAAAAGTAACGCACAATAACTTTTTCTCTGCCATGGTATTGCAGCTGGAATGTTCAAAGTTCACGATGATCTAGTTTGAAGCTTGCGATAGAGACGGTATTTTGTTTTCATGTGCAGCTCTAGCGAGACAAGCATGAACTAATAAACAAAGAAGGCGCGTATGTTAATGTCGTCAGGTTATGAAGAACACCGAAGATTAGTTCGATATTTGTGGCTCAGAGGGCATAAACCGAGTGAAATTCGCAGGAACATGGATGGCGTCTAAGGGGACGATGCATAGATCGTAGAAATGTCTGTAGGTGGTGTGCATTTTTCCAAGAGGGCCGTGTGAACCTTAGTGCGGCCGGTAATAGCTGCAACCCCGCAGAATGTCGGAGGTATTGAGGTACCGTGTCCAACTGCAAACATTGTCGCAGCAGTTCATCGTTTCCTATGGCGCAGTGTGCGATAGTGTTCATAAGACCTTAAATTTCGTAAAGTTAATGCTGTGCCTAAGAACCTGACAGGCAACCACTAGTGCCAGCGAATGATGACAAGTTTGGATCACTTAACGCGTTACGCCGCAAAGGTCACAAATTTCTGAAAGGAATCGTCACTGGTGATGAGCCATTGGCGTACCACTACACTTCCGAAACGAAGCAAATCTCTAAGGAGTGGAAACACGCTGGTTCTCCAACACGGAAAAACCCGCTAGGAAAATACTTATGATGGTGTTCTGGGATATGCACGTTATGTTACTAGTGGACTTTGCTGAACACGAAACCGCTGTGATTGCTTCATCTTAAATTAAAATACTGGTTAAGCTGCGTTATGCCCTTCGTAACAAACGCCGCAACATGATTGCCCACGGTGTCAAACTTCTTCACGATTATGCTCGCCCCCATGTTGCTACTCCTGTTTGTGAGAAAATCGTCAAATTTGGGTGGGAGGTGCTTCAGTCCGGATCCTGCACCGTCGGACTTTCATCTGTTTGGTTCCATGAAGAAATACCTGTCCGGCTAACCTTTCAACGCTTTGTGATAGATGCGGAAGTGAAATCAGCAGTCCACAAACGGCCAGGTAAAAGATGTAAGTTCATTTGTGTTTCTTTTTGTTCTGTTACGTATTAAACTTTTGGGTACTAAAATCGTTGTGCGGTACTTTCCGATCTTCCCTCGTAAATGTAGATGCTGCACCAGTCGTCTCTCCTCCAATCTACTCCTTCTTCAAAACACCCATTCGTCTTGTTCCATTGTATTCTATCAATAAAAACAGCATACATTTCTCTACCTTTCTCAATATATCTTTCCCCGTATGATTCTTAAAAGGCCAATAGCATCTTTTGGTCCTTTTCCTCTTCTAAATCCGAACTGTTCCTCCTCAATCCATTTATCCATCTTGCCGTTTGATTGTAATAAACTTTTTTTTAAAAAAACTGTGAGCTCTGTGTTGCTCTCTGCCAGCAACTGGCAAACGTGAATAGAATCGAACTAGAAGCACCATCTGCAACGCACTTCACAGTAACTCGCGTAGTATACAATGTGTTCGGAAATTCCCGTTACAGACTTCTAGGACTTTTAGAGAAGAGTGAGTACATAATATTTAGAAAAGGAACCCATGTCCAGAAAAGTACAGTTTCCGTTCTACGGCGGTTTCGGTTTAGATGTGTAACGCATCCACGTCTGCTGACGGAAAGAGACAAGTCTCAGAAGTGCTTTCCCTGGATGCGATAGAGTAAACAGGATGACGTAAGAAAATGTGGTTTCAGCATTATGTTGGTGCAACTGCGTGGCCGCCGCGATCGCTGGATTTAATTCCTATGGACTACTTCTTGTGGTGTCGTATGCAACGTTTAATTTACTGGACTCCTGTAGAGGCAGAGGTTTCTTTTTTGTTTTGGAATAATGTAAACACGCAGTGTTTAAGTGTAATACAAACAAATGTGCCTAAGGAATAAATGGATGTTTCGTTATGTTTCCTTTCGAATTGTTACCTAAAATGTGTGTTGCGTCACGCCTAATTCAGTTCCTCAGGCAGAAGTGGGTGAGGTAAACATCTGAACTGGAACCGCCGTGTAATGGAAACGGTACGTTCCGGACACAAGTTCCTTATGAAAATATTATTTACTCACTCTCCAATACAAGTCCTAGAAGATTGTAATGGAAATCTCCGAACACCCTGAACATCACAATTTAGAGTGACTGTCCGTCCCAAGGGCAAGGGCATATCGCAAGTACTCGTATAAATGAAGCACAGGTTTCCTCAACACAGGACGTGGAGTACCGGTGTGAGTAGCCTAGGGTACGAAGGCGGACGCCGTAACGTCAAACCAATAGTCGTTGGTTTTACGCGAACTGAAGCATTTCCTTTCCGACTTGGCTAGCAGCGTAATACAAGGTGGATTCTTTCGTCTCTCTAGTTTAGTGTTTGCAAACGCATAAATCGCGCGTGCACTGTACCGGTAAGCAGAAAATTCATTACGACTTGCTTATGACCGAGACGCAGAAGTTGGCGCAACAGCAGACGCAGGGCCCGGCCGGGCAGCATCCAGGCGGCGGCGGCGGCGGCGGCGACGGCGCGCTCGCAGGCCTATTGAGCGCCAGGGATGCCCTGCTGCCTATATATAGGCGAAACTTTTCCAGTTGCTTCTCCGATACAGGCCCGCTGCCGCTGGAGGAATGCAAGCTGAGGAAAGAAAAGGCCGTGCCGTGCCCTCCCTGGACACAGGCACCGCCTGAGAGCGCACGCTTGCAGTATCGCAGCTCGTTCCCAGCGCCTCACTTCTTCCACTCTTTTTGTTCATGAGCTGCGAGTGCCTTGTAGATGGGCGCCACTAAAACGTAAACTCGTGTAAAAGTGTGGCTCATTTCGGTCTTTATAGTCTTGCTAGAACACTCAATACAAAATTCAGCTTTACGAGGGCTATTCGGAAAGTAAGGTCCGATCGATTGCGAAATGGAAACCACAGTGAAAATCTGACGAAGCTTTGCACATGTGTATTGGCCAGCGTCTCTAGCATGACCACCGATTGCGCCAAGTCTCTCTTCGCAGTTCCGAGCGCACAGTGAGCGCTTATAAGATGTATAGGAAACAGTGTCTTCTACCAAGTATAGCACCTGCTGAGAGAATTCGCCCGATTTTATGCAACTCCACAAAACGTAACTGCCATGCATTTCCTTCTTCACGGGAGTTCTCGGCGGCACACTGCAGGGGCAACAGAGACGTTCCTGCAACTTTTCGATGAGAAGTGTTTGATTACCCATCATACATCCGGACTTCTTTCCCACTGCTTTTCATCTCTGCTCATATGAAACTCCGGTTAAGAAGAGAATATTTTGGCACAGACAACAAGCTGCTGCCCAGCGTCGAGAACTGGCGGAAAGCCCAGGCAGCTGCCTTCTACTATATGACGAGGGTAATGGATAGATGGTACAAAGCTATGACAAATGTGGAAGTCGGAGCAGCGGCAACGTAGACAAGTAGCTGGAAAGTATACCTAACTGTTGCAAATAAAACACTTATGGTTTCCACAGTGTTTTCCATTCTGCGACCGATTGGACCTTACTTCCCGAACAGTCCTCGTAATTTTTATTTCAGGTTTTCAACCTAACAAGTTTCGAGGAACTGAAAAGCAAATTGCTTCGATCCATCGCTGCATAACGCACAAGATAGATTATCTAGGCTGTTGTCAATCAGGGCAGTAGCAGAGTGATCAACGTACGTGCCCCGAAATTCCTCAATATGGTTCTGAATAGCAATGCCATCTGTGCGTTTTTCCCGACGTTTTTCCATCAGAAAATAATTATCATGTAGAACGTCAAGATGAAAAAGCAGAGACAAATACTGGACAGTCATTGCCGGTTAGACAATTTCGCAATAGAAAGAAAGAAGAAAGGAATCAACATTAGAGTTTAACGTCCCTTCGACATCGAGGTCATTAGAGAAGGAACAGAAGCTCGGATCACGGAAGGATGTTGAAGGAAATCGCCCATGTCCTTTTCAAAGGAACACGCCCAGTATTTGCGTGTAGCGATTTAGGGAAATCACGCAAAACCTAAATCTGATGACCGAACGGGGATTTGAACCACCATCCTCCAGTATGCGAGTCTACTGTGGCAAACACGATCGCAATATAACATGAAACTGATGGTCCATCGCGACGGAACTAAAGGACGATTGCGTGCACATATATATACCGGTGTTTATTTGAGAGAGAGGTAACGGAAAAGACAAACAGTCCGCTCCGAGAAGCGAATCTGTGTGTTCGAAGTTCGAAGCCACTTACATCAATCAACCTGTCACCGGACCGAGAATCGAAAATGCAACTTCGTAGACGGACCGAAATAACCAAATCGATTTCTCGCAGACTACGTTAGGTAAGTTATTAAGTTATACGTTTAAGTGCAGTATGTTTATTTATTTTTATCGATTCCACCTATCAGCAAATGGACCACTTCATCCACACGCCTCCGTACGGAAGACTGTGGCGGCAAGCCGTGTGGTGGCGCCCGACTCTTGAGGTAAGCCGTTTCGAGTTCCGCCGGTGTAAGAAATTTTCACCGCCACTATTTGACCAGCAAGGGTAGTTAGTGTTAAGTTCATCATGTTCTGCATTAAATTCCAAGCCTCTCCGCAGTGTTCCCGGGAATGAGGGCATGTCACACTCTTGATGGTGATCCGTCCGTCACATGTAGACTTCAAGCGCCCTCCTTTATCTCATCATCATACAGCACAACATGACGGAACACTGCATAAACCAGAAGATACACTTAACAAGCAGGTCTCACTTTTCACGATGGTAAAGGTGCCATTGTGCGCAAAGGAAAGAAAACTTATTCCAATTGGAAGAGTTTACCTACCTCTCGGGGTCTCCTAGCCAGCCAGATTACATAATTTTATTTTTACCCTCCGCTTCGAATACTTTTTCTCGGCACCGAGAGACACCCAAACCTTTTCTTTTTGCACGATTTAAATTTCAGAAGTTCGTCGAAATCGGGCACACAGAGTTCTGACTCGCCTTGTAAGATGGAAAGAAATGTAGCGTGAAACAATTACTCTATGGACATCCAGTAAGAAAACTGATGCGTTAGAACTACTGGATAAATTTCTCGACTTACACTCTCCGGAAACGTCACGACTGATAACACGTTGATGTGCAAGAAAATACAACACTGAACAAATAATCGGGAAGACCTGAAACTGCAGCAGCATCAGATTAATAGTAATAAGTAAACGATTAATTTCAGAGGAAAAAATGTTTAACTTAACACAATGTCACGCCAAAAGGGCAGAACCACGGCTCAGTTGGATTACAAGGGTGGGGCATACAACCGTGGGTTTGCTGAAGGAACAATTTCGGCATTCGACTGATGTGATTTGGAGAAACTGGGGAAAACGTAAGTCGAAATGGCTGGTCCGGTATTGGAACTCGACTCCTCACGAAAGCATGATTTCTGAAGAAAAAATGGTTCAAATGGCTCTGAGCCCTATGGGACTTAACTTCTGAGGTCATCAGTCCCCTAGAACTTAGAACTACTTAAACCTAACTAACCTAAGGACATGACACACACCTATGCCCGAGGCAGGCAGGATTCGAGCCTGCGACCGTAGCGGATGCGCGGTTCCAGACTGTAGCGCCTAGAACCGCTCGGCCACCCAGATATATCTGAAGATATAATGTCTTTGCTGTTTCTTTCTAACGCAATAACACGCTATGCAGCCTGGAATGAAGGACACAATCAATTCGTAGCCATTAATGGTGTCCATAGGCCAGTGACCAAGATATCGAGACCCATACATTTTCACTTAGGAAGTGTCTAATAAATGCGCAATCAAGGAAGATCAATATACCACAGTGCTGCGACGAACAGATGGACATTTCAAGAGACGTGCTTGGCCACTGGTTGAAATAAAATGCCAACAGCGCTGAAGGAAGGATATAGGTTTGTCTTTAAATGTTGTCTGACGCAGTCATCGTTGTTGAGAGTACCAAAAGTTTTTAATAGGCCTTATCGCTTGACCCCTACAATGAGGGGTGACAGTCGCTAAGAAGGTGACAGGGGTCCAACGTTATGAAATATAGTGAATACCACAACAGTCTCTGATAGCAAATATTTGTTTATTAATTATCGGTTTCAATCATTGTGATTATCTTCAGATCGACCTACAGAGAGAAAATATGAATATTTATCAAAAAAGAGCACAATAGTAAGCTATCAACTAGTCTACTATAAGCAGTATCGTGATATACATAGTCTGAAAGGTTAGCAAATATACCTTTCTCCATGAAGTTAACAGAGTATAAAAATAAAACAGTAGTACATAAGCATAAAAGGCATCGTCATATAGAATAAAATGATGATAAAATGGTAAACACCCGTTGCCCACAACGCAGGGTCGTCACTGCGTACCGTACTTACAACTACGGTGCAAACAGCTGAGGGGGAGAGGCCGGTAGATGCTGGCCGAAGGCAGTTTGCAGTGGCGTGGTACAAAGTGAGAAATATGATCTTAGACATACTGCATAAAACCACATCGGATACATCAAAATGGAGTACAGAAAGACTTGGGTACGAAGAGTACATCAGTTTAAATTATAAAAGATACCTGCAAATAAATGTCGGTGAAATATTCTATACAAGAAAGTCGACAGCAGCATGTCAGAAGATAAAAAAAAAGTCACAGCCACAGACAGGGCAGACCAAAAGCAGATTCCAGAAACCTTGGGCGGCGCGTGGCCAATGCTTAACGCAAATCGACAAAACCATAAATACATTTAATAAAATGTCTAAAACTTAAACAAAGATATCATAACGACATGCAATTCAAAATTGTAAAAAGTAGTTCCTAGTAATTGCCTGTGACGTATACAGTGCTCAGTTAAGAGAACTGACATCAGGTTATCAAAACATGATAAAAAAGGCTGGGAGCCGCAGATACAGAGCTCCACCAGTACCTGTACATATGACCTACAACAACCTGTCGTATAATGAAAAATGAGCCTTGGGTCAAATTCATTCTGTTCATTGAGAAGTTTAGAAAGGCGGCGCTTCCTATTCCAATAGATTACTATTTTTTTCTAAAAGCTTCAACACAGGACCCTCTGGTGCACTGTGTACAACCTGCCTACTGTAATGTATGTCAGTAGTGTAGTGTACACCTGTCCATTCGCATTATGGCTTGACCATGCGCCGCCCGCGGTTTGTTGGATCTGCTGTGGTAAGCCCGGTGTGCCTGTTACTTTTTTATCTTTTGACATGCTGCTGTCAGCTTTATTGTGTCGAATATTTCACGCACAATTATTGCCGCTACCTCTTGTAATTTAAACTGGCATTATCTTTGGACACATGTCAAAACTCTAATTCTATCTTTATTCCATTTTAATGTTACCTATGTAGTTTTATGCAGACTGTCTACGAATCATATCTGTGACTTTGTAACACGTCGTTGCAGAATGCCATCGGCCAGCGACATCTAGCGTCTATGCCACTTTAACTGTTTGCACTGTAGTTATTAAGTACAGTACGCAGCGATAACCGAACATTATCGGTCACTAGCGTTTATCAGTTTACCACGATTCTTCTCTATATGACGATGCCGTTTATGGTAGCAAATAATACGTATTTTATTTTTATACTCTGTTCCCTTCATGAAGAAAGGTATGTTTGTTAACCTTCCAGACAGAGTGTATCCCGATACTGCTTGTAATAGTTGATACTGTACTATTATGTACATTTTTTCATAAAAACGCACAATTTCTCTTTTTAGGTCAATCTGAATAATTGAAACCGGTATTTGAACAAACAAATATTTGCGATCAGAGACTGTTGTGATATTTATAAAACCTCAGTTACTATTTCAAGGTACAATGTGTGCCAGGAAGGAGGCGCAACTGGCGTTGTGGTGCTCGGCGACTAGTTACAAAAGGCCATCTTTCTTGAGTTGAATAACCACGCTTGCGCAAGACGTGATTGTTGCGCTCTCTGCCGTATCCCTGCAGCGTCCTACTTTGTGAAAGTAAGGTGGTACGGCCACTTTGACAACTAGACCGTCTGCTGTCTCAAGACGCCAGTACTAACAGAAATCGGACGTTGGTCGAAACAACCTGACACGCAAAGCGTCACAAAGACGAGACACATCTCTCTGCTTTGATGCCATGAGGTCTTTAGAAAAACGATACTGAGAAATTATCCCGGAGCGTACTTGAACACAATGAATCAACAAGTTGTACAATTATTTCTTTCCAAAAGTACTCCACGAATTGTGTCTCTAGCTTCAATGGCAATAATCTATTTCACATCTGTTGGAACACGTTGTGTCTATAAACGAACGTCGGTTTTTTTTTTCAATACTAACTACCGTAAGAAGACAAATGGAATTTAAGTGTCTCATTTCATACGTTACTAATATCGTGATTTCGTCACTGGTTCGTTTAGTATGCACAAAAGCCACGCGATTCTCACTGCTGTGGTAGGTTCTGCAAGAGAAGCATGTGCATCATAATATGGTTCAATATTAAAATTCCGAGAGCGCACGTCTCTAAACGAACCACTCAGTATATTGCTTTCTCCTGCGCGTATGTGGCGAAAAGACCATGAAGGTAAAACCAGAAAGAATCGGGCTCACAGCAGGTTTGCCAACAATAGTTGGCCGGCGCACCATTCGCGGTGTACCCTCCGCCATACTAGATGTGGTTGGTTGTGCAGTAGAACCGAAGAAGCAGATTATGATTCGTGACACACCCACTCAACACCACGATTAACAGCACCAGTACTAAAACATTATGAGATGTCTGTGACATCACAAGTTTAAAAACGTCGCATTTAGGGCGAACTTACATTCGCCGACGCACTCGTGCAAAATTGAAAACTCCCTATGCGGTCCAGCCTAAAATTACTGTTTAAAAATTAAGAACACAGGATGACCACAAAATGGTAGAAAAGATAAGCCAGCCACTCCGAAACCAGATTAAAATGAAGAGTGGTCCGGCAAAATCCAACCTGCGCGGGCGTGCAGGAAATAAGAGACGACAACTGCAGAGAATCAAGTGGATGTACGTACGGCAGGGTCCTTTCGCGAGACGGGCAAGGGCAACCTTTTCGTGCATAGAAAAACCCTCAAAGTGCCTCGTCCAGTCGACGCAAAAGTACGCAACATCACCATGCAAGAGACAAGAGCTGGTTTCCGTGGAATGGGTTTGTCGCCACGTTACGTTTCGTCTCGTTTACGACGTGTTGCTACTACAGTACTGCGTAAAGAAGGAAGATTTGTGCTTAACGTCCCGTCGACAAGAGCTCATTACAACTGAGCTCAATTTCGGATAGAAAACGTCAAGCAAGAGGGATGAAATCGATCGTGCCGTTTTTGAAGACATTACCCCGCCATTCGCCTTAATCGATTTAGAAAAATCTAAATCTAGATTTCTGGAGATCTGAACCCAGTTCTTTTCGCACGGAAGTTCAGTGCCTGCGCCACATCTCTCATGTAAGTAGTGCAGCATACGGGAGAAGTGGATGCCAAGTACTGTTGTGCAAAAGTCAACTTTTCAGGAGAGCAAATTTAAAGTCAGCAGAACACTGTAAATTCATAATTTTATGTTTCTTGAATATTTTAGTATTATTATCACTATTATCACTATCGTTACACACACACACACACACACACACACACACACACACACACACACACAGAGAGAGAGAGAGAGAGAGAGAGAGAGAGAGAGAGTTATATCAGTCGTGAACAAGACGAACTTAATTATTACGGCCGCGCGGGATTAGCCGAGCGGTCTGCGGCGGTGCAGTCATGGACTGTGCGGCTGGTCCTGGCGGAGGTTCGAGTCCTCCCTCGCGAATGGGTGTGTGTGTTTGTCCTTTGGATAATTTAGGTTAAGTAGTGTGTAAGCTTAGGGACTGATCACCTTAGCAGTTAAGTCCCATGAGATTTCACTCACATTTGAACATTTTTTAAATATTACGAACGTTTCACATACAACAGTACACAAAGTACACAAGTAATAAAAGTTACGAAGCGGTGGTGGAAGACTTGACTGCCACGAGTACTTGAACGTAGATCAATTGACTGCCACAGCGCTTAACAGTTTCCTCCAGTGCAGTTACATTCAGCGCTCTCTCTGAGCTACCTACTCAACTAGAACCAACGCTACTTGACGGATTCAAAGGTCTGCCTCTTTAGTAATGAGATATGGTGCCTGTCCATTTTGCAATTTTTGTGATTAAACCGCTAGTAGACAGCGTTGTGCGCTGGGTTAATCAGGCGGTAAACGCAGTTGCCTCAAGTCATAATATGAACAGTCACTTAAAACTTGACCGACAGACAGACATTTGAAAGCAACAAGCACTGCACAAGCGTACCGCTCACCTTGGCCAGGGGCGGTGTACCCCTCTCCCGCCAGTGGCTCGCTTTGAACTGCCGCACAGCTACAACGGACTAGAGGCATTGTTTTTTAATCAGCCGTGAGGAGCCTGTCGAGACTGGGGTCGGAGTATTGACGCGAGGCGCGTGGTCGCGTTACCGGCATTAATGTGACCACAAAGAGTTAGTTTACACGTGAGAGACGGAACGTTAAAGCGAGTGATTACTGCAAATAACTGGAGGAATTATCGCTAGTCACGGACTTACCTTTATGAAAGGTAGAATCACGATTTCAACATTGGACGTGTAAAAATAAATAAATAAATAAAATTCAAAAAAAGTCGTGAAATAGAACTGTTATAATTCAGCAATTTCCAAGTTATTCAGTTTACATACTCGTAATAATGACTTTAGCCGTGGTCGTGTTGATTAAGGTAACACGGTCAGTTTTAGAAGCGAATACGACCAACGTAGGTGAGCTCTACTACTAATTAAACAGTCAGTTTGTCGAAAATTAATTAGATTGTGACATCAATTTAGTAGCAGAGAGCTGAGAATGAAAAGGCAATATACTAACACAGAGCTTACACCGCAAATTGAGGCAGGAATCCTTCAAAGATCGCTCAATGACCAATTCTGACTCAGATTAGAACAATTGTATCCAGTTAGGGAGACGGGAAGGAGATACCTCACGGACAAACACACCGACCGTAACTTACTGTCCAGCAGTCCCACCAATTTTCATTCCTTTGACTAGAAACACTCTGCTTGAGCAACGAGGGCACTGAATTTAGAGAAACGGCAGATGGCACTGTATCGTCCTGATAAGCGGGCCGCGTTAGCAGCTACGTCTAGTAATTCATTGGCAAGGTATGGTAGAAGGTGTGTAATATAGCAAGACTTCCGTCACGATCAACTTATTAATGTAAGGAGCAAATTACTCGACGTCGTGAACAGACGGCGTCGATATCAATGACATTTTGCTTTTGTTATGCTGGTATGGAACATGTTGCATAACAAATTCTATCAAGTCTCGACTAGATTTGCGGGAGAAGTTTCTTATACGGTTTTTAAACTAGTAGCGTTGTAGCGTTGTTTGCTTTGTTCCAGTGAATCAATTTGAATATAGCTCACTCAAACAATTCTTTGTTTGAATGGTTCATCCCTAATTGAAACTCGTCCAATTTCGATAAGCAAGAAGTTAGTTCTTTCTTTTACATCAGTGAACAAATGAGCATCTGAATTCAAAGACAACCGTACTTCCCCTAAAAGATAATCCAAGCGATACGCACAAACCTGTAACTATCGATGGACTACTTTTAAAAAGATCCAGAGATAGCCAAGTAACACATTTTTCGTTTGTTTCTAGTGAACACTGAACTGATTTTGTGTTACCATTTGTTACTGGGGATAAGTGAATGCACCACTTTACGCCAGAAACGAAAACAGCTACAAAAGCAAGTGTTGGAAACCGCTGGCTGTGCATACAAAAAGGGCATCGATTTCATCCTGTGTAGAGGTATGGAGAGTGTTTTTTGGGAATCAATTCGCTGATTATGTAAAGAAAGCCAAACAAGATCTTCGCAGACTGTCTAAAATTCGCAGAGGACATGGCAGTTACTACACACTCACCTTGAAAATGTACGAGAACAAATCACAAAAGTTTAACATCTAAGCAGCAAAAGTAGGATTACAAATACCATTAAAAGAACAGTACATGTCGAACATCAGCAATGTATCTCTCACAGGCTTCAAATACATAACAACATAATATCCACAGCAGACTGTTTTAAATATATAGGAAAATGGGTATCAAACAACATGAAGGAAAATATAGCAATAGAGATTAGGAAACGCAGAATGCAGAGGGCTTTTCAAATTACAAGAAAGGTTTCTACTAAAAAAATTCTTGATCCCGGAACACAAAAATGGAAACACTATGAAACAGCGGTCAGACCAGACATACCTTATCCAGTGGAAATTCTTGAACTGACTACGAAGGGAAGACTTGAAAAAATTAGAAAAAAAATGAAAGAAGAATCTACGAAAAATACTAGGACTCAAACGCAGCAGTGAATCAGAATACAGGTTAAGATATAATTCAGAACTGTATCTGAAAGAACAGATGTAATGAGAAAAGGGAGATTAAAATTCGATGAAAACATATGCATGACCAGTAATGACAGAATAAGAAACCTTTCTCGTGCAAAAGAATTACAAATTCAAAGTCACAATTCTGAGAAAAGTACGAAGAGATACCAGAAGCATGGGAGTCGACATGGACGAATAAGAAACAGGACACGTTTTAAAAGTAGCAATAGGCTTTAAAGACAGAAAAAAATCATGACCTGGAAGAAAGTGGATGCAAGAAGGGAAGGAACAACATCCTCGAAAAATCAAAAGATGTATAAGTCCAAAGGAAGCTACATCTGAAAACAAAGAAAAAAATAAATTTCAAAAAATGGAGAATACGATGATGGCACATGCTGATTTCCGCTTATAAACATCCACCCATATGAACAGAAGTTTGTGGTCGAAAACACTTTTAGTCTAATGGACATGTTGTGACTGTCTAGTACACACACCAAAAAGTTTTGCATTAAAAAATGGTTCAAATGGCTCTGAGCACTATGGGACTTAACATCTATGGTCATCAGTCCCCTAGAACTTAGAACTACTTAAACCTAACTAACCTAAGGACATCACACAACACCCAGCCATCACGAGGCAGAGAAAATCCCTGACCCCGCCGGGAATCGAACCCGGGAACCCGGGCGTGGGAAGCGAGAACGCTACCGCACGACCACGAGATGCGGGCAGTTTTGCATTACCCCGGTTCCCAGTCCCTTTGACTGTTCAGAGATGTCACTAAACCAGCCCAAAGATGAAAACAACCATGCATGAGCAGCGCCTATTAGACAGAGGGCGTCCAACAGCCGATTAGTTCAAACATTCCACCAAAAAGGAGGTACACGGCTCGAGTTGTCTGTACTTCAACCATGCCTTAACCTTCAGCAGCGCGGAACGATCGAGTCCGCATTGTTACTTTGTCCCTGGAAGGGCTCTCAACAAAGGGAGTGCCCAGGCGCCTCGGAGCTAACCAAAGCGATGTTGTTCGGACATGGAGAAGACACAGAGAGACAGGAACCGTCAATGACATGCCTCGCTCAGCCTCCCAAGGGCTACTACTGCAGTGGATGACCACTACCTACGGATTATGGTTCTGAGGAACCCTGACAGCAACGCCACCATGTTGAGTAATGCTTTTCGTGCAGCCACAGGAGTCGTGTTACGACTCAAACTGTATGCAATAGGCTGCACGATGCGCAACTTCACTCCCGACCTCCCTGGCGAGGTCCATCTTTGCAACCACGACACCACGCAGCGCGGTACAGATGGGCCCAACAACATGCCGATTGAACCGCTCCGGACTGGCATCATGCTCTCTTCACCGATGAGTGTCGCATATGCCTTCAGACAGTCGTCGGAGACATGTTTGGAAGTAATCTGGTCAGGCTGAACGCCTTAGACACACTATCCATCGAGTGCAGCAAGGTGGGTTCCCTGCTTTTTTAGGGTGACATTATGTGGGGCCGACGTACGCCGCTAATGGCCATGAAAGGCGCCGTAACGGCTGTACGATACGTGAATGGTATCCTCCGACCGATGATGCAGCCATACCAGCAGCAAATTGACGAGGCATTCGTCTTCATGGACGACGATTCGCGCCCACACTTGTGAATGACTTCCTTCAGGATAACGACAACGCTCGACTAGAGCGGCCTGCATGTTCTCCAGACATGAACCCTATCGAACATGCCTGGGATAAACTGAAAAGGGCTGTTTATGGAACACGTGACCCACGTGACACGTGACTCAACAATGCCGAGATACATGACTGAACATCACCATTTCAAGTCAATGATCGGTTTAATTGGACCAGAGAACCCAGTCCATTCCATGGAAAAACATCCCACACCATTATGGGCCATCAGCAGCTTGCACAGTGCCTTGTTGACAACTCGGATCTACGACTTCATGGGGAGTTCGCCACACACTAAGGCTACCAACAGCGCTTACCAACTGAAATTGGGATTTATGTGAGCAGACCGCAGTTTTCCAATCGTCTAGGGTCCAAAGGATGTGGTCACGAGCCCAGGAGAGGCGCTGCAGACGACGTCGTGCTGTTAGCAAAGGCACTCGCGTCCGTCGTCTGCTGCCACAGCCCATTAACGCCACATTTCGCCGCACTTCCTAACGGATTATTTCGTCATACTTTCCACGTGGATTTCTGCGGTTATTTCACGCAGTCTTGCTTGTCTGTTAGCACTAACAACTCCACGCAAACGTCGATCCTCTCGGTCATTAAGTGAAGGCCGCCGAACACTGCGTTGCCAAGGATCAGAGGCAATGCCTGAAATATGGTATTCTCGGCACTCTCTTTGACACCGCGTATGCGGGATTAATGAACTCCCTAACGATTTCCGAAATAGAATGTTCCCTGCGTCTAGCTCCAACTACAATTCCGCATTCAAAGTCAGTCAGTTCTCGTCTTGCGTCCATAATAACGTCCGAAACGTTTTCAGATGATTCATCTGAGTGCAACTGACAGTTTCGCCAATGCACTGCCCTTTTACACCTTGTGTACGCGATGTTACCGCCATGTCTATCGCTGTCCCACGTCTACTGTTACTTCAGTGTATGTAACTGAATGGAGAAATAGATATCCATCGACTGTCGACATCTAGAAGCGATAAAATTTAAACTGTTTCATGAATTTTATTCATAGTGGATGCTGTCGAACTCCGTGACTGTTCCTTTATCGAGTGTAGAAAAATATCCGCTACCAGTCACGATAAAAGGTTATTTATTTGTCACACGGCCGGTTTCGGGCTTGCGCCCATCCTCAGGTGTTTATACATTCATTTACATGTTTATACTGTTGGAGATCACTGTATAAATACAAAAAAATATTTGCTGGTGACTACAGAGATACAAGTGGTTCAAATGGCTCTGAGTACTATGGGACTTCTGAGGTCATCAGTCCCCTAGAACTTAGAACTACTTAAACCTAACTAACCTAAGGACATCACACACATCCATGCCCGAGGCAGGATTCGAACCTGCGACCGTAGCAGTCGCGCGGTTCCTGACTGAGCGCCTAGAACCGCGAGTGGTAAGACAGCATTTGACGAAAATATATGTGTATTTACATAAAGATGAAGCACCATTATTACAGTTATGCTGTGGTGACAGTTTTGCCACTTAGCTACACACTTACTGTCATTTTCACGTGCATATTTCAGTTTCACCGAGTATAGCTTCATATTTCACTATTAAGAGGTGCACTCGTGAAATACACTATGTTTACATACAAACATGTGGGCTGTGGTCAAAGAATTTAGATGTAGCAGATGTAAAGGTGTTTCGTTAAAATGAGGAGAAGAAACACGTTACTTAAAATTTCATTGCCTTTTTATTACCCAAATGTAGCAGAATAATTTTACGTCATTGCCAACAATTTGTGCGGCAACTGGGTATAAGAATTTTATTACATTATTAGTTTATAAAACTATACATATTTTACGTACGACACTTCATATTATAGTACTGTTTTAACTTTTATTACTCTTGGATCCGAAGATAGCTGTTTGCGACAGTCGAAACCAATCATCTATCAAGAGAGCTGTAATTGCTAAAATACTTAAAATGGTTTCTTTACACAATCACAGTCGTTTGCCTACAGTACTTGATTTCTAAAATTTTAGTTGGCGAAATGATAAAGATCACAAGTTCCGAGCCGGCCGGTGTGGACGAGCGGTTCTAGGCGCTTCATCTGGAACCGTGTGACCGCTACGGTCGTAGGTTCGAATCCTGCCTCAGGCATGGATGTGTGTGATGTCCTTGGGTTAGTTAGGTTTAAGTAGTTCTAAATTCTAGGGGACTGATGACATCGGAAGTTAAGTCCCATAGTGCTCAGAGCCATTTGAACCATTTTGAACAAGTTCCGATTTTTCAAAACTGCGATACCACTTACAGTGAGAAATCAGTTTTTACAAAATACTGTAGATCTCTCAGGTTGTTTCAGTCGTAAATTACAGTTACGTTCCGACCTAATACACAATTACTATTTTAAATCTCCAGTAACGACTTGTTCCAGAGAAATTACAAAAAAAAAAAGTGTTGGGAGGTGCAGGAATGCTGTACCCGACGAAATTAAGTCCTGTCCATATCATACACAAAAAATAATATCGTACTTTGTAATATGTTGATCTTGACTCGCTATGTTAGTTTTCCGCCTACAAAAACTCTTATTTTGACAAGTGCTTTCCTTTTTCAATTGGAAACAACAGGGCCTCGATTTTCAAAAATGGCTCTGAGCGCTATGGGACTTAATATCTATGGTCATCAGTCCCCTATAACTTAGAACTACTTAAACCTAACAAACCTAAGGACAGCACACAACACCCAGTCATCACGAGGCCTCGATTTTCCGCTGGGAATTTTGTCATTTCCTGCCAGTAGGAACTTTCCTTGACTTTTTCTTAGCTCCGGCCGGAAAGGTAATACCACCTGGAAAACAGGGCGATTTTTTTTTCCCCTACCGCGCGTGTTCTTTTGCTCCAGTTCTCATCTTTTGTGGCGCTCCTTTCAGGGCAAACTCGGCTTAACAGCGAGGGTGTGGCCGTACAAAGAGAGCAACTTATTTCACCCATGACGCGCCGGTGCACGCACGCCGCCGCCGCCGCCGCCGACGGCGACGCCTCGTGGGATTTAGGGCCACCCAGCGGCGGGGGAGGGTGGGCCATTGTCGGGATTCCGTCGCCCGGCCTGCAGTGCCCAGTCGCCCCACACAGCCGGCAGCTCTCGGGCGTGCCTAACAAGGCGCGGCGATCTGTTTATCTGCCGGCACGCAGCCGCCTACCCGATAAGGCCGGTGCTATCCCAGCCGAGCCGAGTCGCGCCGACAAGAGACTACGCTCGCAATAAAGGCAAAAACTCATCCCATAAATACCCGCCCTCCCTCCCTCCCTCCCTCCCACGCCCCGTTAATTTAAGCGCGAATATTCCGCTGCAATTCTTGAGGAGAAAATTATGCTGATGTTCGGGTGAGTAACCTCGCGGGATCGAGGAGGCGGAGAACGAGCCCGACGTGAGAGGAACAGACAGAGACAGAGAGTAACATTACTGTTATTACGGCTGCGCGAAGCATCGTATTCGCTTCGGCCAAGACGGCTTCAGCAGAAAAATAAGCATCATGAGTGCTTTCTCTGTAAAGAAATTGGGCGGCCAATATAAACGTCATAAATCAGAAGAAAGGACGCTGGCAAATTAGCCTCATACATTTAAAAAATGGAGAACACTTGACCATCTACGAAGTAGGCAATGAGTTATAAAACGGAAAGTAAGAAGTAATCCTCCTTTCTTTCTGTCAGCGGCTAAAGTATCAGGGATGCCACACAAGATCAGATCGTACAAGTATCGACCAGAAAATCTAGCTGTAGTTGCCTTTTCCGAGGACACGTCCCGCCTTTGGCCTTATGTTACTCAGGGAAACTATGGGATACTTATAAGGTCCTGTCATATCAATGTGACGAGCGCCTACGTTCGACGTCAGCGTGCAATAACCACTCACAGACGGCAGCACTAGCATTGGAACGTACATAAAGCGTGAAGGGGTAAAGCGCAAAACAGTGCAGTCGCTGTTGTAATGCGGAAACGGAGTGATTTGTATGACGTCCAAAAGGGCATTATCATTGGCTATCCGGCGAAAGGTAAAATCATTTCCGAAACGACTAGGTTTGTAAACTGTTCACGTGCTGTGAGCCGTAACAGTCGATTGAAACCCATTTAAAACACGTATTTTTCGATCCAATTTGAAATAAACAGGAATCACTGATGTAAATATACGTCAGTGGTATAGATAAATCTATACTTACAAAATTGATACCATAAAACTGTTTACTGACTTGTCGCTGTGTTGAGGTGTATAGCTCCTTAATTGGTAGGAATATTTAGGGTTTACGTAATTAGCTTAAATCTGAAACAAATGATCGAGTACATTGGTCAAAGTCATTTCTTTGTGTTAAAACAGTATCTAAATTAAATCTGTGGTATTTAAACGAAAAACCAACTGTGAGAATAAAAAAGATTAGAAAATTAAAATGTAAGCAGCGAAAATGTTGTAAGTGGCGTGTAAACATAAGCAGTTATTTAGGTGTTTTGTCAATAATAAAAAAAAGACCTATTTTGCCACATTCAGTGTGAGACTTGGTAACATATCATTGGTAGGAACATTTTCTGAACCATGTATCTTTTGCATTTTATAAAAATAGTAGAAGTATTGTTAGCATTTGAGTATTTACACACTTCTGAAATCTTAAATACTTAACAGTTCTTAAGTTTTAATTGTAATTTTATTAAAAAACCTTTATAACAATATCGAAGACTGTTCGGATTTGTATATAAAGGGGCAGCCATGTTGGCATGGGGGAGCAGTGTCTTATAAGATATTTTGCAAGAAGCACGTAATTGCTTAAGTGAGTGTTGTAAGCATGTCATTATAATTATGACATGATTTAGAATAAAGGTTCTGAAACATAATGTTTGTATAGATCATTCATGGTGTAAAAACTATGTTACAGCCGACAACGTGAGCTTGTGGCAGCTGCAGATACAGGGTGTCCAGAAAAGGGCTCCCTGATTTCAAAATTAAATATCTCGAAAACAAAGATCGATAGAGGAATGCAGTAAACGGTATGTTTATTGTGAAAGCTGTAAGACGTTTATACAGCAGTTTGAAATAATAGTTACAATTTGCAATCACATCACAATGTTTTCAAAATGTTCACCATTGGCACTACAGAGATGGCGCAAACGAAGAATGAAATTCGCCATCACATTTCGTAGTGTCTCGTACCGAAATGGATTCACATGCCACAAAGGTCGCCGATTCAAGCTCGTCCAGCGTGGCGGGATGCTTCGGGTAGACCATGTCTTTCACTGTGCCCCACAAAAAAAGTGACAGGGAGTCAAATCCGGCAAATATGGAGGCCAATCCATGCCTGCACCAGTAAATTTGGGATATTTCAAAGCAATGACTCGATTCCCGAAATATTCCTCAAGAAAGCGAAACACTTGTTCGGTCCGATGTGGTCGGGCTCCATCTTGCATAAACCATTCAGCACCTGGTCGATCCTCTAACGCTTGCTGTGTGGCGACAAATTGTTCCAAAAAAGCAACGTAACGTGCACCAGTGACCGTTTCTCGAGTGAAAAAAGGGCCAATAATGCCTCTGCTGCATACTGCAGCCCACACAGTAACTTTAGGAGAATACAGGGGTTTCGCTTCACAAACCGCCAGTTCTGCTTATTCACGTATCCATTCAGGTGGAAGTGTGCTTCATCTGTAAACAGATGCAGCCAACATCAAATCCTTCACTATCAATCATTGTGAGCATCTGATTAGCAAAGGCAACCCTTTGTTGCACAGCTCGTACGGGTATGGCCTGGTGCTTTTTAATTTTGAATGGAAACATGTGTAGGCTCTTTCTCAGTATTTTCTGCGTGCTGGAACGCTTCAAACCAGACTCAGATGCAATTCTACGGACGGATGACATTGGATTTCCAGAAACTGTGGCGATATTTTCAGGCGTAACTGCGGTTTGCTTGCGGCCAACATGCCCCACTAGATCATCAGTTACGCTGCCTGTTCATTGAAATTTTGCGAAGAGCGTAAGAATGGTTTTAGCATCGGGTCCTTTTGGAACATTAAATAGTGCTTGAAAACTTCGCCTTGTTGCCGTAGGACTCTCTTCTAACCTGTGGTACTCTAGCACCAGAAAAACCCGTTGTTCAATGGAGTACATCGTTTTAATCTCTTCCTTCGTTACACTAACCTCCTTTCACGTTTCAATAGTGGAACTGATCGCTCTGGGCTTCGGATCACTATTTATACTAGGCATTACGTATGGCGATTATAGCGCCATCTGTTAGCAGCTTTTGCAACTATTATTTGAAACTGCTGTATAAACTTCTTAGAGCTTTCACAATAAATATACCGTTTACTGCATTCCTCTATCGATCTGTGTTTTCGAGATATTTTATTTTGAAATCAGGGAGTCCTTTTCTGGACACCCTGTATAAAGCAAATGGATGAATACATCCTACAAAATTATGAGCTTTGTTAATAATAATATCACAGCCGCCATGGTTAAAATATACTGTGCATGGTAAAACTGCGCTAATCCAAAACCGCCGCCGAAGAAAATGTGACAGGGCTGAACGACGCTGTGGAGACGTGCGAGTAAACGTGCAATTGTTCAGCAACTGACCGCCCAGACGAACCACGGGGTTACCAACAGTGTCCAGTCAATGACTGTTCAAGACACGTGACTGCGTATGGGGTGCCGCAGCAGCCGCCGTGGGCTGTCTACCGGAGACGAAGGCTGGAATTTGCACGCCAATAGAAAATGGGTCAAATGGCTCTGAGCACTATGGGACTTAACATCTGAGGTCATCATTCCCCTAGAAATTAGAACAAATTAAACCTAACTAACCTAAGGACATCACACACATCCATGCCCGAGGCAGGATTGGAACCTGCGACCGTAGCAGTCGCGTGGTTCCGCACTGAGCACCTAGAACCGCTAGACCACCGCGGCCACCCTGCACGCCAATAGCGCAACTGGTTGTCCACTGTATGGTAACAGATGGTCTTTTCAGATGACCTCTGGCGTGTACGGCGTGAAGCGTATGAAAGCGAACATCCTGCAGCAATAGTTGGAAGGGTCCAGGCCAGGGGAGGGAGCGTTACGGTCTGTCTGGGAAACGTTTTCGTGGCATTCCCTGGTTCATCTCGTTACTGTGGGCGGCACAATGGATCAACGCAAGTTTGCATCTAGCCTTGGGCATCTTGTCAATCCCTAAACGCAGTTTGTTTTTCCTCGTCAGGATGGTACCTCCCAAGAGGACAATGCAACGTGTTATACAGCTGGTTCAAAGAACACCAGGACGGGTTTATCGTAACCCCTACAGCCACGAGGCTCCCCGGATTTAAACTCAATCGATAATAATGTATGGGTCCACCTCGACCCGGCTGTACGCGCAGCTGCCGACATGGGTCCACTGCCCCGTGGGTACCTTCCACAGCCTCACTGGCTCCCTCCCTGCGCGCGTCCCAGCGGTCCGCGCTGCTAAAGATGGTTATTCAGGCTTCTACCAGGTGGTCACAATAGTGTGACTGGACGAAACTTTTGGATGGTAGGCCGACGATTTCGATTCTGCTCCTCCCGCTAGCCAGTCCAATGTGACAACCAATACGCCATCTCGAGATGTGAAGATATGAGAAGCTCAAGGTGTATTCTGAAAGGTATGGATTAAGTTATTGCTGTATAAAAAAAAAAGAAGAAGAAGAAGAGAGAGAGAGAGAGAATTCGCAAATTATGATCTCTCTCTCTCTCTCTCTCTCTCTCTCTCTCTCTCTCTCTCTCTCTCTCAGCAACGATACGAGCTAGCTGTAAAGGTGAAAATACACAGGAGACTTTGACAGAGGGCAGACTGTAACGACCCAGTGCCTGCGGACGAATATCTCCAAAATGGAAAAGCTGATAGGAAGTTCGAGTGGTACGGTCGTGAGCATCTGTCGAAAGTGGTTCGAGGACGACGAAACTACGGAATAGTGACAAGATGTTGGTCGTCCACACATTGTCAAAGAACGTGGGGATCGGAGTCTTGCCTGCTCTGTAAAGTAGGATATGAGGCGATATGATGACATACCATAATGCTGGTGCAGACGCAAATGTTTCGGAGCTCATCGTTCAACGCGCACTTTTGAACGTGGGGCTCTGCAGCGGACCACCTATACGTGTTCCCATGTTGAGCCAACAACACTGCACTGACAAATACGATTGCAGTGGCCACGGTATCACCACCATTAAACCGTGGGTCAACAGAAAACTGCAGTCCCATAGGGGCAGTATCACGCTCGGGGCACATTCACCTCGGCTTCCATGGGAACTGTAGTAATCAAGGAAACCGTGAAACTTTTGATTACGGGAACATTATTGCGGACTATCTGCACTTCTACATGCTCGACGTCTTCCCCAATGCCAACTGGTTCTTCCAGCAGGATAACTATTCGTGTCACAAGGCCAGAATCGCGATACAGCGGCTTCAGGAGCACGACACCGAACTCGCCCTGATGTCTCGATCACTACAGCCACCTGTCCTGAACCCAATGCTACACATCTGAGATGCTATCGGGCGCTGTTTCCTTGTTCCGTGCCTACAAACCACCGGACCAAAATTGCCCAAAATTTAGCGGAACTGCGTCAGCTGCGTGTAGACGTCTGGTGCCACATACTTCTGGAGGACTTGTCGAATCCATGACACGCAAGATCGTTGTTGAAGCTACACGCTTTTTTGTAACAACCTAAATACACGCATTAGCCGATAACTAGTTGCAGGAAGAATGCTGTACATAACACTTCCAACAGAAATTAAGTGAACCCTTACGGAAGTCTCATTTACAACTGTAGTAAGTGTTAAACCATACTTGTAATAACGAAGCTGCATTCTTCACATTTATTCTCGAAAATCAATTGAAACTGATTCTTCACCGAGTTTTCTCTTAGAAACTTAAATGAACCCGTAAAGCATCTTGTACTATATGACGGTACTTGCCAGTTGATAGTAGATCATGTTGACAATCAGTGGCACAACCTTCTTGATCTAACGAAAGCTGACTTCCTTGCATTTAAGAAGTTAATGCCCTAATTATGTGACACAAGCACACCATCTCCTATCATTTCTATAGTCGGTATTTTGCCTAGTTAAATGCTGTTATGTTATGCTACAAGCCTCTTTGACTTCGCCCAATTTCTGTACTATTTGTTTCAGTACACTGTGGATGTCAAATCTGTTTTCTATCGGAATCTGCTTTTCTTAAGCCTATGCAACTGCGTACCAGGCTACAAGTTAAACTTATGTATAGTATGAATTATCAAAAGCAACTGTTGTGTAACATTTCCAGTGCTGCGATGGCTTTATGGGCACGTTTCGAAAGGTAACTAATAATAATTTCTGTACCCAACATCACCAATCCGCAAACTGGTTTGTCTCACCCATCTTCAGGTACATTTTGACCTTTTTTTTCTACAAAGTGTTTCCGCATATGTTCTCTCAGGCCATTTTGTAACGTTTCTTACTTTAGTAGCTTATTTGTTCAAATTACTGATATTCAAGTCCGTCTGTCTTGCAAACAACTTTCTGTTCAGTTTTTTTCCTTATTTCTGTTGTGCCGCTAGATTTCTGACACTCCCCTTTTTTCATTTTCCCTCTATTGAACTTTCATTTTCACATTGCTGCCCTTATAAGAACCTCCACAATTTTCTTCTTATCGATGTAAGACAACATCGTTTACTGTATCACACTTGCTTCATTATGTTCCTATCAATCGGCACACTCGCTAAATATTGCACTAGGTTCTCACGGACATAATTAAACACCTTAATGCCGTAAATATTCCCGGTTTGGCTTCAAGTAATGGGTGACTTCCAAAACTTCCTTTCAATAATAAAGTCTGTTGTATTTTCAAATAAATTCAAATTACATTTCTTTAAAACTGTGAAATGTTTCGTTGCTGAAACACCAAATGCGCCGACGCGATGTCCTAAATAAATAAATACACTATATAAAGTATACGGACACCCCCGAAAACATAGGTTTTCCGTATTAGGTGCATTCTTCTGCCACCTAGTGCCACGTACTCCATATCAGCGTCCTCATCGTCATTAGACATCGCAATATAAATCATTACTGTGATGCCGTACCGCTGTAATTCACCCTCGTTACGTCTTTAGGGAATGAGAAAGGAAATAAAGTCTATATGTAGGTGGTAAATAGGGCATTGAAAACCCGTTCCTCGAGGACCCAAGTAGAGGATTTATTAGATGAAAAAAATTTTATACTGGAAGAAGATACTAAAGCCTTGCACTAATCTGGCATCATGTACACGTATCTGCCAACAAACTTATCTGGACTCTTGTTACTCTTAATAATAATAATAATAATAATAATAATAATAATAATAATAAGTTGCGCAGGCAAAGCACAAATACATAATCGAAAAACACGGTTACTATATAAATACGTGGCGCGTGAAACGCGCACGGGTCTAGTACACACCTCGGTGCCCTGCACCTTCAGCTTCATGTGATCCTCCCGCGTCGTCTTGCCGTCTTTGCGTTTCTTCCAGCAGTAGCCGTCCCGCCGGTAGCGCACCTTCTTGCGGGAGTACAGCAGCATCGAGCCGCTCTTCGGTCTGCAACAAAACACAGTACGACACGTCAGACGATAAGCCACACACTAAACATTTCCTACATCACACATTCAAATCAGCACTGTTTTCTCATATACATGGCTCGAGAGGGCCTAAAATTACGAAAAAAATACAGCATCAGCAAAGATATGTACGCCAGAGTAGATTTTCTTTCGGCAGCGCAATGTGCACTATTTTCCTTGAGCATTAAAACTACCTGCCGTATCGGGACCTTCCGCGTCCAAATACCCCATCTGCTGAGCATGCAGGCATGACTCACGACCCCACTGTCAAGCTGGAGGGAGCGTTGTTTACGTGCCTCGATACCCGGAATGTTCGTATTTTGGGGTCAAATGCTCTACCTGCGGAAAGTACAGCTACAACCCACCGCCACGCCCTCAAAGCTGTGAGAGCGGGTCGTGAGCAGTGCCTGGAGCATTTGCCAGGGAAAGGTTCGTTTTTTGAGTCTCAGTTGGGCACAAAGTTTCAATGTGCCTGGAAGTTTCAAGATACATGTAACTTAAATGAACTTCATAACACAGATTTGGTTAACGGCAAAATTGGAGTTGTGGAACTCGTGTACCATATAAACTTAAAGCCTGCACGGCACGAGGCCACCATATACTGTATAACTGCTTACCGCCAAGGCGTAGAAACGGAGAAGTGCAGCTGATATTCTGGGGCATCTTCCTCCAAGTGACTTACATACGAGTCTACAAAGTATCAACAATGGCTGCTGAAGGAACGTCAAGAACGAGTCGTCAACAACTAGATCGTGTTTATGTTCAGTGGGAAAAACGTAAAAGTCTGGAAACTACTGCTTATCCGTTATTGGTCGAAAAACAGTTGCACATTCCTCACCACAGGTGGTCAAACATCGTCGTGCTTACTTATATAAGCTAATGGCTGACAAACCCGACTTTGCCCGGGTATTCATTTTGCCAGTTTTCTGTTAAAAACGAAAACAAAACAATGTACTGTGTCTGTAGTGTAATATCGATAAATTTTATTTTAATGTATTCGTGAAAACACCTTTGAAATTGCGTATATAAAGCAATTTTGGAAACGTCTCTTCATAGCTCCATAGACGACTATTGTTCTCGCCTATAGCCGTTTATACTTCGCATTTGAAAGCTGCTAACAGCGCTGCAAAGCTTCAGGAATTTTAATTAAGTTGACTCGGCTGTACTAGTGTTGCTAGTAGTAAAGAATTAATATATTAAAATTTTATGTATGACGCGGAACTTTTTCACGCATCTCAATGTTTATGACGTCATACCTCTTGAATTATGTGTCGTACGAACAGTGTTAGTCGCAAAAAATAACATCATGTACAACGCGGCAGTTTTCACGCATCTCAGTGATTATGACATGATATCTCCTGAGCTACGTGTGGTACAACGACTTATAATTTTATAGGTGCACTTAGCGGCAAATGTGGATACTGTCTGCGAAATTTACTGCGAATATTGTTAGCAGCACAGAAGTAAAAGAATTTAAACGTCACGCATGCGGCGGCAGTCTTCTGGCATCTCATTGTTTACAACGTCTTATCTCGTGAACTATGATATGTAGGTGGTTCTCACCCTTACAATGACTATTGCCTTACAGTAAGGTTTGCGGGGTTGTGTGCAACAAGTTTGGCTGAAATTGATCCAGTCTTTTAGGAGTGGATGTGGAACATATAAACATGAATTTATATAATATTTCTATCTATTTGATTATTTAGCGCTGGTAACTGTGAGGTTTGAAAGTGGAGTGTATTAGTCGATCGCGATATTATTGCACCTGGAAGTGAGGGCGTTTCCTCCGGCTTATCGTGAGTTTTTATCGTGATATTTCAAAGGACACGCTGAACCACCTAACAGTGTATATAAAACTGTTTGAAATCATTCACAACGCGATGCGCTTTTCTTGGTCACCATTGTACTAGTTTAATGAAACGTCACCGCGAGTTTCCGGTAACGACGACGGGAGGCCAAGTGTAATAATACTGTCGTCGGGTAGTAATGTCGTATTTGTATGTTACTGTGTTGTTCCTGTTGTTGGTGGTGGTGGTGAGTGAGGGCAACGGCAGAAACTGAAATACGTCATGAGCATTTATCTGAAACAGCGGCAGTGTTTCCGGCTCTGATACCCTCTCTGACGTCTCTGTTGCAGTTCCGTTCAGATTGCCCTTAAGATGCGTAAGTCGGTATCACTTGGCATGCCATCGACGGCGTAATTGTGTCTATTACAGGTTGCTGCGTTTTGGTTTCTGGACTTTGGAAGCTAAGAAAATGGCACAGTAGGCAGGTTAGACAAAAAATTAGTCACCCTCAGCGTACATCATGCTAATGACTCTAATCCTGAAAGCAGTCACATTTCGGTGAGGAAGAGTGTGCACAAGTGTCGTCAGGTATGCGCTATGCAACTGAAGAAACTCGTTGACAACTAGATTATTGGTTATTAGTTCGAGAGAGAGAGAGAGAGAGTTAGAGAGATAGAGAGAGGCGGGGCTGGGGGGGGGGGGGGGGGCGGCAGAGAGATGGATTTCGAGTTCTTTCTAGTTCTACGTTTCACCCTCCGTTTCAAATTGTTTCAGACATTTTCTATGGGTTTAAGATGGATTGACTTAGCGGCAAAGTCGATATGTGAAAAGGCACCTGAGAATTCGTCAAACCACGAACGTACTCATGCAACCCTGAGAAATGGCTGTTATTTTGTAGGGTGTGTCCACAGCTTACTCATCACGGAGATATCGAAGACGGAGCAACACTTAGTCACCAGAATGTTGGGAAACGTCCTGGGTCGTGTTCGCGGTAACATGAATAAGTGGGCCCAAGTCATGGTACGAGAAACTCCACTAAAACATCAGGGAGCCACCTCCAGCGTGGATTGCACCCTCTACCGCCTGTAGGCGGAAGGCGTCACTGGGCTGCCGGTTCACTCGACGACCTGCATCGTTAGATCAAAGGTGAAACCCCGACACATCGGAGCGCATTACATTCCTCTGGTCGGCTGCCGTCCAGCTTCTGTGTTGTTCCGTCCACTGCAGAAGTGCAGCTTTATGTGGCGCTGCCCCTTTTGCAAGGCAGCCGACTCCGAAAAGTTTACTTCATACAGTTCCTTTCGTCATGTTAACACGGAAATGGGTTGACATGAGGGTGTCTTTACCGACAGCAACAAGCCCTACCGGGTCTGGGACCGATTTTCATTGACTAGGCGTGACTATCGTTTCCGGTCTCCATCGGTTACGACCACTATTTTTATGCCATATTACATGGCGGCGAGGGGTACACGAAGGTTTGTAGACACGTT
Source organism: Schistocerca gregaria (assembly GCF_023897955.1). NCBI lineage: Eukaryota > Metazoa > Arthropoda > Insecta > Orthoptera > Acrididae > Schistocerca > Schistocerca gregaria. The sequence goes on from NC_064922.1 coordinate 664,639,318, forward strand.
GGGAGCCCGCATTGAAACGCCGTCACATCGGGCAGCTTTATTCACCTTGTAGTCATGGCCACGACCATAAACGATTGCCCCTTCCTACTACTGTACGCATCTCTCCACGCGGACCTATCTTACTGCGCTCATTTCATACACTAGACTGGCACAAATACCACGCTTCACTGTCATGTCTTATGTCAGCACCAGCGGTGTTGCCATGTTGAACACACCGGTTCTCGTCAAATCATGGAAGTTGACCAACGTTGGGAATGGCTGGCACTTGGATGGGTAACCACGTGCTGTTGACAACTTTCCCTTTGCCTTACGCAAAGCAGAGGAGGGGCGGCGGCGCAATGCTCCCAATCACCAAACTCTGCGCCTGTGTCGTGGATCAAATTCCAAACATCTCCGCAAAACCGTATGAAGTGACGGCAACTGACATTATTGATGGCGATCCGTCCGTCCGATAGGGAGATCACGCTCGGAGGCACCTTTGGTGTTATTGGACAGGGCTAGGCTATATGCCGGCACCGCGTTTCACTGTGTCCTCCTGTCATCATCACCTTCACCCTCGTTCAACACAAACATGACACTACACTACACGCATCCATTAAAGTCACCTACACTTACCAGATGCACTTAAACCCACAACTCTCACATTTCGCTAAGGAAATGTGCCAGTGTCTGCGAAGGACAGAAAACTTTTCCAACTAGCGTCCGAGACCGCCCTTTGGAGTCTCCCAGCCAACTATACCGCACATATGACTTTATTACACTTATATCTGCGGTGGATGGTCACATACTCGCCTGGTAGCAGTATCACCCTTATCCACAGCGCTTCATACTGACCAAGTTGCAAATGGTTATTTTTTTGTAAGGACGTTGACTACACCATGTGCACTTTTATTTGAAATATGAGACTACTACATTTCAAGTGGGATCGTAAGAACCTTTATCAAGGACGCTATCAGATGATGCATTATCCAGACAGACGTGTGGAATATGAGATGTTACATGATTACAGTGGTTAACTGTGACATAAGTAAAAGAGATACCTTGCAAATGCACAACGGGACGAAATTAGTTAGTAGGTAAAGCATGCAATAAATGTATACACTCATACTTATAAATTCAGGATATTTGCAGAAAGTGGTGCCACACAACGTAGCACTACACAAAACTGGCGCTAACAGCATAGGCACATAGGGAACACACACTACACAGATCTGTAAGTCCACGGTATTAGTGGTAAGTTGAGAAAACCGTCCGGAAACACTTGTGCTACAAAACGCCACTGTTTCCTGCGCATGTACCACAACATCAATATGGAACATGATCAGGCACACGTACACAGGCCGCACAACGAGTTGGCATACTCTGGATCAGGTGGTCGAGCAGCTGCTGGGGTATAGCCTCCGATTCTTGTACCAGTGCCAGTGGGGGCTCGTGAAGTGTCCTAGGGGTTTGAAGACGTGCAGCGATACGTCGACCGAGAGAATCCCAAACGTGCTCGATGGGCTTTAGGTCTGGAGAACAGGTAGGCCACTCCACCTGATATCTTCTGTTTCAAGGTACTCCTCCCGATGGCAGCTAGGTGGGGCCGTGAATTATCATCCATCAGTTGGAAGTTGGGACCCACTGCTCCCTTGAAAAGGCAGACATACTGGTGCAAAATGACGTCCCGATACACCTGACCTGTTACAGTTCCTCTGTCAAAGACATGCAGGAGGGTGCGTGCACCAATCATAATCCCACTCCACACCATCAAACCACGACCTCCCTACAGGTCCCTTTCAAGGACATTAAGGAGTTGGTATCTGGTTCCTGGTTCACGCCAGATGAAAACCTGGCGGGGATCACTGTTCAGACTATAACTGGACACGTCCGTGAACATAACCTGGGACCACTGTTCCAATGACCATGTACTGTGTTCTTTGACACCAGGCTTTACGGGCTCTCTTGTGACCAGGGGTCAGTGGAATGCACCTTGAAGGTCTCTGGGCGAATAAACCATGCCTGTTCAGTCGTCGGTAGTCTGTGCGTCTGGAGGCAACTGTTCCAGTACCTGCAATACTCCGTTGCCGTCTGCGCACACTGATGGTGAGATATCGATCTTGTTTTGGTGTTGTACACTGTGGACGTCCCGTACTGTAGCGCCTGGACACTTTTCCCGTCTTCTGGAATCGTTGCCATAATCTTGAGATCACACTTTGTGGCACACGGAGGGCCCGTGCTACGACCTGCTGTGCTTGACCAGCCTCCAGTCGCCCTAGTATTCTACCCCTCTTAACGTCATCAATGTGTGTTCTTTGAGCCATTTCCAACACACAGTCACCATCAGCACGTCTGAAAACGTCTGTACTTACTCGCTGCACCGTACTCTGACATGCACCGACACACCTCTGTATATGTCGACTGCTGCCAGCGCCACCGCAGGTCAAATGCACCACATGGTCATACCCCGAGGTGATTTAAACCCGCAAACCGCCCACCAGAACGTTATTTTACCATGTATCAGCACTATCCGTAATTTATGAGAATGAGTGTAAAAAGAGGCCTGCGCAGGTGAGAGAATTCCTCATGATGCTCGTCTGTCTTAGAGAACATAAACACACTTACAATTTTGAAACGTTATACTCCCGGGAAGGGTTGTCTTGCGGTGTTAAACTGAAGGGTTTTGAAGTGTTCATCTGAAGAGATCTATAGGATGAAATTCCTGAACTACGCTTCAAAGGACTTTTGATAATTAAGATTACAGCGCAGAAACTGTTCATATGCCTTCGATGAAAATTCTGGTAGATTATCCACAGTCTCCGATCAGAAATCTAACGAGTAGTATCGCTTCGATCCTCTTCAGAAGGATATATCTGGACCATGCTTGAATTCATATAAAGACGTAATTCGGCAGATACCTGGTTGCGGCAGCCCCTAAAAGAATTTGATTTAGGAGATTTAGGTACTGTCGTTTAGATGGCAAACGATGAACCAAGGTATCAACTGATATAAAATAATTAAGTCTTTCGAAGTTTGGATGACGGAATTTATAAAAAGAAATGATTACACAACAACAGTGAAAATTACAAAAGCCTCACAATAGTGAAGAGTATTGATTTCAGCACCGCGGCATTTTACTGTATATAACTGTACGGTGAAAGGAATATTGTAGCCTTCTGTGATTAGATTTGACTCATTTTCCTCGGTTAGGAGTAGATGTCACTCTTGGGGGTGTCAACCGTCAATGTGCTTTAAGTTTTCTGTCACTCGAATACTTGAAATTCTTTGTTGTCTGATGTAAATCATGTGCCTGGAGTGTACTACCATGATCCAAAGTGTCAGTAAAACCTGAATTGCGTTCCGCTTGATTTATATGCCACCCATTTGACGTAAGTTTGTTGCATGTCCCGGAATCTCTTTTCAGAACAGCCATTTGACTATGCAAAATGGTTACTACAAGTGACCACTACAGAACACTGCTCGATAGGGCTATCAATCCCAATTTAAAACAACGATGGTAAAAAAAATCAGGAAAAATATGGTTACAGTTTACAGTTTTTTAACGCTGCCGAGTTCAAATTTATTACCATAAATGACATTTATTAAAGCAAGTTTCAACTTGAAATTATGTAACGAAGATTTTTGTACCGGACCAGAGCGCGACACTCCAATTCAGCGACTATGGTCCCTGTTAAATAACAATGAAAGATCTAAAATAGGGCTTCAGTCACGAGTAATAAAGCGCGCGCGTGTTTATACTTGAAATGGTGTGACCAAAGTTCTTGTTGGACGAGGATTCGAACCAAGTACCAAATCGGATTGCTAAATAAGAACAACCAATTTTTCACCAGAAGTGAGCTTACAAACTACAATGACGTGATGTAAAAAAATGTCATAAACTGGGAAGAAGAAATAATCACAAATCAGAGAAGCAAAATGTACAATAAAATCTTGCGCAATGACCAAAAACTAGGACACAAAAACCTGTGTACGAAATGTACCAATAGAATGAATGCAGAATAAGTTCAATTTGAGCTTCTAATAACATGAACGGAGAAACAATCGCGATCATAATGTGGAACAAGTAATACAGAACGCGCATAGTAATGTCTCGAATATGTCATCATTGTTCAGTCTATGAAAACGAAAGGGATAAAAATTATCGTCAACTAGTAAAGATTACAGTGTAACTCCTGGTGATGCTTTGTCAGTAAAAACGAAAAGCGCTTGATGAACGAGCTTTTAGATTTTCAGACAGCTTAAGACATAGAGAAACCAATGTAACGGAGAGGTTTATCTAGGTGAGCATGAGGAGGAATTTCTTTGCAGCTCCTGGCAATTGGTGTGTTTAGCTCACAGTTTATTTCCTTCTTTCACACTAACAAAATCTTAAGGCTATCAGGAATCTCATATAATAACTATCTAAGTGTAACTGTTAGAACAGACAGCCATGTTAAATGCTACAGTACGTGCGGCCGAATCTCACTAAATGGGCAACGCTAATAATCGTATTTTCACATCATCTATAGCGTCCTTAACAAAGGTTCTTACGATCATGGTACTTATTGGCACAAGTGTCTAAGACGTGAATTCCGTACGACAAAAGAGAAAGTGCGGACCTTACGGGGGGTTTTGTCACTGTGCCAGCGTTCAGAACACTAAATATACTAGTCTCATATTCAAATAAAACTTTAACCGGAAGTCGTTTAATCGATTAAGGAAAATGCTGGGATTTCTCCTTTCCTCTGAAAGGGGAGTCTCTTTCCATCCCAATCCTAGCTTCTCCTTCACCTCCAAGGAGCTCGTCGTCGATGTGGTGTTTAATGCTAACGTTCCTTTTTTTCCCCTTTTTCCCCACTGAATGTAACGAAAGTTAAATGGTCACAGTTCATTCATTTTCCAATAATCGGGTGAACCATAACGTCAAAACCTCATTCATCAAAGCCTGTTAGCCTTCTTGAATGAGGCGAATGATTCATGTCGAACGGATCCTCCTTCAAAAGAGAAGACCATTTTCTGTCGCGATTTCTTCTATGAACCTATTCCATACAATGCACAAATGTCTCCGGCTCCCTTCGCTGCCTGAAACCCTCGATCAAATCCAAAATGTCACAAATTTTAGACTTTTCTAACGCTTAAACAATAACCACACAACTTTAAATTGTACAACATTCAACAAGTCACGCCATGAACAATTAAAGAACCACAAACAAAAAATGACGTTTGATAAATATACATGTAGCAACCTGCGTGACAACACACCAAACATAAAATCTTCATAAACTTACACACCAACCTAATTTTTTCTAGCAAATTTTTCCCTGGTAGATTCCGAGTATGTACTTCAACATTCTTCACATCATATGCCGCATAAGAAAATGTCACAACGCTCTTGCCTATGTAACTATATGTGACGAAATGCGATTTAAACCAATTAAAAGTAGGATGTGCTTAATATCTCGCATTTATAACCGTTATGTGATTGTATTTCAGTGAGTACAAAATAAAATTTAAAGTATTCACTGAGTAGCTGAGGCAGCTGGTTAATATCGATGCGGACGAACAAGGAAATGAATGTTTTGAACAGGCTGTAATCCACCTCTAGAGTCAAGACAATGATCCAGTGCATCCTTCATTACACAAAATCATAAGTCACTTGCATGAGTGCTTCAGTGCACTCTTGGAATGGTTCCAGTTTCTTATGCTTAAGATCTGGGATCGATCACACTTCTGGTAATAATTTTTAACAAGTACGAAACGATCTCACTTCGCTACCGATTGGAGGAGAATCGGTGTAATTTGGGCCATGACAAAGGCGAAGTCATGGCAAAGAGAAACTCTGCCCTATCTAGCTGTCTTAACCATAAATTTTATTATATTAATTAATTAGTTCTCCTGTAACGACTCAGGGGACTTATTTATTATTATATTTGAACGAGAGATGTTGAAAATATTGATGCTGGACTGGGATTCGAACTCATATCTTCACTTTTGTGAACCGGCCGGGGTGGCCGATCGGTTCTAGGCGCTACAGTCTGGAATCGCGCTACCGCTACGGTCGCAGGATCAAATCCTGCCTCGGGCATGGATGTGTCTGATGCCCTTAGGTTAGTGAGGTTTAAGTAATTCTAAGTTCTAGGGGACTGATGACCTCAGAAGTTAAGTCCCATAGTGCTCAGAGCCATTTGAACCATTTTTTTTTCACTTTTGTGATATTTGACCCCTTAGGAGCATTACATGTTCTTAGTTCCGTTGTTCAAAACTCCTCAAAGTCTCGACGAAAGCTGCGTGTTTGGGTTCGAATACTGGTCCGGCACAAAAGTTTTATCACGTCATTTCAAGCTTTGCAAGCCCACATCAAACTAAAGGTGAAAAATAATGAAAATTTTAGCCTCTCTCCACGCGTTGTCAATAGTAACAATTGGTGTTGCTTTCAACTCCCAGTGAGACACACAATTTTTCATTATAACGTTTCAGGTTCTTTGTGTCTAGTCAACAATGATGACATCGTGCGGGACCGACTCTCAGATAGCACTGAATTTTCGTCACGTTGTTTCCATTTCAAACATAAGCACATCTCACTGTTATGATTTAAACTTATTTTTAACGTCTATTCGTGGCTTAGGAAACAACGGCAGTAGGTGCCGGTTTCGAATCCCGATAAGGCAAAACTTTTCGTCTCGCCAGTTCAAATTCGACCATCACGGCACTAGTGAAAATGTTCGATACCTAACGTTTATCGTGTTTAGAAAAAAAAAAAAACACAGAGTATTAGGTACTGGGTTCGAATCCCTGTCCAACATAAATTTCAGTCCCGTCGTTCCCAGTTAAACATGCGCATACTTTTTTACTTGCGATTGAAATTCTATTTCAGACCTTTCGTGATTAGTTAAGAACAATAGTTCTTGGATATGAGATACGGGTCCCAGCCCAGTAGAAAAATTTTCGTGACGTAATTTCAGGTTCTGAATTGCGCTATAAAATGTCTTTTGTTGCAATAATTTTGAGTTTAAAAGCGTTAAATACTTTGTCGTCTCTAATAAGGTGTTTCCTCATATTTTCAATATCGTGGTATTAATTTGCATCTGCAACACAGGGCAATATTCCCTTGTAGTCTCCTGTAATAACCATTTTCTATAGTGAAACGACTGTACCGAGAATATGTTAGGCAACCTGTAAGAAAGATAAGGTACGTGAACCGCGTACAAATCAGGCGAGGTGATACGCAATTCATATCGGTCGAGTACTTTCGAGTATAATACTACCTGTGCAGATAAGGAGGCTGTAATGCGAGCGCGACAAGAATTTTATTCTTTCCGTATTACGGATTATAAGGGCAAGAACGGGGGTCGGACGGAATGCTAACGTCATGTGATGTGTTCTTTCATCTGTTCACGATAAGATATATGGATTAAGCTTACACTTCGAATTCTGCGCCCTACTGAATTTGTTCAAGAAAAGCGAATACTTTACACATACGAAACATTTCCAGAATCAGCTATGACTTTTCCGAAATAGACCATTCCAGAATTTGCCTTACGCGATGCTGTGGAAGCACAGAAAACCTAACCTCGATGACCAGACAGTGATTTGAACCGCCATCATTTGGAACGCGCCTTACCGCTGCGTCGTCTCACTCGATTTGTACCGACTGTCAAGGACAGCCAACTCTAGCTAGAGGCACTTTCCCCGGCGTTGTTGAATTGGGATGTAAAATCACTCCTACAATTCAACACATTAAATTTCACACTGAGTTCAATTACCAGTGCCATTTTCTAAAAGCGGTGTCATAAATTACTTTTACAGTAACTGTGAGAATGAAATCAATAAAACAACATTTTTAACTAAATAATACACTCGAAACGGATGACTGGCCGCGCGCATTACCATATCGATACACAATTAACAGCTAGCTCGGCCGCCCATGGTCGTTGTTAGTTCACTGCGTGCGAGAGCACTCTGTTTCAAAGCTGTAGCAGCATTTTAGCGAAAAAGTTTCCTTTACTACACTTCTATGGTCACAGATTTTTTTGTCATCAGACTGCCGGTTTCGGTCTATAATGACAATCTTCAGAAGGACATGATTTTATGAAACAGATCTAAAGACAGTCATTATAGACCGAAACCGGTAGTCTGATGAAAAAAAAAAAAAAAATGTGACCATAGACATGTAGAAAAGGAAATTTATTCTGTATTCGGGTCACTGTTCAATTCGCGATCGTGTCGCAGCTTTTGAAATTAGTGAAAAAATCCTTCAGGGCAGCAAAGTTGCTGCATTCATCTTAACATAGTGTGTAAAGCTGTCACGCCCCATGATGTAACTATTAGACACCACCACCTCTCTGACGCGTACCCCAAGTACACACAGTTTTATTTCCCTAGTAACTTTGTAGAAGAGGATTAGTATTATTAAAATATTATCGTTCGTAGAAACTGATGGTACTGTATGAGCGAATCAAAATACTCATGATGCAATGGATCCCTGTTGCCAGCAAAGGTAGGTGTTGGCTTTTTCGCATGGGGAATGCTCGCATGGACATAAAGAGATCTGTCGTAAATCTCGCATCTTTCCTCAATGTGGAACGATACAGCGGTCTGCTGCAGCAGGTTAATTGCACTCTCTTATTCGCCTACACAAGCCTGCTACAAACTAATCCCCTCGGCATGATACTGTAACACGAAGACAATCCACAAAGCTCATTTGTTTAAATTTTACTTAATTTCAGACCTTCGCTCACACAACGGATTTCACACAATTACCTGAAAGTAACAGCCTGCAGGGTGTCGTCGCCACCAAGCACCAAACAGGTACGCACAAGCGTTTTATCCTCAGGGTATCGTCTGTTTGAATTATACTTCTCAGTTAAACGGAAAAGGCCTGTAACTTACTAAAACCTCTTATTTCGTAAGAAGTAATTTAGTGGTTTTTTGAAAGTATATTGTAGAAGACTTATTAAATAAAGACTAATCATGATGCTCCAGAATATGGATGAAGCTTCCAACTAAGAAAGAAGCACCCACAGTGTTCGCGAAACAATGGACCTTGCCGCCTTGGGGTGGAACGCGTGCCTGAACGGTACAGATGGCAGTACCGCAGGGTTGGCTCTAGGGATTTTACCGCCTCGTGTGGAATTTTTCAGACATTGTCAACATTTTTCACAATATCATTCATCCATGACGCCATATTTCCCATACCAGATTTATTCATAGCGCTTTCTGAAATGAATACGTCTTTAAGAACAGATGGGGCATCCGTCAATGAAACAGAAGTGAAAGTTTTAAAGTGTAATACATTATAACTCCAAAATTAATTATGCAACCAAAATTAAATTACGTCGCTTGCAGAGTATACAACTAAAATCTGCTCAGTTTTCCTCATTCTCTGAACAGAGAGAACCGTGCGGTGCGAAACCTGTAACAAATGGTTCAAATGGCTCTGAGCACTATGGGACTTAACTGCTGAGGTCATCAGTCCCCTAAAACTGAGAACTACTTAAACATAACTAACCTAAGGACATCACACACAGGCAGGATTCGAACCTGCGACCGTAGCGGCAGCGCGGTTCCAGACTGTAGCGCCTAGAACCGCTCGGTCACTGCTGCCGGCGCGAGTCCTGTAGCAACCAGCATTGCTGAATATTGCACTGTCGACGGTATCGTCGTTGCTTCTGCTGTGCAAAGTAGAAGGTCACAGGACAGCGAGCAAATTACATATAAGTGATTTACTCGTTGAAAACAAGAGTATAAATCGCCAGTGCCGATTAGTGTGTCCGTAGGAAAATTGGCAATATCAAGAAGAAGCGCTTTTCGACATGCCACGACCATGATTTAAGGCGCAAAAAAGCAGTTTTGAAATCACTACCATTTATCCTTCCGAAAAGTAACAGTTACTTGCCAAATAAAGCTGTTGGAATGCAGACAGTTGGTTGGAACGCAGACAGTGTGAAACATGATGAAACTAGACAAAATGTTCGATAATTTCAGTTGCTTCATCTCCAAAATAAGATTTGACAGGTTTTTTTCCGTATTATCTTAAATATTAATATCTATCGATTATAGTTTTCACACTGAGAAAAAAGGGAATGAGGGAAAAATTAAAAGAAGTTACAAAGGCGATAAAATTTATTTTGAGAAGTGTGATACGAAGAGCAATGACGTGGGATTAATGGTATTTCCAAAAAGAAAGGGAGTGATAGTGGGATGATGCCATACACCTTTTCACGTGTAAACGCCCCTTAATCACAACGTTTGGAGTCAAAAGACTATGGCATGTGCGAGCAGTGAATAGTTTACTTATATTTTCTCTACATATTAAAAAGTGTTTTCCTCACGGATTCCCCTATGGGTATTTAAGGATTTGTTAGGCCATCATATGCAGACATTTATCTTTGTTATGAAGTTATTCGCTTCTGTAGGGGCCTTCATGCTGACGTAGGTACATTTCAAGTGTCATGTAGACGCACAGTAGAAATAGAGTTGTCCTTACTGCCAGTTTGCTATTTTGAGAAACGCAACTAAGTTGACCAACTCCACAGCTTCCTTTGTCATCGGTGTCACAATAACATGGACAATTTCCAGTACAACATTATATTTCATGAATGATTTGCATTTACAATTTATTCTCACACCTCTTCATTTACACAAATCTTTCATTCTCTTGTTTAATTCGTCCTTTGGGATTCATATTGAAATTTAAGATTTTGCCACCCCCAGAAACCTACTGCCATGGCGGTGCATGGTTTGCTCCTCCCCTGTCCCCAACCGGCCCAGCCATACCGTACGTGAAACCACATCGGAGAGCTGTATGTGTGAGGCCAGGTTAATATAGGGTTGCTGAAGAAGGTGCTATCTTTTCAGTTGTTGCTGGGACAACCATTGGATGCCTGACTAATCTGGCCTCGTAACATCGACCAACTTGATCCTGCTACCATGGTCCAGCGGCAAGGCTGAAACGATGGGAAACTACAATCGCATGGTATGATGACGATGATGATATTATCTTGGATGAAATATTCCAGAAGTAAAATAGTCCCCCGTTCGGATCTACGGCCGGGAACTACTCAGGGCCCGGTCGGAGTGGCCGTGCGGTCCTACGCGCTTCAGTCTGGAGCCGCGTGACCGCTACGGTCGCAGGTTCGAATCCTCCCTCGGGCATGGATGTATGTGATGTCCTTAGGTTAGTTAGGTTTAAGTAGTTCTAAGCTCTTGGGGACTGATGACCACAGCAGTTAAGTCCCATAGTGCTCAGAGCCATTTGAACCATTTTTGAACCACTCAGGGTTACGTTATCAGAAGGAAAAATACAGCGTGTAAAAAGAAAACTATACAGGGTGTTACAAAATGGTACGGCCAAACTTTCAGGAAACATTCCTCACACACAAATAAAGAAAAGATGTTATGTGGACATGTGTCCGGAAACGCTTAATTTCCATGTTAGAGCTCATTTTACCTTCGTCAGTCCCATGAACCATGGACCTTGCCGTTGGTGGGGAGGCTTGCGTGCCTCAGCGATACAGATGGCCGTACCGTAGGTGCAACCACAACGGAGGGGTATCTGTTGAGAGGCCAGACAAACGTGTGGTTCCTGAAGAGGGGCAGCAGCCTTTTCAGTAGTTGCAGGGGCAACAGTCTGGATGATTGACTGATCTGGCCTTGCAACATTAACCAAAACGGCGTTGCTGTGCTGGTACTGCGAACGGCTGAAAGCAAGGGGAAACTACAGCCGTAATTTTTCCCGAGGACATACAGCTTTACTGTATGATTAAATGATGATGGCATCCTCTGGGGTAAAATATTCCGGAGGTAGAATAGTCCCCCATTCGGATCTCCGGGCGGGGACTACTCAGAAGGATGTCGTTATCAGGAGAAAGAAAACTGGCGTTCTACGGATCGGAGCGTGGAATGTCAGATCCCTTAATCGGGCAGGTAGGTTAGAAAATTTAAAAAGGGAAATGGATAGGTTAAAGTTAGATATAGTGGGAATTAGTGAAGTTCGGTAGCAGGAGGAACAAGACTTCTGGTCAGGTGATTACAGGGTTATAAGCACAAAATCAAATAGGGGTAATGCAAGAGTCGGTTTAATAATGAATAGGAAAATAGGAATGCGGGTAAGCTACTACAAACAGCATAGTGAACGCATTATTGTGGCCAAGATAGATACGAAGCCCACACCACTACAGTAGTACAAGTTTATATGCCAACTAGCTCTGCAGATGACGAAGAAATTGAAGAAATATACGATGAAATTAAAGGAATTATTCAGATAGTGAAGGGAGACGAAAATTTAATAGTAATCGGTGACTGGAATTCGAGTGTAGGAAAAGGGAGAGAAGGAAACATAGTAGGTGAACATGGATTGGGGCTAAGAAATGAAAGAGGAAGCCGCCTAGTAGAATTTTGTACAGAGCACAACTTAGTCATAGGTAACACTTGGTTTAAGAATCATGAAAGAAGGTTGTATACGTGGGAGAACCCTGGAGATACTAAAAGGTATCAGATAGATTATATAATGGTAAGACAGAGATTTAGGAACCAGGTTTTAAGTTGTAAGACATTTCCAGGAGCAGATGTGGACTCTGACCACAATCTATTGGTTATGACCTGTAGATTAAAACTGAAGAAACTGCAAAAATGTGGGAAATTAAGGAGATGGGACCTGGATAAACTGAAAGAACCAGAGGTTGTACAGAGTTTCAGGGAGAGCATAAGGGAACAATTGACAGGAATAGGGGAAAGAAATACAGTAGAAGAAGAATGGGTAGCTCTGAGGGATGAAGTAGTGAAGGCAGCAGAGGATAAAGTAGGTAAAAAGACGAGGGCTGCTAGAAATCCTTGGGTAACAGAAGAAATATTGAATTTAATTGATGAAAGGAGAAAATGTAAAAATGCAGTAAATGAGGCAGGCAAAAAGGAATACAAGCGTCTCAAAAATGAGATCGACAGGAAGTGCAAAATGGCTAAACAGGGATGGCTAGAGGACAAATGTAAGGATGTAGAAGCTTATCTCACTAGGGGTAAGATAGATACTGCCTACAGGAAAATTAAAGAGACCTTTGGAGAGAAGAGAACCACGTGTATGAATATCAAGAGCTCAGATGGCAGCCCAGTTCTAAGCAAAGAAGGGAAGGCAGAAAGGTGGAAGAAGTATATAGAAGGTTTATACAAGGATGATGTACTTGAGGACAATATTATGGAAACGGAAGAGGATGTAGATGGAGACGAAATGGGTGATACGATACTGCGTGAAGAGTATGACAGAGCACTGAAAGACCTGAGTCGAAACAAGGCCCCGGGAGTAGACAACATTCCATTAGAACTACTGACTGCCTTGGGAGAGCCAGTCATGACAAAACTCTACCAGCTGGTGAGCAAGATGTATGAGACAGGCGAAATACCCTCAGACTTCAAGACGAATATAATAATTCCAATCCCAAAGAAAGCAGGTGCTGACAGATGTGAAATTTACCGAACTTTCAGTTTAATATGTCACAGCTGCAAAATACTAACGCGAATTCTTTACAGACGAATGGAAAAACTGGTAGATGCGGACCTCGGGGAGGATCAGTTTGGATTCCGTCGAAATGTTGGAACACGTGAGGCAATTCTGACCTTACGACTTATCTTAGAAGAAAGATTAAGAAAAGGCAAACCTACGTTTCTAGCATTTCTAGACTTAGAGAAAGCTTTTGACAATGTTGACTGGAATACTCTTTTTCAAGTTCTAAAGGTGGCAGGGGTAAAATACAGGGAGCGAAAGGCTATTTACAATTTGTACAGAAACCAGATGGCAGTAATAAGAGTCGAGGGGCATGGAAAGGAAGCAGTGGTTGGGAAAGGAGTGAGACAGGGTTGTAGCCTCTCCCCGATGTTATTCAAACTGTATATTGAGCAAGCAGTAAAGGAAACAAAAGAAAAATTCGGAGTAGGTATTAAAATCCAGGGAGAAGAAATAAAAACTTTGAGGTTCGCCGATGACATTGTAATTCTGTCACAGACGGCAAAGGACTTGGAAGAGCAGTTGAATGGAATGGACAGTGTCTTGAAAGGAGGATATAAGATGAACATCAACAAAAGCAAAACGAGGATAATGGAATGTAGTCCAATTAAATCGGGTGATGCTGAGGGAATTAGATTAGGAAATGAGACACTTAAAGTAGTAAAGGAGTTTTGCTATTTAGGAAGTAAAATAACTGATGATGGTCGAAGTAGAGAGGATATAAAATGGAAACTGGCAATGTCAAGGAAAGCGTTTCTGAAGAAGAGAAATTTGTTAACATCGAATATAGATTTAAGTGTCAGGAAGTCATTTGTGAAAATATTTGTTTGGAGTGTAGCCATGTATGGAAGTGAAACATGGACGATAACTAGTTTGGACAAGAAGAGAATAGAAGCTTTCGAAATGTGGTGCTACAGAAGAATACTGAAGATAAGGTGGATAGATCACGTAACTAATGAGGAGGTATTGAATAGGATTGGGGAGAAGAGAAGTTTGTGGCACAACTTGACTAGAAGAAGGGATCGGTTGGTAGGACATGTTTTGAGGCATCAAGGGAGCACAAATTTAGCATTGGAGGGCAGTGTGGAGGGTAAAAATCGTAGAGGGAGACCGAGAGATGAGTACACTAAGCAGATTCAGAAGGATGTAGGTTGCAGTAGGTACTGGGAGATGAAGAAGCTTGCACAGGATAGAGTAGCATGGAGAGCTGCATCAAACCAGTCTCAGGACTGAGGACCACAACAACAACAGTATGTACTGTACTTCCTCGATTCACCGCCAGTTGGCCCAATTGAAGGAAGGTAATGTTGACTTCGGTGCTTGTGTTGAGATGCGACTCATTGCTCTACACTACTAGCATCAAGCACATCAGTATGTAGCATTAACAGGTTAGTGTTCATCACGAACGTGGTTTTGCAGTCAGTGCAATGTTTACAAATGCGGAGTTGGCAGATGCCCATTTGATGTATGGATTAGCACGGGGCAATAGCCGTGGCGCGGTACGTTTGTATGGAGACAGATTTCCAGAACGAAGGTGTTCCGACAGGAAGACGTTCGAAGCAATTGATTGGCGTCTTAGGGAGCACGTAACATTCCAGTCTATGACTCGCGACTGGGGAAGACCTAGAACGACGAGGACACCTGTAATGGGTGAGACAATTCTTCGTGCAGTTGATTATAACCCTAATGTCAGCGTCAGAGAAGTTGCTGCTGTACAAGGTAATGTTGACCACGCCACTGTATGGAGAGTACTACGGGAGAACCAGTTGTTTCCGTACCATGTACAGCGTGTGCAGGCACTATCAGCAGCTGATTGGCCTCCACGGGTACACTTCTGCGAATGGTTCATCCAACAATGTGTCAATCCTCATTTCAGTGCAAATGTTCTCTTTACGGATGAGGCTTCATTCCAACGTGATTAAATTGTAAATTTTCACAATCGACATGTGTGGGCTGACGAGAATCCGCACGCAATTGTGCAATCACGACATCAACACAGATTTTCTGTGAGCGTTTGGGCAGGCATTGTTGGTGATTGGGCCCCATGTTCTTCCATCTACGCTCAACGGAGCACGTTATCATGATTTCATACGTTATACTCTACCTGTGCTGCTAGAACATGTGCCTTTACAAGTACGACATAACATGTGATTCATGCACGATGGAGCTCCTGCACATTTCAGTCGAAGTGTTCGTACGCTTCTCAACAACAGATTCGGTGACCGATGGACTGGTAGAGGCGGACCAATTCCATGGCCTCCACGCTCTCCTGACCTCAACCCTCTTGACTTTCATTTATGGGGGCATTTGGAAGCTCTTGTCTACGCAACACCGGTACCAAATGTAGATACTCTTCGTGCTCGTATTGTGGACGGCTGTGATACAATACGCCATTCTCCAGGGCTTCATCAGCGCATCAGGGATTCCATGCGACGGAGGGTGGATGCATGTATCCTCGCTAACGCAAGACATTTTGAACATTCTGAACATTTCCTGTAACAAAGTGTTTGAAGTCACGCTGGTACGTTCTGTTGCTGTGTGTTTCCATTCCATGATTAATGTGATTTGAAGAGAAGTAATAAAATGAGCTCTAACATGGAAAGTAAGCGTTTCCGGACACATGTCCACATAACATATTTTCTTTCTTTGGGTGTGAGGAATGTTTCCTGAAAGTTTGGCCGTACCTTTTTGTAACACCCTCTATACGCACAATTTTAGTTTTTAGAGGACGTAAAAAGAAACACTATTTTACTGGCAAAAATGTCACATGTGCACCGTTTCTCCGCTAGATGTCCATCAACAATTGGACACTAGTGATGTCCAGGGACGGTGTTCAAACTGTCGTGTAATGAATATTGTTTTAGCTATGTTGCTGAACTTTTTTTTTGGGGGGGGGGGGGGGACGAAGCTTTTAGTGCACGAGACACTAAGAGATACTGCAGAAGGGGTGGTCTTCCTTTTGGTTGAAGCTGCAGCCATTATTTGTGAAACAACCGATGATTCAGAACATGTAAGACAGGCATCCCGTTCCAGCTGCCGCCTGTGACACATCTCCAGGGCAGCAAGACATCGCTTAAATTTCGTGCGGCCTTTTTGTTTTTAAGACTTTTGAAACTGTTAATTCAGGCACTCTGTAGTTCTGCTGTAATTTCTTCTGAAAAGTTAACTAGACAGTTCATTAAGGCACAACGTCCATTGGTGACACGTCACGAGGGTAACAAGTTGCTTATCTCGGTATCTTTCAGCTTTGACAGTTTACTTCTTCAGGAAGCCTTGCTAGTATAGATAGGATGTGCACGTGCCGGGTGCAGACGCAGGAAGAGCTGGCCGCAGTTCGTGAAGAGTTGAATGTGGCTTCTGCGTCGGGGAGTGGCGGTGGCGAAGAACTTGGCGCGTTGCATGGGACACCTCAAGTGTCGTCCGTTTCGTTCACAAACGTTGCTGCCGAGGCACTTCATGTACGCGACGCGGTGGGTCTGTTCTCACAGCAGGGTGAGTGGAGGGTGGTAACGCATTCTTGTCGCTCGAGGCGGAGAGCCATGTGGAGGCTGGGTGCCTGGCCTTGCCTATTAAGCCTGTGAGTGAACGAGTGGCCGTAGCTTCAGCAAGGCCCGAGCAGGCACACGTGGGCAGGTGCTTGCTAGTTATCACGAGCTCCATCGTTAGGCTCGTTATGGAGTCCCTTAGGAAGATGGCGTACAGTGCTGGAAAGAAAGCCAATGTACATTCGGTATACCTTCTGCGGGGATATGGGAGGGAATGGGGTTGGGGGGGGGGGGGGGAGGATGAGTGGGGGCGGGCCGATCCGAGATGTGGAGGAGGCCTTGCCTGCGGCTATCCAACGTGCAGTATGCAATCGTCTCCAAGTTGTGAGACACTTCGGCACTAACGACGTCTGTCGCATTGGTTCTAGTTCACACAGGCGGCTGTCCCGGAGGTGATGAAGGATTCTGGCGTCGGGCGAGGGTTGTAAGCAGAGCTTGCAATTTGCAGCATTGTTGCCAGAGCTGACTGGGGTCCTTTGGTTTGGTGCCGAGCGGACGGCCTCTAGCACAATTTCGGATTGTGTCCAACATGGGGAAGGAAACTGGCCGTAACCTTTCAAAGGAAGCCTCCCGGCACCTGCCTGGAACAATTCAGGGAAATTACGGAACACCTATATCTGGGTGGTCGGACGCGGGTTTGAACCATCGTCCTCCCGAATGCGAGTTCAGGATTCCAACCACCGCACCACCTCGTCCCTTACGACACTTGGCTGCATTAGAGCTATTTGTAACTTGTTACCGATTTCGGCCACTGACCATCGCCTAGCACGAAAAATTGGCTGCTGCAGGTCACATGAAGATCATGCTGAACCATAAAATCGTATTTACTGTCAGTTTCAGGAGTAATAACGTAGATGATTTATACTTTTCACACATCAGTAACCTTCCTCATGCACACACAACAGGAACCTCGCGTTGGGCAAGCATGAAGAAGGTTACTGATATGTGAAAAGTACTGTTCTTTTCACTCGTATTACTTCTCCTGAAACCGAAAGTTAATACGATTGTATGGTTCAGCATGACTCACATATGCAACAGCGAATTTCTCGTGCCAAATGGTGGTCAGTGACCGGAGCCGGTAACAAACTAAAAAATTGTTCTAATGCAGCCAAGTGTCATCCATTTCCTGAAACACATATCGCTGTTGACAGTTGCCTAAAAAAACCATTTGCACTACTCGAGTGTTTGGAATCCGCACCGGGTACGTTTAAGAGAAGACATCGTGGCAGTTAAGAAGCGAGCTGCTACATTTGTTACCAGTAGGTTCGGACAACACACAATTATTACGGAGATGCTTCAGAAACTCAAATGCGAATCCGTGGAGGGAAGACGACTTTCTTTTCGAGGAGCACTATTGTGAAAATTCAGACAACCGGCACTTTAAGCTGATCGCAGAGCGTTTCTACTGCCGCCAACATACATTTCGCGTGAGGACAATGAAAATAAGATACGAGAAATTAGTGCTCATAAGCAGGCATCTGGGCAGTCGCTTTTCCCTCGCTCTGTCTGCGAATGGAGTAGGAAGGTAAACGATTAGTACATACTTTCCGCTACGTCTTGTGGAGTACTGCTGATGAAAATGCAGGTAATTAGCAGGCAGACGCCAGTTGTGCATTAATGTACAACGTACGACATTTTAGCAAGATATCTCAAACAAAAATGGGAACGGAGGCCCTCTAACATTTCTGTCATATAAAAAAAGATGTTGTTTTTTATCTCCTCTAAACATTCTAACATTTTATCTAGATATCTTTCTTACTTCCTATATATCTGGCAATCTATTGGTCAGCCGTGTCAGTGCATTTGAGCAGAGACACGGATAGATCGAAGTCAGATTTAGTGGAAATTGGTGGAGTACGATTGCAGGCGAACTGGATTTATGGCAAGATGAGTAAAGGTTTACCAACGTAAAATGGAACAGAACAGTGTAGGACTAGGTCTAGTAACGAATAAGAAAACAGGACTAGTGTAAATTACTATGAAAGCATACTGAGCGGATTATCATAGCGAATATAGATAAAAAGCCAAGAACCTCCAATATAATAAAAGTATATATGCCTCCTGTCTCCGTACGGAGGAATAATACGTTATTCAGTACGTTAATGGTAACAAAAATTTAAAAGGAGTGGGGAATGGAAATTCAACAGTAAGAAGGAAAAATAGTAGAACAACATGGACTGGATGAAAGGAAGCTAAAAACACTTTTGCACAGACCATAACTTACTCATTGCTAACATTTGACTGAAAAACAACGAGAAAAGATTGTATCCGTGGAAATATTCTCGAGGTACTAGAGACAGATAATACAAGTTCCATAACGATAAGACAAATTTAAAAACCATGCTTTAAATTGCGAAACATTTCCAGAGGCAGATATGCACTCTTACTATCATTTATTTGTTGTAAACTGCGTATTAAAACCGAAGAAACTGCAGAAGGTGAGAAATGAAGGAGATAGAATCAACGTAGGGAGAAACAACAAGAGAAGGGAGAAACAACAAGAAATTGTTGAAAGCTTCAGATCGCGCACTGGGCAACGACTGATTGAAACAGGCGAAAGAAATACAAACTAAGGTGAATGGGTAGCACTGAGAGACGAAACAGAAAAACTTGCAGAGAAACCACTACAGAGGAAGACAAGGCCTAGCAGAAATTGTTAGGAAATCCATGAAATATTGAATTTATGAGAAAAAGATAAGAATGCAAAAAATAATACAGGTAAAAAGAGTATAGAGGCATTTAAAAATGCTGATGACGAAGGTGAAAATTGGCAAAGCAGGAATTATTAGAGGTGAAATATTAAGATGTATATACATGACTATGAAAAAGACAGATTCCGCGATTACGAGAAGGAGAGAAACCCTAGGCGTAAAGACAAGCAGATAGATTAAGATCAAAAGTTTAAATGGTAGGCCATTACTAAGCAAATGGGAAAACGTTGAAGATGGATGGAATATATCTAAGTACTACAAAAAGCAAATAAATTTAAAGGCAATATTATGGAACGGGAATACGAGGTGGATGAAGATTAAACGGGATAGGGGAAATTACGAAGAGATTTCGACAGAGCACAAAAAAAGGTCGAAATACGTAAATCAAGTAAACAAAATTCCCTCAAAATTACTAAGAGGCTTCGGAGAACCTCGTGATAAAAGTAATGCATTTCGTACGTGGGCTATATGAAACAAGTGAAACACCCTCAGATATCAAGAAGAATTGAAATAATTCCTATATCACATAGGGCAGGAGCGGACAAGTATATTACCCAGGATCAGTTTAGTAACTTACTGTTGTAAAGGCAAAACATGAATAATTGTGTACAGAAGAAATGGAACGACTGGTAGAAGGCAATGTGAGGAAAGATCAGTTTAGTTTCCAGAGAAATGTTGAAACTCGCAAGGCTATACTGACGCTAGGACTTTTCTTAGAAGATAGGCTCAAGGTTATCCACAACCTGTACCTCATAGGATTGAATCTGTACCTTTAACAAACAGCAAATGAAACTAAATTTGCAAATCGAATTAAAATTTCTATTTCTGCTGTATGACCATTAAGATTTGCTCATGACGTTGTATTTTCTCAGATGAACAGAATGGATAGTGTCTTGAAAAGAGGGTACAATATCAACATCAAGAAAAATGTGTATTGGGTTGTAGTCGAATTATATTAGGAAATGAGACATTAAAACTAGTAGAAGGCGTTCGCTATTTGAGCAGCATAACAATTGATTATGGCAGAAGCAGTCTTGCAAGAGCAGAAAATGATTTTATGAAAAAGAGAAATACCTTATCATCTAATTTACATTTAAGTGTAGGAAACGTTTCCTGGAAGTATTTGTCTGGATTGTAGCCACTGAGACATGAAGAATACAAATTCCACCGTGATAATCTGGACAACTATGTGATACGAAACGCTGCAACGCACTCCTATGTAGTGCTCTGTGTGTCTTCACCCCGCAGTCAGGAAGAGAACTTAATATCATCGTCTTCGACAAAAAAGAGTTTTATATGTGTTGGGGTTCAAATGAAAAAGATGTAACTTTGACCTAGCACCGGAATATTGTTGCTCGGCGAGCGTAATATCTGAGGAGCTCCAGTACTTCCCCTTCCCGGTACACAAACACTGGTTATTTCGACGGGTTTTGGGTTGAAAATAGTCATATTTTTACGAAATGCTGGCAGAATGAAAACACTATACGTGTCATTCGAAATACCAGGTCATCAAACAAACTTATACTCGACCACGCAAATTCAGCAAGTGGTTTTGCCAATGGTGCAGAACCGTTATTTAGAGTTGGAAAATCCAGTGGGGATTACGACGAGCAGATGAATGTACCAATTTCAAGAAGTGGGCACACGCAAAATTGCCGCCCAATTTACTCAAAGACAGTGTTATAACGACGATAATGGAAAAAAGAACACTGTTTCATCGGTGACAGCAAATGACTGGGAGAAGTTTGGTATACTCGACATCAAAGCAGAGAACATTGTTTTGGAAAAGGATGGATTGATATACAACAGCACAGTCGAAAATGCAATAAACTTATGTAGGATGGACTCTGGCAACGATGACAACAGCAATTCTTCACATTCTGGCCTGGCTCAGTTATTTGATTGTAGTGGCACGTAATGTGGGCATCAACTGCGTTGCTTCCTGAAGAACTACCAACTAAGCTCTGGGCGAAATGCGGAATGAATTTCTGATCTATACAACACATGTACAAGGTGTCCCCGGATGAATGATCAGTATTCAGGGATATGACAGCAACGATTATATGAAGCAAAAAGTTCTAGTAAACATGCTCTAAAATGCATATTTTAAGAGCTTGGAGCCTTGTTGATTTTCGGCAATGTGAAACATCTCTTCCATTGAGCAAGTGCTCATAGCTCTTAAGATACGAATTTCAGAGCCCATATTTACTTAACAATTTGTTCTTGGTTTGGTCCGTACTACCTCTTTCCATAATATGGAAAGGAAAACGCTTGCATTAGAATTGATTTCCTTCACAGTATCGAAGTTGAATAACTGCGCACAGTTCTTAAAGTACGCCCTTTAGAGCCCGTGTTAACTGTACTTTTTTGCTTCTAATGACTGTTCCTGTCAGATCCCTGAAAACTGATCGTTGCTCCTGAGAAATACTTTATTCACGAAATATTTTAGGGCTTTATAATACCAGACGCGTAACTGGACAGTGCACAGTGAACACTGATGGATATGAATACTTACATGTAATAATACCATTTATATAAGAAGTACAACGCAGTTTTTCTTCGACCAAAGACGTCTCATCTTATTTAAATAAGACTTGTTTGTGGTAGGATTTAACCTCTGTTTCTCGCTTTCAAAGGGATATGTTACCTGCTTGCACATTTCTCACCAATTTTATTTTCTACTTGCAGCATTAGAGCCAAAGCTGAAAATTGTTGTGCAATCATCATTCCGACAATAAAACCCTCATTGTAAGCAAGAAACTAAGAGGACATCCTATCGTTCACAAGTGATACGAACGTGTGTAGTGACGTAAAACACGCATCATGACTTGCACGCACTGTACCAGCAATAACTAATTATTTATCGAAAAGCTGCTAATAATATGCATACATGATTTAATACATTTTGGTCGCATGCACATAAACAAGTCAGTTGCACAATGTCGATTTAGTTGCATTAATGATGTTGCTTTTAGAATGCTCTACATCATGTAATAATACATCTCCAGCTCGCTGTCGCGTTTCTGCCCCACGAATTATCTTCTGTAGTGGATAATAGTTCGTTTGTCTTTTCAAAATAGTTCCTTTTTTCTGACAAATTTAGCACGCGACAAAATATGCTGCATAACTGTTTTTTAAACATTTTGTGGCTGTGAGCTCAGCAGCCGTGTACACAATTATGTGAAATGTAATAGTCAGCCAGCCGGTTGCATACATTTTTTTAGAAACACATTAAACTGGTTTCGATAGTTCTAAGACTATCTTCATCATAATGGTAAAAGTTACATGATACCACATAACAACTTTAAAATTTCAGCAACAGTGCTCTTGTCAAATGAGGTATTTGTGTTCCATGATTTTTATTCTTGACTTACGGAGCACAAACATATCAATCGACGAGAGCACTGTCGCTGTATAATTTCATGTAACTTTTACCATTCTGCTGAAGACAGTCTTAGAATTATCAAAACATGGTTAATGTGTTTCTTTTTTTAAAAAAAATTGTGTGCAACCGGTTGGCTCACTATTGCTCGTACATTTTATATTACTGTATGACTGTGTTTTCCGGACGTTATTTCTAATTTTTTAATCAAATTTGTTTCAATATTCTACTTGTATTATAAGTCTGCAGAAACGTGATCGGAATGGATTCATCTATGTGAGATTCTGACACCTCCCAGTCACATAGGGTATCAATTTTCATGCTGTCATCATCATCGTAATAAGCAGCTAGTCCCAGAAAACTTCTGGGTTGTCTGCCTGCAGTATCTGTCGTGAGAGTTAACTGTTATTTTGTTCCTGTCGTAGTTCGTTGGAAAATACCGCTCCAGCCACGGTCACTCTTGGGAAGGTGCTAATGTTGCGTTAAAGCAGAAAACGCTGAGAACGTAAGAAGCAGCCTTGTTTTTTTGCCGTTACTGAAGGTCGATGCTCTGTTTTCAACAACGATGTTGCTACGTTTCGAAGAGTTCATTGACAATACTGAAATTATGTTTGCACTCCGAACATCGATAGGTTGAAATTATCGAGAGCCAATTCCAAAGAAAATTATAAGATGTTGATTGCGTTAGACGCCAAACTTTTAGCGCAGAGCACTTTAAACGAGATTAATCATATGCGAGCGGTTACGGGTAAACGATGGTGTACTACAATATTTCTTAATTTCTAGGTAGTTACATCATATCGTGCTGCATGAACACTCATTTCGGGTCTGTTTATACGGAGTCTAAAATAGTCAAAAGAATATGGCATCCTACGGCTCTATGAGACTGTTATTTAAATGACGTAATTTCATTCCCTTTTAAAAGAGTAATATTGAGTTCAATGTTATTTCCAAGTCTGATTTACAAGTAACTGCTATTAATATATGAGGTCTCATTAACATTTTAAAAAAGAGATATAACAGTTTCACCTTGATAATAATAATAATAATAATAATATGTGTATTTAGGTTAGGCTTAGAATTAGAAACTCCCATTTAAGTCACTCTGTCGAAGAATGATCTTATGTCACTAATACATACCTTATGAATCATCTATACCTTTTAAGATAACAATTTTTGAACCAAATTGTAAAAACAAAAAAAAATTGAATCTGAATTAAAAGACTAATATCAGGGGTGTTCAAAAGAAAAGGTACGAAACAACACTGTGAGTATAACTGAAGTGTTCGCTAGGCCACTGTTTCACGAGCCGAAGGATTCCCTGTTACCAGAATTCCTGCGGCTGTGACAGGAGTCAGTGCTCCACTGTGTTGTTCCGTAGCAGTAGCGCGGTTCCAAACTGAAACGCCTAGAACCGCTCGACCACACCGGCCGGGTTTTCATTTGAACACTCCTAATACATGTAAGAAATTTTTTACAGGATGTGCCGATCGTCTACGCGTGTTTTTTTTTTACACACATACATAGTACTGCAGAGTGCTTGCTGTCATTTGACCTTGAAGTATGTGTCCCGTATTATTATTCGAACGGTGCAGACACATGACGGTGTGCGTGGAAGAGTGTTCTTTAGACTGCGTAACCGGCAGTTATTTATAGGTTGAATATGTGGCTCACTTAGGAAATGGAGGCAAGTGATCTGAAGAAGTGGTCAAAAGAAGTATAGCCGAGAAAATGTTCGACATATTGTTTTGGTCTTGGCAAACTATCACATTTCATTTTAAAATGACGTTACGCACTGGTGAACGAAGCCATTAGGACTACTGCCCAGCGCGAAATTGAATGCCGCCTGGGTTGTTGCAGGCAGTCACGCGATAAGAAAAGTATCGCAGCGGAGACGATACGGGCTGCAAATTGGGAAATCTGCTGACATAAACGACTTTTGACAGAGGGCTGATTGTTATGGACCATCGTCTGGGAACAAGTACACTGTAAACGCAGAAGGCGCCGGGCTGTTAGCGTGCTACTGTCGTAAGCATCTCCTGCATAGAAACTAGTTGAAGGACGATGAAACCACGATTAGGCGGCGATGTGTCGGCCTTCCAAGCCGCACCACAGAACGTGGATGTGGGTGGCTTGCCCGCTTTCTAAATCAGGATGGCAGCATTCTGTGACAACTCTGCCGACACAATACAATGTTGGTGCAGGCACGAGTGTTTCGGAGCATATTGTCGAACATGGGACTCCCCCACAGACGAGGCCTACAGTTTCCATGGTGACCCAACGGCGTCGTCAGTTAGGACTGCAGTGGGTGTAGGATCATCGATATTTAACTGTGGATCTACGGAAACGCGTCCCCTTGTCGGAAGAATCATGTTTCTTTCTACACCAAGTCTGTGGTCTTGTCCGGATACTCCGTCATCGAAGAGAACGCCTGCTTGAAACACAAATCGCAACACGGACGCAGGCCGCTACAGCGGATTTTGACGTGGGCTTCCCCGGGAACTGAGGTAGTATGCAAAGGCACCATGATGGCTGTGGACTGCGTAAATATTATAGCGGACTCCATGGTAGACGCGTTACCCGACGACGACGGCATTTTCTAGCCCGATAACTGTCCGTCTCATGAGGCTCGAATCGTGCAAAAAAAGGTTTGAGGAGCAGGATACTACACTCACGATGATATCTTGGCTACCATAATTACCTGATCTGAACTCGATGCAACAGATCTGAAACGCTTTCGGGCCACAAACCACCGGCCCGCAATGACACGAACTGCGTGACCAGTGCGTAGACATATGATGCCACAGACCTCTGAAACCTACCAACGACTTGTCGAGTCCCTACCGCGCAAAATCGCTGCTGTATTGCGTTCCAAAGGTGGACCAATACACTATTAAGTAAGTGTTCATGGTATTTCGGCTCATTAGTGTATATTCCGAAATTTGTCTTGGTTTAAGAAAGCTGTAAGCCAAGTATATGCTGGAAATAACATGGAATGATACGTTTCTTTTAGCTAGGCGCTGCTCTCTCTCTCTCTCTCTCTCTCTCTATCTATACACATGGTGCACGGTCACATGAATACCTCTCTCTGCCACATATTGCCTCACATTTCATCGTAAATTTCGATGTATATGGGAACTGTTCATCATTTCGGCACTGTAGATGAATGAGGCATTGTTCTCTAGTGCTGCTACATTTGAATCTGCATACACTGCGCGCAAGCCCCGAAAGTTACTTTATGCCACTGCTAATCATTCCCTTATGCGTCCCACTCGCAAATGGGAAGAGGAAAAAATGTTTGTCTGTAAGTCAGTCTACGAGCCGTAATCTCATTTATTTTGTCCTACGCTTCTTACGAGAGATATCGTTGGGAGCAGTAGAATAGTTCTGCACTTTTTCAAACTTCCTCAATCGTATTTCGGGGAAAGACTGTCTTCTGCTCTCTAAGGATTTCTACAATATCTCATGAAGTTCTTTTGTAGTATTTCGAAATCTCTAGTAACTACTCTAGCAGCACGCTTCCGAATTTCTTCGGATTCTTTTTTTAATCAGATTTGAATATGATTGCAAACGGGCGAGAGTTACCGTTGCAAATGAGGTGCTCATACGTACTGATCGCAATTTCCTTTATACATATTCCCACAGTCCTCCCAATAATCAGTTTCCAGTCATTCGCCTTCTGTGCAACTGGCCTCAGGTGCTCGATGCATTTCACGTCGTTCCACAGTGTAATGTCTAAATTAAGCTGCATACTCTTCAATATTTTATTCGGATATTACAGACATATTTCTGCTACCCGGCATCACTAATTTATATTCCTCCACATTTAAAGCAAGGTGATATTAATCGCATCAGACAGAAACTCTGTACAAGGCTTAATTCCCTATAGCCACTCAACGACGACACTTTGCCGTACAGAACAGCGTCGTCAACAAACTCCCTCACATTATTACACAGCCAATGTGAAAAGTCGTTTGCGTATATGGAGAACAACAGCGGTCCTATCACACCCCCTTCTAAGCACTTCCGACGCTACTTTTGCTTCTAGTGATTGCCCGCCGTCCACGGTGAGTTACTCTACCGATTTTTATAACGCAACAGTGTACACAGGGTCTGAGCTGTGGGAAGGAGATGGAGGGCACTTCATGTTAGTGAATGAGGAAATACTTCTGAAATTTCGTGACACGTAGATAGTTCTGGGTACACCTGCAGCCAGTCAATATCTGTCGCATATTCTTGTTTATCTGGTGGGGCAGGTTACAGAGGAGACGAGTTCGGTCGGTGAAGATTTTTAAGGTGGATCCGAGGGGGAGGGGGCAGCGGTTCCTCCAGGTCCGTCGCTAGCTACGCCTTTGCTGGCACCCGAATGTCTTCGAGATTTTCATGTAGAGTGTGATTCAGGAGAAAAGATACACGATTAGAGGGGAGATAGTATTGATTGTGAACAAAAAAAACTTCAAATGAACATTTGCCCTTTCCTTGACCGCATCCGACATGCGGCTGTTAGAATACCAGAGGCGTCAGTCGCATGTCGTCCTTCCACAGCACTCATTTGCGAAAACAACCAATGCAACATTAGACTACATACTCTTGTCTTTACTGCCAAGTCCGACGCGCACTTCACTTGCACTTGGTGGGGCGACGAGTCCTGCAAGTGTACATATTGTTTACCTCACGTCTCAGTACGGTAATACAGTGCTGTTACGTGTACAGGCAAAACCGTACGGGTCAATTTACTGAAAATGCCACAGATATTCACATATGCCGAACATGATGACATGATCCATGTCTACGGGTTTTGCAATCTGAATTCCAAATCCGCTGATCTCGAATGAACGACGATTTCCTAATTGGAGCGTTCCAGGTGTCAGGGTATTTAGCAGGATGTTTGAGAAATTGCTGCGTGAGCGTGGTACGCTTCCCAGCACACGTTGTATCTAGAAGTCCCGTCCGACAATATCTTAGTGAAGTCGAGAACATTCTTGAAAGGGTAGAAAGGAATTCTGTCAGTGGGTCATTGCAACGAACGCTGTATTCCACGTATTCTGTTCGCTGATGAGTCATCATTTACCCGAAAAGGCGCCAATAACGCGCGCAACTTTCACGTGTGGGCACATGACTATCTGCACGTCACTATGGACACAATTTTTAAACGACGTGTGCTGCGGTATTATTGGTAACCAACTCATCGGTTCAGTTGTTTTAAATAGGCGTCTTAATAGAGTACGGTATCTTGATTTCCTTCAAAATGTGTTACCATAATACGTGGAAGATGTTCTATTGGCAACACGACGTCATATCTACTTTCACCACGATGGAACTCCTGCAAATTCAGTATGGCCAGTGACACAGTATCTCACTGAAACGTATCCTGGCTGGTCGAACGGTCACCATGGAGTCATTTCTTGGCCACCGAGGTCACCTGATATCACTCTATTACATTACTATTCGTGTGCCTGGATTAAGAGCAAAGTCCACAACCGCAGTGTAGGCAAAAATCCGGAACTTCTCGCAAGTTTTCTACATGCGTGTCATCAAGCATAGGACCACACGAATGAGATCTGATCAGCATAACACCAGCTGTCTACAACAGCTGCATAATACAAAGCAGTTGACGGTGGACTCTATGAACGTCTTTTGTGAGGAAATGTACACAATAAAACAAAACATTAGATCACAGTTTTTTCTTTATATCGCCTCCATTTGTATTGTTTTCAACAGCTTATTCGGAAATTGTTAAGAACAAGACATACATTCATATGATGTTTCTTATTCAGAATCACCATCACTTCTCAAAGCATCTACATCTACATGCCTACTCTGCAAATCACACCTAAACACCTGGCAGAGAGTTCATCGAACCACCTTCACAATAATTCTCTGTTATACTGCGCGGAAATATCGAACATCTATATCTCTCCGTGCCAGCTGTTATTTCCCTTATTTTATTATGATGATCGTTTCTTCCTATGTAGGTTGACGTCAGCAAAATATTTTCGCATTCGGAGGAGAAAGTTAGTGATTCAAATTTCGTGAGAAGATTCCGCCGCAACGAAAAACGCATTTATTTTAACACTGTCCACTCCAAATCCTGTAGCGTATCCGTGATACTCTCTTCCCTATTTCATGATAGCACAAAACGTGCTTGTCTTCTTTCAGCATTCTTGATGTACTCTGTTAATCCTATCTAGTGTCCGCCTGCTTAGCTGAGTGGTTACGTCCTTGCTTTCCATGCAGCGGGCCCTGATTCGATTGCCGGACGCTTGGAGATTTTCTTCGCTCGTGGACTGAGTGTTGCGTTGTCCTCATCATCATTTCATCGTCATCACCGGCACGCAAGTCGCCCAGTGTGCTGTCAACTGAAATAAGACTTGCACTCGGCGGCCGAACTTCCCCGGATGGGGATCACGCTGATTTCATTTCATCTTATTTAGTAAGGATCCCACACGGCGCAGCAGTACTACAAAAGAGGACCATCAAATGTAGCGTAGGTAGTCTCTTTAGTAGACCTGTTGCATCATCTACGTGTTCTGCAAATAAAACCTACTCTTTCGTTGTAATTCCTAGGTATTTAGTTGAATTTATGGTCTTTAGATTTGCCCGATTTATCGTGTAACCGAAGTTTAACGTATTCCTTTTAGCACTCATGTGGATGAACTCACACTTTTCATTATTTTGGATCAATTGTCAATTTTCACACCATGTGGATATCTTTTATAAATCGTTTTGTTATTTTTTTCTGATGTTCTGATGATTTCATTACTCGATAACCGCAAGACAGCAAAACGAAAGCTGAAATTTTAAATTTAGCATTTGAGAAATCTTTCACGCAGGAGGATCGTTCAAACATACTGCCGTTTCAGTCTCGTACAGATTCCCGTATGGAGGACATAGTGATAGTCATCCCTTGGGTTGTGAAGCAGCTGAATGGGTTGAAAATAAATAAATAGCCAGGTCCTGATGGGTTTCCAGTTCGGTTTTACAGAGAGTACTCTACTGCATTGGCTCCGTACTTAGCTTGCATTTATCGCTAATCTCTTGCCCAACGTAAAGACCCGAGCGACTGGAAAAAAGCGCAGGTGACGCCTGTTTATAAGAAGGGTAGAAGGACGGATCCTCAAAATTACAGACTAATATCCTTAACATTGGTTTGTTACAGGATATTCTTAGTTCGAATATAATGAATTTCCTTGAGACAGAGAAAATGCAGTCCATGCATCAGCACGGCTTTAGAATGCAACGCTCCTGCGAAATGCAACTCGCCCTTTTTTCACATGTTATCTTGCGAACCATGGGTGAAGGGTATCAGACGAAGGCCATATTCCTTGACTTCGGGAAAGCGTTTGACTCGGTGCCCCACTGCAGACACCTGACTAAGGTACGAGCATATGGGATTGCTTCCCAAATATGTGAGTGGCTAGAAGACTTCTTAATAGAACCAGTACGTTGTCCTCGATGGTGAGTGTCCATCGGAGGTGAGGGTATCATCTGGAGTGCCCCAGGGAAGTGTGGTAGGTCCGCTGTTGTTTTCTATGTGTATAAATGATCTGTTGGATAAGGTGGATAGCAATGTGCAGCTGTTTGCTGATGATGCTGTGGTGTACGAGAAGGTGTCGTCGTTGAGTGACTGTAGGAGGATACAAGATGACTTGGACAGGATTTGAGATTGGTGTAAAGAATGGCAGCTAACTCTAAATATAGATAAATGTAAATTAATGCAGATGAATAGGAAAAAGTATTCTGTAGTGTTTGAATACTCCATTAGTAGTGTAGCGCTTGACACAGCCACGTTGATTAAATATTTGGGCGGGACATTGCAGAGCGATATGAAGTGGGACAAGCATGTAATGGCAGTTGTGGGGAAGGCGGATAGTCGTCTTCGGTTCATTTGTAGACTTTTGGAAAGATGTGGTTAGTCTGTAAAGGAGACCGCTTTTAAAACACTAATACGACCTGTTCTCGAGTACTGCTCGAGCGTTTGGGATCCCTATCAGGTCGGATTGAGGGAGGACATAGAAGCAATTCAGAGGCGGGCTGCTATATTTGTTATTGGTAGGTTTGATCATCGCGCGAGTGTTACGGAATTGCTTCAGGAACTCGGGTGGGAGTCTCTAGAGGAAAGGAGGCGTTCTTTTCGTGAATCGCTACAGAGGAAATTTAGAGAACCAGCATTTGAGGCTGACTGCAGTACAATTTTACTGCCGCCTACTTATATTTCGCGGAAATACCACGAAGATAAGGGAGATTAGGGATCGTACAGAGGCATATAGGCAGTCATTTTTCCCTAGTTCTATTTGGGAGTGGAACAGGGAGAGAAGTTGCTAGTTGTTGTGCGAGGTACCTTCCGCCACGTACCGTATGGTGGTTTGCGGAGTATGTATGTAGATGTAGATGAAGACTGCTGCACAAAATGTCTCCTAAATAGTTTATATAGATAAGAACAAATAGAGGGCCTATAACGCTACCTAGGGGAACTCCAGAAATCACTTCTTCTTTACTCGACGACTTTCCATCAGTTACTACGAACTCTGACCTCTCTGACTGGAAGTCACGAATCCAGTCACATAACCGAGACGATATTTCACAAACACGCAATCTCACTAAAATCTATTTGTGTGATACAGTGTCAAAATGCTTCAAGAAATATGGAATCAAATTGAAATCCCTTGTCAATATCACTCAACACTTCCTGTGAGTAAAGAGCTAGTTGTGTTTCCCATAAGATGATTTCTAAATCCGTGTTGGCTGTGTGTCAATAGAATGTTCTCCTCGAGGTAATTCATAAAGTTTGAACACAACTGCTGTACATGGATGTTAATGATATGGGCCTGTAATGTAGTGGACTACTACTATTGCCTTTCTTGAATATTGGTGTGACACGTGCAACTTTCCAGTCTCTGGGTTCGGATCTTTTCTCAACAAAGCGGATGTATAAGACTGTTAAGTATGGAGATATTGCATCAGCGTACTCCGAAAGGAACCTAATTGGTATACAGTTTGGACCGGAAGATCTGGTTTTATTAAGTGATTTCAGTTGTTTCACTACTCCGATGATATGTACTTCTAAGTTACTCTTGTTGGCAGCTGTTCTCGATTCGAATTCTGCAATATTTACTTCGTCTTCTAAGTGAGATAATTTCGGAAGGCTGTGTGCAGTAGCTCTGCTTTAACCGGACTATCGTCATTAGAATTTCCATTGCTATCGCGCAGGGAAGGCATTTATTATGTCTTCCCGCAAGCATACTTTACATATGACCAGACTCTCTATGGATTTTCTGCCAGGTTTCGAGACGAAGCTTCCTTGTGGCAACTGTTAGAAGCATCTCCCATCGAAGTCCGCGCTAAATTTCGAGCTTCTGGAAATGGTTGCCAGTCTTGGATATTTTGCGCCCGTTTAAAATTGGCATGTTTTTTTCGTTTTGTGTACCAAGGGGGATCAGCTTCGTCGTTTGTTAATTTATCTGGTATAAATCTCTCAATAACTGCCGATACTGGTTCTTTGAACTTAAGTCAAATCTGGTCTACACTTACATTGTTAATTTGGAGGGAGTGGAGATTATCTCTCAGGAAGTGAATGTTTATTTACTTCTTTGAGTAGGTATACTTTTCGTTTATTTTTGGAGGATTTGGAGGCTACGACAACCCTTTGTTCACTAACTCCTGAATCCATTTTTGTGGCTGTTACTGCTACCCGTGGTGGCCGAGCGGTTCTAGGCGCTTCAGTCCGGAACCGCGCGACTGCTCGGTCGCAGGTTCGAATACTGCTTGGATGTGTGTGATGTCCTTAGGTTAGTTAGGTTTAAGTAGTTCTACGTTCTAGGGGACTGATGATCTCAGATGTTAAGTCCCTTAGTGCTCAGAGCCATTTGAACCATTTTTTGATGGCTGTTATTAGTCCAGTATTATTTTTTGCGAAGAGGTCAAGTGTGTCTTTACAACCGTTTACTATTCGCGAGGGCTCATGAACTAACAGCTCGAATAGTTTTCAGAGAACGCGTTAGCACAATTTCAGATGATGTTTTGTGGGTACCTCCAGGTTTAAACACGCATTTTCGCGAACATATCGAGGGTAAATTAAAGTCACCACGAATTATAACCGTATGAGTCGAATACGTGTTTGAAATTAAACTCTAATTCTCTTTGAACCTTTCAGCAATTGTATCATCTGAGTTGGAAGGTCGTAAAAGGATCCAATTATTATTTTATTCCGGTTGCCAAAAATGACCTCTGCTCTGCTAACTCATAGGAACTATCTACTTCAATCTCGCTACAAGGTAAACTACTTCTAACAGCAACAAACACGCCAGCTGTGTTTAGCCTGTCCTTTCGGAATACAGTTAAGTTTTTCGCAAAAATTTTGGCTGAACTTATCTCCAGTTTTAGCCATTTTTCAGTACCTATAGCTATTTGAGCACTAGTGCTTTCTATTAGTGCTTGGAGCTCTAGTACTTTTCCAACGCAGCTACAACAATTTAAAACTGTTATACCGATAGTTCTTGGACCTACGTTCTTTCTGCGTTTGACATGGACCCTTTGAGACTGAAGCCCTTTTTGTGTTCCCCCGAGACCCTCTAACCAAAAAAACCGCCCAGTCCACGCCACACAGCTCCCACTACCCGTGTAGCCGCCTACTGCGTGTAATGGACTCCTGAGGCATTTAGTGGAACCCGAAACCCCACCATCCTATGGCAGCCCACACGGTCGCAGAACCGTCTGAGCCTCTGATTCAGACCCTCCACTCGGCTTTGTACGAGATGACCGCATTCGGTCCTGTCGACGATGCTGCAAATGGTGAACTCTGTTTTCATCTCGCAAGCAAGCCTGGCAGCCTTTACCGCATCCGTTAGCCACTCATAACCACAGAGCTCTCCCAATCAAAGGGACACCTGTCATTGCTATCGACGTGAGCCACCACCTATGCCCTTCATGGCATCTGGAAGGACCTGTTCCACGTCTGGAATGACTCCAACCGGTATGCACACGGAGTGCACATTGGTTTTCTTCCCCTCCCTGGCAGCTTTGTCCCTAAGGCGCCACACATTGGAGCCCCTAATTACCAGTAGTGCCACTCTCTGTGATAGTCCGGATCTTGAAGGCTGAGAGGTTTCCTCTGAAACAAAACAAGCGACTGCATCTGGCTGAGGGACAGTGTCAGCCGCAGACAGCACCTGGAACCTGTTTGTCAGGCAAGCTGGGGAGGCCTTATGTGCGGCCCCCTGGGAAGTCTTTCGCCGGCTTCCACGCCCCGAGGCGATCTTCCACTCGACCACGGTGACAGGTCAACATCAGTGCGAGCAGTAACTGGGCTGGCCACCGGTGCGGACTGATCGGCGAACTCAGACGTGTTGGACGTCCGTTGGATCCCCAGGGCCGGCCCACAAGAGTGATGCTCATCCACTGTAGCTTCAAGCTATGTAACCAAAGCCTTCGCAGCCTGCAGCTGACAGCAAAGTGTCACCTACTCCGCCCGCATCAGCACACAGCAGTCACAGTCTCTATCCATACTAAGGGTGTGGAAAACTACACTACACAGCCAAATAAAGGACAATCGACACGTGCTGCGGAACTCTACTGTAGACACGAAGGAAAACACAAGAACTGCGTCTAATAAATTAGATTAATAAGCAGAGATTCAAAAACTGAACTACCAAAGCACTCAGGTGAGACTAACTAATTCCCTCCTGATTAGGAACTTGTAACATGTCAAAAAAGCAGTTTACTTTCCGACACCAACGAAAACGCGGGAACTCTGTCTATTAAATATTAAATTAACACGCCGAAATTCAAGAAACTAAACTACGAAATCACACAGATTATAAACTATACAATTCGCTCCTCATTAGGAAATCGTAAAATGTCACAAAATCGATTAATTCCGTATTGCTGCTTGTGTCTCGGTCGGCTGCTGATGCCTGAATAGCATCCTGTTGCGTACTGACGTTAATGACATGTGCCTGTAATTTAGTGGATTCCTCATATTGCCTTTCTTGAACATTGGTGTGACCTGTGCAACTTTCCAGTCTTTGGGTACGCATCTTTAGTCGAGCGAGCGGTTGCATACGATTGTCAAGTGTGCTGTTACTGCATCAGGACACTGTACAAACTACATGAACGTACGCCACAGCGAACTGAAGCATTAATAGCTGCTAAATGCGACGTAACCAAATATTAAGAAGGCAGGTCTAGTTCCGCTTGTTAGACATTTAAAAAAAGAAAAAAAACAAGAATTAATATTAGAGCTATGTGGTTTCTCAGTTATTAATAATCTGCCATGTTAAAATAAATTAAATCACTTCACTTAGAGTGATGAAAATGGTCTTCACAGCTTCTTTGCATCTCCTGAACTCTTATTACGTTTGAAAGCTCAAGGTGCCTCCAACAATGTGGCCATACCACTTCCTGCTGACTCACCCTGTATTTGAGAAAGAACCCGTACGCGCAGGTCTTTGTTAGCAGCCTTAAAGCCTGCAATGCAGTGCGGTACACTTTCCTGAAATCTAGAAATACAGAACGCACCTTTTGGCCTGCATTCATGATTCACAGGATACTTTTCTGACGAAATGAAGATTTCTGACAAAAGGAGGATTTTCTGTTTCTAGGAAATCCATTCTATTCGATTCTCAGTACACGTTTAAGGATCTTGCAAGACCGAGGTTCGTATTACTCTTGAATTTTGTGCATCCGTTTCTTGTATTTTTTTATTTCCCTCTAATGCACGATAGTAACCTCAGACCTTTTTTTTCAGCCACTTAATGCTCTTTCCTGTGTCAGTGATTCACCGTAAATGCTTTCTAAGGTAAGGGATAATTCTGGAGAATTACTTACGAGCTGATAGAGGCGAAACAGATCTCCCGTTAACATCCGAATACACTTGCATAGAATCACTTCTCTGAAATACCCTGCAACACCAGTGACGCGTCGGTTAAAACACATCGAACAAAGGAACTAGAAGGCCAATAATTGTTCCAACGACAGCACGTGAAACAGGCGACAACAAAGGAATTTACAAGTGATGAGATTCCTTTGTACCTTGGCGCATCAAAGAGCAGCAACAGAAGAAAAACACTCGGATCATATTGATTTGATGTGATCGGCCTGACAGCGCTGAATATGAATGCATTCTGGTGACCAGCAGAACTTGGCCGCCTACGTAGATGAAGTCACTGGCCCGCTACCTCAACCGGCCCCTGTCCACCACTACCCTTCGCCCCGTGCAGAAACCAAAGTTTATAGAGAACATTTTCACGAATAGGTACTGCCTGTCGGCTACTTAAGAGTTTATTATTCTTTCGTAGTGCAAGCTTATTTCGTGGCTATCGCCATTTTCTAGTACAGCTTACAATGATTATATATAGTATAGATGTCGTCAATTATATGGTAGTTTACACAGAATACGTACAAAGGTATACTTACGTCAAGTTGTTCATAACATGTGTACATAATGCATAAGTGTCCGTTCGCTATTTTCTTGCTGTCTTAAATTATGACCAATTACGTATTTTATGATCAATTACGTATTTTTCGTAAGATGTGGCAGACACCACGCGGAATCCGTAGCTGTGAAACGTATCAGGCAAAGTGAAGTTGGAGGGGGAGAAAGGAAAGGAAAGGGAAGGACTTATTGGTGCCAGCTGCTTCGACGAGTGAAAATGTGTTCCGGACCGGGATTCGAGCCCGGATCTCTTGCTTACTAGGCAGTTGCGTTAAACACTGCGCCATCCGGACACAGTGTTTACCGCAACTACGCGGACTGTCTCGGCACGCGACCCCGCCGACCCACATTCCCACCTAACGCCATCTATCCGCAGCCCCCATTCATGTTCTCCATGTTCACTATTTTCAGATTTTCGCAGAAGGTCAAACATAATCGTGCATCTGCAACGAAAATGGTGGATTCGTTGCCTGTCGGGGCGAATCTTTTGAACATGTGCGAATGAACAGATGCCACACAAACACATACAATGTATGGCAATGTATCCACCACCATTGGATGTATCCGAAAGAACAGACACCACACGTTCATATATCAGATTCGTCTCGATGATCAACAAATCCACCACCTTCAGGGTGGATGCACAATTACGTCCGTCCGACCTCCTGCGGGAATCTCTAAGTAGCGAGCATGGAGGACATGGATGGAGACTGCAGATAGATGACGCTAGGTGGGAATGTTGATCGGCCGAGGAGCCTGTCGAGATATTCCGCGGATTGTCGATTGACTCTGTGACCGGGTGGCGCAATAGTTAACGCAGCTGCTTAGTAAACAGCAGGCCCTGGGTTCGAGTCGCGATCCTACAAAAATTTTCGCTCTTCGTCGCTGATTCCGCATAAAGCCCGATGCAGCAGTCATCAATAGTTCCCTCCCCCCCCCCCCCCCCCAGCCACCTTCAATTTACATAATCTGGTACAATCTCTGTCATCCATCTCCTTGCGGTCAATCCAGCTGTAGGGTACAAAGCCGATTAATCAATCGCGTTCTGAATTAAGCCAGTGAGTACGCGCACCATCTAACTGCCAAATAAAGTTCTTTGGCTCAGCTTCTTTCAACTGAAAAAAAGAGCCATAGTTGTAAAGCGTCAACATAATAAACACAAGCTACAGTTGCTTCGCCGAAAATGAAAGGCTCGTAAACTTTCCGCCGGGATATGGTCCAAAAAACATTCAATTTCGATGAGTTCCGTAGCAACTGCGCCATTTCGCGGGGATGATCTGATCCCCAGATGCGCACATTAAGTGTTTTCAAATTTCCCCTTAGGTGAAATGTAGATTCATCACTTAAGAGGACACTATCCAGAAAATCTTCTCCATCATGCAAGAAAATTTCATTTGAAAATTTACCAGTAAACCGTAATTCGTATGCTTTAGAGCTTGTAACACCTGGAAAGGATAAGGACGTAGTTATAAGCGTCTCCTTAAACGTGTCCACACAGACGTCACTAGAACTGGTAGCACACGACTAGCCTTCAGAACTGATTTCTTGGAGCTACGCGTCAAAGACTCTCATACCCGTTCAACACGTTATTCAGTCACTCTTAGACGTCCCGCACTCTTCTCTTTCCAAAGACAGCCGGCGTCTTCAAACTGATGATACCCCCAACCGCTGTTATCGTCACTTGGAGGATTATAACGGAACTCAATGCGGAACGCACGTTACACTGTAACAACAAACAGATCCAGTCCTTGCAAACCGCAAAACACAAAAAGCTTTCTGTTCACTACTCGCACCTTTGCTGCTAACGCTTTGTAACAGAAGACCAGGAAACAGTGTACGCGCATAAAACAAAGATGTCTGAGTTGTGGTTTCATTTATGTATTATTTGTAATTGTAAGTAGAATGTAGCAAATGCTACGAAGCCTTAAAACCCCGATATTTATTTTGAAACATCCGGTACCATGTAGAAATAATAATAATAAGGAAATATTTCCGCTCCTCTGAAAATAAAGGCTGCAAAAAGATCCACAATAACTACAAGTGAGAGACAGAAAAACGGCGAGTTTACACAAAAATATCGGAGTAATTAAGAACTAATATTTAACCTTGAGATTACGAAACAGGAATCTAAAATTAGCAATGAGATGTAAACATCGCTCGATTATTGCTATATTTTGGTGACACAAGAAGGGTTTAGTCCGTAAACACCTGCTTTTCGTAATGTTCATTCTTTAATATTTGGAAAAGTATTTACTTACTATTGAACTAAGGTACTCGAAGTAGAAAGCCAGTTCATTGGCGACGTAAAGCGAGTGACTTATACAGGACGGTCAGAAACAGTCTGAAAAGTTTGTACGGTTGCTGCAGGGTAGGTTGTGAAGAGAAATAATTGTTAAGATAAAAATTCGATACGTTGCGCCGTTTCCGAGTTAATTAGCACTGAAGTTAGCTAATCAGGGGCTCAAATTCAAGCGGCCCGCCAGAAACGGTTTCGAATCGCGGGGGTTTCTTCGTTTGGTTTTCTAAAACAGAGCAAGACAGCAATATAAAATTAGTTATGGCACGGTAGCGAGGATCGAACCCGTGCCAAGGACTGAGCAGTCTAGTGCGCTAACATCTAAGCTTTGAAAACAACTGACACTAATTTCATCTGGCGGGTCGCTTTAATATGCGCGCTTAATGGCCAGATTGGCCAATTAAGTTGGAAATGGCGCAACGTATTGAATTTTTCTGATCCCAATATATCTTTGGTAACATATAGGCCAGAAACTGACATTTCCTTAATTACGACACCTGGATTTTTAATATTGTACAGCATGTAAACTTTGCACCCAAAGAAATCATTTTTCTTTGCGAGGAAAAATGGACAGTCGTCATGCAAAGAATCTACTGATCGCGTGTTTAGATTTAGCATCAACCACAATGTGGTTGCTTATGCGCACACATAATTTTATGTATTGCTCCCAAGGGTAGACACAAAATAGGGAGGCCTACGGCATATTTTGGGGCAGCATAATAGCTCAGTCGGTAGAGCATTTAACCGCACAAAAGCAAAGATTCCCGATCCGTCATAAACTCCTAATATGCTTAAAGCTTAATTATCTGTACTGATCAATGAACATACAACCGCCATGACAGTTGTTTTCTACACTTTGCTCATAGTAAGTTTAACACGGAAGTAAACTCTGCGCTATGTACTCCTCCCAGTTTGTTTCACACTGATATCTCCTTCCCGCAGAGCGTACTGAAGCCCAGCCTAGTGCAGTCACTTAAGATTATTGCGGTCCGTTTGTGATGGAGCGCTGCAATTCGCGGATCGCCTTACAGCGCATTTAATTGCACATGCGCTGCTCGCCCCTCCGCTGCGATCCGCGCCATGCTAGATGCAGAATTTACGTATCGTCAAAGCCGAACAATAGAAACATCACATACACTGTATATGTTATTTATAAAATGATGGCCAGGAGGCGAACAATATAACTGCAAATATTATTTGCTACAATTTGCAAAGACAGTGAAATAACATACAGTAGAACTCCGTAATACCCTACGCAAGGGACTGAGTTGAAATCCAAAGATATGAGAGAGAATTAACACGAGAAAAATCTGTTGCAAACACTGGACGTTTCATCTGCGTTAGACACGTGTAATGCGCTCATTATTAAGCTTATTTTAGAGATTTCGATAGTACACATTTTACCTGTGTTGTGTTTTGTCTTTTCGCGCACCTAATAAACTCGGCACAGAAATCTCTGAATCCAGATGATATTTCTGAAATCCGCCATATATGATTTTTTTCTCCAAAAGCATGTCGTAGACATTGAGCACAAACTCTTTCTCGGAACTTTCCACGTTTCACTGTAGAACACAAATGAACTCTCGGCATTTTCAGAGCGCATACGAACGGCAAGACCACATGAACAAAATTGGCGGAGATAGAGAAAGCAACTGTCTGGTGAAATCTGAAACAAGAACACCACGAGCTGAAAATTTAACACGCTGATTGGCAAAAGGCAAAAACTGTGAAGACTCCCGATGATTTATGGCGCCTTACTCTAAGATTCAGCCGGCCGGTGTGGCCGAGCGGTTCTAGGGGCTTCAATCTGGAGCCGCGCGACCGCTACAGTCGCACGTTTGAATCCTGCGTCGGGCATGAATGTGTGTGATGTCCTTAGGTTAGTTAGGTTTAAGTAGTTCTAAGTTCTAGGGGACTGCTGAAAGTCCCATAGTGCTCAGAGCCTTTTTTTTTAAAAAAAAAAGATTCAAGCCGGAATGACAAGTAGGACCTATTTCCAGTTGCACCCAGTTACCTTCCGCACGAAGACCAATCGCGGGCATTTGTTAATATTAGGTTTCAACCTACGGTGAACGAAGTATAGTCCCCATGCTCATTTGTCTTAAGCTCTATCAACAAACATGAAATGTTTTTGAGAGGAATAGGCGAGTTCGACCATACTTCAATTAATTACCGTGAGATGAGCTATTGCTAAACAGTCATTAACTATAAAACTTTGTTAGTACTGCATAGGATGACATCACAAGGTGAATCAATCGTCAGGAGGAAAGGGAATGGCTATCGAGGTACATCAAACTACTCCCTCTGGTCGTAGCCTTCTGCCTCATAAAGGCTCAATAAGTGTCACACAATGTTTTCTTTTCAGTCCAGTAATTCGTTTAGGGAACTCTCACTGCCGCATCACTGGTCTTTGCAATGGTAATCACGGGAACAGTTAATGACAGTACGCCGTTCCAGCTGAGTGTTGACCATGGAATTTGCTGCAGCAGCGTTACCGATGAGAAGGCTGGCCAGCGCTGTCGCTGTGACGTCACGCGAGCTCCCGCCGCAATTACGGCAGGAAATTAAAAATCGGTGGGGGACGGGGAGGGAGAAAGCTGGAGAGAGGGCGAGTGGAGAGAGAGGAGAGGAGTATCTGATCGCCGACGCCTGCGCCAGGTGCTAGCATGACGTAACGGCCAGCGTCTCCACAACCCCTCTTTATCGTTCTCAGTTACGAGTGCCATTACAGGATCCCTACTCTTTTTCTCGGTAGAGTTAACCACTTCACTAACAACTGCAATCAATTTTGTACACTGCTGGTACGTCCACACTGCATTTAATATGTGGCCGTACCATCTGGTAGCTACAAAACAAGAAAAAGAAACTGAAGACGAGAACACAAGCGAGGCCCGATCTTGAGTAGCACAATGTAACGTTTGCTCCCAATGACTTCTTCCTCGTTTAGCTAGATTATGTTATATAACGGACGCTAAGTTTCTTCACGAGTCAAAACAGGACGTAAAAACTCGTCTTTTCTCGCAAGGAATAAGAAATATTTGATTGATGTTCCTCGTTAATAAGGCGGGGTCCTCTGCGTGTACACAACATCCCGCTGACTATCACTGGTGGCGACACGCGCAGTCCCATAACCAATTACTGATGCCGTAATAATTTCACAACAGACGGGCAAAACAAATTTCGCCCTAATCGCAAAAAAATCTTCTAATACGACTGATTTCTGTCGTTATTGATGAGATCATTATCTACTAAACGTCGTGAATTTGTTTACTGCTCACTACAGGATGGCTCAGCATGGATAAAATGATTCCGGTTCAATGAATGACAAAAACATCTCAAAACGTCACTCTTCCACCGAAGCAACATGGAGTGTATTAAAAGAAACTGTTCGAGCAGTTCCCCGTGAAAATTTGGCATAGACGCCGTAAGATGTTAAGAACAAGGTGAAAACTAAAAAAGGAACTGTCACAAATTTCTTGCTTCGGATACATTTGAAAACTGGGACTTTTACTACGATGCCGTGCGTGATGCAAAGAAGGCAGTTGGTGCAGCCACGTCAGTCAATTACTCGGAGTTCTATGAAATGCTTGACATACAGGGCGACAATTATTGAACTACATAAAATAAAATAGTCATCATTTATAAACGGTTTGCGTTAGTATGTTAAAGCTGCATATTAGTATGTGAATATGGTTTGGTTCAGCGACGAAACCCAATTTCATTTGGATGGGCTCGTCAATAAGAAAATTGGCGCGAACGCGCATTTCGCGATCGAGAAGTGTCTTCAACCTCAACGGGTGACTGTGTGAATGTCCAGTCATGGAATAATCGGTGCGATATTCCTTGATGGCACGGTGACTATTAAATGGTACGTGGTTTCGGAAGAAGATTTCATCCCCATTATCCAAAGTGACCCTTATTTCAAGAAGACGTGGCTCATGCAAAACGGAGCTCGACCCCATCGAAGCAGGAGAGTGTTTGATGTCCTGGAGGAGCACTTTGGTGACCGCATTCTGCCTCTGGGGCACTCAGAGGCCACCGTCATGGGCCCTGATTGGTCGCCATATTGTCTGGATATGAACACATGCGACTCCTTTTTATGCGTCTATATTAAAGACAAAGTGTGCTGCAATAACCCCAAAACCACTGCTGAGCTGAAAACACCCATTCAGGAGGTCATCGACAGCATCGGTGTTACGACACTTTCGCAGGTTTGTAGAATTTCGCTATTCGCCTGCGCCACACCATCACCAATGGTGGCAGGCACATCGAACCCCCCATAAACTAAATCCGAATATCTGGAGTCAAGTTTTCATGTCGAATGAAGTGTGTGCACGCCGTAGTTTGTAACTAATTTTTTTCATATAGTTCAATAATTGTCATCGTGTACCAGCTGCCGAGCATGGTATCTATTGTGAGGAGCAGCACAGGAGTACGGCCGACAGAGAAACTCTGTGGAAACAATGACGAAGATCGTAAACTTATCGTTGACAGAAAGAAGGCACCAATGCGCTG
The DNA here is from genome assembly GCF_023897955.1 of Schistocerca gregaria. Lineage (NCBI taxonomy): Eukaryota > Metazoa > Arthropoda > Insecta > Orthoptera > Acrididae > Schistocerca > Schistocerca gregaria. The sequence continues at coordinate 664,682,673 of NC_064922.1, forward strand.
GCGGCGGTACTTTGAAGCAATCTCCAATGAAGGGTTTCCATAATCCCCAGAAAACAGTTATCACCAGTTCGAGGATCCACCATGCCGATCATCAAGCCTGGTGTTTTAGACGGCCTAGGGGAAATGAAACTTGGGAAGTAGCGGGGTCGAATGATCTGTCAGAAGAACTATGAACATCAAGGCACAATCAGGCACCTGAATCAAAGACAGATTTCCTCCACAAGATCACTGAAGAGAAGAAGATTGAGCATTACAGTCACAGTTTGGAAACAGAAGGGGATCCCCATAAATGTTCCTACTATCGTCCTGCAACCTCGCTATGAAGATCTCAGAACGCGTTGTAGACAGAACAAAACGCATGTTGTGAGCATTACCACCATTAAGTTGGCTCTGTGGTGGTTAAAGGACCACCCATGGCCCATTTTATTTAGAACCATCCAAAACAAAGAAATCTTGTTGCCCTCACGTCACAGATTTTTATGTACTTCCTTAGACCAATTTTAGCACAACATACGAGTATGAGGATTAAAACATTTGTTCCAGAATTTTTGGATCCAAAATGTGGTTAGGGCGTAATTCTGAAATTTGGTTGACTTCAGTCGGTAGGAAAGGTGAGTTAAAAGTTTGTAACCACTATAACTTTTTTTATTTATGAATCAATTTTAATCAATTTTGTGGCACTGGAAAGACAAAAGGATCAGCAATGGTACAGAATACGGAAATTATACAAACAAATACTTACAAATATACACTGAAATTCTTTTCCAAATTTCAGGAATTTTTTACCACAATCAAAACTTCATTCAACTTAATTTTTCACGTAATGTCTATTATCACACTTTTCAACATAAATAGATCAGAAGGTTCATATTCTATTTGGCGATTTAATACTGAAATAACATAGATAAAATGTATTCGTTTCATTTTTTGACTTTTAGCTGGAGTAAAAAAAAATGCTCTCGAATTCACACAAAATACACCCAGAATATTCGAAAAAGTGTTCATTCTTTCAAACAAGGAACGTAAAGTGTCTGATCCGAAAGTGTATAAGCGACCACTGCTTGTTCTTGCGCAAGTTGCACGCAGTGCCATTAAACTATTTTTATTAGGAGGGTCTATTAAACATCAGCAGGAAGCGGCCTCAAATAAACTGAGTAAGGGTCCACTCGATCACTCAATATTACATCAAAAAATAGTAAATCCAGTCCATAACCATGGGCAAGCCAACTGATGGACATATGAAGACCAAAATCCAGTAGATCATTTGCCAATTTATTTTCTACGTGATAGGCTACGCGAAAATCTTGATACAGGTCGTCGCATCAGGGTGTTATAAAAGTATTTTGAAGAAACACATTATAAGTACAATAACGACTGCAATGCTGCTGGTATAGGATAGAAACTGCAAGCCTGAATACTACCAAGAGACACAGGAAGTAAAGTCCACAGAACGCTGATTACTTTCAAAAAAGTCTACAAAAAATATATAAACCACCTATTTGTTACTTTCACTCTAAAAGAGATTAATCGTGAAAAGTAAATGGCCTGCACCCTATGACAACGCAGGGCGCTCATGTTGCACTTGAAAGGACTCGTATCAAATCCCTGTCGGGTCGTAATGATTTCCGTTTACAGAGGCTTTCCTTATTTAACACAAATAAATCTACTGCCTTTGACAAAACTCAAACGTAATTCATAAAAAATACCAACTCGTTACTGAATAACATCTGAAACTTCTCAAAGCGAGCTCGGTGCAAACCCCGAAGCAATCTTATGACCAATAAGTTATTTCCCGAAACTAAGAAGCGTATTTTACAACGTCATAGGTGTTTAGTGAACTATCTGGTCATCTGCAACTCCCACAGCTCTCAGATTTGGCACTTGACATAAGATCAGTGCTTTTAGTCTCGACTGCGACCATATCCTACAGCGCCGGCAGTTGGCGCGGTAAGACGGCGATACAAACCCCCGAAGATGGAAGATATTTTCATTACCTAATTTTTGCTGATGAAGGAAGGAGAAGTAATGACTTACAATTCAGTATCAAGACGCTGTTTTTTATTTATTGCCATACATCTCACTCCGTTGTTTTGTGATTCTAAGCCGTATAGTTATATTTTAGACATTTCATTTTAATATCGAAAACGTAATGTTAAAATCTGCAACTAAATTCTACATCTACATTAACAAAGAAAAGTAGAAAAAAAAGAAAGTATGACGACTGAAATGAAAGTAAAATAAAAACCTACCACAAGACCTCAAGTCTCCCAACTGTTCCAACATTAATCAGCAATCCTAGAACTGCTCTGGATTGCTGACCGCGCAGTTCACTACATCTAAGTTTGTCGCTTTATTAAACTACTGCCAGATGATCCCTTGCACTCCAGCCTTCGCATTACCATCGGGATTACCATGAAAAAAATTAAATGCACTTAAACAATTGTGGACTAGATCCCACTCGTCATCATCCCATTCCCATTCATCATCATTTTCTTCCCAAATTAGAAAGTCTGATGAGCTTCCTCGTTACTGTTCCATTGACGAACTCCTTCTCGACGTTCTCTTGCGGCTGCTGTAATGCAAACGTTCGAAACATATTAGATTTTGACCCATTTGGTTACCAGGTGTATTAGAATGTACATCTTTATCAATACCCCTATGTTCCCTATTGTATAATTCACACTGGAGTGCTCTTGATGTTCTGTTGGTAGTAGAATTAAGTAAGGTCCACATTCGACATTTTATCTACTTTATCCATAGTTCAAATCATCCAGTGCACCCCCACCCTCCCCCACCCCCAAACCTAGTGGGTGTAAATTACAAATAAGCATCACATTTTCAGGCGCCGCTGTTTCTCCACAACAGTCTCTCTCCCTATCTGTGTAAGTAGACGGGGTAAAGATTATGCCCAGTAATTAAGTGCTCCACTCTCTTAGTTGTGTCATGTAGGTGCGCTCGTAGTCTGCCGATAACATTTGGGAAAAAAAAGTTATACACGCTCCTGCCGGTGGTATCACTCCAAAAGCGTAGTCATTCATCTGTTTACCATGCCTGGACTTGAATTTTGTTATTGATATTTACCCCCGTAATCATTTGCATTCAGTCCAGTCTGCTACGACTTCCAGTAGCATGCTGCTCTACAACGTGCCCGAATGTTGACGAGGTGGATCCACAGTATTACGCATTAGGAGTGATTTAAAAATGGAATGATCATATAAAGTTGATCGTCGGTAAAGCAGATGCCAGACTGAGATTCATTGGAAGAATCCTAAGGAAATGCAATCCGAAAAACAAAAGAAGTAGGTTACGGTACGCTTGTTCGCCCACTGCTTGAATACTGCTCAGCAGTGTGGGATCCGCACCAGATAGGGTTGATAGAAGAGATAGAGAAGATCCAACGGAGAGCAGCGCGCTTCGTTACAGGATCATTTAGTAATCGCGAAAGCGTTACGGAGATGATAGATAAACTCCAGTGTAAGACTCTGCAGGAGAGACGCTCAGTAGCTCGGTACGGGCTTTTGTTAAAGTTTCGAGAACATACCTTCACCGAAGAGTCAAGCAGTATATTGCTCCCTCCTACGTATATCTCGCGAAGAGACCACGAGGATAAAATCAGAGAGATTAGAGCCCACACAGAAGCATACCGACAATCCTTCTTTCCACGTACAATACGAGACTGGAATAGAAGGGAGAACCGATAGAGGTACTCAGGGTACCCTCCGCCACACACCGTCAGGTGGCTTGCGGAGTATGGATGTAGATGTAGATGTAGAGTATTACCAGTAAAGCCTCGACAGGTGTTGGACCGAAGGCCCCAGTAAAACTGCGTAGTACGCTTCTCTGTGCTCGCGTAACGATGGAGCTACAGCTCTCGATTCGCAGCCAAAGTACCCATACAGTGGCTGCGAAGCCAACAACAACGTAATTCAACATAGCGTTGTGGTACACGGCATGCAACGGTAGCTTATAATTAGTGGTACCGGATCACACAAACTTGTGCATAATTTTGACTAATGTTTTGTGGATAGCTTAACGTGTGTCATAAGATTGAGTTTTATCCAAATGGACTCCAGTTCTAATCGTAGGGGTTTCAGTGTAGAACAGTTGGCCTTTAAGTAATACGCAGGTAGTTCTGTGTGTCGCTCTGGATAGTTTATTATTTGAACAGCAGCGCCGCATCCGCTGGAGCACAACAGTAGCCCTTTCCTCCGGCTTCTCCTGAGAGTCTCAAGGCACCACCACGACCACGACCACCACCAGGACGCCGTCTGCTTACGTCACTACCGCATCGTCAACGTTCTACTCCTCTCTGAGGAGAGACATGAGGGGTTCCATAGCTAAGTCCTACAAGATATTACGATGACTGTTCAACAGGCATACCGGTCTGTAGTTTTCTGGACCAGTCGGAACCTGATCTTCACCCTTGCTGATTATTACGTTATGATATTTATCCACCTCGCGGGAACCCTTCAATGCACTAAAGCTTCAATAACGAGAGGGAAGTTAAATACGGCACTACTGGTGGTCCTATCCTCTTTACAACTTCAGCATATATTTCTTCCGGACCTGGAGCGTCAGTTTTAAGATCGCAACTACTACCGCCTCCTCTGAATAATGTGTTACTACAATCGGCTATTTGTAATACAGCTAGAAGGCTTCCCTGGACCTTGCATGATGTTCACCGTCTGGGTCAGCTTTGTGGTCAGGTAAAAGTGACCTTCGCATGTAGACGGCTATCCCTCTACGTTCAAACCGGTTAGTTTCATCACGTCTATTGCCCCCCGAAGGAGCATTCCTCTCGCATCGGATGTAGTACTGTGCCGTAGGTTTGACTTCGCATCAGCTGCCACAAAGATAAATACATTTTGAGTGAAGTGCGCTACCGAATTTAGTTCATGGACGTATGGGGTAACACTATGTGCGTACTGCCTATAAATCAGTTATCCACATGGTACTCAAATATTTTACTTCAATGGTAACCATGTGCTACTCGCATACCTGAGCTTGTTAACAGTATAGCATTTATTAAGTGCGATAAGAGCAGACATTGGCCTACTATCACCTCTTACAACCGTCGATTGTTGGGGAAAAGCAGGGTTTCTTCGATTTACACAATATAACTTCTAAAAGCATACTATGCCCACTTCCTGTTATTCAGAAATCTTATGCGATTCATACATTACAAATGAGCTCGTCCTGGCACTCAGATGCAGTAGACTTAACATAGTAGTCATATCTAGTACAGACAAAGCCCGCCACCGGAGGGTTGTGTCCCCAGTTAAACTATTCGAAAAAAGCAGGCGATGTTCCTATGTAGACCGTGTGTAAATATTCCGGGGGTAAATGTCACGCTCTCCCGAAGCCTCATTGAATCATGACATGGGAAGCTACTGATGGTGATCTGTCCGAGGAGCAGGGATATTAAGCTGAGCGGCCTCCTTGGTGCCGTGCGAGAGACGTAGACTACCAACCGGCTCTTTAGTTCGACCCTCTCTCTTTTCTCACCACCAACACAAACACAACAGTAAACGCAAGATGCGAGTGTGTTAGGCTTTAACCCGCAATACATAGCTCTACCCTGAAGCGACAGAAGTCATGGGATAGCGACATGCACATATAAAGATGGCAGTAGCGTCGCGTGCACAAGGTATAAAAGGGGCAGTGCATGTGGTGAAGCTGTCGTTTGTACTCAAGTGATTCATGTGAAGAGGTTTCCGATCTGATTACGTTCGTATGACGCGAATTAACAGACCCTGAACGCGAAATGATAGTTAGAGCTGGAAGCATGGGGCATTCCATTCGGAAATCGTTAGGGAATTCAATATTCCGAGATCCTCAGTGCCAAGAGAGTGCCGAGAATACAAAGCTTCATGGACAACGCAGTGGCCGACGACCATCACTTAATGACCGAGGCAGGGTTCGGTGTGGCGCAGACCCCATGAAGCCATGGATCCAAGTTGTCAACAAGGCACCGTGCAAGCTGGCGGTAGCTCCGTAACGGTGTGGCCAGTGTTTACATGGAATGGATTGAGTCCGCTGATCCAACTGATATGGTCATTGATTGGAAATGATTATGTTCGGATGCTCGGAGACCATTTGCAGCCTTTCATGGGCTTCATGTTCCCAAACATGTCACTGGGCCACGACTGTTCACGATTGGTTTGAAGAACACTTGTAATAGGCAATTCGAGAAAATGATCTGAAAACGCAGTTCGCTTGACATGATACCCATCGAAGATTTATGGAACATATTCAAGAGGTCAGTTCGCGCCCAAAATCGTGCACCGGCAACACATGGCAATTATAGACGCCCTTAGAGGCAAGCAGCATGGCTCATCATTTCTGCAGGGGACTTATAACGATTTGTTCAGCCCACGCCACGTCGAGTTGCTGCATTGCACCGGGAAAAATGGGGTCGTACACGATATAAAGAGGTATTCCCATGATTTTTGTCACTTCAGGGTAAATTGCTATTGTGCATTTGTGCCATTGCGCGTTTCATGTCGAAAGGTAAGTGAGAGACAGTGGAAAAAGTACTCACCTGATCTTGACCTCCTTGCTTTGCCACTCATTGTGCCTATCAAAGCTAATGAGTATGGCGGCAATTTCCTGCAAGAAAGAAAGACGAGAATTAGCTGATGTGATAATTACCATATTTTAAACATTGTGATTAAAACCGTTAACACGCACTTTCGTTTATAGCGTAAAACAGAGATATGTTATGCCAACATTTTGTTGGTACAGCGACCAGTACATTGACTATCGCTTATTCAGGTTTCTGTCACAATTGAGTTCAATTATGTCCATTAATATTTACATGCAGACCTGTTTTATGAAGATGTCTTGTAAGTGTATCAGTGGAATTATATTCTAATAAACACTCCAAATGCTGGCAACGGTTTGAGAATGAACGTTATCGCCTCAAAAGTAGCGATCACCAAGAAACTGTACGCAACTGCGACAGAAACCTGAAAGACTAACTCAAGAAATGCCGGACAGAAAGTTATGACAGTCCTAAAATTTTTAACGAAAACGCACACGCACACACACACACACACACACACACACACACACACAAAAGCGAGCGCGTTCGCGACTTACAGAATCACAATGTATGTCCTATCCGTTTTGTCAGTCAAATTCTTTTGCCAATCCACTGTACATGTTCTGGAAAAAAAAAAAAAAAAAAAAAAAAAAAAAAAAAAAAAAATAGTGGGCTCACTGTTTAACTTTTAACTACGCGTTTTAGTTCTCTTGTGTCACGCAGTACGTCTCGTTTCCTACGTGTGTTCTATCATCTTGGCGAGTATCAGAACCAAACTTTCTAACCTTACCCCATCATATTTAACATTTTATTGAAAGTGTGCATTTGCTGAACGAAATGCCAGACCTGTTCTTCCACCGAGCGAGGTGGCGTAGTGGTTAGCACGCTGCACTTGTATTCGGGAGGACGACGGCTCAAGTCCGCGTCCGGCCATCCTGATTTAGGTTTTCCGTAATTTCCCTAAATCGCTCCAGGCAAATGCTGGTTCCTTTGAAAGGGCACGGCCGACTTCCTTCCCCGCCCTTCCCTAATCCGATGGGACCGACGACGTCGCTGTTCGGTCCCCTCCCCCGAACCAACCAACTAACCTGCTCTTCCAAGGACATTAGGTCATTCTTAAAGCAACAATTCTGCGTTTTTCAATCTCTGACACGTGACTAGAAAGCCCTACTGACAATTGCTTCTCCTTACACTTGCATTATCATTCATACAATATTAGGTTAAGAAAGGATCGTTAATCTACATTTTCACACAGACTGTATTCCAAGTCTCGTGTCAGCTAAACATCTGACTGTCATTTCGCTGCTCAGTCGTAAGCCATCCGCAATTTGGTAGTTGTGAAGACAATAGGTAACACCAAAGTTTTCTTTTAGATTAGATTAGTACTTGTTCCATAGATCATGAATACGACACTTCGTAATGACGTGGAACGTGTCAGGTTAATTAAAGGTGTCTAGACAAGATCCTAAATTACACAAAATATTACATGACACTCAATATTTTTAATTTTTTTGTGGGGTTTGGGAAATTACCCACTTACTATATCCAAAAATTCATCTAATGGGTAGAAAGAGTTGCCATTAAGAAATTCTTTTAATCTCCTTTTAAATGCTATATGGCAATCTGTCAGACTTTTGATGCTATTAGGTAAGTGACCAAAGAATTCTGTGGCAGCATAATTTACCCCCTTCTGAATCAAAGTTAGATTTAACCTTGAGTAGTGAAGATCCTCCTTTCTCCTAGTGTTGTAGCCATGTACACTGCTATTACTTTTGAATTCCTTCGGATTGTTAATAACAAATTTCATAAGTGAATATATATATTGTGAGGCTACAGTGAATATTTCTAGCTCTTTAAATAAGTGTCTGCAGGATGATCTTGGATGAGCTCCAGCAATTATTCTGATTAAACGCTTTTGTGTAATGAACACTGTTTTACTCAATGATGAGTTACCCCAGAATATGATGCCATACAAAAGCAGAGAATGAAAATAGGCGTGGTAAGCTAATTTACTCAGATGTATATCTGACTGCATTGCCTTTCGACATTTACGGGTTAGTTTGCGCGATACTGAAACTGTTTAGCAGAAAGAACAGTTTTTCTATCTAAACGGTCTTGTGTAACATGAAAAGCATGCTCCAAGACTTCAATAAAGAAAGGCTATCTTTGATGTTGTGCGCCACGTAAGAAAGTTCTGGCCGGGGCGGCTACCTTAGGAGAAATTTTACTTAATCGCATGTACAGACAGCATTCTGTTATTCAGGTCTGTTTCGTGTCGGGCTCGCAGACGGCGCCGAGGCATGCCACGCACTCCCTGGCACTTTACGGCTCTGAAAGAATGTTTTATACTTCTTGTAATGGGGCTTCGTTTAATTTTCGGGAACATTTTTACACAGGATGTCTGCTGAAATTAAAGAGAATGGCAATTTGCCCGATAAGAACACTGTTCGCGGCCCTGACTTCCATTGCAATTAATACTAGAAGAATGTTCCTTCCCGTAAAACTTACAGACATCACTCTTCCCCTTATCGACTGCAAGTAACGGTCAGCACGGCTGGTCGAAAGACCGTCGTAACTTCTCTGTGCTTAATTAACTCTCCGTAATAAATTACTACCAAAAACTATAAAACAAAACGGTTCAGCATAAATGACAGAGAATAGCTCAAGGGACGTGAATTATAGTTCATCTCATTTCACTATTCTGCAAATGTCAGCTTTCGGTTAATCATTATTACAGTAAAACTTCGTTAACACGAATTCGAAGGGAATGAAAAATCAGGAGATCGTGTTAAAAAATTCGTGTTAAGTGAAAAACACAGATTTTAATAAGTATTCGTGTACAGCAGTACACTATTGTGTAATACACTACACTATCAATCACTTTATTGTAGACTTATAACACTATAAAGTGATTGTAAAATTCAAGTACTCACAAATTATGTATGTTACTTTCTTGGAAAAAATTCGGTCATGGTTCGCTGACGTTCATGGGAACGATAATATTTTGTAATTTCACAACGAATTGTAATGATTGCGTCCGTAAACCCAGCAGTGACGTCGGATGTTGAAGCGAATCGTTCTGAACAGTCCAAGGCTGTAAACATCTCTTGACGGGTAGGTGGAATGGTATCTGTATTCTCTTCCTCCTCACTTTCTTCTGATGGCCATTCTTGCACCTCGTTCACAGCTTCTGGAACATCCGATTCCACAGAAGTACATACGGCAACATCGTCGTCTACACTAATGAATTCTTCGAAACTAATCCCAGGATTCGCAACGTCCTGAAGAACTGTCCATTCATCAGGTGAAGTGGCATCTTCTAATTCGTGGACACCTTCAGTGTTGTATATCTCCAAGCTCTGTTGCAGCACTTCTCTATATGATGTGGCGATACTGAGTTCCTGGCTGCTGCGATGGCTTTTATTGCGTCAAGAAGATTCCAATTTGGGGTTGCACTATTGTTTTCAGCACCACGAATTGCAGCTCTTACAAGTCGCTTACGATAAGCTCTCTTTATGAGAGGTATTATGCCTTGCTCTAAAGGCTGAAGGCGGCTTGCGGCGTTGGTTGGAAAAAACTGAACCTTTATGTTGGATATGTTCAGATCATGAACGTTATGGGCAATACATCTGTCCAATGTAAGAAAAACATGTCTATTTTGAGCAACCATTCGACTGTTGAAACGAAGAAGCCACTTGCGAAATGATGTGCCATCGACCCAAGCTTTCTTGTGGTGAGAGTAGATGGACGGTAAAGTGTCCATATTTATGTTTTTAAAACAACGTGGTTTCTCGGATTTACCGATAACCCAGGAACGAAACTTCTCACTGCCGGCAGCATTACAACACAGCACAACAATCACACGGCGTTTACTTCGTGCTCCACCGTGACACTTAGCACCTTTTATTCACAGGGTGTGATTTGGAAAAAATTGTAGAAAAATTCAGTTTCATCCATGTTAAACACATCACACGAGGCATACTTTTCCCTCACTCGGTTGAATTCATGCAACCAGCAGTTCGCACTTTCTTCATTAACTTTATTTGCTTCACCACAAATTTGTACAGATGAACCTGAATGTGTCTTTTGGAACCGATACAACCAACCAGCAGAACAACGGAAGTCTTCGTTGCCCATATCTTTAGCAATATCATTTGCTTTTGACTGAATTGCAGGGCCAGTTAAAGGTATGTTAGATGTACGCATAGGATTGAACCATTCTAGCAGTAACGTCTCGATTGTCTTCATACTTGGCGGTACGAAATCGTTTAGATTTATTTCCAGAACCTGATGCCGCAGCATTAATAATTTTTTCTCGATTCTTTATAATCGTAGATAAAGTAGATTTAGGTATTCCAAACTGCTCTGCAATTGCTGTTTTCTTGGTACCACGGTCCACTTCATCTAGAATCGCAAGCTTTAACCGTACGCTTAGAGCTGTCTGTTTCCTCCTTGCCATTTTCGTGTGCTACGGTACCGGTTGTAACTGTAGTTCTTATTCAGTATTCCAACTCGATACGGTCACGACTAACAGAACACCTGTCAAATCTGGCACTGAGTACATTCCTAAACGCTGCTGCACACATTATTGAATGTCTTACAATGTACAGCATACGCTGATTGTTGAGGTGATAATCGCAGCTACCGACCTACAATACGTTAAAAACGAGTCAACAATAAGTATAATTAGCTTTGTAGCTACACTCCCTACATTCATTTCGGGAAAAAAAATACGCTTTAGAATACTCGAAAGTCGGAAGTTCGTGTTACAGTAAAATTTAATTACGCTAGTAACTGAAACAGAGTTAGCAATTCGCCTTAACCGAAATTCGTGTTAACCGACAAAACATACCAATATTTTTTTCACGTTAACCGCGAGTTCGCCTTGTGCGAGTTCGCGCTAACGAGGTTATACTGTATTTTAAAACGTTACGACGAAACTGAAAGTGTAAAATATCCGACCAATTTACTTTCCTCAATCCAGACCTTTTCTATGAATTACAGCAATGTGGAGTGGAAACCCATACGCAAACACTGGGGCTTCGGCGCTCGTCTCGACGTCATCTCTCTACATGCTAGAGACATAAATGGTTTATGTAACAAACTACAGTATGTTTTTGAGTGTTCATCCTTGTCATCGATACAAATTATACGCACAATATTTTGACGATTGGCATAGCAGTATAGGCCAGGTTCTGTGAGAATCCGCCTTGAGTAATCGCTGTGAGATTAGCAGCTCAGCCAGTGGGTACAACAGACAGATGTATGACGCAGACGACCAAATCAGTGCCAAAATACTGGGCATAAAAATCAGATTAAACAACCGAAAATGTATAGCTTGTTAGTCTATTAGGGACGCCCCCAAATATCGCGTTTATCCATGCAGCCATCACATTCATTACAGTACTTACAGTTTTACACAGCACAGCTCACAAAAGTGTTCATTTTCTCAAAAACGGTTTCGTAGTTCTGCTGGTCTCTGTTTTTCCGACATTACTTAAGGTTTCTATATCTTTTAGAAGCAAATTTTATTGGGAACTCCCAGTCAGTCCAAAACGTTTCGATACTGGATTTTAAAAAATACAGACGTGTTGAAGAAGGGATTTGAATGCTCCAGGTGTTCAATATAGCTTCCCCCACATGAGTACAGCGCACTGAACGTTCGTGCAACATGTTAAATTGTCAGAGAAGTCCTTCTTTGGAATGTTGTCCAACTCGTGTCACTGTGCTTTGAATGTCGTTTAGGTTGTCAAAGCGTTGAATCTTCATGTGGATTTCTGCACTTTGTCCGTTTCTGGTAGGTTCGTACTGATAACACCACGTGTCGTCACCGGTGATGACATTCCCCGGAAAGGAATTGTTCGCGTCTTGCATTTCAGTCAAGTCATGGCAGGCGGACCACGTGTCTTCATTTCTGTTCGGCAGTCAGTGTGTGCGGGACATCTTCGCGCACACTTTTCTCTTCTTCGAAACATTCTGAGGACCGACTTCAATACTTGATTTCGAAATATTGCTCCATTGCGATTTGTGACACAACAGCGTTGTGAAACTATGGCCGCACGTCCACTAATTAACACTGCCTGTTCACAAGCGTCCACTAGTTAACACTGCCTGTTCACAAGTGACTGGTCAGATGCAAGTCTGTTGTTTGCAGTAGTTAGTTCAAGCTACCAACGTAATTACTGTGCTGAAGACGCTTATACGTCGGGAATAAAAACTACTTTTCGGACTATTTTCTGTTGTCCTGCCAACAAAGAAGTCGCCACAAGAGAAGCACCAGCTCAGCTGGTAGGAAAGGTGGGGAAGGAAATCTTTGTGTTTGCGTGCAGACCTGAACTGCGTCCCGCCCAAATCGAAAACAATATTTTAAACTGTGTGTATAGCCAATATATAATGTTACCACAGCCGATAAAAGATGTCAACACACCAAAAGTACGCATGAGTATGAAGGACACAATAACAAGCTTTATCCAATAGTCACTAACAGGCTTTATTCTTTGATAGAAATTCATCAATTAATAACGTGCACTGAACGTACATCTGGTCAAAGTATATGTAGTAACATGCTTGGCTTCTGCTAAAACGACTAAGGACATAATGCAGAGAATGGTGTTTTAAAAGTTGTCAAATATTTCGATTTGCTTCTGTAATGAGATTTTAAATAAATGTCGTTATAGCACTGCTATAACAGATGTATATAAAATGAGAAGTGAGAAATGAACGTTAAGTTTGGACGACCCGTCCACGGCGAGGTCATTAGTGACGGAGCACAAACTCGGTCGAAGAAGAATAAGCAAGGAAATAGGCAGAGTGCCTTTCAAAGGTAACATTCCGCCATTTCCTTTTAATGGATTAGGGAAATCAACGGAAAACCTGGGTGACTTGACGGGAATCTGAACCGCCGTCCACCCAAATGCGAGCTACTGCCACACATCACTCAGTAAATAAAAGGAGGTGGCATTGTATTTATAGTACGAAAACCGACAAATAGGTGTGGGGCACTTGCTCAAGCAAATGGATGGAGGTGTTAGGAATCCTACGTAAAACGTTTTCAGATAGTGGAAATGAAAGATAGTTTATGCAAGAAAACAGTAAGAGCAGAAAAAAGCTTTCAATTAATACGGGCGGAAATGGGAAGAAAAAGCATTCGTTGTTAGTTGTCACAATGAAGGACAACAGCCTATAAAAAACCTTAGGTACATTAAATGAACAAAATTCATTGAAATTAAATGAAACAAATGAAATCAATAAAAACAATGACCTGCAATGAATGAAAGTGTCTCGAGAAAAACTGTGTCACTCTGGGGTTCGAACCTGCACTCCAGCTTACCGAGGGCGGTGGCCTTAGCCACTAGGCGTTACTAGCACGCCTCCTAACAACAATTTAACTTTTCCTCTCATTTTCCCTAACATTTCCTCCTATTACTTCCGGACAATAAACCCAAAGACCGTCTCACAGGAAATTACATAACAAGCGGAACGAATTTGGCGGAAGAACGTGGTTTGCATCGCCACACAGATACATTTATGAACTGAATTAAATTAAATGATATACGTGTATTAGGTGTCTTTTCCACATTTAACTATCTACTGCTTCAACTATTTTCGGCGTTATTCATTCTGAAACTTTTGTGCAAAATGCAAAGCAAGTGAAATAAACAGAAGGGCAATTACGGTAGATCTGAGGTACAGATCCTCAGCTTCATCATTTATGATCCTAAACTCTAAAAATTCTTAAAATGGTTTACATAACTGCAGTAGTGAGTGAATCTTAGGCGATTAAAAGAATGTAATACGTAACAACATCCACTTCTTGAAGTTCAGCACAGGTTTAAAAGTGTAACCAAATTTCCTCAGTCAGCTTCCGTAAATGGTTGAGTTACGTGTATGTGAGTATAAAAATGTCGAGTATCTCACACACAGTAAAAGTTCTGCTTGCCGGAGACTCAGTCATTCTCACCTGACTTGGAAATCCATAACATTTCGTTTCATGAAATGTTGTGGACATCGAAACAGGATTTCCCCACAAATAATAGTGGTCGACGAGAGTGAGTGTTTGCCGTATAGTTAATGCGCATATGGTTTTTTGTCAACCGAGGTATGAAAGAATATTTTTATTGGTAATGCTGTGCCGCGAGAACATCAGGCAACGGCGCAAAACTTGAATTTTGCCAGTCGTCTTGTCCTTCATGTTCAGCATATTTCCGCGTTTGTTGCAAAAACGTTCAGAGCAAACATTACCACTTTATTCTCTATTCCTGTATGTCTAAGGTTTGTGTGTGTGATTCGGTTTTATTACACATAATTCAAATTACAATATCATATACTACGTGCAGTTGGCATCGATCTCTCTCACATGGTAGCTGTGCATCAAGTAATCAACAGTGGTTTTACTTCCACGTAAAACTAGTAAATAACAGCTATTTACTGTCTTTTTTGTATTGGCTCGCAGAGTGCACACGGAATTATTCTTTGAAGGTAGCTCTCGTGGCGCATAATCAGAACTGGTGATGCAAATGAAGGCAGTTTGGACAGTTATAGGCACTGTGAACACAGAGTCGTGTCGTCCACAGTTAAAGAATTAAAGGTTGCAAAAGCCCACTCCTCGGTAATTTCCAATAATGATTGCCTATCGCAGTCGCGGTGTCCAAACGATACATATCGAACGTGCGATCGTAAATCGATCATGCGACACTGGTGGCGGGCGTTGTGATCAATTTTTTGTGATCGTCATTTTTATCAGTTTTCCGCCGTTCCCTTACTTGCTCTAAATTAAATGCCCCCGCAAATTATCTGTGAGTTGATAGGGAATTCCAGATGACCTATGTCGTTAGTGAGTGAGATGTCTGGTGTTCTTGACGTTTCTTCGGCGGATTCTCTAACATGGAAAAATCTAATTCCATGTTTATCCAGCGTAGAAAATTATTCGACTTTTTGTCGCAAATATGGAGTATCGCCAGACGAGGAAAGAAGTGACTGGTGATGTGGTAGTGCGAAGTGTGTAAAACTTCGTAAGAACCGTTTCGATGCTAAAATACCGTAAACAATTTCATTGCGGACAGTGCGGAAAACGAACGAGTGGCAGAAAGAATACATGGTTCGACTCTTTCAGATTATCTAACCAGACCACCGTAATGGACTTTCACATGATGACAACACCGACGAGGAGTAAGGCAAGTCGTCTCCTTTGCAATTACAAGTATTTTTGTAACGTTCTTCTTTTGTCGTTGCTGTAGCGACCACCGTAAACGTACTCATAACGCCCGCCACCAGTGTCGCATAATCTATTTACGATCGCACTTCGATATGTATCGTTTGAACACCGCGACTTCGATAGGCAGTCATTCTTGGAAATTAACCACTCTTCTGTAAAAAAATGTTCAAATGTGTATGAATTCCTAAGGGACCAAACTGCTGAGGACATCGGTCCCTAGACTTATACACACTAATTAAACAAACGTATGCTTAGAACAACACACACGCCCATACCCGAGGGAGGACTCGAACCTTCGGCGGGAGGGGCCGCGCAGTCCATGACATGGCGCCCTAAACCGCGTGGCCACTCCGCGCGGCACTCCTCTGTATTAGATACGGTCTCCCGTTTTCTTTTTACGACAGTTTTAGTAGGTGACTGTATCATATATTACCGTTGATGCAAGGTAAAGGTATAGGCCATATTCAAATCAATGTGTACATTCACTTATATTTTAAACGTGGTTTGTAATATTTATCTAAAGTAACAATGTTGGAAATGGCTGTTTCAAAAACTGGTAGCTGACGATTAGTAAAGGTATTCCATTATATTTTATTCTATTCTTATTTTCAAGATTTCCGGAATGATGCTACAAAATCTAGACAGTTACGTTTAAGAAATCATACCGTCTTTAACATATCGAAATATACATGATTTATGAATATTAATCGCAGAAGAATATATTCGTATAATTTTTCCTACTCTCTGAAAACTTCATTGCGTTTTCATGTACCATTTAAACAATATTCAGCGACTCTCCATTGACACCCTACACGTATGTATGTATAAGAGGGCCATTTCCCAAGCGAAGGCTTTCCATTTATTTTCATTGCAACTATAGCAGGTACAGAAAGCACAATAACACACTTAAAGAGAGCAATATATCAGCTGCATACTGTCATTTTTCCACTTAGTCGCCGCTATTCGTTACGTATTTTTTCTAAAGATGAAGAAAAGCTATCAAGCCGTACACGTGAAAATGGAAACAGATGGTACGAGCCACTGTCTCATAGCTTTGACGACAGCACGTGAATCCGGAAAATGTTGGCCACCGACTGTATCCTTCGTAGTCCCAAAGAGATGGAAGCGTGAAAGTTCTAAATCAAGACAGTACAGTGGATGTTGTAGGACAGTCTAGCCAAATTTGGCAGTGAGTTCCATGGTAGCAAAATTGTTACGGGACCTGGAGTTATGTATCGCAAAGTACACGTTTGCATTCTTCTTTGGCCTGATTCTGGAAATTAGTGCTTTCAGCCTGGTCAGTGTCTTCTTGTAACGATTTGACCTGAGAATTAGTTTAGTCTCCAAAAAATTCAAAAGAATAATACCCTGCCTATCCCAGACGATTATGCACATCACTTTGCCAGCAAATTGCTTTCTCTTTAAGTCCATTTTGTTGGAGAATTTGCATGCCGCTACTCCAAGGACTGTCTCTTGGATTCTGATTCGTAGTGGTCACAACACCACGTCTCATCCCCGATGATGATAGCGTTCATAAAATTCTCACCTCCAGCAGGCCCCGACAAAATTCCAGTCCATGATTATTTCAGTCTCATGTAAGTATCCGGAGGATACCAAAATAGCGTAACATCGTGTCTAAGGCATTACAGACAGCATTCAGCTGTCCGCTCAATTCCTTGTTCGTAAGCCGCCGATTCTCATGTGTTACGTAATCGGGACGCTGTTGATTGTGAGTGATGGCAACTTAGCACAGTCTGTATGGTCAGGGCTTGTCGCGCACCGCTACTGAAATGCAGCACCCACCGCCTCCCACTGCTCACATTTACCCTGCCAACTCCATATGACTTTAGTAAGTGTCTATGTGTTTAATTTGGTCCAGTGAGTTGAAGAGTGCCACATCCCTGCTTTCCTCGAACCTCTATGTCGTACGCCAATTTGGAATGGTCCCTACTACATCTACATCTACATCTACATCCGTACTCCGCAAGCCACCTGACGGTGTGTGGCGGAGGGTACCCTGAGTACCTCTATCGGTTCTCCCTTCTATTCCAGTCTCGTATTGTACGTGGAAAGAAGGATTGTCGGTATGCTTCTGTGTGGGCTCTAATCTCTCTGATTTTATCCTCATGGTCTCTTCGCGAGATATACGTAGGAGGGAGCAATATACTGCTTGACTCTTCGGTGAAGGTATGTTCTCGAAACTTCAACAAAAGCCCGTACCGAGCTACTGAGCGTCTCTCCTGCAGAGTCTTCCACTGGAGTTTATCTATCATCTCCGTAACGCTTTCGCAATTACTAAATGATCCTGTAACGAAGCGCGCTGCTCTCCGTTGGATCTTCTCTATCTCTT
This sequence comes from Schistocerca gregaria, assembly GCF_023897955.1. Lineage (NCBI taxonomy): Eukaryota > Metazoa > Arthropoda > Insecta > Orthoptera > Acrididae > Schistocerca > Schistocerca gregaria. Next base: position 664,700,781 of record NC_064922.1, read on the forward strand.
CTTTCAACCCTACCTGGTGCGGATCCCACACTGCTGAGCAGTATTCAAGCATTGGGCGAAGAAGCGTACTGTAACCTACTTCCTTTGTTGTCGGATTGCATTTCCTTAGGATTCTTCCAATGAATCTCAGTCTGGCATCTGCTTTACCGACGATCAACTTTATATGATCATTCCATTTTAAATCACTCCTAATGCGTACTCCCAGATAATTTATGGAATTAACTGCTTCCAGTTGCTGACCTGCTATTTTGTAGCTAAATGATAAGGGACCTATCTTTCTATGTATTCGCATCACATTACACTTCTCTACATTGAGATTCAATTGCCATTCCGTGCACCATGCGTCAATTCGCTGCAGATCCTCCTGCATTTCAGTACAATTTTCCATTGTTGCAACCTCTCGATACACCACAGCATCATCTGCAAAAAGCCTCAGTGAACTTCCGATGTCATCCACCAGGTCATTTATGTATATTGTGAATAGCAACGGTCCTATGACACTCCCCTGCGGCACACCTGAAATCACTCTTACTTCGGAAGACTTCTCTCCATTGAGAATGACATGCTGCGTTCTGTTATCTAAGAACTCCTCTATCCAATCACACAATTGATCTGATAGTCCGTATGCTCTTACTTTGTTCATTAAACGACTGTGGGGAACTGTGTCAAACGCCTTGCGGAAGTCAAGAAACACGGCATCTACCTGTGAACCCGTGTCTAAGGCCCTCTGAGTCTCGTGGACGAATAGCGCGAGCTGGGTTTCACACGACCGTCTTTTTCGAAACCCATGCTGATTCCTACAGAGTAGATTTCTAGTCTCCAGAAAAGACATTATACTCGAACATAATACGTGTTCCAAAATTCTACAACTGATCGACGTTAGAGATATAGGTCTATAGTTCTGCATATCTGTTCGACGTCCCTTCTTGAGAACGGGGATGACCTGTGCCCTTTTCCAATCCTTTGGAACGCTTCGCTCTTCTAGAGACCTACGGTACACCGCTGCAAGAAGGGGGGCAAGTTCCTTCGCGTACTCTGTGTAAAATCGAACTGGTATCCCATCAGGACCAGCGGCCTTTCCTCTTTTGAGCGATTTTAATTGTTTCTCTATCCCTCTGTCGTCTACTTCGATATCTACCATTTTGTCAACTGTGCGACAATCCAGAGAAGGAAGCACAGTGCAGTCTTCCTCTGTGAAACAGCTTTGGAAGAAGACATTTAGTAATTCGGCCTTTAGTCTGTCATCCTCTGTTTCAGTACCATTTTGGTCACAGAGTGTCTGGACATTTTGTTTTGATCCACCTACCGCTTTGACATAGGACCAAAATTTCTTAGGATTTTCTGCCAAGTCAGTACATAGAACGTTACTTTCGAATTCATTGAAAGCCTCTCGCATAGCCCTCCTCACACTACATTTCGCTTCGCGTAATTTTTGTTTGTCTGCAAGGCTTTGGCTATGTTTATGTTTGCTGTGAAGTTCCCTTTGCTTCCGCAGCAGTTTTCTAACTCGGTTGTTGTACCACGGTGGCTCTTTTCCATCTCTTACGATCTTGCTTGGCACATACTCATCTAACGCATATTGTACCATGGTTTTGAACTTTGTCCACTGATCCTCAACACTATCTGCACTTGAGATAAAACTTTTGTGTTGAGCCGTCAGGTACTCTGTAATCTGCTTTTTGTCACTTTTGCTAAACAGAAAAATCTTCCTACCTTTTTTAATATTTCTATTTACGGCTGAAATCATCGACGCAGTAACCGCTTTATGATCGCTGATTCCCTGTTCTGCATTAACTGATTCAAATAGTTCGGGTCTGTTTGTCACCAGAAGGTCTAATATATTATCGCCACGAGTCGGTTTTCTGTTTAACTGCTCAAGGTAGTTTTCAGATAAAGCACTTAAAAATATTTCACTGGATTCTTTGTCCCTGCCACCCGTTATGAACGTTTGAGTCTCCCAGTCTATATCCGGCAAATTAAAATCTCCACCCAGAACTATAACATGGTGGGGAAATCTACTCGAAATATTTTCCAAATTATTCTTCAGGTGCTGAGCCACAACAGCTGCTGAGCCCGGGGGCCTATAGAGACATCCAATTACCATGTCTGAGCCTGCTTTAACCGTGACCTTCACCCAAATCATTTCACAATTCGAATCTCCGTCAATTTCCTTCGATACTATTGCACTTCTTATCGCTATAAACACGCCTCCCCCTTCACTGTCCAGCCTATCTCTGCGGTATACATTCCAATCAGAGTTTAGGATTTCATTACTGTTTACGTCTGGTTTCAGCCAACTTTCTGTTCCTAGTACTATATGGGCGTTGTGACCGTTTATTAATGAGAGCAGTTCTGGGACCTTTCTATAGACGCTTCTGCAGTTTACTATTAGCACATTAATATTGTTATTCCTTGTTGCATTTTGCCTACTCCTGCTGCTGTCTGTCACAGGACAACAGAACCAACAAAATATTAGCGGGTACGTTCAAATATTACTACTACACCAGCACAGACTGAGCTGCTCTCACACTCGCAGTAAAAGAACACAGGCATTACTTTCGGAAAAGTTATTTGTTCTCGAACCAGAAACACACACACACACACACACACACACACACACACACACACACACAGCCCGACAGTAAATAATTAGAGTGGGAAAATGTAACACAAGTTGTGAATTCGTATCTTCATATGACGTGTGCTCAGAAGTTCGCAACCTCCAAGGCACTCATCCTCTGTGCAGACACAGAACGCATTGAATGAAGCACGTCGCTTGAAGTTTGATCTTGGCCGAATTCAAAGTACGTATTATCAACATTAAAGCCCCATTCATCGTACTATCCTTGGATGCTCCCAATCGGAATCTGTTTAGCGACTTCCATACGAACCAGCTTTCAGCGGGTCCAGGGGATAGCTGCTCGGCTGCTGCCGCCCATTTTCGAATTTGAGACTTTCGCTCCTTCAACAGTTGTAGCCTTGCCCTCTGGGGAGTGACGGTAAGCTCCTTAGGTGATAGCAGGAAGCTCCCCCTGGACGTAAGTCGGCGAGGACGACCGGTACGGCCAGGCAACGTCTCCCCTCAGTACAGGTAGTCACGATGTTCTAACTACATAGTAATGTTTAACTGTTGACAGGCTTAGGGCTACCAGTAAACGTACTACATGTTTGAGTGGGCGCTGTATCCATCTGCTTAGTAAAGGTGAAAAGATGATGTTTACCAGTGCGGAAGGGCATAATGCGCAGAAAAAAAACGGAGTACCATTGTTGATGTTCGGGATGTTTCGGGCTGAAAGCGAAGTTGTTTCAAGGATCTTTTAAGGAAGCGTTGTACGTCCTTTGGTGTTTTTATAATATAAACAACATAGGAGACAGTCCGAAGAGCCACCGTAGATTTTTTGCAGATGACGCCGCCGTTTACCGTCCAGTAAAGTTATCGGAAGAGCAAAACGACTTTAAACGGAAAGAAGAGGGACGTCTTCCACACAAGTAGTAAAAAAATTCCGTTAAATTTCGATTACACGATAAATAAAACAAATCTAAAGGACGTGAATTCAGCGAAATACCTAGGGATAATAATTACAAATAGCTTAAGTCTGAACGACCACACTGGTAATGTTGTGGAGAAGGCGAACCAAAGATTGTGTTTCATTGGCAGAACACTTAGAATGGCTCTGAGCACTATGCGACTTAACTTCTGAGGTCATCAGTCGCTTGGAACTTAGAACTAATTAAACCTAACTAACCTACGGACATCACACACACCCATGGCCGAGGCAGGATTGGAACCTGCGACCGTAGCGATCGCTCGGCTCCAGACTGTAGCGCCTAGAACCGCACGGCCACTACGACCGGCGAACACTTAGAAGATGTAACGAATCCACTAAAACGGCTGCCTATACTACTCTTGTTCGTCCTCTGCCAGAGTACTGCTATGCGATGTGGGATCCTTACCAAATAGCCTTGACGGAGGACATCGAAAAAGCCCGAAGAAGGGTAGGTAGTTTTGTATTAACATGAAACAAAGGGGAGAGAGTCACGGATACGATAAGCTGATTTCATTGCGGCAAGATATTTTAAAGAAATTTCCATCAGCAATTTCTTCCTACCAACGGCGAAATGTTTTGTTGACTCGCATCCATTGAAGGGGATGTGACCGGCGCGATAAAATAAGTGAGACCTCGCACGGAGAGATTTGTGCGCTCATTTTACTGACGTGCTATTGGAGTATGTATGGTATCCGAGGAGGAATGTTCAGTATTCACGGATATGGCAGCAAAAACTTCAAATGAGCATATGCCCAGTTGTGAATGCTTTCCAAGATAGAACACATTTTGTTTTTCGGCTAGTGGCGCACAAGTACGTGTCTTACCCACCCAACCCCTCAGACTTTTTATTCTAGCCCAACCTACTTCCTCCTTCCTCGGAACGCCTTTCTGCAATTTACCTATTTCGCAGTTGTCCGTGGTGTGCTGTGCGTCAAGTAGTGCGAGGGACTACCAGTTTACCAGAGAGAAGCATCGGTTAACTGTGTTTGTACACGTGCTCGCTAAAATGCCACACATCTATAGTAAAGAGGAATATACAGGGTTGGTGTTTGTATATGATTTCTGCGCTGGTAGTCCTGCTGCTACCGAAGAATACCTTCAGCGCTTTCCGACACGTCGAACTGCTGATCGTAGAGTCTTACAAGCTCCCATTTTTCTTCTGAATGTATTGTACATCTGTAGATGTGTAAACCTGACGATGTATTGAACGATACAGAAAATAAACAACAATATTTTCCATCTGGGAAGCCATTCGGAATAGAGCATATGCCTATATGAAGATTCTTGCTTCAAATGACAACTGCTGTCATGGTCCTGAATATCGCCCATTCCTGTTGGGACACCATGTATACTGACAGGTTCAGCCTGTGTCTTCACTGCAATATGAAACCGTCGGTTCTGACGCACCACGCTGCTTTAGCCGGTATTCTGAGCATATAAAAACTGTGCCCTTAACAGGTGTAATGTTTCGAGCTCTCCTCGGTAAATATCACACGGAGTGTGGAAACTTCAGGCGGTAGCGTTACGCACTCGACAAAGTAATTCGAAGTGGCTGCGAGACCAACACAGTCGTGGAGTGGTAGGGCACGAGGTTGGAGCGGCAGGGCTCGCAGTTTAACGGCTGAACGGCTTCCAATCGCGCTCGCGGCTCCGTGCGCGCGGCCGTTGGCGTTAAAGCCGCCCCATAACGAAGGGCCCGTGGCGAGGGCCACGGCCTCTGCCTCAGCGAGGGAACGGCGCGCCCGGATCGGCGCGTTAAGCCGGAAATCCGGCCAAACCGGCGGAGATTAAAATTCCGGGCAGCGGGCCGCGGGGCGCCAGCAGACCAGCCGGCCGGCCGGCCCGCGGCGCCCGCGCCGGCCCAGCCTCAAACGATCCCAGGACCGGGGGCGCGCGACACGCCGGCGCTTCCGCCGCGCCACGAAATACCGGCACGCCGTATGCAGATAGGGCGAGCAGCGCGGATTTGCATTTGCGGCCGCTATTGTTTCCCTGCACGGCTCCTGATAAGCTACACGAACGGCTCCATCAGGAACGCCGCTTACAAAATAAATCGCCCTTTCTCGTGATACTTCCTAGGCCCCATAGCCTCTACGTGGCAGCCGTATCTTGAGCGATAAAGACGAAATGTGCGTCGAAATGACGACGTATAGAAACTATAGCTGGGTCGGCTACAGAAAAAAAACCCACGATGTAAAAGTTGTTTATCGTATGCTTGGGTACAAGGAATACCGGACGCTCAATACCAACAGTGCCGGTCAGCCAATGAGCCTTATATGACTGCATTGCTTCCCAATGTTTTATTGCGGAAAGTTTAAGCCACTTTTATGAAAACAAATCTAATTCACCATTATCATCTTGGAAATGTTGCAGTTGTTCTCATTACTAATAATTTAGTCTTAGGCATTCTCAGTCGCAAATAAGTTGTTTGCGAATGACAACCTGTCGATTGTCTAGTAGATTTGAGGTCACCAGCATAAACACCCCTAGTTTCATGTGAAGTGTATAAAAAATGTATACATCCATTTTATTTCCAAATTTACCATAAACCTTCAACCTTTCGAGATATCGTAAATCGACAACCAGAATGTCTCAACTCAGTAGTACGTGTCCCAAATCTATACTGAAAGCGAACTTATGTGGATTTTTTAACAATACACTGCGGTGACAAATCTACATATATACTCCGCTAGCCACCAAGCGATGTGTGGCGGAGGGCAGTATTCGCGCACAGATAATATCCCCCCCCCCCCCCCCTCTTCCACTTGCGGATCGCGCGAGGTAAACACGACTGTCTGAACGCCTCAGTACGAGCTCTAATTTCCCTATTTTTGAATGGTGATCATAGCGCGATATGAAAGCTGGTGGTAATAATATATGCTCTAGATCCTCGGCGAAGATCGGATTTTGGAATTTAGTGAGCAGCACCTTCCGTTTAGTGCGTCCTCTATCAGCAAGTGTGTCCCACTTCAAACTTTCTATGAGATTTGTAACGGTCTCGCGATGGCTAAAAGTATCAGTCACGAATCTTGCCGCTCTTCTTTGGACCTTCTCAATCTCTTGAATCAGACCCAACTGGTAATGGTCCCATACAGACGAGCAATACTCTAATAGTGGACGAACTAACGTATGTAAGCAATTTCCTTTGCTGAAGGACTGCGTCGCTTCACGATTCTGCCAATCTAGAGTTCGCCTTACCCGTTACTTGTGTAATCTGACCGTTCCATTTGAGATCATTTCGAATAATCACACCCAGAAGATACTTGACGTATGTTACCGTTTCCGAAGACTGAGCTTGTACGGTATTTTGTACTCGTGCGTTAATGGGGATTTTCCCTTTGTCGTACGCAGTAGGTTACACTTACTAATATTGAGAGATATAAATGGCTCTGAGCACTATGGGACTTAACATCTGAGGTCATCAGTCCCCTAGAAATTAGAACTACTTAAACCTAACTAACCTAAGGATATCGCACACAGCCATCCCCAAGTCAGGATTCGAACCTGCGACGGTAGCGGTCTCGCGGTTCCAGACTGAAGCGCCTAGAACCACTCCGCCACAACGGCCGGCGGTAAATTACAATGATCGAAAAGTATTCTACAATTAGTACAGAAAGGATACTGCGGTTATAAGAATCGAAAGGCATGAAAGAGAAGCAGTTTCTGAGAAGGGAGTGAGTCAGGGACATAGCCTATCCATATGTTATTCAATCTGTACATCGAGCAAGCAATAAAGGAAACTAAAGAAAAATTTGGAAAGGGAATAAAAATTCAGCTTGAAGAAATAAATGCATTGAGGCTTTCAGATAACATTGTAATGGGTCAAGGATGTGGAGAAGCAGTTGACTGGAATAAGATAGTGTTTTAAAAAGTCACAACAAGATCAAAATAAACAAAAGTAAAACAACGATACTGGAACGTAATCTAAATCAGTAATACTATACATCGGTTTTGTTATCTGGACAGAAGAGATGATGGCCGACGTGGAGACGATATAAAATGCAGACAAGCTAATGTAAGAAAAGTCTCCATGAAAAAGATAACTTTTTTAAAACCGAATATAAATTTAGATATTGATAATAGATAATATTTTCTAAAAGTACTTATCCGGAGCGTTGTCTTGTAAGGAAGTGACGCATGCACAACATGGAATTATAGCAAAAAGAAAATAGAAGCTTTCAAACGAGTAGCTGCAGAGGAAGGAAGGAAGGTAAAGGCGTAACGTCCCGTCGATAACAAGATTATTACAGATTTAGCTTAAGCTCTGACTATGGAAGGAAATGGACCGAGCATGCCATCCCGGCATTTGCATTAAGCGATTTAGGGAAATCACGGAAAACCTACACTGCAGGGAGGAGATCTGAACCGTAGTCTTGCAGGATGGGACTCCAGTTTGCTGACCACTGCGCTACCTTGCTGGGTGCGGTGCTACAGAAGGAAGATAAATGTTACATAAGTAAATCGGGTAACTAGTGTGGAGGTACTGATTCGAATTAGGGAGAAAACAATATGGAACAATGTGACTAAAATCATGTTCTGAAGCAGCACGGATGGAAACGTCAAGACTGCGTGATTAAGAATGAAAGTTCGTGAGCGAGAAAGATATTCCATTGTTTCCATCGTGTCATCTTTCGTTGGTCATTACGTAATGGACGTATGTAAACGAGAATTTGGAACTGTAAGATGGAAAGTAAGCCGTTAGGAACGCACCAAGGAAAAACAACGAGACCACGTTATGCTTAATTGAATTTTCTGATTTTGAGAACACAAAGTCTTAAGAAATCTTTTTGTTATGAAACGTCTTCATTTTAAGTTTACCTCACGCCAAGTTGTTATGTGGTAAAAAAACAGCACATTATATAAAGACTGTTATCACTAAAACACTCAAAAACATAAAGCACCTTGTGCAAATGGCCAAGTCCATACATATAGGGTGATTCAAAAGTAACTCTACACACTTCGTGGGTGTAATGTATGAACCAAATAAGCGTAAAGCATAAAAAAAGTGTAACCGTAGGCTTCCGCGGCCGTTGTCAATGTCAATAAAATTCTTCTGGGTTAGAGACCGCATTGTCATTTATAAAATACCAACGTTTCGGCGTCTTGCAACAGACGCCGAAACGTTGGTATTTTATAAATGACAATGTGGTCTCTAGCCCAGAAGAATTTTATTGACATATAAAAAAAGTAATGTCTGAAATTGCTTTATTTCAGAGATATGCAATTGAGTAGGGATCACAAGTGTACTACATACAACACGACAAGAAGGGGCCTAAAATTCAACACAACTACGTACTGCACATTTACCGCACAACACGTTCAAAATGAGGTCCACGTAAACGAAGACTTTGACGTGCTCGATGTCTTATCGCTCTCGCGATGTTGCAGTCTCGGGTTCATCTCATTCTGCATAGTTGCACAGACATTTGCAGTTCGCTGCTGTAATTCTGCTACATTCTCGGTTACGGCACAATACACGTGTTCGTTAAGATGGCACCAAAGGTAGATGTCCAAGAGGTTAAGATCTGGTGGGCCAAGCAACTGGACCTGCATGACTTATCCACTTATCGGGATAAGCAACACTGAGATACTCTCCCCCCTCTCGACTGAAATGTGCCGGGCCACCGTCATGCATAAACCACACGTTGATTCGTGAAGCGATGGGACATCGTGAAGCAGACCACCCAATTTACACTCATGTTCACAAAAAACAGAACACCATGAAAGACTAGAGATGGGACATTCATAGTCACAGGACATGAACATTAATATGTACTGCAGAAATGATTAGCATTTCAGTCACTTCGGTTCAGCACGTGTACTGTTGCCTAGTAGGCACAGGATCCGCCTTGGACCCAAATAACTTGTACCATGTGTGATGGCAACGACGCCTATAATGCGCGAATGGCTGCATTCACCTGTTTACAAAAGTTCATCTGCGGTGGTTGGCATTGGGTCAAGCCACTGCACCTATCGTTTCACCATATTCCACACATTTTCGATTGACGACAAGTTTGGTTATCTGGCGGGCCAGGGCAAAATTCTGACATCCTGTGACACCGGGAAGGAACGTGTTCGTGCAGAAACATGTGGTCGTGCATTGCCTTGCTGAAAAATGGCGTCTGGGTTGTTGTGCAGTAAAGATGTCATTCACGTAGGTCACAGAGGTCGCAGTGCCCTGGACACGCACAAACTGTGACTTTTGGTTGTACCCAGTTGCATCCCACACCACAAGGCCTTGAGTTGGCACTGTATATCTTATGTGAATGCAGTCACTGCGAGGCCGCTACTCCTGTCTACGGCGAATCAAACCACGACCATCATTTTCAAACAAACAGAACTTGGATTCGTCTGAAAATACTATCTGATGCCTCCCGTGTTCCCAGTGACGTCGTTTCACACACCTTTGCCGTCTAGCATGTCTCTGCACATTCGTAAAAGGGTAACGGAGAAGTGGATGAGGCACACAAACCCATGCTTTAATAAACGACGGCGGACTGTCACCCCTGATAGTGCACGATGTGTTTACACAGTTCTGCATCTCCATCTACGTGATTACTACGCTATTCACAGTAAAGTGCCTGGCAGATGGTTCAATGAAGCACCTCCAGGCTGACTCTCTACCGTTCCACTCTCGAACGGCGCGCTGGAAAAACGAGCACTTAAATTTTTCTGTGCGAGCTCTGATTTCTCTATTTTATAGTGATGATCATTTTCCTTATGTAGGTGGGTGCCAACAGAATGCTTTCGCAATCGGAGGAGAAAACTGGTGATTGAAATTTGATGAGAAGATCCCGTCGCAACGAAAAACGCCTTTGTTTTAGTGATTGCCACTATTTTTAGATGTCCAGAAGGCTTTCGATACCGTCCCTACAAGCGTCTCCTGACCAAACTGCGTGCCTATGTAATATCGCCTCTGTTGTGCGACTCGAATTGAGAAATTAGAGATCGCACAGAAAAATTTAAGTGCTGACATCCCCTGTTGCGCCAGAGCCGTGGAAGACGCACATCTTTCCTGCAGTGCCATTTGGAAAAGTGTCTATCTTCTCGAGGGGTGGTGTGGGTGGTTGCGGCCTCACCAGTCTCGTCGTGTTCTAGGTCCTTTAGTAAACCATTCTGCACGCACCCGTTCCACTGCCGAAACACCTCGTCCCACATGAGCAACAGTTTCCCAGATGGATGCGTCACGTTCTCTCATGCCAATAATGAGTCCTCTTTCAAACTCAATGATTTGACTGTACGGTTCGCGCATACTCTACGAGGCATCCTGCACCTCTACTGAAGTCACACTGATACATTACCTTCGCTTTATAGCGACAACGAGAGCCGCAGGCGCATTTTAACCCTAGGTGGTGTTGCGTCGTGAAATCGATGTTTACCTTGAACCCGTGGACCGACATGGTTCAAATGCTAACCATTTCTGCAGAACATACTAATGTACATGTTCTGTGAATATGAGCGTCTTATTTCTAGTCTTTCAAGGTGAGCTGTTTTCTGAACGCGGGTGTCTGTTCCAAGAACTGTCGATAACTCTGTCAGTCAGGCGCTGTGGAACAACATGCGGTCCGAGTAAGTGGTTGTCCCTTATACCACACCAAATGTTCACTGCTACACAATGCTGATACGCTCATACTGCAGTTACACGAGGGTTTTCAAATGTCCACGCGTGCCCCACAGCGCCATAGAATACAACGAATCACAGTCACGTAAACAAAGGCATTTCGTACCAGAATAAACCGAGCAGTGCACAGGGGCATACAAAGTAACATCAGTCATATGCAGACGAACACGACACGCCAAAAGCCTGTACTGATCCATAGTGTAATGCTTACCACGAATGAAATTACGCTTCATAACTCGGAAATAAAGCACTTTCAGACAAAACTTTATTTAACATTTTACTCTTCTTTCTGTGCATACATTACATTCACGAAGGGTATACAGTTACTTCGGAATCACCCTTTATAACGATCATAGATGATTGTTACATCACAAAAACATAGTACACATCTGTTTGCCTAGTCTGGACATGTTCTAAAAATTACAGGGCGCAGTACGATAGACGAATACAACAGGTCCGTCTTAAGTAAATAGAGCTACTACTGTGACTGTGTTTTTGTGACGTAACAATCATCTGTGAGCGGTATATACAGAGTGGAACATGTTAATCCTAACGGGTAATAAATCGGTATGGAGATACGGTACAGCAAAATGTTTTAGATAAAAGTTGTAGGTAGCAAAGAGGGTCACGCATTGCTACCTAATGGCCGTGACGTAGAACGTGATTTTCAAGGTGATTTGGAGGTTAAAACGACTTTTTTGAATGGTAACCCTAATATTTACGATCTGAAACGAGCGGGAAATTTTACGTATAAAATGATACAATATTAAGGTCACGGCAAGGTTCAATGAAGGTCAAATAAGAAAATCTATGTTTAGTTCTAGTAGGCATGAACTCCGAATAGAGGAGGGTTACAGCAAAATACAATGTTTGATGCGGATTGGAAGGGGCATAAGTGTCACATATTATTACCAATAACCACGATTTTATAGGTAATTACTGAAAACCATTCGAAGGTTGAGTTTTGTTTCACAGAAATCCCTATTTGTGACGTAGGATTTGGAAAGAGCAAACAAATATTTGAACTCTAAATTTTTATAGTTTTAATTAACGTGTTTACAGACAAAAATAAATACATCAAAGCTTACAAATGTTATTTGCAAAACAGAACAAACATAAATAAAACGTAGATCACTAATTTACAAGTCGCTGAATGAGTCCCCTCGCCTCTCATTCCTCGGGATGTCCTTTCCAGTTTGTACCTAACACTGTATTTTGCTGTATACGTCCTCTATCCTAAATTAATCGGTACTAGAACTACCGGGCGAGCGAGGTGGCACACTGGTTAGCACACTAGACTCGCATTCGGGAGGACGATGGTTCAAACCAGCGTCCGGCCATCCAGACTTAGGTTTTCTGTGATTTCCCTAGATCGTTTCAGGCAAATTCTGGGATGGTTCCAGTGAAAGGGCACGGCTGATTTTCTTCCCCATCCTTCCCTAATCATCCTCGTTCTCGACGGGACGTTGAACAATGACTTCCTCCTCCTCCTCCTAGTAGAACTAAAAACATATTTGTTTACTTGTCTTTCACTGAACTAGCCATGACCTTTAACAACTATCATTTCATACATAAAATTTGCCGCTATTTTCAAATCTTGAATCAAATATTTGGGTTCCCACTTTAAAAAATTGCACTTGGCGTTCGTGCAGTTGTAGCACCTGCTCCGTTCACCGCGACTGCCTACCATCATGCCACTATATCTGAAGGTGGTCAAAAACTGACCGAAACCGGTAATCACAAAAATAAATGCGTTTTGCGATCGAGACTGTTTGTGTTCATTTTAAAGTACTCAAAAGGCGCTGTTCTCAACGAGAAATGTTGTCATAAATTACCAAATGTGTAAATATCCAAGAAAAGTTTCACAATAAGCACAGTGCAATAATCTTCTTGTTCCTCTTTTTTTTTTTCTTGTGCATTTATCCCATATAGTCGCGATAGTTATGAACGGATTTGGCATGGTTAGTTTATGGGGTGGCGCAATGCCCTTTCTGTCCCCAACACATTACACCCCCGGAACGGAATGTGTGTAGCCCAAGTGTCTGCGTGTAGTGTCATTCATATGAAAGTGAACGAAAGTGTTTGAGATGTTTACGAATCGTCTAACTGTGACAGTAAATGGGTACCAGCCCTGTATTCACCTAGTCTGCTGTGGAAAACCACCTAAAAACCACATCGAGGCTGGGTGCCCTACCGAACGTCGTCGTTAATCTGCTGGGGAGATTCGAGCAGGGGCCGGCGCACCTCCCTGTCTCGGAAGCGGCGCTTTAACCCGCGCGGGTATACGGGCGGTTAAACAGTTCAGTGTCGAAATATTTTACACTGAAAAAAGGTTTTTTGAACTTCCAATAAATTATCGCGTTCAGTTTAACAATTTTCCGTTGCAGACCGATGCCACGGAGCTGAGACTTCAGACTCAAAATTACTCAGTTTTAATTGGCTCTGAGCACTATGGGACTTAACGTCTGAGGTCATCGGTCCCTTAGAACTACTACCACACACATCCATGCCCGAGCCAGGATTCGAAACTGCGGTCCTGCGGTTCAGGACTGTAGCGCCTAGAACCGCACGGCTACCACGGCCGGCTACTCAGTTTTAAATAACAGATTTTAAGTGGTTTGCAGTGGACATGTAACATCACACTAAGGTCATAATATTACTTAAGTAACATTTATTAGTTTCTGTTGTGATAACCAGAAGTATAAGAGAAGAGGCTAACTGTAGACATCGTGGAGGGCATAGAAGATCTAGTTTATACATCCGAGATGTTGTAAAAACACCTTTGCATTCACTATTACTACACGAGGAAAAGAGGCTATAACCGGAAAAACTTTAACTCGAGAAATTTCCAGTCTGGAAACACACACAAGAGAGACAAGTGTTCAGTGCACAATAAACCTATTCAGATTATGAAGTATTCAACATCACAATGAAAATTTTTAGTTCTACTTAAATAAGAATTTCGGTATTCTAAGACGGAGCAATGGTGATTCTCTGAAGCGCCCGCGGCACTTTCCAGAACAGGAAGCCATTCACGGCCATCCCAGCAGAGAGCAGCGCGCCATTAACAGATGCGGCCCGGAGTCCAGGCCGTTTGTCCCGGAGCGCGCGTCGGTGGAGCAGTGTAACTGTTCTTTAGCCGCCATTAACGTCGGAACTTCTCGGCTCGTGGGCGGGGTGGAGCGGGGCCCATCCGTCATCGGCAGCTGCTCGCCAGTATCTCTTCGGTTTGCGTCGCTCCTCAACCAAGCGCTTCTGCTTCCGATTACTAAGAGTTTGCTGCCATACAGTAATGTCGGCACAGGAGGATTTGCATTCCCCCACTCTCGATTGGCGCTCAAAGGTTATCGTGACCCCTTTGATCCAAATTACATGGAAAAGACACTACCAAAGCTCTTCTGAAACCGAAGGTGGATTTGAACTCCGCAGTGCTTTATCAGAAAATGATTTTGAAATGTCTTACCAGCCACTCGTGAGGAGACCTACAGTTAACATGGATTTAAATTGTGGTGCACCTCCGCGTTTCACACAAATGCAAATCACTGGCAGTTGTTAAAAAAGCATACATGACAAAATATCCTACGACCGATTGAAGACTGAACCCTGAATCTTTGGATTTGTACGCGGACACTTTCTTTACTGTCACACTGAGCCATATGCCAAAGATACAAAATTCCAGTTATGTTCAAACATCGTCTGTTGAATCCATTATGAATCGAACTATCTGAATTATTTAATACCACTCGAATTACATCAAATCCTCATCTTCTGTCTCTTTGCTGTTACGCCACTACTTAATTTTTACAAGATGAGTTCCATCTGTTAGCTATCTACAGGTACTGGAACCTAAATGACTTAAGATAATCCACATGCTTCACTTATTTGTAACTGCAGAGCAGTAAACACGATGTGAGTGTGGAATGAACTTATATACTAATTTGCAAGTGGATATGGAAGCAACCAACGCATTAGAACTTTTGAAGAATAATGTAGAGTCACAGATTAACAGATGTTTGCTCTTGACTCACCGTACTAGAATAGTTTTCTAGTTTGTTTCTCAAATTTATGAAACATTTACTACTATGCACGTAATGTTGCACGTACAGGCGTTGGACAAAAATATGGAAGTATCGCGACAAATGCATGCTTAGACGAACTTGACCAAGAACGGCACCTGTGTAATGTACTCAATAAGCTGCAAGTTTCAGTGCAGTTCTAAGTGCTTCATGTGGAGCTGCGTGACTCCGAAAGTAGGAAAATTCTAGGTGCTCATACGGTATGTGCTCTTTCTCTGCCAAGGATTAGGTGTGCATTTTGGTTGATCAGGTCTATCCAATGATACATATCTGTTCTCCCTCTGTGGTTCTGTGTTCCGTTATGACAGGACGCCTGACCACGCAGCTCGCATCGTCCACGACTGGTTTGTGAGCACGAGGATGAATTGTCGCGTCTCCTCTAATCATCTGTCACCAGACCTCAGTGTTATTGATCCTTTGTGGTTTACTTTGGAGGGAAGGATGCGTGGTCGTTTTCCACCTCCTCCGTTGTTACCTGAACTTGCCACTATTTTGCAGGAAGAATGGTATAAGACATGTTTGGAAACCACATAGCACATCTATTTATCCATCCCGAAACGACTGGAATATGTTTTGAATGCCAGCGGTTTTCATACGCCGTATTAGGCTTGGTAATTTGTTAGTTTCTGTTGTTTCGGGATTTTCGTCCTAACCCTGTATGTACAGGCTCAATTTACATCGAATGCGTGTATGTGCTGGCTAATGTGATGGTGGATTTGCGTTATCGGTTCAAACTTAGGGTAGTTCCTTTCGCATAAAGACGATACGCGAGGCGTATAGAACGGTGTCAACATCAAGTGACTCTGATATTCCATCTCAAAATAGCGAATCAGTGGTAGAACTGCTCGAAAGTGAAACACAAAATGATGGGCTTCAGATTTCTTTTAAAAACCAAATTAATCATCAAAGTGGGCACAGATCACTCAGAGGAAATAATCAGTAGATAGGAGATGCACTTTTCAATATGTTCGGGAGACTGTGGAGCTGAAAACTAGCGAAAGAGAAATCAGTAACACCACACAAGATAGAGTCGTTGCTTCTTGGCACAGAATGTACACACATCAATAGAAGTTTTGCATCACCTCGGTTCCGAGAGTTCCAGAACCCGTACAGAAAATTGGAATAGAGATCAACATAAATACCATTTCCGCCTTTTTTATTGCTCATGAAAACCACACATTGCATATTGTACCACCATACAGCGAGGTTTTCAGAGGTGGCAGTCCGGACTACTGTACACACCGGTACCTCAAGTCCCCACTAGCAGGTCCTCTTGCATTGGTGCATGCCTGTATTCGTGGTGGCATACTTTCCACAAGTTCATCAAGGCACTTTTGATCCAGACTGTCCCACTCCTCAACGGCGATTCACCGTAGATCCCTCAGCGTGGTTGGTGGGTCACGTGTTCCATAACAGCCGTTTTCATCATATCCCAGGCATCTTCGATAGGGTTCATGCCTGGAGAACAAGCTAATCACTCAGTCAAGCGATGTCGTTATCACGAATGAAGTCTTTCACAAGATGTGCACGATGCGGGCGCGAATTGTCGTCCATCAAGACGAATGTCTCGCCAATATGCTGCCGATATAGTTGCACTATCGGTTGGGTAATGGCATTCACGTATCGTACAGCCGTTACGGCGCGTTCCTTGACCACCAGCGGCGTACGTCGGCCCCGCATAATGCCATCCCAAAACAGCAAGGAACCTCGTCCTTGCTGCACTCGCTGGACAGTGTGTCTAAGGCGTTAAGCCTGACCGGGTTGCCTCCAAACACGTCTCTGACGATTGTCTGGTTGAAGGCATATGCGACACTCATCAGTGAAGAGAGCGTGATGGCAATCCTGAGCGATCCAGTCGGCATGTTGTTGGGCCCATTTGTACCGCTCTGCATGGTGTCGTGGTTGCAAAGATGGACCTCGCCATGGACGTCGGGAATGAAGTTGCGCATCATACAGCCTACTGCACACAGTTTGGGTCGTAACAAGACGTCCTGTGGCTTAACGGAAAGCATTATTAAACATGGTGGCGTTGCTGTCAGGGTTCCTCCGAGCCATAGTCCGTAGATAGCGTCATCCACTGCAATAGCCCTTGGGCGGCCTGAGCGAGGCATGTCATCGACAGTTTTGTATCTCCTCCATGTCCAAACAACATCGCTTTGGTTCACTCCGAGAGCCTGGACGCTTCCCTTGTTGAGAGACCTTCCTGGCACAAAGTAACAATGCGGACGCGATCGAATCGCGGTACTTACCGTCTAGGGATGGTTGAACTACAGACAACACGAGCCATGTACCTCCTTCCTGGTGGAATGACTGATCGGCTGTCGGACCCACTCCGTCTAATAGGTGCTGCTCATGCATGGTTGTCTACATCTTTGGGCGGGTTTAGCGACATCTCTGAACAGTCAAAGGCACTGTGTATGTGATCCAATATCCACAGTCAACGTCTATCTTCAGGAGTTCTGGGAACCGGGTTGATGCAAAACTTTTTTTGATGTATGTACAACCTCCACACAAACAAGACCCTCTCTACATAACCTATAATCAAACACTACCACGCCCTTACTAAAACAGAGTATGTGTATGTATGCGAAAAGTTTCGTAACACTGGAAAGGAAAACCTAATTTGTCTTCTCAAAAATCGGCTCAGTATTCCCTAAGGAACTCTCTTTCTGTTCACAGACAGAGGTTCCCAGACTTTTTGTTATTGCGAACCACTTGACATTTTTAGAAATTTGGGCTTACCGATAGCGCTTGTTCATTTTTAACCTTCCCAGAGGTGAGGGAGTGGGTGTAGAAAGTTGAGCGACGATTGCCGCAGGGGTGAGAAACGGGAAACAGGGAATATTTTTCGCCATCTTGCTCAGTGTTGACAACACGTACACGGTTTTTTGCGTTGTGCCGATCAGCTAAGAACGTAACAGACACAAGTAATACGCTTTCGTGGAAGCATGTTTTTACGGAGTCGTTCACATTCACTGGCAGTATTTATTTGTATCAAATACCATCAACTTAAATTAAGCAGGTTGCGATACAAATACTCAATGAGTAATACGAAAAAGACATGTAAGAGTCTAATAAATATTTTAAATCACTAATCATGCAAACCAGTTGTGCAAGAAAGTGAAAAGCTGAAGATGGAGTATACTAATTTAGAGTAAAAAAATCCAATCAAATTTAGGTGGTAAAATTCGTTTTCAATGTGATGAAAGAATTTCTACGTCCTTCTGTTGGAAGTATGTTGCTGTTTATCTTTGATCCGAGCTTAAAAGCCTGGTTCGGTTGAGCTCAACTTGACTCTCAAGTCTCCTTCAACACTAGTGTGTTTCTGTATTTATTTTTAACGTACAACTCAGAAACCTCACTTTCACAGTTGTAGCTAGTAACAAACGGCACAACAAATCGGACTGCTTGCTTGAAAGGAGAAGGGTACTCTGTTTTTGTTCCCATCCAAAAGGAAAGAAGAATTTTCTTTTGGAAAGCATCTTCCATTAAAACGTCGCTGTTCAAGTCAATGAAACTTTCTTTCATGATTACTTCTTCCGGTATTTTTCCTGAAAATTACTTTCTTATCCAGTCATAGTTTGTGTAATCTTCGGAAAAATACTGTAAGAGTAGGGAATGTGAGAAAGGTATTGTTCAGTACTTCTGAACTAAAAAAAGAGTCAACGTTCTTTTGAAAGATGAAATTTCATTATCTGCTAAGTAAGCCATTGGGCCTCGTCATTGTAGACCCACGCTCAAATGTGAAGCCCGTCAAAGATATCAGGTAAATATTCCAATCTTGATTACCATTCATCATCAACGAAAAAAGTCATGATGCCACTGCTTTTGTCACTGAGAAACATAAAAACATCGGACCTCACTTCAAATACTCTATTCAAAATCTTGCCGCGAAAGAGCCACCTTACTTCAGTATGAAGAAGCGAACTTTTATACTCCCGTATCTTCTCCCTATACCATGAATAATAATTTATACTCCCGTATCTTCTCCCTATACCATGAATAACCGAGAGTTTAAACATCCCCGGCCTTGATGGAGTGCACAATCTTCACAGCGTCTGTCAAAACAGTATGAAGAGTTTGGGCCATGTTCTTAGAAGCCAATGGTTCTAGGTGTTATACAGTGCGTGCTTCGACAATCAGGTGCAAGTGTCTTCATTTTTGCTGCCAAGCCTCTTTAGTGACCATACACTGCCGTGACCCCGTCTATACAAATTCCAACACATTTTTGCCAAGGAAGACCCATTTTTAGATAACGGTCAGTCACAGTGAAAATGTTTTCTGCTATAGCATTTGACTCAAGCGGTTTGCAGAATAAAAACTCTTCACTTATGTCTTCATGACAGTAAAACCGTGCTCACTTCACCATACTTGTGGCACATGTATTCTGCTCCTTTTGAAGAACGAAATAAGTGCACTGTTGCAGTTGTATGACAATGTTTCTTCAATAACGGAACACATGTCTTCAATTCTTCTTTTACTTTATTTTTGGATAACAGAACTTTTGTACTTCTTGGGCTGATTTTCTCCAAAGCTGTTTAGACGATGTGTCTACCCACGGGCAGTAAGAGAGACTCACAAATTGTGCAAGGTTTTCTTTCAATGGCAATTCTAAAACTAGCCAGCTATAAAGCTTTCATCAAGTTAGTATCGGTGTTCACAAAATTTGTCATGCATCTGGATCTTTTTTTTACATAAACATAGATTTTTTATGAAAAAAGTCAATAGGTTTACCAATTGAATCAGAATGCTTACGACATTGATGACGTTTTAATAAAGGAGGCTTCATGCTTTGATTTGGAAGCGCTTATAAGCGCACTAGACATTACCACTGGTTTCTATACCGGCCTTTACAGTAAAGCCAAACTGCAAGTAAATTTGATCATACTTGAGGTTAGGTGCTGGTTTAGGTTTTTTAACTGCATCCTTGGAGGTAGAAGGATCTTCCAAGCTTAAAAATCGCTTCACGATTACCTTAAAACACAATCACACATAATAAATACGGTGAAATGAAACTGCAAACCGCAATTATATAAATAAAGAATCAGCTCGCTATCTATATAGCAAATAAAATTCCAAATACAACTAAATTCTGGGTTTAGTTACATCAGTAAATGTTTGGTTTGGTTGTAACTGTACCACCTGAAAAGTTGTTACATACCACCAGTTGTACGCGCACCTCCGTCTGGGAAGCCATGCAACAGACTAATCTATAATGATGGATGAGGATTGTAATAAATATGTAAATTTCGTAATTCAATGGGCACCTTTGCAGAAATGATTAGATTAGAATAACAGTTTTTTTTAAATTATCGTCAGTGGGGCTAATATTGAGAGAAACAGCTTCAGGTTGGGAAAAATTTTGAATATATCTTATTGAAGCCTGCCTGGAACTACAGAACGTTCCATTACACAGAAGTTTTTGTACACGGGAACTTACTGTTATTCTTCTGCATGTCCACGGCAAAAGAAACACCTGCTATTTGTCGATTTCTGATATTACGTACACCGTTGCCCGCATTACGTAAAGCTGACGTACGTCACGCAGGCGTCCTACAGTCGAATACGCACGTGATGTAAGGTACACAGGATTACGGGGTATTGTCATGCCCATACAACGTAATTCACAGAGGTGGACATAGGCGTTAGTAGACACTACCACTGAGTTACTAAAATTAGTACGTCAAATAATTTTATACTGTTATAATTCATACAATTTCTGATACCGTAATTTTTCAAAAAGACTAAAACGTAGTAACTACGAGATATAAAAGAGCAATTTTGCTAGAAGAGCGAACATGTAAAAGTAACGTGCTGTTTTAGTGAAACACAGTGACTGTCTTGTAACAAAAAACAATTTATAGTCAACATTTCTCCGATCTGACTGTTAAAAACAAAATCTACTGTTGATTACGCAGTAGTAAAACGTCGCTAACTCATAAATAAATAAGACTACAAATATTCACAATACAAAACTGATTTGGGAGAACTAGTAAGTATTTACTCAACTACTGCTGACTATAAGTTACATGACGCACACTAAGAACAGGAAGCATGATGCCCGCCTGCAGACGCAATCACCGACTAGCAAACTAGTACCTGCCGGTTGCAAGTGTAATACAATGAACAGACAAACATAATAAATGTGACATCAAATTACTATGAGACAAGCACAAGCCGGCAGGAATAGGAATCCAAGAAAAGCAAAATGGAAAACATGTGGAGAACACATAATAAAATACTTTCAAAAAGGCTTTGTTACAGAAACAGTTTCGCTCATTTAGCAACGGCTGTATTATATCAGTTAGTAAAAATTTCAAACTTCGAAGTTCTAACAGCCAGACTGTGCGCTCCTGGCGTGGATTAAAATACGAATTTCGAAGTGGTGTCTTATGGAAGAAGGGAATAACAGAAAGTTGACAGCTGATCCTTACATCAGATTGTAATGTCAAGCTCGGTGCATTAACACAGGATTTCACGTAGTTTATTGTTTCCGTTTCGATCATCATTAGTACAAGGCACCACAGACATTGCATCAGCACACTCATGATGACTACAGAGCAGTCAAATAATCTAGATATTTAAGGAACGCAATAGCCTACCACCTCTAACGGCCTGTTCGTATGCCGTGCAACACAATCACTATGCTCCGTAGCTAAAACAAGTTCATGAATTCACTACAGAAATAAATTAACGGATAAATAGACTTCGATACCAACTGCCGATTCGGTAGAGCTTTTAAAATGAAACACTAATGAATTAAAAAGAGATTAAAGTAATCTCAGCTTCTGTGGAGCAGTGAGTTACCTGTCCCCCTTCGAGAGAGAATATCTTTGTTTCTCTGGAAATAAGTGATCTTAGCATCAGTGCCAGAAACGGAAATGTACTTTTTTCATATTTACTTTTCAGTACCAATTCCGTTATAAAACGTTTCCTTTAGTGTTGGAAGGAATGTCAGGACCTTATTATATCGGGAACATCTTAGTGAGGCCTGCTATAGCTGTAATATTATGAGTGTGGCAGTCGTGACTCAGAATCTTTGTCCGAAATATGACGGGCATTCGGGTTTTTCCAACACTGAAAGCAATGTCATATTACCAACAACGCAATCAAATTGTTAAGTGCTGTGCAGCATCTGGAAGAGGGGGGGGCAGGGGGCGAGGAGGATTAGGGTCGAAAGTCCTGTATACGTCCCGATCAGGAGCGGGGCTCGTCGTTTCCGTACTGGAGAATGATGTGACATTTACCGATCGAACTAACTTAGATCTCGGGCTACGCTACAGATCAGTCTGTCACCACAATCAAGATCATGAGATGGGAGGTGAGGATTGGGGGGGGGGGGGGGGGGGGTGGCGGCAACAATATTGTACTCTAAAGAAGCATTTACATACTGTATCTTTTTTTCTGTTTCATAATCAACTACTAAATAATATTAACAGCTAACTCAAAGATAAAATCTATACTAGCTAATTTATCCTCCGTCACATTCCCAACAGTTTACCACAACAGGTCGTACTAAAAGACGCGTTTTGGAGAGATCTTTAATGCGGTGTCCGTTAGCTTCACTGCTTGCTTAATGTTTTTGGTGTTTTCATTTCTAAACTTCAAATGTTTAGTGTTCTGTGTGCTCAACCCTCGGCGTTCAGGATCTTGAGCTGTGACTGGCTGACATGAACAATCCGAGCAACCACCATGGTAATTTCAGCACCCTATTTGTCGTATACATGCTTGTGTGTTACAAAAATACTCATTTTTAAAGACAAACAGCACAAAACATTTTAGCTGCATTGTGCATTGTTCTGTCAAAATAGCGTGTATACCCTTGCCTGGATTAACTCAGTTTTTCTTGTTGAATCATGTTTACATCGGGTGTGGCGCACCAAGTGCCTTTACTTTCATCCTAACCACATGTTCAAAAATTTTACACGATAAATTGCACACTAAGTTTACATTGTGTTATTTTCGAACCCGTGGTAGCTGCTGCTGTTATTCTCAAGATCATAAAGCTCAATAAACCAATGTTAATATACCCACAAAAATAAACTTGCAGATAACAAACGTTACCCGCAGTGAGAAAGCAAGGAAACTACAGTAACCGGACGTATTTTCGTGCGCTTTTCCCCCTAAACTTTCGCGAAACTCTCGCTAGATTAAAATCCATGGGTTACTGTACTCTAGTGCAGTCTGGTGAGACATTGGCGAGCTTACTCCAACGGTGGATAGAATAGCCAATGGCTAAAACAAAACTATCTAAAACATTATAAAAAACAAGAATACTAAACGTCGATTAATGACGTAATTAAGCATAATAGAGATATACAGAAACAGGTATTCTTCAGCGAAGTCTCAGCAAGTTGCTGACAGCAACTGTGTTCATTCCCCTTTGCTGTAAGCAGTGGAACGTGAAAACCGAATGCAGTTTGATAGGACACCCTTGGGCTGAAACACCAGAGCCCTCGGGTCCTCCATAGACCCCGCCCCCCAAACCTCATCTACACAGAGCTAATTGGCATTTTAAAGTGCAGCCTGAAGACTAGCTACTAGCTCTTCGAAAAACATAGCTTGGTGTCCCACATTAACATTTCGAAAAACGTTGACCGCCATTAAT
This sequence comes from Schistocerca gregaria, assembly GCF_023897955.1. NCBI lineage: Eukaryota > Metazoa > Arthropoda > Insecta > Orthoptera > Acrididae > Schistocerca > Schistocerca gregaria. The sequence goes on from NC_064922.1 coordinate 664,724,634, forward strand.
AAAATCGATGTGGGAAACATGCGAAGTGCGTTCTAATAATTAAATTCTCCAATAGGTTATTGATATTTTTTTTAATTACACATTTTGGATCGGCTCCGCCTCAGAGCCTTTAATTACTAACCGCGCCAGGTCCCGATGAACATGGTAGATGTAGAACCGAAAAACTGGGAGCAGGTCAGCTTTAGAGCGTTGTCACAACTGAAATCACAACAAACAGGAACCGGGAATCAGAGGTGTCCCCTATTGCACATAGCAGGAAAAACGGTTCTCAGGTCTCAAGTTGCATATAGCCCAACAGGCGAAACTACGGCCAGGGACATCGTTTAGGAGGTAATCAGACGAGCCACCGGAAGAGGGCAGAAACAGAGCTCCACGACACTGCCGTTGAAGGTACAATCAACAGCACTATGACTACGAAACAGACTGACCGTATAGTTTCCAAAGAAATTGCGGTTGGACGTCGGGAGCACCGAGATGTAGATAGGCACGAAGTTAAAGCGTTAAGTAATACCCATTCTCAAAACAAGGAGCAGCTGCTTCTTTAGACCTACATAAGTACTCGCACATTTATGACCTCAGTAAACACTCTCTCCGGACGGTCACAGTAGCTATCTACGTTCGCAAACAATAGTAGCACAGGCGCCTACTCCGTGGGGCCTGAGGGGACCCTCCCCCCCCCCCCCCCCAATAATTTAAGAGAATTAATAGTTATATTACGTTTTGTAAAATCACAAAATTGTTTTTCCTTGTTTGACGACAGTAAAAATTTCTCCCGGTGCTGCAGATATGTTTAGTGTTCCGACGTTAGTGTCTAGTGGACTATTTTATGTGACTATATTTTATTCATTTACTTTAGTCTCTTAGTGTATTGTGAATTAATTTTTCAATGGATAAACTTGTTACCAAAGAGGCGCGCTTGGAAGTTGATGATACTGCAAATCAACCTCCAACAATTATTGTGCCGTCAATTGCTTATTGTGCCGTCAATTGCTTCGTCGTCTTCAGGCCGAAACCTGGACAATCCGGTAAGGGAAGATTATTTCAGAAGCCTTGGATGATCAAATATACATGGCTAGATTCTATGAGTGATATTATGGCTTTAGACAAGGACTTAATAAACATTGTAAGGGAATCCAACAAAAGGATGAGACTTTCCTGAAGCTGTAAGAGCACCAACAACCAAGCTGGGTAGACCCCTTTGCCCGACTCGATGGACTACGTGAGCTTCTAGTATCTTGAGAATATTGAAAAACTTTGAAGAACTTCTACAGTTTTTTGAAAAAAATTTCTGCGGAGGACAAAACAGAGGCAGATTACAAATGTGCAGGCTACCTTGAGTTAACGTTACAATTCAAGACTTATTTTTTTTACTTCTTTACTGCCATGCAATGAACCCAGCAGAGAATGTCAATGAAAAACTTCAATGCCCTCATCTAAGTGCGACGGCAATATTTTCTGTTTTATTCTTTTAATGATAGTTTAGGATTTATGTAAATATAATTTCAGTCTTTTCAGATATATTTATTCACTGCTCTTTAACAGTCCATAAGCATGATTATTACTGTAAATTAAATTAGCTTTTTACGAAAATACCGTGCGTGTTTATGTTTTGTTTCTTTTTCAAAGCCAAAAAATGTGTCAGGTTTGTCGAGTTTCTCGGAGTGTCGAGTTATGAAGATCCAGTTTTCGCGGTTCTAATGTTGATCGTTGATCATATGACCCTAAAATGCTTAAAAACCTTTAAAATTCACCATTTTCATCTAAAATTTAGAAAATTTCCGGAGGAAAGACCCCTAGTATGGGCCTCCCCAATTAGTCGGTGCCCCTGATTAGTAGGCATTGCAAGAGAAGGAGTTCTAGCTAACCAACCTTTTCGGAGTGCTGTTGAACGAACTGTTCCGGAGTATGTCATATGCCGTTTACGGAAACAATGGAGAACACTGTTCACGCTGGCAGAGTAAGAATTTAAGCCCCTTAGGTACCTCTTACGACAGCAGTGCCTTAATTGGAACGCTTATGCAACTTAACTTGTTTAGTATCTGCTTCACATAACAATTATTAAGAACATTCTCTGCTAATTCAGCCTTAACTCACTATGTATTATTGTCCGAAAAACCAAATAATAATTTGCTTATGTAACGTATAATCTATAACGATCCGTAAACTTTGTTGTGTGCGTTACCGAACTACTCAGTGACAGCGCAGCAAATACAAGGTGCATAAAAAGAACACCAGCAAATCTTAGCGTCTTAGCTGGAGCAGCAAACAGATCTTCAACAGTGAACTCCCACCCGAAGATGAAATTAAGAGCAGTGGCGTCAAAGTTTCGTCGCATTGGGTTTGATATCTGTTTGCTACCTTAATTGGTTACGCAACCAATTAATCGTCACTGTAAAGTGGACGCACAGAATGCTTAGTATGTTGATGGCGGCGGTAAACTTATTTTTAAATCCGAATCCCCACGGTCTGAGAGGTAAGGGGGCGTCAAAGCTAGAAAACGATGTGAATTCCACATTTCATTTAGAGATTCAACACCAGCACCACATCCTGCAGTATATTACAAGACACGTTCAAGGCGCCGAAACCATGCATTTCCGGAAATGGGTTCTCTCTCGAAAAATAACCAGTTTGTCGTCCAGCACCCGGGTTCCCGGGTTCGATTCCCGGCGGGGTCAGGGATTTTCTGTGCCTCGTGATGGCTGGGTGTTGTGTGTTGTCCTTAGGTTAGTTAGGTTTAAGTAGTTCTATGTTCTAGGGGACTGATGACCATAGATGTTAAGTCCCATAGTGCTCAGAGCCATTTGAACAATTTTTTTTTTTTTTTTTTTTTTTTTTTTTTTTGTCGTCCAGCACAACAAACCAACAGGTCATGGTTTCCTGATACATCCTGCATTAAGATTTGGCACAGCCTCAGAAGTGCACGAAACGCAGTCCTGCTCACTGACACTTCGATATGTAGGGGGATACCAAATAAAAAAGCGACTACAAAGGCTATAACTATTTAATGCATAGCAATATGTCGATAAGAATTACAGAGAACTGAAAACGAGGTTCAATTCTTTTTCTCTTTACACACTACTAGCTTAGTACCTCGATTTCGTGGACTACGTTCGAACGAAAGGCGAATTCTCGCAAAGTTTTGTGGTTATACAAGTCCCTGGCCGACACTTTTTCCTTCGCTCTTTCTTCAAATTCTTAGATTCCAACATCATGCACAATTCGCCATTTTCGCTTACGACACCGAACTTTTCCGTATACATCACCGCGCATGCGCCGGCTTCCGAGTGACTGCGCCTGCGCAACAACTGCAGTTTCCAACTATCTTTTACACTCTCTATAATACTTATCGTTCCATCGAGTAATTATAGCCGTTGGTAATCGCTGTATTCATTTTGCATTGCCTTGTAAAGTCATATGGCATCGAGTAACTACAATATATTAGGATCTGAGAGGAGGCAATGCAATATTGTGCCTTAAGTTATTCGTCTTTAGGAGTCTGTCACGCTTTGTTTCGAAACTTGCACTGATCTAAATAGAATGTATCTGCTAAAGTTAATGTGCGAAAACAGTAGACATCGGTTAGAAATCGGACGGTATATCTCAAATGTATGCAACCGTCGACAGGCGGACACGAAATTTGCAAGTCACAAAAGATAGAGACCTGATGGGGCGGGGGGGGGGGGGGGGGGGGGGGTCGGGGCGGGGCCAGAGGGGGGGGGGGCTACAACATTATGCCTCCCCACACCATAACATCTAGATCACCAAGATGATAACGCTCGACAATGTTTGTTGGTGCATTACGTGTTCCCACCTCTCGCGATATGAGGGTACATCCAGGATCACTACTCACGACTGAACGTGCTCTCATCCGAGAAGAACGGGACCACACTCCTCGTTGGTCCACTCCCTACGTTCTGGGCACCATCGGAAACGGTGACGCCGACGTGCGGGTATCAAAGGAACACCAGCGTACTGGTCATGTGGCAAAGAGAACACCTCGTTGCAGTCGCCGTGCGACTGTGGAGCGTGTGATTGTGCGCCTTGCAGTCCTCTTTAACGTGGATGCAACTGCACCCGCTGTATGACATGTGCCATTCTTGCCTACTGCAAATGTAGCTGTCGTCTGCTGCTGTAGTTGACCGTGGGTGACCACCTCCTCTCCTTCGGACAGCAGTGCCTGTGGTTTGGAACGTTCCCCATACACACGAAAAAGTGTTGTAGACAAAATCATACTCTTGGCCTACAAACTTGACTTCCCGTTTCTTCCAGTTCCCCGACGACTGTCCCAGTGTGAAGCCATCCAAATGTTCTGTGCGGACCTTGTTGTCACAAAGAACACCAGCGTTGTGCACCATAACTGCCCGTTGATTGATACACTGTCTTTCCCTGTGCCTTTAACTGACTCATGTTGTGTGACCAGCCCCATCGGGCGCTACAATCACGCCGACCTCACGCTATGTGACGTCCAACTTTCTGTGCACGACTGGGAGACCTCTAGCAACATGCTCGCGCACTTCTCACTCATTTCCACCAAGTTCAAGAATGTTCAAATGTGTGTGAATACCTAAGGGACCAAACTGCTGAGGTCATCGGTCCCTAGACTTACACACTACTTAAACTAACTTAACACTAAGGACAACACTCACATCCGTGCCCGACGGAGGATTCGAACCTCCGGCGGGAGGTTCAAAATGGTTCAAATGGCTCTGAGCACCATGTGACTTAACTTCTGAGGTCATAAGTTCCCTAGAACTTAGAACTACTTAAACCTAAGTAACCTAAGGACATCACACACATCCATGCCCGACGCAGGATTCGAACCTGCGAGCGTAGCGGTCTCGCGGTTCCAGACTGTAGCGCCTAGAACCGCTCGTCCACCCTGACCGGCTCCGGCGGGAGGGGCTGCACGATTAGTGACATGGCGCCTCTAACTGCGTGGCCACTCCGCGCGGCTCCACCAAGTAGTTAATACCTTACGTTACTTTACCTATGTTGGAGTTAAGTTTTTCAGAGCATTGCTTTCGGATAGACGCGTCTTTTGCTCTTTGGATAACAACAAATGCGCGCATGACTTTTCGTTCTCGCTCTAACTTCTTGTTTGAATCGGCTCGCCCTAACACATTCTTGTGAGGAACTTGAGAAGAGTGCAAACAGACTCTTACATTAGGCTAAATAGTGTCGGTAGTGGCTTGGTAGAAAAACTTGATAATAAAACCAGATAAAGACGAAATGGTGAAAGGTGAATAATGTACTTTTTGAGCTGTGATTCGTACAAAGCATGAATGTTATGTTTTGCTTAAAAATATCTTCTGAAGCGCATTATTTTATACTTACTTAGTTTAAACACTTTTTGGGCACGCTTCTGTTAATAGGGGTCTTTGAGACAATAATTTACCTTTCTCAATTTTTTTTAATAATAATGTGACGGCACCCTCAGCTAAACATTGCTACAGTCCAATTGAACTGTTCCAGGGAGTTACCAAGAGAGTGTAACAAACTGGTGCTAGGTGCGGAGTTCGGGTGTTGAGCATGCAGAAGTTGAGGAGTTCGTGTGAGCCGCCTTGGAGAAAACATTTTGCTCTCGTAGTGTTGCTGTTACATCACGGTGCAATAAATCTCTAGCCGTTCCGATGTTCGCGGTTCCCCGTATTTTACTAGTACCAGACAGCTCATTACGTGTACTACCAGTAACTCAGTTACCGTGGCTGAAAAATTCCTCACCTCTTCTGGCTGGGCATCGCAGTGGGCCGCTGGTAATTATTTACTGAGAGCTTTCGCAACGTGCTCAGAAATTAGACGACCCGTACTACCACCGGAACCACCACCACCACGAGCACGACCACCACCACGGCAGCCATCAAATGGACCACCTCCGTCCTCAGACACGGTCAGAATTCCAATAAAGAAAGCGTGGGCCAGAGGGGACGGGGGCAGGGGTTCGCGGCAGTGGGAACGGGGGTGGGTGTGGGGGTGGAGCGTGGGCTGGCAATATAATTGAAATGAGTTTAATATCGGCGTTTCCGGGCAGCGGCCAAGACAAATCTCCCTTGAGGGGATTCTTTATATTCGGCGTGCGTCGGCCGTCAGCTGCGCCAACCACAGCGGCGGGCGCGACTGCCGGCGGTCGGTAATTTCGCGCACGGCGCGCTCCCGGAATGCCGTGCAGAATTAACCTGACCGCACGCTCCAGGCCAGTTGACAGCCCATCTAGGAAACGCACGTCGGCGCTGAAGCCGAGCCCGCAGGTAGCCACGGCGTTGCTCTTCTCAAAGTTGTCGCCTTTTAACACAACGAATAGCACCATCCCTCCAGGCGACTGTGATGGATATAATGTCCAATTTATTTCACGAGCGGTTTCATATACGAGCCATACTGAAGTTGCTTTCAAGAACAAGTTATGATCGGAGAATGAAAACTACAGTATGCCACAATATCTGACACCCTCAAAGCTATTGTCTCTACACAAAATTTTCAAATGATGTATCCTTGCTCCCAATGCTGCATGACTGCTTTACGCAGGCAACAAAAACAGCCCGTAATTTCAGAATACATGTGCTAAGGCACTTGAAAATTTCTTGTACGTCAAAATCGTCATCGGAATGAATTTGATGCCACATTCATACAGTCGACGGGCGAAAATGTCATTTCGTAAGTACATTGATACTGTACCACCAACAAGATAAATTATTTAAGTTCTTTCGGAAATCTACCAGACAGCAACACAGACAAATTCTACGCGTCCAATAGTGAAGCCTATATCCTGCGATTTAAATTTCAACATTCCAGAAATCTACAAAGTATCATGAATTATAATACATCTGCAGAAGTGAAATCTTGATATGGAAAAGTAACTTCTTGCTTGAATACTTAGAAAACAGGGCAATACATCAATGGTTTAAAAACTTGTAAAACTTCACCGCTAAGATATAGAGAGTAACAACGACCGCGCGGTAACGCAGGCGTTATCAGTTAGAAAGAGAACAGAGAAAATCCTTCTGTTTCAACGTTGCTATTAAATATTTAGTCTCACTTAGCAATCTCAGTAATGATAGCATCTCGTGGTGCGTAATTTTCTTGTCGGGTTTTGTGAAGGACTCCGTCTAAGTGCTGGCCATTCCAACAGCTTGGAGTGGAATGCGACGCCACATAGCAAAAGTGTAGTAACACCGGACCAGTTCGCGAAGTGTGGAACGAGTTAGAATATCGTTTGAATGTTTCTCGTGCGTCCGGTGGAAGGCGCATTGATCATTTTTGAGGGGTAAATGAGAACTTTGACTCCAAACGGAACAGTAAAAAGCACCCCCAAGGTAGTACGTGCATTTATGTATATCATTGTCAAATAGGATGGCTCTTAAGAAAATAAAACTTTCTAGTCTTATGCGCATTTTAAAACTCGCCTGAAGTTTGTACTTTCATTCATGTAAAACATACGGCTATGTGAAATCAGTTCAGTCTTCTCGAAATGCTTTGTATATCAGAGGATAACGATACTCAAGACAGCTAAGTTCTGGACAGTTAAAAGCGCCAAGGTAAACGAGCACAATAGATCGTAGTACGCAGAAAATGTAACTACGAATTGGGTATCGCGCGAACTATACATTTCCTTCGTTGTCAGATGAAATAATTCCACTGCCTACAGCACTGGCTTAAAAATGCTCCGTCCATGAGAAGTGGACGGGCGTAATTTCATTTATTCTGCAATTTCAACTCAGGACCATATCTTTAATGCCCACGCACTGCTTCATCTGTGCTATTCCAGCCAATGACCGATTTAGGCACTCTTCGTGGACAAATGCCTTTCCAATACTGCGTGGACATGTGTCCCTCCAAAACTGCCTACATCTGCCGTTGGTTGGAGCAGCACAAATGAAGCAGTGCGTGGCCATTAAATATATTGTGTTAAGTTAAAACCACAGAAACAAATTAACTTACACGCCTTTACAAGCCAGGTTTGGAATTTTGTTCCAATGCTGTGCTTCAAAACGGTCGTTTAATCATGAAGAATTCGGAATAGAAGCAGAAACATTCTTCTGGAAGCGTATGTACTGGCTATACCCCACGACAGCAACAACATCTGACAATGGAAACAAAACAAACGATTTTTAAGCAAGAATAATCAATAAACACGAAGTAAGCCGCCAAATATTCCAAAAGGTTATCAGTTCACATCAAGGTCACTGAAGACGGAGCATTACCGCAGTCTGAAAATGATGGGGGAAGGTAATCAGTTAGTGATTCGTTGAAGGAACAATCACAGCATTCGCCTGAATTGAAACGACTCACGGTACTCGAGAAAAATCTGAATCGAGAATTTGAGTCCCGCTGCTCCCGAACAGAGACCACTTGCTTGTATCCTCAATAATCTCACTCAGTCGAAGCACTCTTTTAAAATTAAAATGATTTATAAACTATGCTGTAACATAGAGAATTCTACGAGAAAATCAAAAACAAAACAAATACAGTAAACTAGTGCTACTTGGGCCCTGAGGGTTATTGTGAGCCCGAAAAGAAAAAGAACTTTCAGCCTGTTGTCAAAAACAACCAATAGTTACCGCCGAGGACGTTAGTGTTATGAGTTTTTGATTGGAAACAACACTGTCTTTGATGCGGACAAATCAGTTCACACACTGGTCACTATCGGCTCCGTTCTGGCTCTTTTGTCACAGTGAAAAATTATTGTTTCGTTTACTCCTAAACTTCCATCTACACGTGCACCTACAAAGGCTATATACTGTTCGTAAGTGATTTATTCTTCAAATTTAATACCTTTCACAGCTTTATCCATAGGCAGCTTAATGTATTCATACAACAAACCATATAAAAAGGTTGAATTAGAAATTTGTCAACATAAAACGCAAAAGTAGGCAACTAGAGCCCGTTTTTTTCTGTTGTGCATAAGTAACCCTGAATCGCGTTTTTAACCTTCAAATGCGATAATAATGTGGCCTCAAGTATCACGTAAAATATACTGGTTTACAAACCCACACTGCCGGAAGAAAAGTTCAAGGAGGAGTTGTGCGACAAAACGGAAATAGATAGTCGTGTTACTACATCTGAAAGACGACGTCTTCTAAGATTTCGGCTGGCCGGTGTGGCCGCCCGGTTCTAGGCGCTTCAGTCTGGAAGCGCGCGACCGCTACGGTCGCAGGTTCGAATCCTGCCTCGGGCATGGATGTGTGTGATGTCCTTAGGTTAGTTAGGTTTAAGTAGTTCTAAGTCCCATAGTGCTCAGAGCCATTTGAACCATTTTTTTTAACTGCACGGACTATCCTAGCACGCCTCCCTCCTCGATCAGATTCCCATTCGCGCCGGAGTCTTCATACATACGTCACAGATGTCTGAGACTTGTTCCCTGGAACCATGAACTTTTGTCTGATTAAAGCATCTATGCCTGGGTTTCAGGCAGGCCACCTCGTTTCGTTCGACGTTGAGGTGCTATTCCACCACAGTTGAAGAGCCTCTGCAATGCCGTTCGAGCTCAGGAGGAATACTAATTTGGCTGATTTGCGAATGAGAATTTGTATTGAAGAGAGAAGCGTGCTAAGGTAGTCAGTTCAGTTGTACAAAGCCACTGTGCCTGGGTAGCGTAGTGGTTAGCGCATCTGCCTAGTGAGCAGGAGACCCGCGTTCGAATCCCGGGCTTGGTACAAATTTTCATTCGTCCCTTCAGCCTGCATATATACAGCAAAGAATTGTTTCCTTGCAAATATTCTGAAGTGTTGGGTAAACCTATGTGATGTGAAGAAACTTATTATTCATGCTAGATATATTAAAGAAAGCAGGAAAAGATAAAATTTTGGGCTCAAGTAGCCCTAGTTTACGGCAGTTAGCTTCTATACGGCAAACCTGCAGAAGCGGGTTTCGGAGTGGTAGTGACACCGCTTGGCTTTCAATAACTTGCTACACAGTGACGACGCGTAGTGCATACTGGGCAATGTGAAACGTAATCTTGAGGAGATAGAGATAGAGATAGAGATAGAGATAGAGATAGAGAGAGAGAGAGAGAGAGAGAGAGAGAGAGAGAGAGAGAGAGAGAGAGAGAGAGAGAGAGAGGGGGGGGGGGGAGGCTGTTTTCTTACCACTGAAAGTAGATTTCAAATTACATTTGTTGAATACAGATAAAAAATTTAATGTATTGATATTTCCTGTAACTGTGAACCAAGAATTACACAGTCACATTGTGTAATGACGTCAGACATCAAATGTCAGCACAGTTCAGTGGAAGTGGGGGCAAGAAATACCGTATTATAGCCACAGATTTTTGCCAATGTGTTCAACAATGTTCAAAAACCGACAGGGACACGTTTCAAAGTCATACGAATAATCGATAGACCAACTTGCGATGGATGCTAGGCGCTTTGTGAAACAAGTTTTATATGAATTTGCCCCCCCCCCCCCCCTGCACTCCGAGATCCATGGCTGCTGCGCAGTCTGGCAGCTTGAGCGCGCCAGTAAAAATTTTCCCGGTGGCACCTAGCTGCTTTTATACTGTGACTGCTTACATAGCCAACAGCCACATTTCTGTAGCCAGAAGCGGAAGAAGATACACTCAACTGCGCATGCGCATGATCCCACTCGTAACTGCTAAAACTAATCTAATGTTAACAGTTGTGGCGTCATGCTCAACGGAGGCAATTTGTTGTTACGAAGCATTGCATAGTCTTCCTAAAGCCTGTGACACATTTTGCTGTTGGCAGACGCTTGTATGAGTACTGTGTTTTGTTGCTGTATATGGCGCATTTCCTTTGCAATTTAAGTTTTATTTTAGTTTTTTCTCTCGTTAACGTTTTATGGCTGCAGTATTATTCTGCAGTAGCAGGATACAGTAATATCCTTTGGTACAGTATTGGTTCTTACCAGTCAAAATTATAAAAATTTAACTGGGAACAAAAACAATCAAAAATTTCCGGAATTCAAATAATTCCCAGGTTTTTCCCGGTTTTCTCCCGGATGAAAAAATTCCCGGGTTTTTCCCCGATCTCCCGGGTCGTAACCACCCTGCATTTGTGCCCTACTGTAGTTGTGAAATGCTTCGATTAATGCGCACTTTTGAATGTAAATGAAGGTCTAACGTGGAAATTAAAGTTTTGCTCTACTTTCGCAGTATATAGAGTGAGAGGAGCAGCGGCGGCAGAGACTGGGGACTGAGCGGTCAGCCCGCCGTGTGGCATGGATAGCTTGTTCAGGTTTCACGACAGGGATCTGCTATTAATGGAACAATTACGAGCCAACGTCGGGCGAAGCTCGAACACGTGTTCCCTTTCCACGTGTCTTACTCATCCTCCGAACTGTTCCACGCTGCTCAATCAATAATGGATCGCATCACCCAGTACTCTCCCTCGCGCTGTTACAGAATCTTGTTTGAACGTACATCAGTGATAAAAGAGTTATGATCCATTTCTTTATGTCACACATGTGTCCAGCGAGGCCAGGGCGCTGAGTGTTACTGCACGTACAACTGCTATCTTCGGGATGAACATTACTCTTAGTTGCACGGACTCACACAGCGTCAAAATTAACAGCACAGTAGATGCAACACAGAATAATTCTGTTATTGCAGAGGAATGGTGCTGCGGTCAGAGTTGATTTGTGGAGAAGGCCATTTCTCTACAGACTTTTGGAAGTAATAACTCGACGATGGGTGAAATAACGTTGAAAATGATAATAAACGACATCAGTAGAAAGAGAAATGAATAAACTTCAAACTAAAAAACAGTCAACCGAGTTAGGTTTTCCTCAACCCCTCGAAGTTAATGCTGAAATGGCTCTTTGGACAAGGATATGGGAGAATGTCCTTTTCGCTTTATAATGAAGTGCAACTCTTTTCCGATCACTTTGTAGAAAGAAATTTAAATATGGCAAAATGCGAAATAACAATATCGCCATCGATTAAGCAACCTTACATGTGACGCAATGTGTTTCATTCACTTTTAAGCAAATGATGACAGTCTCATTTGAGATTTTATAAATTATTTTTCTACAATTAGTGTAATTTTTACTGTCAATTTACAAGCAGAAATTACCCCCGTTACACTGTAAATTTTAATTCCACCTTCATCAAACTGCAATGAAAAGATGTAGGATAAATGTGTTACAGAGGAGGAAGAGCATGTTATAAAGTGGTCGAGACAGGCAAGGTCGGCAGTGGTGGGTACTTTCAATTCCGGAAATAATTACTGCAAGACCCTGAACACATATTAAATAATACGGTGAACACAAAGACCAACGGTAGTCTAAGGCAAGATGCTCTCCCCTACAAACACTCAGATATATTTCTTAAAAGATTTTATTATTGTGTTCATCCTCATGAATATTATGTTAACAAGGAAAAGCTTTCCCACCATATGCATCACTTTTTAATCATCTTGGCCTCCATCTGCATCATCCGTTCCATATATGTCAGTGCAGTCCATTGCGCCGATTCCCCAAAAATATTAATTTCCTTACTGGAAGCACGTCGAACACAGGAGCAGAAAATCGTCTCGAAATTTTCTCCTGCAACATTGAACGATGTATTTGCAATTTGTCTGCAAAATGTGTCTCCGAGTAGGAAAAACGTCAAATTATCATGGGAGAACAGGAAACAAAAGTTCACCGTACGTCACATCGAGCTGCTGCTTAATTTCCGAATATATTTCAACGAATGTAACTTTTACTGAAGTTACAATTGTAAGAGACCATCAGAAAGTTTGGGTTTGAGGACGTTGCTGCAGCATACACGCAATGTGGTGCTACTTCGATACAGGTATATACGCACCGACATGTAGACAAGGATTAGTGTAGCATTCGTGACTTTCCGACGTGTTGCGTTAAATCCGGGAATGTCAAATATGGCGACGTTATTATCAAAAGCGTCCAAACAGGAACAACGTGCTGTAATTCTTTTCTTTACTGACGGAGGACTAAGACAGGTAGACATCCCGGACAACGACGAATGTGTTTGAGTCAGCATGGCTGTCGAAAAATAACTACGACCAGGGTTGCAGCTGCTTACTGACAACGCACGTCCCCTTATCGCAAACGTCCCAACGCAGAACGTGCACTGCTAGGTTGCAGGCTCGAATCCTGCCTCGGGCATGGATGTGTGTGTTGTCCTTAGGTTAGTTAGGTTTAAGTAGTTCTAAGTTCTAGGGGACTAATGACTACAGATGTTAAGTCGCATAGTGCTCAGAGCCATTTGAACTCCACGCCACCACCGCTCCACCCCTAACTGGAAAATGAGGGTTGGGTTGTGTTGTTTGGGGGAAGAGACAAAACAGCGAGGTCATCGGTCTCATCGGATTACGGAAGTAAGTCGGTCGTGCCCTTTCAAAGGAACTATCCCAGCATTTGCCTAGAGCGATTTAGGGAAATCACGGAAAACCTAAATCAGGATGGCCGGACGCGGGATTGAACAGTCGTCCTCCCGAATGCGAGTCCAGTGTGCTAACAACTGCGCCACCTCGCTCGCTCGCCTAGTTGACTAGAGACTTTCATACGGTTACAATGAAATTCGATTTTCGGGATACTAAAAATGTAGAAAAGAATTTTCAGAGCCGTTTGTTCATGCCGATGTAAATAACAAAGAAATGAAGATAAAACTACTTTCCATAAAACATTAGTGTAAGTAAAACATTATCTATGCATCATGAGGTGTTAGCTAATGGTTTAATTCAAATATCATCTCTACTCAGAAAGTTGTTACTCAATTAAAAAGTTTATTAATTACTGAATGCTTGTGAAAGTAATACGCCGATTCGTTCCCGGCAGTATATTCTCTAATGGTAATTAACGCATCAGTGGTCGATGTCACAGAGTTGTGATGGGATTACAGTGATCCTCGGTTTGATCAGTCCCGCACGATCTGGTCAACTCTGAACCGACTAAGAACTGGGCATGGAAGATGTGCTGACTAAGTCTTGAAATGGGGACTGCTGTCTTCGCCAGCATGTGACTGCTGCGCGCCTAAGCAGGCCATTCAACACATCAGAGAAGAACGCAGTGCCAGAGCGTTCAGTGGGGACTTTGAAGAATTCCTCGTGGCATCCCAAAAACCCATTGAATATACACAAGGAATACATGTTTGTCTGTGAATATATGTAATGTTATGCAATGTAGATTAACGTGATTCAGTGCTGAAATGTATGTAAATGCCATACGCTAAATAAATAAAGTGCGCTCAAGTTATTATATGAAAGAAATTTTGTGTTGTCACTCAAGGCACCACTGTCTCAATAATACACTCCTGGAAATGGAAAAAAGAACACATTGACACCGGTGTGTCAGACCCACCATACTTGCTCCGGACACTGCGAGAGGGCTGTACAAGCAATGATCACACGCACGGCACAGCGGACACACCAGGAACCGCGGTGTTGGCCGTCGAATGGCGCTAGCTGCGCAGCATTTGTGCAGCGCCGCCGTCAGTGTCAGCCAGTTTGCCGTGGCATACGGAGCTCCATCACAGTCTTTAACACAGGTAGCATGCCGCGACAGCGTGGACGTGAACCGTATGTGCAGTTGACGGACTTTGAGCGAGGGCGTATAGTGGGCATGCGGGAGGCCGGGTGGACGTACCGCCGAATTGCACAACACGTGGGGCGTGAGGTCTCCACAGTACATCGATGTTGTCGCCAGTGGTCGGCGGAAGGTGCACGTGCCCGTCGACCTGGGACCGGACCGCAGCGACGCATGGATGCACGCCAAGACCGTAGGATCCTACGCAGTGCCGTAGGGGACCGCACCGCCACTTCCCAGCAAATTAGGGACACTGTTGCTCCTGGGGTATCGGCGAGGACCATTCGCAACCGTCTCCATGAAGCTGGGCTACGGGCCCGCACACCGTTAGGCCCTCTTCCGCTCACGCCCCAACATCGTGCAGCCCGCCTCCAGTGGTGTCGCGACAGGCGTGAATGGAGGGACGAATGGAGACGTGTCGTCTTCAGCGATGAGAGTCGCTTCTGCCTTGGTGCCAATGATGGTCGTATGCGTGTTTGGCGCCGTGCAGGTGAGCGCCACAATCAGGACTGCATACGACCGAGGCACACAGGGCCAACACCCGGCATCATGGTGTGGAGAGCGGTCTCCTACACTGGCCATACACCTCTGGTGATCGTCGATGGGACACTGAATAGTGCACGGTACATCCAAACCGTCATCGAACCCATCGTTCTACCATTCCTAGACCGGCAAGGGAACTTGCTGTTCCAACAGGACAATGCACGTCCGCATGTATCCCGTGCCACCCAACGTGCTCTAGAAGGTGTAAGTCAACTACCCTGGCCAGCAAGATCTCCGGATCTGTCGCCCACTGTTCATGTTTGGGACTGGATGAAGCGTCGTCTCACGCGGTCTGCACGTCCAGCACGAACGCAGGTCCAACTGAGGCGCCAGGTGGAAATGGCATGGCAAGCCGTTCCACAGGACTACATCCAGCATCTCTACGATCGTCTCCATGGGAGAATAGCAGCCTGCATTGCTGCGAAAGGTGGATATACACTGTACTAGTGCCGACATTGTGCATGCTCTGTTGCCTGTGTCTCTGTGCCTGTGGTTCTGTCAGTGTGATCATGTGATGTATCTGACCCCAGGAATGTGTCAATAAAGTTTCCCCTTCCTGGGACAATGAATTCACGGTGTTCTTATTTCAATTTCCAGTAGTGTATAATGCAGTGAGTTTGGCGTTGGAAGTTAACGTGATGCTGTAAGCGTTCTTAGACGTTTCTCGCACAGTTCACAAATCGTGCGCCCGTGTTACAGTGTATCCGCTCAATGTTTTACATTTTTGTTCAGTTGCACAGTAAAATACTACAACACTTAACCGCAGGAAACATAGTCACCTATGCCCCACATCGGCAAAATATGAAACAAGGATTCGCTTACATAAATCAAATGCCAAGCTCAGGGCAATTCAGCAGCTGCATGAATCAGAACCACGACTAACAGACAGACACTTCATATCGGAGAGCAAATATTAAGGGATGGGTGACCACATTAAATTAGTAAGAAACATCAAAAACCGTCTAAGCAGATTTTTTATTGTTAGAACATTGCATTTGTAATAACGAATTCTGTTAGTTTTCGCGGACGATAGTCTAGACACGGACTGTACTTTGCACGCAGAACACAACCAATTTGATAACACATAATCGTAACTAGTGTATGAGGAACAGAATTGCTCTTCCGCTACATTTACGTCTTGCGAAAGTGTTCAATATATTCCTTCACGTGGTCTGAAGATTAAATGGGGCAATCAAATCTAACAAAAGTCTCCGCAGCAAACAGAAAATACCAATAGTCATTAGTCTTTACAACAAATATTCCATATTCCATTAAAATTGTCAATACTGATAACAGATACTGCCATGACTCAGAAACTGTAATGTGAAAAGGCCACGCAAATGGAAGTAGAGATTTGCAAACGCATTCCCGCGGTCGGTACATTCGTTAGTATCGCTCCATTTGGCACTCCATCGCTGGAAATGGTGCCAGGCTCACAATAGACGATCCTCGCTTCTAGACAGCGATGGCGACAACCTCAGAAATGAGCCACAAAATACTGCACTTTTTAGTATTTCGACTTACTCAACTGACACGCACCAACACTCACGTATAAAAAGAACAGCATCCCGCTGTAGCGGTGGGCTGCTAGCACTACCTAATGCTTAAACAGAATCGAAACAAAAAGGAAAAAGGAGAGAGAAATTGTGAGCTATCACCGCAAACGGCCGTCAAGAATTCTCCATAAACTGGAATTGTGTCGCCTGTATACCGAAGCTTAACTCCTTGGCTGGAAATCGCACGTAATGCTAAGACAAAGGAAACCAGTGCACTGGATCCTCATTGGCTCAGTTGCGATTGTATTTTCGTGACAGTACGTGCTTGGTGAAATGTATAACGTAACTCCTATAAAGAAGCCCTTTAGAGTGTCGTGCGCGGACACATCTTGAGCAAGCTAGATACAGATCGCCGTCCGAGCACATCTGAAGGTACAACGAAACTTCGTTGGAATGTTCTGTCACCGCAGACACTATCTGACCAAAAGTATGAGGACATATCTATGTAATACGGATCTGACCACTAGACGCCTCGAGAGGCGGACGCGTCATAATAAAAGGAGGCGGGGATTACGGCGTTGTCAGTAGAGGAGCAACAGTAGCAGAATGGATCACTCAGGAGGGCTCAGCGACTTCAATGGATGTCACCTGAGCAACACATCCATTCAGGGACATTTCAACGTTTCTAGAGCTGCTGAAATCGAGCGTTGGTGATGTGGTTGTGAAATGGAAACGAGAAGGAACAACCACAGGTACACCGAGACCAGCCAGATCTCGTGTACTGACGCGCAGGGGCCATCCAGAACTGTGGAAGGGCACTGCAAAAAAATCGCATGAAATTAGCGGAAGGAATCACATGGGTTCCAACGTAGTACCAGCAGTCGGGCTAGTACAGTGATTACGAACGGTGGGGTGATTACCTCCCGGGAGGTTAAGTGAAATTTTCTGAGCGGTGAAAACAACTGAGCTACAGAGACCCACACGTCTGTACGAAATATTATAGCATATCTTCCTGTACAAGGGGGATGACTGAAGTTCCGTGTGTACTACGGACCAATGCCGTACTTCTCTACTCATTGTGTGTGTGTGTGTGTGTGTGTGTGTGTGTGTGTGAGAGAGAGAGAGAGAGAGAGAGAGAGAGAGAGAGAGAGAGAGAGAGAGAGAGAGAGAGAGAGAGAGAGAGAGACAGAGAGAGACAGAGACAGAGATACAATGTTAGTGCAGCACACTGTTTCGTTCAGATGTAGATAGCCGAGCCTTCCAGAGAATTGAAAGGTGTATCAACAACTAAACACGTAAACGTAATGTGTTTGAAATACGTAGCACCGCTAAACATGTGAAAGTGCAAGGACCATATTAAAATGTAACGTTTATGAACGTCACAGTTAGAGCTGAGTTGTTCTTTGGCTTCGTAAAGTACAGGAGAAGTGGGTGGAAGAAGTAGATTTCTCGGAAACATTAACAAGTCGTTATATCACTAACAACTGTATTCGTCAAAAATGTTTGTGGAACTCTCAGTTTCCTGGTTGTTGTTGTTTTGGATCTGTATCACAAATGGGAAAACCCTAACGTGATAATTCAGTGGATAGTACTGTCATATGTTATTCGGCATACACTAAATTATTTAAGCGTCGTGCAGGCTTACTTTAGTCGTTGATTTCACCAAAAACGTTTACGCGAAAATTTAATGAATTGCTGTATTTATGTCACCTGTCACCATTTAGAAATCCTAAGGGGACGTTTGTTGTTATCTATGCAAAAACACGTACTGAGGTGGGAACCTTAGATGTGAAGTTCTTCGGTTGCTGTCGTGTGTTATTTGCTGGTCGGGTAATTACATTTCATTATTCGACGTGAAAGTTCTCCGTTTTACGTGGAAAACTAATTGCTTTGTAGTGTATTCGACGATTTGAACGCAAGATTTAGTGCTGTCGGTACAGTGTTCGTTGTAGCAAGCATAGACCCACACCTGAAGAGGGGGCTTTGCATTTCTGTAGGTACAAATTTTCACTGATTTCGGTACTATATTTGATGCGTCTAAACTTGTTTCTATGCCTTCCTAACTGATGTGAAGTGGGGCACTATTGTGTACTGCAAAGGAAGAAACATGTTCAATTAAGGTGTTATTCCAAGCTACAAATGAACTCCCAGAAAACAGAATGTTGTTCTTAACGCTGTGAGCTCACTCGGCTCGTTCACGACCCTCGATGGTATAATGTCTCGTCTACATCGACACCAAATTTCCGTCACACCAAGGCATATCTACAGCGAAAATCAGTGTGTCTTAGGAAAACGTTAAATTATCGTGTTATCCCAAGCTCAGCCTTTCGCGCTGCTTCTGCCAAGCTTGGAGCCCTAGAAAAGCGACTACGACCACTCTGCTAATCTTTATGCAGCAGAGTGTTGTGACAGGTGTCGGCCGTGACAGGTGTCGGCCGTGACAGTTCTCCGCCATGGTGAGTCGGAATGCGGGCTGCGGTGGTGGCTCTGCGTGAATCATAACCGTGGCGTATGAACGGAGATGCACTGCTTTCTCTCGTACTGAGGCGCGCGCTGGAGAGGCTCCTGACTACTTATTATGTCCACTGCTGGAGATGGCAGTTCAGATTTTCGTCTAGAAATGTGCTCTACTAGTAGGGTAGTGACAACTCCTCTTGAAGAAAATATCACAGTTTCCTTTCATACTGTATGTATTAGTTGCGTTTTTCTTGGCTCAATTCGATTTATAAATAAGTATAAGTGCGTTTCATACTGAAATGTTGTTGCTACATGGCTGCTGCACATAAGTTCGAGTGTTTGATGGCTCTGTCAGAGCGGGTTATGTTGTTACTACCAATGACGTATGTGTGGGTCACAGGTTATTTTCAGAATTACGTGAATTCCCCCCCCCCCCCTCCCCCCCTCCCCGGCATTTCTATTAAAGTACGATAGTGTGCTTCCAACATTTTTCTAGATGCCAATCATTTTCACTCAGGTTATGCAGGCTGTAGCTGTAGTGCCGTCACAACTAGCGTTAGGGATTAGAACTTCTACACTCCATGAGCATTAGGTTACCGAATCGGTGCTATGCATGGGTGACGCGGCTCCAGGGTAGGGATGATGGTTACTGTTGAAACAACCAGTTTTCGACAATATATTTTTTTTCACTGCGCTTTAAGCTGTTAAGACAGCTCGAAAGAATTAGTTTCTAAAATAACAGATTTTCGGATTTTTATTCCTAATTTTTTTCTGTATTAAAAATACAAGTCTAAAGAAGACTGAAAAATTTTGACTCTCTTTGTTTCAAGATCCATGGAATCAAATATTAAATTAAATATAGGCAGCTAAAAGAAACAAGTGTGTCGACCGTTCACTGTTTTCTTCGAAAAGTGGTAAGTGGCTTCATACTACAAAAAACCGCCTACATGCTAATGATCATAATTTTTTAAAATTGCGCTCAAAAATTACGTTGTAATCGGGGTTCATACCACCATTTGGGCATTACAAACTGTCAGCGCTAGAGAGTGAAAACTAAGGTTGAAGAAAAGACATATTATGTACACAAAGGCAGCATATCACCTAATTTCCATTTGTATTGTATACATGAATGACGTATTATTAAGTTTTTAGTTTATTATTTTTACCGTAATTTCCTTCCGCTTTCACGATTTCATATAAATGAAAGACAAATCTGTCATCCATTAAAGCAATTGAAGCATTGTACTTCACTTCTACGTCACTTCGCACAAATATTCTCAGACTAGGGTTGGTGCCATTCGGCAGTACGGCGGATGTCCGGCGACGACAGCGAGAAACTACCGTACAGACCAGGTGGGGGCGAAGTCTTGCACACTGCAGCTACACGTGTACCTCGAGCCACGACTCACGGCATCAAGGACATGAGTGTCTCAGCAAAGCTGTACAAATTCTTATACCATGTGTTTGTTACTAGTTTCTGTCCGTATTGTTATTAAAATAGCACTGATCGCTTTTCTCATTTTCTATAACAACACAATACTTCAAACAAGTGGAAATGTTACGAATAAAAATTACTCCTTTCCAGGATACGTTTATTTAAAACGAAAAATTTTAGCACTGCTGTTATGGGTAATTTATATTTCCGTTTTTGTCCTGATTATTAGTAAAAAATAAAAAAACACCTGTTAATAACGAGACCAAACAAATAGCGAAAAATGCCGGTTACTCAGAACTAAAATACCAATATTGGGTTTTCCCATCCGTACTCCAGGGTGAGTGGACTCGTGTCTTATGGGAACGAGACCGACGACCGACGGTTCTGCCCTACCCAACGGTCTGGGAGCGGCAGTGGTGAGGTGTGAGTTGCCCCTTAATGGGGTACCAAGGACGGGGTGGCGGCGGGCTTCTTGAGCGGTCTAATGATCACGAAGTTAGCTACTGGAGAATAGGGAACTCTCCCCTGGCAAGATATTTATTTGTATAAAGGCACAAGTGTTGCCACTACGCATCATGGGATTTGAACTTTAACTTAGGGGAAAAAGGTGGGGTGGTGGCACAGGCGCGTGTCTGGAAGGCCCTTTCCTCCCCCCCCCCCCCCCCCCAGTATTTTTTTAAATAAGAACGCAAGTGGAAAGGTGCAAACTTAGAGTTAGAAAAAGCACTATGCAGTGACCAAACACATTATAGTAGGTCGGGGAAACATGTCAAGCAGGACATCCTTTGTCCACCAGACAGGCCTGGACCTGCACAAATACCTTCTGTCTATGACGCCGTTCAATCGCGGCCAGTATACCAGATTAGCCAGGATGATAGTGCGCTATCTTGGATTTTTGAATTTCCCGTCAATTTATACGGAAACCTATGACTCTTCGATAAAGTCACCGTTGCATACTTTGGGCCAGAACTCTTTTCTGTACATACTCATGGACATACACAATGCGCAGGCCCCTACCACCATGATACCAAGATGGAAACGGTTTCCCAAATCAAAGTGACACACAACAACATGGATCACAATTTGTACAAGTTTTGGACTTGAATTAATGGATCCAAAACACATAATTACAAATCAAATTTTCTCAAGATACCAATGTGAAAAGGTTTGGACAAAATTTTGACATAAAACTATACGAAAGGAAATGTTAGGTTAATTCTAGAAGTGTCACTTAGGAAATAACCCAATCGACAATTTCTTGCGGATTTCCGTACTGAAAAATGAAACGGGAATGTGTTGTAGGGTATATAATCATTTATGACTTCGTTTTCTTTTATGAACTGGTATGTGATGTGAAAATGTTAAATACTACATAAATATTTTGGAAAAAAGGAGTACTCGTTTGGCAGTAATAGGGCCTTCCTGCACAACGAAATTCAACGACATATATTAACACAGTCGTCTGCTCAGTTTATTGTTGTCTCGAGATTCTTTCCCTCAAGTGCACTTGATGGAGCCATGATGCTATTAGCATATAAAAGAAGTGTCACACTGACAGAGAATTAACCACTCAAACACTAAAGCTATTGAACGCTTATCGTATTATCTTAAAAGCGCGGTCACGAACGGCGAAATCTGCGACTAATTTATAATAGAAGCTACACAATCAGTACTTGCAATTTGAAACGATGTTTGTAATGAAGAAAATCGAATTTTGTCAATAAACGTGTTTGCGAATCAAATGCGCGTGAGACTTGCGAATTCTATAATGTCTATATACACGTGATATTCACTTTGACTC
Source organism: Schistocerca gregaria (assembly GCF_023897955.1). Lineage (NCBI taxonomy): Eukaryota > Metazoa > Arthropoda > Insecta > Orthoptera > Acrididae > Schistocerca > Schistocerca gregaria. The sequence goes on from NC_064922.1 coordinate 664,746,862, forward strand.
AGGCCTCACTCGATTAACTACAGGAATTAATACGGTGAGAGGCCGTGTGAAACGCGGAATTCCTTAACGAATAATTAGCACTGAATGATAGAGATGAATCGATACCAGTTACAATGTTAGTAACTCGTTAGGCTTTAAGACGTAAACACGTGGCAGGGAGACAAGGCCGAAACTTGCGTTACGGACGGAAGGTCGCCCCAGGGATGCTGACGAAGCAGGCGGAGGCGGAAGAGAGCGCTCTGACGTCACGCCGGGGCCGAGACGCAGTTGCCACGGCAACGCCAACCGTGTCACGTTACGCACCTGCGCTGCGGACGTATCGCCGATGAGAGCCACTTAAGTGCCGTTAATTCCGGCAAATGGCTGCGCGCTCGTCCGTGTGTCGTAAAACAGGGCTGGGGGCCTCTTCCAGCCGATCGCCTCTCGGCGCAAATTGTTGGCAAACAGTCGTGACGAGAGAATTGGAAAGTGGACATCGTAGCGAAACGGCCGTCAAATGACGTTTAAAAGATATATGCGATACAAACTAGTGTACCAGACGGGTGAAATATGACAAAGTGGAACTGTAACATATAACCGGCAATGCATCAACTCATTAATGACTAGAGTAGCAGAATTTTATCGAAAGATCTCTCACAAAACCCCGTGTCCTGACACTCATGGATGAGCAGGAACTGAAATTGAGGGTAGCAAATCAAAAGCAGAAATACTGAGCAACGCTTTTAAATGTTGCAATACACACGAAACTAAGTGAGCCCCAATGTAATTTTCTTACCACTGCATAGATCAGTGAAATAGATATTACTGTAAGTGGCATTCACGAACAGCTGAAGTCGTTAAAATTCAAAAAAATTGCACGGCCCGAGGAATCTCCATCAAATTCCGCAACAAATCGGCGGCTGAGTTAGCACCTCTATTAACCATAATATCCGGAAGATAGCGCGGACAAAGACTCGTGTGCAGTTGTTGCAAGAAAGCACACGTCCACCTAGTCTACAAGTAGGGCAGCAGAAGCTACTCACGAAACTACTATCCCGTCTCCTTGACAACCATTTGTTGTAGAAATATAACGACGTAACTCAACACCAGTAACATCCTCCACATTAACGGGCATGTATTCACATTTATGATGTGAAACCTAACTCACGGTTTTTTCACATAATATCGTGAGAAGCAAGGTAGTCAGGTAGATGCAGTAGTTCCTTACTTCCGAAAAGAATTTCACTCATTACCAAACATACGCTTATTGTCGAAATTACGATCGTATGGGGTTGTCAAGCGAAGTCAGAGACTGGACTGAGGATTGTTTGAAAGGAGCCGGCCGGAGTGGCCGAGCGGTTCTAGGCGCTTCAGTCTGGAACCGCGAGACCGCTACCGTCGCAGGTTCGAATCCTGCCTCGGGGATGGATGTGTGTGATGTCCTTAGGTTAGTTAGGTTTAAGTAGTTATAAGTTCTAGGAGACTGATGACCTCAGCAGTTAAGTCGCACAGTGCTCAGAGCCATTTGAACCACTTTTTTGTTTGATAGGAAGTGCGTAGTATTTTATCTTCAATGGAGAGTCACGGATAGAGGCAGAAGTAACTTGGATGTATACCAGGGAAGTGTGTTGTTCGTGTTATACATCAATAGTAACACCAGACTTTCCGCAGATGATGCAGTTACTCGGTAGGAAGTGCTGTTACAAGACGCTACAAAAATATTCACTCGGATCTGGATAAAGTGGAATAATAATTGACTCAACTCATACAAAAACTTCGACGTAAGAATTTTTAGGGATATGAAACGGAACCTTCACATACATTCATAAGTAGGTAAAGCAGGAGGCAAACTTCGTACCATTTGTACAACGCTAGGAAAACGCAGTCGGTCTACAAAGGAGATCGCCCACGAAACACTCGTGTGATCCATCTCAGAATACTGCTCAAGTGTGTCGGACCCGTATCAATTAGGACTAAGACGGGGCACGTACACAAAGAAGGCGAGCACGAATCGCCACAGGTTTGTTCGATTCGTGGCAGAGCGCCACAGAGATACTGAAAGAACTGATCGGATACATGCTTGAAGACAGACTTTTACTGTCCTGTGCGTGCCGAGCCTACTTACAAAGTTACGAGACTTTGTCTCTAAGTATTACTACAACCCTCTACTCATCGCTTCTTTAGGGATCGCAAAAACAAGTTTACAATAATTACAGCGCGCTCAGACGCGTTCAAGAGATCCCCCTTCCTGCGCTCCACGCGTTATTGGAAAGCAGAAAAGAACCAATAACTGGTGCAATGGGAAGTAACATCTGCCATGCACTTCACAGAAGATCGCAGCATGTAGATGCAAACGTTGAACCGAACGTTTCTGATAACGTGTAACTAGGCACCGAACTGGAACTCGAAAGCAAAAAGGAAGAATACAGTTTGATGTTCCGTGGACAGCGCGGCCACTGGACACGGAGCTCAAGGCCTGATTACGAAAGGATGGGAAAGGATATCGACCTTGCCCTTTTCACAGGAGACATTCCCACATTTGCCTGGAATGATTTCGTGATTATCACGAAGAACCTAAACCTAGAAGGTCGGATGTAGTACTGAACGGTCGTCCTCCAGAATTCGAGTCCAGTGTGCTAAGCACTGCGCCTCCTCGCTCGGTCCGGAACTCGAAACACACATACCGCTGTCGTATCCGTGAACGCCACCCAGACTTAACTCCTGGCTAGTTACTAGTTTGTCCACGTACGTTCCCAGCTAAAATGATGCTCTGTCCCATTCATGGATGTTGCCGAGATGTAATGTTTTTACTCCTACGCGAAGAGAGCGCTGCGATGCACGTTTACCACAAAGGTGTTCACTGCAGCGTAGTACCTCCAAAAGAAGAAAAATCACTCATACAGAAAACAAGTCAACTACTGTTGTGCTAGCAGATTAGGGCAATTCACATCCCTTCCAAATAATGATTTTGAATTATTAAAAACTCAATCCCAATGGTTACAATGGCTCTGAGCACTATGGGACTTAACTTTTGAGTCCCCTAGAACTTAAAACTACTTAAACTTAACTAACCTAAGGACATCACACACATCCATGTCCGAGGCAGGATTCGAACCAGCGACCGTAGTGGTCGCGCGGTTCCAGACTGAAGCGCCTAGAACCGCTTGGCCACACCGGCCGGTGAAACTCAATCCCCCTTAGTTCCTTAGTAAGAGTTGAAATACAATAACATGCAACAAAAAATCATACTACCTTTCACAAAGGATTTAAATTGTGTTCGAATTAAAATACGTTAACGTCGTTCCGATCGAAATGATTCACAAACAGAAATGGCAGATGTAGGATAGGTCCGATTACCCAGGAAAATAGGGCCATAAAAGTGAATGAAAATATAATACGAAGGTTTTATGCAAATAACTACGACATAGCATTATAGCAGAAAATACGTGGGACGCCGTCAACGCGGTTTCAGCTGGCGTGTTGCAAACAAAACTCTGAAGGCATGTTTGGCTGGGTGCACTGTTCTTATTCAAATGGTTTGTGACACCCTAACATCCATCAGGTATATTAATCGTCCGAAGGTGCAGTAAGCAGTAAAGGAATTATAATGTTGCCACGTTACTTTATCCAAGGTCCAGTCACATCGATGTGACCACCGTCTATGTTCGACATCACTATACAATAACCACTGCACTAACAGTGGAGGGTATATCAAGCACGTCAGGAGGACGCGGACACAACCGTGCAGTCGTTGTCGTAATGTGGAAACGGAACGATTTGTCTGTCGTCCAAAAGGACATGATCATTGGCTTTCAGGCCAAGGGTTGGAGAATTTCCGAAATGGCTAAGTCTGTAACTTTTTCGTGTGCAGCTGAGGTGAAGGTACAACTGAGAACAACAAAATTGCACTATCCACACCCGGAAACGAGTCAACTGCGATGCAACATGGGCCATAGATGACAGGGGTGAACGAAGGCTATGAAGACGAGTACTGGGTACCGACGAATAGATGCGCAACTGTTGAGTAACTAACCGCCCAGATGAACCAAGGGGCTGCCAACGCTGTCTCCTCAACAGCCGTTCAGCGAACGTTACTGCGTTTGGGCCTCCGCAGCAGCCACCTGCTTTTTTGGTAACTAATGTTCATTGAGTGGCGACAGGTTGCCTTTTCAGACGACATCGGATATATGGTCAATGAGGGGCACGGCGTGATACCTCTGAAAGCGAACACCCTGCAACAAGGAGGCAACATTATGGCCTGGGGAATGTTTTCGTGGCATACCCTGGGTGATCTCATCGTTCTGGAAGATACAATGAATCAACACAAGTTCGATCTATCCTTGGGGACCACGTTAAGCCCTATACGCATTTCGCTTCTCCTTGGCACGATGGCATCTACCAGCAGGACAAAGCAACGTGTCACAGCTCGCAGTGTACGTGCGTGGTTCGAAGAGCACTAAGGTGGGTGCACCGTTCTCCCTTGGTCACCAAACTCCTAGCATTTAAATCTAATTGAGAATCTGCGGGATCACCTCGATCTGGTTGTTCGTGCCATGGGTCCCCAAGCGAGGAATCTAGCGCGGCTCATCCGATTACACGTATTTTTCCCATTACAACAACTGTAATATAAATAGCAGAGAAAATGGCTGTGTTAGAAATTAAAAAAAAAAAAAAACTGACTAGTGGGACTCGATCCAGCGACAAAGCGATTACGGGGCTTGAACGCTAACCACTCCGCTGCCGGCGCTTCCTGATAAAAATGGCCACGCACAGGTGTATAAGTGTATATATTTGACTACATTTGACGGTCGAAATTATCTTGCGATTTTCTCAGTAACGCTTGAGAAGTACGCGCTATTGCTTACACATCTTGTTGTCCTAATGGAGTACTATGAGTGTACGAAGTTTGCAGTAAATCCGCGTTCCAAACGTCGTGGCCTCCCCTTGTAACTGTTCTCTGTCTCAAATATTGGGCGAATCAAGTTCACGTATTTGTGCGCCGTCAGTTATGCTGCCTCAACACAAACGTACAGTTTCTAATTGTAACATTGGCCTAATGTATTGAATTTTTAACATAATATTTGGACAGCTTTTTTTAAAATTCGGTCAATAAATATATTGAAAACCAAATTTCTGTTGCTCCTAGAAGCTGTTAACTAGACAACTTGCAACTGGTATCAGGTTCCGGAAGAAACGCTCAGCAATATAGAAATGGTGGCAAAGCATTCGACTGCAGTCAGATTACCCTGGTGAACTGCGTATCGAAACGCGGGCCCAGTTAACAATGCGGTATTGCAACAGCAGAGCAGCACAGCATTCACTAATTCCAAACCGGTGAGCAAAATGTCGGCAGACGTACAATCCCGTACCGTCTCCTCGCTCAGGGATGTGTGAGCACTGTTCCCACTGCACGTTTTGTCTATCGAAGGAAGGAAGGAAGGAGACCCTGGAATTGATGCTCCTAAAAATGATACAAATAAGCATGAGCATCGGTGAGGATGTGTCCCTTTGAGAAGAGGTGCATGCGTTTCACCCTTAGATATTGTCGACAAGCAGTCTAAATGAATTAGTTCTGACTGCGTTAAATACAGACAAGGAACTGCAGAAATTGTTGATACGCAGCCAACGCAGCACGCCTTTCTATTTTGTACTGGTACAGAAACCTATAAAATCATAAAATATTCTTCCCATCTACATCTATATCCATACTCCGCAAGCCACCTGACGGTGTGTGGCGGAGGGTACCCTGAGCACCTCTATCGGTGCCGGCCGCGGTGGTCTCGCGGTTCTAGGCGCGCAGTCCGGAACCGTGCGACTGCTACGGTCGCAGGTTCGAATCCTGCCTCGGGCATGGATGTGTGTGATGTCCTTAGGTTAGTTAGGTTTAAGTAGTTCTAAGTTCTAGGGGACTTATGACCACAGCAGTTGAGTCCCATAGTGCTCAGAGCCATTTTTGAACCTCTATCGGTTCTCCCTTCTATTCTAGTCTCGTATTGTGTGATTCTTGAGTTTCTCCCGGCGTATTTGATAATCAAAATATCCACGGGTGTACTGCCGCTCTATAGTGTGCAACGGGCACAATATTTCGGCGATCAAACATGTCGCCATCATCAGGTGAACTGACGGACTGAGCTCAGTCCGTCAGTTCACCTGATGATGGCGACATGTTTGATCGCCGAAATATTGTGCCCGTTGGACACTATAGACCGGCAGTACACCCGTGGATATTTTGATTAGTCTCGTATTGTTCGTGGAAACAAGGATTGTCGGTATGCTTCTGTGTGGGCTCTAATCTCTCTGATTTTATCCTCATGGTCTCTGCCTGACTCTTCGGTGAAGGTATGTTCTCGAAACTTTAACAAAAGCCAGTACCGAGCTACTGAGCGTCTCTCCTGCAGAGTCTTCCACTGGAGTTTATCTATCATCTCCGTAACGTTTTCGCGATTACTAAATGATCCTGTAACGAAGCGCGCTGCTCTCCGTTGGATCTTCTCCATCCCTTCAATCAACCCTATCTCGTACGGATCCCACACTGCTGAGCAGTATTCAAGCAGTGGGCGAACAAGCGTACTGTAACCTACTTCCTTTGTTTTCGGATTGCATTTCCTTAGGATTCTTCCAATGAATCTCAGTCTGGCATCTGCTTTACCGACGATCAACTTGATATGATCATCCATTTTAAATCACTCCTAAAGCCTACTCCCAGATAATTTATGGAATTAACTGCTTCCAGTTGTTGACCTGCTATTTTGTAGCTAAATGATAAGGGATCCATCTTTCTATGTATTCGCAGCACGTTACACTTGTCTACATTGAGACTCAATTGCCATTCCCTGCACCATGCGTCAATTCGCTGCAGATCCTCCTGCATTTCAGTACAATTTTCCATTGTTACAACCTCTCGATACACCACAGCATCATCTCCAAAAAGCCTCAGTGAACTGCCGATGTCATCCAGCAGGTCATTTATGTATATTTGAATAGCAACGGTCCTATGGCACTCTCCTGCGGCACACCTGAAATCACTCTTACTTCGGAAGACTTCTCTCCATTGAGAATAACATGCTGCGTTCTGTTATCTAGGAACTCCTCAATCCAATCACACAATTGTTCTGATAGTCCATATGCTCTTACTTTGTTCATTAAACGACTGTGGGGAACTGTATCGAACGCCTTGCGGAAGTCAAGAAACACGGCATCCACCTGTGAACCCGTGCCTATGGCCCTCTGAGTCTCGTGGACGAATAGCGCAAGCTGGGTTTCACACGACCGTCTTTTTCGAAACCCATGCTGATTCCTATAGAGTAGATTTCTAGTCTCCAGAAAAGTCATTATACTCGAACATAATACATGTTACGTGCATGCCACGGAAACACTAATTCTGATTCAATGTCACTTTCTACCTAAGGCGCAATACTTACTAATTTCAGACTGAAATAATATTTGATTGCGGGGTAACTGTCGCTACAATGTTAACATGTAGCAGTACGGGCGGATATGAGTCACAGCGATGTCACTTGGAAAAGCGCGCTGCAGATGATGCAACCAAGTGTACCAGATCCCTTAGAAGAGACTACGACGAACGCCGGCTTGCGGTACACAGACCTTAGTTTAAAATTACCTTTTATGTCTTATAAAGTGTCCGAAGCATATAACAGACCACCACGAGTCAAATTATCCACTTTTCCAGAATCGCTAGCCATATTCCAAGATGACAACAGTTATACTTGTACTCTTTTAAAAGAAAACACTAATGTGCACGCGGACGGCAGTTACCCGTTAGATACATGGAACGCCACTCTGAGGAAACACCACTTGGTTGTTCAGATTGTGCTATAAGTATTACCGGATAACAGTCAGACAAAATCGGATGTAATCTGCTACAGAATACATCCTTCTATCTCAGTCAGCTTTCTTGGTGATTCTTTCCTCGCTACTCGTGACATTTTTATCCTCAGTTCGGTGATATCGGCTTCCACAGACCCCATCGCGTCAGTGTAATAAACCAACAAACTCGGCAGGCTGTCATGCCAAGAGTTTACAGCAGAAACGTCAGAATGGTGACACGATATTGGCCATTATCATATTGCTCACTAGACCCAAACACGTTGTACAGTGTATACTGAGCAGCCACAAAGGGCCTTTTTTGCGGTAAAAACTAAAATAAAGATTACTGCAACTCACCTGAACAGCAGCAGAAAAATAAGTATCCAATTGCATACTTCACAGTTCAGTTATTTGTCCTCCTCACAGATGCTCAGAAAGATTTGTTAGATTTTAGTAGCACAAATATAAGAGTTGTGTTCAGTCAGAGCCCGCAGCTCATGGTCGTGAGGTAGCCCGCAGCTCATGGTCGTGAGGTAGCGTTCTCGCTTCCCACGCCCGGGTTCCCGGGTTCGATTCCCGGCGGGGTCAGGCATTTTCTCTGCCTCGTGATGGCTGGGTGTTGTGTGCTGTCCTTAGGTTAGTTAGGTTTAAGTAGGTCTAAGTTCTAGGGGACTGATGACCATAGATGTTAAGTCCCATAGTGCTCAGAGCCATTTTGTTCAGTCAGAAGCGTGAAAACGCAGCGATAACAGGCAACATTAAGAAACTTCCCGGCTGATTAAAACTGTGTTCCGTACCGAGACTCGAACTCGGGACCTTTGCCATTCGCGGGCAAGTTCTCTGCCAACTGAGCTACCCAAGCACGACTCACGACCTGTCCTCACAGCTTTACTTCTGCCAGTATCTCGTCTCCTACCTTCCAAACTTTACAGAAGCTCTTCTGCGAATCTTGCAGAACTAGCACTCCTGAAAGAAAGGACATTGCGGAGAAATGGCTTAGCCACAGCCTGGGGGTTGTTTCTAGAATGAAATTTTCACTCTACAGCGGAGTGTGCCAGGAACTTTCATATCAGCGACACGAACAATATCACATCGATACTCCCGTACGCATGCCCATCGCCACCGATATTATGGCATAATGCATCTGGTCCTTCATCTCTTCTACGTTCTGTGGTAGTGTTATTGCACAAACGTTGCCCTTCACAGATCCACACACAAAGAAGCCACAGGGAGTCAACGCTGGTGACCGCCGACGCCAGCTGAGGATTGCTACGTTGCTGCAGGTTTGACGACGAATCCAACGGCTCAGTACAGTTTCATACAGATATTCACGCGTTTGCTTCAACCTCGGAGACAAGCAGTTTTTTAACACAGCAAGGTACTGCTGACCGAATGCAAAGATGAATGGGCAATGAACAGATGAGTGGGAGGCTGCAAGGCACAAAACAAATTGACCCTGGGTGAACCAAGTACATGTTCAATGTGTGCATGTGAGTTTCAAACGCCACAAATTCGAACACTGTGTTTGTTCCATCCATTCAGAGGATCAATTTGGTACCTAAACCTGAAACGCCCTTACACTGCAATCACGGGATTACACTTCACAAACTCGAAACACAAAATGATTTCTGTTGCGCAGTAGCTATCTTGCAACATGTGACGTAACCAAGCAAACGTAAGACAAGCGACGTCTAGTGACAATCAGTATGAACTAGACAGTCTATTCGTTCCTCCAATAATCGAGCCGTAGCTCACCGATTGTCAGTTTTGACGACATAATATTTTGTAAAAGTTATATTCCTTCTGAAGCACCCTATATGAATCGACACTAACTCTCACATATCCTGAAGGAAAATGGTCAAAGTGTGTAAAGGAAGAACACCCTTTTCGACACTTTGCTGAACATATCCTGTGGAATATTCCTACTAAGAATACCATACGACACTTTTATATGGGTTATCGTACATTTATTGACATTTAAAGAGAGCTGCCTTTGAGTGAACCAAGTAGAAAATTCGTCCAAGTATTTCCGCTATTGCTTAACATACCATAAAGACCTCTCGTAGATAACAGCAACCGCATCAAATAATGTTTTCCTATTGGTAATCCAATGTCATAAACCAATAATATGCACAGAACGCACTGGGTTCTGTTAATCAATTCTTCCTCGAACCAATCACTTTTCCCGAAAATACTTTAAAAAAAACTAGGCGGGTTCGAGTAGGACTCGCACACGGAGCGTTCCGTAAAACTTAATTCTCCCATTCTGAGAATCAAGGATCTCTACGATTTTTGCCTGTCATCGACATTAATATTGGCAAGAAATAGGTTGCAACGATTTCAAGACTTTGCAGAATGTTCAGTTTCAAGTTTAATGTTGGATAACAAATGACAAAAGAATTTTTTCGCGCTACATAATTACAAATTAACGATTTTCTGATTTTCTGTACTGTAAAACATTGCTTGTTTGCCAAAGGATGTGAGTATACACTCCTGGAAATTGAAATAAGAACACCGTGAATTCATTGTCCCAGGAAGGGGAAACTTTATTGACACATTCCTGGGGTCAGATACATCACATGATCACACTGACAGAACCACAGGCACATAGACACAGGCAACAGAGCATGCACAATGTCGGCACTAGTACAGTGTATATCCTCCTTTCGCAGCAATGCAGGCTGCTATTCTCCCATGGAGACGATCGTAGAGATGCTGGATGTAGTCCTGTGGAACGGCTTGCCATTCCATTTCTACCTGGCGCCTCAGTTGGACCAGCGTTCGTGTTGGACGTGCAGACCGCGTGAGACGACGTTTCATCCAGTCCCAAACATGCTCAATGGGGGACAGATCCGGAGATCTTGCTGGCCAGGGTAGTTGACTTACACCTTCTAGAGCACGTTGGGTGGCACGGGATACATGCGGACGTGCATTGTCCTGTTGGAACAGCAAGTTCCCTTGCCGGTCTAGGAATGGTAGAACGATGGGTTCGATGACGGTTTGGATGTACCGTGCGCTATTCAGTGTCCCCTCGACGATCCCCAGAGGTGTACGGCCAGTGTAGGAGATCGCTCCCCACACCATGATGCCGTGTGTTGGCCCTGTGTGCCTCGGTCGTATGCAGTCCTGATTGTGGCGCTCACCTGCACGGCGCCAAACACGCATACGACCATCATTGGCACCAAGGCAGAAGCGACTCTCATCGCTGAAGACGATACGTCTCCATTCGTCCCTCCATTCACGCCTGTCACGACACCACTGGAGGCGGGCTGCACGATGTTGGGGCGTGAGCGGAAGACGGCCTAACGGTGTGCGGGACCGTAGGCTAGCTTCATGGAGACGGTTGCGAATGGTCCTCGCTGATACCCCAAGAGCAACAGTGTCCCTGATTTGCTGGGAAGTGGCGGTGCGGTCCCCTACGGCACTGCGTAGGATCCTACGGTCTTGGCGTGCATCCGTGCGTCGCTGCAGTCCTGTCCCAGGTCGACGGGCACGTGCACCTTCTGCCGGCCACTGGCGACAACATCGATGTACTGTGGAGACCTCATGCCCCACGTGTTGAGCAATTCGGCGGTACGTCCACCCGGCCTCCCGCATGTCCACTATACGCCCTCGCTCAAAGTCCGTCAACTGCACATACGGGTCACGTCCACGCTTCCGCGGCATGCTACCAGTGTTAAAGACTGCGATGGAGCTCCGTATGCCACGGCAAACTGGCTGACACTGACGGCGGCGGTGCCCAAATGCTGCGCAGCTAGCGCCATTCGACGGCCAACACCGCGGTTCCTGGTGTGTCCGCTGTGCCGTGCGTGTGATCATTGCTTGTACAGCCCTCTCGCAGTGTCCGGAGCAAGTATGGTGGGTCTGACACACCGGTGTCAATGTGTTCTTTTTTCCATTTCCAGGAGTGTATGTCAAAGGGAAGTACCCAATACGTTTTGATGACTGATTTTTGGAGCATTAATATATGTGACATAAATGGCAATATCTTTTTATTGCTTCACTTTTTTATGTCAGCAAGAGACAGCAGACCTTAGAATGCAAGAAAAATTTCTACTTGATACGTCTACCTGTTCCTAAAAAAAATGTTTTGAACTATTAGACAGTCAGACAGACAGATCTACAACAAAGTGATCCTATAAGGGTTCCGTTTTCACCGAATGTGGTAAGTAACCCTAAAAGTAGCCACAATGAATCACTTGTCGAGATTGAGCAGCATCTTCCAGAAGAAAAGAAGAAGGTGATACAAAGATGAACAATTTAGAATTCAAATCGCATTTTACAGAAATTGTAATCGCTCATACCTGGAATAATTTCAAGAGGTTAAATTATTTAAAAGTACCTAAGAGAAAATACACTACTGGCCATTAAAATTGCTACACCACGAAGATGACTTGCTACAGACGCGAAATTTAACCGACAGGAAGAAGATGCTGTGATATGCAAATGATTAGCTTTTCAGAGCATTCGCACAAGGTAGGCGCCGGTGGCGACACCTACAATGTGCTGACATGAGAAACGTTTCCCGCCGATTTCTCATACACAAACAGCAGTTGATCGGCGCTGCCTGCTGAAACGTTGTTGTGATGAATCGTGTAAGGATTGTAGCCTATCGCGATTGCGGTTTATCGTATCGCGACATTGCTGCTCGCGTTGGTCGAGTTCCAATGACTGTTAGCAGAATATGGAATTGGAGACTTCAGGAGGGTAATACGGAACGCCGTGCTGGATCCCAACGGCCACGTATCACTAGCAGTCGAGGTGACAGGCATCTTATCTGCATGGCTGTAACGGATCGTGCAGCCACGTCTCGATCCCTGAGTCAACAGATGGGGACGTTTGCAAGACGACAACCATCTGCACGAACAGTTCGATGACGTTTGCAGCAGAATGGACTGTCAGCTCGGAGACCATGGCTGTGGTCACCCTTGAAGCTGCATCACAGACAGGAGCGCCTACGATGGTGTACTCAACAACGAACCTGGGTGCACGAATGGCAAAACCTCATTTTTTCAGATGAATTCAGGTCCTGTTTACAGCATCATGATGGTCGCAACCGTTTTTAGCGACATCGCGGTGAACGCACATTGAAAGCGTGTATTCATCATCGCGACACTGGCGTATCATCCGGCATGATGGTATGGGGTGCCACTGGTTACATGTCTCGGTCACCTCTTGTTCGCATTGAAGCCACTTTGAACAGTGGACGTTACATTTCAGAATTGTTACGACCCGTGGCTCTACCCTTCATTCGATCCCTGCGAAACCCTACATTTCAGCAGGATAATGCACGACCGCATGTTGCAGGTCCTGTACGGGCCTTACTGGCTACAGAATTATGTTCGACTGCTGTCCAGGCACATTCTCCAGATCTCTTACCAATTGAAAACGTCTGGTCAATGGTGGCCAAGCAACTGGCTCGTCACAATACGCCAGTCACTACTCTTGATGAACTGTGTTATCGTTTTGAAACTGCATGGGCAGCTCTACCTGTACACACCATCCAAGCTCTGTTTGAGTCAATGCCCAGGCGTGTCAAGGCCATTATTACGGCCAGATGTGGTTGTTCTTGGTACTGTTTTCTCAGGGTCTATGCACCCAAATTGCGTGAAAATGTAATCACATGTCAGTTCCAGTATAATATATTTGTCCAATGAATACCCGTTTATCATCTGCATTTCTTTTTGGTGTAGCAATGTTAATGGCCAGTAATGTAGCTAGGTTTCCAAAGGAAGAGTTTGGGGGTGGGCGAGGAAAAGGGGAGGGGGAGAAGAGAGCGAAAATAGAGAAAGGAAAATATTTTAATGCAAAGTGTTGTCACCTCACACAGTATCACACTCTAAACATTTCCTTACCCCGATTCTAGGGGCGAAAATACGGACGGGAAGAAAAGAACTGCAGCTAGTGCGGCACGTATCTGTGAAGGCGGTGTGCGTGCGCCTCCCCGGGGACGTGACGCGGCAGGCAGACTGACAGAGGCTAATTGCCGGCGCCTCGCCGCCGCTGCTTTATTCATGCGGCGCAAGATTGCCGCTGCGCAGCCTGAGGAAGCCGGCCGCGTCGTGCGCGTGGCGTGCGGTCGGCCTACCTGTCAGGCGCCGGCCGCCACGGTCCCGTCCCGGTGTTGCCCGCTGACGTCAGTTGCGGTGAACGAGCAGAAATTACTCTCCCCGTGCTCCGCTCGGCGGAATGTTGCAACGCTCCTCTGACCGCGGTCCGCAGTTTCGCTCAAAACTAACGTACAAGTAACGGCCCAACACCAGGCAAAAACTGAAGTTCAGGACGCTCGGTATGCAAAAATTAGCAATCAACGTTTCACAGCCACGGAGTAACTTTTGCCTACGTATTAACACGTACACGCCTTCCGAGAGAAGGTGCCCATAAATATATTACAGATTATTCCACTAATACATAGGCTTGTACCTGCTCTGACAGCACAAAGAGATGCAGAGATGTACTGAATGTCCTACGGTCGTCGGTGTCACTGGGGTCGTATTTATGATCATTAGATCTCTAGGCTGCACCTGTGATGCCGGCTCTATCAGGGGAAATTTTGTGATGGCTAAGCCGCAAAAGTTGTATTCCTGACGAATTACAGATTTAAAATCCATCACGCAGCACTTAACGTTTTAATTTAAGAATAAAATTTTGTATGGGAATGTAGGCTTTCTTAGCGAATTACGATTATTAAGTCTTCTCAGGTTCCACGATGACGAGTAGGAAACTTGTCGAAACGTTATCGCAGAACGACGCCTTGACACGACCGATAAGCCGAGGAGACTTCATCAGCTATAAAATTTTGCTTCACTTATTCTTATCATCACTAAACTGACACAATATTTTTAGCGCATCGAAATCTGACTTTCAATAAACCCTAAAAAAAATGACCCTGACTAATAATAACGTATACCTTTCATAAATCACTAATCTCACAAAAAAATTCGTTACTGGAACTACTAAAATACAGCGAGCGCCAATACTGCCAGCTAAATAAAAGATTACGACTACTGAAGGCACTAACTACTGATGGGCATAGTTAGCAAATGAAAGATTTTGATAGAGAATAAACAATATATCTACCTTAATAGTGTTCAAAAGTCATTTTATATATATATATATCAGTTCATGACATCCAGTCTTACAAATTTCCTTTTTCCGATAGACACACGTCCAGATCGTCCGCTCATAGTAACCTCTCAAAGCTCTGGCATCTCTCCCCCCACTTCCACCACTGCTGGCCACCTCCAACTGCCCAACGATACACGCTGTTCACATCGAACTGCCCAACACTACACTAGCGAATATTTCAACAATGAGTCCAACCTGCCACAGGCTGCACACAGCGCGGTCAGCGATTTTCATACAGAGCGCTACGTGGCGTTACCAACATAAAAACCTAAACAGCCTACTTACACAGTGTCTCTTCAACGTTGCTACTGGCAGGTGTGCATAGTTCATTCAAAAAGAGCTGCACAATTAAGTTGTGGCACTGTCCACTTATAAGGTAAGTTGAATTTAACTTTCATTTCCTTGACTATTACAATGTCTATGTTTACACAGCGTCAATTCTTACGTGGCAGGATCCTTCAGACATGGATGCTTTGATGATTACAATTGTTGCAAGTACGATGAAATTTTGTGCGTTGAAGCGTACAAGAAAGAAATGGAAATTTTTGTTATTAAACCCCTTTCATTGGTGAAAAGTGCCAAAGGAACAAGTGCAGGCATGCGTATACAAATACAGAGATATGTAAACAGGCAGGTTCCGGCGCTGCGGACGGCAACGCCTGCATAAGACAAGTGTCTGGCGCAGTTGTTAGGTCGGTTACTGCTACTACAGTGGCACTTAATCAAAAGATGTAACTAAGCTTGAACATGGTGTTGTAGTCGGCGCACGAGCGATGGGACACAGCATCTCCGATGTAGCGATGGCCATTTCACAGGTGCAGCGTGCATATTAGGAATCCGGTAAAACATCAAATCTCCGACATTGCTGTAAGCGGAAAAAGATCCTGCAAGAACGGGACCAAAGACGACTGAAGACAATTGTTCGGCGTGACAGAAGTGCAACCCTTCCGCAAATTGCTGCAGATTTCAATGCTGTGCCATCAACAAGTGTCAGCGTGCGAACTATTCAACGAAACATCATCGATATGGGCTTTCGGAGCCGAAGGCCCACTCTTGTACCCTTGATGACTGCACGGCGCAAAGCTTTTCGCCTTGCCTGGGCCCGTCAGCACTGACATTGGACTGTTGACGACTGGAAACATGTTGCCCGGTAGGACGAGTCTCGTTTCAAATTGTATCGAGCGGATGGACGTGTACGGATATGAAGACAACCTCATGAATCCATGGACCCTGCATGTCAGTAGGGGACTATTGAAGCTGGTGGAGGCTCTGTAATGATGTGAGGTGTGTACAGTTGGAGTGATATGGGACCCCTAATACGTCTAGATACGACTCTGACAGGTGATACGTAAGTAAGCATCCTGTCTGATCACCTGCATCCATTCATGTCCATTAATATTCCGGCGGACTTGGACAATTCCAGCAGGACAATGCGACAGCTCACACGTCCAGAATTGCTACAGAGCGGCTCCAGAAACACTCTTCTGAGTTTAAACACTTCCGCTGGCCACCAAGCTCCCCAGACATGAACATTATTGAGCATATCAGGGATGTATTGCAATAAGTGCAAAAGATTTCTCCATCCCCCTCGTACTCTTAACAGATTTATGGACAGTCCTGCAGGATTTATCGTGTCAGTTCCTTCCAGCACGACTCAAGACATTAGTCGAATCCATGCCACGTCGTGCTGCGGCACTTCTGCGTGCTCACGAGGACCCTACACGATGTTAGGCAGGTATACCAGTGTCTTTGGCTCTTCAGTGTATAACCTCATTTATGATTCCATGCTTGCGTAAACTGTGGACCTAAATTTTACCTAATTGAAGTTCCTTATGAAACTGGTTTAATTTTAATACATTACAATTTGGCATTTCGTATTTTTCTAATAAAACAATTTCAACTTGTTTTCCATATTTTATTCTAACTTAAGTACTAATTTTATGTGATGGAGGTTGAATGTCGTATTATATTACAACGAGTAAAAAAAAAGTTATTTGGGGAGTAAAGGTGGCATAAATTTAAATGAGGGGGATATAAAGAAAACAAAAAAGTTTTCAGAACAACATGAAATGTGACGCAACTGAAACGACTAATTAACAATAACCTGATAACACCTCACGTTCTCCATGGACAGAGCTACATGTCCACATTATTGTTGCATAGAATATAACGCAATTTACTGGCAAAAATATTTACTTGACACTTAAAGGAAACTTATACTATTTCAGTGTAAGTTTTACGGAATTCTTTAAGTCGATTTTTCTCAGGTACTGCATTTTTCATTTGTGTCACTGTTATTGCTGGGGTGTGAACTTGATCAAGGTCTGTCACGAATAAAGAACAGAAAGACAACCATAAGGACATAACAAGCGCTAAGCTTGTAAAATACGGTGGCATCTTGCTAAAATTAAAAATGGTCCATCTGCTTATTACGTGCTGGAAGAATGTACATATACCAAAAGCGTGCAGAAGAGCAATTGTCATCCTATCTTTTAAAAAAACCGAAATAACTGTGATAATTATAGTGGGATAAATCTGAGACAGTCTGTGAGGCATAAGCTATAATGATTCGCAAGAGACAACAGGCTATAAATGAAACACTTGCTTTAAGGGAACAGAATGCATTCAGGAAGGAAAAGTGGTAAACAGTGTGTTCACTATAAAAGAGTTTACAAAGAGAAGTCGCGAATTTATTATGGAAATGTATACAGGCTTTGTGTTGCACATTTTTGGATTCTCGCAACAAAATAAACTGGACACTTCATAGCGATAAAAATCACGAAATGTGTACTACAAGAAAAGTTACCTGCTTGCAATATCTGCAACCATATTTGGATAATTTGGTGCAGACACTGTGTCACCCTTGAAGAGTAATAGTACCTGAGGTCGCCTAACAGAGTAACTTCATGCTAAGTTCAAATAACAAGTTGTATGGGTAATCTCAGTCGGCATCGTTAAAAGTAGCCGTCACCTTCCCGCAAGCAGTGCACCGTCGGTGAAATGCGCGGATGCCAGTTAAATAAAGCAAATGGCAGGAGTAAGCGGCTGAGGGCATTAACGTGGAGGACTATTTGCGGGCAGAAAGCTGGCGAGCCAGTAAAACTAGAGGGCAGCTCAGGGCAGGGCAGGGCAGCTGACGGTTCCCGCGCGTAAACAGGTCGCTGAACCTCCCGGCGGACCGAACGAAAACAGCGGTGCTCGCTGCCGTCACTACCTCCACAGCACAATAAACAGCAGACCGCCGTGGGGACAAGGCCTACAATAATACAGCGTCACCACAAAGTATGGGCCGATATCTTACGGCCTGTTTTCACCAAGGACGAACATAAATACAAGATTCAGAAGCTGTCTCTCTTGTCCCGACAGGTAACGGACCCTCGAGCTCGTCTCCAGGTAAAAGCTTTTTTTTTTAATTTCTTTTCCCTATTTATCGTGCAGGATAAGCTTTCGGCAATGTTGACTAGAATACAGAACAGAGACTGCAGGTATAAAGGACATTGCAGAGAAGCACCTGCGAAAAGGGATTGAGACGTTGTAGCCGGTCTCCTACATCTGACATGGGCGAGCTTTTCCACATCGAAGTGCCACTTTTTCCGAAGAAGCGTTTAATACAATCGTAGAACTAAATTTTTATACAGTACGTTACTATTTTTTCCCTGCTTATGTTGTGCTTTTTTCGCTCCCGGCTAGAACAGTGACACAACTCAGAAATGCCATATTTCAGAAAACTCGACTTAAAGAATTAATTGTATAAATCGTATATTGAAGTAGCATAAGCTTCCATCAGATTTCAGGTAAGTATTCTTGACAGTCAGTTCCATTATATTTTTCGAGCACAGTGGGGCAGGCCTCGCGTATTTTTCAGTGAGAAACTAAAAGTTGTCGCTTGTGAACTTATGACACACTATTTGCCGGGATGCGAGATGACAAGACAGTTGCTCGAATGCGTTCACATTTTAAGATTTGCTAGTGCATAGAAATTAGAGCGCTATTAATTAATGAAAAAAGAATAAACAAAATACTTCCATATTAAGACTTTACACTAGCAAACAGTAATAGGCATTTTATACAGCGATCATAAAATAAACATTATTGGTTTCTCTAAATGAAGTAAAAATAAATGTGATTTTTGCTGTTGCAAATTCAATGCCAAATAATTTACATTAGATACAAACTTTGTAGCTTTTAGTAAATTGGAAGCTGAACTCAAGTCATCTGACAGACTGTTTCTTAGCGACTCTTTGATGACATTCATTTCAGATAATAGTGACTCACAGGCACTCTTTACAGAGCTACATGTGTTTGAAATTGAATTCCACATTTCCATTATTTTACTGTCGTCATTTTCGCTCATATTGCCTGATAGTCTTTTTGTAATTTGTTTATTTCCAATTCTTTTCTTGTTTCGATAAATTTTTGAGTCCATATTGAAATTGAATGGAAATCAATTAGCTGCATTTCAATTTCTTCCGTCTTCAACCAATCACATTTACACAAGTTCCGTTTATCCAATAAAGTTACATCTGGATGAACAATAAATTTTAATTCTTCTCACAGTTTAAATTGAGAAAATCTCGATAAAATTACTTCAACTGAGGAATATATTATGGTAGGAAACTTCTCAGTGACTTTTCCTTAGTCTGGTTTTTCGTTAAATCCAAATCGCTGATAATTTTTTTTCAAATTTGGGAAATAGTTTTTTTGAAACAATATTGGTAGTAAAAACTTTCAGTTTAGCTTCAAAAGCGCGAATAAGATCAATCGTAACTACAACTATTTTATTTATGCCTCGAAGCTTCACGTTCAAGTCACTCAAATGCTGACACATTTTTGTACAAAAACATCAATTTTATAAGCTACGTAACGTTCATTAACTGCGAATATTGCTCAACATATATGGAGCACCGAATCAGGAGCACCATTAGTTGATATCGAAACACTTCTGCTTAAATTTATTTATCTTTCAGTATGCGAATTTTTAACAGCCGATCAGATATCTATGCCCTTAGTTGCTGGAAACGACGTAATCAGAATCAATTCCTCTTTGATGTTATTTACTACATATTTCAAGCAAACACAGTTAAACGGGCAAACCAGCAGCACTTTCGTCAAGACACAGAGAAATATAAGAAGAGGACTTGGTGTCATTTGCCGGCCGGGGTGGCCGAGCGGTTCTAGGCGCTGCAGTCTGGAGCTGCGCGACCGCTACGGTCGCAGGTTCGAATCCTGCCTCGGGCATTGATCTGTATGATGTCCTTAGGTTAGTTAGGTTTAAGTAGTTCTAAGTTCTAGGGGACTGATGACCATAGATGTTAAGTCCCATAGTGCTCAGAGCCAGCCACTTGGTGTCACTTCTGTTGTTTCTTTTCATTTTCCGCCGCTTTTAGCATTCTGTTTTTTATTGTGCTTCTACATAAAGGAGTTATCTTTGGTGAGCTCAATTACCTTACCTTCATTTTCAGAAAGAAATGGGCCACATGCTAAGCAGGCTTTCTTCAAAAATTCCCCATCGCCAAACGGTTTACCACAGTGGGTAATGACATTTCCAGCTGAGAAACTTGCGTCACTAGTATGACAATCCTTGTTTACATTCTTTATCATAGATGTTAGTTGCCTGTTCCATGCAATCAATTTGTTTTGCTTTGGTTCACTTTTTCGTCAGACAGATTTGTGATTTGTTTCATAACGCCGTTTTACAGAAAATGTCAAACATATCACTGTCCCAGGACACATTGCCTCATTGCCTTTATTAATGATGCCATATTTCTCAGTCCACTAAGTTTGAAATTTTATATTTGAGTTCTCTTTCATGTTTTGTTTCTTTGCGCAACCAGCCTTGTTGAATAACACTCACAACTTTCCAAATGGTACTAACTTTGTTTAACTGCAAGACATAGACGTAACCGCGCATCGAACAGAAACAAACGAACAGGTGAACACTGCTTCACTGCGACAGATTGGCAGTACAATACTTACGAGCAGAGGTCGGAAGTCGTCGTAGTTAGAACAGCTGCCAACCTATGCGATCTAAAAGTGATTGATGGTGTATGATTTCTAATGCTTTTGAATACACCGTGACTGACAGTGAGTGAGAATGATCAAAGACCTATCACCTACAACTTCTATGACGCCTCGGCACCGGTAGCCCGTTCATGATAAATTTTTGTACTATTACTTCAAATGGAGACAAAAAAATGAATTACATCGATTACGTAGGCCCATTTAATGCCTCATTTAATGCCTTGCGCAAACTATTTGGTCACCTGCCACTAATGGCATGCGTGCTATTCGTTCGCCATCCCTGTCCGACATGGTTCCACTTCACATTGAGAAAGTAGTAAAGGAATCTAAAAAGAAATTTGGAATGGGAATTAAAGGTTAGGGGGAAGACATAAAAACTGAAGTTTGCTGAGAGGTAATTCTGTCTGAGACAACAAAGGACTTAGGAAGAGCAGTTACAACAGAAGGGAGGTGCCTTAAAATGAAGTTAGATGAACATCATCACCAAAAGCAAAACAAGGGTAATGCACTGTACACGAATTAAAACATACGATTAGTCTCAGGGAATTATATATCAAAAGTAATAGACGAGATTTGAAATTTGGGCAGCAAAATGCGGCTGCTGCTGAATATGGGTTTAAGGAGACTAAAGGTCTAAGGTCATAAGTATCCTATTAACCCTCCAGGACGGAATCAGTGCACCCCATCTGTCTGCATCTACACAGCAAAGTGCGAGATAATTTTCTAAATGTTTGTGTAATGTGTATCAGAGGCCGAACGCATGTAGCAGCTAGTTATTCACCCAGTAGGATGTGGGAAAAGTGTGCTGGCGTAAGCTGTCGCTAGCGCACCCGGTGGCAAATATGTAGCGCGAAGGTGGATAGTAGGCGCTGTATCACGAGAGAGGCCAGAGACACACCGATAAGCAACACGCAGGAACGGCTTCTCAACAGCACGTATTTAGGCCGCCGCCGCTGACCAAAGCGCTCACTGACTCCACTCATTATTCTAGTTTGGCGTCTGCCATTCATTAGCGGAGCGGCACAGTTCAGCACAGGCTACGCCAGTACACAGCGACTAGATTACAGTAATATCAAGACAAGCGATATTGTATTGTGAATAAACCGTGGTCTAGACAGTGCGGCCCTCGCAGCCGAGCGAAGCGGACGTGCGGTGTGTGCTCTCCGCTGGCAGAGAGGGCCCGCGCGCCTTGTTTACTTTCTTCGGCCGGCACTAACGTGACGCCGTAGCGCTCCAAGACCATGGCAAACCAGTACAGAAGATCAACCTTGAAATTCACATTTCGGAACGACTTTACCCGACCAAAGGCGCTCGAAGTCGAACGCTTTTTAAAAGAGGAAGCCAAGATCCCGGCTGCCGACATTGTCGGCATTCACTTTTCGATCGTCAGTAGCACGGTCTATGTAAAGCTCATAAACGAAACTACTTGCGACAAGGTGCTTCGAGAGATGAAACAAGAACTCCGCTTCTGCCACGCAGATGGAAATGTTGGCAACGTCGAGGTCGGCCATGCCGCAATGGGACTGCGGACTATACGCATCTTCGAACTTCCATTTGAACTCCCAGCGGCAGAAGTTGTAGCGGCGCTCCGCCCCTACGGCACGGTACACGAACACGTGGCTGAAAAATGGACCCAGTTTAAGACGTATCCAGTACTCAATGGAGTACGCCAAGTGCGCATAGATCTCCAACGACACGTGCCATCCTACCTACAGATAGGTGGATGCCGGGCCATAGTTATTTATGACGGCCAACCGAAGACGTGCTCCGGATGCGGTAAGGAAGGTCACCTTCGTTCCGAGTGCCTCCAGCGTCGGATCACACAACTCCCACCGAAGGACGTTGCACCACCAGCGGCGAAGACTATTCTACCCGTTACTTACGCGGCGGCGCTCACGACGTTCTCCACACAACAGACACGGCCGACCGCTTCAGCGGTACAAGAATCACTTTCCACGGACAAAGACCTGGATGCTCCGCCGACCTGGCCAGTGGTGGAAAATTGCACTACGACTCTGGAGCTACCGAACGCGACAGACATTGACGCCAGTAAGATGGCAATTGATTCCCTTATTGTACCGACCGAAGCGTTTGTTCCGGCGGAGCATGAGTCAGTGCCGTCTTCTGACAATGAAGGCCACGTACGGAAACAGCGATCACCGAAACGCCGAAAGCGGCGTCGTCGGACCGTGTCGGAACACAGCGGTTCGCATTCGGCCGGGGAAGAACGACTGACCACTCAAGAAGCCAGCCGCGAATCTGAAGCTGTTTCCACTGACTCCAACCTTGCAGAACAGACAGAAAAACGTGCAGCTTTCGACCATCGGCCCATTGACAGAAACAGTGAGCAGCGGGGAGGTACCAGTGCAGGTAGCGAAGTCGCCCGGTCCCTTACTATCAAACATTCTGAGGCTACGGACCATGAACAGACATCCGCGCCCGCTTCATGGGCCGAGGACGTTGAGACACAAGATCACGACCCGCGGCCAGCTGAGGCGCCGCCGGATCATGCAGCATAAGCAGCACAAGGAGGACCGCGTTCGGCGGGGGGTGACATCACTTCCGATGTTCGCTTCTCTCCACCTTCACCATGGATAACCTCGCCGAAACAACTCGTTGCCAGTCTTACCGCCTGGCGACAATGAATATCAACATGATCAGTTCTCCTGTCAAGATCCAACTTTTGAAAGAAACCATACGAGCCATGGGGGTTGACTTTGCTTTCCTACAAGAAGCGAAAACGACGGCACTCCCGCACTTTTACGGGTACACCACACATGTGACGCCCGGTAGCCCTGCAGATACCGGAGTGGCAATATTAGTGCGTGAAGGTATTGAAGTTACCGACGTCACGTTTCTTCCCTCCGCTCGAGGAATAGCATTTACGGCACTCAACACCCGATTCATTAATGTTTATGCGCCGTCGGGTACCACAAGACGTCACGACCGCGCCAGATTCTACTCCACAGATGTCGCTCCCCTTTTCCTAGGACGATACGACCACAGCGTCTTCGCCGGCGATTTTAATTGCGTACTTCACCCCAAGGACCAAATCCCACATTACACGCCTTGTCCGGAACTGGGTGCGATGATCCAAGAACTTCACTTGTGCGACACGTGGGAAAAAGTCCACCGTAACCGCTCTGGCCACACTCATCTTACCAGTCATTCGGCCAGCCGACTCGACCGCATATATGTGTCACAAGATCTCACACAAGGTGTGGTGGACGCTGAACTATGGCCTCAAGCCTATTCTGATCACAGTGCCTATATCTGCACTATACACCTACGCCCCCAACAAGTCTGGCGCAGCAATGGCTTTTGGAAACTCAACATAACTCATCTCCAGGACCTGGATTGCCGTCGGCAAGTTGCAGCAACGTGGACTGACTGTGAACGCCGCCACCCTCGATACGCCTCGACCCTGGAGTGGTGGCTCCTCTGTGCCAAACCAGCAATCCGTAGGACACTTATGCAATATGGCAAGGACGTGACTGCGTGGCATCGACAGACCCTCGATTTTTCCTACGCGACTCTCAGGGACCTCGACGCCTTACCCCCTTCCCCGGAGAGACAACATGATCAAAGCAGAATCAAGGCTCACATACTATCATTGACGAAGCGCCGACTAGAAGGTGCAGTCGTCCGCTCGCGACGGCACGACCGAACGTTTGCGGAGGAACCCACTATGCATCACGTTGTGGCGGATAAGCGCCGACAACGCCAACACTTAATCACACAACTCAGGACACACGACGGTCGCTTATGTACTACCCAAGCAACCATAGTAAAGGCGGTGGAGGATCATTTTCGTCATCTTTACAAGGAAAGAATCGTCGATGACGAGGCCACTACTGAAATGTTACAGCAGGTAACACGTACTATCGACGAGGCTACCGTGAATGCACTAACAGAGGCAATCTCACTCGAAGAAGTCGAAGACGCCGTGGACAAAGGTGCGGCCAATAAGTCTCCTGGACCTGATGGATTGCCCATCGAATTCTACCGGACTTTCCGTGACATCATGATGCCTCGCTGGGTTATAATGTTCCGCGAACTTACGTCTCCAGACTGTGTTGTGCCGCCAGCGTTTGTAAAAGGACTTCTCATACCGGTACACAAGCCAGGTGGAGGGCTATCGATTAACGACTATCGGCCGCTTACAATGCTGAACGCCGATTACAAGATTTTCACCAGGATTATGGCGAGCCGTATTAAGACGACTTTGCCGATGATCCTCGCTCCTGAACAGACGTCGCAGGGGGGAGAAGCCAACATACACATGGCCACCGGTGACTGCAGGGATTTAATAGCAATCGCTTCTGCGTGCCGTCTGAGAGCGGCGATCGTCTCCGTAGATTTCAACCGCGCCTTTGATAGAGTGCACCACAACTTCCTCCTACGAGTGATGGACTGTATGGGATTCCCCCCGGGCCTCATCGACACCCTACGGCGTCTTTGGACCGCAGCCAGCTCACACGTCCAGGTCAATGGAAGGACGGTAGGACCAGTACCCATTAAGAGGTCTCTACGACAGGGTTGTCCCCTTTCTACCTACCTTTATGCCATCGCACTCGAGCCACTCCTAGGGGGCCTTAACCACCGCCTATCTGGCATCACGCTGAGGGACGTCACCTTTCGCTATAGGACATACGCTGACGACCTGCTACTGCTGGTTCGTTCCAATGACGAAGTTCAAAGCGTACTAACCTGGATTGAGCGATACGGACAGGCCGCAGGCAGTCTTCTGAACATCAACAAGTCGGCGGCGTTGGATATTGGGCGAGGTCTCGGACCGGAAGCCCTCGCTCCCCTCCCACCAGTTTCTGATCTGCGATATTTGGGAATCACGTTCAAGAAAGATGTACGTAAAACAGCTGCAGCAAACTACCGACAGTTATTACAGATCATACGCGCAATGGTGCGACAGAACCTGCTCCGGGACTTGAACCAGCTACAACGTGTTGAATACCTGAACCTCTACGTGGCATCAAAACTCAATCACGTGGCACACGTCCTCCCACTACCGCTGCAGATAGGTCGCCGGCTTCAAGCGGCCTTCAGTTACTACGTTTCCGCAGGTCATATCTTTAAAGTACGATACGACACTCTTACCCTCCCAGTGCACAAAGGAGGGCTGGGATTGGTCAACATCAGGGCGAGAGCAGCTGCCCTTTACATGAGCAACATGAGGAAACGATGGAAAAGTCAATATACCTCTCTCACGGGTCGTTTACTACAGGTTCTGATGCCAGTCTCTAACGTCCCGCCGGTGTCGGTTGCGCACGTCGCACCACAGCTCTCCCATGTGTCGACCTTCATTCTTGATTACAGCTATGTCAGCTCGAACCTCTCCGCCACGCGTCCACCAAAGGCGAAAGATTTTTACACTAACCTTCTGCGTGCTGTTCCCCATAACGTGGTGGAAAACAAGTACCCTACGGTTCACTGGCCAAGAGTGTGGAAAACCATACACCACAACTTTCTGTCCTCCACGGTGCGTTCGAAGTGGTATCAGATCGCCAACAAAAAATATGCCACACTACAGCGACTTCACACTATTGGACTGGCAGACTCCCCTTATTGCCCAGATTGTCACCTTTTGGATACTGATGAACATCGTTTTACTTGCGCATCATCGTCCGGAGTTTGGCGACTAACACAGAAGATATTGGCTTGTTACCTCCGGGTCACACCTGATATGATTGACCCTCAGACCCTACTCTGTCCCGATGAAACTTACTTTCCGGCTGCAAAATATCATGCGCTTACATGGTTCAAAGGACTTACAGTCGCCTACATCTTTTGCGACGGAGAGAAAGAGCAGCTTGATTACTGGTGGTTCCTGCAAAATGCTCACAATGCCCTCGAACGCACACCGAAATACCGTACGCTCTTCGCAAATTATTTACGCAGCGTTTTCGTTAACCCCCCACTCAGCTGGGGAGTGCCGAGCTGCGGTTAATGTTCTGTGCCGCATCACACAAACGGCTGAACGTTCTGCCTTGTCAGCCATGAGCGAAGGAAGAGACAAGCTGCTGCAAGGATGCTGTTTTCCTTGAGGCACTAGCGAAGCTGAATGCCTCCGTTGCAGATGCCCTTCAAAGGCGCAATTGGAGATATCAGATAACGATGACGAGGCTCCAAGTGGAACCAGTTACATTATTGAAGAACCTTTTAGCTGGAATTACATCAGTGATTTATGTTTTTATTTCTGGATTACTCTTTTATGCCACCTTTGTTGTTGTAACACTTACTTGTAACACTTACTTACTAGAATTCACATGTAACAAAAAAAAAGTGGCAAAGGATAGCCCTAACCTTGATTTCCCATATTTCCCCTGATATATAGGCAGCTCTCTGGGGTGGGTTTACTCAGGAGCCAACGCCTGAAGTGGATCAGATTTTTTGTTATAGGATGAAAAGTGGCGGTGGCACATAAGGTTTTTTTTTAAGTTCCATTTTCCTAAGGGGTTTTTAAGGGAAATTACTTTATAAAATTAAAAAAAAACAAAAACAAAAATAAAAAAAAACAAAAAAAACAAAAAAATATGGTAACAAAAAAAAAGGGTAGCGTCTTTGATTCATAATCAAAACGTCTTCGGTCCCGGGTTCGATCCCTGCCACTGCCTAAATTTTGATAAATAATCAGCATTGGCGGCCGAAGACTTCCGGCATAAGCAGTCAGCCTCATTCTGCCAACGGTCTTGTCAAAGAGGGCGGAGGAGCGGATATAGGTTCTGGGCACTCTCTTCTCCTAGGGGTGGCAAATTGCCCCTAAAGGCGGAAGAATCAGCAATGATCAACGACATGAGGATGCAGAAGGCAATGGAAACCACTGCATTAAAGACACGTAATGTGTATCCACAGGACATGTGGCCTGTAGTTGAAAAAGTGTCATGATGATCTCTCCATTGGCAAAAGATTCCGGAATAGTCCCCCATTCCGATCTCCGGGAGGGGACTGCCAAGGGGGAAATTACCATGAGAAAAAGATTAAATAATCAACGAAAGGATAACGTTCTACGAGTCGGGGCGTGGAATGTCAGAAGCTTGAACGTGGTAGGGAAACTAGAAAATCTGAAAAGGGAAATGCAAAGGCTCAATCTAGATATAGTAGGGGTCAGTGAAGTGAAGTGGAAGGAAGACAAGGATTTCTGGTCAGATGAGTATCAGGTAATACCAACAGCAGCAGAAAATGGTATAACAGGTGTAGGATTCGTTATGAATAGGAAGGTAGGGCAGAGGGTGTGTTACTGTAAACAGTTCAGTGACCGGGTTGTTCTAATCAGAATCGACAGCAGACCAACACCGACAACGATAGTTCAGGTAAACATGCCGACGTCGCAAGCTGAAGATGAACAGATAGAGAAAGTGTATGAGGACATTGAAACGGTAATGCAGTATGTAAAGGGGGACGAAAATTTAATAGACTGGAATGCAGTTGTAGGGGAAGGAGTAGAAGAAAAGGTTACAGGAGAATATGGGCTTGGGACAAGGAATGAAAGAGGAGAAAGACTAATTGAGTTCTGTAACAAGTTTCACTTAGTAATAGCGAATACCCTGTTCAAGAATCACAAGAGGAGGAGGTTTACTTGCAAAAGGCCGGGAAGATTTCAATTAGATTACATCATGGTCAGACAGAGATTCCGAAATCAGATACTGGATTGTAAGGCGTACCCAGGAGCAGACATAGACTCGGATCACAATACAGTAGTGATGAAGAGTAGGCTGAAGTTCAAGACATTAGTCAGGAAGAATCAATACGCTAAGAAGTGGGATACGGAAGTTCTAAGGAATGTCGAGATACGTTTGAAGTTCTCTAACGCTATAGATACAGCAATAAGGAATAGCGCAGTAGGCAGCTCAGTTGAAGAGGAATGGACATCTCTAAATAGGGCCATCACAGAAGTTGGGATGGAAAACATAGGTACAAAGAAGGTAGCTGCGAAGACACCATGGGAAACAGAAGAAATACTTCAGTTGATTGATGAAAGGAGGAAGTACAAACATGTTCCGGGAAAATCAGGAATACAGAAATACAAATCGCTGAGGAATGAAATAAATAGAAAGTGCAGGGAAGCTAAGACGAAATGGCTGCAGGAAAAATGTTGAAGATATCGAAAGAGATATGATTGTCGGAAGGACAGACTCAGCATACAGGAAAGTCAAAACAACCTTTGGTGACATTCAAAGCAGCGGTGGTAACATTAAGAGTGCAACGGTAATTCCACTGTTAAATGCAGAGGAGAGAGCAGATAGGTGGAAAGAATACATTGAAAGCCTCTATGAGGGTGAAGATTTGTCTGATGTGATAGAAGAAGAAATAGGAGTCGGTTTAGAAGAGATAGGGGATCCAGTATTAGAATCGGAATTTAAAAGAGCTTTGGAGGACTTAGTCAAATAAGGCAGAAGGGAGAGATAACACTCCATCAGAATTTCTAAAATCTTAGGGGAAGTGGCAACAAAACGACTATTCACGTTGGTGTGTAGAATATATGAGTCTGGCGACATACCATTTGCTGTAGAGGGCAAAAACTGTAGAGGAAGACAGAGATTGGAATACGTCAAGCAAATAATTGAGGACGTAGGTTGCAAGTGCTACTGTGAGATGAAGAGGTTAGCACAGGAAAGGAATTCGTGGCGGGCCGCATCAAACCATTCAGTAGACTGATAAAAAAACACACACACACACACAGAGGACTGTTACCGATGAGATTATACCATAGAACATGGAGTCTCTTAAAGTTAAGTATAGACTTCACATAAAGAAAGAATAGTGTTAATTCACATACGCATTTGTGTTGTAGGCAGAGGATACCGGCCACCCTCTCGCTTGCTCCCTTACGGTACCAGACGCTACGGTGCAGACGAGGACACCACTGTGGCGACGAAGACACTACAAAAACACCTAAAAACTACATCCAAGCTGACCGGCACACCAACCCCCGTCGTTAATACCGCCAGGCGGATTCGAACCGGAACCGGCGCGCTCCCTATCCCAAATGCGGTCGCTTGTACATGCGCGGCTATCCAAACGGGTGGTAGCAAAATAGCTGACGACGCCGAAGTGGAGAGGATACAACGTGTGGACTGCCAATAGTAACAAATGAAGTAATGAAATAACGAAAAAGAGCAATTTGTTAACATCGACTGTTAAATGTCAGGAAGCATTTCCTCACTGTATTTGGGGTGTAAGCTTCTACGAATGTGGAACGACGACCATAAACACATCAAACAACAAAAGAAAAGATTAGGAAATATGGCGCTGTAGAAGACTGCTGAAGATCAGATGGGTAGATCGGACAACTAATGAGGTGATGCGACCGTTTCTCAAATTATCTGGAACACCTGACCCGATGGAAACGTTATTGACACTATATCAAACAGAGCCACTCGTTCCGTCTCACCGCTAAGGTGAGTGAGCAACTTATTTACTAGTGTTTAATTGAGTTTTACCTCACTCTCACCGATAATCCGCTGAAGTTAAACTATAACGACAGGTATTTCACTAGAAAATCTTCCTTGTCATTAACGCTTTAAGTCTTGAAGTTCTGCGACAGCTAACTAACGACGAAGTAACTGCTCTTAGTATACGAGTTACTGACATTTGCTATCACAACTCGATTAAGTCCATGTCTGTTGGAAGCATATTCAACTTAGGCTATTATACCATATTACTGATACAGAATACTTTGTCTTAATCGAATGATTCTATTTCTTCCCGCGTAATTCCAGTAGCCACATCGATAGAGGTCTACAAAACCGCTGATAGTCCTGTACGTCTCACTTTAAAGGCAGTTGGAAATTAGCTAAGGCTACTACAAATCAAATTCCACAATGAAACACCTTACGTCCCCTCGGCGTTTTGTTAGTGCACATCATATTACTTTACCTGAACTGTCTTTCCGTGGTGTCCGACATCTCTGCTTGCGACGAAATACTCCGCGACCTCATCTTTATTTCTCATTCCGGAAAATGGCATGGACCCAGCACATTGTTAGAAATCACCTGCAGATTTACTGAGCCATACTGTCTCTTCAGCCGTCCGTAATTCCGAAAGCGTTGCTGGTGGAGGATTTTGTACGCGAACAGACGTCCCGATTACGTCCGAGCAGTATTCGATGGGATTCTTGTCGGGCGGTCTGGGTGGCCAAACCATTCGCTCAAACTTCCCAGTATGTTCTTCAAACCAATCGCGAACAACTGTGGACCAGTGACATGGCGGAATGTCATTCATAAAAACGGCTTCGTTGTTTGAGAACATGACGTCCATGAAAGGCTGCAAATGCTCTCCAATTTACCGAACACAACTGTTTCCAGTCAATGATCCGTTCAGTCGGACCAGAGGGCCTAGTGCATTCCATGTAAACACAGCCCACGCCATTACGAAGCCACCACCAGCTTGCACTGTGCCTTATTGACAGCTTGGATCCGTGGCTTCGTGGGGTCTGCGCCACACTGGCAATCTACCATCAGCTCTTACCAAGTGAAATCGGGACTCGTCAGACCAGGCACAGTTTTCCAGTCGTCTACGGTCCAACCCAAGAGAGGCGCTGCAGGCGATGTCGTGCTGTAAGCAAGATACTCGCGTCAGCCGTCTGCTGCTATAGCCCACTAACGCTAAATTTCGCCGCACTGTTCTAATGGATGCGTTCGTCGTACGTTGCACATTGATTTCTGCGGTTATTTCACACTGTGTCGCTTGTCTGTAAGCACTGTCAAATCTACGCAAACGCCGCTGCTCTATATCGACAACTGAAGGCCGTCGGCCACTGAGTTGGCCGTAGTGAGAGGCAATGCCTGAAATTTGATATTCTCGCCATACTCTTGACATAAGAATCTTAGAATACCGAATTCCACAACAATTTCCGAAACCGGACGTCCCGTGCGTCCAGCTCCAACTACTATATCGTGTTCAAAGGCTGTTAATTCCCATGGTGTGGCCATAACCACGGCGGAACCCTCTTCAGATGAATAACCATAGTACAAATGACAGCCGGCCGAGGTGGCCGAGCGGTTCTAGGCGCTACAGTCTGGAACCGCGCTGCTGCTGCGGTCGCAAGTTCGAACCTTGCCGCGGGCATGGATGTGTGTGATGTCTTTAGGTTAGTTAGTTTAAGTAGTTCTAAGTTCTAGGGGACTGATGGCCTCGGAAGTTAAGTCCCATAGTGGTCAGAGCCATTTGAAGTACAAATGACAGCTCCGCTAATACACTGTTCTTTCATACTTTGTGTGCGCGATGCTCCAGCCATCTGAGTATGTGCACATCGCTGTCCCATGACGTGTATGTGAGCAATAATTTTCAGTAATTACTTACCGTGCTACCGTTGCTAGGTAGCTGTATCCAACTGCTGAGTCTTGTCTGTCACGGAAGACTCTTTTGCACTCGGACTATCTGCTTTAAGCGCAAGGCTGAATAAGTAGATCCTGAAGATTTTAGCACATTGTCTTTATGCCGCGCAATCCAAACTCACGTCCGGAAACGGACTGGAGATAAGTAATAAGGTAGGGCACCCTGGCCGGGCGGCGCCGGGCCGGGTTGTGAAACGAGAAACGAGCCGCTCTGTGCAGAGACAAAGCGGCTGTGACGGCGACGACGTGTGGCTGGCTGCTCCAATGGCAGCGGCTCATTTCGGGAAGAGCAGGAACAAAAAGGGCCAGGGTGTCTGATGGGGAGGACGCCGTGAATACCAAGTGAAGCGGCTGCAGCAGCGGCGGCGACAGTGACAGCGGAGCCCCCCTGGGCCCCTGAATGTACAACCCCCCCAACTTTGCAATATTCGTAACAACAAGCTACAAAGCGTAACCGCGACACACAGCGCTCTTAACCACAACAAACTTCTGAAACGGCGTTCTGTTTACGGAAGACAGGCGTTATTGTGCTTAAAGATGAGGCGGTGTCCCTGCGACTGACACGCTACCAACAAAGAATTAACTCGGAAGTTGTGCAAAATACCGGCGGCTCCCAAAGCAAACGACGGAGACTACATAATAAATTACAGTGTTTATGAGAAGAAAATTACCTGATACCCTCAGCATTACTTAGTAACGATGCTGTACACAATGATGTCCTCGCAAAAAGTAAAGTTTTTCACAAGAAGTAACTGCTACAGGAACTGCAACTAGAATGACATAATTATATCAAAGGATTAATGTAAAGCGATGCTAACGAGGGAAACTCCCCATCACACCCTCCTCTGATTTAGTAGTAAGATGGTCCATTGGATAGCCCGTCAAAAGCTGAACATAGAGCAAGCATGAAAACAGGAAGAAGGTGTACTAAATTGTGGAAAAAGAAGCAAAACCGAAACAGTGGACGGCCTAAGCTCAAGCTGTCAACATCGAGCGAACTTGAATAGAGACGGCGTCGTCTTTATGTGGACACGGTGTTGGATCCGTGTTCGAATCTCCCTTGTGTCCCGTATCCCCCCACCCCACCCCAACACACACACACACACACACACACACACACACACACACACACACACACACACACACACACAAGATTATGAACTCCCCATCCGGTCACTGACGTGTCTGTTCGTTATATTCAAATTTGTATCTGTGTCGTGGTGTAACGTCCGTTTTCAACAGCGAGGTGTAAGGAAGGTACCTCTAGACGTAGGTACATCCTGTTTGTTCTACACAAGTATCGCATGTTATGACCCTTGCATTTTATTCTGGAAGTTCTGACTCTTGAATTCCTTTGCTGTTTCCATTTCTGTGAGAGGTCTATGCGGAATGTCGCATGATCTCATTATGCATCACATTTACTTGTGACGGCAATACATTCTTACCACATTATTCATGTTCTATAACGAATGTCTGGTACGACAAATGCCAAGACTAAAGAAGGAAACAGACACGTCAATGACCAGACGGGAAGTTCATAATGTCGTAGAAAAAAAAAAAAAAAAATAGGACACAAGGGAGATTCAAAACTCGGACCTCACGCTCTGCAATCCAAAACTGTCGTTATTGAGCATGGACCGTTCACTGCTTATATTTTTTTCCCTTTTCACAGTTCTTGGAACCTACTTCTTGCTTTCATGTTTTATCTTCATTCAATTTTTGAGGGGCTACCCCCTAGGCCATTTTACCACTAAATCTGAGGGGGATGCGATAGAGGGTTTCCCTTGCAAAAACGTAACAGTAAACACTTCTTCAAGGCTGCGCAGTCGACACAGCATCACATTACCACTACAAAATGTAGCGGTGGTTTTAATGGTGGGTGTGGATCCACGCTACTTAACGTGAAGGACTCATCAGCACAGACGTCAAAAATATCATCGTCGTCACCGTGCAGTCTCCATCCGGCCACCCTCATTTATGTTTTCTGCGGTTTTCCTAAATATTTTCTGACAAATGTCACGATGGTTCCTATTTTAATAAGACTGCAGAATACCTGTCCTGTACGTATCAAACTAGGCCCTTTAGTATGGAAATTGTTGTTTTTTTCTCCTGTTCTTAACCTGTAATACCTAAACATCTGCAATATCCTTGTAAAAGCAACATGCAATGAATAAAATACTATTACTGCTGTTACTATTACTAGTACTGCTGAACACTTCGTGAGATCTTTATTGTAGACCTCGTAACGAGACGCCCTCAGCGCAATATAAAGTGTTATTCAAGAATAGCAATAGGACGGCTCTTTAGAAAGCTTCGTTTGTTCATCCAAGAGAGGAGAGCAAATAGTCCACTTCAGCGACGGGTGGCTAGTGGTAAGCTGGAGGTGGAGTATCACTGAACGTGAGAATGAACGTTCACTAACGCTACACTACAAATGTCTGTACTTGTAGCTAATTAATAACTAAAAGACAGGTATCTCTCAGAAACTATTCAAAGTTAGTCAAACTGAGAGGTGAAGAGAACCGAACAATCGTTTCCCAGATACGGTAATACGTCGGGGAAAGGAAGCTTTCACCCACAATTGAACCCCATAGGGGTAAAGTTTCCAACAATGCTGAAACAAGTATTTTTTTAATATCTGACAGACAAATCTAACACCAATTTTTGTAGTGTCAGCTCCAAAATTGCCTCAATAGCGACATAGTTTCAAATAAAACTTCAATTCCCTACTTCACCCCCTTAGAAGCAGGATTTCGGAAACTCCACTCTTAAACGATATCTACAATATAAGATCTCCACCTTCTCCAAAATTCGAGTTTCTATCCTTACCGGTTTGAGGTGAGCTATGAGGAGTCAGTCAGTCAGAACTTTTTTTCCTTTTATATACAGAGTTACATAAGTTACAAGTACGTGCCTGACCGGGTTTAGAATCCGGTGCCCTGCCTTTCGTTGAGCAGTGAGCTACCGAGTACGCCTCACACACCGAGTCGGAGCCTCAACTTCCTGACTATATCTTTCCTCTCGGAGGCACTGTACTATAGCTGCGAACGGGAAGGAAAAGGGAAAGCGAGGGAAAAGGGAAAGGGAAGGATGGGAAGGAAAGGGGATGAGGAGAGGTTAGGAGGGAGGGAAAGAGCCCATGGCAAGTTGAAGCTCTGAGGCGCTGGTCGGCGTGAATGGCAGCAGACTACCGCCGAAAGCCAGGGAGTCGGGCTATAAACCAAGTCTGGATTAGTTTTAATTAATCATATGTAATCCACTCTGCACAGAGCAATGCACTGCGATTTTCTTATAAACCTTGTTTGAGCGTGACTGATACTACAACATGTAATGCGACCTTGCACAACAGTAGAAGCCGGCCGGAGTGGCCGTGCGGTTCTAGGCGCTACAGTCTGGAACCGAGCGACCGCTCCGGTTGCAGGTTCGAATCCTGCCTCGGGCTTGGATGTGTGTGATGTCCATAGGTTAGTTAGGTTTAATTAGTTCTAAGTTCTAGGCGACTGATGACCTCAGAAGTTGAGTCGCATAGTGCTCAGAGCCATTTGAACCACAACAGTAGAGTATCTGAGTGCAATAGCCAGCTGGTGTGACCGAGCGGTTCCAGGCGCTGCAGTCTGGAACTGCGCGCCGCTAAGGTCGCAGGTTCGAATCCTTCCTCGGGCATGGATGTGTGTGATGTCCTTAGGTTAGTTAGGTTTAAGTAGTTCTAAGTTCTAGTGGACTGATGACCTCAGAAGTTAAGTCCCACAGTGCTCAGAGCCATTTGAACCATTTTTTGAGTGCAATAACAAGTCTTTGGACAGGACATTTTGCTGAGGTCCTCAAACGTAATCAGCATGGTATCAGACCAAAACTGTTCCTTTCACAAGGTATTCCTGCAATTCATTCGGGCTCACAATTCCCTCCTAAAGCAAATGGAGCAATTCGCAAACTGAATCTAATGTATAACAGTCCTAAGTCCTTTGGTAGTACAGTTTCGACAGGGCAGCAGCAGCCCGCTGTAGCCTAATGCCAAACCACACGTTTCACCACAGTTTTACGGGCCAACCTACTATGGTGAATGAGGTAGACGTAATTATTTCGTACGGGTTTATTCGTCTGAACCTTTCAGTGGATGGCTATCATTAATTAAGTCAGCATCCACCCCTCATATCTAACGCTCCCTCAGGTCAAATATGTGTTGTTTTTTCTGACATGGAGTTCGCCTTAGGAATGCATCTGACACTTGGATCACAAACAGCAGCGGAAAATAGCCCATTTTCAAAATTGAAATTGATCAAAACCAAGCTTTGAAACTCCACGTCAGAAGACAGGCCAAACGTTGTAGCTTCACTCGATACTGACAGAGGCATTTTACGACAGCTGGTTTATGAAGTCGTTATAAATTTTCATTAATATGAAGGATATACGGAAACTAATGATTCAATAAGACTTCTTATAACTTTTCATTTCAAGACTGATTATTTACCAAAGAATTGTATATAATTAAGTATTGGAAAATTAGCTTGGTTGTTACGTTCCTAAGAAACATGTTTGCTTATAGTTACCCCATTTGTTTTTGCATAGACAGCTTTTTGGTCTTCTTTGAAAAAAATAGTTTACTATAGCGATGTTAATAAATCGTGTTGAATACCTTAATGAATTTATTTCTTTAAATCTCATCAATTCATTAAATAACAAATTATGTAGTAAAACTTCATAACAAGGTAATAAACCTTACATGTTGCACTATATATATTTAATTAGAAATCTGCTCTAAAATGCTGTTTTCGAGGGTCTGCTATCACCAAATTTTCCCTGGTGAGACCCATATCTCAGGTTCATCCTAAGAGTATTCAGATCCTAAGTATAGCCCTCTGGCGTTGGACTATGTGTTGGGTATTTAATTCATATATATATAAATTATGTAGTAAAACTTCATAACAAGGTAATAAACCTTACATGTTGCACTATATATATTTAATTAGAAATCTGCTCTAAAATGCTGTTTTCGAGGGTCTGCTATCACCAAATTTTCCCTGGTGAGACCCATATCTCAGGTTCATCCTAAGAGTATTCAGATCCTAAGTATAGCCCTCTGGCGTTGGACTATGTGTTGGGTATTTAATTCATATATATATATATATATATATATATATATATATATATATATATATATATTATTTAAAACGGCTTCTTCTTCACTGTCATGACTGCGCAGTGGGGATTTATAATTTCAATTTTACGGAGGTGACAAGGGTAAAATGTCCATGTTCTAGCTCGTTCGTATTATGGGGCTCTTGTGCAATTAACTTGTTCTGTCTCCGTTAAACCACGGTTTCCTCGGCAGTTTCGGCTGAATACGGGCATAAGACCTTCCTTTGTTTCTCTGACTTATTGTCTATTTCCTGTACTACACGTCCCGTATTTGTAGGCGTTTCTTCGGTATAAAGTCACTAGACGGGAGGCTAATTCCTTGGAACATGCATTCAACAACCCTTTCTTTAGCATACATGTCAGCCATTTCGTTTCCAATGAGGCCTGAAAGCTCTTTGGTCCACATGAAGTTTGCGTGAATGACAACTCTTCTTGCAGTACGAATCGAACACACTACGCCTGCGTCTTGAACGTAATCACGTGTAGTCAGATTCCGATATGAAGTTTCTGTCCT
The DNA here is from genome assembly GCF_023897955.1 of Schistocerca gregaria. Taxonomy (NCBI): domain Eukaryota; kingdom Metazoa; phylum Arthropoda; class Insecta; order Orthoptera; family Acrididae; genus Schistocerca; species Schistocerca gregaria. The sequence continues at coordinate 664,784,821 of NC_064922.1, forward strand.
CTAGAGAGTACTTTTAAGATCAAGACTTTTTTAAATTATTTCCTTATTCCACACGTGACCGCTTCGTGCCGTTGATAACTGCTTCGGGAACTGCTAGTATTTATGCAGCGTAACTGGACGCTTCATTAGGTAAAGCATACCTCCCCGTATTGTTTGCTAATGGAAGCAGGAAAAGTACCCTTTTCCTTCTGGTGTTTTGGAGCCGTCCGCGTAGATTTGGACGTAGTTTGGCCAACTATTTTCTACGACAAACACACACACACCCACACACACACACACACACAAGCGCACGCTGTTGTACAGTCATCTTATGTACTGTTTATCAACGAGGACGATAAAATACCTTGCTTCCCAAGGAAGATTGTTACCGTTGTCTCCTAGGTCTAATTGAAATAATACTCAAGAGCTGAGGGTAACTTGCTATAATAATTAAGAGTTTCTTTTTATTTTACTTTTGTTCCCCAAGATCTAACTGCTGGATTTTCCTGATGATCACTTTACTGCGGTTCGTACTTTTTTTACTAAGAATTTCTGTACCAGTAACTGTCGTCTTCTGCAGATTGGTGTTTCATTTCCTTCTACAAGGAGTCCATTTGTCGGTAATGTCGACATGGTATCCAACATGTTCTCACTGTTTTGTCCAATTGCTCTAATACATAACTGGCGCCTTCGGTACCATGTACACCCATAAACTACTACAGAGCGTATTAACGACATGCACAGGATCAGATGAATATTGCGCTCAGCTCCCTACCATGTGCTTGTGGGGAATGGGGGAATACTCAATCATTTTATTTGATGTGCCGGTACCATGATGATCTGCAGTCTAGATATTGTCCTAGGAACCTTGCCGATGGTTTATTAGAGAAAGTATACGGACCGCGTCGTATTGTGTCTGTTGTCGACGTGAGCCTTTCCTTGTAAAAGCACTAACAACCAGTGATTTATCTGCTGACTGTTTGAGGCCCATTTCTGGCGACCACGCGTACAGTGCTGTTATTGCGTCGCTCATTCATAAGTGATTAACCCATACGTATTATGAGATAACATAAATGCATGTATCATCTGCGCACTGGAGGACTTCGATATTAGGAGAAAATACATTTTCGAATAACATACACAATATACGGACCAGAATGGCCCCTTGAAGTAGTCTATTGGTTGCGATACGTCGGCCAAAGAGTTCATTTATGTCCACCAAGTTATTAAAAGGTTATGTTACTCTGTCTGTATTGTCCTTAAGTTCCGCAGAGCAATGTGGATGACGTTTAGTGCCACCAACAATGAAAGAGTTATTCAATTTCAAAAAACTTTTCAACATCAAAATCGTTTAGGGCCGGAAATGGCCAATAGCACAGAAAAATAAAACAAGAGGCTGATTGTTGCAGGTGCTGTGGACTGCTTTCGCTCAGATAACTTCTTTTTATGCGTAGCTGTTTAGACATGAGGTTTAACACACGCGGACAACATAAAGGATCACCAGTAAAGAAGAACAAAATGTTACCGCGTATAACTAAATCGTCATCGAAGCGGCAATAGGTTAACAGAATATTCCGCTAGTTCAGAGGCTTCGCCAGGGCTACCCGCTGACTGGGTACTAGAGCCAGCGAGTGCTGAGGCGGTGTACACTCTGAAACTCCTGTATAGATGTATTTCCGGAACGCGCGCGAGTTGACTGATGGTGGGTGGCGCCGCGTCGGATTCCAGGAAACGCAGACGGCGCGCCATTGCAGCCACGCCCTCCCGCCGCAGTGGGCGACGTCGGGTGGCGTGTAGCACCGAATCCAACCAACAGAACACCAGTAGTACACGTAGTTTTCTCCATCCAGATTGTCATACCGCTAAGACACTGACGGATAAAAAATCGCAACACAAAGGAGGAGTTGTACAACAAGCTGGTAGGCGTGTTTCTATATGTGGAAGGTGACGTCTATTCAAACAAATTTCGTACCAGTCGCGTGTGAGAGACGTTAGTAGCGTCACTAGGAGGATGCAAATCAGATATACTTTAAATACACGCTGTAACAGTCGTGATTGTTAGTTACAATTGAAAGTGAACATGGTGAGCTGATGTTGGGCAAGAATGCCTTTAAGGCGACAAAGACGCTATTATCAACACCTCACTGACTTTGAAGTAAGTCGTGTAATAGGGCTAAGACAAGGTGGATGTTCTTTATGAGCTGCTGCAGAAGGACTTGGCAGGAATCTGGCCACTGCGCATTATTGCTGGCAGCAGTGGTCAGGAGAATGTAAAGTCACAAGAAGACTGCGTCCTGGACGGTCACGTGGTACTACCGATAGGGGAGACCATCGCCTTCGGCTTATGGCTCTGGTGCATCGCACAGCATCTGCAACAGCAATATGAGCAGCAGTTGGCACCAAAGTGACATAACGAACTGTTACTTCAATGGCTGCTCCGAGCAAAAGCGCTGTAGCATGCACTCCACTGACTCGAAACCAAGGTCATTTGAGACTTCAGTGGGGTCAAGCGAGAGCTCACTGGAGGGCAGGGAGGAGGTCTGTTGTGTTTTATGATGAAAGTTGGTTCTGCCTCTGCGTCAATGATGGCCATGTGTTGGTTAGTACGAGGCCAGTGAAAGCCTGTAACCAACCTGTCTGCGTGCTAGACACACAAGACCTACACCTCGAGTTATGGCTTGAGGTGCGATTTCGTATGACAGCAGGAGCACTCTCGTGGTTGTCCCACGCACCCCGACTGCAAAACTGGACGTCAATCTGGTGATTCGACATTCAACGGGGTGATTTCCAAGAGGATAAAGTTCACCCTTAAACCACTGTTGTAATCCAACATGCTCTACAGAGGACTGACATGTCCCTTGGCTTGCTCGATCACCAGATTTGTCTCCAATCAGACAAGCATGGTACATCATGGGACAACTCCAGCGACGTCCACAAACAGCGTTAGCCGTCCCTGCACTGACTGAACAAGTGAAAGAGCCATGTAACTCCGTCCCACAAACTGACATCCGGCACTTGTACTTCAATATGCAAGCACATTTGCACGCTTGTGTTCAAGAGTCTGGTGGTTACACCGCTTATTAATGAACCAGCATTACATATTTTCAATGGTTTATCTCGCACCAATACTTATCCTGTGACCCTCCAATGTAAACCACTTAAATACGTTACCTACACAAATGTGAGCCCGAAATTTCATTACTCTATCTTAACTATTTTTTGGTGTTGCGGTTTTTCCGTCATTGTAATTCTGTTCCACGTGGACTTCAGTCTCTCTACTTCAACGGTTTTTTATCCGATTTCACTAAAATTATAACTACTGTATCTATTAGAAAACAATAATAATACACTTACGGTGTACGTCAATCGCCAACTACATAGTTCTGGGTAATTCGGATATTGCAGAGACCTACGAATGGAACAAAATTAATTTCCGGTTGTATCCCATCTTTTCCACCATTTCTGTCAACATTTGGTTCAATATATTTGATTCGAACGCCCACATTTTCATGGACAATGTTAATTTAGTTAGCATAATTGGAAACAGAAGGTTAGTGCTCAACGTCCCGTCTATAAGGAGATCTTCAGAGACGGAGCACAGCTCAGACAGGTAAAAAAGGGGAAGGAAATCGGCCGTGTCATTTCAAAGGAACCTTCCAGCCATCAGCTTTAGGCCACATCCTATGTAAGCGACTGACAGCGTGCGACACTCCAGCTACAAGTGGCAGCTTTGGTCGTTAACGTTCGGGCGTTCTGCGTGCGAGCGAAGAACACACGGTATAAGATGGCTACTAGATCCGACCAGCTGTTTCTATAAAACGGCGCCTACAAACTGTAGAATGCTCTAGCTCTAGACTAAGGCAACAAAATTAGCTTTACTTACGAAAATTAGGTGATAAAGGACAGCTGTGCATGAAATTTAAAAAGAGAGGAATCTCCTTGTAGAAATTCATGATCTTAATCATCAGCCACGAAGACCACCAGACATTCTTCGAATACACCTGGCTCAGCCGAGATATGTTCTACTACCGAATCAATAAATTATAGTCGAGTGTTTCTTATGTGCCCAAGAACTTTCAACAGCCAGTAAGTTCGAAAGAATGACTGACTAACATAAATATCATAAGGTGTCAATGGTGATACGGTGGCGTCTTTGGCAGTCATGTGGATCGTTGTGGGTCCCAGGTACGGCCTCGGCAACTTTTTATATTTAACTGGCTCGAATACCATCCTGTCTCCCGTTCTGTGTGCTAAGTTTTATCTATACTCTTAACACTGCCTCACAAAATATGTTTTTAATGTCTTCCCAAAGTATTTTATTATTAAGTGTATACACATTTAACCCACTATATCACACACATTAAATTGCCAATAAAGAACAATCAACTGCTATGAAATTTTACTGATATTTGATTGTTGAGAACGGTAGTTCATCAGCAATCAATGTTAATGTAAAGTGTTCCAATTAATCTAAACAGACTCCATAAATAAAGCAACAGAAGTACTGAAAAAAAGAAGTCAAAATGACTAAAAGTGAGAAATAAGGCAGGTCAGAGAAATATTTCACGCATCATTCAAAGGCACATCTAATGTTCCACTAATCTGTTTTATTTCTTTTAGACAACATATTTTACAAAATATTTGTCTGATTTCTTTCATTTTTATTTTCAAGTTTTATGCTAGCAAAACTACAACTCACGCCGGTTTCTATGATATCGCATTTGCCCTTTCTATACTCTTCGTTTGGCTATGAAAATTCGGACAAAAACCCATTGTGTAATTTACAGGGGGTTTTGTTTTCGTTCCGCACAAACATTTCACAAAACGCTTCGAGTATTAATCATACGACAAAAAAGCCCGCTTTACGGGCTGAGATATCATACCACTCTCAACTTTAAACACAATTTACATAAGTTGCTGTTGTTGTCTTCAGTCGTGAGACTGGTTTGATGCAGCTCTCCATGCTACTCTATCCTGTGCAAGTGTCTTCATCTCCCAGTACCTACTGCAACCTACATCCTTCTGAATCTGCTTAGTGTATTCATCTCTTGGTCTCCCTCTACGATTTTTACCCTCCACGCTGCCCTCCAATGCTAAATTTGTGATCCTTTGATGCCTCAAAACATATCCTACCAACCGATCCTTTCTTCTAGTCAAGTTGTTCCACAAACTTCTCTTCTCCCCAATACTATTCAATACCTCCTCATTAGTTACGTCATCTATCCACCTTATCTTCAGCATTCTTCTGTAGCACCACATTTCGAAAGCTTCTATTCTCTTCTTGTCCAAACTAGTTATCGTCCATGTTTCACTTCCATACATGGCCACACTCGAAACAAATACTTTCAGAAACGACTTCCTGACAGTTAAATCTATACCCGATGTTAACAAATTTCTCTTCTTCAGAAACGCTTTCCTTGCCATTGCCACTCTACATTTGATATCCTCTCTACTTCGACCATCATCAGTTATTTTACTTCCTAAATAGCAAAACTCCTTTACTACATTAAGTGTCTCATTTCCTAATCTAATTCCCTCAGCATCACCCGATTTAATTTGACTACATTCCATTATCCTCGTTTTGCTTTTGTTAATGTTCATCTTATATCCTCCTTTCAAGACACTGTCCAGTCCGTTCAACTGCTCTTCCAAGTCCTTTGCCGTCTCTGACAGAATTACAATGTCATCGGCGAACCTCAAAGTTTTTACTTCTTCTCCATGAATTTTAATACCTACTCCAAATTTTTCTTTTGTTTCCTTTACTGCTTGCTCAATATACAGATTGAATAACATCGGGGAGAGGCTACAACCCTGTCTCACTCCCTTCCCAAACACTGCTTCCCTTTCATGCCCCTCGACTCTAATAACTGCCATCTGGTTTCTGTACAAATTGTAAATAGCCTTTCGCTCCCTGTATTTTACCCCTGCCACCTTCAGAATTTCGAAGAGAGTATTCCAGTCAACATTGTCAAAAGCTTTCTCTAAGTCTACAAATGCTAGAAACGTAGGTTTGCCTTTTCTTAATCTTTCTTGTAAGATAAGTCGTAAGGTCAGTATTACCTCACGTGTTCCAACATTTCTACGGAATCCAAACTGATCCTCCCCGAGGTCGGCATCTACCAGTTTTTCCATTCGTCTGTAAAGAATTCTCGTTAGTATTTTGCAGCTATGACTTATTAAACTGATAGTTCGATAATTTTCACATCTGTCAGCACCTGCTTTCTTTGGGATTGGAATTATTATATTCTTCTTGAAGTCTGAGAGTATTTTGACTGTCTCATACGTCTTGCTCACCAGATGGTAGGGTTTCATTATGGCTTGCTCTCCAAAGGCTATCAGTAGTTCTAATGGAATATTGTCTATTCACGTGGCCTTGTTTCCACTTAGGTCTTTCAGTGCTCTGTCAAATTCTTCACACAGTATCATATCTCACATTTAAACTTCATTTAAGTCATCTTCCATTTCCAAAGTATTGTCCTGAAATACATCGCCCTTGTATAGACCCTCTGTATACTGCTTCCACCTTTCTGCTTTCCCTTCTTTGCACAGGACTGGTTTTCCATCTGAGCTCTTAATGTTCATACAGTTACTTGTTAAACAGATGCAAATGCTGACCAAGATGGTACATTGAAACCGCCACTAGACCCTAGCGGTAAATAACGCATTTCATTCATAATACTGAATAGTCGTCCGATATGGAAGCCCAAAGCTTACTTAAGGACTGAAGATCAAAAGTAACGAGGGATGGCAGCGGGGAGACCGTGCCGAGGAGGCCTGATAATGAATTCCAGCCGCAGACGTCCAGAATTAAAGACCTCCTCGATCTTGGGTATTCCGCCGCTGAATGCCGGTGCGGTTCTTTAATGAGCGCCGCGATCGGTGCGTTCAGCACAGGGGGTCACAGACCGCGGCGTGGCCGGCGCGCGAGTCAGCGCTTACTGGCGGGGCGGCGCGGCCGGCTGCTGAAACCTGCAGCCTACCTGTGAGAGGCCTGGCAGGCGGCGGGCGCTGGTAGGGGGGAGGAGGGGGAGGGGGCCTGCGAGAGGGACAGGGGGGGGGGGGGGGCAAGAGGGAGAGGGGCCCATCGATTGGCGCGCACGTGCACCAGCGGCGCGGCAGGAATAGCAAGATGATTAGCGTTTGTCCGGCTACGTGCTGAGGCTGCCCAGAATTAGCGCCGGCCAGTGTCTGCCACGAATAATGTGCCGCGGGTGCAGAGAAACGGACGAAGGAAGGAACAAAGAAAGAAAGAAACAAAGGAAGGAACGATTGGAACGAGCGACTGCGCTGCGACCCTGCCGGAATAAATCTGGTCGTTCCTCTTCAAGCGGATTAGCCCCGCAGAAACAGTGTAAACTGCAAACTCCGCAAGTATCTGCGAGCTCGTCGCTAAGTACAGGCAAACCTCTATAAAACCGCCGGCGTTGTTAGAGAGGATGGTAAATATACTCATTTATTTTTTCCTACTACTTACGAAAAATGCACAATTTCGCATCGCTCGAGAAACTAGCTGCGTAGGTTTCCGCCACCGGCGTCCGTTTCAGCCTAATCCTTCTGCCTCTGTGACCCCATCATATTTGACAAAACGACCAACGTTTTGGCCGTTACTGCAAGCTGCCTTTATCACGGAGACTACTGACGACTTGTATACGTTGCAGGCAACAGGAAGCAGTGTCAAATCTCTGGAGGCACCGCCCACAATGCTACGGCGGTAGCCTCCACTGGTTCGGCCGATAAAAATTAATAACATATGCACATCAAACCTCCCTAGCAATAACACCTGATATCCTGCTCTGTAAATCCTGCCATCCAGTAAGACCACAGAATGCCAAATATTCAGCCATGCGCGGATTTCGTCCCAACTAAGATATACCAAATTGCTTGTTCTCGACTTCCATATCATGGTACACAAAATTAAGGTCAACATGGAACAGCCAAAGTAGGAAATTAACCGAGGTGTAAGTAAAGAAATTCTGTAGCCAAAACCATCACAACTGTGGATTAATATTCAGTCTGGGCACTGACCTGACCAGGAACATCTAAACTGAGCATCTAAACGTTCAACGGCTATAGGAGGCAAGAGATTAAGTAGGCAGCAAGAGGAGCATACAAGAACGAAGAAAAATACCACACAATTGCTCTCGAACCGTGTGCTGCCGCAAACTGAGCAAGAATCGACCACGATCTCTACAAGAGAGGAACCAAGCTCATCTACATCTACATGGATACTCTGCCAGAGGGTACATCGAACCACCTTCAAAATTCTCTATTATTGCAATCTCGCATAGCGCGCGGAAAGAATGAACACCTCTATCTTTCCATACGAGCTCTGATAACCCTTATTTTATCTTGGTGATCGTTCCTCCCCATGTAGGTCGGTGTCAATAAAAAATTTTCGCATTCAGAGGAGAAAGTTGGTGATTCGAATTTCGTGAGAAGATTCCGTCGCAACGAAAAACGCCTTTCTTTTAATTATGTCCATCCCAAATCCTGTATCATTTCTGTAACACTCTCTCCCATATTTCGCGGTAATACAAAACGTCCTGCCTTTCTTTGAACTTTTTCGATGTATTCCGTCAGTCCTATCTGGTAAGAATCATACATGACGCAGCAGTATTCTAAAAGAGGACGGACAAGCGTAGTGTAGGCAGTCTCCTGTGTAGGTCTGTTACATTTTCTAAGTGTTCTGCCAATAAAACACAACTTTTGATTAGCCTTCCCCACATTTTCTATATGTTTCTTCCAATTTAAGTTGTTCGTAATTGTAATGCCATTTAGTTGAATTTACGGCTTTTAGAGTAGACTGATTTATCGTTTAACCGAAGTTTGAGTTGCTTTTAGCACTCAGGTGGATGACCTCACACTTTTCGTTATTTAGGGTCAACTACAACTTTTCGCACCATTCAGATATCTTTTCTAAATCGATTTGCCGTTTGTTTTGATCTACTGATTACTTTATTAGTCGATAAACGACAGCGTCATCTGCAAACAACCGAAGATGGCTGCTCAGATTGTCTCCCAAATCGTTTATATAGACAAGGAACAGCAAAGGGCCTATAACCACTACCTTGGGGAACGCCAGAAATCACTTCTGTTTTACTCGATGACTTTCCGTTCAAAATGGTTCAAATGGCTCTGAGGACTATGGAACTTAACATCTGAGGTCATCAGTCCCCTAGAAATTAGAACTACTTAAACCTAACTAACCTAAGGACAACACATACATCCATGCCCGAGGCAGGATTCGAACCTGCGACCGTAGGGGTCGCGCGGCTCGAGACTGTAGCGCTTAGAACCGCTTGGCCACTCCGTCCGGCGATGTCTTTCCGTCAGTTACTACGAATTGTGACCTCTCTGACAGGAAATCATAAATCCAGTCACATAACTGAGACGATATTCCATAAGCACGCAATTTCACTACGAGCCGCTTGCGTGGTACAGCGTCAAAAGCCTTCCGGAAATCCAGGAATACGGAATCGATCTGAAATCCCTTGTCAATAGCACTCAACACTTCATGTGAATAAAGAGATAGTTGTGTTTCACAGGAACGATGTTTTCTGAACCCATGTTGACTGTGTGCCAATGGACCGTTTACTTCGAGGGAAGCTCACATTCTGCCATTACACAAACAAGAAAAGTTTTGAGCAACGTGAAAAATTACTTCCGACTACATACATGTGGGTGTATCGAATTCGTTACGAACTGGAAGATCTTAAATCGACAAATACGACTATGTCTCTGTCACGGAACAGACGTACATTCAGCTGGAAAGACAGATCTGCTCTGGTTGAGCATAAATACCAGAGAAGCGAACATGTGCTTTCCAGAAGACATTATTATGTAACAAGCGAGTTGTTACTGGGACAGTATTATGAAAGAGGCAATTGAAATACATGTGTCACCAAATATGGTGAATCGTGATACGAGTTTCGTCCCTCAGTCCAACCTGGCAACCAGCAACGGAAGCAATACGACGGAAACAACACTGCTGTCTTACGAGATGTAGGAGTCTGACGTGAGCGCGAGCTGTCGGCCACCTCCACATACGGCAGCGTCGGCCAAACGATTAGAGCGGCGTTGCTAGGATTTAAATGTCCGCCGTCGCCGAAGAATTTCTTCAATGTTCGTAAATTTTGGCGAGCAATGTTCTCCCGAGCGACTCCTGAGCAGCATAGGGGAAAAACTGACGCGGAGAGCCTTGCCTCAGCAATGTATTGGCAACGTTGCTGGCGAGAGAGCGCCGACGCCTATGGACCGCTACAGCGCCGTCCTCACTGGAACTGAGTACCCCCTTGCGCTCACCGGAAAAACATCAAAATAATTTTCTCAGTCGATACCTCCCAGGTTTTCATCGCAGAGAGTCGCTATTTCGCAGTAAATCTATGCAACAGTTCTTACGTCATCAGCTCATATCAATGATAAGGAATCTTTATGGTCGTGCTTTCATCAGAGTGCTACTCTTAAAAAGTAAAGTACGATACGTCAGAAAAAAGAGCTAACGGCTTCTAACTGCAATTAGAACGGAGTACAAGAGGCATTACCGAGGCAGGTGGCGGAGAGGGTAGGGTCCAAACCTCCCTGGGGCTAGCTTTCGGCGGCTGGAGACACCCCAACACCAACTACCCTGTCCCTACCCAACAGTATTTTTAACCTTGTAGATGACAAGAACGAAAAATGCTCCTATCAAAGCACAAAAAAAGCGACGTGTCCGGAACAGTTAAGGATGTAAACGAATGGAACTAGCTTCTATAGTTACAAGCCAGTTTCAGACATTTAAAAGATCTTGAGCCGGTGTGGCCGTGCGGTTCTAGGCACTTCAGCCTGGAATCCCGTGACCGCAACGGTCGTAGGTTCGAATCCTGCCTCGGGCATGGATGTGTGTGTTGTCCTTAGGTTAGTTGGGTTTAAGTAGTTCTAAGTTCTGGGGGCACTGATGACCTCAGATGTTAAGTCCCATAGTGCTCAGAGCCATTTGAACCAAAAGATCTTGACATATTCGCGCTTCTTTACTTGTTGGTATTAGTACACACGTCAAGTAATATAAACCATCGTGTCAAGTCATGTAACGTGACAGATGCCATCATGTCATCCAACATGACATTTGCCATGTCATGCAATATGACAGACACAACGTGTCATTAAAGTTTAGGATGCGCGCATCTCCATTATGGGATACTTTCTATTACAGATGCACCGCCACTTTCTGACACTTCTTATTGTACAGGCAACCCACATTATACAAGAACATAAATTTTTGTCTATTTGTTCTTAAACCCCTCACCATACATGTAACATGGGGTGGGTTTGGATGAGAGATGGTCCAGGAAAAAAATCAACTCCTGTGAATCCAAATATCAAAAAACTGTTTTAGTGGCTCCCTGGAACAAATCCAACCCCAGAAATTGTATCCTTCCAGAATTTTTTTTTTGGGTATTACATATATACTCTTCAGCCATATGATATTATATATTTCTTACTGCGATCGGCGAATTTTCTGGATTTTGGAAACTGGATCAGAGACTTCAGCCTTAAAATTGCAAGACATAGGTGTGCCAATAAATTGCAGCTGAGAGAGCTCGCTGTGCTGGGGGGCTGTGGAGGTAGGCATAACTCGTAAAAAAGCTCGAATATGTCAAGATGTTTTGATTTAAATGTCTTCGAAGCTGCCGGACTAGTTCCCTTCTTTTACATCCCTAACTCTGCCCAGGACATATTCGCCTTTTTGTGCTATAATAGTAGCATTTTACATCCTGATTCCCAACTTTTCCTCTACCATAACTTTGACGTTAGACCATCACTGTTTGGCAACTGACGTAGCTTTTTGTTGACTCGAGCGACGATTGATCCGATATAGGTTCTTTTACTGTCCTTCGATCCATATTGCTTATGTTGTGGTAATGGATAAATCCTTCACGGAACAACAGGACGACCATTAATCTGATGTATTTTTATACCTTCTTAAAAAAATTAATCGATTCGCACACAAAAAACGTGTTTTTTTGAAGTAAAATCTTAGGGAAGCTGGATTATTGAAAGCGAGTTTTCATTGTTATGGTAAGAATACATTTTTTATTTATCTGATTCACTTCAAACCGTTTCCGTGCATTCATTCACGTAAGAACGAATTTTACTTGGTACCTCTACCTCGACTTTAAACCATCATATCCCGACAATGGATAAAAATTACAGGATAAAAAAATTCGTTTTGACTTTATGCATTTATCTACATTCGTGCAAAGTTTGAACAGATTCGTACAATTTAAAGGTGTGGAAGTGGCGCGCTTCAAAAACCTCGCAGGAAAACATGTTTTAATGTATGCTTTTGTACGTAAATCCGAAACGTGCACATAGAAACAGGGCCATTACCTGAGCATTAATTTCAGCTCAATTAAAATTTTCTGCAAAAGAAATTAATCTACTCTTACAATTTTCCTGGACGCCAGGTCCTATTACCTCTCCAAACCGTGATTCTGCGCGGGGCCTTTTCTGACATATTTGTTTTAGCACTTCTGCGCTGTAACGATAGTAAAACCACTTTCCACTTACTCGAAGAAAACGTCGTCCGCCAACATTCGAGTCAAAGAATCCGGAAGGCCATGCTCGGCATGCATAACGTGGCTCAATACGTGAGATGTAACTATAGATTAATCTGATACGACCAAAGAGGAGGTGCATTCCTTCCAGCAGGAACGAATGAAGCAGCGACATACAGCTACTCTCTTTGAAACTGTGGAGTGTATTAGGTTCAAACGGTTCAAATGACTCTGAGCACTATGGGACTTAACATCTATGGTCCTCAGTCCCCTAGAACTTAGAACTACTTAAACCTAACTAACCTAAGGACACCACACAACACCCAACTATCCCGAGGCAGAGAAAATCCCTGACCCCGCCGGGAATCGAACCCGGGAACCCGCGCGTGGGAAGCGAGAACGCTACCGCACGACCACCAGATGCGGGCGACTGTATTAGGAACCTGGGTTCGTCCACGCAGGTGTCGGGCGGGTAATGGCTTCTCTAACCAAACAGTTGTCCAGTTCACTCCCTACGATAACCAAATGAATTGGTACCCAGACAGGTTACAACTGGATTCAGAGAGAAGATCGTGAATAGCAGATATCAGAGGGTGGCAAAAGTAACATCGAGCAATAGGCTGGGATTTTCTCACTGAGGCACTGTAAATTAAAATACATTCGAGAGAGATCCATACAATAACATATAGGGCTCTGTTAATGGCTATCAGCTCCTCCGTAAAAGCATTACACGTTTCCAGCAAAAATTACTTTTGTTCCTGGCGGGCGGAACAGTAAATGCATATTCTGTCCTATCCATAGTTTCAGAGCTTTCAGTGTAAATGACTGTAGCATCCTAATACTGCTGAAGAACTGAGATGAACAGAGGCAGAAAAATCAGGGGGAAAGAGTGAAACTTCAGGGCCTTGAAATAGGTCGCTCACAATTCGTTGTCTGTGTACTAACCGAAACGGCGTGTGTAAAACTATACAGAGAGCGCATTCTACAGTGCAGTAGTCGGAGGTATCGGCAGAGGGTGTCGAGGCGTATTCCAACTGGCAATTCCACGTAAGGGTGAGTATCAGATAGGCGTTGGCCCTTCTGTTTCATAAGCTGGATGACTAGGAAATTGTCTTATCGTGACTGCGCAAGTGCAGAAAAGTCGGTACCAGTGGAAATTAGGAGGTAAAATATCCACTTTGGAGAGGAGACACTCTACAGGACTAATGCGGAAAGGACCAGCGGCCTGTCTTATTCCGCGATCATGGTTTTTTTTTTTTTTTTTTTTTTTTTTTTTTTTTTTTTTTCATCAGTCTACTGACTGATGCGGCCCGCCACGAATTCCTTTCCTGTGCTAACCTCTTCATCTCAGAGTAGCACTTGCAACCTACGTCCTCAATTATTTGCTTGACGTATTCCAATCTCTGTCTTCCTCTACAGTTTTTGCCCTCTACAGCTCCCTCTAGTACCATGGAAGTCATTCCCTCATGTCTTAGCAGATATCCTATCATCCTGCCCCTTCTCCTTATCATTGTTTTCCACATATTCCTTTCCTCTCCGATTCTGCGTAGAACCTCCTCATTCCTCACCTTATCAGTCCAACTACTTTTCAACATTCGCCTTTTGCACCACATCTCAAATGCTTCGATTCTCTTCTGTTCTGGTTTTCCCACAGTCCATGTTTCACTACCATACAATGCTGTACTCCAGACGTACATCCTCAGAAATTTCTTCCTCAAATTAAGACCGGTATTTGATATTAGTAGACTTCTCTTGGCCAGAAATGCCTTTTTTGCCATAGCGAGTCTGCTTTTGATGTCCTCCTTGCTCCGTCCGTCATTGGTTATTTTACTGCCTAGGTAGCAGAATTCCTTAACTTCATTGACTTCGTGACCATCAATCCCGATGTTAAGTTTCTCGCTGTTCTCATTTCTACTACTTCTCATTACCTTCGTCTTTCTTCGATTTACTCTCAAACCATACTGTGTACTCATTAGACTGTTCATTTCGTTCAGCAGATCATTTAATTCTTCTTCACTTTCACTCAGGATAGCAATGTCATCAGCGAATCGTATCATTGATATCCTTTCACCTTGTATTTTAATTTCACTCCTGAACCTTTCTTTTATTTCCATCATTGCTTCCTCGATGTACAGATTGAAGAGTAGGGGCGAAAGGCTACAGCCTTGTCTTACTCCCTTCTTAATACGAGCACTTCGTTCTTGATCGTCCACTCTTATTATTCCCTCTTGGTTGTTGTACATATTCTATATGACCCGTCTCTCCCTATAGCTTACCCCTACTTTTTTTCAGAATCTTGAAGAGCTTGCACCATTTTATATTGTTGAACGCTTTTCCTATGGACGTGTCTTGATTTTTCGTTAGCCTTGCTTGCATTATTAGCCGTAACGTCAGAATTGCCTCTCTCGTGCCTTTACTTTTCCTAAAGCCAAACTGATCGTCGCCTAGCGCATTCTCAATTTTCTTTTCCATTCTTCTGTATTTTATTCTTGTAAGCTGCTTCGATACATGAGCTGTTAAGCTGATTGTGCGATAATTCTCGCACTTGTCAGCTCTTGCCGTCTTTGGAATTGTGTGGATGATGCTTTTCCGAAAGTCAGATGGTATGTCGCCAGACTCATATATTCTACACACCAACGTGAATAGTCGTTTTGTTGCCACTTCCCCTAATGATTTTAGAAATTCTGATGGAATGTTATCTCTCCCTTCTGCCTTATTTGACCGTAAGTCCTCCAAAGCTCTTTTAAATTCCGATTCTAATACTGGATCCCCTATCTCTTCTAAATCGACTCCTATTTCTTCTTCTATCACATCAGACAAATCTTCACCCTCACAGAGGCTTTCAATGTATTCTTTCCAACTATCTGCTCTCTCCTCTGCATTTAACAGTGGAATTCCCGTTGCACTCTTAATGTTACCACCGTTCCTTTTATTGTCACCAAAGGTTCTTTTGACTTTCCTGTATGCTGAATCTGTCCTTCCGACAATCATATCTTTTTCGATGTCTTCACATTTTTCCTGCAGCCATTTCGTCTTAGCTTCCCTGCACTTCCTATTTATTTCATTCCTCAGCGACTTGTATTTCTGTATTCCTGATTTTCCCGGAACATGTTTGTACTTCCTCCTTTCATCAATCAACTGAAGTATTTCTTGTGTTACCCATGGTTTCTTCGCAGCTACCTTCTTCGTACCTATGTTTTCCTTCCCAACTTCTGTGATGGCCCTTTTTAGAGACGTCCATTCCTCTTCAACTGTGTTGCCTACTGCGCTGTTCCTTATTGCTGTATCTATAGCGTTAGAGAACTTCAAACGTATCTCGTCATTCCTTAGAACTTCCTTATCCCACTTCTTAGCGTATTGATTCTTCATGTACAGATTCCAAAAATTTCAACGTTAAAGGTATGCTGAGCCATAAATCTAGAAACCATAGTTCAGTCATGGCGAGACCACGGCGCAGTAAATATGGAGAAGAGTAACAGTAACCGCACCCCAATAGACGTCGGCAAGGAAGCAGAAACCGTTCTATTTTGACATACATCTAGGTTTTAGTTGATGAATGTGCGGCAGCCATATCAGCTTTTCATAGATGAGGAGCTCCAAAAATTGGAAGTCTGGAGCTACGTCCAAATGCTGGGTATCGAAGTGCAGTTCTGGGTCAGGATGGAGTGTGGTATAAAGACAAAAATGCATGATTCTCGTTATCGTGCGAGAAAACTGGAAGCCATGGGAAAGGGTCCAAAAGGAGACCCTCCGTACGACGCCTTAGAGGTGGTTTCCACTCAAGGCTACAGACTGGGAGCTATAGAAAACGCAAAGGTCGTCAGTATAGAGCGCAGGGATGACCACTGTTCCGATTCACATCATTTGTGGCGTTAAAGTCTAGTGCAACACTCAGCACAGAGCCCTGAGGGAGCAGTTATCATGGACCTGGGGAGCTGAGAAATGTATCAGTTCTAATCTGAAACACTCGGTGGGATAAAAACTGACGAATAAAAATCGTTAGCGAGCCTCAAAATCCCCTCTGGAGGACGATAAGTAAAACCTGACGGTACCAAGCTGTGTTTTATGCCTTTTGTAATTCAATAAAGACTGCAATGATAGGTTGGAGTTTAGAAAAGTTTCTCAGATTAGTTTTTCCAACCAGATGGTCGCTTGAGGATTGATCCTTCTGGGAAACACTGATAAGGGATAAAAAAGGCCCAGTGGTTCGAGAACCCAGCATAATCATTAGGCTACCAACCTTTCAAGAAGACTGGAAGTCATGTTGAAGAGATCATTCGGTATTTCGCTTGGTTTAAGGATTGAGATGATGACATATGTAGCCAAATATAGTTGAAGGCCAAGACTTGTTCAATCGTTTTATTACTGATCGGACCATATCTGGAATGGTATTTTGTAACGATTCAAGAGCCTGAAGCCGTTTCAAGTCAATGAAGGAGTCCTTACATAATTCAGCGTTAGGGTGGTAAAAGTATAGGAGCTGCCTTCACCTCGTCATCACGTGCCTCATCAAAGCACAAAGCACATGCATCCGAAAAGTAGGCGGGTACGAAGGTGACGCTGGTGCTGTTGCAAATTAAAGCTACGAAAACAATGTTCCCTGAAACATCCCTTTCCGGTTGCAATTTTCACTTCAACCAATGTCGGCGAATGAAAATACAAGAAGTGGGATTAACGGAGAAATACCGTTTTGCCGTGTGTGTGCTGCAGTGGCATATCTTCCAGAATACAGTGTTGATCAATAGTGGGTGGTAATAATGGAGGAAATGACCAATGAAGAAAAGACCGTGAAATTCGCGGACTACTCAGTCGATCATTCGATGGAAAATCCTAGTAAACCAATTGGAATATGGAATGTTTTTAACAAGCGGCACAGGAACATGAATGCTGTCGAAGGTTGGCGTGCGAAACTAAACTCCTCAATAAATCAAAAACATCCGAAAATACACATTCTGATACATAAGCAGAAGGAGGAAGCAGTAGATGATACATTTGAAATCAAAAAGATTCTACTGACCTGCCTCTTTAAAAAGGAAGAAAAAGAGACATAATCCCGACAGAAGGTTGAAAGATATTATCTAAATGGGGTCTTTATAACGACTCGGGGGATTTAAGATGATGTTTAAGCTTTCTTGCAAAAAACTAAGTGAGAAATTAATATTCATAAAATAAGACACGAAGTTTAATCATTTGGTGCAGTAACGTTGTAGAAATAAAAAAGGTAAAAATAAATAAATAAACAAATAATAAATATTTAACCATGTCTGTGTACTATGTGCATGGATAGTCCAAAATCCGTATAAAATGTGAAGGGGATTTCTTATTACTAAAACGGTCGGAAAAAATCACGATAAAATGTCAGTGATCGGAAACACCACGCTGACGTGGAGGGTCCTAAAGTCTATGGTCGGAAAGTCCACGACACCCGCCACGTCATGTGCAGGAAGGTAACAGCTGTTCCCTGCGTTGTCAGGGACTACTAACGTATAGGTACCTGGCGAATCCAATATGCAGTGGCATTCATGTTGTGTATTGGGCGACCTTCCCTGCACGTCCCGCACTTCCGTAAAAATGTCTCAAACGTGGAAGTCAAACCCGGGTGTGGGGATCAGACATGAACTAGTGGTGTAAAATAACGAAACAAAGCAGGAAAAGCCTGAGGCCGTAGATACGTTTTCAGCAAGAGTATGTGCTACAGATAAAGTATGAGAAAATATATGATCAGAGAGTACGACTGAAGCACAGGAAATTAAGAAGTACAGCGACGAGTTGGCGGTCCCACAGTCGCCATGCATGGACTCAGGGAAGAGTTGTTACGACACGTGGCGGCTTGGGCAGGAACAGACCCCTTCGCCTCAGGAGAAGAAATATATTACTATTATAAATTTAACCACCATGAGCAACAAATGAAATGGAGAAAAGTGGTGTTGATGCAACAGGTGGTGTTGATGAAACTGGATGGACTTACAACAGTTTCCCGGTTTCGATTATTTTTGATTCATCGTCAGAACCATGACCTTATTTCAAAACGAACACCTAGAGCAGGGACCTACTGCTCATCTTGGTCACTTGGCATTATCTGCCAAAAGCGAGCAAGATGGTCGTTAGATGAATATTGGATGTGTTGCTTTTGTAACAATGATAAGAAGACTCGAAACTGGTGATCTGTTGAAAGCACATCGACTGCAAGCAAGACAGTTATGAATAAAAAAGGTATTTCCCAAAGTAGATCGCGTGCTCGAATTTGACAATGTATTTTTCATTCGAAAAGGTAAGCAATCATTTTAAATGCTCGACAAACTAAAACTGTGGTATCTCCACAGAAAATTAGTACTTCGTGCTTTGACTGGGCAAGTGATTCAAAGTTAACGAACGGTAAGCAGTGCATCGTCGCTATTAGGCATCAGCCGTATTTACACTTTCGTTGTGAGCAGCGTGTTAATCTCGGTGAAGTGAACAACGTAGGGCCACATGGAAGTCGTTCTGGCCCTATGACGCAGAGCAGAATATCGAACGTCTTGCAGCATGTCAGCAACAGCGTCACTTATGCCACAATCTGTCATTTTACGGCTCTCACGAAGTTTTCGAGACGCAATATATCTTAGTTGCGGACCAGTACAAGGTGCACGAGGACATGCGATATTGCCCGCAACTCGTAGTCGTGCGGTAGCGTTCTCGCTTCCCACGCCCGGGTTCCCGGGTTCGATTCCCGGCGGGGTCAGAGATCTTCTCTGCCTCGTGATGGCTGCGTGTTGTGTGATGTCCTTAGGTTAATTAGGTTTAAGTAGTTCTAAGTTCTAGGGGACTAATGACCATAGATGTTAAGTCCCATAGTGCTCAGAGCCATTTGAACCATTTTGAACATGCGATATTCTCAAAACAACTGACTGAGGAGTTGCAACATACCGAGGAAGTGTATAATTCAGACTAGACAGTTGGTCTGTAAGCAAAGCATAAGACAGTTCACATCCCATAATGAAATAAACGCGTCGTCACGTAGAAGCGTCTGTGATAATTTTAATTCACATGAAAGTGGCAGTAACGCAGACGAGGAAACCAGTTGCTAGTGAAAGGTCTGTATCGCATGATCCATAAATGTACACACTGTTAACAAACTATGAGTCTTGTCTACAGCGCACAGTTCAGGCTGATGGAGAGGTCATATTCTGAACGAAGTTTAAATCTAACGACAAGAGCCCAGATATACGAGAATTAGTCAAGAAATAAGTCACAAATGCCAGAATACCGCATATCGTTTTAAAATTTGAGCCCTTATGTATCCAGAAGGTGGCAGCCCATGTCGCGTGGAAGATAGCCATTACACAGTACTCCGTGGCCACTGTTTGCTGATCAGCAGTCAGATGAAGATGGTAGGTGTGCTCTAAGAGCTTACCCCATTAGAACAACAAGATTATTGTGAGGCACAGGACTGTCCACAGAGCACGTCCACAGCGAAATTCGTCCCGTACATGGTTAGAACTACATTTCATGGAAATTTGTGTTCAACTGGATAAAGAAATTCAGAAACGGACAAGACAAAGTCACACACAAGGAGCGTCCTGACCACCCTGGTTATCCAGCGATCCACACTGTTTCCATGCCTAGGGATATTTCGCTACCCTCAGGACACAAGGTTGCAGCAACTGCAGGAACCAAATAAACTCGTTAGATCCCGAGATGCCACGCGTTATATGCGAACGTTGCCAAAAGAATTCCATGCTGCAGGCTCTTAACGCCTTCTCAAACGATGGGATAAGTGTTAAGTTTACAACGGTAGTATACTGATAAGGAAAATAAATTTCATTCTGATACACGCTGCTCTGACGTCTCTTCCCAGTTTGCGACTTATTTATTGACTCGCACTCGTAAAACCGACAACGTTCTTAACAGAACGACACAGCGATCTTTTTTCTTCACATTTCTGACTGTCGAAGTCAACTCATCATCATTTGCTTGCGTACATAGGAGACTGTATCAAGACGTATGTTATCCCCTGGGATTTCAAAGCTTCCACTCTTCGGAACGAGTGGGAAGGTGGTCAAGCAACAACACGGCTCTCAAACTCTGTCGATATCTTTAGGAACCATGCCAAAGAGGAGCGTGTCTAATGCAGTTGATCGCTAGCGTAGTGTGGGGAGCGTCAGAAAACGTGAGCATTTTGGTAAGACAACCGACGAACTCAAGAAAGCTATCCGTAGGAAAGTACATTACCCTACAATGACAGTAACGGTATGGTTGTAGAGTTTAATGAAGCGGAAACCAATCAGATCCCAGAAACTTTTCAACCCAATCTATCTGATCCGGAAAGATCTGATAGAAAACAACGTGGGTCACAAGGTGTCAGCACAAGGCAGGACGGAGGTGTGGGGCAAAATCTTTATTACGATGCGGGCTGGTGACTAAAATTCAGTTCATGATCAGTCATTATAACTGTTACAACAATTTCGTGATGGTGAAGAGATTCATCTACATCGAAAACATAGCTGTCTACTGTTTAGTTTGTTGCTTTGAGAAGTACTGAGCTGAATTCCCTCTCCAGCAATAAACCAATATCTAGGCTCTTGAGTGTCGAAAATATCTGTCAAGAGCGGCAGAAAAATTTTGACGTTCCAGTTTCATTACACGCCGCCAACACAGGCACGGCAGAAATGGCAGGCGTTAATATTATCGAGCTGAAACTGTCAGTGGAGGCACAGTGGGGATGTATTTCTGGCTGACGTCGCCGTTTTCCGCCAGCGCCGCCAGTTTCATTAGGTTTTTGACACATGTCGCGCTTACCCGGTTCGCTGCATTTGTTGCGGCCGTTTTGAGAGCAGCCTCGACGGAAACAAAAGGACGTCGGCATGTCTGCCGCGCGTGTCTGAAGCCGGCGAACTCAATACGGCAAACGCGATTACCTGCCGTCCGCGGCTTAGGCTGTCTGAAGCGCCCGTCCGTGCTCGCCAACACACTTCGTTTCACTCGCCCGACACACAGCCAAAGCAAAGGAAGGAGCAAGCTACTACTGGGCGCACTTTTCACAAACGAGGGAGCTATGTACTAATACGTAAAAACAAGTTATATTCACACGTGACAATGCCGCTACTGAAAAGTTCAAATTGATGACAGTCCAGTTCACAGAGGTTCAAATGGCTCTGAGCGCTGTGGGACGTAACATCTGTGGTCACCTGTCCTCTAGAACTACTTAAACCTAACTAACCTAAGGACATCACACACATCCATGCACGAGGCAGGATTCGAACCTGCGACCGTAGCGGTCGCGCGGTTCCAAACTGTAGCGCCTAGAACAGCTCGGTCACCCCGGCCGGCTTCACAGAGCTAACAGATAAATGGAGGAGACGAGTACATTTTTGACTAGTTAAAACTTCTTGCCCGATAGGGACTCGAACTGAAATATATCAGTATAATGATTCTTCATCCCTATCACATCAATATTCCAGCAAACATAGTAAGCCAAAGTAAGTACTGAGCCATAAACTAAGTGATGAGTTTTTTGTATGTCACTGAAAGATAACTGAATGGATAGGAATAGAAATAACGAGATAAGTAAAATTGGTCCGGAGTACCTCCTTTGCGAATACTATCGTTAAGATCGTTTACCAGTGGTCAGATGACGCCCCGCTTATGGAAACATTTTTCTGCAACTGACACTTAACAACATTTTATGAATTCTAAGTTCTCATATAACGATGCCACTATCAGAAACTCAGTTCCCGATGTGTCTGAAACGGAAATTTCACAATCAGCGTGTATTGCACAGAGACATGAACTTTTAATGGGGTCGGTCGTGGTGGCCGTGCGGTTCTAAGCGCTGCAGTCCGGAACCGCGGGACTGCTACGGTCGCAGGTTCGAATCCTGCCTCGGGCATAGATGTGTGTGATGTCCTTAGGTTAGTTAGGTTTAAGTAGTTCTAAGTTCTAGGGGACTGATGACCACAGCAGTTGAGTCCCATAGTGCTCAGAGCCATTTGAACCATTTTTTGTTGACAATGTTCAGGTCGAATACTAGCAACTGTAAACACTCATCCGTCACATCTTTAGAATACTTCAGAAGACCGACAACGAGGAGATCTTCATCCCACAAGACTACGTCAGTGTTGGAGAAGGAAGTCTGTCCTATGGGATGTACTTACCCACCGAAAATGACCACTTAATACTTTTCTGTACTATTCGTTGGAGGGGGACAATAAAACCATTGGCATACTAACCGCAGATCTATCTACACATTTGATGGTGTATGTACGTAATCTAGTGCAAAATCTTCGAAGTGTTCGCGTAAATTAGGCCGAAACATTCTTGCGGCCAGGCAAAGGATGATTCAGCCCACCATATTATTCTTCATCTATCACTCCTGCTCTACGGTGAACTGACTCCATATTATTTACACGGATCTACCGTCCCTCTGTTGGAATGCGACGTCTGGAGATAGTAATCCGATTATAGCTCTTGACATTTGTACAGCTACTTCTGTTTTCTCTATAGATCCCTCTCACTTTTTTATATACGGCACCTGTCTTTCCTCTGGGCATGCATACTTCTACATCCTTGAATTTGTCCTCTTACTGTTCTTAGACATTTTGCACTTTCTGTCAGTCTCACTTTTTGGACGGCTGTATCCGCTTCGTCCGTTCCATTTGCTGCATTTATATATTTTCTCCTTTCATCAAATTCGGTATCATCACAGTTATCGATGGATTTATAGTGGGGCCAGTCTTTTTTCCTGTTTCAGTCTCTTTGGTCTTCATTACTTTACCTCTCAAGGCTAACCACTGGTCTTGTATTGTATTCCTTTCCCCCATTTATAGTCAATCGTTATCTTATGCTCCCCTTGAGACTCTCAACAATTCCCGGTTCTTTCCATGTAGTCACGTCCCTTGTCCTTCTAAGCCTCTGCCTTTCTGTAATTTCTTCAGTTTGAATCTGCAGTTCACAACCACTAAGTTAGGGTCAGAGTCCTCATCTGCTGCTCGAAATATGTTGCAGTTTAAAATCTGGTTGCGAAATCTGTGCCATCGCTATACAATCTATCCGATCCGTCCTGTGTCTTCAGATCTCTTCCACGGACGCAACCTCCTTTTATGATTCTAAAACCAATGGTTTACAACGATTAAGTTATGCTGTGTACAGAATTCTACCAGGTAGTGTCCCCTTTCATTCCTTTTCCCCTTTGCCCTCCTATTATTTTTCATTATCTTACTTTTGCTACTACTGAATTACATTCCGCCATTACATTCAGTTTTCGGTTCCATTAACCATCTGAACAATTTATTTTCTTGATCAAATGCGGAGCTGGTAGCGCATGAGGTTGTACTACTGATGTCGGCTTTGTCGTTCTGTCTGTCTTTGCTATGATAATGTGCTCACTAAGCTGTTCACTATGCACCAGTATTCATTTTTTTTACTTATTATTAGATCTACTTCTGCAATACCCTTATTTCATTGTGTGTTGATGATCCTCTGCTCACACAACCAGAAGTCCTATTCTTCTTGCCACCGTATTTCATTAATTCCCACCACATCTAATTTGAACTTACCCATTGCCCTTCTTAAATTATCTAACTTACCTACTCGATTAAGACATCTAACATTTCACACTCCGTCACGTAGAACGACAGATTCGTATTTCCTGATGACGACATCCCCCTGACTAGTCCCCGCCTGGAGATCCGAATGCCGTCATCATCAGAGCTGAATGTCCTTGGGAAAAATAAATAGTTAAGTTTCCCTTAACTTTCAGCCGCTACCAGTACCAACACACTGACGCCACGTTGGCTAATTCTACGATGCCGGATCGATCATCAGGATTGTTTTGCCTACAACTACTGAAAATGCAGCTGCCCCTCTTCATGAAAAATCTGTTTACTTGCCTTCCCATAATACCACTAAGTTGTGGTTGCACTAACGATGCGGCTATTTGTGTCGCTAAGGCACCCAACCATCATATTTCGGCACACCCATGCCCCAGGGAGGACTCCAACGTCCGGTGGGAGGAGCCGCGCAATCCGTGACATGGCGCCTCTAACCACGCGGCCACTCCGTGCGGCTCCAAAGTGTCTCGCTTTCGTTTGAGTGCCTCTTTCACCTTCTCATATTCACCTCAACAGCGTTTCGTAACTTAATGAAACCTCCTGATTATTGCTACTCTGTTCTAATCTGCACTGAATTAATGTATGTATGTATGTATGTTAACCGGGGACCTAGAAACGACGGAGAGGCTCCGTCCCCGCCGCAGCCGCAGTGGTCCACAACTCCACGACGACTACCACAGTCCACTTCACCTCTCCGCCGCCCCACAACGAACCCAGGGTTATTGTGCGGTTCGGCCCGCAGTGGACCCCTCAGGGAACGTCTCACACCAGACGAGTGTAACCCCCACGTTTGCGTGGTAGAGTAATGGTGGTGTACGCGTACGTGGAGAACTTGTTAGCGCAGTAATCACCGACATAGTGTAGCTGAGGAGGAATAAGGGGAACCAGCCCGCATTCGCCGAGGCAGATGGAAAACCGCCTAAAAACCATCCACAGACTGGCCGGCTCACCGGACCCCGACACATATCCACCGAGCGGATTCTTGCCGGGGATCAGGGGCTCCTTCCCGCCCGGAAAGCAGAGGATTAATACTAAAATGTAAGTACAGTGGATATTTCACGGGTCGCAGAGTCAGCACTCGACCGTACGGAATCTGTCTCTCAGTTTCTCTTTATGTGGGAGCACGAGGGCTCCTGACCACCCGCACTGCGAGTGCAGAAGCTGAGCACTCGCGATGAGCAGGAAAACGAGGCCTATTACCCAGCTTTATGGAGTCCACGGCGCTGCAGGTGGCGCTGGGCGCAGACTGCAGCGGGCGGACGCGCATTAGGCGAGCCGACCCCGGGTCGCCGCCGCAATCCATCTTCCCGCGCGCCGCGGCGGCGGCACACCAAATAATTAATGGTCCTCGGCGCGGCCACTGTAGCTCGCTCACCATGAAAGTATTATTTTCATCAGGGCGCATTAATCTCTCACCGGCGAACACATGCAAAGGATGCCACCTCGCAAGATAAACCCTGTCTAGGCCGCCGACGTCTTCCTAGCGGCAGACTCGTACGCTTACCCTCCCGCAGTTTGCACAAGTATCTCCGCGACACCGCTGCCTTCATCAAAATCCTTGTCCGCCCCCGGTATCTGAGTGGACAATATTGGGAGCGATGAACATATTGAATACAAGATGTACATGCAAAATTAATTCGAGAAAACACTTACGTATCAGAATCGCAATAAGAAACATGGTAAAATGCTCCGAACTGTCTTCAAGAGAATGGGTATAGGTTACGAACTGGATTCCTCGTGGAGAGGGTATCAGTTGTGTCACGGTTCCGACCCTTACCTCACCTGCAAGTCACACATGAAAAATAAATCAGTAGTACAGTACATACGAGAATATGACGGCAAACATCTGGTGTCTGTTGTAAAGGAAGATCTTGAACTCCCTACGGACGCGTTTAGAAGGCTGGAACTGACAAAAATAACGAGGCAGTGAAGACTTTGCGATGTCGCTGTTCGGGACTGCTCTTCTGCCCACTTGATTTACTCTGGAAGGAACACCCATCAAGGATTTACTGAATGATTAATTTGGGTCTGGGAAATAATGATGAGGAACCTCAGGCTGCAGAAGAAGAAAATGTGCTGCTGAACTCCCGCCAGTCGAAGGTGACTGTGAAGGTGCTAAATGTCTGCTACTGCTAATGACTCATTCTTTGAATGCTGCAGTTTATGACTGCAATTATCTGTCACCTTATTTATGTCATTTCATCGTAGCCATTTTTGTTAGTTTTCGTGGAATGAAAAAAAAGTTAGAGGCTTAAAAAAAAGTGGTCAGCGCGACGGACTGTCAATCCAAAGCGCCCGGGTTCGATTCCCGGCTGGGTCGGACATTTTCTCCGCTCAGGGACTGGGTGTTGTGTTGTCCTAATCGTCATCATTTCATCCCCATCGACGCACAAATCGCCGAAGTGGCGTCACCTCAAAAGACTTGCACGCGGCGGGCGGTCTACCCGACGGGAGGCCCTCGTCACACGCCATTATTATTATCAAAATCCTTAATCAGTGGATTGATGCATAAGTTCGTAGTGTTTTTATTTTCTATGTTATTATTTTGGTTACTATGGGCGTTTATTTATTGATTGCCATTTTTACTTGTAGTTCGCTGAAGCCATTTGACTTAACAAACTGTTTTTTTTTTTTTTTTTTTTTTTTTTTTTTTTTTTTTTTAGGTAGTGAGTGGAGCTGTGGACGCTAGAATATGGAGTCCCGAGTGGATAAATCGGAATATTTCCGAAGTGTTCTTCTGTTTGAGTTCAGTAGATGGGTGACAGCAACGAAGGAAACCAGAAACATTTGTGCTGTGTGGGGATAATGTCACCGGACAGAGCACGGCAAGAAAATCGTTTTCTCGTTCTATGGAGGATCGTTTTGATATTAGTAACTCTTCATGTTCGGGAAGACCTTCATGGTTTGATAAAGATCGTTTAAGCGCATTAATCCACAATCATTCACTTCAGTGTACTCGAGAACTGGCAAATGTGATGAAGTGTGATCATTCCACCGCCGTGCGACATTTGCATGCAATGGGGAAGATTCAGAAACGCTCTTGGTTCAAATGGCTCTGAGCACTATGCGACTTATCTTCTGAGGTCATCAGTCGCCTAGAACTTAGAACTAATTAAACCTAACTAACCAAAGGATATCACACACATCCATGCCCGAGGCAGGATTCGAACCTGCGACCGTAGCGGTCGCTCAGTTCCAGACTGTAGCGCCTAGAACCGCAGGACCACTCCGGCCGGCTCAGAAATGCTCTACACAAAAATCAGCGGGTGGCCATATGTGCATCTCTGCTTGCTCGTATCAATTGACTCATGAGAAACACTGACCATTCCTATCCTGCATCGTTACTGGTAACAACAAATGGGATCTGTACGTTAACGTAATGAAAAAGAAAGGAATGATTCAGCCAAAACAAAACAACGACATCCCGTACAAAGACGTGTATGCAACCACAGAAGACAATGTCATGCATCTGGTGCAACAGTGACGGTGTGGTGTAGCACAGATTGCTTTCCCGAGGCGTAACCATCACTGCCAATATTTATTGTCAACATCTGAGACGGCTTGCAAATGACATACAAGAACAACGACCGGGATCCTTGAAGTGATGCTAATCCACGATAACGCCCGCCTGCGTTTTGCTAGACTGACAAAAAACACTTCACAGCAGTTGGGTTAGGAAGCCACTCCACACCCACCTAATTCGCTTGATCTTGCGCCCTCAAATTTTCACCTTTTCCGCTCTCTATCGAACATCTTTCAAGGAACTATCTTTCCGGATGAAAATTTGCTCCAAATATGTGTCGACGAGTTCTTCGCCTCAAAATCGCGTGATTTCTACAGTTGCAGAATCGAAAAGTTACCCCAGCGTTGGCAGACTGTCGTAAACACTGAACGAGAATATATTAAGACTAAAGCCTCCGTTATGTGTATCTGTTGCGTTATTAAACTTATGGGAAAACGCTACCAAATTATGCACCAACCCTTTGCAGTAAAAAAAAAAATCTAAGGATGACGAAAAACGCAGACGGTCAACACTACAAACTACATTCCAAATTCTCACCGTAGCACGGCGTGATAACCGACAGACTCTGCAGATTGGTTTTCTTCGCCTTGTTGTTCCTAGCGAGACTGTTCCGTTGTAACAGTTTCTTCATTTGGTAACTACTCTTATTCTAACCCTGTAGCCGGATATTTCTCGTGATGGCAGACTTCGGTTAATCCAAGAGGGAAACTGAATGCGGCATCTGTGAATCGTGTTACGTCATTTTCTCCGCGTTATCGCATTTTTAACTGATAGTGTTACGTGCCTTCTGAGGCGGAGACTGAAAACCAGCCTGGCATTTGCCTAAACACGTGTAGGAAACCTACCAAAAATCTAATCACAGTGACCAGTGTACCAGAGCAAGGCGTGTCAATACAAAATGCGCATTCGATCCCTGGTCATAAGCTGGCGCGCTTCCTGTCAAGCTATAAACAGCAGGTCTCTGGGGAAAGCATTCGTTGCTGTGAACGTGGTATTCAATCTTTTCAAGTCCGCCGTACTGTGTATTCCAGAGTAATTGTCCATGCGCTGGATTCTGGCGTCAGCGATTCTGGGAAAAGCTGATGCTGTTGTCATCAATTTCAGGAATGCAGATCCTGACATCAGCCATCTTTGGACTCGCTCTCCCACTGATCGTCTATTCAGATCTCCAAATATATTTGTAACAAAAAGCCACTAACCAATGGAGCTCAACAATCATGAAATATCTGTTAAAGAAATGGTAGAATACTAAATCTACATAGGTGGAAATGAAAACTAAAGAAGTGTTGAAATTTACGTCCTAAAGTCTTTCAAATTACATGTTCAAGAGAGAAGGAAGAAAGGTTAAGCTTAATCAGGTCATCAGAGACACAGTGAAAGAATAAAGCGATGATGGGCGAAAAAGTAGAAACAAAGAATTAACAGTTGTAATAGGTATGTATTAAGCAAAATGGGCCAAGTGAAAGAAGACCTCACGTGTGGCATCATCATCTACACAGAATGAGACAACGAAGGGTGTGATATGTTTGTTACAAAGGTTTACTCAAATATAAACTGCTTGCCATTAAAATTACAACACCATGAAGGCAACAAACATCAAATTGGCATGAACCTTACTACAGACTTGGGTATTTATTCATTTATGTGTATAGATCAACCATATAGAGGATATAGCAGACTGTATATGCCACATATATAAGTAAAATAAAATTTTCCATTACAAAAATACAAGTGCAAAAGGATGGGCTTAGTTCACATGTGGCAAGGATCTTATCAGTCATACGTCTGCTCTTGCATTTCTTTCTGTTGAGTGCACTCTTTGTCCACTCGGTGTTGATGTTAACCCTAGCTGTGCCCTGCCGAATTTTATCTTGTCACCTAGTTCTTCCTCTCGTTCCACCTATTGTTCTACAGAATGCTATTGTAGGTAGTCTATTCCTGCTGTATGGCCAACCCAATTCAACCTTCTCTGCTTTAGCATTTCGACGATATTACGGTGGCGAATGTCTGTGAGCTCATTGCTTTTGAATATAAATTTTATATCGATGGTTACACAGGTCTCATGTATTGGCATGAATGTCTCGGACTTTCTAGTTATTATCAAAAGCCAAAATCTGGTAAAGTCAGTACAAGACAGGTACACAAGACTCTTGTTTACTTGCTTTGGGCTGACTTTACCAGATATGACGTGTTAATGGTATAAAAACTTAGCACTCTACTCGACAATGGCGTAAAAGCCGAAATCTAGATAGTACAGAAGAAAAATATAGTAATGTGCAGTGAAATGGTGGCTTATTCTTTCAAAAAATACTGCATGGCTATGGCTAAGCCCTATAGAAAACTTTTTACGTAACCATATGCCCGAAAATGCTTTGTTTCCGAGTTATTAATCAAAGTTAACATTCAAAGGCTTTCCAGGTACAACCCAATAATTTCACTTATCTATGCGCCCGTTTGACTCGTTGTATCCTAGATGGTGCTGTATTGTCAGAGACTTGCTTCCTTTCGTCATTCGTCTGTCTTCCACGTGTCCCCTGCGCACATGTAGTACATCTGGTGACTTAACTGAGGGTTCTCCGCGAGCAGGCAGATATGACTTTTATGCACGACCGCGCGAATTGTAACTGACACGGGGCTCCACGACTGTGGCAGACGGCGTTTCCAAACCTAAATCGGCCGAGTCAGCCAACTTCTGATGCTATATATCGCCGCGTTGCCGAGACAGGATCTGTATCTCCACAGACTAGTCTTCGGGGATGATCATGTTTTTCTTGTACGCCTGACCAGGACGAGTACGTTCTACGAGCTATCGAAGAAGCGGAAGACAAGTGTTCCTCGCATGTGGTACGTCACCAAGTTCAGCATGGAGGATGCTTCACCAGTATCTCGTGTATCCGTATTATCTACAACGTGTGCAGGCCCTCACGTCCACCAATCACCCACTATGTGAGAAGTTTTGCCGATGGCTTGCTGCACAAGCTGACAATCAAAAATGGTTCGAAGGGCTCTGAGCACTATGGGACTCAACTGCTGTGGTCATCAGTCCCCTAGAACTTAGAACTACTTAAACCTAACTAACCTAAGGACATCACACACATCCATGCCCGAGGCAGGATTCGAACCTGCGACCGTGGCAGTCGCACGGTTACGGATTGCGCGCCTAGAACCGCGAGACCACCGCGGCCGGCCTGACAATCCGTTATTTGATTCTTCAGTTATGTTTATAAACGAAGAAACGTATGGAAGAGGGAGAGTAACAAACTTCCACAACCAACAAATATGGGCCGATCGCAAGCCGTATGCCGCAGTACAGGCTAGACATCAGTAGCGGTTTAAAGATTGCTGTGTGGGCAGAAATATTAGGTAACTGTCTGGTAGTGTTATACTTTCTCCCAGGATGTCTTAAATGTACTGTTCGCAGCTCGTGGTCTAGGGGCTAGCGTTGCTGCCTCTGGCTCACGGGGTCCCGGGTTCGATTCCCGGCCGGGTTGGGCATTTTCTCCGTCCGGGGACTGGGTGTTTTGTGTTGTCTACATCTGCATACATACTCCGCAATCCATCATACGGTAGGTGGCGGAAGGTACCTCGTACCACAACTAGCATCTTCTCTCCCTGTTCCACTCCCAAACAGAACGAGGGAAAAATGACTCTGTACGAGCTCTAATCTCTCTTATCTTATCTTTGTGGTCTTTCCGCGAAATATAAGTTGGCGGCAGTAAAATTGTACTGCAGTCAGCATCAAATGCTGGTTCTCTAAATTTCCTCAGTAGCGATTCACGAAAAGAACGCCTCCTTTCCTCTAGAGACTCCCACCCGAGTTCCTGAAGAATTTCCGTAACACTCGCGTGATGATCAAACCTACCAATAACAAATATAGCAGCCCGCCTCTGAATTGCTTCTATGTCCTCCCTCAATCCGACCTGACAGGGATCCCAAACGCTCGAGCAGTACTCGAAAACAGGTCGTATTAGTGTTTTATAAGCCGTCTCCTTTACAGATTAACCACATCTTCCCAAAATTCCACCAATGAACCGAAGACGACTATCCGCCTTCCCCAAAACTACCATTACATGCTTGTCCCACTTCATATCGTTCTGCAATGTTGCGCCCAAATATTTAATCGACGTGGCTGTGTCAAGCGCTACACTACTAATGGAGTATTCAAACACTACAGAATTCATTTTCCTATTCATCTGCATTCATTTACGTTTATCTGTATTTCGAGTTAGCTGCCATTCTTTACACCAATCACAAATCCTGTCCACATCATTTGTATCCTCCTACAGTCACCCAACGACGACACCTTCCCGTACATCACAACATCATCAGCAAATAGCCGCACATTGCTATCCACCTTATCCAAAAGATCATTTATGTAGATAGAAAACAACAGCGGACCTACCACACTTCCCTGGGTCACTCCAGATTACACCCTCACCTCCGATGAACACTCACCATTGAGGACAACGTACTGGGTTCTATTAAGAAGTCTTCGAGCCACTCACATATTTGGGAACCAATCCCATATGCTCGTACCTTAGTCAGGTGTCTGCAGTGGGGCACCGAGTCAAACGCTTTCCCGAAGTCAAGGAATATGGCATCCGTCTGATACCCTTCAGCCATGGTTCGCAAGATATCATGTGAAAAAAGGGCGAGTTGCATTTCGCAGGAGCGTTGCATTCTAAAGCCGTGCTGATGCATGGACAGCAACTTCTCTGTCTCAAGGAAATTCATTATATTCGAATTGAGAATATGTTCGACAATCCTGCAACAAACCGATGTTAAGGATATTGATCTGTAATTTTGAGGATCCGTCCTTCTACCCTTCTTATATACAGGCGTCACCTCCGCTTTTTCCCAGTCGCTCGGGACTTTACGTTGGGCAAGAGATTCGCGATAAATGCAAGCTAAGTACGGAGCCAATGCAAGGGAGTACTCATTTCGTCATCATCATCATCATTTGTGAGAGTGACTAGACTCGATGGTGAAAAGAACATGGTATGTGTAAAAATTTGGACTTTGTACGGGCGCTGGTGACTGCTTAGTTGAGTGCCCCATAAATCAAACATCACCATCATCATCATCATCATCATCATCATCACTAAACGTACTGCCTACGGGGGCTTTATTCAGAATACCCTACATGATCTACTACAAGATGTGCCCCTGCAAATAAGAAGAAACATATGATTCATGCAGACAGAGCATCAGTACATATCTCAGTGTTCTAGATGCACCGGCTGCTATCCCTCATGACACATGGAGAGTTACAGCAGGACCAGTGGACCAAATCATTTGGTTCAAATGGCTCTGAGCACTATAGGACTTAACTTCTGAGGCCATCATTCCCCTAGATCTTAGAACTACTTAAACCTAACCAACCTAAGGGCATAACACACATCCATGCCCGAGGCAGGATTCGAACCTGCGACCGTAGCGGTCGCGCGGTTCCAGACTGAAGCGCCTAGAGCCGCTCGGCCACCTCGGCCGGCCCAGTGGACCAGTTCCGTGGCCTGCATGTTCCCCTGGCCTCAGTCCTTTATGTAATTCTCTTAGAAGAATTAGGAGCCTTGATCGACGTATAAATGATGCAAATATACGAGATCTTACAACAACCGTGTTTACTAACAAGGTTAGCTCACGTGAAACGTATTGTATACTATATCTAGATGTAAATACAGTAATTAAATTCATAAATTTAAATCAGTGCATTAATGAAAAATAATGTGAGGAATGAAAAAGTGCTGTTTAAATGTCTAAAATAGTTACACAGCTTTAAACACACACACTACGACAGTAACCACTGAATAAACGCAATGATGGAAAAAAGAGAAGAAACACTGAAATGACTTCATTACGAGGGTTCATCACAGCATCATTTGTTAATCTTTTGGGGCGACTTCCAAAACAGCGAACAGTATAAATAATTCGTGAAACAAGATAATACATTTTGTTGCTTGCTATCGTCAACACCTTATCACAGCAAAAAAATACGCGCCCAGAATTACTT
This sequence comes from Schistocerca gregaria, assembly GCF_023897955.1. Lineage (NCBI taxonomy): Eukaryota > Metazoa > Arthropoda > Insecta > Orthoptera > Acrididae > Schistocerca > Schistocerca gregaria. Next base: position 664,818,454 of record NC_064922.1, read on the forward strand.
GGTAAGTATGGTAGTACAGTTCCATCAAGAGTGCATTTCCAACACTGCTACATTTTTAAGTGTACAGTCGCGTTCCGCCTCTCTGTTTCCTATTAATGTATCTTTCACTGTGACGTCAAGCAGTCTACGAAAGCCCAACTGAAATACAGTGAAATTAATTAATTACTAGAAGGTCAAAAGTAACTCATGTGAACTTTCCGAGATTTATACATTCTACGCCAATTAACCGTGAGTGGAAGTTACAAATGGCGTACGATTAAGAAAAAGGAAGCGTTCCACGGCGCACCTGACGGAAACCTTGTACCCCTCTTTTCTAAGAAACCTGAATCTCTTATTAATTTGTCCATTTTCAGAGAACGTGCTGCTTCCATAGTTGCTTGTTTAATTAATGACCCGGAATAACGGATGTCACAGCACGGTCGTTGATGAAATTTATAATTTCGCCATGTCTAAACGAAATCGAGGCGCTACATTAAAAAAATAAAATCGTATCGCTTCCTTTCTATGGTAAGGTTCTACAGAGACTCAGTAGTATGTTAAAAAAAAAGTACACATCGTATTTAAATCTCAACTTCCACATATACATAATCTACTGTTCTGATTATAAGGCTAGCTAAGAGGCGCATTTTTTAAAGTAAGTACCGTAATTTTACACGAAGGCCTGTACTTAAACCTACGTTTCCACGTAATTCCCACCAATATTAAGGCAATTACTACATCGCACAGCCAGCTTTGGCAACCATCCTTGTGGGAAACCTGCCGCTTGAGCATAACTCTCGATAATTTGAACGTTCTCTAACAACTGCATAAAGCACACTTCTTGACACTTGAGGAAACTCATTACGTAACATCCAACTCATAACGCGTCTATTCTCTCTCATTCTTTTATCTATTTTCTGCACCAAATCGTCAGTAATGACTGAAGGTCGCCCACTTAGTTCCGCATCATGCACATTCGTACTGCCATCTTTAAATGCTCTCACCCATTTCTGTAGCATCCCATCGCTCATAAGTCTCATGAAATGTGCTTTATGCAGTTTTTACAGAACGTTTAAATTACCGAAAGTTATATTCAAGTGGCAGATTTCTACGAGAATGGTATCCAAAACTGGTTGTACGATACGATAAGCCCACAAGCTACGCTGGAGTACTTAGCTTTACACTCAACTTGGATGCTATATCCACGGAAACTGCGTTATCCTTTTAATAAATAGAAGAATAATTTTTAACCTTTCACGTGTAGAACAAGCAATTTAGAGTTTTCGAATATGTCTAGACATAAATCCTTTTAATGCTAAAGCTGACAGTACTTTTAATGTATTGAATTGTGCAGTTTTTGTTACCTTGTCACGCTCACTTTTCTCACGATGTCATTAGGTACATAAGTTTGTAATCCATCTGACTTGTACTTTATCATCTGACGTCACTCATCTACAGAACAATGTAAGTTTTATGCTCTCTCCGTAATTATATTGCACTTTTTCATCTTTTATTATATGCAATATGTATTTACTACATTTTAGCAATTTTCAGAACCACTTGAAAGTGGCCTAAGGTGTAAACCGAAATCGGTAGTGGACTCAGTCAAGTAACAACAGCAACTGAGGTGGTTTTCACTGATTCACTTTAGTCTTGTCATAGCACACCCGGGCGACGTCTTTCTGTTACGCAAAACAGTAACTACTTCTTTTCGAATGTTCTATGCTTCCAGCAACGAAACAGTGCCACCAACTGAGGCTTGGGAAGACGAATTCTAAAACTCAGAAAGTCTTTTCCTTATTCCACAGAATCAAAATAAAATTAGTTGTGCACAAATACTTACGTTCGTTCTCACGGAACTAAAAGAATAGGATAACAAAAGATGACACTAAAATGAAGATAATTTAACCATGATCCCAATACAAGGGAAGGCTGATATTCTGCAAACCTAATAATGTCTTCCAATTTTTCACAAAATCCAAGCTCGATGGAGTGAGTGAGAGCTGCCCGCTGTGACAGAGCGGTTCTAGGCGCTTCAGTCTGGAACCGCGCAACCGCTACGGTTGCAGGTTGGAATCCTGCCTCGGGATGGATGTGTGTGCAGTCCTTAGCCATAGCGCTCAGAGCCCTTTGAACCATTTGATGGAGTGATATTTACCGCGTTATCAATTCATATCCGTTTCTACCATACAAAAGTTTTGGTTATGAAGAAAAGATATTTGTCTAGTTACAGAGAACGTTTCAAGCATCAGTTTTTTGAATGGCAATTATTTACGTTTCAAACTGTCATTTAAATAGTAAACACATACTTTTCTTTGACATATTGACAGCTGAAGATTGCCAGCTAGGACTTGTTACACTTCAGACAAATACGCAGTCCTTTGAATGTGATGGTATATCCGTGAACTTACGTGGCAAACAATTTCGCGAGAGAAGAAAGCTGTCAGCACAATGCTTCGATAGAAATAAGACAGGGTTCTCTTCAGATATAGCTACGCTGAAACATTAATAAAAACGTACACAGACATGAAAACAAAGTAATTATAAACTTAACGAGCAGTAGCGTACTAAAAGATTTCCTCGAAAGTACGATGTGGTGTGGCAGGAAAAAGTGGTTTTCGATATACATTACATTTTATGTGGAAACAGACGGTATGAAATCCAAATATTCTATTATTATTCGTGGCATAAACAAAAGAAAGAGGAAAAAATCGGATTCGTGATTCACATATGCACGCCATAAACAACAAGCAGGGCCACACATTAACTTTTATGTTGCGACAGAAGCGCTACAGTTGCCGGGGGACGCAATATGGATATCGATACGCTTATCAGAGAGTGCAGCGAGTGTATATGGCGGACAAATACAGGAAGCCTGTCGTGCTAACGCTACATGTTGTGGCATAAAAGCACAGTGTTTATCAAAGACTGAGTTAAGCTATCATTATACCCACATTGTCTCTAATCGCCGCATTAATATTATGTGCACCACTATCGACCTACAAAGTTCATATTTGACGGAAACACACACTCAGAGACACATAGATTTTGATACTACCTTTACGTCTTGCAAAATTTATTTAGTTACTATTTGTTTTTTTCTCAAAGTTTCCACCTTTATGAATAGAATTGGTGTTAAAACTACTGCATGATCTTTTTGCCGATGCGTTACACAATTTTCAGAACGACGACACGTTACCGTAAACGAAGAACCTTACATGAAGTTTGGTACTGGACTAGCCCTTTAACTGCTCTGGACGTGTCAACATGCGCGCCTTTGTAAAGGGCTAGACAGTGTAGTAGTTAAGGCACTGGACTGTTGCACGGGACGAATCTCAATCCCATTAACTTTCATTTAGACTTTATGGTGTTCCTGAAACTACTACACGAAGACTGAAACTGTCCCTTACGTAAGAAACTCGGTCGATGCCGTCACTAACCTTAACAAATTAACAAAGCGCTCCGTACCTAATATAAATACTACCCTTTACGGTGCATGGAATTTCTTTCCTTCTTCAAAACATTTAACAAAACATCAAATTGAATGATTCAGTACAAGAGTAGACAGGCGTAAGAGAAAGACGACATGTCAGTTTACAACGAATTATGAACAAAAGCAAAGTTTGCTCCGAAATCACATTCAACCAAGAATATCTACTAGTAAAGTTTCATTCGCTATACAGCTGAAGTCGGGTAAGAAGAGAAGAAACGTGACGTCTTCGCTGTCAATGCTCTTACGAGGAGACCACGGCAAGTGTCATAACTTGATTTCCCAGAAACTTCGTTCACTGGAATTTGCGGTCAAAATAAGCGAACACGCATCTCGGCTTATCCGCAGATACTCGCCCGGGTCTAAGAAAACTACTGTCAAAATTTTAGCGAGTAAGTAGTTCAACTGGACTGTGGTACAGTGTCTAAACGTCGCAGCTTCACACTTTGTCATCCCGTGATCAAAACCCAATTGTTATTTTTATTTTTGTTTTTCATTGAACTTCCCATGTCCGTAGAGGATTACTTCACGAATGTATAATGAAATAACGTTGTTCTTACCCCGTTCTACTAAATGCATATCTGGTGAAAGAATTTAGAAAAAGCACAAATAAATGGATGATAAAACTGTTTTAAATTATTTTGTGTGAAAATCCTGTGTGTATCTTGATTCATAATTAACTGTAAGCGCCAGTTTTGGTAAAATTGATCTATTATTCGCAGTTTACCGCAACATAATTGCTAACGCGTGAAATCTTCAGCAGTGTTCACAACGTTTTTTCCCGAGTGATGTTCTTACGCACAAATGACACTGCGGCGAACCCGCGTTCGTGCGATGCTCGTCGTATTCGGAATTTTTGTGTTTCCAGTGTTTCTTCGATCGGTATCATCCCAGGCAGTGCCCCAAGTCTTTCTGTAGAATAAATATAAGAATAAAATATAAGAATTGATATAACAATGAAATCAAAGAATATTAGCATTAAAAAAACGGTAAGCCTTGAAAAACCACACGCACAGATAATTTTGTATGGCATTTATTATGAAACACAGTGGAAATTTTACTATAACACGCTCGTATCTCCTAGCGTGATAAGGAATAGTCGTGCAGTAGCCTTCTGCTGACATAGATAGGTAAATGAAAAATGAAATAAAAACATTAAGTGGGCTTAACAGGGCGCAAAAGTGAGAGACCCTGACGCCAACCACTTTCTCACCATTTCGGCCAAGATTATCGCGTCTTAAGAAGCATCAAAATTACAGTGAACACTTTGTCCGTTATTTCGTCAGAAATGGTCGAGTACCTACGGGTAAGTGGAGACACGTATTTCCTTATTCTGGCTCCTCTTCAACTGAGCGAAGTTTTGGGAAATCGGGATATGGCACTTGCCGTGTTCCCCTCGTTAGCGGTCTCTTCAGCGTTGTGACAGGTGGACTCGTGGGACACCATCCGATGTCATCAATACTGTCAGACCAATTGCGATGAGTTCGGTCTGCCATCACTCAGCGTTACAATTCACGTTTTCTGTCGACAGGGCGGGCGGCCCAGCGGCAGGAGCTCGCCATTGTAGCTGAGACGCCCTGTATAGTAACTGAGTCATGCCTTCGGACACGGATTGTTCTTGACAAATTCTTCTAAGTTTGTTAGACACGCGAATGGGGCGTGGAAAGAATGACTATCGGTAAGCCTTTGTATTAACTCTAATTTGGGTAGGGAGTTAAAAACAATGGGGTACAATGGACGGGCAGCTCCTCGTAACCCATATATTGCTGCAGACAGTGCTAAGCGACCCTTGAGATGGTGTGAAGAGCGAAGCCACTGGACAATGGATGACTGCAAACGAGTGTTTTGGTATGATGATTCACACTACACACTGTGGCAATCCGATCGAAGGGTTTAGGTTTGGCGGAAGTCTGGGTATCTTTACCTGCCATCGCTGGTAGTGTCAGCAATGAAGAACAGTAGAGGTGGTTTTACGGTATTGGGAAGTGTTTTTCGTGGCTGGAGTGTGGTTCCTCTATTGCGCTCAAGAAAACGTTAAATGCGGAAGGATACGAACACATTTTACAGCACTGTGTACTTCGTACAGCAGAGGAACAATCGGCGATGATGACTGACTGTATCAGCACGACAACGCGCCTTGTCATAAAGCAGTATTTGTGAGTCAATGAACTGTGGACACTAGCACTCCTGAAAGACTAACCTGCCCAGGGCCCCGACCTGAAACCAATCGAACACCTTCGGGTCGTGTTAGAACGTCGATTACGTACCAGACCCCAGCGTCCGTCACCACTACTTTCTCTGGTTTCGGCTCTTGCGGACGAAAGGCTGCATTTCCTCCACAGACATTCGACAATGTCGCCAGCAAAGTTCCAATAGTCATAAGGGCGAAGGGTGGACGCACCAAATATTAATATCCACTAACAGGTGTCCAGAATTCGTCACCCTTCTGGCAGCTTTAGACGTTCACATAACAGGAGCGCTCAAGCTATTCTGCACATGCAGTTAGAACTGTGTGTTTAGAATTTATCCGCTGTGCTCTTCAGACCAGAAGTTAGTGTAACCGTTTACGATGTGTGTGTTCGACATGCGACTATAATCGAATGCGTGCGGTAAAAACTGACTACGTAAACGCAGTACGACTGGAGATAATATCCACTAATTGTTCTGTCCTATTATCTGAACCTGACGTAGTTATTTATGAAGTTACCACAAACGGATGTATCTGATAAGAGGTTTCGATAACGAGAACACGCTTAATGAGTAACGAGTGCGACCCACCTTCCCGGTCGTTGTTGGAATTACAAGCGGCAGATCATTATCCTGGCAGACAATAAGAGAATAGGAATCGAATTCGGACGTCTGCTCCTGTATGCCCATTAATTTCTAACCTGAATCTATAGAAACATGATAACACACACTCCCAATGCTGCCTCCCCCTTTCATTAGACTCTTCAGAACGACCGGAGCGGAAAGGCTCGAGATGAAATAATTCATATTAGGACCTCGAAACAGCTCTTCTAGCTATTCGGAGCCCTTCTAGCAAATTGCGTGCAGCTCCCAGTTAGAATGGACGTTACCCGACGAACTGAAATATTAGCCGAAACTGCTGACCGCGAGGAAGAGTGGGGAACTGCGAACTCTCCCTTCCTATAGAGAGGTTATTGTTCTTGGACAAAAGGGCTATCTATCGACAGCACTGGGCCAATGAAACAGAAATATAATCATACCTGGCCCTCAACGCCAAGTATGCAAACAAATCATTAAAGGTTCCACATGACGATATCACCACGGCAATCTCTATCTTCCTTGATCTTACCAGCAAAATTGTATCTGACTAACTTGCACCATCTGGATCGAATTTATGATCTGTGATGCTCTGTTCAGCTCGCAAATGGGGGCAAATATAGGCTAAAAAAACTGAGACTTTGAAAAGAACTGGGACCCGTGCTCTTGGATCTTAATAGTAGGAGAGTGACAGTGGAAAGGAAGGAGTCCGTATTTCTGTTTCGGTCAGTTTTACTGTCTCATCAAGTTTCATCACGGCATATACTGTTCTGGTGGAGAAGAAATACTTTCTCTACTGTCCTTCGTTCAGCATTGGAATTCACGAAATTCATCTACATCTACTTGATTACTCTGCAATTCACAATTTAAGTGCTTGGCAGAGGGTTCATCGAACCACAATCATACTATTGTCTCTACCATTCCACTCCCGAACAGCGCGCGGGAAAAACGAACACCTAAACCTTTCTGTTCGAGCTCTGACTTCTCTTATTTTATTTTGATGATCATTCCTACCTATGTAGGTTGGGCTCAACAAAATATTTTCGCATTCAGAAGAGAAAGTTGGTGACTGAAATTTCGTAAATAGATCTCGCCGCGACGAAAAACGTCTTTGCTTTAATGACTTCCATCGCAACTCATATGTGCCACATTCTCTCCCCTATTACGTGATAATTCAAAACGAGCTGCCCTTTTTTGCACCCTGTCCTCCGTCAATCCCACCTGGTAAGGATCCCACACCGCGCAGCAATATTATAACAGAGGACGAACGAGTGTAGTGTAAGCTGTCTCTTTAGTGGACTTGTTGCATCTTCTAAGTGTCTTGCCAATGAAACGCAACCTTTGGCTCGCCTTCCCCACAATATTATGTATGTGGTCTTTCCAACTGAAGTTGTTCGTAATTTTAACACCCAGGAACTTATTTGAATTTACAGCCTCGAGAATTGTACTATTTATCGAGTAATCGAATTCCAACGGATTTCTTTTGGAACTCATGTGGATCACCTCACACTTTTCATTATTTAGCGTCAACTGCCAACTGCCACCTGCCACGCCATACAGCAATCTTTTCTAAATCGCTTTGCAACTGATACTGGTCTTCGGATGACCATACTAGACGGTAAATTACAGCATCATCTGCGAACAACCTAAGAGAACTGCTCAGATTGTCACCCAGATCATTTATATAGATCAGGAACAGCAGAGGCCCCAAGACGTTTCCCTGGGGAACACCTGGTATCACTTCAGTTTTACTCGATGATTTGCCGTCTATTACTACGAACTGCGACCTTTCTGACAGAAAATCACGAATCCAGTCGCACAACTGAGACGATACCTCATAGGCCCGCAGCTTGATTAGAAGTCGCTTGTGAGGAACGGTGTCAAAAGCTTTCCGGAAATGTAGAAATACGGAATCAACTTGAGATCCCCTGTCGATAGCGGCCATTACTTCGTGCGACGATGGATTTAAAAAAGTTACAGATTATTATGGCAGCCCAAATTTATTCAATGCTGTACTACACTTCAAACTGACCCAGATAATGACACTATTTTTGGCCGTAGTCACCAATTCCCCGTAAACAAAGGGCGGAACGTTTTACTAACAGTTCAATTCGTCGACAACAGAAATCGGGTCATTGGTCACGGAGCCACTCGAGAACCTCCTCATAGTTTGACAGTCTCTTTCCCTCCAAAGGTTCTTTCGGCTTGCGTGGACATTGTCGTCCGTGATCGACGTCCAATCTTTCCTGATTAGCATAATCCACGTCCCTACGACCTTGGTCAAATTGTTGCCATTATTTCACTATGGGTGGACGTGACATTACGATTGGGCCATATATGGCCAGAATTTCGTGCTGAACCTGTGCAGAATTTAGACGTTTCGACCACAATAATTTTACAGTCCCACATACTTCAACTTTGGAGTAAGTTTGCAGTTGCCGCACCGTTTCACTCTCATACTGCGATGCACATGAGATGCACCTGTTATTCCTATCGCAGCAGAACTGTGTCTGCTGGAAAACGGAACATGTACTCTCTTCTGACAATATGCCATTCCTGTTGTGTTATAGTCTTAGCGTGCGACGATATGTATAACTTACATTCTGAGGTCCGTACGTATTTTTCCTAGCTATCAAGTTCCTTCCAAGTATTTCTGATGAATCGTTGTTATAATCTGTTAACAGTTAGTATGTGTTCTGTATGTACTACTAATGTAACATGGTCCTAGCTGGATGGTACATACATCAAATGCCAATAAAATAAAACGAAAAAAGAGGTTTGAAAAGCACCAAGAATTCTTCTGATTCACTGCTAGTCTATTTGAATCTCCTGACACGGCCGTTCTTGGCAATACCATCTCAATATTTTTTTTCCCCCAAATGAACCCTCTAATGAAATTCAATCGCAAACAAGCAGTGGGACATAACAGATTCTGGCATTTACTAACATTTGTTACGGTACTCCGATTTAAAGACACTGCTAGCTACTTAGCAAAAAAGAGAGCCGATTTTACTAGGCTACCAGCTGCTTACCAGTATCTGAAGTGCAGAAGGTGTTTTAGAGCGTACTCCGTAATTGTACGAATTCTACCGTCACAGACAACAACTGGAAAACAAAAGTCCACGTTTGTGCAGCTTTTACTATTTCTTCTGTCGTATCGCCTGGCGTGGGGACACGCACATGAAGGATCATCATGCTGATAAAACGTGCCGCTGCAAAGACCCCTCCGCTGTGTGTCCAACGCAACTAATCTTCTTCTTCGAATGTTACATTACTCAGCTGTTTGTAGCTTTTCATCGACTCCTTGTCGTGCTTGCATTGAAGGCTATGTGAGAGATTATATCATGGATCTATCATTACATCAGCCACTTAAGATTTGGCATTTTTTTTCGGAAAATTTCTTCAGTTTGAGTTCAAGAGAGGGGTAACAGCAGGCGAAGACAGTCTGAAACATTTGCGCCGTATATACGGATAATGCCACGGGACAGAGCACGGTAAGAAATTAATTTTCTCGTTTTAAGAAGGACAGTTTTGACATCAGCGACTCTCAACGTTCAGGAAGATCTGAAGGATTTGAAGAATATCGTTTAAACGCATTAATCCACAGTGATCAAAGTCGTCGTACTCGAGAACTAGCAAATGTTATGATCTGTGATCATTCCACCAAGGTGCGACATTTTCATGAAATGGGGGAGGTTCGAAAATCGAGTGTATGGGTACCACACGCTCTAAGGCAAGGTCAAAAAAATCAGCAGGTGGCCATATGTGCATCTCTGCTTCCTCGTCATCAATTATCTCGTGAAGACCACCTACATTTTCTACCCTGTATCGTTACTAATGGAGACAAATAGTGTCTTTATGCTACCTTAAGGAAAAGAAAATAATGACTGAGCCAAAACAAAGCAGCAGCTTTCCGTGCAGAGACCTGGCGCATCTACAAAAGATAATGTTATGCATCTGGTGGAAGGTGTAACCATCACTACTGACATTTATTATCACCAACTGAGACGTCTCCAGACAAAATCCAAGAACAGCTGCCAGTACAGCACTCGAGAACGTTAGGACACAACAAAAATCTGCACATAAACAACGATGTTATAGGCTCGATGTGATGAGGCGGGCCCAAAGCAGAAAACCATTAACAGTAATGTCTGTTTGATCGCCTAATTCATTATTTATCAGCCTCACTTCCTCTTCGTCTTAGGGGTATAGCAGTTCTCGCCAAAAAGAATTCTTGACATTTCCAGGAAATTTTGCAGTATTAAAAGACGTTAAAATGAAGAATTAAATACATAAAATACACCGACGGAAAAAAATCACAACACCAACGAAGAGTTGTAAGATATAAACGAAAGCTGGTATGCGTGTTTCTACATCTGAAAGATTATGGCTATTCAAAATTCGCACCAGTGGCGTAAGAGTAGCGCTAGTTGCGCCACTACGACGATGCGAATCAAGTTTGCTTTAAATACACGCTATAACGATGGCGAGTGTTAGTTATCTTTGCGATTGGTCGTGGTATATTCATGCTGGTGAAGAATGCCTTTAAGGCGGCAAAGACGCCATTATCAACAACCTTGTGAGTTTGAACGAAGTCGGGCTAGCAGAAGCTCGATTTCCCTTCTGCGATATTGCAGAAAGATTCGGCACCAATGTAGCCACTGTACATGACTGCTGGCAGCAATGGTCAGGAGAATGTGCGGTAGCAAGAAGACCGGGCTGCGGATCGCCACGTGGCGCTACCGAGAAGGAAGACCTTCGTGTTCGGCATATGACTCTGGACACGGTACTGAACCTACAGCAGTTGGCACCACAGCGACGGTACGAACTGTTACACATCGGTTAGTTCAAAGACGGCTGCGAGCCAGGTGCCCTATGCATTCCATTGACCACCAGCCCACCGACATTAGCCAGTTCTGTGGTGTCAAGCGAGAGCTCATTGGAGGGCACGGTGGAAGTCTGTTTCGTTTTCCGATGCAAGCTGGTCGTGTTTCGGCCCCAGTTGTGGTGGTAGGTACCATTGGAATAAACTGCTGAGGTCTATGAGCTTACACACTATTTAATCTACTTTAAACTATCTTACGCTAAGGACAACAGAGACACCCATGCCCGAGGGAGGACTCGAACCTACGACGGGGGGAGCCGCGCGAACCGTGACAAGGAGCGTAAGACCTCGTGGTCACCACGCGCGGCGAGTGCCAGTGATGGCTGTGTGTTGGTTAGATGGAGGCGAGTTGAGGGTGTGGAACCAAACTGTCTGCGTGGTAGACACTATGGGCCTGCACCTGCAGTTATGGTCTGGGGTGCGGTTTCGTATGACAGAAGGAGCGCTCTCGTGATCATCCCATGCACCCTGGCTGCACATCTGGACGTCAATCTGGTGATTCGACCTATTGTGCTGCCGTTCATGAACAGCATTCCAGGGGGTGTCTTCCAACAGGATAACGCTGTTCCACACACCGCTGTTATAACTCAACATGCTGCACAGAGTGCCGATATGTCCGTTGGTCTCGTCAATCACCAGATCCGTCTCGAATGGAGCACGTATTGGACATCATCGGACAACAAATCCAGCGTCATCCACAAGCAGCATTAATTGTCCCTGTATTGACCGATCAAGTGCAACAGGCATGGAACTCCATGCTGCAAACTGAAATCTGGTCGTGTATGACACCTTGCCTTTAACATCGTGGCGTGTTACACCGGTTATTACTGCACCAACATTTCACATTTGAAATGACTTATCTGGTGCTTGTATTAACCTGTGATCTTGTAATATTAATCACTTGAATATCTTAGCTAGACAAACGTATTCCCGTAATTTCATTACTCTACATTAATTGCTTTTTGGTGTTGCAATTTTTTTTCCCCATTAGTGTATGTTGACGAATTTGGCGATGTTCAAGATGAGACAGCTGTGCACTGCTGGTAAATAAATAACTACTTCTGGAACATGGACAGGGATTGATTAATAGGTAGGTGGCACGTGAAAGTGATGTGAACAATGCAATAGTAAAGTTTCGAGAAACATACTGTCTTGTAATAATGTGTATGTGTGTGTGTGTGTGTGTGTGTGCGCGCGCTATATTTCGGTGACAGTATTGTTTCCACATAAACGATGCAACTACTACTCGGGCAGGTCCTGTTGAAAACTGTTAATTCCGATACGAACTTACGACCTCCTGATTATTGAGTGGTACTTAAAAATTATGCGACAGAATATTACGTGACAGTAGATGTCTTTTTTGTGTTGAAACGCGTTCCTTGTATAACAAAAAACCCTCGTTTGTAATATAGTAGTAATCTTTGAGAAATGCACAATAATTCTTCATTGTCACCGCTATATGAATAGCAGGTGCTTGGAAAGGACTGCTGTTCGTAAACTCCCGGTCAAATAATATCTCAGCAGTCACAGTCAGCTGTTATGGTAATATCAACATACACATAATCGCATTCTGCAGTTCCACAAGTGAACGACGCTGACGCGTTATGCAGCCGCCATAAAAGCCAGTAGTTTCTTATCTGTTGACGACACTGGAACGCACGCAAGTGGCGGAGAGTGGTACGACGGGAGGAATTACTCGTTCCCAGACGCAACGCACTCCGAACACAGCCGAGATCCGGCAGACGGTCGTTATACCTCGCGCGCGAGTCGTGAAACTTCCGACCGCAGATGTGTCTGAGGAATGCGGTGCATGACAGGGGAGCGGTTGTTATCTGATAATAAGGTCAGGGAGAGTTGCGACGCGCGAGGGGGGCTCGTAAAACGCGGCGTTCATTACGCTGTAAAATACGTGCTCGCGAGAGTTTAGCAGAGCGCGCGGCGCGGCGCTGCAGCCTTGACGACCCAGCAGTCGGCGTCGGCGGCGGTGGCGGCGGCGGCGCCGGCCTGTGTGCCGAGGAGAGCAAACGGGCGGCACAATCGCGCCACTGCGCGCCGCTTTAATTAGCCGGCTGCATGATTCCGGCGGCAAATATTTAGACAGATAATTAATAACAATCCAGTTACAACAAAGCGTTAACGAGCCGGGCCGGCCCCGCGGCGCCGCGCCTTGCATCCCGGAGTCAGGGCAGCCGGCGGTCTGCAGCCGAGGCGTCGGCCGGCGTCCGCGCCGGCAGGCTGCTCGCGTCGGTCTCGCCTACACTGACTGACACACGGTGTACGTCAAACGCAGACGCCCATCACGGGTTGGTTTCTGTCTGCGTAGATCGCGCACTCCATGGGAGACAACAAGCTTCTCTAAAAGAATCAGAGGGGATTCAAGTCATCAAATGGTTCTATGATATCGCCGTAATTTGTACAGGAGGTATAGGAACGGACACACATGAAAATACAGGCGCTTCTCCCTGAGATAGTGTCAAAAGTGTTGAGCAAGGGCGGCAATGACAGTAAACGATGTTCGTTGTTTATACACAAGAAGACGTGCTACAGACGCGAAATTTAACCGACAGCAAGAAGATGCTGTGATATGCAAATGATTAGCTTTTCAGAGCATTCGCCGGCCGCGGTGGTCTAGCGGTTCTAGGCGCTCAGTCAGGAACCGCGCGACTGCTGCGGTCGCAGGTTCGAATCCGTCCGCGGGCATGTATGTGTGTGATGTCCTTAGGTTACTTAGGTTTAAGTAGTTCTAAGTTCTAGGGGACTTAGGACCACAGATATTGAGTCCCATAGTGCTCAGAGCCATTTGAACAATTTGAATCAGAGCATTCACACAAGGTTGGCGCCGGTGGCGACACCTACAACGTGCTGACATGGGGAAAGTTTCCAACCGAGTTCTCATACCCAAACGGCAGTTGACGGCGTTGCCTGGTGAAGCGTTGTTGTGACAGATCGTGTAAGGAGGAGAAATACGTACCATCACGTTTCCGACTTTGATAAAGGTCGGATTGTAGTCCATCGCGACTGCGGTTTATCGTATCGCGACATTTGCTACTCGCATTGGTCGAGATCCAATGACTGTTAGCAGAATATGGAATCGATCGGTTCAGGAGGGTAATACGGAACGACGTGCTGGATCCCAACGGCCTCGTGTCACTAGCGGTCGAGATGACAGGCATCTTGTCCGCATGGCTGTAACGGATAGTGCAGCCACGTCTCGATTCCTGCATCAACAGATGAGGACGTTTGAAAGACAACAGCCATGTGCACGGACAGTTCGACGACGTTTGCAGCAGCATGGAATGTCAGCTCGGAGACCATGGCTGCGGTTACCCTTGACGCTGCATCAGAGACAGGAGCGGCTGCCATGGTGTACTCAACGACGAACCTGGGTGCACGAATGGCAAAACGTCGTTTTTTCGGATGAATCCAGGTTCTGTTTACAGCATCATGGTGGTGGCATCCGTGTTTGCCGACATCGCGGTGAACGCACATTGGAAGAGTATATTCGTCATCGCCATACTGGCGTATCACCCGCCGTGATGATATGGGGTGCCATTGGTTACATGTCTCGGTCACCTCTTGTTCGCATTGACGCCACTTTGAAGAGTGGACATTACATTTCAGATGTGTTACGACTCGTGGCTCTACCCTTCATTCGATCCCTGCGAAACCCTACATTTCAGCAAGATAATGCACGATCGCATGTTGCAGGTCCTCTAAGGGCATTTCTGGATACAGAAAATGTTCGGCTGCTGCCCTGGCCAGCTCATTCTCCAGATCTCTGACCAACTGAAAACGTCTGTCAATGGTGGCCGAGCAAATGGCTGGTCACAATACACCAGTCACTTCTCTTGATGAACAGTGGTATCGTGTTGAAGCTGAATGTTCAGCTGTACCTGTACACGCCATCCAAACTCTGCTTGACTCAATGTCCAGGCGTATCAAGGCCGTTATTACGGCCAGAGGTGGTTGTTCTGGGTACTGACTTCTCAGGATCTATGCACCCAAATTGGGTGAAAATGTAATCACAAGTCAGTTCTAGTATAATATATTTGCCCAATGAATACCCGTTTACCATCTGCATTTCTTCTTGCTGTAGCAATTTTAATAGCCAGTAGTGTATGCCATAACAGTCAGCAGTTGTAACCACTGATTCAAGCAGTTTGGTTACTGCGTCCGTTATTACACGAACTGGTGTTCGTTATAGACCGGAAATGTTTGGCAGGCATGTGAAATTGTTTTTAGGGTTCCGTACCTCAATCGAAGCCCTTAAAAGATCATTTTGTTCACTGTCTGTCTGATGTCTGTCTGTCCGACTGTTAAAAGTACTTTTCCTCAGGAACGGCTTCACGCTTTAAGTTGAAATTCATATCATATACTAAAGTGCATAGGCTCTTGACGTTGTAAATGTAAGTTTCTAAGCCACTGATATCACAACATACCGCCTTTTATGTCACACATTTTGATACTCGCGAACTCATTCGTCAAAATCTATTACTTCCTGTTGACCTAGAATCATGAAATTTGCCTAGAAGCACGGCTTCACAGAACAAGTAAAGGAAAAAATCTGGAAGTTGTTAATCTCTAATTATATATCATAAAAATATTTCTTTTGTTATTTGCTATCTGATGTCAAACTTGAAATTAAGACATACTCGAAAGTCTTGGACTCCCTGGGATATGTTGACAGTATCAATGTCGATAACAGGCAAAAATAGTTGAGGCTCTCGATTCCCGGAATGGATGAACTGTCTACGTTTGTACAGGAAACTCGGTATGTAGGTCCTACTCGTAACTGGTCACTTTTATTTTCCACGTCCATATGGTTAGTTTAAAAGAATTTCTTGCTGTTATCCGGAAAAGCAGGATCCTAAGATACGTTTAAAAGCACAAATTTAGTTACACGCGCCTTCCTTTAAATTACGAAGGTTGGAATTCGAATAGTAGCAACTATTCATTTACAACTCACACAAAATAGACATCTGTTTCGCAGTATTATTATGCTTCACAGTCGTCACAGTATGGTATACAGTCCGCTGTGTCTATAGTGCGAGTGCAGCTGTCTACTGCCCAACGAATCTCTGTAACGGTTCAGAAGCTAACGCCATGAAGTGCTTCCTGCAATTTAAGAATCAAGTTGAAGTTACAAGGGGAGTGTAGCGTGTAGTATTGCACTTCTGGGTCCCATCGATCGAACAAATTATTCACAACTTGGGCCATATGCGCCCGAGTATTGTTCTGCAAAATGACGAGCGGGCCCTGTGGAAAGTCTCCCCGCTTCTTTCCGTAAGTTGCTCGTTTTTGGAGCAAAGCCCGCGACCAGCTTAGACAAAGACACTTTTTGCAGGAATGACGTCTGGTGGTGTTGCGGGCGCGTGACGCGTTAACGAAGGTATACAAGCAGAAACCGAGTCAAATGAGTAATGTTTCTAGCGACTACAAGTGGAGCAAACAGGGAAATCCCTATATACGTGACCTTGACAAACGGCAGTTCGTTATGGTCCGCCGCCTGAGACTGACGATCTCGAAAACGGCGAAGCTGTTCGACCGTCCGCGTGCTGCTGTCCTGAGCATCTTTTGAAGGACAGTGATACCACGGTAGGCGGCAAGGTGTTGGACGTCTACCCTCATCTCAGAACGTGGAGGTCGGCGCATTGCCCGCTCTGGAAACCAGGATAGTGCTTGATCCTTGGTAGGTATGAATGGCTCTAAGCACTATGGGGACTTACCATTTGAGGTCATCAGTCCTTCAGGCTTAGAACTACTTAAACCTAACTAACCTAAGCACATGACACACATCCATGCCCCAGGCAGGATTCGAACCTCCGACAGTAGCAGCAGCGCGGTTCCAGACTGAAGTGCCTACAACCGCTCGGTCACAGCGGCCAGGTGGTAGATGTGCCTGCACCAACGTACTCTGCCGTCATAAGTGTTTCGGAGTATGCCGATGAGGCCTGAGACTGACGATCTCGAAAACGGCGAAGCTGTTCGACCGTCCGCGTGCTGCTGTTCTGAGCATCTTTTGAAGGACTGGGATACCACGGTAGGCGGCAAGGTGTTGGACGTGCTGAGCACGGGGCCAAAGAAAACGACCGCTATGCGTTCCCTTGTTGACCCAACGACATGTCAGTTACGACTGAAGAGGGCATGGAATAATCGAGAATCGACCGTGGATCAATGGAAACGTGTTGCGTCGTCGGAGGCATCACGTATTTTTTTCACACCAGGTCAATGGTCGTGCAGGAAAAACCATCACCCAGGTAAACGTCTACTTAAAACACACACCACGACAGGGAAGCAGGCCAGTGAAGGCAATAATGTGCTATGACGGACATTCACCCTGGCATCCATGGAAACTGTGATGGTAACCGAAGGCACGATGAGAGCTGTGGACTGAGCGAACATTACTGAACACCACCTGCATCCTATCATGCTTAAGTCTCCCCCGACGGCAATGTCATCTTCCAGGAACATAACTGTCCGTCTCACAAGGCCAGAATGGTGGTACAGTGGTTTGAGGAGAATGGGTATAAACTAACTCAAGTCCAGGCCACCAAATCAGCATGATCTCAACCGCAGGGAACACATCAGGGACACTATCGGACGCCAGTTATCGCCCACAAAACACCCACCTTAACTTCTGGGTACCAAGGACTTGCCTAATCCTCGCTAGGCAGAATCGTGTTCCAAATCTGGGCCAACACACTACTAAGCAGGTGGTCGTATTACTTTGGATCATCAGTCTAACAGTGCCATCTTTCCAGTCTAATTGTGTATAATGGAGTTCTTCACAGCTAGATAGTGATCATAACGAATCGTATTTGTTGTGTGCGACAACGACCCATGGCTTCGTCGAGCTGATTTGACTCTCAGCGTAACAGCAAATTAACAGGGGATGTGGCTTCAATAAACTGTCGGAGAGTATACTCTCCATTAGACTCCTAGTTGCAGGGTCAGGGAAACTGCTTCTTACAGTTACCATTGCCAAATATGCCAGCACAATTACACATCCTTACCATACTCTCATCTAAAAAATTAAGTCTTAAGTACACTGACTATTTCCAACTGTCGTGTAAATGTCCTGATTACTAACAGTGCTAATAAGGGAATATGTGCAGCAGCAAACCTTCATACCACGCTCACGTGAAAATTGCTGAAAATTCAACGCCCGGTACGAGAACAAACTCTGATGATAAAAAATCAACAACTTAGCTGCCAACGTAGTCTGGCTTTAGACTTACTGGTGTACACCGCTACCATATCACCAACATAAAATTTATGCTTACCGATCGTGAAGTGCGTGGCGTCTTATTTGAGAATCATTAAGCGCACAGATTTACTAAACCTTCGTGTCTGTTTCAACCAAAACCACGAGAACTGTATGATCCAGAGCTTGGATGGTTGGCGACCTGGCTCTTACGGGAAAAAGTGAAATTTGTGTGGACAGGCTATTGTCAAATGTGAGCGACGCTATAGGCTCGTGAGGGAAGGATTCGTAGTCTTCGCCATAAGGAACACATAGACACAGTAAAACCATCTTTCGTGCCGGGACACGCCGCAGTGATGCTCCCGCTTCTGTATCCGGTGGATGAAGAATGCATGTGGTTTACGTGCACTTTTCTAATTTCTTCTACATTACGCACTTTACTGGCTATTACAGTCACCAATTTCTCTTTAGCTTGTCAGGGTATCATTATGAGGGTTTCTGGCCCCTTTCTCTGTAGTGGTTTGTTTATTTACCCGAGCAGTTACCTTTTTATAAAATTTTGAATTGTCTCTTTTCATATTTTACTTTTTAGATGTTTGTAGATCGCTCAACGTATCGTGTTAAAAATGTTTTCTTTGTTTTAGACGACGGTAACGTTATCATAGTGGATGTAATAACCAATTAAATGTTTTATTTATTTTGGTGTTTTTTTTATTAACGAAAAATTATTTACATAAATAAGTTTTGCCCCTAACATCATCTGTTGATGTTTTGCGGCTCGATATTTACATGTTATATTTGTAGCTGTATTGACCAACTGCTGAAAGATGACGTTAGGTCATTCTCTTCTCAAAACAAAATGAGAGAGATCGTGACGAAACAGAATGAACTACAGTTTTAATGAAATGACCGCCAGCGTCACCACAGTTTACTAATTTCAAAATATGAAGAAAGTCGGTGTGCCACGCTGAAATTATTCCAGTTTTTAAGCAATTTATTTTTCCCGAGGGGCGAGGACGAGCATTCTGAGAACATCGACAACATACACTTGTGTGGGCGAGATAAGCTGGACCTCTGTCTCACACCGTCGTAAGTTCGTATTAGTTCTGTCAGTTTCCCATCGCCAACTTCAGTCGTCACAGTTCTCTATGCTTTTAACTAATAAAATGAGATTCAAAGAGTACCTTATGTGCTTCATTACGTTACATAACGAACATAAATGTGACACAATAAGTGTCCACACCTAACAAGTTATTTTCTTCTGCGACACCTGCTGCCAATAAGTATCTTCGTTGCTTCTCGCACTCAATACAGCGGCTGTCGCTGTAACGCCACGGCCACAGCAGGGCCACCGGGAATGGATAGCAGGCGTGACAGACAGACAAACAAATGCACACCGTGTTGCCTCCTGACAGCAAAAACCGTTCTGGCAAGTGCGCATAGCCCGGCGCCGTCACGCAATAGCGGAATAAACAAATGTGCCCTCAGCACGTCACGTAGATACGCGACGGACATTCGTTCTTTTAACTGTAGGTCGTTGTGGAGGGACATTACATGTAACTGATTCAGTGCTCTGCAGGGTCACACAAATGGCCATCTTCGGCTCATGTTACACATTTACTGCAGTACTTAATTACAAGACACTCAAACAACTTTTTAAAGATCTACACGGCTCGTAAAATGTGCCAAATGGCATTACGACGGCCACTCATTCAGTTGCCTTCTTCAACTGGATGGTGTGGCCGCATAATGCGAGAATACTTGCGATGATAGAGAGGCCTACCTCTAGAGAGAAAGGCGCAGTAATTGAGAATGAAGCAGACAATATTATTAACTCATCAATAATCAAAAGAGATAGTTACGGAATATCGGCCAAGATACATGGTTAAAAAATGTTAAGCAATGACATTGGCAGAAAAGTACCAGAGATATAAAGCAAAACGCGTAAAGAAGCGAAAAGATACTGTATTACTTAACCAGGTGATAAGTCATTTGCTTCAAACAGTAAAATATTTACAAGCTACGAGTACCTCATTCTGTGACGTGAAACGGAGAGAGCAAATCCAGCAGATATCAGACTCGGACTGCTTCGAGGATTTCATTTACCGGTGCTGGGCTGACTGTAACAGGACTGTTTAGTTAACAGTGATAATATGACAGATATGGACAATGAACACGATCGTTGAAGCTAAGGCTCTGTGCATCACGAGGGTGAAAATCGTGCTTGTACGAAAGTCACCAGGCAGTCACTCATTTACAAAACTATTCATAATTCGATTAGGAAGTGCAACTAACGAATTACGAATTCTGCACCTAACGATGGTTGTCAATCAATTACACGACACGACACGTGTAGCACAGGTGTACTTCAAAACGATTTCGTGAGATAAACTAATGCACAGCATTATAAACAATGTCTGCACTTGCAGCACCAAGCATTCTTGAAATAACTTTTAGCCGAGTGTCATATTTTGGAGAGTAACAGTTTGTGCTCTTGTGAATGTTGCTGTTTAGCTGTTCTGGTGATACGTGAGTTTACCGAGGATTGTTGGAAGATTGAGTCGTGCAGTTTTAAACAAGAAACTAAACAAGCGAGCTTTGTTCGATTTTTCAGTAGGTTTTCCTGATCGAAGTCTAATTTACAATTGCATTAATATACGAGTAGTCGATGCAGGAAACAAGATGCAATAGTTGCGTGCTCCTAAAAGACATTGTCTTATGAAGCTGCTTTGAAGGGTTTCAACGTACATTACATGTTGTTGTTGTCTTCAGTCGAGAGACTGGTTTGATACTGCTCTCCGTGCTACGCTATCCTGTGCAAGCTTCATCTCCCATTACCTACTGCAACCTACTGTTTAGTGTATTCATCTCTTGGTCTCCCTCTACGATTTTTACCATCCACGCTGCCCTCCAATACTAAAATGGTGATCCCTTGATGCCTCAGAATATGTCAGAATATGTCTTATTAATCGATCCCTTCTTCTAGTCAAGTTGTGCCTCAGTTTCCTCTTCTTCCCAGTTCTATTCAGTACCTCCTGATTAGTTACGTGATCTACCCATCTAATCCTCAGCATTCTTCTGTAGCACCACATCTCGGAAGCTTCTATTCTCTTCTTGTCCAAACTATTTATCGTCCACGTTTCACGTCCACACACGGCTACACTCCATACAAATACTTTCAGAAGACTTCCTGACACTTAAATCTATACTTGATGTCTTGTCTCTTCTTCAGTAACGCTTTTTTTTGTAGTTGCCAGTTTACATTTTATATTCTTCTCGACTTTGACCGTCAGTTATTTTGTTACCCAAATAGCAAAACTCATCTACTACTTTAACTGTCTCATTTCCTAACCTAATCTCTCAGCATCAGCTGATTTAATTCGACTACATTACATTAGCCTTGTTTTGCTTATGTTGATGTTCATCTTATATCCCCCTTTCAAGACACTGTCCATTCCGTTCAACTGCTCTTCCAGATCCTTTGCTGTCTATGACAGAATTACTATGTCATCCGCAGACATCAAAGTTTTTATTTCTTCTCCATGGATTTTGATTCTTGCTCCAATTTTTTCTTTTGTTTCCTTTTCTGCTTGCTCAATATACAGATTGAATAACATCGGGGAAAGCCTGTCTCGCTCCCTTCCCAACCACTGCTTCCCTTTCATGCCCCTCGACTCTTATAACTAGCATCTGGTTTCTGTACAAATTATGAATAGTCGTAGTGTGGTTCGAATTATACAGTTTATATCTACTTTACTAATAAACTGTATAATTCGAACTGTACAAGGAAAGGAATTTAAACTACGTTATTGCTGTTTTTAACACAGCTCCCAAGGGACTGGAAAGGGTGAATCCGATTCCAGAAAACAGCTCACTATGTAACACCTCACATCGAGTGCACACACCTTGCAAATCTTTTTTCTCGTCTTTCTAATGTAGACTTTTAATTCCATATTATTTTTTATATAAATCATGTATGTTCAAAACACAAACCAAATTTTGTGTTGTTTCCAAAAGCTGATATATGCAAGAGGAAAGTGTAATGCAAAGTCAAGAGTAGAGCTTCTCGAGAACTGATCTGGTAAGGGTACAAAACACGTGAAAATGTAAGCAGCATTCATAAATGAATACGAACAGTAATACGGTGAATCTGGATACATTCGGCATCTTCACATCCCCTTACAGTAGCGACTCAAATACTGCTGTATAAAGGCACGTTGCAATTTACTGTGCACTGCTCCACCAAATCGGAGGGTAAATGAGGGAAGAGTGCCTGGTTGAAGCGTTCGGGCTTTCAGCTGGTCCACAATATCACAAAAGTCATCTCCATTTTCTCCAGCACTGTTTGTGTAAGAATAACGACTCAGCCTCTGTAATTTTATGGCAGTCCCAGGAAACTATTTGATTTTCATAAAGTTGATTTTGAAGTGCAGTTTGTGTTACGATTTTCAGTCTGCTTGTCACTGAATCATTATATTGAAAATAATTAATTAGTAGACCAAGCTTTAGGTTTTACTTGCAATTTTCTTAACTCACGTAACGCAACTCTCACTGGTTTTGTAACAACAGTAATCTCTCAGTCTGAAAAATATTTGGCCGGCCGCGGTGGTCTAGCGGTTCTAGGCGCGCAGTCCGGAACCGCGCGACTGCTACGGTCGCAGGTTCGAATCCTGCCTCGGGCATGGATGTGTGTGATGTCTTTAGGTTAGTTAGGTTTAAGTAGTTCTAAGTTCTAGGAGACTGATGACCAAATAAGTTAAGTCCCATAGTGCTCAGAGCCATTTGAAACATTTTGGAAATTATTTGATAAAGTGAGATTCCGTTAAAAGTGAATTATTAAATTTTTTTTTGAATATTTATATTTGTCTGAATTTGTTCATTTTGCAGTATTTTAATCAGTTCTGATAAAATTAGAACAGTTAAATTTTAAAAGTGAACGTTACAGTGTTGTGAGGTGATTTCACTGTCGTGTGTTAATACAATGTTGCAGCATGCGAATTTTCCAACTTGTTAGGTAAAGTGTTCTCTTTTCTCAACGTTAATTTAGGTACAAGCAGCGGAATTCTGTTTCATTATGTGCGTGTTACTATTACACACTCTTAAGCCTTTGACTACTTTAAAGGCGTTTATGTCCCACAACAGGTTATCAGCGATCCAGTGGGAATTTTTTTACCTGTTACTGCTATGTAGTAACGCCCCACTGGTAAAGTGAATCCTGCTAACGATTTACAGAATTCGTAAAATTACAGATTGCACCTTTCAGTTGTGCTGTATTCAACGTTCCCTGTTAATCCTCTATACGTCGTATTGCCGCATTGAATTATTTCGCGCCCGTAGATAGGCAATCCAATGAACTGATTAGCAAAGCGTGCTGCTGTCGCGCCTTTCCGGACAATTCACGTCAATGAATTGCATGCTCGTATTGACGTTCGCCGTGTCACAAACGCTGCCCATATTGAGGACCTGTAATGTGAGTTAAAATCCTGGAAATGTGATACTTCTCCTGTGGTGTCTGTTTTCTGTATGTCTGAAACCCGAGAGGAACTTAGGAATGACCCTCTCACTGTATTGCAAAACAGAACGGCTGCAAATTTTTTTTGTTCATATTGTACCTTCTTACTGCGATTTTCATTAAAATAACCATGCATTAATACTTTTCACTCTGAAAAAATTGGTAATTACTGTTACGGCAGCCAGTTTGTTATAACAGAATAGTTTGTCCTTATGAACTGGCGATCATGTTAGTAATTTTTTTGTTTTTCATTTTAGAATCTTGTTTTTTCGTTAGATTTTGAAACAATTATCAGATTCGTAGTGATCTGCACCAGAAATCAATTTCATTAAATATTTTGTTTAAGGTTACAAAAGGAGTGCAGTTATTTTGACAGAAATCTGCATACTTTCGCTCCTACTACTCGCTTTACTTCGGACCCGATGCTCCATTTCCGGGCCCATTAGGTTACACCATCACGCGGTCAAACGATTTACCGATCGGAGTAAAGGGGGACATCCAAGCCCTTCAGACGTCGGAAGCACACAGATAAACATCTTGAGCATACTTATATAGGAAATCTGAGGTGGCCTACGAAATTTGATCCCGTAAGTCAGAGTGTACTGGGAGAAGAGTGTTAGGCACGGATTGAGCATATATCAGACTTTTCCTATATTTTTCATCTGAACTAACCTTCGTTTATAAGTAACACAAAAGGAACTATTCATCATGAACATCACAGCTAAAAGATAGCAGCAGTGACATCGGCGGAGACTTCGTGATGAGGTGCTAATGAGACATTCTCCTATTCTATGGGACCGAGAGCGAAGACGCGAAGTCGATGACGATCCATCTGTAAAAAATTCAGCAACACAAAAGCAGAAGCGATCGAATTACACGGATTTGCCACTGTGGCGTTGGTGGCAGAGGGGAGAGAACAGGAGGAGGAAAAGGAGTAAGAAAATAGGAAAGAGGAAGGGAATGAAAGAGAAGCGGACAGAAGAAGGCTGTAGGATAGTTGGTTAAGTGGATAAGGGACGACAGGCGTGGTGAGAACACCAGTGAGAGGAGAAAGAGGAGGAGGAGGAGGAGGAGATTAGGAAGCCAAAAATGGCGAACACACGGATCGTATTGTTACTGTTTCCATACACGTTTTATCGATGAGTGTCTGCAGTCTGCACGACACCTTCCTTACTGAGTCTGCCACTGGAGTAACTTGTTTATTTCTGTAACTATCTCGCACTAACAACGAGGTCTCGACACAGTCAAGCAGCTCGTAGTTGAAGTTTTCGTCTTAATCATTCATCAAGATCTGATAACGGATCTAAGTCGATTATCGAGGCCCAATAACGCATTAAACAAATTTCTTTTGCAGAGGAGACGTGTCTCCTTCTCCGACCCCATTTTTCCAAATTAACTGCACTCAATCGTCTGCCTACATTCGCAATGTAGTTCGATATTGTGGAACTTTTAATAGTCAGGCCTAGTAACTCAATGAGCTCTCTACGATGCAATCGTCAAGTAAAATAGGCAGACACTAATATGGGCTATAAATGATATAAGCCAGGCCTGGATTCGAACCAGGGGCCGTGTCTTTGTCATGCAATACTCTAACCAACGGGGCTATGCAAAAACGACTTACTGCTCGTAGCGGATTTACGAAAGTAGGTGTTAGCTGCTGACAGACTGATGCTCTGAGACGGGCCTGGCGATGTCGTAGACACCTCGCTTTATCAGTGTAAGAATACAGACCGTAAAAGGCCAGGAATGGTATTTGAATCACGGTTCGGCACAGACTTATAAATCTGTGAAAACAGTTTACACTTAATGTAGGTTGATTCTTACTTTCTGTACGTTCTTGAAATAAAACTGCAAGTACACCAAAGACGCCCAAAGCATTTCCACTAGACGGGAGTAATTTCCCTAGTCCTCTGCAACTATGTGTAGATCACAGATTTAATTTTGTCTGCAGAATTAGTGATAACCAAGTACCAGTTACAACAGGTATCCGAAAAGACGGGAAGAGGGGCATCTACCCCTTCCTGGAATCTGGGTGATGGTGGTGGTGGTGGTGGCGGTGGTGGTGGTGGTGGTCGTCGTCGGTCCAAAAACTGATCTCTCCAGGGCAGTCCATCCTATGTAAACGTCTTCATCTTTGCACGACTACAGCCATCCGACCCTGCTTACTGTATTTCCTCAACAATTTTTGTCTACCACACTACCCTGTAACGCCAAAATGACGATTCCTTGAGGCCTCAGGAAATGTCCCATCAACCAATCTCTTCTTTTTATCAGATTATGCCATAAATTTATGTTGTCCCCAGTTAGATTTGTTACATCCTTCCTCATTAATTTATGCGATATACTCATCGAGTCTTGGAAACTGCTTTATGGACTACGCATTTATTACAGAACTCGCATCCATTTTTAGAAATCATCGTCTGTGGTGTTACTAAACCGCAAATTTAACACTGTCAAGTGCAACAGGCAACAACGTGGCTTTACGAGCATTACACAAACTGGGTTTGTGTGGTTGTCAGGCTGTTCATAATAAATTATACCGTGTCCCTGGCGGGACAGCAGTTACGGCGCTGCTTTACAGTCATAACCGATGTGAAACTTTACAGAACATTGCGAAATAGCGTATTCAATCTTTTCAACACAGTGCTACATGGAATCATTTATCTAATAATTGTGTTGTCCGGCTGACATGACTTCTCAATAATCTGTGGAACTGTGGTCCGAAGACCATCTTACTTTAGTCCTCATTTGTTAAGAGTAGGTCAACTTTTATGAACCCATTTAACATTAAGAAACAAAAGTCATGAAAATATAATAATAAAGCCATTAACTTGATGTGAACTTTTTTAAACAAAAAAAAACTGTATACAGCATCAAAGTTTAACAAGCATTTTATAAGATTTTTTCTGCTTCTCCAATTTGAAGAGTATCGGTCAATAACATTTTTGTTCGTTATTTTACGTGGTATCGAATAGGATTTTTTAAATGGACGTGCTTCTTTTCTTTATTTCAGATTTTTAACTTTTACTAACAACCTGATATTGATAGTATATAAACAAAAATATCTTTTGCAAATATTTTTTACCTTTATTTTTTAACATGTTGTGTACAATGGGTTTAATAAAATGACGATGTAATTTTAGATTGTTAAATCAAGTGGGTGGCATCAATATTCGTGTTGCAAATATCAATATAATTTTCGCATACTACTGAAATATGCTTACCTTAAATTAAGTTCGTAATCAGTTGTACACAAAATGACAGTCTTACACTCTTTCCCCTTCTTGGATAAATGATTGCCCCTTACCATAGCTATGTCTTAATGAGGCTTGCATATGAAATGAGGTTCATAGCTGTCTATTGCATTTT
Organism: Schistocerca gregaria; assembly: GCF_023897955.1. Taxonomy (NCBI): domain Eukaryota; kingdom Metazoa; phylum Arthropoda; class Insecta; order Orthoptera; family Acrididae; genus Schistocerca; species Schistocerca gregaria. The sequence goes on from NC_064922.1 coordinate 664,845,677, forward strand.
AGCGCCGCAGGGCTAGCTTGGGAAAGCGAAAGATAAGTTTTGCTTCACGACAACGCACCGGATCTATTACAAATATCTGTTACTATCTGGCTAAAATTACGCATCTTAACGCTCACTACTATTTAAACTTGAACCCAAGTTCTTTCGTTCTTCTTAAAGCCAGAATAGCACCGAAAAGTCAGTTTCCCCAGCTGTGGGCGACTGATGAAAATACACCACCTGTGCGCTGCCTTCAAACACGCGACGCAGGAAATTATTCTAAAATTGGTGGCGTGTCCAATGCTCTACACTGCGAATCGATCGAAGTATTTTTAAGAACCGAATTTCGACAGTTTTTATCCTTCCAGAATTCCGATATTTTTAAAACACCTCACAAGCAGTTGGTATAGTAGGAGTGGTGTAAACATCAGGACACTGGTGCTCGTTAGCTTAGCTTTCACAAAGAGCACTTATATAGCGATAATGTTGTATACAAGATCATCCCTTTAGCAATACAGTACTCACAAGACTTTACTCTCTAATATCAGCCAGACACCATTGAAGCAGGGTTTAAATTTCAGGGACTATGGTTGTCCTGAGTATATAGAATATCTTCGCATTACGGAAAACAATGTAAGGCGATTTACCCATGCCGCTTATCCAATACACTGTAGCCTAGTAAGTGAACACCGTCGTTTATTTTTATTTATTTGTTAACATTAACTTTTCGCCTGGAATCTAAGTGCTGTAGCAGGTTAAGTTACAGTAACAAGTACAACGACAAACTGAACTGATTGTAAATGAAGAACAAACTTCCTACGCCGCGATCGCAGAGTACAGACTTCTATTTTTTTCATGATGACCAGTTTAAACGGTCTTATGCTGCTATCATCTGATCTTCTGGAAGTTGATATAAAATTGTTATGTTACGTTACATGCAGTCAAAGTGTAAAAGGCACTCCACACGTTTACATATCTTGATAAAACTGGTTTGGTAAAATGCGCACTGAGCTATACGTGTGGAGTAACTTTTGTGTTGGGCCATTTAGAATATGTCCAGCACGTGTCAACAGATGTGCTATTATGTACCGTGTTTTTATGATGTAATAAGTATTTGTGAGATGTATATGAACATGGCATTTTGCACAAGGTGCTTAATGTTTTTAATGTTTTAACGATGACAAACCTTTTATAATGTGCTGATTTTTATCCACCTGACTTCTTGGCGTGAGGTTCAGTGTAAAGTGAATACGTTTTACACAAATAAGATTTTTAAGACCTGAAGATGACAGCAAAATTAGTTGAAACTTGTTGTCTTAAATAAAGAAATATTTATGCGATCTTCGCTGTTGAATAGTTTTTTGCAATTACAACAGTTCGCCCTTCAGTAGTCTCAAAATGAGAAAATTCAGTTCACGTAATGCAACACGACAATTTCATAACAAGTTCCATTAGATCAGATGATTGCAGAATAATACTTTTGAAACCGGCCATCGTGGAACAATATAAGTGTCTATTGTGCGATCACGGCGTGTGAAGTGTGCTCTTCCTTACCATTCATACACATCGTTCCACAGCAAAGCACGTGTACCGTAAAAAACATATTAATTGATTGTATATGTATTTTGATCAACGAAGTTTGGGTACTGTCTACTCATGTTAATGTATTAGTGAAGTTCAATGACGTCTTATGGTAATATATTCGTGTGATAGTGAAAATAAGTCTAGTAAGTGAAATGGAATTATTCTTTTGCAGGACAGGGCATAATGGAACAAATGTTTCGAGTCGCAGAGTCAGGTGGTGGTTCTCAAGAAGTTGCCTAACCCTTCACAGCAAGAGAACTCTTACTGCTAATCGATACAGCCACGAGAATCTTTTAATCAATATACCTATAGCGCCCGATCGACATATGTCGTGTTATCATCTGCAGTTGATAAACACTAGATTAATTCAAATTACTCAAATACCTTTTCTCAGGGACGTAAAATATTCCTTCACCTCTGATGTATGTGTACGTACTAAATGACCTCATGATCCGTGAACCTGTTGTAAACCAGGCAACTCAATTTTTATTTTTGATAGGTAATGGCAAGTCTTTAGAAGTCCATGTAAAATCGTTATTATTCTTGTACACCTTTTATAATTTGAGTAAACTTCTATATTCTGGTCATGGCCCTTGTATACGTCTGTTAAGCGTGTAATACTATATTCAGTCGCTATTTATTTGCTGAGTGTGGATAAGCAGATCAAAGATTAATACAGTAAATTATACTATTTACCAAGCTTACACACTGAAATACATTTGATTTTGTTTTTAGTATTGCAGCCGGAAACTTGTTAGCAGGAAAAATACGAACATAAATTATGGCTGCTAAGAGGAAAATAAGAGGTAATTAAAATATGTAGAGGGATGAGGATTAGTTATTTGAACGCTTTATCGTGATCGACCTGTGAACCATGTTTACATTCCAGGCTACAAACGTTGTACAGTGTTAGGACCATCTGCATCGACGACGCCTGAAACCGCCGATAGATTTCTTTACTGCTGCGCGAAATATCTCAGGTGGAATGTTGGCCACTTGCTTCGCTATGCTCATCCTTGAACTCCAACTAGTTTTAGTGTCCCGGTGGTAAATCCTGCCCTTCAGGTCACCCACACAGCGTCAAATCTGGTGATCTTTGTGGCCACGCAGTTTGGAACGATTGGCCAATGATTCGGTTTTCTCCAAAAGTGTTACGGAGTAATATAAGGCACAGCTCCATGGCGCATCAAAACAACTGAGTCCAAAGCACCTCTCTGCCGTAAAGCAGGGATCACAAGGACAGAGTTGCTTCCTATCTCGTCGTACCAGTACCGCCGCTTAGCAGTAAGTCCTGACACTTAAGGCTACCAACAACAAAAATCCTGCATGGCACAGTCTGAACAGCATACCTATAAGTTCGTTACCGCTACGGCAGATAGATTTCCGCCTAGATTGGCTCAAGCAGAGAAAATTTGATTATAACCACCATTATGACGACGTCGTCGGCATTAGAATCACAATAGTATAGATGCTAGTGATAGACTCGGCGTGTGGCGTTCGTCTAATTATTGCCACTCGAAGTGTTCTTGTCACCGTACATACCTTCATTTCTAGTCATATAAAGTAAATTAAAGTAGCTTCCTTATTCTAGTTTCAGAAGCATTTACGTAACTGACGCTTCAGTCCGAATTAACATTCCAAAGTGTAAATATCTATTCAGCGTTGCCAAAGCAGTATGACAGCAAAAGTATGGTGAACGATCACAAAGAAAGAATAGAAAAATTGTATTTTTTTTCGATAAAGCGAGAGGACACTTCTTTTACGACTAGTAACGAGCGAATTCTGCTGCACGCGTCGGCATGGTGACTAGCTGTTACTAGCATAATACTGCCAACAAACGATATACGCTCCTAGTAAAGTCTTCTGAAAGTAAACTTCAGATGCAATTGAGACGTGCAAATGAGCGACCACACGTACAACTGACCGGTTTCATAAGCGAAAGCAGCTGACAGAGGAACAGGAAATACAATGAAAGTTCAGTTACACAGTTGGCTGTTCTCATTGCAGCTCTCCTCCGCAGTATGTATGTTCGATCAACCTTACGTGTGTTCATGTTAGTTGACTATTTCGAATGCGATAAAGCTGTTCGCATTAATGCAGAATTAGGACAGAACAGAGCTGCACACCTAAGAAATTTACTTGAAAGTTGATTAATGTTACGGTGTAGCACATCTGAATACATGACACACTGTCTTTGGTAAGTAAGTAACGGATTATATTCTTTTAGGTTTTTAAATTTTATGCAATACAATAAAGTGACTACGTCGTAAAAGGCATAAAACATAAAAGACCACCACCTGACTACAACAGGTAAAACATGAGGAGGAGGAGGACGTATTAACGTGTGATGGCACTCTTCTTCTGGCGTGGAGTCTAGAATAAGCTAAGCCGACACACGACAGTGCAACATTTGTCCAGAACTGAGATTGGTCGGAGCCGAGCACAAGCAGTCACGTCGACATACTCTTATAGTACTGATGTCAATAGGTCTGCGATTCCACGCAGGTACACTAATTTCCGTGGACTCTTCACTGAGCCACTCTCACACCTTTCTTGAGCAACAGAGTGATACTTTGTGTTGCTATCTGTACAATTAACTATATTCTGAAAGAAACTACATAATTTGTCAGCAAAGGTTGAATACTAATCTAAGTACTCGCCATAGCCCCTTATTACAATGCCCCACGAAAATATGAGTTCCTCACCAAAGTTGGATCTGTAAATTTTGGCATCAGGTAAAAGACATTCTAAGCCGAATACTGGAAGATTAGCCAAGAAAGACCGTAAGTGTACGACTGCAGTAGGAAGCGTGAGACTCGTTTCTTGTTGACCCATTATAATTGCTTGAAGAAAATGAATACCGACAGCCATAATTTTATTAATTATTTTATTCGACTACTAGTTTCGGTGCCTCGTTGTTATCATCTTCAGGCTCGTGTATAAACCGACTAAATAAAGTTTACAACAGACAACAAATCTGATATCCAAGATCAGTTATCATTATTTAAAATCAATTAACCATATATATACAATACATCAGTAAAGAGTGTAAGAAGAGAGATCTAAGATATCAAGACGGGACAGTGAAACGCATGACATACAAATATTGGGAATGGAATTGTCGTGTATCCATCAACTGAATTAAAAAAAAATATTCCTTAAAATACAATACTAACATAATATTACGAAATAAAGTAAAAGTTCATACATTGTAGTAATTAGAAAAGTCTTCACTGAGAAATATGCCGAGTCATGTCGTGCAAACAATCGACTCATGCACAGCCGTCGTAGTGTAACGAAACATCCTGAAGACAGAGCATCTGTCTCAATACGTGAATATTGAAAAATAAGGAGCCGAAATAATGAAGGCATCAACATGTAAAGGGATAAGGCAAGCTAATCCTAGCAGTGTAATTGAATGGTCAAGGAATGCAATAACCGTTAAAAATAATAGAAAACCAGAAATGAACCCTGCATTTACGCCAATGTATGTCATCTGGTATGTAGGTGCGATTCACATGTCTTATTACATGTGCGTCATATCCACCAAAAAACTAAATTTTAAAAATATAACAAAAAGGTGTAAAGACACAAGAAAATATAAAACCAGAAGTTATCAACAAAGCAAACTCACAAGCTCTGTATGTTGGTGTAGAAACATAGGGGAAATGAACTCCAAAATTGAGTCACCGTTACAGTTTACAGCGACTGACAGGCTTTTTTGTTACAATAATTATCAAATTACGTTACGTAGAGATAACTACTGTAAGGGCGACTGAAGTTTAGAGTTCACTTCGCTACGTTTCTTCACCAGCGTACACAGCTTGAGAGTTTACTTTGTTGATTACTCCTGTTTTTGTATTTTCTTGCGTTTTACACCTTTTGTAATATTTTAAAAATTTAGTTTCTTGGTCGATATGACGCACGTGTAATAAGACATGTGAATAGCACCTATATTCCAAATTCACTTTTTCGATCTTAGGCTCTTTCATTGACGTAAATGCACTGTTCATTCCTGGATCTCTAGTCCTTTTAACGATTATGGCATTCCTTCACTATTCAATTACACTCCTAGGATTAGCTTCCCTTATTCCTTTACATGTTGATGCATTCATTATTTCGGTTCCTTGTTTTTCAATGTTCATGTATTGAGACAGACGCTCTGTCTTCTGGATATTTCGTTACAGTAAGACTGCTGCGCGTGATACGATTGCTTGTACGATATCACCCGGCGTATTTCTCAATGAAGACTTTTCTAATTACTACACTGTGAGTACTTATACTTTATTTCGTAATATTATGTTAGTGTTGTATTTTAAGCGACTTTTTAAATTCAGTTAACGGATACACGACAACTCCAGGTCCAATATTTGAATGTCATGCGTGTTATTTTTCCGTCTTTGTATCTGTGATCTCTCTTCTAATACTTTTTACTAATGCATATGTATGATTAATTGCTTTTAAATAATGACAACCGATGTTGCATACAAGATTTCTTGTCTACTGCGTTTTAGTCGGTTTACACAGGGGCCTGAAGGTGGTTCCAATGAGGTGCCGAAACTGTTAGTCAAAGAAAATAATTATTAAGTGTTGATGGTGTTGGGACAGCAACCAGCCACAAATTTACTTTCAGTTCTTTATTCAAAGGGTACCGTTACCGGTTTCGAATCGTTATGATTCATCTTCAGACGGTTTACATGCTTTTCTTACAACATGTGGTGCGTTTTTTTACAGATTAATTGTCCTAAAATATAAATAATATATAATTATAAGCACACCACACACAGATGGTTGCGTTAAAGATTTTAAGTGGATGTGACTTGGGTGAAATGTCGGTTCGGAGTGTTTGTTTTCATAACATTCATCCAACAGATGTGAATACATTCCCACTGCATTCTTATCGTTGCTCACATAAAATTTTCTCACTGAACACTTAAGATTTGTCACATGTTGTAAGAAAAGATGAATCATAACGATTCGAAACCGGTAACGGTACCCTTTGAATAAAGGAACTGAAAGTAAATTTGTGGCTGATTGCTGTCCCAACACCATCAACATTTGTCTTCAAATACCAGCTACGGTCTCCAACCATGTCATCATATGACAAAATTGCAATAATTAATAAAATTACGGCCGTCGGTATTCACTTTCTTCAAGTCTTTGACCAGCCGCAGACCCATTAACATGAACACAAGATGGAACTACAGAAACATTGTAACTGGGGTTAGTTTTCTACAACCAAGTCAGCTGTAAGGGCAAGACTATACTACATATTAGGAATCGTTTTCTGGGAAAATGATTGCATTTGACCTCGATGCTCTCCACCTGACACAATACATAATTAATATCACAGAAATACACAATTATTTAGAAGTACTGTAGTTAAACTCTAACGAAGTAACGACTTTCATACAAAATGTGCTACGTTGTACAGCCTACGACCATAGACATACCACTCAGTCAGACGTGCTGAGATACTAAGGTCCTCGATCGACTTGAAGTCGTTATAAGGAACAGTCATGGGGCAGTAATCTCTCACACATGACGGCGGTGTCTTTCCTATCCATATACGTTACACACACACACACACACACACACACACACACACACACACACACACAAAGAAGAGAGAGAGAGAGAGAGAGAGAGAGAGAGAGAGAGAGAGATAGAGATAGAGATAGAGATAGAGATAGAGAGAGAGAGAGAGAGAGAGAGAGAGAGAGAGAGAGAGCCGTACATAGGATGAACGAGTGCACTACCGACAAACTTTCACAAGTGGTAGTACGGACCAAAATAAAAAAAAATACGTATATCCAGTAAATAGGGGTTCTAAAATGCATACCTTAAGAGTTACGATCACTCGTTCATCCTCGCTACTGTGAAACACATCTGTTCTATCGACCAAGTCCTCGTAGCTCTTAAGGTATGCGTTTTTCGAATTTACTCGATATTTTTTATTATTCTGGTCCTATTACATGCTCCCAAAATATGGAAACAAACAGCTTGTATTAGAAGAGATGTCATTCACAGTATTGATCATGAGGAAGTGTTCACAGCTCTTAAGATATACATATTAGACTCCATGTTTACTGGATACTTTTTTCTTGTTTTGGTCGATACTGTCACCTTTGAAAGCTTATCAGCGGAGTTCTGGTTCACCCTATGTAAGTTAGTGGTAATCATTAAATATAAATTGATGAGGTACTAAGTAATTCAATGAAATTTCTAATCTAAATGCATCAAAGCAATATTTAAAACGCGTTCCATACTGGAAACGTCGCAAAAGTTTCTAACGTCAGCGTGAGGTTCTCTAGGATGTATGTACTCCTGTGTAGTTTCACAGGGTTTGTCGGTATAAGCAGTATGGAACCCCCACTTATATTTAACGTGCATACGTATACAATTCAACGCACAATAAAATGCAGCGTCGGCATAATACGTCCACTGGCTGGCGACATACTCCCGCGAGTTTGTAAAGACTTGCGCAGCATTCATAACAGAATGCTCTGTCATCCTCAGGGTGTGAGAGGGATGCAGTAATACAGTAAAGGCGCGACCACTGCAACAAAGACTCGGATCAACTCAACTGAAAAGGCGGTACGACATTTAAACAAGAATAACAGTACACGAGAGCTTTACCAAGGAAGCAACCACCACCGGCAACAACAAAAATACAAACATCGCCGCCGAATTTGCATATAAATTGCAGCACTCGGGAACACGGGTCAGCTTTAGAGAATGGGTTTAATTGGATTTAGCAATGAAAAAACGAGGCTAGCCGTGATTTACAATGCCGTGACTAGAGGTAGATGGCCAGGTGCGCAGCGCCGAGTACGGGGAAGCGCTGTTTAGACTGCACAGCCCCATGTGCGTTTTATAGAACTCTACAGGCGTACCGAACTCGTAACGCGAAAGAACAGACCGAACTAAAGGCACAGTAGGAAGCATTCTAAATCACAGGCGAATTCTCCTTCACGTGAGAAATTTACACATTCAGCACACAGTGAGTGCAGCAACAGAACTTCATGTAAATGTCTATTTCTTCGGCTCCTCTGCACTCATGCACCCTAGTACCTCGCGTTAGAGTCTTAAGTACATGTGAACTCATCAAAATCGTAACACATGCCTCACATCACTGCTTGCTTCTGCTGTCCGCCTCCGTAAAATGCTACCCTGCGCTCCGTGCACAGTCCAGTGCCCTACAGTATTTAAGAAAAGGCTGAAGCACTTCACAACGTCAACCTCATAATACACCTTTCTTACTGTTACGCTTCTTTCTCCTTTAATTTCTCCGTCGCCCACTTTTTCTTTTCTTTATTCTTCGTTACTTATCTTCTAATGCGTTTACCTTTCTTTGCCACACTCACTCTCATGTCCACTACTGCACAATTTAAACCCACGCATCTGATTTGTCTTCGTTGTTCTGTTTTTCATGAATGGAAATAACCAGTCTTTTCCTCTACTGCTACTACAGTTTCCACTTTTTATGTCATAGTTATTTCTAAATGGATTGTACAGGGTTTCCGGAAGAAAGGTTTCAATATTCACAGAGGATGTAGTACGCAACAACAGAAGGAAAAAGTTCCTATAAACCTCATATTTTCAGAGTTGTGGTCTGCTACCACTACTGTCCATGATCCCAGTGTCTCTGCGCTACTCTTCACAACATATGCCCGATATGACGGCCATCCATTGCAATGTAGCCTTTCACCCTATGACTCATGGAACCAAGCATTCGCTGGGACACCCCTGGTTGTTGTCGGATTGTGTCGCAGGCATTGAAGACGCTTTCTCGTACTGTACCGACAGCATTTATGGGGACCGCAAACATCGAGCTCTTTACATGTCCCCAAAGCCAAAAATCCACTGGGTTAGTGTCAGGAGAACTCGCGGGCCAAGGTATAGGCCTCCCCGACCAATCCTGAAAGACTCGTGTTAGGTGTCGCCTTGCCCGAAGTTAAAAATGCGCCGGTGCCCGATCATGTATGTACCACAACATTTGCAGTCGTTCATATAACAGCACATTCTCCAGCATCACAGGCAATTGGTTCCGAGGGAAGTTACGGTACCTTCCACCATTCACTGTGTTGTGTAGAACGTACAGACCTAGCAAACTTTGATACTAAATGTGGACTGGCGTAGTCTTTCTTCAAATGCAAGCGGATTGGCATCGGTCCATACGAGCGTATTAGGGTAATTTATGATACCATCCCTCGTGAATACCGCCTCATCAGAAAACACCTTCGCCGTGAAATGCAGATTATGAGCACACGTTTCGAGAAACCACTGGGAGAATTGCAATCTGGCAGCAGAGCTTGGACTCGCTTCGCATGGTAGGGATAGGTCAACCGTGGATGGAGGACTGTCCAAACAACAGATGTAGCATAACCTTCCGCTGCAGCTACACTTCGGACGCTCGTTCCAGTGTTGTCACAATGCTTGTTGTATTGATCTAATACACGCTGCTCCGTATCACGTGTGCGAGTAGTCCGAGATCTGCTACAATCCCGTGTTCGTGTGCGAGGGACCCCGTTTCCGAAAGGCGCTGGAACAAGGTACTAAATAAGCTCACGGATGGTGTACGGCGTCGTGGATATTTGGCAACATATAGTTTACAAGCCCTTAGGCTGCTTCCATCTTCTTGCCCGTAGCGAAAGACCACATCTGCCATCTCCTGTGTCGAATAATAGGCCTCCATTCTGTACGTCCAGTGACGGACACGGGAACAAATGACAATAACGCACTGCTGTGTCACAACGAACAATGCGCCATACGAACACTACAAGTACTACATGTTGCACTTAGCCGTTATCGGAAACACGCGGTGATGTGATGACAAACAAGTACAGTGGTGCCTAAGGAAAATGCATCGCACTGACAATGCTTTCACATCGGTTGTGCACATGCTGTTAACGCCGATTACACGCCGACTCGCGATAAGCCGACCGAAGAGTCCTCACTGCCCGCTGTGGTCGACTAATGCACCAGTGACAAAACGTACTTGGCCGATACAATAGATACTGCAGTACGCTGTGGAATACTGTATGTGTTCTTGTGCCTGATACCAATGCAAACATGTTGTGCTACATAAACGGGTAGTACATACACTGTTTCTTCATTTGTCTCGAACCGAAGTGCTCGATATGAAAGATACACTCCTCGTACACACGCAGGACATAATTCCGATAATATGCGGTTTACGAACAATGTTTACAGGAACTTATGTATTTCCCTTGATGCGTACTGCATCCTCTGCAAATACTGGAACCATTTTTCTGGACATCCTGTACACTGTACCTAAGATTTTCTACACCAAGATTCTCGTAATTAATGCAATACACATTATTTAGACGGCTTTTTCTTGCCTAGGTGCGCAAATACAAAAGTAACCACGTAGTAATACGCGCGGTTCCTTACTCGTAACACCACTCTCCTCGACGACGGTTCATTTTCATACTATTCTCGTGCTTTTCTCGAGCTATCTGAGGTGAAGAGACTTCGAAATGGCCAGTTTGTAAGTTTCTTGATCCCCTTTCCTTCCCAGAAATTGCGAAAGGGTCGTGCGAGCCGACCGCCCGCTTAGTTCAGGTGATATACAGAGCGCACACGATTTAATTATGCTCCTCGCGGATCCCCAAGCTCATTTCGGTCGGTGAGACCGTTCTGATTAGAGTCATGAAACTGCCTGATAACATTCAGATTGCTAGTCGATTCGCCCACTCGACCGCCAAGTATGCACAGTCCACGGTACTCCGCTTACCTCGCACCTTGTCACTAGCTGCTATCCACAGAGCCAAGTGCTGCGTTGGTCTGCACACTGGAGCTATATTCGGGAGAAGAGGTGCTAAATCCGTCGTCTCATATGGTCCGATGAACACCCTAGCTCGCTGACCGTACCGAGCCAGGGTATGACAGGAACCTGCAGTGAAGCTACAAGCCCCTTTGATAATTTTGATAATGTCCTCCGAGGACGGGGGCAAAATGTCGGGTTTCTCCAAGAAATAGACCACAGTACAAATACACCAATGTTTTAGTACTTTGTGTTCGACAATTATTAACTTCAGTGAACTACTGCACGCCGGACTCTCGAATTTAAAAATGTCTTGCAGGGGGCACTTACTGATTAATAAGCATGATCGCTACAATCTCTGAAGAGTTCAGTGTCTGCGGAGTGAGTGAAATGTGACTTATTGGTAAGGGGTTACACAAAGGATCTCAATACCTTGGGTTCGGTCCCATATCATCGGCTGGATTTTTATGTGTCACATATCATTTGTTTCACGTCCAAAATGTTTGTTGGTCTGGAAAATACCGAGTGCATGGTTCAGAGTCTCAGCTCCGAGGTCGAAGGGAGGCAAGGGTATACCGCCTGTCCCTGTTAAAGCGCTGTTGCACTGTTGTGTTCGGACCAATCTTCGAGTTAATGGCTGCTTCATTTTATTTTTAAAGAAAGCAGTCCGCTGGCGACATACATCATCTGAATGCACAGTATTACTACGTACCCAGTCGGACTCGCCAGCTGCAGAACGCGAAAAGGTCGCTTAGGTTCCTGTTTCGAAGGAAAGAAAGAACATTAGAGTTTAATGTGCCCTCAACAAAGACTCCGTTACAGACAAAGTACAAGATCGTCGATCAGAACGTGTGAGAAGGAAATCGACAGCATCCTTTCCAAACGGATCGTTAGGGCATTCGCCTTAACCGATTGATGAAAATCATGGAAAACTTAAATGTGGATGGCCAGGCGTGAATATGAACACCGCGGCTCCCAAATGGGAGTTCTCTGTTTATGTCAATACGGCACTTCGCTCAGTAGAATTCATATTCTCATGGTTTCGCTCAGTAGGACTCATATTCTCAATATTCTCATGGTTTCGATGAGTTAGTAATAGGAATACCCTAAAGGAACTTGATTTTTGAAATTACGAGAGATAGGAAGAGGGGGGGGGGGGGGGAGAGACACGGGACGAAAAGAGTGGCATGGCGCAGAGTAGAAGTGGCACGTAAACGAAGGAAGGCAGAAGAGCTTTATGCATTTTTCACAAGCAAACCTATACAGAAAGAGGAACAGAGGCGACCGGAATAATGGGAAAAAACATGTTTACTAACACATAAGAACTGTTTACTAACTGATCAATAAGTTATGACGTATTAGAGGGATGACTGCAATCAGCAGCGGAAGTCAGTAATGACGAAGAAAACACTAAGTAGAAGACGTAATCAAAACTACTGTTCTGCTCTCCGTGGGGACCATTATAAAGACGCGTCCCAGGCGTAATTATTTGCCAGAGATTGGGTGCCAGGGTTACTGAGATGGGAATTAGCCGGATCGCCTATGTAAGAGGGACTCTTGACGTGGATATAATATTAGATCCCTTATAGCAAAAGGTAAGGGTTGGAGAGTGACTCAACTACAAGTGTCTTGCGACTTCTAAATTTCTTCAGAAAACAGTTTCAACTCTTGCCCCACTTTCCTTGAAGGAGTAATACTCACGAACAGAGACGGTGACTGGTTAGCATCGTTCCGTCTGTTCTGAAATGAGACTCTCAGTATTAACTGAGCACGCACTCACTATACTACACACAGAGTTCCCCAGCTACTCGCCTATGATTTCGTTAACTGTGCTGATACTACTAGAGTTACTTCTGCTTAGCCCTGCCTGGCTGCTCTCCTGGTTCTCTCTATCCCCCTGACTTCACTCGACTACCCTGACTTGAGTTTCTCGGGGCGTCCTGTTTCGGTGTTTTGTACAGCTTTCCTCTACAGCTCCGATTGTCGCTGACGCGTCGTGGCGCCCAAGACCTCTCTACATGTACGTCTACGCCCACATAGATACTCCGCAATCCAATGTACGCCGAGTTTTTATCCTGTTCACTCACAAACAGAGCGAAAAAAAGACTAACTATATGCCTCCGTATGTCTTATCTTCGTGGTTCTCACGCGCAGCAGAATCGTTCTGTCAGCTTCAAAAGCGGGTTCCCTCTATTTTCTCAACAGTGCTTCTCGAAAAGATTATCGCCTTCCCTCGAGAGATTTCCATTTAAAGAACGTGACTGTCAAGCAGGACACCGCACTGACTCTTACTGCTCACTGTTCTTCAGTAGTTTCCCAGAGGCTGGACGGAGTGAGATAGACGTTTCTACCTAGTGTCACTAGCAAACCCCTCTCACTTTATCCCTCTAGTCCCACGCTCTCTATCCAGCCAGCAAATGCTGGCCTCACTCTTATTGTCTACATGTGTACTGAGCACACTTGAAGCTATACCAATCATTAGCACTCTGTAATGTCCTTCAATGACTCTGTGGTCACAGCGTATAGCTCGCTATACTTGGCCGCCCGGCATTCTGGAACCTGCTTGGCCTGCTGGCTGTCCTATGGAGATGGAGTTTATCGCTGAGACAGCCGGTGTTCTGTTGTACGGTTTTTTTTCACGCCTGTTTAACATGACTGTTAAAACTGTTCAAAATAATCTGTTTCTGAAATAACCGATTTGCGTATTTTTATTCCTCTCGTCTCCTGTAATAAACATAGAAATTCAGCAAAGATTTAAAATTTTGACTCTCTCAGTTTTAAGATACGTCGGGGCAAAAATATAAATTAAACAGGCAGATAAAAGAGAACTTAACCTGTTCACCGAATGCTGCTTTTCTCGGAAAGTAACAAGTGGTTAAATACTACAAAAAATTACCAGTATTCTCCTAATGATTCTAATTTTTTGAAACTCTGCTCAAAAATCATGTTGTAATCGTGGAACATACCATTGTTTGGGCATTACCAATAATCAGCGCTAAATGGTGAAAACTGAGGTTGTAGAACTCTGTTCTTCGTGTTAATTTGTTCGTTTTCAAGGGCTAAAAGCAAATAAAGGCATATTATATACACCAGTGGTACCCAGCCTTTGTTAGACCTTTACCGCTGAATGCAATTAGACATTAGCTAGTACCCCTGCCATTCCCCCTCCCTCAACCCACCGTCTGTTGCCCCTCCCCCTACCCAGATTATCACCAACTTCAGCACCCAACTAAACTGCAGAATGAAAGACTATTCTTGGAACACTTTTATTTTTTAAATGATGAAAGATGAATGGTGTGTGTGTGTGTGTGTGTGTGTGTGTGTGTGTGTGTGTGTGTGTGTGTGTCTGTGTTAGAATGAATGATGAAGGAACTCGTGGTATATTTTCAGTGATACAACTGGTTCTCAGATAAGAAAGCTAACTATCGACAGTGAGTTACAAAACATACTTCCCCTGCATTACTTCTCTCTATTGTGGCAGTTGCTTAACCTACACACTGCAACATTATTTAAAAACAACCAAGTTGAAATATGTGCACTATACTTGCCGCTCGTAAATCACTTGATTGCTCCACTCCATACTTCTTAACTGGCAGGAACTGGAAGATTCCAGAGCTCCAGGCTGTTAATGCCGTGTGTCTGACCGCAGCCAGTAATAGTAACATTTATAATAATAATAATATTAATAATACTGTGTACAGCACTATAGTAGCCGTCATGTGGTAACTGCTGTGTCGTGCAATCAATTAATTCATTTATTCGTTTCGAAGCGAGTAATGAAGTAACTTCTGGACTACCTCACGTACAGCTTGGAGAAGATATTTTCTTGAGATATTTAGCATTTGTTACGCATATGTCTCACTTTTATCACCAGCGATGTAGGGGACAAGGCACAACATTTGTGTGCAGTGGGTGAACTATGTAAGGAACCTGTAACCTCCATCGCATTAATGCTACCAGTTGAGAAATAGTAGTTATTGGTAAGTTATATAATCAATATTAGAGTTTTTCAAAACTATGATAATAGTAATGCAACAATCGAATCGTTTAGTTTTTACCCCTCAGACAAATTCATTACACCCCTCAGGGGGTAATTACCCCAAGGTTGGGAACCCCTGATGTAGACACAGCAGCAGGTCAGCTACTTTCTATTTTTATTGTATATTACGAGCGACTTGTTGTTAAGGTTTGAATTTATTATTGTTACCATGATTTCCTCCCTCTTCTATTACTTTATAGAAACGTTGAAGAAGTCTTTAATCTTTTAAAGCAAATGAAGCATTGTACTTCACTTCTACGTCACTTGGTACAAATATTCCGCCCTACGACAGATGTCCGGCGACGACAGCGAGAAAGTACCGTACAGACCAGGTGGGGGCGAGTCTTGCACACTGCACCTACACGTGTATCTCGAGCCACGACTCACGGCAACAGGGACATTATTGTCTCAGAAATGCTGTACAAATTCTTATACCATGTGTTTGTTATTAGTTTCTGTCGGTACTGTTATTAAAATAGAACTTATCGCTTTTCTCATTTTCTATAATAACGCAATATTTGAACCAATGGAAATTTTAAAAATAAGAACTACTTCTTTTTTACGAAATATTTTAGCACTGCTTCTATGGCCAATTGCTATTTCGGCTTTGTTTTTACTGTGTTATTAGAATAAAATAAGTTCTAAAGCAGACCAAACAAATACCGGTTACTGAGAATTAAAATGCTGGTACCGGTTATAACCGGTCGGTTTTTCCCACTTAACACTTATTGTTACTCTCCGTTTGTTACTATTTCTCTATAGCTCTCGGCTGTGGATACGACAATTCCCCCCGCATAGGATTTGCGTCAAATGACGAGCGTACTGACGTCTTCAATTCGCGTGGACGGAGGCGGTGACAGCGTGCAGTGACGGTGGCGACACCACCTTTAATTCCTCCGAAACGGCTCGGCCGTTGTGCCGTGCTGAGACAACGGCTCGGCAAGGAGTATCGTTTTCCTATAGCGGCGCCGCGGCGCCAGCACGGCGCGGCGCAGCGCGGGTAACAAATGCGGCGCGACCGCCTTATCTGCCGCCTGCAATTCGTCTCCCTCCGCCGCCGCCGCCGCCGCCTGCCGCGGAAGGAAATCCTCACCTGGAGCGCTTTAAACACAAACCACGCGCTGCCGCGACGACCGACGAGAGCCCACGCCCCGAGCCTCTGGTCGATAGAGGAAGGTCGACTCGAGTCGGCGGACCTGGCCGGCTCCGGCTCCAGAACACAGGCCTCGGCACTCATACTCCGCAAGCCACCCAACGGTGTGTGGCGGAGGGCACTTTACGGTCCACTGTCATTACCTCCCTTTCCTGTTCCAGTCGCGTATGGTTCGCGGGAAGAAAAACAGACTGAAAGCCTCCGTGCGCGCTCTAATCTCTCAAATTTTACATTCATGATCTCCTCGGGAGGTATAAGTAGATGGAAGCAATATATTCGATACCTCATCCAGAAACGCACCCTCTCGAAACCTGGCGACCAAGCTACACCGCGATGCAGAGCGCCTCTCTGGCAGAGTCTGCCACCTGAGTTTGTTAAACATCTTCGTAACGCTATCACGGTTACCAAATAACCCTGTGACGAAACGTGCCGCTCTTCTTTGGATCTTCTCTATCTCCTCCGTCAACGCGATCTGGTACGGATCCCACACTGATGAGCAGTACTCAAGTATAGGTCGAACGAGTGTTTCGTAAGCCACCTCCTTTGTTGATGGACTACATTTTCGAAGGACTCTCCCAATGAATCTCAACCTGGCACCCGCCTTACCAACAATTAATTTTATATGATCATTCCACTTCAAATCGTTCCGTACGCATACTCCCCGGTATCTTACAGAAGTAACTGCTACCAGTGTTTGTTCCGCTATCATATAATCATACAATAAAAGATCCTTCTTTCTATGTATTCGCAATACATTACTTTTGTCTATGTTAAGGGTCAATTGCCACTCCCTGCACCAAGTGCCTATCCGCTGCAAATCTTCCTGCATTTCGCTGCAATTTTCTAATGCTGCAACTTCTCTGTATACTACAGCATCATCCGCGAAAAGCCGCATGGAACTTCCGACATTATCTACTACGTCATTTATATATATTGCGAAAAGCAATAGTCCCATAACACTCCCCTGTGGCACGCCAGAGGTTACTTCAACGTCTGTAGACCTCTCTCCATTGAGAACAACATGCTGTGTTCTGTTTGCTAAAAACTTTCAATCGAGCCACAAAGCTGGTCTGATATTCCATTTGTTTATCAGGCGGCAGTGTGAACTGTATCTAACGCCTTCTGGAAGTCAAGGAACTACACCAGGTGACCCAATAATCTTGGCACACTTCGGAATAGAGGTGAGGTTTGTTTACAGAATTGTGCCATCCGGTGGCGTACAGTTAGAAACTGCATGACCGTACGTACACGTTATAGCATACAGCCTCGTAAATTTCCTTCGATTAAGCAGCGAAAGCTCTCCTGTAGAGCATATAAACCGAAACAGTCAATATCTACGCGGCTGCAATGACAATGTTACCAAAGGCAGCGCCACTACAGCATAGATTCTAAATACGGTTTTTCGAAATTTTTTCATCAAAGAACACGCAGTAAATATTACAGAATCATAATCAAAGACAGATGCCAACACTAGTAACTTAGAAGTGGATATCCACGGTGTAGCGAAGCAGCTTACATCACTTAATAAAGGCAAATTTTCCTCACCAGTTTGTATATCAAATACATTCTTTGCAGAGTCTTCTCGTGAAATAGCTCCACTTAAACAATCACAAACAACAGCTCTCAAAACGAAAGATCCGTACATGAAGACTGGAAAGTTGCACAGAACGTACTAATACATACGAAAGGAAATGGAAGTAATGTACTGTATTCCACTGTACACCAATATCAAAGACATCGATTTGCAGTAGGATTCTGGAATATACACTGTGCTCGAACACTATAAATTCCTGGAAGAAAACAATCTATTGGCACAGAGACACCACGGATTCAGAAATTATCGTTCTTGTGAAACACAACTGGTTCTTTATTCGCAAGGAGTGATGAATGGCATTGACATGAGATCTCCAACTGATTCCATATTTTTAGATTTCCTGAAAGCTTTTGGCACCACTCCTCACAAGCGGCTTTTAATCACACAGCGTGCCTCTGGACTCTTTTTTTGTGCGACTAGATTCGATGTTTTCCTGTCAGAAAGGTCACAGTTGGTAGTGAATGGGGAAAAGTCATCGTGTAAAACAGAAGTTATATCTTGCATCTCCAAGAAAGTATCATAGCCTCTCCGCTGTTCCAAATCTATGTAAACGACGTAGGAGACAATATGAACAGCCATCGTAAAATGTATCTGTATGGTGCCAAAAGTCTAATGTCACACGCATGAGTACTGAAAGAAATCCGTTAAATTTCGGTTACACGATAGATCACAAAAATCTCAACGTAGTCAATTCAACTAATACCTACGGATCACAGTTATCACTAGCTTAAATTAAACTATCACATAGATAACTTTGTGCGGAACGCGAACCGAAGACTGCGTTTTATTGTTAGAACACTTACAAGACGCAACAGACCTTACACAGCTACTGCCTACACTACACTTTTCGTCACATTCTGGAATATTGCTGCGTCGTATGGGATCCGTACCAGATAGGACTGAAGAAGGACATCGAAAAAGTTCAGAGCAGGGCAGCCCGTTTTGTATGACTGCAAAAGAGGGCACTTAATGTCATCGATATGATAAGTGACCAGGGCGGCAATCGTTCACACAAAGGCGTTTTCGTCGCCGAGAGATCTTTTCACGAGATTTTTTTTTCTACCAACTTTCTCCTCCGAAAGAAAAAATATTTTGTTGACTACCACCTTCACAGGGAGACACTACCACAGTAATAAAATAAAAATCAGAGCTCGAATGGAAACATTTGGATGTTCACTTTCCCCTCGTACAGTACGAAAGTGGAACGGTTGAGGAATAGTCTGACAGTGGTACTACCATCCTTCTGCCAAACACTTGAGTGTTAAGTGAAGAGTATTCATGTAAAATGTAGGTAGCTTAGTCATCATTGTAGGTTTCAGTTTCTTCAAATCCTCATATATTCGTTATGGTTCAGAGATTCGCAAGATCATCACACACTGAAACCATGGAATACGAACGACTGTCCTTTACCATGAAACGTACATTGTACATCGTTAACGTAAGATCGTATGGCGTTGTTCACTAGTACATTCTACCAGAAAGGTAGACCCATATCCGCTTAACTGGAAAGATTTTCTTTATTCGCGCATTATGGTTCTTTTCCTTGAGAAAATGTCAAGGTTAAGATCCTCATCCGATGGACAAACTATATGTCTCCCTCTCTGCCAAATATTGGAGACGAAATTTTTCCATCACAAGGATTACATCAAACAACCTTCAATTTGAGCGCCGTCGCACAAGCGTGATATGGCGATGTTGCTATGGAAGCGAGTAATACTCATGTCCTACGTACAGAAAAGAAACTGACTGATATCCTTGTTCTTCTGCATGGTGAAGTAGCTCCCAGTTTTATCAATAAGAAGTGCGCCTTATGCACAGTGGTTCGGCCATGAATATTAAGTTCACGAAATTCCCACGTAACTTTGTTAGAAACATAGACTACCTCATACTATCTATTTAATTTTTCTTTATGGACCAGTTGCACATGAGGCATACAATCACAAGAACTTATGGAAGCTCAAGTGTTCCACAGACTAACTTTATAAATGACCACAGGAATTCAAGACAGATTCTACAATGGCGCTATTCGTTTAACAGCGTAAGTGTAACAGCATAACATTTTCCATAATAATTTATGACAGTTTTAACGAGTGACGTAACAAGAGACCTACTAACCTATGCACTTTAAGCACTCAGTGGTAATTATTTCCCCCTCGCCGTAAATCAGCGGCGCGGCCCCGCGCTCTGTGATAATAACGTGAAATTCGCTATTATGAACAATGATAAAACAATCTCCTGATTGAACGAGGTTCCAATACTTCCTCGTTAGGCCAAAGCGGAAAACATAGAGAGGTCAAATGATTAACAAGTATTACGAGAAATGTGAATTTAATGCGTTTTCGGTGTTTTTGCAGCGATTAACCGATGTCCAATGGATTTCCCGATAATTCACGTAATCCATATGCTGTTACTGAAACAGGACAGCTTACAAACCAGTACCACTAAATAGTGACGAGCTTCATCAGTTTTAAAACACGCACCATGGCAGTGTGGTTTACGAATGGGTTACGCTACAACAGATTGTAGCGTCAACTGTTGATAGGGCAAGTCACTGATAAGCAAAGTACATTTAGCACCTGACCAGAAGACTAAGTAACGACGAGACGCTATTCCACCTCTTCAATAGGGGAAACAACTTAAAAATTTACAAAAATTCATTGCGTCACAAATTAAACGCCGATAATAGCGACAGACACGTTAGGAAGATCGATTCTTCCTCCCCAGTACAAGGAACTGACAATATGTAGCCTGTAATGGAAACAGTTAAGAACGTGAACAATCTTAAAGCTGAGGTGTACCACATTATAGGTACTGACGATTGACCATAATTATTCGTTCATGCCTGACACCTTAGACAAGATGGACCGTTTTTGTAAGATTGTCTATTGTTCTGATCTTACTAGATTCAAAGTATTCCAAATTCCTCTACTTTTATCAAGCTAATACTTCTGCGAAGCAATTATGTGTCTCTTCTACGATATAGCCAATCTAGCTTAAACACTAAGCGGAAAACTAGAAATAGGGTAGAAGGAAAATAAACCCCGAAACTTCCAAACCGCCATTACGTAATTTATTCATCGTTGATTGAACCAGTCAACTGCAATGCTTTAGAGGCGTGCCCACTTATCTTCTCTGACTGTCCTTGTTGATACATTAGGACTATGAAAAAAGTTTCGCAACTGTGGGAAGCGTTGTGTTGCTGCTTCCACCCTGCCCAACCAGCATACAGATTCTCGAACATTTTGTAGCTGTTGCTCTGCGAATACCTAGAGGAGCTTTTCGTAACAGATATAATTTTTCTAATAATGTTACCAGTAATCAGCGAAATATTATTAGTGGTGGGAGGACAGGTGACGTCCAATGTTACATGAACCAGCTTCGCTAAGGGAAACACTACGTCGGGCTTGATACACATACTCTGTTCCTGTACCGACAGTACATACCTCACATCCAAGTTGTCGCCAATGAACAACTTTCCTCATTTTACCCGCCTGAATCACAAGTGATGTTCTCTTATATCACCGCAAAACCGTAATATTCGCGAAAAACACCATGCTTTATGTTGCAACTGGTTCCGACATTACAAAAATCATAGCATAATCCCACAGAATTTCGAAAAACGAAGTTCTGTCGCGTGAAATTATAGCATTATTGAATAGGAACAGCCAGTTTATAGCTGAGAGAAGCTGAAATTATCCCTAAAGCAGTTTAATTTGTATAACTAAAAACAAATATTTTTTCACGAATATAACAGTTCGCGGTGACACACGGGAACATCAGTAGTGTTTCAAGCGGGTAAAATGAGGGAAGCAGTTCACTAGCGACACCTCCACGTTGAAATAGTGTTGACCCTTTCTAGGTGGTTTCATTAATTCGCTCATTAGAACGTAACTTCCTCTGTATCTGACTGAAAATCTTGAGCTTCCAAAGCAAATCAACGGTCAAAACAAAAACTTAAAATTATGCTCTTCCGTTCTCTGCGCTAGTTTATTGCTGTTAAAAAAATGGTAATAACTCTTCAGAGAGTAATAACATTATGGGGGCATGAAGAAGAGCAGACTTAATTTTTCGGAACGTGTGTACACAGAACTGCGGTATGCCTGTTTAAATTGTGCAAAGTGCATCAAATTTCCCACTTCTTAATGTTCCTTAAAGAACTAAAATGTACGTGAAACTGCACACAGCAGAGGCAATTGGAACTATAACGTAGAGTTGAGTGCGGCATGGCGTAAGGACTTCTCGGTCGAAACACTTAGGGGTCGTGGTTTCTTCACAATAAAAATTAAAAAAAATAAAAATCTACCTGCCAAAAACAGACTACATGATGGTCAAATAAATAGGGTTCATGCAGGTAGCACTCTGTCTCTTAACACTTACACAGATTCGTTATACTGATGTTCAATTTGTGGAAGCCACAGAATACAAGGGCGGCGAGAGCACACCACTAAGTCATGTAACGACATGTGTTACTGCTCACCTCATTGGTGTTCCACCGATGCCTCTGCGTGGGAAAGTGGTCAGCTTTCGGCAGGCTTTCCAAGTTGTCCGGCAGTTTGATGGCCTCTCCATCTGAAACAAAGACACAGTGCTCAGACTGAACAACTGATGGATTCACAACAGCCCATGATGGATTCATGCAGCCCGCAACCCATGGATTTTCATATTCTCTCGCTCGCTATGCACGAACTATCAGTCCTGTAGAAAAACGAATAGGGCCTTTTTGTAGGATATTTAATGCAGTTAAATTGTGAACTGAGATACGTTTTCGCTGGAGGCCAAGATTTACGAGTTATTCCATAAAAACGCGTTTCAGGATAACTTTTGAACGTTTTCTTGTATAATTCGTAAACTATGGCCTCTAGCGAAAACGTATCGCAGTACAAAATTTAACTACATTAAATTTCCTACAGAAAGATCCGGTTGATTTTATTGTAGGACTAACAGTCTGTGTGTAGCCTATGAGAGAATTTCAAAATCTTCCGCTTAGAATTTGAAGACGCTGTGGGTTGCATAAAATCAAGCGATAGGTGCAGCTGAACCACTTTCTTTTCTTTGCCATATTTCTCATCGTATGGTAAATATCTTGTCACCAATTCCATTAGTATGGTAATGAATAATGAAAACACTCAGGCAGTAATACACCACAAAATGTGACTGTCACCTGATTCACTGTGGTTCGCATAAGAATGTATTCCATTGTTACAAGAAAATCGTGAGGCACTGCAAGAAACTTGTTAACAGAAATGACTTGAGGATGCATTAAGTATTCTCATAATATTGCACGCGTAATAGACAAAGATAATGTTAGATTTCTTGCAAATATTTCAATGATATTAAAACTGAAAAAGCACTCTGGATTCTCTGTTGAGGTATTTACATTAAGCTACTTTATTTAAACCAGTTGATGGTAAGTGAAAGGGACGCAGCACACAATCAAAACATAAATTAAATCAGTATTCATTATGAGCGAATGTGAAATGTCACTTAAGTAAAAGCATTCAGCTTCATATAATATACTAAGCTGTTGCTTCTTTTCTACCAGCGAATCTGAAATTAGAAACATGATACATCGGAAGTATTTTTTTCCCTGCTTAAGAAGAAGGCGGCAAACTTCAGCAAGACAGCATGGGTGCTCTGCTGGCTCTGTTCGTCCTGCATCGTGACAGAGCGGGACACGTCGCTGTTTTGCTGCATTTGGTTCAAAGACTTAT
The DNA here is from genome assembly GCF_023897955.1 of Schistocerca gregaria. NCBI lineage: Eukaryota > Metazoa > Arthropoda > Insecta > Orthoptera > Acrididae > Schistocerca > Schistocerca gregaria. Next base: position 664,869,527 of record NC_064922.1, read on the forward strand.
TGTGTGTAGTGTGAGAATAAAAAATACATTTTTACTTTTTCATTAATCTTACGAAAACTTATACAAGCTACTCACATGCGATGTGATACCCAAAAAGTTTTCGAACTGGCCACACATTCACTCTACAGTAAACTGAGTGCATACTTTCAGTTACAGAGGGTGAACACGATAATGCATCCTAGGACCAACTCAGCACGAGTTCGACAGGCGAACAACACAGAGGGCTGCCTCGTCGATCTTTTAAAAAAGAATGGACACACAGTGTCGCGTCATCACTGATTTGTTTGAATGCCTATCAGTACAATAGCAGGTAGTCTTTTAGAACAACGCAAGTAGTGAAATAAATACCAGAAACTTAATACTACACAAACGCAGATCCGATGGGGTTGAATCATACTGACATCTTTACGTCGCAGTTAATAATTGGCCATATTTAAAACAGAATACTTACTGTTATGAGTATTAACAAAAATACCTAATTTTGTAAGATAATTTTAATCGGCATTAGGAAGAAAGAAAAATCAATATCAATATTACCAAATACTACTTAATTTTCTCAAAGAGGAAACACGGAATATGATTGTTTACACGCCTACATTTTCGACTTAGTACAGGCCGTCAGGGGTCTGCTGAAATGTGTTTCATTCCAAAATGAAAGTTTCGATGTAGCACAGGAGACGCTGTTTCAAGTTTCGACTCGAATTAGGACGGGTGGACAGAAAATCAAATTTTAAGCTTAGCTTCAGGGAAATATGCAGGAAACTGGAATTAGGCACATTGTTGGTAGGGATTTTTTTTCCCCTTTCTCCTCAACATTCTAAAAAGTTTCAAGCTCGATATTGCTCACCTTCAATTGATTGTGGAAGTGATTTTTACTGCTATTTTTTTCAGCTAGTGCTACTCATTATTATCATTAACCATTCACCAAAGGTATGGCGATGTGACATCACTGATGTCACTGTGATATAAGTGTCTAGGATGCGTTACATAAAGAGGTCAGTCCCTGAAGACGGTTATATCGCTTTCTTTCTACGCAACAAAAAAGTTTTTCTATGCCTTTCTTTAGTGTTAGAAAATGCATTATGTCTGTTAGGCGAAAACAAAAAAGATCACGATGTGCTACAAAATACAGAAAAAAATCAGTGCCTTTAACTGTGTTCAACGATCCACAGTAATCAACAATGTTTCCTTAAAACGTACATGCTGAAGAATAAAAGAATTTAGGAGCGGTCGATGCCGTGTTCATTGTACGATTTTGCCGACTCAATTGTATTTCGGCTGCTTCGCTGTTTATCTACGGCACTTGGCCTCAGCAGGAAAAATTCAGCTGATATGAAGTTCCTCATCTTATTTCTATTCCGAGGCAGTCGAATATGTACCGAATTACCTGTCATGCGTAACAGTCAACGACAGCATACAAATGAGGGACATGCAACGAAATTTCTTGATGCATTGTTTGCGACTTGAATTCGTATTGGTTCCTTTCGGCCAATAAATTCGATTTCATTGCACGAGCGATCTCGCCGTGATTTGAATACAAAACAGTGCTCCATACTGACATGTCGCCCCGTTTCCACCATACAAACCACCAGAACGATTTTCAATTTACAAATGCAAAAATGCACCTACTGCATTACTATACTGCATCATTTTGATTTTGATGAACTACTAGTGCTACTCTTAATCGTTGTTCGAGTTTAACAAACATGTTACTGCATTACAAGAGAACACATACTATATCTATGCCTCTAAGATGGCTTTTGACTTAATAAGCTTTATATTACACATATAATTGCTTGCTAATGTCACATCTTATGATCATGGTATTCTTTGAGTAATGCATACAATTTCCCCGTGGTTAAAGCTATTTACATATAATTCTCTCTCTCTCTCTCTCTCTCTCTCTCTCTCTCTCTCTCTCTCTCTCTCTCACACACACACACACACACACACACACACAGACACATGACAATAGTACTCACAAATCCAAGTATTTTTCTTACTAATATTTCTTCGTAGTTTTCTCTGTTGTTTACACACTTGTCTTAGCACGACATAAATTTCTGCACATCGTCGTCGCAGAAGTTATGTCCTTTATAATCAGGAGCTGCCAGTTTCGTTGTCACAGTTCTGGAAACGAACGCAAGTATTTTTATTACGAAATATCTGTTTTCTCTCTTCGCTGCATCGGTCTTTTCAACCAAATTCTCAGACAACGTCTTACGTTCCCTGCTTCACTCCTCACCGGAAATATTCTCACTGTCTCAACTAAATACATTAATTTTCGAACTCCATCCGAGTCAGTTAGTTCTTGATTACAATATTTCGATGAGTTTTGGATTTCAAATGGCTATAGGCACTTTGGGACATAACATCGGAGGTTGGCTCTGAGCACTATGGGACTAAAGATCTGAGGTCATCAGTCCCCTGGAACTTAGAACTACTTAAACCTAACTAACCTAAGAACAGAACACACATTCATGCCCGAGGCAGGATTCGAACCTGCGACCGTAGCAGCAGCGCAGTTCCGGACTGAAGCGAATACAACCGCTCGGTTACAGCGGCCGGCTTTTGGACTGCACGCAGTGGGCACACGCAATATCATAGTTTGCAACAACTAAACATACGACGTTCATTATAGTCTGAAGCTTACAAACATACCAATAAGTCAACATCTACAGATGTACAAATTTGACAAGACATTCTCTAAGCTATAGCATTCTTTTACTACGACTCACCAAAACAACTTACTTACCGGGTGGCGCAATGCGGAACGATCTGCTACCTTTTTGATATGCTATGGTATCATATTCTCGCTGTTTCAGGGTAACCTCAGTAACCGGTAAGGTGTATGTGGAACAAAGTACAGGATGCGTCCACTGGGGAAAAACGGCAACTGGTATTGTGCCAATAGCTGTCAAAAGAGACAGAAGGAAGGAAGATTCGGTTTAACGTCCCGTCCACATCGAAGTCACTAGAGAGCTTTACAAACTCGGATTGTGGGGAAGGAAATCGGTCATGCCCTTTCAAAGAAACCATCCCACCATCTTCCTGAAGCACTTTACAGAACTCACGGAAAACCTAAATCTACGTGGCCAGACGCAGTTTTGAACCGTCGACCTCCCGAATGGGAGTCCAGTGTGATAACCACTGCGCCACCTCGCTCGGTAAAAGTTACTGAATCTTTCAGGGAAGAACAGATAATTAAAAAACTGACCTAACATTATGAAAACAAACATTTTAGAAGGCGCCAGTCTTCATGCTTCCCCCGTCTCCTTTTATAAAATGGTTCAAATGGCTCTGAGCACTATGGGACTCAACTGCTGTGGTCATCAGTCCCCTAGAACTTAGAACTACTTAAACCTAACTAACCTAAGGACATCACACACATCCATGACCGGGGCAGGATTCGAACCTGCGACCGTAGCAGTCGCACGGTTCCGGATTGCGCGCCTAGAACCGCGAGACCACCGCGGCCGGCTCCTTTTATAAAAGTGCGGGAATTCGTCAGTGTAAATTTTTACTTCTACTAATATTTCGCCCGCAAAACATTCAGCCATCTTCGGAGCACGCCGTAAATACTGACGGTAAAGCGCTCCCGCTCACCTTAAACTATGTAATCAAAACTATCTGCAACCCTATTAGTGGACATTAATACGGGGCTTGTCCACCCTTCGCTTTTATGATGGCTTGATCTCTCCTGGGGACATTTTAAATCAAATATCTGAATGTCTGTGGAGGAATAGCAGTCTCTTCTTCCGAAACCAGAGAAGGTAGTTGTGTTGGACGATGGGGTCTGGAGCGAAGGCGAAGTTCTAACACATCTCAAAGGCATCCCACTGGTTTCAGGTTGGAGCTCAGGGCAGGCTAGTCCATTTCAGGAATGTCACTGTCCAGACACTGATATATCATAGACGTATTGCCATGCCGGTACAAACAAACATCATCTCTGGACTGCTACTCTACTGTACGCACCAATAGTGCTGTGAATATGCTCATATCTTTTCGCATTTAGTGTTTTCTTGAGCGTAACTGGAGGATACATCCAAATCACGAGAAACCCCCGTACCGTAACACCAGCTCCTCCGTACTTTACTGTTGGCGCTACACCAGATGCCTGGTAACGTTCTCCAGGTATTAGTCAAACCCATACCCTTTCATCGGATTTCCAGAGAGTATAGGTTAAGTCACCACTCCAGCTCACTCGTTTCCGGCCATCCACCGTCCAGGGGCGTCGCTCTTTACGCCACCTCAAGTGTCGATTAGCGCTGAGTACAGAAGTGTGTGTGTGGCTTACGATGAACCGCTCGACGACTGTACCGCTGACCGACCCATTCTGCTATTACTGTTCCTCTGCTGACAACTCCAACATCCCCGCCTCCTTTTATATCGGCGGGTCCGCACCTGCGACACTGGTGCGCAATTCCGCATTATATAGGGGTGTCCAAATACGTTACATCACATAATGCATATACCAATAGGACGAGCGAATTACGCAAGCGTACATGGACGACACCTTACAGGCTACTGTCGTGATGCCCTCTGTAAACGATGTTAAATCATACATTTTGTTCGACTGGGGAGCAATGCGAAGTGCTAACTGTTATCTTTCTGCACAGACCAATGCAGTCCTTAATAAGCCTGCACACACTGTTACTGATAAGGAACGACTACAGAAAGAACTCTAACATCCCAAGTTACTTGAAGATAATGGCTGTCTAAAATGGAAGATCCGCAATTCAAGCCGAAAGCAAGTTTCAAAAATGGTTCAAATAGCTCTGAGCACTATTGGATTTAACTTCTGAGGTCATCAGTCCCCTAGAACTTAGAACTACTTAAACCTAACTAACCTACGGACATCACATACATCCATGCCCGAGGCAGGATTCGACCCTGTGTGTAGGTCGCGCGGTTCCAGACTGTAGCGCCTAGAACCGCTCGGCCACTCCAAAGCGAGTTTCCCATCTCAAGTAGACGAAGAGGAAAGATTCAGGTCCATGGCTTTCCTATCGATCGAAAGGGATCTGTCGTATAAAATAGGTCGTCTACTCTTTAAAAACAAAGTCAGCGACACCCGTTGATTCAGTCTAGAATAATTTGACTGTACGGAAGGCTGGCGTGCATAAGAACCCTTGTCAATTTGGTTTGTCATATATCGGACGTACTTAACGTAAAATTTCAGGAAGTTGCTGTACCCAATTACTACAGCCTGATAAATCTGCAGTGGCATGGGCACGCTATGCGAAGCCCCGATATTCGCCTCTTTGTTATCCTTTTGGGGTTCGGTTCTCATGGAAGCTATTGAAACTGACGATTGGTTTTGCAAATGTGATGATGGTGGTAACCTTGACAACATGTGGAACCTGTTATTGGAAATACTTTGCACTTACAGATAACAGTACTGTTTTCCTTTAAACCAGAATTTGACACACAATGTCTGTCACAGAGTGATTACAGTACCATTATATCTCAACCGCCCATGGGGTTCTCTTCTTCCACTGTGATTAGCTGGGTAAGTTGAATAGCCTGTCGCTACTGGACGGGTGCGCTTTACCGCCTGTCCTTACGGCTCGCTCCGAAAACGGCAAAACGGTTTATAGCCGAAACACTACAAGAGACAAAAGTTATTTATGTAGAATTCTCAAAGTTCTATGACCCGTTATGAAGATACCCTCCTTCCCAATTAATTTAAAAGTGACAGTACTCACAATTTTCTCTGGACACAAGTTCATAACGACAGGAGCAAAGTTACACCACAGTGACAGCATAGTGGCCTCAGCAAAGGCATAGCCACAGACCTGTTTCAACCCTTTTTAACCAATTCAAGAAATTGTAGTTTGTTAATTTGTGATACAGTATCTTACTCAAGAAAGGCGCCCTTTACATGGTACAGTATATTTATAATGCATAAAGATGCACAGTCACAAATTGGGTTTACTTTATTCTTTTGCAACAGGATACTTGTTGAAACCAGAAGTAAAAGTGTAGTCTCCTTGAATATTAGGGTAAGTACGTTATAACACAACGACGTGGTGAGCCTAATTTTAAATAGAGTATCTGACCGTATAATCTAGTGGTGACTTAATGTTACGTTACAGCGAATGAATTTAGTTGTTAGTTAACAGCGACTTGCATAAGATACCTGTATGGTGCGAAAATTGGCAACTGACTCTAAAGAACGGAAAGTGTGAACTTATACACAAGAGTACAAAAAGAAATCCGATAAAATTTGTTACACGATAAATCACACAAATTTAAGGGCTGCAAATTCAACTAAATATTTAGGGATTACAATTAGGAATATGTTTTAGAATTACAATATGTTAAGTTGGAACAATCACATAGATAATGTCTTGGGGAGCGCACGCCAAAGACTGAGATTTACTGGCAAACCACTTACAAAATGCAGCAGGTTCACTAAAGAGACTGCTTACTCCACGCTTGTCCGCCCGCTTCTGGAGCATTCCCACTCGGTGTGGTAAACGGGCACAGACAAAGTCCAAAAAAGGATCGCTAGTTTCGTACTGTCGCGAAATAGCGGAGACAGTGCCACGGATATGGCGCGAATTGAGGTGGCGATCATTAAAACGAAGGCGTTTTCCATTAAGACAGAAACTTCTCATGAAACTTCAGTCACCAACTTTCTGCTCCGAACACGAAAATATTTTGCTGGTGCCCCCCTACATTGTGAATAACGGGTATTATAATAAAATAAGAGAAGTTACAGTTCCCACGGAAAGATTAAGTGTTCGTTTTTCCCACGTGCTGTTCGAGAGTGGATCGGCAGAGAAACAGGTTCAATATGATTGGATGAACCCTCTGCCAGGCACTTAACTATGAATTGCAAAGTAATCATCTAGACGTAGATGTACAAACCTGAAACCGTGCACACGCGCTGTTTCATTAATGACCCACAGATTCGAGTCCACTGCACAGACGATAAATGTCTTAGTTGAACCACGTATAAAAGAACAACGCACAGTTCACTCACCATATTACTGTCTTTCTGCAGTTCGCATATTAATTCAAGTGTTTCGTCAGTGTCTCAACGCACGAAAACCAACGCAAGAGCTCCGCCGTCACGTCGATAATCCGCGTTCCTCATTTCTCATCACCGACTTCCCACTCGATTCTTCAGTCTCGGTAGTCGAATAATAGGCTTCCTCACAAAAAAGATATGTACAAACGGAGTGAATCATTTAAGTTCTGATGAATGTAATTTTTGAAAGTACTGACATTTACTATGAAATATAACTAATAAGAATAATACAGGAAAAATATGGATGATGATGTGATGATGATGCAATAAGAGCAATCCACAACATGATTATTGGTGTTTAATGAAAACATTCTGAGAAAAATGTGGTTAAAGTAAGTAACATTTGCTGTCAAATGCAAATTAAATTCTGATCCATCCGATTCCAATCCATTATTCATTCACATAAAAAGGTAAATCTGTCATCAATCCGAAGGTTGGTTTGCACATCACACGTTTTTTCTAGGCGCTGGAAGCGATGTGCCGATGCTTCCCTCAGACCTTTTAAGTACAGACGTAAAGTACTTAAAACCCGGTAGTAATATTCTGTAATCTATGCTGTTTGGATAGAATTAAAATAACATACTCTTAAAGATGTATATAAGCAGCGAACCACCACTACTAAAAGTAAAACCAATCTGCTACCCCGAAGACACATTAAAATATCCTGGAAAACAACTTAGGCAGAATGTTAAAAAAACTTGTTGCAGCATCAGATAAAATATGGGGTAAATAATATGGTAAATCATTTGCTGCTCCCTGACTACATTTAGTAGAAAACTTACCACATACCGGTGTATTCTATCGCCAAGGAAAGAAGCCCTGCATCACATGACAGTGTCCTATCCGAGGGTCAAATAATATTGTCGTGTACTAGTCCTCTACGTGGCCAGGAATCGCCGGTGGTTAAAACCACCGCGGTATATTAGATCTTACCCCAACACACTCATCCTACGTGTTCTTCTGTCTTAACAATGACGCAGAGCCGTCCAATAAGAAAGCACAAATTCCAAGGTTCCCATAAGTCACGGTACACAACAGTACGAGATTCCGTAACATGGTAACACAAAGGTTTTAGTCCTGGAGCCATAATATGAAAAACAAGTTTTCACCATTTCCGCATAAAAAAGAACATTACAGTAACGACAAATGAAAAACGAAAAAACATAAAAGAAAGAGAGCTGGTGACGTGATCTAAATAATAATGCCACAGCCGACATTCAGTAGCATCCCGCAAAATTGGTAGCATTTGTCCTACGTCGTCAGCGGCAGACGCGCTCCGATGTCAGTGAAATAAAAGTTGTGGCAACCATGTTTTCTCTGTCGAGGTCGACATGATCCAGGAAGTATCTAAGCTGCCAGGCACGGAAATCTGTTGCTAAGACCGACGCATTGTGCACACGCAGCACGAAGGTCGATCAGTATTTCAGTGGAACAGAACTGCCGCAGGGTAAAGAAGCACGCTGCCTCGCGACACATTCAATTACAGGGAACGACCTGAACCGCACACAAATCTCGCGGTAAGCATTAAGCAAGTTACGGAAGCATCGCTGGCCAAGGATAAATCTGCGCCCCGGTTTAAATTGATGCAGGTGGCATTTCGAGGTGCGGAAATAAGCTTTCGATTTACACTTCCGGTTTGTGTTATGTTGACTTGTAAAGTCGTCTCCTAGTGTCTGCGCGCAGTCCGGAACCGCGCGACTGCTACGGTCGCAGGTTAGAATCCTGCCTCGGGCATGGATGTGTGTGAAAGTCCTTAGGTTAGTTAGGGTTAAGTAGTTCTAAGTTCTAGGGGACTGATGACCACAGTAGTTAAGTCCCATAGTGCTGAGAGCCATTTGAACCATATCCTAGTGTCTGTAACACATTCCCAGTTGCAAGCTATAAAAAGGCTGAGTTGTTCCTGAGTAATCCTTGATGACACTTGGAGCCTATCTACCATCATATTTGTGATGGTTTCAAAATTTCTCGGTGAGATTGAAATTCTTCCAATTTCGAGTCTGCAAAGTCGAGAATCTGCAGTTTACCAACGTCTTTGATTTTCTTTCATGCCTTTCATTGTATCCTCACTCAACATTACCGAATTCAACAGAGAATTATTCGTGTTCATGATTTGAACAGCTCTTTCATGCCTTCGTCTGACGAAAATACTTACTTATGTGACGCATATCAAGATTTTCGCACTCTAATTATCCGCTCTAAATGCAGACTCTCCTTCATAAACAAACAGTCCGTTTTCTGTAGTGACTCGCACAATCGCTTCTGCATTCGACTTTTTAACTCAAGACTTTTAATCCTAGGAGCACCAAGTTATTGTGGAATCCATGGAGAACCGATCAAGGACAAAATTTGCCCGTGCTACTATAGGCTATAAAACTTTTAATTGTGAGATCAGTTTAAAAGTGTTCATTATACCTAAAACGTAATGTTCGGAACACGATGAGTGTCCAGAAATGTGCTAGTTAAAATGGTATTTTTCTTCGGTAAAAGATATAACAAAAAACAGTAATCAAAACTTGGGACATTGAAAGTTTGTAGAAACTGAAAACATAAAGACCGTACTTGAATATATGGGCTGTCCAAAATTTCTATTGAGTCTTTGATCTAATAAGTAAATAGCACATTTTTCTCCTTGACGAAAACTTTCAAAAACAGAAATAAAAACGTTTGTACAAGTGTAGTTTATTATATAATGAAAACTTTCACGAAACTCCTCAATTGAAGATAATATTTTCATTTACCCCCTGCGCACGAAATATCTGATACTGAATTACTCTTTACAGATGGTGACAAACTCCATATCAGGAGTTTGCGAATATGAATAAACAGATGTAGCTAGTTCATAAAGGTAATACAGAGATACCCATAAATTTACTGGAAGAAAAAGCAGTTTTTTAATCAATTACTGCAGTTAAAGCATACCAAGGTTTCCAAATGAATTATAGACACAATTTGAATTATCGTCATAGGCAGTGTCAAACCAGGGAAAATTATGCAACTGAGCATAAAAGATGTATTTTTATTTCCAATTTTTAAAATTTTAACTATATAAATGTCCAATGCAGTACTTTATAAGGCGAAATACGCATAGAAAAGGGCCCATAAACAGAGAAGGTTATTTGTTATAATTTTTTTTAATACAAGAAAAAGGAACGGGCAATTTTTACCTGTGCTTGTTTTTAGAAGTTTCATAAATTTCAAATTATCATATCCAAAATTAATACGACATAGCTGGAGTGGTGGTTCTGCCACAGATCTTAGTGAAGAAGAATTAATACGGAACAATGCATAGCGATCGAAGTAAATGAGCTCAACGGCCAAACTAATGGCGGCCCATGGACATAGGATACTAGTCGCTATGGAGCGCTGTGGACGGTGAGAAGTGGGACAAACCACCACTGATGTAGGTGTTGGCAGAGAAATGGTGTGTAAATGAGAGTCGACTGCATGGAATCAGCGCAGTAAGACGGTCGACGCGGAGTCGTGACAAAAAGGCGTTATCCTGTTTGGACCAGCCCATGAACAAACCGCCGGCCGGGGTGGCCGAGCGCTTCTAGGCGCTACAGTCTGGAACCGCGCGACCGCTACGGTCGAAAGTTCGAGTCCTGCCTCGGGCAGGGATGTGTGTGATGTCCTTAGGTTAGTTAGGTTTAAGTAGTTCTAAGTTCTAGACGACTGACGACAACAGCAGTTAAGTCCCATAGTGCTCAGAACCATTTGAATCATTTTGAACCATGAACAAACCGTAAATGAAGTTGCCCGAACAGTTTGTTCATTAACGAAAACTGGCCACCGTGTCTACAAGAAAATTTGTACAATTTGCATCCATGTAAGGCTGCATTACAACGGTTGACGTAAAGATCAATCGACAGCAACCGGAGATACGTGTCACGGCTTGTCATTGACGAAAGGCCGGAACATACTTTGTATGCATCTGGATGCTCTATATGTTTTTGCATATTTTAACTAAAAGCTAGTGATAATGTATATTTTCGCCCTATGTTTTACAATATATTAAAAATCTAGACGGGTGGGCTCTGGCTCGATCTCTTTTCGATGTCTCACAGAGTGACTGCGATCTACAACTGCTTGCGACCGCTAACAGAAAGGCTACTGGCTAGGGCATTGATTACTGAACAGGAACAGGCAGCCAGAGTCAATGCGCCTGCCGGCCGCGCCCCCCTTAATCTCCTCCGCTGTCATACCGCACGCATCAGCAAAAATTCAATTCAATTACGCAAGTTATTACTCGCCAAGTCCACTGTTTCACTTTAGTTTTCTTTTTCTTTGTACAAAGTTTAACGTGTTAACGTGTAGTGCGTAACATGTTGTGCACCATGCCGCCAGAAAAAAGAAATATCGTTTCGTGGATAACTGACCATCCACGAATATTTAATGTGATCTGGAGTTTGCGAGAAAAACGTTTCGTGCACTAAAGTTTCAAACAGACCAGCTTGTAAAGACAAGTCTTCAAATTGAGGAATTAAAAAAAGGCCCACGACAACAACTTCTGACAGTGGTACGCAGCAATAGCAGGGATTTAACCTCCAAAGGTAACGAAAAAATCGCTTTAACATGGGTGGATGGATCTATATGGAGCATTCATTGCTTTATTGTTCCTCTTCGCAAACTAACAAGCCATGTCCTCAAAGGTTTCCTGCGCAACTATTGCTTAAACCAACATATACCAGATGAATCAACGTTGCGTAAACATTATATACCGTCAATTTACTTACACTTCTGGAAGAAATACGCAGTGAACTCAAGGAGAACATTATTTGGATTTCAGCTGAAGACACTAGTGGCCGTTACATTGCAAACTTAAGTGCTGGTTTGTTACAATAAGAGACTTCTTCCTCTTTAGTGGTTAGCAAAGATTTTCATAAGACAAATCATTCTACGATCGCCGCATTTGTGATTGAAGGCATTAGAAAAATATTTCCAGAATCTTCTGAAGAAGAAAGGGTGTTTGTGTTCCTCTCAGGCGTAGCTCCCTTTGTGGTCCAAGCACGACAAGCTCTTAAAGTATTTGATCCCAACTTGATCCATGTAATACTTTGCTCATGGAGTAGATCGCCTTGCCTGGGACTGCAAGCAAACTGATTTTGTCCACAAAGAAAGTCTTTCTGAAGGCATATCCTCGCATCATGACCTACATAGTAAAACTACCAAATGTGTCTGTGCCTCCTGAACCAATGGTAACGCGTTGAAGTATGTGGGTCAAAGCTGTGTTGTTTTACAAAGAACATTTCGTGGCCATTAGAGGCGTAGTAAACGACTTCGCTAGAGCAGAGGCTTTGGCAGTTTTCCAGTGCAATGAAGGATTTATTGGTTCCATTATTAAAAAAAATTGCCGTTACTAGCACCCATTTTTTTCCCATATACCTCCGACTATTAAAATGCTTCAAACTTAATAAATCAATTTGGTTAACGAATACAATTGGTATAGACAACTCCTCATTCCCAGAAGTATTCCCGGGATAACTTAAAGGAAAGTTTGAAAACATTTTGAACAGTAACCTAGGACTTGTCCCAAATTGATGGTTTCATTAGAGGTTCAAAATGGCTCTGAGCACTATGGGACTTAACTTCTTTGGTCATCAGTCCCCTAGAAGTTAGAACTACTTAAAGCTAACTAACCTAAGGACATGACACACATCCATGCCCGAGGCAGGATTCTAACCTGCGACGCCTAGAACCGCTCGGCCACTTAGAGGGACGAGTGAACTTTTGCCATAAATAATAAGTGACAACACAGCACCCAAATGCAAATACTGTCCAATTTCCTCAGTTGATGCAGAACGGTACTTTTCTGCTTATGAAAGTGTTTATAAAAGTATTTTAAGTGGTCAGAGAAACAATCTTACTACATAACAGTACCTGATGGTTTATGGTTAGAATTGCAGCAAAACGTAAAATAGATTGTAAATGGTATTTCAGTCCGATAATATTAGTTAAACGTTAATTTTGTTCAAAAAATTCCGGATTCTATGTTGTTTTTTAATTAAAATATTACCGAGTTCTTGTGCGTGCTCCCCTGCCTGCGATATATCTTGAAGTTTGATCTCTGCATATTGATTGCTTCGCGGCGAGTAACTCGCATAGCATTCACACGTTACCGATAACAGAAGCAAAAAAGGAACAATATTTGAAACACACTGTGCGTCTTTTTTTACATTTTTAAAAAACTTATCAAAAAGCACCCTGACTAATCTCTACGACAAAAGGTACAGATCTTGAGATCAGCATTCTAAATCTTCCGATTTTTCGCGTGACCGGCGCTCTTCCTCACAATCGATATGCACAGGTCCAACTTCGAGATATATAGCACGCAGTAACTACGATGTTTTTTATAATTTAGTCTTACAAGTTTCGACACTTTTCATGCATATTTCATGCATATTTTGAGCTTTATATGTTGCATCTAAATCGGTCTATCAATGACAAACGGTTACAAATTCGACATGAAGTGATGCTCCCAGTAAATACAAGTCCACCTCAAAAAGTTACCGAGCGGATTTTGCAGAGGGAACTGCGTGAACTATATTTTCTTATGCGACTCATTCTGCACTACTTCTGGTTTGTTTTGGACCCCACCAGGTCGGAATAAAGCAATTTAAAGGTATCTTACTAAACGTTTTACTGATTGATTCGATCAACATAAAAAGTGTTAAGGAAATCGTCCGTAAACTCAAATGGGAATCCTTGGGGAGAAGAAAGAGTTGTTTTCATGAAACACTACTCAGAAATTTTAAAGAAATCGCATTTGCAGCAGACTGCAGAACGATCCTACTTTTAACAACGTACATCTCCCATAATGGCCGCGAAGACAAGATAAGGATACACACGCGGAGTAGCCGCCCGGTCTCGGGATCATTGCCACGGTTCACGCGGCTGCCCCGGTCGAGGTTCGAGTCCTCCCTCGGCCCTGGGTGTGGGTGTGTGTGTGTTGTCCGTAGCGTACGTTATAGTGCGCGTCATTTACGACGGCGGCCGAGTTTAGGTTCGTTCTGCGCATCTGACGCCACAAAACACAGTCAGCAAATGAACACAGCTCGACTGCAGTGCAGAGACACAGGTGAGTGTCTTTAGTTTTAGAAACATTCAGTCATAAATAAAGTAACTGAACAAAAGCAATGTCTTGATAGCAGACTTTCTTTTATAGAAAGTTGGGAAAAAGCATTCTTTATACCAATTGCTTCATATTCTATTAATTAATTAAACCAAAAAGCAATAAGCCTTCTAATTCAGGCAATAGCAAGAAAAGGCGTTTGTATCATTCTCAAGAACCGCTTAATAAAGAACAGCGGTAATTGTTTATTTCCTATTGTACTTCGGCGAAACGTGAGTAATTCATAGTCATACCGACAGCGTTTGTCGCTATTTTGGGTGATTTAGAGTCCTCCAGGAGTTTTACTGAACAACGAGCTGCGTTAGCGTAATGGTTAAGGTGTTGGGCTGCTAAGCAAGAGGTTCTAAGTTCAAACGTTGTTCGGTACTTAATATTTTCTTTATTTAAAAACAATATCGAAGTGTCTTACTTCATGAATTTTATTCGTTTGAATGTAATTTTTTGAAATTTCTAGTGCTTTGTCTCTACATTATAATCGTAATAAGTTGTCGGTTTTTCTAATTTTGTCCTCCAATATTTCTTTTCAAACCAATTAAAAACAATGAAAAGGCACACATACAATATTCGTGTTATCTGTTTTGCTTGTATATCTTCTCTTCCACAGCCGCTGTTTTACTATTCATATTGAGATATATTCTTTGCGACAGTATTAAAAGTATTATTTAGAGCAGAATTTCGGCTCGTACGTTGCCGAGCTACTTGATTGTCTGACGCAGTTCTTTGCTTCGCTGCTTTGGCAACATCATCACATTCAATGTTTTCGTTGACCGATCTATGTTTTGGCAAGTATTTGCTGTCCGTTGTGACAAACACAAATTGTTTGCGCACTGCGCCTCACTGACAATATATTTTTGTTCCAATGTTTTATTACGTCCACAATTCAGTTTTGTGTACTTCGCCAACTTTGTTTTAATCAAATTTTTAGAAAAAAGCGAAATGTCTCTGGTAAAAATAAAACTTTTGTTACAGTCACGAAAGACGAAATATTTCTCATTATTACATTCGACACGTATCTGGTACTTAAATGAGATATTGTTATACAGTAAATTTTACATGAAATTTAGGTATCTTGTTCACATTTCATTCTCAACACTGTGGCAACTAAAATGGACCGTGCGTAAAGTATACGCTATGGTCTTTTACCTCTGCAAAAGTCTTCAAAATTTCGTGCAATGGGTTACTACATTTAATTCTGCACAATAACTGCGTTGAACATCGAAAAAGAATTAAGTCATTTATGGAAGGAAGGTATCAGTCAAGAAGATGTGTAAAAATCAGATTTTTGGGCCAAGTAGTTTGTTAAATTGAATGATGAGTGTGTCAAAGCAGTCGGAACACCATGTGTCTGCACAGCCGAGCAGTGCAGTGACGACAAAATCGCGCACAGCGCGGAATGTGGGGAGCAAGTCCTGTAGCAGCGAAAGGGTTAATGTAGCCGTGGTGGCTTACTTTATAAGCTGCGCGCTCCCCCCTAAACGTAAGATTGCGGACTATACTATACTATGGCACTGCTTCTCTTGGCGCGTGTGTCGTTTGCAACTGGCAACGCAGCAATCTCCCGCGTGTGGGAGGGCATGCGCTAGCCGCCAAGAGAAAAGAATTGAACTATAGTTTTAGATTAAGCATTGTGTAAGCCTAGGGACCGATGATCCCAGCAGTATGGTCCCATAGGAACTTACCACTACCAGACAATCATTTCTCCCTCGCTGCATTTGCTCGTGGAACAGGAAAGGGAATGACTTGCGTCTGTCCAAGGTGCCCTCCGTCATGTAGTGGGGTGCACAATATCGCTATATAGTGGGGTGCAGTATATGTATGTAGATGCAAGTGCAGACAGATGCAGATTTCAGAGCTATAAAACGCACCGTCTTACTCGGAGGAAAAAGTGGGAAGTGTGACACACAGCGGCACCGGCGCGTGCGCGCGGCGCTGTGCGTGCCTGCAGTGTACAGAGCAAACGGCGGGCGGCCATGCGAGCAAACCAGCACGTGGACGCCCAGATAGCGCGGCCGCGGTGACCGATCGCAGCGGGCTGGCCGCTCCGTCCCAGCACCGCGGGCCGTTGTTAATCACCGGATCGACTGCAAACTGTGCCAAAGCGCGCGCAATTACTAAAGCCGGCGCAAAAGTTTCGTCCGCGGCCCAGGCCGGCCCGCAATAAATAGTTTCCATTAAACACCAACAAAACAGACAACTCCAATGGTCTGCAACTGGCAGCGATCAGTCGGCGGAAGCCGGAAAAAAAAGCATGGTTCTGCACATCGGTATATGCACTTATGCTTCTGTGAATAGTCGCCTCAGAAATAGCTGCAAAATGACCAACAGAATATGAATAATGTTCAAAATATTTTCTCAGTGAGTGGTATGTTCAGGATGAAAGTGGTGATAAAGTCAGGTAATGAAGTTGGTGAATGTGAGCCAGTAACTATAATGACGTCTAACAGTTTTACAACCGATCGGAATAACCGATTTCGAACAAAGTAGGAACTAATATTTCATCACCATTCTCTTTTCTGTCTCATACCACGATATCTTATAATCACAAACAATTTTAAATAATTTAAACAGGAAATGAAGCTCACTGTTGTTCACATGTGAAACACGGGCGAGGATTAAAATGTTCATGGCTTTGTTGCCTTATAGTTCTCATTTAAAAATCAAATGGGAGCTCATTTTAAATTTTTAAATCTTAATAGGTAACCGTGTAAACGTCAAGTGTTCACTATCCGTGCAGTTTGTTCTGTTGCAGGTGATAGTCGAGATGGCAGAGTCACAGACCAGTTTCTCATCACTAGAGTTACGGCCTCAAACAGCAACAGACGCTGCTGTCCACGAGCTGATTCTTCAGCACCGACGAAAATCTGCCAAAATCTAGCCGTGACACTGGACATCTTCAGGGAGCGTGTTAGTTTCATTATCTCCACAATCCCAGACATTCGAAAGCTTTCAGCGAAATGGCTGACGAAATGTTTAAACTGTCGCCAGCGGATGGAACACTTTGAGACATCGGAAACACTTTGCGCCAGTTTTAAGCTCCAGAGACGTCTTCGGCGTGGTTAGTGACCGAGGGTGAATCTTGGCTTCACATTTATGACCCTGAAATCAAGGTACAATCAAAGGAATGTGCCAATGCAGTCCAACAGGGCCAAAGACATTCCGAACACAGAAATCGGCCAAAAAGTGATGGTGTCAGTTCTCTGGAACAAAGACGGCATTCTGTTCGTGGAGTATTTACCTGACGGCCCTATTTCAACCGGACAATATTATGGTATCCTGCTGGACCAGTTGAAGGCAGCAGTTCAGAACAAAAGCCAAGGAAAAGTTGACCAATAGCATTCTTTCGTTGTATGACGACGCCCTTCGCACACGTTCAACGTTGTGGCTATCAAAATGAAAACCTTGGGCTTCTAACTAGCCAACCATTCTCCCTACTCTCCATATCTAGCCCCTCGGACTATTATCCATTTCCGAACTTGAAGAAGCAGCTGGAGGGCAACCGTTTTCAGGACACAGAAGATATCAAAGAGACTGCGCAGAGCTGGTTTTGCGTCCGACCACATGAATTTTATTTGCACGGACTAGAAAAGCTGCCAGCCGATGTAGCCGAGCGGTTAAGGCGCTGTCTGGAACCGCGCTGCTGCTACGGTCGCAGATTCGAATCCTGCCTCGGGCATCGATGTGTGTGAAGTCCTTAGGTTAGTTAGGTTTAAGTAGTTACAAGTCTAGGGGACTGATGACCTCAGATGATAAGTCCCATAGTGCTCAGAGCCATTTGAACCTTTTTTGTGATAACTTGAGAAGTAATTGAGATGTTTATTGACGGTATGCTTCTACAAGTATGGTATACCAAAGTGTTTTTTACACCCCTAACACACATCGATATGCGCAACAGATATCTGTATCCCACTACTCTTTAAGTGTTTTGCAGCATTGCAGGCGAAATATTTGCAATAACTGCAGGAATGCGATTGCGCAGATCTGGTACATCACTTTTGTACTTTTTCCATACAAATACCTTCAGAATCACTTCCTATCATTTAAATTTACATTCGATGTTAAGAAATTTCTCTTTTTCAGAAATGCTTTTCTGGCTACTGCCATATATGCTATCACGCCCGGGTTCCCGGGTTCGATTCCCGGCGGGGTCAGGGATTTTCTCTGCCTCGTGATGGCTGGGTGTTGTGTGATGTCGTTAGGTTAGTTAGGTTCAAGTAGTTCGAAGTTCTAGGGGACTGATGACCATAGATGTTACGTCCCATAGTGCTCAGAGCCATTTCAACCATATACGCTATCTTGTTTGTCGTTCGGCACTCATTTTGCTGCACACATGACAAAACTCATCGACAATTTTCAGTATGTCATTTCCTATTCTAATTCCATCGACTACGCCTGATTTAATTCGACAATTTTCCGTTTCTCTTATTTTACTTATTATGATGTGTATTTCATAATCTCTCTTCAAAATACTGCTTAATCCATTAAGCTGTACTTACAAATCATTTGCTGTCTCCGATGGAATTACAGTGTCATCTCTTCTTCTGAATTTATAGACATCTATAGATTGCGTAGAGACTATTTTTCTACAGATTATTTTGAAAATGATATTCACAAGAAATCACAGAAAATATACAAAGAAAATATGTGTTCAAAAGTTGTCGTACGAGGACAAATAGTAAACGCACACACGTGATGTGTACTTCGTCACCTGCCGTGTCTTCTGCGCGATACTATCACAGTACAAAGCACATGTGCAGCGCTTGGTAGCAACCTACGGTCTGCCGATTCCCTCTAATACCGCGGCTTTAAAGGACGTCGCCGGGCGCCTTGCCCGACAGATCGAAGTGCACGGTTCTTTTACGGTTCTCGCGAGAAAGGATTAATCAGCGAAAATTACACGTCGTTAGTCACGAGAACCCACTAATATGAGAAGCACCACCCCAGTCGCAGCTGCGGGCGTTGGCCGTACTCCAAGCCTCGCGGTATTAAAATACGTGGAACACACGGGGGTGCGAAGAGACGGATTTATCTGACCACTGGAATCGCTTTTAATATCAGCCGCTATGAGACGAGGAATTCTGGAAGGCCGCACCACACAGCTTAGTTCTGCATATACTCATTACATACTCTCCGAGATCCCTTCTGCACCCAAGCATCGCATACCGTACATTCAACGCAGGCGCTATGCTAACTCGTAGAAATTAATAACCAAAAATTACTCGTGCTGCGGTTTCATACGAACATAGACCTACTTCAACCAAAATACACCTCTCCCTCCCTCTCTCTCTCTTTTAGAAGAACTAATTACGATCAGGTTACGGCATCCACCGCTCAAAGTACCTAACGACTAAGAGAAGAGACAAAACGATAGCGGAGATATTCTGATCACATTACTTCATTGATAGCTAAGCAAAGGTTGGACCATAGATTCTTTTCTTACATATAAGAGCAGGTGCAAATTATCCTAAATGGACTGAAAAAAGCTGCTTTATGAATAATGCAAGCCTTTTTACGAGGGCAGTTTAAAAGTTCGCGCAATCCACCAGATGTCAGCGTTAGCACAACGTGGCTCCGCGTAATAAGAGATCATCCTTTATTAGTAACACGTGAGTCGTCAGTAATTTTTGTAGAGATATGTCATGCGGATACCTCACTGTTGTTACCCACGTGTAGGTATTTGTCACGCTAAAAGAAAGAAAGAGAGAGAGAGAGAGAGAGATTCGAACAGTGATTAAGTACTTCGTTAAGAAGGATATGAAAGCAAAGGAAATTCATACATCTTTTCAGGGCGTTCTGTGAGACTCTGCTCCTACTCATTTTGCTGCTGCGAAGTCGATAAATAAGTCTAAATTTGTTCGGGACAGCTTAGGTGACGATCAGAGTAGTGGTCGGCAAGATGTGGATTGGTGCTGGAAGATCGCCGACTGCAAGGGGGAAAAATTGCTAGACTTGTAGGGATGTCACCTGAAGCGGCATATCGCACTTAAATAGTGGTATTGGATATGAGAAAATTATCTGCCAAATGGGTGATGCGACTCTTAATACTGCATCAGAATGGAAATGTCCAATGTTTGACCCGTTTACAAAGCAGCCACAAAGTTTTTTTGCGACTGTTTGTAACTACAGATAAAACTTGGGTCCACGAATTGTTTTCAAACTAGTCTTATGCATCTGGTTTGCCTCCATTACTCTTCTACCTCTTCTCCAAAGCCGCGCGGAATGGCAGCGCGGTTAGAAGCGCCACGTCACGGACTGCGCGGCCCCTCCCGCCGGAGGTTCGAGTCCTCCCTCGGGCATGGGTGAGTGTTTTGTTCTTAGCATAAGTTAGTTTAATTCGTGCGTAAGTCTAAGGAATGATGACCTCAGCAGTTTGGTCCCTTAAAAAGTCACACACATTTTTCTTCCCCAACCTCAAAATTTTCCTTGGCGGACGGAGATTCTCTTCAAACGAAGAAATGACAGCTGAAGTTGACGAGTATTTTGCATGTCTGGAAGAATCTTAATTCGAGATAAGACAAGGCACTGGAACATTGATAGCCCACGAGGAACAGTGTTTTTGGAAATTTATGGTAAGTCCTATGGGACCAAATTGCTGAGGTCATCGGTCCCTATGCTTAGACACTACTTAATCTAACTTAAAGTAACTTACGCTAAGGATAACAAACAAACACACACACACATACACACACTCATGCCCCAGGAAGGACTCGAACCTCCGACGGGGGCAGCCGCGCAAACCGTGGCAAGACGCCTTAAACCGCACGGCTACCTAGCGCGGCTGCAACAGCGTTCAGGGAGACTACGCTGAAAAGTGAAAATGTGTCGATGAGATATGTCGTTTATTTCTATTTTATTCCGAGCAATTTTCAAGCACCCCTCATATCTGTTATCAACCGATTTTCTTGTGTGTAATAAGAAATGCCACTCAGACCGTCCATCTCACAACGTGTAATTTTAAAGTAATGGTGGGCTAATTCACTTGGGATGACAATATTTGATGGTCATTGCTTTCATTTAAGAATGGATTCCTATGGAGATTGCTGAGTTCGCTCGCCTCCTAACTGTAAAGTATGGGATTCACGGTCGTTAAAGGTGTTTATGGTCTGCTATTATTTCATGAAAATTTGTAATTTAACCCAGAATTAAACCTGCCTCATGTTGTAGTTTATTCTGAATACTTATATCCACAGGAAAGGAATTCTTCTCAGGGTGGCCACAGAGTGAGGGGGACTACGAATAGCAACATGGATTGCGAAAACATTCCGAACATGCTTTACAGCGAATATGATTTAGATCGATATTTCGAGCTTGGCAGTCCATGCCCCCAATTGTTTGCTGCTGCTAATATTTGCCCAATGGTCGGGCCTTTTGTGGTGCGCCAAATACACACGCTTCCACTCGTGACCATCAGTGAGCTGGTCGCCTTACATAGATTAATACTTAGACCCGAAAGTACAGTTTATGGCTGACGAGACCTTGTATCGTGGCAATCGTCCAGCTTCATATTCCACGTGGTTGGTTGTAGACAGGAATAACACCTACGTGCGTACGCTTTCACTTAAGTTATAGTCATTTCTGCAATGTTATTGTCGTAGTATTAGTAATGCTGTCATTAAGCTTTAACCGATTCGGAAGATAGCTTCTCGTAATTTTAAGACGTATTCATAGAAAACGATTTTTGTTTTGTTTCATATTTTGCCACTGGATTAAGCTGTGCATGCATAGAACACTGTCGTTCTGTATATAGAAACACGTCACGAATCGCAGTGTTCTTCTCTGAATTACCTTCATTTCTTCTGGAAAGACGAAAATACTGCAAGCAGCTTCCATCATAGGTGAGTCTGAAATCTAATACTGCACTTAAGCCTGACAGATGTGTTCCCGATCACTTTATGTGAGCACCCGATCGCAAATCGCTGCAGGCGATAAAGGTTGATCGTTCTATAGCCGTAACTGATTATAATGGCACGGTGCAGCCAGACAAAGTAAAATTAATTTTTTCCTGTAAGAAGATTGTATCAAAGACACATTTAGAGTCATTCGTTAGTGTCTTTAAGGAAAGTGCTGTTAGTGTAAGCTGCATTTCACAACGGTTTCCCGTCACTGCGAGCTCCCAGTGTAAGAGTGGGGCAGAAGCGTACCCGTCGATCACGTGATGGAGTGCCACGCGATGGCAGCGCTGCCTCTCCGGCAGATTGCCCCTGGGAGTGGGTCGCAAGTTGCGTGGTTGTCGGGTGACACGTGGACACGCATCATAGTTACTGCCGACACCGGCGGCACACGGGTTTTGCATCTTTCCTCGCTCGCACACGAAATTTTACATCTTAACGCTGTAACTACTCCCATGCGAGTGAAATCGTGAAGTATACTATTCGTTTACGGTACGGTAGGTGCCACCGAAACGTAGAAGGCAGTTATCTCAAAGCGAATCTTTGCCTCCCACGACTTTAAAAACCATCGTAGTATTAGTACGAGGGTGGACCCAAAAGAAACCGGATTGTTGTCATAAAAAATTTATTGATGAGCCTTTTTACAAAATTACTTCAGTCACCTTCAAAATACTCTCCATTACATGCGATGCACTTGTCAAGTCTCTTTTCTAACTGTTGGAAGCATGTTTGGAACTCTTTCAAGTTTGATATTGTCCAGTGCCCTTTGCGAAGCTGTTTTTACCGCCTCCACATAGTCATAATGCTCCCCTTTTAGCGTTTATTTCATTCGTGGAAATAGGAAAAAGTCGCACGGGGCTAGGTCCGGCGAATACGGAGCGTGGGGAACGACAGGCCACCGCTGAGATGCCAAATAGTGGCTCACTCGTAAAGCCGTGTGTGCTGGAGCGTTGTCATGATGCAGAAACCTGTCACCTGATCGCCAACGTTCCGGGCGTTTCCTCCTCACATCCTCTCGCAGACGCCTTAAAAAATCCAAGTAAAAGTGCTGGTTAACAGTCTGGGCAGGGGGTACGAATTCCCGATGAACAATTCCACGAACATAAAAAAAGACAATGATCATCGTCTTCACATTTGACCTCACTTGCCTTGCTTTTTTTGGTCTGGGAGAGTTGGGACCCCTCCACTGGCTTGACGCTTGCTTGGTTTCTGGATCATACCTGTAACATCAACTCTCATCTCCTGTAATGACTTTGTTCAAGAAGTTTGGATCACGTGCAATCTCTGTTTTCAAGTCCTGACCGCTACGGTCGCAGGTTCGAATCCTGCCTCGGGCATAGATGTGTGTGATGTCCTTAGGTTAGTTAGGTTTGAGTTCTAGGGGACTGATGACCGCAGAAGTTAAGTCCCATAGTGCTCAGAGCCATTTAGAAGAACCCATCGGGAGCTGGGAGGAAGGTGAAGTGTGGTGTGGGCTGGCCGCGCGTAACGAGAACTACGGCAGCTCTGACGATCTACAGCTCTCTCGCTGCTTGGCGCCTGGTGACCGCCCAGGCTCTTCAGAGGACTGCGCGGCACGCACGTGCTAAAAGTGAGAGAGTGAGAGAGTACGCACGTGGTGCCCGCAGCTGCTGAACGTCAGCAGCGGTCGCAGCCTCGCCTGTGCCGCGCGTTCTGCATCCGACGTGCTGTACATCTTGCCAGCAACGCAGGAGAGGGAAACCTAGCTACCCAGCGAGCTAGAAGTTCGCCGTTATGCTGACAGGTTTATGAATAAACGGAGCTTTATCGCAGGAACGCATCAATTTCAAGTTTTCATTTGCTTATTGATTAATATCCCATTCGTTAATCGTACTTTCAAGGTGTTCGCCATTTCTACGGAAAGAATTTCTAAGCCATAATGAATTATTTTTTCTAAAATTTTAAGTTGTGTCTTATGACTCTTAAGTAAATGAACTGAAATGTTTAAATACAGAGGACACGTTGCCTGGAATGACTGTTGCATCTCACTCCGTCCTCCCAAATCTGTCATCCCCCCACTCTAAGAGCTGCGCAGGCTGTTGTAGAACTTTGTTCTGTGGAGCCAAATAATATCCCACATGGCTGAGATTGGGGCAGAAGGAAATCCCAATGGGGAATATGGGAAATATTTGGGAGGGGGTTTCTAGTTGCAGCTTTAGCCTGTTGACGAGAGGAACCTCCCGAATTGCTTGATAGTTGTAGTATCATTGCCACAGATACTACTAAAACGCCGCGCCAACGGAAGGTTGGCAGCCCGTCGTCTGCCGAGCACAGGGCACTACAGCGGGCTGTGCAGCTCGACGGAACTGGAGTGTGCCTTGTTCACTTCTTAGCTAGATTTCAACCTAGGCAGACGCAATTTGATAATCGGCCCTCAGCCACACTTGTTTGGAGTGATTCTCTGAGGAGGGCCCATCAGGCTTAGTCCATGAGAATATGTTGTAATTAGCCAGTCGCAGCTACAGTCCTACAAACTACAGAAGATAAGTAATTTTCATTGTACTAAGTGTTTCTTGAATAATAATCCTTCTCTCTAACAGTGTGCAGTACCGCATATTATTGCAACCTGGACTCATTCAGCTCCTATCAACTAGTCCTCAATTATTTGCATTTAGTAACGAGCTGAAAACACCCACAAGTTTTGTGCCTCTAAACAGCGAGACACACCAATAGGAACCTAGGAACCATACCTATTTTAAATTTATTTCTGGGGAAATGCTGTCAAATGTATTACGATTCATCGACTCCTCAGTTTTTTTGCATTATAACTATTCTTAAACTAAAGACATCTGAGTTGATCACAAGTACTTTAAATGATGTTATACTATTTTAAATGATCTGTATACTGTATCATTTGTTTCTCATGAACGGCATTCTGAAACATGAGTGGACTCAAAATGACAAATCTTTTTTTTTTGTCTGTAGTGGAATTTAATTTCTATAGAAAATTTAACAAATGTAGACAATGTATTAATACGAAAACCCAATTACCTATTATTTTTTGTTTGTGATCTTTAGATTTGGACAGAGAACGAAAGAGCATCTTGGAGGTATCTATCCAGCTGATGAACTAAAATCGGCATTTATGGATCGTTGTAAAACAGTTTTGGTGTCTGCATCTGCCACCAATAGGAACCACGAGACTGAGCAAGCATTCAGTAACCATGCTTTAAAATTTCTTATAAAGATCTGCGGCTTATCAGTTCAGTGACTGTCAATTTTTTATCCGTCGTAAAGTTTGAGGGGTGCTGAATAGTATTCTGTACGCATCCCACAGCTCATTAGTATTAGTTTACATTGGTTAGCAAGTGAAAAACACATGGCTGCTTTGTTCAGGAGAGAGTGCTACCGTCGCCTCTGCGTATGTAAGTAACGATAGACGACCAGCACTTAAAACTAGGCCAGGACAACAGAGACGGGCAGCTACCTTGTTTCATATTAGGTGCATTGCGCTGCTACCTACTACCAGGTACTACACATCCGTGACCCCAGTAGTCATTAGACAACGTGAGAGAGCAGAATGGAGCGCTTCGCGGAACTCACGGTCTTCGAAAGTGGTTAGGTGATTGGGTGTCACTTACGTCATACGTCTGTACGCGAGATTTCCACACTCCTAAACATACCTAGGCCCACTTTCCCAGATGTGATAGTGAATTGGAAACGTGTAGGGACACGTACAGCACAAAAGCGTACAGGCCGATCTCGTCTGTAGACTGACAGAGCCCGCCGACAGATGAAGAGGTAGGTGTTGGCAGAGAAATGGTGTGTAAATGAGAGTCGACTGCATGGAATCAGCGCAGTAAGACGGTCGACGCGGAGTCGTGACAAAAAGGCGTTATCCTGTTTGGACCAGCCCATGAACAAACCGCCGGCCGAGGTGGCCGAGCGGTTCTAGGCGCTACAGTCTGGAACCGCGCGACCGCTACGATCGCAGGTTCGAATCCTGCCTCGGGCATGGATGTGTGTGATGTCTTTAGGTTAGTTAGGTTTAAGTAGTTCTAAGTTCTAGGGGACTGATGACCTCAGAAGTTAAGTCACATAGTGCTCAGAGCCATTTGAACCATCACACAGAAATTCGAAACTGCGTCAGGAACCACTACTATGACAGTTAGGCGGGTGGTGAGAAAATTTGGATTTCATGGTCGAGTGGCTGCTCATAAGCCAACCATCACACCGGTAAATGCCAAACTTCGCCCCACTTGGTTTACGGAGCGTAAACATTGGACGATTGAACAATGGAAAAACGTTGTGTGAGGTGACGAATCTCGGTACACAATGTAGCGATCCGATGGCAGGTGTATGGCGAAAGGCCGGTGAACGTCATCTACCAGCGTGTGTAGTGCCAACAGTAAAATTCAGAGGCGGTGGTGTTGTGGTGTGGTAGTGTTTTTCATGGAGATGACTTGCATCTCTTATTGTTTTGCGTGGCGCTATCACTGCACAGGCCTACATTGATGTTTTAAGGCACCTTCTTGCTTCCCACTGTTGAAGAGCAATTCGGGGATGGCGATTGCATGTTTCAACATGGTCGAGCACCTGTTCACAATGCACGGCCTGTGGCGGTGTGGTTACGCGACAATAACATCCCTGTAATGGACTGGCCTGCACAGAGTCCTGAATCCTACAGCACACCATTGGGATGTTTTGGAACCGATTTCGTGCCAGGCCTCACTGACCGGCATCGATACCTCTCCTCAGCGCAGCAGCTCGTGAAGAATGGGCTGCCCCAAGAAACCTTCCAGCACCTGAATGAACGTATGCAAGGCTAAGGGTGGGCCAACACCATATTGAATTCCAGCATTACCGATGGAGGGTACACGAACTTGTAAGTAAGTTTCAGCCAGATGTCCGGATACTTTTGTTCACATAGTGTATGCCCTAATCCAGTGTTAAACCCAGGATGTCTGGCTGTGTTTGATATGAATGTGTATTTCTCGCGGGTGACGGTAATCTGTGGTCTGTTATAACACTTACGCCAACTTGTCGTGGTGTGAACAGGAAGGGAGCAAGGTTTAACTCTGTCGACAGCACAGACTGGATGTCAGTGGTTTACCGTTAAAAAGTTGACAAGGCGTGCTTCGTTTTTCTTTGAGTAGATTCCTCTCCACGGCTTTTTCAGAGTGGGATGGCTGGTCAACGTCCGTTATCCGGCACACTCTGGGCCAGTCTGCTCTGTAAGGACAGACGTATTTTGGTCGACACTGTCGCGGTTTCGCCACAGACATTTGAAAGTTTTAAGGGTGAAGTAAGATTTTGACAGTTTTGTTTCAGTTTCTGGAAACTGTGGTAGGCACATCGGGTATTATTTTACATGCGCGCGAATATTTCAGATTTCTGTGGGAGGTACTTTGTTAGCAGATCGACCTGTTACCAAGTGCGATTGCATTACAAAGAAACCATGTCTTATTTCAACTATTAATAAAGCAAATTCACCGGAAATGCAGCAAATAAATTCAAGGGAAACATCTGCACTTACACTTGATGCAGTGTTAAATTTCTTGCATTTAGGTGTTTTTGGAAACTTGAAAGTTGGTGCGTTTGTTCAACCACATTCTCACAAGGGGCAGCAGTAGGGCTTATGCCTTGTGCTTTGAAATCTGTAAAAATGTTTGCACATTCAGCACCTTGTCACAGTATACACTGATTTCCGAATCAATGTTTCTTTTGAGGGTGAAATAGACGGATTTTTTTTCTCCGTGTGACTGCTATGTACGTCCACGTGCTTCCCATTAATTATTAGAGAATACTTAACTTCCTACGTCGAAAGAATATCTATACATCTGAACGGAGTTTATCAGATTATTAATTCTCAGTTTTATGTATTTATCGCAGTTTCCCCATGTTCACTTCTCTGTCGAGTATGCAGTAGTATTAGTAAATATTGTTTGCTGTACAGAATATCATTTGCCACACGTGTTTAATAAACGAGTGAACATGTGATGATAGCTTTTCTTTGTATACTGGCCCCGAGTGATTCTATGTGGACTTTCGAAACCTTCCTACTACAATGCGGTGTTGTCAACACTCACATACATCAAGATGCGTGTAGCTCCCCCATATTTATGTACCAGTATTTTATTTTATCACGAGGTGGAGCCACTTTATTTGTCGAGGTGTATGTGTCGTGTATTCGTCAAGATGAGGTTCTTCATGTTAATACGATGCTGTGCTGGAAAGTAGTGCCTCTAAGCTTTAACGTGAAAACTCTTAAAGCTTTTGAAATAAAACGAATGTTATTAACAGTCCACATCTTTATTGTTCCTGACCTCATATTTATTCTTCGGCATAGTCACCCTGGCAACGAACACATTTCCCCAATTAGAGACCAGTTTGTTGACAGCATCACTGTCGAATATTTGACTAACCTGATCTCGGCTTGCACCGCTTCATCACTATCAATGTGATGCCTTCAAAGATGTTTGTGAATGACATGAAAATCGGATGGAGTCAAATCGGGACTGTATGGAGGATGATGGATGACAGAGATCCGAAGGGGTGAGATTGTTTGAGACGCTGCAGCGCTCGTGCGCGGTCTGGCACTGTCGCGCTGAAGCAGAGGGTGATCCATGTGTGGACCAACTCTTCGAATTCGAAACGCGATTACACCACTCTGTTTCTCAAGCACCGACATAGTTACACACTACAATTCGGAGCGCTCCAGTGCCAGAGAGCTGCATGTATTTAGGCATGAAGAATAAGAATGTATGATGTCAATAACGTTTCAACATTGTGGCTTTTTGGTCACTCAGACTTAGCAGCAGCAAGTAGGATATTGTGTTGGCTATTTCCCTGCCGGAGACTATCAAAAGTTTATTTCCCAGAGATGCTGGAAAACATCTGTAATCATGGGAAAATCACGAGCCAGGCAGCCATACATACTCCGACCCATCTCCTCCACGGTGGATAAAACTTCCTACTACTGGATACAGGAAATTGGCCCTGGAGTACACAATACCAAAGGATGAGCACACAGATACGGGCAGGAAATAGTTTTCCACTATTTTATAAACATAGATGCACAAGTCTTTGACCCCATTCCAACTGATTTCGCTGAGTTGAGGACACAGTTCCAGGGCGAGTATGTATGCAACACTTGAAGCGTTTCGTTCAGTCTTTGAAGTCATGGGGGTGAAGGGAGGTCCGACAAGCAACGAGAGACACTTCTCTATTTCAGCTGTGCATAAGTGTGATTGTGGGCTCCTCTTCGCGCGACAGTAAGCTCGGTCACCACGCAGCGGGCGAGGTGGTCTCGCCGAGCAGAGAGAATTGGACTGGTCGCTGCCAGTTGCGCGCGCGCGCGGCTGGTTGAGATGCGCCGGGACGCGGCAGGCAGCGCGCATACGGGACGACATTAAAGATGCATCCGAGACGCGGCGCGCATGCGGCAAGCGTCGCTGGCAGGCCGCGCTCGGGGCCTTTGAGCGGACGTCGCTGCGCTGACTCCCAATCGGAGGCGGCACGTGCTGCGCTGCGCCGCAGGTGCCTTCTTACTTCTAGCTATCGTTCTTCTTGGGATGCCTTACTTATTTTGCAGTGATTGGGCAACACCCCTGATTACCTAATCGGTTATGCGAGCTCGAGCGTTGGAGGCCCAATGACCCAAGGCTACTTCGAGAGGATTTCAATAAGTAACACAACACAAATTTTTTGTGTGCCAATTTCGATTGAAAAAAAATGCGGAATTTGCTGTGGATAGAATGGAATATTCCCGTTTCAGCCCCATTAGTTTCATGAAATTCTGACAGGTGGGGACGGCCGCGGTGGTCTGGCGGTTCTAGGCGCGAAGTCCGGAACCGTGCGACTGCTACGGTCGCAGGTTCGAATCCTGCCTCGGGCATAGATGTGTGTGACGTCCTTAGGTTAGTTAGGGTTAAGTAGTTCTAAGTTCTAGGGGACTGATGACCACAGCAGTTGAGTCCCATAGTGCCCAGAGCCATTTGAACCATTTTTTTCTGACAGGTGGCGGCGCTATATGCAACCTTCAAAATGGCGTCCGCAATGGAGGTACGTTCCAAACAGCTAGCTCTCCTTGTGTTTCTTCTGGCGGAAAACCGGAGCATCGAACATTGCCATAGACGCTTGCAGACTGTCTACGGGGACCTGGCAGTGAACAAACTCATGGTGAGTAGTTGGGCGGGTAGCCTGTTTTCAATGCAACAAGGTCGCGCAAACCTTTCCTATCTCCCGCATGCCACCCGGCCGCACACAGTTGTGACTCCTGCAATGTTGAAACGTGCGGACACTCTCATTGGAGGTGATCGACGAATCACAATCAAACAGTGCGCTGCACAACTGGACGTCTCTGTTGGTAACGCTGACACACTCGCCCACCACTTGGGGTAGTGAAAGAGTGTGCCCTCTTGGTTCATCGTCGGCTAACATAAGACCAAAAGGAGCAACAAAGGAAAATTTCTGCGGAATTGGTTGCGCTTTACGAGGATGATCGTACCAATTTTTTTTTCGAACATCTTCACAGGCGATAAAACACGG
Organism: Schistocerca gregaria; assembly: GCF_023897955.1. Lineage (NCBI taxonomy): Eukaryota > Metazoa > Arthropoda > Insecta > Orthoptera > Acrididae > Schistocerca > Schistocerca gregaria. The sequence goes on from NC_064922.1 coordinate 664,900,092, forward strand.
GTTCATCTTGTCGAACCAGAAGCAAACCGGTAACCCCTAGAGTAGCGCTACACCACCTCTGCTCCGATGAGAAAGTCAAAGCCGCACCCTCAGCCGATAAAGTGATGGCGACGATTTTCTTGGACAGTGAAGGGGTTATTCTGTTTCATGTCGTCCCTCACGGTGCAACGATCATCTCTGAAGTGTACTGTGGTACCCTTAGGAAATTGAAGAAAGGACTATAGCTAGTTCGTAGCCACAAAAATTGAAACGAGCTTCTGTTTCTCCATGACAACGCAAGGCCTCACACAAGTCTGTGCACCCAAGAGGAGCCCTCAAAACTTCATTGGACTCTTCTTGCTCGTCCACCCTACAGCACTGTCTCGTGCCCTCCGACTTGACTTCCATCTGTTTGGCCCAATGAAGAATGCACTCCATGGGAAGCAATAAGTGGATCTTGGGGAGGTTATTGATGCAGCAAGACGTTGGCTCCAACGTCGACCAGCGCAGTGTTACCATGACGGCATACAGGCCTCCCGAATATATTGGCGTGAGGCCGTCACGCTGAACAGTGATTACGTTGAAAAGTATGGTTTTGTAGCCAAAAGAGTGCGGAGTATTACGGTGTATTGCAATCCTGAATAAAACCAACCTGCTTTCAGAAGAAATGTGTTGCATTACTTATTGAACTGAAGTAAGCACTCAGAGTCTGCACTGAACCCACCACACGGCGTTATGCAGCGTACATTGAGAACGAATTATGGAAAAGAACCACCGCGTAAACGGAGCACTGTGTGTTGCTATTGACAATTTAGAGACACTGGTTGTGTACCTGTCGATCAATTGTGCGAGCAACAACTGTGGACAGGGTGATGGGCGGTTTCGTACAGAGTCCAAATAAATCAACGGCCCAAGCAAGCCACGAACTTTAAGCACTGCAGCAAACTGTGTGGAAGACGGTCATAGCTCTTCAGGTACACATTTCAGAGCCCATATTTACCAGACCTTTTTGCTTCGAGTGATCTTTACTATCATATCCCTGAATACCGACCACTTTTTCTGAAACTCCCTTTTAGGCGAAGTGGCACTGCTAACAAAGGATTTCACTGTTCATTTGTATTCAAATCTTACAGTTCTTTTCACGGAATTTCATTGCTCAATGACAACAAACACTTTGTTATCCTATTTTAAGTTTTATCACAATATGAAAATAAAATCAGAATTGGAATAAATGTTCCGCTGAACTAATTACAGTGAGTGTTGTTCTGTATTTATAAATGAAGAGTACAAACATTTGGATGTTGTAAAGAATATAACATCCTAAAAGAGTAGAACATCCACATTTGTGTGCTTTTCATGTACAAATAAGGAATTATTCTACCAAGAAGAAACAGATCAACTGACATGCTGCTTCTACAGATTTACGAAAGAAAAGAGTCAACAACCTGATATTAATTTTCCTCGTGCCAGCACACGTGAACCTAAAATTCATTTTTCTGTTACAGACATTCGTAGATTTCTATTCATTGTTAAAAAAAAATATTATTCGCGCCAAAGTAGCTGGCTTGTGAAGTTACACAAGCAATAAAACGAAATATATGGTTATCATTAATAATACCAAACAGCAACACATAATATATATTTCATTATTCACGCCATCGCTTAAATGAAGTTCATTTGTATAACGAAATAAAATTAAATGTATTTCACATTTCTATTCACGAAGTATTCTCAATGCACTTGCTGTAAGAGTAAGTAATTATTCGCTTCCATAAATTACACCATCACAGATTAAAAGGAATTTTTGCCGTTTATATGCAAATATACAATAATACAAGCCACTTTTTTACACCAGAAAAAGAAAATAATACGTGCAATAAGAATGTAAGTGTTACCTCTTCTACAGTGTAGACAACTAGGGAAATAGAATAACGTTTTTAATTTAAAATAATATAACTAGCAAGAAAGAAACATTGATCGCCCTTCCAAAATGAATACTGAAACGATGAAACATTGTTAGATGAAATTTAAAAAAGGTTTTATCTTTTAGCGTATATTACCTATCAGTGCAGCTTGAAGGTCACGTTGTGTCCTGTATACGCCAGGCTGTTCATGTAGCTAGAAATCTTGTGCCTTCTGATAAATAAAAAATATTATGGGAACTGTTTTTTAACAGCGGTGTTAAGAGTGCTTGTCGGAGCGCAGGGCAATAAATTTTACGGCAGGATGAAAGCGAGTCTACGTACAAGTGTTTAAGACAGAAAATAACTACATGCTGACACACAGGTTTAAGGCAAAAAATATCTACACGTGCAACTGAGGTACCAGTATTACAGTGTGCAACGAGTTCGCTCAGAATAAGAGGGAAATAAATTAGCGATGATAATATTATAGAATCTATCCATAAGTTTCTTGTGCAAGTTCCACAGGATCCGCCATGATATAATGCCTCAATGAACTCGCTCGATTTTTATGGAATAATTTACTGGAATCTCATTGTATACAACGGTACCTGAACGTAGTACAGTTTCTACCTACAACTGCCTACCGTAAATATCATTCATTCGAATCAAAGCAGCAGCTGATAAAGAAAGTTCGTCACGCTATCCGAAACGTACACAACCAACAAACACGCACCACTTGCAATTGCAAGAGAACTTGTTTCGAGAATTCTGACTCGCTGTCAGCCATGTTGCCTCTCAAAGAAGATTAGTTCAAGTTAAACTACAAGAAAGTAGCGACACATCAACACGCAAAATGTGATCAAAAGTATCCGGACATTTATTAGTAACCATTATTATGGCGTGTGTCCACCCTCCGAATTTTATGACGGCCTGCTGGGGATAGCTTCAATGAGATGTCTCAGTGCAGTGGAGAACTGGCAGCCCATTCTTCCTCAAGAGCCGAAAACCATCCAAGGTCGGGATTCTGAGCAGGCCAGTCCGTTATTTCTCACAAACCGTTGCCTCATAGGTGTTGCTTTATGACAGGGTGCACTGTCATCTCACCGAACTGTCCCTCTACTAAACGCAGTGAACGATGCTGTGAAATGAGTTCATGTCCTTCGGCATTTGGCGATTTACTAAGCGCAGCACTATTGCCACTAAACATTGTGACAGGTAAGTTCTCCAGAAGCCGCTAGGTGCCACGTCAGGAGAAAGCAGAGGGTCACGTAACATTTGGTACGCCGTAGAAGCAGCATGTCTCACAGTGTCTTGAGCAGAATAAGAGGAGGTTGGAGCCCTCGATGCTCCATCTTGATAGCCTTTCATAACCTCTTCAAGAGATTACGGTGATACTATCCTGTGACGGTTTGGCCCTAATAGCATAAGCAGCTGGAACAACAATATGGCAGCCCATGAAACCACTCAGTATCACCATGCCCAATGATGGTTGGGTCTTCGACTTTTTCAGAGGTGACGAACGAGCGTGTTTCCAATGCTTCCTTTGCTGCTTTCTCTCTGGTCGTAGGGATAACATCCAGAACACTTCCATGGTGTTTAGATGGCTAAGGACACAAAGTACTTCATATTCTGGGCACCAGCAGCTGTTGAAAGGCGTGATTTTAAGAAGAATTCCGCTGACAGCCGGTAAAATTCTTGTATTTATTGATACACGACCGGTTTCGCGGCCATCATCAGTTGCAACCTACATGGCAAAGAGTAATATACAGTGTCTAAACTTTGGGGATCTTAAAATTAATGAAGGTGATGTCTAAAAAATATACTAACAGTGATATTGTATTGGCGAACAAAGGGTGGCAAAGACGCGATCCATTAATTTCGTAAAAATTTTTCGTAGGTAACTCATGAAGTTACTGATCCTTATATTAAAATTCGCCTGCATGTAAAATAAGAAAAATATTTTAGGTGAGAGGATACTATTTTTTTCTTTAAAAGAGTTTGATTGGCAATAAAAAATTGTCACTACTAAAGTGATTAGTCAGGGTACAATGCAGTTTACTTTGTGGACTGGTATAAGGTGGCACTTTCATACCGCTGTGACACAGGGCTACGCGGTACTGTGAAGGGTGGAAGAGGCTTCCACAAGCAGGCTGGCGGAACGGTGATTATCTTGTGGACAGTATGACATTATGTACTCACTACTAGGAGCTCTGAGTCGTTCCCTTTACAAGCCACATACTAATACTTAATCGTATAAACAATCAGTTAGCCAGCATGCTGTAGCGCTTTAATTCCAACTGATTACGCACAGTGAACAGAGGACTGTCTTTTTTGTATCTAAAAATTTGCACATCCTCTATATATTCAAAATATGGCGTGTTTATCTTTTTTGTGAAGCGTTTTTAAATTTTCTGTGGCGGTTGTGATGCGGTGCTCCGCTTCGCGTAAGTTAAGGAAATACTTCCACCGCTGTTTCGGTTCAGAGGGTTTTTGGAATAATTATGAGCGGTAGCAGAACCCAACCTTTACTATGTCTAAAGTGTCGTGACTTCCTCCTCACCTCCAACGTCGCGATTGTGATATGCCGATATAGGAGCACGAGGTCATCCACTACTACTGTGATTCTAGATCCTTCAAAGAGAGTTGGCTCGCTTCCCGCGCCCGGGTTCCCGGGTTCGATTCCCGGCGGGGTCAGGGATTTTCTCTGCCTCGTGATGACTGGGTGTTGTGTTATGTCCTTAGGCTAGTTAGGTTTAAGTAGTTCTAAGTTCTAGGGGACTGATGACCATAGATGTTAAGTCCCATAGTGCTCAGAGCCATTTGAACCATTTGAGAGGTGGCTACCACACCCTCCTCCGTAATTAAGGCGTTTTTGACGGCCGTGGAAGCGTCTGCTCCACCTCTGCACGACTGTATCATATGATGGTGCATTGTTGCCGTTCACTTCCAGCGTCTCAGCACGGATTGTTGTAGCGTTGTTCCTCCTTAGGTGCAGAAAACCAATTACCGCACGACACTTCTCTTTATCACTGCGCTATGTCATTTTGTCTTGGCTCCTCCACCTACGTTCTGCGCTTGTTGCGAGGAGCTGTCAAGGTATACCAGGCCTGCAGACATGTAGGGGCAGGGGAACAACAGAATGTGACTGTGCTGTTTCCGAGAGTGCTGCAGCCTACTGTTGTCACGTGTAGCAATCTCTCTGAATGGAAGGGGGGGGGGGGGGGGGGGTGGGAAGTTTGGAGTGCGACTTTCCAGTGAACGTTTGTCTTTCACCTTTTCAGTTGTGTTTTTATATCTTTCTGTGAATTTAAACGCGAGAAAAGCCGTTAATTCTTAATTCTGCGTACTTAAATGACATGTAATCTTGATGTGCATGTCATTCGTTATTCATTAGTTACATAATACGTTGAAATCTGTCAGGTATTTATGCACCATACAAACAGGTAAACTGAAATGTGGCCTTGGGCGGAACGGGACAGGGCAGAAAAAAAGCGAGTCCCGTACCGCCCTTTCCTTTTTTTGAAGCAAGTAAATTTCAAAATACGTATTTCTGTTTGTTCCGCTGCTTTTCCAGGTGGCTTGAACTTTACATTAGCGTGAGTGATGGGCAGCAGCTGGATATTAAATCAATGGAAATGGCAGTTTCAGCCGTTTTACTTTCTAAAATGGGAGTATTGAAAGCACATAAGGAGTTTGACGTACAAAAATCAACACTGGAAAGACATGTTCGTAAAGCTAAAAGTAACGCCAAATAACAGAGTTCACAAATCAGGTGGGAAATTTATAAATGTGTTCACTGCAGAACAAAGAGACGAACTAGTAGCATACACAAAGTCACTGGACAGCAGAGTTTTTAATCCAACGACGAAACATCTACTTATCAGATGATTAACCTATCAGCTAGAAGGAAGAAATGGCTTCCTACACAGATTTGAAAAAGAAATGTGTGTAGTAGTGCAGTACTAGGTAATTTCCCAAAAAAAATTGCCTTATCCCTTGTAATTATGTAATAGGCGTATTTAAACTGTTTTAGCATGTAATTATCTGAACTGTTTCTTATTTAAATTGTTTTGTTAATTAAATTGCATTGTGTATTATTGAGAAAGAGCGGGAAACCGCGCATAGATACATTTTGAGAAAGAGCGGGAAACAGCGCGCAGTAATACATCTGTAATGGTAGCAGGGATTGTCTGCACCAAAAACCATTGTTGGCGGCGAGACCGCACTTTTGTAGCATTGAGCGTTGGAAGCGAGCAGTTGCGAGTAAGATGTGAGACGAGGCAGTCGTAGCTAGCGAGACATGAGAGGAGGTCGCTGTAAGCGAGGTATGAATTAACACTTTGAAAGAAGCGGTGTGCTCGCCAGCCACTCGCTATATGTAGCGCAATGCTAGTTTTTAAGAATTTTTGTAAAGAACTATGCCCCTTGTAATTGTTTGTCAAGATCGTTCTCAGAATATAGTTATGTAATTTTGATGGAAAATTAGGTATGTAGCGCAACGCTACTTTTTAAGAATTTTTGTAAAGAACTATACCCCTTGTAATTGTTTGTCAAGATCGTTCTCAGAATATAGTTAACTTCTACCAGATTAAATGCATTAAGAATTTTCTATCCCAAAATCATTCACGTAAATCCTTTACGGAATTTATTGTTATCTTAAAAGAAAAGTCTAAACTGAGCTTCAGCTTTTATCAAATCTAAATTAACTTCAACTTAAAGAATTCCAGTCACAAAGTATTATGAAACTCCACCAGCAGCTTATAATTATGTTAAAGAGAAGTAAGTATATTCATTCCACAGTTTGCTGTAGCAGTCAGATGGCGATCCAGTATAAATAATTAAAGGTAAGAATCAGTCTTAATAATTTCAGGTAACGACTGAGGGCCACGGCGACAACACATTTTATGTTTCGTCGTAATAATCAGCAGGTAGTCTTGACAGAGCAGCAGTTAAAAGATTTTAAGAGACGCAGCGTTCAGTCAGCAAGCAAACGTTCATCCAATATTAGACGGGAAGGTTTCACCCTTTCTCCCCTATCGGTGCTGCAGAACGGGAAATCTGCAATCATTTGCTTGTAAAAAATGTAAAGAAAAGTGTACCACACAGTTTTAAGTGATTTTCAAGTAAGGTATGCTATATTCTACTGCAAGATGATTTTTTATACCTTTAAGATGTGTTTTCTCGTGCTCCTTTACTTAACAATTTTTTTAAAACATGAAGTGTACTGTTCCGCCCCGAGTTCCCCTAGCTGTAAAGTAAAAAATATTTACGTAACTTTATTTTTTCGATTTGATGGTAAATCTTATGTTAGCGACACAGAAGAAGGAACTAAAATGCTGAAATTGCTAGAACAAGTGTATAACACCTACAAAAGTTTTCTCCGCAGAAACAATAAGTTTGAGTTAGATTGTCCTAGTAATTGTGACTCTAAAAATGTTGAAATTATGCTTGCTTCAATCATCTTGGCTCTCACTAAAGTTAACAGGCAAAGGCTCATGCTTGGGTCAGGAAATGACGTTTTAGTCAAACAACTTTTTTAAAATTTTTCCTTCACAACTGATGAGTGTTTTCTTTATTATCTAATCTTTTCACGGAATAGTAAGATTAGCTCCTAGTAAGATAGCTCCTACTGGTTCGCGCCCCAGTTGTGAATAGTGGCACCGCTGCTTAGTCGATAACATCAAACTATTTGAAAACCTACTCTTGTAAGGATTAGAGCCATAGCGATACGTGGTTCTCAACAGCTACCTTATGTAACTCCACAGACGCTTCGGAAAACATGGCAGCCTTTGGAGTCGTTTCAGACTGAAGTTACCCTTTTGCAGAAATTAAAGTAGTTACATTATGTGAACGCGTCGTCTCCCTACTTTAGGGCAGACCCGAAAGAACGGAGACGACGCATTCAAATAACCGATTCGCCTCGATGGACGATATATCTGCCTTCAATGCGGACCTCTTGCGGGAATCTCAAAGTAGTGAGCATGGAGGACATGGACGGGGACAACGGTTACATGGCGCTAGATGGGAATGAGGGTCGTCCGGGAAGCGTAGCGAGATAGTCTGTGCAATTGCGATAAACACTGTGTCCGGGTGGGGCAGTGGTTAACGAAACTGCCTAGTAAACAGGAGATCCGGGTTCGAATCCCCGTCCGAAACACATTCGCTCGTCGCCGCTGATTCTGCAATATGTTCCACTGCACGTCGTATCAATATTTCCTACTTTTCTCTTTTCTTTCGACCCATAGAACTTCAATTTATGCAATAAGTTATTAGAGTTTTTCTTGTGTCAGCGACAGTTTTATTAAAGGTCGACAATAAAGTGACTCAATGTTAGCGGATGCGACGCGACAGTTTCGGGAGGTAAAGATTAATTAAAAATATAATGAAAGATGGAATTAATGTGAGTAGAAGGGCAGTTGAAGTGTGTTTTTTTCCGGAAGTCTTAAAAAAACCATTGTGACTTCTCGGTACGTGATGGCAGCCGCGCCTGCAAACAATGACTTGCACAGCAGGAAGTAAGACATTGTGGAGACGGCGGGAAGTTGACGTCGGCTCCAGAAACTCTTTCGCGGGTGGCCGTTGTCGATCGAAGGGGCCGGTACCCATTCATCACCGCTGACCTAGGCCACGCGTGCGCCGATAGGAGCCACATCTAGATCGTTCGCCCGGCTAGCGTGTCGCTTCCAGAGAGAAAAAACCGAAAATCGTGCTTTGACAGCAACAACACGACCATACTTCTTTTCATCTTCACTGTATGCGCCCTTCACCCACGCTGTTATTACTGTCTCACTGATAAAGTACACTTTTCCACGCTCTTTTGGGCATGGTCGAAGGAAGCTCGGGTTAACGACCACCATAACGGTGTCGAGTGTGAAGTCAGATGGTCACAGGTGCAAGTTCCATTATCTACCAGACAATTTTGTATGAAACACAGCAGTTACGTATTCTATCTTTACGTTTTTACTAATGTAATATTGTCAGATATTTCAGACACAATTAGACTAGATGCTTTGTTTAACAGTATAAGAAACGAAACAGATACATATGATGAGCTAAAACTCGCGATAAGCGGAAATCCGGGTTGGAATTACGATCCGCCACAAGTTTTCATTGTCGTCATTCCATTTAACAGCTGATGGTGGTCATTGTTCGCAGTTGCGAGTTCGTCTGGTGAATCGTTCTCTTGATCGGACTACTCATTCATTCTTTTGAATGAAATTAGTACGTGGGAGCAACCGAATGAAAACAATCTTGTCAATCGTTTGTAGTCTTGCCCGTCGGTTGGATTATTTCTCACTTTCTTCCGAGTGAAAGCAGCTAGTGAGAGTAATCGAATGAAAAGATTCGACACCGTTGTAGCTTTGCGTACTGCCTGAATTATTCCTTTTTTTCTTTTGAAGTGAAAACAATCAGTAGCTTTTGTCGGTTGAACCTTGCATTCATTCTTTTAAACGACACCGCTCTTTGGTGTTTGGTGTTTGATCTTCTGAGTGAAACCAGCATGCAATACTTTAATTAGCTGAACTAAAGCAGTGCTACATTACACTGACAGAGGGTGGTCCTGGGTGAAGACGTAACTCGGGGGCATGTAATAGTTAACATCAGCAGTGTACATGTCCATTTAATTGTGTGAATTGAATGGAGTAATTTTTCTTTTCGTCATTTAAAACTTAATGCATATACTGTTGTGGATTAAATTGTTCCACGAGCCATTAACGCGTAACTAATTAACCTGACGTACCGCTGGGGTAGGCCTGCCGTCACTTAAATTGTCGACCCAGACAAAAACTTTGAAAAGGCCGGACATACGAGTCAGATCGGATTATTTTCCGGGACACAGTCTGTAGACGATAAGTTGGTTGATGGCCATAATGTTCCGCGGGGAGCGGGGCCAAGAGAGGGTGAATGTTTCCTCGCTTGCGTTTCAGTGCTATGAACACCGATCAGCAGACATAAACTACACGTTACAGTAACAAGGATTTGTGAAAGCGCATTATAGAGCCGTTCATTATCATCCGTATTACTAATTTGCAGTAAGGTGGTGGTGGTTAGTGTTTAACGTCCCGTCGGCAACGAGGTCATTAGAGACGGAGCGCAAGCTCGGGTTAGGGACGGATTGGGAAGGAAATCGGCCGTGCCCTTTCAAAGGAACCATCCCGGCATTTGCCTGAAACGATTTAGGGAAATCACGGAAAACCTAAATCAGGATGGCCGGAGACGGGATTGAACCGTCGTCCTCCCGAATGCGAGTCCAGTGTGCTAACCACTGCGCCACCTCGCTCGGTTTTGCGGTAAGGAAGATGAACGTAAATGAAATCAGTTTTACAAGAGTGAAAGATGGTTCAAATGGCTCTGAGCAGTATGGGACTTAACATCTATGGTCATCAGTCCCCTAGAACTTAGAACTATTTAAACCTAACTAACCTAAGGACATCACACAACACCCAGCCATCGCGAGGCAGAGAAAGTCCCTGACCCCGCCGTGTAAAACTGATTTCATTTACGTTCATCTTCCTTACTGCAAATTAGTAATACGGATGATAATGAACGGCTCTATAATGCGCTTTCACAAGTCCTTGTTACTCTAACGTGTAGTTTATGTCTGCTGATCGGCGTGGGAAGCGAGAACGCTACCGCACGACCACGAGATGCGGGCAAATTGAGTGGAAGAAAAATCACATTTAATACATTCAATTGTCTGGCGGCGCAAAGGTGTATGCGATCGCCCATTGTCGGCGGCTTCTCATTGTCTCAATAAAGAAGTATGGAAAGTACAAGGTGTTCCAAAATTGTCTTTACGACTTTGATCACATACAAAGCGCGGTTTGCCGCGTAATGTTCATATACACCTAAGGTTCTAGTAGCCGATAAACAGAGTTAAATGTGTTAAGGTGACCGTATTTTCTAGAGTCAAATTCCGGACACACAAAAATTTTTGATAATACAAAAAAAGTCTGAATTGAATGTAATAAATGCAAACTATCACTTCAATTTTTTACAAAAGTACATTAACTCGTGTTTTATTGGTACCTTCTCAAGATGAGGTAATGCTAGCAGGCATAGAGTTATTTATCAGTGCTGTAAATTTTCTTCAGCATGTCAGTGTTATTCAACAGCCTTATGAAAATATTGAAATCAAGTTTCATAATAATTCCCTCTAGCCACTAACACTGGTTTCGTAGTTTCCACAACAAACTGTGTTTTGTCACTGCTCCATAAATTATTCATTTGGGAAAGCACTCTTTCATAACAGATACCGATACAAGTGAAATGAGCATACAATTCGGGATAAATCGTTTCATAATTGTTAAATCCGGCACAACTAGGTGGCCCGAATTACGTTTGAAAAAATTCAAGACAGAGCTAGAAAAATCGTGACTGTCTCTAAAAAAGAAGGGATGGGGAACGGATGGTCTCTTTAAATGCTTGCACCGTCTGTAGCGCACTGGTTGTCTAAGCGATATTCCAGTGCACCGTCCAGCCTAGGATGTCGTCATTAGAGTGTGCTATTTCAGCTCTTATGAGGTCTCATAGTTCGCACTAAAAACAAAAAACCTGCGTGTCAGATCTGGTCTGTGCAAACCACTCTACACACTGTGCCAACTGCTGGAGGGTGGTCAGTCAATAACTAACAGGGAAAAAATAATAAAAACACAACTTCAGGTGAGTGTGTCAACATTATGCCGCAAACCGGACCTTTCTACTTATTCCCATTTCTAAAATATACTTGGTCAAAGTTGTAAAGACAGTTTTGGAATATACTATATGCGCATAGGAGAGCGGCTAAGCCTGCTTGGTGCTGCGTTTTTAATAGACTAAAACGAAGAAACTATCTATAGTTAGGTCCTCCTTTCACAAATTTTAACTAAGGTTCATTACAATTTATTTTCAATCAATTGAATTTCCAGAGGCACGAAGGAAGATCCAGAGTTGTACAAAAATCCCTCCAGCACGCATCTGTACGCCCTCAAAACTACGACCAATCTGGGGAAATTCGGCAGTACTGCAGCCCTACTTGGAGGTGCAAAGCTGAGAGCACTGGTTCCCTTAAGGCCGCGCGCCATTAGCCGAGCGGTCCAAGGCGCTGCAGTGGAATCAGGGACAGTGCGCCTGGTCCCGGCGGAGGTTCGAGTCCTCCCTCGGGCATGGGTGTGTGAGTTTGTCCTTAGGATAATTTAGGTTAAGTAGTGTGTAAGCTTGGGGCTGATGACCTTAGCAGTTAAGTCCCATAAGATTTCACACACATTTTAACATTTGAATTGCCTCAGTATCACCTGATTTAATTCGACTGCATCCCATTACCCTTGGTTTGCTTTGCTGGTAATCATCTCATATCGTTCTTTTAAGACACTGCCCATATCCTTCAACTGATTTTCCAAGTCCTTTGCTGCCGCTTGTCAATTTGTAATAGGAAAAAAGAAAGAGTGATTAAGGTTTAACGTTCCCTCAGCGAGATGAAATACAAACTCAGACTGGCCAAGTACTGAGCGTGGGAGTCGGCCGTGGCCTTTTGATAGGAAACGTCCTACCATTCGCCTCACGTTATATAGAGGAACAACGAAAAATCTGTATCGATAAGTGTATGGGATTCTGAACCTAGGTCTTACCGAATGCGAGAAGGCGCGATCTCGCTACATCCGTACTCGGCGTTCCTGTGTCTCAAGTTGTTATGTATTATAGGAAACGTCGATCAACTGCGAATGTCCGACGTGAACTACATTTCCAACACTGTTATTTGGCAGTTAGTTCTAATCAATGTATCCACTCTACCCGTGTGCTCAATACAAACGACAAAAGCGAGCGGCCTTCGCCTGTCGCTCTCTTTCTTCTCACTTTAAATAGTCTGATGTACTTGCGTATGATTCATTACTTCGAAATGTTGTCTCCTGGTAAACTTCCACTCGTTTTGTTGCACCATCTACAGAAATCACACTAAGCAAGTTGTTTTTCGATGAAGCTGTCTCGCAACATATTGTTCTCCATTTTTCCCACTTTTTATCATTAGATATTATTATAATACGCTAATTCCGAGACGCGAGATTCTGTTCGAATATATTTTCAACTGCAGCTGCTACTGTACTGAGAGGATGCATCTCTTAATTAGTATACAACCAGAAAATATGCACACGCATAGCTATCATTTAATTACTCGTGAATACCGGATGGTAAGAAAAAGTCTGAAAGGCTTGTGAGGGTGTTTCTTAGAAATGATTATTAAGAAAAAATTCGAGATATTGTGCGATTTCCGATTTAATTAGCTTTGCAGTTAATCAGGGCGATGTGCGCGCGAATTCAAGCGGTCCGCCAGATACAATTACTGTCAGTAGTTATAGCAGAGGCGACAACACACGAGACTGCCCAGCCTCTGGCTCGGATTCGATCCTCCCTACTTTCCCATGTCGAAATTTGTATCGCTCTCTCGTTCGGGTTCAGGAAAGAACGAGTTTAGCTACACCTTATCTGGCGTGCCTTTGAATTTACGCGCGCAACTGCTGTGGCCTGTTATGGGGTTGTGAAACACTGAGGGCTACGGCGGGACGAAGCCTCTCCGTCATTTCCAGGTCCCCGGTTCAATACACACATACACCATATCAATAACGTTAAAATTCAGAGTGTTGCTTGGATAGAGAGAGAAATGACCTACTTTCGTCATAATGTACACATAACGTTCAGTTAAAACCGACACAAAAACGTTTTGCACCACATGCGTATCTGCGAGGTGTGCTTAAATTCAAGATGATCACAGAAGAAAGAATAAAACTTACGAAACTTTGCGGTAAATTAAAATAAAACGATAACCAAAATAAAGGTAGTCTGTTCGAAAGTGTATGTTTTTTAATAAAAATCTGGGGGTGCGTATACCATGCATTGTCACATGGCTGGGTCCAACTGACATGCTGTCCAAAAAGTTGTCGAGCCGTCGTTGGTCAAGTTTGTCCCAGTCTGACACGGCTGTCCTCCGGAAGCAAAGCAAGGAAGACTACGCCTTAATGTCCCATAGGCAACAAAGTCACGGCACTCCTGAGATTATCCATTGTGTTTCGAACGATTCCTGTGTAGCTTTCATGTCGTCCAAGGCAAACACAACCGGCGATTTCATTCGGTTACTTTCTGCCTCCAAGAAAAAAGTATGCGCTTGCATTAGTCTTGAAACTGGAACTCGGAGCCAAAATATTGACTGTAGGGTTGGACAAAAGTTTGGATGAGTCTGTCCCGACAGTCCACAACCCTCAAATTACCCTCGATAGCGGTGAGAGTCGTCAGACACCCATCCAGATTAAAAGTATCTAAACACCTATTAGTGGACATAAGTTGGGGGCGTGTCCAACACTTGCCTTTATGACGACTTGAACCCTGCTGGGGACACCTTAAAATTGAAAAGTCTGAATCTCTGGAGAAATGGCAGCCCATTCTTCGCCACGAGCCGAAACCATAGAAAGTAATGTTGTCACTGGGTCTGGATCGAAGTCGACGTTCTAACTCACGGCGAAGGTGTTATACTGCCTTCAATTCGGGACTCCGCGCATGCCATTTCTATTCAGGATTGCCACTGACCACAAGCCATTACCTCACAGATGTTGCTTTGTCAGATTGCATTCACACGCTGCTACAAGCATCGTCTCCGAACTGTTACTCTACTGTACGCAGTATACGATCCTGTAAATTGTGTTCGCATAATTCTTCAGCTTTTCTTGGCGTATTGACTTGTAATTAGTTCACGGCAGTTCACTGATGAACTATTCGACATCTGTTCATATACGCCCACATTTACCGGTTTTTTAAGCGCAATAAGGGGACCACGCTAACGACGAAAACATCCATACACCTCCTCCGTACTTCACAGTTTGTACTACACATGATCCAGATCACGTTCTCCAGATATTCGTCAAACCCATACCCTTTCATCGGAATTCCAGGGAGTATAGGTTAAGCCATAACACTAGCTCACTAGTTTCCAGTCATCTGGTGTCCAGTGGCGTCGCTCTTTACGCCACGTGAAGCGGCGCTTACCACTGAGTACAGAAATGTGTGGCTCATGAGGAGGTGCTCGACCAATGTAAACCGTTCTGTTTTAGCTCCTTAAGCATTGTCAATGTGCTAGCTGGTCCACTGTTAGAACTTTGAGACTCACGAGTGATTTTTTTTTCTTCAACCACCTCCGCAACGCTTGACGGCCGCTGTCCATGACTACATGATGTCTGCCGCGTCCTGTATTAACCCTGTTGTGCCTCCGCGTTTGTACTTCACAACCACATCACCAACAGCCGAATCAGGCAGATACAGAAGGGGTGACATTGCTCTGATGGATGTGTTACTCAGGCGATATCCAGTAACTAATCGACGTTCAAATTCACTGATTCTCCTGACCGACTCATTCTGGTCTTACCGTTTCTCTAACGACAATGCGCCCCGCCTCCTTTTGTAGTGATTGGTCCGCCTCTTGTGACATCTAGTGGTGAATTCGGCGTAGGGAGTCGGGCAACAAGGAGGGAGTCCGGCTACTAGGAGGCAGTCTTCAACAGTTGGTGTCTCACAAAAAAGGTTGAACGTTGAAATAACGGTGCTCTGTTGTGCCACAATTCAATGGAGAAAATCCTGTGCTGACAGTCACGGTTCAGGCGGCTCTTCCCCGGAGTCCTCTCTCCGGCATTGTGTGTTTGTTGTCCTCAGCGTAAGTTAGTTTAAGTCAGATTAGGTAGTGTGTAAGCCTAGGGACCAACGACCTCAGCAGTTTGGTCCCATAGAGACTTACCACCTTTGCTCGCAACCCTTCTTTCGTAAAGTGATAATGCGCGCACAGTCTAAGCAAGACACGTGTCTTCGAGGCATATTCAGGGAACTTCTTCCGATGTCCGCCTCATTAGGTCACTGAATTACGCAATGATGCTAGTTGGAAATTTGTGCCGGACTGGGGCTCGATCCTGGGCGCTCCAGTTATCTACACCGCTTGCCCTAACCACCTCGGCCATCCGGACACGCTTCCAGGCCGACCCAAATTCCAAACTCGTCACGTGCTAATGTGGCGTCCCTGTCCGTGTACCCCTCATTCACAGCGCGACCTGTATTCCTCCGAGAGGAAACGAAACCCGGTGAGCCTCCGCACTGAAGGAATCATGTTTTGGCCGTCACGCTTATAGAAATGTTACATCATGTTGGAAGACTGACCTCTGTACACAAGTTGCACTCTCCACCTCTGGATTGGAGAGAGAGCGCGCTCTACTGATATGCAATGAGAGTGCCGGTTGGCGTTCACCTTCATTAACAGGTGAGTCTATGTAACGATTCCTTGCGTCCAAAAGCAAAATTTTTAAACTAATCAAGTGGTGCAAAAGTGTATCTGAGCAGTTCGCTTTTCCAGGAGCGTGCTTCCCATCTACACTCCTGGAAATTGAAATAAGAACACCGTGAATTCATTGTCCAAGGAAGGGGAAACTTTATTGACACATTCCTGGGGTCAGATACATCACATGATCACACTGACAGAACCACAGGCACATAGACACAGGCAACAGAGCATGCACAATGTCGGCACTAGTACAGTGTATATCCACCTTTCGCAGCAATGCAGGCTGCTATTCTCCCATAGAGACGATCGTAGAGATGCTGGATGTAGTCCTGTGGAACGGCTTGCCATGCCATTTCCACCTGGCGCCTCAGTTGGACCAGCGTTCGTGCTGGACGTGCAGACCGCGTGAGACGACGCTTCATCCAGTCCCAAACATGCTCAATTGGGGGACAGATCCGGAGATCTTGCTGGCCAGGGTAGTTGACTTACAACTTCTAGAGCACGTTGGGTGGCACGGGATACATGCGGACGTGCATCGTCCTGTTGGAACAGCAAGTTCCCTTGCCGGTCTAGGAATGGTAGAACGATGGGTTCGATGACGGTTTGGATGTACCGTGCACTATTCAGTGTCCCCTCGACGATCACCAGAAGTGTACGGCCAGTGTAGGAGATCGCTCCCCACACCATGATGTCGGGTGTTGGCCCTGTGTGCCTCGGTCGTATGCAGTCCTGATTGTGGCGCTCACCTGCACGGCGCCAAACACGCATACGACCATCATTGGCACCAAGGCAGAAGCGACTCTCATCGCTGAAGACGACACGTCTCCATTCGTCCCTCCATTCACGCCTGTCGCGACACCACTGGAGGCGGGCTGCACGATGTTGGGGCGTGAGCGGAAGACGGCCTAACGGTGTGCGGGACCGTAGCCCAGCTTCATGGAGACGGTTGCGAATGGTCCTCGCCGATACCCCAGGAGCAACAGTGTCCCTAATTTGCTGGGAAGTGGCGGTGCGGTCCCCTACGGCACTGCGTAGGATCCTACGGTCTTGGCGTGCATCCGTGCGTCGCTGCGGTCCGGTCCCAGGTCGACGGGCACGTGCACCTTCCGCCGACCACTGGCGACAACATCGATGTACTGTGGAGACTTCACGCCCCACGTGTTGAGCAATTCGGCGGTACGTCCACCCGGCCTCCCGCATGCCCACTATACGCCCTCGCTCAAAGTCCGTCAACTGCACATACGGTTCACGTCCACGCTGTCGCGGCATGCTACCAGTGTTAAAGACTGCGATGGAGCTCCGTATGCCACGGCAAACTGGCTGACACTGACGGCGGCGGTGCACAAATGCTGCGCAGCTAGCGCCATTCGACGGCCAACACCGCGGTTCCTGGTGTGTCCGCTGTGCCGTGCGTGTGATCATTGCTTGTACAGCCCTCTCGCAGTGTCCGGAGCAAGTATGGTGGGTCTGACACACCGGTGTCAATGTGTTCTTTTTTTCCATTTCCAGGAGTGTATGTAAATTATGACTAGAGATCACTGTACCTATTATCTGTAGCTATACTTTACTCATTAATATCAGCTTCTGTTAACAGTACAAGTTTTCTGCTGTTATAGCCAAGCATTACCTACCAGATCTCAAATCACTGTCTTGTCGAAATCGTCTCAGCTGTGAATAAAATATGGCAATCACTGTCTGAAAGCAGCTCTTCTTCGCATACATAGCGAAGGCAAACGACACGCGAAAACCTTGTGGGGAAATGATGAACGATCAGGCCACTGCACTCTCAGTCGTTCGAAGCAACTGTTATTCACACACAGAGGAAAAAGTAAATGCAGTGAAGTGGGAATGGGAAAGCGGTACTAGCCTTTCCTGTCGACACAACTTGAAGGAATCCTACATATTTCTGCTAAATATGTGAAACTAATGACACAGAGAAGACGCGGTTTTTAAAAAGAAACTTTAAAGTGAGTCTGTCATGTAGGTTCACGTATATTAAGTGGTTCATCATCACACGTCTAGATAGCTTTTGCTGTAGGAAATAAGGAACGTTTTAACTTCTTTGGACTGATTCAGTCGTCTGCTACATGAAAACAATTTTAAAAGGCTTCATTTTCCATTCCTTTCGAGAAGAAAGTAATATTAATTTTGTATTTTATTGGGGGCAACGTAGAAAAAGCGTTGTGACAGAAGGGCGTTATCTGCACTGGATACTCTGGTAATTGAGCTCTACCTTTGTACGTTTAGGAACTGTTGATGTAACTAAGCCTGCAGATCATCACAGAAGCAAGAGTTTCTCTTTCAGCTGCCATAACCAAGAGGAACTGTCATATATGAACGACGTTCTGAGATTTATCTTTGTACAAAGAAAAGTTTCATTTTTACTAGAACAACTTGTACCTTTTGCTACCAGTTTTCAAAAATTTAATCCCATCCCCAAACTTTACAATTTTATGCAACAATATGCTGAAAACAACGTTACTAAGGGACTTTAGCAATTTCAACTTACTGTTCACAGCATAACTCTACTGACATAGTCTGTGCATTTTCTCGCCTGTCACAACCGTGCCACAACAAGCACTTTTTCAGTTCATACCATTTTTCTTCCCACGCCGTTTTGTCCATCTCTCCTCCTATGGCATGCTTTTCAGATAAGCTGAAGTGAGACGAAGGCTATCCACACCGCGTAACAATAAAACTGTCATGTGGTGTCACCTACGCCACTTCTCTGTGCTACCAGACATACTCTTCGTCTTTATTAGTCCTGTGAAAGCAGAACGTTTCCAGATATATGTTTTGTTCGGAAGATAACATGTGGATAACAACGAAAAGTGACGTGATTATATACTCTCGTTCTGTATTATTCCCGTTTCGCAATTTCTAGTGAGTGCAAGTGAACCATATGTTGTTGTTGTTGTCGTGGTCTTCAGTCCTGAGACTGGTTTGATGCAGCTCTCCATGCTAATCTATTCTGTGCAATCTCCTTCATCTCCCAGTACCTACTGCAACCTACATCCTTCTGAATCTGCTTAGTGTATTTATCTCTTGGTCTCCCTCCACTATTTTTACCTTCCACGCTGCCCTCCAATGCTAAATTTGTGATCCCTTCATGCCTCAGGACATGTGCTGCCAATCGATCCCTTCTTCTAGTCAAATTGTGCCACAAACTTCTCTTCTCCCCAATCCTATTCAATACCTCCTCATTAGTTACGTGTTCTACCCATCTAATCTTCAGCATTCTTCTGTAGCACCACATTTCGAAAGCTTCTGTTCTCTTTTTGTCCAAACTATTTATTGTCCCTGTTTCACTTCAGTACATGGCTACACTCCATACAAATACTTTCAGGAACGACTTCCTGACATTTAAATCTATACTCGATGTTAACGAATTTCTATTCTTCAGAAACGCTTTCCTTGCCATTGCCAGTCTACCTTTTATATCCACTCTACTTCAAGCATCATTAGTTATTTTGCTCCTTAAATAGCAAAACTCCTTTACTACTTTAAGTGTCTCATTTCCTAATCTAATTCCCTCAGCATCACCCGCCTTAATTCGACTACATTCCATTATCCTCGTTTTCCTTTTGTTGATGTTCATCTTATATCCTCCTTTCAAGACACTGTCCATTCTCTTCAACTGCTCTTCCAAGTCCTTTGCTGTCTCTGACAGAATTACAATGTCATCGGCGAACCTCAAAGTTTTTATTTCTTCTCCCTGGATTTTAATACGTACTCCAAATTTTTCTCTTGTTTCCTTTACTGCTTGCTCAATATACAGATTGAATAACACCGGGGAGAGGCTACAACCCTGTCTCACTCCCTTCCAAACCACTGCTTCCCTTTCATGCCCCTCGACTCTTATAACTGC
This sequence comes from Schistocerca gregaria, assembly GCF_023897955.1. Taxonomy (NCBI): domain Eukaryota; kingdom Metazoa; phylum Arthropoda; class Insecta; order Orthoptera; family Acrididae; genus Schistocerca; species Schistocerca gregaria. The sequence goes on from NC_064922.1 coordinate 664,920,130, forward strand.
CATCTGGTTTCTGTACATATTATAAATAGGATTTCGCTCCCTGTATTTTACCCCTGTCACCTAAAGAATTTGAAAGAGAGTATTCCAGTCAACATTGTCAAAAGCTTTCTCTAATTCTACAAATGCTAGAAAAGTAGGTTTGCCTTTTCGTAATCTTTCTTCTAAGATAAGTCGTAAGGTCAGTATTGCCTCACGTGTTCCAACATTTCGACGGAATCCAAACTGATCTTCCCCGAGGTCGGCTTCTATCAGTTTTTCCATTCGTCTGTAAATAATTCGCGTTAGTATTTTGCAGCTGTGACTTATTAAACTTATAGTTCGGTAATTTTCACATCTGTCAACACCTGCTTTCTTTGGGATTGGAATTATTATATTCTTCTTGAAGTCTGACGGTATTTCGCATGTCTCGTACTTCTTGCTCACCAGATGATAAGAGTCTTGTCAGGACTGGCTCTCCCAAGGCGGTCAGTAGTTCTAATGCAATGTTGTCTACTCCTGGAGCCTTGTTTCGACTCAGGTCTTTCAGTGCTCTGTCAAGCTCTTCACGCAGTATCGTATCTCCCATTTCATCTTCATCTACATCCTCTTCCATTTCCATAATATTGTCCTCAAGTACATCGCCCTTGTATAGACCCTCTATATACCCCTTCCACCTTTCTGCTTTCCCCTCTTTGCTTAGAACTGGGTTTCCATCTGAGCTCTTGATATTCATACAGGTGGCTCTCTTTTCTCCAAAGGTCTCTTTAATTTTTCTGTAGGCTGTATCTATCTTACCCCTAGTGAGATAAGCCTCTACATCCTTACATTTGTCCTCTAGCCATGCCTGCTTAGCCATTTTGCACTTCCTGTCGATCTCATTTTTGAGACGTTTGTATTCATTTTTGCCTGCTTCATTTACTGCATTTTTATATTTTCTCCTTTCATCAATTAAATTCAATATTTCTTCTGCTACCCAAGGATTTCTGCTAGCCCTCGTCTTTTTACCTACTTGATCCTCTGCTGCCTTCACTACTTCATCCCTCAAAGCTACCCATTCTTCTTCTACTGTATTTCTTTCCCCCATTCCTGTCAATTGTTCCCTTATGCTGTCACTGAAACTCTGTACAACCTCTGGTTTAGTCAGTTTATCCAGGTCCCATCTCCTTAAATTGCTACCTTTTTGCAATTTCTTCAGTTTTAATCTACAGTTCATAACCAATAGATTGTGGTCAGAGTCCACATCTGCCCCTGGAAATATCCTACAATTTAAAACCTGGTTCCTAACTCTTTGTCTTACCATTTTATAATCTATCTGATACCTTTTAGTATCTCCAGAATTCTTCCATGTATACAACCTTCAAAAATGGCTCTGAGCACTATGGGACTTAACATCTCTGGTCATCAGTCACCTAGAACTTAGAACTACTTAAACCTAACTAACCTAAGGCCATCACAGACATCCATGCCCGAGGCAGGATTCGAACCTGCGACCGTAGCAGTCACGCGGTTCCGGACTGAGCGCCTTAACCGCGAGACCACCGCGGCCGGCAATATACAACCTTCTTTTATGATTCTTGAACCAAGTGTTAGCTATGATTAAGATGTGCTCTGTGCAAAATTCTACCAGGCGTATTTCTCTTTCATTTCTTAGCCCCAATCCATATTCACCTACTATGTTTATGTTTCCATCTCTTCCTTTTCCTACTGTCGAATTCCAGTCACCCATGACTATTAAATTTTCGTCTCCCTTCACTACCTGAATAATTTCTTTTATCTCATCATACATTTCTTCAATTTCTTCGTCATCTGCAGAGCTATTCGGCATATAAACTAGTACTACTGTAGTAGGCATGGGCTTCGTGTCTATCTTGGCCACAATAATGCGTTCACTATGCTGTTTGTAATAGCTTACCCGCACTCCTATTTTTTTATTCATTATTAAACCTACTCCTGCATTACCCCTATTTGATTTTGTATTTATAACCCTGTATTCACCTGACTAGAAGTCTTGTTCCTCCTGCCACCGAACTTCACTAATTCCCACTATATCTAACTTTAACCTATCCATTTTCCTTTTTAAATTTTCTAACCTACCTGCCTGATTAAGGGATCTGACATTCCACTCTCCGATCCGTAGAATGCCAGTTTTCTTGCTCCTGATAACGGCATCCTTCTGAGTAGTCCCCGCCCGGAGATCCGAATGGGGGACTATTTTACCTCCGGAATATTTTACCCAAGATGACGCCATCATCATTTAACCATTCAGTAAAGCTGCATGCCCTCGGGAAAAATTACGGCTGTAGTTTCCCCTTGCTTTCAGCCGTTCGCAGTACCATAACAGCAAGGCCGTTTTGGTTAGTGTTGCAAGGCCAGATCAGTCAATCATCCAGACTGTTGCCTCTGCAACTACTGAAAAGGCTGCTGCCCCTCTTCTGGAACCACACGTTTGTCTGGCCTCTCAAAAGATACCCCTCCGTTGTGGTTGCACCTACGGTACGGCTATCTGTATCGTTGAAGCACGCAAGCCTCCCCACCAACGGCAAGGTCCATTGTTCATGTGGGGAGGAGTGAACAATAGGCTACGTGTAAATGGCTTAATCGCAACAGTCATTTTGGTTATTGCCCCGATGGAAGCTTAAGTTGTAGGGCAAGGATGGAACTGCCGTTTATTGTCCTTTAAACTTCATACTTCAACGGGCCGGAAAGTTTTGTTTAACTACTACCACAGGCATTATAAACAGATTAGTTCTCTGGACACAATCACATTTTGAGGCTGTATGAGTCATTCTTAGTTTTTCCACCTGCGCAACAAAGTAAAGAGTTAGAAAATTGCGACTTTTAATATGTAACATTACCAAACAGAGTTACTAAAATATCCGATACTGATCCACAATTACTAATAATGGTTCCTATGTTAGACAGAACTGACTCTGCGAATGGGGAATAAATCCCTATTTCAACACTGCTTCCTAAAAGGAAATTTTATTCAGTGCTTCCAGTTTCTCTTGGAGTACGTCGATGGGGGAAGTTAAATTTGTGTAGAAAAACTAGTAGAGTAAGCGAACAACGTAAATACTATTACGGGATCAATGAGCAATTTTCTACGCTTGGCGGACAAATGCTGTGTTCTCAAGTAAAGAAATAACTTACTGTATTTTATAATTCAGACCACTTTACGTCAGGGCATTTTGTCAAACGTTTTGCAGTGAGCAGATTTCATCCCTGATGTGCGATTCTCGGATTAGAAAAGCCTGTGGAAGGTCCTCTTCAAAGGGAGAACCGCAATAGTTGCCTTGTACGAATCAGAGAAACCGCGGAAAAACTACGTCGTGAAACATCCTCGCGGATTAAAACTGTGTGCCGGATAGGGACGCGAGGCAACACCTTAGCCTTTAGTAGGCAAGTGCTCTACCAACTGCGCTACCCGATCACGATTCACGACCCGTCCTCGGAGCTTTACTTCCGCCAGTACAGACAGGCAAGTGTCTCGGGTCGAGGTACGATCTGGCACACAGTTTCAACGTGCCTGGTAGTTTCATACAAGCGCACACTGCACAGCAGAGTAAAATGCATTCTGAGAACCTATGTAATTTTTCAACGCTGCTCCCAACAAATACGAATGCAATGCCTTAAGCAGTGTGCTACCTCGTTCGATAAATAAAATCGAATCCGCCAGTTTTCGTGCACGGCCACCTGCTTCCAGTCACTGCTTTGTTTGCTGTTCCTCCTTTCTGGCTGGAAATGTTGAACTTACGTCTGGGATGTACTTCATGTGTATCATTCTCAACAGAAGTAGACACGTGCTTCCCATTTCTTAATAGTTAAAAATGCAGGAGCATATTCCTTCTAAACGTTATTTAACGCTGGATGAATTCCGACGAAGCCAAACAGTCCAAAATAAACGCCTTTGTGTCGGCACGGTATTCTATTTTTCGAGTTCAACGGAACACAAAGAACGTGACTACTTTTAAAAGACGTACAAAGGGAACTCGTTCGGATATCAATTTGACAACATTCATCAACACAACAAAAGCAACTCTCATTAAAATCAATCCCCTCTCTTTGCTGTGCCCGAGAAATTTCTTCCTTCTAAGGCAGCAGCTGTTGAAAAACTTACGGACAACGAAAATTGAATGGAAATGAATAATTACTCCCCGAGAAAGAACCGACGTTGCTTTATGGTATTTGTCATGACTGTTCTAAACGACGGGGTGAATTTGCTATCGCAGATCCGCAACTTAATTGTGTCGAAAGGTCGTAAGAAAGTCGACAAGTTTAATATTTCTATTGACAATCTCAGCATTCCGTGTAACACAGAAATTACCGTAAAAAACCTCTTGCATTTTACTTAGTTATTGAATACCATTAAGACAGATTTTGTAGTTAATACTGTATGTTAAAGATCGGTGTGGTTACTGAAAGTTACATATTGTAACGTCTTCTATCTCATCGCAGACATATTGTCAACGACGATATTTTAATAAAAGAAATTTTAACCAACTAACTACTAGTCGAGCGATACGCTGTCACACGATTTAGCAACACTGGTGACAATGATGTATAATCATCTTCCTCTTAACAAAAATTAGCGAGTACATGAAAAATTTGTACTGCAGACCATATGTAGTTAACGATCTGCATCATTAAGTAAGAGACAAGACTCTAACAGCAAGGAATGGAAAGCTCCTCTTGGAAGATAGATCTTCCTGTTTATCATGAGAATAATCAATCGCGACTCAGTTTCTCAGGGGAAGGGAACGTCCATAAAGCGCCAAATGGATCCTTATAAATAATGTATAATGAGTAAGAGTTTCCCCTTCTTCCCTTCAGCAGTGTATTGATTAGCTTCGCTAGAGGAAAACAGAATGTAGGTCCGCTTCTTTTATAAAGACGTGGCTGTTTCTTTTTAATCTTGGACATGGTTGCAAGGATCAGTTCTTACAATGTTTAGTAGTTGCTGAAAGCAAGACATTTGTAATGTTAAGCAAAATCTAAGTAACATAAAAAGGTGGGTACAACCTGACCATGACGAAAAGCTGTACCTTGTCTTCGTTTATGGAGACGGTCCTTGCACAGACTTTGTCACACAGACTACCTACAATACGTAAGGGCAATCTTACGTACACACACCCTACGCTACCAGAACGACAATGGTATGACAAGCGCCCATGCTCGAGGGCCTACCATTACACCATCGTGGGCTTGTGCTTCAACCTCGATTACTGCATGAAATATTTGTACCGCTTGGTCTCACTCTATCCCCGCTGTGTGCATGCGGCGAAGAGGAAGACACCAACCATATATTCGTCAGTTGCATAAATTGGCGAGATTGTACAAATGCTCTATTGTGAGGTCAGTTAAAACTGAACTGACCTTCTGTGATTTCAACTACAAGAGTTACAAAAGTTTACAGCCTGTCTTTTATGTCTACATCAACATACCACAAGCCAATACCACGCAAGCCACCTGACTATGTGTGGCGAAGGGTACTACCCATTAAGGATTCGACACTCGAAAAGCGTCTCGTAAGCAACTTCTTTAGCAGACGAATCACATTTCCTTACGATTCTTCCTATTAGTCTCAGTCTTTTAATCCGAAGCTACCAGTGAAACGCATACGATGTTGTGTAAAACTGGTAACGAGTTTTACTCTCTTACTTTATTGGATTACAGTACACTACTAATGACCGACATATCGGCGATGTCTGCAAGAGATCTTCTCAGATGTCAATGAAAAAGATTCTTTTCAAAGAACCCACGGACAAGCGGATTTTTGATGAAAGAGCTGGCCGCGGTGGCCGAGCGGTTCTACGCGCTTCAGTCCGGAACCGCGCGACTGCTACGGTCGCAGGTTCGAATCCTGCCTAGGGCATGGGTGTGTGTGAAGTCCTTCGGTTAGTTAGGTTTAAGTAGTTCTAAGTTCTAGGGGACTGATGACCTCAGATGTTAAGTCCTATAGTGCTCAGAGCCATTTGAACTTTTTTTTTAGCACCCGAAAACACAGCTTGATTAAGGATTTATATTATTTTCTAGACAAGTGGATGCAAATATCAGCATACTGAAAAGTGACCAGGGACCATTACTGCTTCGGCTGTCATTATACAGACATTGTGATGATGTTAAACCCTGCCGCAGAAACAGAGCGCAAATTGCGAGCAGACGAGCAGAGACACTGTTGAAAATGCCCGTTTCATATTAATACACATCTGGCATCTGCGTGCTGGTGACTGTTGAAAGCAATCTGGTATTGTTCACGACTATCTGCTGAGGTCATGTGTCCCCCCTACCATGCCTGGCGGAAGAAATCGCCTTATCTTTCTCCGTGAAGTACCGCCGCCAATGTTGCCTGCAGACACGCAACGATTATGGTTCCAGGATAACGAGCCCCCAGTACACTTCACCGATGATGTCAGAGAATATTTAGACGGTTTTTTTCCTTTTGCTGGATTCGGAAGTGTGGGCCCGTACCGTGGCCACCAAGTTCTTCCGACTTCAATTAGGTGGATTTCTTTATGTACAAGATACTGACACTCTTCAGAACAGCTGCTTGCCCGTTTGGATGAAGCTGCAGCCATTATTCGTGAAACACCTGAATCATTAGCATCGAGATGTCCGTTGTGCATCAATGTAAACGGACGACATTTTCAGCAATATCTCTCAGACAACATTCGTCACACAGAAGTTTAAACACCATCAAACTGTGCACCTCAGACACTTTTGTCACATAAAAAAGTGTTGCTTTTTACCTTCTCCGAACACACTAAAATTCAGTACGTGTGTTTTTTTTGTGGCTTATATATATAATTTTTCTCCACCCTGTATATAAAGACAAAGCGTTGTTTAATGGTGTTACCGAAAATCTCCAAAAGCTCTTGATCGATTTATTTCAAACTGGTTCTCCCACAGAGGTATATATCTTCCGCTTTATATATAATTTTGAAGAAAAAGTGTATACTGCTACAGAATCCAAATCGTCCGAAACTTTGTAATCATATCCGTTCGAGGATTATTAAAACTGTACGAAATACTATCACTGAAGGTACTATTCTCTGAGATCCAGCAGCAGGAGAGGTCTCTCACAGCTCGTATAGCAATGATCTCAACCGATTTAGCCAATACATTTACGCGACTCCAACTACCAATCCAAGATTTATTTCCAATAACAACAAACACCGCCGGCCGCGGTGGCCGAGCGGTTCTAGGCGCTTCAGTCTGGAAGCGCGCGACCGCTACGTCACAGGTTCGAATCCTGCCTCGGACATGGATGTGTGTGATGTCTTTAGGTTAGTTAGGTTTAAGTAGTTCTAAGTTCTAGGGGACTGATGACCTCAGATGTTAAGTCCCATAGTGCTCAGAGCCATTTGAACCAACAAACATCGTTCAACGTCAGAGTGAGGGGAGGGGTGAGGAGATGGACAGAGAGGAGGTGGGGAGTAAATGGGCATATAGAGTGGGAAGGAGGAGATGGGCAGAGAGGAGGGAGGAGAGAGGAGGAAATTGAGTGTAATGGGGAAAGACAGAAAGGGAGGGGGGAGGAAGGGGGGAAGTGATGTACAGAGTGAAGGTGGAGGGGGAGATGTAGAGACAGGGGAGAGAAGTATATTATGAAGTGCATCTAATTCCTACACATATTTAGCAGCTGCCAAGCATTGTCGGTAAAATATATTCACAAATACCGTTTTCTTTATTCGTATCTGTAAATTTTAGGCTGCCGTAAAGCTAACACTTCAAAAAGTAGCAGAAATACAGTACATCTATAGCATTTACAATACAATATTTGTGGAGACTGACTGAAGGGCAATTTTTCCTGTGTTTACGCAATTCATAGAACAACAAAATGCCGGCAAAATGTAAACATTTTTAATAAGTGAAGAAAGAAATAGCAACAATATAAATTGTTCAATAATGTCGAATACGATCTAGGGTAATGAATGAAATAAAATGTTGAGCGTATTTCAAACTTGAGTAAGTGCTGCAGCATAACAGTCATTAATGACAGCACTTTGTTCCTATTGTTCCCATAGCGTAGATGGCACCACACGAAATTGCTCACCCTTTGGCTCGGGTTCGATTCTTACTACCGTCCCGTATCCAATTTCTGTATCGCTCTGTTGTTTGGTTTTAGGAAACCAAAGGAAGAACACGTTTTGGGGACACCGTCTCCGGCCGGTCACTTGAATTTGCGCGCGCAGTGGCTGGCCTGGCTGGCTAACTTCAATACCAACTCAGAAATGGCACAACGCTTCGAATTTTTCTTAACAATTATTTCTCAGCAGAACCTACCCTGCAACAGCCTTAAACTCTTATCAGGCTGTTTCTGACCACCGTGCATACATACATAGGGCGAAGAAACATTCGGGCATTCGCACTTCAGATGACTGAGTCGGTCCTCATCGTCAATGCCAGTCGTATTGGATCGTGACAATACCAGAGCATGATATTTAATATCTTTCGTGCACTTTGACAAATGTAGTTCTGTACATATCTCTTTATGTCAGTCGGTACTCTCCTGTAAATATCTGAAATTTACCTTATAGTTTTTGTTTGACGTTTAGCTGCAAAACAGCTCAGTGACGGCGCAAAGTCGCCACAGTCACGGGGTGTGCTTCGCATTTGAAACTGAAATGTTTGCGGTGTGAGTTAGACCTTCCTTGAGGGGCCATTACGACATTACATGCCTCAAGGTCACACCTGCTCCCTGTAGTCAGCCGGCGCTCAGCGCTGTTGATTCGCCCGCCTCGCAGCTTTCCTGGGGCATGTACACTGTTGACAGTGCATTAGGTCAGCGCCAACTGAAGCCTTAACGTTCTGTTTCTGTAGGGTATCGTGCGTTCACGTGCGGTTTCAGTCTTCCGTGTACCTGTGGACTGGCGTGTATTTGGTAGTGAGCGAAATGCAGGAGCAAGAGCCCACGTGTCATGCTACTCTGGTCGGTGTACGAATGAGGAAATAACATTCGAGAACAATGTAAAACTGTCGTATCGAACACACTGAAGATTTTTTTTACTGATCTGCCCAATAGTGAAGAAACCAGGTACAGTGATAATTTGTCCCAAGTTCATAAAACTCCAACAAATCCTTGTGTGTTTCCAAATCGACAGTATTCCGTATTAACAGTGTAGCAGCATCGGTAGAATCTCTGGATGTATGTGTTCTGATTCTCCAAGGAAGGAATATAAGTGAAAAGGGAAATTATGGAGTTTGAAGATTTTGAAAAAAAAAGTTAGTGCGTAGAAATGTTTTTTGATACTACGACAGAGGAAAGTATTTAATTATTCTAGTTCAGAGACCTTCATTCATTGTCTTATCCGTTAACCTGGTATTTGATTCACAAAGAAAATTATGTACAAAAATTCTTAATGGAATGAAGTAGCAACAACGAAGTTTTGTGTAAAATGTACCTAAGCTGCGCGTGGCAGCCGCGCGGTCTAGGACGTCTTGTCACGGCCCGTGCGGTTCCCCACGTCGGAGGTTCGAGTCCTCCCTCGGGCATAGGTGTGTGTGTTGTACCTAGCGTAAGTTAGTTTACGTTAGATTAAGTTGAGTATAGGCTTAGGGACGGATGACCTCAGCAGTTTGGTCCCATAAGAGCTTATCACAAAAATTACAAATTCGTACCTAACGCGCGCTGAGTATAATACTGTTGTAGCGTACTTCGATAAAAATTGAGTTTCACAAAGCACACCAAAAATTATTTGCTTAAAGCAACCGCATTTACCTTTGAGAAGTACTCTAAAAAATGCGTCCATACGTGACACGATACAATGATGATATCTTAGATTTTACCAAAATTAATTTCATAGTTTTGTCAACAACTTTGTCACTGAAAATTCCTACAAGGTCCAACAGAACGCAAATTCATCAGCGACGACATTTTTCGGCACACATGCGGAACAGTTTCACATCTCTTACGGTATTTCACATCTACAAACTTTGAGACTGTTCGTGTATTATTTTGACCAATATGTTAGTGGTTCTTTTTTCCCCATAGGGTGAAGTAAAAAAAATATTTTTGTTAAAAATTTCGAATTACATTAGTTCTTATTTTTTTCGTAGCAGCTGGCAACAATCTTCTTTTAGAAAATACTCCATCATATTCTAGACTTTTTCAAATGTGTGTGAAATCCTATGGGACTTAACTACTAAGGTCATCATTCCCTAAGCTTACACACTACTTAACCTAAATCATCCCAAGGACAAAAAAATGGTTCAAATGGCTCTGAGCACTATGGGACTTAGCATCTGTGGTCATCAGTCCCCTAGAACTTAGAACTACTTAAATCTAACTAACCTAAGGACATTCACACACATCCACGCCCAACGCAGGATTCGAACCTGTGACCGTAGCGGTCACGCGGTTCCAAACTGAAGCGCCTAGAACCGCACGGCCACACCGGCCGGCCGTAAGGACAAACACAAACACCCATACCCGAGGGAGGACTCGAACCTCCGCCGGGATCAGCCGGACAGTCCATGACTGCACTGCCTTAGACAGCTCCGCTATTCCCGCGCGGCTATTCTAGACTAAAAATAGAGATGTCTAATATTTTTCGTAATTTTTACTAAAATCTGAAGTTATCACAAACTCGCAATCCTGAAGAGCTATGAAATGACTTGAGGTGCCTCTTTCCGTGACAGATCTATAGTGTCACACGAAGATAGCCTGTACAACTTCGAACATACTTAATGTAGTAACCAGTTTTGTTCACGTTGATTCTCAAATTGGGTGCCGTCTCTTAGATATCTAAGAGTAAATGATTAGGATACACCCTCAGTACCAAAGGCGTCGAAGAGGTCATTGGGCAATAAATGAGAGAATAGTCAACAGCGTCTAGGTCAAGTTCATTACGTTAACGTAAGACTGTGCAGCACACGGTTTCGAATATTACAGAGCGAAAAAGACAAGTGCAGCAGACTTTGTCTTTGTATCGTAAACTTGTACTGCACAGACGCGGAAACGGTGTGTAAGTTTTGGAGTAGGAAGCACGTGGAGGGGGGATGAGTGAGGCGCCGTAGCCAATCAGCGTGTTTCTGGGCGGAGGCTTATTTGGTATTCGGATGTGGGTGGCGGCCCGCGGGTCAAGGCTGGCTGGAGCACGCCACGGCGGGGCCCAGGCCAGGCCAGGCCAGGCCAGGCCAGCCCGGCGCCTGCTCTGTGGCTGACGCGGCACTCGCGCGCGGCGGCGGCGGCGGCGCCGAGAGCGCCCCGGGCGGCAGGCGGGACCACTGCTGACGCCGCGCGCTCAAGCACCAGCCACCCCCTCCCCACGCCCCCGCCCATCGCCACTCCTTGCAGCTTTATCTTCCGAGACCGAGTTGATGAAAATGCTGTGTCGCTGAGGTACAAATTCCCCCTCTTCCTGTCGGGGCTTGCAGAACGGTCGTACCCGAGACGCATAGTTACAGCACTTGCAAGCACCTGAATACAGGTCGCACGTTATCGGTGACGGGGTAAGAAAACACAGGATTAATTTCATACTCTACGCTCATTACCAGGTTCCTGTTATCCTCCGGGATTTCTCGGCGTGACTGACTAACCGTGTACTTGCGGCTGTTCAGGCCAGATGTTTCCATTTTATGAACAATATCTCGACGACAGACTCAGTTGATTATTTCAGGTGCTGCGAACTGTGCAGTTACGAATAATCGTTGCTAGGACTCCAGCCACAGTGTGAACTGTTCTTGTTCTCGCACCGCTGGGTTCGACTCCCGATCACGGTGGTACAGTAGATGGCGCTACAGGAGTACGCTGTGCGTTGCTTTGAACCTGGCGCCGCCATGTTAGGTACTCCGAAACATTAACGGACCTCTGTTTACGATTGTTTCTTGTTTTTAATTCCTGTCGTGTGCACACGACAATTGTTTTAAGTAGTAAATATAACAGTACTTTCGTCAATAATACATGCGTCAGGAACGCTAACGCTGTGGTGGATGATGAACAAATGTTTTGTAAAACTTACCAAAATGAGAGTTTTCTCATTTCAACTTTCCCTGTCTATCAGCTCAGAACCCCTTAACTGCTGTCCGCACCTCGTGGTCGTGCGGTAGCGTTCTCGCTTCCCACGCCCGGGTTCCCGGGATCGACTCCCGGAGGGTTCCGGGATTTTCTCTGCCTCGTGATGACTGAATGTTGTGTGATGCCCTTAGGCTAGTTAGGTTTAAGTAGTTGTAAGATCTAGGGAACTGATGACCATAGATGTTAAGTCCCATAGTGCTCAGAGCCATTTGAACCATTTTGAACCTTAAGTGCTAATGCACGAAAATATCACCCACATACAATCTGGCACTTAATTATGTAGTTGCATTGTTAATGTACCTTCTTTTTGTTATGCGTTTCAAATAACCAAGAATAGAAGTAAGTCATGTGGAAAGGCTGATTTCGTAATCCAGCATTTTCCTTAATACGAACTGACAAAACTAATTTTCCGTCAACGTTCTCTTCCAGAAAAAGTTGCGAACTTATTTTGGTCAGGTTTCATCTTTCCTTCTCACAGGATTCGCCAAGATAGCTTTTTGAGTTGGACTGATAGGAAACCTAAAGTCAAATCACAGAAAAGAAAACCGCTACAGTAAAAGTAAAGAGCGCAACTAAAATTCATGTACATAAAAGAAAATGTAATTTGAACGAGTCCTCTTACGAAAGAAATGTGATACCTTTGCACTTTAGATTGTAATCAGAATGTATTTCGGATGTAATGGGTATACTCGTAAATGCCGCAACCTGGCACGTGACGCCCGCCATGACAACTCTTCTTATACCTCCAGGCTCCCGACGTCCACTAGACCCTTTGATGCTCTGTTGTTCCTCTAGTCCGCAACTATAATCCGTGGGACTCCACCTTCTGTCAGTGTTTCTCAGCTCTCTTCAATGCAACGATCGTTGACATTTTAATAAAATGTGTGCCGGACCCCAAGCCTTGTTTCAATTGAAACGTCGGATCTCCTTTATTAAGTTTACCAACATCTTCGTTTCGACAGATTCATTGATTAAGCTGTCCCAGAGGCTTGGCGTTTCAAACACGATACTCGTTCCAACGTATTTCATGCCACGTTTATATTCTACACAGTACTCTGCGATAGCTGATTTCGTTAGTTGTTTTAGTCGGATGTGTCACTGATGTTTCTTCCATCTCTCCTCGACTATACTAATAGTATGGAAAGCGGTGAACACTTCGAATTCAAAAAGCTGTATCGTATTTGACAGCACAAACAATATTTCAATCTTTACTGACCGGAGTTCAACAATAGTTCACAGTGTGGTTCGATTACAGAGAGCGAGTAAACATAGGCCTAACAGCACAGCTCGCAGAGCCAAATCGGCTTAACATCTGACAGTACACCATTACCTGGTTCCAACTCATCGATGACAAACTGTGTAACTTGAACATCAATCATGGAGGTTGTACAGTGCTCCAGGGGAACTCAAATTCTTATTCCCATTGACTACCGCAGTTTCGAATGCCTGTTCTTTCCTAAAGACACTATAATCAGAATGGTCTTTAATAGATGTAGAAGATTCTTCCCTCTCTAATGAATAAGATATATAATAAAGAGAAAGTTAAAAAAGCTACCACCGTCTGGGCGCAATTACTGGTTTTGAGAAAATCACTTCTCTTTCTCAAGTATTCTTTGAAAGCAGTACTCATCGCCACAGAGTATGTCCGTGATACAATGTCTGAAACTATAATAAAACCACGTAGATCGAGAGTTTATCAAACTCCTGTACCACAGATTCGTAATAGGAGCAAAGAAACACGGGTAATATGCAACATGTACTTGCGCAGGTGCCCCGCAGTCGGGAGTCGAGCAACTAGCAAATTGCAGGACGTAAACATAACGGTGGGCGGGGGCGTCGGGGAAGCGAGAGGGAACCGCGGGGAGGGGGAGGGGAGGGGGGAGGTGGGTTCTGGGCAAGAGCTTCGAGGAGAATCGCAATCGCGGAGGTAACACACATTCATAACACAGTGTAAAGCCTGTATAGCCTCTTCTACCGTGATAATATCTATCAGAAGGCATCTTCTGCAATGAATTACACTCTTTTTCCGCTTATAGATGACATTTCTATCGATGACGGTCTGCTATTGTGTCGCCCAGGACGACCCCAAAAAAGTCTTACAACAATATCAAGGGCATGAACAGAAATGTGCAGCGTACAACTACGCCATCACCCCTCCTGCTGTCTGAATGTGTTCGGTACAATCTTGCGCATAACATCTGCAGTTAATAGTACCCTGCACACAGACCTCTAGTTTCTAAATGTGCACGCACAGTGATAAATAAAGGTGCAGGTTTTTGGGGCTTTTAGGGTCAGCCTTCTGCAAAACTCGTTCTGCTTCCCTTACTATTTAGCAAACATGTTTAGACATCTACGTATTATCGTCTGTGGGTCTTAATTTATTTCTGAAATCAAACAAGAAACACAATGTGTTTTCCATAAGGCGGAGTTTAAAAACCAAAAAAATTAATTCGCAAACATGGAAAAAAACGTCAGCATGATGAGCTTCCCACACCAGTAAGAGTACAGTACAAACATTAATTCGATAGGATTTATTGTGTGAAGTGCTGCATTTTTTTATACAGATGTCGACGAATCCAGTGTCCGCACACACATCACATGAATGCGTATATATAATAGACAAGAAGACGATGACCTCTTAAGAGGGACGAATATGCATTGGCATACTCCTCAGTGAGCTATTACTTGTGGATGGCAGAACAGCTGAAATCGCGATCTCAAATAAAGAATCTTAAAAACAGTTCATGCGGCACACGTTGTCATTTCTAAAATACTGTTAAGTACGGGATGAGGGGTGGAGGAGGAGCCAAATAAATGAAAACCTTAAAACTTTTTCACTTTTTCATTGAAGAAAAGTGGAACACACGTCTCGCCTCTTCGAGTGATGACCCACATGTTTGAACCACTCAGTGTATGTCTGGTGACTACGGAGGATGTTTTGTGTCAAGAGTTTTCTGGAGTGAACTGCTGTAGCGCCCATCTTGCAGACACTTCGCGAAATATAAGCACTTCATCAATGATGTGTTGTGCTGAGCCATGACTAATTTTCAGATTTGCGCCTACTTCATCCACCGCCACACGGCGATTTTCCATCAGAATGGCTTTAACTCCTGCATTAGACTCTGGTGTCACAACGCGGTGTGTCTGACCCGGGCGCTAATACCCTGTCACAGAAGTCACGTCGTTTCCGAATTTTCTACTCTACTCATGCACTTTCGGTGGTAATAGACGTGCATTACGATACTGGGCCTTCATTCGTCAATGGATTTCAATAGGGTTCGTACCTTCACTGCTCAGATCACTTTTAACGGAATGTTGTACTTGCTTGGTGCAAGTCGCAAGCAGGACAGCCACTTTGTACTTGTATTGTTATCGCGTTGCACTTGTATGTAGTATGCTGCAGCCTGTTGGCCATTCCTTACTTGACTGGTAACAGTACTGCCAAATTACAAAACAATGGAACGGATTAAACTTACTAAGGCTTTCATTTGACTCCCCCTCGTATTTCGCAAATGTCTCACGTCGCGCGTCGGTTTCGAGGGCCTGATAGATGGATGTCGTTGTTCAAACGTTCTCCTTGCCTCATTGTACTTATGCTGGATTGTTTTCCATATACTAACATATTTTTAGGGACCTCAGACTTACAAATCAATGAAACTGCTATTACGTTGGCCCTCTTTCCTCGACAGACTTTAACAAGGCGATATAGTTGTTTTCCTATATAATAGTTGTCACAGTGTTTGCTTTTTTTCCAAGATCGAAAAATGTCGCGACGTAAAGTGCACAGTTCTCTCAGCTCCTGTGAAACAGTCTGCTTTAACGTGTGTTAGGTAAGCTATAGCATCTCGAATAAAACGGAATCTTATGCAGGCGTGTACTAAGTAGTGGCCTACCTACATATTATCCGCTGCAAGTGAAGGCGCGATGCCGGTACGACGACAGTTTTTTCCCCATAATTTGTCTCTGTGACTACATTTCACCAACTATTTCTTTAACATTTATCGTATCTTTCTCAGCCGATAGGAACAGGGTGTAGGACGAGTTATTATTCGATCCTGAATTCTATCGTGAGTGTAGCTTTAGATTCTGTACCTACGGCGCGGCGGATCGATGTAGTGGTTGAAACGAGCGCGAGCCTCAGCTGGATTTTCGAAAGACTTTCCAGACTGCTCGTGGAACGTGGATAACTTCTTTGTCAGCAGTCTTAGCGACATTTTTCGCAAATCTGATCGTAGTGGGGCATTTCATAATTATTTCACTGAATGGAGTTCTCGAGAGTTCCCCTTGACGCCGCGCGGGATTAGCCGAGCGCTCTCAGGCGCTGCAGTCATGGACTGTGCGGCTGGTCCTGGCGAGTCCTCCCTCGTGCATGGGTGTGTGTGTTTGTCCTTATGATAATTTAGGTTAAGTAGTGTGTAAGCTTAGGGGCTCATGACCTTAGCAGTTAAGTCCTACAAGATTTCACACACATTTGAACATTTTTCCCCTTGACGTCACGGAAACTTTTTAGTTCCTACTGTGTTCACTTTCTCAAGATCGAAAAAATGAGTGCTCTTTTCATACAGTGCTGACAGGTTCTTTTTCTTTTTCTTTGGGTAAATTTCTTCTAGTATGGGGAACGCTTTACTCAAGATCTGGAAAATTTATTTTATTCGTGTTTCTGGCCGGATGCCCTTGCTGACACCAAAGTCGTCAAGGTAACCTACAGCTAGGTATACACGTGAGCGTTTTTCTCACTCTCAGAGCGATTTTGCGAGTAATGCGTACCGTGTACCGAAAGTCAGTTCGCCGGCACTGTTTCACGGTGTTCTCAGATAGTCGCGCTCTTCGGGTTTGTTTGGACCTCACGTGTAAACAGCAATCTCCATCTCTCGAGAGCTGCTAGCCGCGACTCTCTGACAAGAAAAACTAAACCGACACTGTCAGGAGTGCTGAGGGTACTCGTAGACTACTGAGCGGCCATACTGCGACGCAGATTTGTACCGTATTTCACAGTTTGACACTACCACACCTTGGTAATGTATTTTGCCGCACTCATGCGCACATTAAATAAAAGTACCCAAGAAACTACGTGTTTCGAGCCAATATGCGACCGTGGCATATTTCTGAGAGCAGAAATCGCCCGTTTCACCTAAAAAAACGAACTGAGAGAACAGTTCGCCTACTTTGAAAGTTCTGTGCACCAAACAACATATAAAAACATCACAGACATATTATGTAGAAGCAACAACGAAAATTAAAAAAAAATATCGTCACTAATGAGACTCGTTCCCACGTTAGCACGGAAAAATGAATAAAAGTCTAACGCGCTCAGTCTACGCCACATCAACACAGCAACGAGTCGCTCTACAAACGTATACTGGCAATTGTCGGGACAGTTGAGACTACTATCGTGATGGATGCTCACTGTGAGAGGATGTCAGAGATGTGTCGGCAAAACAAGTAAAGAAGAAAGCCGCCAGGAAGTGGACTCAGGACAATATTGTGCCTGTAACTAGTTTGTGCGAGGAAAAGTCAACGTTATGGAATGTACGGTTGCAGGACTGCGGGAATTGAGGTAGGAAGCAAAATTTGTTGGCTGAAATGGCTACTGTTTTTAACACCTCCAAAGACGATATTTGCCATATTAAGTCAGTATAAAAAAACAACAAATAAATGTACGACTTGAAATGCTTCATTTATCAGGTAGCCACCCTGTTTTGCTTTTGCACGTCTATGGGTACCACGATGAATATTTCATCGTAAATGTTACTTTAGCAAACATTAAAGTAAATAAACGTAGCAGATGTTAGAAATATTAGTGTCACAAGCAATCTGTCTTTAACGAATTTATGCATTATAGTATCTAGATTGTCTGGCCCCGGTAGCTGAGTGGTCAGCGCGACAGATTGTCAATCCTAAGGGCCCGGGTTCGATTCCCAGCTGGGTCGGAGATTTTCTCCGCTCAGGGACTGTGTGTTGTGTAGTCCTAATCATCATCATTTCATCCCCATCGACGCGCAAGTCGCCGAAGTGGCGAAAGACTTGCACCGGGCGAGCGGTCTACCCGACGGGAGGCCTTAGCCACACAACATTTCATTTTTCAGTATCTAGATTGGCAATTTTCGGTCCAGTTATGAAGAGTATTTCTTCCACTTCCATTGCTGTCATTCTCGTAAAATTTCGATATTGCTGTGGATTTTCTACTACAGGCTCTAAACTGAGATTCTTGAATGCACCAAAATCACGTCACCTATCTGGTCGCATCGGCTCTCTTATCCAACACGAATCGGTTGTTAACGTTTTTTCTTTGCCACTGGACGTATTAAAAGTG
Organism: Schistocerca gregaria; assembly: GCF_023897955.1. Classification (NCBI taxonomy): domain Eukaryota; kingdom Metazoa; phylum Arthropoda; class Insecta; order Orthoptera; family Acrididae; genus Schistocerca; species Schistocerca gregaria. The sequence goes on from NC_064922.1 coordinate 664,938,438, forward strand.
CATCGCAACCTCTTCCTTCACGCACAGAACTACGATAGAAAAATCTCTCAGCTCTCACAGTCACTCTCACCCTGTTATGTACGTTTCCGACATGTGCTCTCGCAAGATTATGACATACAGAAAGTACTCGCTAGGAACTGTCACACAGCAACGATCAGTGAAAATTTGCCCCTGGTGTAAACAATTCTGCGAGTACTATGTGAGAGTACCAAACAGTCTGAGAGCAAAAATCTCTCACGTGTATCCCTGGCCTTAGGGAGGGAAGTGGAGTGTGCCACCTGTCGGTGGATCGTGTAAACTTTATTCTGCGTGTCTTCGTATTTTCAATGTCTATGTAATTTGTCTAAAAGGGTGTAAAAAACCGACTAAAAGCCACACTGAAGCAGCCGCGCCGATTCGAGCAGGGTCTGGCTGACTCACCTTCTTGTCTTGGTAGCTAGCGCGCTGCGTGTTACACCAGTCGAGACGTCACATGCTGATTGGTTAATTAGGTTAAACGCTCAAGAAACTCCGCGAGTTGCTCCTGCCGGCCGGTGTGGCCGTGCAGTTCTAGGCGCTTCAGTCTGGAACCGCGTGACCGCTGCGGTCGCTGGTTCGAATTCTGCCTCGTGCATGGATGTGTGTGATGTCCTTAGGTTAGTTACGTTTAAGTAGTTCTAAGTTCTAGGGGACTGACGACCACAGATGTGAAGTCCCATAGTGCTCTGAGCCATTTGAACCGGTTGCTCCTCTCCGCAAATTCGAAGTACCGTTTGCTGTCCATGGAGGAGAAAAGGTGAAGAGTCCAACAAGAACTAGACGATGAGTATTATTCGCAGTTCAGAGTTTCCTAGACAGACTATCATGGTCGAAAGAGAGCTGTGGCTTCCGAAGCTGCGCGTACAGCTAAAGCAGACTGTACTGCACGGCAGCAATGTTGCCACGCACAAGTGGGGCTAATAATGAGAGGAGGAGCCAGTTAAAAAAGCAGATTTACAGATTTGTGAGGTTTATTTATGTACAAATAACATATAAACCATTTTGTTCCGCGGGACACTGGATTCTTTGGTTTTCGTGTAAGTTCTTGACCAGACATTTGAAATGTTATGATAACAGTTTTTTCCTTGCTAGAATTGTCAAGCACGCTGCCAAGAGTCATTTTTACGGCGAACAAAAATGTCAAGCGTTGTATGCACCCAGTTCAATGGTTGGATCGTGTAATTTACTCGAGTGCAGTCGCTGCGATATAGTGAAAAATGAGACTTTTGAACCTTGTCTCGCTGTTAAATGCGACGCCGGCGACAGTTCACGGAAACATGAAATTCCAAGAGTTCATCTAACCCCGCCGATTAAGTGCTCCATGGCCGACGGCGGTGTAATTAGACTGCGGTGCCGCATCGCATACCTCGGACAGGTCTGGACCGCGCGAACCGCGGTACGCACGTGCTTTCGCGGCGTCGCGCTCGAGAAGTGGATTATTACAAAGTTAATCACAGAGGATGTTCGTCAAAACGCGCAATTAATTCAGCTGTGAACCGTCAAGCCTGAGATTGCCTTCCGCGCATCATTTAATACACCTTAACTCTTGTGTTCACGCGGTAGTAATGCGATTATCACACGACACTGAGGCTTTTCAGCCATTGGCAGTGAACACAAAGCATCGCCTCTCAACTTGAAGGTTCTGTATTACCGATTCACATTGATTAATTAGATTTGTAAACAAAATGTGGAGAATTTACAGTGTTTTAACCCATCAAGTCAAATTAAAATACACTAATGAATAAAAGCATTACATTCATGGTGCTGAAGGATGTGCTCTGATACATTTGTGCCTGCACTAGCATTGTACTGAGTTGTCAGATCTGCCACAGATCGTCGCCTCTCCTGCTCTACAGAGCGGGCAAATATCCGATATCCGCGTTCTGTAGTAAGGCGTGGACTTCGAATACCTTGTCGCGTCTTTGTAGTTTCACCGACCTTCACCCAGATTTCCGTTGATGCTGACGGCAGCAGCACGTGAACAGACGAGGAGCCTCACCGTTTCCAGGTTTCCGAGACGCGTTTTCTAGGCGGCGAACCACGACAATCTGCCCTTCGTCAAAGGCGCTCAAATCAACGGGGTTTCCCAATTTTCAGCCCCTTTCGTCGCTAGAATGTTCCTCCATTCGTCCTTCTGCACCGCTAAAGCACTTTCCTTACAGCGTCACGAGCCCCAAAGGTGCCAGACGGCATTCAATAACGAGAGGGCAGTGCTCATACGGTTTCGGCTCATCATATAATGCGGCAGAAATAAGCAGTTCATACTTTTATCATAATACCAAAGATAATCTGACAAGCATCTAAGATAACTATTTCAGCAGCACTTCAAAGAATACAGTCCGATTGTAAAATTTTCGAAGTATAAAAATATTCTACCACGGAGAGGAATAAAACGGTAAATATAAGTGCAGCTCTCGACGGAAATAATTGAGTCGGTTCGCTATCTATAGGCAAAGATCGGCGACCGCGCTCGATGCTGCGTTACCCCGCTAGAAAGCGGCCGAGCCGCTTGAGTCGTGTTAGAGGAGGGAAGGGTTATTGCGGGCTGCGCGGCGTCGCTGTAGCTGATGTATAACCACTTGTCGTTTGTCTACACAATGCACCTTGGAGGGTTGGCCAATTCGGTTTGATGATAAAGGTATTATCGGTGAGGATCAGACAGAGCTACCAGGCTGGCTACCAGTCGCGAACTGTGGATGCTTCCCGCTGCAAGCTGATGGATTTTTATTGCAGAGAACGAGCAACACTTCAGTGCATGAAATGGTGACCGCTATGTTTGCATGTAGAGTATATGTTTGATGTTGCAGTACGTGACTCTGCCTTCAGCTTTTATATATTCAGTGGGCACAAGGCGCCCGCATGCTTACGAATTTCGTACGTCTTAAGAATGGCAGAAAAATCGCTTTGTGCCTCATCATGTGGTTTCTTTCGTCTTATATTTTAAATTGTTCATTTGCTGGCTCACTTATTCTAGTAGCGTTATTTCTTCTGTAACTGCCACTCACGCCGATGAGAATGAAATGATTTCTTCAATATTGTGGTTTGAAGCAAGTCTTACCGAAAGATTCTAACTAGCCTGTAAGTTCTGACTGGTTTGTTTCGGATGATTACTGTGAGCGCAGAATAAGAGCTAATTGTTTTTAAGTCTATTTAACCTTAATACTTTAAGGTCCCTTTTAAAGAAAGTGGTCCTCCCCACTTTCTTTAAAAGTGATCTTAAAGGGAGAGTGGTAACAGTGAGCCGCCAATAAGTGATTGCAAATTTACAACATCGCTCTCTCTAGTCTATCATATGATCGATAAAATAAGCGTAATCCAGAGATCATCCAAAGAGGAGCACTCAGACACGTGGAAACGTGGAAACCAGAGCCAGGGTGCCTCACTGCGGCCGAAGGATGTGATGTCAGCACGGCGCGATCACCGTCTGTCCGCATGGTTTTAATTGACTATTGAATTTGGTCCACTTTCTCCGGTCGGCACTGTATCACTGTAACGGCTATGGACCTGATTTCAGTTGCGAACTGAATTCGTGCTACACATGGTATTTGCTGTCATACGGGATCCACTTCAACCTGTCCTACAGCAACGGGCGACTTTGTGTTAATGTTACCGTAGTGACCTCATGTTGTAGCTCGTATTGGCGAGGACAACAGCGAACAGGCGTAAGTGTGACGATATAAGACGACCTTGGACTCCGTAGGGGATGTCGATTTAGCAACACCTGAACAGCAACGTCCGAGGAAATAAAAAGAAAATAAAAAATAAATAAAAAACCTCCATATACATATTTCATTGGGACTATCACAGTTTAGTGTATTGATGCGGTATAACTGCTTCTAACGTCTACACGAGGGACTGATCAATCTGCACTCTCGAACACGTCTGCCTGATCACTGGTTCCACATTTGTTCATCACAGTCCTCCAGCAACCACTGTTGGTACATAGCGGACTAGCGTGAAAACGCCGAGAGGGGGTTTCTCTGGGAACACACGGAGACCCTCTTCGATTTCCTGTCTCGTTATTTAGAGGCTCTCTGCATTCTGTGAAGACTTCATGACATAAAGCCATAAATCTTGTACAGCACTGCAATATTAATTGTGAATTGACATATATGTAATACATCGTATGATTTTTATTTGAGTCAAATGTTCCTTCTTTGACGTTTTAATTTTCACGGATATCGGTCCACAAGATGTTCGCAAGGTGCACTAGTTATGCTGAATTCTGACGAGTTATGTGGGCAAACGAAGGGAGAAACTGGAAACTAAACCTCAGAATAAAGAATTCAGGCTTCAACGTGGTGTAATTTTAGAAAGGCAGGACTTTCAAGTACCCGTACCTCCCCTTCACCTCAAGCTGAAGACTCTACTACTTTGACTGTCCTAGCGACAGAGGAAAAACGTAACAGAATTCGTGGATGAGTGAAGTTTCTACTTCGTAGAATGAACAGTCAGTTTGCCCGTCTGGCGAACAATACTGGAGAACAAAAACAGTGGCAACACATCCGCTTGAACACAAAATGGTTGGTACAGCGTTGTCGCCTGAAAGACTTTTCCATGGCTGTTTCTGGGACTAACATCCACGTCGAAAGTATTCTCGGTCTTTTTAGTGACAGATCTACCATGTGAAAACACAATCACCTGTACATGATTTGTTTTCCCTGGGCAAGTGGAGTTATTTCGCCGATTTAATGTCCCCTGCCGTACGGATAGATGTTAGCAAATAGCTAGAAGAATACGATCGATATTTCAAAGTACTTTAGTAGTTTCTAAATTCCCAGCAACTTCACTCAATCTAATGTCTACAAAAATAGTTCGATGTGAACCCTTTGCCACACAGATTACAAACACTGTGGGAAGCGCAGCTGATTGCAAGCTCCAGACTCCCGTAGACCGCGCGCGCTCGCGTGTGCGCGCTTATGTGTGTGTCATGTATGTGTGTGTGTGTGTGTGTGTGTGTGTGTGTGTGTGTGTGTGTGTGTGTGTGTGTGCGTGCGCGCGCGCGCTCGCCCCACACACAGCGTTTACTCCCTATATTAACAGGTGGTGATAACAATCTGACCTGACAGAATAACTGCTGCGCAGTCGTGTCGCAAACCACAAGCAGACTTAGTTCACTGTTTACAGATATACCGCCCATGAAGGCGATATCGGTATTATTACCCAGTTCCGTGTTACGACAGGCGCTTAAGTGTCGGTCCCTCGCAGTCGTGTGTTTATTTCTTCTGCAATTTGCTGCTTTCGTTGAATGGAGTTAATTTAACAGTTACTAGTCAACTTTGTTTCTCGTTTATAAAGACTAAACGTTTATTTCTGACTATAATGGATATCAATATCTTTGCTGCGCCAAACTCCCAATAAAATAGATATTATAATGCAGTAGTAAAGCGCAGGAAATACTTTGTTGCAAAGTTAGTATTGAAAACGGAAATCGATGCAAAGTAACGAGAACTACATGATTAAATACAATTTTGGAATCGCGCTACAACTTACCCGTAGCACGGAAAGCTTGCCTAACAACATTTAGCAGCTGGGAAACCTCCTACTGGTGAGGACATTAAAAGAGACCGAGAATTCAGTCCGCTGCATATATTTTGTGCTAACCAGACACGCCGTATAGTTTTTTTCCACCTCTATATTTAATGAAATAATGAATATGGGTTAACGGGACTTAACAATGAGGTTACTACTTCCTCAATCCACAGAAACATGTTAGAAAGATGGTAATAACGATATACGAGGGAAGTCGAAAAAGTTTTAATTAACGCCTCGAAAAAAAAGTACTATGATTAAATTTTGTTTGTCTGCAGGAGCAAGTCTGCATTCTGTAGTGTTTCGAGTTCTATACCTGAAACTCCGTCGTCTTTTTTATGCCAGAGCGACGTTATATATGGTGGAGTTATTTACTTTTTAAGTATTCTGTGGCATTGTGAATATTTTGTTAAAGAGGCAGTGTAGATCACTCTACGACGTCAGCCGATAGGCAGCACCCGGACGATACATGTAATGGAAGACACGGTCATGAAAAACGGGATGGCTATCATTAAACTTTCGCTTCTTGAGAGGGTGCTATTGACACAGAGAAATTTTAATTTCCACATGAGAGGGTAACATTACTGTCTTATTGTAAACTGAAATTAAATAAAGAAAAATTGTTTTGTAGCACTTCCGCAGTGCATGTCCTTGAATGTAAATTAAAAATGTGAGAAGCACATTTTGTATCATATACGTCACTTTTATCTGTTTACCAGGACGATGTATGCTGAGGAGAAAATGCATTTTCATCATTGACGGTATTAATAATCAGATGTCAAACTGTTATTCACGCCGTCGTATTGAATGAGAATAGAGCGAGGACAGAGGTAACAATTCCATTTGGGACTTACATCAAACAATAACTGATATTGTTGTATTAGGACACTTGTTACAGAAACATTATGAAGAAAAGTGAGTTGTGTTTTCGTTGGAAAGTGGTTTAAAACATACTGTTTTTTTTTTTACTATTGGAGTTAAACAGTCGTCTCGTTTTGTGAAGGTCAACGAATTTCGTCGGTCTGGTATACGGAAATAACAGGTGTTACTTGCCTCGATAGTGAAACAAGAGGTAATTACGGAACCTAATGGTAAAGTTAATCTCTGGAAGTTATGGATACAGAGAAATATGATTGATGTTTTACAGTTACGATAAAATTTGGCTGAACGACTAGTAAAAATTACGAAATTGTCTTCTGGTCATTTCTCAACTGAAACAACACATTCGTTACTGTGTTAGAATTTACTGGAAGATAAACAATTACATACTGATACATATCATACATACGGCTGAAAGCAAGGGGAAACTACAGCCGTAATTTTTCCCGAGGACATGCAGCTTTACTGTATGATTAAATGATGATGGCATCCTCTTGGGTAAAATATTCCGGAGGTAAAATAGTCCCCCATTCGGATCTCCGGGCGGGGACTACTCAGGAGGATGTCGTTATCAGGAGAAAGAAAACTGGCGTTCTACGGATCGGAGCGTGGAATGTCAGATCCCTTAATCGGGCAGGTAGGTTAGAAAATTTAAAAAGGGAAATGGATAGGTTAAAGTTAGATATAGTGGGAATTAGTGAAGTTCGGTGGCAGGAGGAACACGACTTCTGGTCAGGTGACTACAGGGTTATAAACACAAAATCAAATAGGGGTAATGCAGGAGTAGGTTTAATAATGAATAGGAAAATAGGAATGCGGGTAAGCTACTACAAACAGCATAGTGAACGCATTATTGTGGCCAAGATAGATACGAAGCCCACACCTACTACAGTAGTACAAGTTTATATGCCAACTAGCTCTGCAGATGATGAAGAAATTGAAGAAATGTACGATGAAATAAAAGAAATTATTCAGATAGTGAAGGGAGACGAAAATTTAATAGTAATGGGTGACTGGAATTCGAGTGTAGGAAAAGGGAAAGAAGGAAACATAGTAGGTGAATATGGATTGGGGCTAAGAAATGAAAGAGGAAGCCGCCTAGTAGAATTTTGCACAGAGCACAACTTAATCATAGCTAACACTTGGTTTAAGAATCATGAAAGAAGGTTGTATACGTGGAAGAACCCTGGAGATACTAAAATGTATCAGATAGATTATATAATGGTAAGACAGAGATTTAGGAACCAGGTTTTAAGTTGTAAGACATTTCCAGGGGCAGATGTGGACTCTGACCACAATCTATTGGTTATGACCTGTAGATTAAAACTGAAGAAACTGCAAAAATGTGGGAAATTAAGGAGATGGGACCTGGATAAACTGAAAGAACCAGAGGTTGTACAGAGTTTCAGAGAGAGCATAAGGGAACAATTGACAGGAATAGGGGAAAGAAATACAGTAGAAGAAGAATGGGTAGCTCTGAGGGATGTAGTAGTGAAGGCAGCAGAGGATAAAGTAGGTACAAAGACGAGGGCTGCTAGAAATCCTTGGGTAACAGAAGAAATATTGAATTTAATTGATGAAAGGAGAAAATATAAAAATGCAGTAAATGAAGCAGGCAAAAATGAATACAAACGTCTCAAAAATGAGATCGACAGGAAGTGCAAAATGGCTAAACAGGGATGGCTAGAGGACAAATGTAAGGATGTAGAAGCTTATCTCACTAGGGGTAAGATAGATACTGCCTACAGGAAAATTAAAGAGACCTTTGGAGAGAAGAGAACCACGTGTATGAATATCAAGAGCTCAGATGGCAGCCCAGTTCTAAGCAAAGAAGGGAAGGCAGAAAGGTGGAAGGATTATATAGAAGGTTTATACAAGAGCGATGTACTTGAGGACAATATTATGGAAATAGAAGAGAATGTAGATGAAGACGAAATGGGAGATACGATCCTGCGTGAAGAGTTTGACAGAGCAGTAAAAGACCTGAGTCGAAACAAGGCCCCCGGAGTAGGCAACATTCCATTAGAACTACTGACGGCCTTGGGAGAGCCAGTCATGACAAAACTCTACCAGCTGGTGAGCAAGATGTATGAGACAGGCGAAATACCCTCAGACTTCAAGAAGAATATAATAATTCCAATCCCAAAGAAAGCAGGTGCTGACAGATGTGAAAATTACCGAACTATCAGTTTAATAAGCCACGGCTGCAAAATACTAACGCGAATTCTTTACAGACGAATGGAAAAACTGGTAGATGCAGACCTCGGGGAGGATCAGTTTGGATTCCGTCGAAATGTTGGAACACGTGAGGCAATACTTACCTTACGACTTATCTTAGAAGAAAGATTAAGAAAAGGCAAACCCACGTTTCTAGCATTTGTAGAATTAGAGAAAGCTTTTGACAATGTTGACTGGAATACTCTCTTTCAAATTCTTTAGGTGACAGGGGTAAAATACAGGGAGCGAAATCCTATTTATAATATGTACAGAAACCAGATGGCAGTTATAAGAGTCGAGGGGCATGAAAGGGAAGCAGTGGTTGGGAAAGGAGTGAGACAGGGTTGTAGCCTCTCCCCGATGTTATTCAATCTGTATATTGAGCAAGCAGTAAAGGAAACAAAAGAAAAATTTGGAGTAGGTATTAAAATTCATGGAGAGGAAGTAAAAACTTTGAGGTTCGCCGATGACATTGTAATTCTGTCAGAGACGGCAAAGGACTTGGAAGAGCAGTTGAACGGAATGGACAGTGTCTTGAAAGGAGGATATAAGATGAACATCAACAAAAGCAAAACGAGGATAATGGAATGTAGTCAAATTAAATCGGGTGATGCTGAGGGAATTAGATTAGGAAATGAGACACTTAAAGTAGTAAAGGAGTTTTGCTATGTAGGAAGTAAAATAACTGATGATGGTCGAAGTAGAGAGGATATAAAATGTAGACTGGCAATGGCAAGGAAAGCGTTTCTGAAGAAGAGAAATTTGTTAACATCGAATATAGATTTGCGTATCAGGAAGTCGTTTCTGAAAGTATTTGTTTGGAGTGTAGCCATGTATGGAAGTGAAACATGGACGATAACTAGTTTGGACAAGAAGAGAATAGAAGCTTTCGAAATGTGGTGCTACAGAAGAATACTGAAGATAAGGTGGATAGATCACGTAACTAATGAGGAGGTATTGAATAGGATTGGGGAGAAGAGAAGTTTGTGGCACAACTTGACTAGAAGAAGGGATCGGTTGGTAGGACATGTTTTGAGGCATCAAGGGATCACAAATTTAGCATTGGAGGGCAGCGTGGAGGGTAAAAATCGTAGAGGGAGACCGAGAGATGAGTACACTAAGCAGATTCAGAAGGATGTAGGTTGCTGTAGGTACTGGGAGATGAAGCAGCTTGCACAGTATAGAGTAGCATGGAGAGCTGCATCAAACCAGTCTCAGGACTGAAGACAACAACAACAACAACATATCAAAAGGTGCACGAGGATGAGAAAACTGTAACAAATGCGGGTTTGCACCGTGGCGACCAACAGACGTCCCATTAAGGTAATCTACTTGAACACAGCCTTACCCAAAATACACTCCTGGAAATTGAAATAAGAACACCGTGAATTCATTGTCCCAGGAAGGGGAAACTTTATTGACACATTCCTGGGGTCAGATACATCACATGATCACACTGACAGAACCACAGGCACATAGACACAGGCAACAGAGCATGCACAATGTCGGCACTAGTACAATGTATATCCACCTTTCGCAGCAATGTGGGCTGCTATTCTCCCATGGAGACGATCGTAGAGATGCTGGATGTAGTCCTGTGAAACGGCTTGCCATGCCATTTCCACCTGGCGCCTCAGTTGGACCAGCGTTCGTACTGGACGTCCAGACAGCGTGAGACGACGCTTCATCCAGTCCCAAACATGCTCAATGGGGGACAGACCCGGAGATCTTGCTGGCCAGGGTAGTTGACTTACACCTTCTAGAGCACGTTGGGTGGCACGGGATACATGCGGACGTGCATTGTCCTGTTGGAACAGCAAGTTCCCTTGCCGGTCTAGGAATGGTAGAACGATGGGTTCGATGACGGTTTGGATGTACCGTGCACTATTCAGTGTCCCCTCGACGATCACCAGAGGTGTACGGCCAGTGTAGGAGATCGCTCCCCACACCATGATGCCGGGTGTTGGCCCTGTGTGCCTCGGTCGTATGCAGTCCTGATTGTGGCGCTCACCTGCACGGCGCCAAACACGCATACGACCGTCATTGGCACCAAGGCAGAAGCGACTCTCATCGCTGAAGACGACACGTCTCCATTTGTCCCTCCATTCACGCCTGTCGCGACACCACTGGAGGCGGGCTGCACGATGTTGGGGCGTGAGCGGAAGACGGCCTAACGGTGTGCGGGACCGTAGCCCAGCTTCATGGAGACGGTTGCGAATGGTCCTCGCCGATACCCCAGGAGCAACAGTGTCCCTAATTTGCTGGCAAGTGGCGGTGCGGTCCCCTACGGCACTGCGTAGGATCCTACGGTCTTGGGGTGCATCCGTGCGTCGCTGCGGTCCGGTCCCAGGTCGACGGGCACGTGCACCTTCCGCCGACCACTGGCGACAACATCGATGTACTGTGGAGACCTCACGCCCCACGTGTTGAGCAATTCGGCGGTACGTCCACCCGGCCTCCCACATGCCCACTATACGCCCTCGCTCAAAGTCCGTCAACTGCACATACGGTTCACGTCCACGCTGTCGCGGCATGCTACCAGTGTTAAAGACTGCGATGGAGCTCCGTATGCCACGGCAAACTGGCTGACACTGACGGCGGCGGTGCACAAATGCTGCGCAGCTAGCGCCATTCGACGGCCAACACCGCGGTTCCTGGTGTGTCCGCTGTGCCGTGCGTGTGATCATTGCTTGTACAGCCCTTTCGCAGTGTCCGGAGCAAGTTTGGTGGGTCTGACACACCGGTGTCAATGTGTTCTTTTTTCCATTTCCAGGAGTGTATATGAAGATCACAATTTCGTTGTGAACATTTCAAGTTCTGGTGCACACTGAAATCTCCACGCCGCAGTACGGTAGTACAACGTCAGTGGAGTGAAAATATCAAGGGCGCGGCCCGTGGATAATGTGTAGTATGGACGAGTATAATAATATGGGGGCATAACAGAGTGCGTCAGGCAGGGTGGAATGCAATGCAGAATAAAGGAGAAACTGAAAGAGTCGAAGACGGCCGTAAGGAAAACGAGGAAGGTAATAGGATGGAGAGTCCTGAAGAGGAAATCAGATCCCGTTAGAGTAGTCGCTTTCGTGTAAGTAAATGTTTCAATACTTTACTTAGGTTAGAAGCGTCTTTCGCCAGGGATTGTGTTAGCTGCAACACGTCGTAGGTAAGTGTGAGCAGGCGACAATATGTCGAATAGTTTCAATCGCTAGGTATTGTCTGCCTGGGCTTGTATTCTTGTCGGAAGGGAACGGTGGACTTCATGCGTCCTCCGCCTCCATAGCTGCGCGGTCAGCACAATGGATTGCTAAGCGAAGGGGCCCGCGGTCGATTCCCGGCCGGGTTGGAGATTTCCCTTCTCGGGGCCTAGTGTTGTGTTGTCCTTACTTTCGTATCGTCACAACTAACTATGGAGAGGGCTGAATGGACATGACGTGACTTATGAGATTGAAAAGCGAGTGTCCAGGTTGAACAGAACTCTTGCCACACGTCGACAAAATTTACCGAAACCGATGGCCGCTTTTTTAAACGCTTACTAACTAATGGGCTGCCGACTACTCTGCGACGCTCCCATAACCTACTCGCGTTAAAATAACTGATTTATAAGATTTTACGAGAACGGTTATATCTGCTCCCTACAATGTATGAATCAAATGGCTCTGAGCACTAGGGGACTTAACCATCTGAGGTCATCAGTCCCCTAGAACTTAGAATTACTTAAACCTAACTAACCTAAGGACATCACACACATCCATGCCCGAGGTAGGATTCAAACCTGTAAGCGTAGCGGTCGCGCGCTTCCAGACTGAAGCGCCTAGAACCGCTCGGCCACACCGGCCGGCCCCTAGGACGTATTTTCGAGGTACGTTCATGATTTAAGTTTCTGCAGACAAGTTGTCTTTATTTTCTTGATGAGTAGCACCCAGGTTAGATTACTACTGAGCAATAAGCCCAAGGAACGGGCACTACCAACAAATGCCAGCGATTGATGATTTAAGTATAATTTAGATTGTAGGTGAACAGATCGGAGTCGCAAAAAGTACATAATCTATGATTAGGCCAAGAACATACAGCAGCACCCGTGGTTTTTAGCCCATGACGACCTCCTATGCAAGGTGGTTTGGGATGACGTTCATTGCATCGGAGTGAATAGAGGCGCAAGATCAGCCACATATAGCCTGGATGGTATATAAGGTTCGGCAGCGGTCGCAATTCAGTTTACTACAATGGCGAAATGGTTGGTGCTTAAACAGACTTTTGTGGCACTCGGCTTTCTTGTTCACATATGCTCATATGGCTGATCCAGTTCTAACGTGAAGGAAACTACGAGACAAGAAGTTTTGTACACAGAAGCTCCACTCGTGCAGTCCCGCCACGATGTGTTATCCCCACGTGGTGTCGTGACCTTTTGTTCGCCCGGGAATACTCACAAGGAAGAGAACGAGGAGATTGTTGTTTAACGCCCCGTCGACAACGAGTTCATTAAAGCCGGAGCACAAGCTCGTATTAGGGAAGGATTGGGAAGGAAACTGGCCGTGCCCTTTCAAAGGAACCATCTCAGCATTTGCCTAAAACGATTTAGGGAAATCACGGAAAACCTAAATCAGGATGGCCGGAGACGGCTTTTAACCGTCGTCCTCCCGAATGCGAGACCAATGTGCCAACCACTGCGTCACCGGTAGGAATACTCAGATAAGGCGTCAACGACGCACGACGACATCTCTGGCAGCGTACTGCAGTCGCAGAAGATGATCGAATGTAGATCTGGCTCGTCTTATTCCGCGTTAAAAATTTCTACAGTCCAGCCAGCAGCACAGCCTCGCTCCAGCAGTTTGCAAAGAGTTGTCGTTAAGGTAAACGGTCGACAACCTTCTTTACGGTGAGAATTTTTGCCAGCTTTCACAACTGATATTCCTAATTATACTTTCCTTCCAGTGGGTACATAAATCCGTACTTCTTATTTCTAGTTAAATATCGATAATGTATCTTATTTTCCACTGTCACTGCAGTGATGGAACGTATGGCATTGTACTGTGTCTGGTCCTAGTGAAGTAACTCATGTGCTGTTGAATTCCATACTACATAGTAAGAGTTGTACGTTTCAAAGTTCTTGGTGCTTAAGGAGAGGAGAGGATAGTACGTTCCAATGAAGTTCGACGACGAATGGATGCTAGTGAATAGGCGTCTGATGCTGGCATTCCTACGTAAAACGTCATTAGTTCACCGAGGATCAGCGGATAGGACACTAAGGACGGTAATTACAAGGATCGTGGATGGGGAGGAGTACCTGTTTACGCACGTCAACAAGTCCTACACTTGTTTAATTGGAGTAGGTGAGGTCATTGTAGCTACGCAATGTTCCCAACGGTCTTTTTTGTGTTGCTTGATAAGACGCCGCACTTTCGCCTTTGTTCGTTAGCACAACACTAAGGGGAAAATCTAGACGCGTCGTCTGTGTCGCTGCAGGGCTTATCTTTTCTCTATAATTGCGTCGACTACATTCCATGGACAAGGGAACCGACCTGCATTTAGGGGATCCAGATGAGAGAGGATAGTACCTTTGATGCTTTTAGAATGACATTTGCAGTGCCTTGCGCGTTTCGATCAACGTTTTTCAAGGACTGGCGTGGCAATTCTGCAGTAAGCTGGAGATATGCAGTTGACAAGATTATGAGATAATGGTTGCCACTAAGTCGTCGCGATCGTGCCATTATCTTATCTAACTGATGTTGGAGAATCCTAGCATAAGATCGATGAAAAGAAGCTACCATGTGCAACGCTGAAATGGAGTAGTAACCTATTATAAATGAGAATTATTTTTACAACAATCTGTCTGTCCACAGTGGCAATGCCACATCGTTGCTGACGATTCTGGTACCAACTCTGCAAGATGCTGGTATTGTATGTGTCTGTCAGGTAGAAGGTACTTATAGGTTGTTAACACGTTAGTTAAAAGAACTCTAATAGCTAATGCTTCGAATCGTTATTTAACGATACCTGTTTACTGTAGGTTGTTTCTTGGTTCATTTTGCATATACCGCCTGCTCTCCTTCCCATATTTTTATGCTTTTTACTAGACGAGTGGTATTGTTGAACTGAGGCACGATGTTGCCCGTCAGCCGTGACTCTTGGAAAGCAAGGGATAGGCTGCCGTTATATGCTTTAATTCTGTCCCGTGAAAATAACATCTGTTAAAGCTGCATAGTAGTTGAACTAGGTATTGTGTTCCATCATAGCGACTATGGAAGAGGGTTAGATTGTTCCCCTGTCTGAGGACGCGGCAAGAGCAGGGTAGCCTAACTGGCTATATTAATTGACATCTCTACCACAGGGAGAGTATGTACCGTATATCGGTCGGTACCGAGTTATTACTTTCTAACATATACCTCTTTTTTCCTCCATTCTTTTCCCTTTCCTCCATTGCTCTTTAGTGAATTGAGGTTTCTGCGGTTCCCAGGACCTTATTTCCGGATGGAAGATGACCCCGCCATCCGATTGCTCGACATGTGTGTTTTTTACTGCGTTTGAGGAGAGCTGCTTAGCTGGTTTAATGGTTTGCGGGAGGGAGGCGTTTTATGGGACGCTATCTCCTCCTGCGATGCCGGATCTGCGTGACAACTCTTCTACTGCACCAGCAGATGACTGTTCGTCGGTATCATATGGGTAGCGTCAACGAGGTAGCTGCCTTTCCCTTGGACTATAGTCGGTTCTTGGTCCAGGGCAGAGTGTACGCCTGTTGCAGTGGTTGCGACGAATAATGTCAATGCTACTGGACAAAGCCGTTTTTACTTCCGACTTAGTTCGAATTGCGACAAGGGATCAAGCGTTGAGAATTTCCTTTTTCTTTTCCCTCCCTCAAAAAAAAGGAAAAAAAAGCCAGGCAATTATACGTGCTTGAAGGATCTTGTCCTGGGCAATTTGGGCGCTGCGGTAGTCGTCGACAGACCGCACACAGGTTCTGAGGGTACGCTAGGTGAACATATGACAAGACTGTAACAACGAAAGTTCGCTCGGATTCCCTCATCAGTTGGTGTATTTTCTCTATCAGTTAAACAAAGAAGTGTTATTTAATCTCTGCAAAAGAAAATAAACCCGACCTGGCACATAAGAGTTGCTTGATTCCCTACCTCGCTGCCTGCCCCAATTCCCAAGGTGTGGTAAGAAGGCGGGATTTTTAACTAAGTTCCCGCATTGAAGCTTCGATTTCTAATGATATGATGAGTTATGTGGTATAAGTTTGATGTATTTCATGTGATAAGTATGACCATGGTGCTGCCCACTCCGGTCGAGAGCTCTTCACAAGCGCTAACCAGCGACATCAATGCTCCACTGACGTTTTGACCACTGATCGGTATCCCGCTGCCTCATAAGGTAAAGAGAACCCCTACTTGGCTTGCAAGGGGAGGCGTCAGCCGCGCGAGCATTTCATTGTCACGGCAGTACACCTCAAGACCCCCCCCCCCCCCCCTCGCCGGACTCGCTGTCAAGTTGATTTTTGGCTGGAATAATTGTCCCATAGTGAGACAGCTTAGCTGACTTTCGTATGCCTCGCTACTGCAGAAATATGGGGGAACGGGGGTAGTCAGACACAAAAGCGGAAACAAGACTATTTTGCCGAAAACGTGATTGAGAGCAGACAGAACAATCCTACAGTAAGAAATTATGGAATTCTCAGGCTGGCATGAAGGCATAACAGCGTTGTCTTTAGAGGCTGACGAGTGTTAATGGAAGCAGCTGCGACGGGGCGCGGAAAAAGGGGGGGGGGAGGGGAGAGAGGAGAATGTTGCACAGGAAAGGGAGAAAAAATGCTGCGATGGATCGGCGCCCATACATGAGTCGTGAGATTCTCGAGGCCGAAACACGAACGAAATCATGGATAATTACGTGTAGGAGACGTTGAGGTTCTACATCAGTGGTCGTGAAACAGTTTAGCTCAAGAGTCAATATTAACTTTATGGGGCGGCCGCATCTATACAAATCTGATTAGCAATTCGTAAGCTACTTAAATTAATATGCTAAGAGCTGCTAACAGGCTAGCTGCAGTAAGGCCGCGAAAAGTTAGCCGCCAGCCCCCACCCCCCCCACCCAAAGTATTGACCATTGGAAACGCTTTGTGTCGACTGTTCTGTTTCAGATTGCTGTCACCCTCAGCGACCAAAAAGCTATGATACTGTAATTGTCTGAAGAAGTTTTGCTCTTTTGTGAATGGATGATTAATTCATTAATAACAGTAATTTTACTTACATTTAAATGCATTACGCAATGTGAAACATGATGACAGATGTTTACTAAACTTTTTGAATGTTTTTTTTTTCTCTTATGCTCATTACATTGTGTTAAAAGAACCTTAATATAATTTCATATTACTAGTTACAAATATGCACCACATATGAAGATGAATACCTCTGTAACGCGCATTTTCGATTCATGTTACTACAGCGTTACAATTTATACCGCAGTAGCTGATCGGTACGAATCGTGCACTCCCGTGAGTTGCCAGAGATGGAACACAAACAATAAAACATTCCCCCTATCACATCCTCTAACTCCGCAGAGGACGACGTTCTGCCTATCCTTCTGTCCCTGAGGTAAGCGGCCAACTTCTTTTAGCTCACGCCCGAATTCACCAATGCCAATCAAAACTATCTACATCGTACAAAATTACCATCTCCGTAAGTAGTTTTGTTTGTTACTGATCAGGAAAATTACCCTTTTAAGAAGCTCTCAAGGTTACTTTGCGCATTTAAATTCGGCTATTAGTATTATAAAACACGGCTGAGAATTGTGGACCACACGAATACTTGGCTCTGACCACTATGGGACTGAACATCTGAGGTCATCAGGCCCCTAGAACTTAGAACTACTTAAACCTAACTAAGCTAAGGACATCACACACATCCATGCCCGAGGCAAAATTGGAACCTGCGACCGTAGCGGTCGCGCGGTTCCACACTGAAGCGCCCAGAACCACTCGGCCACAACGGCCGGCCACGAATACTTGGTTCGGCCGCGTGTGGGCTACGGGTCATAGTTTGGCGGCAATTATTACCTCAAGGAAAAGTTGACGGAATATGCAACGGTTCATCATTGAAGGACACATCCACCAATAAGCACTAAATTTAAAAAAAAAATGTACACCATTGTTTGCAGTAAATCATTCTGTATACCTTCTCTACGATTTTTCTGAGTCAACGTGCCCTTACGAATCACATTCCAAGCAGTATGTCCATCATGCCTCATGGAACAGAATATCCAGTAAAAACTGTTGAATAATAGCCTGTGAGGCACAATTTGTAAACAGAGTTCATACACCATCCATTTATGAGCTTGGCATTTTCTAGATTGCAGTTGCTTCGAATGAGATACACTGACAGTTAAATATTTGATCTTCTCTAGGAGAACATCACAGATGATGAAAAGATTTGGTAGTCTTCCCCAGTTCACTCAAACTTTCTTCCCGGTGTAGAGGATAGCTACGCGATGCATCACAATTGCGAACGCCCTTCTATTTCTGCTGTGCCAGTTCAACCGGCAATCAGGCACTTTTCTTTTTTTCGCTCTCTGCCCTTTCATTCTCGTGACCTCATTCGGACGACGTCTGCCACGCTACGAATTCGACTGTAAGTAATTACGCAATCAGCCTGCACGAGAGTTCTCGGGCGCTGATTGGACTGCACTGGAGACGGTAGCAGAAATTTTAACTGCTAGCTCCCTCCGGCGCCAGACTACGGGCAGCATCAGACGGAAGGTCGAAGTTTTAAATGCGGGTTAGGGAGGAGGGTCGCAGGTGCCGGGGCGCCGTTATTTTCGGTGGCACATCATGAATACGAGGCGGTCTCGAGTGTATATTAATCACACGCCACACGCCACGGGGCATGCAAAGCTGGCAGCTACCCGCCCCGCCGCCGCTGCCGCTAGCTGCCTGGATTAAAACGACGTCTCTTTAGACTATCATCTCACACGCAAAAGACGCGTTCCACACAGGAAGTAAACCTTCTAAAACTGGTAAGCCAGGAACCACTTTTGTACTGCCCTCAAAACACTGTTTATATTGCAATCAGAAAGTAACATTTCCTCTTTTAGGTCGTGCTGTGCGGCTTTATGGGTATCGTGTTGAAAAACCGAAGCTCTGGTATTTAGGCGCTGGACGCTTTGCGATTCGCATTACACTTCACGTTGTTGGAATCACCCATTTCTACCCCCCTCAAACCGAGGGACGTATCATATGAGTCAGCACACTGTATTCTACTCAGGAAGAGAAAAATCTTCACTTAATCATTTTATCACAGGTATTTGATCACAGATTTTAAGAGCCCTAGTAACTAATTTCGTTTAGCTATAAAAATTTTCAAATTTGTATAATAATTCGCTCTACGAGGGCGTGCTGAAAAGTAATGCCTTCGAATATTTAAGTAAAATTTCTGAAGCCTTTTTAAACAAAACAAGCGTTATAAATTTTCTACATCTTTATTCTTCGTGTCTACATATCTCCGGCCCTCTCCCGCGAGTTTGGAAATCGGAAGAGTTCGCCCACTGTTCCTTCAGCATTATAATGCGAGACCACATACAAGTGCTGCGACATCTGCAGCAATCCGACGCCTTGGGTCCACTTCAATCAGTCATCCTCCATACAGCCCCGATTTGGCTCCATTTTATTTTCATCTGTTTCCAGAACATAAAGAACACCTTTGAGGGCTTCATTTTGATAGTGATGAAGCCGTGCAAGTAGAGGTGAGGTACCGGTTCCGCCAAAAAAGGCCAACATTCTACAGTAACGTTATTAACAAATTAGCATCTCGTTGGGAGAAATATGTTAGTCTTCAGAGTGACTATGTTGTGAAATAAATATGTGGACATGAAAAATAAACATGTACAATGTTCATAACGCTCTTTTATTAAAACCTTTAAGAGTTTTAACATAACAAATTCGGAGACCTTACTTTTCAGCGCTCCTTTTTATATGCTATGAAGATATTCTTCGTTGAACTAAATTAGCTATCTGGTTTTTTTTTAATTTGTGGTGAGATACTTTAAAGAAAAGAGCCGTTTTAAAGGACCTATAGTCAATGACGAAACGTTAAACCAGAAACCTCCTTCTCTCCCTCCTATCCCAAAATATTGTTGGCACACTCTAATCCACAGGTTTGACGATGGCAAAGACGTATCGGGTATCACATATAAAACAACTATATTTGGCGAAGCAGTACGGTGCTGAGACAATCATTAAGGTTGATGATTGCTTTATTTCTGTGTTACTGTCAGCCAATGAGTCGTCCTTACTTATGGATTGAAGTATGGGGATCGGTCCGTGAACGAGCGTTGTAAAGGATCAACACTACGTTCCTGCAACGGCTGTCTGTTCATGCCGTAACAGCCTCTTGGCGTTCATTATTTGTGCGACTACTTGGTGCAGAGGATTTCATGGCTCCTCAAGCCACTTCTGTGGCGAAGAGTCCTTAATGCAGCATTACTATTTTCAGCAATCTATACTCCGTTCGTGAATGGAATCCACCAACAATTAGTATCAGTTCGTCTCCAAGCGTGAATTACTTTCATTTATAATTTCACTTGTTCCACTAGATTTAATTTGGAAGAAGTGGTACTGTTCTTGACTTGTATTGGAACGCAGCTCTTGGCAAGACTCTCCGTGATGTACGGCGCCTACTTTAAAGCATCTCCCTGTGGAGTCTGTTGACTTGTGATGAGTTGCTTTCAATCTGACTAAACAAATCTGGAAAAAACGGTGCAGCTCATTTGGGCGTTTTATCTGTCTGTCGTCTATTAATATCGGTAATGGTTTGTCAGAGCACTAGAATTTACCGGTTGCACACGTCTGGTCCGCACAGGGACTTCTGGCAGTAACCGAATTAATAGGGAAAAAAATCTCCGGAATAAAAAGCTATTTTTAAATCAGTGAAAGGCACAACGCAAATTTCGTATTCTTTTCATCTTACATTCAAGTTCGTATCTCATTTCCAGTCGCTATGAATAAATTTAAAATTTAAATGCTTCTCAT
Source organism: Schistocerca gregaria (assembly GCF_023897955.1). Taxonomy (NCBI): domain Eukaryota; kingdom Metazoa; phylum Arthropoda; class Insecta; order Orthoptera; family Acrididae; genus Schistocerca; species Schistocerca gregaria. The sequence goes on from NC_064922.1 coordinate 664,959,097, forward strand.
ACAAGGTACACAAAATTTATAAGTGAGATGGCTGGCTGAACGGTAGCATTTAACGATATGCGTACCTTTAATGTGTACTAATCGTAGAACAAACTTTAGCCTACTCTGATCATATCGCTGGGCACATACGTGTATGGAGCTACTGAGAAGGGCCAGTAATTTCAATGATGCATACGACACATAAACATATATAAAATTTCGTTTCACAGCACAAAAATAGATTCGTCTTCACGAATGTAGCAAAGTCTTGTGCTTCTTAACAAACCGTATCTGTACTTGAACACACTATAGCTTGCCATGCCGGCAGAGGAAATCCACGATTTCTGGACTATGTCGTTATAACTGCTAAAAAAAGCAACGTTTACATATACACACACTACATTATACTAAGTACTTGGCAGAATATCTCATAATATTTTATTTTGGAAAGGTCTGCGTATTTCTGAGATATGAAGAGCATCACAATTCGAACGAGGGCGGAGGGGTTAAGACAGCACATCCAAAAAACCCGAACGAAGACACACGGGAAACGTCGGAACTGTCGCTTCGATTCATCTGTTACGTACAATGACTAGAATTCAGCTGCCATGTATTAAGAAACAGAAGACCATTATGATAATACTGCAAGACTATACAAAATGACTATGAAGTGACTGAACTGTTCCGCGTTGCTACGGGCACTCTGCTCTCCGAACTTCATTATTACCATGCACGCTATTTCAGAGCCATTTAAGCAAAACTCTCGTGGAAATTAGCAGCTTAAAATACTAACCGAAAATTACGCCCTAACTTCGAAACGACATACGCAAAGTTTGTACGAACGGCGGCCGCACGCTATCACACAGAAAGAGTAACGGCCTTAAATGATCCCGTTATTCGCTATTAGTGTTCCACAACATTTTAATGGAAACTGTTGGCGAGGCGGCAGGTGGCTGCTCGACTAAGGGAATTACCACCTCCCTCACTCCTATAAGCTAAGGCCGTCATCCGAAAGCTTTCAGGCGGTGGGCAGCGGTGTTACCCGAGCTCATTCTCAATCAAAGCTGATTCGCGTCAGAATATCTTCCGTTGTAATTTCCAACAAATGTTGCACAGAATCACCCTAAATTAAAATGTTGACTTCATCGGCTTAAAAGGAAATGTTGAGAAACTGAATGTGATACAGAAACCGATTTCCATCACCTACGTGAACATTCAATCATACATTCATCCGCTCTAGTAACTAGCATACGGCTCGTGGGCTACTGCCAGGAACTGCTGAAATTTATGGGACAGTGCCAGTGAAAAGTGTCCCAGAAAAGATTATGTAATTTATGATACAAAGTAACTGTAGATTATTCAGACTGAAAGCGCACTGAGTAACAGACTGAAATGCTCGTCTACGCCTTAAGGTATGAGGTGGTATTTGGTTTGTGTATCACGGTTTCCACTGGTTTATCCTTTTATTTACTCGTAATCAGGGCTGATTTCCTGCCATTTCTCGAGTTTGCACTCCTATTATTCGTCGCACGTTTGTCTGACAGTCATCTGAACTCATCCAAAGAATATTTTCTAATTTAAATAAAGCCTCTGTGCCATCAAATGTGGCTAAACATCTACATTATTTAGCAAACGGAAGCGTCGTTGTGACCACTGTTACTAATATTCAGTTAAAATAAGCATAGGTAGCGCATAATTTGATTCACGACCACTCGTTTGACCCGTAAGACGAATCAGCGGGTAATCTCTACCCCGATGGCACACACGCACGGCAGTCAAAAACACTGCTGTGTACACAGTCAATAAACCTGTGGCAAGGCGTACTTAGTTTCTTTGTATATGTACTATGTCCCCAGTTATGGATCCTGAAAACTTGAGCAATATTCTGGGGTGGGTCGCACGAGTGTTGTGTAAATAATCTCCTTCTTTGTAGGTTGACTGCATCTTCCCAGAATCCTATCGGGTACTTGTGTTGAACATACGCTTCCTTCAATAGTATCGTGTAAGATGTCTTACTGAAAGTAGTGTCCTTCGGCAGCTACAACCTTTTCCCACTTTTCCTGTCATAACTACATTCTGTGATAAAAAAAAGTTCTTTTGAAGTAATCCATTTATGGAGCCAGTTTTCGAGATATGAGGTACTGTTCTTGAGCTTGACGCTGCACGAACCGAAACGAATGGTAATGGGAAGGGGCAATGTCCTGCGAATATGGAGGGAGAGGGGGGAGGCTAAGACATCCCATCGAAGTCTCCCCAAGATTTCCTTCACCCTGCGCCGGCCGAAGTGGCCGAGCGGTTCTAGGCGCTTCAGTCTGGAACCGAGCGACCGCTACGGTCGCAGGTTCGAATCCTGCCTAGGGCATGGATGTGTCTGATGTCCTTAGGTTAGTAGGGTTTAATTAGTTTTAAGTTCTAGGCGACTGATGACCTCAGAAGTTAAGTCAAATAGTGCTCAGAGCCATTTGAACCTTCACCCTGTTTGCAACATGTGTTTTCCAGTTTTATGAAGGGGTATGACTGTGATGTCTCTAAGCACATTTGGGGCGTTTGACTCTATGCGCACGATTCCGATTGAGGAACTGTGCTTCGCAGCGTTCAGCATTTACTGTCTGACCTGGTTGCAGCAGCACATGGTACGCCACACCGACCGGGCTGCCTTTTGTCACTCACCTGAAAATCGTTCTCTCTTAAAAGTCGAAACCAACCCCACCACATTGTTTTCGACAGAACATCTTCACCATAAGCTTCCACTGTCAAACAGTAACTTTCCGCTGCAAATTTCACGAGGTGAAAGCAGAATGATAACACTTCCGGCATTAGATGTTTTGTAAATAATCTACATACAAAGCCCGATATGTTCAAGGCACTAAATATGTATCGTCTTTTCACTCCACTCGAAAGTGGTACATGAAAGCCTAATGTTCTTACTGTTAACAGATCTAAGAGCAGCTGTCCGCCATGATGCACTAGTACAACTGCTGCTGCCTTCTCTTCTCAAAAGCGAGAATGAATTCAAGCTCCCAATACCATGAATCGACGTCTGTAACACAATTTTGGTACCACTGAGGATATATGATTAGTCCACATCCCTAATGAACTATTATACCCAGGTATTTGTGTGAGCTGACTGATTCCTACTGTGAGTTACTGCTATTGCAATCAAAGGATACCAGGACTTACCGTTTTCATTTCTCTGAGCAGTTAAAGCAAATTACCAACCTTTGCACCGCTCTGAAACCTTATGAACGTCATCTTCACATGACGTAGGTTCTAACAATACTATCAACTAACCAGTGTGTATGACCTCTCATACAATGCAACTCTTGAAGGCATTCAGAGCAATATGATGTCCACAAACACACACTGGGTTGTTCATAAGTACCTCCGCAGTTTGAGAAGGCGAGTGGGCGAAAACCATAAGGCATGCATAAAAATAACACGTATCAGTGGGTAGAGCATGTAGATTCCATTAGTAATACACTATATGATCAAAAGTATCTGGCTACCTGACTGAAAATGACTTACAAGTTTGTGGCGCCCTCCATCGGTAATGCTGAAATTCAATATGGTGTTGGCCCACCCTTAGCCTCGATGATAGCTTCCACTTTCGCAGGTATACGTTCAGTCAGGTGCTGGAAGGTTTCTTGGGGAATGGCAATCCATACTTCAAGGAGGAATCGATGCCGGGCGGTGAGGACTGGCACAAAATCGAATGTTATTGTGTAACCAGTCCGCCACAGTCCGTGCATTATGAAAAGGTGCTCGATCGTGTTGAAAGATGCAATCGCCATCCCTCAATCGCTCTTCAACAGTGGGAAGCAAGAAGGCACTTAAAACATCAATGTAGACCTGTGCTGTGATAGTGACATACAGAACAATAAGGTGTGCAAGCCCCCTCCATGAAAAACACGACCACACCATAACACCATCGCCCCCTAATTTTACTGTTGGCAGTACATAGGCTGGCAGATGACGTTTACCGGGAATTCGCCATACCCTCACCCTGCTATCGGATCGCCACATTGTGTACCGTGATTCGTCACTCCACACAACGTTTTTCCACAATTCAATCGTCCAATGTTTACGCTCCTTACACCAAGCGTGGCGTCGTTTGGCATTTACCGGCGTGATGTATGGCTATGAGCAGCCGCTCGACCGTGAAATCCAAGTTTTGTTACCTCCCACCTAACCGTCATACTACTTGCACTGGATCCTGGTGCAGCTTGGAATTCCTGTGTGATGGTCTGGATAGATGTCTGCCTATTATACATTACGACGTTCTTCAACTGTCGGCGATCTTTGTCAGTCAACTCACGAGGTCGGCATGTAGGCTTTTGTGCTGTACGTGTCCCTTCACGTTCCCGCTTCACTATCACATCGGAAACAACGGACCTAGGGATATTTAGGAGTGTGGAAATCTCGCCTACAGACGTATGACACAAGTGACACCCAATCAGTTGACCACGTTCGAAGACCGTGAGTTCCGCGGAGCACCCCATTCTGCTCTCACACGATGTTTAATGTCTACTGAGGTCGCCGATATGGAGTACGTGGCAGTAGGTGGCAGCACAATGCACCTTATATCAAAAACGTATGTTTTTGGGGGTGTCCGGATACTTTTCATCACATACTGTATGTGCTGTGGCGTTGTTGCAGATAGCGCCATTCGTATGTCATACGTATGACATTCGTATGTCAGAATATGAAGACAAATCATTTGCTCCGTTTCGCCGCACAGAATTAGTTCGCGCCTGAAGATAGGCATCCCAATGAACAGATTTCCAAAGAGCGCATCTTTGCACCTTCCCCCAGCAGCATGACGTCAACAAACTGCGCGCACGTATTTACGTTTGCCGCGTCACATACGCTGCCCTTATTCAACACCAGTGATGGGAGTTGAAAACATGGATAGGTGGTCTGTTCACTGTTTTCTGTACGTCTTGTAGTTATAGCGCAGTCGTCTTCTAAAACCTCCGAGGTACTTATGAATTAAATTGTATGAGCGAAAGAAACGTTGCCTGGCTTCAGTAAGTTCAAGAATCAAATGAAACTACACTCCTGGAAATGGAAAAAAGAACACATTGACACCGGTGTGTCAGACCCACCATACTTGCTCCGGACACTGCGAGAGGGCTGTACAATGATCACACGCACGGCATAGCGGACACACCAGGAACCGCGGTGTTGGCCGGCGAATGGCGCTAGCTGCGCAGCATTTGTGCACCGCCGCCGTCAGTGTCAGCCAGTTTGCCGTGGCATACGGAGCTCCATCGCAGTCTTTAACACTGGTAGCATGCCGCGACAGCGTGGACGTGAACCGTATGTGTAGTTGACGGACTTTGAGCAAGGGCGTATAGTGGGCATGCGGGAGGCCGGGTGGACGTACCGCCGAATTGCTCAACACGTGGGGCGTGAGGTCTCCACAGTACATCGATGTTGTCGCCAGTGGTCGACGGAAGGTGCACGTGCCCGTCAACCTGGGACCGGACCGCAGCGACGCACGGATGCACGCCAAGACCGTAGGATCCTACGCAGTGCCGTAGGGGACCGCACCGCCACTTGCCAGCAAATTAGGGACACTGTTGCTCCTGGGGTATCGGCGAGGACCATTCGCAACCGTCTCCATGAAGCTGGGCTACGGTCGCGCACACCGTTAGGCCGTCTTGCTCTCACGCCCCAACATCGTGGAGCCCGCCTCCAGTGGTGTCGCGACAGGCGTGAATGGAGGGACGAATGGAGACGTGTCGTCTTCAGCGATGAGAGTCGTTTCTGCCTTGGTGCCAATGATGGTCGTATGCGTGTTTGGCGCCGTGCAGGTGAGCGCCACAATCAGGACTGCATACGACCGAGGCACACAGGGCCAACACCCGGCATCATGGTGTGGGGAGCGATCTCCTACACTGGCCGTACACCTCTGGTGATCGTCGAGGGGACACTGAATAGTGCACGGTACATCCAAACCGTCATCGAACCCATCGTTCTACCATTCCTAGACCGGCAAGGGAACTTGCTGTTCCAACAGGACAATGCACGTCCGCATGTATCCCGTGCCACCCAACGTGCTCTAGAAGGTGTAAGTCAACTACCCTGGCCAGCAAGATCTCCGGATCTGTCGCCCACTGGTCATGTTTGGGACTGGATGAAGCGTCGTCTCACGCGGTCTGCACGTCCAGCACGAACGCTGGTCCAACTGAGGCGCCAGGTGGAAATGGCATGGCAAGCCGTTCCACAGGACTACATCCAGCATCTCTACGATCGTCTCCATGGGAGAATAGCAGCCTGCATTGCTGCGAAAGGTGAATATACACTGTACTAGTGCCGACATTGTGCATGCTCTGTTGCCTGTGTCTATGTGCCTGTGGTTCTGTCAGTGTGATCGTTTGATGTATCTGACCCCAGGAATGTGTCAGTAAGGTTTCCCCTTCCTGGGACAATGGATTCACGGTGTTCTTATTTCAATTTCCAGGAGTGTATATGGTTCCAGAGATCTCTTCAAGTCGCAAACATCTATGATGTATATAGGCAGACTGAAACGACGAATGAAAACTTGTACAAAATGCAGGATTTGAACTTGAGTTTCCTGCTCACTAGGCAGATGCGCTAATCACAATGCCGCCCAGGCACAGTGGCTTTGCACAACTGCACGGACTAACCTAGCACGCCCCCCTCCTCAGTCCCCTAGGAAAACTGCCAACAGGCTCGGAGTGCGAACTGCCCGGGCGGCGAAGTCGACAGCAAAAGTGCAGAGCCAGGTGCCTGGAGAAGCGAGTCAGCGGGGCGCCTCCGGCGGTGTCCGCGGGTGTCCAACAGGCGCCGAGTGGCGGCGGCGGCTGCCAGACGGCGTGCGGCCGACTTCTTCGCGGGCGCCGCTGCGCCCCCGGCGAAAACAGCGCCCCGCGTGCCGATTTATCGCCCCCGGCCTGTCCATATATTAGCAGCAGGGGGACGCGCGACTCGGTTTGGAGGGTTGCCGGGGCGCCATTCCAGGCCCGCGCTGGCCGAGGCCGCAAGAACGCCGAGCAGGCCGTGTCGATTTGTCGCCGCGTATGACTTATCGTTCACGCCCGCTGAACGCGAGGCGGCCGCCGCGATTTACGGCGTCGCGAACAATACGCCCCGTCTGCAGGGAGACGCCGGAGGTTCCCTAGTGTCTTCTTGTGGAACCATCACACTCACTTCAAGAGGACTGTAGCGGACGACAAACAACGCACGCCGACGTCAAAAATATACTTACCGCGAGTGTACAAAAATCGATCTGTACGAGGGGCGTTCAATAAATAAGGCAACAGTTCGCTTCTCACCCAATTAATGCATATTTTTTTTGGGACATCTTGGAATATTTCGGCTTGGTCCTCTATAGCTACATAAATTTCCGATACGTGGCGGCAATATAAGCAGCTTTCAAAAAGGCGTCTGTAACGGAGGTGCGTTCGAAGAGAAAGCTGTCACTGAGGTTCTTTTGGTGAAAAACCCGACCATCTCATATATTCGTAGGCGCTTGCAGAATGTCTTCGGAGACCTGCAAGAGAACAAAACGACACTGAGAAGTTGGGCGAGGAGTCTGTTATCATCGCAACAAAGTCGCGCAAACCTCTCCTATCTCCCGCCGACCGCAAATAGCTGTGACTCTTGCCATTAGAGGTGCTCGACGGATCACAATCAAACAAAGCGCTGCACAACTGGGCGACTCTGTTGGTAACGCAGACACACTCGTCCATCAGTTGCGACACTCAAAGAGTGTATCCTCCGCATTCCACGTCGCCTAGCAGAAGACTACAAGGAGCAACAAAGGAAAATTTTTTGCAGAATTGCTTGCGCTTTACGATGATGATCGTGCCAATTTTTTTAAGAACATTTTCACAGGCGATAAAACACGGATTCATCTTGTCGAACAACCCCTGGACTAGCGCTACACCACCTCTTCTCCGATGAAAAAGTCAAAGCCGCACCTTCAGCCGATTAAGTGATGGCGACGATTTTCTGGGACTGTGAAGGAGTTATTCTGTTTCATGTCCTCCCTCATGGTGCAACGATCATCTCTGAAGTGTACTGTGCTATCCCACAGGAAACTGAAGAACAAATACAACATGTTCGTCACCACAAAAATGCAAACGAATTTCTCCTTCTCCATAACAACGCAAAGCCTAATTACCCGAAGCAGCTTACAGAATTTCGATTATCTGTTCTTCCTCATCCACCCTACAGCCTGGATTTCGCACCTTCCGACATCCAGCTGTTTGGCCCAATGAAGAAAGCACCCCGCGGGAACAGTGCGCGGATGATGGGGAGGTAATTGAAGCAGGAAGACGTTCCCTCCGCCGGGTCCTGTGACCGAGCGGTTCTAGGCGCTTCAGTCCGCAACGCGCTGCTGCTACGGTCGCAGGTTCGAATCCTGCCTCGGGCATGGATGTGTGTGATGTCCTTAGGTTAGTTAGGTTTAAGTAGTTCTAAGTCTAGGGGACTGATAATCTCAAATAGTAAGTCTCATAGTACTTAGAGCCATTGGAACGTTGGCTCCGGCGTCGACCTATAGAGTGGTACCATGCCGGCGTATAGGTCCTCCCAGTAATGTAGCGTAAGGCGTCGCACTGAACGGAGATTATGTTGAAAATAGAGTTTTGTAACCCAAAGAGTGGCGAATAATATGTGTATTGGAATCCTGAATAAAATCAACCTTTCAGAAAAAAATGTGTTGCATCCAGGCAGGAACAATGCATCGCCATGTTAAAAATACATGCACTTGTCTACACGGCAAAGCGTCTCTTTGCTACATCAGCAGATTGCGTCCCAAGACTGCCCCACCGCTGCTCAACTGCCACTCCCTCCCTCTGAGCCTGCTGCCTTTAATCTGGTACCTTTTGAAGTCAGACCCAGAATTACGATCTGTCTTACGAATCATATTAAGTGTCATGTAGTTTTCAGCCACGCTGATTGCGATTTAGCGAGCTGTACAGGTAATTCAGAGCATTCAAATAACATCGGTACTCTCAAACTATTAGCATACACATCGTACAACAGATTGCCTGAAACGCTTTGAAATGGAGTGCAAGGACTAGAAAAATAGTGATGAAATAAAAATAAAATACAGTGCTCTTGTGATGTATGTCAAACGATTCAATTTGATCCTCTTTACAAAACTGAAATAGGGTTTTGTCTAGGCGAATAAAAGAATCTTTGTCGATGTTTTAATTAGTTAAAAGTAACTAAAACATCGTCTTTTAATTGAAACTAGTTATCAGAATCAACGAATTGTTAACTCGTGATTAGGCTGAAATACATAAATTCCTTCAAAAGCTTTTCTAAAGGAAATGCCAAAATTAATATGAAAATTGTTTTCATATCAGATATTGCTGGGTTAATCGCTGGTAGCAATCCTCAAGAGACCTATCATGTCAATGGGAAGAAGAGATTTTTTTTATTTCCAATATCTGTCAATAAAGCTGAGAATCAAATACGCCAACTTGAACCACACGAAGAAAACCTGGTAAAGCAAATTAATTAAAAAAGACCGATGTGGAAGTGGACAAATAAACTAAAGAATCTTTATGTAGTGGCCGACAAGGTCTGTTATGTTTCACCAGAGCCATTTTTTATCACCAAAAATTTTAGGTTCTTCTTTACAAAGGAGTATTCATGTGAAGCAATCGATACGGAACACATCGGCTGTTTGCAATCTATCTTTGATTTATGAAAATAGCAATGAGCTCACAGAACTATATCAGAGTACACCGATAGTAATCAAATTATCTGCCTTTTTACGTTGAATTATTTGCAGGCGAAAAAATACAGTGTGTTTCCGGACGCTGTACCAAACAATACTGTTCAATGGATCTTCATGTACGTGCCACATTTTGTATCTCTTCAGTGTACGGTGGCGCCTATTACGAAATGGGAGTAACCAGTCTCATTTACTCTCTTTCCTATTCCGTTCTCAGTAAAAGCAAATGTAAAGTGGCTGCACCGGTTTTCGAGACGGAAGACAATCCCTCTTATTCAGCGTTTGCCACTTGCAAGTAGGGAAAATAGGTGGTACATTGAGTCTAGTCTTTCAATTCCACAGCTCAATTCTCGTATGATCGTGGTCTAAATATGCTCCGAACGTTCTCTTAATACGATCAGCGCAAACCGTAATTCTATTACACTCCACAATAATCATAAGATGATCTTGCACGAAACCCGAATAACGTTTGGATGCTATGTTGAACAATGAGATGAAATGCCTGTGATTAAATTTCAGTTTGCCGCGCGGGATTAGCCGAACGGTCTGGCGCTGCAGTCATGGACTGTGCGGCTGATCCCGGCGGAAGTTCGAGTCCTCCCTCGGGCGTGTGTGTGTGTGTGTGTGTGTGTGTGTGTGTGTGTGTGTGTGTCCTTCGGATAGTATAGGTTAAGTAGTGTGTAAGCTTAGGGACTGATGACCTTCGCAGATAAGTCCCATAAGATTTCACACACATTTGAAATTTCAGTTTGATGATAATAGCGATAATGATGACAATAATTCATTCCTTAAACAAATAATAAAACAGAAGAAGTTCATATTTTGTGCGAGGGATAGGTGGCATTTGAGAACACAAAATGTGTTGCTAAATGATTCTTATAAAGAGACGGTAGAGAAGAACGGTGAGAAGAACTCGTTGCTGAAGTTCCATAACACTTTATCTTGGCATGTAAATGATTTTACCATTTTAGGAACAGCATTGACACCAGCCTCTTAGGAAACTGGGATATTACAATCGATCCTAATAGACATTCACCAAGAGAGACATTTACAGTTGTTTCAGCGAACTAGTGAGTCTCTTGGTTTATTCATGTAACGGGCTACAACATGAATAAAATGTAGCCGTAGTCACGAATTAGTAAATAGGACACAACTTTGTAATTGTTAGTGTACACACACTAGATATTAACTGACAGCTGAAGAAATCTCACCATGTTGGACTTTTCAATCTTGTAGTTATAGTAATCTTGCACCTCGCATTCTTACAGTCCTCGAAGTTCTGTTGTTAAAAGTCCATCGAGGTTCAAACTGAATCTTTATGTCTGAATGACAGTAGTCTGCAAACACTGATTTCCATTACTCTTTATTACCGTATTTCCCAAAAGCTACCCGCGTTGCCGTTGACACAACTTGACTTGAGATTTTTAGAAACGCCAGAGATTTGTATGTGAGATAACTTGCGTATGTCGAATTAGGATTAGCCATTAGCAGAGAGAGTGTGTCTGGTGCGCATTTCTGACCCTGTAGCGTTGAAAGAGCAATAGATTTGCCATACGGGATGTCTCGTGTCGTTGTCTTCAGGCCGTTTATTTTTCCTACCTTCGACTTTCTCTCTTTCTCTCCGGTTTGCTGCAATATACGACAGCCTAGTACCGATTTTATGTGAGCGTCTCAGCTTTAGCCCAATTTACTGTCTATTTACGTACGCTCTTGAAAACAATGCAGCAGCTGAAACATATGCTAGTCACGAAAGTGATTATCAGTACGATCCCCTTATTGCACTGCAAGCCACTCAGTTCATGTACGCAGCAGAGAAACCACCTGAACAAAGGCCACTTCCAAATACATCAGCTAGCGGCGTTTGTTATATACTGTTGGATAGTGAAACATGTGAGATTTCGGAGCGACGAACTAGCTAATGCAGCCGTCAAGGATGCCTGCGCTGCACCTATTGTACAACAATCTGAAGTCTCTCTAAACGCAGTGCTCAGAGGTGAGGTCCGAGGTCATGCGTCAGAGCAAGGAAAAGTGGAGGACGGAAACCTGTGGCCAATCAGATCTTAGTATCCTTAAAGGTACAGACACGAGATGAATTGCTTTTATTTCGCCTCTTTATGAGCATTGCCCAATGACGAATAGACTGCTCCTCGCGAGAGGACCGAACATACATCATGATTGTGATGTACGACTAAACTACACAGTGGAAGACGGAACCATGTTTTCTAACGAGATGGCAGGACACTGTCTGACTGGTGACTGGCGCAATGTTTTGGGTGATGAGGCTAAAGGCTTCGAGATCATTTCAAATTATGTCTGACCAACTACCTCGGTTAGAAGGTCAGGGGAAGAATCACTTAATATATGAGCACACTAATGTATACAATCGGCGAGGTGGCTGATGAGAGTAGGAGAATCAATAGAAATGTAATGGACCGGTATTAACTAATTCCAGTTCGCTACTCTGCCTAGCAGACAATACTGTAAATGAATATGAACAGCCATAACCGCAATAAACTTTTTTTATATGAGGTTACCGGTTTCGGTCTGCTTCAAACCATCTTCAGAACTTGCAACACGATGGTAAATAGTGGCTGTGGACGGAGCAAGCGCTACAACCCAACGAACGCTACATTTTTAAGTAATAAATAAAGCGCTGTAATCCAGAGAGACACGTTCTCATAAATTACAGACAATACTATGTTCAGTACATCTACACATTTGAGAACAGAAATGATTCGCGTAGTGAATAGTCGCTGAAATGTTGTGTAATACAACTAGAAAACGTCTTCTCTGTTGACTTGTTAGATGCATTAAACATAAATTTTTCTTCCAGCTCAAGCTGGTAACGACCAATAAACAATCAATGATGGTCAATGTCATTCGCTTGCTATCGATTCAACTGCTCCCGTAACCCATATCGTCGACAGTCTTCTTGGAGTGAGTGTATAGTAGTTACTTACTTTGGCCGGCTCGATCAACTAGGAGTGACATGTTTCTCCTTTTATAACTTATTTTAATCATATTTTGAAATTACTTCTTATGTGCGAACAACTCTGTAAAAGTAAAAGGTCAATTCCCTGTCCGAGCCACGCTGGTTTACAATTGTTGTCGCACCCGTAGATCACTGCAACGAATGCTGGAACGCCTGCCTGGACAGCCCAGACCACTATGTTCTTCCAAGTATTTTTCCAGCAGACAACGGAAATAGTGTTCAATGATCTCGAAGTCGCCAAGCAGTTCATCTCTTGCATTATTATCACAATAAAAATCAACATAAAATCATTGTACTTGGGAAAGAAATTCCGAAGGCCGATTTCGTCGTAAGAGGGTCACTTTGGTACCACGAATCACCACTCGACGAAATAACAACTAAATTAAGTATTCGCAAATGGTGTCATGTTTCTTCGTATATGGCATCTCAAATATTTCTTCTCATACTTATCACTTTCTTGTACTGTAAAGCCTCCGCTTCTTAGCAAACATTTTGCATGTGCAAAGAGCATGTTTCAGTCGCTTTGGCATCTTAGTGAAGTTCGCCCAGCGCTAAGCTGGTGCGCTAGTAGTGAAATTACCCTTTGACATAAATAATGACAATTAATAAAAACCCAATATAGACGAGAGTCGACTCATTTGTCATTTAAGAATCCACAAAGTGAAGATGGCAAGAAGAATTCACTACAGCTACATGTACACAGTATCAGATTTTCTTTTTGTGAGCGCTAATGGCTACATTGGTTGTGTAAAGATAGGGCGTGATGTAATTTATTATATACATAGGAAACTACTTATTTTTTCCTTTGCTTTTCTACAATGCTTACTTACCCTATATACACTATCAGGTTTCACACAAAATTATAAGAAATAATTGCAACTAGCAACTTACCACTTACGAATATTTCATTAAGTTTCATAATGATACTCCCTTGCTACGTACATACCTCTCTGCTATCTAAAAGTTCAGTTTATAACTTAAGGAGCCAAATATTCGATGTTTTAACAACTTTTTATTGGTATATTGTAGATTTTTTTGCAGTGTGAAACTATAACAAATCCGTTATATGTTATGGCTATTATATTAGCACCCTACGGCTTACAAATCAAGTTAAATCCTTTAGTATTCCCCTGTTTTCTAAAGTATACACAGTGCATTAAATCGATCGAATATGATTTTGGAGAAACTCATAACCGCATTTACGGGTCTTAACTGCATACATTTGTCAGGTATTTTTGTAGCTTTTCAGTAGACAAGCCTACAGCCTTTCACTGTTTTGTCAAGTTAGTCCCTCCCTCATAATTATTGCAATTTACTAAGTCCACACATATGTATAATATCAAAGCGTTTCGAAATAATTCTGGTCTTTGCTTCCCTATCTTCGATGCTTAACAGGTTGTGTCCTCTTCCGGAAGGAATCAACTAATTTCTCGAAATACACTGTTTATAGGTGGTGGCAATATGCGCCAAACACGAACATCGAGTAAGGCGAAAGAAAAAAGGGAAAGAGAGAATGTTGGCATTTGGTTGCACCCCTGCAGCTTAAGTACCCACAGCGTATCGAAAATGGAGATCAACTCTCAGGGATCGGATGCTTACTTACCTTACATACACTACCAGTTTTAGCACAAGATTAAAAGAAAGAATTACAACTAGCAACTTAAGCACTTATGACTATTTCATTCAGTTTCATAATGATACTCCCATATAACCTAAAACGCATCGCGCTAGCTTCGAAGACTGGGATATAAGTCGGATCCACATTTAAGCCAGGAACGGTTTAACAACCGTTATTATGGGACATGAGTCAGCTTGAGTCTAGTTTCTAGGCTGTTTTCCAGGCTTGTTTAAGCAAATTCTGGGCTGGTCCGCAAATTCCGCCTCACAAAGTACGATACAGAAATACTTAGTATACGAGTACGATAAAACGTACGGCGAATCTTCGCTCCCTGGAGTTAACTCACGACTGTAGCCACGAAGTTAAATACACTGACGAGCAGAAGCATGATACCAACAGGTTAGTAACGTGTTGCTCCAAGTTCACGTTTAGAACGTAAGACAGGTGTGATTCCGCGTGGCACCGATTCGATAAATCCTTGTAAGGTATCCGGGGGTATGAGTAGAGATACATGTAATGCAATTACCGTAAATAACCGAACGGTGCTTCGTTGACAGAGAGCTGGCGCTCGATAGCGACTCAGATGTGTTTCACCGGGTTCAGATAGTGGCTAAGATATTACTGTGATTTCACTACCAACCACCTGAACAACTATAACATGATTCTGGCCTTGTGACAAGGACGATTACCCCTTGAATGATACCATTAGCGTCAGGGAACAACGACGACGACGACGACGACAACAACAACAACAACAACAACAACAACAACACGCATGAAGGGAGGCAGATGGTATGCAATAATGCACCACCGTCATGGTGGCTTCGATTACTACCACAGTAAGTTTAGCTTCATGTTCCATGAATCATTTTGCGCTATAAATTGTAATGATGTGGAACGAGTCATTCACGTCGCAAATTAGTTTGTAAATATAAGGGGCGTTCAAAAAGAAACGAGCCGGAGGCATAATTACAGAAACCAGTACCTGTATGTTAGAAGTATTGACCCTGGCTGTTGAGACACCCATTACCTTTTATACATAACAATAATAAAAGTTTAACGAGATAGGAGGAGTTGTCAAGGATAAACTTTTTCAGTTTGTTTTCAAATTTTACTTTGCTGCCTGTAAAACATTTTACATCTACGCGGTAGTTCGCAAAAATTTTAGTGCTAAAGGCAACCTTAATGTGGAGTAATCGTTCTTCCGCCTGGCATTAAAATTATGTACATCACTGTTCCTTTTGAACTGTAGAGCATTGTTTACAACTAACTTCACGGAGGAATAAATACACTATTAAGTACTCGTAGTAGTCAGAACGCCCAACTCGTTAAACGAATGTCTATAAGATGATCGTTGGTAAGTATCACAGCACGTCTTCGAGCAACGATGACTTCCTTTGTTGAAGATGAGTTACCCCAGAATATTATTCCACATGACATTTTTGAACGAAAACATGCAGAATATGTAGAAGTCCAGATTTACAATGATTTTGTATGCAAATGTGGGTGAAATAAGTTGTTTTAGAAGTTCCAAGATTTGATTTTCCAGTTTAAATTCTCATCAATATGGAAAAATAAGAATTTTGAAGTTTCCGCTCTATTTATTATTTCTTCACTACATGGTATATTTACCACTTTTTTTTAACCTCTAGATTTGCACAACCGACTATGTTGCGTCTTTTTAAAAATTGAGGAAATCAATGATACTTTTAAGAACATCGTTTACCATTTCTCCTGTTTCTGTATGCATGCTTGAATTGATTAGAATGCTGGAGTCATCTGCAAAAATAACTAATTCTGTTTGTTGTATATCACAGAGAAGATCGTTTACATTTATGAGGAACAATAGTGGTCTTAAGATTAAGCCTTGGAGAGCCCCATACGTGCTTTCTTCCCAGTCCAGTCAGACTAACGTCCTCAGACATAGTTGAGTTACCAAATACAACTTTCTGCATTCTTGTGGTTAGATACGACATTACTCTTTGGTTAGGTGTACCATAAATCACACAAAACTTCAATTTATGTAGCAGAATACTGTGATTCACACAGTCAAATGTCTTAGATAGGTAGCAGAAAATACCATCCGGCGCTATTTTATTATAGTTTTATTATATTACATCCCACAGAAGTCCAGGTGAATGACCCCATAGCGCAACTCGTCCCCACCAGCCAGCGTCCTTGCCGCGGTCCATGATTCAGGTAACCGTTCGCCTGTATAACGTCATATCCTGACACGACTATAGATGTGGTGTAATGAGTACAGATTTCAATAACCAAGGTCGCATCTCCGCTTACATCGCGTCACACAACTGTAACATCTCCAGGCGGTATTTAATCTTCCGGTGGGCAGTGATCATAATGTTCTTTCTCATTAGTGTATATTCAACAGATCTTAAAAACAGTGGATTCAGTGTGATGGGATTTTACGCTAGGAAGACAAGACCCGCACAGTTCACGTAATAACACAGTTTTGTAAGAACTGACATTTATCAGAGGGTTGATAAACTATCATCAGTGATAAAATGACCCGTCTGGGTGTAACAACCCCTTCAGATCTGAGAAAAACTAATTCAATGACGAATTTGGTCAACTAGGTCCAGAGGAGCAACGACGAACTGGTGATACAACTGGATTCAAACAACAGTCTAGATAGCAATAATATTTTATTAATGACTAGTTTCGACTTCGTGTAGAAGGCATCTTCAGAAAATTACCACCATCTGGCAGCTGCTGGCATCTCCTTGGATGCTCACGTGATATCAAGGTCGTAAACTGCTCTGAAGACGAAGCCGGTAATTAATAAAATGTTTTTTGATCTAGATTGTTGTTTTAACTCGCTCAGTTATGAGACCGCCAGGAACAGTACTTCAACTCAGGCAACTGTTTATTCCTCTTCTTATTTGTGTGAGCTGTTATGAACCATTCAGAGACTCAGCAAAGATGTCAATGTTCCAATCTTACGACTAAATACCGACTTCAGATCGCCGTCTTAGTGAGTTCAAGACGCAACAGGACAGATCTGATATTGTGTACTGCCTCAGAGTGTGCCCGGAGCTCGTTTAATCATTGTGCAACCATCTCTTTACCTTACATTCACAAAAACAACGTCTAATGTATGTATCAGGCGAGCGTGGATGGCATAAACTGGTATATTGTGCGTGGTGATGCACGCTGAAATATCTGGTGGCGTCAATGCGTTTGAAGTAAATTTCTCGACATGCTACTGACACTCGTATTTCAACCAAGCATTTAGGCGAGATGCAGCGTAAGAAATGTTCGTAGGTTGCTTCTACAACTCTGTTTAGCATTACGTCGGTTCTTAGTACGCGATATTTCGTAACTCGGGAGGTAAGCACATTTAAATTCATATTGCTACGCACTTTTCTTATTTTTCTACGAAGAATTTTATTAGTTAAGTGCTGCCCGATCTTCATGGCAGTCAATTGGTCAAATTATAAAATTACGTTTTTTTCCAGTAAACGGTATTTCCACAAAGGTATGTCAAAGCCGTTTCATTCACACAGACTTCACACACATAACTTTTAATAACACGATATCACTTCATTAGCGTAATTATATAAGCCACGACAAGTCCATTCTTCATATTCACGTTCACAAAGAAGTTACCCAGAACTTGTGCTACATTATTATCAGTAATCAGTTCGATACAAATATTCTTCAACTTTGCGCGTCAAATGAAAAGAAACCTTACGCAATATTTCAAAAGATTTCTTTCAAATTGGGTTAATCGTCACCAAACTGACGTTTGTATCATTAGGAAGAATGTTTGTGACAAGGATTACCCGAATATGTAGTTCTGTAGGTCTAATTGTACTCTGTTTCGTACAATGAATTATAGCAGCCCTGTTAAGGGACAGGAACGTCGGGAGAGTGCCGCTGTCACCACTGCGAATTTCTTCCGCAGATAAATGGCCTGAGCAGCTCTCTAGCAACAACACACATCTCTGGGGGGAAGTTTATAGATGAAAGTCGGCACAGAAACACACCAAAGAATTCACCGCTTGCACCCAAAGCAAATAAGAGGTACAACTTATATGAAACCTCAGCGTTTTGTCAGCTGTTTCTACAAACAAGCAGGCAAACTTTGTCGTTGCCGGACGTATTAGAGAGAAATCTAAAACAACGCTCCGTTTCAAGGTCTCATTTTCTGCCACTGAACGTAGAAATGTCCAAGCAACCAAACAGCTCAGACAAATTGGCATTGTAGGCTCGTTCTTTACCCGTACATCTCTTTCCGTCGGTTTTTTCAAACTTAAGTTGGAGCAAACCAAGACATTCCTATTTGATTGCGTATTTTCCGTCCCAATCACTGAGATATTTCTTGCAAATATTATTCAACATTTTACGTCTAGTGTTTATTCGCAGTAAATCGTACGTGTTTCTTCTTTATTTTACTGTGGAAATTGAATGAAATGAGCACCAGTTCTGTTGAATGAACTAAATTAAACTGGTCCTGTACACTTCTGAATTTTCAGGTAACTTTGGTATTTTATGTTTTAAGCTCCGCCTTCTACTGTGGTGACAAATTAATTTTCGCTTCTGTTCATTTCGATGCTACTGATCATTGGCTTGGTAATCCCGAATTTCGTACCTAGTTCCTTTCTCCATGATTCCATCTATCCTATCGAATACACACTTGTATGACCATTGAGACTTGCCCCTCTTAAACTTATGCACCATACGTGTTTTCGATGTCACTTATGCGACAAGACAAAATTTAATGTTAAAAAGTCCTCGCAACAAACTGGCTATTAATCACTGCCAGACACTTCTAAGAGTTTCACACTGTATCGATGTGTAAGAACAGCGCAACGAATAACCGTCGGGATGATTTCTTTGCACGACTCTCACAATTGCTAGACACTGCCTCACGCGGTGTATCTACATCTACATCTACAGCCATACTCCGCAAGTCACCTGACGGTGTGTGGCGAAGGATACCCTGAGTACCTCTATCGGTTCTCCCTTCTATTCCAGTCTCGTATTGTTCGTGGAAAGAAGGATTGTCGGTATGCTTCTGTGTGGGCTCTAATCTCTCTGATTTTATCCTCATGGTCTCTTCGCGAGATATACATAGGAGGGAGCAATATATTACTTGACTCTTCGGTTAAGGAATGTTCTCGAAACTTTAACAAAAGCAGGTACCGAGCTACTGAGCGCCTCTCCTGTAGAGTCTTCCACTGGAGTTTATCTATCATCTCCGTAACGTTACTCATATGGCTCTGAGCACTATGGGACTTAACATCTGTGGTCATCAGTCCCCTAGAACTTAGAACTACTTAAACCTAACAAACCTAAGGACATCACACACATCCATGCCCGAGGCAGGATTAGAACCTGCGACCGTAGTGGTCACGCGGTTCCAGACTGAAGCACCTTTAACCGCACGACCACACCGGCCGGCCTTTCGCGATTACTAAATGATCCTGTAACGAAGTGCGCTGCTCTCCGTTGGATCTTCTCTATCTCTTCTATCAACCCTATCTGGTACGGATCCCACACTGCTGAGCAGTATTCAAGCAGTGGGCGAACGAGCGTACTGTAACCTACTTCCTTTGTTTTCGTATTGCATTTCCTTAGGATTCTTCCAATGAATCTCAGTCTGGCATCTGCTTTACCGACAATCAACTTTATATGATCATTCCATTTTAAATCACTCCTAATGCGTACTCCCAGATAATTTATGGAATTAACTGCTTCCAATTGCCGACCTGCTATTTTGTAGCTACATGATAAGGGATCTATCTTTCTGTGCATTCGCAGCACATTACACTTGTCTACACTGAGATTCAATTGCCATTCCCTGCACCATGCGTCAATTCGCTGCAGATCCTCCTGCATTTCAGCACAATTTTCCATTGTTACAACCTCTCGATTCACCACAGCATCACCTGCAAAAAGCCTCAGTGTATCGAGTAATAACTGCAGCATCAGGAAGCCGCTTACCGCAACCGTTAACAGCACTGCGAGGATGAAAGCTGTGTGTGTAGGATTTCCATTCACACCTTATGTTTACGAAACGTGACTAAGTGACGACGGTCTCGGAACCAGGGACTACTCTGAGCAGCATCTACATTGTAAATTGCCTGGTAATTGTTTAACTAACGCCAGTTTGAATGACACGCACACACACACGCACGCACACACACACACACACACACACACACACACACACACACACACACACACACACACACGCACGTCAATGGCTGAAGTCATTACAGCTCTTCACGCATAAGTAATAATTGTTCATCATGTCACCATTCGCCGTCTGTTAACTCGTACTGCAGCTGAGGCTACATTCTAATACAACGAAAGATAGTTCAGATCGTTATCACACACCATCTAAATGATTCCTCTATGACTTAACTTGATCTGAAAGTTATGTACTTATCCTGATATTTTTCATAACATGGTTACGTAGCCTATAAATTAATACTCGCTAGTCATAGCTAAGTATTACTGATGGAATTTTAACATCCTTTGGATAACCGAGTATGCTTGCGATAATGACGTCCCCACAGGGGCTCTAGCAGCGGAGGTCTTATCTGTCATTGTGTTACTTAAAACGCCACTAAAAAAACCGAAATAGTAAGACGCGACAGCCAATAGTGCGACTACATCCGCTCAGCCGCTACGACGGTTTCCACTGAGGTGACAAAGGTCATGGAATAGCGACATGCTCATATATAGCTGGCGGTAGTATCGCATACATAAGTTATAAAAGAGCAGAGCGTTGGCGGAGCTGTCACTTGTATTCAGGTGATTCACGAAACAGAGTCGAAGTCCAGGAGGGAAAAATTGTCGTCTATTTATCAGTTAGCTTCAAATAAATTGTTTTCTGAAGTGATTATGGCCGTACGAGGGCTATTAAATGAACCACGAAATTGTAATTAGAGGTAGACACACGGGGCATCCCTTTTCGGAAATAGCTGGGGAATTCAATATTCCGAGATCCAAAATGTCAAAGAGTGTGCCGAGAAGACCATATTTCCGGCATTACCTCTCATCACGTACAACGCAGTCGCCGACGGCCTTCACTTAACGACCAAGATCAGTGACGTTCATGTAGAGTTGTCAGTACTTACAGACCAACAACAACGCATGAAATAACCGTATTAATCCATGTCGGACGTACGACGAACGTATCCGTTAGGACAGTGTGGCGAAATGTGGCGTTAATAAGCTAAGGCAGCAGACGACAAACGCGAGTGCCTTTGCTAGCATTACGACATCACTTGCGGCGCCAATCCTGGGCTCGTGATCACATCGGTTGGGCCATAGGCAACTGGAAGATCTTGGCCTGGTCAGATTAGTCCCGATGTCAGTTGGTAAGAGCTGATGGTACGGTTCGAGTATGGCGCATACCCCATGAAGGCAAAGACATTGCGCAAGCGGAAGCTCTATATGGTATTTTAGCAAGGAACTTCCAACGACTTGTTGAGTCCTGCCACGTCCAGTTGCTGCACTACACCAGGGAAAAGGCGATCCTATACGTTATTAGGAGGAATTCCATGACCTTTGTTACCTGAGTATACAGAGAGCCATGGGCGGAGCGCTACACTGAATGTTTCAGTACAGTGTAAAATTATTCCAAACAAAAAAAACTTGGATTCTTAGTAAAACAGCATTCAACTGCACACAGCGAGGTGACCAAAAGCCCCAAGTGCTGTGTCCCGAAGAATGACGTTTAGCACCTCGTGAGGACGGTTACTAATATGGAACACGCCGTGGCACTCTAAGGACTGATGTACGACAGCATAGGGATTCGAAACATGATTTTGCACAGTAAACAGCGATTATGTCACACTGGCACACATAGTTTGCCTGATTCCTCAATGAAAAGATGAAGACTCAGGAAACGTCATGTGTCAGAGATTCACCTCGTGAAGAAACTGTTAAATACGAGTATATTTCCAGAACGAGATTATCACTCTGCAGCGGAGCGTGCGCTGATATGAAACTTCCTGGCCGATTAAATCTGTGTGCCCGACCGAGACTCGAACTCGGGACCTTTGCCTTTCGCGGGCAAGTGCTCTGCCAACTGAGCTACCGAAGCACGACTCACGCCCGGTACTCACAGCTTTACTTCTGCCAGTATCTCGTCTCCTACCTTCCAAACTTTACAGAAGCTCTCCTGCGAACCTTGCAGAACTAGCACTCCTGAAAGGAAGGATACTGCGGAGACATGGCTTAGCCACAGCCTGGGGGATGTTTCCAGAATGAGATTTTCACCCTGCAGCGGAGTGTGCGCTGATATGAAACTTCCTGGCAGATTAAATCTGTGTGCCCGACCGAGACTCGAACTCGAGACCTTTACCTTTCGCGGGCAAGTGCTTTACCAACTGAGCTACCGAAGCACGACTCACGCCCGAAACTCACAGCTGCCGCTGAACCTTTACTCTCGATGCTCTGTGTGTCTCTGTGCTATACACTGATGGATAATTAATCCACCACTGATATTAATTTTCCAATTGTGTTAAACTTTTTTTTATCTTTCTGGCACAATACACAGTAGAAGCAGCAGCAGTCTGACCAAAGTGAACTAGAATAGGGCAACGTACACTATGTATAGTAGAAGCAGCAGCAGTTTGACCAAAGTGAACTAGAACAGGGCAACGTACACTATGTGATCAAAAGTATCCGGACATCCCCAAAAACATAAGTTTTTCATATTAAGTGCATTGTGCTGCCACCTACTGCCAGGTACTCCATACTAGCGAACTCAATAGTCATTAGACATGGTGAGAGAGCAGAATGGGGCACTCCGCGGAACTCACGAATTTCGAACGTGGTCAAGTGACCGGGTGTCACTTGTGTTACACGTCTGTACGCGAGGTTTCCACACTCCCAAACATGCTTAAGTCCACTGTTTCCGATGTGATAGTGAAGTGGGAACGTGAAGGGACACGTACATCACGAAAGCGTACAGGCCGACCTCGTGTGTTGACTGACAGAGATCGCCGACAGTTGAGGAGTGTCGTAACGTGTAATAGGCAGACATCAATCCAGACAATCACACAGCAATTCCAAACTGCATCAGGATCCACTGCAAGTACTAAGACATTTAGGCGGGAAGTGAGAAAACTTGGATTTCATGGTCGAGCGGCTGCTCATAAGCCACACATCACGCCGGTAAATGCCTCGCTTGGTGAAAGGAGCGTAAACATTAGGCGACTGAACAGTGGAAAAACGTTGTGTGGAGTGACGAATCACGGTACGCAATGTGGCGATCTGATGGTGCCCGTGGGTATGGCGAATGCCCGGTGAATGTCATCTGCCAGGTGTAGTGCCATCAGTAAAATTCGGAGGCGATGGTGGTATAGTGTGGCCGTATTTTTCATGGAGGGGGCTTGCACCCCATATTGTTTTGTATGGAACTATCAAAGCACAGACCTACAATGATGGTTTAAGCATCGTCTTGCTTCCCACTGATGAAGAGCAATTCGGACATGGCGATTGCATCTTCCAACACGATCGAACACCTGTTCATGATGCACGGCCTGTGGCGGAGTGGTTACACGACAGTAACATCCCTGTAATGGGCTTGCCTGCACAGAGTCCTGACCTCAATCCTATAGAACACCTTTTGGATGTTTTGGAACGCCAACTTTGTGCCAGGCCTCACCGACCGACATCGATACCTCCATCAAGTATGGGCTGCCATTCCCAAGAAACCTTACAGCACCTGATTGTACGTATGCCTGCGAGAGTGGAAGCTGTCATCAAGGCTAAGGGTGGGCCAACACCATACTGAATTCCAGCACTGCCGATGGAGGGCGGCATGAACTTGTAAGTCATTTTCAGCCAGGTGTCCGGATACTTTTGATCACATATTGTGTGTGTGGTCATCTAGCGAGAATTCCCCGAACAATTGGGCGAAGTGGGCGCGAAACGTGTTGTTACTTTCAGCTGCCAGCGAATTCCTTGGCTGATGAAGTTCTTTATTTGCACGTTTGATCTCTTACTGAAGGCGCATTGCGATGAGTGTCGCATCATATTCGTTAGATGCAGAATGGCCACCGCAGGTAGACTTTTTAGACTGGCTAGTACACCGCTGTCAGTAGTGGTAGGAAGACGGTGTTTACGTAATTTATTTCGAGACATCTCTTCATTTCAACAGCATAAAATGGTGGAAGATAGAGCAACATATGTTCACGTACCGTATCTTCGTCCCGAATACTGTGTCTGACGCAGCAACCGGCGAGTATTTAATCGTTATTTTTATGGCACAGTTCGAAATCGCCATACGAACTGCACGACATATTCTTAAGATGGAGTTGTAGATGGTGTCTGTGTATCGGTCTTTTTATTTCGGGAGGGAGGGGAAAGTAAATATGAACTCCAAACATTACAAATTTTTTACCGTGAGAAATGGAAAGACGATGGATAAACGAGAGTAGTTTTTATTTTCAGCAAGATGTTGGAACATAGCACACTGCAAATGTATTCATGGCGGTTGTGAAGAACTTTTCCCCTGGGTGCCTCATTTCTCGTTTCGGAAACACGCCGTGACCAACAAGTTCACAAGATTTATGCGTTTGTGAGAGTGGCATTTACGTCTATACTAATAAACACCAAAGATGAAAGGAACAGAAAGCCACGATTAAAGAAGCCGTTTGTTTGATTGGACAACATTTGTTCGCACGAGGGGAAAGTTGAAAATTGTAATCTAGAGAAAGGCAGACACGTGAATGATTTTTTTTTAACTGACAATGTATGAAAATCATACAGAAAAATGTTTATCTTTGGTTCTGCACAATTTTTTTCTAAAAAAAAAGTTATTTGATAACTCTTTTGTATCGGTTGTGAATAAATAGTTGGCACTATTCAAGTGCCAACCTTCGTATACACTGAGGCATATTTTTTCCTATTTCAGTCTATTTTTGCCGTAAATTTAGTAAGCCTATATACTGCTAAATCGTCAAGATTAATGGGAAGTGGGAACTGATGGTCAAATTTACCAAAATGGAGTATTCAGGTTTCCAAATGAGTATTTAGTAACTTTTTATACATTTTGCAATGCAAGATACCTACCGATTTTTACGAAGCTGCCTCACAAAACCTCGACAGGTCTCCTCCTGCTGCTCTGTTTCGCGACCGGTATATATTCATCAATTCTTAATTTTTTCTCATCTCTTTGTTCATTTTGCTGCTCCCATCGTTATGATAACAGACTTGCAGTAAAACTAAGTACGCAGATGTAGACCTAGCTAGTCACGCTGGATTAATAGCACAACCTGCTTTCAGGTGCAGCAGGCTGAACACGTCCCGTGCTCGACAGGCTTATGGAAATCCAAGTTGGCCTGCTTTAACCACTGTGCTTCAGCACAGATGTAGAGCTCGCGGAGAAACGCATTCTCGTTCTCAGCGCTGAGCGACTCTACCACCCTTCTGTTCCGAAAGGGTGGACGCCTCTGCTGCTATGGATATATACCACGTCCTTTACGAACAAATTATTGTCTGCCTGCCTTCGCTACAAAGCGAGAACGAAGGCTTGCGCAAGCCGGTTGCACTGCAACCTTTCTCAAAAAAATTTACTATTCGGTAAAAGCAATTAATTCTTGCACATCTCATACCCTCAGTCGTTAGCTTCGTGATGAACTGCCGATCATTTCGTTAGCAGTCACAGTTACTGTAATATCTCTCAATCTAGTAATGCACTGTGCAAAATTCGAATATTTTGCAAGAAAAATAGGGGTCGCTATGAGTCTGTGTTTGGCGCACATCGGTCCACATATTGCTACGTACGAAATGGAGCTAACATATTGAATTTTAGCTGCGCGGTCTCAAGCGCCTTGCCGCGGTTCGCGCGGCTGCCGTCCCCCCCCCCCCCCCCCCCCTCCCCCGCCCAACCCTGTCGGACGTTCGAGTCCTCCCTCGGGCATGGGTGTGTGTCAGTTGTCCTTACCGTAAGTTAGATTAAGTAGTGTGAAAGCCTAGGGACCGATGACCTCAGCAGTTCGATCTCATAGTAACTTATCAACACAACATCGAATTTTAGGTCTATATGTACTACCAATCTGAAGATAATGGACGGTATGTAGTGCACTCACTTTCGATCGTCTGCGCGAACGGGAGTGGAAATGAAATATTCATTCTAATTTTCAGATCTCATAAACACTTTGCCATAAACACTTTGACATGCAGAAACGAATTTTTGACAAATGATAGCACGCAAAGTAAAGATTATTTTGACACATCGTTAACATTCGGAACTTTCTCTTCTACTGCATGTACGAGTGACTACAGATTTTTTTTTCAATAAAATAATGTAATTCTTCAAAGGACCACCGAAAGTTGGTCAAATGAGAATTAGTATAGATATTGTAACAGCACAATTTATGGAACCACACTTTTTTCTTACGTTATTGACCTTCATTTGCCTTTAGTCGTTTGATAATTAGTAGACTGTTATAAGTTTCTGTTGCAACTGCAGCTGCATCAGCATTTTAGTGAGGTGAAACTGTGTACGTTCCGCTGTGTTTTGGGAAATGAAGCGAATTTCAACATGGCAACAAGAGGAAGAATAAAAAGTGTACGAAACAGGCGAAAATAAAGCGCTCTCTCTGATCTATTTTCAGCGTAATCGTATGCCCATTTTGTCGTTAATAATAACGGTTGATTTGTCGCACTATCTGTCGTATTGGCATAACCTGTTATTATCGATCGTTTGCAGAGTCGCTAGCTTTAGCTTTCAAGCT
Organism: Schistocerca gregaria; assembly: GCF_023897955.1. NCBI lineage: Eukaryota > Metazoa > Arthropoda > Insecta > Orthoptera > Acrididae > Schistocerca > Schistocerca gregaria. The sequence goes on from NC_064922.1 coordinate 664,986,129, forward strand.
CTTCGAGAAATGTTTTTGTGTGAAGGCTGGTGCTGTAGAACTACACTTCCTTTAGCGCGCTCTCACGTTCGCAAGGAAGCCCGCAAAACTATCACGTATCTACCCTACGTCGCCTTCTGCACAGTAGCGGCCACGTAATATTCCGCGTACTTTATTTACTCTTCTGTGTCCGTTGCGACAGGCTGAGCTGCCTTTAGTGGTTGCGGCGGGTCAGGCAGACTGGAAGGAGAGTTCGTCAACCTCCGGTTTGCCGCGTGGGACATGGCAACGGAGCACCGTGGCGGAGTACTACTCACTGGCGTTGAGTGGGGGCGGCGCGGCGAGCGGGCGGCCGCGCGGCTGCGGCTGCTGCTGCTGCGGCGGCGGCGGCGCCTGCTGGTGGTGGTAGGTCAGCACATGGTGCAGCGGCGGCGGCTGGTGGTGCTGGTGGTGGTGCGAGGCGGAGGCGTGGTGCGAGTGTCGCTGGAAGCCCTCCAGCTTGTAGCGCGACGTGGCGAGCAGCGCGCGCCTCAGCCGGGCGACCGGCCGCCGCACGAGCACGACGGTGGCGGTGGCCGTGGCGGGCGGGGGCCACGTCACGAGCGCGCACCGCTACGAGCGCGCCGTCGCCTGCGGGCCGGGGCCGCCGCCCCCGCCGCCATGCGCCTCCGCCTCCGCGCGCGCCGCTCGCTGCGCGCCCGCTGCGCGTCCGGGCGCCGTCGCCGCTGCCGCCGGCTCTTCGCGGCACTCGCTGCTCACCGGCGGAACCAGCCCGCGGCCGGCGCGCTCCGCTCGCCCTCAGCAGCGCGCCCGCCGAGTCCGGTTACCGACCGAGTGGTAGCGCCGAATGTCGCCCGCGTCAGACGCTCCGTCGTGCGAAAGAGTCGGCGTACGCGCCGTCGTGAGTGGGGTGCGGGGTCGTCGTATAAAACAGAATCACAGTCAGTGCTGTCGCTGGATGAGCCGGCTGCCACTGCGGAAGAACGAGACGGACGTTGTTTCAGGGGGAATGGCGAGGGGCGGGGCGCGCGGCGGCCGTAAAGCCGGCCCGTGGAACACCTGGGCCCTAACGACAAGGGCTGCATCAATATTCCACGACACGGCTTGCCCGGCCTGCGGCTGGAGAGGGGAGGCGGAGCGGCCGCAGCCAGCCGCTACGCGCCAGGTCTCCGGCAGCCAGCGCTAACGCAGTAGCGCGCGTCTCACCACAGACGACTTGATGCGATGTCAAAAACTTGTGGAAAACACTTCCTAGCCACGTCAAAGGGATATTTCGAGGCGCTTTACCCGCAAGATCGCACTTTGGAATCCAAAATTAAGATGACATCAGACAGAACAATATAGAAACGAATAGAGAAGCGAAAGCAGAAGAGGTGGAGAAGAAGAAGGCGGATCAAGAAAAGTCCTAGTTTAACGATGAGTAGAGGACAATGCGAAAGTAGAAGAGGAGGAAGAAGAAAAAGAAGACGAAGAAGAAAAGAAGACGAAGAAGAAAAGAAGAAGAGGTAGAACAAAGAGAAGAAGAAGGAAAATCAAGAAAAATCCCAATTCAATCATGCTTAGAGGACGGAGCGAAAGCAGAACAGATGGAGGAGAACGAAGGAGAATCCCAGTTTAACGACGCGTAAAGGACGATACCATCAAAGAAGAAAGAAGGGATTAGCTTGAATAAGACTGGAGACGGAAATGAGGTGTGATTCTTTAGACAGGCAGTCGTTTCTCACGTATGACTTGGACGAAAACACAATCAGCCTCGGAGGTCATGCGATGCATGAGAGGCACTAAGCTTCTAATTCCACCGAACGTAGTTGCTCTATTAAATATACAAAAGTGGCACAACCACAGACGCACAGAATAACGATCTACGTAGCACGGAGAGGAAAAAGTGGAATGGAAAACGAAAAATAACGCACCACCGATTAAAAAACGGCCCACAAACTACATGAGGTCATAATGGATAAAAAAGGTAAATATATCGTCAGTTCGAAGAATGGTTTGAACACTACAGCCATAGTCCAACTGGAAGTGGTATGAAGTTGCCTTCCTCCGAGGTTTGAACTGATCGCTACAGCCAGATCGACGCGCATATATCAGGTCAGAGGTGAATAAAGTAATGAATAGCAGTTACAAAATCCCGGGACTGACCGGCAGTCGCAAGCGACAGATTTGCATCTATACTTGGCACTTTACCAGTGAACCGTCAAGTCACAAAGTGAGTTAGCCGGCCGGTGTGGCCGTGCGGTTCTAGGCGCTTCAGTCTGGAACCGCGTGACCGCTACGGTCGCAGGTTCGAATCCTGTCTCGGGCATGGATGTGTGTGATGTCCTTAGGTTAGTTAGGTTTAAGTAGTTCTAAGTTCTAGGGGACTGACGACCTCAGGTGTTAAGTCTTATAGTGCTCAGAGCCATTTGAACCACAAAGTGGGTTAATTTGGCTACCTAACGTCGTCTAAGATGTTCCTTGTAACATGTTAAATTTGTTAAAAGCAAGAATTTTTAAATCGACAATAGTAAATACTGCTGGAACAGAAACTGAAGGAATCAACAGAAAAGGGTAACAGTTCGACTCCTACCAAAATGAAAAAACGATGTCCTGAATTTGTCGTCCTACATGTTATGCTGACGAAATATTTTAGATACCACAACGACCGAATGTCGCGACCGAAACCAAATAAAATTTTGAACATTTGAATGTCACTTCATTCTTTCCTCTGCTGCGATCTATCTGTGGATGTCTATCCGCAAAATGCTCAGACTACAGTAATACACGTTCTACTCAAAAATAATACGTATAACGAGAAGCAGCCTACACGCTTTACGCAAAATATCACTGACGTCCCGTTAACAAAAGTCAAGCGGTGGTTCTCGCTGCAGGTATTTACATTGATCACCGAGGAAAATTTGACGACCGACCTACTATCAACATGAACCAGTTCAGGCGGTAACAGCATCCCTCGCGAGGTATGATTGCTAGAGAGACACACGCTTGGGGCCTGTAGTACGAGGTGCATTCAAGTTCTAAGGCCTCCGATTTTTTTTTTTTCTAATTAACTCCTCACCCGAAATCGATGAAACTGGCCTTACTTCTCGACTTAATCGCCCTGCAGACGTATACATTTTTCACAATGCTGACGCCATGATTCCATGGCAGCGGCGAGGCTTCTTTAGGAGTCTGTTTTGAGCACTGGAAAATCGGTGAGGCAATAGCAGCACGGCTGGTGAATGTGCGCCCACGGAGACTGTCTTTCATTGTTGGAAAACGTCAAAAGTCACTAGGAGGTCAGGTGAGTAGGGAGCATGAGGAATCACTTCAAAGTTGTTATCACGAAGAAACGGTTGCGTCACGTTAGCTCGATGTGCGGGTGCGTTGTCTTGGTGAAACAGCACAAGCGCAGCCCTTCCCGGACGTTTTTGTTGCAGTGCAGGAAGGAATTTGTTCTTCAAAACATTTTCGTAGGATGCACCTGTTACCGTAGTGCCCTTTGGAACGCAATGGGTAAGGATTACGCCCTCGCTGTCCCAGAACATGGACACCATCATTTTTTCAGCACTGGCGGTTACCCGAAATTTTTTTGGTGGCGGTGAATCTGTGTGCTTCCATTGAGCTGACTGGCGCTTTGTTTCTGGATTGAAAAATGGCATCCACGTCTCATCCATTGTCACAACCGACGAAAAGAAAGTCCCATTCATGCAGTCGTTGCGCGTCAACATTGCTTGGCAACGTGCCACACGGGCAGTCATGTGGTCGTCCGTCAGCATTCGTGGCACCCACCTGGATGACACTTTTCGCATTTTCAGGTCGTCATGCAGGATTTTGTGCACAGAACACACAGAAATGCCAACTCTGGAGGCGATCTGTTCAACAGTCATTCGGCGATCCCCCAAAACAATTCTCTACACTTTCTCGATCATGTCGTCAGACCGGCTTGTGCGAGCCCGAGGTTGTTTCGGTATGTTGCCTTCATTAAACTTTCGCACCCACGAACGCACTTTCGACACATCCATAACTCTCACATGTCTCTTTCAACTGTCGATGAATTTAAATTGGTTTCACACCACGCAAATTCAGAAAACGAATGATTGCACGTTGTTCAAGTAAGGAAAACGTCGTCATTTTAAGTATTCAAAACAGTTCTCATTCTCACCGCTGGTGGTAAAATTCCATCTGCCGTACGGTGCTGCCATCTCTGGGACGTACTGACAATGAACGCGGCCTCGTTTTAAAACAATGTGCATGTTTCTACCTCTTTCTAGTTCGGAGAAAAAAAATCGGAGGCCTTAGAACTTGAATGCACCTCGTATCAGTGAACGTGCTGTCCGTATGTATGGAGAAAGCGCACGATCTACATGAGTGTGACCGAGGGCAGACTGTGATACCCCCGGAGGCTCGGCACGAGCATTTCGGAAACTGCAGGACTTGTCGGGCGTTCGAGGAGCGCTGCGGCGACACGAGTCGACACGAAAGTGAAATCAAGTCCAGACGTCAGGTGTTTGGGCGACTACCCCTGATTACTACAGTTGTCAGACATCGTAGACTGGGCAGACTGGTAAAACAGGGCGGGCGGCGAACTGTGGCGCAAGGATGATCAGACTTTAATGCTGGGCAAAGCACAAATGAGTCTGAACGTACAGTGCACCAAACACTCCTAACGATGGGCGTCCGCAGCCGACGACCCATGCACGTGGCAATCTTAACGCCATGACATCGGCAACTACGACTGAAATGGGCACGTGACCGTCGGCACTCAACGTTGTCGTAGTGGCAGAGCGTCGCTGCCGCAGTCGCTCAGTGTTGCATGGTCTGATGAGTCCCGGTACCTTCCTAATCAAGACGATGGGAGGTCGCGATGCTGTCCACTTCGAGGGGAACAGCTCCTAGACACCAGTACTGGGGGGAAGACCAGCTGGCGGCGGCTCTATTATGCTCTGGGGAACATTCACGTGGACGTCCATGGGTCCAGTGAAGCTCCTGTAATGCATCATGACGGCAAAACAGTATCTAACACTGGTTGCTGACCACGTACAGCCTTTCATGACGATTGTTTCCCGACAGTCGTGGCATTTTTCGATACGATAATGTGCCATGTCGCATGGCCAGGAGTATAATGGAGTGGTGTGAGGAACACAGTGGCGAGTTCCACTTGATGTGCTGACCCCGCCCCCCCCCCACCCCCCTAGATCTGAACCCAATCGAACACACCTGGGATGTGATTGAACGTGGCGTCAGAGCTCATAACCCCCCTCCCCGGAATTGAAGGGAGTTACGTGACTTGTGTGTGCCGATGTGGTGCCAGCTCTCTCCAGCGACCTAGGTCTCATTTCCTCCATGCCACGACGCGTCGCCGCTGTTATTCGTGCTAAATGTGGACATACCGGCTATTAGGTAAGCGGTCACGATTTTCTGGCTGATCGGTGTATAAGATGCTAAGCACTGGATCGCTTCTTGCTTCTGATATACAGCTGCTGCTTGAGAACAGTCCAACAAGAATGAGTTAGAGCAGTTAATTCGCTAACGTGTACAAACACTATTACGCGGCCAAAAGAGAAAACAATGATGCTGTGAAGATTTTTCCAGAGATTAACGCCAACTAAAAACCACATAGCGACTCAGAACAGTTGGGGATGCAGTAGGTTGTTGGTAGGAGTATCCGTGATGACTAATATAGTAGTTAATTAACGATCAACACTATGGAGTATCTTATGATTATTCATTCTATACTAAATTTCAGCACTGTAAAGCGATCTAGATGCTCGATGCAAAGCAAGACTCGCCAACGTGTTACACATAAGTGACGGATAACTAAGCGTAATGTCACAACTAATACTGACGGCAGGAGTAGGACGACTCATGCCTCTAATGTTTAAGACACAAGGGCAAAGAAATAAATGGACTTGGCTGTTGTTCAGTAACTGGGTTAATTAACAGACCCATCGAACATTATACGAGTGACGTACCGGCACACACACAATACACAACGGCATTGCCTTTACGCTGTCGATCATCCACTGAAAAAAAGGGGAACAATGATGTCAGTCTTACACATCTGGTGCACAAATCTGCTTTTTATTATCCCAATTAGCGACATCTGCTTCTTTTCTCATATGCTACTATGTTTTTTATACTCGAATGCAAATAAACCTTCGTCAATCGAAAAATGTGGCTGGCGATGACGGCACCACTATGTTGTGGTGCTATGTGTGCGAGAGAGGGAACTACTATCGTACTCAAGGGCAAATCGAAAGTGAAAACAGCCTGTTTTATCATGCATCGCGGAGGAGGAATACAAAAGCACAATGAACAAATTCGCCTTGAAGATCAGGAAATAATACAGTTAAACTAAAAAGAAGTGCGTAGAAGTAGCGTAGACAGAATTCTGCCATCCCATTAAAATAGTTTTATGTTTGACCATTCAGAAAGTCGAGTTGTAGGGGCCCGTTAATCGTCGTGCTAGCCCTTTCCTATCGTCACTGGCTACAAGCCGGCAACACCGCTCCGAACAAACTGTCCGAAAATGCTGCGACGATGTTGCATGCACACTCTTCGGCGATACTTATGTTTCGGACACACTGTAACGCTACTGCGTTCTTGAAGGCTGAGACTCGATAAACTTTTGTCGTGTTACTAAGCGTATGCACAAGAAACGGTTAACACGACTAGCATTCGCAAATGTTCATCTGAAATGTGGAATAGGAAACCTTGAATTCGACGTGGAGATCGTCGCGATGCTCCACTGAAGCGATTTAGTGTAGTACCACAGGCACCTTCGTCTGGGCGGACGGGCATTTACACAGTGATATTTTCAGCTGAAGTTCGTATGACTTTTGTGTCTAGGCCACGTTTGGAAAGTAGCTCATTTCGCTAACTGGTCCGCACCACAAGTGACGACGCCGACTACCGGTGGCCGACTTAAGTAAGTTAAACTCCCGGCTGACTCGCCACCAGACGCAATCCGCGCCGGGCGCAGACTGGGGCAGCAGCCGGCAGAGCACACTTTTGCCGGGGCGTGCGGCACGCGACGCCGGCATTAATCTCATCACCGCACAAACGCCTCCCCTGAAATATCGCCGCCAGCAATGCGAGCGCCCGACAAATACCATTACCTGAAACGAATTAGTTAAGCAAAGTGCCAAGTAGGCCACAGATCGAATTTCGGAAGTCTGCAAACGGAAACGTCTGCCGTCAGCAAGCGGCAGACCTCCTCGGAACAAAGACTGTATCAACCAATGCCGTCACACGCCAGAATAAACAGCTATTCAGTTCGCAAGAAACAGGTATAATATATCTATGAATAGTTTATCCTCTTAATTCTTAATTTTTCTTCTCATAAGACACTGCAATACGTTGTGACTGCAGAGATATTTCACAATGTACTGACCAACAGTAGACCCTGTCCTTTGAAACTTATCATGAGGGCACTATTCTTTGTAGTTTCAGTCGTTTAAACGTGTAAGCTTTGGACAGTGTTTTCTTCTGTTAGATGCATTCATTCACAGCGTCCCAGACACAGAATTCCCCGAAATTTTCTTAGACAAACAGAAAAAAATCAGGACCACACTCAGTCCAACAGACAGTTAAAAACTATTGTGAATTCTCCACGGAAAAAATACTGCGGACACGACACAGTTGGCGAAAATGACATTGCGTGACAGTTCGAATTTCGTAGTGTGTCAACAGGTCTTGTTTCAACGGTAGGCACATTAAGCACAAGATGTTTTCTATGTATTCACTAAAGAGGCAGCAACAGGAGAATTAAGTGTTCTAGTTTTTAGCAAAACGGATCTACAAAGAACACGTAACATTACATATAATCACCGATTGATCTCTAAAATTTGATGTAACCCTCAAACAAATTTAAAAACTTGTGCCGGCCTGGGTGGCCGAGCGGTTCTAGGCGCTACAGTCTGGAGCTGCGCGACCGCTACGGTCGCAGGTTCGAATCCTGCCTCGGGCATGGATGTGTGTGATGTCCTTAGGTTAGTTAGGTTTAAGTAGTTCTAAGTTCTAGGGGACTGATGACCTCAGAAGTTAAGTCCCATAGTGCTCAGAGCCACTTTAAAAACTTGTGTAAAGCATTAGATCTGTGACCGATGAAAATTAATTTTGATAGGGATTAACGTCCGCCGATAATATGTTCACTGGAGCACTAGCTCTGCTTTATCAAGGACGAATTGTATTTCGCTATTTCAACTGGAAACATGGAATTCTTTGTATAACTGTCAATGCATAAAATTCACACACAGCCGTGCACTTTAAGATTATTATTTTATTTTACTCTGAAGGCAACCAGTTTCGGCATTTCATTATACCTTCAGAATAAAATACAAGTACACGGCCGTTGGTGAATTTTATTGAAACTGACAATTACTTAACCAGCCGATATGCCCTGGCCATAATGGACCAACAGATATCTTTGTATAATGGTTAAGCTTGATTATAACCACCGATAAGCAGCAAAACAGTGCTCTGTTTAGGTTAGAACTTCTGAGTAAATCGTGACAACCGTATGGACAAATCGACGAAAATATAACAACGGATACATACGCTAACAAAACAGCCTAAATCAAGCGCCACTGAGCTTTCAAATACTCAGCTCCTTCAGTGGGAATCCCATTCGACTACCTAACATCAGCACTCACATGGTGCGTATAATTAATAACCAATATGAAAGTAGAACAACAACGTAGAATTATATAACGTGCAGAGTTCATTTTAGCTGAAGGGTTTGAGCATGAAGCGAATAAATCACTGAAGACATCGCTATACGGCTTGTTTCTCTACATGAGTAGCCAATAGTTTGCTATAGCAGTGTCGCGCAAAGTATCTCAAGGCGTTTAATGGTCGAGGCGTAGGCATTTCCACCTGACGCTACTAGGTGTGATTTGTCCCACTAAAACTCTAGTGACCCAGTGCCAAGACTTACGAATGACCAAGAAAATATGCAGGTTTTCACAGCCGGTATCTGCTTCGTTGTTGATTTTTGTTACACGTCTCAAACATTAGGAGAAGAAATGCTAGGAAGAGAGATATGCCCTACATCACGACTTAAAGCTCAAGAAGCAAAAATGAAAAACGGTGCAAACCAAGAAAAAATGACAACCCGATTCCCAGAAGAAGCATCTTTGACCCACTGATACTTATACGGGCCATGCAGGAATGGGAGATCGACCCTCGGAAGTTCACATTCAAATGTCTGACAGAAATAAGCCGGGTCTTAAAAATGTGTGGTATAAAGAAGAGGACATATCTCTAGTGAGGGTATGAAGAAGTTATAACAAGGTAATTAGAGTAAAAAGACTAAAGCTGATCACCGGTTGTATGTATTCTTCGAAACGCCAAAAGATTAGAAAGAAACTTGGAACTCTTGTTTACGGAAGTAGTATTAAATGTGGCTTCGTCTTTTCGATTCGTAACTTTCTTTCGAAGAAAACAAAATTACTCTCCCGTGATACAAATAAGGAAGACTCTCTCACTTTAACACTGTCTCACAGAACGGTGTGAAATACATGGCCAAACAGGTGCAGTGGTTCCCTCGTTTGGTTGTGCGAGGTATAACAGGACTTTTTCAATAGTGTCTACCTCGAATACTTTCCATGTAGCAGCATGCGTCTCGTCAGTAACCAGTATTTCTCAGCCGACTGAGATTAGTCTTTGAGAATAACTTTACGCTGCTTAATCTCAAGAACCATCTGAATATGCCAGAGAAAGAAAAAACTACTTCTTAAAGACTGCAGACATACCACCGAAGAACTGTTCTACTGTCATCTATAGGAGACAGCTGCACTACAGATAGTTTTCGCATACCACTTAATTGTCTACTGATGCTATAAGTAAATACCTATGATAAAACTGCTCCAAGCAATTCGAGTGCTTAGTTACAGTGCATATACAGAAAGATCTAAACAGAAACGGCCCACGTCCTTTTCACTTGGAGGTTAATAGTGTAAAGCTTTACTAATACACTTTATGTGGAACGACAGTTTGTTTCAATATCAGTGAAAAAGGATTGAAACATTAACATCCGACTGAAAGGAGTCCGAATTCCTCGATTTCCTGTCCTTTTCAGTGTGATTTAGTTCAGAACCTGATTAACAGCACCTTCCCTGCACTTTTGCACTGAAATCGCTGTTGCTCAGAGCATTCTCACCTTACAATCATTACAATCATATACTGAGGTGACAGAAGTCATGGAATACCTCTTAATATCGTGTCGAGTCTCCTTTTGCCAGGTGCAGTACAGCAAGTTGATATAGCACGGACTCAACATGTCGTTGCAAGACCCCTGCAGAGATACCGAGCCATGCTGCCTTCATAGCCGTCCATATTTGCGGAAGTTTTGACGGTGCAGGATTTTGTGCACGAACTGAGCTCTCGATTATGTCCCATAAATGATCCATGGGATGCATGTCGATAGATCCTGGTAGCCTGATCATTCGCTCGAATTGTCCAGAAAGTTTCTCAAACCAATCACGTAGAATTGCGGCCCGGGACATGGTCCATAGTCAAAAACAAATACGCCATCATGCCATCACTGAATGGCTGCGAATGGTCTCCAAGTAGCCGAACATAATTATTTCTAATCAATAATCGGTTCAGTTCAACCAAAGGACTAGTCTATTTCATGTACACACGGCCCACACCATGATGTAGCCAACACCATCTTGGATAGTGCCTTGTGGCCGAGCGGTTCTAGGCACTTCAGTCTGGAACCGCGCGACCGCTACGGTCGCAGGTTGGAATCCTGCCTCGGGCGTGGATGTATGTGATGTCCTTAGGTTAGTTAGGTTTAAGTAGTTGTAAGTTCTAGGAGACTGATTACCTCAGATGTTGAGTCCCAAAGTGCTCAGAGCCATTTGAACCATTTTGACAGCGCCTTGTTGACATCCTGGGTCCATGGCTTCATGGTGTCTGCGCCAAACTCGAATCCTACCACCAGCTCTTACCAGCTGAAACGGGGCTTATCTCACCAGGCCACGGTTTTCCACCCGCCTGGGGTCTTACCAATATGGTCACGAGACCATAAGAAGCGCTGCAGGCGAAGTCGTGCTGGTAGCAAAAGCTCTCGTGTCAGCCGTCTGCTGCAATAGCCCAGTAACGCCACATTGTCCGCCCCCCGTAGCTGAGTGGTCAGTGCGACAGAATGTCACTCCCAAGGGCCAGGGTTCGATTCCCTGCTGGGTCGGAGATTTTCACCACTCAGGGACGGGGTGTTGTGATGTCCTAATAATCATCATTTCATCCCCCCCCCCCATCGGCGTGCAAGTTGCCGAAGTGGCGTCAAACCGAAAGATTTGCTCCTAGCGAACGGTCTACCCGACGGGAGGCCCTAGTTACATTTCATTTATTTATTTAACGCCAAATTTCCTAACGGAAACGTGCGTCGTACGTCCCACACTGATTTTTGAGGTTAAGGTCGTCGGCCCTACGTTGTCCATAGTGAGACGTAATGCTTGAAATTTGGTACTCTTGACGCTGTGGATCTCGGAATACCGAATTCCGAAACGATTTCCGAAATGGAATGTCCCTTGAGTCTCGCTCCCAACTATCATACCACGTTCAAAGTTTGTTAATTCCCGTTGTGCGGTCATAGTTTTTTTCGCATGAATCACCGGAGTACAAATGACAGCTCCGGCAATGAACCGTCCTTTTACTCATCGTGTACGCGATTCCGCCACCATCTGTTTATGTGCATATCGCTATGCCACTGCTTGTCACCTCAGAGTAAACAATGCATCCCAAAAATATGAAATGTAAACTACAAGTACTGAAAGAGAAATTACGAAAGTGTAACAATGCTTTTCAGTTAACTGTAAATGGTAAGATAATTCTGCTGGTATGATTCCTTTAACTTATATCCCTATTTTCCTGTAGTTATAGCACGTCGTTTTAGGTTGATTCAGCTGCCCCTAGCTATGGGCTTTATGCAACCTGCAACGCCCTCAAAATCCACGTGTGTGATTTTCATATTTTGTCGCTCGCTACGTGTAAACTACTGGTCCTAAAAAAATAATAAATAAATAAATAAAGACTTTTTTTGAAAGAAATTTAATCTAGTTTAGTTGTGTACTGCGATACGTTTGCGCTGGTGTCCACAGTTTTCGAGTTCTTCACGAAAAATACGTTTGAAGGTAACTTTTGTAGATTTTTCTTGAATAATTCGAAAACATGGCCGATAGCGAAATTGTATTCCACTACGAAATTTCACCGCATTGCAAAAATTTACTGTTCATTTTTGTTCTGTATGACAAATAGTTTGCGCATAGCGAGCGCGAGAATATGAAGATCTCACTTACGGTTTTTGAAGGTGTTAAATGGTTAAAATGGCTCTGAGCACTATGGGACTCAACTGCTGCGGTAATTAGTCCCCTAGAACTTAGAACTACTTAAACCTAAGGACATCACACACATCCATGCCCGAGGCAGGATTCGAACCTGCGACCGTAGCAGTCGCACGGTTCCGGACTGCGCGCCTAGAACCACGAGACCACCGCGGCCGGCTTTGAAGGTGTGGGCAGCTGAATCACGATGTATATATGCATATGTGACAGCAATAAAAATAAGCCTAAATAAACGGCTGATGCACCACAAAATGACGGCTCGCAGTGTTAGGTCTTGGGAAATAACTGTGAACGAGATGGAACGAAACCAGCACAGAGGTCGCGCTGCGATAACAGCAGGTGCGCTGTGTCTGGCACGGCGATAGTGCAACGGCGGGGCCATTTTTGGTCCCGAATAGCGCGTGCAGCAGCTGCTAGCAGAGTTATAACGACAGGAACGGATGGGGGCCGTTGTTAGTGGGCCGGCTGCATGTAATCCGGTCGGCCTTATCTCCGCGGCGCCGCTGCCGCAGAAAGAGCGCCGCCACGGGCCCTCGAGGGCTCGGCCGATTATGCCCAGTGTGCCGAGCGAGACCGAGTACTTCCAGGTATGTTCTCCCAAGTGCATCTCCTTCTCGTATCTGTAGTTTGTGTCTCACCTATTGCTAGCTGCCCTGCGCCTGTCCAACAACGCCTCATACAAAAGGTAGGCTGTGTGCTACATAATCTTGAAGTGCTCACTATTAAGAGGAATGTGCACCTGATAATCAACTCAATAACACAAGTTGCCGTCTACTTCCGTTTCGTTTAAGTCTTATTTTAAAAAGGGAGTGAAGGAAGATAATGAATAATTATTCAACACAGAGGCAGAAATTCGGGAGGACAGGAATTTAAATTCGAACACTGTTGAAAATACTGGTCAGTTTCCAAAAGGAAGGCAGGAAGCTTAGCCTCTAACGACTAGTCGACGACGAAGTCGTTTCAGACAGAGCACAAGCTAAGGCTGCACTAGGGTGGAAAAGGGAGTCGGCCGTCAAAGAAACCACCGCTACTTTACGCGTTTTACAGGAAACGTGGACAACCTGAATCAGTGTGGCACAACGGCAATTTGAAGCAAAAGTCTCATAAATCGCCTGTGTCTACGAACTTGAAAGCCTTTGACCTCGACTAGACGTTAAATCGCAAACTGTCTTACTTCTTTTCTCAATTTCAACACAACTAGCGACAAACTGGAGCAGGCAAGTAGTTTATCTCAGCAAAATAACTCTATCTGTCCCAACTGGATTAGAAAAGAGGAAACAACAGGGGCTTCTGAGATGTGGGGAGTTATGAGGAAAAAAATAGTAAAAATACTTCTTAGCATTTGAAATAAGCAAAGTTAAAAATTTCTCAGACAGAAAAAATTGAATTTATGGGTTACTGAAGAGATATGTATGCACTATTATTGATTTTGTTTGTAATGTTCGTGCAATATATGGAGTTTTCTAGCATCACGATACGTGTGGCTGTCCTCACATCTTGTAACAAGACCGAAATTCTTTCCAATCTCTTAAAGATAGGCGATGCTAGGACAGGGTCTATACGTATCACCACCACTCTAAAGGCAGGAAGTGCTCGGCACTGTTGACACTGCTTAGTGAGTACCAGTAAACCCCCGAATACTTAAAAATTAAACCAGTTCCAGATTTATGATTACCTTACATATCAGCTAAAGTGTTAAATATTTGACGTTAAGAATGTAAGCGCGAAAATGTTCAGGTAAGACTTGAAATTATGTTTGAAATTTGTTGGAAGTTGCTAAGTGCCCTTATTACGAAACAATGGACGAATACAGATTGGCTAATTCGCGCTCCGATTCAAGCAAAAGCCAGGTTTTCACGCATTTCAATTTTAAGGCGTCATATCTCACGATCTATCAGTCGTAAAATGATACAATTTTGGAGGTACATTCAGCAATGTATACTGTATGCAAAGTGTAGTGCGGATCAAGCTAATAGTAAAGAAGTGATAAATTAAAACGTTACGGATGATGCTGAAATTATACTGCATGAACTGCGAAAATATAGTAAGCGATAAATATTTTATCCTTTCATCATTTACTGGGGGTATCAGCGACAAAAAGTTTTTTAAGGCTTTGGTATATGTACAGACTGTTTCAAGTCACTAAGTCCTCTCGTTCACAAATACTGGATGAATAAAACCGTGGCATATGCGTGCCGGAAGCTACAAGGCCTCAAGACACATGTACAGATTCTAGGGTACATTTTGAAAGCATTTTAAATTTTTAAAACATATGAAATACTGAAAATCAAACTTTTGCTGCATCTGAAAGCCGTCAGATAGGAACACAGCAAATGTAACCATGCACCATGAACAGGTACATCTGTACTACAGTAGTCCGGGTAGCACCGCATCAGATCGCCGAAGTGGGACCGCCAAGCAGACCTCGTGCAAGGGCCTACATATTGCACGATAGCTGCCACCATTGGTCATATAGTTCATTGCTATGTTGCTATGTTCGTGTTAATTTTCTTTTCGTTTACTCTTTTGTAACAAACTGTGCATGTGCATTAGGCCATAGCCTGAATACGTTTAGAGACAACACGAGAGAAACATTTACGACAGCTCATCTTCAATGATAGAGTTTTGCTGTGCAATTTATCTCTCTTGACAGCATGTGTTGTCTTCAGTCCAAAGACTGTTTTCCTGCAACTCTTTGCGCAAATTTATTCTGTGCAAGCCTGCTCGTCTCCCTTTAACTACTGCAGTCTAGATTCACTCGTACCTGATTACAGTCGTCAAGATGAGGGCTCCTCTACCATTTTTGGTCACTACACTTCCTTCCAGAGACAAAGTGATCTTATTTTGCGAATAAAACCGTCTAGATCGCTTAATAATTCTCTTTATTACGCCGCTTCGGCTATTGTCATCATCTGGCATCTGTAATTAAGACGCAGGGGACAAAGAGAGCGACAAACTACAAAAGAAAAATAATTAAAAACTTAAAAAATATTTTTAAAAAGTCATTCACGAGAAGGATTAGTTCTTGCAAAACAAGGTTCATTGTCAGTATCAGAAACCTATGCCTATTCGGGGCATCAGTAACAATTTGGTTCAGCAAATATCCAAATATGCAAATTCCAGCAGATAGGCAGTGCTAGTGTAGCGAATGTTTCCTTCAAAATGCTGTTCTATTTATTTTCTTTTTTTTCTTTTTCGCTCTTCTACTTATAAAAAAACAGGTTATCTTTACACTACAAACACGCAAATTACAAAACACGATTTAAATCGATATAATTGCATACTCGTTTGACTTATGTTTCATAATTTGACTGAATGTTTGAAATTTCCAGACTGTCTTCTTATAAGCAGGAACGAGAAAAGGAAATTATATATATTGCCACTCTACATAGCCACAGGTTTTTAATACTAACAGAGAACCTGTGTTTACTGGTGAGTGATCTGTTACAAATATATTTTTAACTTCAATATTTCATCTTTTGCAGCTCGATAGTATAGGACAAACGCCTGTCGCTCATAATATTTCTTTAATGTTAGTTGCTGATCTGATGATGGCAATAGCTGAAATGGCATAATAATGAAATTTACAAGTTCAAAATGACGGCGGACTCATACAGAACATTTATTTCTTTTATTAAAAAACTGACTTTAAGCAGTCTAACTGCTTAAGACCTAAGGAAATCTAATTGTCTATGACCAGGAAAATCCATTAAAAATCGTTAAAAATACTTCTTGTTTTCCTTACATCATGTACCAAATGAATATTGCGGATACGCATTTCACTCCACAACTAGTTCGCTGAAATCCTTGCAACACAGACTCTACGCATATATTCTACTCAGCTCGGACATCATCACTCATCGACTCATTAACATCTTTATAACATCAACTAGCTGTTACCTGCAGTTACGCTCGCAGATCAGTACTTTCATCATGATGCGTGAAAGTGAGTAAGTAAGCTATTGTTCGTGCAGTAACGTCAGCTGCCCTCACGGGTCTGTTCCATAACTCGTCATGTGCGCCTCGCCCCCTCCCACAACCACCTCTACGCACGACGCGATGGCACGCACAACGTTGCTGCATGCTGGTGTATGTGGAGGGGCGCGGGCAGGCGGCATCTATGCATCGTGCTACTGAATGTGAAGTAGCTATTCGTTACAAGAGCACATTATTCAACAAAGTTAATAACTTTTCAGCATGGTTTATCTTAACTGCTGTAAAAATATTTTGTTCCCTACTTTTAGTCGCGTTTTTTTTCCTCAAAGTAGCCTATGTTTTTTTTTTCAATGCTCGAGATATTTCCATACCAAATCTCATCGGAATCGGTTAAACGATTTAGTCGTGAAAACGTAACAGGGATTCTTCTGCATTTATAATATTAATACTGACGTAGCTCACAGATTATTCAGAGTATTTCAGTATATTTTTTTTAATTTCTTTACGCTACATAGTTTTACACCTGTCGCTATGTGACAGGTGAATTTAATTTGCCACAACGTCTTTATATTTTACTGAAAGCTGAACTTTTAAACGTCTGAAGAGTCTCAATTCAGCGGATAACAATGAAAAATAAAAGCATCTCCAGCTAGCAAAGGGACTTCAAAAAGTCACCAATTTATTACGGGAGGGAAGTGAGAGGGGGAGGTAGGAGAGGTTAAAATTATAGAGGGAGACAAGAGATGAATAGAGCAAACAGGTTCAAATGGATGTTGGTTGCATAGTTATTCGAGGATGAAGAGGATTACACAGCATATAGTAGCGCCAACAGCTGTATCAAAGCCAGTATTTGGCCTGAAGACAACATTAATAACAACAGTAACTTCCACTTGATCTGCTAAATGACTCTTCAGGAATCATACTGTGACAATAAACCTTGGGTGACTTATAATCACTGTACCACTCTGATGTGAGGTAATAATCACTTACTTACAGTCCGTATACCTCATGGGCTTCGAGTTTAGTAATTAGTTGGTTAAGCAAACAAAATAATACTTTGAGCTCTCTGATGATATTGCTTCACTACAAATAATAATTTAAAAAAAGATTATCCTTTGATCACAAACAGGGCTCTAGTAGCGCGAGGACACTACAATAATCGTTTATCCACTTCTCATGAACAACATTTTTTACAAAACTTACTAACTTAAACAACGTTAGATGTTTTGGCAAACACTGTTCAATAATAGCATAACTGGCAACGTACCACCACCATAATACCTCGAGGTGTAGTCCAAAAGCACTTCACGACCTCCTGTCAACTTTATTGCAACCACAAAGCATTTTTACTTGCGACTCGTTCCAATTTAAATCGTTCCCTCCGTATACTCCTAGTTATTTTACGCATATGGTTGCTTTTAGTGTTTGTTCTGCAATCCAGTAATCGCAGAGTAATGGGAGTTTCCGCCTATGTTTGCGCAATATGTTACATTTATTTATGTTAAAGATCAAATGCCAATACTTGCATTAACCGACGTCGATCGTCTGCAAGTCCTCCCGCATTTCGGTACGTCCTCCAGCGTTGCGACAACTCTGTATACGTATCATCATAATCATCATCATCCGCGAAAGGGCCTGACGGAAAGTCCGACGTTATTCACCGCGTCATGTACATATATTGTGAAAAGTAATTGTCCTACGACATTCCTTTGGGGAACGGTCGAAGTTACTTTTATGATTGAAAATTTCTCTCCGTTGTAAATAATAAGCTGTGTTATGTTTACAGAAACTCCCCAGTCTAGTCATACAGCTAGTCTGATAAACCGAACGCTCGTATTTTGTTCTTTGGCGGCAGTGCGGAACAACAGCGAACGCCTTCTGTTTGAGGGAAAAAAATTTAAAAAAAAACACGCTATAACTTGAGCGCCGGTAGCTACTGCCTTACATTTCTTTATCACAACCAGTTACAGAGTGGGACACGAGCAGATCAAGAACCATTTCTGGGAGCACATCGGGTAAGCCGCTTCTGCCCCAGTGGTTCTGGCGAGTCGCACGGCACACATATTTCACGGGAAGCCAGACATAAGACGCGCGGCAGCACCTGGCTGAAAAATGGCGTACAGCCGCGGACAAGAGAGGCTAGCGGCGCGCAGCACGGCGGGTTTTTAATTTCGTGCGCCCATCCATCAGGCGGCAGGTGCTTATCCGATATTCTCTTACATTTGCAACACAACGCGCGCCATTTCACATTTGTTGGGCGGCCGAGAAATCCCATATATTCGCTGTCATTTTCTTGCACATAGATTGTTCACTCTGTCTGGTGGACTATGTACCGGATGGTGTTCAGTGGCAGCCTGTTCTGATGCTCGCGTCGAGCATTCTGTCACATTCATGTCTCACACTGACACACTACGGACGTGATTCTCCTGTAAAAAGAAATGGGAGTGTGCAGTAACTATATATTTATATCCGTTCTGACTCCATAAAGCCACTACGTAAATTCCATTGAGATGCCATCAGCAAAAGTGGGGAAAGGTATCTTTCCCCCATTTGTTGTGGGACCCACAGGTCCGACAGCCAACTGGGCCGTCAGTTTGCACCTTGTAAAGTTTCCGGTATAGTCTATGTGAATAGCAGAATCATTAGTTACAAGGTAGTGTGGCACAAGGCGATTAACGGATACAGCTTCTGATACGACGACTGTCTTTGTCCCTTAAGCAATCACTTAGCATACTATGGAGTTTAAGATGAATAGAACAAACATGAGCTGTGGGATTAGCTGTAATCCAGAGAAACTTCAGTATGCGACGTTGAGAATATGTGAATAATTAGACTGTTCCTGAATTTATCCAACAATAAATTATGCACGGATTCCCAAACTACGTCATTTTTCTGTAGTACGGTGGGTCATTACCAAAAAGGAACGTTACTTTTAACGTTGGTGCTTGCAGTAAAGGCCTTTTGAGAAAGAAGATTAGATATTTCATGATTGACGTAACTGTAAGTGTATGAATCTAACAGAACGCCACACTGCAAAAGCTCTTCGAGATTACTTTATTTCCAGGTTAATATTTCGCATCGATTAAAATTCCCTCTGCAATCGCACACGAAAGGCGTTTTACGTTAAAAAGCTCTATTACACTTTACTACAACAACTGCGCGGTTCTTCAACGTAGATGTGTAATTTAGTCGTAAAATGTGTCAAGCAATTCTATCACCACTAATAATTTTTCAACAGAAACAGACCAGTGTCAAGCATACCACGTAGATGCTAATTATACAGATAATCTCAATAATGATACTGAAATCAAGCGGCTGATAACGCCTCAGACTTTGTATACCATTATTAGAATTTTCAGAATCACAGGCACCACTGACTTTGTATCTGGGCATCCCATAATAACACACACACTCTCTCTCTCTCTCTCTCTCTCTCTCTCTCTCTCTCTCTCTCTCCACCACCTCCTCTATAAGAAATGTCTAAAATTAAGTGGCCGTGGGGTGCATTAACGAATATTATGTTATCAAGGAAAACCAATTTATGTGAACCACGAAAATATGTACACTTTTTGCTGTCAGAGGGCACAAATATATATATCAATAAATTGCATCTAACTAGTTTGTCGGTCACATCAAACTTGTTATTGTCAGCTGTGTCAGTAGGAGTACCGAAAAAATTCCCTTCATTTCTCTACTGTTCAGAGCCACGTACACGAATTCCTCAGGGGCCAAAGCCGCATGTTCACATCAGTATACATGTAACAGTACAAACAGAACGCTTCGACTGCCAAGGTAACTTTTCTCTGACGTCAGTTTCATAAATACAATGTTTTAATTTATGAAATGAATGTAACAGTTTTCTGTACCATATGATAGCTTTTAGGTATAAAATCAATAGTGATGTTCAGTTGACGTTTTGCTTTACTAGTGGCAAGTCTCTCGCAATTCTTTGTCGATCAGAATAAAAATGAAAAGACATATATCACTAACACTGAATACCTGGCTGGGACTGGAAGCTAGTTTGGTCGGATTCTTGTAGGAAAATGCAGAAGAAAAATGTCTTCAATAACTGTAACACGAACACAGAAATGCGGACGCTTTCGGAATACATGACAGACACAAGGAGTCTTTTCAAACCGTTTCTCTTCATAACATTTCGCAGGGTTTAAATCGACATTACACCGACAGCACACATCACTAACATTAAATCATACTGAGATAGGGAGTAATGAAATGATAAATTGTAGTCTCTGTTCTAACATAAACGTGTTGTGTACGAATCAAGTAATCCGAATAAGGGTAACAAACCAATAATCATCATTAGAACTATGAAAAACAAGACGAAAATTGTACTCAAAGTGAACGGTTGGCATTCACAGGATTTGAAATTAGTCAAACCGCGTCTTTCTAGTTCAGACTTACTCATTACTAATTCATCTTTGAGTTGCTTCCGAAGAAGCAGTTCCTTACAACTCTCATATAGAACAGTATCTTCAAAATCAGATTAGAAAAACACACACATATCAGGTAGCAAAAGTAAAATTTTGGTATATCCAAAGTGTGAAAGTAAATATTTAAGTGATCTTAATGTAATAGCAATCACAGTACTGGATTACAAGGGACAGAGAGACCACTGCTTGAAGCCGACGGCTACATAAAAGGCAGTTGAGAAGGCGGACGCGCTTGTGAAAGGTCGCGTGGTGAGCCTGAACGGAGCTGGTTTGAGCATGAGTTGTTGGGTGCCACACACACACACACACACACACACACACACACACACTGTGAATTGGACACTAAGTCTAAGTTCATCGCAAAAAGGACTATCAACGGCAGCTTATGACTTCAGAACAGCTGCTTCTCTGGGCTTACGGTTAGTGTTACTGGATACTAAAGCGTAGGACCGGGTTCCGAGTAAGGACCACATTAGATTTTTCTAGGGTGGGTAGACCTGGAATGGGATCCAATAAACCTCGCTAGACTAAATGAGTAGCGGCTTGATTAAATAAGCAGACAAAACGACTGAAAAGCCTCGAAAGCGGCAAATCAACAGGCTTGCACTACGCTACGAGCCACACGACATCGGTCCGAAATCGGAAAGGGGCTCGGTTGTCGTCCTCCCCTAGGGATATGACGAAAGCATATTAAGAAATGCGACCATCTACGCATCTTTCAGATTTTCTCTATTAACATCACCTGTTGTGCATCCAAGACTGACGAGAAGTAGTGAAGTATCGGTCGAACAAGCGTTCTGTAAGTTACTTCCTTCGTGGGTGGACACTTTCTGAGGATTCTTCCAATGAGCGTCAGTCTTTCATCGGCCCTTCAAAACCTATTTTTGTGTGTTCGTCCCGCTTTAGGTCGTTTCTGTCTATTTCTTCCACATCTTTTGTTGTAGGCACTGTTTCTTGT
Organism: Schistocerca gregaria; assembly: GCF_023897955.1. Taxonomy (NCBI): domain Eukaryota; kingdom Metazoa; phylum Arthropoda; class Insecta; order Orthoptera; family Acrididae; genus Schistocerca; species Schistocerca gregaria. Next base: position 665,007,788 of record NC_064922.1, read on the forward strand.
TGTTTATCGTCGACAGCATAACCGAATAATAATGGCTATATCCTCCTACTTACGCACAAAACTTAGCATTGAACTATACTAAAGACCAACCGTAAGTTGTTCTACCTAATAATTATCCTCTACATATCTTTCTTCATTTCGCAACAATTCTTCTGGCGTTGCCACAGGAATTACTACCCATTAGCAGCTTTTCGAAGCTTCCGCGCTCTCTACAAGATTTATAAATTGTGAACATAAACAAAACCGACAAACTGCAGGGACATAGTCATGATTGGAAATGGAGGAAAAATGATCCTACGAACAAGTGTCCGGAAATAGAAAGTCTGGGTGGAACTATTTTACAAATCGTCCCGGAATACAACATAGATCTGCATCGCATCCACTTCACAACAGATGTTCAAAGTGGCTTCAACAGAATGCAATGCACGCAATCTTTACGTCGAATCAAGGATTGCCGCCTTCTTCCACAAGTTCCAGTCTCTCCTAGGATGGCGTCACAGGCGTCGTGAATACGCTGTTGAAGGTTCTGCACACCAGGAACTGGTTCAGAAACACATGACGCTTTCCTGATGCCCACAGAGGAAAAAAATCAAGGGGGTTTAAGTCCGCCGGTCTAGCAGGACACGATAAAGGACCTCCGCATACTATCCAGCGTCCGGGGAAGATGTTTTTGAGGTGTTGGCGAGCCGTAATGCGGAAGTGGGATGGTGCTCCGTCACGCAGAAACCACGTACGCTGTCGTACTGTCAAAGGCACACTACCAAGCAGGCCAGGCACAGTGTTCCGCAGGAAATCCAGGTACGTTCCCCCGTCGAGCTGTTGTGGAAAAACAACGGATCCAATTATGTGGTCGCCTAGAATCCCTGCCCACACATTTATGCTGAGCCGATACTGATGAGACGCCTCAACCATTACCCGAGGATAGTCTGTAGTCACAGATGACGATTATGAAGACTGCGATGATGATGATGATGATGATGATGATGAGTTCGGTTGAGGAGGCGCTCGACATCACGGTCATCAGCGCCCTGACGAAAAGTCAAAATGAAACCTCATGGGTGGGGACGAAGGCTGTCCCCACATGCAGAGCAGTTTATAACGTTCTATGGCTCTGAGCACTATGGGACTTAACATCGGAGGTCATCAGTCCCCTAGAACTTCGAACTACTTACACCTAACTAACCTAAGGACATCACACACATCCATGCCCGAGGCAGGATTCGAACCTACGACCGTAGCGGTCGCACGGTTCCAGACTGAAGCTCCTAGAACCGTTCGGCCACACCGACCGGCTCATAACGTGCTAAAGTCGATTATGCAGACTGATGATGCCAGTTCTGGTAAAGGTTGCTTCGTCGGGAAAAGAGGACTGATAACAGAAATCCAATATTTGTGATCGTCTGGTGCAAAAACAACTGACAAAATCCTTCCTGTGAGGAAAATTTGCAGCTGATAATCCTTGCAGTGGTTGCAAGTGACACGGATAATAGCGGCTGTCATGCAGGACACACATAATCGTACACTGACTTACACCATGCTGGCGGGCCACTTGCCTGGAGTTTGTACTAGTGTTCGTCTCAATATCCTGTAGAACAGGTCCTCTATACCTGGTGCACGCACCGTCAGCCACCTCCATGCACGGTGCAAGTTCTTCCGTCTGAAAGGACCCATGATCACACAAACGCCCGAAAAGGGCTTGTAGTTGGTGTCTGTGAGCGTACTTGTTTTTGTATAGCCGTGCTGCCTCTCGACCTTTTCCGTCTGCTTGGGCGTACACAAACACCTTCTTGGTTTGTTTCCGACATGAATACCTAACCATTGTGCTGCTTACAGTACGCTGCGTCAATCACACAGTCTTCAGCACATAAGGATCACACGGCACGCCATCAGAGAACCTTTCATTCGTCAGCGCCATCTACCGTGGCAACGATGCATTTCCGGACAAATGTTTACAGGACTTTTTCCTCCATTTCTAGTCAGGAATAGGTCCCGGCAGTTTGACAGTTAAATATTAATGTTCACCATGCATACGGGCCCCATTATACTCCTTTGAGGTACTCCCGAAACTGCCTTCACATTCGACGACTTCAGCCTATTTTTCTTTTACGCCATTTCTCCAAAGTACTGTACAGCGATTTGCGTTATTAAGCAAAGGAGCGTTCAACGCCACTCAGAAGGTGTGGAACAATGTGTTTGCGGGGTACTGACACCTTGCACCACCTTCCAAGTTGACAAGAATATTTTTTCCATTCATCTGGATTGGGCGAGCTCTGAACTTTGCTGCAGGTCATACGTGGTTGGAAGAGAGGTGTCACTCATGATGACATACAGCAACTATATAATATAGCGATATGGACTATGCGCCTCTTGCGACGTATCCATAAATTTTCTACATGCAGCTGTCTTCAACAATGAAGGCGTACACTCACGAAGAGATTGTCCGAACAGCGGTTTACTGCAATTTTCCGTCAACGAGTACTCTTCGACTCTCTAGCTTTCGTTGATATTTGAACAATAGAAAGAAGCAGAGATGTTTTGCAGAAGGTAGTGACTCATAGTTGTCGAGAGGATTTGACGTCACACTACGCCAGACTTAGTAACATTTAGTAGGAACAGTAGGTATCAGTCTTAAACCAACGAATGTTATTTGGTATACTGGTAAGACGACTGGAAGAACAGCGGAACCGGAATAGCCGTAATAACTGACAAAGATTTACGTGCAATGTGTTTTGCCCCCATTAGCAGTTGTGTATAGAGAGAGTGGTAGCTAAGACACGCCGCTCCATATACAGGGTGGTCAGGAACAGCCTGAAACGCTTGTAAGGGTATTGCATTGTAGATTGTGCTGAGCAATACGAGTTAATGGTAAGAAAAAAAAAATCTGTACATTGCACCGTTTCTGATTTAATTACCACTGGAGTTAGGCAACCAGTTCGTCGCGCGCGCAAATTCAGGCACATGCAAGAGATGGTGTCGCCATGTGTGTTCTTCGTTTGCTTTCCCAAAACCAAACAAGAGAGCGATACAAATATTGGATGCAGGACAGTAATAAGGATCGAAACCGAGCAAAAGGCTGAGCTTCTCGTGCGCTATCACCTACTTTACGAGAACAACTGACACTAATTGCATCTGATGGGCCGCTTCAATTTGCACGCGCAAGTGCCTGAATGGCTAACTTCAATGCTAATTAACTCGGAAACGGCGCACTGTATTTTTTCTTAACAATTATTTCTCAGCACAATCTACCCTGCAAATCCCTTATAAGCTTTTCGGGCTGTTTCTGACTACTTTGTATATGCAGAACAAGTAAATACACGGAAATGCGGTCAACGCTACATTATAGCGGTTGATGTGAGAATATGCTGACGAACGCAACTAATTTGTAACTTTTATAGCTGGTGAATTATGACAATGACTTTTATTCCTTAAATTGGAATTCCATGCTTCTACACTGGAAAGAGCTTTCGAATAGCATTCCAGCGACATTTCGTGTGTGGTATGTAATCAAACAGTAACGAGCTACCAGCGCCGCAAACAACTATCCCGTCATCATCAGAGGAGGACCCACGTACGTCTGCTCTACTGTACCAGGTACAAGCAAACACACAACTTACGAACGGTTCGCATGTTTACCGATGCGCTCGAAACCCGCCAATGTGTGCTACACCGTCATAGGGAATGGACGACTTGCTTGTGAAACCATTCAGATTTTCGGAATGTATAGAGCAGTCAAAAAAATTGACTTGGTTTTCCTTTATGGCAGCCGGCCGGTATGACCGAGCGGTTCTAGGCGGTACAATCTGGAACCGCGCGACCGCTACGGTCGCAGATTCGAATCCTGCCGCGGGCATGGATGTGTATGATGTCCTTAGGTTAGGTAGGTTTAAGTCTTTCTAAGTTCTAGGGGACTGATGACCTCAGAAGTTAAGTCCCATACTGCTCAGAACCATTTGAACTATTTGAACCTTTATGGCAAATGTCACCAAACGCGTGAAGCGTGTATAGAATAAAATACACCAACCAAAAAGAAAAGCAACTGATGAAAGTAATACACTAACATTTTAAGAGGGTTAACGCATAGTCCCCATGTCACTTGCAAGCAGCTTGAACCTACGAATGGGATCAGTCAAAGAAGTGTTCCGCGAATTATGTACTCCAACGCGTTTAATCGTTTTCACATTTCGCACCATCAACAGTTTAGTGGTAATGACTTTCAAAACTGGTTACAATGCTCCGAATGATGTCTACAGAAATAGCAAAGTGATGCTGCGCTTTTATGTAAGAATGAAGCATCATTTCCAAACCAAGGGCAAATCATTCTTCAGAATGCGCACTATAAGTCAGCTGTAAATCGGCACTGGCTAACAGAAGCGGATAAATAACGACTTTGGTCTGTTAATATATAGTGCGTAGTTTTCAACAATCGCATGATTGCGTTCTGTTGTACTGACTGGATTCTAAACAACCACAAGTATCTACAGTTCCTAACAGAGATACTGCAGCAGTTATTAGTAAATATCCCAATGGACGTACGGTAATCCATGTGGTACCAATATGGCGCAAGCCCCACCCGTTCCACATAGCCGCGCGGGGTAGCCGAGGGGTCCGAGCGACTTCCCCCGTCGGAGGTTGGAGTCCTCCCTCGAGCATGGGTGTGTGTGTTGTCCTCAACGTAAGTTAGTTTAAAGTTAGATTAAGTAGTGTGTAAGCTTAGGGACCGATGACCTCAGCAACTTGGTCCCATAAGACCTTACCACAAATTTCGAAATTTTCCACTCCACACAGACAATTAAGAGCATTTGGAGATCACTGAAGGGGTCACTGGGGAAACACAGACTATGCTTGTATGACCACCAAAGTCAGCATCTCTAGATACTTTATCTGTGGAGAAAATTATACCAGAGATTTACAGTTAAACACGGACAAGGCGTGAAGACAAATTCCGTGCCGCACAAGCCACACAACATTTGTGCGTTATTGTCTCTCTGGAACAGCTTCACAACATGTATGAACCCTTATGGTCAGCAATATGAGGAACTGATATGACACTCTTAATAATCGGACGTAAAACGTGTCTGAGCAACGTGCTTCCATTTCATACACTTCGACAGACATTTCTGGAACCTCATCTCCTGACTGTGTTTAGTGGCGTGGTTATCTTGTTACTGTTTGACGTCAAGGCGTTCTAGGCGGTACAATCTGGAACCGCACGACCGCTACGGTCGCAGATTCGAATCCTGCCGCGGGCATGGATGTGTGTGATGTCCTTAGGTTTCGTTCCAGTGTCACAGAAAAAGTATATAGCCCACTTAAAAAATATACAAATAAAAGTCGGTGTGATTATTCGGCAGATAATTAGTCGCGTTGTCCGCCACAACTCAGCGAAAACCACATCTCGATATATTTACTTATTCTGGATGTATCAGGGTGGCCTGTCAAGCTGGAGCACGGTGTTTAGCCCTTAGTCTACCAGCGACACGTATGCGTCCCACGACAGGTTATCAGAGAACCAACTGGAATTTGTTCTTGTAATTGCTGTGTATCAGCGTCCCACTGGTAAAGGGAAGCCTACCAATGGTTAGCAGAATTATAATGATTACAGTTTGCAGCAGGTTGAGTCTCCTCAAGTTTCATCTCAACCCTCGTCACCTTATTGTCACATCGAATTAAATCGCACCTGGAGACAGGCAACCAAATTACTTTCGCCCCTTCCTGGACACATCATGTCAACGAATTGCACCCACGAATTGACGTTTGCCACATCACAAACGAAGCCCAAAATGGGCACCTATAGTGTGAGTTGCAAATTGTCCCAGTATGTCTTTTCGCAGTCTTCTTCTCAAACTCTGGACATACTCATTGATAATCTTGTATGTCATAACCCCAGCCCCCTTGGAAAACGAAACAGCGGGAAAGTTAAGACAGTAATTAAAATAACCATACATTGATGCTCTTGAAATAAATGTTCAAATGTGTGTGAAATCTTATGGGACTTGACTGCTAAGGTCATCAGTCCCTAAGCTTACACACTACTTAACCTAAATTATCCTAAGGACAAACACACACACCCATGCCCGAGGGAGGACTCGATCCTCCGCCGGGACCAGCCCGACAGTCCATGACTGCAGCGCCTTAGACCGTCTTGAAATAAAATTGGTAGTCACAGGGATAGAGGCTAACTAAGCTGTCTGGTGCGGCAGTCAACTACTTGCCAGTCTACAGTGTGTGTGTGTGTGAGGGGAGGGGGGGGGGGGGAGGTGTTATTATTCAGCGTCAAATGCGGGCACTTATCTGTAAGACCCGACCGTATGTAGTCTGATGAACCTTTTGGTCTAGTTACTGTTAAACAACTTTAGAAAAAAGGTAGGGAAGATTTAAAGTTAAACTCCCTGACAAAATTACAGCTACATTAATGAATGACAGCTCTCTTTAAAGTAGGATACATACAAGATTATGCCTATAACTAAGAGAAAGGAAACTTTCCAAAATTAGCGGTGAATATCTGGAGCACTTTATATCTTACAATTAGCAACCGATTATACTAAGAAGCGATATGAAATGAGGTGACCACGTAAAATGAGAACTGGGGAGGTTTATGGGAGACAGATTTGTTGGACGAGTTCTGGGAAAATGAAACGTATCTGCAAACGAAATCGGATAAAGGCTGCTAGTGCAACCAATTCTAGAGTAATGTTCCAGCAAAGTCCTTACCAAGTAGGCACGATAACAGACGTGACAACAGACATGGGAATCTTTGAAAGAAACTAGACATAGTCATCACGAAAATTTCTTGCGGTAAAATTCGATAATCCCTATTTTAAGGGGACAGTTTGATCACTATGTTGCCTCGCGTAGGACTCATCGGAACAAGATAAGAAATATTATTGCGTGCAGATAGTCCTTTTTCCCTAGCTCAATATGGGAATGTATTAGGAAACACAGGGCTGCCCTCCACAATGCGCTGTACAGTGACTTACCGAGTATTGTACACGGTGGCAGCCAGTCAAGAAATATATTAGGGAATTGGTTTAAAAAAACTATTTCAAAGGCCCAGTGAAATCTTTACAAGTTTTCTCCCAGAGTATCTTACGCTGTACCTACGTGACACAAGTCGCCTGTCTTGCAAAACCGAGGCAGTTCTGTCCAGTTAAAGCTGCTGGCAAGAGACGCCCTGAGACCTCTGCTGAAACTGCTAGCGAATTCACGCCACTGGTTTTAGCCAATAACGTAAATGGGATACAGGTCACGTGTGTGGACGCTGGAGTGTTTTGCGGTGCGGAACAGAGTTGCCTCCCTCTCTCTCGTAATCCAGACCTCAAGCAGAACAGACTTCTTTTCGGAAGGCAGAGTATCGGGCTCCGTTTTTCACGACCGGCCACCAACGTAAGTTAACATGAACCGTTTCCCCTTCCGCTGCCCATTTCAATTAATTGTTCGACCTCCTAAACTGGCCTAAAACTAGGCGCGCCCCTTGTATGCCATACACTGAAATATATTCTCTTTATTGTACCTAATTTTCTGTTCTGTCATTTAACGGCAGCCCTTGGATGCCCACTCTCAAATTCTGACCGCTCGACCTCCTGCATACTGTCGGCACGATGAGTATGTAACAACCTTCTCCCCCCTTCCCTGACCATATACTTTAACTTTGGTGACCAGAAGTGGGATCACATACTTAGTCCAGACACATTAGTGTGACCAACGCCTATGTTCAACTTCAGTATGCAATAACCACTCAGAGACGGCACGTGGCATCACTAACAATGGAGGGTACAAAGTGTGTCGGGAGGACGTGGGAAAGAGTGCAGTCGTTGTCATAACGTGGACGAGGAACGACTTATGTGGCTTCCAGAAGGGCAAGACAACTGGCTTTCGGGTCAAAGATGGAAGCATTTCCGAAACGGCTAAGTTTGCAAAATGTTCCCGTGGCGCTGTGGTTAAAGTATACCGTGCATGACAAGGTGGCACTATCCGAAATCGGCGCCGAGGCAACTGCAGTGCACCTAGGCCATAGACGATGGATTTGAAAGACGGCTGTAGAGATGTGTACTGGCGAATAGATGGGCAACTGTTGACGACATGAGCGCCCTAGCGAACCAATGCGTTACCAACAGCGTCTCCTCAGCGATCGTGCATCCAACGTTGTTGAGTATGAGACACCGCAGCGGGCGCCCAGTTCATGCATCCATGGTGACTGTTGTCATCTGCGACGAAGGCTGGAACGCCAATACCGCAACTAGACGTCCACTGAGTGATGACGCGTGTTTTTTTCAGAAGAATCGCGTTTTATGCGCCTTTGGTGTGTATGGCTGTGCAAACAATAGTTGTAAGGGTGCCGGCAGGAGGAGCGAGCGTTATGGTCTGGGGAATGTCTTCGTGGCAATCACTGGGTGATTTCGCCATTCTGGAAGACATAAGAATCAACTCAGGTAAGCAAATATCCCCGGGTACCATGCCCATCCCGACATGCAGTTTTTTTCCCTCGACACGATGGCATCTACCAGCACGACAACGCAACTTATCACGCAGCTCTTAGTGTACATGCGTGGTTCGAAGCTCGGGTTTGCCGTATTCCCCTACCCACCAAACACCCCAGACTGCAACACAACCGAGAATCTGTGGAAAAACCAGGCCACCGATCCTCAACCGATAAACCTACCGCACTTGGCCGCGGCACTGGGGTCGGCATGGCTCCACACATCTGTTGGTACCTTCCAGAACTTCACTGACGCCCTTCCTGCATGTCTGGCAGCAGTTCACGCAACATACGGTTATTCAGGATTCTCAGAGGTGCTCACATTAATGTGATGGACAATACACGTACACGTAGAGATCTGCTTAGGGTGGGCGGCTTATTGACTGCTTATCTCTAGACCGTGTCCCCTGGCTACAAACCAACAGCGGTTTCGCACGGTAGGTGTTGTGGCTTTTTATCCACAAGATTAACGACGAAGACGTTGAAGTTTCTTGCTTGTGAGGAATACGATTAGGTCTGTGATCTGATCAGTTTCTTGGTTGCATTAGCCTTTCAAACAATTCATTTTTTTGGTTAAAACTCGTGGTTTTGTAAGTACGCTATTTACAATGCCTGCACGAGCTCTGCAGGACATTTCACTTTTTCTGACCAGCAGTGCACATCCGTCGGGATTTATGCGAGTACAAAGGAACCGCTTGAGGCTTCAGAATTTCGAGCAGCAGGCAGAAGCGGCCTCCTCCGGGAAACGGTAAAGAGCTTACGGAGGGCCCCCAGGGGAAGGGTGCGCCAGCGGCGGCGTATCTGTGTCGATCTGGCGATGGTCCATAACTCGGGCGCCGGCGGCCCCTGGAGGCTGGCCGCGGCGCGGTGACAGCCCGCGACAGCGCGGACCGCCGGCCAAATCACGTTACGGCGCGCCCGCCTTACAGATTCATGGCGCCGCGCGCTACCCTCGGACATGGCCAATTCCTGCCTCGTCCCCTGTGCGTCCGTGCACGCTGTCGCTCGTTCGCAGAAATTTACCTCCCTCTTCCTGCACCGGAAACGGTGACTTGGGAGAGTCCGAATAACCGAAACTCTCGCCCCCTCATATATTCGTACGAGTCCCGAATGATTTCATCACTCATCGATACAATTGCGCTCTAACCGGAATGGTGACGAATGAGGGAGTGCAAGCACGATTGTACTTGAGGGTGCTACGCGATTGTTTTCTGACGTACACGCTGCACGCATCTTCGATGGTATCACCAATTTTACCATCTTCATATTCCGTTGGTGGCCACTAGTCTGATGTTAGATTTCAAGATGAGATACATCTGACACATTCAAATGTCAGTGTATCCAATAACGACGGGAGTATATCCCTGAATGCCACCAAGGAAGCAGCTTGCCCTCTTTTCAGGTGATATACTGCGAACTATGCATGAAAAGACAACGAGAAGATTCCACATTTCTAGACTTCCGAAAAGTATTTGACACGCTACCCCACTGTAGACTGTTAACGGAGGTACAAGCATACAGAACAGATTGCCAGTATGTTGTCCTCGGCCGTGAATGTCTCAAGGAAGTGACAGGACCGCAATTATTTTCCATACATATAACAGATTTGAAGGATAGGATGGGCAGCAATTTGCAGCTATTTGCTGATGACGCTGTGGTGCACAAGAAGGTGTCGAAATTTGAAGGAGGATACAAGATCACTTTGAAAAAATTTCTAGTTGGTATTAACCGTAGCAGCTAACTCTAAATTTGGGAAAATATAAGTTGACGCTGATGAGTAGGAGAAACAAGCCCGTAATGTTCGGATGCAGCATTAGTAGTGTCCTGCTTAGATACAGCATTAGTTGTGTCCGGTTTAACACAGTCACGTCGTTTAAATATCTGGGTGTAACGCTGCAAAGCGATATGAAATGGAACGAGCATGTAAGGACTGTGGTAGGGAAGGCGAATGGTCGACTTCGGTTAGCTGGGAGAATTTTGGGAAAGTTTGGTTCATCTCTGAGGGAAACCGCATATAGAATGCTGGTACGACCTATTCTTAAGTACTGCTCAAGTGTTTGGTATTAAAGGAAGACATCGAAGAAATTCATAGCAGGGCTGCTAGATTTGTAACAGGTACGTTCGAGCAACATGCTCGTGTTATCGAGATGCTTCGGGAGCTCAAATGGCAATACCCGAAGGGAAGCCGACGCTCTTTTGGAGAATACCACTGAGAAAATTTGGAGAACCGGCATTTGAAGCTGACTGCAGAACGATTATAATGCGCCAACGTATATTTCGAGTAAGGACCACGAAGTTTAGATACGAGATATTAGGGCTCATATGGAGGCATACATACAGTCGTTTTTTACTTGCATGTTTGCGAGGTAAGAGAAAAGGAAGTGAATAGCAGTGATACAGGGTACTCTCCGCCACGTAACGTACAGTGGCTTTCCGAGCATCTGTGTAGATGCAGATGTACTTCTGTGTCGACTGGTATTACAGACCAGTACGGGCGTTGCTTCACAGTTCAAACGGATCCCCCAAATAGCACAGGTAATAAACAGACGGGGTTGTTAAGGTCAGCTATCGACAACCCTGTTACTGCAAATGGTCAGCAGCTGAGTAGGGCAAAACGAGGGATAGAATCGTCAGCGACTTCAAGAAATTACTCGACATTCATCTCAATTAACGAGGAACTTCGCGGAAAACGTACGTCAGAACGACCGGACTGTGAATACTGCCCCCTTCTGAATAGTGGTCCGATGTGTTCCCTTTGGTATTACTATGCCTGGGGCAGCCAACGATAGCCAGGATAAGAAAATGAAATTATGAAAGTAATGATGTTTTCGTATATTTTGATGGTGTGGGGAAATAATGAAGGAGAGGCACATGATAGGTTAAATACGAGTATACGGGTGGAACTGGTGGGAAAGTATGGACTGAAATTTAACTCGAAGAACTGTGAAGTACTGGTGACAACTTGAAGTACGAGGAAGTGTAGCAAGATATAAATACGAGAGGACTTAAAAAAGTAATAATCTGTATCAGGTTGAGCACCACAACTGACAATGTTAACGATTAATAAAAACCACCTCTGCTGTATTATTCCGCATTTATAGTGTTACGATCGGTTTCGTTCGTTGAACATTGGAAACCTGAAGACATCAACAAACGAAACCGGTCGCAAAACAACAAATGTATAATAATACAGTTGATGAGGTTTTTATTAATCATTCAAAAAGTAAATTACACATTATCACAGCAGGCCAAGTAACTTTTGTTGAATGCTGCACTACACTTCGAAGTGACACAGATATCTGACACTACTTTTCAACACAATCAAGAAGTCTCTGTAAACAGAGGTCCGAACATTCTCCAATCATTCAATTCCCAGACGATGCAAAAAAAAAGGTTCAAATGGCTCTGAGCACTATGGGACTTAACATCTATGGTCATCAGTCCCCTAGAACTTAGAACTACTTAAACCTAACTAACCTAAGGACATCACACAACACCCAGCCATCACGAAGCAGAGAAAAATCCCTGACCGCGCCGGGAATCGAACCCGGGACCCCGGGCGTGGGAAGCGAGAACGCTACCGCACGACCACGAGCTGCGGGCTCGACGACGCATATTTGATCATTGGTCACGGAACCATTCGAAAACCGCTGCTGAACGTACACACGGTTAAAAAATCTCAGACTGCTGCGAATCAGTTCCTCGATCGCCTGGACATAAGCGTCTGTGGTCGATGTTGATGTGTTCAGCAGCACCCAAATCTGTACGGCCTTGGTCAAATCGTTGGCACAATTTCACTATGGCTGGAAGAAACATTGCATTTGCTTCATATATTGCCAGAATATGACTATGAATCTGTGTGTAGTTTAGACATTTTGCCTACAGGAACCTTACAACTATCCGGCGTCCTTCACTTTGGAGTATGTTTCCAGGTGAAAGTAATTTCACTCGCAACTGTGATTCGCCTCTCAGTCCTACAACAGCAGAACGATTCCCGCAGGAAATCCAGAACATTTATACTCATCTGACAACACGCCACACTCGCTTCGCAATAGTATGTAAAATGTTAAGCCGGATCGCATAGTTGGCTTAGAGGCACAGAAGAGCAGGTTCACTTACGTAATTGGAAAGGTTTTTCCTATCCTTTGTGCACATTGGCACCTTCCATGGAGAAGTGTGAGAGTTGTGCGTTAAGTGTATCCGGAAACTGTAGGTGCCTGTAATGGGTGTGTGTAGTGAACTGTCATATTTTGTGTTGGCTGGTGATGAGAAATGAGAGAGTGTGAAACCCAGTATTTTATTTCATTCATTGACATTCATTAATTGCCACGACAGATTTTACCACTCCATTCAATGAAACACGCCACTCCCACTGTTCTAGTAGGATAACTATCTCGTTTTCAGTAATTCGCAGCTCGCCTCGCAGGAATTCCATTACGCACGAACTTCCTGTTACTCAGATTCTGAAGTTTCGCTGTCTGAGTGTTTGCCGACACGCCAAATATGTTAGCGCAGAAGCTTCTTGCACTCCGCAGAAACTTAAGTTTCCCGAACCGAACCCAGAAAAGACTTCATAGTGAAGTGACGACAGCGTTTATTAAATTTCTGTTAGCAATTGCACCCACGCTTCAAAGTTTGTCTCAGTCAGGCCGCAGCAAATTCGCCCGAATGTGAGCTGAAGTGGGCAGTTTGCATACAGTAATATTCTTAATTCGATCGTAGGTCTAACAAGTCGCAAACGCAACTGGATTGATCTTAAAATGAGGAAGATTCCTTGTTGATGCACAGAGATCCTGAAGTTTACAAATTCATGAGTATTCGCTGTAGAACGTTTTACCCCCTACAGAAAATGTTCTTAAGAGTAAGGAATAGTTTGCGCATAGGCTACTGACACAGCGCACGAGTAGTTAATTTATCTCATTTTCACCTCATCTTAGAACAAACACCTGAGTGGTGGTCACATATTTTGGGGTGTCCATAAAAATCCCAGCTTCGCACGTTTATTACTGTGCTAATGGAATCTTGTATGCCAATTCCGGGCATGGCGCACTCAATAATTATCAGTACGAGTTTACAGGCTCTCAGGCAAAGCGAACGATCCTGCCAAGGTGGTAAATAGGGTGTCGGTGCGGAGACTGATATCTTTAAGATTTATTTTCTCATGTAAGTGACGTGTAAAAGAATATATCATTACACTCTATAATACCTGCACAATGGCGTTATATATAAAGAGAATAGGTTAAACGCATATGGGGTGTTCAGAAAGAAAAGGAAACGTTATAGAATCGGAGAAAAAGTACAATGCAACCGTTACGGAAGAATTTATTCCTCATGTTCTCTTCAGAAAAGCAGAATATATCGTTTTGTTTCTATTTTGTTATTGACATCTTCAAGATTTAGTCTCCTCTTCACAAAAATTAGGTTAGTAGCATCGTTATGTGAAAGAAATCGAAACTGGCGTTCTTTACGCGACATCAAAGACCTATTCCTCACTATTCGGCTCCCCATTAATACACTCTTCAATTGTACCTTGGGTAACAGAAGAAATATTGAATTTCATTGATGAAAGGAGAAAATATAAAAATGCAATAAATGAAGTAGGCAAAAAGGAATACAAACGTCTTAAAAATGAGATCGACAGGAAATGCAAAATGGCTAAGCAGGGATGGCTAGAGGACAAATGTAAGAATGTAGAGGCTTATCTCACTATGGGTAAGATAGATACTGCCTACAGGAAAATTAAAGAGACCTTTGGAGATAAGAGAACCACTTGTATGAACGTCAAGAGCTCAGATGGAAACCCAGTTCTAAGCAAAGAAGGGAAAGCTGAAAGGTGGAAGGAGTATATAGAGGGACTATACAAGGGCGATGTACTTCAGGACAATATTATGGAAATGGAAGAGGATGTAGATGAAGATGAAATGGGAGATACGATACTGCGTGAAGAGTTTGACAGAGCACTGAAAGACCTGAGTCGATACAAGGCCCCCGGAGTAGGCAACATTCCATTGGAACTACTGACGGCCTTGGGAGAGCCAGTCCTGACAAAACTCTACCATCTGGTGAGCAAGATGTATGTGACAGGCGAAATTCCCTCAGACTTCAATAAGAATATAATAATTCCAACCCCAAAGAAAGCAGGTGTTGACAGATGTGAAAATTACCGAACAATCAGTTTAATAAGCCACAGCTGCAAAATACTAACACGAGTTCTTTACAGACGAATGGAAAAACTAGTAGAAGCCGACCTCGGGAAAGATCAGTTTGGATTCCGTAGAAATACTGGAACACGTGAGGCAATACTGGCCCTACGACGTATCTTAGAAGAAAGACTAAGGAAAGGCAAACCTACGTTTCTAGCATTTGTAGACATAGAGAAAGCTTTTGATAATGTTGACTGGAATACTCTCTTTCAAATTCTGAAGGTGGCAGGGGTAAAATACAGGGAGCGAAAGGCTATTTACAATTTGTACAGAAACCAGATGGCAGTTATAAGAGTCGTGGGACATGCAAGGGAAGCAGTGGTTGGGAAGGGAGTAAGACAGGGTTGTAGCCTCTCCCCGATGTTATTCAATCTGTATATTGAGCAAGCAGTAAAGGAAACAAAATAAAAATTCGGAGTAGGTATTAAAATCCATGGAGAAGAAATAAAAACTTTGAGGTTCGCTGACGACATTGTAATACTGTCAGAGACAGCAAAGGACTTGGAAAAGCAGTTGAACGGAATGGACAGTGTCTTGAGAGGAGTGTATAAGATGAACATCAACAAAAGCAAAACGAGGATAATGGAATGTAGTAGAATTAAGTCGGGTAACGCTGAGGGAATTAGATTAGGAAATGAGACACTTAAAGTAGTAAAGGAGTTTTGCTATTTGGGGAGCAAAATAACTGATGATGGTCGAAGTAGAGAGGATATAAAATGTAGACTGGCTATGGCAAGGAAAGCGTTTCTGAAGAAGAGAAATTTGTTAACATCGAGTATAGATTTAAGTGTCAGGAAGTCTTTTCTGAAAGTATTTGTATGGAGTGTAGCCATGCATGGAAGTGAAACATGGACGATAAATAGTTTGGACAAGAAGAGAATAGAAGCTTTCGAAATGTGGTGCTACAGAAGAATGCTGAACATTAGATGGATAGATCACTTAACTAATGAGGAAGTATTGAATAGGATTGGGGGAAAGAGAAGTTTGTGGCACAACTTGACCAGAAAAAGGGATCGGTTGGTAGGACATGTTCTGAGGCATCAAGGGATCACCAATTTAGTATTGGAGGGCAGCGTGGAGGGTAAAAATCGTAGAGGGAGACCAAGAGATGAATACACCAAGCAGATTCAGAAGGATGTAAGTTGCACTAGGTACTGGGAGATGAAGAAGCTTGCACAGGATAAAGTAGCATGGAGAGCTGCATCAAACCAGTCTCAGGACTGAAGACCACAACAACAACAACAAATTTTTTTCGAACTGTGGTGCTACAGAATAATGCTACAGACACGACTGCGTAACTAACGACGAGGTACTGAATAGAATTTGTGGCACAGCTTGACTAAAAGAAGGAATCGGTTGTTGGGACATATTCTGAAACAACAAGGAAGAATGTGTGTGTGTTTGGGGGGGGAGGGGGGTTGTAGAGGGAGACGAAGGTTGGAGTACAGTAAATAGGTTGAAAAGGATATAGGTTGCAGGCGTTATTCGCAGATATAGAGCTTTGCATAGGATAGGGTAACGTGGAGAGCTGCATCAAACCAGTCTTAGGTTTGAAGACGACAACAACAACATTTAAAGAATCACTGCATGAGATTCTTAGTAGATCTATGAACATCTAGTGCAAATTCTGCATAGCTAATAGCGTTTATGCAACTATTTATAAATTATTCGATTCAGAAAGAGACTCCAGCGGTAGGAGCTCGTTACTGAGCAACTTCCACAGTACTACCTCAGATGCGTAATGCAATGGTAGAATGAGTATAAGACCTGCTCGTGGCTCTTGAGTGTCATATAAATTCATAGCACATAGACTAGCATGAACGTTTAGGAAAGTTTGCACATATGCTTCGGTAAATAACCGACGAGATGTTTCGGCAGTGTTATGCGCATCTCCGTTACAATACACGGATAGGCCCAGATTCTCTAAAACCATAGCGGAATGTTACCCTTCAAAAAGTTGCGTATTCCAGATGCGCAACACTATTTTTAAGCAATAAAAAAGAAGTTCTGAACTATCTCTTTACGCTTGTCGTCTATACAAATGCTATACGTATTCCTGCAAACACTACACGCTCGTCTGTACTCATTTCTTTAACTTTCCCACGGTTTTATCGGTTTCAATGTGCTCAACATCCTCAACATCTTCACGGCATTTTTCGAAAGGCTTACAACACTCGCAGACTCTTGTTTTATTCACGAAAGATCTACCAAAAGCAGATTTTACATTTATAAGACTTTGCTACACTTTGTTCCGTTCTTATAGCTAAATTTAATACAATTTATCTCGTTCGTTTTATACACACTAAGTAATCGTCGATACTACCAAAACACAAGTAAAGTTCACGACAGACTAAATATCTCACACGGCTAACACTATTTTCAGAAATGTTTACCAACACAAAAACAACAAAATTGGCGCTATTCGGTCTAACACGATACGCAAAATTATGAAATCCTCGTTAACATCTAAGCACATCTGGTATATTGCTACAATGTCCCTGTATGCAATAATTACTAACATCAAATCGGACACTGTAATTTAACCAAACCACTTCGAAATTTAACCAAAAATTCTGTATTGGTCGGACAATACAGCAACAAAGGTTCAGGAGGAAACAAGAAGGAAACACACACACACACACACACACACACACACACACACACACACACACACACACAGAGAGAGAGAGAGAGAGAGAGAGAGAGAGAGAGAGAGAGAGAGAGAGAAAGAGAGAGAGAGAGAGAGAAAAAGAGAGAGAGAGAGAGAGAGAGAGAGAGAGAGAGAGAGAGAGAGAGAGAGCGATGAAATTACATAGATAGTGTGATAAAAAAGAAAATTAATGTTTATGGAAACTGTTTCTGAACTGAATCCAGTATTAAGAACTTCTGAAATCGATTTCGCTGACTGCTGAAAGAAGATTTTTAATTCATCTCAACAGACTATGAGTGGGTATTTCTGTTCCACTGTACTGAGGAAGCTTCAGTTATTCAGTGCTGGTGATGATCACGAAACAAAAACAAATAACAATGGTGCACAGTAATTTTAAAATGCTTTTACCATTGTCCACACTCTGAAATATAAAGTCATCGTTTATTTCCCGAAACAAATTGACAGATTGATTCACCTGAGGAGAAACATGAGAGACAAAAATGTTACAAGAAGGAACAGGGAGAAGATGAAATGGAAAGAAAGATTTGGCCCATTCTAATAAATAAGGGTTGAAGGATTTTACAGTCGTCAGTTACCAAAACTGTTTCTGAAAATTCAACAGGAGAACGATGCGGTACAAATTCCCGGTAAACATTATGGTAGACAACATTGAAACTTTACCCCTAGTGGCAGTACTTTCTTATCTTTAACTCATTTGGAAACAAAATCAATCAGCAGGAGTTCCCAACTGCAGAATGCAGCAAACAAGCCGAGACACTACAAGTTCAATCGGACAAAGACAAGCCACAGTGCGCTTCACAAATTCTTTAATTTTACAGTACGTTTCAGTATCGTCAACATATTAGAGGTCGCAAATAAAATCGCAGCGTGTCTGCTGCAAGTACACCTTTTACACAAGTACATCTTTCAGGTGAATCTAAAGCGCGAAGTGGGACTAATTGGAATAATCACTTCATATGCCTCCTACTTTTACAGAAAGTGTGCTTTTACCATAAGCTCTGAAACTAGAAGCTTTGATGAACATATGGTCTTTACACTTTCAGGAGGACGAGGGGGAGGTAGAGGGAGAAAGGGGAGGGAGAGAAGGGAGTGAGAGGGGGGAGGGAAGGGGTAGTGAGGGGAGATGATCGAGACAGAGAGAGAAAGGGGAGGGAGGGGGGCAAGTGCTCTAAGCAGTATGCTAATCACAGACATTGCCATATTACCCCGCGCGCAGGTGTTCTTGACAGCTTCCTAGAGTCTTTGGTCTATTCTCGCTCGTACTAATTTAAAAGTTGGTGGAAGTTTCCCAATCTGAAAAGAAGCGTACTTGGTGAAGGCGTCGGTTCAGGAACTGGCATGAAAACTTCTCGATTTCCTTGTCTCGGTATACTGGGTTGGGAATGGCACGAATGCTTGGGCAGGATTTCACAAAATTCTGACTCCAAGTTACGAAGGAGAAGCTATAAAAAGTGATAATGTGATGTAACTGTGATCACAGTGCCATTACTGAGATAAGTGCAAGTAATGACATGCGCTGGCCCTTGCTGTTAGTACTGACACTCAGCAACATAACCAACACAGTTGCGAGTGATACAAAACAGCTACTTATTATTCAGGTGAAGGTGCAGCACAGACATCATCAGTTTTCATCATTACTACTGAGAAGGTAGTGCTGTACGCTTCTCCGGTATTTACTGCCACTTTCACGAGAAAGACTTGTGGCGAGAGCAGCGGAACAAATTTACTGTTACGACACCAGATCATATTAGCTATGGCAGAAACGTCCTCTTTTATGAAAACAAAATGTACTAGGAACTGACTGAGCGAGAATGTGAAACCCGAAGGAAAGTAAAGGCAGTTGGAAAAAAACAGCCTGTACTTTTTTTTTCAAAAAAAAAATCCTGCCAATATTGAAAAGTCATCTTAAGTTATTTTACAGGGTACTTATTTTTGATCTGCTTAAATACTGAAGACGCTAAGGTGTTACTAAGTGAAACTATGTACAACTGTAACAGCATTAGAAGATCTTGTAAACAGAAGTATTATGATGTGGCATTTACTTTGGTTGGAAGTGAAATTTTCCATAAAAAATAGCGGATAATGTGCTAAACGTGAAGACGAAAATGTCAGTAGAGTAATGCAATTTCGAAATGGCTCTGAGCACATGGGACTTAACATCTATGATCATCAGTACCCTAGAACTTAGAACTACTTAAACCTAACTAACCTGAGGACATCGCACAACACCCAGTCATCAGGAGGCAGAGAAAATCCCTGACCCCGCCGGGAATCGAACCCGGGAACTCGGGCGCTGGACGCGAGAACGCTACCACACGAGTTTAATTTCGCCACTCTTCTCATGAAAACATGAGATAGTGGGAAAGGAAAAGGCGTTGGTTTAGCATTCGTCGCTTTCATGTGTAGCGTGTCCCTTGACAGTTTTTAGAAAAACTTTCAGTTCAAACCATTGCAAGAGTCACATAACGATACTCATGTTTTCGCGGGCTATCGAATGCCTTAAAGAGTCATAGCTGCCTTTCCGTACCACAGTAGCTTCAACACCAAGGCAGTTGAATTATACACTAGTACTGACCAAACAGCAAAATACTATAATCTTTCACAGTTCTCAAACTTTTAATAAGTAAACGAGGTAAACAGCTTACGTTTTTCTCGTTGAACACAATAGCACAAAATTAGGAGTAAGCCCCACATCAGTTCGCTTCTCCATACATTTTCAGTGCCACATCAAATTATTAAAGCGCACCTAATCGAAATCGTAAAATGGAGAAATACGCAAACGGGAAAGATAACAGACATCAGTATTGTAGGTAATCGTCTTCTTAAGTTTGGAAGATGTCAGATGAGCACCGAAAACCACCGTTTATCAAACACACCGAAAAACTTAAGTTGTCACAACTTTAACATATTCCCAATCACCGCACACCAGTAACAAATGTTCATTGCTGTATCAAGGAAAGATGACGCAAAATGAAAACAGTATTGGAAATATTTTTGTTCCCCAAAATTTTAGCACTGGTAGGAGACAGGGTAAACGACAAATACAACTCCACCGGCGTAAAGGTTGAAAACAAACCTACGGTACAGCGGATACGATGAACAGAGAGATAAATGCCGATAGTAGTTCTCCAGTTTGAAATAGCAATTTGTCAGTCAGCTGAATGCGAAGGGGTGTAGCGAAGACCGGAAACACAGAGGTGCGCCTCGTACAAAATTTCTAAATGCATGTGCCGGAAATCGTGTAAACAAAAGCTGCTGGCGACCGTTCTGTCCTATGCTCGCCGTCCGGCAGCTGACAAAAACGAAAACGCAGGGGGCAACCGACCGAAACCAGGACGCAAACAGCCAGAAAGCTACGGACCAACTTCGGCGCGCGAAACAATACGCACCACTGCCGTCACTGGAGAAATAGCAGAGATCTTCGACGGAAGAGAGCTGTTCACATCACACACCAGTACCCCGTGCTACGTTGTGACAAGTAAGTCACTTCTTCCCTCTGTTATCGTAAAGCAGTATTCTACCAGTTATACTACAGACAATTCTGCCGAGAAAGCCTCCGCAACGTAACAATAAAAATTCGTTTCTTAGTTCTTTGTAATCAGTATCAAACTGCATACCGCATACCTACTCGTTTAACTGGAGTAATATTACGATCTTGTCTGAGCACTCATTGACACTACAAAAGAGGCTGACCACGAAATGAGACAATTTCCCACCAAAACAACATATTTCCCCAAATATACTACACAATTTTAAGAAATTTCACAGAAATAAACCACCGAAAACAGTGTTGAAGTCAATTCACAATGCTGCTGCTCGGATAAAGTAATAATGTAATCTCAAACTGATCCTCACAGTGAAAACATACAGTGAAGTGGTTTGTGAGGGATGGAGCCTGGTAACACGGAAATATGACTGCCAACCTCTAGCATTCTGGACGTCAAGAAAGTCCATACAATATTTTTGTTCACATTAAGTGAGAATGCAAAGCTCCTCCTGACGAGTAATTAGAAAATAGCTGCATGAGAAATAAAAGAAAAATATACAAAATAACTTGGAGGACATTTAATGGTTACTTCCGAAACCTTTACAACCAGGATTTTAGTCGAGTGTCTGATTCTATAAATGTTAAATGTTTGTCTTAGGCGGGAAATCTTGTAGCAACGTCGTGTATCATGCGCGGCGGACCAGCTGACAGACATCGACGTCACATGAAACGCCGCTCACAAATAACCAGAGATTGCAGTTAGCGGAGGAGAACAAAGTCAGCGTGGAGGGCAAACCCACAAAGGTGCGCATGTCTCCCGTCTTCCGATTTCGCGTGCGCGTGGCTGCCACTGCATGTGTCATGAAAACTTGCTTTCGCTTCGGATGAATACAAAATTTTATTCTTCACTTAAAAAGTTTAGTACAGCTACTGTTATTGGGGAACGGCGCTAACGGATCAACATGTACCATCTACAGATATTTGCCAGCCATTTAGCATCACACATTATTACCGCTGCATACCATTCACACTACAACCAAACGAGCCTATCCGCGTACATTTGCGTGTTGCATTACCGGCGAACCGCAAGAAACCAATTTCTCTTACAATTTACACCAGAAGGCTGAAGCAATGGCCCGACTGAAAAACTCCTCTCTGTGACACATGTCCTAAATTTTAAGTGCAATGAAAATTTTCTATTAGCGTATGAGTTACATTATGACACACCGTTTTTGACACTAAAATACTGTTTGTCGCGGTCACAGCTCAATGCAAACGACAGCTCTTCCAAATCACGAAAATACGACGACGAGGTTCGTAAGCTAGTTAACTTTATCCAACACGTACTAAATATATATTAAATTTATACAGTAATCTATTAATAGTACGGTAGTATCGACATTAACGTAATAATTTTCTTCCTCTTCGCGACAAATAAAACTGAAAAATAGACGTAAATTACACGAAGAGTAGACGTTACAAAATTAGCGACGCCTGACGATGCCGTCACGTCAACCCGTCATCAGCGACACAGTTAACTTGCACGTGAGAGGTGCAATCAATACCAAGAGCAATCAATACAGGCGAATCTGAATTTATATCCGATTTATTTCGGGACCGGCAGAAGCGTGTGTAGGCGCGTTTTAAATCACATCGGCGCGTCAATTTTGCTTTCAGATTTGACAACGCAGGCACAGGAATCAAAGCGTGCAACAAGGAAACCAATAAAGTTACATGACGGCAATTCGTTGGATATCACGAGGACATTACAACACAGGCAAGATAAATGTGGTGAGACAACAACCTGGATTTATGTCACTGAAACTGAAATATACGAAAAATAATATAGCGCGGTGATTACTATCTAATTTAGTTGTTACGAGCTTGTGCAGGTATATTGCACAAATTTCATCAATAAATGGTATTACAGCAAAACTTAACACATTCGAGTAGTACAGTGTAGAATGAATGAGTAATGAAACGTGATAAAGCAAGATTGACAGCGTCAGTGAAGTGCTTATCTGACACATCAGCGATAGCTGACCATGTTTTAGGAAAAACAGCAAAAATGGTGAATATTTTATAATCACGCTTCGTACTTGTATACGTCAATATACTTGGCGAGAAACTGGTACAAGGCACAACAGACAAGAAAGAAAGACTTCTGTCAGAGACGTAAATACACACGAAGCGACCTACTGCTCACAGGTCAAGAAAGCAACTTAAGGAACTGACAGATACTGGGGAAGAGCCCAAGCAAATAGCGTGCGTCAAATGCCCTCAGAGACGAATGATTAACGATGTAACGGATCCTGCTCAAGACAGCGTAACTGCAAAACAAGTAAGCTAGCAGTAGACAAGTTGCAAGAAATGTGAGAAAAGGGAGTGTTCACTGATATCGGCATAGAAGAGGAGCCGGCAAGGCCATTCATGGGGATATCCGAGGCGTGGCGGGAGAGGCGGCGACGCAGCAGTCGCAGACGCGGCGGCGGCGTCGGCGTCGTGAGCAGCGATGCGGGTCACCTGGAGCGTGGGGCGTGGAGCGTGTGGTCGCGGCGGGCGTCGCGTCCGCGGCCGGCGCTGCTACGGTACTGTCCGGGCCGCCGCCACCGCCGCTGCCGGCCCTGCCGCCCCTCCGCCCCCGCGCGCCTGGGCCGGCGCACAGCGCGCCTTCCGGCCCACGCCCCCGCCACCGTACACACGCACACAGCTGCGCCGGCAATCAATGAGCGGCGCCCAGCCGCCCTCGCTGTGTGTACTGTGCCGCGAGGGCGGGCGCAGGTGACGCCTCCGACACTACACGTCGCCAGGCCCGCCGCGACGCCGGCGGAAGAAGGAGGGGAAAGGGGGGGGGGGGGCGGCAGACTACCGAGATCCGCAAATAGGCCACTGTCTTTGACTTCGGCTACTCAGCATCGGGAACCTGCGCACCACAAACGGCCGGAACAATAATATCCAATACAGGGTCTATTTATAGCAGCATGGGTATGCGAAGTTCAGTGTTTTGAATGGGGGCACCAGGAAGGGGACGTGATAAGCCGTGTGGATGGATAGTTTCATTCGAAGAGGTCCGTCACAATATTGGTTTACCATCTACGTTAGTAGCGACGATGTAGATTCCGAATGAGCAATGCGCGTTTCGCTTAGTCGCCTATTTTCTGACGGGCGGCGTATTGTCGTCGCGCAGCATGCATTTGGTGCAAGCGCTTTAAGTTCTGTTTCTGGACGGCAATAATTTTGTTTAGTACGTCTTCACCTTCGTGGCGATTGGGAATAAGCGAAGAAGAAGAAGAATCACATTACCACGACCTAAAGTTTGGCAACTAGCTTTAAACATTGCACTTTAAAAAAAAAAGCAACCTTCAATGGGAAGCCACGACGTTGGGACCACGGATTTACTTCAGACTTTATACAACTATAGTAGGCCATTAAAATGACATAATGTGCAAGTAGGCTGGCCGGGGTGGCCGAGCGGTTCTAGGCGCTACAGTCTGGAACCGCGCGACCGCTACGGTCGCAGGTTCGAATCCTGCCTCTTGTGTGTGATGTCCTTAGGTTACTTAGGTTTACGTAGTTCTACGTTCTAGGTGACTGATTACCACAGCATAGTGCTCAGAGCCATTTTTTTATGTAGGTAGTAAGTTGTACTACCCTGACAATTCCGAGAAGGTCGCAAGAGAAATTTTATGCGCCTGTTATGTAACTGGTGTATCTGTGCGTTGGTACCGC
This sequence comes from Schistocerca gregaria, assembly GCF_023897955.1. Classification (NCBI taxonomy): domain Eukaryota; kingdom Metazoa; phylum Arthropoda; class Insecta; order Orthoptera; family Acrididae; genus Schistocerca; species Schistocerca gregaria. Next base: position 665,032,354 of record NC_064922.1, read on the forward strand.
ACGTTAGAGTTGAGGGTGGTCAAGTGGCTGCTAGCCTTCCAGCTTCCTAAGACGAACGTGTATCACGCGACGGTTCGACTCCCGCGCAAACTTTCATTTTTGTAGTACAAGCGTAAATTCTGTGATATTCAAAAAAATTTGAAACTACACTATTCATTCTTGTTACATTAGCAACCCAAGTCAACTGCCAAATGCGGCCTGCCTGTGTGTCTGCAACTGGAAGTGTCGAGGTGCAAAATAGTTACGGTACTTTACCAGATTGCATGGGTGAGGTTCAAAAATGGTTCAAATGGCTCTGAGCACTATGGGACTTAACCTCTGAGGTCATCAGTCCCCTAGAACTTGGAACTACTCCTAACTAACTTAAGGACATCACACACATCCATGCCCGAGGCGGGATTCGAACCTGCGACCGACGCTTCGTATACGTACGTCTCACGAAGCTCGAATGCTAACCACTTTTTTTTCTTCTCTTAATTTTGTTGGATATTGTTCGTTGCGTTTCGTCTGGGTGGAAGTCACATGATATTCGTTCAAGTAGATCGTTGATTCCCTTATTCAGTTTTTTTTATTAGAGAGGGCAACCAGCTCTCTGATCGAACACGATCAGCTACCGTGCTGGCTATGCACATTACTACGTGCACCTTATGTTATTTTAATGGTCTACTTAAAGTGTACGAAGTTCGAAGTAAATCTGTGCTCCCAACGTCGTGGCCTCCCCTTGTTAGTATCGTGTAACTGTAATATCAATGAATCACTGTCGGAATCGGCACATTCGTACAAATACCTGAGTGTAAGACTTTGTAGGGATATGAAATGGAATATTAACAAAGGCTCAGTCGTGGGTAAAGCAGGTGCTAGACTTCGGATTATTTGTAGAACACTGGGGAAGTGCAACTCGTATACTAAGGAGATCGCTTACAAATCACTCGTGCGACGGGTTCTAGAATATTACTCAAGTTGTGGGAGCCGTACCAAACACGACTAACAGCTAATATTGAACGTACAGAGAAGGGCAGCACGAATACTCATGGTTTGTTTGACACGTCGGAGAGTGTCACAGATTTGCTGAAGAAACTGAACTGCCAGAGTATTGAAGATAGACGTAAACTATCCCAAGAAAGATTACTTGCAAAGTTTCAAGAAACTGGCTTTTACTGATGATCTTGCGGAATATATTACTAACGCCTACGTATCGCTCACACAGGGGTCGTGAGGGCAAGATTAGATTAGTTACAGCACGCACAGAGGCATCAAAACTATCATCCTTCCCGTGCTCCATGTGCGAATGGAACGGGAAGAAACCCTAACAACTGGTACAATCGGACGTACTCTCTGCACTGCAGTTCACTGTGGTTTGCAGACTATAGATGGATATGTAGATAGAAGTTGGGTATGATAAGAGAATTCGGTAAACACGATTTGCTGGCAAGACAAAATGAGTGTTAAAGGCTGCTTGAAAAGTTGCTCCACAAAGCATGAGTGTGATCAGGCACACGTTCATCTGAGTGCGTGAATAAAACAAACGATGTTCATAAATGGCCAGCTCATTTAGATACTGTTACAGTTTGCAATGACGATAGAAATGGATCATTGGTCCTTACTTTTTTTTTGTTTCGTGGGAATCAACCGTGCAACAACAGTCACATCTCAGCGGTTTGTCCACATAGTGAGAATTTTCTTTTCAAGAATGTCGACATTGCGGGTGTATGGTTTCAGCAACACCGAGCCACAGTGCTAACTACGATGCGTGCTTTGCGGGGAAAGTTCCCCCTGCGCATCTAAAACTCTCGGCATTTTATTTTTCTGGCGACCTATTCGAAGGACCCTAATGCACTTTATATACAGGTGACCCTACCCCCCCCCCCCCCCCTTCCCCACAAGACGATAAATTTTTGGGGTACCAGTTCCTTACACCAAAACAAGAAAAAAAGTCTAGTAAACAATATTTCAAATGCGCGTACCTTAAAGATATATAGGCATTTCTTCATCTTCGATACTGCGTACCACACACTTTCTACCTTCTACTGCAAGTTCTTTGTATTTTCATATTTTGCGAGGAGGCAGTATGGACCACAAGAAAACTAATGTCTAGTAAATATGGGCTCTGTATTGCATACCTTACGAGCTATGCACACTTGCTCAGTAAAGTAGTGTGTTTCAAATGGTTCAAATGGCTCTGAGCACTATGGGACTTGTGATCTGAGGCCATCGGTCCATTGAACTTAGAACTATTTAAACCTAACTAACATAAGGACACCACACATCCAAGCCCGAGGCAGGAATAGAATCTGCGACCGTAGCAGTCGCGCGGTTCCGGACTGAAGCGCCTAGAACCGCTCGGCCACAGCGGCCGGCTAGTGTTTTTCACATTAGCGAAGATGAAGGAATGCTCAACCCTCTTAAGGTATGAATTTTAGGGTCCATGTTTAGTAGACTTTTTTTACTTATTTTTGTATAAGGAACCTGACCCTAAAGTCTATAAAATTGCAAAAATGGCACGTTGACTATACGCTAATTTACTCGAATTATGCATCTTCGAATTATTCTCTCGAACACTGCGATGTTTTACCATAAGAGGCATTAGGGCACGTACAGAAGTATACGGACAGTCATTTTTCCTCGCTCGATTCGCAGATGAAGCGAGAAAGAAGATCGATAAGCACCAATGCTCTCTTCGCCATCCACTGTAGAGTGGGTTCTGGAGTACAACGTACTTAACTGGACATGCTGCGTCCGCATGTGTCACCTCTCATGCAGAAATCAACCGTGCAGTAACAGTCAAAATGCGGCTTGCGACAGTATCTTTCAGGCTTTTTCAATAGGATAATGCTCGTCTACACGTGGCACATTTATATGAACATCTGTTTGACATTGAGATACTACCCTTCCCAGCAAAATCCTCACATCTTCCCCGGTATAACACGTCTGAAACCAGCTCGGACGTCAACTCCATCCTGGTGTCGGTATTCAGGATATGAAGAACCGATTACCACAGTCGTGGGCCAGCTACCATAGGAGAAGACACGCGACTTTATGATACCTTTCCCAAAAGAATAAGTTCATAACCAGTTCCATTCGCCTTGGGCAATAAGACTTTTTACGTGATCGTCCATTTCATGTCGCTCCTGAGTAATGCCGCTAAACACTAGGGGCATTCAATAAGTAATGTAACACATTTTTTTTCTCGGCCAGTTTAAATTGAAAAAAATGGGAAAGTTGTTGCGGAACATCTTGAAATATTCCTGCTTCGGCCGCTATAGATTCAAGAATTTCCAATTATAGGTGGCCATGCTGTGTGTAGCCTTCACAATGGCTTCTGCAATTGCCTTCACAATGGCTTCCACGCACAATTTCTCATTAAGTTTCTTCTATCGGAAAACCACAGCATCCTAATATTCACAGACACTTGCAGAGTGTCTATGGAGACTTGGCAGTGAATAAAAACACTGTGAGCCGTTGGGTGAGGCGTCTGTCATCATCGTAACAAGGTCAGGCAAACCTGTTCGAAGCCTCGCGTGCCGACCGGCCGCACACAGCTGTGACTCCTGCAATGTTAGAAAGAACGTGCGGACACTCTCATTCAAGGTGATCCAAGGATCACAATCAGTCACCTTGTTGCTTAACTGGACGTCTCAGTCGACAGTGCCGATACACACGTCCACCAATTAGGGGTACTGACAGGTGTGTGATCAAGGGGTCCTCGCCGCCTAACAGGAGAACATAATAAGCAACGAAGGACCATCCGTTTGGAATTGCTTGCACGTTACGAGGCTGTTCGAGAAAATTTTTCGTTGAACATCGTCACAGGCGACGAAACATGGAATCAACACTTGGACCTGGGAAGAAACCGGCAATCCTCGAAGTGGTGCCACGCCATCTCTCATCCAAAGAGACAGTTCAAAGCCGCACTCTCAACCGGTAAAGTCATGACAGATTTCTGGGACTCTGAAAGGTCCTTTCGGTTCGATGCCCTCCCTCACAGTGCAACGATCAACTCGTAAGTGTACTGTAATACCGTTAGAAAATTGAAGAATTGTCTTCAGCGTGTTCGTCATCACAAAAGTGCAAACCAACTTCTCCTACTCCATGATAACGCAAGGCCTCATTCGAGAGCAGCTCACAAAACTTCACTGGACTGTTCTTCCTCATCCAATCTACTGCCCGCATCCCGCACCTTTCGACTTTCATCTGTCTGGTCCAATGAAGGATGCACTCTGTGGACATCAAATGGATGGTTTGTCCACGGCTTTCTGCAATTCCTTACAATCGTCAAACGACAACAGTTTCCTACGCACCACACTAACGTCAGCGAACGATCTTATAATACTGCTGGCCCTGTCTGATAAATCGTGTATGTATACACACATCAAAAAAAAGTTTTGCATCACCCCAGTTCCCATAACTCTTGAAGATAGACGTTGACTGTGGATACTGTATCACTTTGACTGTTCAGAGATGTCACTAAAATCGCCTAAAGATGTAAACAACCATTCATGAGCAGTGCCAATTATACGGAGGGGGTTCGACAGCCGATCAGTTCCAGTCATCTAACCAGGAAGGAGCTACACGACTCGTGTTGTCTGTAGCTCAACCATGCCTAGACGATCAATACCGCGGTTCGATCGCGTCCGGATTGTTACTTCGAGCCAGGAAGGGCTCTCAACAAGAGAAGTGTCCAGGTATCTCGAAGTGAACCAAATGGATGTTGTTCCGACATGGAAGAGATACAGAGAGACAGGAACAGTGGATGACATGCCTCGCTCAGGCCGCCCAAGGGCTACTACGACAGTGGATGACCGCTAACTACGCATTATGGTTCGGAGGAACCCTGACAGCAACGCCACCATATTGAATAATGCTTTTCGTGCAGCCACTTGACGTCGTATTATGACTCAAGCTGTGCGCAATACGCTGCATGATGCACAACTTCACTCCCGACGTCCATGTCTTTGCAACCACGACACCATGCAGTGCGCCACACATGGGCCTAACAACATGCCGACTGAACTGCTCAGGATTCTCTTCACCGATGAGTGCCGCATATGCCTTCAACCAAACAACCGTCGGAGATGTGTTTGGAGGCAATGGGGTCAGGCTAAACGCCTTAGACACACTGTCCAGCGAGTGCAGCAAGGACGAGGTTCCCTGCTGTTTTGGGGTGGCATTATGTGGGGCCGACGTACGCTACTGGTGGTCATGGAACGCGCCGTAACGGCTGTAAGAATACGTGAATGCCATCCTCCGACTGATAGCGAACTATATCGGCAGCATATTGGCGAGGCAGTCGTCTTCATGGGCGACAATTCGCGCCCCCATCGTCCACATCTTCTGAATGACTTCGTTCAGGATAACGACATCGCTCTAGTAGAGTAGCCAGCATGTTCTACAGACATGTATCCTATCGAACATGCCTGGGATGGACTGAAAAGGGCTGTTTTTGGATGACGTGACCCACCAACCACTCTGAGGGATCTACGCCGAATCGCCGTTGAGGAGTGGGACAATCTGGACCAACAGTGCCTTGATGAACTTGTGGATAGTATGTCACGACGAATACAGGCACGCATCAATGCAAGAGCACGTGCTACTGGATATTAGAGGTACCAGTATGTACAGCAATCTGGACCACTACCACTGAAGTCTCGCTCTATGGTGGTACAACATGCAATGTGTGGTTTTCATGTGCAGTTAAAAAGGCTGAAATGATGTTTATGCTGATCTCTATTCCAGTTTTCTGCACAATTTTCAGAACTCTCGGAACCGCGGTGATGCAAAACTATTTATGATGTGTGTATCATGGTTAGAACTCTAACTCCTTTCTGAAATATAGCCATGTTCAGCTACATCTAGTGAAAAAAGAAACACAAAAACAAATACACTTCTTGGCTCCAACTAGAGAGTGAGAGAGCAATGTGGACAAATTGACATTTTATAGAAAGCGAACACCAACAGACACTTATTATATATGCCACATCATATCACACGCAAAACCACAAACTAGCACACATGAAATAAAGACTGAATAAAATCCCTCTCAGCAGAGAAGACTTTGAGAAAGGAGAAGAAATATCACAGCAGAAAAGAGTGAATATGACACTACCATAACACAAAGACACAACTACAAAACCAAAAAACAACTAAAGAATAGAGAAAATAAGCAGACGATACAAGTACCGAAAAACTCCACAAGCAACACATACGCAACAGTACATATAAATATATAAAACAAAAACACTCACGGCATGAATAAGAAAAATAATTGATACATTTTAATAGGAAAAAAACCAATCAACACACGGAATATCAAACATACTTCAGAAACAAATATTACACCTAGCATCCAGAACACGAAACACACTCTAATCACATTTACAATACCAACAGAAAAACAAGACACGTACCAGACATCTCGTTTATACCATTTATAATGTCAAGATTACAGAGCAGCATATTTGGGGATGACAGGAAAAAATTTCAAAACTGGATACAATATACTAACGAGAAGTTAGAAGTATCAATATAGCCATTTTGCCTTTGATGAAAACCTAATAAATTATCAAAAAGTAGTGCTCGACTTGGAACATGATATAAAAATTACTAGAATGAACAATTACAACACAAAACTGCTAACATTACAGGAAAATTTTCACGTACGAAATCCCTTGCAATGAACAAGGTAGTAATACATGACCATATCAACATAAATAAGAAAATGAACAAGGAAGTAATCCATGACCATATCAACATCAATAAGAAGTCAATGTTCATGCTACACTATGTGATCAAAAGTATCCGGACACCTCCAAAAACATACGTTTTTCATTTTACGTGCATTGTGCTGACACCTACTGCCAGGTACTCCATATCAGCGAACCCGTAGTCATTAGACATCGTTAGAAGGCAGAATGGGGCGCTCCACGGAACTCACCAATTTCGAACGTCGTCAGGTGTCTAGGTGTCACTTGCGTTATACGTCTGTACGCGAGATTTCCACACTCCCTAGGTCCATTGTTTCCGGTGTGATAGTGAAGTGGAAACGTGAAGGGACACGTACTGCACAAAAGCATACAGGCCGATCTCGTTTGTTGACTGACAGAGACCGCAGACAGTTGAAGGTCGTATTGTGTAATAGGCAGAAGTCTATCCAGACCATCACACAAGAATTCCAAATTGCATCAGGATCCACTGCAAGTACTATGGCAGTTAGGTGGGTGGTGAGAAAACTTGCATTTCATGGTCGAGCGGCTACTCAAAACCCAAACATCACGCTGGTAAATGCCAAACGACGCCTCGCTTAGTGTAAAGAACGTAAACATTGGACGGTTGAACAGTGGAACAAAGTTCTGTGGAGTGACGAATCATGGTACCCAATGTGGCGATCCGATAGCAGGGCGTGGGTATAGCGAATGCCCGGTGAGCGTCATCTGCCAGCGTGTGTAGTGACAACAGCGAAATTCGGAGGCGGTGGTATTATCGTGTGGTAGAGTTTTTCATGGAGGGGGCTTGCACCCCTTGTTGTTTTGCGTGGCGCTGTCACAGCACAGGCCTAAATTGATGTTTTGAGCACCTTCTTGCTTCTCACTGTTGAAGAGCAATTCGAGGATGGCGATTGCATCTTTCCACACGATCAAGCACCTGTTCATAATGCACGGCCTTTGGCGGATTGGTTACAGAACAGTAACATCCCTGTAATGGACTGGCCTGCACAGAGTCCTGACCTGAATCCTACAGTACACCTTTGGGATGTTTTGGAACGCCGACTTTGTGCGAGGCCTCACCGACCGACACCGAGATCTCTTTTCAGTGCAGCACTCCGTGTAGAATGGGCTGCCATTCCACACCTTCCAGCACCTGATTGAACGTAAGTCTGCGAAGGGTGGAAGCTGTGATCAAGGCTAAAGCTGTCGGCACACAGCCCGTGCATCCGAACGTTGAGCGTTTAGCGTCCGTGTTTCTGAGGTCACAGCGAGGAATAGCACGTTCGGGAGTCTTTCGTAACGTGCAGAGCAATATCTAGCATGTCAGATATTCTGAGTGCGTCTGACCGTTGACCAATGAGATGGCACAACGCCATCGACGTCACATGCACGACACTCCCTCCAGCACAGAGTTGTGAGGTGCCATATTGGTATTCATTTCAAGCCTATACCTACAGGTATATATGTCGTTTGTGAGCACCAGCAAATTGAGAATTACTCGAAAACCCGCTGTAAACTGTGTGATTCGTTGCAATAAAATAATGAGAAATATCATATTTGTGGCAAAAGAATTATTGTAACTTGAATATTATGAGAGTATGCCATTTGAAGGCAACAACACACTGAGAATTCACCAAAAACGCATTGTTCTTGGTAAAATTTGTTAAAATTAAATTTCAATTAGTACCATAGTTACGATTAACGCTTTTAGCAAATGGCAACATGATAAAAATTTTCTAGCTGCAATGAGGTGTCGGTTTACCGTACTGAGCAGAGCCGCCACGGTAGCTTAGCGTGTTCAGTCAGAGGGTTAATAAGAAACTGAGTTAATCAATCAACAACGAGCTTAAACGGATGTCTTACGACGTCCGCCCCGAGCAGATGCAACGAACGAAAGCGAACAAAGTAAGATTAAAAAATTAAAAAAGTTGCATTACTAACTGTCAACGAGATCCGAGATACGACAGCAATTCGCGTCTCGCCACGTCTTAATGTTTTTTTTTCTCCTAACATTCGCGTTTTTAATCGGTTCTGATGCTTTATTATCATTTTAGTATAAGTATATACTAAAATATTTGATGTTATGTAAATAGAAGTTAACCTTTTTTGAGGAGTGAGTTTGTTGGCTTAAGCTACACGAAAGCTTGAGCTACTTGTATAAGTATATTTCGCTCCTTTCCCTTTTACGTTTCGTAACACACATTTTGCAAAGATTCTGCTACTGAGTAAGAACAGTGATCAAATAAGAAAGACGTTAGGGTTTTACTAAAACGTGAGAATGATGAAATTATGCTTATCTAACGTGGAGAACTGTTGTAAATTTCTATCACACTGTTTGTAATGGAACTTTTAGAAGCCTGTGTCCTCATTGACGGGGCGTGGTACTTTCCATCATAAAGCATGCCCATTCGTGGGCAAAACGAGCGAGACCCCTCGCCTTTTCGTTCTGCTGATCCGCACAGCTTTAAAGTCTGCTACACAGCATAACATTCAAGGCGACGAAGTGCTACCAACATACTATGCACAAGCGTGAAATTGAAAAGCTATCCGAACTTTCTCAGACTGTTTTCAATCTTGTCTAAGACTATATTAATGCTGATTAGTGTGTTAAACACAACACGTACATATAAGATATAAATTAAAGAAGAAACGCTAATTAGTATGAACAAACGCTTATTATAGGTCACTGAAGATGTTTCATAAAAAAGCGGTACGCGTATGGCGCAAAAGAAACAGCTTTCGATAATGGTCCTTTAACTCCTCAATTTTTCTTGACTCTGTGCCACACATAACGTCTTGTTTCCAGAGACTGTAATATGGCGACTACGTAAAGAAGTCTGCCAAGGGCTGAGTGTGGGTGACCATCAAGAGTGTCTTGTGTGTTCTTGTGCGTGTTTTGAAGATAACTCTCCTTATCCCTACCGCAAAGATCGGTAGGGGAAAAGATTAGACTACATTCGCTAAGAATTATATGCGGTAGTACATATTAAATATCATGTAAGTAATTCAGAGAATTTAACATTATAAGAGAGTATGCTGAAAGATAATCCCCCCAGAATTTTCTATGTTAAAACTGTTAAAGCTTTCTAAATAGAACAAACGTTATTAACAATCTACATCTTCATTCTTCATGTCCACATATTTATTTTTCAACATGGTCACACTGGCGACGAACACATTTCTCCAAACGAGAGACAAGTTCGTTCATGCCGTTACTGTAGAAAGTTGACGCTGTTGATGGAACACGGCTTCATCACTATCAAAGTGGAGTCCTCGAACGTGTTCTTTAAGCTTTCAAAATAGATGAAAATCGTATGGGACCAGGACGGGACTGTATCGAAGACGATCGGCGACAGTGAACTCTCGGCATCGGATTATTGCATATGTAGCATCGCTCGTGTGTGGTCTGGGATTGTCATGCTGAAGCAGCGGGTGCCGTTTGTTTAGGTGAACTCTTCGATATCCAAACTGGATTACACCACGCTGTTTCTCAAGCATCTACATAGTAACGTTGCACACAGTCATGGTACACGCTGCAACTTGGATGCAGCGGGATGTAAATATGTATAGATGGAGAATGCAGACGTAGGATGTTGTTTTATTTAAAAAGCTTTAACAGTTTTCACATACAAAATTTGGAGACATTAATTTTCAGCACGCCCTCATAGAAAATCAACAGTAACTCTTTATCATTCATTAAGTCAATGACATTTAGTCATTTTCAACAAGTGGGTCGGGTGAGGCAGGCTTCTCTAGGTGGTGGTGGTGGTGGTGGTGGTGGTGGTGGTGGTGGTGGTGGTGGTGGTGGTGGTGGTGGCGCTGCTGCTATGTGTGAAGCAGTAGGGGGATTTCGAAGAAATGTGATTTTGTTGAAGCCCTGGTTAAACTGACACATGTCATTCACAAGCGGGAAGTAGTTCTCGTTACACTATTTCAGCATAATCTCCCTCGAAAACCTAATAGCTAATGAGGGCCTAGCTGCGAAATCTGTTTTATAGATACAGCGTTTCTGCGAAACTGAAATGTACAAAAAAAAAAAAAAAAAGAATCATGCTAACAGAAACGGTAGTAGGCAAGCGTTGTAGCAGTAGCACTCTTAGTTCCAGTTTCGGAATAATATCGCGAGCCAGCCTATCTAACACTCTCTTCGCATGGTTCATCTCAGCTGAAGGATGAACTCGTTCCTCTAAAGACTAAAACTGTGGAGAAAAGAGGGAAGGGACAGGTGTGTCAAGTTTCCTTGAATGTAGTAACAATGACAAAATTATAATTTAATTACATGAGAAAGTGGATACAAACTCCGGTTGGCGAGTGATCCGGCCATGCTCGTACTAAGATGAAGAAGACTACACAGGGCAACGCAAACACAGAAGCACCGATTACTCTATTCTGCGTCATCCGATGCATCAGCTCACTTGGTCTATATATGCTGCCTCTCAAAAGACAGCGTTGTTATACAGCAGTCAGTGCTGAAGGCTGTTTCTCGGCGAATCAATGTCCCAGTGAAGCGTTCCACCATCAGGCATCATCATTAAGCAAAGATGACGTATCATCTACTGTAATATAAATGTCCACAGAAAATTCAGCAAACCACGGGACTTTCAAAATTTTCTTGCGCCATTTTCAGGAACGGACCAAAACCACTGTCTTACAAGCCACAATCCAAGCGATGAAATCCCAAAAATAAAAATATAAGTATGGTGCTAACGGCACTTCAGTAAACATAGTTCAAGAGCAAACAAGTAAACTATAAAAACTTAACTAGTTATTGAAATCTAAAATTTAACTGTATTTCGGCCGAATTGTCCTAACTGTGATATCGCCCGATGCTGATGCATCAAATGATTTTATCCACACACTGAAGTATATCGTATACGCACACTGCGTTTCAGTGTAAAAAGAGTACCGAAAGAAGCCCCAATTATTTAATACACTCATTGCAACATGTGTTACGTGTGGTAGCGGGCGCTGACATGTGGCATGTGCGACCTTTCGTGAGCGCCATGAGGACACAATTTTTATTGGTTAACACGTATTATGGCTCAGAAAGCTTTTACTTGTTATGCGATGCTAATGGAGGGCCACGCTGCCAACGCAGTCTTTTATATTTTACTCACGACAGCGGACTATCTACTATACGGAGAAGTAGAACAGAAGTGCATTACGAGCATTCTGTGCTTGTGTAATGAGTCGAATGCCAAGATTGCTCGTGTCGAGAGAAATGCTGCACACGTATTTCTAAATTTACTTTGCGCCTAAAGCAAACGGCCCCTTTCGAGTCTTCTACCGATCCTCGCTCCCCAAAGCAAAGCAAAGCGCGCAAGTGGAACTGGTAAAATTCAATTAAGCGAAGAAACAAAATGTACAGAGATACGGGACGAAAGTAACTCATTTTACGAGCGCGCCGTCACATTTTGCGGAGCCGATGCTTTTTCTACAGCGGTGTTAAGCCCAACTTGCGTTGAAGTTCAGGCACCCACCTGGCACTCGTCCAAAGCGTCACTGCTGGTAAATAAATGAATTCCACTACTTCTCTCTCTCTCTCTCTCTAACAACGATTGGTTCTACCAGTATCACATCCATTTCAAGTGTCAAGTAGCATTACACACTCTGGAATAATAGAAGACTGAAATATGTTTTCTCTTTCACGAAAATTATAATAAAAATTCATTGCTGTTTAAATCACTGGAAACACCCAAGAGTCGGTGTTATGTCATGCTGTTCTAAACGACAATCATAAAAAAGAAACTGGAACAATTTCGCTCGAAGTACTGTAAAATAAAAACTGATCCAATAGTTAGTCCTGGCGAACCTTCACTTCCGCGACGCAAACGGAGCAAATTGTACGAACTCTACGCATCCCTACCTACCAATGACATGTTAATCCTTCTTGTAGAGAGTTAGTGTAATAAGAACACAACAGCAACGTGATCCTTACACTCTTACACACTTTATTTTCTTCGTCAGGATTTTAGTATATAAAATGAGCACTATGGGACTTAACTTCTGAGGTCATCAGTCCCCTAGAACTTAGAACTACTTAAACCTAACTAACCAAAGGACATCAGGTCGCGCGGTTCCAGACTGTAGCGCCTACAACCACTCGGCCACACCGGCTGGCGGATTTTAGTCGCTGTGTGATAGGACCGCTATTATTCTCTATACAGATAAATAATTTGGCGGACCGGGTGGGAAGCAATCTACGGTTGTTTGTTGTAGATCCTATGGTGTACGGTAAGATGTCGAAGTTGGCTGACTGTAGGAGGATACAAGATCAGTTAGACGAAATTTCTCGTTGATGTGGTGAATGACAGCTAGGTCTAAATGTTGAAAAATGTAACATAATGCGGATGAGTAGGAAAAACAAACCCTAAATGTTCGGACACAGCATCAGTAGTATCCTGCTTGACAGTCATGTAGTTTAAATATCTGGGCACAGCGCTGCAAAGCTATATGAACTGAAACGAGCATGTGATGATTGCAGTAGGAAAGGTGAATGGTCGACTTCGGTTTAAAGGGAGAATTCTAGGACAGTGTGGTTCATCTGTGAGGGAGACCGCATACACGACACTAGGGCGATCCATTCTTGATTATTACTCGCGTGATTGGGATCCATACCAGGCTGGATTAAAAGAAGATATCGAAACAGTTCAAAGGCGGGCTACTAGTTTTGTTACCGGCAGGCTTGAATAACGCGTAAATATTATTGAGATGTTTCCTGAACTCAAATAGGAATCCCTGGAGGGAAGACGACATTATTGAGGAAATTCAGAGAACCCTCATTTGAAGTTGACTGAAGAATGATTCTGATGTCTCCAACATACATTTCGCGTATGGACCACGAAGATAAGATACGAGAAATTAGGGCCCATATGGAGGCATATAGATAGTCGTTTTTCTCCTCGTTCTATTTGCGAGGGGAACAGGAAAGGAGATGACTAGTAGTGGTGTGGGGTACCCTCTACCACGCGCCGTAAGGTGATCCGCGGAGTATCGATGAAGTTATTCCGCCTGTCTCTCCTTGCACATCAAATACCTTCCTCTATTCCACAACAGTTACTCAAATCGCCAGATGTGCAGCGTATTGGCTGTAACTATGCGTAACTCTAGCCCATGCAACTGTGGAACAACTTATTCTGTGGTCCAAAATCATAGAGAAGACACTGAAGTTTGTCTGCTTATGGCGGGTTGCTTTCCTTCCAGTATATTTCATATATCTTCTAGGACTCCTAAAGCAAACCAGTATCACCACCCCATTGTCGAAAATTCACGTGGAGTTTGTGTTTCACGGCTGGCCGCTCCTCTTCATTTTTCTTCTGTCTTCACTCCTTTTATTTCCATATTACATCTCAATGGCATTTACCCCTATTCTTTCTCGCTCTTTTTCAGGCTAACTGACTCCATTCACATTACTGCTGTACTACTACTACACACATTTCTGTTATTATATCATTACTAATAGCATTGGCAGACGTTTCATAACATTATAAATAAACGTCCGAAGAAGTTAATGTATACGTCGTAATTGTAATAATTATTTTTCATAACCATAAGAATCAAGAACAATATTGCATGTGTAACACTACTGAAATAGTATTCTCCATACACAGTGGGATATCAGCCTTAAAGTGATTTTCTGACAGAAAAACTGGATATATTAACTTCCCGAGCATACTGAGAAATTGACCAGTAAACATTTCTGACGAATTTCACTTTTCATTCGCACGTCTAGTTTAACTGACTAAAATTTACAGTAGATTCGGAAACCAGTTCAATACTCTAAGAAGCTTCTCACTGACTAGCAGAATGGCAAGGGAAAACTAGCAATTCCTAAAAAACAGAACTCAAGTGGCGTTAGCAAATACACTACTGTTTCGAGAAAGTGAAACACCAAGACTCAGATGTGTGATCATAATAAAAATTATCCCACAGATTAGGAACATGACACTACGCAAATGATAAACATTACAGGCTTGTACATGCACTGTGACTGTGGAAATTCAGTACGGAGTAGCGTCACTTCCATATGGATTTGACATCATTCCTCACAAGCCACATCCAACTGAATTGTGTGCCTATTGAATACCGTATCAGTTGTGTTATTATACTCGCGATTACCTATAGGAAAGGTCACAGTTCGTTGTAGCAATTGATGGAAGCCATCTAGTGAAACCGAAGCTACATCTCTGATTCCCGAAAGAAGTCTTACAGGACCCCTGCTGTTCTTAATATATATACTTTACATGAATTAGGAGACAGTCAGAGCAGTCCTCTTACCGAACTTGCAATGATCCTGTCGTTTACCGCATCGTAAAATCATCAGAATTTCAAAATTAATAGCAAAATAACTCAGACAAGATAGCTCTGTAGTCCCAGAGGTATCAATTGATCCCAAAAAATAAAATAAAATTTAATGGCCTCCAAAAAAAATCCGTTAAATTTTAAAGGTCATCGATTCAGCTAAACACCTAGGGATTGCAATTAAGAACCATTTAATTTGAAACCACCACATAGAAAACATTGTGGGGAAGTGGAACGAGAGTGTGCGTTTTATTGGTATAACACTTAGAAAGACACACAAATCTAATGAGACGGCTTACGCTACACTTGTCCGTCCTCTTTTGGACTATAGATGCGCGGTATGAAATCCTTACCACATATGACAGACGGAAGACATCGAGAAAGTTCAAAGACAGGCAACTCGTTTTGATCGTCGCGAAATGGGGGAGGCAATTTGGCGGTTCCTGTAAGTTACCGACAACAAGTGCCTTTCTGCATTTAATATGGTTTATTGCACCATTAACTGGATTTGCAATCACTGCAGGATTATCATGAGATGAAGATGTTGCAGGACGATTATTCTCTGCACCATATGCAGTTTACGTAATCGTTGCAGAGCTGCCGAAAATGACGAAACCTGCGGCGTAATTTATAGAAACGTTTCAAAACGAAAAGATCATAATGTTTTAGGATACTTACATTGTATTGCCCCGTGCTATCCACGACAAATTAAATCGGATACAGTATATTTAAGCCAGCTTACTCTCTCTCTCTCTCTCTCTCTCTCTCTCTCTCTGACTGGGTCGGTCCCTCTAGTCCTTGACTTACAGGGGCGAATTACTTTCACTTTTTGCAGGAAACTCTACGCGGCCCACTGTGTAAGATGTTCCCCTGGACATACGGCTACGCATGTGGTTGCAACATGATGGAGAACTTACACGTAACAGTTGTGCTGTGAGTGGATGTTTAAGTGAACTCTTCAACATCCAGGTCATTGGCAAAGGTGCTCGTAGGACATGGTCTCCGCTATCACCAGACCTCAAGCCACTGGACTTTTTTCTGTGGGGATTCTTCAAGGTTTTAGTTCACCGACCCAAATGCGAACAACCTAGAAATGAAGAGGAATTAATAGATCACATTCAACATGCCGCCTATCACATCAGGCCAATGCCAGGAATCTTTGAAAGAGTTTGGAAAAACACCTTTCGACGTTACTAAGCTTGTGTCGCGTCAGAGGGTAGCCAGTTCGAGCACCTGCTTTAAGTAAACAATGTCCTAGCTACAAAAAAGGCCCTTTTCAGGGCCGACGCAATTTGTAAAAAACTTTCTGTACGTGAACCAACAGCTGTTGACGGGTTTGTTCCTGGTACGTCTTATCATAAAACTACAATGGATGTGTCGGGACCCCGGCGGATTCGTCCCCAGCCCCCAGAGTGGAAGACTGGCGCCTTACCACCGATCGCGCAATACATCGCCATCTCCAGCAGACAAAGCATTCGCGTTCATGCGTTGTCCAGAGCAACCGGCAACATGGCATTGTGCGCTGTCGACCTACACAACATAGTAATTTTGGTTCCTGCTGGAATCAGCTATCCAGGGTTAAAATTTCGTGACACAATTTTTCTCCACCCTGTATATTTCAAAGGTGCGCTCGTTACTGTAACTGAAAATAGTCACCTTCTGGAAATTACTTTCTTCTGTTGTTTGATGTTCAACTGTGACTCTTATATCTGGGTGCATCTTAGTCATATAAGTTCTTCTCTTGGGCCTTTAAAGAGTGTTACTGTGTCATCCACATACGTTTATAATATATAGTTTTTCTGCAAATTGTGGGGAGATCGAGAAGAATTCTTGTTCTAGTTTACTTTTCAAGAAGTCAACAAGCAGGCCAGCAACGTTGCGACCCACTGCCAGACCACTGTTTTGCACCTAAAATTTGCTAATTGACGAAAAATAATTATTTGAGAATATTAACACAAGTAACATGGTGAGTTCGTAACTTTCTGCATTGCTAGATTTTTGTACATTATTAAATTCTTTTCCATTAATAACAGAGTGTCTTTCCAAGGCATATGTGTCTAGAGGTTTACTATCTCAAAGAAGCAAATGTTGCTATGCCTGGCACTATTAGATCCTTAATGTTGTTGATTAACTTATAACTATTGTTAATTGAAATGCTATTTTCGAAAGTGTAATTTTTCTTCAGAATGGAATTAAGTTTTTTGGTAATTCTGTATCCTGGGCTGCCTATGGCATTTACAATGCGGTATATCGAACGACCAGTTTTATAAATTTCAGGAAGAGATCTTAGCCTGGTAGCCTGTGGGGTCACTACCACCTAATGCTGGGCTTCATTATCGGTCATTAGAAGGTTGACACGTGTCGGTGGGGGGTTTATTGTGATACTGGTAGCTTCAAAAAATTCAGCTGTGTTGTTGTTGTATGCTCTCTGATTACGGAAGTGTTGCTTTTATTTGCCTTGTTCACGTTTTACTCTGTCATGGATATAACGATGCAGCGCAATTTAAGTTTTCTAAAACATGATGATCTTCCCGTACGGAAATATTTGGTAACTTATACTTCAATTTTCGTTATTTTCAGCAGCTCCGCGCTGCTAGCGTCTACACTGTAGTCCAAAATTAAAGCAATAAACTGCGATTTCCCCTTCCTGTGTCTAATTAACGATACAATCATACAAACTGTCAACAGATGTCTTTACGATCGTGTTCTGCACGGAAGGTGGCATTCCGATCAACGGACAATCACGCCAGCAATGACGTCAGGGCTTTATCAAGCGGGGTAGTGTGTGCAGGGTAGTCCCACATCCACAACCGCTGTGCACACTATCACAGACAGCACAGTGTGGCATAGAAAAGTCGTCTGGTCTGCAGGCTCTCTGCTATAGTGGGCCAAAGGAAGAATGGAAGCAAGAGAGTCGCAGAGAGATGTTTCCCGATGGCATAATATGAATCGTTTTGTTGTTTCTCGGATGAGGCGACAGTCTATACAGACCGAAACTGTATCCTGGAGATCACGACAGGGCCAATGACGTGTGACATCAGAAAGACTGGACAGTTATTTGGCTGTAAGGGCACGACGGTACCGCCTTACTAAAGCATTGCATCTCTCATCTGACATAACAGCGTCCACTGGACGTGTTGATTGCGCAAACATTGTACGGAAGGCTTCAGCAGAGTAGCCTTTATTGTTGGAGACCTGCAGTCTGTCTACATCTGGAGTGTCTTCACAAAAGGGAATGCTTAGTGGAGAAGTCAATATGCCACCTGGACGGTCACAAGGAGGGCCAATATTCCTTTCACTGATGAGTCCCGATTTGGCCTGAAGAGTGATTCTCGACGGATGGAGGGGATTTGGAACACGATTTCGGGAACCAAACATTGTAGAAAGAGGTCGATATCAAGCAGAATCCCTATTGGTGTGGCCAGGGATTATGTTAATCACTCTAATACCTCCTCAAGAAATTGTACAGCTGAACCGGCAAAATTTAATTGCTGTCAGGTACCGTGAGGAGATCTTGTGATCTCATGCGCTGTTGATGCGAGATGCTGTGGGCCCAGACTTCGTACTGATGGACGATAATGCTCGACCTCATCGAGCACAGGCGGTTGATTTGAATACCACAGAGCATGTATGGGGTGCACTAGGGAGATGGATTGCATCACGTCACCATCCACCAACCACTCTCCATGACTTGTTAGCAGTTCTGCAGAAAGAATTAGCGTTATTGTCTCAACATGAGATTGATGACATCATTCACATGTCCCGTCGTTTTCAGTCTTGTATTGGTGCCAGGGGTGGTCACACCCCCTACTGTCCACTTTAACAAGTTGTAGGAATGTGTGTTTAAATTCGTTAAGTTGAAAAAAAAAACGAAAAACATTTTTGACTACCGTTAAGCATGTTGCAGGTGATTACCTTCTGTATTCTTTAGATTGTTTCTATTTCACCATCACATGTTTATACTGTTTTGTGGCAAAATAAGCGCAACATTGCAAAATTTCCGTATGTTGCTTTAATTTTGGACAGCAGTGTAGTTGCCTATGGTCAAGAGGATAATGGTCCTGCAACATTCCACCTCATGATGAGCCTGCAATGGTTCTAGGTTACATGAATAAAACATTAATATTCTTAGATGTATAACATGCGCGAGCCAAAATAATTACCAAAGAGACAACGATGGACGAAGTGCAAGATAAAGAAATCATATTTTGTAATTCTCAACAGAATATAAAGCATGTTCGCCCCGCAGTTATCGGAGGACGGCTGCCCGAACAGAGAAAGAAACCATGAATTACGTTCTAAACTCACATGGAAGTCTGACACGTAAGGGAACGCATAGAACACAACATCTCTATTAGTTTATCTTTCCTGCTTTCAACAGACGCACACACTCGGAGCACTAGTGAATGGGAAAAACATCTAGTGTTTCAGGTGTACCGACAAGAACAATGACCGGGTTGATAACAGCAGTTACGATTGGCGATAACACGAACCCGCAAAGAGCGACAGCCGACAGAAGACAATCTTCTCTGATCAGGAGTGACTAAAATTCAAGAAAAATTGATTATGCAGGCTCCAATTTGACGGCGAATCCTACGGTACCCAATTTATTAGCTAAGGTGCAAACGCTTTTCTAACTATGTGTTCTATTGTCCACTGCTAGCTCTGATAAGATGCAATCTTGCGAACACGAGCATTAACTTTAATACTTCTGCTTTGTCTCAAACAAGTAATTTGAACATAATGGAACTTCTAAGGTTCGTTGAAGTGTGTCCAGAGTAGATTTCTTTTTTCAACATCGCTAACACACATACCGCGTAAATGACTGTATCGATTTGTCGCTTAAACCTAAATGTTGGAAAGCTGTACTTTAGTCAAGGCTTCAGTTGATGGAAATCGAGAGCGTTACACAAAACCATCTTTTCTCCAGAAAAAAAATATCGTGACTCACTTGAAAGCAGCCTAGGAAAGTGGAGATTGTCAGCTGCCATCCACTGCACCGATTATCGATTCTCAGCAGTCTGTGCATTTCGCTAGTTTTCTGATACTGCAACCTCCCTACAAAAAGTAGCATCCTCTGTGAACAGCCTCAGGGAGTTCCTGATGCTCCATTTAGACGGTATTTTGTGCTTTTTTAGTTACGTGAACTTTAAAATCATTTTACCTTGTTTGACTAAAGCGGTATTTTTTCCACATTAATTTTCATGGTAAAAGAATTGAAAATTCGCTGTTTCCGCAGTAGCAGCAGACGCGCTGAGTCAAAGATGCCAACTGACCGAAATTCTCAGAACAGGAAAAGTTAGTTACGTGGAACAGTTACATTAATGACGATATGTGCCTGTATCATGAATGGCATATTCCGAATTCATATTCTCTTTTCCACGATGAACAGAAACTTTACGCTATATTAATTCCGCCATTTTGTTTCCACTTGCTGATAACTATCTTCTGCATCACGTACATTTTCCAGTAAGTCTTTATTATTTTTACTTCATCTTTTTAAATCTGCTCCCTTGCCTTTCGACCATTTCATTATGGTTCTTTTTTCAAAAAGACTCTCCTACATGTAGAATTGTGACATAATTGTTACTGAATATAAATTAAAACAATTACTTGTGTCACTTTTATTTTCTCCAAAAACGTGTTTCGAGGTTTTACATCCTTATTTGCACGTCGACCAGTGGCCTATGTTAAATTTTTGCTGGCGGGTGCTGCCAGTTGTCTGTTCTGAACTTCATTTTGCTACAAATCAGGTATAATTTGCGCTTGTTATTGTGATATGACAGTGGAACTATACATTTTAAACGATTACAACAAAGCTACTTACAAGATGTTTCAGCACAAATAACCCTTACATTGGTTATAAATATACGTTTTCGTTACACAAACGCGAAACAACAACCTAAAGAGCATTACCAGCCTACATTGCGAATCAAAGAAACAGACTGAAATGTATACAAGTTATTTTAAAAAATATTTACCACCTTTCTGCTAAAAATATGATTACTGCAAACTTATAAAACTATATTTCAGAATGTTTATTTGTTAATGTATAGGTTTGGTGCTTTGTGAGTCGTTTTCATGATTTCACTGAAGAATAGATGATAGTAAAAGTTACTATCTGTCGATTACTGTGCTTGGGAATGTTCTGAAGACTAATGGTTCTGCTTACTTGGGGCTTTTCATTTCGTGGCGTGAACGTTGGTCTAGCGGTGTGTGATGTCAACAAATCGACGATGTTAATTTCGATTTCATCATCCATGCCTGAACATCTATGGCCGACAATAATAGACACCCAAAACATAGATGCTTCTAACATGTTAAATGATGACTTTATTGAATAGCGAAAAAGCAACACACAACTGCATTAAATATCATGTTTGTTAATCAATAAATTTAGCAACAGCCAACATTAGCTATTCCACAAAATTTTATCTACAGACTATAAAAGTAACATTCTTGAGGCAATGCAAGATTCGTTTAAATGACGAAACATTTATTAACAATGGTACCAAAATGCCTGAATACTTTGCCAACATCGAAGGTTGATATTTTAGTTTTAAGATCTATGTTTCGATGATTCGAAGATTTCATTATCGATATTGTGATATCGAAGTTTGAACTCTCACAATCGAAAGTTTGTAAATTTCGATGATCGTCGGACATCCCTACGAGTGGATACTTCTGCCCCTGCGTAACAAATGAATGTCGGATTTTCTCGGAAACAGACTGATATTGACTTAATCTAGCATGCCCGACCGCCATACCACTCCCCTTCTGTTTCTATAGAGGCATCGAAGCGAACTTCTACGAATTAGTGAATCGAAAAGCCTCGAAAAACTACATCATTCCCCACATACTGAAATGTTGGTCCATTCGCACGCTTGCACTTCTTCTAGCCCCTGGTTTCCCAGTCAGACGTCAGCTGCTGCCTGTTTGGGCCGGACACACAGGCGCTTAGCGTAACGCAGTTACGAGCGCGTGGAGGCCCCTGGCGCGTCGGCCGCCCGCCGGACAGTATTTTTAGATCAAAGTGCGATCCACGCTCGCAGGCATCGCAAAGGCAGCTGCGGCGGCCTGGGAATTTGGCGTGGCTGGCATGTCCGCACACCCCCCACGGCTGCGACCTCAAAGGAACGCAACCCGCCATTCGCTACATCGCTAGATTTTCTTTTCATACAAGCATCGCCGCCATTATAAGTCGACAAATGTATGGACGCAAAGACACTGCAAGACATCACCAGTCTGGGAAGCAATCCTACAATTTAGAAATAATCAAAGTATTATAATTGTTGGTAACTAACGGGTGGGAATAAAAATATTACGTGTACTTACAAATTAGATTGCAAACATTAGGTGCCCAGTTCTAATGTAGACTGCAACAGTTCTGTACTGAGGGATACCTAACAACAAAGGCACAAATTTAATGTTTCACAACACTATCCAAAGTTCTATGCGCAACCTCAGCGTTTATTCTGACAGTCAACCAGGAGAGTGTTGATGCCCAACAGCGTTGGACGGATGAGTGCCTTTAAGAAACACTACAGAAACGCCTAGAAGCAGGTATAGAAAACGAGGTTCCTACAAACGGAAGTTTGAAAGTGTTTATGACACTGATGGCCAGCATCCTACACAAAGACATGAATTAGAGCCAGAGCCCAACCTGAATCGAGATACCACAAGTTCTCAGAAACAAAGTTGCACTAAATCGTGTGAACACACCTTACGGAGATGGTCGTTAGATGAAATTAACTTAATACGGAACACACTCTTAAAAGAGCACGCTGGCCCCTTCAGACCTCCGTAGGTGGCATAAAACTGCTACCAGCCGCCCACGTGATCCTTCATCGCAGACGTAAGTAAGGGAAGTGGAGTGGTGTGGAGGAGCCAGTCGATTGTATAAATCAGCGCAGTCAGATGGGTTGACGTGGGGTCGTAACATAAAGGAAAAGGGGCTATTGTATTAGGACATGTCCATGATCGCACCATGCATACATTTACCAGATTTGTTGGTATATCAATACGGACTGTGCAACTTATTTTACAGAAATGGTGTACCAACCGCAACCACACAACTCGGCCAAATAAAAGTGGGTGTACAGAGACCGACAGAGACTGGTGACAAGTATCACGCCTTTCCAATTAGAATCAGTTTCATATCCGACAAAAATTGCTACTCTCAGTGCATGCCGGTCCATCTCAAACACTTTCCGAGTACACAAAAGTCTTTCTCCTCTGGTACTAACCCGTATATCCTATTCCATTTATCAGAACAAGATTATCTGCGCAAAGCTTCGCAGAACAGTATATCAGACACACAAGTTGTATTAGTATTCAACTTTAAGTACTGCATCCAGTTACGTCTCCAAGCACTGAAACACAAGGCACAGAACAGCGAAGACGAACGTGGTTGTGGGTACTTGGACAGCAGATGTCACATTAACCTTATGGCTATACAACGAGTGCTTCTATAGGCCTAAGCTGAGAAGCATTTGCTCACGCTGGTTTACTCTCTCATTCACTGCTTGAATTTCTGAGTTATCACCATATCTGAAAGCAAGTCATGAACCTTACATTAAACCTCGCAAAACTAGGAATGAGAAAGTACTAGGTAAAAAGTCACTGACGCAGTAGCAGATTTACGCAAGCATGCAAGCTAGCCAAAGGAGCCACAATGACGGAGAAAGTGAATACATGCTATTATCAAGTACACATGCTTCGAATGTCCTTAAGGCAGTAACTAAAGAAGTAAAATTTAAAACAGGAATCCTACAAATACGATGACCTTGTACTAAAACAAACCCCGGCACTAATTTCTAAAGTCTAACACGAGGATCATCAACGCTCCAGAAGAATCGAAAACACTCTTACGCGCCTCATCTTCAACCACAGTTGCTACGCGGAACTCATACATTGCACTAGCTGGTTGAACACTCGTATGCGACTGCTTTCAAGAAGAGAATAACATTTACATCTTCTTTAGTTGCGTCTTCTACAACCTAATGATATGCCTAAAAGACCTTATAATACTTCGCCTATTGTTATCATTTATAACGGAAGGTCATCTTTTCACGTCATGCTATTGTATTTTTATGTCAACATATTGTGTGTGTGTGTAATAGATATTTCAAGTGGGTTTGGGCCTGTATACTGGAGAATTTGCATTAAAAGTACGAGTTTAGTTACAATCAGATGCCAAACAAATTAAAGGAACTGCGGCATTAAAAATTAGTGCTGAAATATGTCCGAAGCTGTTCTTTGTAATTGGTGCCCCTACGAACATTTTTTATTTCACTACTGTTGCCACTCTCAAGTTTAATTAACTAGCTCCGTCTAAATGTCGATTCGATTGAACAATATAACACAGGTTTTGTAGCTCTCTGTCGCACGATATCAGGCAGGGCATCTCGATGTTGGGAGAGTAACGCTTATATCAACCATATTAATCTTGATGAATCGAGTCTGCTTGTGTAAAATAAGGCGTATTTCAATGGAAATGAGGATACTAAGGTATCTGTAGGGTCAGCAACTATAAGACTACTGGAAAACATCACAGGAGCTGCTGAAATTAATACTACAATCCGACAAAAGAACGCTGTTAACAGTCCACTACTCGATCGCAACCAGCATCAAGCTCTTGCATACCATGGCGGGGCATAAGGAAACAGCTATAAACAGTACCGGTTATTACATGAAACTACATATAAGTAGGAGCCAGCGCTGTAGTGGAAATGGTGTGTCATTGTCTTCCATCTGATAACCACGTATATTAGTCAGTGATGTGATGGGCACACGTTAACATGAATCTGCACCACAATGTAACTTTTTTCACATGTTAATAGAATTTCACATGTGAAAGTCACGTTTACTATCTGAAAAATATTTAGAACCAAACTGGGAACATATGAATTATTGTCTCATATCATCCCAGCCACCAAAAGCGGAGGTAAGATTCTTGACCACGAGAGTGAAATTAGTTGCTTCAAAAGTTCCTGTTACGCCTTGCCTGTTTGGCGAACTTTCCGAGGCAGGAACAAGGGTGACAGAGTACTAAAATACTTCAATTCAAAATGCTTCAAAATTCTGCAATAACATGCTCTGCTTTCTCAATACTCATAGTCCTATTGATTCGCCATTACTACCACTTGCAGTGACTTACACGAAGCTGTCTCACCTTCTCTGCTGTAGTCAGAGCCGTTCATCTCACTTTCGAGCTCTGGAAGTATTCGCTAAAATAAAGTTTAAACCCTTTCACTGATTACTTCAGAAAAATCAATTCTCTGGATGAGCAGTGTAACTCACAGTTAATAAAATGTTCCAGGCTGTTTAACTGTGGCCGAATGGATTTCACGTTTAAACCCAAAGTTTCGTCCCCATCTGAGGAGCAAATTTTCTAGGGGGATCGTAGCTTCTTCGAGTGCCAAATTCACACCCTGGCTCGCTACTGACAGCAGCAAAATTCCATTTGCGCGTGCTCCCGGAATTTTGCTGCAGTCAACGGCGAGCCAGGGTGTGAATCGGACACTCAAAGAAGCTACGATACCCTTTGAAAATGTGCTCCTCAGATGAGGACGAAACGTTGGGTTTAAACGTAAAATCCATTCGGTCACAGTTAAGCAGCCCAGAACATTTTATTAATTGTGATATTTCCGGCAGTGAAATTTTACACTTTACGACGAGCCGTGCAACTGCACTGGGCAACGAAGATCATGCAACTCCTTGCCGAATCCGAATTGAACATAAAGGAAATTTGGTGGTTCTAGAACGCCTGAAACCTTAAGCTTTCTTCTTTGGAGGCGAACCGGCGCACAGCGGTTTTCGCCTCTACTCCACGGCCTATAAAGTCTACCGTTAACGTAACGAACACGGCCTACTTGCAAAAAACTTTCAGCATCACAGGAAACCGAAGAAAGCGGAAGAATGCGCTGAGGCTGTTCTCGGGAAATCGTGCTGTTCAATCTGGTAGGAAAACGGATCGTGGGCTTCTCTTTATAGGCGTCGGCCGAACAGAACGCCGAGCAGCTACCGTGGGATGGGCCTACCTACCTACAGCTGCGGATGGAGCTGGTCGAAATTTATGGCGCGGAAGCAAGCGAATTTTTCCGCTCCACCTCAGAGCGGGCGCAATCTTCAGTAACTGACTGCGAGGAAATGTAGCTCAGGAACGTTTCTATTATCCCTAAGGGCAATTACCTGCCCGTCCTCAGGCTCCACTTCTTCAAGAAAATATACCTTCACACGATAACAAGCGAGGTACAGAAACATCTCATATAGAAGATATTTGTACCAAGATTTAGGAGCATCTTTAACTTCGGACCCAGCGTAATTCACCGATGCAAATCAAATTTGCCTTGAGGTATGTGATAATTATACAGACTGACATTCACATCAATAGCTTCAAGAAAATAGTCACACTATTCAGCAGAACTTAACAATGGCCCTAGATGAGCATCACTCGATCACCTACAACGCCGGTAAGTAGCACAAAACGATCATCAGTATCCGAGATAAAGACAAATTATTCGGTCCATCATGTGTGTAGAGCAGAGTACGAATTGGCAGCTTCGAACGGTGTACTTGCTATACCTTGAAGGTATCTTATCTCTCTGCTACTGCAGAATACAGATTCATTTCTTGTATCATAAGCGGTTGGCTGCTCTTGTAAATTTATTTAGCGACCGGTTTCATAGTCTAGAAGTCACATCACCAAGATAAATCTGTTAAATTAGAAACAGGGCTCGCTACAACTGTATTCGAATTATAGTTACAATCAATAGTGAGAAATTAAAAAAATACTTAAATGGCAAATTAAGGTTGCAACATGGACGGGATGTTATTACCCCTCAAGATGACAATTTGTGGCTGCGGTTGTCCCTCACACAGAATAGTGTGTAGCACATACCCTTCTCAGAGAAGCCGTGAAAGATATCGTCATTCCATATGCTCAGAATAAAATAATGAACTTTTTGAAAAATTATGATTTGTATAGCATCCACATAGCCTACGTAGCATAACTTACAGCTACAGCGACAGTATTAATAAGTATCTAATCTGAGACAACATTGTCTATGAAACTGCATTGTATATTACTATTTACAATCACATATTTTTAAATAGTCGTTATGCAGACATCACATTTTCTTTTCTTATCTACAGTAAAGATAGTAAGCATGGAAAGTTTTATTTGCGCATGTTGACACCACATTGCACTCTTTACTGAGCTATAATTCATAATGTGTAAAATAATTCAGTCTTCATTCATTTGCCTCCCGTATTTGGGATAACTGATTCTTTCACCATTTGCTTTGATTTTTAAACAAGTGATTTGCAATTCATTGAAGTCTCGTTTGTCGATTTATCTTATGACGTTGCGATCGAACTACAGTCAATCTCTCGCGAATGACTTTAGTATTAAAAGCGAGCCTGCGTCTTTTGGCAACGTTATCCGCCTTTTACATAAGTGCAAATGGTACAGTTAATTTTCATATTTTTTATTAAGCATTATTTTAGCAAAAGTGTAATGCCAGAATGCAACAGGTTTATAATTTTCTATTAAATGACGGCCCCTCTCTCTCTCTCTCTCTCTCTCTCTCTCTCTCTCTCTCTCTCTCTCTCTCTCTCTCTTTCTCTCTTTCTCTCTCGATTAATTCCCCTGTTAGACAAATTACGTGGCCGTATTAAATAAATAAATCTTACAACTTAAGGACGGGGTAGTACATTTGGCACGACAGCCGTATATCACCAGTTTAAACAGACCAACCCCAAGTATAAAAAAACGACGTTAATTACAGCTCATGCATCCAATCGTCACCACTTGTATCTCGAACAAAATAAAACAGCATCAAGCTTATAGAGCGCACGAAAGTATCCGAGTTACAGATAAGACAATATGCAGTACATATGATTATGATTGAACGCGTTTGTTGTAATTAATGTTGTTCTTTTATACCAGGAAGTGGTCTGTTGTTTGACCGAAACTGGTAGTTTTAACAAATGACATATAGCTACTGTGCCAAATCACCATTTTCCAAAAATATTTACAAGGCTCTTAAAATACTGCATTAACGTTACATCATACTGTATATAACAGTGAGAAAACGTAACAGCGGTACCAGATGCGAGACGAGGACGTAATACAGCGACCAGCGGCGGGCAAACGGAACGCCGCCTGGTCTCGCGGTGGCAAATTGCGTGGCGGAGACAACAGCAGAAGGCGGCCGTCCGCGGACAAATGGATGGTCATTAAGCTCTCCTCCAGTTTCTCCCGCGCAGCCCACCAACCTACCGTACCAACCCAGTACCGTCTGCGTCTCTTCGCAACTCCTCGACACTTTTTTTCGGATGTTCTCCAACCCATTAGTTGTGTAATTACTCCAGGACATTAAAAACACGACACCAGAATCCGCAGAATTCCATAATAATTGTATACGAGAACCAAATGTTCCTAGAGTTTTCCACTGAAACATTGTTTGGAGCACAACAGAGAGGAGAATTCACGAACAATAGATGGAAAAATTATTCGTATATTACGATCCATGCCGCTTGCGTTGTGTAATCAACTAATTGGTACTGATAAGAATATCCACTACATGAATTTCGCGAATCCCTCTCGGTATATAGTTCTACAGCTTTGCTTCTGCCGCTCTGCAATGGATGGCAGTAGCGCCAATTGGTGGTGCAGGTGGTAGGCCGTAAGTGTCATACAATAAGTTCAGGCATTTGTAATCATAACGCCATTAAAATATTGTATGTATGTATGTACTGAACTGGGGACCTAGAAACAAGGAGAGGCTTCGTCCCCGCCGTAGCCCTCAGTGGTACACAACCCCCAACAGGCTACAGCAGTCCACTCACCCCACCGCCGCCCCACACCGAACCCTGGGTTATTGTGCGGTTCGGCCCCCAGTGGACCTCCCCCCCCCCCCCCTCCCCCCCTCGAGGGAGCGTCTCACACCAGACGAGTGTAACCCCAAATGTTTGCGTGGTAGAGTAATTATTGTGTGCGCGTATGTGGAAACGGTGTTTGCACAGCAGTCGCCGACATAGTGTAATTGAGGCGGAATAAGGGGAACCAGCCCGCATTCGCCGAGGCAGATGAAAAACCGCCTTAAAAACCATCCACAGGCTGCCCGGCACACCGAATCTGGACATTAATCCGCCGGGCAGTGCGTTACACTGCACGGCGAGCCGGGCGGGCAGTAAAATATTAGTCGATTTGTGACTGCATCATAAAGTTATTCTCGACTGAATTGTCAACCTGCGAGCCCTGCTCTCGTAATTTACCGTACGTTTCAATTTTCTGCTTTCAAAGTGACGAAGTTTGCAGCTCAGGCTCATAAAATGCTAAGACCTGTGGTGAAGCACCTATTAACGAAACAATGTGCAGAGAACGGTTTCAACGCATCAAGAACGGTGATTTTGATGTGAAAGACAAGCATGGCGGTGGAAGAGAAAATGTTTACGAAGCTACTAAAACCGACAGAATCAGAGGAGATCTTTATCGAAAGCAATTGATGCGTTTGAGCAGAGCACTGAAAGGCAAACTGCCACAATACGGCGATAGGCATGAAAAAGTCACATGCTCGACACCATGTAGCAAAACCCATCAAAACATACTTTGAAACGTTTAAATTGACCACAGCCCACCCGCCGCCGTATTCTCCAGACATTGCTCCATCCGACTACCACATTTTTCGATCAATGGCACACGGCCTGTCTGAGCATCACGTCCTTTCTTGTGAACAAGTGCAAAACTGGATCGACTCATGAATCACCTCAAAAGATGCCCAGTCCTACCGCCGTGTGATCCTTGGGCTCCTCGAAAGGTGGGAGGAAGAGCCATCGATGAGAAATACTTCGAAATGCAAATTTTTTTTGCAAGTTTTCACAAGAAAGCCTCGAACTTGGTGAAGAAGCGGCGGAAGCAAAGTTGTAAACCTAATAGGTTAATTGTGCTGATACTGGGTTCTACATTGGGTGCAAACGTCATTTAAGATAAAGAATGCGAAATGGTTCAAACAATGGTTCAAATGGCTCTGAGCACTATGGGACTTAACTTCTGTGGTCATCAGTCCCCTAGAACTTAGAACTACTTAAACCTAACTAATCTAAGGACATCACACACATCCATGCCCGAGGCAGGATTCAAACCTGCGGCCGTAGCGGTCTCGCGGTTCCAGACTGTAGCACCTAGAACCGCTCGGCCACCCTGGCCGGTCAATGTGAAATGAAAAAATATGAAAAAAGACTATAACTCGTAATTCTAAAGACAGAATCTTTTTTTAACACTGTTGTGCTTCCTGTAATAAATTGTGCGTTTGAGTGTCTGAAGAGAGAGAGAGAGAGAGGGAGAGAAGGAGAGAGAGATGAGAGAGAGAGATGAGACAGGATCCAGACAGAATGTGTAATTGCTATGGTTGACGACTTGCCGTAAATGTCGAAGTCCAATATGACTGGCATGAGTTGAAAGAAAACCTTATAGCTTTTGGGAACAGCATCAGTGGTATGCCACTAGATTTCCACTTCGAACAGAAAAGTAGTTGTAATGTTCCGATTCAGTGTAAAGGGAGGAATATTAGCGACTTTAATTTGGAAACTTCAATGATGGTGTAATCCAACTGTGCAAGAGAGCACTTACGTATTTGAACACTGATCGAGTCTTTGGCATACACGTCAGACTGAATTAGATAAAAGTAAACGGAGGAATTAAAGAGTGTGCCGATACTTGTAACAGGAAGGTCCAACCCGATGGACATCCTCAAATATCTTAGATCGAAACCTTCGGAAGAAAGCGCAACGTTCTAAGGAAACCAAACCCGTGACAGACTGTAAAACCATGATGCAGATGTCAAATACCCACTATAACAAACGCACGCTATAAGAGGCCTGTGTATTATTAATCGCGTTGCATATGTCAAACGCCTGTACTCTAATAACGTTTAACGAGTTCTCTATCCATTTATAGTTCAGTTACCAGCACAGGTCGAAATATTGACTGAGCTGGGGCTGACAGAGCACAAGGGAAATATGTTAGTCGTAGAATCGGCGCGCCATGCGAGACTGCGAACAAATTAGGATCCCTCCTCAACATATGCTAGCTGCAGGAGCAAAATGCTGGGCCCAACTGCCAGACAGCGATATTCTCCTACTCTGCTCTAGAGGACTGGACTAGTAAGTGAATATACCGAAGGCACTTTCGTAACACCTGGAGCAAATCATTTCTTTCACAAACACATCGGACAGACACCTGCACTTTCGTAACACCTGGGGCAAATCATTTCTTTCACAAACACATCAAACAGACACCATGTGAGTCATTAGGTACCGTTACGATAAACTCTCGACCATTACGAGCCCAGTTCCACATTCACAAAAGAAAGTGCTCTGCGCTTTTAACCCCACGACATCCACTCGTTAATTCCGTGTCGGTTGTGTGCCATTCTCAGAGCGTACGATTGTTACGTGTCTTTCACTACGAATATTCTTTGTACTGATGAGGCACGATGTCACAGGAACCAGGATGGAAGAACGATACTGAAATTCAAGAGAAATTTCATTCTTCTCTTTAAATTATGTAATTAACTGAAACGGCCGTACCTTCGACTATCAGATCTCTCTCTCTCTCTCTCTCTCTCTCTCTCTCTCTCTCTCTCTCTCTCTCTCTCTCTACTAATTACTCTTTCCTACAATAAAATACAGATATCCGATAAAAAATTATGTTTGTTGTTGTTTGTTCCCTTCTTCACCAAGACAGCCCTGCTTCTAACTGCAAATTCTCTGGACACGTGAAATGGTACCGTTTGGCTACGTTTTGAGGTTTCTTTCATTATTTTAATCTCTTCACTCCTCAGATACAAAAAAAACAGGAAATTTTTCTTTTCATATTTTACAGCTAACTAATAACAAAGCAAAACAAAAATGCACATTATATTTCTAACGTTTCACTAATGCAAGAAAGGAGGTCCATATATGTGAACCTTTGGCCTCACCTAACGTGAAAATGTACAAGACCTATTTCTCCTTTCTTCAATAAAAACATTTTATTCAATAATATGTACATTTTATTGGAAACAGTACACTGTATACGCTAATGCACAAAAAAAATAGGATTCTCAACGTCAATATTTTTGAAACATACTATTTCCAATACATGTTTTTAATCATGCTCTACGACAACTTTATAAATGCAAAACAATACTAATCATACAATAATTTCTGGCAGTAATAATTTGATACTGTCGGTAAATGGATCATATGGTAGGCTTTATGATAAGCGTCAAAACAATTATTTTTCACAGTACATAAATGAAGTCCACATTTGATGCACAAGTCTCTTATCTTGCGATTTATCTTTCCTGCATTTTGAGGCATTCGTTGCCTCAACAAATTTTGATAGTTGGCCAACATTTTAAAACCTAACTCCTGAAACTAGTTGCAACACAGCTATCCCTGGCTTTTTAAGTATATTTCCTACATCATTTGCACCTTCACTGTCCTCGGAATTCACTG
This sequence comes from Schistocerca gregaria, assembly GCF_023897955.1. Lineage (NCBI taxonomy): Eukaryota > Metazoa > Arthropoda > Insecta > Orthoptera > Acrididae > Schistocerca > Schistocerca gregaria. The sequence goes on from NC_064922.1 coordinate 665,064,864, forward strand.
TCCAAGGACACCCCCCCTATCCTAGCTATTGGCACATGTTAAGTACTTGTTGTTTACGAATTAGTTCCATCAAGCTCAGCAGGAAAATCTCCAGTCAAAAACGAGAATTCATCACCTTTTCAATCAGATAATTCAGCATTGCTGTCATCAAAAAAAGGGTGTGATTGCTCATCAGCTTAATATTTCATGCATTGCTGTGAATTGTAGAAATAACAGTAATTTCAGTATTCCATTATCGAAGACCAAATTGAAACTAATAAATGTGCATTATGACCTGAGGCCCACGTGCGAGGACCTTCAGGAAATAGGTTATGTCATAGCACCGAACAAAATGTATACAAATCTGAAATAATTCTCAACACCTACAGTATTCAGCGAACGTTATAAAAAAACACCGAAATTCTCAGTTAATATTTAGACACAATAATTATTTATACACTTTTTCGACTTCTAGAAGTGAACATTTTGTGCATACGACTAATTCTAAACTAAAACACAAATCGTACCTTGCAAGGCGCTGCGTCATGATTTTAAAACTAAGAACTAGAAGATTCACACACACGGAGCATTAGTCTATAAGCAGAAAAATAAACCTATATCTATATCTATATCTATCTATATCTACATGACTACTCTGCAATTCACATTTAAGTGCTCGGCAGAGGGTTCATCGAACCACAATCATACTATCTCTCTACTATTCCACTCCCGAACAGCGAGCGGGAAAAACGAACACCTAAACCTTTCTGTTCGAGCTCTGATTTCTCTTATTTTATTTTGATGATCATTCCTACCTATGTAGGTTGGGCTCAACAAAATATTTTCGCATTCGGAAGAGAATGTTGATGACTGAAATTTCGTAAAAAGGTCTCGCCGCGACGAAAAACATCTATGCTTTAATGACTTCCATCCCAACTCGTGTATCATATCTGCCACACTCTCTCCCCTATAACGTGATAATACAAAACGAGCTGCCCTTTTTTCCACCCTTTCGATGTCCTCCGTCAATCCCACCTGGTAAGGATCCCACACTGCTCAGCAATATTCTAACAGAGGACGAACGATTGTAGTGTAAGCTGTCTCTTTAGTGGACTTGTTGCATCTTCTAAGTGTCCTGCCAATGAAACGCAACCTTTGGCTCGCCTTCCCGACAATATTATCTATGTGGTCCTTCCAACTGAAGTTGTTCGTAATTTTAACACCCAGGTACTTAGTTGAATTGACAGCCTTGAGAATTGTACTATTTATCGAGTAATCGAATTCCAACGGATTTCTTTTGGAACTCATGTGGATCATCTCACACTTTTCGTTATTTAGCGTCAACTACCACCTGACACACCATACAGCAATCTTTTCTAAATCGCTTTGCAGCTGATACTGGTCTTCGGATTACGGAGAAAGAACAATAATGAACAATGCTCAACATGTGTGGTCCGAGGGAACGTAAAGGGTAAGAAATGACAGAAGTAACATTGGAGGAACCGACCGATCGCCGTGTCATCCTTAGCCGACAGGTGTCACTGGATGCTGATATGGAGGAACATGTGGTCAGCACACCGTTCTTTCGGCCGTTATCAGTTTTCGTAACCGGTGCCACTATTTCTCGATCACGAAGCTCCTCAATCGGCCTCACTAGGGTTGAGTGCACTGCGCTTGCCACCAGCTCTCGGCAGATACGAATGGTCATCCCATCCAAGTGCTGGCCAAGTCCGGCAACGCGTAACTTCGCTGACCTAACGGGAACCCATGTCACCACTGCGACAACGTCGTTGGATGACTATAAATTTAAGCTAGTAAAGTCTCACGTTTATTTCGAAAAATCTGTATGCAGCAAATTCTATATCACCTACCTTATTACAGGTACAATCGTAATCGAAATGTTATAGGCAGTCCTCATGCTGAACACAGAAGCGATGTGCCTTGTTATCATGGGTGCCTGGTACTTCAAATGGAACGCTGTTTTTGGTGAAGGAGATGCAAGATACAAGGGACCACACGGAAAAGTGTTCGAATACACTCGGCAATGGCACTTACCATGAATGAAGGGAGAAAGATATTAGTTTCATGTCCAATCATCATCACGGTAGAGACGGTGCATAAGCTTAGAACAAAGACAGACAGTGAAGGAAATTCGCTGTAGATTTGTTAAAGTACCGCCCCGACATTCGCGTCATATAATACTGAAGATTCAAATGAGAATGTCGGATTGGAATCTGAGCTTTGTGTCTTTCGAATAATAGTTTAGCGTCATTACTGCGCTCAATTCACTCGGTTTGCCGGCCGCGGTGGTCGAGCGGTTCTAGGCGCTTCAGTCCAGAACTGCGCCACCGCTACGGTCGCAGGTTCGAATCTTACCTCGGGCATGGATGTGTGTGATGTCCTTAGGTTAGTTAGGTTTAAATAGTTCTAAGTTCTAGGGGACTGATGACCTAAGATGTTTAGTCCCTTAGTGCTCAGAGCCATTTGAACCACTTGAACCATCACTAGGTTTCCGTGAATTAGTATGAATCGCAGCTGATCACAAACTTCGGTTTGTCTTTTGCGGCAGCTGAAAAAAAAACAGAGACTAAACAAGAAGGTTTAATGTTCCACCAATAACGAGCACTTCGAAACAGACCACTTTAAACAGTTCTCCATTACATATCGTACAACTTTTTTTAAAAAAAAATAACACCATATTTCACTACTTCGGCGTCACCAAAACATGCCATCAGCCTACCATCAATCCCGGACTTCAGGAGAGCAGCGCAATTCAGATAAAAAGAAAATCTCTGTGGAAAAACTGAGAGTAATAACAGCAAAATTCTAGCTGGCGATACGCCGGCTGAGAGAAAGGTGACGCAAGCTGCGAGGCAGCAACAATGCGGCAGGCGCGTAGCGCGGTGGCGGCGACATCGATTGCAACATTTAAATGTCAGCCATCAGAGAAAGGTTAGTCGCCACCCCCACTGCTAATGTGCGCCGGACCCTCCAGCCTCACTTAGTCCGGCCCATTGCTATGTGGCTGCGGCAGAATGGCACCGAACTGACCCAATCGAGATTTCTTCTGCTCTGATCTCTACCCTGAAAATCACAGCCTCCTACATGAAGCGCGCTAGTGGAAAGTGACACATGAACACCTCTAAATATGGGACACAGAAACAGTTCATTAAGATAGACTCTGGTAAGAGGGCAATAAAAGCTACGAAGGCGTGCTGTGACGTAATGCTTTCGAAATTTTGATGTGCAAACCCTTAAAGCTATTCAAATAAAAGAAACTTTATTTACATTGTTTATCTTTATTCTTAGTGTCTACATATTTATTTCTCAACATAGTCACCGTGGGGATGAATATACTCCCTCCAACGAGCGACCAGTTTGTTGATACCGTCACTATAGATATGTTGTTAAATACAGTCATTGTAGAAATATCTGACCTTCTTGAGTGAGCCACAACCCCACTTCTGCTCCCACCACTTCATCACTATCAATGTGAAATCCTATAAGGTGCTCTATAAATTTTAGAAACAGATGAACATCGGATGAGGCCAAGGCGGGATCGTATGGAGGATGTTCGAAAACAGTGAACCCAAGGCGTCGAATTGTTGCAGATCTCGCAGAGTTCGTGTGTGGCCTGGCATTATCATGCTAAAGAGAGGGTGGCCAATGTGTGGATAACCTCTTCTAATTCGAGCTAGATTACAGCGCGCTGCTTCTCATGCGCTGACATACACTCCTGGAAATGGAAAAAAGAACACATTGACACCGGTGTGTCAGACCCACCATACTTGCTCCGGACACTGCGAGAGGGCTGTACAAGCAATGATCACACGCACAGCACAGCGGACACACCAGGAACCGCGGTGTTGGCCGTCGAATGGCGCTAGGTGCGCAGCATTTGTGCACCGCCGCCGTCAGTCTCAGCCAGTTTGCCGTGGCATACGGAGCTCCATCGCAGTCTTTAACACTGGTAGCATGCCGCGACAGCGTGGATGTGAACCGTATGTGCAGTTCACGGACTTTGAGCGAGGGCGTATAGTGGGCATGCGGGAGGCCGGGTGGACGTACCGCCGAATTGCTCAACACGTGGGGCGTGAGGTCTCCACAGTACATCGATGTTGTCGCTAGTGGTCGGCGGAAGGTGCACGTGCCCGTCGACCTGGGACCGGACCGCAGCGACGCACGGATGCACGCCAAGACCGTAGGATCCTACGCAGTGCCGTAGGGGACCGCACCGCCACTTCCCAGCAAATTAGGGACACTGTTGCTCCTGGGGTATCGGCGAGGACCATTCGCAACCGTCTCCATAAAGCTGCCCTACGGTCCCGCACACCGTTAGGCCGTCTTCCGCTCACGCCCCAACATCGTGCAGCCCGCCTCCAGTGGTGTCGCGACAGGCGTGAATGGAGGGACGAATGGAGACGTGTCGTCTTCAGCGATGAGAGTCGCTTCTGCCTTGGTGCCAATGATGGTCGTATGCGTGTTTGGCGCCGTGCAGGTGAGCGCCACAATCAGGACTGCATACGACCGAGGCACACAGGGCCAACACCCGGCATCATGGTGTGGGGAGCGATCTCCCACACTGGCCGTACACCTCTGGTGATCGTCGAGGGGACACTGAATAGTGCACGGTACATCCAAACCGTCATCGAACCCATCGTTCTACCATTCCTAGACCGGCAAGGGAACTTGCTGTTCCAACAGGACAATGCACGTCCGCATGTATCCCGTGCCACCCAACGTGCTCTAGAAGGTGTAAGTCAACTACCCTGGCCAGCAAGATCTCCGGATCTGTCCCCCATTGAGCATGTTTGGGACTGGATGAAGCGTCGTCTCACGCGGTCTGCACGTCCAGCACGAACGCTGGTCCACCTGAGGCGCCAGGTGGAAATGGCATGGCAAGCCGTTCCACAGGACTACATCCAGCATCTCTACGATCGTCTCCATGGGAGAATAGCAGCCTGCATTGCTGCGAAAGGTGGATATACAATGTACTAGTGCCGACATTGTGCATGCTCTGTTGCCTGTGTCTATGTGCCTGTGGTTCTGTCAGTGTGATCATGTGATGTATCTGACCCCAGGATTGTGTCAATAAAGTTTCCCCTTCCTGGGACAATGAATTCACGGTGTTCTTATTTCAATTTCCAGGAGTGTACATATATTACCCACCGCCATTTTACACGCAACAATATGGAGCCCTCTAGCGGCAGAGGGCTGCAAATACGTAGACATGAAAATGAAGTTGTAGAATCTTAAAAAGTTAGCTTTATGTAAAAAGCTTTAAGACCTGTCACATAAAAAATTCGAAGACTTACGTTGCAGCACGCTCACGTATTACTCAAAGCATCATGTCCCAGATGCAGAAGGAAACTACGTACTGAGCTTGAAAATGTGATCGCACAACAGCTGTAATTTACTTCGTGGAACACTGGTCTCTTGTTGCGACCACTGTGCGCATGCCATCGCATATTAAGCGATTGCGGTGGACGTAGCTAACTGAATCAGCAATATCTTATTACAGATGTCAGGGACACTGGGTGGTCCTTACAAAGAACTGCCCCACACGTAGGACGTGTAGGAGGTGTCAGTGACGAGCATCTTGACTACGCAGGTACAGGCGTAGCTAACTGAATCAGCAATATCTTATTACAGATGTCAGGGACACTGGGTGGTCCTTACAAAGAACTGCCCCACACGTAGGACGTGTAGGAGGTGTCAGTGACGAGCATCTTGACTACGCAGGTACAGGCGGAAGATTGTAATGGCTGTCGCGTCTCTCAGTAGTCAAATGCCGACAAAGAAGACAGCGCCAAAAAGGTGAACCGTCGTTCACGTTTAGCACGTAAAATTGTACTTACTCGATGCAACTAATCTTTCTAAAAAGTAAAGCTTCACAATCTCTTTTTCTAGAGCTTTTAAGCGAGCTACACGTTAGCACACGATCACAGTAGGGTATAAATTACTGACGCTAAGGTTACTGAAAATACTGTTTCTAGAGAACAGAATTCTTACGGCCTCATCGACGGATTCTCTGCCGGCCGGAGTGGCCGAGCGGTTCTAGGCGCTACAGTCTGGAACCGCGTGACCGCTACGGTTGCAGATTCGAATCCTGTCTCCGGCATGGATGTGTGTGATGTCCTTAGGTTAGTTAGGTTTAAGTAGTTCTAAGTTCTAGGGGACTGAAGACCTTAGCAGTTAAGTCCCATAGAGCTCAGAGCCATTTGAACCATTTGAACGGATTCTCTCACTTAGTTGATCCCACGTCGATTTAGACGCAAGTCGCACTATCTCCGGCCACGCTGCACCCAATTTAACACGGGCAACTCAGGGACCGTAGTACTAGCCACTCGCCTATCAAGAAACTGTGGAAAAAATGATCTTCCCGTTCTGAAACGCAAGCAGTGATATTATTAACAACGATAGGCTACAGCACCGTTCCGTTCTCGTCCCAGCCCAGGTTGACAGCCTGGAGCGGCGATACAGTATTGGGAAATTCAGACAAAGACGATTCCCCTCGTGGAACATCGGCTTCGTTCTCTCCTCCCATCACGTGCGTGAAGTGCTATATAGAGTGCATGCGCTTTTGTCGCGTTTATATTTATTTCTACATTGCACTTTCCTCCGTGTCACAACGTGCCCAAAATCTGCTGCTCGTGGTGGCATCTTTTATAGCCCAATCTTCATTTTCTAAGACGACCAAGTGACAATAAAAAAAATGAATATCACTTCTGGACACATGGTGGCTACGTCCTTTCCCAGGGTGTCCTGGTAGAGAAACTACGCGTAACTTTCTTGCACGACGTTAAACTAATCGCCACATCGCCGTACTGATTATTCGACTCAATCTGCCCTGTCGTGTTGAACAATGAAAATTAGTCAATAAACACATTTACAGTCTCAATTTTGCCCGTTACAACGGTTCTCGTCCTGAAGATGTAAATTAAAATAAGAAATAGGCCCTGCATTCTAATACTTAGTTTAGAAAATGTTGCATATGCATACCAATGAATACCGCATCACACAAGCAGCTTCTTCATATTGCGGTAACCGCACGTAACGCTGGGACCAACGTCGACTGTTTAAGTGTCCCGCTGGGAGTATCAAAACCGAGTTGTTGGAAGTTGCGCTATGAATAGAGTATGATAATTGCGGGGGTTCTCCTCTGTCATTATTGTGTAGCCCGTCTCCGTTGCTTTAGGGAAACATGTAACTGGAGGGATCAAGTATGTTAAAGCGCGTTTAGTCTTGTTTGTGGTGCTGGTCGTTTGCGAGTGCAACCAGGTCAGAACAGAACCAGGTTCAATTCACAGCACTGTGGTGTGCCAAGTCATCGCCCACAATAATCTTACCTGTGCTTCTCGAAGAAGAAACACTCAGTAGTACAAGGTGCGTACATTGATCAGCCAGGACATTATGACCACCGACCTACTATCGATATAAATCCGTCCAGGCGATAGCAGCGTGACCCGGCGTGGAATGACTGCTGGTCAGACACACGCAATATGCACGTAGTATCAGTGACCGTGCTGTTCGTGTGTAGAATGGGGAAAGTGCGTGACCTGAGTTTCACTGAGGGCAGATTGTGTTGGCCCGGAGGCTCGGCACAACCATTTCGGAAACGCACGACTTTTCGAGTGTTCGAGGAGGGCTGTGGCGAGTGTCTTCAACACGAGGCGAAACAAGGGCGGGAGGCTGCGGAGACTGGTAAAACAGTAAAGGCGGCGAACTGTCACGGAACTAACATCAGACTTTGATGCTGGGCAGAGAACAAGTGTGTCTGAACACACAGTGCACCGAACACTCCTCAAGATGGGCGTCTGTAGCCGACAAGCCGTGCAAGTGCCAATGTTAACACCACGACATCGGCAGTTACGACTGAAATGACCACGTGATCATCGTTGCTGGACGTTGGTGCAGTGGCAGAGCGTTGCATGGCTGATGAATGCCGATACTTTCTTCATCATGCCGAACGGAGGGTGCAAATCCTTCGTCTTAAAGGGGAACATGTGAAGACACCTGTCCGTTGGACGGAGACAAGATGGCGGCGGCTCCATTGTGCTCTGGGGAACATTCCCGTGGGAATCCACTGGTCCAGTGGAACTCGTGCAAGGCACTATGATGGCCAAGGTTGCGAACCACGTACACCCATTTAGGATGATCATGTTTCCCGATGGCAGTGGCATTTTTAACAAGATAATGCGCCATATCACAACACCTGTGGTGTAATGGAGTTCGTGGAACACATTGGCGAGGTCCAATTAATGTTCTAGCCCCCCAGCATGCCAGATCTGACACCAATCGGATACATCTGGGATGTGATTGAACTTGACGTCAAAGCTCATGGCCCCTTCTCCAAAATTTCAAAATTAGGTGAGTTGTGTGTGCAGATGTGGTGCAAACTCCCACCAGCGACCTACCAAGACCTCACTGCTTCCATGCCATGACGCGTTGCCGCTGTTACCCAAGCGAAGCGTGGAGATACCGGCTATTAGCTAGGTGGTAATAACGTTCTGGCTGATCAGTGTATTGCATAAGATTAACCAACCCACTGCACTGCCGTTCCTTTAAAATCAGGAAACTCTCTAGTTCCAGAAAAATAATGCCTACGCACACACACGTTTTTGCCGTTAGCTAACACACCCCTTACGATGGTAATAGTCTTTCCTGGACATTGCGATTGTCAAACCAATTTCCTTTAGTCTCGTTTTGATTTTCAGGAACATCTTCATACCAATTCCGGCACTAGATGAAAAGAATGTTTAGTGCTACCTCCAAAGCTAATATCTATGTTGAATGTCTCCATCAGCAAACCCAGAAATGCATGGAAGCTACAGATTACGCTAAAATTGTTATTGTTGCAGGTGAACGATTCTATGGTTATAATCACATACAGTGTACAGTATGTATGATGTGTGAAAAAATTGCATTATTCACATGGAACCTTCGTTTTAAGATGTTCACTTTACATACATCACAACTGTATTATATTAAATATCGAAGTAATGTTCCTTCCTGTGCCGTTCACATTCTTCCTTCAACATCCCTTAATATACCATAGTTCCTTGTGTTTCACCAGTTGCAGGTATCATGCAATGAAATGATCTTTCCTGCCAAAAAACCAAGGAACTTGGAACATTTATATAGCAACAAAGATAATTATTTTGTATCCTGGGTGTTTTCGACATGGCAACCTGATGCAGAATTAAGTCAGTTCTGTCTCATGCAATATAGACTATTAGCTCAGGGGTGTAACTAAATCATTATCTCGGTGAAGGTTGGTTTCTACTCGCTGATTATGGCGTAAATGACAAACCATACACCCGCTGATTTTTGTAAGGCATTCATTCTATTTCATGAAAATAAAGCACGAAGAAAAAATTGTTAACACAGAATAATCAATAAAAATAAGAAACCATATATAATTACTCAAAAGCTGGGAATCGAGAATCTCAACGAGTTTTGCCTGTTTTCGATATAAGTGTATGATACGGGTCCCGGGAATACGGAGACCGAATGAAAATCTCTACAATACTACCTTAGAGTAGCCAACACATACAAAAGGAAGAGAGCGGTGGACTTGTCTTTATATGTGTAGACATACAAGATTTAATAAAATACTTTTTATCTACTTAGTAAAACATGGCAATTGAGATGTGCTCATGCCTTTGACGGCTTAGCAGGTAAATCCTGGCACAACATGCGGCCACACAGATTACATCTAGCGCAGGGTGCAGGGCCTGTCTGGGATGACGAAGTTTGACCTCTGAAGTTTCTCATTTTGCAGTTTCCGACGTTCCTGCACAAATCGTAAAATAGCAGCTGAAGTAGTTGTTGACCAGCGATTACGATCTTATAGTTTGACACAGGAAGTACTCAGGTAAGTTTAGACTCGCTCATTTCTTCTTATTCGTATTGCGGTTCAGAGCAGCACCACGGGGCATTTTAACTGTGCTCGATTCAGTACACAACATTTGTCTAGGATGTCTGTCGTTTGTCACCTGCAGGAGATGCGCAAGCTGCGAGTTGGTGACCAAAGACGGTAGCTTCTATACTGTAGATCTTTGCCTTCTCGAGAACAGTTGCGCGGAGGAGCGATAAATAAGTAATGCAACACTTTTTTTCTGAAAGCAGGTTACTTTTATTGAGGATTCCAATACACCATATTATTTTTCACTCTTTTCGCTACAAAACGATTTTTTTCCAACATAATCTCCGTTCAGTTAGACGGCCTTACGCCATCTTACAGGAAGGGTACAATCGCATGTTAGCACTCTACAGGTCGACTTCGGAGCCAACGTCTTCCTGCATCAATAACCTCCCCATCATCCACATATCGACATGCTGCTTCCCGAGGAGTGCATCCTTCGTGGGACAAACAGATGGAAGTCGAACGATGCGACATACGTGCCATAGTTCGCATGAGGAAGGACAGTCCAATGAAGTTTTGTGAGCTCCTCTCGGCTGCGCAGGCTTGTGGCCGGAGTTGCGTTGAGATGGGGGAGAAGGAGCGCTTCGCCCAACGACTCACCGTGCTATTGTTCACTGCCAGGTCTCCGTACACATTCTGCAAGCGCCTATGAATATTTGCGATGCTTTGGTTTTCCGCCAAAAGAAACTCAATGACAGCTCTCTGCTCGGAACGGATCTCCGTTACAGACGCCATTTTGAAGGTTACGTATGGCGCTAACACGTATCGGATCTCCATGAAACTACAGCGACTGAAGCGGGAACATTCCACGATGTTCCATAACAAATTCTGCGTTTTCTTCAGTGGAAACAGGCTCAGAAAAAAGATGTTGCGTTACTTATTGAACGCCCTTCGTATATGGCACGAACATCGGAAAATGAGAATAGTCCACGGCACGTCTGTCGTAATTAGACATTCCGCATCTGAATGGAACCTACTCGCATTTCAGGCGAAGAAGCGAGCGCGGCCGCGGCCGTATGAGATGGCCGCATTGTCTTTCTTTTTTCCAGCACCGGCGAGCAAAAAGACATTTGTCGCGCTCCGCTCTGGCGCGGGCCCCGGAACGATTTCGGGCACGTCCGAGCAGAACAAAAGGCGATCGCGGCAGGCAGGCAGGCAGGCAGGCAGGAAGGCGCGCTAACAAGAGGAGGGCGATCGCCGGGCCAATCAGGCGGCCGTTCATCGCGATGCGGGCCTCGCTCGCGCCGGCCGCGCCGGCCGCCGCATGCCAACGGCGGCGCTCTGCCGCGCCGGAAATGCGCCACGCCGCCGCCTCATGTAAAAGCTTCCGCCCTGCCGCTCCTAGGGGTGGTGGTCAGGTAGCACCGCTGCGGCACTCGCCCACTCACAACAAAACACGCCTGCTCTTAAGAAAACTGTACCACCGAGAAGTGTGCTTGTGAATGAAATAATACGTATTTTACACAGAGATTACGTACATTTCCTTACCTTTTTTAACGACGACGTTTACATCTAGGCCCTCATCTAAAACTGGCCATCAGGTATGCGAGTGAATCACAAAAATTTCCATTTCATTTCACATGTTTCGGCAATTGGTATCATCGTATATCGAACTTCAATTAATAAGTGTTTCGAGTGTCGAAGCGCGGCCCAAACTCAAACTTTTGTTTCTTTTAATAACAGTTTTGTGTCACGTTGAGACCCCCCTTATCATAATCGGACCTTTTATCTATTTCCTTTTAATAATACATAAGCGGTTACCGAAAAACGTTTCGAGTATCGTTGATTTCTAGGAAAATATAAGCTGTAGCTCCGTATACGACGATAAGAAAAAATGGTTCAAATGGCTCTGAGCAGTATGGGACTTAATTGCTGAGGTAATCAGTCCCCTAGAACTTAGAACTATTTAAACCTAACCAACCTAAGGACGTCACACACACCCATGCCCGAGGCAGGGTTCGAACCTGCGACCGTAGCGATCGCGCGGTTCCACATTGTAGCGCCTAGCACCGCTCGGCCACTTCGGCCGGCGACGATGAGAAATGTTCAGTTTTCAGTTATTTTAGGTTCGTGCACAAGTTAGTAGCATTTTTGTTTTGCATGTTGATATTCCGGTTGATATGCTTTCACTTATCGATTGTCGTTGTTTATTTGTACTTCTCTCTTGCTATTCGAGTTTACATAGTCTTATTCTGTCACTTGGATATAGCGAGTCGAGCTGTGGATACTAGAAAATTGAGTGCCAAGTGGAGAAATAGAAACAATTTCAACATATTCTTCTGTTTATGTTCGCTAGAGGGGAGCTAGAAACATTTGATAGAACACAGCAAGAAAACGGTTTTCGCGTTTTAACGAAAATCGCTATGACATTAGTGCTTCTCCATGTTCAGGAAGAACTTCTGGGTTTAATGAAGACCATTTGATTTATTACTCCACAATGATCCACATCTGTGTACTCGGTAACTGGCAAATGGGATGAACTGTGATCGTTTCAGCATCGCGCGGTATTTGCGTGCCATGGGGATGGTGCAAAAATCGGATGTATGGGAACCGCCAGCTCTACACCAAAATCACAAAAATTAGAGGGTGGCCATATGTGCATCTCTGCTTGCTCGTCGCTAACTGGCTCGTGAACAACACCGATCATTCCTACACGGTATCGTTATTGGCGACTAAAAATGGTGTCTTTATGCTAACGTCAGTAAAAACAGCACCCGAAACAAAGCAGCGACTCCCTGCCCAAAGACCTGCGCGCATCCAGAAAATATTATGGTATGCGCCTGGTGGAACAGCGACGGTGTGGTATACTACGAATTGCTTCCCCCAGGTGTAACCATCACTGCTGACATTTACTGCCAACAACTGAGACCTCTTGCAGACGCAGTTCACGAACACGAGCACGAAGACTGTGTGAAGTGATGGTACTCCACGGTACCGCCCGCCCGTATTCTGCCAGCCTGACAAAAAACACTAGACAGCATTTGGGTTAGGAAGTCATTCCGAACCCACCTTATTCACCTGATCTTCCGTCCTAAGATTTTCACCGTTCTCCGAACATGGCTCGACGAATTCTTCGCCTGAAAACCACGTGATTTTTACAGCCGCAGAATCGAAAGGTTACCACAGCGTTGGTAGATTCTTGTAAATAGTGAAGGAGAATATATTATTGCTTACTAAAGTCTCCGTCACGTGTATCTGTTGCGTTATTAAACTCATGGAAAAACGCTACAAACTTATCCACCAGTCCAACATATTCTTTAAGTGTTAGGAAGATACAGACACTCCACTATTTTCTCAGGCAGTGGCTTATAGAGCTACCAAACCGAATCACGACGTTTTTCAGATGGTGCGAGAGCTTGAGCAGTATATACAGAGTTAATCATCTTGAGGTTGAATTTCTCTTGCTTTAACAATACATATGTTTTTGGGTGGGATCCACCTTTAGCAAAACACAATTTTGTATTTTGTCCCGGACATGTTTCACGGCAGTTGCAACATCAGCACAGGGTTTCTTATTTTATGGCTGTTAAACACAATGAATGTTCTTTACTATGTGTGTGAATATTACTTTTTAAATAGTAACCATAAATTTTTGAAGAGCACATAAAATTATGTAATTGTACCTTCTTACCACATGGTGTGGTTTTCTTGCTATATTACGTTTTTGCAGTGTCTGTTTCTCTTTACAGTTTGCCATCTGCAACCATATACAACTTAATGTAGACAAAATATTTACGCAAAAATTGCGATTTCTAAACTGTTGCTACGGTCGCAGGTTCGAATCTTGCCTCGGGCATGGATGTGTGTAATGTCCTTAGGTTGGTTAGGTTTAATTAGTTCTAAGTTCTAGGGGACTGATGACCACAGATGTTAAGTCCCATAGTGCTCAGAGCCATTTGAACAATTTTTTCTAAACTGTTATGGCTTTGCCTGAAATTAATTAGTTTTATGTGAAAGGTTGGATTTGTGTGTGTGTGTGTGTGTGTGTGTGTGTGTGTGCGTGCGTGTGTGTATATGTGTGCGTGTGTGTATGTGTGTGTCTATTTACATTGTGTTTCACTTACATTTTCTTTTTTCCCTCCTCCTCTCCACTGTTAAGTTGTGTGTATTGAGATGGTCTAGGGGTAGCGTCTTTGATTCATAATTAAAACGTCTTCGGTCCCGGGTTCGATCCCCGCCCCTGCCTAAATGTTGATAAATAATCAGTATTGGCGGCCGAAGACTTCCGGCATAAGCAGTCAACCTCATTCTGCCAACGGTCTTGTCAAAGAGGGCGGAGGAGCGGATATAGGTTCTGGGCACTCTCTTCTCCTAGGGGTGGCAAATTGCCCCTAAAGGCGGAAGAATCAGCAATGATCAACGACATGAGGATGCAGAAGGCAATGGAAACCACTGCATTAAAGACACGTAATGTGTATCCACAGGACATGTGGCCTGTAGTTGAAGAAGTGTCATGATGATCTCTCCATTGGCAAAAGATTCCGGAATAGTCCCCCATTCCGATCTCCGGGAGGGGACTGCCAAGGGAGAAATTACCACGAGAAAAAGATTAAATAATCAACGAAAGGATAACGTTCTACGAGTCGACCTGGAAAAAGCGTTCGACAATATAAAATGGCGCAAACTGTTCAAGATTCTCAAAAAAGTAGGGGTAAGCTATAGGGAGAGACGGGTCATATAGAATATGTACAACAACTAATAATAAGAGTGGACGATCAAGAACGAAGTGCTCGTATTAAGAAGGGAGTAAGACAAGGCGGTAGCCTTCCGCCCCCACTCTTCAATGATGGAAATAAAAGAAAGGTTCAGAAGTGACATTAAAATACAAGGTGAAAGAATATCAATGATACGATTCGCTGATGACATTGCTATCCTGAGTGAAAGTGAAGAAGAATTAAATGATCTGCTGAACGGAATGAACAGTCTAATGAGTACATAGTATGGTTTGAGAGTAAATCGGAGAAAGACGAAGGTAATGAGAAGTAGTAGAAATGAGAACAGCGAGAAACTTAACATGAGGATTGATGGTCACGAAGTCAGTGAAGTTAAGGAATTCTGCTATCTAGGCAGTAAAATAACCAATGACGGACGGAGCAAGGAGGACATCAAAAGCAGACTCGCTATGGCAAAAAAGGCATTTCTGGCCAAGAGAAGTCTACTAATATCAAATACCGGCCTTAATTTGAGGAAGAAATTTCTGAGGATGTACGTCTGGAGTTGTATGGTAGTGAAACATGGACTGTGGGAAAACCGGAACAGAAGAGAATCGAAGCATTTGAGATGTGGTGCTATAGACGAATGTTGAAAATTAGGTGGACTGATAATGTAAGGAATGAGGAGGTTCTACGCAGAATCGGAGAGGAAAGTAATATGTGGAAAACACTGATAAGGAGAAGGGACAGGATGATAGGACATCTGCTACGACATGAGGGAATGACTTCCATGGTACTAGAGGGAGCTGTAGAGGGCAAAAACTGTAGAGGAAGACAGAGACTGGATTACGTCAAGCAAATAATTGAGGACGTAGGTTGCAAGTGCTACTCTGAGATGAATAGGTTGGTACAGGAGAGGAATTCGTGGTGGCGGGCCGCATCACACCAAACAGAAGACTGATGGAAAAGAAAGTACTAGACATGAGGGCAACGTAGCATTGTCAGGCTAAGAATAATATGACTTTTTTAAAGGTATCAGCTGTCCGCTTCAGTAGGTGATATGTCTGCTCACTGAGGCTGAACTTACTTTCAAAAGTTATATCATGATCTCTACCCGATCTACATCTACATCTACATCAACATTTATACTCCGCAAACCATCCAACGGTGTGTGGCGGAGGGCACTTTACGCGCCAGTGCCATTACCTCCCTTTCCTGTTCCAGTCGTGTATGGTTCGCGGGAAGAACGACTGCCGGAAAGCCTCCGTGCGCGCTCAAATCTCTCTAATTTTACATTCGTGATCTCCTCGGGAGGTATAAGTAGGTGGAAGCAATATATTCGATACCTCATCCAGAAACGCACCCTCTCGAAACCTGTACAGCAAGCTACACCGCGATGCAGAGCGCCTCTCTTGCAGACTCTGCCAATTGAGTTTGTTAAACATCTCCGTAACGCTATCACGCTTACCAAATAACCCTGTAACGAAACACGCCGCTCTTCTTTGGATCTTCTCTGTCTCCTCTGTCAACCCTACCCAGTACGGATCCCACACTGATGAACAATACTCAAGTATAGGTCGAACGAGTGTTTGTAAAGTATAGGTCGAACGAGTGTTTTGTAAGCCATCTCCTTTGTTGATGGACTACATTTTCTAAGGACTCTCCCAATGAATCTCAACCTGGTACCCGCCTTACCAACAATTAATTTTACATGATCATTCCACTTCAAATCGCTTCGCACGCATACTCCCAGATATTTTACAGAAGTAACTGCTACCAGTGTTTGTTCCGCTATCATATAATCATACAATAAAGGATCCTTCTTTCTATGTATTCGCAATACATTAGATTTGTCTATGTTAAGGGTCAGTTGCCACTCCCTACACCAAGTGCCTATCCGCTGCAGATCTTCCTGCATTTCGCTACAATTTTCTAATGCTGCAACTTCTCTGTATACTACAGCATCATCCGCGAAAAGCTGCATGGAACTTTCAACACTACCTAATAGGTCATTTATACATATATTGTGAAAAGCAATCGTCTCATAACAATCCCCTGTGGCACGCCAGAGGTTACATTAACGTCTGTAGACGTCTCTCCATTGATAACAACATACTCTGTTCTGTTTGCTAAAAACTCTTCAAACCAGCCACACAGCTGGTCTGATATTACGTAGGCTCTTACTTTGTTTATCAGGCGACAGTGCGGAACTGTATCGAACGCCTTCCGGAAGTCAAGGAAAATGGCATCTACCTGGGAGCCTGTATCTAATATTTTCTGGGTCTCAAGAACAAATAAAGCGAGTTGCGTCTCACATGATCGCTGTTTCCGGAATCCATGTTGATTCCTACAGAGTAGATTCTGGGTTTCCAGAAATGACATGATAAGCGAGCAGAAAACATGTTCTAAAATTCTACAACAGATCGATGTCAGAGATATAGGTCTATAGTTTTGCGCATCTGCTCGACGACCATTCTTGAAGATTGGGACTACCTGTGCTCTTTTCCAATCATTTGGAACCTTCGTTCCTCTAGAGACTTGCGGTACACGGCTGTTAGAAGGGGGGGCAAGCTCTTTCGCGTACTCTGTGTAGAATCGAATTGGCATCCCGTCAGGTCCAGTGGACTTTCCTCTGTTGAGTGATTCCAGTTGCTTTTCTATTCCTTGGACACTTATTTAGATGTCGTATGAAATAATACGCGATCTGGACGAAGATTTACTTTAAATGAGGTCGTCTCAACAGTTAATATAGGCGCCCTCTGCAATGTGGAGCTACAGTTGCTGCCTACTAAACTAAAGGAAATAGTTTCGTTTCCCGTCTCACCATATTTTTGGGTATTTAATATGACGTTACCGTACACAGGATTCAACAAGCTAAATCTGAAAGAGAAGTTAAAAAATTTGTGTATAAAATAATATTACATTCTCGCCTGGTTGGCCATGAGGTCAAACAATGACTTAAAAAAAAACATTCTGCGTTTTCTCCTTTACCGATATCGAAAGCTCTTTTGTTGCAGCCAGTATAAGAAACACACAACGTAGCAACTGCATGTTATCCTTCACTACTTACTGATACGGCAAACAGCTAACACAAATTGAAGCTTCGTGCAATACCCGAGACTGCAATGTCAAAAGGAGAGTTACATTAAGGAAACAGCGTTACATCGACTGAAGGACACGGCTGCAGTAATGTCGGCGGAGCACGTGCACACTAGCGATGAACAGGAACGAAAAAGGAAATGCAGCCGTAATTTGGTGGAGAAAATTTCCTCTATAAATTCTGGTTGTGAGGGGCGGCGGCGGACAATGAGAGTAAATTTGGATGCACGAGTGGATGGCGCGGCCAGCGTTCCGTTATCCCGACCTCCCCCGTTATCCCGCCGCCGCCACCCCGCCCCCAGCCGGCGCTGGGCCCGCCCCCGGCCTCCGGTCGCGGCCCCGGCGGACCACCTTCCTGCGCCAGACAAACGGCGCCAATTATCTGCTCCCGGCCTCGCCGCCTTATTAATCACTTAACTCGCAATCGCTTAATTAATTGGACCAGTTCCTTCTTTCAGCGAGCGAACAGGCGGACACTGTCGTTGTGTCGTCGCTTCATCTCTACTTATCACCGCATAATTAACGAATGCGTTTCGTTTGTGTGTGTAAAACAATCACCACGTAATAGCACTCGTACGGGAGTAATTCGGAAACTAAAGCCGCCTATTTTTTGTGCGTCATAGCCATTTCATTTTGGTGCAGTAGTAAAGTTGTGTTTGCCTTCGAAGCGCGTAATCAACCAATTAAGTGTCACAGTTTCTAAGGATATATGTTGCTAGAATGCTCCATGGGAGCTATGGAGATTGAATGCTACGTAATTCACTACTTTGTGGTATGACGGCTGTGCCAACTGAAATCCGCCAATGTTTTCTAAACGTGTGTGGAGTCGTCACAGTATGTGTGAGTGAACTCGGGCTGTGCAAATTGCGCTGCACTAGAGGTCAGAAAGACGTTAACGACAAGCCACACCCAGGTCGATCCTGTTCAGCTGTCATCTCTCATAAAGAATAGCGCCTTGATAGGCTTATCCGCGACGATGGGCAGATCACCACCAAGGTGTCGAGCGCACAGCTGAATGTCGACTGTAATGTGTTATACAACATATTACGCGTCTTTCGTTATCCCAAAATTTGTGGTAAATGGGACCCGAGGATGCTTTTTTTTACACACGCAGACGCATATGCACACACAAACTGAATTTTATAGCATCCTCCTGGACCAATACGGGACTGAATGTGAGTTTTATGAACATTACCATCATCCCTGAAACAAAACGTGATGCGACCTTTATGCCACAATCAAATCAACCAGTACCACTTCATCCTGAAAGGTACTGTGTGGTGCAGTTTTACGGCATCATTTATCGTAGGTTCGTAGCTTTCCGAGGGGGAAAGCGCTATGAGTGTATTTTGCGCAAACCACGTCATTCCAGCTCTCCAACAGCATGGATGTGTGGATGGGGTCATTTTTATTCAAGATGGCGCACTTCCGCACATTGCAAATCAGTTAGGCGGCTGCTGAAGCGCCATTTCGGAAATTCTAGAATTATCAGTCCCCTTTTCCCTACAGCCTGTCACCCTGATCTCCTGATCTTAATCCGCTTGACTTCTGGGTGTGATGCTACCTCAAAGATGCTGTGTTCAGTGTTCCGATTGCGAACTTAGCTGCATTGAAGGCACGCATTTGGCAACACATTCTCAACGTGACCCCGACAACACTTCGATCAATTGTGGAGCATGCTATTTCTCGATTTCAACTTGTTGCAGAAAACGGTGGACAGCGTATTGAACATGTTTTGCGCCAGTCACAAGGAAATTAATAGTCCGATTTGATTTTGATTGATGCTTTTTATGCGGTTTTTGGCATCAGGAAAATTAAAAACCGATGTGAGTGGTGCTTTTTGTGCGGTTTTGGGCATCAGGACAATTAATAACCGATTTTTCCCATCCGATGTGATATGACCTTGCCGTGGTGGATGGGCTTACGCAACAGTATCACACCTGTACACCCATGCACACTGAGTATCACAGTTTGTTTAACGTCAAACGTACACCTTAGGCATTGTTGTATGATTCACGTCATTTGTAGTCGATCACCATTAAATTATGGTGCTTACAGCGCCATTTATTGGTACATTTTGTAACTATTTATTTTTCTTCTGCCATACGTTTCCTCATTCTCCGATAATATTCCGTTGCAATTTGACGTCATTCTGACCAGTGGTGTTATTTCTACAGCGGTTTGAAAGTTTAACTTTAATTACAATCACCCTGTATATACCTCCCTCTGGATTTACTGACTGGCTCATATTTGTATCTTGCCGGTAAATATCTTTCCAATGATAGTGAGATGCTTCGAGAAAATCTCCTCTTCCATTAGAATGAAGTTACGAAACAAATCTCGATCTCTGAATCTACGTGATGAAGTACGTAGCGTTGGAGTCAGTGCATCGAGACTGTAGTTATTATGCATACGCGAACAGACATTACACATTATACCTTACCCATTTTCAATTTAAAGCTGAAATGGGACGAAAATTCGATAGAGTTAGCGATTAACTTCTACTTAGTACGTGTCTGAGATCGTTGTACAGCATTATGTAGTGTTCCTCTACCAGCAATTCTCTGTTCAAGCCACTAACGAGCCACGAACCTTGTTCGAGGTTTTCTCCGCTCTTCTTTGATAATCGCTGACAGAGTTAATGCAGCTATTTTACGTGCATGCATTTAAGAAGGATATCCGCTTAGCGAACCAAAAAAGCCGACAGCGGCCGCTGGAGAGCGCTGAGAGCGCAAACCACGTCAAGCATCTAGTCCCGCGTGCCGACGGCGCAGCGCCTCGCGAGGTCCGCTGTCCCACGCCCGTCCACGTCAACGTTAGCTGCCTCGGCCCGTGGACGGCTTAAGGCGCAGCTGTAGGCACGACCGGACACACATCGCATTCAGTGATGCGGGCCAATTCCAGCTCAGCGGAAACGACAGTCGCCCTAGAATGCGTTTTCCACCGCACGAGCAGTAACTATGGGAGTGTGCCAGCAAGCAAAATCTACTCTCCATAAGGCAAGATCTATGTGCGGCGGAAGCTCCTTCTGGTACAACCCTTTCGTTCAGCTCGCGAATAGTGCAGGGGAAGAAAGACTGCGCGTAGTTTTTCCTTGGATTTTCGCTTCTATTATCCTACATGATAACAATTCCAGACATTATTACGATGTTCCCGAACCGGTCACACGAGTGGGTAGAAGCCATCTCTGTCTCGAGTAATTTTCATTTCTTTAGAATTCTTCCAAGGAATCTCTGTCTGGAGTTACTTCCCTGCGACTAATTTGATGTAGTTCTGCCACTTTATTTCGCTACGGATGGATATTGCAAGCCTTTTCACGTTGTTTTTGTTTGCAATAATTTATCACCAATACTGTAACCACGAAGTAAAAGGCCATGTCATCTGTTCAGGCGCAACATGTCGTTTTCTTTATGTTGAAAGTCGATAGCCAGTTTTTAGACCAAGCCGTTCTCTACTGCGGTAACTTCTTACTTTATTCTCTATAACATACATATGCAGAAAACAGTAACACACTTGTAACAATCCCTTGGGGTGTTCCTGTTCCCAAAGTTACTTCTAGTTGATATGCCGTCGCATCATTAACAACGATGTGTTGAGTTCGATCTGCCAGGTAATTCTAAATATAGTAACAGAGCTGACAGTACAGTCCATAAGCTCGTAGTTTGTTGGTACGGATCATTATCGAATGCAGACTAGCTCTGAGCATCATTGTGGGACCATATCTTGAACTTACAGTACAGCAACCTAAACCGTTTCAACCGCAAATCCAAATTCATTTACAGAAAACGTATCGCTGCTCCCCCACCATGACAAACATAATTCCGAAATCGAATAATCTAGCACTGCGTGGAGGCTTCAGTTGCGAACTGAATAACTTGACCTAGACATACAAAACCGAGAGACACTATAACAAGGACTCGGTGTATTTCTAGTCCGGACGGCCGTTGTGGCCGAGCGGTTCTAGGCGCTTCAGTCTGGAACCGCGAGACCGCTACTGCTGCAGGTTCGTATCCTGCCTCGGACATGGATGTGTGTGATGTTCAAAAAATGGTTCAAATGGCTCTGAGCACTATGGGACTTAACTTCTAAGGTCATCAGTCCCCTAGAATTTAGAATTACTTACACCTAACTAACTCAAGGACGTCACACACATCCATGCCCGAGGCAGGATTCGAACCTGCGACCATAGCGGTCGCGCGGTTCCACACTGTAGCGCCTAGAACCGCTCGGCCACTCCAGCCGGGGATGTGTGTGATGTCCTTAGGTTAGTTAGGTTTAAATAATTCCAAGTTCTAGGGGACTGATGACCTCAGATGTTAAGTCCCATAGCGCTCAGAGCCATTTGAACCATTTTTTTCTAGTCCGAGCTTTATCAAATTAATAGCCAGCCTCTCAGGTTTGTTCCATATAAAGAGCGCAAAGTGGCAAATACATGTATCGTTTTGTTGTTGACTACATAGATGATATCTTGAGTTCGCAGAACCGAGCGAAGGTGTAGGAGTCGTGAAATACGCACGTAACTGAAACAATTGGACGTCACGAGCCGCGAATAGTGCAGTGGTGGCGCTGGAAAGTTGCGGGACAAACGCGGAACTCGTCGCCGGAATGATTTATGAAGAGCACGCCGGCGTTTGCGCAGCAGTGTCTCCCGCGGCGCAGTCGCGTGAACGCCTTAGCACCGCGCGCGCCACACCCGAAACGCAAACTTCGCCGATTTAATTAAACATTGACCAAGCGAGAAAGACAGCGCCCCTAATACACTGCGGTCGTTAACTAGATCTGCCCTCCTCCAGGGCCCGTGCGGCGCCGTTGCAGTCGCTGCCGCCCTTCGCTACCAGGCTCCTGTTGGAGAGCGTCGTTACGGGGATGCCTCCAATTGTCTAGATTACCAAACCGCCCATCTTTCCTATGGTACGATCTGCTTGTAGCGAAAAACAGCACAGCTATGCTTACTGCAGTAGCAGTGCATTCTAAACTAATTTCCCATTACTTAGACTGTTGCTCGTTTCCCACACCACAGTACCTAGTATTTTCCGAATACGATGTCAGAGACTTGCAGACCACGTACGGCTCTGTCAATAGAAATTTCACATACAACAGTGTCCAAAAGATACGTAAACCTACAGAAGTTCTGTATATGGGGATATTCACCTCAAAAAATATGGCAAACAAACTGTCAACAGTGGATGTAAATCCTTAGCAACCCCATATATTTAATAGTGACATGGCGTACTATAAGGAGATTCAAGACATCTACAGGGTATCACGAGAGGAATGGTCAATATTCAGTGATAAGTCACGAACACTCATTTAAAGTAAAAATAAAAACTTCATATGAGCATATGCCCCATTCCAAATGGTTTCCGAGGTAGAACACATTAAATGCACATTGATTTTTGCACTAGTGACTGGCACGTATGTGCCTTACCCAGGCAATCTCTTGACGTTTTGTTCTAGCGCAACCTACCTCGGCGCTTTCAACGTCTTTACTCGGGATGCCTTTCTGCCGTTAAACTAGCCGGTTGAAACCGCAGTTGTACACGGTACGTTGTGAGCGGAGCACTCCGAGGGACGGAGAGAGTATCTGAGATTACGATCGGTTAACTATCTTTGTACGCGCGCTAGCTAAAAATGCCACATATCTACACTAATGAAGAATGTGTAAATATGGAGTACATTTACGGCTCCCGTGATGGTAATGCTCCTGCTACTGTCGAAGAATAGCGTGGGCGGTATATGACACGTCGAGTTCCTGATCTTAGAGCGTTTACCAGAATTTTCAGCGCACTGCGTGAAACAAGTATTCTGCCAAGTTCCTATCTCTCTTCTGAACCTGTAGTTCAACAACCTGCGCCGGAACAGCATACAACGTTGAAACTGTGCAGCATACTACTATCTCTAGCATACGGTGACTTTCCGCACGTATCAATGTCCCACGGTCAGGTGTATGGCAAACATTACAAGCGGAAAACTTGAACTCATTTCACATACAGCGTGCCCACGATCTTCACATTGACGCAACGCCACACGACTTAAATTTTTTGTCGCTGGTTACATTACATGCGTTACTTGCATCCATCAATGATATTCACTGACGAAGCCACCTTTACACGGAACGGAATCGACAAAACAAGAAACAATCATCTATGGTTACAGGGAAATCCACACGCAACAGTGGAATCCAATTCCCTCGTTCGTTTTTTGATCAAAGTTTGGTGCGAGGTGATCGCTAACATGCTGACAGGTCGAGTCATTTTAGATAAGCGATTAACGGGGACACAACTATGTGCATTTTCTGAAAAATTCTTTTGTTCAACATCTTTGGCCACGCGGACTGCAATGTACTTCCAGCATGACGGAGCTCCCCCACATTTTACAAGACGTCTAGTGAACATCTCATTAACAGTTACCCCAATCGCTTCATCGATCGTGGTAGTACACGTATCTGGCCATCAAGATCGTCAGTCCTTACGCCATTAGATTTTTACGTATTGCGATGGATGAAGTCTGAGGTTTACAAACAGAAGGTGAATACGCGAGGTAAACTGCTTGTTCGCATCATGGACGCTGCAGCCCTCATTTTGGAACGTGTAGGGGCACTCAGTCGAGCAACACAATATGTTCTCCCAAAAGTGCACAAATTCATAGAAATTCACGATAGGATAATCGAGCATCTATTGTGAACCGTACAACAGCTGTAATGTGATGTGTACGATAATGCTCAGAGGTGAATGTGTTAATACCTTGTAAAACACATTTTGTAATATTTAAACTGTTATGCAAGTGTAGATGTTTAAACCTGACAATACACTGGATAACGCAGAAAATAAATAACAATGTGCATTTAAATGTCCTCTATCTCGGAAACCATTCGGAATAGTGCAAATGTCCATACAAAGTCTTTGTTTCTAATGATCGTTCCTGACAGATCCCTTACTGTCGACAATTCCTCCTGGGATACCCTGTATTTCCTGTTTGACTGCATCCTAGAAAGTGAGATGTACGGACGTCTACGAGTCTTTGGAGGCACTGCAGGGCTGCTCTTCATCTCTCTAACACATCCTAAATATGCTCTTAAGTATTCAGAGCCGAATAGCTCGCTGATCACTGCGTATGTCCAGCAAATAGTTCTGCCACGACAGCTGCTCAAAGCTATATCGACAGTACGTGTAACCTTTTTCCAATTTCACCAACAAACTGATGAGGCTAGGGCGATGTTGGAAAAATAGTTGCTGAGCGACGGGGTTAAAGTTACAAGCGGCAGATAACCGTTGCATTGATGTGTCTGTAAAACTGTTCGAAGTGCGTCATGGGCCACCACACAGTATTTCGACCAGCTAGGGAACGGAGTTTGTTCAAATGGCTCTGAGCACTATGGGACTTAACTTCTGAGGTCACCAGTCCCCTAGAACTTAGAACTACTTAAACCTAACTAACCTAAGGACATCACACACACCCATGCCCCAGGCACGATTCGAACCTGCTACAGGGAAAGTACTTGGTCGGAGCAGCATGAGCAGTGACGACAACCTGACAATGGTCCGACCAGGAAGCAGCATCCGGAATCCAATGATGATTAATGAAGAAGTGGATTATATTGTAATCTGTCACTCACAGGCCTATATTTTTATGAGACTGGCGTAATGGTATTGCTCGCGTCAGCTCTAGAAGAATTAACTGTTTGTTATGGCAAGTGAATGAATTACTTAAAGGATAGTTAGCGATTACGAGGTGCATAGCGCGTATACATTCGGTTTTCAGAAGGTAATACAGATTGCTTGTCCAGCAGTCCACTTCTTCTTTTCTTAGGTGTGAAGCGATGGTTATGTCTGAGAGACGAAATTAAATTGAATTTGAAGTTAATTTCTCATTTATAGCAAGAGATGTGTTATGGGGAGTGATAATTATTCTAAGATTCAGTTGTTAATGTTTAACCATACCACGGCCGGAATTACCAATGTGTAAGAAGATATGCGTACATTTTAGGGTAAAGAAGACTTCTAAATCATCATTCGTTGCGCATTATCGGGGATTTTGTGTGTTAGGCACATTTTTAATGGACGGTTCACCCGAACCGGAGCTATATTATATGTGAAGTGTCGGGAATGAGAATTTGGGTCAGTTGTTAACTGAACTCTGTTTACAGCTCCCGCTAAATAAGAGAATCGTCACAGCGGACTGCCAATGTCTGCCATGATGAGAGAATTTATATCAGGTCGTCCTGTGCGCGTTAAAAGCATTTCTCCCACTAACACGGAAGCATAAAACACCTTAAGCTGTCCAAAATAATGTCTCTCACAGTAGACCACCTGTACTGACCCTCGGACACGAAGTTTACTGGAGAAATGCGACTTCTGAGTCAGCAGTAAGGTCCTCGTAACTATCTTGCAGACATTGTTGAAATTCGTTGTGCGGTTAAGGCCCTCATGTGAAATGTTTACGTTGGTGAGCCACGTTACAGTCTGCGGTGAACATCCGTAGTGCTTTTCAGAGATCGCCAAAACGTCGAAATGAGACTTCGTGATACGTTCAACACTACTGAGATTAATCAGTGTCTGACCTGCTTCAAGGTGTCCTGTCATGCTACGTCTAAACAGTGTCCAAATGACACTGTAATCTTGACCAAAAGACTGCACCCTAATAACAACGAAATTGTAAACACGACTGAACTTTTCGGTTTAACGCAGTACCCTTCGTTCAAGTGGGTCATCTGCCTCTCCGAACTACGGAATACTACTGTCCTTTACAGGTGAAATTCTTATGGTTTGTGGGGAATTCTTGATAGCAGTCTGCAGTAACTGCTCACCTCTTTTTTTCCATTTTCTTCTTTTTCCCAAATAGGCTTGTGTTTTGAATACTACTGTAGTACTTACAAAGTTATGATCCAATGTGGCGATTTATATAACGGAAATTCATGTATCCTCCTTAGGTATCGCTCCTAACAGATACATGACCACTAGGTTCCCGTCGACGTTGCTCCATGTTGCCTCCCATCATTAGCCCTACGTTGATGATTTTTCTTAAAACTAGACCGTTATAAGCCGGTTCGCCTCTCCAATGATAAGTACAGGATAAACTGACTGTTTTCTAAGAGACATCACAATTTTGTTGAAAGTTCGTTGAAAGACGTTCTAAAAGACAAGCCATATTTATTTTCCAGAAAATAGTACCAGATGGTCTCTTTCCTAAACGTTATAACTCACTATATAGTTAGTATCTTTTGAATGTTATTCAATAGAGTTGTCATGCGCTATCAAAAGAAAATATTTTCGACACAGAGCATTACGTTAATTACACGCACTACACGGAATTAGACGTTGCGTCTTAACCTTCTTCCCTCTCGTCTTGCTACTTCATCAAGTTTTACCCCTCTAACACAGGCTGCTCACGTCCTCCAATAAGGAGCAGAAAGGGCGTATCACTAGGTCACAATACACCATCTGCCTCGCATACATTACCAAATTGATTCTAAACCAAATTCCTTAAAACTTTTTGGGCTGGAAATTGCCTGTAGCACATTTTAGGGACTGAATGGTGGGGAAGAAAGAAACACATTGGCTCTGAGCACTATGGGACTTAACATCTGTGGTCATCAGTCCCCTAGAACTTAGAACTACTTAAACCTAACTAACCTAAGGACATCACACACATCCATGCCCGAGGCAGGATTCGAACCTGCGACCGTAGCAGTCGCGCGGTTCCGGACTGAGCGCCTAGAACCACATGACCACCGCGGCCGGCAAGAAACATATTGATCTATGCAAAAACCACTTCATCTTCGCCGGCCGGGGTGACCGAGCGGTTCTGCGCGCTACGGTGTGGAACCGCACGACCGCTACGGACGCAGGTTCGAATCCAGCCTCGGGCATGGATGTGTGTCATGTCCTTAGGTTAGTTAGGTTTACTTAGTTCTAAGTTCTAGGGAACTGATGACCTTAGACGTTAAGCCCCATAGTGCTCAGAGCCATTTGAACCCCTTCATCTTCCACGACCCATGAAGAAGATATCCATGCCACAAACAAGCAGGTTGGAAACACCTTATGCCCGGACGAAGAGTTCGGGTAAGGTTTAATTTTCCTCTAAGCTTCTACGCAAGTACTGACACCGCTGTTCTACGTGCACGAACATTTATTCGAGAGCAGTAGCTGTCCGTACCGATTGTATCACAATATCTCTCTCTACAGGGTGGTCCATTGATCGTGACCGGGCCAAATATCTCACGACATAAGCGTCAAACGAAAAAACTACAAAGAACGAAAATTGTCTAGCTTGAAGGGGGAAACCAGATGGCGCTATGGTTGGCCCACTAGGTGGCGCTGCCATAGGTCAAAGGGATATCAACTGCGTTTTCTTTAAATAGGAACCTCCATTTTTATTACATATTTGTGTGGTACATAAAGAAATATTAATGTTTTAGTTGGACCACTTTCTTCGCTTTCTGATAGATGGTGCTGTAATAGTCACAAACATATGGCTCACAATTTTTGACGAACAGTTGGTAACAGGAAGGTTTTTTAAATTAATATACAGAACGTACGTATGTTTGAACATTTTATTCCGGTTGTTCCAATGTGATACACGTACTTTTGTGAACTTATCACTTCTGAGAACGCATGCTGTTACAGCGTGATTACCTGCAAATGCTACATGAATGCAATAAATACTCAAAATGATGTCCGTCAACCTCAATGCATTTCGCAATACGTGTAACGACATTCCTCTCAACAGCGAGTAGTTCGCCTTCCGTAATGTTCGGACACTCACTGACATTGCGCTGACGCATATTGTCAGGCGTTGTCGGTGGATCACGATAGCAAATATCCTTCAACTTTCCCCACAGACAGAAATCTGGAGACGTCAGACCCGGTGAACGTGCAGGCCATGGTATGGTGCTTCGACGAACAATCGACCTGTCATGAAATATGCTATTCAATACCGCTTCAACCGCACGCGAGCTACGTGCCGGACATCCATTATGTTGGAAGTACATCTCCAATCTGTCATGCAGTGAAACATCTTGTAGTAACATCGGTAGAACATTACGTAGGAAATCAGTATACATTGCGCCATTCAGATTGCCATCGATAAAATGGGGGCCAATTATCTTTCCTCTCATAATGCCGCACCAGACATTATCCCGCCAAGGTCGCTGATGTTCTACTTGTCGCAGCCATCGTGGATTTTCCGTTGCCCAATTCTGCATATTATGCCGGTTTATGTTACCGCTGTTGGTGAATGAAGCTTCGTCGCTAAATAGAGCGCGTGCAAAAAATCTGTCATCGTCCTGTAATTTCTCTTGTGCCCAGTGGCAGAACTGTACACGATGTTCAAAGTCGTCGCCTTGCAGTTCCTGGTGCATAGAAATATGGTATAACGGGAGCAATCGATGTTGATGTAGCAATCTCAACACCGACGTTTTTGAGATTTCCGATTCTCGCGCAATTTGTCTGCTACTGATAAGAGGATTAGCCGCGACAACAGCTAAAACATCTACTTGGGCATCATCATTTGTTGCAGGTCGTGGTTGACGTTTCACATGTGGCTGAACACTTCCTGTTTCCGTAAATAACGTAACTATCCGGCGAACGGTCCAGGATACCGAGCAACATACATAGCACACGCCCTTTGGGCATTTTGATCACAATAGCCATACATCAACACGATATCGACCTTTTCCGCAATTGGTAAACGGTCCATTTTAACACTGACAATGTATCACGAAGCAAATACCGTCCGCACTTATACGTTTGTGACTATTACAGCGCCATCTATCACAAAGCGAAAAAAGTGGTTCAAATAAAACATTCATATTTCTTTACGTGCTACACGAATATGTAATAAAAATGGGGGTTCCTATTTAAAAAACGCAGTTGATATCCGTTTGACCTATGGCAGCGCCATCTAGCGGGCCAACCATAGCGCCATCTGGTTACCCCCTTCAAGCTAGAAGAGTTTCGTTCTTTTTAGTTTTTTCGTTCGATGCTTATTTAATGAGATATTTGGCCTGGTCACTATCAATGGACCACACCGTATAGTGACAGAGGAACGAATCAGCTCCCAGGAGTACGGGACAGTTCCTCCCCTATCTAACACTCGAGCATTCTCGCAGATAGCTCTAACACAGATCCGTCAACATCATTGTTGAAACTACCGACACACTCAGACTGACGACTAGCTCCGATTGGAAAATAAAACAGACTGATTTGAAGTAACTTACAAGTCGTCTCCACATGGTGCAAGGAATCGTTCTTTTAAAATACTTACTGTTAGACCTTCGGTTTATCGCAAACTGCTGCTTGAGACATCAGTGCACTTAGCTTAGATTAAAGCTATTCTCTTGGGTCGGTCTTTATGAGGATCATCGTACTTTACTTTAGCCCCCACTTCTCGTTATTCTGATTATTTTTTTACTGCAAAACTTAAAGCAAACTCTGTCCTTTGGCTTGTTCTCGCACAGCAAAGGATGCACTTCAGTTAAAAATCACGATGACACTGAAGCCATTAAAGACGCAGCATCGACCTAAGTCCGATTTTAAGACCTACCCTAACATCCACTCCAAGGCATACCTCTGGAAACCTAGCCAAGGTAGCTCGATGAATATTTGAATCCCACTCGTGCTGACTGCTAAGTCCAGTATCTTAACAATTGCTCCGCTTTGTTACTCGGTTTAAAGTCAGAGCATACCTTCACTGTACTTTTTAATTATTTGCTTATCCGTCCTTTAGTTTCAATGTGAAACTACGTGGACAAAATCACCAGTTGGGCGGTCCTATACCATACGTCAAATATTATTTATTAAAGAATTTATGAATGTAAGTTCGTAAGGGTGTGGAGCCGTGGCGGTGTTGCTGGCGTCGCCCTTCGAATTCCTGGCGCCACAAGCTCGATCTTTCGTGTGATGTCCCTCTGGTTCGAGGCCACTAAGAGCAATGCTCGAGGTTGTTGATGGGGCACGGGGGGTGTTGCGGCGTGGCAAGTTGGTTAGTGGTAACGGAGTAAGGGGGATGGTGTGAGAGGTCCGACCAGCGACTAAGGCGAGAACTTGCGCAAGGGTCTAAGGCACAGAGTCCGGCGAGTGGTTACTGGGCATATTTGTTTTGTGTTCCTTCTATGCAGTGGCCGGAACCCCTTCCCCGTCGTCTTGCAGGCCTAGATGGTTGGGTTTTAGCCGACCTCCCTGCCAAACGTCATCAAACACAAAATTAGTACCTTTCCCTTGTAATACGGCAGGGTGCCGTTTTCGAGATACCTTCGTACACTGCACACGTTATCGCTCTGTTAACTATATTGGCTT
This sequence comes from Schistocerca gregaria, assembly GCF_023897955.1. Taxonomy (NCBI): domain Eukaryota; kingdom Metazoa; phylum Arthropoda; class Insecta; order Orthoptera; family Acrididae; genus Schistocerca; species Schistocerca gregaria. The sequence continues at coordinate 665,095,817 of NC_064922.1, forward strand.
ATGAGGTGCCTGCGTCTCAAAATTTGCAGTTGCTGAGGCTAGGTAATTGGGTCTGCAGCCTAGTTTTCTTTCGGGCGTTTCGCCGTCGTTGTAGACGCTGTATCTTGCAGTGACGAAGGTATACAGTTATTGTTGCTTCCATGTAATTAACCTTGCTGTGTTAATACATCTTTTGCCGGTCTGCACTCAACGAAAAGGGCCTTGGAAGGCCGGTCCTCTCGTTGTAACCTCGTTGGCCTTACTATTTGGTGTAGTGCTCCTTGCGTATGAGCCTTCTGGTATGCCCCTTGTGAAGAGGCAATTCAAGCTCTTTGTTACTTAACTGAAGCAGTTATTCATTTCTATTTGGTAGTCTTACTTAACTGAAGCTGTTATTAAAGAAGGCCTGCATTTTGATATTTGCTCATTTTACTTAACTGAAGCTGTTATTATTGAAGACCTACCTGTTTTCTATTTGGTAACGTTACTTAACTTCTGCTGTTATTATTGAAGCCCTGCCGGTTTCCTTTTAATTGAATTATGATCTATTTCGTAATTTGGGTTAGCTGAAACTCTTATTAATCAAGGTCTACCTATTTGTATAGCCCTATTATTGAGATCTGATATCTTAATCCATGTGTGTTGTAATTAACGGAAATTGTGATTGCCAAAGGCCTACCTGTTTCAGAGGTATTTTTGTCAATAAGGCAGTAACAGGAAACGATACATGATGGCACATGGGCCCAAACCTTTCGTGTTACATCTCTTTATCCATTATTGTAGATTTTGATGTGTAAAAATAAAAGGCGAAAAACTTGTTCAGAGCGTCATATAACGACGTAACTGAACACTCTCTCTCTCTCTCTCTCTCTCTCTCTCTCTCTCTCTCACACACACACACACACACACACACACACACAAAGAAAGATCAGGGACAGCCCTATGAAATGTCTCCAGCTATGGGTATCATCATTTCCTCGAGAAATATGTTTCCTCACAGAGAAATTCATCACTAGTTGCAAAATTCCGAGGGCGCTCCTACGCCGCTGCCTGGTATCGATTGGAATATCAAATAACAAGCAAGCTCTCAGAAAAACGTTTCCCTAGGAGGCAATGGAGGCAACATGAAAGCTATAGCCTGCATTAAAAGTCGGCGCGAAGAGAAGAACAAACATCTCCCGCAGAGCGGGAAGAAGGAGCGAGAATGCTGGAGTAGAGGTAAAATTGTTTTCGGTGTTAGAAACCGCGCTGGCGTGTCACAGAAAAGCGTCTTACTACTGTATTCAGCTGACGCATATTGTCTGAGCACGTTACATCTACAATACAGACATAGGTAATTAACCTTTACAGGTTGTAAGTGTTTTCGTATTGATCTGTGAAAGACAAACTTCTAGATATAGTGCAAAACAAAATAAATGTCCAGTTACATGCTCTCAATCCTTACACTTTTCCTTTTTGTAATCATGGCTACCAAAGTAGCGAAATGTTTTAGACAATTCCTACGTCTCATATACGAAGGTTTTCAGCCTACAGCACAATATTTAATAACAAACAGAAACCGGAAGTTACAGTGTATTCTAAGATTGCATGAAACAATTCACAAAAAATATTACAATTAAATGTAAAAATAATGATTTTTCATGCTTCCATTTCGAGAGTAATTCTAATAAAATTATTAGGAGTTCATAAACGAGATCTTGTTTCTATTTAGAAAAGTGTAAACGAATACACTTTATGGCTCATGTGGAATTCGGAAAAACATGAACTAGAATACTAGCTTGTACCGAATTAGCAATTTTCGAAAGCATGCATGACAGTAGTTTCAAAGGGCGCAGTTCCTAAGTTTCATATGCGAAGGGCTTAAACCACCACTTCTTGTTCATATCCTTTAAAGCGTTCCTCACAGTGTAGTAAGCATCAAATATGAAGACACTGTGTAAAGTCCTCCATCAGCTTCTATCGGTTTTTTACTAATCTGGGCACCTTCCTTACACATCGTCTACTGATCACAACTCAGGCATCAGCTTCCTCTTGTACTTGCAGGCGCAATTAATACTATTTTTCGCTTCATTACCGTCATTATGAGAAAGCTACGGATAGAAATCAAATACAGCTGGGGAGATTACGAAACTGTATAAATAAGAGTCGAAAATAGACTCAAATAAACTGGCACATTAACATGGTCACGCCGGCGCTGAGAATTGTGTTTCTCGCTGTGGGGCGGCACGCGTATTTATGCTTTCCTTTGTCTGGCGGCGCTGATTTTCCTGTTTGTCGCCATCGGGTGGTGATCGTATCCAAAAGACCTAGGCCAAAATTTTATATTCACCTCTTATTTTCAAAGTGACCTAAGTCCATTCTTTTACAATAAGGAGAGATCACGTAAAATCATTTTCCACTAAATTAATCACGAATTATGTGATATCTCACGGCTATGGCTGTTCTTTGGGTCTGGCTCACAGGTAATATATCATACGACAGTGTACTGCAGGTAGCGTAATTGGTACAATCGAGCGAGAGCGACCGGTGGTTCACGCCGTCCGATGATAAGACCTAACGTGGGCTACCGGTAATACACGCCTGGGTCAATTTGTTAAACACAATCATCAGATACAGATACAAGTAGCTCACCTGGCCAATTAATATGACAGCACCGGAATGAGTAACAAAGCGGGCTTCAAATGTTCGACTCTTAAGAGGTTATTTGACTAGGAGTAACTAATCGGTCACAAGGAGAAAACCATAAACAATAATTATGGTAGTACAAGAGAAAATGAAGACGACTGATAGAGACGATCTATCAGTGACGTTCGAAAGGCAACAGGACTTTTAGTATTACCTTAAAAGTAGCTTTTAGAGATCCACAGTACCGGTGCAACAATTATTTCGAGCTACTATCGCTGCCGAGACAGAGTTACCAATGAAGAGGCGTTTAGAAGAGTATAGTATACCAGATCTCTGTGGAGGCACATCCAAAGAAGAAGAGAGAAGCTCTTAGGACACATTTGAAGACACAATAACATCACTGGAACAATAGCAGAAGGAGCTGTTGAGGAAAGGAATCGCCGGAGACGATGAACGATGTTATACATACAGCAGATTATAAATGATGTGAAGTGCACTATAACGCGGAAATGTAGAGGAAGGCAGACAGAAGAGGGAAATGGTGTACTGCTGCAAACCAACCTTAGAGTTGAATTGAAACTAAGAGAGAGAGAGAGAGAGAGAGAGAGAGAGAGAGAGAGAGAGAGAGAGAGAGCTACTATCATAACATTTACGAACGGACTTGTCGCGATGAGCAAATAGATGATTAAAAATTTTGCTCATCGAATATCGGTGGCGTCCCCTACAATTCTCAGGCTTCAGCACATGACAACACTGCTACAACATGGCGCCTGAACTGTTGCTACATGTGGAACGGAGGCTGACTGCCTCTGTCGCGGAAACGTGTGTTAGCTGCTTCGTCCAATAGCTTTGTGCTATTTAAAATTCCCGGCTCGCAAGAAAAACAGTCGGTAGAGCAAAGTGGCACTACTTTTCACGAACTTTAGCAACAGTTTTGAAAGGACCACTCTGGGATATTAAGTTGCCAAGAAGAGCAGGATCCTTATGGCGAACTTCACCTTGTATTTGTAATACCGCGCGTAAAGGTGTTCGTATTCATACAAGGATTTGGTTTTAACGAAAATCGCCATCTTGCCGATAATAAGTAACTTCTTAATGCAACTACGTATCGACTCACAAAATTCGGGCATAAAGTTTGTTTACCAATGTTTCATCATTATCTATTTACAAACTGCCTATTGGCTTCTGTCTCGGGTTCTTCGGCCGACGTTCATCTAATGATTTTACTGACGTTTCACCAGCACGAGTGGTTGGAATTGTCAAAGCTTCACCCACCGGCAATGGAGGGTGAAGCTTTGAGAATGACAGCCACTCGTGCTGGCGAAACGTCAGTAAAATCATTATATGAACGTCGGCCGAAGAACCCGAGACAGAAGCCAATAGCCAGTTTGTCAACAAGTGGCCATGAAAGCCTTAACAATTTTGTAATATCTATTAACATCTCTTGGCCACCCTCGCGTCACACAAAAATTGACATGCAAAGCTGACATACAATAACTACTCTTTTAGCTTTAAGTGCTCCATTCGTTTTATTCTGAGTAATGATAAAATTTAATTACCTTTCCTTCAGCGGGTAGCATTTCAACTGCCAGGTATATCCTCAGGCCCCACCACGTTTTAGAACTCTGATACTTAAATTAAGTCTAAGCGTTCGCTTACTGGTTTCTAGGAATTAGGGAAAAGTAATAATTAGGAAAAATATAAGGCAGCTGACACGTGTAATGCAGATGACGTTAACCACATCGCTGCAAACGAAATATCATGTAATTCAGAGACACTGCACTTTCTTTGCGTCTTCACGTAAGGCATCTGTATCATTCGCAGAAGAACTGTTGTTGTCACCAGGAGAGTGATAGAACACAGTTGGTATAGCCGTATTAGCCAGTGGGTCTCCTGCCGAGCAAATTCTGATATAGAGCCATCCGTAGAATTAAGGTAAGTCAAATTCAGACTGAGGCAATCAGATGGCAGAAGTTCCGTCGTGCTACTCGTCCCATAAAATGTAAACAATTTGGAACACATGTCGGCCACCTAGAGAGGCAGTTTCTAGCTCGGGCTATACTTCCCACCGCACGCCTGCAAAGAGACATGACCTCAGACTGGCAACCTGCAGCCGCCGCCGCCAGAATGATTTCATCACCGAGAACGACGCACATAAAATCTTTATGATCTTAGCATGTATGGGGGACGACAACTCACTGTACGCCGCTGCCGGGGGCGTGTGCAAGGGTTTGCCAACGTGCGCAGTGGACTGCAGACCAGACTTTGAAGGTCCCGAAGGCATACGGGTTTTGATCTTGAAAAGAAGCGATGGATGATGTCATCAATTAGATGTCCTTGACAGGAATGTCTTACGACGAGATGATATCTGCGCGTGTGATGCTGTATCTCTGGGCTGACATGCCAACCTTCATATCTGTCCACTTTGAACAGTGATTGTACAGGGCTACCTAGATAAGATCCTCGGCAATATTTTATGTTTTTATGTCTGTGCAACAGATGACAGTTTCATTCTAGAGAATAACAGTGCTCGACAGGGAAGGTGGGCGACCATATTCAACAGCAAATACCTCAGCGCAAGAGACGGTCAGCTCGTATCTTAGTACCTGCAAACTCGAGACTATGTTCGGGATACTCTCAGAAACGTATTGCTGCTACTGATCCTCCTGATCAGACCCAAAATTTACTGGAATCGGATTTCCTATAGCAGTTCTCACTGCGTATAGAGCTCACAAATCATTATTTATATCGTAATACATCGTTGCATTTGCTACACTATTAGTCGAAGTTACAATAAAGAAGTAGCTACATGAAATTAGAAACAATTACGTACATTTCAGATAAGTTCGGCCAGAAGTTAATGTCTGGAACCGTTTGCATTTTTTTTTAATTTTTTTGGTCTCGTGTGTTCAACATTATAGATACCCACGCACTAAGTTTTTTGTTTTGTTTCTTGTTTTCTAGTTGTCATTGATTTGTTAGACCCAGTCTACATATCTTAGCTCTTTTGAGTGTGCCATTGTCGATATGACGCAGCTCTATGAGAGATTCTACGACTGGTTCGTTTCTTGAGTGTGAATTAGGTTGTCAGTTTCAGCTTACGCTGTTAGGAACTTCCAAATTCGATTAAAATATTTCCAAGTTCTGAAAAGGAATTTTTCTTCTGAAACTGCAAGGATGTCTTACCGGTTTTCTCTGTCTTAGCGTTTCGTAAGACTGTTAGTGGCGAGTAAGGTAAAACCAGGGTGGCGGATCAAATCAGGTACCTTGAGAGCTCTCTGACTAGTGGTACCATTGGTCTGGTAATCACACTCAAAACTACTAGCAGGCGCTACTTCGAGAATACTTGTTGAATAGTTGTCATTAGCAGAACCCTGTTCTCGTTCCTTAACGTTTTTGCTGAAATTTTCTCCGATGTTGGCGATTCTTGGAAATGCAACATCAACTGATAAGAAACGGTCAAATGATTATTTTGATTAAGCATCTTTCTCTGTGTACTTCAATGTTTATTTGACGCACGTAATGTGAAGGCTAACTTTCGAACGCAATGTTCTGTTCAGTTTGACACTGTGGGGCAAAACCGGATGTGCTCTTTAAAGAAATAAACAAAATTACAAGACAAAGCACTAGAAGGGTCAGTAACAGAAGCTGAGCCATTTGAAGATGACCCACTTCAGGCCAGTGTGCTCAAAGATGAAGTTCCACAGTCTTCAACAACCGAAAATTCTCCAGAACCACATGGTTGCTGTTACTGGGATTCCGGACGTGACACTGGGCGGATTGGTTGCGGTTACTCGAACTTCTGGGGTGCCATCGTCATTCTCTGTGTCACCAAAGCTTCGGATGCCTCCTTCAAAGGTTGGCTCGAAGGAAAGTGCAAATAAAATCATCAACAAGAAAAAAGGTAACAATACTAACACTCTATACAAAAATGAAGCTGACGAAAAAGGCAGGAAAGTAAAAGACGAAAAGAAAAACTCAAAACGAAAACTTTTTACGAGGAAGAACCATCAGTGCCAACCTGTAAAGAAGGCGAAAAAGAAAACACTAGCTCGGAAAAAAGCCACAAGATTCTTCGACTTCATCAGGCGAAAATGACCCAGACGAAGATTGCGTCAATTTAATAGAGTATATTAGGAGTCGTTATGGAAAGAGGGATGGAGTCAGTGTCTGTCTTTTCGTGGTTGGAATCACGAACAATGTTCCAATGCTGAGGATGATTTTAGTGATTTCTGTTCATAATAACGTGCGTTTCTGATTTTCATTAGGGCCTATTATTCAGAATTTGTCCACATTAGAGTAACACTTCGAAAATTTGAAGTTCTTTGTTAGCAACCAGTTTTGTAAATAAAATAAATTTATGGTATCTCTTAGTACTGTTTTTAAGGATTTCTTTATGTTTTCATATAACTCTTTTCGCAGTAGAATCAAACTTTTTCCTTGTTTCCAAAATTTTTTCCACCCACCTACATTGGTACCCCTCCCCCTCCCCCATTCTGCCCAACGAGGGGGGCAAAACCGAATGTTGTATACCTAACGTGGTTATTGTTCTTTAGTCTGAGATGGTTTATTTTTACCTGAAACCGGACTAGTATCATGTTGTTGAATATATAAGAGTTCTGACTAACCTTACTCTGCGAACTTACTGATTAGTGAAAATAAATAATATCAATTAAAAATTTTGTTCCACTTTCCACTGCATTACAAATGTTAATAACAATCTCAAGATACCTCATCACAGATTTTCCTTGTGTTTACGTTAGCTTAAATCCACGAGACATAGGATTTCGAATTACAATGGCATGTCGTCTTCTCATGACACTTTAAGATGTTTAACATACATAACGATTGAACCAACACTTATAAACAGTAGCCGATTTTTCATTTCCTCCCTGACGCCTTGAGAAAGCTGCCGTTCAATATCGTGCTTCGTAGTACTTGTTTTTGGCTCAGAACCATGACATTGGTTAGTCGCAGAGATATTTTACAAGTGTTTATTATTGTATATTTTTAATAAATTTCTTAAACCTTCCAATTGTGGAGGACTGCGTGCGTCGTAAGTATTAAGGGATGTTTTTTGAGTTAAGGGATGTTTATTGAGTCGAGTCAGGTTCAAAACTCTGGAGTCAGATGGCATCATTCGCACAGTTTACGAGGAAAATGCCATGCTTGAAAGTATGGCGACGGAATGGTTTAACCGTTTCCCACAACACTACCATAAGCTGGATGAGTTTCCGCGTATAAAATGTCCTCAGTTCTTTAAAGACTGCAATATAAATTAAATTATTCACGGCGATTCCCGTCGGTCAGTGAAACTCTGGTAGAATGTGTTACAATCACAACAATTTGCACTGCAATAAGACCGTAAAAGATTCGGTACGAAACACTATAGAGGAAATAAACACGTGCGGTTAAGTTTTCTTATATTTTGTCTTACTGGCTGCCGGTTACATCATTCAGTGTCGAACATGTTAGGGTGGCACGGTTCATTCGACTTAATCCTGCTCGTCTGAATCAAGAGGTACGAAAAAAAAAACAAAAAACCTAACTAACCAGACTAGCCACTGCATAACAAACTGGGAAGTTTCTAAGATTTACGATAGATCGTAAAAGAATTCGATGTAAAGTTGGTGTATGTGTATTATAACAAATGCTTCAGTTATTTTCATAACGTGCGACAAATGTAAAAATTCACAGACATTCTAAAAAATTTGAATGACAGAAGTGAATTGGATACGTTTCTTTGTCTGGACGGAGCTACGCAGCACAAGCTATGCTCCAACAAGCACCAGGACACGCTGGCGTCGGCAGAGCAGTTGTGTTGGCAAGCCTGCCTGGCACGGAGTGTTACTGCCGGGGAAACTTAACAATCCCACTGCCAGAAGCGGGACTAAAAAACCAGGCCGGAGCTGGCGTCTGTGGACTCGGCTATAAATAATGCGGCGGCTAGTTAGCCGCCGGCCAGCAGGCGGCAGCACCGCCGGCGATAATTCGAGGTACCACCACCAGGGGCAGCGCGGGCGCGACGCTTTCTGTCAAAACTTTTAGCGCAAAGTTTCGAGCCGCCCCAGAAGTGCCCTGGCGGGAAGGAGCCCGCGGCCGGAAACATGAAATACACAAAAATAACAGGCTTCACTCGGGAGGCGTAATACGCTAAGTAAACTAATAACATGTCGCCGAAGACAATGACACAAAAACGCAATTAGAGGATCTACAAACTTACTTTCTTTGTTTTACCAGTTGAGAAGAACCGGACACAGCTGAAGCTATGTAATAGGCATTCCGTGACGACAAACTTCACATTCTGTCCACAAGAACTTTACAGTTGGCGGCGGAAAGCAATCAAGACAGTAGGCAGGCTAAGGGACTAATTCCACAACATATGTCGAAACTTAGAATGGCAAGCAATTTCCAACTTAATTTCCTTTTTGCGCGAAAGTTTCCGTGCTGTCCGCAAAGAACAGACATTGTTATAAAAAGTCATAAAGATTTCTCGTTCTAAGACACCACGCCCACCGCTGCCCACGCTGAATTACGATGCAGAATATAATGAAATGCTCGGAGAAACACAGCAAACAGTGACGGTTGCGATATTTATATAGTGAAATCCAGAACGAAAGTATATACTTTTTCTTAAGACTGTTGCGTTTAATACTGTCAGCTGCATTAATTAAACAGTTACGGGACGGGATAGACATACTTTTAAATCGCAGAAAATCAATGTCGGTGTACTGTAACGAAAGAATCCGTTTCAACCGTCGTTAGGGCTTGTGTGCTCAGGTACCGGAACACACATAAGGATTAGTAAGTATGTAACAAGTTTAGATCATTCTCATCACTATATCCCTCCTACGGACGTAAGTTATTTGGGATTAACTCGGAGACGATGAGGAGTTAAGAAGGCAGTCAAATGTTCAAATGTGTGTGAAATCTTATGGGACTTAAACTACTATGGTCATCAGTCCCTAAGCTTACACACTACTTAACCTAAATTATCCTAAGGGCAAACACACACACCCATGCCCGAGGGAGGACTAGAACCTCCACCGGGACCAGTCGCACAGCCCATGACTGCAGCCCCTTAGACCGCTCGGCTAATCCCGCGCGCTAAGAAGGCACTGTCCAGCCCGTTGATCTGTCCACATTTGTGACTGTTTCTACTGGAGGGACTCATTCCGTTGATTGAATTAGATTAAAAGGGCTTCTTTTTCATGCCTTAGCAGCGACCCTCCTTTTTTAGGGTTATTACGCTTTATGAAAAAGACATATTCCATAAAAACAAAAAACAAAAAAAACGAGGTGGCTCGACGGAAACGGCCCCGATCGAATTTCTACTTTGGAAAGGAAATTTGTGGTAAAGTCTTATGGGACCAAACAGCTGAGGTCATCGGTCCTTAAGCCTACTCACTACTTAATCTAACTTAAACTAACTTATGCTAAGGACAACACACACAAACACACACACACACACACACACACACACACACACACACACACACACACACACACACACACAAACAAACACCCATGCCCGAGGGAGGAATCGAACCTCCGTCGGGGGGGAGCCGTACGGACCGTGACAAGACGCCCAAGACCGCGCCGCGCGGCTACCCCGCGCGACGAATTTCTACTTTCATCTCTGTCTAGCAGTACTCCCTCTGGTGACGATTTGCCGACGGGACTGTTCTAGCCTCTCTCTCTTTTCTGTCATTCCGATTATATTTCTGGACATAAAAAATCAGACACTACGTAGGCGTGCAGACGTTTTGTGATTTTATGTCCCTCCTTGGCGACCACTGAAGAAGCAATTTGATGCACGTGTCGATGAAGTGATGAGAAAATTCAACAGTTTCACGGAAAGGAAAGGTGACCGTACTAAGAAGTAACGACCATACACATTATCCTGTGTTTGGAACGCTGTGAGAGTAAGCACCAATATCACAACTACTTCGTCTCCAGTAACTGTCTGAAGAAGCCATCTGATCGTTCCCGAGGTTATACACCCATTTCTGTGCAGAACATCGCAAGACCTTTGGTACGATAGAAGAACTGAATTCACCTATGGCATGGATGTATTTGCTCCAAACATACCAGGTGGTTACAATTAAAGAGCAGCTACTCACAGAGATCAAGTACGGGCTGTAACTGTTGTATGGCAGCGAAACTTGGTAGATATCCTAATAGTCTTCTTCTTCCATAGTGTTTATGCCGCGTGTTGGCGGGGTCCACTGTTTTGGCTCGTTGTCGTCACTTCTTGCGATCTTGAGCCTCATCAGGATGAAGGCTGAGATCTTGAGGTCTTCATGCAGTGTGTCAAGCCTTGGTCGTCTTGCTGGCCATTTCCCATCTACACTTAGGTTGAAACTAGTCTTTGCCACTGTTGTCTCGTCTGCTGTTAGGACATGCCCGTACTGACGTAGGCGGTTTTCTCTCACTTTGTCTACTATTAGTGCAACACCGTATAGCCTGCCAACTTAATTATTTGTGACGTGGTCATGCAATGTTAATCCCGACTTCCACCTAAGCATTTTCGTCTGCGTAGCAGCAAGTCTTTGCTCTACTTCCTTTGTTGAAGGCCAGCATTTAGCCCCATACAGTGCAACGGGACGGATTATCGATCCGTATACTTTTGATCTGAGCCTGTTTGGAATTTTCTTGTCGCATAATACTCCAGTAACGGAACGCCATTTGAGCCACGCGCTGCTAAGGTGGTTGGAGATTTCTTCCCATCGGCGGTAACTGTGGAGCATAGGTACTTAAAAGTCATTCCTGTTGGGATTTCAACACCATTGATTCTGATGGTTTCAGAGTCATTTAAATCTGTGGAAAAGTAATATGTTTTTAACACATTGAGCGATAGATATTCTAATAAGGAAACAAATTTACGTTGGATACAATTTATTACAATTCCGGCCACCAAGTACAAAACTGACGTTGTGAAGCATCTTGCCGACGTCTCCGGTGCTCATACTGAACAGTGTACTCGGCGGTTAATAACAAAATCAACATTATGCCTTTCTCATTGTTTAACCATTTCTGCTCACGTACTGTTCCTAATCCATTACATACAGAAACATTTCTATACGTCTTTGTTGCATTCACAGCGCCAGATGTGCACCTGGTGGCCAAAATTTGAACTAATTTCTTTCCAGCGTAAACTGGTTCCGCATTAACGCATCAGAATACCTATTAAGTTTCGCTGTCATACGATAATTACAGCCCTCACTAGACCTCTGTAAGTAGCTGTACATTAATTACGAGTATCGCCACCCGGTAGTATAATTCTATAATTCTATCCATAACATACTGTAAATACATTACACTGTAACTCAGAGTAAAAACTGATTAGAACTTCCAGTGTTGAACAGCAGGTGAGTGAATGATGTCTGGAGAGTAAATGTTAAAATTAATACAAATAAAACTAATACAGGTATTACTCTATAACTGCGCCAAGTTCCTCCTGACGAGAAACGCAGCGTATGTGAGGTTTTTGTAATAAATAATAGTTTTCATCACAAAAATTTGGTTTCTTTCTCACTGTATCACCGAATCCATTGAAATTTCACTCATAAAGAACTCAAGAGATTAAGAGTTTTCAATCTTACACCTGTGAAAACGCGCTAATTCGATGCTTAAGATTTTACCGACGTACCAAAACCACTTCCGTTCGAATCTCTTTGAGAACTTTAAAAACTCTGAGAAATGTCAAATGAAATTCACGTTTCTACAACTTACGTCCAATAAGGCTCATTGTGAACTCTGATACGTGAAAGTCTACATGATTGTACAGGGATCACACGGGTCACACCGAACGAACTGTAAAAAATAGCAGTTTGAAGTGTGCAGCAGTCCGGAACCGTGCGACTGCTACGGTCGCAGGTTCGAATCCTGCCTCGGGCATGGATGTGTGTGGTGTCCTTAGGTTAGTTAGGTTTAAGTAGTTCTAAATTCTAGGGGACTAATTGCCATAGCAGTTGAGTCCCATAGTGCTCAGAGCCATTTGAACCATTTGAAGTGTGCATGATTAACAACTGTTCCCTGCCCCGTGCTAAACTACCAAAATAACCAGCTGTACCAATTAAAATGATCTTGTAGATTTATGGTTAACGTCACGTCCCACACTTTAGGCTTCCGCCCATTTTAAAAAATAAAAAAAAATAAGAGCAAAAAAAAGACTTATTGTGGTTCAACGTCCCGTCAACGACAAGATTATCAGAGACATAGCACAATCTCGGATAGAGAAAGTGAATGAGCCGTGTCCTTTTTAAAACAATCATCCTGGTATTTTCTTCAGTGGCGTACGTAGGTCATGGAGAATCGAGATTTGGAAGGCCATCAGAGATTAGAAACATCATCTTCCTGAACACAATCCAGCGTATTGTCAATGGTCCACTTCGTATGGTGTGCGCATGACACAAACAGCCGGCCGCGGTGACCGAGCGGTTCTAGGCGCTACAGTCTGGAACCGCGCGACCGCTACGGTCGCAGCTTCGAATCCTGCCTCGGGTATGGATGTGTGTGATGTCCTTAGGTTAGTTACGTTTAAGTAATTCTAAGTTCTAGGGGACTGATGACCTCAGAAGTTAAGTCCCGTAGTGCTCAGAGCCATTTGAACCATTAAACAAACGGTGACAATTAGTAAACGACACAGTGTTATCAAGTGTGGCAGACGAATCAGAAATCGGGTCACCTTCACAGCAAAGGCTCAACTTTGACGACTGTCGAAGCCAGAATCTCCAGCACAATAGATCAAGCAACGTTACACCACGAAAGCTTAAATTTAAACGTTTACCGTCATCACGTACACATTACACTTAAAGTATGTTCCGGCACCATCTGACTACAGAAGAACGATGTTTCCCGGAATATAATATGGTCGAATATCACTTAAGATATCTCTACGTTTTATTTTTTTCTCGGGCGTATACGCAGGTGAGGATGTTCTGGCCTAAACTATCATACGGTAGACATCGCACTTGCCGTATATAGTTAGAAACCCGAGAACGTTTACAGTGACATCTCGCTGCGGCAAAAGAAGTTGAGAAGTTCTCCAGTAGTTGCGATCGCTGGCGATTTATTTTCATTTTTACGAGCGATTGGGAAATTCATTTTGCACGCATGTAACGACAGAACGAGAGGTTTACGACGGCACCGAGCCCTAACCAAATAAGCAGAGGCTGCGGTGGACGTGTAAAGGGACTGGAGGAAGTAGCAGTCGCACAGCCAATCGAGTGGCAGGTGCGAAGGCAGCGGACGGCCATTAGTTTTTAAGCAGGGAGACGGAGCCATAAAGTGGCCGGAATGCAGATGGGCGCATGCAACATTGAGCGACGTGCAGTGCGGCGGACCGCGTGCGAAATCCGGCGCAGACAACGACGGCCACATCCTGCTACACACATGGTGGGCAGCCACAATGCAGTTGCTTTGACAACAGTTAGTTTAGGGAACGGTCGCTCTGGAACGAGCTGAAGTTGTATCACTACTTCGACTGCTTCACCAAGTTTGGTTAAAATTGCTTCGAGCGTCGCAGAGTTATTTTTACATGATACATTATTCCCTAGCTGAAAGATTAAATGTCGTAGGGACTGTAACAAATTACCACAGAAACCCCACATTAATCTATTACGTTTTCGATTGTTATTGCACATCTCAACCCATTCCTAGGGATATTAAGGAAACTTTTTTTCTCGACGTGTCGTCATATATACAGCAAAATCACAACAAGAAATTACCTTGGCTAGTACGGCGTAGGAAACTCGTCGACATTCAAAAATGGTTCAAATGGCTCTGAGCACTAACTATGGGACATGACTTCTAAGGTCATCAGTCCCCTAGAACTTAAACCTACTTAAACCTAACTAACCTAAGAGCATCACACACATCCATGCTCGAGGCATGCTCGCGCGGTTCCAGACTGTAGCGCCTAGAAGCGCTCGGCCACCTCGGCCGGCCGTCCACATTCGTTAACAGCTTCCAGTCGTCTCGGAATGAATAAATATATGTTCCGCATCGTTTTTACGGGACTCTTATACCATTTTTCCTACAAAACTATGGTGGAAGTAGATAGCGATCAGGCACATTTCTCTCCAAAGTAGACCACAATGGCCCAGTATTACTGAGATCTCGTGACTGTGGGGGTCGAGGGAGATGCGACAATTCGCCCTCGTGCTCACAAAAACGCTACTGGACGATGTGAGTTGCGAGAACAGGGGACCTGTCGTCTTGGAACACAACGTCACCAATGGGGAACTAACATTGTACCGTGGGATGGTCACATAATCCTTGGCGTTACAGCGACTTCGCATAGTAAACACGTGTCAAATGGGCTCCCATGATGTGGCCGCCCATATCACCACCGAGGCCATGCCGTTCTTCACTCCTGGGACATTAACTCGTTTAGAAGTTGAAAACGGTGTAAGACGAAAATCACCAGACCAAATTATTTTCTTCCATTGCTTCCCAGTCCCGATTTATGGCTTTGCCACCACGTTTTTCTGTTACAGGCATTAACATCAATGATGAGTAGTTTCGGAATCCTAGCCCGCCCTGCAATTCCCACCTTCTGAAGCTCCGTTCATGATTCTTTGATGCGTGTCACCTCTTCGCCTCCCTGTCTGTTTATCACCTCCTCGCCCCTCTCTGCCCATCACCAGCTTGCGTATCTGCCCATCTCCTCCTCCAACTTCACAACCCATATCCTCTGCCCACCCCGCTTTCTATATATTTCCTCCATCTCTTCTGTCCGTCCGTTTCCACCTTACCCCCCAGTCTGTACATTCCCTCCTGCACCTCTCTCCCTCCCCATCCTCTTCAGCCTCTCTCTCCCTACAGATACCCTCCTGCCCTCCCTCTCTCCCAATCTCCTCCCATGTCCATCTCAGCCTTGCCCCCGGCATGCCCATGTATGTGTATCCCTTGCAAAGGAGGTCGATAAAGCAGGCTGGTATTACTCCCACAACACACCTCTCGTGTAGCGCGGTGTGTCTCTAGGACTTGGATAGCCTTTATTGCCACGTAAAGCAGCCCAGTACAACTCCAACAGAACACTCCTGTTGTGCTAGGCAGCCTACACATCGGAGAATGGAAAATCGTTTCTTGCCCCTGGCGAATAGACTGCCCTCCCTGGCAGGTCGATACTGTTCCCACACAACGCACCTATAGGGTAGGGGGTTAAAAAGAAGCATGTCTGTACCACTGTCAATACCACAGCTAGAGTGTGTAAACTCACTCACGTTGCTCCTCATGGGGCAAGGAGTATGTCACATGACAAGGAGTCTGTATCTCACATTTGGGCCACTTCAGTCCAAGTGGCTGGGAGTAATTGTTACACGTACAAAAATATTCTCACTGATACATGAAGCGCCACTCAAAACATTTTAGACGCTATTTACGCTTATGAGACTAGACACTGACTGATAAGCACGAACTTGCATGCAACTGACCAGCGTGAAAAAGACTCACGTAACACTGAACTGTCCCGGAACAAACGCAAACTCAGAGCGAGGCCTCGAAAGCCGTGACGAAGAGGGGAAGCACGGCACAGCCGGTAGTGTACAGCAGATAGTAGTGCACGCTGAGGAATGGGGCGCTATCAGGACAAGCACTAGTCCCATTCGGGCTGGCTTTATTTTGGGAGCGCGATTCCGGCGTTATTATTATTACCGGCGCGGCCGCCGTTATTATTACTATTACTATTTTTCCAGCTCGGCGGGAGCGGGAGCGCGAAAGGCCGAAGTAAGGAAGAAGAGGAAGGATCGAAAAAGAGGCAGCGGTGCCGGGGTCTAGGCCCGGGCCGGCATGCGATATGATTTGTACGGTAATAGCCCGAAAAAGCGTGCCGAGGGGCAATCACGGAGTGGGGCGGCGTGGGCGGCGGCGGCGGGCCCGGCACTCCTCACGAAAGGCGGCTAACTAGCGGCCGCCTTCATTAGCATGGCCAGCCGTGGAGCGGCTGCGGCCTTGGCGCGACCGCCTGATAAAACTCGCCCGGCACGTCACCTCTGCCGCTGCCTCGCACTCTGCTCCGGTATTCGGCCCGCGCAGACACCCCACCGCGCCAGCACGGAACCCAGCCGCTCGCGATATCGCCGCCAGGGCGCCGCTACGCACAGCCTGCAGAGAACGGTCTACTCCTTCTTAAGCGTGTCTCACACGGAGTAAGATTCCCCGACGTCTGCTAGGTGCAGTACTTGACGACTGCTGGCTGGCAGGAAGTAGAGAGGGCTAGCACGCACCCCAAAGTATCACAAGGCGTAAGCTGTAAGGTCTGCTGTAAGTTGCATCGTGTGGCAAAATGTTCACTTCCCGCACACATGTCTATTACAAAAACTGTTAAGTTTTCTCAGCATATGAGAACGATATTCATCAATTAAGACAAAACATATTCTCTACTCCATTCTGGGGACTTATGCGGCACGTACAAGGTTCAGTCACATTCACGTCACTACTGCCCATATTCGACGTCAACGTGCGATAATCACTCACAACAAACAGCAGGTGGAAGTTCTAGCAGTGGGGGGAATATAACGCGTGTAGGGGGGGGGGGGGGCGGGTTGTGGCGGGGAGGACGCGGAAAACAATGCAGTTGTTCAAAAAATTGTGCAAATGGCTCTGAGCACTATGGGACTTAACTTCTGAGGTCATCAGTCCCCTAGAACTTAGAACTACTTAAACCTAACTAACCTACGGACATCACACACATCGGTGCCCGACGCAGGACTCGAACCTGCGACCGTAGCGCTCGCGCGGTTCCAGACTGTAGCGCCTAGAACCGCTCGGCCACCCCGGCCGACAATGCAGTTGTTAATTTACCTTAAGGACACATGGGAATCACCATCGGGCTTTACAGCCAAGAGTGGAAGTGTTTCCGAAACGCCTACGCTTGTGAACTATTCACGTGACCCGTGATTAAAATACACGAGCATGGTAAAATGGCGCCGAGGTAGCTGTGGGGCACCACAGATCATAGTGGAAGGGGTGAACGACAGCTGCGGAGATGTGTACGAGCAAGTAGGCATGGAACCGTTGGACAACTGACAGCCCAGATGAATCAGGAGACTACCAACAGTCAATCTATGAGCAGCAGTGCCATGGGCCCAAAACTGCGGACGCTGGAAAGCTGGTCGTTCTATCCCTATACAGCCCTTTAGCGAAGCTAGTCTCGTACAAAAAAAGTGCCTCCTAAACGGCCGTTCAGGAAAGTTTGCTGCGTATTGGCCTCCGTAGCAGGTACCTAGTTCATGCACCCATACTGAGTGCTGTTCATTGGCGACGAAGGCTCAAACTTACACGCCAGTACCGTAACTGGACGTCCACTGATTGCTGACATGTGGCCTTTATATGAATCACGTCTTATGCTCCATCGCACAAAAGGTCGTTGGCGAGTGCAACGCGAAACGTCTGAAAGCAAACACCCTGCATGTGTTATGGTCTAGGGAATCTTTTCGTGGCATTTTCTAAATAATCTCGTCATTCTCGAAGGTACACTGGATCAACACAAGTATGGATCTATACCTAACAACAACGTCCATCCGTACATGCAGTTTTTTTCCTCAGCACGATGACACCTACCACCAGGCCAGCGTAACTTGTCATGTCATACAGTTCGCAGTGTTCGTATGTCGTTCGAAGAGCACCATGATGACTTTACCGTACTCCTGTGGCCACCAAACTTCCCGGATCTGAACCTAGTCGAGAATCTCTGGGACCATCTCGATAGGGCTGTTCGTGTCATGGTTCTTCAACCAAGAAACTTAGTACCACCCATAACCTCACTGACTTTCTTCCTCCACGCCCGCAGTGTAAAAGCTGGTTATTCCGGCTTCTGACTGATAGTCACAGTAATGACAGATACTGTAAAAGGCTCTTCGCGGTTACGTTACAACCAAGCGCTTTCCTAGAGTGGTCTCACTCCCGGTGGGTCGTCGCCTTTCAGGTCAAAAAGGACTCCTGGTAGGCCAGTGTAGATTAATTCACAGAAGGTTACAAGGAAAATATCGCCATAGCTATCACGTCAAAAGTGGCGCTCCCTGCAGCGGGGCAGATTAGTATACGACGGAGTCTGCTTGGGAACCGTCTTGAAAGACAGCTTACAATTTATCTTCGTCCGCACCAGAATGGCTTCACTACTTAAGGACTGTATAAGGATAGAATGACAAGCTTCCCAGTGGCCGCATTTTTGAGTCTATTGCACTGCTGCTCCTAGATTGACCACTATAGTAGAGACCAACGCAAAATGAGTATAGCGATTTCAAAAGGCTACAACTATTAAAGTCTACAGCAACATATCGACAACATTTACAGCGAATGTAAACGAAAGCTCAAAATCTCAGTCGTTACACAGGTGCAGTGAATCGGAAGCTGTTGTATGTGCGGTTACGCGTAAGTAAAAAGTTTTTTTTTTCTGTCGGGTGCCGCAGCCACAAATTTATTAAAACACAATTCCGTTTTCTTCCTTGGGGCTACTACAGTCACAGTCATTTAAACTGTATGAAATACTCGACACAATCAGGTCCATTAAATATCTAACTGTACATTGCAACACGATATGAAATGGTTGTTTGGTCGATTTGGGGGGAAGGGACCAAACAGCGAGGTCATCGGTCCCATCGGATTAGGGAAGGATGGGAAAGGAAAACGACCGCGCCCTTTCAAAGGAACCATTCCGGCATTCAACTGAAACGATTTAGGGAAACCACGGAAAACCTAAATCAGGATGGCCGGACGCGGGCTTGAACTGTCGTCCTCCCGAATGCGAGTCCTATGTGCTAACCATTGCGCCGCCTCGTTCGATGTTTGAAATGATGGAACGAGCATGTGCGGACTGAAATGGGAAAGGCGAATGGTCGACTTCGGTGTATAGGGAGAGACTTACGAAAGTGTGGTTTATCTGTAAAGGAGACCGGTTAGAGAACATGCGACCCATCCTTGAGTACTGCTCGGGTGTTTTGGATCTCCACTAGGCTGGTCGCGCTGTTCCAGACTGAAGCGTCTAGAACCGCTCACCCACACCGGCCGGCCACAGAACTATTCTACTGTCCCCAATACACATTTCGCTTAAGGGCCATGAACATAAGATAAGAGAAATTAGGGCTCAAAAAGAGGCATATAGATAGTTGTTTTCCCTCGCTTTATTTAAGACGAACAGGAAGGGAAATGACTAGTAGTGGTACAGTGTACCCTCCGCCACACACCTTACGGTGGCACGGGGAGTTTGTATGTAGATGTAGAAATGACTGTCTTTAATATAGTCAAGTCATTATTTAATTGTGATTCTAATATTATTTCATGTAATAAAATCCCACTTTTCAACCTGTTTGCTTCAAAGCCATCAGTTTATCAGGTCTCTCAATTGCAGCTATTTGATTTTTAATACTTTTTCTTATATGCTTAACACGACTCTCTGTTCCGATAATGAATAAATTTTATTCAGAAAGGTGATTATACAACAGTTCATGTTAATTATTAATTTTTACCATGTTCGGCTGAGATGATATCGTCTGATGTTGATCGAAGCCCAGAGGACCAACAGTGATATGCAGCATACTGGAGTGACTGAACTGTCCTCGACTCCTCCCAACTATCATTAATGTTAAGTTTTTCTTTCCTCAGTATTCTGCTACTACTGGAGATTGGAGTCTTGATCGAAGGCGATTAATCTGACGATTTAGGAATTCTTGGCAACTGGGAAGACTTGGTTGGTAAAAATTTTGCTATATTCTCTCACAAGAAATTTTTCTGGCGCTACTGTTACAGCACACGAGATTAAGGACAGGCAACATGTGTGTTGGTGTGCCATAACATCCATTAATTCAGTGAAATGTTTGTCCTCAAGCTATTAAAGCGCAAAAGTCAATTAAAACATATATGCACTCATTCCTGCAAAGCCGGTCTCTGTGGCCGAGCGGTTCTAGGCGCTCCATTCCGGAACCACGCGGCTGTTACGGTCGCAGGTTCGAATCCTGCCTTGGGCATGGATGTGTGTGATGTCCTTAGGCTAGTTAGGCTTAAGTAGCTTTAAGTCTAGGGGACTGATGACCTCAGATGTTAAGTTCCGTAGTGCTTAGAGCGATTTAAACCACTTGAATTAATGCGAAATAAGTAGTAAACTTCCTCGTTGTTGCAGCGTTTGTATTTTCACTTACTTTAGTTGTTGCACCTAAGTGACGATAATATGGATTGCACTGCACCCCCCTTGCAACAAGTAAAATGAAGCTCTCGGAATTTTCTGCCTGTCTAAATTGTTGACGTGAGACATCTTTGAACTGTTTAAAGCTGTTTTATAATCAATACGGCCTCCATCCCTTGATGATCTCAATATCCATGTGACGTTAATCTCTTATATCCACCAAAATTGCAGGAAAAGGAGTCAAAATGCAAGTACATTCATAACAATATAAAATTTGACGAATTTTACTAACAATTACTATGCAGTATATTCTGAATGTGTCTTTTGACTCGTAAACGGAAGTCTACCTTGCTATTATATAATCAGTTCTCTCACATAAGTATAACTGGTTTTGGACGCAGCAGAAATGAAAGTGATTCTACGTGGAAGCGTAGCTGTTAGTTACCATGTACTTGTGAAACAGAAGGAAAGCACTAGGTGCCTAAAGATTCGTGTAGCATCATTTTGAAAGGCCACCCAATCCGCCAGACTTCGTGAGCACAGCAATTGCTTTCAATTCATGTTTGGCTCAACCTACCACTACAAGTGGGCAACAATACATACGCTCACATTAAACGACATTGAAATAACGAAATCAGAAACGGAAAGGCACATACAACCAATTTTGTACAGTGGTCTGGTCATTCATATATGGAAATATAACGACTGAGCACAAATTAATTTCCCTCGGCTATGAAATTATTAATGAAGGCGTAACAGAACCGTAATTACAGATAATTACACGAAACAAAACATTCGCGTTTAAATGCACCACTACCATGTAATACAGTATAAGTTCCGTAAATGAAGTAGAATGAAGCAGTAAATATGTACAAAATATATCTGTTAAGTCGTTTCCACGCATAATGTTTATTGTTCGTCTGGAGAAAGCGAATATATCAGATACCATCGGTGACCATGCATCTCGTTAGAATGAAATTACAATGAAATGGACACCTTTAGCTGCTTACAGGCGTTGACATACGTCAACGGGGACAAATGAAAATGTGTGCCCCGATCGGGACTCGATCCCGAGATATCCTGCTTACATGGCAGACGCTCTATCCATTTGAGCCACCGAGGACACAGAGAATAGAGCGACTGCAGGGATTTATCTCCGGCACGCCTCCCGCGAAACCCACATTCTCAATGTATTGTCGCGCACTACATTCGTAGTGCCTCGCCCATTATACTCATTACTCGCGCCGCGTTGCCGATTCCCGTAAGAGTTCGGGCACTGTTTGTGCACTCGCACCGAAGAAGAAGATGGTCACGTGGCCGGTGAGCCGTAACTATAGATTCCCGGCAGGGGCAGGGATTTTCTCTGCCTCGTGACGACTGGGTGTTGTGTGATGTCCTTAGGTTAGTTAGGTTTAAGTAGTTCTAAGTTCTAGGGGACTGATTACCATAACTGTTAAGTCCCATAGTGCTCAGAGCCATTTGAACCAACCTTAACTAAGATAGTATCTGTTCTTTCGGACAAGCTCGAATATTCTCATGAACTAATAAGTTCAAATGGCTCTGAGCACTATGCGACTTAACTTCTGAGGTCATCAGTCGCCTAGAGCTTAGAAGTACTTAAACGTAAGTAACCTAAGAATATCACACACATCCATGCCCGAGGCAGGATTCGAACCTGCGACCGTAGCGGTCGCTCGGTTCTAGACTGTAGCGCCTAGAACCGCACGGCCACCACGCCCAGCGAACTAATAAGTCATCTCTAGATGAAACGACTATTTTCAATTCAATGTGCTGTATGTTTCTGGAGATTAAAGCCCGACTGCAACCATTAAGGCAGTGGATCCCTACAACATATGCATCCCGTGCACCTTTCTTCGACTGGATTCAATGGTAAACCTCAACATGGCGATTGCTTTATCTTCCATTCATACAAAATTCTGTTGTAGGGCTCTGAATTGCTGGAATGATACTCCCTTCAATCTCATACTAAAATTAGCATTTTTTATTTGATAGTTTAAATTCTTCCGTAAAATCACGTAACATAAGTAAAAGAGATACAATCATAGGAATTAACTAGCTCTTGATGGGATGAGAGTAACACTAAAGAAAGATGTTAAATAACAAATGGTAGAACATGACATGAGCTGTATGAATTGCATATGGTTCTTGCACTTCCAGAGAACTGGTTCAACGGAAGCAGGAAATTTACAAGGAAAAAAAAAAACATAAATGTTACTATGATTTTCGCGTAGGAACTTGGTAGTGATGCTGCTAGTAACGCATTTCGCACTGCAAGGACAGTGCTGCAAAGCGCAAAATTACCGCTGACTTTCGGTACACAACGTTAAAGGATGTTACTAAAGGAAGTTTGACATGTATACAAAGGAAGTTTGACATGTATAAAAAGGAAGTTTGACATGTATAATCCGTTCTATTACAAAACAATACTCAAGAGTTCGTGGTTCAACGCTGGCTGACGTATTAACTTGAAGGAGGGAGCACAGCTCTGATAGGGCTCACATTGCTGCGATCTGATCCTTGTGGAACCAGTTGATTTTATTTGCTTCGAAACTTCTCCACTGATTCCTCACGCGTACACTTGATTTCAACACTTCACACTGTCTGCAACAGGTACGTCATATGTCTTGAAAATCGCTGAATCATTCCTCCACCCCCAAACCCCCGTTTCCTCACACCTTTGCATACACATGCGCGATCTCTTTAAAAGAATAGCCTAACTTTTACGACCTTCAATTGAAAGACTGGCTCTGTTTCCTTCTCCTACAGTCATTCATTGCTGCCCAGAAAAGGTATTCTGATTTCTTTACCTTAAAAGAAGAAAAAAACAAGAAACAGAAAAAACTGATTAAATACCAGTTTAAACACAAGAATATGACTCGATAAACTATGCTGGATGTTTACCACGTTTTTGAAAGTGAGTTAATGAAAGCAAAACCCTCTCGTATAGCGTAACGCACAGCGCCCTCCCACGTACGAGAGAGTGACGTAAACCAGACCTGTATCGAACCCACGTGGCCTATTTAACGATCGCGGACTGGAGTATCGGCCAGCCTGAGGTTTTTTAGGCACTTCCCAAGCTCGATTTGGCAATTTCTGGACTGCTTCCCATTAGACGAAATAAATGTTAGGAAATGCAAAGAAAGAACCTCATTGAAAGTAAAACTTTCCACGAATCAGAGTCGCTTAAAGATGACGAGCGGATGCGAAAGCTTTCGGTCAGTCACTATCACTGTCACGAGAACTGACAGAAAAAAAACTTAGGAGGTGTAGGTCGTCGGGCTTTCCCAGTGAGGCGTTATCATCTTGGAAAATCGTGTTTTCTGCCGATAATCCGCGTCGTACTTGCACGATATTTCCATCGCGTAGCCTGATGAATACTCCGAGTTTCGCGGTCAATATATCGTGTAAGTACGACGCAGATTAGCGGCACAAAACATGATTTTCCAAGAAGACAACTTAGGAGGTTATTACGCCACAGAAGTTGTCACGACAAAAGTAAAATCATCATGTATTCTGCAGAGAGAGAAATACTGCTTGCCAGTGAGGTTGGGTATCGCTTAACCACGGCAGACTTGGTGAATTACAGTATCTGTCAATATGGTAGCAGATAACCCATGAAAAGTAACTAAATGAAGCAGTCGACAAGATCGGAAATGTCAGTAATGACTACTGGATGACAATGAATGTTTCACACACGACGCCGTCCGAGACCTTAAGCAGTACACGCAGTCCCTTTCTTTTATCCACATTTTGGCTGAGTCACGCAAGGCAATTTTTAATCGGGCAGCAAACAAGCAGCCTTAGCTGACGTTCATAGAAAGGAAGGCCTGCCGAAAATATCCTTTACACCCGGGTTACCTAGTATGTTGCTACTCAAGAAAGGGTCCTCGTTCGATTTTCTTTCACGGTGCCTATACAAAAGCGGAGGTTGAGAAAGTGAGTCAGTCAGCCGGGCAGTGGGTCACGAGCAAGAAGTACATCTCGTAAATCAGGTCGGCAGTATTATGATTCGGCGGCGCCGGTGACCTGGCATAAATCACATGGGACGGCGCGGCCGGGCGGAGCGCTCGCCACCAGCGCCCTCTCTCGTACGTCTCCGGCGCGGCCACGGCGTCCCGCACGTCCCCGCTACAGATGGCAGTCACAGCTGAAACAACCAATTCTCGATAGTATTGTTTTTTCTCAACGCCAGTTTAACCTGATTGTTAAAACCGCTCAAAATAACCAGTTTATGAAATAGCCGATTTTTGGATTTGTTCCTTTTATTTACCGTAAAAAAAAGTTGGAATCGAACGGGGAATGAAAAATTTTGACTCCCTCACTTTCGAGATACATAGCATCAACATATTAAATAAAGCAAGCAAATAACATGAAACTTCATTTTATGAAGTCTGTCCACCGTCCGCTGGTTTTCGAGAAAACTGATAAGTGGTTGAATACTACAAAGGTCACAAGTAATCTCCTTTTGATTCTAATTTTTTCAAATTCTGATCAAAAATCAGATTGTCATCGGGGATTATACCACTATTCGTGTATTATTAATAGTCAGTGGTAAAGGGTGAAAATCGGGGACGAATAACTCTATTTTTCATGTTAGTTTGTCCGTTTTCAAGAGCTACAAGGAGATAAAGGCAAATTATGTAGACACAGGCAGCAAATCAGCTACTTTCTCTTTTTATCGTATACTATGGATAAACTGTTGTAAAGTTTTTATTACTGTTACCATAATTTCCTTCATCTTTCATTATTTCACAAAAATGGCAGGCAAATGATTTATCTTTCAAAGCTTCATTGCTACGTCACTTTGTAAATATATTTCCAGACCAGAGTCGAGGCCATTCTGCAATACAACGGAATCCGGTCAAGACAGTGACAGACAAACGAATAAACCAGGTACCTCGTTGTACACGGGTACCTTAAGCCACCGCACATGGCAGCAAGGACATTATTGTCTCACCAATGCTGCGCCAATTCTTATGGCATGAGTTTGTCGCTCGTTTCTGTCAGCATTGGTATTAAAATAGCACCGATGGCTTTTTCTATTTCCTATAATAACACAGTAGTTCAAATCAATGCAAATTTTAGGAATAAAAATTACTAATTTTAAAAAAAATGTTTGCTAAAAACGAAAAGTTTTAGCACTTCTCCTATGGCTAAGTGACATTTCAGGTTTTTTACTAGGTCCTTCCCAAAAAATCAAAAAATTCTCTAACTGAGACCAAACAAATGCAGAAAATACCAGTTACCCAGAATTAAAATACTGGTATCGGTTTTAATCGGTCGGTTTTTCCCATCTTTAGTTCCGACGCATACTCACTTCTTACTAACACTAGGCGGCCACACACTAGCAAGAGGTTCCTACGTAAGCAGTTCAACGCAAATTAACGCGAACGCCACGTTATAATAGCATTTTCCATTCGTAAACCGAAATACACCAACGCAGATTATACAAATTTAATTTTCTTCAGTTGTGTTCAAATGTGTGTGAAATCTTATGGGACTAAACTGCTAAGGTAATCAGTCCCTAAGCTTACACACTACTTAACCTAAATCATCCTAAGGACAAACACACACACCCATGCCCGAGGGAGGACTCGAACCTCCGCCGCGATCAGCCGCACAGTCCATGATGCAGCGCCTTAGACCTTTCAAGTAGATGAACAATAAAATATTTGAAATGTAAGACTATGATATATGAAAGAAACTTAATTCTTCGTGGACATGAATGTACGGCTATGAACTCAGCGATCCAGCTGACGACCGTCTTCTGTAATTCGAAGTCAGATGAATAACCCAATACAAATCTACAGGAATGATACAATCAGGCAGATCTTTTATTAAGGTCTCAATGTAGGTACATAAGTTTTACAGTGATGAAGCATAGCTTTCATGTTTACTGCACCGTGAGTGGACACGTAGAATGGTTATCTTTCTAAGTAGTGTGCGGCTGGTCCCGGCGGAGGTTCGAGTCCTAACTCGGGCATGGGTGTGTGTGTTTGTCCTTAGGATAATATAGGTTAAGTAGTGTGTAAGCTTAGGGAATGATGAGCTTAGCAGTTTAGTCCCATAAGATTTCACACACAATTGAACATTTTTGTTCCTAAGTGAAACACACAAATCTGACAGTCTGTCATTCGTTTCTCATTCAGACCTCTTTTGTTACATTTCTCCCTTTTTCTGCTGGTCGTATCTCCGGTCGTCCTATTAAACAACTTTCAATGTTTATGGTTTTCCTCTCTACTTCGCTCAGAAACACATGATCTCCATTTAGAAAAGCTTATGAAGAAACTACTTCTAGTTAGATACGTGACAGAAGGTTATGGACTTTCGATACAAAAACTAGAATGACTATAATGGCTAAAATGAAACGGGTAAAACTTATGGCACATCTTAGAAGCTGAAAATCAGATCAATCAAGAAGTGATTCGAATGAAACAACAACAATGAAAAATTTATCATACGAAAAAATTGCACTGTTTTCCTTATCTAAGACCTTTTCTGTCGCAGTAACTTTTTTTTTTTTAACAAATTTCGGGAAAAAGGCTGATATCTGAGACGGTAGGTCTGTTTCTTCTTGTGATTAGAAGGAATTCAGGTAACTTTGAAGAAAGAAGTATTTTTAGATTGTTTCAATACAGCATTACATCCCTTCTTTCTAACATCTGAGTGAAATGCAAATACGGTGAGGTAGTTATTACGAGACCGTCTAGCTTTGGCATGGGGTGGTTCCTCAGATATCGTGCAGTGTACCAAAATCCACTGTTATTAGCATGGTAGAACGCGGCGAGGAGACTGAGTTTTCTGGCCAGCCACTAGTACAAAAAGACACATATCCCACACATAATGCTAAGGATCGACCGGACAGGCATGTTAATCAGCTGGACGTTGAAGTATTTTGTGCAGTCACGGCTACCTAGTTTTTCAAAGGATGAAGTTTACGAAGTGTCTGAAGAATGGCATCCAAATGCGGAAATTATAAGCCGTAGGGGGAAGGGGGCGCTAGTTGACAGGAGATGTATAAGTTCAAATGATTCAAATGGCTCTGAGCACAATGGCACTTAACTGCTGTAGTCATCAGTCCTCGAGAACTTAGAACTACTTAAACCTAACTAACCTAAGGACATCACACACATCCGTGCCCGAGGCAGGATTCGAACCTGCGACCGTAGCGGTCGCGTGGTTCCAGACTGTAGCGCCTAGAACCGCACGGCCACTCTGGCCGGCGATGGCTAAATTCTCTAGGTCCCCTCGACTGCAAATACTAAGCACAAATAAAGTAGTAGTTGAAGGACTAACTCAGATTGACGATTTAAGCTTGACTGTTAAATTATATTAATTTTGAGATCGCTATTTTTATGCAGGACTACAAATACCAACAACGGTCGGACTGAAGCGGTTTTACAGTTCCAAGAAAACTTTTCAATCACCTATCGCAAGTATCTCTAGTAATGTCGACTAATAATGGAGTAATCATCACGGTAAAAAATGGATCCATGAGCAAATTTCAACTCGGATCCTACAACACTTTCACTTCTTTATATTTGCCATACGTGACATCTCTACTCGGTTTCAATGTCTTGCAGACGCATTCAAATTTATATTTGGAAGACACGTGGGTTGTTTAAGTACTACTATTTGTTACCTCAATCATGTATTAATTAACGCACGCAGCACCGGGAAATGCAACTGTCAGCAACCGCCCGTCAGGTGTTGACTAAATGTAAATGGCGAGTCACACCAACACTCTATTGTTCTCTTAAGATTTACAGATAATAAAAGTTATAATAGTCTCTGGAAGCTGTGCTAAGACTCAAACTGATCACGCGGATCTCAGTCATACAGTACTGACATACACAAGGAGACACAAGAAGTACTGTACAGGAAACAGGTTCCAATAGGTTCTCCCATACCTACTGGATTATTTTCCTATTGTAAATAGCATGTTCGATGTAAATAAGTACAATATGACAGCAGAATACTTATAAGAGATGGGTTAATAGATTAAAATTTCGTTCTGCAAGTTCAATTCATTCAAGTAATCTTGTGATAACAGCCCGGTAATTGGAATCAAGTTTTATAACTTGCCTTAAATTAAGAAATTATATAATACACAAATACATTTATATTATGAAGCCTCAAACCATTTCGAATAACATACTCCATATGAAATCTTCCAAGAATGGGCTTGCGCGTAGTATAATCACGAGTGTAATTAATTCTCCTCAATATACTGTCCTACTCACCACGCTGAGGTGCTTTTGTCAGCTAGCTTGAACTCGGTATTTATTTTAAGTATGTAAATATGCAACTACTTTTGGCTGTATCCTCAATGTCGCCTAGGGCCAAAATGAAAACACAGAAACACACGCATGCACACACAGTTCTGGCCTCTTGTACCCAGGAATGTATTTAAAGGAAGACGGAAGCCAAAATCCAACTCAGTATCAACATGTTATTTCATGAAAGCGTGTAGAGAGTTTGAGTTACCTGAAGTTGAAGTACCAGAGAAACAGATTTTAAATGCCACCCATCAGAATGCTACTAATTTGATGACGATAACGATTCTCCTCTTCGTAAGGCTGAACAGGACAGGATACATGGGACGCCTTAAAGAGGTTGAAATACCTGAGGGGGAAACATTCCGGTACGAATCGATTCCGGCCTGCAGGACAAACAGAGAGTCGGCTATTTGGCGTCGTAGGCCAGTTGCCATCGATTGCTACGTCTAGACAGGAGCGGGCGGCGGCGTGCGCCCCAGATAGCGGAAAGCGTTTACCGCCGCTGGATACAGCCAGATTGTTTTCGCGTGTACCACGAAGCCGGCCCCCGCGTGCAGATAGGCATCGGGTCGGCAGCGGCGGCGAGGCGCGGCGCATTCCACGCGACCACAGAACTCCGCCGCTCGGTCCTCCCGCTGACTGCTCGCCGCATACATTAGCGGGGACTGGAAACCCAGCACGGTTGCTACGATCTGCTATGCTCTTGCTACCTCGTCGTGTTCAAGATTCAATTGAGGCACACTCTTGGCTAATGTTTATTTGACGTATGGTTTTTGAAGACAACATTTAAAAAATACAAACGTTATCACATGTAATTTACAAACATTTAAATTTTAGATAAAATCAATTACGTCTTTCGCTGCCATCAGGAAATCGTTGGAAGTTCCACGACACGCCCTGTAGAGACATTCTATAACAGTGGTTCACAAACTGGAGGTAATTTCCCACTGAGCGCTAAAATGAAATTTTTGGAGTAGTGAAAACTAAATGACTCGATTCTGTTTCAGTCACGAAACTAAATTATCTTCACAAGATTACTACTATTATCACAGTTTTGTAAGACTCTAATACTGATCACATAAGTTATGAATTATTACTTTTCTCAATTAGTAGCATTGATGTGATGGATGTTACAGGTTCCTCACACAGTCCACCCACTACGCACATATGTTGTGATTTCTCCCATACATCGCTGATGATGGAAGTGAGACATATACGTAACAACTGCGAAATATTCCAAGAAAAGTCTTCCCCAAGTTGGAGATAGTACCTGCAGTAGTCCCCAAATTACTCCATTACTCACTTCGAAACAGATAAATGAATTAATTGACAGCACGACAGAACAGTAACAACTTAACAGCTAATATAGTGCTGTACACGGTATTATTATTATTATTATTATTATTATTATTATTATTATCTTTAGGGTCTGCGTTCAGGCACAAAGAATTAACAGTCTGACGTCTTCCAATTTCTGCCAGTTCAGAACTAAGGAGCGTAGCAATCTAGTGATTTACTAAGAATAGAGCACACATTTTAACTTGGTTGATTTTAATGGAGATGAGGGTCAAGCAAGTGTCGCAACTGAGAGGAGTAATGTAGGGGAGGTATGTTTTGTAACAAGTGTGGACCCTCACAGTGGATAGTTAGCTTTCTTATCTATGAAAGAGTTGTGGGTAGCGCTTGTGAGGCACCACGAATTCCTTCTTCATTCATTTTAACACACACACACACACACACACACACACACACACACACACACACACACAGACAGACAAACTAAACATCATTCATCTTTCATCATCTTAAAAATAAAGGTGTTCCAAGAAAAGTCTTTCATTCTACTGTTTAGATAGGTGCTGAAGTTGGTGATAATATGGGGGAAGGGGGGGGGGGGCAGGGAAAACAAAGCAGGGGAGGGGAGGGAGGCGAGAATACTAGCTAACGTCTAATTGCACTCAGGTGTTACGGTCTAAGAAAGGTTGGGAACCACTGTTCTGTAACAGTGTGGCGAACACAGCCCCATTATGGGGATGGTACATTTACACCACCTACAAAGAGAGTCGGCTCTTCTGCCATTCTGCTGTCCATATTCTGTGCGGTTTGTTGAAGACAGCGGATTTTATTCTTATGCAGGCCAAGACCCTTCTTGGAAATGTGGAGGACAAGCTCCTGTTCAGTCTCGTTCCCATGAGTCGCTGAACTGAGACGTGCGCAGTTCCATGGCTGCTTTCATGGATGGTTTTCTTGATCGAAGCCGGTCTCTTTCTTCGATAACCGTATCTTGAGGGACAAGTAGTTGCCGGTTGCCTCGTATTATTTAAACTCTTGGCTAATTTCGCGCGTAGATACTGTAGCCAACCGGCATTTGCTGTGGTACAAATACAGAAAACGGAAGGTAGAGTAGAGAAGACGTTCCATTGTATCGAAGCTTATTGTACATGCACAGCTACAAGGATAAAATGAAAATTTACCGCCCTGGCACGATGATGGCGTCGACATCAACGGAATTTTGATTCTCTTATGTCTTGTTGTGCAATAACGTAAATCATGTATCTGATTTACATGAGGAATGTTTTCGTTTATATGACTTCATAAAGTAATCACGTTGTTTATGTTTCTATCCAAGAGGCTGAACTACAGGATTAACAAGAACTTCACCGCCAAAATTTCGGAGTGTCTGGGTATCAGCAACCCGTGGTCTCTGGTGGTTCATTAAAGAATAATTGCACTCAGTTTGATCTTCGTCCTCACTTATCTTTGTATCCGTGTTGTACCACAGTGTTAATATCGACGGTACGAGCTCCGTGCCTAATTTGGAAACAAACTAGTTCCACTCACTAACGGCAGTTAATGTTGACAACAACAACGCCGACTTTAGTTCAAATGGCTCTGAGCACTATGGGACTTAACAGCTGTGGTCATCAGTCCCCTAGAACTTAGAACTACTTAAACCTAACTAACCTAAGGACATCACACACATCCATGCCCGAGGCAGGATTCGAACCTGCGACCGTAGCAGTCACGCGGTTCCAGACTGAGCGCCTTAACCGCGAGACCACCGCGGCCGGCAGTGTTAATTGCACGATAACATTAGTACACAGCAGTGTCGATAGGTCTACGATGATGAGTGGGCTTATACTCGTATACATCTTGTGCATTGGATCAACAAATATGATGGAAAAACAGCACAATGAAGCTGAGACGTCCCCGCAGCGACACCAAAAACATCACACTACTTATGCATTTGTACATAGCGCCTACGAGAAACCGGATCTTAACGTATCGTGGTGACTGCATAGTACTCGTTTTTCCACTGTTGTGAAGGTATTTTCACATACACGAAGTAACTGTGGTAACAAACAGAATAAACCATAATTACATTACTACTCCGTAACGAGCCACCGAAGACCGCGGGTCCCCTAATGCCAAAATCGTCAGAAAATAGCCGTGGACTTCGTACAAATGCTTGTTGGTGGAGTTCGAGATCACCCTGCGTAGTGCCGTACCACAACTAACCCATTCGCTTTGGACTTTCATCACCAGCATACATCCACTCAAAGTTTAGACGAAAGTCGATAGTTAATTTAGGAAATAGTGGCCTAATTCCAACTTGGCTGCTCGTTTCAGTACGTTCCGAAAATACAGCACCAGAGAAATTAACAATATGGCATTGAGCGATGGGCGAACAAAGATGTGTGAAATAGATGTCATGAGCATGCAAGAAGAGAAGAAGACGTTATGTTTCTATCAGAAATACTGTGCTGAGTATTGATCAAATGCATATGCCAAACGAATTTCTCAGTAATGTTTGGGACGTTTTAAAAAGAATAAAAATGATTTCGTGTGTCGTTTTCACACTGCGGAGGAAACTCGAGTACATCGTTAAATCACAACTGCAAATCAAAATGTAAAACAACTAGTACCAAATATTGCGCAAGGTCTATGATCGACACAGAACAGAAATGAGTGAGCAGAAGCCTTCATTTAATAATAATAATACTAATACAATTGGTACAACATAAACAAGGCAGGAATACTAGAGTTTGCGTCCGATTGACGACGATTTCGTTTCTTACAGAGCCCAAGCTCGAGTAGGACGAGGATTGGGGAGTAAATTGGCCACTTCGTTTTCAAAGGATACGTTACGACGTTTTCCTTAACCATTTGAGGAAAAGTGAATTCCGCATATGAAGCCGCATCACTCTAATGCAAGTGCACTGCCTTAATAATACTGTGCCATGTTACTTGATGGCAACGAATGGCGTCTTGCCAGTAGCAAAAACTGAAGGATTCGTGCCGGGATGGATCGGAACTTACTATACATATTTTGAGGAATTATTCAGTTGCTTGAAGTGACCTAGAGAAGCCACAGACTGAACGTCAGTGACTGTGTGTTAGGAAGTAATATATTTTTCAACGCTAAAGCGTTTTGTGTAACAGGGTTTCGAGTTATTAGACAGGAAAGGCAGTGCAATGACTGGAAGGACACAAATTAAAAAGAGGGCGTAAATCTCAATCAGTCTGGCCAAGGGCTATGAGTTAACATGCAGATCCGTAGCTAACACTTGTCTGAAATTTAATAAAAGGCCAGAGTAGAGTAATAAGAAGACCAACTTTATTAGGGCCTCATCCAACGCGTAAATTTAGAGTATCTCCACTGCCTGAAGATGCGAGCGGGCGCCTGCCATACAGTTTACTCAATTATAAAGGAATTTAACTACAAAACAGAGAGTATTTAACGACTGAATGAATAAAAAGTGTTGGTGTAATTACGTAGTGGTGTGTTCGTTTATAGGGTGTCCCAATACCACTTTGAGATCAGTGAATACAATTATTATTGGCATAATAATTTTTAGCTTATAAGAACAATTCAGGCTCACAGAAACTATTTAGAATGATGACCGCCAACCTCAATGAATGCTTTAATACCGCGCAGAGAGGTTTTCCGCACTCTTTGAAATATACTTGTTTCCTGTTGAACAATGAAACCGGCAGCTTGGACCCTATCACTTAGTTCCTCTTCAGGTTCTACTGCGGTATCAACACCAACAACTTATTATAATCCCACGGGGGTCGGGGGGCGGAAACCATCATGGACGTATCACAGACACCACTTTCATTTTTCATTGCAGAAGCAAACGTGCCTATCACACGCAACGCTCATTCAAGAACTTCTACCGTCAGAAATATTAATTTCGATTCACTGTTTCCTTATCTGAAAACACTCAATTTAGTTTCCCTAGCCATTCTATAATTTTGACACTAGGGGTTTAGGACACGCTTTATAGTATTAGCTAAGCTGTATTTGTGAGAACACACAGGCACAACATTCGTATTTTTAGAATAACCATGAAACACGACAACGAGAATTCAGAAAAAAACAATAACTGCGTAGTGAGTACCCAAGTAGGAGATCATATTTGGCACTGCGTACTTACGTCAAGGTTTAGCACCAAAGAGACAAGGGTAACTTGATAGGCATCAGTAGGTACTTTTCAGAACGTTTTACAGATTCTGAAGAGATGGAGTGGCACAAACTAAAACAATAAGCTCAAGTAAGAGCTACTCTTACCAGCACGTTACAACTGTTCAGTTGTAACGTTAAGCTTTTTCTTTACTTATACAGTGAGACGCAAACTGGCCGTCTCTCTTCCCACATAAAGCAAACAGGGACCTCCATTTATATTCATATACTTAGCGCAGCGTATATTTTTCCCGAAGTTATGGCGTAAACAGTTTGTAAATGTTATAGTAATGAGTGTAAGAGAGAAACAAGTCTGTAGAAATTTGACGAAATCTGCGCGTAATTACTTATATACCCACCTCCGTGTAATGCGTAGATAAATCAGTTAAATGTGATTCCCCCGAACAGGTAGTTTCCACTTAGAAATTGGCGAAGCGCTGTCTTCCGCACTAGAATTTGGGTGGAAGGAAGAGGAGGGAAGCAGTGTAGCTTCTGTTGTAATCAATACTCCACAAGCTCTACACCCCAAATTAACTTCGAGTACAACCAGAGTTCTAAGCTGTTTGTGTGTAACTGCTTCAAGATATAAAAACATTTAGCTCTGGAGGAAGTTTATTTACTCTCTTAATCTTTTCTTATAAACAACAATAAATATTTTCTGAACATAACATGTTTTTAGGAGGGACTAAAATCTATACAATAATTTCTCTTATTCCCATACAGATTTCTAGCCACATAACAAAATTCCCGAACATTTGCGCCTGTCGATGACAATACTTATACAATTAAAGAGGTGATGATGATGTTAGGTTTGTGGAACGCTCAACTGCGCGGTCATCAGCACCTGTACAAAGTCTCAATTTTTACACAGTCCAATCTAGCCACTGTTACGAATGATTATGATGATGGTGGTGGTGAAAAGAAGAGGACAACACAAACATCGAATGCCCGGGCACAGAAAATCGCCAGCCCGGCCGGGAATCGAACAGCGGATCCCGTGATCCCAAGGCAGCAACTCTAGCCTCTAGAAAACGAGCTGCGGGCAAAATTAAAAAGGTGAAGCGCATGCAATAGATGAATGACGCATTAGCAGTTCGCCAAAGTAACTAACAATTTCAATGCACTGCAAGCGATACGAAATGTTGTGTGCTTTTTCTCAAAGACTACTACTCTCCACATTCCTTACCATTATCTGTTGCATGCCCGCACGTGTTTCATTTTTGATTTCACAAGCCATTGAAAATTCACAATCACAAATTTTCAGTACCATCCACACTCATCAGCCAGGACATTGTGATCACCGACCTATACCGATATAAATCCGTCCAGGCGACAGCAGCTTCACCTGGCGAGGAATGACTGCTAGTCGGACACACGCAGGTTGCATGTAGTATCAGTGAGCATGTTGTCCGTGTGTAGAATGAGGAAGGCGCGCGGTCTATCTGAGTTTGACTGAGGGAAGATTATGACGGCTCGGAGGCTCAGTACGAGCATTTCGGAATATGCCCGACTTGTACGGAGCTCAAGGGTGCTGTGGTGATTGTTTTAAAACGTGGCGGAACCAAGGTGAAGCTACGTCCAGATATCGTGGGTTGGGCGGCCACGCGTCAATGCAGATTTCGGACTTCGTAGGCTGGTCAGACTGGTGAAACATGATAGGCGGCGAACTGTGGCGGAACTAACATCAGACTTTAATGCTGAACACAGAGTGCACAACTCAAATGAAATGATCGTATGGCATTGTTGGCCGGGAAGCCCCCTTGCGGGGAAGTTAGGCCGCCGTATTGCATGTCCTTTAGATTTGACGCCACTTCGGCGACTTGCAAGTCAATGATGATGAAATGATGATGATGAACACACAACACCCAGTCATCACGAGGTAGAGAAAATCCCTTACCCCGCCGGGAATCGAGCCCGGGACCCCATGCGCAGGAAGCGAGAACGCTACCGCAAGACCACGAGCTAGTGCACGAAACACTCCTAACGATGCGCCATCGCAGCTGATGACCCATGCATGTGCCAATGTTAACAACACGACATTTGCAATTACGACTGAAGTGGGCACGTGACCATCGGCAATGGACGTTGAGGCAGTGGCACAGCGTTGCACTGTCTGATGAATCACGGTCCTTCTTCATCAGGCCGATGGGAGGGCGCGAATCCGTCGTCTTCCAGCTGCTTGACAGCAGTACTGTGGGGCAGAGACAAGGCACCCTGACGGCCAAGGACTATCTTACTCTGGTTGCAGACCACGTACAGCTCTTCATGACGACCATGTTCCCCGATCTTCAAAAAGATAATGCGCCATGTCACAAGACCAGGAATGTAATTGAGTGGTTCCAGTTGATGTGATGGCCCTCTAACTCGCCAGATCTGAGCCCTATCGAACACATCTGGGATGTGATTGAATTTGGCCTCAGAGCTCCCCCCCCCCCCCTCCACCTCCCTGGAATTAGGTGAGTTCTGTGTGTAGATGTGGTGCCAACTCCCTCCAGCGATCAACCAAGGCCTAATTGCTGCCAAGCCACGACGCGTCGCCGCAGTTATTCGTGGCAAAGGTGGACATACCGACTAAGTAGGTGGGTGGTCATATGTTCTGGTTGATCAGTCTATACGGGACTGCAGGACGCTACAACAAATTATTTTATCTTGTTCTATTAAAAAGTTTTTTTATTTAAATAATTATTTTCTGCCTTTCCGTCTTCTATATATATGTGAATTTTTACATTAATTTCTAATATTTTGATGAGATTACAACACAAATACCGGAAAATTTCAGTTATATTCCACTTTCCCTTCAGCTGAGTCAACCACTAAATTTCTTCCTCCTCTGAGAAAAGACTGTGGAGGTAAAAATTGAGGGATTAGAGTTCACAAGAAGACTTCACCAGGAATCGTTCTTACCGCGAAGTATTCGCGGCTTGGAACAGTAAAAGGAGGAAATAGCAGTGATACACAAGGTACCTTCCGTCACACACCAGACGAGAAAGAGAGTTGTTACTACTTTGTCATCCAGTTCAGAATCATACCGGAAGTTTCAGGTCTCTAGCTCAGCGGGAAGTTAGTTTGAATTAAATTGCAAAATTTGTACCGAACAGGCCAACAGACAAAAATATAAACCTAATAAAAACATGTTTAAAAAGACATGCGTTTTCCTTTACAATACCGATGTAAGACACTGATCTAACACGGCTTAGCGGACACCTAAGCTTACACAGACAACACCGCTACGGCTGCTCAGAAAGCACGGGCAAGTCCCATCTCAACGTTTCACGGCGTCTCGAGGCGACGGCTGAGAGCTAAACTCGTTCGGAAAACGCTCTTCCGCTGCCATTAAGGCGCACGCGGACCTCGCAGACAGGCACTGCTAGACACTGGTAATATCGGCGTCTCTAGAGAAAGTACTGTGGCACCTCCGCGCGTATTTTTGACGTAAGCTGCGATAAATGAAGTTAGGGAGGCTAGCTGGTGGAACAAAGTTTCGAGTGCAGCCTGTGAGAGGAAAAATAATTTCCGGGGAGGGAAATGAAGCACAAAGCGCTGCACGGACGGAGCGTTCGGTGCAAGGTGCAGACCGCCACAGAACTACGCGTCTGCTCGACAACACGCATGCATTTGCTCTCTTCTGTTTTGAATTTAATCGTAACACACCGTGCGCAAAATTCAATAGTTAATATTTTGAAATATTATACTGTCGACACTGATACAATAAATTCTTTCAGGTGCTAGGACATATTTTAGCAATTATATCGACGCAGTGGAGAGTACCACAATTTAATTGCCACTGTATAAAAGTTCAGTTTATCTACGCATTGTGAGTTTGCCAATGGAGCAAAAATATGGAACTTTTTATTATTTTTGTGCATCGTCCCCTGGCTACAGTTAAGCGCATGGACTGAAATGACCAAAAGGTTAATGACATCTTAATACGTTTTTCATTGGGAAATGTTACAAGAACTAAGTTTTCATTATTCCTAAATGCGTTGCTTCTTTTCATTTGGCCCTCCTCACTCAGCGCAAAGGCAGACTACATACAGAGCGTGTAATTACGTCCGCTACTTGCATCTTCGTGAAGTCGGAGGCAAGCAGTATCCGTCTAATTAACTGCGAAAAGTCTTGTTGTTCCAAAACATAAGAGTACTTCGATACATTCACTTCATGCCAGAAGTGAAATTTACTGTCTACTAATGATGTCGCTGTAATTTCATAGTTCCTGCTAATTATTGAGGTTCTTGTGATAGCGCCGGGATGTATTCGCTTCAGAGGGTATTTTGAATTCGCTTTGGTTTTTCACTTACTATCTCCGTGTCGCACCTAACTTCTTGCCTTTGCTATCCGTTTACTTTCGTTTATAATGTAAAAGATGGCAAATTAGTGAAGCTTACAACTGCGAGGGAATGAACAGTCGAAAAATCTTGCTGAAAGCAGATAATTCATATTCCCTCTCCCCTCCCTTAGGAGGACGTCAAGCGTACCTTTTCAAAGGTATCAAAGCCCTATCATGTCAGTAATGACTTCTCTGAGTACATCTAATTATTTTCTTTATATGTGTTCAACGAGGAAGCCATACATTGCAATTGCCGTATTTGTTTTCATTATAATGTCCATTTTTCCGACACAGTCACCGTACGC
The DNA here is from genome assembly GCF_023897955.1 of Schistocerca gregaria. NCBI lineage: Eukaryota > Metazoa > Arthropoda > Insecta > Orthoptera > Acrididae > Schistocerca > Schistocerca gregaria. Next base: position 665,134,947 of record NC_064922.1, read on the forward strand.
TTATGATCTTAACAGTCAAGGTCATGTTGTATCACTGTACAATAGATTTTTCAGTAACAAACACATTTGTCGAACCTAAACCTCGAAGAGAAAAACGAAGATATATTGTTCTGGCGTAGTCTCCCACTTGAATGCAGCTCCAAGGTGCAGAAACTTGTGCAACTATTTAAAATTGTCTTTCAAGTGCTTATGGTGCCAGAGGAGTGTTTAAGAAAGTGAAATTGTTTTATGTAATAAGCTCTGATCAGTGTCTCATTCAAACCTAAAGTTCGGGAGAGGATAAGACTGTTTCATTGGCAGGTTCCGAAGGTAATCTTTGCTGGTGTCTTCCTCCGATTTACTGCGAACTGTGCATTTGTGTCTTAAGGATGACTTGTGAACATTCTCAATAGTAAGTTTTAGCACTGTGTAAAACGAAGTGAAATTGTGAAACCGTGTGCCAGAATATACCCTACCCCTCTCTTACAGCACCAATGAAGCCACCAACTTTAAATCCTCATCAGACTGGAAGGTTATCTTGAAAGGTGTTGGAGGACCGTAAATAACTTCTAAACGGTTAAGTAATTTGCGGAAAAAGAACATGTTTGCAGATGTTTGATGGGCCCGGAGCATAATGTAGACAGACCCATATAAAAAGTGGCTATTCGCTGTATTTCTTCACGTAAAGTTCAAGAGTGGGAACTAGCCTCTAGCGATGAGACAATTCATGCATTCGAGAAGCTGCACCTGATTCCAGGAATGGGATGTGCAAGTCCGGACAGACTGTCATCCCGCCATAATACTCGCTTCACCCCACGAAGTCTAAGCAGTGTCCAATCGTATGACTGCTTGGCTTTCTTTTGCACTGGTTTTCGTCTTTACGTTTCCTTGAGATTTTGGATATTGCGCGACAAGATATGGTTTCAGAAGGTAACAATTGAATTGACAGTATATCTGGTGATAAATCGTTTTGAATTTGTCGCTTTTCTTTCATATCAGTTCCGTAGCCACGCAGTTTACAGGGCAGTCGCGAGGGCCATGTTGGAAAAGTTCGCCTTTTCTGTCTGCAGCTCTTCTCAAGCAATCTTCTGGCTGCATAAAGCGGAAATGTTGTAGAAGAGTTGCGCAATTGATGACTGGCCAACGTGCCCGGAATTCCAACTATACAGCGGAACAAAAGAACAACAAATAACCTAAACAGCGGAGCAGAACAACAAATAAGTCGTTCGTCATTAATTAAAGTTCTTAGAATTTGGGTTCACTTTGGAGTAAGGAACACATATTCTTCCCGCTTCATACACCGTGTAAGATCTACAGTGTTAGAATTGGAGAGATACAGACACGAAGAGTCGCATCTCAATGCTGCGGCTGCGCACGTCTCACGACTGGCGTGAAGGAGACATCTATCTTCCAGAATACACCGGTCATCGCCAACAGTAGGTTTTAGCTATATCTTCTAGCAGACGTGCTTCATTTTTGAAAAGCTATTCCGTGTTGAAGATATTTGCATAATTCTCCCATAACGAATCACAAGAGAACTGCACACGTTGTCATGAAAAACTTACATGCAACTAAAAATTAAATTACTGCGTGATATCCACGTGTACCTCCTTAAAATTCGCTGTCCTGTCCGAAAGATATCAAGTAGCAGAAACAAGCGCACAGAATGTGTCGCAAACTGCTCACAAATACTGTACATGCGAATGTGAAAATGTGTCGCAGCTGCTATAAAAATTATTGCACACATTTGTTCTTCCCTCTTAACTGGACGGCTGTTGTAGTGATACACAGTCGGAAAAAAAAATCCCCCTCCTAACCACCCCAGCCTCGCCGCTACGTCTCGACGAGCTGGTGGCAGAGCGCACACGCCGAAAGTGTTCCGAGGACAATTTTAGCGGGCCGTTCTTTATGGCCCACTATCATGCGAGAAAATTATGCCGTCGGGTCGGCGCGGGGAGGCACAATTTGCGACCAAGTCGTCTTGTGCTACCAGGGCCCAGTGGGAGAGATTTCGGCGAGATAACACTCAAACTGGCGCCGCGTGATGTCTGCAACGGTGTTCCGGGATAATTGTTGCGTAAATTTACTTCCCGTCAGCTATGATACCTTGCTAGTTGTCCTGTCTCCTCGAAGTAGAGTCGATGACGCACAACGAAATTTTCTTACGAGAAAATTTTCTTTTATCCGCAGGGTGGAATTACGCTGTTAACCCTATGTGCTCAGTGGTAGCAGATTTCTAATGTTAAGTTCTATGTAACACAATTGCACTGAATAAGTAGTTTCGACAAGGATTAATTACGTAGGCACATCGTTCATCCGATTATGTTAAAATAATCATATCAAGTGTGTAACACGCTCAGTTTGGCCTGAGTCAAACCATTATCACACACACGTGTATTGGCTAATGACTAGGCACAACAGTGTAATAACACGTATGACATGTGGCACCTCACTTATCTCGTATATGGATTTTAAAAATTGTTTTCTGATTTAAAAATGCATTTGGCAGCTTTGACATTCAAGTAGCCTATTAGTTATTTTTTGCAGTCTCAGCCATATATCTGAAGGACTAGATTTATATGAAACAAAGTACGTTAGTCTCGAACATATGAACTTTTTGGTGTACTCTGAGGGCATACGGAGTAAGAAGTCACGTGAAATCCTAATCCACGCCCGAGGCAGATTTTTACTCTCTTAGTAAGACAGTGGCACTACCCCCTAACCAAGGAAGTCATATGTGATAAAGTTGGGCAGACTGTGAATGCATAGAAATTAGTTTGGATGGCAGAAAATAGGCACTGTACACTAAAAGTTTGGAAAAAGATGCTTGGACTGGTGAGTAGCAAAGCACATTTTGTGCACGTCGATGGCAGGGTGAGAGTAAGTTGAAAAATATGTGATTCGATGAACCTCGTTTGCTAATATACGCAATGGCGTGGGACTCCCGGCGCATGGTCCATCGTCTCTGTCTGGCAAACTATACAGCAATCTACCCTTCGTTCATGTGCATCCATTTCTTTGCCTACAGGAATCGCAGGAGACCCGTATCTTTGGCACGACGACGTACCAATCCATCGGTATCGGTTCCGAATTTGTGGGTCTGGTCTCACGTACTATCTGTCGACATGAGAATACTCTTGTGTCAGTCCCTCCCCCAGCCAAAAGTACGTCCTACTGAGCCATCTATCGAGATCCAGACCCCGATTTCCATGAGTTTGTGGGCGTTGGCTGATAGGTTATGACTGAAAATCAGCTGCTAGCGCTTTTCGCGTCTCGTGGAATAAAAGCCATGACACGTCACCAACACCACCACGGTGAAAGTGCGAGATACGTGCTATTAGGAAGGTGAAACCAATACAGTTGTTGATGAAATTAGGTCAAGCGCAGAGATGTACAACTACTGCCCGAAACCATCTTGATAAATGCAAGATTTACACTATTGCATGGTACCATTATCACCGCCAACTTCAGTATTAGTGAAGCCTATTCCTCGTAGGTGCGTGAAGCCTATTGCTCGTAGGTGCGACGTAATTTTAGTTTGTGCTCCAGCTAAGCAACTGAACGTACTTGAGCGCCTACTCATATAATGTCTGCACGCACTGCTTGAAAGAACTTACCCGAGTAGCGGAAAAAGAATGAGTGTATAAAAAGTTAATCCGTAATGTAATGGATGTTTATCGTAGATGCAATAATGAAACTACAACGATGAATCTCCACATCCCAAAAACTGTGACAGTTCGGATAATCGTGTTCATCACTGCAGACACCCTTACATCAAGCCTCCATGGAAACCTATTAACATCTGATCTACTATGTCATAACAAAAATTCGAATGTGTGCTGTGCTGCACTTCATCGCACAGATCTCGCAATCTGTTTGAGGTAATAAGTCCGTCCCTGCTTAACCGCTATCTAAACACAACTGTTTTACTCATCAAGAAGAGGAGACGTACACTGGCACTGACTGTTCATTACTTGCATCATGTAGACAACATTAAATTTCAGACGTTGAAATCCACCCCAGCACGGATTGAGGCGAACATGTAAATCATAGGACTTGCCTCGTGAGGCTTCCATATCCAGTTGTACATTGCCTTTCGGTTTTCAGGGACAACAAAAATTTGATTTTCAGTATTTCATAAAATTGCTGGCTCAATTTAAAAATTTTCTGTCATAATGTATTCATTTAGAAGTATAAACGTACGCTGAATGTTTAACACACTAAGTCAAATATTAAAGTTACTGTGTCTTGAGTCACGCTGCGCAAATTACAAAATGTTCATCCACTACATGAGACTACGACTACTTAGTCTTCCAACAAAATTTACAAACAATTACAAATCTTTTCGTAATTTTTGGTGTCTGACACCCCCTCCCCCCTCCAAATAAAGTAATGAATGGAAAAAGTGTATAGATTACTATATTTTCACTGTCCATGCATGACGTTTTAATTTACTAATTCTTTACTGCTAACACTGTTCGTAACCCGTTCACATATTCTCCTGAGAGCCGATGGCCGTTATAATGGGCACAGAGTTTTTTTCTCCTGCTATCAAAGATTCTACATTTTACGCTCTGTTGACGATTTTTTACCAGGGTACATGAGAACTCTTTCTTTACTGTGTATTTTTCGAAACTTATTTCATGAAAATATGTACTTTTGTAAGCAATATCCGTAAGTGTTTTTATTACAGACTTTGGTGTGTAAATAGCTTTGGTAGTACTGCGTGTTTCTTTAATTATGTTTACAAAAGAGGAAACTGAGAGAAGACAAATCAAATTCTATTTTAAAACGGTATTATCAATAGCCAGCCTTAACTCCATCGACCAGGATTTGGAAGCAGACTATGGATCAACGTAAAAGATGGTTGAATAATGGTCGGAGATATATTCAGGTTCCCCGTCCAGCAGTAATCGGCTTCTACAATAAAAATATGAGTGGCAGGGTCTAATTGACAGTAAAAAGAGTTATTACAGGATGTGCACCAGAATCAGAATGTTGACAGATTTTTGACTACATAGCTCTGGGATCTGCAAACAGCTGGATTCAGTACAAGATCAGCCGAATTAAGAATGATGAGCCAAACAACAGTATCCTGCAGGATCTTGAACTTTGTGTGTTACGTGGCCAAAAGAAACAACATTCTGAGGAAGAGGATGAGGATTCACTTCCTGAAAGGCGAAGATTATTGCCCTCACAATCACGCTCACCTGCTGTACTCCATTTGCCATATAAGGCGCAGTTGAAAAATAGTCTAAGAACAGTGGCCTGCACGGGGAAAACCAAAATAAAGTACCATGGCTGTACAGCTGCTGTATCGTCATAGAACAGCTGTTTCTCTGAGAATCATCAATAATAAGACTATCACAATGTGTCTTTTTTAAATTTATAAAGTGGATGATACAAGTGATATCGGTCAAATAAGGCTGTATTTTATTAAGTAACCTATCAAAAAAGTATTTCTTTCCTTTACATTTATCACTTTCTTTTTACTGCTCATTTATGTGTCACCAAGAACCAGTGTCCAGTGTAATGGACACTAATGAAAAACCATAAAATTATTTCGGACATCTTATGTTTAACAGCTACATAATATCCTTTTCAAATAAACTTAGGACAACTCTCACCATGTCCAGGAGAATATATGATAAAGTACCTGCAAAATTATATCATTGTACGACACACAGCTCTTGTTTCGTGGAAAACGTTTCACATTCTTAACGTAACGTATGAGGGTTGGAACTTAAATCGTGGCAACTATTTAATCACAACCGTTACAAGAGAGTTACATGTTTGCACCTGTTACTGTCCTTCAATGTAGTCACCAGCGTTGTGTAGAACTCGTTGCCAGCGATGTGGAAGGAGTAGTATACCGTTAGCAGATCGTGTTTTGTTGATGGTGCGAATGGAGCGGTCTACTGCGTGTCTAATTTCGGGAACAGTTCTGAAGCGAATGACACGAAGTGGTTCCTTCATCTTCGGAATCAAATCGAAGTCACAAGGACTGAAGTCCGGGGAGTAAAATGGCTCTGAGCACTATGGGACTTAACATCTGAGGTCATGAGTCCCCCAGAACTTAGAACTACTTAAATCTAACTAACCTAAGGACATCACACACATCCATGCCCGAGGCAGGATTCGAACCTGCGACCGTAGCCGTCGCGCGGTTCCAGACTGAAGTGCCTAGAACCGCTCGACCACACCGGCCGGCCTGGGGAGTATGGTGGATGGTACAGTACTTCCCAGTCCCATCGACCGAACAGCGCAGCCACAGCTTGCGCTCTATACGCCCGCGCATTGTCGTGCAAAATAACGGGTAGGTTGTGCAGCAAGTGTCGCAGCTTCTTTCACATAGTTGGTTGCAGGTGGTGCCCCAAAAACGAACAGTAATACTGTGCCTTGACGGTCTGCCGTGGAGTAACGTAATGCGTTAGGATAACACCACCACAGTCGTACACGAAAATCACCTTAACTTTCACCATACTGGGGCTCAGACGCACATTAGACTTTCGCGGGGACCCGTTATGACGCCATTCATTAGACTTGCGTTTCAGTTTCGGCTCGTACGACGTGGCCCATGTCTCATCCAGTGTAAAAAAGCCTCTCCTTCGTGGAACCCATCGTGATGCAAGTTTTTGCATGCCCAGGCGTTCTTTCAGGATGCGAAGCACAGTCGTATGCTCTAATCCGGGTTCGTGGGCGAGCTCACGAATTGTATGGCGTCGATCACTGTCCGCTAACGCGGCAACAGCATGCACTTCTTCAGAAACGCTAGGATGACCTTCCCGATGCATATCTGCCACAGTTTACCCAACGTGCCACAGTTCTTTATGGCAATGTCGATTCCCCGCACGCCTCTTGAAGACCTCAATTACACTGTTGTGCTGTACGACCTCTGGCACATTCTATCTTGATTCCACTCCGTTGCTCTTGTTCCGAAAACATAGTGACACCGTTACGTTACACCGCTCGTTCACAAGTGGCTGTGTTTCACCCGATTGTGCGCACGCCGATGACGTCGGATGGGCGAGTCCATTTGCTCGGAGGTAATGTCAACAACGTGTAGTTGTTTTTGTTGTTGCGGTCTTCAGTCCTGAGACTGGTTTGATGCAGCTCTCCGTGCTACTCTATCCTTTGCAAGATTCTTCATCTCCCAGTACCTACTGCAACCCACATCCTTCTGAATCTGCTTAGTGTATTCATCTCTTGGTCTCCCTCTACGATTTTTACCCTCCACGGTGCCCTCCTATACTACACTGGTGATCCCTTGATGATTCAGAAGATGTCCTACCAACCGATTCTTTTTTCTAGTCAAGTTGCGCCACAAACTTCTCTTCTCCCCAATTCTATTCAGTACCTCCTCATTAGTTATGTGATCTACCCATCTAATCTTCAGCATTCTTCTGTAGCACCACATTTCGAAAGCTTCTATTCTCTTCTTGTCCAAACTATTTATCGTCCATGTTTCACTTCCATACATGGCTACACTCCATACAAATACTTTCAGAAACGACTTCCTGACACTTAAACCTATACTCGATGTTAACAAATTTCTCTTCTTGAGAAACGCTTTCCTTGCCATTGCCAGTCTACATTTTATATCCTCTCTACTTCGACCATCATCAGTTATTTTGCTCCCCAAATAGCAAAACTCCAAAAACGTGTAGTATCAGCGACAATAGTAGATTCCATTGCATAATGTCTCCAAAGCAGTGTTGCCACTATTTAACTTCCAACCTACGTGTTTATCTACCAAAACTACGGTTCGGTAGTTTTTTACTGTACAAAAATGATGTAGTACATGTTAACGATTACCGGTACCTTTAGTAGAGAAAGAAACATACATGCACGTGTGAGATATAAACTGGGAACCGATGACTCCTCTTGGTTTTCTGTTTGTTTTGTATATAATTAGAACCGCACATCGTTCAATGTTAGTCCACTGAATATTTTACATCCTTACAAAACACAATCCTATTTAATAAGTAATAAAAATTAGTTGCTCGCTTAACTTTTGCGTTTTTGTGCAACCAAAGCATTTTATGCAAGTACAGTTTACAAGAACAAACATAAAAAACTCTATGTAATTACTGTTGTTATTTTGGACTCCATAGACCGTTCTTCACCATGATCAAAGGTAAGGATTTCCTGTTATTACTGTTATAAGTGCAAGTCGTTTATGATTAACAGAGATCGCCCCGATAGCTGAGTTGTCAGCCTGATGGATTGCCGTCCTCCGCTCAGGGACTGGGTGTTGTGTTGTCTTCATCATCATTTCATCCCCATCCGGCCCGCAGGTCGCCCGATGAGGAGTCGAATGTCATAAGAGCTGCACCAAGGCGGCCAGACATGCCTCATCAGAGGCTTCCCGGCCAAGGACCCATTCCATGATTAAGAGAAACATGTTTTGTACAAGGGCGACGAAGTATCCTAGCGATGTTTGATATGCTGTTGTTCTGTGTTTTTTCTTTTACTTTTACCTGTTTTATGAGGAAATTGCGTTTATTAGCTTTTTTTAAATTTTACAACAGCCCTCTGTTTCAAAATTTTTGAATAGAACCAGAATTAAACACTGACAGATCCAATTTTAAGCAACAGACAGGAAAATAACTATACACAACAAAAATGTTCCGTACGTTACGCGGCTCTTCATACGTCGTCAGTCTTGTTCTAGACTAAGGTTCTCCAACTCGCAGTCTGCATGCGGCCCAAGAAGTGGGGATCCGCCAAAGGATCGACAAAAGAAAAAGAAATTACCCATAAAATTCTGGTTATGTACAGTTATGATAAACTGGAATGTTTCCAATCTGAAACTCCCGCCCCACGGTCCTGTCTCTCGCTTAGCTGTTAATGTTAGTAATATAAAGTATATTCTGTGCGCTCCAAAAATACTTGTCCCATCCAATGTGGCCCACGTATGTTAACAGTTGGGCATACCTGTTTTAGACGATTCACTGCTGCCGATTTCTAGGGGAACCTAGTAAGAGGCTGATCACATTAGGAAGCAAAGCGGTCGAAATGAGGTAGCGTCGAGAGGTGCGCAAAACACCAAACGTACAGGTAACGCGGATACGATCGTAAGTGACCAAAGTTACTAGGAAAACTACTTCAGTCTATGTTTACTTATGGTAGCCTAGGGTAGTTTTACAACTCTATATCTTAACATATTAACTCATCTGTAAAATACTCACACGTCTGAAGCCGTTTTATACATGGGAGTTGGATTCTTTAAAGAACTGGGGATGGGGTTACTGGTCTTAGCTAACGTTAACAGTCTTAGGGCTCGGTTATGACACGGCGCAGAACTGCTGAAGTTAATGCACAAGGGCTTGTAACACTCCTTGCACGTCACAAGCTGAACGGTCTGTACGAGTGATTCGAGCTACCGCCAACGAGCAAATAGCCATTTTCGGTCGCACGTACATCCGTCAGCTTTCACTATGATGTGTCAATAGCAGACGCAGGAGAAAACGGCGGCTGCTTCCGCCGCTAATGGAGCACTTAGGCCCGGCCGTGCACCGGGGCAGACGACGGCGCCGTCCATCAGCGGTGCCTCATTTCCATCCGCCCGATAAGGCACCTCCTCCCCGTCGCTGCCACTGCTACTGCTACTGCTCGGGCACACCTGTCAACACGTCTCTCACACTCCGCGACCGCACGTCTGTCGCACCCTGTAACCCAGTCACACGACCTCAGTGCGGGGGCCAACCGGAGCTCATTTACGTGTATGTTGCGTCTTGTGCCGCTCATCAGTGTCAATTCCGAATTTATTGAGGAGTTTAGCTGAAGTAACATCGCATTGGCTCGAATATTAGCCGCGACCGCATTTCAGGCGCAGTCTCAATCTTGATGTTGACGGAGCGATGGGTGGAGTAAGAGAGAAATTATATGGAGAAAAATTTATGATCACAATAGCGTCCCTCCTATTCACATTTTTTCATGTTGTAATGTAGATAAATTACACAGAAATACCGTTCTTCGTACCAAAGTCATGACTGATGTCAGTTTTAATGTCACTAAAGGTATTTGTTTCATCACTGTCAGTACAATATCCACGCTGCCGTTCGGGGCACTGCATACTTCTTCAACCTTTTGACGATAGAATCTGGTTAATTGTGCGCCATGAAGAAGAAGTGCATTCTTACGTGAGGTAGGTTGACTGATGGCATTTTAATCTTGCCACAACGAAGTGACTGTGCAGTCCACTTGTAAAAGCTAATAGGAATCGAGTTTTCGGAAATCGCCTTTAGAAGGCTTCTTTACGACAACCTAAAGCACCTACAATTTTGAAGTCATACCTCCAGGTACCTAGTCCAGTCACATTAATGTGACCACAGTGTACATTCGGTGTCAGTGTGCAAAATTCACTCACAGACAGCAGGTGGAGGGTACATAAAGTGTTTCACAGGGATGCGTAAAATATGCAGTCGTTGTCGTAATGGGGAAACGAAGCGATTTACCTTACGTCCAAAAGGACTTGTTTGTTGTCGCTTTGGGTAAGAGTGGAAACATTTCCGAAAAGGCTACATTTGTAAACTGTTCTCATGCCGCGGCGGTTAAAGTGTACTGTGCATGGCAAAATGGGCAATCGGAAACCGGCCGTAAATCACAGGCGCCTTGTTGACGCACCAAGAATGGCTGCTGTTCGTTGCATGGCAATATCGCAACTGGACGTCCACTCAGCGGCGACAGGTGGCCTTTCATATGAACCACGTTTTATACTGCATCGGCCAGATGGTAGTTGACGTTTACGACGTGAAACGTCTAAAAGCAAAGCGTTATGGTCTGGGGAAAGCTTCGTGGCATTCCCTGGGCTCGAAGGGATTATGGGTCAACATAAGAGTACATGTATCCTTGAGGCCACGTCCACTCGAAATCAGTGTTTGATTTTCCCATGCTCAACTGACTTTACGAGGAGGACAATGCAATGCGCCGCACATCTAGCAGCGCACGCGCGTGGTTCGAGGAGCACCGCGATGAGTTTACCGTACCACACTAGCCACCAAACTCCACGGAAGTAAATACAATCGAGAATCTGTGGGACTGCGTCGTTCGGATGTTCGCGCCATGGATCCACAACCGAAAAACCTAGCGCAGTTGGCCACACTACTAGAGTCGGCATGACTCCACATCCCTGTCGGTACCTACCACAACCTCGTTGACTCTCTCTTCCTGCTCGTCTCGCTGCATTACGCACTACAACAGTTGCTTATTTAGACTTTTGACTGGTAGTTATATTAATGAGACAGGAGAGTGTATAACGACGAAGACAGCGTTCAGTGCTGTAATTTTATTCTTTACTTCAAGTGTGAGGTAAATAAAATTTTCTCCGGCTTCCAGCCGCGACATGGACACATGGGTCAATCGGGTCCCCCCAAGACCCTACCAGTTCAGAAACAACTTCGGTATTACCTGCGCACTTTTCTCAGAAAGTCCTTGTACATAGACAGCCATTCGCTGATTCCTGGCCGGCCGAAGTGGCCGAGCGGTTCTAGGCGCTACAGCCTGGAACCGCGCGACCGCTACGGTCGCAGGTACGAATCCTGGCTCGGGCATGGATGTGTGTGATGTCTTTAGGTTTGTTAGGTTTAAGTAGTTCTAAACTCTAGGGGACTGATGACCACAGCAATTAAGTCCCATAGTGCTCATAGCCATTTGAACTGATTCCTGGACGCTGGCGTAAAAGGCATCCGTTTCGACACCTCTTAGACGGCGCATGCCGCAAGCAGGTGACTCCGCCCTAAAAAATATTTAGTTACTGTCTCTGTACAGGGACATCATTTAATTGCCTAAGAAAGGTGGCACGGAGGTTATTGCCGAACTGGGAGGGGCGGGAGGCGAGAGTTGTGTCTTAGAGAGCCCCTTAGCCGTTTGATCCACTCGTGTGTCAATGTCGCACACCCTAGTGATCACGCCACAGACGGGCACAAAATAGGATGTCTGAAGAAGTATGAACACCCTTCAAATTCTGTCGAATGGTTTTGAAGAGTCACTAGTGGTTCTATCCTGTACACTACAGAAAAAACTACAATCACGCTACTTCCACTTTCAACGGGGTTGCAGGTCCACAGTGTCATTAGATAAGAGTTGAATCGTCCGAGATTGCCAGCAGTGACAAAGGTCGTCGAGAACGTCCTCCAGTTGCTCATCCGCTGCGAACTGCCGTTTCCGAACTCGAAGTGGTGGGGATCAACGCCACAAGGGAACGGGTGGTATTCTTGAGGACCTTTATGCCACTCCCTGATACCTTTCTGTGTCGATTTTGAGTGTCAGTATTTCTGAAATGTTTTCCTCGGTCACCCAAATTGAAAACTGTGTGATTTCAAGACTGGCTGTAGCGGTTCTGACCACCTTCGCAAAGGCGTCAAGAATAGGAGTGAAATTTGGGTAATAGGTAATGTGACGAACATCCTATCGTGTCACTTGACCACGTTGGTGCTGGGCAGAATTGTGGTGAAATTTGTTGCAAATGTGGCGTCATTCACCCATCTTACACCGTACATGAACTTCTGAGCTCTCCATGTGTCGACTCCTTGTTGTCTGAAGCGTCACCGTGCCTGATAGTGACGTCGCAGGGTGCCACTATTTTGCACCACTGCAGAGGAAGATTGTATGCACCTTTGAGCCAAATTTCAAACTTCAGCGTCTCAATGGGAGTCAGTTACGGTGTTTAGAAAAAAATACCTTTAATTGTGCTGCGCAGTATGTATGACGCACATTATATCTAAATACACCGAAAGTATATACGATAGACACTGTACCAAGAACATAATTTTTTCATATACAGTATTCCAGTAAATGCTTAACTACGAGTTCTCGTGTCTTTTAGGAATGAAACAGTCTAGGTCACTTACTAAAATTTCTTTACTTGTTGAGACGTTCCGGCTACTGTCATCATGGGGTATCAAAAAGCTTAGAACACTTATAAAAGAAATTCTGTGTCAATACTGACACCCAATATTCTTATAAAAGTTGTTAATTTTTTATATATATGATGAAGGCCGAACCGGAAACGTCGAATAAATAAAGATATTTTAATAAATGATGTAGACTGTTTTACTCATAAAAGGTTCCCACTGATCACTGGCAAATAGGGGAAATTAATTTCATTTATTAATAAGTTCTCATGTAGCTTACATTTAGTGCAATGAAATAAACCTACTTATATAATGAGAACAGTCGTAGAGTTACGGCATTCACAAAGAGTTTAACATTGCCGTTCTGGCAGTGCACTCATAATTTTGTACCTCACACAATTTACCCATAATTACAACAATCAGATTCATAACGTTTCAGTACGCGGTAACTGTACCGGACACACATATACACTGCAAATACATAAATGTAAATACGTATTATTATGATGTATTAATCCTACCGCATGCTGTTTTATGTGACTCTCAATTTTTCAGTACTTGTGAATTAATGGCCAATTAGCTGTATATCACGTTTGGAGGCGAATTAAGCTGTTGAATCACATATATTTTTAGATTATTACTTTGAGAACAACCATGCACTGATAACTTACGACTCATTGTATCAGTTTTAGTTTGACAGACATTAGTTTCACAGCAAGGTAACTAACAATTAATCTCGAAATAAGAATATCCCCATAGTCAATGTCTGATCACTTAGCCCTTTTAAACTAGAAATTTCAATTTCATCGTTGTACTTGTTTCTACAGCAGCTCAACTAGTACTGTCAATGATCAATATAACACACCCTGGATGTTGCCGATTTCCTACTATTCACACTGTTCAACATAGCGCAGCATTACCTGACGAGCGGCTACCATTGTGACCGGACAATCGAGGATACATCTTTATCTGTGGGGACATGATGGCCTCCTGGTACCTTTATCGCTACTACGTAACTTGCCCCAGTGACAGCATAATCGCGCACAATATTGACGGCCAGGTTAGAGGCGCTGAAGATCACTAATCCAACAACGTACCTCTGCTGTTTGTATCAGTTATTTTTTGTGCATTTTAGGCCGTTTTCTCTGTGTGTTGGTATTTTAACAAATGTCGATGTACTAGGGCAGCGCTGAATTTTGTGTGTGGTTGCCTGCCACTTGTTGTAAACGGAGTATGAGAGTTTACTTTTCCTAACAGCGACAGACACTGAGGTGACAAAAGTCATGGGTTACCTCCTAATATCGCGCCGCACATCGTTTTGTCCGGTGTAGTACAGCAACTCGACGTAGTATGGACTCCACAAGTCGTTGGAAGTCCCCTGCACAAATATTAAGCCATGCTGTCTCTATAGCCATCCATAATTGCGAAAGTGTTGCACGAACTGAACTCTTGATTACATCCCACGTCGGGCGATCTGGGTAGCCTAATCATTCGCTCGAACTGGTCAGAATGTTTTTCAAACAAATCGCGAACAATTGTGACCCAGTGACATGGCAAATAGTCATCCACAAAAATTCCATCATTGTTTGGGAGGAACATGACGTCCATGAATGGCTGCAAATGGTCTCCAGGAAGCCGAACGTAACCATTACCAGTCAATGATCCGTTCAGATGGACCAGAGATGATTCAGTAGCCGAACTTAACCATTACCAGTCAGTAATCCGTTCAGACGGACCAGAGGATCCAGTCCATTCCATATAAACACAACGCATACCATTATGGAGCCATCATCCGGTTGCACTGTACCTTGTTGACAACTTGACTGGGGTATGCAACACACTCGAATCCTACAATCACACCAGCTCTTACCAACTGAAATAGGGACTCACCTGACCACGCCACGGTTTTCAGTCGTTTAGGGTCCAACCGACAGGTTACTTGCTCAGAGGAGTCACTGTAAGCGATGTCGTACTCTTAGCAAAGGCACTCGCGTCACTCTGCTGCCACAGTCCATAACGCCAAATATCACCACAATGTCGTAACGGATACGTTCGTCATACGTCACACACTGATTCCTGCGGTAGCTTGTCTCGAAGGATTGACAACAGAACGCAAACGCCGCTGCTCTCGGTCGTTAAGTGAACGCCGTTTGCCACTGCATTGTTCGCGGTGAGAGGTAATACCTGAAACTCGATATTCTCGGCATACTCTTAACACTGTGGTTCTCGAAATATTGAATTCTCTAAGGATTTCCGAAACGGAATGTACCATGCGTCAAGCTCCGATTACCACTCCGCGTTAAAAGTCTGTTAATTGCCATCGTGCGGCCGTAATTACGTCAGACACTTTTTCACATGAATCATGCGAGTACAAATGACAACTCCACCAATGCATTGTCCTTTTGTACGTCTGGCATACGATAGTACTGCCATACATAAGTTCATATCGCTATTCCACGACTTACGTCAGTGCAGCTTATAAACGAAGCGTATAAAGTGTTGTTCTTTGATGAGTGCATCACTTAGAGAACGGGTCAGTTCGGAAAAGATATGAGGCGTTTTTCGCTTTTTGTCGGTCAGTCGGGCGTCGCGTGGTGCCGCGGCCGGGCGCGCCCCAACGCCGGGCGCCCGCGGGGCCTGCCGTGACGTCAGCGGGCCCGGCAATTAAAAGGCGCGGCAAGGGCGAGGGGGGCGGAGCTCGACAATGGCACTGGCCGCGGCCGCAGGCGCCTTACCTCGTTACAGGACCGCGGCCCAGGCTACAGGAGCAGGGTGGAAGCTCCGGTCCACGGTGCGTTCAACAACTTTCTCTCTCATCGCAACATTTCACTGCGCCAACGACACTCCTTTAACAACTCTAATACCAAGAGACAGCGCCTACACACAATAATTAGTCACAATGCATGAGGGCAGCCTACACTAGGAGCGGGAATTTTCGACCTATCGCCTCACCAAGCCTTCAAATTCACCCCTGCCCTCTCTTTCTCCAACCAGTTAGTACTGCTTAAGTTTTTCACATTAAAGATTGTCCCATAGCTTCTAAAACGGAAATAGTTGTTTACATTTCAAGAAAGGTCAGCATGAGTTATTGCAGAGGCAAAAACGTTACCTATGATTTGTTTTAATGTGCAGTCAGCTTCAGCATAGGAAATTACTATACATACGAAAATCATCACCGTAGAATGTTATCGAGCGAACATGCAACATTTACGTAACGCATTTACTCGAGGACAGTACATTGTGTCCGTAGGTGAGCCGGATGGTTTAATAGGTTTTTGCTATACTTCGTCAGGTGATAGGAAAGTCTGTTTTACGATATGTTTTCCTTTATTAAGGTTCGATCTGACACGACATGGAAACAACAGAGAAAATCCGATGAAGCTTTGCACCATATGTTGGGCAGCGTCTCCAGTATACTCTTCGACCGTGTCTTTTCAGTTCTGAGCAGACAGCGAGCACGTAAAAACGCCTAGAAAATAGAGTCTCCTGCAAACTACACTACTGGCCATTAAAATTGCTACACCAAGAAGAAATGCAGATGATAAGCGGGTATTCATTGGACAAATATCTTACACTAGAACAGACATGTGATTACATTTTCACGCAATTTGGGTGCATAGATCTTGAGAAATCTGTACCCAGAACAACAACCTCTGGCTGTAATAACGGCCTTGATACGCCTGGGCATTGAGTCAAACAGAGCTTGGATGGCGTTTACAAGTATAGCTGCCTATGCAGCTTCAGCACGATACCACAGTTCATCAAGAGTAGAGCCACGGCTCGTAACACATCTGAAATGTAACGTCCACTGTTCAAAGTGCCGTCAATGCGAACAAGAGGTGACCGAGACGTGTAACCCAATGGCACCCCATACCATCACGCCGGGTGATACGCCAGTATGGCGATGACGAATACACGCTTCTTATGTGCGTTCACCGCTATGTCGCCAAATACGGATGCCACCACCATGATGCAGTAAACAGAACCTGGATTCATCCGAAAAAAAAACGACGTTTTGCCATTCGTGCACCCAGGTTCGTCATTCAGTACACCATCGCAGGCGCTCCTGTCTCTGATACAGCGTCAAGGGTAACCGCAGCCATGGTCTCCGAGCTGATAGTCCATGCTGCTCCAAACGTCGTCGAACTGTTCGTGCAGATGGTTGTTGTCTTGCAAACGTCTCCATCTGTTGGCTCAGGGATCGAGACGTGGCTGCACGATCCGTTACAGCCATGCGGATAAGATGCCTGTCATCTCGACTGCTAGTGATACGAAGCCGTTGGGATCCAGCACGGCGTTCCGTATTACCCTCCTGAACCCACCGATTCCATATTTTGCTAACAGTAATCGGATCTCGACCAACGCGAGCAGCAACGTCGCGATACGATAAACCGCAATCGCGATATGCTACAATCCGACCTTTATCAAAGTAGGAAACGTGATAGTACGCATTTCTCCTCCTTACACGAGACATCATAACAGCGTTTTACCAGGCAATGCCGGTCAACTGCTGTTTGTGTATGAGAAATCGTTTGGAAACGTTCCTCATGTCAGCACGTTATAGGTGTCGCCACCAGGGCCAACCATGTGTGAATGCTCTGAAAAGCTAATCATATCACAGCATCTTCTTCCTGTCGGTTAAATTTTGCGTATGTAGCACGTCATCTTCGTGGAGTAGCAATTTTAATGGCCAGTAGTGTATAAGGACCTGGTCAGAGATTTCACCTGATGTCACGCAGCCCACATAACATAACTGCCAGGCATTTCCTTCCCCATGACAGTATTCTCCACCACACTCTGCAGGGGTGATGAGGACGTTCCTGCAGAGTTTTCCTTGGAAAGTGTTTGGTTACCAATAATAAAGCCCGTAGTTGCCGCCCCCCCCCCCCCCCGAGTTTCACCTCTACTCACGTAAAGCGCTGGCTATGAAGACGTCATTTTGGCGCCGACGACGAGTTCCAGAGCTGCGCAGAGAATTGGCAGAAAGCACGGGCGGCTGCCTTCTGTGACGAGGGCATTGGAAAGTTGGTACAACGCTAAGACAAACGTCTAAGTAGGCGCGGCGACTATGTAGAGAAATATCGGAGGGTGTAGCTCACTGTTGCAAATAGAACATTTTTAATTTTTACTGTGGTTTCCATTTCGCGACCGATCGGACACTAGTTTCCTAGCAGCCCTCGTACGACCATGTCCAGTACCCCTACCTCAATCTTCCTCCTTGTCGTTTGTCGTAATGTTGGAATGTTCCAAAACAATATCAGAGTGCGACTCGGAGGGAATGGGTACTATATAAAAAAAGTAACACAGCTCTCCTAACATCAGCTCTATTGTGAGATGTGTAAAAAAATAGACACACACTGTCGCACTTTTATTACTACACAGTGGTATCCTGAATAACCATACGTGCAGCATATACAAGAGCTTGCAGCGATCCCATAAGATGGTGTCAGATTTCCGTGGGTGCCTTTCACCGCCAGACCACGCAAGTCTATCGATGGGTTGTCGAATTATCAAGACATTCCTCATTCAGTAAACGTGGCGCTGCAGATGTATTCGAATATAAATTTACAGGCGCGGAGTAGCCGCGCGGTCTTGGGCGTCTTGTCACGGTTCGCGCGGCTCGCCCCGTCGGAGAGTCGAGTTCTCCCTCGGGCGTGGGCGTGGGTGTTGTCCTTAGCGTAAGCTTAAGTTAGATTAAGTAGTGTGTAAGCCTAAGGACCGATGACCTCAGCAGTTTGGTCCCATAGGAACTTACCACAAATTTCCAAAATATAAATTACTGTTTGCGAAAAGTGAAACGCTCAGAAGCAATGACCTGCAACACGGCACAATAGGAGGACGTGGACAACAGTGGTATCATAATAAGTGATGTAAACGGAAGATAGGTGATGTGCACGTAGGCCCGACAGCACTCTGTTTTGTATTACTGGAGAGCACAGAGTTACGCAACTCTCAGTCGGTGGGGAGCCGTCATACGAAGTGGAAACGTGTAATCAAGTGCCACTGCGCACCGCTGCCATCACAGGGTAAAATATCGTCATGTCAGTGCATTTCGGACGGGGCTGAGTGTTTGGTGGAAGCGTGTCTGCCGCTCCGTGTAATTACAGCTCGTGCTGAGCAAACTGCTTCAACGTGTACATAGAACTAGCGGAGAGAAGAGGGCTGACAGGACACTGGATGGCGGAAAGTGACCACAGCGCGAGATGGCCGCCATCTTGTCCGCTTGGCCATTACGGACAGAAGACCATCGTCCACAGTGTTGATGTGAGGCTGGAGCACTGGAAAAGGGCGTGGGCATTTCTGCGTCGACGGTTCGATGCCGTCTTCTGGGCGATGGACTCGTAGCAATCGTGCCACTGCGTCGGCTTCCAGTGGCAGAACCGACCAATGCTGCAGACTTCAATGGGCGCGTGAACGCCGACACTGGCGTGCTGAGTGGCAAACTGTAGCGTTTCCGGACGAGTCCCGCTTCAACTTGTCCTACAGTGATGGCAGCATGCGCGACCGACGCCGCTGTGGTGAATGTAATCAAGCACATTGCGCCAAGTGTGATGGTTTGGAGGCGCCATTGTCTGTAACATGCGATCTCGTCTCCTGCGTCTTGAGAGCAGTCTCAACAGCTACGGCTACATCAGGAGTGTTTTACAGCCCGAAGCACTGCCCTCCTACAGGCCGTTCCACGTGCCGTATTTCAGCGGGACAACGCCCTGCCGTATGTGGCGAGAAATGTGCAAGCTTCTTGGAAGAACGACGAGTCCCACTGCTTCCCTGGCCCGCCCGTTCGCCTGACACGTCACCCAACGAACATGTTTGGGGTATGCTCGCTCGGCACTTGTTCGTTCAGGTCCTCCTGTGGCCACAGGTGGTGACTTGTGGATGCGCCTGCAAACCACGTTGCAGGGTATTTCCCAGCAGCATATTCAAGGCGCTCTTTAGTCTGTAATGCTAATCATTCATGTAGCGTCAAAAAATTTCATTGCGATCAAATCCCTCGGTCTTGGTGTTTCACTTTTTCCAAATAGTAGTGTAAGCTTACAACACAACCTAATTGTTTTAAATTGTGCACTGCAAGTATCGTTTGCACTGTAACACGGCACACGGGCACACCCATAACCAAATAATGACCTCCTTATTACTCAAATATTTTTAACTTCACGTGCCGCTCCGTGCTACAACGAGCAGACCACGCTTCAATCATTCTCTATCATGGAATCCTAACACTTTTTTTTTTTTGGGGGGGGGGGGGGGGGCAGCACCGGCATCGCTAGCGCACAAACCTGAAACAAACGCGACGCTAACGGCGAATTATCTATACATATGACGATGTGAAGTCTAGACGATCTTAAAGAGAAAAATGCCCTCTCATATGGAGAATATAACAATATTAAAATGTGGTGGTATTATGGAAGTCAGTTGGGCAACAGAATATAACGATATTAAAATGTGCTGGTATTATGGAAGTCAGTGGGGCAATAGCTAATAGAGTGGACTTGAATTACAGCAGAGCGTATTCATCTGGAGATCTTGATGCAGACCTTCCACTGATTCCTTAAATTAACTACATACGGTTCCTTGAACAACTCCACGGTAGAACTCTCGCGCCTTGTGTAATAACGTTATTGCTGAACATAAGAACTCTACACTTCCTTCCTGTTCTAGTGAATTTTTGTCATCGAATCACTCTGGCTTGCTTTTCTGCGAGCGTTTTTCTCCAATTTCGTGAACTGAAGGAGAGTTGAAATTTCGCCAATTTGCTTGGATGACGCCGAATAGGAGACTTCTAGAGAGATCCTCATCCAGTTATCTTGATAGCCTTACGAGCCCAGCATCATCCGGCATTGACCGTGAAACTCTCTCAATGTGAAATGTACACGAACAACTGTATTTATAATTTCCAAGGTACAGAAAACTGACTTCTTTGGTCACAGAAACATTCATCTCCCATACTTCTCGTCTCATTCGTCCACCTACATCAAAAACAAATAACGAAAATAATAATCATGAGTTCGTTATAGCCACGACATTAACAGCCCATCGTAAAACATAACTAAGTCTTCCAGGCACTACGCCGCATAGTGAATACAATCCTGTGCTGCCTCGTATCCGAAACCACCAACTCTGCATGAATATTCAATTTACTGATTGATTAGGAGGTGGGACCTGGCTTCGGCTGCCAGAAAAATTAGAGAGTAAGCCTCAAAGGTTCGTCGCTGGGATATGAATTTTGGTTGCAGTCACCGTCTACAATTATACATTTATCACCAGATTACACAACGACATTGGAACATCGAGGATGACAGTGTATTAATTCGATTTTCGCTCAACGGCCTCAGAGATCATAGAAGGAAATATTAACACTACGTTTCTTCCATGTACATGTGCGCAGATGAATTACAGTCATCAGTTATTTTCTAAGCGCCGCTCGCACAATGCATAAACTTGTAAAGACAGTCTAGATTGTATCATTAATAACACGATGATGTTTTCGTGGACGCCTCTCAGGTAATAGTAGTGTGATAAATGTGCTTCACGCGGCGCTCGCGGTTATGTCGCACCTAAATAGCGCTTAGAGCTTACAAGCGTGCTTCACAAATGTTCGCTCTGTTTACACCTTACACATCATCCACCGCTATTAGCTTCGTTGCTAACACGCACTGTCTGCAAAGCTTTGATGCGCCTCCTGTCACAACACACGTCCTTATGGACTGAAGCATTGTGTTATTATCATGAAAAGATTCTTCTGAAAAGCATCTGTTTCACTATTTAATATAACGAAAATTTCAGGTACTGGCATACAGTTAGCAACCGAATTACTGTCAAAAATCAATATTTCTCCAGATTTCCGCACAACAACGCCTCTCCCGTCTGTGAAGTCGAGATCTCTGACCCGTCTTTGTGTGAACGTCACACTGTGCTGTCTCCTAGATCTTATTCACCAGGAGTAGTCTTTATATTGGCGAGTTTCACCTTTTTCTGTACTGTTCTCAGCATAACATAAATTCAACTGACGGTACTCATTAACAGTAATTGCAAAATTACAGCCGCCCGGGGTTAGCCGAGCAGTCTAATTCGATGCAGTCATGGACTGTGCGGCTGGTTCCGGCGGAGGTTCGAGTCCTCCCTCGGGCAAGGGTGTGTGTGTGTGTGTGTGTGTGTGTGTGTGTGTGTGTGTGTGTGTGTGCGCGGGTGTGTTTGTCCTTAAGATAATTTAAGTTAAGTAGTGTGTAAGCTTAGGGACTGATGACCTTAGCAGTTAAGTCCCATAAGACTTCACATACATTTGAATATTTTCGCAAAATCACAAAGGTCCACATCAATAAGATCAGCATTCAAATAAAAATAATAAATAGTGGCAGCTTCTAAATGATAATTTTGACTGACGTACAATCTCCACTTCGTTTTATTTTTAATTTGTAACTGTCATAAGTTCAGTTTTTCTTCATACTGACCTTCATACTGACTGACACTGTACAGTAGCTCGATTCGGAAACGTAATATTTTCTTCGTGTCTCAGTTTCGCCTCTCATTAACAAAACTATACCCCTATTCTGAAATTTCGTTTACCCTCTCACAAAAAATTCGTACCATTTGATTACAATTATGCTTTCGCCTGAAACTTCTTAACGAATTAAAACCTGTATAGCTATCATGGTCAGTTTGGATTCCGTCGAAATGTTGGAACACGTGAGGCAATACTGACCTTACGACTTATCTTAGAAGAAAGATTAAGAAAAGGCAAACCTACGTTTCTAGCATTTGTAGACTTAGAGAAAGCTTTTGACAATGTTGACTGGAATACTCTTTTT
Organism: Schistocerca gregaria; assembly: GCF_023897955.1. Lineage (NCBI taxonomy): Eukaryota > Metazoa > Arthropoda > Insecta > Orthoptera > Acrididae > Schistocerca > Schistocerca gregaria. Next base: position 665,157,589 of record NC_064922.1, read on the forward strand.
CAAATTCTAAAGGTGGCAGGGGTAAAATACAGGGAGCGAAAGGCTATTTATAATTTGTACAGAAACCAGATGGCAGTAATAAGAGTCGAGGGGCATGAAAGGGAAGCAGTGGTTGGGAAAGGAGTGAGACAGGGTTGTAGCCTCTCCCCGATGTTATTCAATCTGTATATTGAGCAAGCAGTAAAGGAAACAAAAGAAAAATTTGGAGTAGGTATTAAAATTCATGGAGACGAAGTAAAAACTTTGAGGTTCGCCGATGACATTGTAATTCTGTCAGAGACGGCAAAGGACTTGGAAGAGCAGTTGAACGGAATGGACAGTGTCTTGAAAGGAGGATATAAGATGAACATTAACAAAAGCAAAACGAGGATAATGGAATGTAGTCAAATTAAATCGGGTGATGCTGAGGGAATTAGATTAGGAAATGAGACACTTAAAGTAGTAAAGGAGTTTTGCTATTTAGGAAGTAAAATAACTGATGATGGTCGAAGTAGAGAGGATATAAAATGTAGACTGGCAATGGCAAGGAAAGCGTTTCTGAAGAAGAGAAATTTGTTAACATCGAATATAGATTTATGTATCAGGAAGTCGTTTCTGAAAGTATTTGCTTGGAGTGTAGCCATGTATGGAAGTGAAACATGGACGATAACTAGTTTGGACAAGAAGAGAATAGAAGCTTTCGAAATGTGGTGCTACAGAAGAATACTGAAGATAAGGTGGATAGATCACGTAACTAATGAGGAGGTATTGAATAGGATTGGGGAGAAGAGAAGTTTGTGGCACAACTTGACTAGAAGAAGGGATCGGTTGGTAGGACATGTTTTGAGGCATCAAGGGATCACAAATTTAGCATTGGAGGGCAGCGTGGAGGGTAAAAATCGTAGAGGGAGACCGAGAGATGAGTACACTAAGCAGATTCAGAAGGATGTAGGTTGCAGTAGGTACTGGGAGATGAAGCAGCTTGCACAGGATAGAGTAGCATGGAGAGCTGCATCAAACCAGTCTCAGGACTGAAGACAACAACAACAACAGCTATCATGGAGTCAAAAGTGCGTCCTTCCTGTTGCGGATGTTAGTCCATCAACGTGAAATTTAGAAAGTAGGAGGCATATACTGGCAAAACTGAATCAGTGAGAATAGAGCGAGAGTCTTGCCGGCAGACAGATTTATCTGTCAGGAAGTTAGTCAACAGCGCACACTCCGCTGAACGGTGAAAAGGTCGAACTGAATGTTATAGTCTCTTTGCAAACGGTAACACGAAAGCTATGTCGGTAGTGCAATAATTATGCACTTACATACCATATTATCGCAACTGGTTATTGCTATTTGTGCTTCTACCTGAGATAATTCATGTTGGACTTATTTCGGTGCTTCGAATAGCACACTCAGTGATAAATTGCAATGTTACTATATAGCTACTGAATTTATGAAAAAGATCGAGGTAACGTGGTGATCAAGATTGTGGAGTTGTATACTGAATACCAAAGGAACCCGGTTTCCAGTCGATTCATAGCGGTTCTCTCCCTTCAAGGAAATGTGGGAAATGTTTATTTCAAAAAGATCAAAATCCACCAACTTGCCTTCATCGCCTATCAGAGGCAGTAAAACTGGGCATTAATTTATTTCTGAACGTTCTGATCTATTCAAGTGGCTGGTTGTAGTATATCCTACAGTGTAATTTACGAAAACAGCTGCTTTGTTCCCTAATCAAAGTGGATAAAATAATGACATTTTCATTTGTATTCATCAGATATACCAAAATACTATATTCTTTATGTAGTGCGTCACAAACTTGTACTTCACTTGTGTGGATCACTGATTAATTACTATAGTCTCCTCTGCTTTCGTTTGTCCTATGACGTAACTTATCTAGTTACAGAGAGAACGACAATTTAAAGTACTGTTCGGATCATGCCTCTACCTGGCATATATTGACTTACATAAGGGGCGTTCAAAAAGAAACGAGCCGGAGGTATAATCACAAAAACCAGTACCTGTATGTTAGAAGTACTGACCCTGGCTGTGAGACACTTGTCCCACTGGCGGTGAATGGCTGTCTCATAAAATTCCCGGGGCTGCGACGTTAACCAGTTATACACGAACAGCTGAACGTCGTCGTCCGAGGTGGATCATTTGCCCATCAGAGCCTTTTTAAGGGGACCAAAAATGGCATAATCACAGGGAGAGAGGTCCGGACTGTATGGAGGGTGGCTGAGAACCTCCCATTTAAATTTCTGCGGGAGTGCCGCGACTGTGTTGGCCGTATGAGGCTTTGCACTGTCGTGGAGTAGAATGATCCCATGGGTGAGATTGCCTGTTTGTTTTGATTTGATCGCTTGGCGAAGGTGGTCAAGGTTTGGGAGTAACGCTGGACATTCACTGTTGACCCATGCTGCAGGAAGTGAATCAGAAGGGGGCCATCTTGATCGAAGAAGAACGTCACCATAACCTTTGCTGCACTCGTGTGGACGACGACGTTCAGCTGTACGTGTGGAACTGGTTAACATCGCAGCCCCAGGAATTTTATGAGACAGCCATACACCACCTTGTGCCACAGGGGAAGTGTGTCTCAACAGCCAGGGACAATATTTCTAACATACAGGTACTGGCTTCTATAATTTTGCCTCCGGTTCGTTTCTTTTTGAACGTCCCTTATATTACAAGGCATTGTGAACCATGGAAAAAGCAAAGGTTGTAGGAGAAGGAAAACAGCGTGTGTGGTGTTTGTTTATCAGAGTAGCGCCACCGCGCGCATTCGCCGTTTTTGTTTAGAGATTAATACGCGGAACTTCGAAAGAGGGCGCATATGGGGAGAGCAACACACGATTTAATACCAACTACGAACAGTCACTCAAAAGCGGTGCACCGCGTCACATACATCTCCAACCCATAGATCGTAGATAGGTTACAGCCGACAAAAGCTACAACATTTAATTGCGTGGGCGGTAGCTTTTACACGCGAATAGTAGCTATCGACCCCACAGAGGAGCACGCAGCCGGATGCTGTTTCCGCGCGCCTGCGCCCTGTTCTCTTATATAAGCAATGAAACGTAAAAGCGATGAAATGTAAAAGCAATGAAATATGAAAGCGATCGGATGTTACGGCGTGTTTTTCACAATGCTGCGGCCTGGACATCGCGGGGCACAGTATACCAGCGGGAGCGGACCAGCGGTCAACAACGGGTCGTCCAATAACGCATGACAAATAACCAAACAAGCGGCCAGAAAACAATGCTCGATGGCGCTCCCGACGACCAGGACTTTTACAAAAATGAAAGGGAATCAACATTTTATTGTCAAACGCAAATGTGAATTCAGACTGTTCTGTTAAAAAAAAAAAAAATTAAACTCCCTACCATCGGTGCACTCAAGTGTATGTACAATGTAGGCAAATCAGGAAAAGAAAACTACTATGATTAAAGACACAAAGAAACTTGATGCTTGTGTAACTTCTAGTATTTGATCACTTTTGGTACGTTCTGGCAATACAGCTTCTTCTTATGTAATTTGTATTTCACTGACATTCCAGATACAACATCCGAAGTTTTCTTCAACTAGGAATGTGAGAAACTGAACGCAAAGTAAGTTTTAGAATGCGTACCAACCAGGACATCAAACGTGTCCAACTCACACATTTTTAACATTCAGTCAGCACAAAATGTTGTTTTTATGAAAACACATTACTACACAGAAACAGAAAATGTTATTAGAGGAGGTACGAAGGAAGGGATCGGAAGGGTGGGGGGTGCGAAAAGTGAAAATCAATCGTATATTTCTACAATTACTATACCTCCAATTACCTACTGAGTTTTTTCTCATAATATGATCCAAACCGTAAAACATCTTCGATAAAGATGTGTATTTCTTATCAGAAAATTGAAAATACCAAAATGGACAAACACCACGGTTTGCGTGACCTTCAGTTTTAGTACTCTTGTATATTACGTGTGTGAAACGGCAGTTGTATTTCTTTTTCTGTATCTGAACAGTTTATGCGTCGTGTAATGAAAGGTCCATTGTCGAAAATGAGATGCAAAGATAACAGTTTTCTTTTGCAGAGGCATCCATTATTATATTCATGAAAAAAATTATCCATTGAAACTTTGAAACTAAAACGAACTAAATAGAAAAATAATAAAATATTATGTCAATGTAATTTAATGTACAAAACTGTTTCCAGAAGTCAAAAACCTCTCAGTTATTATAACGTTTGTGCACCGAGGTCCAAGGCGCCACGCGAGAATTCATATCAAGGAGATTTTTGTGTAGAGGTTGTATGTGGCAGGAGTAATATTACAACTGAGCAGACAAGTAGCTTTGACAGTACACGTTACAGTTTTCTGGGATATGATGGCGGTCTCAATGTAGTGCAAGAAATCACATTCCAGGAATGAAGTCTTTATTTTCACGTGAGTACATTCACAGCACTACTGCACAGACACGAAATCTCTTACAAGTGGATCATCAGACACATTAATCGCGGGTTTTAATGAGTCTCAGGTGTGTTTTAGAGGGGCCCGTCCTGAGTACTTGGCTAACGGCCTTTCCACCTCGATGGTCCGATTTCAAATTCTAGCAGTCAATTTTTTTCCACATTCATCGTACAAAATATCACTAAATTGTAAATGTTATGCAAAATTTTTCAGAAATTCATTTTAGCCACAGGAAACTCATTAATAAATCAATAATTACGACAAACTTTCTTCATATGTGTATTCTGTTTGTGGTTCGTGGTTAAAATTCCAAATATTTGGACAAGGTTCGTTTCCTGCGGTTCTTAGACGTGACCTTGCTTCCTGTCCCCTCTCTCTCACGGATCGTTAAGGAATTCACAGGTTCTGATGATAGCCAGATGGCATTTCTCGCCAGCATCAGTTGTTTGCAAGTCGTCTCAGTGCAGTGTGTGTCATAACAATACAGTGAAATCGAAGAAGCAAGCGCTTCTACAGAAGGACAGCCAGTGAAAAATCCTTCAGCAGTAGAAGCGTGTGGTGAGAAATCGAAGGGTGAACTCACAAACGCCATCAGACACAACGAAAGATTGCTCCACGACTTGAATCTTCTTACAACCCCCCTAAACCATCAAACATGATTTCCGATAATTCCATTCCAACTGTAGACGCAATCCCCAGCGTAGTAGAGGATCTATTGGTCGAAAGACGAATCATCGTTGTGAATGACTAAGTAGGCGTAATACATCCTGTAACAAACGAAACACAAGTTTTCTGTAATTACTGATTTCTTAACGACTATTTTTCAATAATTTTGCATTCCAAGTAATTTTTAATGATATTCTGTGTGATGAAACTGAAAAAAAGTACCCTGGCAGTATTTGAATCCCGAGCACTAGCTTCGTACCCGTGTACTTTAGCCGCTACACCAACCTCGCTGGCCGAAATGTGACTAACGTTAGATATCGGATGTAAGCATGTAACGTCAACACCTATTTCCTCGGAAACGAGGGGCCGTCGCATGAAAAGCCTGAGAATCATGACAATGATTAACACGTCTGATGATCTCCATGTACGTTAAAATCATCCGCTACACGCGGTATATAGCACAATTTTTAGAATTCATAACAGAAATATCTTTCAAAGAAATGACACAGCTTTAGCTTTTTACAATTGGCGTATTTTTTTAAAACCTACAAATACATTTACTTTGTCGTAGTTCATACCTGAAACTACCCAAAATCGATAGTTTCACCGCACAATAATTTTGATCACGAAAGGCAAGTTATAACATTTAATTTTACAAGTAAATTCATATTTGGATGCATTTGGTAAAGTCGCCAGAGTTCATGTTACCCATTTACCGCATGCACGTCGGAAGCACGAGAATGCCACATTAGTCCATTACGTGCATGTTGGTGCTTACATACCCGCGTCGAAGTCGAGCTAAGTTTCATATATGTTGCAGCAACACCCTCAAAAAGAAATTTCTTGTTCTCCCTTTATACTAGCAGGCCAACATAGCGCAGTTTTTACCTATATAGCCTCGCTTACTTCTATCAAAGGGGCCGACAACTCTGTCCCGTTCATCCACTTAATTTATCAGATTTTTGTGAAAAGTTTCATGGCAAATGGTTCAAATGGCTCCGAGCACTATGGGACTCGACATCTGAGGTCATCAGTCCCCTATAACTTGGAACTACTTAAACCTAACTAACCTAAGGACATCACACACATCCATTGCCGAGGCAGGTTTCGAACCTGCGACCGTAGCGGTCGCGAGGTTCCAGACTGTAGCGCCTAGAACCGCTCAACCACACTGGCTCGCTTCACGGCAAAGTCATTAAGTAAATGTTTCCCGTTCATCAAGAGCTCTCTATCGTCATTAAATGTACATTAAAGATGCATTAATACAACTATCATCGCAGAAAAATGTTAACGAGAAATCACGTACCAGCGAAAAAAAGAAAGAGTCAAAGATTTTTCGTAGTTACATGTGAAATAAAAGCGTTCTTTTTGTCTTAGTAACACAATGCAATTGGTAAACGCACGGGAGGTACTGATCATTTACAAGCACGTACGGCTCCGCCTATGCTGTATACCTAACTTCCAGGTGCCGTGTGCTCGTGGTCTTACAGCTAACGGCCGTGGCCCTTGTAAGGAACAGTCAGTCGTGTTGGCGACAGCGAACACGTACAGTTCCCGGCGCCCGATCTTTCAATCCAGTTAATACGGGAGCGCAAGACACCGCGACAGATCACGCTAACACACCAGCCTCGCCCGCCCGCCCGCCATAGTCACGTGACCGAGCCAGTGCCTTGAAATGCGATCCGGCTCTGTAATTACGGGCATAAATAACACGGCATGCTGTGATAGCGCCGTGAATTTCCATAAGGCGCCACGGAACGGTGCGCCGATATTAAAATTCGGCGCCCGATATCGATACGGCTGCTCGGCAACGATGTAGCTCTTCGATAAAGAGTAACAGTCGACGCCCCCTGAAGTTCGATAAGTGAAAAACAGCAGCTGCGCAATTTTACAAGGTGAGGACCTTCAGTCAGGCGGTACTCTTAAGCAATAGAATGTCCACAGAAAGTAATGAAAGGCTTAAGTAATAAGTAAAGAATTGCATAAATATAACCACACCAGGGTTTAAGGTAAAATATTGCATGAAGCTCCTGGAAAGATTTTAAACACGCCATTGCAAGCAAGGGCGATAGTGACAACTAGGAAAACCTTAGCTGTTATAAAAACACCAAGCCTTCAGTTTTGCTTTCTTTCTTTTCTATATAAAAGCGATTAATTGGTAAGAAATTCACGACGGAATCCTCGCAGAATTAAGGGAAGAAATATCCTTATCGACAACCTAAAATTGAACGAAGTCGAAATGAACTAATAAGTGCATTGCGCGAAGCTTTCAATGAATTTGAAAATAAAATTGTGTCAGCAGATCATACGAGAAACTACGGAAGTTTAGTCTTGCGTAAATTTATAAAATGGGTCAAAATCATCTACTCAGTCCCTCCTCAGTGATAGCACTGATAGCGAAATAAAGAACGGTAGACAGAAGGCCAAAATACTGAATTGGGTCTCCTGAAATTGTTTCATTGCTAAAGGTCGCAATACTGGTCCTTTTTACGAAACACTGCACGAACAACAATATGGCAGATATGGGATAAACAGGGAATATTGGAATAAAAGTGGCTGGATGAAAAAAATCAACTAAAATCGCTTTGCAGAGCAAAGACTTCCATACCCGAAAAGATACTTTAACGGTTTAATAAATATTATACGAAAAAGTTGTTGCTCCCTTTCTAGCGATAGTTTATAGTAGTTGGATGGAACAATGAAATTTTTCAAGCGACTAGAAAAAGGCGTCAGTCATTTACGCTTTCAGAAAGCGACATCCATCGATGTAATCAGTTTCGGAATCACTAAACACTTCACATGCTCATGCGTTATGACGTGTCTTCAAAAAGCAGCATGAGTCCCGTAAGAGAGAACAGGAGGGTCGCAGATAATTGTGTGTAGGTTGATACCTTCTTCTTTGACTTTTGCAAGCCATTCGAAACAATTCCACACTGTCGGTTAGAGAACAGCATACTAACTTACCGCATATCAAACTAGCTTCGTGACTGGCTCTTCCTGGAAGACAGAACTGAACATGTGGTCCTCAAAGGGTTAAAACTGTCAGATGAAAAAGGAATTACGGGTGTACACGAAGAGAGTGTTAAAGAACCATTACTGTTAACGATATCTAGAACGAATATATAGAAGAAGTTTTGATGACGCACTCTCCGAGAGTGGCAACCAATTACCGCCTCGTAATAATTAGGTTAATTAGAGATAAACAAGCCTTTGGGCTAGCAATGATATTAATGAATTTTGAATAATTTGTTTTGGAGAGCAAGTGAGTGATATACAGTATAGAAATATGGCACATAATTTTTGCTGTTCGCAATTGCAGTTAATTCAAAAGTCAGTCATTTACGTCATAAGCGAACCCTTAGCCAAGTTTGAACGGTCTTTTGAGCATCAATACACCAAAGAGGTACGAGAGGAACAGTTCTGGCCGCTAGAAGCTTTCATGTGTTTGGCTATCTAACGCATCTAATCAGGTTGTCCAAAACTGTGAAAATGAGCAAAGTTAGGTTGGCTATCAAACGTACTGCCCTCTGCGCAATCAGCCGTTTTTTTGTTTTCGAAATGCGAGGTGTTATCAACCCTCACTGCGACCCATCTTGTCAACATGTGTTAGCGTGGTTAGTACAGTAAGCTCCAAACCACATGGACCTACCGTTAGGCGCCACGGTGAGACACTTTATTGTGAGTGCAACAAAACATCTGAAGGGTCGATAAAGAAGTCCGTCAAGCGGAGAAACAGTTCGTGATCTAACTGGTAGCTAGTTGTAAGAATCAGATCATCCCGAATTACGATATCAACTTGTAACAGAGATCGCATCCGGTAGTCCGACTCTCCATGCAGCTGCTATGTAATCTGCCAAGTTTTCAGGCCGTGCACAATCATTACACAGTATCTCTCTCACTCGCCCTCAATTACATGTTTATTTTTTTCATTTTGTGTTACTGATTACTTACGTGCGTGGCACTTCTTGATCGACTGAGCGTTATCTATTTGTCCAGTAACAACGTTTTTGTATTCAGGCATTTTTCCCACTAATTTTAGTGGCCTTTTGCCTTCATCAGTCAGTGAGCTTCACTGTAAATGTGTTTGTGGGTATTCACGAAAATGTACATATTTAAATGAGTCTGTTGCCGACCTTTAAGCATAGTTGTGCTGCCCCATTCCATCCTTAATCTATCGTCTCGCCTGACCCACTCTACTGTGACTATGAGGGCAAGGATGAATCTCGCCTGTAGTAGTAGATGAAATGGATGCTTTAGCAAGATCAGGTGAGTGAGTGCGGCACTAGGTGCTTGTTTCCAAGCCACACAGCTGGGAAAACGGTTCCACTTTTACACACAGTGAAATATGAATTACTCGTTCGACGAGTTCTCGAATTCTGCTCTTCAGCATTGGACCCTTATCATGCATGATAAATAGCAATAGAGCGGAATATACAAGACCACAATACAAACGTGCATCACGGGTTCGTTTTATGATGGGGAGTGTGTTATGGAGACCATCAATTAATATCAGTGGAGGCGCTACAGTAGAGGAGTTGTGCGTCGCGGAGAATATTATTGTTACGGCACCATTCCGAGAGAGTTCAAAGGAAACAACGGCACAATGTTACTTCCTACAACAGATATCTCGCGAAATGACCAGGAGAGGAAAATCACAGATATCAGAGCTAGTATGGTGGTTTGCCGACAGTCATTCTTCCCGCGCATCATTCGCAAATGTAAATGACGGTGGTAGCACACACAGCAATGAGGCTTGCGGAGTATATATGTAAATGTATTCCGAGTGGATATCCATTCACCCTCACATCGATAAAAATTCATTTTGTCAGATGGGTGTAATCATTATGGATAAGGGACATTAATGTTCACTAATGCATTGCACATACCGTGGTGTCTACGCTGATACGTTCAGCCCCGATCTAAATGCCTGGAAGACTGTTTGCAAGTTGAAGTGTACTGTCGATCTGCGCTAGTATAATGGCGTAAACCCGCTTGCGCAGTTAGCAGATACGATGTATCCTGTCAAATTCCCAGGTAGGAGACATTCAAAGCACGACATGTTCGCAAGATTCTTGAAATAATTTAGGGAAACGAGAAGTGGTACCGGAAAAAACGAACGACAACGACACACCAATACGCATTCCTAACTTGGAAGATGCAGGGCATGTTCACATGAATGAGGAGACGTCAATCAGTACCTGACCAGATTAAAGTGAAATGAGTGTTGCGCTTAGTTCTTTAGACAAAACGGAAACAGCAGCGGCAGTCTTAACATTCACAGACTGTACGAACTTTATAACTTCTATTCCCTTCGGACGTCGCGTCGTGTTGACGCTGCAGCACTTTATAGTTCATCCTCATTTTCCCATGTATATCCTTTTTTCAAATTGAGACTGTTGGACCACAGATGGACTGCGTGCCTTTCAGCAACGCCTTTTATATTATCAGCTCTTCATGCTTAATGTATTTCTGAAAAATGCACCCACAACTTTAAATGACTCCTGTTGCACTGCTAGGGATCAGAAATTATTACTCTGAAATTGTACCAGTTTTGAAATAACCACAACTATGACAAAACATTAAACATATTATACCCATCTCAAGCTAAAGACCCAACAAACAATGAGAAAATGATGAATACCGACTGGTAAAATTTTAAGAACACACAGTCATACAACTAGCTATATGCTTTCCCAAGTATAAATAATATTTACAAACAAGTTAGTTGTTAATGCCCAAACTGAGGAGATACCATTCATCCTAATCGCTAGTCACTGCACACATTGTAGGCAGGCATGCACTCGACACGCACAAACTGACAGCAAACTGTGATAAAACCCTTGCTACACATTAAATTCAAATATTTTCCCATTTGCCTCTGCAAAAAATGTAACTCAGCATCACTCCACAATGAATGAGATTCTGATCTCAGGAAGATGGGAAAAGGTAAATATTATGCATCACAGATCTTGTGATAACATTTTCTACGTGTTAAGTGTAATGTGAGTGCGAGAAATATTATTAATTTGTATTACTTTTATAAACCTCATTCTTTCTGTTGACCAACTAATCTTTTACAGTATTGAAGACGTCTGCTTTAAGTGGCTTTCTAAATATGTTAGAATTAGTTATCTCTTTGAGCCCTCTGTAATACTTTTGTACAGTTTTGTTCTTTGATACAAACAAAAAATGTAGTTTTAGCTTTTAACTATTGTTCCTAACAAGTTAAGTCTGATTCTTGTTCTATTATTTTTAGACAAGAAAGTTGGTGCAATGTTTACTAATATTTTTAATGTGTATAATGATTGTAGACATACTCAAACTTTGCAGTTAGAACAAAAAAAAGTTTTTTTTCAATGATCCTGAACACCATTTTAAGTGACTGTTCTTATGGTACTTTTTTGCAATGTCGAAAATGTGTCATTATTTTATGTATTTGCTCGCAAAAAATTAAACAGCTAATAACTAATTGAAAGTACGAATCTCACACAGTTATAATATGATTGCTGCTTTACACTGACGAAAGGGTGTAGTATGCCGATGACACTCAGATACCAAATTCAACTCAATTTAATACTTAGAAGTTTTGTGTTTGTTACAGAAGAGTCTGAAATTATCATCTACATTTAATTTTGCACCATTATTTTTCTGTCTTTAAGCTAAAGCTGATGGTGTTTGTTACGTGTTGATAAATTATAAACATCTCTGACAGTTTCAATACCTTTAACTACCATGAGTTCTTGAGTTTTATCTTTGATTACAATGTTACTGCCATCAACAAAGAATTTTAACCTATGTCTGGAAAGTCACTCATATTCATCAGAAACAACAGTTGTCTAAGAAGCTTTCATCTGAACTGCTCAATTTTTTTAACCAATGATAGCAGGGAGCCAGTCCTACAATTTCCCTACAATACTTTACCTTAGCAGATAGTGGACACTTTTCGTGGACCCTTTTCCGCTTCCAGTATGCCTGAAATTTCACACACTTCAAATATTTATTTACTTTCAGTTAAGTAAGTTACAGTGCTGTATATACCTTTCGTCAGTGTACAGACTAGCACTTGATATATGCCAGCTGTTTTATAATTCTTTTATTCTATTTACCAGAGTTCATGCCGTGTGGTGGGTAACATCTGCATTTTACTTACTGCATGATGTTCTTTACAGGAGCTACAGTGAGAATTTTCAGGCAGAAGTAGAAAAATAGGAAGTCCTGTAATATGTTAGTTCCTCTGGATCATTCCTTGGCTTATCTATGTTCCTAAGCTGCAACTCTTTCCATTTCTATTCACTTTTCTCTATGTAATGACCAGGTTACTTTGTGTTTATTTGGTGCATTTAATACTGTCATTCGATGAATTTTTACCAATGTTAATGAAAAAAATGAAATGATCCTATGGCACTGTTGGCCGGGAGGCCCCATTTGGGGGAGTTCGACCGCCGTACTGCAAGTCCTCTTTAGTTGACGCCACTTCGGCGACTCGCGAGTCAATGATTATGAAAGACACACAACACCCAGTCCCCTGCCAGGCCCCCTGCGTGGTAGGCGGTAACGCCACCGCTACACCACGGAGGCGGACTTTACAACTGATTAGTATCTTCCCCTCTCGCTGTATTTTTTAGAAGAATTAAAAGTTTAGGAATTCTAATTTATACAGCCTTTCTATACAACTAACACATTTATACATCGTGAAGAACAATGCCTACAGTTATCCATTTGATTATTGAATACTCCTATTGATGTGGATTTTTCTGGAAATGTCAGTTCAAACTTCATTTCAACTTCGTAGAGGATTTTGAAAAATTTTTCTTCTTATTCTCTTTCCACACTACATACACCCATTATTAAACAATAATTCTTAAAAATCGTGTATTTCATGTTTCATATGAGGTCTTTCACGAACCGGTTTTTACTCTTATTAATTGGATGAAATTATTGGCATGTGCAAAGTCTCCTATACATACATCATTGTGTTCCCTCTATGATTACAAGCAAATTATTAATTACTGACAGTTAGTGTATCAGTACACTTGTTGCACCACTGACTAACTGTGACAAGCTACAACTATAATATTTGTCATTATACATACGTACCCACAATACATTACATTACATTTTTTTGACAAACCTCAACTTAAAACACAACAAAAATCAATCGTAATATGTCTGATCGCTTTCTGATATTCTGAATTGTTTACAACCACAAACAGTGGCAAAATACATGAAATTTGTAATAATAATCACTGCTGCACCACTGCATAAAAATCAGTAGTTTTTTATAAAGCCAATAGTTTATTACAATAACAACTGTAACGTAAAAATTAACAGCTATATTGAAAATAATTGACACACTATGTCAATGAAGAGTGTCAGCTGGCGTGCTAGAAAAACACAGTAGAATACCATACGGACAGCTGTCATTTATTTTTACACAGTTCACAATACACAATATACAACAAAAATTTATTCCACAATTATAATTTTTACATACAAATACGCTTTCTTATTCTTGTAAAAATAAACAATTAACTATGATACATACAAAGATCATATGATACAAAAGCTGTGTATAAGAAATTTAAATCTTACACTAATTATCATTTTTGCATTGTATTTCACTGATTATTGCTTCACAGTTATGATAGTATATATTATTGGTTATATGTAATGAAGATGTTCTGTGTTGCTGAATAATTAATTAGTTACATAAGTGGATATCATTTAAACAATTTTTATCGAAATGATAAGGAACTTGTAAGTTCACATGGTATGCACACACGATTACTTTCAGTGAATGGCTATGTGCTGGTCAATTATAAGTTGCTCAATGGCACACTGCTCTAAATTTAACATGAATGAACAAAGTATTCCTCAGTTCTACTCATACAACTTTAGTTAAAATTGGGTTTTATAGCCTACCAGTTTTTAAATAAAAATTTGTCAACGTAATAGGAATTGACGAGAAGAACAGATGTCAGTTTAGATTTGAAGCTTCTCAGACACACTTTGTTATTGGCAAAATGATAAAATGTTTGTTTATACACATTCAGTTCCTTTCTGAGATACAGGTGTAATAAAGAGCAATAGAGGTCATTTTTTCATCTAGTGTTGTATTTTTCTCAAATTGTGATGGATTATTTATGATGAATTTTTTGTGAAAGTGCGAAGCAAACAATGGAAAATCCAAGATGGAATGTGATGACATATTGAAAAGGATAGTTGCTACTCACCGCACAGCGGAGATGCCGAGTCACAGTTAGGCACAACAAAAAAACTGTCAGAAATTAAGCTTTTGGCCAACAAGCCCTTCATCAGAAACAGACAAAACACACACACACACAACTTCCACACACTTGATTGCTGTCTCTAGCTGCTAAGGCTACACTGCCGATGTATGAGTTGCATTTGCATGTGCATGAGCCTGTGTGTGTGTGTGTGTGTGTGTGTGTGTGTGTGTGTGTGTGTTTTGTCTATTTCTGATGAAGGGCTCGTTGGCTGAAAGATCACTTTCTGACAGCGTTTTGTTAGCCTAACTGCAACTCAGCATCTCCACTCTTGTGAAAGTGCTGTTCAAAGTGATGAGCGAACCCAAAAATTACTTCATGAGACATTTTTGAGTGGAAATATACAAGATATGCCATGAGGTTAATACATTCGTTTCCAAGATTACCAGTCATAGGAAGACCAGATGTAACAGAAATAATTGTTCAAACAGCTCAGTATTATGTATCTTCTACTTCAAGTTTTCATCAGTATGCAAATAATAAAATATGAACTATTCCACCTTAATTAATTTCTCATGTTCATGTGTTGCATCAATTGTTGGCATATTCTGTCTCTGGCACGGAACTGCAAATAGTGTAATTTCTCAGAATTAAAGCCTGTTTTCAGACAATCACTTAATATGTCTTTAAAAATATAATTAACATTTTTTGTTTCTTTCTTCTGATGAGATTTATTATAACCCTAATATCATCTCTCTAATTCTGAGATAGGAATGTGAAGTAGAATGTAAGGCATATATACAGTGAATAGAAGTGGAAACTGTAAGCTAATTATTTAACTGTTGATTATCACCTTTCTTACAAAGAGGTTTAAAAATGACACATTTTTTATATGGAAACATTCCCTGTACCAGTGACAAATTGCTTTTTCTCTAAGAACATTTCTTATTAAATTAGAACAAGTCTTCAGGACTCTGTCTGAAATTCCACCATGATCATAAGACATTTCCTTTCTTAGCATTTTTACAATTCTCATAATTTCAATTAATAATGCTGGCACTATTTCTAGTTGATTTAAGGTTTTGTGGAATGATATTTATAATATATTCTTTTGTTTCTTCAACTACACCATCTAATCCTATCAGTGATGCTACGTTTTAACTGCTTTAGCCTGAGCACTGTCCATAAAAATGTTATGAAACAAGATTCTGTAATTTTGCTGCAAGTGAGATGGAAAAATCAGTTTGAAACAGCCAAATAAATAAGAGTTCATTTTTCCTGTCAGAATCTTTTAAGAAATATACGAGGGTCACTCCGAAATAAATGCACACTATTTTTGTAAAATAGTTTTCATTCTGCATGTGTGAAAGTTTTACAGTGTGTAGATACATCCTTCCCGCTTGTTTTCAAACTTAGTTCAACCTGTTCCCGCGAGTGGCGCCGTCACAGGATGTCTTCAAGATGGTTGCCAAGATGGTTGCTACACTTGACGTTCGTCAGAAGCAACGTGCTATCATACAATTCCTGTGATGTTAAAACGAGACAGTGGGAAACATCCACAAGAGGTTGAAAAAGGTGTATGGAGATGCTGCTGTCGATAGCAGTACAGATACTAGGTGGGCAAGCAGGTTCCGTGATGAAAGCGGGCACGGCAATTTTGAGGGTTGTCCTCGCAGCGGCAGGCCTCGTACTGCACACACTTCAGACAATGTGCAGAGAGTTACCGAATTGGTGACTGCTGACAGACGCATCACAGTGAACGAATTGTCACGCTACGTTGGGATAGGGGAAGGAAGTGTTTACAGAATACTGAAAGTGTTGGCGTTAAAAAAGGTTTGTGCCAGGTGGGTTCCATGATGTTGACAGGGGCTCACAAAGAAACAAGAAAAACGGTATGCAGCGAACTTTTCGAACAGTACGAGAATGGTGGAGATGAGTTTCTTGGAAGAACTCTGACAGGTGATGAAACATGGCTCCATCATTTTCCACCAGAGACGAAGAGGTAATCAATGGTGTGGCATCATGCAAATTCACCCAAGAAAACAAAATTCAAAACCACACCTTCGCCTGGAAAACGTATGACTACGGTGTTTTTCGATTCCGAAGGACTCTTGCTTGTGGACATCATGCCAAGTGGAACCACCATAAATTCTGATGCATATGTGACGACACTGAAGAAACTTCAGGATCAACTGAGTCGTGTTCGACCACATCGGCAAAAGCAGGATGTTTTGCTGTTGCACGGCAATGCATGGCCACATGTCAGTCAAAAAACCATGGAAGCGATCACAAAACTCGGATGGACAACACTGAAACAGCCGCCCTACAGTCCTGACCTGGCTCCATGTGACTATCATCTCTTTGGGAAACTGAAAGACTCTCTTCATGAAACAAGGTTTGAAGATGACTTCTTTGTGCAAGCTGCCAAACAGTGGCTCCAACATGTTGGTCCAGAATTTTACCGTGCGAGTATACAGGCGCTAGTTACAAGATGGCGTAAAGCACTTGAGAGGGATGAAAATTAGGTGGAGAAATGAAAATATTATTCCTAAAGGATGTATCTACACACTGTAAAACTTTCAAACGTGTAGAATAAAAGATGGATTTAAAAAAAATAGTGTGTATTTCTTTTCGAGTGACCCTCGTACATTTACATTTCCACAAACTACTAATCCTTTCTTCTTGTCTGACAGGTGGCTCAATGGCACTTCTATGTAGCTCATAAATAGCTGGATGTTCCTCATGGACATCTACAGACCGCTACAGTTACTGGAGGCATTCTGGAGTAGCAACTCGCAAGGAAATGCTTCTAGTTTGTTTCAATATTTTTGCCTTTCTGTCCGACTTTTATACATCGCTTCAACTCCTTCTTTTTCCATATTAATGGAAAATGATGCTACCTGATATTTAACTTCTGTCACTGTGGTTACATGGTGCTCAAGAGGCACAGAACATCACACTCTTTTCTGAAAAACCCCTCGTTGCATTAGTTCCTCCTGAAACTATGGTTAGCCAGTGCAGCTTCCCCCACCAAGTACAGTCAACACTGAAAAGCTCAAGGTGTCACTTGTATGATGCGCCCACTTGTGTCAACTTCCGATAGCATTTTATTAGAGTATATATTTTATCTTGTTATACAGAGAAGGGCACACGTAAAACGATCACCAGGCTGTATATTTCCGCAGAAATAGTGTTGGCGTTTTGTTAGCACTCAAACTGCGTAATAATTAGTTTTATCAAGCATACAGATAATCTGTTCACGACAGAAACCATTATTCGAAGCAAAATAGTCAAGTAAACATGGGCTCTAAAACGCATAATTTGAAAGCCACGAGTACTTCTAATCTCCGATACTGTGGAACAAATCTCTTCTGCTCCAAGCTTGTTGCTTTTCACATTTTGAGAAGTGGCAGTATGGACCAAAACAAGGAAGAAATGTCTAGTTGAAATGGATTGTGAAGTGCATACCTTAAAAGCTATGAGCACTTGTCCACCTTGGACAACCCATCTCTTCTACTGAACGTGTGTTCATAGCTCTCAATAAGTAATTTTGAGCCCATGTTTACTACACAACATTTTCTTGCTTTAGACATACTATCTCCTCCCTAAATATTAAAAGCAAAGAGCTTACCACCCTGTGACAGCACCAGCACTTTCCACGAGACATATAGAATTCCTGCAATGGGCCTGCGTCACGCGTTATTAGCAGTTTGTGAACTGAAAAGGGTGGCATATTTTCATAAGAAACAAATATTAAGCCTCTTCACGGTTACATCAATGCTGGCACGAGACTCGAACCCGGACGTGGCCTTTCGTGGTCTGTGCTCTTACGGACTCTTAGCTCGCTTCACAGCTTCTGCGAACAAATCTTTAATAATCAGCGGTACATCTGCTGCCGCAGTCACACAGTGTAACTACAGCCGAACAACTACGACAAATGTACTTAAGGTCATAATGTGTTCCACTGCACAGCAAATTTTAAGTGATTGCTGACAGTTCAGAAATACCTCCGTAATGGCAGTTAACACGTAGCCGTGATTCTCCAGCCGGCAGCAACGTGCACACTTGACCCGGGAAGGGGAATGCGGTGTGCTGTAATATGCACGGCGCAGAAAGCTGCCGCCTAATGGAACGGCCGGTAACCGCGTTTGGCGTACCAGCAGAAGCAGCCGCTCAGTGATTAGGTTAACTGGCCGGGTGGCCGGCATCAACTGGCCGAGCGACGGCAAAACCCTGCCGCTACTGGCCTCTGTGCCGCCGTCCGCGAGCCGCACTGCAACTCGGAGATGCTGGTTGTGGATCGGAACGAAATGCTCGTCAACCTGACTTTCCTTCAAACCATGACACGTTACATCGGCAAGGCTCAGTAAGAACAGGCAATGTACTCTGTTTTAAGAGGGATTTTCTTCGATTTCAAGCTTTGTTTGCAATACGCTGCTCATTCTTGCAGAAGACGCGAAACAGGAGGAAAGGAAATACATGTGCGTCATTTCTGTCTCTGATTATGTAATTACGGTTGAAAACATGCTTCGCAATAGTAAAAATGAGGGGAATCCATATTCTAGAAATATCCGGAAGGATTGAGCAAAGCAAGGACATTTTAATCAATGTGTATTTCAATGACATTTAATAAATGCCTCAAACTATTTCTTCACATACTCTTCCTTCCTACGACCAGAGTTACCAGAACGTCTGTTCTCCTGGAAGAAAATATTAATATAAGAACTACGCAAAATTCATTTTTGCCAACAAAGCTGCTTTTGCTCTTACCCCCTCTCTACATCTTGATCTGTAGAAATAGCTTGCTAGCCAAGTGACATATTATGGCTCCTTCCAGAAGCTAAATATAACCTCTAAACGAAATGCACTGACTGGATACTAACATCGTCGTTTTTGGCGCGGGAGAGTATCGTGCTCAAGGAAAGTCGTCCAAATGTGACAATACGAAGCATAAGATGCCCATGTTTTCATAAAAGTAGGGTGATCAACAATACACGCAAATCGATGCATCAGTTGACATTTTTCACATAATGACTATTTACAAATCACGTGTGACGCTACCCATTCATACTTGTGACATTCTGAGGGCATTCATGTACTTTACGGGGAACAGGGAACGTAGTAAAACATGGTACAATTTTTCAGTACGTGAAGCTTTCAGTCTTGAATATGATCTCAAGACATACGAGTATAAAGCCATATTGCACGTTACACCGAAATCAAACTAGCCACATAGCTACCAGAGAATATAGATGCACAAATTACCAAAAACTGTAATAAATTCAAGTAATGAAAAAACTGTACCGAATAGATAACAGAACAACATATTACACAAACGTCAGAATAGGTTTCTCTTTTGATCGTCTGCTCAGTTACACGACGAAGACACAGAAAATAATGTACAGCATTCTACACGGAAATCTGAGCGAAATTTATTATTTCTTTAGCGACAATATATATGGACAACCGGCACAATTCCTCCGACAGTAAATGATAAAAAAACTTTTTTGCGTTCTACGACAAAAAAATGATGAAATTCTTTTTGTGTGTTATACAAGGCACCATATAAACCTATTCATAATTAAAAACTACATGTTCAGACAGATATAAAGTGGCATCATAACCAAAGTCAGGGTAGAAAGACGAATGCGCTTCGGTCCGTACATACGTACTTTTTAAAAAGCAAGAGTAGTTCTGTGACTTACCTTCCAGTGGAACATTTAGCAGAGTGACGCAGAGTTCACAGCGCCCAGTCGTTTTCGTTGTAATGGTCCTCATTTTTTCAGTTCTTTCCTTTGCGATTAGGCGCATATGCAATTCACATTATTCCATATGAATAGACTTATGACAGCTGATATTTAATATTATTCTCTCAAAATAAACTCAGGACATGGAACTACCTAAAATATTCAGTCGGAGCCATATGTGGTTACCGGTTCAGAATTGACACAGTACTTTGAAGACCAATACATCTCTCATTAAATACTGCGTGTATCTGTTCCATAAAGAAGTGCACCTGAGCCATTTATATTGCAACTGCACATTAAAATGTAGTTAACTTTCATCAACGAAACAAATGCCCTATCAAAGTAATAAAGTTGTATAATTAGACAGGAGGGAGAGATGACTGATATGGAATTACTTACGTGCCACCATACGGCGAGTTCCTTGCTTGAAAATCTTCTATCGTTAACGATGAATATCTGCGATAAAGATAGAAGCTGAAGCAATGAATTAAAATTTGTGTCACGGCCGAGAGACACATGCCTACAGTAAAATTTAATTCCACCAGATCAACAGTTCACCTGTATCTGATGTACAGGCAATATTTCCCCATTATGTACAAAGCTGGAAGGATGTCCTTGGCAATAATGAAGATTTAAAAAGGGAAAAATCAAGATGGGCTGAGGTGTGAAGTGAAGTCTGTGTCAGGGAGGGCATTGGGCTAGGGTACTCCGTGCAGCTGTGTTAGCCACAATGCCAGGGTGATTTACTGGACAGCACATCTGGCTATTAAGTAGGGCCGGGTAAGACCGGGTTCATGTCCCACCCTTGGCACAAATTTTTATTCATTACTTCAGCTTCTTTGATTATCAAAGATAAAGTTGAGTGTACAGGGAAATGTAATTACATCAGATTAACACTGAATAAAAAGCAAAATTGTGTCGGTTGATGAACTTACCAACAATTTTAACTAATACTTCGTACTGAGTTACACATATCTTGCATCAATTTCAGCGATTGTGTACTGACATAACAGGTCGTTTTGTATTTCTTTATCACTGTCTCGCCTCAGTCGTCATCGGATATGCACTTACTCCTTTCGGGGAGTTCTGTTGTTTAGCTGTTTCTTTTATTCTATTGGTTCTCCTCTCGACGTAAATAATTTACTTTTATGTCCAGGTTTTACACTCTAGGTCTCGATGTCTTTCTAAGTGTCTTCCTAGTATCTACCATGTCGCTTTCCCAAACTGTGACTTAGCACGGAACTACTTCAAGTTTATCGATATTTCGTCCAGGCTTATCATCCTCACGAAGGCTCCTAGTGACAGCTGTGGTCTGTAGCGAGAGACATGCTGCGAACCAAAGAGACACGGAGATACAGAGCAGAAAGACTGACCTGTAACGGCGTCGACCTGCGTGGCGGCGGCGGCGGCGGCGGCAGCGGCGGACGTGATAGCCCGAGTTGAAGAGGTGGCGGCTGCTACGGCCCCCGGGGCCTGAACAGCGGTGACGGCGGCAATGGCGGCAGAGGTCGCAGCCACCGGCTGGGGGCGGCGCGCGCTCACCAGAAACACGCTGCCCGCCGCCCCCGCCTCGGTCCCACCCGTCCCCACCAGCTCGCCCACACCGTCGCTGCCAACTCCTGCAACATCACCGATCCAGTCATCTATGCGATCCCGACGTAAAACAGAGGGACAAATGCGCTGGAGATAAAAGAAAAGATAAGAGCCTTAAGTACGTAGCCGTCCTCACACGGGACGTGTTTTTAATCGCAAAGAACGCTGGGCGTGGTTTCCGCCGTCGTTGCCGCACGCTCTGAAACGACCTGCTACATCTCACACAACGAAATGCTACTCGTCATGATATGCAACAACTACGCTCTCCAGCGGCAGTTGTCGGGCGCAAATCCACATCTATCTACATCTACATCTACATCTACATCTACATCCATACTCCGCAAGCCATCTGACGGTGTGTGGCGGAGGGTACCTTGAGTACCTCTATAGGTTCTCCCTTCTTTTCCAGCCTCGTATTGTTCGTGGAAAGAAGGATTGTCGGTATGCCTCTAATCTCCAGGACTTTTTTCTCATAGTCTCTTCGCGAGATATACGTAGGAGGGAGCAATATACTGCTTGACTCTTCGGTGAAGGTATGTTCAAGAAACTTTAACAAAAGCACGTACCGAGCTACTGAGCGTCTCTCTTGCAGAGTCTTCCACTGGAGTTTATCTATCATCTCCGAACGCTTTCGCGATTACTAAATGATCCCGTAACGAAGCGCGATGCTCTCTGTTGGATCTTCTCTATCTCCTCTACCAACCCTATCTGGTACGGATCCCACACCGGTGAGCAGTATACAAGCAGCGGGTGAACAAGTGTTCTGTAACCTACTTCCTTTGTTTTCGGGTTGCATTTCCTTAGGATTCTTCCATTGAATCTCAGTCTGGCATCTGCTTTACCGACGATTAATTTTATATGGTCATTCCATTTTAAATCACTCCTAATGCCTACTCCCAGATAATTTATGGAATTAACTGCTTCCAGTTGCTGACCTGCTACATTGTAGCTAAATGATAAGGGATCTATCTTTCTATGTATTCGCAGCACATTACACTTGTCTACATTGAGATTCAATTGCCATTCCCTGCACCATGCGTCAATGCGCTGCAGATCCTCCTGCATTTCAGTACAATTTTCCATTGTTACAACCTCTCGATATACTGCAGCATCATCCGCAAAAGCCTCAGTGAACTTCCGATGTTATCCACAAGGTCATTTATGTGTATTGTGAACAGCAACGGTCCTACGACACTCCCCTGCGGCACACCTGAAATCACTCTTACGTCACACAGTATGTTTACAAAAAGTAGACGAGAGTAAAGTAATATCGTTAACTCTGTCAGCGATTGTCGAGGAAGAGCGGAGCAAATCGAGAAGAACATTCCGGACTCGTCGATAGCTTGAACAGACAATTACTGGTACAGCAACACTACCCATACACTGAGGTGACAAAAGTCATGGAATACATCCTAATACAGCGTCGGACCTTCTCTTGCCCGGCGTAGTGCAGCAACGCGACGTGGCATAGACGAAACAAGTCGTTGGAAATTCCCTGCAGAAATAATAATCCATTCAGCCTCTACAGTAGTCCGTAACTGCGAAAGTCTTGCCGGTGTAGGATTTTGTGCACGAACTGGTCTCTCGATTATTTCACAATACGTTCCATGGGATTTATATCAGGCAGTCTGGGTGGCCAAATCATTCGCTCGAACTATCCAGAATGTTCTTCAAAACAACCGCAAACGACTGTGGGCCAATGACACGGAGCATTCTCATCCATAAAAATTCCATTGTTGTTTGGGAACATTCTCAACAGTTATGATACCAATAGAGAATGTTCGCAAACATCAATGGAATTATTATGGATGAGAATGCTCCATGTCATTGGCCCACAGTCGTTTGCGGTTGTTTTGAAGAACATTCTGGATAATTCGACCGAATGATTTGGCCACCCAGACTGCCTGATATAAATCCCATGAAACGTATAGTATAATTTCTCATGCAGCTGAAGTCTTGCTGAGAGTGTTGAATAGAAGGTTATATGGTGAGCTGGATAGAGGGATTGCAGAGGAGCAGTTCGGATTTAGAAGAGGAAAAGGAACAAGAGATGCTATTGGGCTGCTAGGAACTATAGGGGAAAGATATATGGAAAAGGGTAGAGAAAACTTTGATGTTTTTATAGATTTACAAAAGGCTTTTGACAGAGTTCAGTGGAACAAGCTGATGGATATCTTGAAGAGGAAAGGAGTAGATTGGAAAGAGTGACGACTGATACAGAATCTATATTTACACCAGAAAGTAAGGATAAGGAGTGGTAATGAAATGTCAGAAGGAAGCAGCATTGGACGAGGTTTTAGACAAGGGTGTTGCCTTTCCCCACTGTTGTTTAACGTATACCTTGAAGAGATTATTGCGAAAAGCTCAGATGGGAAAAGAGGAATATGTATTGGTGGAAAGAGAACAGAATGTATAAGATTTGCTGATGACATGATATTAGTGGCAGAAAGTGAGCGGACAGTGAATAACATGCTCAAAGATCTGAATGAAGCTTGTGTGGAATATGGGATGCAAATAAACACAGCAAAAACAAAGAGTATGGTGATCAGTACAAGACGCAAACTGTCCAATATTAAAATAGGACAATCTACCATTAGGCAAGTAAGTGAATTTAAATATCTGGGAAGCACAATAACTGAAGACTTGAGTTGTCACCAGGAGGTGAAAACTACAATTGCCATAGCGAAGGAGGCATTCAACAGAAAGAAGAGACTCTTATGTGGCAAATTAGATAAAGGACTAAGGAAAAGGCTTGGCAAATGTTTTGTCTGGAGTGTGGCACTATATGGGGCAGAAACATGGACACTGAGACGAGAGGATGAAAAAAGGTTAGAAGCATTTGAGAAGTGGATGTGGAGGAGAATGGAGAGAATAAGCTGGATGGAAAGATTGAGTAATGAAAGAGTATTGGAAACAGTTGGTGAGAGAAAATGTCTGCTGAAGGTTGTAATAGAAAGGAAAAAGAACTGGTTGGGACATTCATTGAGAAGGGAGTGCTTGCTAGTAGATGCTTTGGAAGGATTGGTTTGTGGGAGAAGACTGAGAGGAAGAAGGAGATGCAAGATGATGGACGACATAAAGGGAAGAGGAAACTATGCAGACCTGAAGAGGATGGCAGAAGACCGGACAGCCTGGAGAACTACCATGTGAAAGCCTGCCTTTAGGCAGAACACTGGTGATGATGATGTTTGGGAACATGAAGTCCATGAATGGCTGCAGATGGTCTCCACGTAGCCGAACATAACCATCCGCAGTCAGACACCAAGGCTATTCCGTGTAAACACAACCCACACCATTATAGAGCCACCACCAGCTTGCACAGTGCCTTGTTGACAACTTAGGTCCATGGTTTCGTGGAGTCCGCGCCACACTCGAACCCTACAATCAGCTCTTACCACATGAAATCAGGACTCATCTGAGCAGGCCAAACGTCCAACCGATAAAACAGCCGATATGGTTCAGAGACCAGGAGTGGCGCCGCAGTCGACGTCACGCCGTCAGCAGAGGCTCTCTCGTCGGTGGTCTCCTGTCATAACCCATTAACGCCAAATATCGCCGCACTGCCCTAACGCAGTCGTTCGTCGTACGTCCCACATTGATTTCTGCGGTTATTTCACGCAGTGCTGCTTGTCTGTTACCACAGACAACTCTAAGCAAACGCCGCTGCTCTCTGTCGGTAATTGTACGCCGTCGGCCACTGCGACGTCCGTGGTGAGAGGTAACGCCTGAAACTTGATAGTCTCGGCACACTATTGCACTGTGTACCTCGGAATATTAAATTCCAGAACGATGTTCTACATGGAATATCCAATGTTCCTAGCTCCACCTGAAATACCGCGTTCAACGTCTATCAATTCCCGTCATGCAGCCATAATCACGTCGGTAATCACGAGTCACCTGAGTACAAAGAACAGCTCCAACAGTGTAACTCTCTTTTATACCTTGTATACGCGATACTATAGCCATCTTTATATGTGCATGTATCGCCTGAGTACAAGTGACAGAGGTGAAAAAAAAAAAAAACCGCTCTGTTATAGCTCGTGTGTGTGATGCGTGTTAATGGGCATATCACTTTCCCGTGACTTCAGACTATGCTGCAGTTGACAATGACAAAGGCAATGTACTAAAAATTACTTTCTGGTAAAAATTATAGAATTTAATACGCTATTAATACTAAAATATTTAATCATCTTCCCCGCCTTCAGTGTTCTGCTCTCTTCAGTTTTCCTACTTTTCATGTTCACAAATTCTCCATATTTAAAAAAATTTGTTTGGCGTTCCTTTCAAGTCGGCCTGATGCGTGCAGCAAAGTTTTCTGTAATAATTCTTATTTTTAATGTTATATAACAACTGTTCCTTCTTTGAGTTTATTAAGTCACATATTTATTCCCAGGACCACACTCTAGTAATGTTGTTTTCTTTGTAGTTTAACCTGTACTGAATTGCAAGGGAATCTATATTTAGAGTTTTGTCCATCTTCAGCAACTGTAGTCGCATATAATGAAACAATAAGTAACCACTTGCATGTAAGAAATTTAATTTCTTGCAAAATAGTATGATACTGATAGCAATAAACATGTGTGGGTTCCAAAGGCAGAATACTATAAATATTTTTTTTTTCAAATTTTGCCTTCAGCAGAAACCATTCAAGAATTTTAAATTTTTGATATGAAACTGGTTGTTATTATTTTATTATATAATTATACAAATTTCCATACACTCCATCCACTGCCTTGAATCCCCTAAATTGTATGAAATGTTTAAACAATATCCCATACACTCTAACTGAATTCCCTCCATTTGACCGATCAACTGTATCTTTTTCCTGCCAATTTCCAGGAGGGTGGGTGTGAAGACAGGGGGTTTACCAGACGGGGAGAGGTAATTAATTGATCAATTTAATTAAGTAGTCAATCAAATTGATAAGGGTGAGAGGCGCTATTCCTGAAAGTGTACCTGTAGCAGTGAGGGCGTAGGTTTCCTGAGGGGGGGAGGGGGGATAACAGGTTAAGTGCATTCAATCAAAAGGGAGGATCCTTTTAGAAGAACAATAGGTTAAGTACCTCTTAGTCGAAGGAGAACAATAGGTTTCCTCTTGAGTGCATACCTGCCCCTGATGTAGGCAACCCGTACTAACAAAATGCACTGGCGAAGCACTTGATCCACTATGTTAAGTACTGATGTGTAGTTTCCCACCATTTTTTATAACATACCTACCAAAGACGACACATTCTCGTGAGATCTTCACTATGCTGGTGCTCTGATGCAACTGATATTCACAGCATAAAGGCCTTATTATAAAAACCACCAAATGCGGAGTTCAGCTCTGTAGATTTAATCTAATATGGCAGCTCGTAAGTCGAGCAGCAAAGTCGAGAAGCAAAGGCAATTCTGCAGTGATCTCGGTTGCGAATATTTTACCCCCGCTCTCCGGTTAAGGATTTTAGGGCCATCCTTAATACCCCAGCAAGCTGTAGTGCTGCCCCAGAATACGGTGTCATGCCATCTGTTGGCAAAACCACGAAACACTGCTTTCTATGGGATCAGCGCTGGCCTATGGGGCTGTTAACTGCTCTGGAAGTCTAAATCGGGTGACAGAGTGTGGCGTGCACAGAGAAATTATTTATGTTAAAGGAACTCCTGCTTAGAGCCAAAGTCAATTACAGGAACAGATCAGGCACATTAACCACATAATTAAAATGAGGAAATGCATTTTACTATGAAGGAAGGTATTAGGTAGGAATTTGTTGTCAACAAGAAACAAGATTTTTATAAGCGTCTTGCTTACAAATTACCTTCAGTAGTGAGTTGGAGAACTGACGACCATAAAGCTGTTATGGCTTCATTTGCTACTGCTTTGAAAGGACTATTAAGAGAGGAAGGGAAATATTTCTCCTTAGGAAACGCGATAAGAAACAGATTTAGACTTCCAGAGCAGTCAACAGTCCAATAGGCCAGCGGTGATCCCATAGAAAGCAGTGTTTCGTGGTTTTGCCAACAGATGGCATGACACCGTATTCTGGAGCAGCACCACAGCTGCGCCCCCCCCCCCCCCCCCTAGTCAAAGGTGGGAATCCATGATAGGTCTGCTTGTTTTCTTCACAGTTTTGAATCCATTTTAGATCTACAATAAGCAAGCCATGTACATTTTATTTACACACATACATAAATAATTTGGTTTATTTATTTTGTGAAATAAGTGACGACAGGAACCGCAGGAAGTCAACGCTTAGCATTGCGGCAGTCGGTGTCCATCTTGGATTACTCAGTTAGACGACTGTCAACGGTGATTTTACATCAGTTCTACCTTTCTACAAGAAGCTTGTAGGGGAACCGATTCAGCAAGCTGTGTATATGTGTGACATCTATTGTGGACGTTCAAGTTCTGAAGATGAGGACTGATACAGTAGGGTGACGGAAACTTTTGTGTTGTTAAGTTACCTTGCCGCTACCTCAGAACAACCTTACCTACTGCACAATTATCTACGTTTATAAAATGTGGCTCACATATGTAGTTACTTAATAAAATTAATTGCAAAATTTTTTGTTATTTTGCTCTCATAAAACAACACGTTTCTTTGAAAATACTGCCAAATTACCTTACCTTACCCTATATTTTGAGCATGCATACGCCGAGCAAAGTTGTAAGAGATGCAAAAGATAGTCCGTGGTTCAACATACGTCTTACATAGTTGCTACAAAACACAGAGTGCTCCGGCACACTTAAACGATGTGAAAGCCTTGTCGTCAACAAAGAAGCTGAAGGACGCCAAAATTAGTGGAAGAGGAGCAATGTAATTATCGTCTGATGAAAATTCATAATAACCGTTTGTATAGTACAGCGCTTAAATAGGGATGAGACACGTTGTTCGACTGCATTACTAGCGATAAGAAACAGAAAACACCAACGCCAACAACCTCATAATACCTAGGAGCGACCTAAACAAACGACAACATGAAACTATGCGTAGTAAAACCAGCTGCCTGACTTAAGATTCATTAGAAAATTCTAATGAAATGTAATCATTGAGGAAAATGACAGCTTATAAAATCTTCGTTTGAGTCTTCAGAAGGATCCGTATCATGTAGCAGATAAGTCACTACTTCTACTACTACTACTACTACTACTGCTTCATCCTGTTAATTGTATTTATTCGAGGCATAAAAAAAGTGAGTAGGAAAATAATAAGTGCATCACAAGCGCAAGCATATTTAGCATGTTAAAATACTTGTGAAATTACGTATCGCAATGTTCTGTGGCTGATCTTTTCCGGACATTTTCCAACGAAAAAGTTAACAAAGTACATATATCTGCGCAGAGGCGTTATCAGAGGAACATCAGCTACTAAATCTTCTGTACTTACGTATCTAACGAGAAACACGCAGGCGCCACGCAGTATCAAGAACACTACGCAGCCCACTCCTCAGCGAAGAAATACGGGGTGATCGGAAGAACAACCAAAAAATTAACTAAACTAAGCATGGTCTCATCTCACAACACCGTAGGGCAAGAAAAAACTCTTCTTTTTCACATCTGAACAGCAACAGAGCGCATGGAAAACATTACTATTTCCCACTGAGGAGGAGGAGGAGAAGTCGTCATCGCACTGTCGAATACGTCCAACATTCGACACTACGTAACATACTATCCCTAATAAAATAGTGTCCAATATCACTAAGCAGTCCTAGAGTTTATTATGACAAGTTGGTTTCTTGTAAGTGTTGTGGGAGTGAAAATCCGAAAAATGGGAGGAAATTAATTCCGCGTACTACCTACAAAACATCTCTCTCGATATAATAACTTGATCAGGCTCGATTACATTCTACTTTGCTGGTACCGGCGCGAAAGTTTCAGTCTCTTCGCCAACTTCGGGATCCTTTGAAGCAGCAAAATTGAAATTAATCTTCAGCGACAGCAATGAGTAGCACGAACTTTGCACGACGGTCGTGATAACCGTTTCAATGTGGAAGGAACTCTTAATGCGCTAACCAAGTAGTAGCTTTGGAAACTGGCTGTAAGCCTCAGGGCACGTCGATTATTTATTTTTCAGTCGGCTGAAGAAATAAATGTGAATGCTTTAAAAGCCAGCCTAAGTCAATAAAGCAGTTACGGAAGGAAAGTTCGAGTGCATTTATATAGTTGACCTGAAACAAGATCTTACAGACAAGCAAGTATTTATTCAGTTTAATCCGAAAACACATGAAACCTTCACGAGTACGTCCTTGATTGGATTCCAACATTCAAGCACTTCGCATCTCATATTAGCAAAAGTCACACTGAAGTGAAGGAAAGTTATTTCATGAAGCTTCAAGTCCCATAGGACGTGATAGTCATAATGGTAGTCCAGGTTCCATAGTGACACGCATCGTCATGTAAATAAACACGTAACAGAATAAACGTAATAAAGATTTGCAATTCGCTAGACGTACGGCATACAGGTTGGCCAGAAACAGTCTGAAAAGCTTGTAAGGGTGTTGCAGGGTAGGCTATGCCAAGAAACAACTGTTACAAAAACAATTCGATAAGTTGCGGCGTTTCCGTGTTAATGAGCGTTATACTTTGCGCAAATTCAAGCGGCCCACTAGAGACGATGTCGCTAAACGCGTTCTTCGTTTGGTTGGACGGTAGTAAGGATCGAACCCGAACCAAAGGCGGAGCAATCTCGTGCAATATCATCTACGTTGTGAGAACAACTGACACGAATAAACGCGGAACGTACCGAATTTTTTTCTCACCAATTATTTTTCAGAATAAACTACCCTGCAACACCCGTTACAAGCTTTTCAGACTGTTTCTGGCCAACCTGTGAATGTACGCTACGATACACACGAACAACAAGCCTCTATTGCATCGCATGAGCAGTTCAGACAAGAAGGGAAGATATAAGCTTCTGAAATATGGAGCTACAAAAAAAATGCTGAAGACTGGAGGGTTATATAGCGTAATTAACGAGGAGGTAATGAAGTGAATTGTGCAGAAAAGAATTTTGTGGCACAACTTCACTAACAGAAGAGGTCGGTTGATAGAACAGATTCTGAGACATCAAGGAATCATAAATTTAGTAATGGAGGGAAGTGTTCGGGATAAAAATTGCAGAGGGGCAAAAAGAGATGAATAATAGTAAGCAGGTACAAACGGATGTCAACACAAATATCCCTAGCACAAACGAACGATCTCTAGCCAGAGCAATATTCTCCTGGGAAGAGAAGATCCATCGTCTGGTTTTAGATGTATTCATATCAATCACTAAGTGATCACCAGCAAGTGTCCCGTACACCTTGATAAAATTCGTTAACTTCTGTCAGCCATAATATCATGGATTTTATATGCGATGGACCATGAAAAGTCTGCTGGCTGTGCCACTTCTACAAAAAATTGGATTGCACTCAATGGAAGTTAAGACTAACCATTGAGGACTGCCTACAGCTAATGTTTCGGTCCACTAACTGCACATAACGTTTATTTGAAATTCAAAATTAACGTAAGCAAAGGTACTAGCACAAATATCAACCTGCTAATACATATAGACAATAGGACAAACACCAGTAACAAGAACGAATAGTATTAATTGCTATCTCAGGCATTACGAAAATGATGCACTTACCTGTGATGAAAATCTATTCAGTATAAACTCCAGTAGTATTTAGATTCACTCAGCACAATATCCACCTCGTGCAACGATTGGTAACTTGGCGTTATTGTAATGAAATGACAAGCTGTTCACATCTCGAATAGTAAAAGCGCAGTATCCTTTCGCAACCATATTAAAGATTCGACACTTGTGTCATTCTTATCATATCAATGATAAGGAGTTTGATCCCATTCCTAAGTGAAGCAGAAGCACTTCTTCTGTTTAGAAAAATATTTATTTTGCAAATGGCGGGTAGTCACCAAAAAACTGAGTAAAATGTTTAGTTCATACACTTGTCCACTCGATTTAATAATAATTTTGAGTAGCTACAAATGTCATACAACAGGTGTGTCACCTAAAAACAGTAATCGAGACGTCTGCGCAAAGAGAAGTCTGATAATTTTCTCGTAAATTCGGAATTTAATACAGCACTTTTATTTTTCGTCTTTTTCATTGCGAGGCCTGGACGGGCGACATCTCTATTTCAGCGTTGACATGTAAGCGTCTATATGACGAAATTGCAGTTATTTTCATGAAAGCTGTTCACTAAAAGAATGAGGAAGTATATATATTCGAAACTGTTTTCCTGATGCCCTTCTGATATGCAAAAAATTGGTATACGGTTCCATTTACAAAAATTTCAGTCGGCCCTGTATCTAAGTTGCATAAAATACAGACTATAGGAAATACGTTTCCTTTGTGTGTTGCTGCATGATCTTTTCGCTGCATGTAGCAACGGAGACTGATATGATAGCCTCTCTTGGTGGAGCGTACACCGCTATAGCCCATCAGCACATTTATGGGATACTTTTGCAAAAAGTTTCTGTCCCAACAGTAAATAGCGTTATATCACTGTAACTGTCTTTCCAAAACAGTTTTTCCACCGAAAAAATATGCAAGATGTAGCGAACGTAGCAAATACTCGTGCAATGCCGCTTCCTGTTCTGTTAGGTTGCCTACAGTAGAATGAGGCGATTTATGAGATTGATTTTTCCAGAGTACAGCAACACAGCTGTCAAGCATGTATTCAAGAATTTCTGCAGTACATCTGTTTCGAGATGCGCGAGATTTGGAAACCATGCATCTATCAAGATTTTTTTTTAAATGTTTCAGGACGATTTTTTTAATTGTCGATTTAGCTGTGTCGGCATCTTACAACGAAATCCGCAAGGGCTAGCTGTGTCCGTTGCTTACGAGAAGGCACATTACAACTTTTACATTGGATATGGGCGGTTCTGCGTCTCTGTGTTATATAGAAGACTCGAAATTCAGAATTCTGTTCTTCACGTGTACTCTGCGGTGTTTGGATGTGAAGTCTTGTTTCGCAATAGATCTTACAATGTAAAAATAATCTGCCAGTGTCCCAGCAATAAGGTATCCTGATGTCGTAAGAAAACAATTTCGCAGCATAGCTACTGCTGTAGATACATCCTTCCTTCCAGAAACTTTCCCGAGTGCCTCTCATATTCTTGAGGCCAAAGTAGAACGATTTATGGAAGTCTGATAACCTTGCCACGCTTCTCTGCACGTTCTTCAGGTGTTAGCCAAGCATTTGCCCTTGCTATCTGAGAGGCTACTAGGTTCTCTCCTGATGGTCTGGACGTGACCCTTCGCTGTTCCGTCCATCTGTCCCTGATAAAGGAGTGGCATTCGTATTTCTAATAAGCGTACAGGCTTCCGCTGTTGCCATTCTTAGGTCTGTGGGATTCATGCTTCAGCAGCGAAATTAACGCTTCTGTTGTGGCCATGGGTACTTTCTCGGTGTTCAAATAATGCTGGCTGACTGAAGCGTCCAGTTCGCTGTGGTGAGCAACAATTTTGACGGCTTCCTTTCGAAGAGAGCCGTTTCTAACAGATGTAAAATTATTAGAAAGTGGTTACTCGAACGGAGAGCGGATCCCAAACATGACTTGGGAATTAAAGTCCCAGAGGAGGAGGAGGAACGAAGAAGGGTGATTATTAATTAACGATCTTGAGATGCTGGTAGAAACATTCACAAATTGTGACTTCTCACATCCTCAGTCGAAACAGATTTAGCCACTGAAAATTTACGTGTGTTTCTGAATTACTGCTAAAAGAAATGCATTCGCTGCTGCTTTCCGCCAGTAACACCGTAAACAAATAAGTTTCTTACAGCATCTCTATTACGTGACCCGTATGAAGATAGGCACACCTGGAATACTGTGGTCTTAGGTGCGGCGCAGCAATGTCTACAACAAGAGCCGTAAGTGGGTGGTGAGGGATGGAAGGCTCCTAGCTGTTCTTGGTCACAATTTAAATCTTTCCTCCTCACAGCTAATTTCTAGTAATTCAGGATACGCTATGCTTGGAGACGAACTCTATTAACGGAATCTAAATTCACGACAAGTTACCGAATACTATAGCAAGTTGAAAAAGGGAGATAAATCCCTTCCTTCGAAAATTTCACTCCTTCATACCTCCTCTGTGTTACCATAGATGACCTGTCACTGATCTCATTTGTACTAAGAGTGCAGTGCACGCGAGGAGCCTATTTGCTTCCACCGGCCTGAGTGGATCTGTAAGTTCTAATTAATGTTCACCAA
Organism: Schistocerca gregaria; assembly: GCF_023897955.1. NCBI lineage: Eukaryota > Metazoa > Arthropoda > Insecta > Orthoptera > Acrididae > Schistocerca > Schistocerca gregaria. The sequence continues at coordinate 665,191,451 of NC_064922.1, forward strand.
CCTGCAATCTTCTACAGTCGTTGTGCTCTGAGCAGAGAACAGCGCGTAGGTCGTGAATCCGTTATCTTGAGACGGTAGGGAGGAACTGATATTATATGAACAATTAAATTTTGCATTAGTTTATCTATACGGGAGCTACTCGCTTTTTATTAGCAGAACACAAGAAACTGCACAGTTACATTCCACTTTGGAGTCACAAATAATTTTCATTCTTCAACAAAATAATGAACTGCGTATTTCCGTAATTACAGCTCTCACATTTGCAAACTATACATTATTAAATAAAGTATAACTGATACCGATCGCTGCAGACAACATTTCTGACCTCCGACACAGCCGAACCAGCTCTGATCTAACAGCCGAACCGCTTCGCCCGCCATCCATGTTAGGCGCGATCCGAAAACCACCGAAGTGCTTCATCTGCCTTTTCATTTAGCAGTTATTTATTTTTCTGCTGGTTATTAATACTTGTGAAATTACTGGAATGATAGCACGCTACTGAGAGATGCTTCAACATGAAAAGCAAGTACATAAGCTGTTTAGTTTTTCAAAAAATGGTTCAAATGGCTCTGGGCACTATGGGACTTAACATCTGAGGTCATCAGTCCCCTAGAACGTAGAACTACTTAAACCTAACTAACCTAAGGACATCACACACATCCAAGCCCGAGGCAGGATTCGAACCTGCGACCCTCGCAGCAGCGCGGTTCCGCACTGAAGCACCTAGAACCGCTCGGTCACAGCAGCCGGCTTTAGTTTTTCTAATATAAATAACAGAAGATTATCATTTTGGCGCGCACCTTCCGAACGCAGCAGTCAATCGCGGAGCAAGACCACAATTTAGGCGATATTTCTCACGATAACCATACCGAACAAACCATCTGTCATCGGTATCTCACTCCACATCACGTCATCTTCCCACTGCTACCTTCTCAACTGCTCTAAGAGCAACTTCTTGTCCCTGAATAAGATGGCTGCAAAGCCAGAAATCATAAAATATGTTGGTCCTCCTTCACAAACGATTAAAGTGCGTTTTTACATACCCCATAACTTTTAAGTAAACTTCCTATCAAAATCATCCTTTTTCTGCCTTGGCCTACGAATTTATGAGACTTCTTCTCAATCATGAAATTAATTCTCATTTCTATACACGCAACAAAAATTTCGCGTGAGTACGTATCTTAACATCCCTCCACGACTGCAGCTAGAAGCAAAATCCCACTGACTGCATTCCAACACCACGCGCACAAAATCCATCATTGCGTCTAGAGAGGAAACATTTTGGTGTTCTCGTAGCTTCATGACGCTATTTCCTTGAAAGGTCCGTACCCTTAATATCGTAAAGTGAGCGAGCTGCGACAACGGTAACGTTAAAGGATGTTGGCGCTTAAGTGGTACGTCTCTTTGCTCTACCACCAAGATTGTTCTTTCTTCATAGAGCACAGCCCCCTACCATACGTGTCCCGAACGCATACGCCCGATGGTCTATCCTGAGATACGTTTGAAGCTCTTCAACTGGAGTTCTGTATTCTTTCATGTTCCCCTGTACGATGGGAACCATTTATCAATGAGGATTTGCGTCTCCCCCTTTCTCTCTGCCTTGGAGAAGTGCACCTGCCATTACGGGGAGCGGAGGAGCTTTTTGCTTCGTGCATATAATCATCGACGTCCGTTAAGTTGTTTTCACTGTCGAAGAGCGAGAGTGCTCTCCGATCCGACGGCTTTAAAGCGAATTCCTTTGTTTTTTTCTACTGCGCTATTTACTTTGTTCATGATAGTTTTGACTCCCGCTTCCATATCTCACCACCCTTTCTGCATTTCTTCCGCCTATGGGCTATGACACTAGATCTTAAAATAAGTGAAGTATATCGTGCAGTTCACAAATAGTGGAATAGTTTTATAGAACTCCAAAGTTGTACCCTGAATTTGAGCAGGAGGGGGAAGAGGGGTTCCTTCAATTAGTTAAAAGTAAGATTACGAAACATTTAAAAATGTGTTTGTAAGATTAAGAAACATTTAAAAATGTGTTTGTAAGATTAAGAAACATTTAAAAATGTGTATATTTATCTCTAAACGTATGACTGCTATCACTTTATAATAGGTACCTGCTATACTACTAACTTAAAAGAGAGTGTACCGTGCCGCTTTTAAGTGTTTAGAAACACACAGTGCAAAAAGAAATCCTTGGAACAAATAATTTTATTTCTTCTCAGTACCTACGTTTTCAAATTTTGCACACTTACATTTTTTCAAACCTACTCTGGAAACTTTTTTCCCACTCTGACGTTATCTCAAAAACACGGTTTTGGAATGATTCAGCAACTTCTTGAGAATCTGAAATCCGCTCTCCACACTTTCTGAGCTTCGGTAGAATTGTGTGGAACCCATCGCGAACTGATTTTTGTCTCAGCTAAACGCATCCACGCAAAATTTAATGCAGCGTACGTGCTCCTTTGAATGCTTACGTCTCGCGATAAGCCACCCGTAGATCCTGTTCAATCATTTTGCACGCGGCGATGATATGTTTTGGAACAATGACTGATTCTGGTCGATCTTTACGTAATCCTTTGGTCACGTAAGCACGACCATGACGAAATTGTGATAATCACTTGTAAACTGCCTTTTTCTGCAAGTGATTCATAACCGAAAGTTGAACGAAACGATTCGTTTAGCGCTAATCGTAAAGTAATCATCCAATGAAAACCTTCGCGTGAAATGTATATTTTTTCACAACACTGTTCCTTTAAATTCGAACTATAAACAAAGCACCAGGCCAGTTTCTGGGCGGACACTGTTTTAATAATGTCAGTGGCATATGATACAACAGTAATATCACATTTCATCAGCGGCGTTTAGTGATCAGTTGTAAAAACTTAAGGAGAGATGCTCGTGTAGTTTGTTTTTGATTCTTACACACAATTTTGCCAGACAGGTAACGCTCAGATACACGTGAATGTTTTCTCATAACCGATTTCGGCCTACGATCTTCAGATGCTGCTGGTCAGATCATATTTTTTTCTAGGGGAAGGGGAGGGGGTTGCAGCAGGCCTATCTTGTCCGTCACTGGGAACACACACGATGAAGCTTCTCACTTCTTAAGAAATTTGTATCCGCTTGGGCTATAGTAGTTTGGACCCCGACGGTGCCATTAAGCCGACCCTGCATTCCCTTCTAGAACTTTGTGACCGTAAAGTGAGATAATTTTCTCCAAACTACCTTTCTCTCACAGAATGACTGGTCTCGTCAGCTGTGCCCTGCTACAAATTTTAGTTTTAATTTGTTTGAAGGTTTTGATACACGTGTATCGACTCCGTGCCGTGAGCGAGAGAAGTGGACCCCGTAGAGAGCGCTCTAGTCGGTATCATGTGCTGTGAACACGTCCATCCGGGAAGTGTTTGTACGACGTCATGTCTGGCTACAGTCCTGCATCACCGAGTAAGCAAGCTCTAAATACGAGATGGGGCGAGCACACCCTAACTGAATAGGCTGCCCACACTAGTTCAAGTGACCGGGCATAGAAGCCGTGACCGAATATGTAGCGCGTAACTTCTTAACACATTACACGTGTCATCATCAATGTGAGACTGCAGCCAGTACGAGCTTCTCATTTGTGGTGTCTCTCTCTCTCCCATAATCATGCAGCGCGAGGAAGCCATCGCAGTAAGACGTTAAGATTGAAAACAATGTTTACACAATGAAGAAAAGGGAAGGTCTAAAATGTCAAGTACGGAGTACATTTCTGTTGGTTGTAGACGAAAACAGTGCGTCTACTGGGTACATATCGTGCATAAACTGCTCCACATTATTGTGCTTCCAGTCGGAAACCACTCATTTAAAGAAACACAGTTGCAAGAAACCTCACAAAGATACAGCTCCTTCAGGGATCCCGACAGTAATGAAAAAATAGCAAATTATAGCAAAGTGGGTTGCAATGTGTGTTAAAGATATGAGACCTTTTAATGCTGTATCCGGTGAAACTTTCAGAGAACTAGGCGAAGAATTAATACATCTAGGTGCACATTATGGAGAAGTTAACGTGGAAGATGTCAGGCCACATCCCTCTTCTTTAAGTAGAGATGTCAAAGAACAAGCTGATGCAATACGAAACAGCCATCATGCCTTCTGTTATTGCGGAAGTTATTAATAAAACATGTTTTGCGACAGTTGACATGTGGACTGATTCGCATAATCAGGTGCACTATTTGACGCCTACAACACATTACATTAACACAAATTGGTCTCCTGTGAACAATTATATATTTACAACAATATTCCAGGACGTTAAGAACACGGGAGTAAATATTATGAAAGAAATTGGAGACAGGGTGGATGATTGGAACATTTCGCCGGACATGTTGCACAGGTTTGTTTTTGTCTCCAACCAGTGTGCCAATGTAAAAAAAGGCTTAGGAAAATCACGAAAGGATTCCTTGTGCTGCTCACTGTATAAACACAGCACTTAGCCATCCTTTCCATGAAGGTAACTTCTTGTTAAATCATGCCCCGAACCTCGCATCAACAATAAATACTGCAAAATGCATTGTAAGGTACATTAAGAAAAGTGGCCTCTGCTCGTCTTTGAAATCATCGTTGAAACAAGAGGTCTGCACACGCTGGAACAGCTTGTACACTATGCTGGAGTCCTTACACACTTAGTATAAGTTACTGCTCTGCTGACGGAAAAGGACACCGCTAACAGATAGCAAGGATATGATAATGAGCTCGCAGGAAAAACTGCTCATTTTCTGAGACCATTTAAAGAAAATGGTTCAAATGGCTCTGAGCACTATGGGACTTAACATCCGAGGTCATCAGTCCCCTACAACTTAGAACTACTTAAACCTAACTAACCTAAGGACATCACACACATCCATGCCCGAGGCAGGATTCGAACCTGTGACCGTAGCGGTTGCGCGGTTGCAGACTGAAGCGTCTAGAACCGCTCGGCCACACTGGCCGGCCCATTTAAAGAGGCCACAGATGAATTAGAAGGCGAAAAAGAACCGACAATCCAGTTAGTTCTTCTTTGGTTTCACAAACTGCAAAGAAGTTGCAGTGTCAATGACACTGACTGTCAGGTGAGTAATTACTGCAGTTACAAGCACTGTTTCATTACGATACGCGATAGATTTATAATTACCTAGTGTAAATGATGTGTACTAACAGATATGTATTTTTTAACAGGAGGTACAAAGGATTAAAAATCGAGCCTTCACTTTTGTTCGTGAGAAGATTGTTATCACTTCCAGACATAAAATTGCTACGTTTCTTTTGCCGTCTTTCCGTGATCTTAATATGCTTGAAATACATGAAAAGCAGGAAATTCTTAGCAATGTGTGCTACTTACGCACGTACAACATGCAATCATTAACATAATCGTTTTTGCATAGTTAGTAGTTAGTGTAATATAGAGCAACGGGAATATTATAATTCGTTTCATATTTCATTAACGTAAAACACCTCGTTTTTACAGGAACGTTTCGATGATTTCCACATCAGTTATGTATTACTTGTCTCTTTTTTTTATAATCATAGATACTTCAAGTACTGTGTCATCACCACCCACGAAGAGGGATCGTTTCAAGGTATGGAGGAACAACAGATCATCCGAAGCAGATGAAGTAGATCTCAACATTTTAATGCACGCCGGAGGTGATGATAACATTTTAAAGTGGTGGAGCAGACATAAAACGGATTTTCCAGGTCTGGATGCAGGTGCAAGACGTATTTTATGTATCCCAGCAACAAGCGCATCTAGTGAAAAAGATGCTTTAGTAAAGCCGACATGTTACTAACAAGTCGCCGCAGTCCAATTAAATCCGGAACGAGTTAGTGATTTACTGCTGATCAACAACAACTATAATTTTGTTTCTGTTGCAAAAAAGTGAAAAGAATGACAAGTTACGTCTGTAAATGTTTTATGTTCTTTGTATGCTTTGTTTATGAAGATGGTTGTCTTCTAGATTACAGGGACAGCACTTATTTAATGTTTCCTATTAATGAAAGAAAAAATATATCTTCTGTTTGGAAATGAGACTCTTCTTCTATCTGCGATTGTATTGAAATTTCATTTTACTTTCCAAGTGCTTTATGAATTTAGCTGTGTCACGTACCCGTTCTTGGAAACATTACTTTTGTGCTAAAAGAGAGAGAGAGAGACAGAGATAAATACATTGTGTGCGTGTGTGTGTGTGTTATATATATATATATATATATATATATATATATATATATATATATATATATATATATATATATATATATATAGTGCAGCGAGCGGGGGCGAGGCGAGGTGAGACGTCAGCGGTGACCGGTCATGCTCGGTTATCCGCGTGTCCGGAATCCGGACAACAGACATGGGGCGAGTACGTGACCGAGCTGCCCCCCCCCCCCCCCCCCCCCCCCCAAGAGGCTAGCCGTGACCGGTCAAACATTGAGCGTTGCAGCTCTCCAGTCTGCGCTGCGCCAAGGCTAGCGAAAACGTGAAGTCGGGTATGTGGACGCAAGTGGCCAAAGTGAGCTGTGGGAAATGAGCATGAGAAGAGTTGTCTAGTAACCGTTTCATGTGTGCGAATTGGTGCTCGCTGGCTGATTTGGTTGTCTGTCAATTATCTTGTTCAGAGCGTGCTTTGCGAACTTTGGGACCTTCTTTTACTTCTGTGGACTAATGAACTTGCTTTATGTTACAAAAACCTACGGTTCAACGGCTGTGTAAGATCAGTTTTGGACCTGAGTGTCGCGGTGTACTAGCTGGCGTATCAAATTTTTATTGAACATGCGCTCACGCCGCTCACTGCTCTGTCGATGGCAGATTGCTTATCTAACAGCCGTTTATTACTTCCACCGCTCGGTGTGCCTGATGGTGCAGCAAGCTGTAGGTTGCGTGTACTTACTGTAATAAGACGATGCATCCTGTCTCAGAATCCTCGGCACGATAAGAATATGCTTACTGCAAAGTTTATTTGTTAGGAACTATTGGTTCAGCACGACGGATTTTGTCGTTCTTTCTGGTTAAGGTATTTGTAGCCAAGATTGTCTGATTAGTACTAAGTCCATCTTTAACTAATTTATCACTGTTTAAAAAGAAAAATAATTGTTATTTCAATTTGTTAATTTCAATGGGCTAGTACCCTTTGTCTGCGAAACTGTTTAAAAATTTTGCTGCTGCAAAGCGGGTTAGAAACGCTTGTCAGATTGCTGTAACTAGTGGTTAAGGCCTACGTGCACTATTATCTTGGTTAGATGTCACTCTCTCTCTGCCAGTTGTCTCTTGGATTGGTTAATTTACGCAAGCTAGTGATTTCCTTTGCACTTAATGTTAGTTTTTCCCTTAAAAAGGCGTTATTTTTTAATTTTTCGTCTAAGTGAGCTATCGCCATTAGCTTGGGGAGCTATTTAAATATTTTGCTATTACTAAATCTGGCTGGTGTTACCTGCCAGAGTGGCCTAATTTGTTGCTAAGGACTTCGTTCGCTATTCTATAGATCTGAGCTTATTGTGTTTAAATTGTCATTTTTCTATTTGCCAATTTCAGCGGGCTAGGGCACTTAGCTTCTTTTATAAACTGCCTAAGGCCGATCATGGATCATAAGAAATGCAAAAGAACAAACCTATTTCCGCAATTTGTTTGCACTGGAGGAGGTGCGTAATGTTTAAATTTGGATCCCGTAAGGTAGGATAACTACAGCATGCTCGTTCGTCAGATAGGTATACAAATGATGGCTAGGCCAACGATTATCCAAACATTTGATCCCTTATCTCTGTGATCAATAGAACCCGACATGCGACCCCAGAAAAATCGCATTTTCGCGCGCGCCTTTTTGGAACATACTAGTACCGTGCACCGTCGTGTGATCGGGAAAATTACGACAAATTTTGTGCAGACGAACTCCTTCGCAACTTGCTAATGTGCGGGACCTACTTATACTAGAAGATAAAAACTGATTCACATAAAACGTCGTATTCACTTTGCCGATCTCTGACTGGAAAGTACTGTACTGCGGATCCCTCCCAATTTTTGGAAGTCTCGCCATTCGGCTCTGCATTTCATCTCATTTCTAAAATCACAAAGGGCTTACGGCATTACGAAAGTTGATAATAGGTAAGTAAATCTGACATTTACACGAAAATAACCGAAATACGAACGGGTTGGCGACAGGAAGGGCATCCGACCACCTCTTAAACGAACCATTCTAAATCCATAAATAACCACGCCAACCCTGCGACACGGGCACAAGAAAGAGGAGGCAGCAGTGGAGATAGAAACCTCCCTGTGATACTCCGCCCTGAGGAGTGAAGCACTCTGGTGTTTCGTTCCCTACATGGACCTTGGATCGTCTCATTAATTTATGCTAATATCCTTATATTTTCAAGGGTATACCCATGTTTACGATTTTCATCAGCAGATCACTGTGCCATATCTTATTCAAGGTTCGTTCAGTGTCCAGGAATAAGGCAGGCGTACACTTAAGTGTGGTTAAATGCATTCATGATGTAACTGGAGAGTTTCAGGAGTGGACCACTGGTAGTGTGATTATTCGTAAACCATGCTTTTATGTTGGGAATTAGTTGACTTTTTCGACATATTTGCTTAAGCGATATATCAGTTTTCTTTCTACCGTCTTCCCGATGATGTTCAGCAGTGTTATTGGGCTGTATGAGTTGGTTTTCACTTACGATTTGTCTGGTTTTCTCAGCATTATTATTTTCCTCTTTCTATGTGATTTTGGTTAGTTTCTTTGCTCAAACAGGAATTATAAACTGACAGAAAAATATCGCCATACCAAAAAATGTATTAATGTAGAGTAATGTAATTTCGGGAATACATTTGTCTAGGTAACACATTTAACTGATTAACGTTGCAAAATCACAGGTTAGTGTAAGTGCTGGTACATTAATAATCGGTGTAACTGCCGCAATGTAGAACGTAAACTTTCAAACGTGCATGCATTGTGTTGGACAGGTGCCGGACAACATTTTGTGGGATCGAGTTCCATACCTGTTGCATTTGGTCGGTCGACACAGGGACGGTTAGTGCTGAATGTGGAAGGCGCTGGAGTTGTCGTCGGATGATTCCCCATATGTGCTCCATTGGAGACAGATCTGGTGATACAGCAGGTCAAAGCATCATGGTGACACTCTGTAGAGCGTGTTGGAATTCTGTGCATGAATGGCAGCACAACAGGTCAAATTAGCAGATTGACGTACAAATTTTCTGTCAGGGTGCGTGAGATAACCACAAGAGCGCTGCTGCTGTCGTACAAAATCGCACCCCAAACCGTAAGTCCAGTGCGTCTAGCACGCAGACAGGTTGGTTGCAGGTCCTCAACTGGCTTCCTCCTAACCAACACACGGGCATCACTGGCACCGAGGCAGAACCAGCTTTCATCAGAAAACACAACAGACCTCCACCCTGGCCTCCAATGAGCTCTCACTCGACACCACTGAAGTCGCATATGGCGGTGCTTTGGGATCAGTGGAATGCATGTTACAGGGCGTCCAGCTCGGAGCTTTCACTGAAAGACTCGATTTGTACCAGTTCGTTGTGCCACTGTGGTGCCAACAGCTGCTCAGATTGCTGTTGCAGATTCAATACGATGCACGGGAACCATACGCCGAAATCGACGGTCTTCCCTCTCGGTAGTGCCACCTGGCCGTCAGAACCCCGGTCTTCTTGTGACCGTACATTCTCGTGGCCATCGCTGCCAGCAATCATGTGCAGTGGCTACGTTCCTGCCGAGTCTTTCCACAGTGCTGCAGAAGGAAATCCAGCTTTTCGTCGCCCTATCACACGACCCCGTCCAATCTCAGTGAGATGTCGATATTGGTGCCTTTGTCGTCTAAAAGGCATTCGTGACTAATATCGACTCACCACGTCCTATCACAAAGATAACTAATGCTCACGATGCCTGCAGCGTCTATTTAAAGTAAACATGATTTACACCCTCATAGTCGCGCTACAAGAGCCACTCTTACGCGACTGATGCGAAATTTGAGTATACATCGTCTTTCAGATGTAGAAACAGTTTACCAAATTTCGTTCAAGTCGTACAACTTTATTTGGTGTTGGAATTTTTTTCCGTCATTCTATATCATTCGTAGTAATGAAAATCTCGCTTGCTTGGCGGAGCACCCCGTAGCTCGGTCCGAAAACAAGTCGCGAAGGTCATTCTGATAAACTATGTTTCGTACCTGTGCTGTTTACATTTCAGTCTTCAGTTATTTTTGGACTGTGGTCAAGATAAACACTTTCTGCACATTATAGTTACTAGGCCTTCCTCAATCCAGATAATACTTACTTTCACAGTATTTCATATCAGACAGTAGTCTGAAGCACGCTCTTTCTTTCGTAATCAAGGAAAGTGCCGTCTACCGCTCACGTAAGTGCCTGAATGGAAGTAAGGGCTGGTCCGGAATGGATGGGTCGCTCTATTTCGGGTACCCGAAATTTGTCATCAGTTTATACAAACAAATGTTCTGAACTTTATTCTAGAAGCCATCTTTCCAGTGTTTGAGAGACGTTGGGCCATTCACGGGATGGGCATACTGCTGAGTCGAGAAATATAAGGGGCTGCGAATGATTTTTAAAAAAATGTGGTATCTATCCTTGTGATCCGTGGTTTTTACGTCTATGGATTTTCCTCCTCAGCAATCTGCAGCATAAGCTGGTAAGACTTCAGAAGCAACAGTAGGGTCATTGTCGACTGCAGTTACTGGAATGGAAGAAACTTTTGATATCACAGCTGTTTCTACTTTTGAAATCAGTTCACCTCATCTGCTTCCCAACACCAAGAGCAGTGTCAACGTTATCTCCTTTCGCAAAAGGCAGTCCCTGACTAAAAGGAGAAAGATACCACCTTCAACAAAACTTACTCCAGTAACTTCATGGGATGCTTCTGACAAGACCTTCAACTTATGGGGCTAACAAAAGAAAGCTCATTGTAAGAAATAATCCAAAGTCACAAAACAGGCGGATCATGGTGAGGAAGACTCCGACTTCAGTGTTGATGAAATCATGTTGAATGACTCATCATCTGCGTACGAAGAGGATTTACTGTGATCAAGCGCATCGCCTGTTTTTGTTGGTGTTATAAGCTCCGTGCAGGTGTCGACGAAGATGCTTGGAAATATTTCAGAAGTGATTTCTGCATTAAAAAACATCAACATTTAATATTTTTCTCGTTATGGCTGAAAAGTCTGCAGAGAAACCGACAATTATGCAGCACTTTTTACTTCTGAAACAAACATTTGGTACGACTAATGACGATGTTACCAATTCATTAAATTTTGCTGTTTATGTACAACACGTAGTTAGGAAACTGTAATTGGGAACCATATTTTGCGTAGGTAAAAAGACACGTTTTAATTTTTTTGCAAGGGTAATATTTCAGTACTCTCTAGCAACACTACAGCACATTTTCCGTAATTTAAACACTGCTATTTTACTGGTAATCTTCAATTTAGAAATAGTACCCGATAACAGGGCACTTTCCCCTGATATTGTTTCTTATGATGTGTTCCTTATGTGTATTCTTCTCAATCACTTGCGCTTATTCCACTCTTTTTCGGTGATCTCCGCCACTCGGTGGCAGAGTAAGGTTTCAAGTAACTCCATTTGAACTCATGGGGAGGGCTTGTAAGAACCGTCACATCTGTAATTCTCTGCTCCGGTGGTTGTTTTAATTTATTATTTAGACTGTCACGTTTCAGGTATCCTATTCTATAAAGGCCTTCGGGGCTCTGTACTAATGCCATGTTTCTTCTTTGGTTGTACCTAATTCGCGAATGTGTCTGAAGTCATGTTTTGTTGGTCCAGCTTCTCGTGTATTTTTGTCGACCGAGTTTGCTTGTTTCTATATTAGCTTTTATATTTGGCTTCTTGTGCATTGTTGCATTCTCGTATATCTTGACGCCCTCAGTATCAATCGGAGGTTCTTATTTTGTAAGACTTGCATATATTGAATTTGGGTATTGCTAGCTCGGCCCCATGAGGTACTCCCACAAGGAATTTTCGCTAGAACTGTTGTTTGGAGTATTACTTTGTTGTGACGTTGAATTCTTGACTTGGCAACAGTGGCGTAAGTTCCTTCGCCATTCAACATGCTTTATTTTTTAGGTCTTGTACACGTCAATGGAAAAATAATGTTGTCTAATGCAGATCTCAGGTATTCGATAATCTTGCCCCAGGTGTGGACTGGATATTTATATTTCTTTACAGGTACGAACATTATTGCTGACGTATATCGCTGTGGTTTCGTCAGGGTTAATTTAAATTTTTTTTTCCCTACAGATTTCACAGTGTGACTAAGTCGTATTTGTTGTATATTGATACTGAAGTGATGATGTGTTCGTCATTTAAATTAAGTAATACCATAGTACCCGTGCCAGTTGTATATTTGTTATCATAGCTTATCCTTGACGTCAATAGTGAACATGAGACCGACAAGATCAGTCGAGACTCCAGTATTGCCGGCCACGATGGCCGAGAGGTTCTAGGCGCTGCAGTTCGGAACCGCGCGACTGCTACGGTCGCAGGTTCGAATCCTGCCTCGGGCATGGATGTGTGTGATGTCCTTAGGTTAGTTAGGTTTAAGTAGTTCTACGTTCTAGGGGACTGATGACCTCAGATGTTAAGTCCCATAGTGCTCAGAGCCATTTGAACTCCGGTATTGTTGTCCCTGATAGGGTTCCTTTCGTCTGCAACTTTATATTTGTGCAAGGTGCCAGCAGTTTTTAAGACACACAGCGAATGACTTTGTCCGTCGTCCGCACCGTGAGCTTAGCAGTGACGTCGCTGCCTGTTGTGCACTCATTTCAGAGCCGCTAAAGAAATTTTATGCAATAAATGTAAATGTGTCAGTCCATAGAGCGCAATAAGTAAGCATGTTTCCAAATTTTCTTCGAAATAAAAAAACCCATACTTCTGGAGATTTTTGTAGGTTTTTTTTCGGCGGGCTTATGGCCATTAGAGAGTTGTAATTCAGCAGTAATGTGTGTTTCATATACATCAAGCACAACTGCCCATTTAGAAATATCATTCAATATTCTATACCTCGTTTCAAGCCTTCAGTATAGATATTTCGATACCTTATATAATACAGGAATTCGTAGAGATGTGTGCTTTTGAAGCAGTAGGCGAAATGAAGTTCAGAACCCACAGCCGACCATTTACAATGTTTAAAAAAATTCCTTCATCTTTATTTTGCAAACAAGGCTGATATTCCTTTATCTTTATTTTCCCAAGTAGGCTGATACTTTTCACGGGATTTCACCCACCAAAAATTCCCGTATATCAAAAAATAATCAAATCAGAGCAGAGGTCTAAACAGGTCCTCTGCGAGCAATGTTATTGGTCAGGTGGACGAAAGCAGCCACTAGTAAGTTGAAGGCACATGTCCCGCCCGCCATCCGTTTCGTCAGATGAAAGCTACGCCTCTCAACGGCCGGAGGAAAGTCGTGAACAAAGGTGCCGTCACTCCGCTTGTCTGCGTCCTACCTTGTAAACCATGCACTGCGTAACCTTAGAAGATTCATCGTCATGTTACACGGCGGAGTTAGGTAGAATCTACTCGATTTCAAACTCTAAAATTTTTCGCAGTAGCTGAAGTATTGCTGATATTATAAACTTTTTGTACTGTAAGCTCCACATATACCCCCGCGTGGCGAGTGGATTCTTTTCATATTAAAGAATTTTAATTGAACTTCAGGTTTACAAGGACAGAATTTAAGGCGAACCGTTAAATGAATTTTACAGAGATACTCTGTCACTTTTGACGAGTGTGAGATTTGAATGACAACAGGGAGGGAAGCTCACTGTTGTAGATGTTTTTTGAGGAAAAACACTGGACCAGCCTGCATGTAGGGAAACAATCGGAGTCACTGTTCTTTTTCAGTAATTTTCAGGTGACAATATTATGCGTTCGAGTTGCTGCTGTAGTGCAATGTAAAGTTTACACTGTCGTAACTACGATTTACGACGAAAGGGCAGAATACATCTCCACAGTTCTTCAGAAACATAATTCTCCTGGTCGCTTCTGGCTGGAAGTACTGGATTACTGTCACGTAGTGATGTATGCATTTTAGATTAACTACCACGCTAAGAGGCATTTAAGTTGTCCTTCTTCATGCGCCCCATAGGCGGCTGCACGGCGAGAAACCCTAACGTTTAATACCATGCTGAGTACCCTTTGCCATGAACATCACGGTGGTTTGCAGAATATGAATGCAGACATATACATAGAAACAGTAGACCGAGGTGACAAAAATCATGGGGTATCTCCTCTAATATCGTGCAGGACCTCTTTTTGCCCGACTAATGCAGCACTTCGACGTGGAATAGACTCAACAAGTCGTTGGAAGTGTTCGGCAAAAATATTGAGCCCTGCTGTCTCTGCAGCTGTCCATAATTGCAAAAGTGCTGTCAGTGCAGAATTGTATGCATGAATTGACTTCTCGACTATGTCCCGTAAATGTTCGATGGGATTCATGTTGGGCGATGTGGGTGGCAAATCATTCGCACAAATTGTTCAGAATATTCTTCAAACAAATCACAAACAATTGTGACCCGGTGATAGGCGAATCGTTGTTTGGGGACATAAAGTTCACGAATAGTTGCAAATGATCTCCAAGTAGCCTAATATAACCATTTCCAGTCACTGATCAGTTCAGCTGGACCAGAGGATCCAGTCCATTCCATGTAAACACAGCCGACACCATTATGGAGCCACCACCATCTGCACACTGCCTTGTTGACAACTTATACTTAAATGCTGCCGGCCGAGTGGCCGTGCGGTTCTAGGCGCTACAGTCTGGAACCGAGCGACCACTACGGTCGGAGGTTCGAATCCTGCATCGGGCATGGATGTATGTGATGTCCTTAGGTTAGTTAGGTTTAATTAGTTCTAAGTTCTAGGCGACTGATGACCTCAGAAGTTAAGTCACATAGTGCTTAGAGCCATTTGAACCATTTGAACTTAAATGCTACCATCAGCTCTTACAAACTGAAATCGCGACTCATCTGTTCAGGCCGCGGTTTTCCTATCGTCTAGGCTCCAACCAATATGGTCACGAGCCCAGGGGAGGCGCTGCATACGATGTAGTGCTGTTAACACGAGACGCGTCGGTCGTCTGCTGCCACAGCCCATTAACGTCAAATTTCGCTGCACTGTCCTAACGGATATGTACGGTCATCTCCCAGATTGATATCTCCGGTTATTTCGCGCAATGTTGCTTGTCTATTAGCACAGACAATTCTACGCACACGCCGCTGCTCTCGATCGTTAAACGACGGGCGTCGGCAACTGCTTTGTCCTCCATGAAAGTTAATGAGGTAACGCTTGAAATTTGGTATTCTTGGCACGCTCTTGAGTCTGTGGATCTCGGAACACTGAATTGCGTAACGACTTCCGAAATGGAATGTGCCATGCACCTAGCTCAAACTACCATTCCCCATTCAAAGTACGTTAATTCCCGTCTAGCGGCTATAACCGTGTAGAAAACCTTTTCAGATGAATCAATGACATTTCCTCCAGTGCACTGCCTTTTATACCTTGTGTACGCAGTATTACCGCCATCTGCTTATCGCTGTCCCATAACTTTTGTCAGCTGAGTGTATAGTGCTAGTCGTCTGTTTGATAGTGACTATTTCTTTTTTTACGCTTTGTGGCGGGGGAGGGTGGGGGATATGAAAGCGTACCAACAGCGTGTGGTTAGATTTAGGAGCCGAGGAAAGGGCTTCGTAAAGGCAAGCGGAGTAGGAAGGAACGCGCTGCCTTAAAGAAGTGACGGTGTCTTCCGCTTCGCTACAGGAAGGGCAGTTTCTTGAGGACATATCGCACCACAGGGTGAGTCGTCCCAGCGGGGGTCGGCTGACGGGAGCAGCCTCCAGAGGGCCGGCACGCGATGGCGGGCCGATACGGCTCCTGATTTACCGCGCTCGCCCATAATGAGTATTGTCGCTCGTGGCATCCGCTGCAGACGGCGCGGCGCGGCGCGGCGCGGCACGGCGGGTGTCGGCACGCTATCGCCGGTATGCGGTCAGCCCAGCTTTGTTCGCGTCGCCGCACCGCTGCGATACGCTTCAGCAGATGAGCATTAATCTGGCGCCGGCGAACCTTTAAAAGCGCACAATGCTTCACAGCTGCGCGACGGCACAGACAAAGATGTCGCGATGTGCCAACGGTCCCCAGTGGCAGCTGCGTTATAAGGTGTAAGATCTATTACCCTACAGCTGCCACTGTGTGATAACTTGATGGGAGATACAGTAACCATGCGTACGACATGTGATCAAAAAATAACGGGAATTTTTATTTTCCCAAAAGAATCTTTATTTATTCATCAATACTAACTTTGTCCCCCTGAAAGCAATGTCCCTCAGAAACAATAAATTTGCTCCAGGGCTATTACCAATCTTGGAAGCACTTCCGGAACTCGTATTTCGTTATGGTGTTCAGTTCCTTAAGCGATTCTTTTTTTTGTCATCAACAATGGCAAAACGACGTCCTTTCATGGTTCTCTTCACTTTCGGGAATAGAAAGAAGTTGCAGGGGTCATGTTAGGCGAACACAGTGGCTGAGGAAACATACTGGCTTTATTTTGTGCCAAAAAATCATCGGACTGCTTCACGCAAAAGGCGCGTAACTAGAGCGTAGTATTCCGTATTGAATGTTCGAGCATCAGACAGGAACTCATGAGGTACTCTCCCATTGTAATTGAAGAGAACAGTGGAAAGAACTTTGCCATGTCGAATTTTTTTTCGGTCTTGGTTCTTCAGGCCGTTTCTATTGGGACAATTGGGCTTTGGTTTCGACGTCACACCCGTATAATCATGTCTCATCACCTGTTACAACCTCCTTTAGAACTTCTGGAAGGCTGTCGACTTCAATCAGCGATTCCTGAGAGGTGCCTACGCGACGTCATTTTCGGTCGAAATTCAACAATTTCGGAACTTGCTTTGCTGCTCCACGTTTCATGTCGAAAATATCTGAAAAAATTGCCTGGCATGAGCCAAAGGATACGTCGGCACATCATCGGCAACATCTCTGATTGTGGTTCGGGGACTTTTCAGAACAATTTTCTTTACTTGTGCCACCATATTGTCGTCAAAAATTTGTGCGTTAGGGAGTCCATGGCGGAAGTCGCTTTCAGCATCTTCTCGACCCTCTGTGAAACGTTTATACCACTCATTAACTCATGTTTTACTCCTAGCAGATTCGCCAAAACCCACAGTCAACAATAATTTAAAATAGCTGAAAATACGTCAGGAATGTTTGTACGAACAGCATAAAAACTCTGATAATCAGATGTATAAAACTCGTGAAACTAAAAAAATAAATAAATAGCCTTTACGTTCTGATCAAACACAGCATATCTGCATGCCTCGTCTTCAGCGTCACAGAAAATTACTTACTTGCCTGCACCCTTAGGATTTGTGCTGGACCGCAAGCCTTCCTCGTAACTCGTCAAAGACATACCAGCGTACATTTGCACGAAATCCTTCCGAGTTTTGTTTGTACGTAAGACAGAAATCCCCTGCAGCTGCTGCAATATACAACGCACACTTAAACTGGATTGAGTATGTAGCACCTACACGCAGGACGATGTAAGTATAGCTTCATTTCTTACAAAATACACAATTGTTTCCCTCCAAACACCAAGAGGAAAACTATCGACAGCCTAAAATTGCCAATCTTCAACCACTGTGACTTTCTACAGGGTGTCTGAGAAGGAATTTTATAATGTAGTAGTACGATTAATTCGAATAAAATATTCCACATAACATTTATCCAATACTTACTGGTGAAACAAATACAGCTTGTTACAGAGATACGTTTTGATTTCGTGCTTTAGTACGCCAGTTGCTAAGGGTTTATTTATCGATGGTTTTATTTGTCTGTAAGTTGAAGTTCATTGTGTTTACAGAACAGAATTTTCCGACTGCGATTGTTATCTACTGACCAATTGTAATGTATCCTTTAAACATGCCGCACAATTTTACAAATGCTGAGTATGCCGAAACGGCGTTTGTGTATGAATTTTGTAACGGTAACGCTGCTCCTTGTAGAGAATACGGTGAACGATTTCCTAACCGCAGAGGACCGCATCAAGCGCCTATACTAGTGTTTCCGCGAAAATTTTTGAGACTGGAAACGTGGCCAGCAGTTATATTTCATCTAAATACGCAAATGGATAGATTGTGCATGAAATAGAACATGTTACTCAGTTGGTTGAAGGGAAGTCCCTCAACAACCACTCGCAAATTTCACACACAAGAATATGGCGGGCACTACGTTTGTACGATTTTTACCCTCATCATTTCAAACTGATTTAACACCTTCGAGAGAGATAACGGTGGACGATTGCAGCTTCATTTCCTGATTGCAGATGGCCGAGTAACACCACGACTAATCCAATTAATGCCGCCGCAGCAACCTTCACTCGTGACAGAATCAACAACACTTGTAATACATATTGGTGGTTCGTCGAAAACCCATCTGCCTTTGTAGAGACGCATTTCTAAGAACGCTTTTCTGTAAGAGTTCGGCCTGGTACGATAATCAACTTACATGTTGTGTTATCTCATCGTCTTATAGGACTTTCTTGAATAAGAACGTCCAACAGTTTCTCAAGAGGTCCCTTTGAGTACAAGGATAGGCATATTTTTACAACATTCCCACGTACATTACATTCCCCCAGGTGACGCATCACCTAACCTAACACTCTTCGGAGGATGGTTTGGCAGAAATGGTCAGGTTTTTTGGCAATATGAAGGGTCCTGCACATTACACCAGCAGGTTCGGCCTGTGGGAATGGTTGACAAGTGAGGTCTACGAAAAGGGAAATACAAAAGATGAACGGATTTTTTAAATTATGAATACGCCTACCTCCATAAAATAATGTCAGGACGACCTGAAAGTGTTGTTAAGACAATTCGACAGTGCATTAAGTCGAAGGCGGAATTTATGAAAATCAACGTTGATCTTAATCATTTGCCTTTGCATCGTGAGTGTTTATTTGAGTAACGCTCTAACAGCTGAATCTCTCAACCAATCACAAAAGGACGTACCGTAACGTATTATTTGACTCAGTCTACGCTACTACCTCATACAATATTTACTACTCCCCCTGAAACACCTTGAAAAACTATACCCGGAAACTGACATTCCACCTTGTATGAACGTCGCCCTCAACCACCGTGTGACACACAATAAGCAACATACCAGTGAACTATTAAATTACAGTAAATGACTGAGATAGCGCACTGCTTAAGGCTCTAAATGCACATTATGGAAGACAGCGGTTTAAATCCCCAACCGCACCTTAGGCCGATAGTTCTCTTTGGGCTGCCGCACGAGTAGACACTGACGCAACACGGAACGACCATGTGTATTTCGCCTGTCTCAAACCAGTTTTCTCATGGTTGGTTCTCCCAAGTATATTAACATTCCTAAGAGAATGACGTTCACTCAAAGTTCAATGTATCGACTTACTCACGATCCCGCCACTTCAATGTGAGCACCCGGTAAAAGCTTGAGTAACCACCTTTTGCACCACTGACGTGTTGAAAGAAAGTCAGTGAGGTTCTGGAAGGTATGATGTAAGCGGTGACCTGGTAAAGACAGTTACTTAAACTGGTGGCACTAATGTGCAGTTCGTGCAACTGTTTCATCGTCATGATCGGCCTCATCTTAATGCGGCTGTTACGCGCGTTAACATGGGGCTGGAGAAGGCACTGATGGCAGAGGGCATGGGGTCACATTTCAGTGGTGCCAATTGGGTGCATCAGTATATCGGGTTTCACTAGGCATAACCTGCACCTCCATAGGTATGGGAAGGGGAGGCTGGCAAAGTCTGAAGGTGACAGTGTAGTGGGTGGTAGTGTGTTCACACTCGTGGAAAAATTCGTGTACTAGCTGGTGTTAGCGCTGCACCATTTTTTAGGTTGAAGTCAGCTCATAGATATACCTGCTTAAAGGAAGTCCCTCCAACTAGGTGATCACCTTCAGAGGACATCATGTTTCCAAGTAGGGAAGAAATTAGCATATTTAATCAAAATATAAGAGGTATTAGAGATAAAGTTAGTGAACTGCTTATAAATGTTGACTCTGAAGTTATTGGTATATCATAGCACCACTTACATAATTTGACAATTAAGAGGCTTCCTTTACCAGGATACAGATTTGCTGGCTGTTTTTCAAGGAATACCTTGTGGGGTGGGGGAGTGGTTACGTACGTAAAAAAAACAGCATTCCATCTGAGTCCATAGACGTATCACGGCACTGCACTGAACAGATATTTGAATGTTATGTAGGGGCAGTTGAATTTAGTGAAACTTCTAATTTTTGTTGTGTATAGGTCCCCTAACTCAGACTTCAGAGCATTTCTGCTCAAGATAGAGAGGGTTCTTGATTCAGTTTGTAGTAAGTACAAGAAATCAGTTACGTGTGGTGACTTCAATATAAATTTTGTACATTATGCTGCAAGAAAAAGGATGTTGGTAGATCTAAATTCATACGATCTGATGCAGGGGAACAGTAGCACAGGCATAAACAATATTTTTATTAATTCTTCATTACTAGATGGGCATTCTGTTAATAAAAGGGTGAATGGCCTTTCAGACCATGATGCACAAATTTTAACACTAAGAGGCTTTTTTTATTCAAATAAGTGCAGCATATAATTACATATTAGAGAATTTTTTAAACCTTGTCAAGGAAAAAGAGTGGCAGGATGTTCATAGTGCCGATAACATAGATGATAAATATAATACTTTCCTTAACACATTTCTCATGCTCTTTGAGAGTCTCCTTCCATTAGAACGTTCTAAACGGGCTACTAGAAGTAATAGGCAGCCCAGGTGGCTGACGGATGACGATATCATGCAGAACAAAGCGGGAATTGTATCAAAATGTTAAAGTAGTCCACTCAAGCTACAGTAGCCCATTACAAACAGTATTGTAAGGTGCTTAAAAATGTTACTAGGAAAGCATAAAGTATGTGGTATGCAAACAGAATAGTTACTTCCCAGGATAAAATTAAACCATATGGTAAAATGTGAAGGAAGTGTGTGGTCAGCAACACAAGGTCAATGATATAAAGTCAGTTCGTAGCAAAAATATTTCTGTTATTGATACATGAGATATATGTAAAGTATTTAACAATCATTTTCTGAGCATTACCGTGAATTAAATAAAAATTTAGTCCCTACAGGGAATCATGTAACTTTCTCGGCAACTTCTGTGTGATACAGACAAGGGGAAGATTGAGACAATAATTAAAATCCTGATGACTAAGGCTTCTTACGGATATGATGGAATGCCTAGCAGAATATCAAATTACTGTGCTGCACATGTTAGCACAGTATTTAGCCATATCTGTAATTTTTCCTTTAGGAGTGGTCAGTTTCCTGAGCGATTAAAGTACTCAGTTGTAAAGCAACTATAGAAAAAGGGAGAAAGGGATAATGTAGACGATTTCAGACCTATTTCTATGCCATCAGTGTTTGCTGATCTTATTGAAAAGGGGAAGATCAGTTTGGATTCCGTAGAAATACTGGAACACGTGAGGCAATACTGATCTTACGACTTATAAGAAAGATTAAGGAAAGGCAAACCTACGTTTCTAGCATTTGTATACTTAGAGAAAGCTTTTGACAATGTGGACTGGAATACTCTCTTTCAAATTCTAAAGGTGGCAGGGGTGAAATACAGGGAGCGAAAGGGTATTTACAATTTGTACAGAAACCAGATGGCAGTTATAAGAGTCGAGGGACATTAAAGGGAAGCAGTGGTTGGGAAGGGAGTAAGACAGGGTTGTAGCCTCTCCCCGATGTTATTCAATCTGTATATTGAGCAAGCAGTAAAGGAAACAAAAGAAAAATTCAGAGTAGGTATTAAAATCCCTGGAGAAGAAATAAAAGCTTTGAGGTTCGCCGATGACATTGTAATTCGGTCAGAGATAGCAAAGGACTTGGAAGAGCAGTTGAACGGAATGGAAATTGTCTTGAAAGGAGGGTATAAGATGAACATCAACAAAAGCAAAACGAAGATAATGGAATGTAGTCGAATTAAGTCGGGTGATGCTGAGGGAATTAGATTAGGAAACGAGACACTTAAAGTAGTAAAGGGGTTTTGCTATTTGGGGAGCAAAATAACTGATAACGGTCGAAGTAGAGAGGATATAAAATGTAGACTGGCAATGGCAAGGAAAGCGTTTCCGAAGAAGAGAAATTTGTTAACATCGAGTATAGGTTTAAGTGTCAGGAAGTCTTTTCTGAAAGTATTTGTATGGAGTGTAGCCATGTATGGAAGTGAAACATGGACGATAAATAGTTTGGACAAGAAGAGAATAGAAGCTTTCCAGATGTGGTGCTACAGAAGAATGCTGAAGATTAGATGGGTAGATCACATAACTAATGAGGAAGTATTGAATGGGATTGGGGAGAAGTTTGTGGCACAACTTGACCAGAAGAAGGGATCGGTTGGCAGGACATGTTCTGAGGCATCAAGGGATCACCAATTTAGTATTGGAGGGTAGCGTGGAGGGTAAAAACCGTAAAGGGAGACCAAAAGATGAATACACTAAGCAGATTCAGAAGGATGTAGGTTGCAGTAGGTACTGGGAGATGAAGAGGCTTGCACAGGATAGAGTGGCATGGAGAGCTGCGTCAAACCAATCTCAGGACTGAAGACCACAACAACAACATTGAAAAGGCTCTGTATGTAAGGATAATTGATCATTTTATATCAAACGATTTGCTGTCACATGCACAGTTCGGCTTTAGAAGTCGTTTAACGCCTGAAAATGCTATATTCTCTTTTTTCTGTGAGGTACTGGATGGGTTAAACAAAAGGTTTCCAGCGATAGGCATATTTTTTGATTTAACTAAGGCGTTTGATTGTGTTGATCACAAAATATTGCTCGAGAAGTTGGATCGTTATGGAATATGGGGAGTAACTCAAAATTGGTTCACCTCTTACTTTAGCAAGAGACACCAAGGATCATTATTCACAATATTCAGAATGGCTGTGATGTGGGGTCTGAATGGGATACTGTCAAGTGGGGGGTGTCCCAGGGATCAGTGTGGGGACTGCTCCTGTTCCATTTTTACATAAATGATATGCCTTCTAGTATTACATGTAACTCTAAAATATTTCTGTTTGCTAATGACACTAACTTGGAAGTAAAGGATATTGTGTGCAACCTTAACTCGGTTTCAAATAGTGCAGTACATGACCTAAATTCATGGCTTGTAGAAAATAAACTAACGCTAAACCACAGTAAGACTCAGTTTTTACAGTTTATAACACACAATTCAACAAAAACTGACGTTTTAATTTCACATAATGGGCATATGATGAGTGAAACTGAACAGTTCAAATGTCTGGTTCTTCAGATAGATAGTAAACTGTTGTGGGAGCCCACGTTCAGAATAAAACAGTTAAAAGACTTAATGCTGCCATATTTACTGTTCGAACGATATCTGAAGTAAGTTTTCTTTCGACACGAAAATTAATCTACTTTGCTTATTTTCATTCACTTATATCATTTGGTATTATATTTGCGGTAACTCTTCTCATTCTAAAAGGATATTTTTGGCTCAGAAACGGGTGATTCGGCCAATAAGTGGCGTAAGTGTTCACGAACGTCTTATCGATGCTTGTTCACGAGTCTAGGTATTTTGACATTGGCCTCTCAATATATACATTCCTTACTGTCATTTCTTGATAACAATATTAGCTTATTCCCAAGAATAAGCAGCTTTCACTCAGTTAATACCCGGCAGAAGTCAAACTTGCATTTGGATCGGACTTCCTTAACTCTTGTGCAGTATACTGATGCATCCATTTTCAATAAGCTACAGCTCGAATTAAAAAATCTTAGCAGTAATCCATGCGCTTTCAAATCGAAACTGAAGAGTTTCCTCATGGGTCACTCCTTCTATTCTGTCGAGGAGTTCGTTGAAAAATTCTTGTTGTATTGTTGATTGCGTTTACTGAAACTTATGGAATGACTTTTTTCGGGTGCATAAACATTTTATTCTTATGTTATTACTTTTTATATTGTTATTTCATGTACTGACATGTTCCATGACCTTGGAGATTTGCTCCTCAATTTGCTCCTACGGAACTTTACTTGTAAATAAATAAAAAATAAATAAAGCTGTACGACATGTTGCCGTCGTGGAGAGGAAAAATAAGTTGCACGTAGGGGTGGACATGGTCCCCAAAGATAGCTGCATACTTGTGTTGACCCACTGTACCTTCCAGAAAAACGAAATCACTCAGGGAATGCCCAACGGCCTGGACCCTTCCAACGATTGTTGCTGGGTGCTTGCTTTCAAACGTCTTACGCCGTACACGCCAACGGCCACTCGTCCGAAGGAGCATACAACCTGATTCATCTCAAAAGTGCACCTGTGCTCAATGGACGTTCAGTTGCGGTAGTGCCTAGCCATTTTCAGCCTTCCTCCTCGTCGAGCAGAAGTCAGTTTGGGTGCCTGAACCAGGCGCCTGTTGCTGAGCCCCATAAGCAGCAACGTTCGCTGAATGGTCGTTGACGAGACTCTGATGGTATCCCCCTGGTTCATGTAGGCAGTAACTTGCTTGACAGTTGCACGTCTATTCGCCGGTACACATCTGCGCAACAGTCGTTCACCCGTATTGACTAGGGTCCATGGTGGAAAACGCTTGCGTCGGATAGCGCCATTTTACCATTCACGGGACGGGGGAGACGGAGGGCGGGAGGGAAAAGGTGTGGTGATTGGAGCGGCATCCAGCCACGCATTAAACTAATCTTGCGAAATCCGTAAACAATCATGTCGACCCTGCGCTGCTGTGGACAATGACACAAGAAAAAGACGTATACAAATTGATATTAGTATTGTTTGTATGGTTTGCTCTCACTTTTGCGTTTCCGGGCGATTATGCAATATTTTTATTGTAAGCGCTACTGAAACATGTACGTCGTCAAATGGGCGCCAAAACAGTTAACTTTGACCAATCACATTAAAGCAGCTAGATTTTCATTGCTAGAGAGCTAAGACAGAGAGAAAGCCTTAAACTGGATAGGTTTGTGCTGAGTACAGTTCGTTTGTAAACAACAACTTAGAATGTTGCAGTATTCCAGAGCCACTGACGGAACTTGACAGCTGTGTTCATGAATATTAATCATTATTCACTACAAGTGAGGCTACTATATAGAAATTACTGGGTACAGACAAATTTTATAAATATTTGTAATTCTCCACCACTAACACGTTGACTGCCTCATGCATAATGATGACGTTTCACGGCCAGGCCCGGCCAATGCACGGCGTGAGGCTCTGCTGTGGCCGCTGGCGACCTCGTGGCAGCCACCTTGTTGAATACAACTGACTTTTACTCGTTTCATTAGTAAGAAATCAGGTTTATTCCCCATTCTTTAACGTTATTTGCCCGATATCACTTTTATTTAACAAATCAATCACAATCTTGTTAGATATTTTGTATGAACACGATCATTAACGATAGAGAGTTTAGTTAAGAGATGAATC
The DNA here is from genome assembly GCF_023897955.1 of Schistocerca gregaria. NCBI lineage: Eukaryota > Metazoa > Arthropoda > Insecta > Orthoptera > Acrididae > Schistocerca > Schistocerca gregaria. Next base: position 665,216,982 of record NC_064922.1, read on the forward strand.
CTGGTTTCACCATATGAACCCCGTTATTTTTGGAACCACACACTCTCTCCAATACGTGGACTTTATCACGAGGTTTTAAGGAAACTTCAACCACAAAATCTGGTTCTGTCGCGTCTCAGTCTAGTTTCTGACCTTGCAATACGTGCACATTCATAGATACTATGGCGTGCTGAAAAGCAATGCCTCCGAATCTTTTACGAGAAAAATCTTAAAGCTTTTTACATAAAATAAACGTTACTAACATTCTACGTCTTAATCTTCAAATCTACAGATTTGCAGCCATCTGTCGCTAGAGGGCTCCGAATTGTAGCGTGTAACACGGCGGTGTTGAATGTAACTACGAGTACATCAGTGCGTGAGAAACAGCGTGCTGTAATCGAGTTTCGAATTTGTCGAGTTCATCCACACATGGAGATACCTCTCCTTCAGCACGACAGTGTGAGACCACACACGAGCGCCGAGACATCTGCAACAATGCGACACCTTGGGTTCACAATCACCCATCATTTTCCATACTGTCTCGACTTGACCTCATCCGACCTTCGTTGGTTTACAATACATAAAGAAGACCTTCGAGGGCTTCATTTTGATAGTGATGAAGCGGTGCAAGCTGAGGCGAGGTTGTGGATGACTCAACGAAGTCAAAAATTCTCCAGTGACGGTAACAACAAAATGTTCTCTCCTTGCGTGAAATGCGTTCGTCGTTAGAGTTACAATGTAGTGAAATAAATATGTAGACCTGAGGAATAAAGGTGGAGACCGTTCACTATGCCTGTGTTATTTAAAAGGGTTCAAGAGTTTTCACATAAAAATACGGAGACATTACTTTTCAGCAAATCCTCGTAGGCGTGCACCCTTGGCATTATGCGTACCAACCAGCAATAGCGCATGGAGAAAGTTAAGATCGGTGGCCATCTTGTAGCTGGTGAGTTATATGGCAGCAACAGATTTCAGCCTTCTTCTTTCGTGTATTTGTTTCAGTTCTATTCGTGACAAGAAAACACCAGTCGAAGTCATTTACAAAGCGCGACTCAATTAAAGGGTCACGTTTTTAAAATCGTGTAATTGATTCCTGTTGCGACGCAGAAGTTTGCAATTTGGGTCAAAAGTGCCTGCAACCTTCCTCTGTAATAGTGCAAAATGAGGAGCCATACGACACCACCCTCCGGCTCGGCGCCACTTCAAACAGGAAAGTATCGAAACACGCGAAAAACGGCCGGAACTAGGACTTTCATGTATGGCATAAGATAAGTAAATGATGTCACGGTGGTACCACAATTCTGCTCAACGCCACCGCAACATGTCATACTATGCGAAGGTCGTCACACCCGTTATAACCCACGTCTCAGCCCAGGTCAGAACCACTACGCCCGGTGTTGAAACCACGTGTTTATCTTATGGGTGGACTAGGAAAACATCTCAGATAGACTGCCACTTACAATACACAAAAAAAACCCCTCAGGAAGTAGAGTAAGAAGCATCAATGAAACCATCTCTTCCGGTGGGCGTGAATTCCCACACATTTCGCGGTCGGAAATGACAGACTGCAGTATGATGAGCAACTAGACAGCATTCTTACTGAAGTTCGACACTGCTGACACCTCCCCCCCCCCCCCCCCCCCCCCCGGACGATATATCCCTTCTCTAAGGATATCGTGCGGCTGCAACCCTACTGAACGTTATCTGACTCCTTTAGAGCGTAGCGCGGCCATATTTTATGCTCTAGTATACAGGGAGGAATGCCTAAGAACCACTTAAAACCATTCGACGAAATTTGTAGGTAATACGGACCAGAAAATGGTGTTTGTTTTTTCAGCCCTCCAATTTTGTGTCCTGTGGTGCGATAACTTGCGGTGGGGTAGGAGGGGGTGTGGTAGGGGGGGGAGTGATAACACTTACACGTGCCTGAAAAAAATAGCAAAGGGTCCCCCTGCGACCCCCAGTTCAGCATCACCATCGATGCCATCCGTGCATCTTAGTTGAGTAATTTAAAAATGTATCTGTGTAGATACTTTGACACGCGTTTAGCTAAGTGCGCTCCGCTGCATCTCTGGTGTCTGCCTGTGGACGTTTGGAATGTAAGGGGTGACGAAGGGAAAATTCATCAAGTGCAAAGAGCATTAGGAATACGCCGTTTCAGAAAATTGGGTATTTCGTGGAGATTTACAGCGTATCCTGTACCTGCAGAGAGCAACGACGAATCTAGCGCATCTGTCGAACTAAATAGTCTCAGAATCAAAACAAGAAAAAGTTGCAATGCTGCAGCACATCAGGTATTTAATAACAAAGCTAATAAAACTGGATGAAAACCGTCGATGCACTACGAAGTGGAGAGTGCAAATCACGCGAGAGCACATATTCGCACCATCAACGAAAGTACCTGTCATTATGTCGAAACGGCTCGCAGATCAGGTTCGTAATCCAACTACACTTTAACGAATACAGCGTCAGGAACGATAACGAGGCGCCGACTAGCGGGCCAGCTCGCATTCCGAAACACCGGCGACACGAAATGAAACGCCCGCTCGCATTAATTATTCTGCATCACGGCGGGGCGTTGTGCGCTCTGGCATACACGGATTCGCTCCGGCCGGTGGTGTTGGCTGACGAGATTCATTAGGGGGCGAGCAATAAAATCGGACCCGGATGACAATGTAGCGACGGCAGGCGGGCAGCGGGACCGCGACGCTGGCGCTGCTGACAAACACGTCGTCCCCACGTCTGTTATCGCGCCATTAGAATTACGGCGGCCCGAGGCCTAATGGAGGCACGGGGCGTCCACACAGATTACGTACTGGGTCGGGCGCCCAGTCTTTACGACCTCGGAGGCCGGGTGATGGCCCAGTTGCCGACCCAGGACGCCGCGGCGCTACTTCGGGCGACTAACCCATCCTGTGATTACGTTACAGTCGCTACTCGCGCTCTGGTTACCTTTCTGTAAGTTTGCCAATGTACAGTGCATCCGATAAGTCGTTGTACTCTTCTTGAATCTGTACAACAGCGAAAATAAATAACTGTTTTATTCTCGTAGTTTCCCTGCTTTGAAGCTGGCGATAGGCATTGCTGTCTTTATTTTACTGTACGGTTTGGCATGGTCCCAAATCGTGCAACATGCCGACTCGATTAGGAGAAACAAACTTTCGTTTCAGATATGACAAATACAGGCCGCATCGTAGAACTAAGCGGAAACGTCTGCCGCAGTCGCTCAATCAATGGAGCAGTCTCCAACGAAGTACATTCGAAAAAGGGCCGTAAGTACTGCAGTCGGTGACTGCACAGCATTTCAAAAAAAGAGCTCAAAATGAGAGGGTGTGCAACGACTTTTCTGAATGAATTGCCTCTAAATAACCCAGATTAGTGAGATGCAGCCTATCATGCATTGCTGACACAATTTCTAAATGCTCTCTCTCATCCAAGAGTGTTTCTTTTTTTCTGATAAATGTGCTACGCATTGGAGCTCATACAGGACGAATGTGGTCCTTTTGTCTAATAAAAATCCCCATTGTGTGCACGAGCTGGAAATGAGTCTGTTTCATTTTATGATACACTGAGAAATGTCACCACGACACCCGTTCGGTCCATTTTTTTAAAACTGTTTAAAAAAGATTTTACGTAACGTGAAGAGAAGTCGTATTTGGACATGCTCCAAAACAGGATTGATACATTAACGTCAAAACGGAAAACAAAGATAAATTTTAAATTTCAAGACAACTGCGGAACTGAACAATTAGGCTGACGTTCCTCCTTCCTATTTCCTACAATTAAATACATCCGACACATATGGGATGCAGTCGTCTAAGCGTACACAAAGTGTTTTCTAAGCGCTCGCAAGGTATCTTCTGTTAACTAACAGAAAATGTCGATCTTTACCGGGACGGACGATGCCCTCTACCTCTGTTCACATATGAAGAACTCGCAGAATCCGTTACGTGAAAAAAAGAATGTAGTTTATACGACAAAATTTTATTAACAAAGTTATTACGTGAGTGGTCATCATGTTTCATTGAACAATGTACCGCTCGGCAATGAATCAGTACGCCTAAAACCTAACAGTATGGCAACCTCGCAAGACGGCGCTGTCTTGCAGTTTTTCATATGAGTAAGGCGTATACGTAATGTCTTCTTAAGCAATACTGAACCTGGTTATCTAACAACAGTCAATTTAAGTCCTATCTCGCTGTCGTGTTTGTCAGACGAGGGAGATTAGCATAACTGAAACTTACAAAAATAAAATCTGTAACTGCAAAAGGCTCTCCGTGCCTGTTATACACGTTCACCGCAGAATGAGGTACAGGATGATTCTTATTAACGTTTCGTAACCGCAGAAGCATCGTAGGTGACGATGGGACAAGTAATTTAATGTAAGACACTTGGGGCGGCAAATGTCAGGAAATACCCCAAAACTGAATGACAAATGTTGAACACGTGACGTCACCAGACGACGTACCTCATCGCAAGTGCAGCGATTGAGACTATCGGTGTGTCGCATCTGATCATCCAATCCCAGTCCAGTATTCACGCCGGTGTGGCTGCGGGACTACGTGCGCGTCTTTAGCGCGCGGGGCTCAGGGTTCGAGTCTTGCGTATGCCATGCAGTATTTTTTTGCACTGTGTGTTTACACAACAAAAACATAGTGTATTGGTCAAAAGTAAATAACTATGAGCTGCTGATCTGCGTCTACGTTTTCTTTGTTAAAAAAAGTTCATAACAAAAAGCCAAGTGACAAAAGGAAAGAACACAAAATAAGAAGAGGATTTGCTTGGTTACAGCGAGAATAATAATTCTGGAACATCTACGTTTACGACAGGTCACATTTACACAAAGTATTCGAAAAAAGAGTAGCTGAGCGGTGTAATGTGCAGCACTGTCCCCTAGCGTCTACGGTAGAATCGACAATCCCATCCGCTGCATGTGTGGTGAGTAACGTCATCTGATGACGTCGCATGTTCAATATTCGTCATCCACTTTTGGGGTTTCCCTTACCTGCTTCGCTTCGTGGGTTTTTAAACACTAATAAGAATCACTTTCTACGTTATGTAAAGAGGCCACAGTACTCTTGCGATCCACGCAGTGAAACCATGTCTCACGACGCTGCGGATTGTATACACCTACAACGGTAATTTTCAATGAGTGTCGGTTTAGTGTATGAGGCGTTCGGTACTATCTTGTTAATTAAAAGCGAAGCATATAATCCAAGCATCTGAATTTGTTAACACACTTCCGGACCTGGTAGGGTGTGAACATAAAGGTCAACATTATTCGTTGTCTCTCGTTTACGGCACTCGTGGAGTACATAGTTGCTGACTACACTACTAAACGCAGGGACGTTGTCGCAGCTACGACTAACATACAAACTACCTTAGAAACAATTTGCAGACGTATTTAAATTTACACAACAGCTTCCTGTTTTTTCAGATCGTATTATGTGGTTCAATGAAATAGCATAGTTCTACTTTTTAGTGGGATATATACTGTGATGAATATTTGTAGTAAGTTTAGAAAGCAATTTGACACCTTTTGCACGTAGTCGCACTATATGTGGGCGCTTCATGGACTGACTCGTAGCAACAATTTTCCTGTAACTCTTATCGATAGATCCTCTTTGCAAGTTAACATCAGTAGCTTACTCAAATTTAATTTCTTTCAAATATCCCACACTACGAGAAAATTTTTTATTTATAATAAAATTTAGTCTGCGATTGACACTTCGGCACCATCCTGATTGCTGTGTATAAATTTAATCTACAGATGAAATGTGATCGCCTCTCGGTTCAATATTGCTGCCATTCAGTAACGTTCGCAATTAGCAGTCGCTAGTTGACTGTGCTCAGTACTGCTAATCCAGGTGCGCTTTGAACGTGCACGCATGGGTACGAATGAAGAGAAAGCGGGGGCGAGCTCTGCTCCGTCACTGATATCCGCAATTCTCTGACTGTTGACGCGACGTTGGCGCACAAGTCTCTGTTTACGCTGTCCGGGGGCGTACGAACGGGCAGGGCACCCATCCACACGCCATCATTTCGGTTTCCGCCCAGAGTGCACAGACACTGCGGAAATCCGCCACTGCTTTCATCGAACTGGAACTTCATTTGAAAACAGACACCGCTCCACACAACAGGTACGTTATGTGGCAAATACGTAATTTTTAAATGGCTGACACAGCATAAAAGCAATCGGCAGACGAAGACTACAAGGGACATGCTGTGTAAACAGGACATGCGTGTGTTTGTTCTGTATGCGGACCGGGCATAGGTGGGCGACAGCAACGTGCCATGGGGAACTACAGAAACAGACACAGCGGGAAGCACACCAAACACAACGTCCGCATAATTGCGCAGTAACGCCCCAGTTTTTGCACGTAATATCATGGAATCTGAGAAGGCATCGTCACAACCAGCTACACAAAGATGCAGAAGATTTTTTACAGTTATTGACCTTACATTTATTCCATCCTAAAACGAATTTTAACGCCTTATTTAAGTAAAGAACATCTACGAGAGTCGTTCAATAAGTAATTTCCCACTTTTTTTTCTCAGAACATATTTATTATTACCTCCCATGAACAATGCACCTTGCCGTTGGTGGGCAGGCTTGCGTACCTCAGCGATACAGACAGCCGTACCTTAGGTGCAACCACAACGGAAGGGTATGTGTTGAGAGGTCAGACAAACGTGAATGACTAACTGATGTGGCCTTGTAACATCAATCAAAACGGTCTTGCTGTGCTGGTACTGCGAACGGCTGAAACCAATGGGAAACTACACCCACAATTTTTTCCGAGGGCATGCAGCTTTACTGTATAGTTAAATGATGACGCGTAAAATTTCCGGAGGTAAAATAGTCCCCCATTCGGATCTACTGGCGCGGGCTACTCAGGAGGACATTTTTATGGAGAAAAAAAAACTGGCGTTCTACAGATCAGTGTGTGGAATGTCAGATTTCTTACCCGGGCACGTAGGTTAGAAAATTTAAAAGGGGAAATGGATAGGTTAAAGCTAGATATAGTGGGAATTAGTGCAGTTTGGTGGCAGGAGGAACAAGAATTCTGCTCAGGTGAATATAGGGTTATAAATAAAACATCAAATAAGAGTAATGCAGGAGTAGGTTTAATAATGAATAAAAAGATTGAAGCGCGGATAAACTCTACGAACGGGATAGTGAACGCATTGTTGTAGCAGATATAGACACGAAGCCCACTCCTACCACAATAGTACAAGTTTATACGTCAGCTAGCTCCGCAGATACGAAGAGATTGAAGAAATTTAAGATGAAATGAAAGAAATTATTCATATAGCGAAGGCAGACGAAAATTTAATACTCATGGGAGACTGAAATTCGACTGTAGGAAAGGTATGAGAAGGAAAAGTGGTAGGTGAATACGGAATAGGGATAAGGAATGAAAGAGGAAACCGCTTGGTAGAATTTTGCACAGAGCATAAGTTAATCATAGCTAACACTTGGTATAAGAATCATGAAAGAAAGTTGTATACCTGGAAGAGGCCTGCAGATTCTAGAAGGTTTTAGATAAATTACTCGGGATGAGGCAGCGAAGTCATATCCTTGTATCTCTCCAACCCTAATAGATACAAAGATGCCGTTTGGACAGTGACTTGCAGGGACAGAGACTACTTGATACATCGCATTTCATGTTTGTGCTATTTCTTATTACAGGGATATGAGGCCATCTTTGTTTTTTTTTTTTTAATGGAACAGTGTGTTAAATTTTATCGTAGCATGATGGTCTTAATAAAACGGCTTCAAGTATGTGTATATCATGATATTTACGCGAATAATTTTTGAGACAGAAATGTTCTCGTATCGTGTTCGTCCTTCGAAGCGGCGTTGTCCAATGCGACCTTTCCTGTTGACCACTGAGGAATTTAACAGGATAGGTGTTGTTTTCCTGCTTCTCGATAACGCCGCAAGGTGACGCACGAGGTAGCTGGAGAGAAGGGTATAAATGTGCTGCTGGGGTAATGAGACATGGCATTTCCGTCACAGCCGCAGCAGACATGTACACCAACGAAGAAAAGTTAGATATGCTTCTAGTGTATGGTGAAAGTAGAAGAAATGCTGTTAGAGCAATAAAGCCATATGGAGAGCTGTATAATGATCGTGAGCGTCCTACGCGCCAACTTCTTGTACGTATTTACAAGAAACTACCTGAATCGGGATCATGGAACGCCATACAGAGGACAAGGAAGAAAACTGCAACTGGCGAGGTACATGAATAGGGCGTTCTAGCGTTGGTGCATAACGACCCTACTGTTTCGTCACGATGTATGGCCTCGGAATGTGGTGTAAGTCAGAGAAGTGTTCTAAGCATATTGCACCGGCATAGATTTCACCCGTTTCACCACTCATTGCATCAAGCACTCTCCGGTGTGGATTTCGAACGGCGCCAGGAATTTAGCCGGTTTGCTGTGCAGCGCCTACAAGATGATCCAAAGTTTTTTCAATGGGTGCTTTTCACTGATGAAGCGACTTTCACCAACAAAGGTAATGTGAATTTGCATAATGTGCATCAATGGTCAATAGAGAACCCTCATTGGCTTCGACAGGTACAGCATTAGCAACCATGGAGTGTTAACGTGTGGTGCGGCATCGTCGGAAATGTTATTGTGGGGCCGTACGTCATTCCGGGTAATGGCAATAACTGTACACAGTTCCTGCGAAACGTTCTGCCCATTTTGCTGGAAGAGGTACCACTAACTATGCGTCAGTGCAGGTGGTTCCAACACGACGGCTATCGTATTCACTCTTCCCGTGTGGCTACAGAGCTGTTAAATGAAAAGTTCCCGAATTGTTGGATAGGACGACGTGCTGAAGTGAAGTGGCCAGCCCGGTCTCCTGATTTGATCCCTCTTGATTTTTTCTGTGGGGAGCCTAAAATATAAAGTGTATGCTCAAATACCAACTACGACAGACGATATGAAGCGCGCGCTGATCTCATGTGACACCATCGAAGCCGTTCACAAATCATTCGAACGGCGACTACAAATGTGCACTGCAGCAGAGGAAAAGCATTTTGAGCACATGCTTTAGTAAAGCTTTGTATCATGTACAGTATGTATTTTGCATCTTTGTGTGTGTTTGTGTCAGCCGCTGTCGCCGAACGGTTCTAGGCGCTTCAGTCGGGACCGAGGCGCTTCAGTTCGGAACCGCGCTGCTGCTACGGTCGCAGGTTCGACCCCTGCCTCGGGCATGGATGTGTGTGATGTCCTTAGGTTAGTTATGTTTAAGTAGTTCTAAGTCCAGGGGACTGACGACCTCAGATGTTAAGTCCCATAGTGCTTAGACCCTTTTGAACCATTTGTGTATTTGCTTCGTATTTTGATCAATAGTAAATATCTTCAAATAAAAAACAAATACATACGAAATAATTGTGACCAATAAGGGCCTCCTCATTTACATTTATATTTATGTTACTTAAAATGTATTAACATTTTGTAGTATACTAATACTGTATGTTGTCTATTATTTTGGTATCACAGCTGTCAAATAAGTGAATAATGTTTGCACGACATCATTAGTTAAATTTTGCGCAAAATATCGCAGTGTGTATTACTATTGTCGCGTAAAAAATGCTTCAAACGGCTCTGATCGCTATGGGGCTAAACTTCTGAGGTCATCGGTAACCTAGAACTTAGAACTACTTAAACCTAACTAACCTAAGGACATCACACACATCCATGCCCGAAGCAGGGTTCGAACCTGCGACCCTAGTGGTCGCGCGGTTCCACACTGAAGCGCCTAGAACCGCTCGGCCACTCCGGCCGGCTGTCGGGTAAATGGGCGTGTTTATGTAAGGACGGATTCACGACGTTTACCATTTACGCTACACAACAGGAAGGTCGCATTGGACAACGCCGCTTCGAAGGACGAACACGATACGAGAACATATCTGTGCCTCAAAAACTATTCGTCTAAATATTATGATATACACATATTTGAAACTGTCCCTTTAAGTCCAACATGTTACGCTAAAAGGCAGCAGAATTTAACTGATGAAAGGAGGAAACATAAAAATGCAGTAAATGAAGCAGGCAAAAAGGAATACCAAACGTCCCAAAAATGAGATCGACAGGAAGTGCAAAATGGCTAAGCAGGGATGGCTACAGGGCAAATGTAAGGATGTAGAGGCATGTATCACTAGGGGCACGATCGATACTGAGGTAGAGAGACCTTTGGAGAGAGAAGTGCACTACTTTCATGACTATCAGGAGCTCACATGGAAAACCAGTTGTAAGCAAACTGGGAGTATATAGAGGGTTGTAAGCAAACTGGGAGTATATAGAGGGTTATACAAGGGCGATGTAGTTGAGGGCAATATTATGGAAATGGAAGACGACGTAGATAAAGATGAAAGGGGAGATAAGATCTGCGTGATATGTTTGACAGATCACTGAAAGACCTAAGTCGACATAAAGCCCATGGAGCAGACAACATTCTATTAGAACTACTGATAGCCTTGGGAGAGGCAGCCCTGACAAAACTTTACCATCTGGTGAACAAGATGTATGAGACAGGCGACATACCCTCAGACTTCAAGAAGAATATAATACTTCCAAAACCAAAGAAAGCAACGGTTGACAGGTGTAAAAATTACCGAACTATCAGTTTAATAAGTCACGACTGCAAAATACTAAAACGAATTGTTTGCAGACGAATGGAAAAACCGGTAGAAGCCGACCTCGGGGAGGTTCACTTTGGATTCCGTAGAAATGTTAGAACACATGAGGCAATACTCATCTTATGACTTATCTTAGAAGACAGACAACGGAAAGGCAAACCTACGTTTCTATTATTTGTGGACTTACAGAAAGCTTTTGACATTGTTGAGTGGAATTATCCCTTTCAAATTCTGAAGGTGGCAGGAGTAGAATACAGAAAACAGATGGCAATTATAAGATTCGAGGGGGACGAAAGGGAAGCAGTGTTTGAGAAGGGAGTGAGACAGGGTTGTAGCCTATCTCTGACGTTTAGCGAGCAGTAATGGAAACAAAAGAAAAATTTGGAATAGGAGTTAAAATCGATGAAGAAGAAATAAAAACTTTGAGATTTGCCTACGACATAGTAATTTTGTCAGAGACAGCAAAGGGCCTGTAAGAGCAGTTGAATGGAATGGACAGTATCTCGAAATGAAGATATAAGATGAACATCAACAAAAGCAAAACGAGGATAATGGAATGTAGTGGAACAAAATCAGGTGGTGCTGAGGAAATTAGATATTTAGAGCAGTAGATGAGTTTTGCTAGTTGGGGAGCAAAATAACTGATGATGGTCGAAGTAGAGAGGATATAAAATGTAGACTGGCAATGGCAAGGAAAGTGTTCCTGAAGAAGAGAAATTTCTTAACGTCGAGTATAGATTTAAGTGTCAGGAAGACATTTCTGAAAGTATTTGTATGGAGTGTTACCATGTCCGGAATTGAAACATGGACGATAAATAGTTTAGACAAGAAGAGAATAGAAGTTTTCGAAATGTGGTGCTACAAAAGAATGCTTAAGATTAGATGGGTAGATCACGTAACTAACGAGGAGGTACTGAATAGAATTAGGGAGAAGAGTAATTTGTGGTACAACTTGACTAGAAGAAGGGATCGGTTGATAGGACACGTTCCGAGGCGTAAAGGGATCATCTATTTAGTACTGGGGGAAATCGCGCTGGGTAAAAATCGTAGAGTGAGCCCAAACCATGAATACACTAAACAGATCCAGAAGGATGTATGTTGCTGTAATTACTCGGAGATGACGAAGCTTGCACAGGATAGAGTAGCTTGGAGAGCTGCATCAAACCAGTCTCTGGACTGAAGATCACAACAACAACATTTATTGTTAAGAGTCAGAATTTGGTGACAATACACATCAACGTGTCTTGTCCATGCCCTGTTTTTCTACGTAGCCTCCATCATATTTCATGGCCATACACCAACGTTGTGGAAGAGCATGCATTCCCTGCTGGTAAAATCTCTTGTCTTGTACGCGTTGCCATGGATTCACTGAACGACTGACATTCTGGTCATCTTGAAAGTGACAGAAATGCCTCTCTGTCGGTCTCAAAATGCTTCAACAATTCTGATGAAGTAGCCTTTCTTTGCACCTTGTGGTCTGCTGCGAGCATTCGTGGAAACCATCGCGAGCACCTCTTTGAATATCTGAGAGTCTAGATCATTGCAGAAGCCCTTCCAATGCTGACTGACAGCTGTAGAGTCAGTTGTCGAGATGTGATGCGCCGGTCGCCACGAATAATGGCATCTGCACGATTCAGCATGTCTGGAGCAGTGGCTGTGACAGGTCGTCCCGAGCGTGGCTCATGAGGGAGCTCTGTTTCTACATTTCCTGAGGCTGTAACTTTCTTTACCCGTCGCCCAACTGTACTCCTATCAACTGCAGCATCGCCATACACTGCACACAAACGTTTATGAGGTTCACCACGGTTTCTTTCTCTGCACACAAGCATTCAATAACAGCATGCTGCTTGTAACGTGAGTCGTACGTAGACACCGTTTGGACGCTGTACTACGGCTCTGCCATCTGCCAGAATTGTTCGAAACTTCACAGGCGCACCCATAGAACAAACGTCAAATGTGAAACACCAACAAGGACCTTTGTCAATGTATATTAATCTCTTTATTAAAAAAAAATGTGGGGCATTGCTTATTGAACGACCCTCGTATATCTCTAGTGTGTAGTTCACATTTAAATACCTGGAAGAGCCTTCTTCGAACCATCTTAATACAATTTCCCCACCGTTCCACACTTATATCAGCACGTGGGAAAGATGAACACTTAAGTCTTTCTGTGACAGCTCTGATTTATTTTACGATGATTATTACGTAGGTTGACGATAGTATAATATTCTCACATTCAGAGGAGAAAGTTGATGACTGAAATTTCGTCGAAAAATCTCGCCGCAACGTAAAACGCCTTTTTTTTAACGATTGCCACCTCCACTCGCTTGTCATATCCTTCACACTTTCTCCACTATTTAGCGCCCGATAATACAAAACGAACTGCCCTTCTCTGGACTTTTCGGTGTCCTCCGTCAATCCTACCTGGCCAGGATCCCATACCGCACAGCAATATTCTAGAAGAGGACGAACAAGCATTTCGTAGGCAGTCTCTTTAGTAGACCTGTTGCGTCTTCCAAGTGTTCTGCCAATAAAACGCAGTCTTTGGATTGCCTTCCGCACATCTTTATCTATGCGATCGTTACAGTTAATTGGATACTAGGTAATACAATGCTATTATACAACGTTTAAGACGATATCATATCTTTGGTTAATACTTACATAAATGTTCTTCGAGCATGTACAAAGAGGTTGAGCTATGAATGCTGTTATTCACAACTATGTATTTTAAAAATGATGAAAATGTTTCTCCTAACGGCCTGGGGATTATTTGATCTGATGATGGCTAGCTGTTTGTGCCGAAACTAGTTGTCAAGGGTTACAAATATTTTTTTCGATCTGAACTAGTGTAGGATTCATTATAAGAATCTAGTAAGTTTTAACATTCACAGATCGCTTATCGTCAACCTGCCTCAGTGTATGTTTAAACAAATTCCTAGTAACATGTGTCATAAACTATTGCACGCTGTGCTATACTGCTAGACATATTCGTGTGCCAGTATTTGCTGAAAGCAGTTATCCCATTAACAGCCCTCGTGTTCGCACACACGTCTCTCCGTAGAATTGTTACTCCACACAAGTCTTCCAACCCCTTTCGATCAAGGCAAATATGGCGAGACAAGTTGTTTTCTATGGAGGATGAAGACGATTTCTTTAAAATGAATAGTAACTACTTAAAACTGCCTCGCTAATGAACGAGAGCGATGAGGCTTTTTAAAAGTCGTATAATCTGCAACGTCCCGTCGATCACTGGAGACGAACACTAAACTTGATGGAGAAGGATGGGAACAGAACGGACTGTGGACTATTATAGAAAATTTGACAGTCATGTTTAGCAAGAAAGATTGGGTTTAACGTCCCGTCGATATCGAGGTAATTAGAGTCGGAACACGAGCTTGAATTATGCCAAGGATGGGAAGGAAATCGGTCGTACCCTTTCAAAGGAACCATTCAGGCCTTTGCATGGAGCGATTTAGGGAAATCACGCATAACCTAAATATGGATGGCCGGACACGGGTTTGAACCACCGTCCTCCCGAATGCGAGTCCAGTGCGCTAACATTGTATTTATGGGAGGCTAGAAAAACGAAATCAGGATGACAGAAAATGATGTTCAAAATGGGAGAATCTTACTTCACAACATCGACAAGTAATGTGCAAGTGAGTATAAAATTACATACTAATTTCTTCGTTCTGTCACACTTTTTCACAGTTTTACTGTTGCAAGGAAAATTATGTGAACAGAGAGACCATTTTTCACTATTTTTAATCGAGACACCGTACGACAAATTTGATCGCTTCAGTTAGCTAATCTGTTATCGAGTTTTACGTTTTAATCAGAGAAATAAGATGAAAATACCAAAGTATTAGTCATTTCAACCGCTATTAATCCGATCTGCAGAGCCGTATTTGTTCAGTGTAAATAAAGTAACTTAAATCAGCGAGTGTGCCCCTAGGCTGCGTCAATTCCAGTATTCTGTGAAGATGAATCTAAAATAATATTTTTTGCATATTTTTCCTATGAATTTTCATCATTTCACTGAGTATTTTGACGTGACAGCAGTGACAACAAAAGAATAAGCAGCCTTGGTGGCTTGGCTGGCAACTTCTGGTAAACCTAGTGCGGGGAAGTTAGACAGACACCCTTCGGTTGATGAAGTGCATGCTGTTTACTTTCCTCGTCGTTCTACGGGAAAAATCTTGTAAGTACCTTATGATCTCATTATAATATCAGCTCAAATGGGAACCAACGACTGGCTATCTCAGATCACTGTTTGTCAGTCTCTTTGAGTACGCTTCTAGCTCTGCGTGGCCAAGAAGAGAGCGAAGAGTGACAGAAATGCGAGGAGACATTCGAGGACAGGCCTTAAGCGTGGCCAGTGGAACAAAGAGGCATGGTCAGTGATGCGGCACAGCTTCCTGTTTCGTTGTTACGGCATCCGTTTAAAGACATGTTCGCTGTTAATCGACCGTGACATCCTGGAAAATCTTTTCACATTTTTGAGAGACCGGCTACCAGTCACAAATTTTTGTTCATTGACTTAAATTCCTTAATAAAGCAACATGTTCCCAGGCACAAAACTCATCTGAGGACAGAGTAGCAGTACAAAAACACACAGGTATTAAAGCTGTTCTATACAGTCTTCTCATGTGGTTATTCTGCGGAGAAAGTTAAGTACAATCTAATATGAGGGCATATTAACTTCGTTTGTTAGTATGCTGTTCACACAAAAAATGTCGGTAATCAATGAACAATGTGACTATTTTTATTAAATATGTGAACAGCAGACTATCAAAGAAATATTCCGCGTATTAGGTTATCCTTCTCTGTCTCCGTACGATGTCCACTGCACATGGAAACGGTAGTATCTCTCCATACTTCTTTTAAAAGTTTTGGTATTGACATTGTAGCCAGAAGATGAGGTTTGTGCCTCGAAACCTGCCGCTTTATTAAATAATTCAAGTAAATCAACAAACATTTGTTACTGGTAGCGGTCTCTGAAAAACGTTTTCATGGCACCATCCATACAGCAATCTACTCGTACGAACCACAGTGGGTGTGTAAGGCCCGTCTGCTTCCCCTACTATTTGATTGATTTTTTAGATTAATATAGATTATCAATAACTGGTGTACCCTGGCCGGTTAAAAAAATTAGACATCGAACATTAATAAGTAGCCAGTTACAGAGGGCAACTTACTCCCAAGGTACATGCGCCGATAACGAACGTCTTGATGGTGAGCCAACGACGCATGCTCTATCTACTCTCCGACAGTTTTAAGATTCTGTTCCTTCCAAAATAATCTATTAGTAATGAAGAGATTTTAATACGTGAACACTTTTGTACGATGCAGTTATGTTACTCCACCCCATTTTTCATTCAAGTAATACGTCTCTACTGATTCAGACTGCATTCAAACTACAACTGCAGTCACACATTTATCACGCGGTCGCACGAGTTTAACACTGCCGGTTCATTACAGTGCGGTCGCCTTTTCATTACATAACAAATCTCCCGGTTACGAAATATAATTCTGAGCTTCAAAATCCCAACTTCGCTCACGTACATACGAGTTCGACTCACTTTTTAACTATCAGTAAAATTTTCACCTTTAATCTGCGATCGCGAGAATCGTAGGCACTCGGGATCTGCCCTGTAAGCACGCTCCGGCTCGACTGAAAACATTCCAGAAGATCACAAAAGTTATTCACTTTTTACTCGCGAAGTGCAGAGCACGAACGCCCTGCAGCCTTGCTCACACTCGCCTGACTCACTCCTTCGTTCCAAAGATCTCCAGGCGTCAGTCTCTCCCTACTAGAACTACGAGGAGGCATCCCCATCAGCGATGCTGCTGCGCTGTAGCAGAAGAGCGTAACGGCAGATTCGATCCTTCCAGTGTAGCAGGGACGGCGGATATCGCTTAAGCGACCGGTTTTCGGTTATATCGGTTTTTATTAACGCCAGTTTAACTGGACAATTAAAACAGCTCGAAATGACCAGTTTCTGGAATAACCGATTTTCGGTTTTTTATTCCTATCATTTTCTGTAATGAACGCAGAAATCGAACAAAGACTGAAAAATTTTGAGTCCCTCAGTTTCAAGAGACACAGAATCAAACTGTTAAGTTACATAGTCAAACAAAAGAAAACTTAGTCTGTGCACGATTCGCCACTTTTCTCGAATAGTGACAAGTCGCTGACTACTATAAAAAATCACCAGTGTTCTCCTACCGATTCATATTTTTCGAAACTCTGCTCAGAAATCAAGTTGTAATCGGGAATCATGCCACTCTTTGTTCATTACGAGTAGTTAGTACTAAAGGGCGAAAACTGAGGTTCAAGAACTGTGTTTTTCGCGTTAATTTGTCCGTTTTAAAGGGCTAAAAGCACATAAAGGCGTGCAGCGTAGGCGCAGGCAGCAGATCAGCTGCTTTCTATTCCTATTGTAAACTATGAATGTACTGTTAAATTTTAAAATTTGTGGTAAGGTGCAGGCCGTAGTGGCCGAGCGGTGCTAGGCGCTCCAGTCTGGAGCCACGCGACCGGTACGATTGCAGGTTCGAATCCTGCCTCGGGCAAGGATGTGTGTGATGTCGTTAGGTTAGTTAGGTTTAAGTAGTTCTACGTTCTAGGGGACTGATGACCTTAGAAGTTAAGTCCGATGGTGCTCAGAGCCATTTGAACCATTTTTTTATGGTAAGGTCATATGGGAGGACCAAACTGTTGAGGTCTTCGGTCCCTAAGCCTACACACTTCTTAATCTAACTTACGTTATGGAGAACACCATACACACCCATGCCCGTGGGAGGATTCGAACCTCTGACAGAGGGGGTGCAGGGGGGGGGGGGGGGTCGCCTAGACCGCTCGGCTACCCTGCGTGGCTATGTACTGTTAAGTTTTCTTCATAGATTATATCGAAAATTTGTTGTGATTCCTGTCGTTTTTCATCTTTTAAAGCAAATGGAGCATACTTCTTCACTGATACCGTACTTCGTAAAATACTTGCACAGATTAGGCAAGTCTTGCACACTGCATGTACACGCAGACGGTGCAACAGGCCACGCCACGTGGTAACAGTAACAAAATTGTTTCAGCAATGCTGTGGTAGTTCTTATGCCCTGTTTCTGTTGTTCGTTTGTCGGTATTGTTATGAAGATAGCAGTGGTCTCTTTTGCCCATAATCTAGAATAACGCAATATTTCGAAGCAACGCAAATTTTACGAATAAAATTAGTCGTTCCTTAAGAAAGTTCATTTAAAAACAAATATTTCAGCACTGTCGCTATGGCTAATTGATATTTCGGGTTTTTTACTCTGGTCTTTGCAAACAAATAAAAACAACTGTTATAGCTGAGACTAACAAATACCGAAAAAACCTGTTATTTAGAACTAAAATACTGGTACCAGTTTTAACTGGTCGGATTTCCCATCTCTACATTATAGGATCGACATCTGCACCCTTACAGGTGAAATCCTAGGACGGGACACAGATTATTCCTCTCGAATGACATCCGAATAGTTCACAAGCCAACTATCCCCTGCCGATGGGCGAATTACCTTCAATGGAGAAATACGAACGCGATCTGCTACTATATACCGGATGCCCCTGACGATGGACTACTGGTGACTGAATTTACTTCGACATCCACGATTGCAATCGTCTGCCTTCGGACAGAACTTGTGTTAACGACCCCCGCAACGTAAGGAGATGGAGTAGGTACGCAGTGGAGTTTGGCGTCAGGTGGGCAGTGCGTGTCAGTGACCGAGGGGAGAGCGTGGGGTGCGTGGGGGCTGCCCCGGAGCGAGCGCCCGCGCCCGCGCCCGGTCCGCACGCCGGTAACCCAGTTCCGCCCCCGCCGCACGCGCGACCATTAGCGAGGTCAAGGCCTGGCCTGGCAGATATCGAGCGGCTCCGGCCGGCGCTCCGCCCCGGGTGCAGCTCGCGGCCGCGGCCGCGGCCGGGCATCGCGCCAGTCGCGGGACTCCGGCGCGTGCAGCTTCCGGACTCCGGCATCCCTCGTACAGCCCCTCACACTTGTCAGGCCGACGTGCGCACGTGCTCAGCTGTTCCCCGGACAGATGAAGTCCGCCTTCGGACGGCAGACGGCGGCAGGAAGTGTATTGCCACTGGGAGACCGTTTCGCCGCTGTATGTGTAGTGAGTTAACGGATGCGGCAAGCGTATTTGACTGCAGGAACGATTGTTTTACAGTTGTGATATCTCGCCAATCTGAAACGTCAGTGGTAAAAAAGCAACTCCATCTTGTCATTCCACTGTAAGTTTTGTTCATAGTAAGATCACCGTATCTACTTACTGCTGATATTTTGTCGAACTTCATCGTTTCCCTGACGATTTTTTACTAATTGTCAGAATTATATTTAACACTTGTGTAAAGTAGTATGTATTCGACCGTCAAAAATACTTGTTGTGCAAATACATTGCTTATTAAAGATACGTATGTTTTACGTGAACTATGTAACTTAACATTTGTTACTGTATTTTCATCAAGTTGTCTGAAGATGCCGGCCGCGGTGGCCGTGCGGTTCTGGCGCTGCAGTCCGGAACCGCGGGGCTGCTACGGTAGCAGGTTCGAATCCTGCCTCGGGCATGGATGTGTGTGATGTCCTTAGGTTAGTTAGGTTTAAGTAGTTCTAAGTTCTAGGGGACTTATGACCTAAGATGTTGAGTCCCATAGTGCTCAGAGCCATTTTAACCATTTTGTCTGAAGATGGGCAGCGCCCGAAATCCCGAATGAGGAATAAAATAAATGAGTGTAAAAACATTTAGTACCTGTTTCTCCGCGATCATCCAGCATTTTTTTGTTGTTGTAATTCCTTATAATTTTTGTGACGCGAACGGCCTTGGCGCAGTGGTAACACCGGAGGAGATTTCTGTTTAACGTCCCGTCGACAACGAGGTCATTAGAGACGGAGCACAAGCTCGGGTGAGGGAAGGATTGGGAAGGAAACTGGCCGTGCCCTTTCAAAGGAACCATCTCGGCATTTGCCTCAAACGATTTAGGGAAATCACGGAAACTCTAAATCAAGATGGCCGGACGCGGGATTGAACCGTCGTCCTCCCGAATGCGAGGCCAGTGTGCTAACCACTGCGCCACCTCGCTCGGTGCAGGTAACACCAGTTCCCGTCAGATCACCGAAGTTAATCGCTGTCGGCGTGCGCTAGCACTTGGATGGGTGACCATCCGTTCTGCCGAGCGCTGTTGGCAAGCGGAGTGCACTCAGCCTTTGTGAGGCAAACTGAGGGGCTACTTGATTGACAAGTAGCGGCTCCGGTCTCGGAAACTGACATACGGCCGGGACAGCGGTGTGCTGACTACATGCCCCTCCATATCCGCATCCAATGACACCTGTGGGCTGAGGATGACACGGTGGCCGGTCGGTACCTTTCGGCCTTCATGGCTTCTGCGGGAGGAGTTAAGTTTATTTTAATATTTTTTGTCATAATGATGGCTGCACATCTCTGTCAAGACTTTCAGTCAAATTTAAGATGCTGAGTGTAGCATCAGAACCAGTATTAAGTTACTTCGCACAGAACGAGCGAGAATACAATATGAAAGACGCAAAAACACCTAGAGAATATGGACGATAATGAACAAATAAGTATTTCGTATAAAACATTTCCTTATTCAATACAACTTCCCGGGATGGGGCTTCCTGGCCAACGATGCCATACGCTCATTTCATTTCTATAGACTTGCAGCCAAATATGATTACTTCAGTGTGGATTCACATCACGTTTCGTTTGCCCTCGCAGGAGCGCAAATCAAGTCGTGAGCGAGGGGTGCTTGGATAGGGACGTCGCACTGGCACGCGACGAGACGGATATGTGGGCTACCAGGAAAGCGTGTCCAGAGGGACGAGGCGGTTAAGGCAAGCGCTCTAAAGAAGCGGGGCATCTGGCATTCAATCCTGGACCGGCACAAATTTTCAACTCACGTCAATGATTAATTTCAATGCCCTAAAGGGGCGCCGATGCAAAAAATTTCCCGAATACTGATAAAATTTTTCTTATTTCTCTTCGGAACTTAAATTTTGTCTACGTTTCATTTCCTGCAAGCAAAACAATAACAACTGTTTCAGTTCTCGAGGTTGACAATGTTTTTCAATTTTAGAGGCAGAAATCTTACTATCGCTTGCAGACTGTTCTGCGTGCCATCGGCATAAAAGGCCGATAAACTGAACATAAAACAAATTTTTGAGACGGTAATGGGACAGTTGGAATCAGCAACTCAATCGAGTTATCAGACAACCTAGATAAAGGACGAAAATGTATTACACTTGTCAAAATTAAATCTTAATTTAAAAAAAGCAACATTAACCAGTACGAATCTCCTAGTTTGCCAAAACATCGGCAGTCGGCGTCGGCACTTGTCAATCGATACGATTGTATTCCACAACCCACAGATTAAGCATCTGACAGAGAACAACTGACGCACGCGGATACTACGATCCTCTTCCTAATGCAATCGAAGATGCTCCATGGACTAGTCCCCGTTTCACGAATTTTTAAATCCTGATGCTGAAGCCATACACGGTGATTAAGTTGTCCCTACCCATGGATTTTACGCAGTCTGCAACGACTTCAAATA
Organism: Schistocerca gregaria; assembly: GCF_023897955.1. Lineage (NCBI taxonomy): Eukaryota > Metazoa > Arthropoda > Insecta > Orthoptera > Acrididae > Schistocerca > Schistocerca gregaria. Next base: position 665,238,222 of record NC_064922.1, read on the forward strand.
CGGCGTGCAAGATTCTCATATTCTTTCGTTCACTATGCGCGAACTATTATAGTATAGAAAACACGAACAGGGCATTTTTGTTGGGAATTTCGTATGGTTAAATTTTGTACTGGGATACGTTTTTGTTAGAGGCCATAGTTTAAATTATTTTAAAAAACGTACAAAAGTGACCTTCAAACGCCTTTTTCTCGAATAAATCGAAAACCGAGGCCTCCACTGAAAACACACCCCAGTAGTAAATATAAGAACATTAAATTTTCTACAAAAAAGTACTGTTCATCTTTTCTGTGTGACTAATAGTTTGTACACAGCGAGCGAGAGAATAATAAAATTCCGCGGATAGTTTTTTAAGCCGTTGCAACTTGCAGAAAATCAGGAGTGGCAGCTGAATCACGGTGAGTGGATACTAACATATTGATAGGGTTGGAGAGGGAGAAATAGGAAAAGAAGGGAAGAAGGATGCGAGACCTAATCAAAAGGCCTAAGAGTGAAATGGAATACGCATACAGTGCTGGTATCAGGAAAGTAGCAGAGCTCTACAAAAGTCAACACTGGATTTTGTCTGTGGGAATAACGAAGAAGATTTCGAGCATCAAGCAATTTCTCAGGTTGAGAATGGAGTGTCTACTATCACATTAAAGACCTGCAAGTTATAACACTGGAGATTACAGAATTCTACAGTACTGACTTATCAAACAGAACACCGATAATGAGGAAAGACAAAGATGCTCAGATGCATTGGGACGGCCACTTGTGTAGATAACCGTTAAAATCTGACGTACAAATGCTGTCTCCATAGACAGGCGTATAGCAAAGTCGCTGTTTATCGGTACAATATTCCATCATTCTTCAGGTTGCAACCGGGAAAACAAAACTTTTTCAGATATTTCATCTACTTTTGACGGAAGTCCACAACGCAAGATGACAAACAATTAATGACATTACTTTCATACAGTACACAGCAATACGATATTGTCGCATATCAGTGTAACCAAACAGACGAAAACACAATTGCGGTATAAAAATAAAAATTAATTATTACGTTTCGGGCCTGGGTCAAAATTGGTTATGTACTGGATCTCAATGTGAAACCATTGTCTTAAAAGTTGTAGTGCATCGCTTGGAGACAAGAACACAAAAGTGATACAAAATGCTTCTTGATGTTAGAATATTTATGTCAATGATTGCATATTAGAGAAAAACAAATTAAACAAAAATAGTACTGCTTGTTGACACAAAACAACCAGTGGCAAGAAACCAGTGACACTTTGCGTAACACTGAGTCTAGCAAAGAGATTCTTATTGCATGGAGTCCAAGCACTGAAATGAAGTTACATACTATTTCACTATAACAACTGTACAGTACTTCTGTTAATAAGACGTCAGGTGAGTGCTCTCACTTACCAATCGTTAGGTTGTCAAGGGAGTTTATGTAAAGGGAAAGAAAAGACAATTTTGGTGGCACATTTTGATTTTGTACGTATACATCTTCAAGTTATTTAATTTTCATTCAATTTGTCTTGTTATTACTTCCGCAGTCTTATCTTTCAGTTTATCAAGATACGAATACATTTCAGTTTGTTATTGGTTGTCGCAGTAACACTCTCATTGTAGCTACTAAACTGAGACAAGTCATTTTATTTCGACACTGTAGCGCTTATCGACGTTACACAAACTCGAATACTTCCTTAAGTTGAATTCAAAACAATCTAAGATGCTTACGCTGCCGTTTTAGGCAGAACATTTAATATTTATGTGGTTATTTCAAACTGAAATCAATTAACTATATACACGCACTTAACTTCGTAAGTAAAATTCAGGCCACCAAAGCATGTTTTTTAAGTATTCGTCACTTAGTCACCTGATATATGAAAATTGTGGATTAGGACACTGCACACATAAAATCGAAGCAGTGATGCAGACGTTTTAGGAATAAGTAGTAGACTTACATTATTAAAGTGTAAATACTTAACAGAAATTGACAGTATCAACCATTAACAAAGACCATATGCGCACACAAAGGAACCTTCACAAGAAAAAATTTTTCGATGTTAAAGCTCAGGACGAAAACGGAAGGTGTCATCGAGAGTTTCGGAATTGCCTAACACAGATCGAAAATTTCAAACTTTTGGATTTTGGATCCATCAGATCTTAAGAATAGTTTACCACAACTGCTTAAGAGTGTGGAGCGCTTTTTTAAACCCGTACACTTCAAAAACAGGGAATTTTTTGTATGAAGAACAATGGCGAGGGCTGCATTGAGACGTACGCGGATAATAAATTGTTTACATGTATAATAAAATTCTAATCAGAATTCATTGATCTTAGCTTTAGGCTTATTTGAATTTCCACACACCAACTATAATGCTAATAATTCCTCTGCCATTTTTTTAAACAAAGCCATTCTCTCACCAGCAAAACACGTGCTGTTTGGCGTGGTAATTATACTCCAGAATAAAAGCCAATGCCTTCGTTAATGGCGGTAATGAAGCTGCCATAACAAAATATATGGCTCAATTACTGACTGATGTTAACGGTGGTTGATGTATATCTTCATCAGCACTGGATGTTGCCAAGGGAGTACAGTAACAAATCACTGCTCGCAGTGAGTACGCACAAGTCTTGCAGTTTAACTCGTTTCATATGGCGCGTAACCGCCCATGTACCGAAGCGACAGGTAATATCCTCCAAATAGCACCTTTTTTGGATGAAATTCATAATTACTGGCTAATACGATGTTCTTCTGAATTTTTGCGTTACTACACGCTATTCTTTTTTTCTTTTTTGGGCTGTTCAGTGCGTCTGGGCAGTAGCTCATGATTATCAGAACGAGTTGCGTAGCATGTTTCACAATAGACGAAACTAAAAAATTCAATTCTATTAACAGATCTTAATAACGGCGGGATTAACCGTCTACCACGGAATAGTAATGAAATTTAATGTTTAATGAATTGCCTAATCCTAATTCACAGATACTTCTGGTCTTTGACTTCAAAACGATAATACTACATAGATCCCCCCCTCCAGAAAAAATACACAACTTTTCATGTTCTTTTCCCAAATCAAACGGACTAGAATATTGTCAGGATGTCACTGTGGAGTTCTGTAATGATTAAATAAAACAATAAAAAATAACTACTCTTTGAAGATTGATGTTAGTGATTCATAAAATCTTTTCATCTGGTTGTGTATTTTAACGATTCTCCCGTCTAATCAGTGGAAATGTTTGATGCCCCCCCCCACCCCCAACCCCTCCCTCGCACAATCACACTTTTTTCTACTCTAATATAGTCGTCGGTATCTTTCTTAGATCAAGCTACACTCCTGGAAATGGAAAAATGAACACATTGACACCTGTGTGTCAGACCCACCATACTTGCTCCGGACACTGCGAGAGGGCTGTACAAGCAATGATCACACACACGGCTCAGCGGACACACCAGGAACCGCGGTGTTGGCCGTCGAATGGCGCTAGCTGCGCAGCATTTGTGCACCGCCGCCGTCAGTGTCAGCCAGTTTGCCGTGGCATACGGAGCTCCATCGCAGTCTTTAACACTGGTAACATGCCGCGACAGCGTGGACGTGAACCGTATGTGCAGTTGACGGACTTTGAGCGAGGGCGTATAGTGGGCATGCGGGAGGCCGGGTGACCGTACCGCCGAATTGCTCAACACGTGGGGCGTGAGGTCTCCACAGTACATAGATGTTGTCGCCAGTGGTCGGCGGAAGGTGCACGTGCCCGTCGACCTGGGACCGGACCGCAGCGACGCACGGATGCACGCCAAGACCGTAGGATCCTACGCAGTGCCGTAGGGGACCGCACCGCCACTTCTCAGCAAATTAGGGACACTGTTGCTCCTGGGGTATCGGCGAGGACCATTTGCAACCGTCTCCATGAAGCTGGGCTACGGTCCCGCACACCGTTAGGCCGTCTTCCGCTCATGCCCCAACATCGTGCAGCCCGCCTCCAGTGGTGTCGCGACAGGCGTGAATGGAGGGACGAATGGAGACATGTCGTCTTCAGCGATGAGAGTCGCTTCTGCCTTGGTGCCAATGATGGTCGTATGCGTGTTTGGCGCCGTGCAGGTGAGCGCCTCAATCAGGACTGCATACGACCGAGGCACACAGGGCCAACACCCGGCATCATGGTGTGGGGAGCGATCTCCTACACTGGCCGTACACCTCTGGTGATCGTCGAGGGGACACTGAATAGTGCACGGTACATCCAAACCGTCATCGAACCCATCGTTCTACCATTCCTAGACCGGCAAGGGAACTTGCTGTTCCAACAGGACAATGCACGTCCGCATGTATCCCGTGCCACCCAACGTGCTCCAGAAGGTGTAAGTCAACTACCCTGGCCAGCAAGATCTCCGGATCTGTCCCCCATTGAGCATGTTTGGGACTGGATGAAGCGTCGTCTCACGCGGTCTGCACGTCCAGCACGAACGCTGGTCCAACTGAGGCGCCAGGTGGAAATGGCATGGCAAGCCGTTCCACAGGACTACATCCAGCATCTCTACGATCGTCTCCATGGGAGAATAGCAGCCTGCATTGCTGCGAAAGGTGGATATACACTGTACTAGTGCCGACATTGTGCATGCTCTGTTGCCTGTGTCTATGTGCCTGTGGTTCTGTCAGTGTGATCATGTGATGTATCTGACCCCAGGAATGTGTCAATAAAGTTTCCCCTTCCTGGGACAATGAATTCACGGTGTTCTTATTTCAATTTCCAGGAGTGTAGTTTAAAATGTATGGGAGAGACGTGATTTATTTTATGTGACACTCGACCAACGAAGGACAATTACGAAGATGACAGGTGATAAAAAATTGTAGAGCAGAGAGTATGCTACTACTGCTTTCCGTGTTAACATATGTGCTGGAAATGTAGGAGACTATCTCATAGGTCCATATAGGCTCTTCCACAGAGACTGCCCTTCACTACCGATAGTCAGCGCTGGAGCAGTCTTGGCCTTGCCGCAGTGGATACACCGGTTCCCGTCAGATCACCGAAGTTATGAGCTGTCGGGCGTGGTCGGCACCTGGATGGGTGACCATCCATGTCGCCATGCACTGTTGCCATTTTTCGACGTGTATTCAGCCTCATGATGCGAGCTGAGGAGCTACTCGATCGACTAGTAACGGCTCCGGTCAAGGAAAACCATCATAACGACCGGGAGAGCGGTGTGCTGACCACACGCCCCCCTATCCTCAGCTGAGGATGACACGGTGGTCGGATAGTCCCAATGGATCACTTGTGGCCTGAAGACGGAGTGCTTCAGTAGTTACGCAGAAACACGTTTTGTAGAATCTTCGTTTTTTGTCACACCTATAATACTCAAACATATGGGCATTCAAATTTAAAAATTAAATACATTTACAGAATATGCGCTTTCTGAGCTTTAGTGTTCGTAAAACCCCTGAAAATGCCACTAATTTCAACTAAACTTAAAAGAAGGCCGAATTAAATTTGCAAATCGAAAGTGTTTACATCTCTCTCATATCAAACGAATCTGTTAACCATGTTTATTTGCAAAATAAATTTATAATAAAGCAGTTTTGAGTAAACATCAATAAGCAGCTTCGTGATGGGTAGTGCGACAGAGAACAGTCTGGGGATTCTATTTTGGCACACTCTGCAAAGGACCGCATCTCTTTTTATATGAGACAGCACGAAAGCACCTCAGAGCTATAGGAAGCGGCATATTTTACTGTATACAGAATCACAACCAAACAAATTTAAGTAACATGTATATTACTAAAACCTCAGTGTTTCCGATCACGCTCTGGAACGTAACGCTAATCTGCAGTATACTAGAGTTCAGACAATCAGGTGTACAAATTCACGAGAATTCAGCAATGCTGCAGATTCCAAGAGGAGGAGAAAGGCAAGTGTTCGACTCCCCCCCCCCCCCCCCCCACCTCTACCTTCTCGTCACCACCATTGCAAACGACTGTGGCCAACATAAGGAATCTACAATGGTGTAATATGTTGCAGGTCAGGTTGGCACGCTCGCACAGACTACATATATTAATAGGCATGAGAGGCAGTGTTGGCTTTACTAATTCGCTTCCCTGATTCTGATTTTCTTTCACTGACACAAGCTTTGTAACATTAGCAAATGAAACCATGTTACCAAAACACTTGCGTCTAAAGCTGACGTATCTCCTCACCTGCCGTTAATAAGCAGCCTCTCTTTCACCAGCAGCATCAAACTCACGCATAATCTGGACTGTTTCATCCGCTGTCACTTCAGACTATCGCATGGCTGGCGTCTGAAGAATATCTCGACATTATGAGATCTCTCGCGTATCTCTTACGTCAACACACTTAACATTAATATATACCACCATTTAAAACAGTGTTCAGTGTACATTTAGTCTGCAGAAAGCTTAAAAATATAGCTTAGATAGCAACAGCATTTAGGAGCCTGTGTACACCTATTATGAGACCAAGTCGACAACTTTCAGTACTGAATCTGTTAAATTGTGTTTTGAACAGCGCAGAGCGAATACTTCGAAGACTGATGGAAAGTAAGACTGTGGAGTGGTTATATTACATGACCTTATCCTACACACAGATATGTTCCCGCATAATGGCAGCTTATCAGACTTCACCCACAGGCTATTCTGGTATCTGGAAAGTGACTGATGTAATCTAGTTGGTATCGAACAGATACGACCTTCGTCATGGTCATCATACTTATGAGTCAATTAATGGAATAGGAATAGCTCGTTTGTGCAACTTCAACAAATAACAGATCCAAAAAATTCACATTTAATACTTCGAATTGTTTTGTTTAGCAAACGATAACATGAAGTAATAACAAGTGCGCCTGAAACGTTTCGCTTCAGATAAAGAGCCGTGGCGGCCAATGTAGCCTAATTTCAATTGAAAATAAGTCTTTCTTTATAGTAGCAATATGGGAATACGTCGCTCTGAAGTTATGAGAGTAGAAAAATCAACAAATCTCATCAAATAGTAGCAAAAGGCAGTGGGTTTTGGTTTAGATACTAATCCGTTATTAGTGGAAAAAATGAAATCGATGACATCGACTGTTCCGAACATGACGCACTGAAAGGTACGGCAATCTGTTCAAGTCCTCAATTTACGAAGCGTTTTTCCTTAGAGCTACGATTATCATGCTTACCATAAAAACGTTTTCGGATCACGCTAATGAAGGTTCCTCTTATTCCATCGCTGTCAAGTCACACAACGGAGTACTCGAAAGAACATTATACAAAAATACATCACACAGTGGTCAGTGGCAAGTCACTCTAAGGAAAAAAACTACGCACCAATAATCAGAATGGTACGGAAATTGGTAGAAGTGACGCACAGGTACAGACAAACAAATGAGTACAATTTCAGAAAAAAAAATTGGGTGATTCATTCAAGAGAAAGAGCTTCTCAAATCCAGGAACTCAGTAACGCCTTGGCCCACCTTGGCGTTGATGGTCAGAGTTGTTACATGTCCTACTACGGATATCGTACTAGAATCTGTCCTAATGGTCCGTCAGATCGTTAAAATCCCGAGATAGTTGAAGCCCTGCCCATAATGCTCAAAACGTTCTCAATCGGAGAGAGATCTGGCGACTTTGCTGGCCAAGGTAGGATTTTGCAACCACGAAGACAAGCAGCAGAGACTCTTAACCTGTGCGGGCAGATATTATCTTGCTGAAATGTAAGCCCAGAATGACTTGATATGAAGGTAAACAAGACGGAGCGTAGAATTTCGTCGACGTACCGCTGTGCTGTAAGGGGGTAGCGGATGGCAATCAAAAGGGTCCTGTTATGGAATGAACTGGAACCCTAAGCCATCACTATCGCTTGTCGGGCCGTACTGAGGGCAACAATCAGACTGGTAACTCACCGCTAACTGTGGAGTCTCTGGACACGTCTTCGCCTGGAATCTCATTCACTGGAGCAGAATTTTCATTATTGAGGAGTGCAGAGTACATGACTTTTTTGTGTAATTTTGTAACAGAACTGTTTCAGTGAATGTGTGAGTGACGTTATTTACAGCCACCTTGGGGTTATGAAGTTTGTTGTTTTGTTTTTTATCAATCTGTGTGAGTGACGTTATTTACAGCCACCTTGGGGTTATGAAGTTTGTTGTTTTGTTTTTTATCAATCTCATACTTTCTATACGTTCATATAGGGCTGTAATTTTACAGATCTTCTCTGAAAGTCCAAAACTAATGGTTGTTTTTGATATTTCAAGCTTCGAATATCATCATTGTACCCGTTCTTAAATTTGCTGCAACTCATCCGAAGCTTCCGTCACATCTTGCATAAAAACAAGTACCTACCTGAAGCAAGGAAAATTGTATTTCTTGTTAAAATTTGTCTCGTTACTTCGTTTCGTGATCCCGGAGTAAGATCTGCTTCCAAATGGTTCAAATGGCTCTGAGCACTATTGGACTTAACATCTGAGGTTATCAGTCTCCTAGAACTTAGAAGTACTTAACCTAACTAAGGACAGCACACACATCCATGCCCGAGACAGGATTCGAACCTGCGACTGTAGCGGATCTGCTTTCCAATACATGTTATGAATGTAAGCTGTTCAGCAGCACAATGTGCTACTATTTTCTTCAGTACAACTCAGTAGACTAGTCAACGTGAGTTTTCGTTTCCTGTGTCAGAGATATATCGTGTTACATGCGTTGCTTCTGACTGCCACCCTTTCGTATAAAAATTACAGGAAAATCGTACGTCTTTAACACTACTATCATGGCTTACAATATGTAGAAAAACTTGGGAACTTTTAAAAGTCCTACACGGATCATAAAGTTGTGATATGACACCAGACCATAGAAGAACGTCAAAAACATGTGTCGAAAAGAAATGTAACTAAATATATTCAGCTACGATAGAAGAGCATTTAAACCATTACACAAACTGTTTTTCCTATTTTCTTTCTCATTCATAATTTTTTTTAAATCAATGATTTTATACACAACAATGTCGTGTTCTGTTTTCTTCTTCGCAGTTGGCTTTCACAGAAAACATGACAATTGCATTTAGGGCTTATAGGTCTTTAACTGGAAAACTACTACAAAATCTGAATGTGGCAGTAAGAATAATCTCAGAGGGAGGGTGAAGAGGAGATGGACACAGAGAGGGAGAGAGGATGATGGAGAGAGAAAGGGTGGGAGAAGATTATGGTATATATCCAATTCCCATACATATTTAACAACTTCAAATGTTTGCCGGATTCGCTGGAGTATTACATGTACATAAATGAGGATCAAAGACACTTTTTAAACGGAAGTGGAAAAACAAAAAATTAAAACCATAATCCCGATATCCTATGTTCAGAAAAACGAAACGTGCATTACACTAGCAGTAGCGCGGTCGCGTTCGATATAAATTGCGGAATTATACGCCCTAACTCTCATAAACCGAAAGCCAATCCATACCGACCACTTGAACACCTGCACTACGCAACGGTTACCTTCCATAAGTTAACCAAATAATAATCAGCACAAGTGTACTGTATTAATGTCTGATTATAATTAAATACGATTTCACAATGTTGTCATACTGTTTCCAGTTGCCTCATATTAGTGGTCGAGCATATTTTTGCTATTCGTGCAGATTAATAAGTCAATTTAAAATAAAGACCTTTTGGAATAACGTACATTAATTATTAGTTCTTCGGTTTTAAAGATAAAATATACCAATTAACGATCTACCCTGTTGGAAACCCGAGAGTTTTTCACCACAAAAATCAGTGCTTCTCGCTTAATTCAATAATATGCTGCTTTTATATTCAGTGCACTCGTACAGCGTGCGAATCCGAAGCACTAGTTTGTGCCACAGACCCAGCGTTGATAAATACGTTTATATATCTCGATACACGTTAAATAACTGAGAGCCACGCTTCTGGTTGCCGAAAATCTCCTCTGTAGGGAAAAACGTGGGTTCCGTAAACAACGATCGTGTGAAAGCCAGTTCGGTCCGTTCATCCACGATACCCAGAAAGCAGGTAGATGCCGTGTTCCTTGACTTCCGGAAGGCATTCGATACCGTTCCGCACTGCCTCCTAACAAACAAAATACGAGCGTACGCAATACCAGACCAAATGTCTGATTGAAGAGTTTATAGGAAACAACAAACAACGTCGTTCTCAATGAGGAGAAGTTTTCAGGCATAGAAGTAACTTCGGACGTGCTTCAAGGGAGTGTTACAGGATCATGACTTTTGACAACACAATTATTCAGGGTGAGTCACCCAAAACTTGCACCGCAAATATTGCGTAAATGGAAAGTGCTACTGATGTGTGGTTCTCGCAGAATGAACTGGAAGTCAGTGGCTTATATTGTTAGAGGACAAACAGATTGTAATAATACTTCGAAAGAGTATTTTTTGTGCAAGCGTACACTTTTTAAACGAAACAATGCTTATTGACATTACAAAACTAAACTTAGAGTAAATTAGAACATCAGTAGTGTTTGTTGCAGGAATGTAGCGCGAGTCGTTTACGAGATATCGTATTTTGAAAAGTTCCACAAACGACCCTTGTACAATACCTGTCGTAGCACACACTAAAGAAAAACACAAGTTCATACACTAGTTCGTACACTAGATACGCGGATTCTGACCAGTAACAGAAAAACACGCTTCCAGTCTAACATGTAGACTTTTTTCCTGTGGAGAAAGCTGAAAACGCTGTGTATGATGACAGTCAACGTAAGAACGACTCCTGCACACGTGCTAGTATTTCAGTGGAGGTTCCTGGGCAGGCTGCAGCAATACGTCGCTGCATATCACCGGATGTGGTTGAATGCCATTATACACATCGTTTTCAGCTTTCCCCACAGAAAAAAAGTCTACATGCGTCAAATCCGGGGAACGGGCCGGCCAAGGTACAGGAACTGCGTCCAGTCTAACCGTGGATACAATTCGTGAAGATACGCTGTAGTACCTCGTGCACTATGGGTTGGACACCCATCATATTGGTACCACAGGTTCCTTTAAGTGCGAACATTTTAGGTTAGGCATAATCGTAAGTATTACTGGTATCAAATGAGACAACAAGTTTACTGTTCCAAGTCTGTGTTTATTTATGTCCATAGCGCGTTTCGAAGGTTTACACTTACATCATCTGGTGTTTTTACATGTTTTAATGTGACATATTTATGTATTGTGTTACGACTTTCGAGTAACTTACGGCACTGTCTTCAGCGGTCACAAGCTCCTTTCACCATCGTAATATATCACATATAAACTGTCATATTTTGTAAACGAAGATGATCTTGTTCACAAAATGGTCTTGTTGACAAAATATGTGATGCGTAACGACAGTGAAAGGAGCGTGTGACCACTGGAGACAGTACCACAAGTTACCCCAAAATCGTAACACAAATATACAAATAAGTCACATTAAGACAAGTAAATACACGAGATGATGGAGATTTAAACCTGTGGATATAAATAAGAACTGAATTTTAACAGTAAACTTGTTATTTCATTCTATACCACAGGTTCCTCCAAATCTGCAGAGGGACGTTTTCTAGCATCCGTGGAAGTCTGCTAGGATGCTGCGATAATTGTGCGCGTTCAGTCTTCCGTCTATGAAAAACGGCCTATGAGCTGATGGTTCACTATTCCATACCACACGTTCACAATCCATGGGCTTGTGCAACTGACCAATAATGCATGTTTCCGCGGTTTACTTGGCCATGACTGGTAAATGTGGCTTCATCACCGAACAACATACATGATACATCTGGAGTATCCTGTCTTAATGCCCATGTAGTGATGTTAACATGATTCTTATAATCGTTTCCATGCAGCTAGAATACGTAGGATACTTACTGAGCCGTGACTTCCTACGATGCTCTTGGCAGGGTAGTTCTCTGTCGGAGTCCTGGTTGGCCAGCGCCCTCTGTTTAAGACGGCCGCGGCTCGCGAACTTGAGGAGCCTCGGTCGGGGCAGTGAAAGAGGGGGGACAGCGCCCGGAGCATCGCGAGTAGTCAGTCGGCGCTTGGTGCACTGCGAGGACGCACTGTGTTGACATTTCGGAGGCTGGGTCTGGCGGCGAGCGGAACTGGAGTGCGGAAGCAGTCACCGGTCAACATAGGCTCTGTTGAAAGAGTCGTGTCTATCTCGAATCCTGAGGAGAGCGCGGCAGTTTGCCCTGGCGTGCATGTTAACGGCGAGCTGCTGGACTAGTTTTAAATGGTGAGCCATTTTGTGGTGGATCTTTGGACGTCATTGCTCCGGGTAGCCGCTTTGATTTTTGCTAGTCATTCCTTAAACCATTTGGACGTGGGTCCGGGATACTTCTTATTGCAAGTCCATGCAACTCCGTTGTGCCCCGGTTTTGTTGCATTGTATGGCCGATATTTGGCAATTCCTTTTTTGGTTATTATTGTTAATATGTTAAGTGGTCAATTTTATGAATCAAAGTTTATTCTCTGTATAAAACTTCAGCCGCCAATTTAAATTGGAATTGCCAACTTCCTTTTTGTTGACAACTATAATAGTAACAATTTTGCGCCGTCAAACGGTACTTCGGTATTTAAGGTTGTGTGCGGATCGTCTTGTCATTATCACCTTGGACTAGTCTTGGCTTATACATTTATCAACTGAAATTTCACGTCATTTGAGATTGTGTGATGAACTATTGCTTTAATAACTGCGGTGGTCACACTATAACTTTTAACCTTGCCTAAAGAAAATATAATTTTATAGGAGATATGTATATGACGTACTACTGTTAGTGAAACGGGATACTAAAGACATAACAGGCATTCTAAATTATTTCCATAATCCATATGATAAAATCAAAAGAATCGATAACCCTCTAAAAAAATCGCGTGTTTCTTATAAATTGCAGTAAAAGTCAACGAAATGAACCAGACTCTCACACATTGGCAACGTCAATAGAAATGGCTTAATGCACACAAAAAGCGAACTTGAAAATGGGAATCATTTCCCGAAAGGCATCGTACGAAAAGTAAATAAAAAAAATCGTGACTGATAGCAGAAGATTTATTTATAAACATACCTATTGTTTTCATAGTAGCAGGCTTTCAAAAAGCATTTAGAATGGGTCAAATCAGACGTTTAACATCTCTTCCTGCATTTGGTGCAACCCGTGTCTGGCTGTTGGTTTCAGTATTTCAGTGAGCTCTGTATTAATACTGGGTTTGTGTGTTCTAGAAGGTGGTGTTAATGTGCGCAGTCCCTCCTGCCGTTGTCGTCATTTGAGCTCTCGAGCACGGAATTTCTGACGCGCAGCCGATGTGAACCCCAAATGTCGAGAATGTTATGATAACCCGAAAGATCTACACAGCAATCAGCACATCATAGTGCCGAATGTTCTCCATTATAGTAATTCACGTATTTATGGATATTGCTATTTGAGTATTTTTTGAAACCTAAAAGCTTTCACAAATTGTTATTTTTCATATTCCCGAGGCCAGATAATTGACTAGTAGCACATATCTGTAGTTACGTTAAGGTTATATTTGTGTACAGTAATTTTATAATTTAAAGTTGGGGCCATAAGGCTGTTTTTTTTCTTTTCTAAGTTCTTTGAATTATTTTCATTGCCCATACAATTGAATACTCGGTGTAAATCACCGCTATTTGCATATAATAATTAATCATTGTGTTGTTACCAGTGCTCTGTTTTAATTAACGAGGTGAAAATAAAATTTTGTATCCTCAAATGGGGTCAGCAGCCTATATGTCCTGTTTACCATTCCACCATCTTACCACTTACCTGACTTATGCCACTTCCTCATGGCGATAGAGCGGGAGCTGATGTGCGGATCAACTGCAACAGCAGCAGCAAGAACATTAATTTCTGCCTCTTCTATCGTTACTTGTTTTCTTTTATGTGTTGTCTAGGTGTTACACAATCACTTTCAACTAACTTGTTCAAGAGTTTGATAAATATACTCATGTTCAGAAAAGACAGAACACCTTGAACGAGTAGAGATAGATGTTCTTATCACAGGACATGTACATCAGTATGTTCTGCAGAAATGATTAACATTTCAATCACCTCGGTTCAGCATGTGGCTGATTACTTGTTCCTTACGTGATGGCACTGACATGTATAAGGCGCGAATGGCGTCCTGTGGTATAGCCATCCATGCTGCATTCACCTGGTCCCAAAGCTCATTTGTGGTGGTTGGCATTGGGTCACAACGGCTCATCCGCCGTTTCGCCATATCCTACACATTTTAGATTGGCGACAAGTGTGGTAATCTGGCGGGCCAGGGCGAAAGACTGACACCCTGTGAAGCCAAGAAGGCACGTGTTCGCGCTGCAACATTTGTTCGTGCATTGTCTGGGGTGTTATGCAGAAAGGGTATGGCTACGGATCGTAGGATGTCATTCACGTAGGTCACGCTGATCACAGTACCCAGTAGCACCCCACACCTTAAGGCCGTGATTTAGCGCTATATGGCTTGTGCGATTGCAGTCACCTGAAGCCGCTTCCCCTGACTGCGGCGAACCAAAATGTGACCATGATTTTCAAACAAACAGAACCTGGATTCGTCCGAAAGCAGTATCTGATACGATTCCTGCCCAAGTGACGTCGCACCATACACCATTGCCGCCTAGCATGTTTCTGCACATTCGTCAATAGTAGGCCAAGTGGATTACACGCACGTAGCCCACGCTGTAATAAATGTTGACGGACTGTCATTCCTGATATTGTACGATGTGTTACTCTGTTCCACAATTGCGCTAGTGTCGAGGAGGACGTAAATCTGTCCTCCAATGTCATTCGAGCGAGGTGTCGATCTTCTTAGGGGTTAGTCTGGGTGGTGCCACCTGACCCATCTCGTCGTGTTCTACAGCCTTCCGTGAACCATTCTGCACATGCCTGTTGCACTGCCGAAACACTTCGTCCCACACGAGCAGCAGTTCCCGGGATGGATGCATCACATTCACTCATCCCGATAAAGCGCCCTCTTTGAGACTCACTGATTTGACGGTACGGTTGGCGCGAGGCCTACAAGAAAGAACAGGTCGCAGCGCGTACGTCACGAAGGTAGGCCTGAACTCGCTCGTTCACTCAACTCAGCTGAGAAACCACGTTTCTACACCTGTTAACACATAACTAGGTGTGTACTTACAAACGAAAATTCCATGTTCTACTGGAATCCGCAATCATGGAGTCTTACTGTTATTAGTCATACAGTGATTGGAAGTCCATAGGGCTACTTGTAATTTGTTGCGGCTGTACTGGGGTACAATAAAACAAAATCATGCCAAAATGATTATCACTTGCATAAGGCACCACTTCTTCTAAGATATGAGGATTGTTAAGCAGAAGAGAGTAAATACTATGAACAAGCTGGTATACCATTTCTGTATATAGAATACTGCTGCGATTTAACAGGTCTAGAAACACATTTTGTAAATACTATGAACAAGCTGGTATACCATTTCTGTATATAGAATACTGCTGCGATTTAACAGGTCTAGAAACACATTTTGTCTGCTGAGCTAAGCGACGGGCGTGTTCAGGCCTACCTTCGTGACGTACGCGCCGCGGGCTGTATTTCTCGTGGGCCTCAGGTCCGCGCGTAAGACTGCGACGCATCCTGCACTCTGCTCAAGTCACACTGATCTAGTAACTTCAGTTTACAGCGACAACAAGAGTCGCAGGCACATTTTACCGGAAGTGTTGCGCCACGATACCGATGCTGTCCTTGAATCCGCAGGACCGACATGGTTCAAGTGATAATCATTTCTGCAGAACATACTAATATACATGTTATGTGAATATGAACATCCTATCACAAGTCGTTCTAGGGGTTTTTTGTTTTTCTGAGTATGAATGTAATTGCCGACATGGTTGACTTCTATTGGGATATGCTGGCGCTTGGCGCATACATTGTGCAAGAACGAGCTGCATTCTTCCTAAACTCTCCATACATCATGAGGACGTCGGCTTTTTCTGCACTGGTAAATCCGATCGTCCACTTCCGGCTACTGCCTGGACTGTCACACACTAACTCAATAATATGTCGCAGTACACTCAAGGAACACACAAGCACATTGTTAGCAAAAGTAGCAACATCGTACCTAGCAAGTGCGCAGGTTGATGACATAAAGAAGTGACGGCATGGGAACTTTTCAAAATAAGGCATATCGTAAACGAATCGCACTAGACTCCTGCAACAAACGCCACCGACATCCCTTTTTACGCTATTTTTAGTCTGTTAGTGTCAATAGGCTTGTTCCATTTAAAAAGTGCATGTTTGCACAAAAAATACTTTCGAAGAATTATTACAACCTGTTTATTGGCTAACAGCAGGAGTCCTGACCACCAACCCTCTCTGTGAAAACCACTCATCAGTAGCTCTTTCCATTTCCTCAGTATCCGAGCTAGTAGATAACGTCGGAAGAACCATGAGGCTTTTCGCGGGTGATGCCATTGTATACACAGAAGTGGTGATGCTAGAAAAGCGCAGTGAAATGCAGGACCACCAGCAGAGGATCGACGCTTGAGGCAGGTAGTGGCAACTGATCCTAAACATACAAAAATGGAACGCACAGCGAATACATGGACAGAAAGTTCTATATTGTATGATTACACTATCGCAGAATAACTGGAAGCACTTGCTCCCATAAAAAATCTAGAAGCAAGCGGCCACAGAAAATTAATCGCGAGTAAGGCAGATGGCTCTGAGCACTATGGGACTTAACTTCTGAGGTCATTAGTCCCCTAGAACGTAGAACTACTTAAACCTAACTAACTTAAGGACATCACACACATCCATGCCCGAGGCAGGATTCGAACCTGCTACCGCAGCAGTCGCGCGGTTCCAGACTGTAGCGCCTAGAACCGTTCGGCCACTTCGGCCGGCTCACATTTTAGGGCAATGAGAACTTTTACAGAAACGATTTTATGCTGCAGTTTGTGAACTTCGAAATCTTGGCGATAGGCGACAGTTGGTATTCCATTATGCGACCCATAAATGGTTTCGCATAGCCGTTACCAGCTTGGCTCTGTAGTTACCTAAGGCATTCTATACATGTGTAACTTAGAAAGTAATTAAAAGCTCGGGGAAACAATACAACCGTTAATATATCAGTCACAAGACCAAAGCTGATCAGATGACGTTGCTAATGAACGCCAGCACCATGAAATATTGGAGATTTTATTAGCGTTTAATAGATGCAATAGTTGTTCTCTCTTTTACCAAATAACAGTAAGAATTGTCACGCACATTTAGCTGTCTTCTATATAGAGCAGCCTGCAAGAATGCAAAAACATTTATGTTCGTTACTGACGTCAAACATGTAATTAATATTCTTCCTGGACATCGAAAGTTTATTACTTTTCAGAGCTATATAACTAACGAAATCACAAAAACTATGTACAACTGATTAATTACAATAATACTTTACTTCATTTAACTGCTGTACTGCACGTTCATAGCTAATTTTGTTAGTTCAGAAACTGCTGGCACTGAGTTTACACTCACACTTTTAACACGCACCACCTAAAATCTTTAGAAGTAAGGAATCAGTAAAAACCTAGTAATTATGAAGGAAATCCCCCCACACGTGCAGTGATAATCCATGAAATTTATGACCTAACTTGAACATTAATACCGTCACAAAAGATACGGACATTGACTATACACCAAAACATTATTAAACGAAATAGTGTTCCAAAAATTAAACTATGTTATCCTTCACACACCAACACTTTTCTATCTTGTAGCTGCTTGAAGACAAAGTTAAAAACAATTTGCAAAACAAAATGTCGGGCCTTCTGTGGGATCTGAGACTTCTGCAGGCGACTATAAAGGATTTCCAGTATCATAAAGACAATGCAAATGAAATGTAACACGACAACCTGCTACTGCAGAATTATTAGTTAAGAGATAGTTCATATCAAGTAGTAAGGAAGTTCCCCAACTGTCGCGACTTAGTTGTTGTGAAATTTCAGCGGTAATTACAAAAGCTGAACTCAGTGCGTATACTAATTATTATCAAACATAACACAAGCCGTGCAGAGATTACTCTAACGAAATGTACATCTTATTTACATCAAATACTGCAAATTAATTGAGTCATTCATTGTCTTTAAAAAAATGGTTCAAATGGCTCTGAGCACTATGGGACTTAACTGCTGTGGTAATCAGTCCCCTAGAACTTAGAACTACTTAAACCTAACTAACCTAAGGACATCACACACATCCATGCCCGAGGCAGGATTCGAACCTGCCACCGTAGCAGTCGCGCGGTTCCGGACTGAGCGCCTTAACCGCTAGACCACCGCGGCCGGCTCATTGTCTTCTTGTGAAGTCAGCCGACAAGTGCAGAAAAAGACCTTGATCCTCGAATGAAGTTCCGTAAGAACTCTGGGCTGCTCCTGAAGGGAGAGCAGACTTTAGTAAACTTCTTACGATAAAGAAATAGGTTCTTGTTTTCCGGTATCGACTGCACAAATGGGAAAACTAAACCTACGATGATGAACGTCCTCCCCAACTGACACCAAAATAAGTAAATAGTAGAGTAAATATTTCAGTGTGCTTCAGATAAACTAAAGAGAGTTTAGACAATGAATCCGTGTGGCCAGGAAAATGGATGATGGTTGAACCAAGGAGGTTCTTCGCTAGACTGAAGACAGAAGAAAACATCGCAAGTAATATCTAATGAAAAAAGCGTGAAGGACATTATAAATCTTGGAGAAGTCTCATTGGAGCGTATGGGTGAAGATTAACGTATAGCAAGCCCAGAAGAGGACTCTGATGTCAGATGGTTCTGCCACTGAATTTTTGCGGTCACATAGTTGAAAAACTCCCATGTTTGTGTGTGTGTGTGTGTGTGTGTGTGAGAAATCTTATGGGACTTAACCGTTAAGGTCATAAATCCCTAAGCTTACACACTGCTTAACCTAAATTATCCCAATGACACACACACACACACACACACACACACACACACACACACATGACCGAGGGAGGACTCGAACCTCTGCCGGGACCAGCTGCACAGTCCACGACTGCAGCGCCCAAGACCGCTCGGCTAATACCGCGCGGCTCCCATGTTTGAATTCACGCCAGAAACGTTGACTTTGTTTAATGTACAGGATGAGTCAAATGCCTGCTCACCGTTTGTTGGCCGGCCCGAGTGACCGAGCGGTTCTAGGCGCCTCAGTCTGGATCCGCGCGACCGCTACGGTCGTAGGTTCGAATCCTGCCTCGGGCATGGATGTGTGTGGTGTCCTTAGGTTAGTTAGGTTTAAGTAGTTCTAAGTTCTAAGGGACTGATGACCTCAAAAGTTAAGTCCCATAGTGCTCAGAGCCATTTGAACCATTTGAATAGTTTGTTGTTCCTAATGGCAAAGTAATTCGTATATTTGTGGATGTCAAAAAATATTTATACTATTTGTTTATAAACAGACTGCCTATTGCACAACGCATTTTGTTGGTAAACGAATATGCACACACTTGATACAGCAAATTACTATTCTAAGAAAGTTTTACTACTTTCTACGGCATTCTTCGTAATACCTCAAATGTAAAAATTAAAAAAAGATAATACTAGGTAGTAAGGAATTTTAATACACACTCCTGGAAATTGAAATAAGAACACCGTGAATTCATTGTCCCAGGAAGGGGAAACTTTATTGACACATTCCTGGGGTCAGATACACCACATAATCACACTGACAGAACCACAGGCACATAGACACAGGCAACAGAGCATCCACAATGTCCGCACTAGTACAGTGTATATCCACCTTTCGCAGCAATGCAGGCTGCTATTTTCCCATGGAGACGATCGTAGAGATGCTGGATGTAGTCCTGTGGAACGGCTTGCCATGCCATTTCCATCTGGCGCCTCAGTTGGATCAGCGTTCATGCTGGACGTGCAGACGGCGTGAGACGACGCTTCATCCAGTCCCAAACTTGCTCAATGGGGGACAGATCCGGAGATCTTGCTGGCCAGGGTAGTTGACTTACACCTTCTAGAGCACGTTGGGTGGCACGGGATACATGCAGACGTGCATTGTCCTGTTGGAAGAGCAAGTTCCCTTGCCGGTCTAGGAATGGTAGAACGATGGGTTCGATGACGGTTTGGATGCACCGTGCACTATTCAGTGTCCCCTCGACCATCACCAGAGGTGTACGGCCAGTATAGGAGATCGCTCCCCACACCATGATGCCGGGTGTTGGCCCTGTGTGCCTCGGTCGTATGCAGTCCTGATTGTGGCGCTCACCTGCACGGCGCCAAACACGCATACGACCATCATTGGCACCAAGGCAGAAGCGACTCTCATCGCTGAAGACGACACGTCTCCATTCGTCCCTCCATTCACGCCTGTCGCGACACCACTGGAGGCGGGCTGCACGATGTTGGGGCGTGAGCGGAAGACGGCCTAACGGTGTGCGGGACCGTAGCCCAGCTTCATGGAGACGGTTGCGAATGGTCCTCGCCGATACCCCAGGAGCAACAGTGTCCCTAATTTGCTGGGAAGTGGCGGTGCGGTCCCCTACGGCACTGCGTAGGACCCTACGGTCTTGGCGTGCATCCGTGCGTCGCTGCGGTCCGGTCCCAGGTCGACGGGCACGTGCACCTTCCGCCGACCACTGGCGACAACATCGATGTACTGTGGAGACCTCACGCCCCAAGTGTTGAGCAGTTCGGCGGTACGTCCACCCGGCCTCCCGCATGCCCACTATACGCCCTCGCTCAAAGTCCGTCAACTGCACATACGGTTCACGTCCACGCTGTCGCGGCATGCTACCAGTGTTAAAGACTGCGATTGAGCTCCGTATGCCACGGCAAACTGGCTGACACTGACGGCGGCGGTGCACAAATGCTGCGCAGCTGGCGCCATTCGACGGCCAACACCGCGGTTCCTGGTGTGTCCGCTGTGCCGTGCGTGTGATCATTGCTTGTACAGCCCTCTCGCAGTGTCCGAAGCAAGTATGGTGGGTCTGACACACCGGTGTCAATGTGTTCTTTTTTCCATTTCCAGGAGTGTACTTTTCAGCATCTGGTCGCACAAAACGAATGGTTGATTTCATACATATTTTTCAAGTCAAAAGCAGCAATCTCAGTTGCCAGAAATGCTAACTAGCTTCGATTACATAATTATCATCTACAGATGTGATTAATCACGAATTTTGACAAGTAAAAATTTTTTTACAAAAGAACTCAGGCATGAGCTGTACAATGATTATTGACATTTCACAACTCGCGATTAATCGCATCTGCAGATCAGCAATTTATTCCCCCGAGGCGGTATGCCTACTTCGAAACACTGAAGCTAAATTAGGACCTTTTACTGGCACCAAAGTGGCACGCGATTCTACATCTACATGACTACTCTGCAATTCACATTTAAGTGCTTGGCAGAGGGTTCATCGAACCACAATCATACTATCTCTCTACTATTCCACTCCGTAACAGCGCGCGGGAAAAACGAACACCTAAACCTTTCTGTTCGAGCTCTGATTTCTCTTATTTTATTTTGATGATCATTCCTACCTATGTAGGTTGGGCTCAACAAAATATTTTCGCATTCGGAAGAGAAAGTTGGTGACTGAAATTTCGTAAAAAGGTCTCGCCGCGACGAAAAACGTCTATGCTTTAATGACTTCCATCCCAACTCGTGTATCATATCTGCCACACTCTCTCCCCTATAACGTGATAATACAAAACGAGCTGCCCTTTTTTGCACCCTTTCGATGTCCTCCGTCAATCCCACCTGGTAAGGGTCCCACACTGCGCAGAAATATTCTAACAGAGGACGAACGAGTGTAGTGTAAGCTGTCTCTTTAGTGGACTTGTTGCATCTTCTAAGTGTCCTGCCAATGAAACGCAACCTTTGGCTCGCCTTCCCGACAATATTATCTATGTGGTCCTTCCAACTGAAGTTGTTCGTAATTTTAACACCCAGGTACTTAGTTGAATTGACAGCCTTGAGAATTGTACTATTTATCGAGTAATCGAATTCTAACGGATTTCTTTTGGAACACATGTGGATCACCTCACACTTTTCATTATTTAGCGTCAACTGCCAACTGCCACGCCATACAGCAATCTTTTCTAAATCGCTTTGCAACTGATACTGGTCTTCGGATGACCTTACTAGACGGTAAGTTACAGCATCATCTGCGAACAGTCTAAGAGAACTGCTCAGATTGTCACCCAGGTCATTTATATAGATCAGGAACAGCAGAGGTCCCAGGACGCTTCCCTGGGGAACACCTGATATCACTTCAGTTTTACTCGATGATTTGCCGTCTATTACTACGAACTGCGACCTTCCGGACAGGAAATCACGAATCCAGTCGCACAACTGAGACGATACCCCATAGCTCCGCAGCTTGATTAGAAGTCGCTTGAGAGGTGTCAAAAGCTTTCCGGAAATCTAGAAATACGGAATCAACTTGAGATCCCCTGTCGATAGCGGCCGTTACTTCGTGCGAATAAAGAGCTAGCTGCGTTGCACAAGAGCGATGTTTTCTGAAGCCATGCTGATTACGTGTCAATAGATCGTTCCCTTCGAGGTGATTCATAATGTTTGAATACAGTATATGCTCCAAAACCCTACTGCAAACCGACGTCAATTACTGGAATGATAGCAGTGATGAACGTGGAGGCGCCACGACCACGGAAATAACTATCGGGGAGTACATCGGGAAGCTCATTTTCACTGTATATGACATTAATTAAGAATTTGCACAGACTACACGTAGTGTCACAGCAACCGCCTTGCAACAAAATTCATTTATTGCATTAAATTATTTTCTCCACGATGATTGTAAGATCACTGTGGAAAAGTTGAAGCCACCACCTACACTGCTTGAATAAATGATTTGTTTCACCGTAACTACTTCTATCGGCAGACAGCAGCGAATATCTCTCATAGAAAATTTTACCTTTTTGTCATATAACGGAATATTCACGACGCCGCAGAAAAATTACAAGAACATTAGGCGATGAAAATGGTAGCACACAATAATGGTTATAAATTTTCCATCATCAAAAAGCTTTACAGCAGCATTAACACCAAATATAATACTAATGACCGCTCCATAACGGTAACAAACAGCACTTTAGCTGGGTTATGGCATCCCCTCCAAATCAACTCTGCCACATACACTATCTG
This sequence comes from Schistocerca gregaria, assembly GCF_023897955.1. Classification (NCBI taxonomy): domain Eukaryota; kingdom Metazoa; phylum Arthropoda; class Insecta; order Orthoptera; family Acrididae; genus Schistocerca; species Schistocerca gregaria. The sequence goes on from NC_064922.1 coordinate 665,261,346, forward strand.
ATCAAAAGTATCCGGACAACCGTGTATAATGTGAAATTAACCATTACACGTCACGAGGTGGTGATGATATTTAAACGTTAAATGCATAGCTTCCATTACGAGCTAGGCTAAAAACACGAATCTTTGCAATAATATACATCTTAGCTGTACACGCGTACCATTGCTGTCTTGCTGTTTGGCGCAACCAATCAAATCAGCCGGCCGTTGTGGCCGAGCGGTTCTAGGCGCTTCAGTCTGGAACCGCGCGACCACTTCGGTCGCAGGTTCGAATTCTACCTCTGGTATGGATGGGAGTGATGTCCTTAGGTTAGTTAGGTTTAAGTAGTTCTAAGTTCTAGGGGACGGATGACCACAAGATGAACAATTTTTGAAGTACGGTTGGTTGGTTGATTCATTTGGGGGAGGGGACCAAACAACGAGGTCATCGGTCCCATCGGATTAGGGAAGGAAGTCGGCCGTGGCCCTTCAAAGGCACATCACGATATTTTTTCAAATTCCTAATTTTGTCTTTGTAGAGCTTAGGAAACAGATAACCGGTCAGCATAACTGTTATAATTTATGACAGTGGCGTCTGCTGATTCACGGCTACATGTGAGAGCTCATCTACGATTAAGACGCGGTAGTCGGTATCAACTTGGGTTCCCGTTCCTGGGTCGGTGAAGTCTCCTCCCCCGCTCCGTCACGGGCGATCCTCTAGCGCCACTCCGTCACACGCGAAGCGCATCCGTCCTCACGGCTAATTGAGGACAATGGCGACAACTATAGTTACGATTAACGGCTCAGCAACTCGAGCGCTCTGGCGGCGGCGACTCTAGGCCATGAAGCTTCGAGGGCGCGCGTTGATCCTCATCGCCTCCAACATCACGCTCGTTACATCCCAGGTATTCTATCCCAAATTTCGACACACCATTACACGATGTCTACGGGTATCCTACTTGATGCATTAGAGGCAGAGAAACGTATAAGAGTCAACGTTAACCCCCTTGACGTAACTTCTGACTCCCAAATGCTCGGACCACAGTAATCAAGGACGGTCGCGCATCGAACTGTTGAACTGTTTAGCCGGGTGCTCGAACCTGCGCAAAATGTATGCGGCGTATGACATGTATATTCGGCGCAATGTAAGGAATTGTGGAATACTTAACAATGTTTGGGCATAACGTTAATCTTAAGATGTCTGGGAAGTAAATCTGATCGATTCATCATTGAACAATGTAAATCGATAGTTTGTTGTTATTGTTGTTGTTGTTGTTGTTGTTGTTGTGGTTGTGGTCTTCAGTCGTGAGACTGGTTTGATGCAGCTCTCCATGCTATTCTATCCTGTGCAAGTTCCTTCATCTCCCAGTACCTACTGCAACCTACATCCCTCTGAATCTGTTTAGTGTATTCATCTCTTGGTCTCCCTCTACCATTTTTACCCTCCACGCTGCCCTCCAATGCTAAATTTGTGATCCCTTGATGCCTCAGGACATGTCCTACCAACCGATCACTTCTTCTAGTCAAGTTGTGCTACAGACTTCTTTTCTCCCCAACCCTATTCAATACCTCCTCATTAGTTACGTGATCTACCCACCTAATCTTCAACATTCTTCTGTAGCACCACATTTCGAAAGCTTCTATTCTCGTCTTGTCCAAACTACTTTTTGTCCATGTTTCACTTCCATACATGGCTACACTCCATACAAATACCTTCAGAAACGACTTCCTGACACTTAAATCTATACTCGATGTTAACAAATTTCTCTTCTTCAGAAACGCTTTCCTTGCCATTGCCAGTCTACATTTTATATCTTCTCTACTTCGACCATCATCACTTATTTTGCTCCCCAAATAGCAAAACTCCTTTACTACTTTAAGTGTCTCATTTCCTAATCTAATTCCCTCAACATCACCCGCCTTAATTTGACTACATTCCATTACCTTCGTTTTGCTTTTGTTGATGTTCATCTTATATCTTCCTTTCAAGACTCTGTCCATTCCGTTCAATTGCTCTTCCAAGTCCTTTGCTGTCTCTGACAGAATTACAATGTCATCGGCGAACCTCAACGTTTTTATTTCTTCTCCCTGGATTTCAATACCTACTCCAAACCTTTCTTTTGTTTCCTTTAGTGCTTGCTCAATATACGGATTGAATAACATCGGGGAGAGGCTACAAGCCTGACTCACTCCCTTCCCAACCACTGCTTCCCTTTCATGTCCCTCGACTCTTTTAACTGCCAGCTGGTTTCTGTACAACTTGCAAATAACCTTTCGCTCCCTGTATTTCACCCTTGCCATCATTAGAATTTGAAAGAGAGTATTCCAGCCAACATTGTCAAATGCTTTCTCTAAGTCTACAAATGCTAGAAACGTAGGTTTGCCTTTCCTTTATATTTCTTGTAAGATAAGTCGTAAGGTCAGTATTGCCTCACGTGTTCCAACATTTCTACGGAATACAAACTGATCTTCTCCGAGGTCGGCTTCTACTAGTTTTTCCATTCGTCTGTAAATAATTCGCGTTAGTATTTAGCAGCTGTGACTTATTAAACTGATAGTTCGGTAACTTTCACATCTGTCAACACCTGCTTTCTTTGGGATTGGAATTATTATATTCTTCTTGAAGTCTGAGGGTATTTCACATGTCTCATACATCTTGCTCACCAGATGGTAGAGTTTTGTCAGGACTGGCTCTCCTAAGGCCGTCAGCAGTTCCAATGGAATGTTGTCTACTACATCGCCCTTGTATAGACCCTCTATATACTCCTTCTTTGCTTAGAACTGGGTTTCCATCTGAGGTCTTGATATTCATACAAGGGGCTCTTTTTTTCTCCAAAGGCCTCTTTAATTTTCCTGTAGGATGTATCTATCTTACCCCTAGTGAGATAAGCCTCTACATCCTTACATTTGTCCTCTAGCCATGGATAGTTTATCAGTAACAAATTGTAAATTAATACTTAGTGTAAATTAATTAAGTTTTGAGAGCACTCTTAGACAATTAACAATTTTCATCCATGTGGTATTTTTCGAAACAATGAGACACACATAACACATCTCGACAGTTTTTACAGTCCCACATCTTTTTACTCCGTTTCTTATTTCTTGTACATACTTTGCACGCATTTGTTGGGCTATTTTTCAATATTGTAGGATCTATATGTTTTGGAAAGTGACCCCAATATTGCACGGGTAGTTTCATTGGTATATCTGCAACAAAAACACACTTATCACCACTATCATCACTATTAAATGTTCTTTTTACTGACATGATAGGTAAATGGGTTATTTAATTCTCCCAGGGAATTACAACTGACACGTGTAAACGCAACGAAGGAGTACACGAAACTGAAGTAAGAGACTAACGAGAACTCTTGAACAACGAAACAGACTCGTTTTGTTGTCGCTAGTCCCGCCTGACGTACCAAGGGCCACGCTCGCTTTGTTTACGGGTGTTCCGCACAAAGTATCAGGAGGCAGGCTCATGCTTATCGTTTATGGCCCAACTTCCTTGCCCGCATCTCGTGGTCGTGCGGTAGCGTTCTCGCTTCCCACCCCCGGGTTCCCGGGTTCGATCCCCGGCGGGGTCAGGGATTTTCTCTGCCTCGTGACGGCTGGGTGTTGTGTGCTGTCCTTAGGTTAGTTAGGTTTAAGTAGTTCTGCGTTCTAGGGGACTGATGACCATAGATGTTTAGTCCCATAGTGCTCAGAGCCATTTGAACCAACTTCCTCATCACGAGTGTCATTCGTGGTTGTAGGCCTAGGCGTTAACCGCCGGGACCGTTAACCTTATTACATTTACTTTTAATTACAATAGCTAAGTGTTGCCACTACCGTCGAAGCCACGGCCCCACCTCAATATGATGAATGAAGAACCGACGGGTCACGGCATAACAGAGTACAAAATATCAGTGTGACAGCTAAATCAATGAAACAAGAACACTTGGAAAACAACGCAGATGAGCTTCTTGTATGTCTAGAAGATGAGAACACTGAAGTGACTGATGTTCAGAGCGTGATTGTCGTATAAACTGAATGTGGAAAAAGGTGGAGTTGCAGCAACGGTTGGTTAGTTGGTTGATTCGAAAGACACGACCAAACAGCGTGGGTCAACTGTCCCATTCAGCATCTGTAAAGTCGAACACAACGTCATCAATATTGTTACAAGCCGTTTTTGTGGCTATCAGAAACTAGAAGCATCTGCTTGTAAATTGATGCTGCAGTATACTTCTCTTCTAATTTTAACAGTCTATAGATTCCCTCTCGGAACGTTTCAGCTGTTTATGAGAAATCTATATGTATTACTGAGCTACCTGTGAGACAAGAAGAAACAGTAGTTCGTGGACATTTCATCGTACATTTCTTAAGATTTAAAAAAATGAACTGGACTCAACTGATAACAGATTTTGTAGGCAGTGCTAAGCCTCAAACCATTAACATGTAAATCATTTGTTAATTGGATATTTGGTCATTATGCACAATTAATAAACAATGTTATAGCTCTGAGGCATGTTCATACAAAACAGTGACGCTTATTAATAATAACAGGATGCAATGTTTCAAGAATAAGTTACATGAATTAAAATGGGATGGTATATACAGAAAGAGACGCTGATGGGAAATTCAATATATTCCATAATATACTTGTGTCAATAATTGAAATTAGCGTTCCTAAGAACTTATCCAGAAAGTGCACTAAGAAAAAAGCAAGCTGTGGAGAACAAAGGGGATTAAAATGCCATGCAAAAGAAAAAGGACAGAATAATTCAGGATACAACATAATGAGCATCCACTACGAATATTTTAATGTTTTAAGGAAAGTCATTAAAATGTCTAGAAGCATGCACGACCCGAGAGAAATTAATAATGCAGGTAAAAAGATTAAAACTAATGAGGCTGGACAACAGTATAGAATCACCAAAAACACAACACAATAACCTTTTATAATAGGTTGTCGGAAACCCGTGGGCTTTCAAAACGGCTTCCTGTCGTCTCAAGAGGATAAATATACATTCTGCATGTTTTTCGAGGGAACCTCATACCATTCGTCCTGCACAACAGTGGCAAGTTTAGGTCTGTGGTGAGTGTAGTGGCCAGTGGATATGCTACAATTCATTCTCGTGGTCACAAAACCTGTCCTGGATGATGTGAGCTGTGTGAACAGGGGTCCTGTCGTCTTGGAACAAAGCATCAGCATTCAGGACCCAACATTATACCATGGGTTATCTTGATCAGCCAAAATGTTCGTATAGTTCTTGGCAGTAATGCGATCTTGCAGAGTAAGCATGGGACACAAAGGAATTCCACGATGTGGCTGCTCAAGTCACCACCGAATTTGAATAGGCCGTCCAGTTGGCAGGGGAACCCTACAGGAAAAACCTTTCTTGCGTGAAGGCAATTTTATAAAACACGGAGATGTTTCAATATTGTTCACCGAAACATCACAGCGTGCCAGATGCATTTACCCTGCATACTTGACCTAATGTGTTTCAAAAACGGAAAGGAGTCACTGCTCCATCTGTCGGTTAGGTAAGTTTATCACTGGTCATAAATGATAAGGATGCGCGATTATTTGACTACAATACAGCCTTACATATTTGAATTGTCGTACTTACTACTATGAAGACCATCAACAAAAAGAACAACTGTTACGAAACATACTGAGTGCCTGGGAAAATTGGAGCCGTAACTTTGCGCCCGTTCTTGTTAATGAAGCTTCTTAATAACTCCCGAGCATCAGCCATCTTTTGCTTGCAAATTCACCCAGGTGGAAATAGAATTTGCATTAATTGTCCTCCTCGTCATGTAGTTCACGGCATCACTGTTTTAAAAGTATAAAATTTCACATTAAGAAATTTATCCGTTTTCCCCCATTCCTGACCGACACTTTAAATTCCATCGGTTCTTAAAAATTCTGTAATGTTATTAATGTGAATTTCCTACACATATTTTTTTTCGAATACTTTGTTCCTACCGTGCTCGCTTTTGGGACCCCGCAGGTGAGCCGCGAACCGAATTATCAGCATCGAACAAGGGAGTTATTTCTATGCGTATTATACAGCCACGAAGATCAACGACGGAGTTTTTCATTTTATCTGTCTCGTAATCTATAACGCATGCAGAAAAAGAGGACATAATAGATATAAAAAAGTTGCGCAACACAGCGTAAATTACAAACATGGCGCACAGGGAGAGGAATGTGGTTCAGGTCTTGAGCTGGACAACCGAGCAAAAATAAGATTTTCATAAAACACATGCAGTCACCCTACCTCAGACAAAAGTAAATCGGCCGAGCTCATTACAGGAAATCCAACGAAAGCCATTAACTCCACCTGCGCCGAATTTTAATACGGAACACAACATGCGACGTTAAGAAAGGTATCTTCTAGTGCGCGAAACACTGAACTCAAGAGAATTTTCAACTGGCTGACACTAAACTTCAAAGCATTTAGCACACTTTATATGAATTAATCCTTTAGATTCATAAACTGGCAAAACAATACAGGAATATGAGCTAATTGAAATATTTGTATCGTATTCGTTTAGTGACTAAGAGTGTATTGTCTGACTGTAGTCCAGAAGAACTTCAACAACAAGCTTATTGACTGATTACAGCAATTTTTAAAGTAATCCTTCAAATAAGTTATAGTGAGCTTTAAATACTCTATAATCAAAACCATCAAAAAAATTATCAATGGTATCAGAGACAGTAGAATATGACGAATGGATAGCTATCAACAGAAATTGCGCAATAAAGTCGACTGCTTTTCGCAAACTAACCTAAGATTTATAATATTTGCGGAGTTTTCAAGAGGAATTCCTACTGGCGGCCCAATGGATAGTAGACGGACCAAGGAAGGTCTTTGCTGGTTCCAAGAGATGAGAAAATATCCACGGACGAGTGAACTGGACGTGACGAATGTCACGCACGGGCAGCATGGATGCTTCAGCTGATGATCGTAACACATGGATAGATCTGGAGACAGCCTTGATCCAGCACTGGATGTTCCTGCTGATGATGGATACATAATTATAAAGTTTAAGATTAAATAAAACAAAAATAGGACGGTGATTCAAATGAGAACAGTACTTACTAATTTCTATGTAACTGAACTAATACAGAAAAATTACAGATATATCTTTTCCGGTGTCATCCACATGACGTGTAATGCATGCATCCCACCACTTCGGGAGGGCTTGGATATATCATGGAGAAAAATTCTTTTAGATGCGGAAGTAGCCGTTCCAGCATCGCAGTTTTCACCTGCTCTGCTCATTACTTCTGAAATGCTCACTGCCCCCCTCCCCCCACCCAACCCTCTCTAAACCCAATGTTGATTTGAATCGTCCGAATACATTAAAGTCACTCGGGGCGTTTCTTGTGGGTGTTCCGTATTTCGTATTGCTGCTATGGTTGAACGGGTAGCACAGAGACGAACATTATAGTGTTGCGACAGAACGACTGAAGTCAGAAATCATCTTCGTATAATTCTGATTGCAGGGTGAAGGTGATTTCGCAGCAAATATGAGCATGAGTGTTGAATTACTGTTTACACTTAATCTTCTCTCCACATATTGCTCAAAAATTACCCCTTTTGCATGACAGAAGACCGTACTGGGATTTCACCCTGCGATGCAGTTCAAAACTTTAAGAGCTTTACTATGCAAATACTTGTACTCACAGCTTCTTTTTCTACGATGCGACAACAGGCTGTTAGTTGTTCGTTATTTGTCGAAACAAGGATAACTCTTGCGAACTGCCAAATCGATAGTATAGTTTTAGTAATGTTATTGCACTTTTAAGGTTTTAATTTGAATCACCCTGAAAAATTTAGCTGCATGTGAATTTGAATCCCCGTCCTCCTAAAAGCGACCCAGTAACCACATGCTGAAGGTCACTGCACCCCCTCAATTGACTCAACCTCACATTAAACACAAAAAATATGACTACGATGGCACACAGCACCTGCGCTTATATACACACAAGCATAGCATGACGAAGCATTCAACGTGTTCCGTGCAACCTCTGGAGGTCTTTGAGAACAGTGTCTGTGTGTGTGTGTGTGTGTGTGTGTGTGGTGGGGAGGGGGCACGTTTCTGACATGTATCTATCGAGAGTCCTTGATCTTTATCCACATACACACGACTAATCTGCAATTCACACTATTTATGTAACGTTCCACACTCTAACATCGCGCGGGGAATACTAACACTTAAACCTGTGCGTGCAAGGTCGGATTTCTCTTATGTTATGATGATGATGATCATCTCTCCCTAAGTAGGCGGGTATCAACAAATTATTTTCGCCATCGGAGGAAAACGCTGCAGATTGAAATTTCGTACAAAGATCTCTTCGCTTCGAGAAACGACTTTGTTTTAATTCCTGCCACCCCAGCTCGCCTATCATATCCGTGACACTGTCTACCCAATCTCTCTTGGTAAAACAAATTGAGCTGCCCCTCTTTGAACTCTTTCGATGTCCTCCGTCATTTCAGTTTGGTAAGGATCCCTACTACTAACCGATACTGTAACAGAGGACGGAAAGAGTAGTGTAGGTAGTCTGTTTTGTAGTTTTGTTGCGTTTCCTACGCCTTCTCCCATGAAAACGTTGTCTTTACTTTGCCTCCCCCATAACGTTATCTACGAGATCGTTCCACTTTAATTTGTTCGGAACCCTTATCCATATATATTTAGTTGAATTCAAAGACTTTAGATTTGTGTGAGTAATTATCTAATCGAAATTTAACGGATTTCTTTTAGTACTCCTGTCGATGACCTCAGACTTTTCCCTATTTATTTAGAGTCAACTGCCACTTTTCGCACCATACAGATATTTCGTCTAAATCATTTTGCAATTAGTATTCTGGTGACTTTAACAGGCGATAAACTACAGCATCATCTGCAAACAATCTAAGAGGGTTCCTCAGATTGTCTCCTAAATCTTTTATACAGGGTGTTACAAAAAGGTACGGCCAAACTTTCAGGAAACATTCCTCACACACAAATAAAGAAAAGATGTTATGTGGACATGTGTCCGGAAACGCTTAATTCCATGTTAGAGCTCATTTTAGTTTCGTCCACCTGCGCTCAATGGAGCACGTTATCATGATTTCATACGGGATACTATACCTGTGCTGCTAGAACATGTGCTTTTACAAGTACGACACAACGTGTGGTTCATGCACGATGGAGCTCCTGCACGTTTCAGACGAAGTATTCGTACGCTTCTCAACAACAGATTCGTGACCGATGGATTGGTAGAGGCGGACCAATTCCATGGCCTCCACGCTCTCCTGACCTCAACCCTCTTGACTTTCATTTATGGGGGCATTTGAAAACTCTTGTCTACGCAACCCCGGTACCAAATGTAGAGACTCTTTGTGCTCGTATTGTGGACGGCTGTGATACAATACGCCATTCTCCAGGGCTGCATCAGCGCATCAGGGATTCCATGCGACGGAGGGTGGATGCATGTATCCTCGCTAACGGAGGACATTTTGAACATTTCCTCTAACAAAGTGTTTGAAGTCACGCTGGTACGTTCTGTTGCTGTGTGTTTCCATTCCATGATTAATGTGATTTGAAGAGAAGTAATAAAATGAGCTCTAACATGGAAAGTAAGCGTTTTATTTTCTTTCTTTGTGTGTGAGGAATGTTTCCTGAACGTTTGGCCGTACCTTTTTGCAACACCCTGTATAGACCAAAAACAGCAGATGGCTTATAATACTTCCTTAGGGGACGCCAGATATTACTTCTGTTTTACTCGATGATTTTCCGTCAGTTACTACGAACTGTGTCTTTCCTGACAGAAAATCGTAAATCCGGTGGCACAATTAAGACAACACTTCATATGCGTGCAATTTGATTAGAAGTTGCTAGTGAGGAACGGTATCAAAAGCCTTTTGGAAATTTAGGGAAATGAAATGTATTTGGGATCAGCTGTCGACAGCACTCATTACTTCATTGTTGTTGTTGTCTTCAGTCCTGAGACTGGTTTGATGCAGCTCTCCATGCTACTCTATCCTGTGCAAGCTGCTTCATCTCCCAGTACCTACTGCAACCTACATCCTTCTGAATCTGCTTAGTGTACTCATCTCTCGGTCTCCCTCTACGATTTTTACCCTCCACGCTGCCCTCCAATGCTAAATTTGTGATCCCTTGATGCCTCAAAACATGTCCTACCAACCGATCCCTTCTTCTAGTCAAGTTGGGCCACAAACTTCTCTTCTCCCCAATCCTATTCAATACCTCCTCATTAGTTACGTGATCTATCCACCTTATCTTCAGTATTCTTCTGTAGCACCACATTTCGAAAGCTTCTATTCTCTTCTTGTCCAAACTAGTTATCGTCCATGTTTCACTTCCATACATGGCTACACTCCAAACAAATACTTTCAGAAACGACTTCCTGATACATAAATCTATATTCAATGGTAACAAATTCTCTTCTTCAGAAACGCTTTCATTGCCATTGCCAGTCTACATTTTATATCCTCTCTACTTCGACCATCATCAGTTATTTCACTCCCTAAATAGCAAAACTCCTTTACTACGTTAAGTGTCTCATTTCCTAATCTAATTCCCTCAGCATCACCCGATTTAATTTGACTACATTCCATTATCCTCGTTTTGCTTTTGTTAATGTTCATCTTATATCCTCCTTTCAAGACACTGTCCATTCCGTTCAACTGCTCTTCCAAGTCCTTTGCCGTCTCTGACAGAATTACAATGTCATCGGCGAACCTCAAAGTTTTTACTTCGTCTCCATAAATTTTAATACCTACTCCAAATTTTTCTTTTGTTTCCTTTACTGCTTGCTCAATATACAGATTGAATAACATCGGGGAGTGGCTACAACCCTGTCTCACTCCTTTCCCAACCACTGCTTCCCTTTCATGCCCCTCGACTCTTATAACTGCCATCTGGTTTCTGTACAAATTATAAATAGCCTTTCGCTCCCTGTATTTTACCCCTGCCACCTTTAGAATTTGAAAAAGAGTATTCCAGTCAACATTGTCAAAAGCTTTCTCTAAGTCTACAAATGCTAGAAACGTAGGTTTGCCTTTTCTTAATCTTTCTTCTAAGATAAGTCGTAAGGTCAGTATTGCCTCACGTGTTCCAACATTTCGACGGAATCCAAACTGATCCTCCCCGAGGTCTGCATCTACCAGTTTTTCCATTCGTCTGTAAAGAATTCGCGTTAGTATTTTGCAGCCGTGGCTTATTAAACTGATAGTTCGGTAATTTTCACATCTGTCAGCACCTGCTTTCTTTGGGATTGGAATTATTATATTCTTCTTGAAGTCTGAGGGTATTTCGCCTGTCTCATACATCTTGCTCACCAGCTGGTAGAGTTTTGTCATGACTGGCTCTCCCAAGGCCGTCAGTAGTTCTAATGGAATGTTGTCTACTCCGGGGGCCTTGTTTCGACTCAGGTCTTTCAGTGCTCTGTCAAACTCTTCACGCAGTATCGTATCTCCCATTTCGTCTTCATCTACATCCTCTTCTATTTCCATAATATTGTCCTCAAGTACATCGCCCTTGTATAAACCTTCTATATACTCCTTCCACCTTTCTGCCTTCCCTTCTTTGCTTAGAACTGGGCTGCCATCTGAGCTCTTGATATTCATACACGTGGTTCTCTTCTCTCCAAAGGTCTCTTTAATTTTCCTGTAGGCAGTGAGATAAGCTTCTACATCCTTACATTTGTCCTCTAGCCATCCCTGTTTAGCCATTTTGCACTTCCTGTCGATCTCATTTTTGAGACGTTTGTATTCCTTTTTGCCTGCTTCATTTACTACATTTTTATATTTTCTCCTTTCATCAATTAAATTCAATATTTCTTCTGTTACCCAAGGATTTCTAGCAGCCCTCGTCTTTGTACCTACTTTATACTCTGCTGCCTTCACTACTACATCCCTCAGAGCTACCCATTCTTCTTCTACTGTATTTCTTTCCCCTATTCCTGTCAATTGTTCCCTTATGCTCTCTCTGAAACTCTGTACAACCTCTGGTTTTTTCAGTTTATCCAGGTCCCATCTCCTTAATTTCCCACATTTTTGCAATTTCTTCAGTTTGAATCTACAGGTCATAACCAATAGATTGCGGTCAGAGTCCACATCTGCCCCTGGAAATGTCTTACAACTTAAAACCTGGTTCCTAAATCTGTCTTACCATTATATAATCTATCTGATACCTTTTAGTATCTCCAGGGGTCTTCCACGTATACAACCTTCTTTCATGATTCTTAAACCAAGTGTTAGCTATGATTAAGTTGTGCTCTGTGCAAAATTCTACTAGGCGGGTTCCTCTTTCATTTCTTAGCCCCAATCTATATTCACCTACTATGTTTCCTTCTCTCCCTTTTCCTACACTCGAATTCCAGTCACCCATTACTATTAAATTTTCGTCTCCCTTCACTATCTGAATAATTTATTTTATTTCATCGTACATTTCTTCAATTTCTTCATCTGCAGAGCTAGTTGGCATATAAACTTGTACTACTGTAGTAGGTGTGGGCTTCGTATCTATCTTGGCCACAATAATGCGTTCACTATGCTGTTTGTAGTAGCTTACCCGCATTCCTATTTTCCTATTCATTATTAAACCTACTCCTGCATTACCCCTATTTGATTTTGTGTTTATAACCCTGTAGTCACCTGACCAGAAGTCTTGTTCCTCCTGCCACCGAACTTCACTAATTCCCACTATATCTAACTTTAACCTATCCATTTCCGTTTTTAAATTTTCTAACCTACCTGCCCGATTAAGGGATCTGACATTCCACGCTCCGATCCGTAGAACGCCAGTTTTCTTTCTCCTGATAACGACATCCTCCTGAGTAGTCCCCGCCCGGAGATCCGAATGGGGGACTATTTTACCTCCGGAATATTTTACCCAAGAGGATGCCATCATCATTTAATCATACAGTAAAGCTGCATGTCCTCGGGAAAAATTACGGCTGTAGTTTCCCCTTGCTTTCAGCCGTTCGCAGTACCAGCACAGCAAGGCCGTTTTGGTTAATGTTGCAAGGCCAGATCAGTCAATCATCCAGACTGTTGCCTCTGCAACTACTGAAAAGGCTGCTGCCCCTCTTCAGGAATCACACGTTTGTCTGGCCTCTCAACAGATACCCCTCCGTTGTGGTTGCACCTACGGTACGGCTATCTGTATCGCTGAGGCACGCAAGCCTCCCCACCAACGGCAAGGTCCATGGTTCATATGAATAAAAAAACATACTTTCGGAAATCATGATTGCTGTGTGTAAACAGTTCGTTTTCCTCGAGCTAATTCATTGTGTCCCTGAGGTAGTGGCGTACACATCACTTCAGGACAACCCACTTTACTGGCTTCAGCCAATCAGATCGCACATGGAGGACATAATTAAAAAGCGGCTGCCCCGCCGGGCGTGGTGTGGACACGGCGGTTGTACCTGGCCGGGCCCATGTTTCGTGGCAGAGGCGTTATCTGGCGGGCAGGTGCTTAGGCCGGCCGCGGCCGGTTATCGGGCGCTCGTTTACGTCGCCTGCGGACAGATTCGGCGCTCGTAAACGTAATGACTGCTGCGGCCCGCCTCGTTAACACCTGCGTTTGCCGTAAAAGTCGCGCCATCCCTCAGCCTGGCGAGTGGCTACCACGTGCCCGGGCACTCCAAGGCGGCGCTTCCAAATTTCCCTCCCTTCAACGTTCAACTTTTCTCCTACCAACACTTACAGAACTATGCCTTGTGCGTATTGTTATTGGTAAAAATAAAAGGGTGAACAATATTTCATTTAACGAAACATAATGGCAGACACACAATGAAGACTACAGGGAAGCAGCAAATAAAAATTACATGAGATCTCATTTCGTCGCAGTAGTCATTATCGGATCATCTGTTAGTACAATAAATCCACCCCATCCGTTACCGTAATTGGGAGCGTTCAATTCTTGACCATCACATTTCCACCTTTGAGTTAAATCACACATTTCTGCCTAGTGCACTGAGGACATATGGCGCTACTGATCGAGATGTATCGGTGGGTTAATTTCGACAGCTTCTGTCATCCCTCCCGGGCAGTACACTCTATGAACTCTATAGGATACCATCTGACACATTACACACGCAAGATGTGGGAATTCAGTCCAACAGAATGTCTGCAACAACCTCTATCCGCACCGAAAATGTAACAGTGTGAAAGACCAGGTGCATCAATCACTCGCTTAATTGGTACGTCAGGTGTACGTAATACGTCTCTCCCGCAATGAAGCCTCTTTAATCAAATCTGTTATTAGCGCATTGCCAATCTCCCCAAAATGGACATATCAGGCCTCGTTCTTCTCTGCCAGATCCCCAGTTTGAAGAATGCACAAATCTGATTAGGAGCTGAGCGAGACGAAAACTTCAGTTTGAATTAATATTTTATAATTACGTCCGAAAATCTTTGTTGGAACAGAGCAGTGTACCTCTATTTTCTGTCTACTGTTGTGACTACACCGTCTGTAAGGTATACTACACCGTCTGTAAGGTATGTCATATTGTTAGGCCTAACAACATGCATCGGCTGCAAGTGTATAACTAACACACACACACACACACACACACACACACACACACACACACACACACACAAGCAGTGAGTGGCGAGTTCGCTCTCGCATCGATAACACACATTCGCGCCTGTGGGCTCGTCATGTGCATCGTTTAAATTAGAATCAAATTCCAAAGGCTATTACATTAACCTCACACGGTGCATTTCATTTGGTTTGTGTATCTGTCAAAGTCTGTTGTGCTATGTACAAATAAATTCTGTATTAGAGAACTTGCAATCAGTGGGAAAGCTGTCAGTAGTAACCATATCCTATTTTTCTGATATCCCTCCTCCAACCAGACGACAAGGTTCCTTTCCGATCTGGAATATGTCAACTAAATTAAAGGTGTTAATCTAGTGCGTCTGTGAGCACAGAACGACGAGGAAGTAGGTAAGACCTTACACATCAAATAAAAAAAAAATGAAATTAAAAATTTACCGAGCACAGCCAGTGTTAGCCTTAACAAACTCAAGTGATCAAATTTCAATGATTGAATCAGGGAAAAAAATACCTGAGGAAAGTACACATTCCCCCAACCCCATCTAAATGCTCGACAAGCACTTGTTTGTGCTGTTTTAGTATTCACGGCTCCTTCCAGTCAGAGCACACTTATCTGCGACCGGCACGAAGTGGGCTGTTGGTTGGAGATGATGAGAGAGTATTTTCCCAGCAAAGAAGTACAAACCACCACGTCTGATTTAAAACTAGCAACCGAACTGCTGAAACACTGCCAAAGACTTATAATTGTTAAAGTATAATAATCCTGGTTTTAAAACGCTCTCCAAATTTACATTTAAAGTGAACATAAGGGAAGCAAGCATATGTGGATAGCTATTAACTGTTAGCAGCGACTGCGTTTGTGAAAGATATTACACTTTCAACATTCAAGAAGTAATTGAAGTACACATGTCAGAAATGACTATTTTACGCTCATTACGTGTATTTCCTATGTTTAGGACACCTCTTTTTCTGTTTTATTTCGCGGAAAGTACAAACCTAGTTTTTTAAAAGAAATAAAAAAAAGCCTTAAGCATACAAGTACTTTGGGAAATTCACCAGTTGTCGGTAACCATCTGAAAATTCGTTTTAACACATAAATTTTATCAGAAACCATTCTATTGAATATGCCTTTCTTTGCTTTTCCTTAGTGTGAGGTACCTTGGTTATTGACACACTGCCCTCATTTTGTGGACTCGGTTATGGTCTGCTAAAACGGGAAGTGAAAGAAGAAGGAGAAGACCTGCAATGGCAACAGACCATGCAAATAGAGGTGTTTGGTCTAAAGTTATACTTTCTGATCGTAACTTAATTGCTGTTGTAATAAAGTTTATTGCACCAAGAATGGATGAAACCCCTGATAAGTGTAATGAAAAAATAGCAAAAAGGAGGAAAATATTGAAGAATCAGGATAATGTTTTACATGCCCTACTAAAACACTATGGAGGAGGGAGAGCTTGCAAAGTGTATGCAAAAACTGAAGTGGTTCAATATCTTATGTTAACTGATGTATTTTTGTATTCAACAAAACTCTTTCCAGTATTAAAAGGCAAAAAAATTCGTCCACTACTTTGCATAGAGGCGGAGTCTGACCAGGAAGAGAAGGAAGGGCAGAAAGAGTCAGAAAAACAAGAGAACGGCAGGGCCCGTGCGCTCCGCCTGCCTTTTAAGCCGCACTCGGCTCATCGCGGAAACAAAGTTATGCGCCGCCGGAAAGGGATGTTGTTTGGATACGAGATTGCGGCTCAACCGGCAATTGAGGTGCGGGAAATATGCTGAGTACGCGCCCGCGGACTGAAGGGTACGCAATTCCGAATTTTGCCAGTGAGCGCCTAGCCTCCACAATTCAGCATCCATTTTACTCGTAAAGCCATTCGTCCCGCGGTCGGGAAGCGTTATTTACTTACTCGACAAACAGTCATTACGTAAACCGAAAATTAAAAGGGCCGAAAATCGAGAACCGCAGTAACACCAGGCGGTGCTATGCAAGCACGGAATGTGCTGACTGTGTTCGTCCTGAAGACGTCGGAATCAACGAGAGTCAGGGAATCAAGCGAATGCAGCCGCGCATAGAGGAATATCGGTCCCTCGACAGCGTTTACTCCAGTTGCTCACCAGAGGCTTGATGCAAACCGGGTTAAACTGTATGCGCTGCTGTTTGGTATTCTGTAGACTACAGGTTAGCTATCCAGACACGTCTGTATGTGTGTGCCTTCAGCGAATATGACCTGCGAAGCAGATGAATTTCGTTCCCTAACACAACGGAAACACCTTGCTATTACGTATATCCAGATCTTAGAGAATTGGGACTGGGCAAAAGGGATTCAATTTGGAACTATATTGAAGGAGATTTTCAGGTTTTTTTCCTTTTCTTTCCCCCTTACTTACAACCATCGCCTCTTGATATCTATAGTTCGAAGCGGGAGGTTTAATGTTTTGTTTTATATATGTGTGTCTGTTCTTTCAGACTATCCAAAAGAACAGAAACTGTAGCGTCTGATCTTTCGAACATGCCCGAAGTTGCTGTCGTCCGGAAGAACAGAAACGAAAGTACTATAGCACACATTATGAATTAAGACACTAAGAAATTATAGACATTGGGTGTGAATAAATCAGTGGGGAAGGTTGAAAATTTGTGCCGGACTGGGATTCGATACTCTGGTCTCCTGCTTACTAGGTGATGCTCTGACCACTAACCCATCTAAACACAGTGGTCATCGCAACTTCACGGACTACCCCAGCACGCCTTCCGACAGGCCCAAATTCTCAACTTATCCACAGATCACTAATCCAGCGCCCCTTGACCATTATCCTAATTACTCGTGGAATGTCGCCGATTCCCGAGGAGTTCAAGCCTGCTCCTGCAAGGGGCACTACATTAGTAGTTTGTGCGTAAGTTGAGAATTTGGGTCTGACGGCAGGTGTGCCGTGGTAGTCCGTGCAGGTGCAATGACCACTGTGTCCGGATCGCTGAGTGGTCAGTACACACGGCTAGCAAGCAGGAGAGCAGGGTTCGACTCACATTCCGGCACAAATTTTCAAACTTCCTCATTGATTTAAATCAATGACCACCCGCCGCCAATGTCTCTAATTCCTTTGTGTCTTGTTTCACTCTTGAGACAGGAGTGTCAGTCAAGAATGCGTACAGTTCGTCTGACGAATAATGACCAGCAGCACTGTTGCAGCCTAGCTGCGCAGTCTATGAACCTACGGGTGGAGTAGGATTGAGGAATCATGCGCAGGGAGTTGTGCATCAGAAATGTTGATAACTGCAGACATTTTGAGTGAGTACATTGCTCATTTAGAAGGATGATCTTCAGCATTTACGTTCTACTGCAACCACACTGGTTTTTCATCCAATGTTTTGACACAGACTTTTAAGTTTTCTTCCGCCAATCTCAGCAGTTGCACCACACACAACTCAACAAATATGAGCGATTTAACTATTCAGTGATAAATACTTACCAGACGAGCTCTCTCTCTTTGTACGATAGTAAAAAATAATGTCAATGACTCATTTTAAATGTACAGTAGTGTAAAATAAAGCCAGTCATATTTGCATTGTTATGGACAAAGAGAAGGGACGAGGGTGAAACCTGATTCCGGTACGTAGCCTGCTCCTCACGAAACAGTGGTAACTTACGAGGCCAATAAGCTGTTGTGTGGCTGGACGTCAAAATTAACAACATGACACTAACAGTTTCTTGAACGAAACATACCTCTTTAAAATAAACAATATGGCACTTGCAAATCGTTCGTTGCACTAAAAAAAGCACAACATATAGTGTTTATTTCAAGGTTTGGCCACCTAATTGCATTTTAACAATGTATGATCTACGTCTGTCTGACACAACGTAGCCACATTGCTAACTGAAACTGTACAACAGCGAAAACGACGAAACAAAAGAACATTCAAAATCAAATTACGACAGGCAGTGCGGTAGATTACTGGCCTACTGTGTGGGGATGGAAAATTTTTTGGAAGTTTTTGGTAAGGTCTTGTGGGACGAAACTGCTGAGGTCATCGGTCCCTGAGCTTACACACTACTTAATCTAACTTACGCTATGGACAGCACACACACAGCCATGCCCGAGGGAGAACTAGAACCCCTGACAGGGGGAGCCGCGTGAACCGTGACAAGGTGCCCTAACCGCTCTGCTACCCCGCTCGGCGTGTGGTGATGATCACGCAGTTTGACGGTATCCTGCTGGTCCCGCTATTATTCTGTAAGTTCGGATCACGAGCTGTGCTTGAATTTGCTGAACCCAGTTGTATTCTACAAGGGGCAGTCAAATGAAAAGGAGGCTGATGGGAAAAGATTAAGTAAACTGTTTAGTATTTCGAAAGTAATCGCCGTAGCTCTTGATAATTTATCCCACTGTGAGACAAGACGGTCTGTGATATAACGGAAAAATGTTTGCAGTTGCCTGTGGAAGCACGAGTGCAATCAGGCGTGCACCTCTTTGTCCGAAGCAATCGACGGCGATGGATGTCTTTCTTCAGGGCTCCAAAAATAGTGAAATCTGATAGGGAGATACCGGAACTGTACGGGCGATGTGTATAGGATTCCCAGTCGAACTTCTGCACCGTGGTATAAAGAACGAGAAACTCGTGACTACCTTTTTCTTTGAATTCAATGGCCCACTGGTCATTGACTTTCTGGAACACGGCACCGTAATTAACGCATAATGGTAGGTGAACACTTTGGAAGAATTGAAGCGCGGCATCAAGTGCAAACGCCCAGGAATGTTGACGGACGGCATCATTCTGATGCAGGATAATGACCGCCTACATGTTGCCAAGGTTGTTTCGACTACACAGCTCAAGTTTCGTTGGCATGCCCTTACACACATGCAGTTACGATCTCCCCCAATGCGATTTCAGTATTTTTGGAGACCTGAAGAATTCGCAGCCGTCGATTCACTTCGGACGAAGAAGTTCACGTGTGGGTACAATGTTTCCTCAGGCAACCACGAAGATTTTTCTCTGAAGGCACTGACCGTCTTATCCCACAGTGGGACACATTTATTAAAAATTATGACGATTACTTTTGAAATAATAAACAATTTACTTACTTTTTTCCATCTTGTCTTGTTTACATTTGACTGCCCCTTATTCGAAGAGACGTTATTCCCTTATAAACACGCTATCTTCCAAGACAGAGGGAGAAGAAAGAAGATTGGGGTTCAAGGTGAAGAAATTAGTCGCCATGCCAATTGCACTCCAGTCCTCCAAGGCCTGTGTTTACCTCCTTGACGATTTGCATTTTTGGGGAATTACGCCTTGAGAATACGCATCTTTTTTCCAGCTGCAGAAGACCATATCAAAGCTTTAAATCCTCCTAGTTCAATGCTACTAAAAATTAATACTTGGTTCACTGCACCGCTACCACCACCATCACCACCACCCATTAGCATCACCAATACAATCACAGAGACAATCATTTGGGTTCGTCCTGACGTCTGTGGCGTAGCACTAAGTCCCACGCGCGGCCGCGGACAGAATCCACGCACTCTCAATGCAGTGCGGGGCGGGAGACAAATTATTATGAAACGAGTTGCACCGTAAACGGTTATTGGTGGACCGGATTTGATTCTTTGGACTACCACACCTATAAAAGCAGTCCCAGTACTGATTGGTGATGTAGTTTTAAACTGCTTCTCGGAACATTCCCGTACACGACAAGTGCCATTGAATATGTAACACCAGCCACAGCTGATACAAATATCCAGCTGGCTCCAAGTAACAAAATGGTTCAAATGGCTCTGAGCACTCTTCGACTTAACATCTATGGTCATCAATCCCCTAGAACTTAGAACTACTTAACCTAACTAACCTAAGGACGTCACACAACACCCAGCCATCACGAGGCAGAGAAAATCCCTGACCCCGCCGGGAATCGAAGCCGGGAACCCGGGCGTGGGAAGCGAGAACGCTACCGCACGACCACGAGATGCGGGCGCTCCCAGTAACTTCCGACCATAAACACAGAACACTTTAATGCCAAAAATGGAACGAACACTTTCAAAAACACTCCACGTAAAGTGTTCCCTGGAACAAATAAATTTCGTTGTCTCTCATTAGATCTCGCCAAGTCCGCTTCGTTCCTTGGAGATGAGAAACCTAAGCCAGCCGAGCACGTACACACTCACATAACAGCAACAATCGCCTAGATAAGCGGAAATAGCTCAGTCGTAGTTCTATGCCAACCAATCGGAACAGAGGCAGCTCGCTTCCGAACTCAGTGTTCAGTACTTTTAAACAATCCCCTCTGCCCCAGAGACTGCAAGGCACACTTTTAGTCCCCGTGAAAGATGCTGGCGAACTCAAAAACGGTTCCACGGTGTTCTTTTAACATGCTTGCTCTTTTAGCTACCACCTTTGAAGAATCGGACTCCCATGTATAAAACAGATTTACATCTCGAATTACTTTACAAATGAGTTATCGTGTTAAATATATGACGTTAAGCATGTACGCGAGAAAGAATTTAGAAAAGGTATGAAACTATGAATACAGTTTTGTTGGAAGTCGCTAAGTGCTCTCATTGTGAAATACTGGATGAATACAGTCTGGATAATTTACGATCCATTTTGAGCAAAACCAACCTTTTCACGTATGACAATGTTTAACACGTCACATCTCCTGAATTATGTGCCGTATAATGATGTAATTTTGTAGGTACGTCCAGGGGTTTATGTGGATACGGGTATATGCCGATGCTGCCTGCAAACTATATTATGAATAGTTAGTAAAGAAGTAATGAATTATAACGTCATGTCTTCTGTTTAAGTTTACTGAACGAACAGCGAAAATGTAGTAGAAAATAATCTTTTTTGTTTTGTGATATGTCAGCGAGAAAAAGTTTCGGAAAGGTTTGAAATTATGTGTGAAGTGTGTTGGAACTCGCTAAGTATTCTCATACTCGAATACTGGAAGACGGTGTTCCGTCTTCTATTACGCGCCGTGAGTTCCGCTGCCTCAAGAAAAGCACACAGTTCCCAACTGGAATACTTGTCTTCCTGTGTTAAAACTTTTACTATAATGGTTCAAATGGCTCTGAGCACTATGGGACTTAACATCTGAGGTCATCAGTCCCCTAGAATTTAGAACTACTTAAACCAAACTAACCTAAGGACATCACACACATCCATGCCAGGGACAGGATTCGAACCTGCGACCGTAGCAGTCGCGCGGTTCCGGACTGAAGCGCCCGGCGCACGGCCGTACCAGCCGGCTTTACTATAATATTACGCTTCTTAATAAATGGACTATGACATTTTAAATTGGGTCAATAATTGAACGAAATACAGAATATCAAATTTCTGTTGCCCCTGAAAGTCGGTAGGTAGGCCTTTGCAACAAAAATCGGGTTCCATTTCCTCGTTGGTCGCTTAGTGTACGGGGGAGATCAAAAAGTTTCAATTTGAGGTTGTTCCTGACGCGTAAATGCAACGTAGCGCCCCTCTTTTCCGGGTATATAATCGCCGATGTGTAGGCAAGGGATCAGTGTGACATTCGCGTCACCCCGAAGTGCCGCCGGCCGGGTGGCCAAGCGGTTAAAGGCGCTACAGTCACGAACCGCGGGACCGCTACAGTCGCAGGTTCGAATCCTGCCTCGGGCATGGATGTGTGTGATGTCCTTAGGTTAGTTAGGTTTAAGTAGTTCTAAGTTCTAGGGGACTGATGACCTTAGAAGTTAAGTCGTTAAGTCCCATAGTACTCAGAGCCATTTGAACCAACCCGAAGTGCGTGCGGCAAATGCGGAAGCGTAAACTATGGCGGCATTATTACAAAACGCGTATAAACATTATGCTGTTACTCTTTTCTTGGCTACCTAAAGGCAACGCCGGTAGACATCCAACTATGTGTATGGAACAGCACCTCTATGGGAAACCACTGTTGTGGAATGGTGAGCGAAGCAGAAGTTAAGCCAAGTCAAGAGGGATACACTGCAGCCCTTGCCCTATAGTCCTCATCTCCCCCTTGCAATTATCACGCCCCCGCTCCATCAGAAAAGGACTGGAAGGGTCGACGATCCCTGTCGGACAACGGAAACATGTTGATCGCCCCTTACAACATAGACACTGAGTAGCTGGAAGAAGGCAATTTCGCTGAGCATTTCCAGTATACTAATAACACTCCAATGCAGAATGCTGCTTCCCACGAAAGCCATATCTGCACAAATGATGCACCTGCTGTTCATTCATAAGCCAAAAAAAGTTAGCGCCCTCTCCAACCACGGTTTGTCGGTATTCAGACGACATTTCGACGCGATGACCGTAGTACGGATACGACGAAACAGTTTTGTTGCTCTTCCACTGCTAGTGGTACAGTTTTGGAAGTAGATAACATCGAACTTAAACCTTTATCCCCGCAGCAACTGATGCCGTCTCCAACGGCAGAACACGCGAGACAGGCACTATAAACTATAACTCACGAAGAAACGTAGCGGTAAATATTTTTGGCCCAGGTGAGCTTTTCTTTCGGTAACTGTAGCGTGAGGGTCAATGAAACAGAAAGAAACAAATTTTTTTCCATTCGCCTCTGGATAAATAAAGAGTAGATATGTGATTACAGAAGACGTGAAGTAGCAAGCTGAACACGAACACGCGTCCGTACAAAAGTTGGCAGCGCTGAAAGAGGCTGAGACTGGCAAGTGGAGCGTATCAGGCGAGGAGCAGGCAAGGCCGGGGGACCGCACGAGCGGGAGCTAGGGTCGGCGGGCACTTTGGACGCAAGTTGGAGGACCAACTTGGCCTCGCCGGCTGCCATCTGCGCGGCGCCGTGGCGGAGGCGGCGGGAGCGGGGGCGGGGGCGGGGCTGGCGGCATCGCGGCCGGCTTTTGATTTGTGGCCCGAGCCGCCATAACGCGCCCAGCGAAGGTCCGCGGCGGCGGCGGCGGCGGCGTCTTAAACCGGTAACCGGCTGCCAGCCCTTAAGCACTCTCTCATAAACACCGACTACTTTAACGGCCCGCGCGCGTCCCCAACCGTAAACACTTTATGACTTGTTAAGTAATCGCCAGAAAACCATCCTATAATCTTCACTGAATAAGATTTAATCGCGGTTACTCCCGCCGGTACGGTAGCCCAGCCAGCAGTAAAATTTGCCAGTTCTTTCCCGTAAGTGTCATGCATCTTAAGTTGGAAAGAGCGTTAAAACGTGCACTATCACTGTAAGGTGGACAAAATATACCATCCATAAAACGTAATCAGAGTAAATGTCGTGGTAACAGCTACAAGGTGTTTCTCCCAGCTCTGGATGTAATGTTTAAACGACGGAGAGGAAAATAACATGGGACTTTAATGCGGCGAAAACAGGGGATGATGTCGCAGTAATAAAAATGCGCCCACGCATTCGCCGTACATTTTATTTCAAAGAACCCTCGCTGTAGAAACAGTGAGCGGCAAAAAATACAACACGCTAGCACAAATAAGCATGGCAATATATTATTCGCTAAAGTGTTGACGCCGCGTCTAAGAATCATTTTCCACACCACTCAACAGGAAAGACGTGTAAGAATGGCTCGGAGCACTATGGGACTTAACATCTATGGTCATCAGTCCCCAGACGTGTAAGAGAGACAACAGACAATGCTAAGACGTAGCTACAGAAGAATTACACAACATCATTATATGGACTACTTCCCGCCAGCGTCACATCTAAGGAAATATAACATTCACAATAATGGGGAAATTGATGAAGTAATTTATCTTAGTGGGATTCCACAGATATTTTTAAAACGAAACTCGCTGTACCATGTCTTTCCTCAGCTTTATGACGCAACTGAATGTATTACAGCGTTTTACCACAATTACATGAACACACCACAATTACATGAATACATTTGCAAATACTCAAACAGATTATACAGCACTTAGTCAATCTTGTAACTTAGCCCCTTCAGTATTCTACAGATTGTGAATATTTTTTATCTTATTAACAATAAATAATACGCCAAGAAGTACTGAAAATCTCACTGTTGCCTATGTTGTTTTCGTTATTATATATGTACAGCACACTTTTATAAAAAATATTCAAATGTGTGTGAAATCTTATGGGACTTAACTGCTAAGGTCATCATTCCCTAAGCTTACACACTACTTAACCTATATTATCCTAAGGACAAACACACACACCCATGCCCGAGGGAGGACTCGAACCTCCGCCGGGATCAGCCGCACAGTCACACTGTTATAGAGAAATATGAAATTGCTTAGAATTTTTGCAAGTTGTGTGCAGTACAATTTTACAAACATAAAAAATATATATAACTATCACATCGTGTCTCCTATTTCCTTACGTACTGTAGTGTGACCAACATGCGAAAGTTATTAAAATTCTCCAATTTATAACGTCCATCAGCACAAAACGATGTACAATGGTTCTGCAAATATTTTACGACGGTGACAAACCACAGCCGGCCGGGGGTGGCCGAGTGGTTCTAGGCGTTACAGTCTCGAACCGCGCGACCGCTACGGTCGCAGGTTCGAATCCTGCCTCGGGCATGGATGTGTGTGATGTCTTTAGGTTAGTTAGGTTTAAGTAGTTCTAAGTTCTAAGTCCCATAGTGCTCAGAGCCATTTGAACAATTTTGAACAAACCACAAACACCCCTTTTTCCACTGTAAACTAGTGCTGTTCTAAATTTGAATGTGTCGATTTTGACATCGAATGAGCACTAATAAATGTCAAGCAACATTAAGCCGGGTTATCCTAGAAGCAGCAGGTATGCACTGCACAAACAGGACAGGGTGTTTTTGCCAGGAGGGACGTTAAACTTAAATACGTTTCCCAAAACATGAAACTGTAAGCGCATTAACTATTCGGTCAATACGTGCTGTCTGGGAAGCGTGATCAAGCAGTATGTTGTTACTTTAACCAAAGTGCTAATACACTACACAGTTCTGACGGGTCGCGTGGGGAAAAAGAAAAGGGATCTACTGGGTTTTTAATAGCTAATATGGATGATGGAAAGGAGGATTATTCATTAATTAAAACTTCTTGACAGAGGCGGTGGTCGAACAGCAGAAATTCTCCCTCCTGTCGTTTCGTTGCCAACTGCGGCAACATCTTCCGAGGTGAGTCAATTACTGGCTGCTGGGCCGTGGAGGTCCCGTTTGTACGGAGTGCATAGAGAGCGCCACCACTCGTCATGTGCTGTCGACAGTAAAACTCTAATGACTAACGTCATTACTCTCAATCAAAGATAATCGATTGTCACATCGTTGGTAGAAAGCCGACCGCCATATCGTATCTAACTTTAAGCTGCCTTCTTTTCTGTTAAAATTATTGTGGTGTTTATAATTCTGTACTGTTCTGGTACACACATGCATAATAATGTGATGTCTTAGCTAGTGCATAATAATGTGATATCTTAGCTAGCAAGCTTGTCTCACAAAATGTTATTTCATGATCACAATCTTCGAAAACGTGTTCCGCTACAGCCGATTTGGGGTGTGTCCCAGACGACACTCCCTTTTGTATTCAGTTAGGCGGGTATTAACACTCTTTTCGTTGTTCCAAAATAAACCTTACCACAACTGCACGGAATTTTATACGTCCCAGGGGTTGCAAAAGGGTGTCGTGCGTCTTTCGTCGTTCTTAAACATTCATTCACTGATCGTCTTGGTGGGTCTAAAGATTGTTTCAACTCGAAACTTGGCCAGAACTTTTCCAATATGGTCCGTAATATTGTGGATAAACGGAAGATAACCTTTCCCAGTCGACGGTTGCTGTTGTTGTTATTGCATGCTTTCGGACACTTTTTTTCTGGGATGGAGAGTTCTATCTCATTATCAGCGTACACATTTTTCTTAGAAGATGTTCACAAATGATTGAATTTGTTCATAGAAATCATTATTGTACTGAAAGTAAATCGTGGATAGGCAGTGTCGAAACAAAGCTACTACATCAGTGGGAAACATATCAGCTATGTAAGAAGGAGCTTTGATAATATGAACCATGGTGAAAAGGGACACCATATCACAACTGAAAAGGATATCACTGAGCTAACAGTATTACCCTTCAATTTTTCGATAAAGTGAATAGAACTTTTAATGTAATGATCAGATTTTCCATGCAGCGGTGGTAAGGTTTATAGCGGAACAACGAAAAGAAGTGATAATTCGTGCCTAATTGAACACAAAAGGAACTGTCGTCTGGGACACATCGACAAAACGACGGTAGCAGAACATGTTTTTGAACACTGTGATCATGAAATGAAATTTTGTGAGACATGCGTTCTGGTTAAGACCTGGCATTATTATGCACGTATGTACAGAGAACCGTACAGAATTATGAACACTACAATAATTTTAACAGAAAAGAAGAGGGCTTAAAGTTAAATAAGATAGGGCGGTCGACTTTGTAGCAAACGATGTGACAATCGATTACCTTTGATGGAGAGTTTTGACGTTAGTCCGAGATAATTTTACTGTCGACAGAACTTGACGAGTGGTGGAACCCTGTATGCACTCTATACAAACAGGACCTCCACGGCCCAGAAACCAGTCGTTGATTCATCTCGGAAGATGTTGCCCGCAGTTAGCAACGAAACGTTATCAGGGAGAATTTCTACTGGTCGACCACGGCCTCTTAGCCGGATGCTTTAATTAATGAAGACGCCGGACGTGAAAGCCTACATGTTATGATTGGGAGGATTATTTGCTCCATACTTACACAAAACGCAGACAAACAGTCAGCAACCTGTTTTTGACACTACATCTACGAACAATTATATTCCTCGGCAGTGAAACGCATTTGAAGCTTTTTAGAGGGCTTTGTATTTGACTTGCAGCGATTAGTTCACTAGAACGTAGCGTAGATGAAAGGTGAATGATTACCAGCGCGCGACATGCTCATCAAATTACAAGGCGCCGTCAAAGTGGAAACGTCAGAAAAGCTGTGGGAAAGGTGTCAAAACACGATTAATGTTTCTCAGTGTGTTGACTCTCGCATTAAAACATGAAATGTCTGAAAGAGGGCAGGTTTTACATGTCGGAAAGGGTTGCTACAACAAACACAGCATTACAGTTCTGAATCCTTTCTGAACACAAAAGATGAACCAAAAGAAGGTTGGAACATGTACGAGTCCTATATCCCCCCATGCCACAATTATTTTCTATTTTACGATCCTTTTTTTAAGCTTATTCTTTCATATAGTTGCATACCGGGCCGTCACCTATCACAAATAACGCAGTAAAAATTGGTTAACTGCATGCAGCGATTAAACATCGTTTGCTGGACAACGTTTTATGAAGCATTACTGTCGTTCGCACTGTGAGAGTCCTGGGCGTAACGTTTGAATTAAAAACAGTTAGTCGACAGGGCTCATGAGGTGCAGACGAACTGATGGCTGTAGCGAGCAATAAGAGCAGCAAAATTGCACCGCTCCATAAATTTGATTCAGTAAAATCAGTTGCGTTACAGTGCATCTCGAAGTATCACGTATCGATACCAATCTATCACCTATCACAGATGGTAACGGAATTGCAAGTAAAAACCATTCAAAAGCCAAGATCGCACAAAATATTTTTTATTCTAGACAACCGGTTTCAACAGTCTTAGTTGTCATATTCAGGTCGTAAACATTTTTTTGTAGTAAAACATCTTCATTTTACGCTGAACCTCGTCCACAAGAGCCAGCCGTTGAGGCCGAGCGGCTCCAGGTGTTTCAGTTCGGAACCGCGCTGCTGCTATAGTCGCAGGTTCGAATCCTGCCTCGGGCACGGATGTGTGTGATGTCCTTAGATTAGTTAGGTTTAAGTAGTTCTAAGTCTAGGGGACTGATGACCTCAGATGTTAAGTCCCATAGTGCTCAGAGCCATGTGAACCACCCGTCCACAAGATGTCAGGTAGATAAAACTGAGCATTTTATAAACTTTTTCCACCGCTAAAATATTTAAAAAATATTCAGAACAATTACAACAGATCGCCCTTCAATATTTTCATAATACGAAAATTCAACGAAACTGCAAGTTTCCATCCCATGCCCAAAGCGGTCGTGCGACATCTGACAGAGCCAATGGAGCACTCGCACTGTGCTACACCTCCAGCGACTCGCTGCCACGAGCGACCTCTGCCGCCGCAATACAGGACGGCCGACGGCACTGACTCCGCCCACTCGCAACGTGATGCTGCGCACATGCCGTCTGGTCGCGGCTCCGTCTTCATCGTTCGTGCTTCAGTACGGAGAGACTTTTCCTTGTGGACATTGACATAGTTGGACTCCATTTCTTGTTGCATCATTTGTAATGAGTCTTCGTAAGTTTGGACAAATTAAACTTAAGTCAATCTTCTGTTTGTTCTCTTATTTGTTCACCAATCATTTCTGCTTCTGTCCAGCCTTCCTACCACGAGAGTTGCTGCACCATTCTGTAGCGTACTTTTCCTTACCATTATGTACCAAGTCGTAGACAATGCTTCTTAGCTTTGAGGTTAAAGCTATTCATTATGCATTGTAGCTATTGGATTTCTCTGAAACATTGTTTAGCTCGAATATCTTGTGCAAAGGACAACTGCAAAGAATAAACGATACATTTATGATTCACAATTACTTGTTGCCAATTACAGTCATTATGGTATATACAAACATCAACCTTTAGCTGCCGGCCGCGGTGGTCTAGCGGTTCTAGGCGCTCAGTCCGGAACCGCGCGACTGCTACGGTCGCAGGTTCGAATCCTGCCTCGGGCATGGATGTGTGTAATGTCCTTAGGTTAGTTAGGTTTAAGTAGTTCTAAGTTCTAGGGGACTGATGACCACAGCAGTTAAGTCCCATAGTGCTCAGAGCCATTTGAACCAATCTTTAGCTAAATATAAAATCTTTATAGCACTAAATTAGTTACCTGGAATTTTTAATTACGCCTGAGCAATTGCGAAATAATAATCGAGAATCGGAGAGGATGATTAATGCGGCATCTTTGCTAAAATTAAGCGGAGGTGTTGCAACCAGTCTGAATTGGGAAAACCAATTCCTAGGTCAGGGTTGCCCATAAATGGGATGTAGCAGAATTAAATCAATTGACGATTAGGGAATAAGATAAAGAAATGAGAGATTAAAAGTAGTAAATGACTTTTTTTACTTCAGTAGCAAATATGAACATGTGCAAAGTACAGGACATATTAAATGCCGAATGACAATAGAGGAAAAGTATTTCTGAACGAAATTTGTTAATTTCGAACATAAATTTAAATGTTACGAAGTCTTTTCTGAAAGTACACTATGTGATCAAAAGTATCCGGACACCCCCAAAACCATACGTTTCTCATATTAGGTGCAGTGTGCTACCACTTACTGCAGGTACTCCATATCAGCGACCTCAGTAGTCATTAGACATCGCGAGAGAGCAGAACGGGGCGCTTCGCGGAACTACGGACTTCGATCGTGATCAGGTGATTGGGTGTCACATATGTCATTTGTCTGCATGCGAGATTTCCACACTCCTAAAAATTCCTAGGTCCACTGTTTCCGATGTGATAGTGAAGTGGAAACGTATAGGGACACGTACAACACAAAAGTGTAGTTGCGGACCTCGTCTGTTGACTGAAAGAGACGGCCGACAGTTGAAGAGGGCCGTAATGTGTAATAGGCAGACATCTATCCAGATCATCACACTGAAATTTCAAACTGCATCAGGATCCACTGCAAGTACTACGACAGTTAGGCGGGAGGTGAGAAAATTTGGACTTCGTGGTAGAGCGGCTACTCATAAGCAACACATCACGCCGGTAAATGCCAAACGACGCCTCGGTTAGTGTTAGGAGCGTAAACATTGTACGATTGAACAGAAGAAAAAACGTTTTGTGGAGTGACGAATCACGGTACACAATGTGGCGATCCGATGGCACAGAGTGGGTATGGCGAATGCCCCGTGAACGTCGTCTGTAGCATGTGTAGTATCAACAGTAAAATTCTGAGGGGGTAGTGTTACGGTGTGGTCGTGTTTTTAATGGAGGGGGGCGCCCTTTGTTGCTTTGTGTGGCACCATCGTAACACAGGCCTACTTTGATGTTTTAAGCACCTTCTCGCTTCCCACTGTTGAAGAGCAATTCGGGGATAGCAACTACATCTTTCAACACGATCGAGCAGCTGCTCATAATACACGGCCTGTGGCGGAGTGGTTACACGAAAATTACTTCCCTGTAATGGACTGGCCCGCACAGAGTTCTGGCCTGAATCCTACAGCACACCTTTGGGACGTTTTGGAACGCCGACTTCGTGCCAGGCCTCACCGACCGACATCGATACCTCTCCTCAGTGCAGTACTCCGCGAAGAATGGGCCGCCATTCTCCAGGAAACCTTCCAGCACCTGGTTGAACGTATGACTGCGAGAATGGAAGCTGTCATCAAGGTTAAGGGTGAGCTAACACCGTATTGAATTCCAGCGTTACCGATGTAGGGCACCACACACTTGTAAGACATTTTCAGCCAGGTGTCCGGAGAGTTTTGATCACGTAGTGTATTTGTCTAGTGTGTAGTCTTGTAAGGAAGATATTTTCGGGTTGCACTCCTTTACATCCATGTATGTATCTATCAAACTGGCTAATATTTTGTAAGAAAATAATGGCGTAACTACAAAAACTTTAAAATGTAACGGGGAATTAACGTGGTCTCGCCCTTGAATATCTTACTAACGTCAATCTTGAGCAATGGAAAATTCCTTGACGAATCGCTACCAAATGTATTACTTCATGTGCTGAGGTATAGTTTCTCGTCCTGCAGTTCTGTAGTCGGCAGTATACAACTGTTCTGGCCTAAAGAAGGAAGAATATTAGGGTGAACATCCTGTCGCCAACATAGAGACAACTATTAGGAATTTGGTCGTGGCCTTTCTAAATGAAACACCAGCGCATTCACCTGAAGTAAATTAGGGACCCTACCTAACTTCTACTGACACTACCCTGTCTGCGGGGCCAGTGCCCTTACAACTGCGCTACATTAGTCACGTGATGGGTACTACACTGACAGCACATTATGACGAGGCAAAACCCGTAAATCTCTTAATAAAACGACAAATGTGCCTGTTTTGACAAGGCCACGTGCTGGAAGTCGCTCGCCTCCGTTCGGGCACAGCTTTAGTATTTCCGATACGCTGCAGCGCGTTTGCGTGCCGCGCAAGGTTCGCATTTAAGAAGGCGGCGGCGCGAGCCATGAATAAGTCCGGGGGCGGCGCGCCCCCCGGGGGCCGTAGCGACGGCGCAGCTGGGGCCTGGCCTGCCCACGCCTTCGCCCCCTCCGACGCCCAGCATATCTTCGCTCCGCAGCAAAGAGAGCAACAGACGCAGCTGCACTTCGTGCGACAATCCTCAAACATGTCACATGAACACCCTATACTGATCATCACTACGCTCGTACGAAAAGAAAGCCGAGGCCGTCAACAGGAAGCATACTAGTTACCTGACAGCATTCAAAATAAGTCCGATGTTATCTCTCACAACATTCGTTCCCGAAACACATATACTTGTTACAACGTCGGATCAACTTTTGCGTCCATTTTTACTAGACTTCTGGGACTGGAACCGGTGTGTAACAACAGTATGCATCTTTTCGCTGTTGTGAAAATGTTGCCAAAACTGGAATTTTGCAAGTGGTGGGAGCAAGATCAGGATTATGGGATGGTCTAACCTAAAAGGAGTTCGCACATCTGGTGACATTCAATATATTGGGGTATTACTCATGACTGGTTCGTTTTCAAAGCTCTGTATTTTACAAAGTATTACATGTACAAATATCAATGATGCATTACTAGAATCGTAAAGTCACTGAGTTTGCATTGTGCCCATCAGTTGATGTTACGAATGCAGTACCTTGACAAAACGGCGCCAAGGCAACAAAAGAGCATGAAATGTTTATGCTTCGTGTTGTGTTGTGACTGAGCAGTTGAGTATGCTGCCTGGCTTTCATACTTACGATCCCAACATTGAGATGCTATACGAATGAGTGGAATGCTTGTTAGACAGAAATCAAACAAATTAATTTTAATCTGTGCCAGAAAACCTGAAAGTTGTGAAATGCGAACACCTGTTCTGCAACGTAAACACCCTGATGTGTCAAATTAGATGAGCAAATGACTAATTATATTTATTATTTAAGGGTCGCCTAGTCAGATTCAGCTGTAGGACGATTAGTTTTGGAAATTCTAATCAAGTCTGCATTTAACAATACTGATTTACTGACTCAAAGTTGGACATGGACCACAATGAAGAGTCTGATAATCCGTTATGGGTGAAACGAATACGCCTAGGTCACACCGAATGTGCCCTTAAAACTTCGCTCCTTTTAAATCCAAAAGACAAACATTAAATGTAGGGAAGGACATCCACTTTTTATCACAGTGACCAGTGAGAATTTCCCTACATTCACTTAATTGCAGAGGAATCCTGCCGAATTTTCCCATCCATAGCTTACACAATGCGACTTACCATTTACGAGGCAGGTACTGGCTCATAGTAGCATCCGACTCATTCGTCGTGCCCCCACAGTGAGGCGCACAAGCAAACCGACTTATATGACTTGATGACAACGTCTGGAATGAAAGACACCAGTTCTCTCGCGGTGCAAGGAATTACTGTGGCGGCGAATACTCACATCCGCCTTTAGTCACGCTCAGTGATTCTCTGAGGGTCTGGCAGTGGCTTAGGCACTGACTGTGAGCACAGGCGAACGCCGCGTGTGTTGACAAAAGCTTACGGTTGGCCTGGCCTCGTCGACTTCCGCAAACCGCTCCCTTGGGGAGCTATTTTCGTGCACAAATGCTCAAATGTTTGTGAATTCCTAAGGGACCAAACTGCTGAGGTCATCGGTCCCTAGACTTACACACTACTTAAACTAACTTATGCTTCACACACACCCATGCCCGAGGGAGGACTCGAATCTCCGGTGGCAGGGGTTGCGCTATCCGTGACATGGGAGCCTCAAACCGCACGGCCACTCTGCGCGGCTTTCGTACACAGAGTGCACTGCAAACAGTCACCATGAACAGAAATGCACACCTGGATTTGCTCGTCTCCTTCGGGACAATCTGAAGCTTATTGTTGAGCTAACAAGACGCGTACTCTGCTCAATCGTAGTCAATAAATGTAAAGAAATAGAAAATAATCAAATATATGTGACTGTAACGTCACACGTTCTTGTGTTTGTTTTTATTGTTTCCACAACTCACTGTTTATTTCTAGAATTTCATACGTCAAAGAGACGAGGCACCCCCTCATTGCAACATCGAAGTTCGCCGCTACCCACGCGATCTTCAGCATAACTGGCTTGTGCGTAGCAGTTACGATGTGAGTTTCCTTGGGCCCCCAGGCCACCTGACATATCGCCTAGTGACTTTTTCCTTTGAGGGAGAGAGGTACGTTAAGTACCGTGTTTGCGTACTTCCACTGCAAAACATTGGAACAGGTCAGATAACGTACCAATGCTTAAATGACGACCACTGATAGGATGTTGCCATAAAAGCTATGGAACGAACTTGACTACTGCTTGGACGTGTGTCGTGTGCCCAGAGAGCACTCACAGAACATTTGTACTGCAAAAGGCTGGCCGGTCGGAGTGGCCGTGCGATTCTAGGCGCTACAGTTTGGAACCGAGCGACCGCTACTGTCGCAGGTTCGAATCCTGCCTCGGGTATGGATGTGTGTGATGTTCTTAGGTTTGTTAGGTTTAATTAGTTCTAAGTTCTAGGCGACTGATGACCTCAGAAGTTAAGTCGCATAGTGGTCAGCCATTTGAACCATTTTTGCAAAAGGCTAAACTGGTAGGTTAACAGTTATATTCGTGCATCGATTGTACATGTAGTAGTTTAGCAAACTTTTCCCAGTGTAACTGCTGGAGAGACAGTTTATGCGCTGATGTAACAGCATTCTAATGGATCAGCTAAAATACTGCACTGAGCTTCCATCATCGCAACAAGACTAAGTTCGGTGGTTGATTATACAGAAAATAGTCAGATGCTTAGGTGCCCATGTTTCACTGTCAAGAGATGCACAACTGGAGTCGCAAACTACATAGGACTAATGCCAGTATTCCTTTTTCTTTGGGTCACTACCCAACCTGATTAGCCGTCTGCCACTAATAACATCGATCCCAATGAGAGTTCTATGGCAAAAGCATATTTAACTCTTCCTTCACTCATCACTAAACGTCGTCCTAGAAAGATAAGAGTTAATCTAGTGGCGACGTTGGTGTTTAATGGGTAGGTTGGTATCAAAATATATCACGATTTAAACGTATAAAAACTGTTGTTTAGTTCTAAAACTTATTGTGATCTAACGTTAACTTCGTGAAATCATTCAATCAGGATTACAAACTAACAATGTTGGTGCTTCAATGGTTCACGGGCGTCGCGTCGGATAATGTTCTGGAAGCTGGACAATATTTCAATGAGACAGCTGCTCGTCATCTTCAGGTGCTTACTGACGTGCTGTTGCAGTGGATCGCCAATATATACTCTGACTCGCTAGAAAAGCGCAGGTGCCAAGGGGTGGGACTATAACGTCATCGTAAACGAATCACAGCGGACGGCGACAGCCAGTGCCCCTGTCGGAGAAACGTGCCACGGTCTTCGCATTCGCGACGCGCGAAAAGCACGGCGGCAAATAGCGGCCCAGTACGCGCGCAGGCAGTGTTGGCAACCAGTTTTAAGTGTGCTGACTCAAGATTCCCCGTCTGTGTTGACTCGGATTCGTTCGTCTGCGGCCGACGATGCCTTAGTAGCTAATGCAGGTTCCCACGCCTTGCTGAGACAAATTCCCGTGTCTGTATTGGTCAGGTCGTTACTTATGCGTATTTTTTAATGATGGATTCCCAGTACGTGAAGGAGAGCGAAAGGATCTTCGTCTCTCCGTAGTTCATGCTGTGTCCTCAAGACAGTGTTCAGCTACAACAAACTTTTCTAGCTGACCCATCTGGTGGGAAGCCTATATTCAACACATCTATCCTTAACAGTGTGACACGTCTCTCCAATGTACGATTTCCCATACCGGCACGGAATTTTGTATATCACTGGTTGCCTTAGTCATCTTCAACAGAACCCAGGACATTTTGCACCCGCGGTGGAGGTACACATTTTATTTGATGTTTTTTCAACACCTAGCCAATCTGAAAGGACACGCCACTAACGTAAGACAGAAAAACCATCCCCGTGGATTTCTCCCCTTCTTCTTGCTGTTCTTCAGCTTTAGTGCGTGCAGATTTAAATACATTACGGATCTGTTTATCAGAGTACCCATTTTGTACAGACACAGACCGAAATGGCTAAGCTCTGCTAATAAGCTTCCTGCAGCTGAGATGATTCTAGTCCTATGAACGAGAGTTCGCAACACGGCACTGCGTTGACATGAGCGATGGCAGCTCGTAGCTCCTAGATATACGTCAGTATGAGTAGGTTTACAAAACAGACTGTGACCCAAAGAACCATCTTTTTTTCTGCGGACGAAGACGTCTAAGAACGGGAGGTCTCCATTTTTCTCAACTTCCATGGAGAAGTAAATGCTGGGCTGGAGGGAAGTAAGGTGTACCAGAAATGCAGGAAGCATTGCTGCTCCATGTGGCCAAACTACGAAAGTGTCGTCCAGAAACCTTAAGGTATCAACTCCGCTGACTGGAGTGCTTTTTCCTCGAAGTCTTCCATAACAAGATTAGCAACTACGGAAAACGGAGGGCTACCCACAGCAACACCGCCAGTCTGCCCAATATATTGTTCATTAAATAAAAACTAAGTAGAGGTAAGCACACGTTTGAACAGATGTAAGATCTCCTCCAAATTAGTTGCTGTAAGCTGTAATGTATCCACCATAGGTACTCCTGTTAATAAAGAAACCGCATGGAACCTCATTAGTACACCGAGAGCCAAACAAACTGGTTTACCTGCCTAATATCGTGTAGTCGCACGAACGCGGAAGTGCCTCAATACGACGTGGCGTGGGATCGACTAATGTTTGAAGCAATGCTGGAAGGAACTGACACCACGAATCGTGCAGGACTGTCCATAAATCCGTAGGAGTACGAGGGACTGAAGATCTCTTTTGAACAGCACGTTGCAAGGCATCCAAGATATGCTCGATAATGTTCGTGTTTGGGGATTTTGGTGGCCACTTTAAGTGTTTAAACCCAGAAGAGAGTTGCTGAAGCCAATCTGTAGCATTTCTGGGCTTGTGGGGTGCTGCATTCCCCTGCTGCAGATGCCCAAGTCCGTCAGAATGCACAATGGACAAGAATGTATGCAGGTGATCATACACGATGCTGACATGCTGGGTCTATGGAATCATGAGGAGGTTCGATACCCGTACACGTCCATCCGCTCGGTACAATTTGAAACGAGACTCGTCCGTCCAGGCAATATGTTTCCAGTCATCAACAGTTCAATGTCGGTGAGGACGGGTCCAGGCGAAATGTAAGGCCTTGTGTCGTGAAGTCATCAAGGGTACACGAGTGGGCCTTCAGCTCCGAAAGCCATATCGATGGTGTTTCGTTGAATGGTTCGCACGCTGACACTTGTTGATGGGCCAGCAGTGAAATCTACAGCAATTTGCGGAAGGGTTGCACCTCTGTCACGTTGAACTATTCTCTTCAGTCGTCATTGGTCTCGTTCTTGCAGGATCTTTTTTTGGCCGCAGCGATGACAGAGATTTGATGTTTTACCGGATTCCTGATATTCAAGGTGCACTCGTGAAATGATTGTACGGGAAAAACCCCACTTCATCACTACCTCAGAGATGCTGTGTCCCATCGCTAGTGCGCCGATTATAACACCACGTTCAAACGCACTTAAATCTTGACAACCTGCCATTGTAGCAGCAGTAACCGATCTAACAACTGCGCTAAACACTTGTATTCTTATATAGCCGTTGCCGATCGCAATGCCGTATTCTGCCTGTTTACATACCTGTATCTCTGTATTTGAATATGAATGCCTATACCTGTTTCTCTGGCACTTCAGTGTATGTCAGCTGAGTCGAGATGCAAAGTTTTCAGTCGTTGTATACTATCTTCTGAGTTTTGAATGTGATGTTCACATTTTCCTACCAGTGGGCTTGGAAGACAAGGCAGATGTTTAACTATATAATACGTTTGGGCTCCTACAACGCTCATGATGGGGCGAAACGGGACCCCGTCCTTATGGATCTTTTGGATAATGTCGTAGTGCAACTGGCGCTTGAACTTTTAAGCTCTTTTTAAGATGTTCAGGAAACTGGCTGGATTTGAGAAGCGCGGATGTCTTTTGTTGTACTGCGTCAGTTGGATGATTCTGGAGATAACGATACGCTGAGTCCTGCATTAAATAAGTCATCTTGCCGAAATAAGATGTTCCAGGCAAAAGAACATCAGCGTTTTCCTTGTCAGTAGGTAATATCACTATTTCTGTGTCTTCCTTAAGGAACGGGAATCTTTCCGTTCTGCATGTTGATGTTCTGCTTCGGTGCGGGCATCCTGGTTATGGCCCAGCAAGCCTCTCACCTTATTTCTTCAGCAGTCTCACTCGGAAGTTTCAAGACACCTTGCTCAATATTGTGCAACTTCCACATCATTCTGAAACTTATTGCATTCTGACGTTACTTTTATGAAATCTTTCAACCAGAATCACAAACTGATAAAACGAAAGGTCCGTCAACTGGACCCGTCGGACCCCATTCGGTAATAATTGGCTTCAGTGTCATCCTCAGCCAATGGCGTCATTTGGATGCAGTATAGAGGAGCACGCAGTCACCACACCGTTTCCCGGCCGAATTATAAGCTGCATCTTCCCAAAAACCGTAATTTCCTTCTTCTGCACTTTCATTCCGCGCCCAGTTACTGATGGCGTAAATTTTCACAGATAACCTAACATTCTTTCTACCGTTCATAACATACCAAATATACGACCAGTCTGGAACAAAGAGCACACTTTTATAAATCTTCATTGAAGTGAATATTGGGTGCTCACAGAATGAACTTTAAGGTTAATATAGAGCGCATAAATGAATGCTTAAAACATTTTAATAAGTCTATATCAGTATCTTTATTATAAGGAGACCGGTTTCAACAGAATTATGCGGTAACCTCCAGGCTATACAATGGTTAAAGAAGCAGCTCGTCACAGGTTCCTAACTACAACCTGCCACACTACATATTACAAAAAAAGGCGATGAGTTTTTGTTGCAGGTACTGCGTGACCTGAAGATGACCGCTTAAAGTGGTTGAAACAGCTGCCTCGAAACAACTGCCGCGATCTGCATATATTGAGAACTTTTGTGCAATATGCGGTTATGGTATCCTCCTCTACTAATCTTGTTGAATTTCACACAGAAATTAAACTTCTGACAACGAGAAGAACCAAAAGTTACTGAATAGCACGTATTAGACTAATAAATTCTGATGCCAGTTTTTCCGAGGTGACGCCACGCCAGCGCCTTTGAAGTCGATGTGCCTGCTTCTTAGTTCAGATAACTGTTCAATAAAAACAGATTAGGACAGAAGATCGAAATGGCCATGGATAGTAAAGAAAACCAGTCGTCTCCTTTTTGCAGAAACTGTTCGGGCATTCGGTGCAAACCGCGATAAGTTAAAATCTATATGGCCGGATGGTAACTTGCGACCCGTTTCTCTCGAACATAACTCTAGTGCCTAAATTACTGCAATGTCTCACTCAGTAAAAGCACTCAAATAGCAAGGGCGTACACACAGAGGAGGCAAGCTACACTCCCCCAACCGCCTTCCAGAAAAAAGGATAACACGTACTGTAGGAAGTGCACCCACAGCCATTTGTCGTGAAATCTCAGAAATGACTCGCTATTCGCCGCTGTTCTTCTTCAACTGAAAATGTCGGACGGCTCAGTATTCTAAAAGCTTCTAGTGAGGTTGTAGCTTCATCTGTCAATATTTATCTCTTGTTACAAGGTAAGGTAAAAAAAAAAAAAAAAACTGTAATGTAAAGACTAAAGATATTCACATGTAACTGAGCAAAATACTAAGCATGTACAGGGTGACAATTATTGAACTACATGAAAGAAAACATAAATTAGTTACAAACCATGGCGTGAGGACACTTCATTCAACATAAAGACCTCACTGCAGACATTCGTATTTACCTGCCATCATTAGCGATGATGTGGCGCTGACGAACAGCGAAATTCTGCATGACCCGCTGAAGTGTCGGTACATTTCAGCTCCGCAATTGCTTTGGGGTTATTGCTGTACAATTTGTCTCTAAGCAGCCCCACGGAAATGAGTCGCATGTGTTCAGATTCGGAGAATATGGCGGCCAATCGATGTTCGTGACAGTGCCTTCTGAGTACCCCAGACGCAGAATGCGATCCCCAGTGTGTTCCTCCAGGTCATCAAACATTCTCCTGCTTCGATGGTGTCGAGCTCCGTCAAGCATGGCCCACATATTGTCGAAATCAGGGTCACTTTGGATAATGGGGATGAAATCATCTTACAAAACGTACCGTTGGGTAGTCACCGTGCCATCAAGGAATATTGTACAGATTATTCCGTGACTGGACATTGCACACCACACAGTCACCCGGTGAGGATGAAGAGATTTCTCGATTGCGAATTCTTTGTCCCCCAAATGCGCCAGTTTTGCTTATTGACGATGCCGTCCACATGAAAGTGGACTTTATCGCTAAAATGAACCATACTACGCATACTAATTCCCATCATGCCTTGCGACCAAACGTGCAATTTGAACATCCTAACGCAAACCGTTCAGTAGTTACTCATATAGTTCAGCTGTTACCTGTAAAAACCTCATTGTCACGTACACTGGCGAAGACTAACTTCACTTAACGAAGGTTTATTCAGCACTTGCACACACAAGAGCGCGAAGCGAACTGCCTCCGGCCACAACACATACGGTACACATACAGTTACAGAACACTCAAGTACAAAGATTCTTGACATTTGAGGGTACTTCTAGAATGTACTCGAACCGAATATAGAAACTAAAATTTTACAGTTAAGGTGAGTTTTGAGCTCACGACCCTCCATGCAACAGTCTAGTATCATAAGCACTACACCGCGGTGACCGTGCTACTCATTTCTTCTGCGAATGTACCCTCCTTAAGAGAACTGCGTCTCAGTGTTACGTCCTCCTAGTCCTGGAACGAGTCATCGGTCCTGCATACTCCGACTCCCGATGACTGATGTTCGCCCTGGCGGTGACCTTCTTAGAACTTCCTTTGCCGCTAAGCTCTGCGTCACCTTTCTGCTTGTTGCCTGTCGCTGGAGCTTTGAATTTACCCTGAGTTGCACGATCCTTATAGGGCCTCATTCGAAGGAAGTGGACCGTACGATCTTGCGTCGGGGTCGAAATCTTCAACTTCATAACATCAGACAACTATTTTACAACCTTATAAGGTCCAAAGTAGCGCCTGAGGAGCTTCTCTGAGAGACCAACCTTCCGAACAGGAGTGAAGATCCAGACGAGGTCACGAAGCTGATAGACCACAGGGCGGTGGCTCCCGTCATACCTTCGGCGATCGTTTTCTTGAGCCTGCAGCGTGCAGAGTCGAGCTGACCGCCGAGCTTCCTCAGCTCTGGGTAACACCTGGCCGATGTAGTCGTCGTCCACGTCATCAGGATGTAACGGAAACACAGTGTGCATCGTCGTAGTCGCGTCACGCCTATGCAACAGGATAAATGGCGTAAATCCTGTGGCGTCTTGTTTGGCGGTGTTGTAGGCAAACGTCACGAAAGGTAGCACATCATCCCAGTTGCGCTGCTGAACTTTGACGACCATTGATAGCATGTAAGCCATGGTCTTATTAAGGCGTTCAGTAAACCCATTAGTTTGCGGATGGTAAGCAAGGGTCATGTAATGAGTAATGCTGCACCGATGGCTTATCTCTGTCACAAGATTCGATTGAAAAACTTTCCCTCGATCCGTAATTAACGATCTTGGGGCACCGTTTTTTAATACAATGTCTTCTACTGTGAAATTGGCTACGTCGAATGGTTCAGCTGTTTTTACGACTTTTGTAATGGCATAGCATGTCAGATAATCAGTGCAAACAATAATGCATCTATTTGCCACTAGCAAACGTTGGAAATCGTCCGAGGAGGTCAATTCCAAAATGCTGGAAAGGCGTTTCAGCTGGTGGAATTGGTATAAGTCGGCCAGGTGGTTTCTGAGGAATTGCCTTTCTCCTCTGGCACTCTCGACAGTGCGACATATGATGACGGACACTCGTAAATAAACCTGACCAGAAAAATCTCTTGCGGATCCTATCGTATGTCTTAATAAGTCCTAAATGTCCGGTCTCAAGTGTGTTATGGAATTTCTGTAGAACATCTAAGCCCATGTGTTTAGGAATCACTGGTAGCCACCTCTTTCCAAATGGATCAAAGTTTTTCTTGCAAAGTAATCCATTAACTACTTCAAATTCACCTTTCACGTCCTCTGACCGATTTAAGGCAAGCATAATTTGAGATCTTGGCATCGTCCTTCTGGTCAGCAGAGAGGTCCTGGAGTGCAGCGACATAGTCACTATCTTCATGAAAGTGTTTATGGTCTTCCACAGGGTTTTTTGAGAGACAGTCAGCATCTTGGTGTTTTCTTCCACTTTTGTACATTATGGTAATGCCATACTCTTGAAGATGTAGTGCCCACCTGGCGAGTCGTCCTGTTGGATCCTTAAGACATGTCAACCAACAAAGTGAATGATGGTCTGTAACAACTGTGAATGCCCTTCCATAGAGATACTGTAGAAATTCGCACGTGGTCCAGATCACAGCACGACATTCTCTTTCTGTAGTTGAGCAGTTTCTCTCGGCTTTTGTAAGTGTCCTAGAAGCATAGGCTACAACCTTCTCTTTTCCATCCGAAATTTGCACCAGAACAGCACCGATCCCATAGCCGTTGGCATCTGTGTGTAGTTCTGTGCGTGCTCTCTCTTCATACAGACCAAGTACAGGGTCAGTCGTCAGAGTTTTTCGCAGCACATCGAAAGAATTTTGTTGAGCACCACCCCAGATAAATTTAGCACCGGCTTTTAACAGCTCTTGGAGTGGCCTGGCTTTCATACAAAAGTGTTTGATAAAACGACGGTAATAAGAACCTAATACGATGAAGCTTCTCACATCTCTAATACTTTTATGACGTTAAAGATATCACCTTTTCTGGGTCTGACCGCACATCTTCGTTTGATACAAGGTGTCCAAGTATTTTGATTTACTTTGCTCCAAAGACACTTTCTTGGTTTAAGATTCAGTCCGCCTTGTTGGAGACACTCAAGAACGGCCCTCAGTCTTTTTACGTGTTCATCAAATGTCTCTGAGAACACTATAATGTCATCTAAATAACAAAGACATATCGTCCACTTCAGGTGACTTAGAGGATTATCCATCAACAGTTCAAAAGTTGCTGCTGCATCACACAAACCAAACGGCATTACCTTACACTCATACAGGCCCTCAGGGGTGATGAATGCAGTTTTCTCACGATCAGCCTCATCTACTTTGATTTCCAAGTATCCCGTGTACATGCCCATGGTTGAGAAAAACTTAGCCCCCTTCAGACACTCTACTGCATCATCAGTTCGTGGAAGAAGGTAAACGTCCTTTTTAGTTATCTTATTAAGCTTCCTGTAATCAACACAAGAGCGCGAACTGCCATCCTTCTTCCTGACGAGAACCACTGGTGACGACCATGGGCTCTGTGAAGGCTGAATGAGATCATTCTGCATCATTTTCGACGTTCCGTTGCTGACACACGGTATGTTCTCTGACTTATTGGTTGATGATCTCCAGTGCTAATCCGGTGCTTCACCGTCGATTTGTCTAATTTGCTCTTCACCTGTTGTTTGAAGCAATCAGAGAACTCTTGAAGAATGGCAAGTAGCTTCTTCTGTTGTTCCTTAGTGAGATCTGGTGACAGTCAAGCTAGAAGATCTTATCTCGTAATGGTAGCGCCAATTCCAGCCACAGACTCGGCATGGGAGATTTCCATGACGCTCAGCTGTTCGACAATTAGCGGCTCAGCGTTTGCTACGCACATGCGTCTTGGGAGGATCTGCGGTTCTCGGCGACAGTTAACTATCCAGAATTCAACGAATTCGTTTTTAAACGAAACGACAGAGGTGGGATGACCAAGTTATTCTTCAGTAGTATGCTTCTTTTACAATCCACTACAAGATCCATGGGTTGATGCATAGCATGATATGTGACCTTTCTAGCGCAGACTGCGCGAATGATCACTTCATCCAGTCTCCACACACCCGGATGCGCATCTTCCTGTCCACAGTATCTCATCTCGTCTAGCATAATCTTCGAGCGACCACAATCTATAATTGCCTGAGAAGCTTTCGAAAAGTCCTATCAAAAAATGACGTCATGATTACGCTCTTGTAAGACAATGAATTCTAAGGGCTGTGTAGGGCCACTTACACCCACACGAATGACACATCTTCCTTTAGGTTTTACATATTTCCCATTAGCCACCTTCAGCAGAGATGTTTTACTGTCGACGAATACGGTTTTCTGCAACTGGCGACGGTACTTCTCCGAAATCACTGAATATAATGCTCCACAGTCCAAAAGAGCATGGGCTGGTCGACCATCCATGAGGATATCGACGCAATTTCCTATCAGTTTTGTAGTGATCGATGGGGGAGGATTTTTCTCTTCGGCGGCCTCACCTCCAAGGGAGATCGCACCCTTTAGTTTTACAGGTTGCGGCGGCTAGGTGATCGGCTGGAGCTTCTAAACGGCGTTGCCGACCTTGATCGGCGTGTCCTCTCCAGCGGCTAGCTTGTGGCGATGGTGACCTAATTCATCCTGCACCCACATCTTCTAGTTCATCTTAATCGTCCCGGAGTAGCGGCGGCTAAGATCGGTCTGCTGTCTTCTGGCGCGGGCGTCATCAAATTTCCGCCGCCTTTGTCGACAACAGCGCACCATATGTCCCGGTCTTCCACA
This sequence comes from Schistocerca gregaria, assembly GCF_023897955.1. Lineage (NCBI taxonomy): Eukaryota > Metazoa > Arthropoda > Insecta > Orthoptera > Acrididae > Schistocerca > Schistocerca gregaria. The sequence goes on from NC_064922.1 coordinate 665,305,786, forward strand.
GTGGAAACATACTGCTTGGTTATATTGGGTCCTCCAGACGTCAGTCTTCCTTGTTGCCTAAACAGGTTCCTCATGCGGCACTATAGAAACGTAACTTCGCCTGGGTCTCGACTTTTTCACTGTTTTAAAGGGAAATGAAGGCCGAAAGATTGGGTTCAATGTCTGTTCCACTTCCTCCCTTATGACCTCTTGGAGCGTCTCGGTTTTTTGTTCGCCGTGCAATCCAAGTGCCTTCTGAACTTCCTCTCTCACTATCTGACGAAGAGCACTTGTGAAATCAGTTCCTTCCTCCATCACCACAGACATCGATACGTCGTTTGGTGGAAGCCGTTCAAACTTACTGCGTGTAACTCTTTTTTGATGATTTGTCTCGATATACTGGCACCATTTTATGAAGTCGTCTGCTGTCGAAACCTCCTTAAGGAGTAGGGCTGGATACATGTCCTCAGTAACATCCTTCATGAGATGTGCAACCTTATCTTCCTCCTTCGTTCTAGGATCCACTATTTTACACAGCTCCAAGACGTCTTGAATGTAGGATGCCGTAGTTTCTCCTGGACGCTGTGTCCTGCACTTTATGTTCCTCCTTGCACTTCTGTCGTTGTGTGTCGCCGAAATACTTGCGCAGTTCCGCCTAGAATACTTCCCAGCTTGTGAACTTCTCGTCGCTGTTCTCATACCATTGCTTGACATTGCCCTCCAAGTAGAAAAATACGTTATCCAAACACACGGTGTCATCCCATTTGTTAAATTTGGCTATACGCTCATATACCTTCAGCCACTTGTTTGGATCTTGGCCATCGTCACCAGAGAACCCGGAAGGATGCCTCATGTGGTGACACACAGCTGCTGTCATCGTAATGTCCTCTTCTTCTTCTGTCTCCGATAGATTGCGACCTGTTGAATATGGCTCGAACTCGGGTTTCTCGCCACGTAAACGGCGGCTCCGTCGTGGCCTGATGGGAACCACTGAGTCGTCGATAATGTGCGCTGTCACAAGTTCCAATACCCAGCGTCTCCACCAGAATAATGTCACGTAGAAGAAGGTATAATTAGATGAATGACGAACTTCACTTTACGAAGTTTTATTCAGCACTTGCACATACAAGAGCGCGGAGCAAACTGCCTCCGGCCAGAGCACATACGGTATATACTGTATACAGTTACAGAACATTTCAGTACAATGATTCTTGACATTTGTAGATACTTCTAGAATGTACTCGAACCGAATACAGAAATTAAAATTTTACAATTCAGTTGACTTTGTACTCACGACCCTCTATGCAACAGTCTAGTATCATAACCACTACGACCCGGTGACTGTGCTACTGAGCTCCTGCGAGAATATTAACTATATTCCTGCACTTATTCGCTGTGGCTACAGCGAAAATGAACGAGGTATACACTGAGGTTAGAAAAGTTACGAGGTAGCGGCATGCTCTTATACAGATGGCGTCTGTATGACATACGCAAGGTGCAAGAGGACACCCCATTGCTGGAGCTGTGACTTGTACTCACGTGATTCCAGTGAAAAGGTATCCGACGTGATTATGGCTGCACGACGGGAATTAACAGACTTTTGAACGTGGAATGGTAGTTGGAGCTTGACGCATGGGACATACCATTTCGGAAACTGTTAAGGAATTCAATACTCCGAGGTCCACAGTGCCAAGAGTGTGCCGAGAATGCCAAATTTCAGGCATTACCTCTCACCACGGACAACGCAGGGCTGGTGCCTTCATTTTGCGGAAACAGCGATGTTTGCATACACTGTCAGGGCTAGCAGACATTCAACACTGTTCGGCAACTTGGAGATCGTTTTCTGCCATTCACGGACTTCATGGTCGAAAACAACGATGCATCATGCAACCGGATCACAGTTTTCCACGACTGGTTTGAAGAACATTCTGGACAATTCGAGTAAATGATTTGGCCTCCCAGATCGCCCGACATGATTCCATCGAAAATGCATGCGACACAATCGAGTGGTTATTTCGTGCACAATTTCCTGCACCAGCAACACGTTCGCCGTTATGGATGGCTATAGTCGCAGCATGGCTTAATGTTTCTGAAATGGTCTTCCAACGACGTGTTGAGTCCACGTCACGTCGAGTTGCTGCACTACGCCGTGCAAAAGGAGGCCTGACACGATGTTAAGAGGTACCCAATGACGTTTGTCACCTTAGTGTATATTATAATGTTGTAACATTAGTACATCTTGTGAACGATAAACACAGCTTTTCAATAGTTTTCAGTTTCAATTTCTAAGAAATAGTTCTTGTGTCGTGCACCTCTATCTCCCCTCCCACAAAAGTTATTTGAGTTACTGTGTCCCCTCCCACTCCAGCTTTGATCTTGGGTGCACTTTTGTTAAATACTGTCCACAACATAACAAGACTCGACAGTTTCTATCCCTACAGCTTCTGTTGCTTTTATTGCTATAGTTACTATGAGGAGTTGTTGCATATTAAAGGCCATCGTCCCAAACACTGTGTGCCATCAGGCAATAGGATTACATGAAATATTCACAGGTTACTCGTGCTAGATAAGGCGCGAGATACATACCAAGTATCACGCCCAAGAAAGTTAATCGTGGACTAAGTGGCAGGAATGTTACATTTCATACCTGACATTGAGCTACCTTTACAGAGTCGTGATTGCCTTCGTTATAATAATAATTTCGTGTGACTAGGGCCTCCCGTCGGGTAGACAATTCTCCGGGTGCAAACCTTTCGATTTGACGCCACTTCGGCGACTTTCGCGTCGATGGCGATGAAACTATGACGATTAGGACAACACGACACCCAGTCCGTGAGCGGAGAAAATCTCTGACCCAGCCGGGAATCGAACTCGGGCCCTTAGGATTGACAGTCTGTCACGCTGACCACTCAGCTACCGGGGGCGGACTTTCGGTATAATTGAAGTACGATATGTACGGCCAAAATATAGTTGTGTCAAACACTGAGAAGAAAAAAATAGAACGCCGATGGCACAGACAACAGCAATTCATTTTTGCCGTTATCGTCCCAAAATAATTTTGCTAACGGCTAAATGTCACTTGGACTCATAAGTCACGTGCAATTAAATGTAAATCACGGACAGGCTCAAGTGAATACGACGAGTGAGCGGCCGCGAGCGCGCGCGCCCGTGAGAGCGAACGCGGGGACCTGAATATTTATGCAGCAGTTACAGGGCAGCGGCGACAATTTCACGCTCCGGGGTCCGCTGACGCCGAGGGTGGCGGGGATGAGGCGCATCGCAAGTCCCTCCGGCGGCCATAAATCATGCGTTAGTACCTATGAAGCGAAAAGGTGGGCGCGCAACGGAACGAGCTGCACAGAGGCAGTAGGAGCGGTTGCGCCGGTCGCCAGGTATCGCTGTCCGCCTCACCTGCTGCTGCTGCTACTGCTGCTGCCGGCACACGCGCGTTCGTTTGTTCATTTCACAAATTAGAAGTGCGACACCATTGACGCGAGCAGCAATAACTGCGAAAGTTACAGCCACGTGCCCCGCCCTCGCCAGTGGAAACAGCCGACCACTGCACAGTAAACTCACACTGTCACCACCCAGTTAGCAACAACATAAGATATAACAAAAAGAGTTTGCACCAGCAGCTCGTACAATCGGTATTTGGCTTATAAAGTAACATCAAACTACAAAAAGCTGTGAACATACACTATTCCTCTCATTCCCCCCTTCACCACCACAAAAAACTGACTGACTGTGTGTGTGTGTGTGTGTGTGTGTGTGTGTGTGTGTGTGCGCGCGCGCGCCCCAATCCCAAGAACGAGAGTACTATACAACGAATACGATGGGTTTCATGGAGACTGGCTCCGAACCTTGATTCAAATGGTTCAAATGGCTCAGCACTTTGGGACTTAACTTCTAAGGTCATCAATCCCCTAGAACTTAGAACTACTTAAACCTAAATAACCTAAGCACATCACACACATTCATGCCCGAGGCAGGTTTCGAACCTGCGACCGTAGCGGTCGCGCGGTACCAGACTGTAGCGCCTTGAACTCTTCGGCCACCACGGCCCGCCCGAACCTTGGGTAATCTACGCTGGACAATGGCTGGATCCGCTTCATTCAGGCGCGCTGAATCCTCAATTACTCACGCATGATTCGATGGCACCATCCTCGCATAGTTCCCCACGGCAGTAGATTGTCAGTTCCAAAAGTCAACTGGAAAAAACTCATCTCCTCTATGGGCTTCAAATTTCTAGATACAGACTGGGACAAAACGAGGCCTTCTGAAAGTAAAAATCAAATGTGTATTGTGGGTAACATATCAATTTGGACAAAAAAATGTTCAAATGTGTGTGAAATCTTACGGGACTTAACTGCTAAGGTCATCAGTCCCTAAGCTTATACACTACTTAGCCTAAATTATCCTAAGAACAAACACACACACCCATGTCCGAGGGAGGAAAAAAAGTGGTTCAAATGGCTCTGAGCACTATGAGACTTAACATCTATGGTCATCAGTCCCCGAGAACCTAGAACTACTTAAACCTAACTAACCTAAGGACAGCACACAACACCCAGCCATCCCGAGGCAGAGAAAATCCCTGACCTCGAAGGAATCGAACCCGGGAACCCGGGCGTGGGAAGCGAGAACGCTACCGCACGACCACGAGATGCGGGCTCCGAGGGAGGACTCGAACTTCCGCCGGGACCAGCCGCACAGTCCACGACTGCAGCGCCCATAGACCGCTCGGCCAATCCCGAGCGGCCTCAATTTGGAAAAAGTGATGTGTTATTCCTTCGACTTGTTATTTTAGTGAGTAAGAGTTTGCTTTTGGACGACATATCGTGCGTGAAATTTTCTGTTTCCTTAGTGACTCTCTTGAGATCGAAAGTGGACCCAGTATCTATCATACAGCCCACGGCCGATGGGCACCTCTATTCCTGCACACAGACACACTTACATGTCGGGGCAGTCATTCGATGAAAACGAGGTCCCACGTTGGAGATTCGATGCGGACGACGGAATTTCGCTGGGTATGACAATATTCGTGACATTGTAGTGATTCGAGAATTTCTGTGTAAATTCTAGAACCACTCAGCCTTATACCGTCTCGAACACACGATAATCTAGATATGAGTGTGGGGTGGTAGAATTCTACCTACTGCGCGTCATGTTTGTGCGTGCAGGTTTAAAATAAGTCGCGGGAAGGAAACAGACGCGGCGGTCGAACGGCACCGACAAGTACCTGTCGGGCAATCCATAGAGGCTTTGGTGCGTGCGTAAGGAAGAACCATGAAGTTTTTATGCCTCTCTGTGCTTATTGTGTCTCTGACTATTCTTATATGAAACACGAACAGTTGAAAAAGTACTCTTGTGGACTCTTGACTCAGCCTTGTGAGAGGCAAGACGTTTCTTCAGTCTCTTGTTCTGAAAGTCATGGTGTCTAAGCAGACTTTCTTTCGAATGTAACTCATTTTGTTTCTAATGTTGAAAGTGTGAATTATATTGTGCATGAAAGTCAATTACATCGTTAAATGACGAAAAGGAAAGTTTGTACGTCTACTCATTTTATAAGTAGAAAGAGGCTTAAAGTTCCTGTACCTAGCGCTATTCAACAGAGAAGAAGTGAAGAGATTTTCCAGCCGCCGACTATCCCGTAAAGAAGAGGGGCTGCAAAAATTCCAAGTACGTCACCTCGTAAAGAAGTGGAACGTGGTTTGAGGAAATAAATCAGTATAACCCACAACCACACGCACACTTCAAGTCGTCAGAACGTTAGAACATGACTTGTCAAGAGGAACTCAGAGACAACGTACGGAGCGCAAACATTAAAGGCTAAGCGTATTACGAACTTTGTTAAAGTCATATTTTGTATTAACATGTAGGGATGGAATGTAGAGAACGGAGGTGAAAGACATACACCATACAGAAGCAGCACCTGGATTTATTTTGTGGTTACTGGTGTTTGAGATTTACAGCTGGTTAAGGGTTCACATCTTCGAGAAGTGAGTCTGCGGCGTCAAGGTATAGCAAAATCGGTAAAATCAAACAGTTACTATAGATAAGTAACGACGACCACAAAATCTTTTACGTAGTTCACCGCCACAACAGGCGTGAACAATGTAGGGCTAAGTAACAGTATTTCTAATATCTTGCTCGGGAAGCAATATTATAGTACAGCAACACCAGCCACAGAAACGTTGTTCAATTCCGTCTTTCGTTTATTGTGTTGCTATTTCTGTGTATTATATGAGAAAACCAGTAATGTTTCCCTTTTTCTTGCTCATTATTAAGATCCGTAAAATGAAAGTAAGAATAACAATAATAATCCCTGCAAAAATTTACGTCACAGTCATCATCACTATTACTATCCTTACTAGAGTTCCCTATATCCTACATTCGCAACACGTTCTTTCCGATTAATCTAGTCCTAGTTTTTTTTCTGATAATGGCTAAACCTAGTGAACCAGAAGAAGGTTATTATTATTTCCATTTTCAAATTAATAATCTGACTTTTCACTTTGACGATTTCTTTTTAATTTGATATCGTGTGCTATCGATGTCACGTCTACAAGATGGCAGCAACCACATGACTGCACTGCCTATCCGCGGCCGTCACGCCACGTCTGCAGTCTAATCTGTCAGTTCAGCTCTGTCTGACTGCGTGTCCGTGCCTGTCTCACCTCAAGAGAGATCCCCAGCGGTGGCATCGACTTTCTGAAAGGTTCCCACGTATCACACCCTGCAGTCATTCATCCTTGCTGCTAGTAATGAGCGAAAAAAATTCTGAATTTCGCTTGTCGCTTAACAGCTTTAAAACAGTTATCTTGCGCGGAGTGGTTGTGTAGTACAATGGATAAGGTAATTGTCTGAGGTTATTGTTCTAAACATGTTAGGTGCTCTAAATTCTCTTGCATTCAAATCTTCATCATGTTGACTCTGATCATTACTTTATTCAATGAATGGGTTTAAATGTAGCTTTTATTTCTATTCCTTTGTCATATTATTTTAATCATCGCATCAACGCTTTTATTTACTCTCATTTTCTTTCCTACCATTATTTTTCCACTCGGAATTTTTGCGACTGTGAACTTAATTATACTTATGTATCTGTTATAATATTATAACATTTGAAATGTCGATCTAGCGGTTAACCAATAGAAGACTAAATAATATATGTTGACTGTGCAATGTTGTCAAAATGTATTTTTCATTACAAGATGTGCATGTTTTTGGATGACAATCATCACACAAACATTTAAAACACAAATTCCTTCTGCAGGGTAAATAAAACAATGCAGATGAAGATTTAAACGAAAGGAGGGATTGTAAGTAAAAAGTTATTCCAGCAAAATGAGTAACAGGAACAGTGGAATAACATGGATAAAAATACAGGATGGAAAAATGAAAGAAATTAAATCGAAATTAATAGATAAAGTTAGTTAAATTAATATGAACAAATATTCCAAGTGGAAAACCAATGATAGAAACAAAAATGACAGCAAATCAAAAAGATGATACGACAATGTGACAAACGAATAGAAAAAAAAAATTACAATGAAACCAATTAATCGAATAACAATAATGAACAAAAGCATTACAACAGAGATTTGAAAACAAATAATTAAGGCACCTGACAAGATTAGAACCCACAATCTTCTGTATATCAGGCCAATGCCATATACATTTTTTATGTATTCTTCTACATGAGAAATTTCAAGAACTCTACAGAAATAAGAAACACAAAACAAAATTAATGGGAGGTGGGTGGATTTGAACTTTGTTTTTCTATTTTTTTAATGTCTCAGATAATGCGAAAGCAAAAAAATTTCTGGTGTTCTAAAATAAATGACAGCCTTCTTCATAAAATAAAAAAAAATAATTCGTGAAAATGTAAATGAGTATAGTTTTTTGATATCAGGTTTTTTTTTCAGACCATGTATCATACTAATTTATTTTTATTTTTTTATATTTGTTGAGATCACATAGGACGCCCTCCAGGCGAAAAATAATGATGTGTAATTACCATAGATAACAAACAAAATATTAAGGAAATTAAAGAAAACGCCCTTCTGCCGGAGCAAACAAAATGGCATCAGCGTCCCGCCAACTTGCGGATAGACGCACACTGAATCCCAATGTAGTCAGGCATTTTCCAGACACGTCTTCACGAAGAATATCGGATTTTGCCTGTGCATTGAACAGAGTCCTGGTCTTACACAATCTCACTGAAATCACCATCTCATACCTGGGACACCCCAGTTTTTGTTGTTTAACCCTGCAGATCGCTCTTCTCAATAGAGTTGTCCATTCAATTTTCATAGAGATCTCTTTGCCCTTTCTGAAGTAAATACGAATGAATGACTCAATGCCAAGTGGCACGCCGGCTGTTGTGGCCGAGCGGTTCTAGGCGCTTCAGTGTGGAACCGCGCGACCACTAGGGTCGCAGGATCCAATCCTGCCTCGGGCGTGGACGTGTGTGATGTCCTTAGGTTAGTTAGGTTTAAGTAGTTCTAAGTTCTAGGGGACTGATGACCTCAGATGTTAAGTCCCATAGTGTTCAGAGCCATCTGAATCATTTGAACCAAGTAGCACTTCCTCTGTATCTATCATACAGGTTATTTCGTAAGTGATTTATTGCCCTTTAACTGTTTGCGCTTGTGTAGCCAACGTAGTGATGAGAAAAGAGTATCCGCTATAACTGCAAGGGAGATTAACTTACGGAGATTAGTCATTGTGCCAGATCGTAGAACATATGGGACTAATATTTCCAAAAAATGGCTCTGAGCACTATGGGACTCAACTTCTGTGGTCATTAGTCCCCTAGAACTTAGAATTACTTAAACCTAACTAACCTAAGGACATCACACACATCCATGCCCGAGGCAGGATTCGAACCTGCGACCGTAGCGGTCGCGCGGCTCCAGACTGTAGCGCCTAGAACCACTCGGCCACTCCGGCCGGCGGACTAATATTTCCCTGCGATATACTTTTTTAATAGATCACTGTGTCAGTTAAGATTCCTGGTAAAGGCTTTCTAAACCATTTTCAAAACATAAACCAGACACCGAGTAATTTTTTTGTTCTTACAATTACAACTGGGTAGGAACTACCATATCATTGTTGTACATTCTGTGATGGGCGTGACATTTACTTAGGTGAAGTATCTGATTTATGGAACATGTTCGGTCTAGCTAGAACATCGGCTCTTCGTGACGTACTGATGCGACAGGGGATGTTCTTTTATTTAGCTCTTCTATTCCTCATTCCAGTAGAAGCCAGAACAAACTATCAGAGGCGCAGAGAAAAGAAAGAATGAACTCATCTATGCGCTTTCCTTAACAACTGAAATACTCGTTTATCTTTTTCTACATTACACTCTTTGATGTTGAATTTTAGTTATTACATAATTAATTACATGAAATAAGTATTTGTGTTGCGTTTTAGCCAGTGAAGAGGTCTACAAATTCCGAGACATAATTGGATGGAGGAATGTGGGCCTTCAGGTTGCTTCATGTACCGCTAGTTTTTTTAAGCAAACAATACTAAGTCGTGGACACATGTACGTAAAAAAACTACATATGTGAAAGTAAAGCACAGGTTATTTTGATGTCGCTCTTATCAGTCTACACAGTATGCAAGGGGTAGCTTGTACCGTTACCATTCGCTTCCCTTCCACTCGCCTGGAACAATGACAAGCTCTCATCCCCCTCTATTCCGTTGTTCAAAACCAAACATAATACGCCTTAAAACACACGACATTATGCTTCTCTAATAACCCAAGAGCGTTGAACAAAAGAGCTTTCCCTCTTCCTCTGAGGATTATCATTCATTTTTCCTAGCTATCTTAGTAAAGCTTTCGTATAGAGTAAAAGGATTAGTTACATCACTGCTAGAATAGGTCTGTTTCGCTCTAAATTCCGACATCAGACTACCATCACTAACTGTATTATCCAATATAAAGGGTACTATTATCTTCAGTTTATCTCCATTATCTTGTATTTATCCGAGTCTGACATTAACTGCAATTCTCTATTACGATTAAAATTTGGTCTAAATCGTTCAGTATTTCGTAAGAATTGTCAAAGGGCGATGTTTTATGTCTACGAATAGCCTTGGCATGCTGTTCAGTCTGCGCGATAAATTATTTACATGTATCAAAAATGTGAAAGGCATATATTTTAGATACCATATCTTAATCTCTGTCAACAGTCTGTGAAAGAGAGAGAGGGATCAACCTGTTCGTATGCATTCAGATTTCGATCACAAAATGGTCCCCGCGATGAAAAATAAAGATAAACATTCAGTGTAATATTTCGAGATTTCCTACAACAGTTTTCTGTTATCAATCTCGCATACCGATAAACTGATCTAAATGCTCTTCGTTAGGTGCAGAATCCGTTAATACTAGAGGATATGCTAAGCTTTGTCGTCTGTAATATTATCTTGGAACTCTTCCATTTGGTCCGTGTTTGCAAAGAAAAACAGTAACATCAGAAATTGAGTCCGCCTTGATGCAAAACACCTTGTTATTCGATTATTTCTTATAAACGAATAACAAGGTGTTTTGCATCAAGGCGGACACAATTTCTGATATTACTGTCTTTGTTGTCTGAGTAACACTCTTCATTACCAGAGTGGCAACGTCTATTCAAGCCTGTCTGATCGCCAAACTGATAATTGTAATGGCAGTGACAAAACAACAACGGCGGGTGAGACTGCTGCCAATCGTACAGAGACTTTTCACCTAACAGATATCTGCCGTCAATACCAGATTTTAGTTCCTAAGTGATAATTACGAAAGGACACTAGATGAGCAAAATTTGACAAACGTCATGCAAGACTGGTTTCTGAAAACAAACAGTTAATGACAGTAAAATACGTTGGTATATCGTTAGTCCCTTAGTCGGGCAGAAATATAGATGATCTACACTGTTTCATCAGGCTTGAATTCTCAGTTCAATACCTCTCTTCAGCATTACACATTGTATTTAACATACTACGCTCTGTATTTAATACACTTCGTAAGAGAATCATAGAATTACTATAAGTTGGTCATAACAAGGATGAGAACGCAATGAAACAACTACATCATTTTCGTAAGAAAAGGAGAAGGGGGGGGGGGGGGGAAGGATATGGAGAAGGGGATTTAATGAAGAGGTGGACATGTGGCTAAACTCAGGGTCTACTGCCACAACTGAGGCGTTCTATGAAGCGAATTAAGCGAAATATACAGGGTGTCCCAGTTAACTTGTCCACCCAAAATATCTTTGGAACAATAACAGCTATTGGAAAACGACTTTCACCGGTATCAATGTAGGGCTGGGGCCCATGAATGTACGTATCTGGAAACATTCTAAAATGAAAGCATATGTGTTTTTTTAACACAAACTTATGTTTTTTTTTTAATGGACCTCCTATATTTTTTCTTCAGAAATCCATAGCATGACAACGCACATACACAATGGCGTTGATTGCATCGCAATATTCCCATTACATCCCGAGATATTGAGACGCGAATTGACGCTTGAAACACCCGACATGCGCTGCTAGCGCACGTCCTGAGGCTCAGGCGTGAACCCCATGCTGCCCGTAATCGCGCAGCATACCGTATTATTCGTTTCGGACCTCTTGATAAGTATGGAAGTGTGATTACGCACGTCAATCACATCGCGATTACGAGCAGCATGCGGTTCACGCCCCAGCCCTACATTGATACCGGTTAAAGTAGTTTTCCAATAGCTGTTATTGTTCCAGAGATATTTTGGGTGGACAAGACAGCTGGGACACCCTTTACAGAGTTCGAGATTTTAAGCAGCAGACATTTTAAATACTGGTTTTACTCATTTGAAATTCTCAAACATGATGTAAATTTGAAGCAAATATCAATTAAATATTGTTGTTTCAGAACGTATGTCGTTATAGTGCAATATGTACGAATTACTGCCTGATTTTTATGCCTCTCTGTGCTTATCGTGTCACTGACCATTCTTATGTGAAACAAGAACAGTAGAAAAAGTACTCTTTCAGTTAAGTTATCGTTCCAGAAAATGCTTCAAACACTACTAGGACATGTACGGAGGACAGAGTACATAACATTCTGAATAAGAACCCTTGTCCGAAAACGTACCGCTTCCGTTCTACGACGATTTCAATTCAGATGTTTAACGCATCCATGCCGGCTGAGGGAAAGAAAAAAGTCTCAGAGTTGCCTGTCCTGGCATGTAACAGGGTAGGATGACGTGTACTACGTCATACGGTCATCGGATGTCACTTGTTATTCTGCCTTGCTGCGAGACCTGGACGATCGAGTGACTGGGTCATAACTCCTTCCACTCAAGCCAACTAGTCCTGCATACTGACCATCCTAAAAAGCGTATTGGGCCCGTTCTTGGAAGCTGTGCCATTGAATGTCCGTCAGGAAATGTGTTTTCAGAACGATGGTGGACCACCACATTCTCACGTCCGGTACGGAGACATCAACAGACGATATGGTGGAAGACGTATAGACCGAGGTGGTCCAATCGCGTGGCGGCCGCGATCGCCGTACTTAACTGCTATGGACTAATTCCTGTGGGGTCATATGCAAAGTTTAATTTACTAGACTCCTGTAGAGACAAAGATCTGCCTGTGCGAATTCTGGCCGCTGTACTGAAAACTGAAGAGACGCCAGGTGCGATGGAGACTGTGTACAAGAACATGTTTCGTAGGTACAATGTCTGTATCAACGGTGGTCGCTACATCGAGTCGCTTAAGTGATAAATGGATGTTTCGTTATGTTTCTTTTCGAACTGTTACCTAGTAATTACAATGCGTCGATTCAAACTCAGTTCCTCAAGTAGAAGTGGATGACTTAAGCCTCTTAACCTGAACCGTCATAGACTGGAAACCCGGACGTGGGTTCATATTCAGAATATTATGTAATCACTTCCCTACAGAAGTCCTAGAAGTTTGTAACGAAATTTCGGAACATCCTGCAGCTATGATATGCAGAACGACTGAAAATGGGCAAATAAAGGAAACATTAATTTCACGAGAAAACTGGAAGTGAGCGACAAAAGTCAGGTTGCAGTTACAGCACAATATGAGTCAAATGTTTTTGACTGGGCATTAAGCGATGCACCACGGCGGCCCGAGATAGCGAAGCAGCGCGTTATATTGGGTGGCGAGTGCACACCGTTAACACAACACGGCATTCCCAGCGATGGAACCAAATTGTTCGCCTATCTTTCTTCACAGAATATGGTGCGAAACCAGCTACACGAAACCGCAAACAGCTGCACGCCGTCATTATTACACACAATAAATTCAAAACTGATTTTGCGGCTGCTGACAGACAAGGGACAGAAATCGTGATTAACTCCAATTAATTATCCTAATGCAATAACGGGAAACGAGCACTGCATACTCACGAGGCGTAATTACCTTCCGCCGCACAAAAGCACTTCAGCTAATTGCGACGTTATTATATTCAGACCAGGAACCGTTATTAGCCGTTTTTGTTAATGTGAGAGCTGAAAAGAGAGATTTATTTCTAATAATGCGAAATTATTGCACCACCGGGGATCATTCATATTGACCAAAGGCAAGGGGCAACCATCTGAAACGAATTTGTTTCACAATTACAGTAAATCGGTTTTAGATAGTAAGCTCTGTTGCTTGCATGACTCACGACGTCGAATTTAAAGGACACAACCTATCAGAATAAGAAAAAATAGAACTCTACACGAAATTTATAATTTTTTGCAAACTCCTCAAAATCGGAATCGGGCGTAAAGCATCGGTCTTCTAATCCGTTTTCCTCCAAGCAGTCGATAGGAAAATTTGAGAGAATGTATTTAATACATTTTACTGTAGTGCTCTATGTACGTCATTTATGTCGCGAATAATACAAAGTTGTTCTAAACTTCCTGTCAAGTTGTCCGAAGTATTCCAACATTAAAATATCAGCACCTGGCATTTTGTGACCTGTAAGAAACATCTGACTGTGCACATCATGACTCCGTCTTACAAAATCTTTCGTTTTATGAAATTAATGATGTTCAAGCCAACGCAAATATGGTGATGGATAACTGAAACTACGTTCTAAGGTGAGAAAATCACGAACGGGCGCGGTTCTCAATGAGGCGAAACGATACGCGATGCCACTTGCGATATGACACAGAAGCAATCCGCATTGGCGGGCCGTAAACAAATTTAGTTGAAGGAATTTTAGTCCAGTCAGAGAAGGGAAAGGGGAAAAACTCATGTCGTCGTGAAATTTTGCACAGTGCTAGGACGGAGTGTCCTGAACAACATACTAAAAATCCTGATTTGAGTGGTGAGAGCGCTGAGGTGGGGGTGGGTTTAAAGGTCACTTTTTTATGTTTTTTCTAGAATAACTCGACATCCGCGGCATCTAGCGAAAAATGTTTCCCAGCACAAAATTAAACTACATTAAATTTCCTACAAAAAAGGTCCTACTCACTTTTTTCCTCCAGGACTAAAAGATTTTGCGCTTAGAGGATGGAAAAAATTCCTTGTTATTAAAAAGGAGTTCTAACGGTGTAAAATTATCGTTCATCTTTAATTAAGTGGGTTCAAAACTAATATTAAATGTGTATGCCCCGTAGAGCCGTATTAAAGGATACATTGTGCTGTGGGAGTGTAACAGGATTGGGGGGGGGGGGGGGAGGGGGAGGGATGCGTGGGGTAGGCCCGCAAGGGAGGGTAGGTTGCCGGTTTGTGCTCATACACTTCCCTCCTTCATGGAACTGAAGATCGAGCAGGTGATTCCTACCACTATCTAAGTCAGGAGTAGCACCTAAGACTATTTCGGAAATTTATATGTGCCTTCCACAGTGCGCCTAATGAATCACTGGCGACGCAGCGCGCTGTCATGCCCGGGAAGGGTCTATTTCGCACAAAGTGCGTTAATACTACACTGAATGCAGTTACTAATAACACTAGGCGGGTAATGCGTATGGACAGATTCTACAGTGTGTAAATCTTTGCACACTGTCCTGTACTACTGTGAGAGAAATTGATTCTTAGTCTTCCTGTACGGCAGCTGCAGTATTCTTGTTCGACTGTGCAAGAATTTGGAACCACACAATTTTCTTCCCCCAATCGATCTTTTTGGTCTTGGTTGACAAGGCCAGCCGGTCCACTCTGCGACGACAGCGATGCAACACTGACATAATCCTCTGTCGCATCTCCCAGCGCAACACAGAGTGCTGCCTGAAGTGGCTTAAAAAATTGTTTCGTTTATATGAAGCAATGGTACATCTGCCTCTGTACATGATTTCTCAGTAACATTTACATTTCGTGTAAATATTAAAAATAATGACTTTGCGATTCGCGCGCGTTCTTCGCTATACAATCTTTCTCATTCAGTATTGACGAAACTACTCGGCAAAAAAATTGTCTTTTTTTTCTTTTCTGCATCTTGCAGGCTGATATCACAGCTTGATAATGAACTGGTTTTCTTTTAGTTGTTGTCCATAGTTATTGCAATACTCCGAAATTAATTAAAATACAGAACATATTTTGAAAAGTTTGCAATAAAAAATATAGTCGCTGGCCAGTTTACGTTTGGTGCGTTATAGGTCGTACGATGCTGTTTACCACGTGTACTGTACGAAAAACACGTGGTACTTTCTGCAAACATCGTAAATATTACAATCAATTGTGCCAAAATGGTTAGACAGGGCGGTTTTTTAGTAATGTTATCATAGGAATGCTAAGTGGTTCTCCATAAATGCAGTTCCTCTAAATTTCGAAATACAAACAGTATACTGATTTCCGCTGAACAAATTGAATAACGCTATCAACTAATGGAGCAAATGAACAGGTGTCAGTTATTAGAGTAGAATGAGGCCAATTTTTTATAAATATATTAATGAGAAGTTGCACTGAAAATAACACATTACACAGCGACTTAAACATCTAAATTTGGCAACTTTCTGTCTTCTGAAAACCAACAAAACAACATGTTCATATATTTTGCATATTCCCATACATTAATGTCTCGTGCAATACATAATTTTTGGCGTTAAATTTGATTCAGGAAGAAAGAGCAGACTGCATAAAAGTCACCGGTGAGAGTATTATATTGCACCCACACACAGTCAACCAGAAGGGGCAAATTCAGAGTCTGTGTGTATATTTGTAGGTGTATCACGCACATTTTCTTTGTTGCCACAGCAGATATTTGCAGTTTCATGTTTGCGATGTGTAGACAGATTCAGACCAAACAAATATCGCTTAGGCCTTTCGTGCTTATTGCGACGCCCATTGTTTACAAAAAAATAACGACATGTTAACAAAACGTTTTTTTATACTGGAATTTTAAGTGCCTATTCGATGGTGCGGTCAAAAATTTGTCCAGTGCGATATTCGGTTTAACGAGTGTTTTAACGAGGACAGCAAAACACGAAGAACAGCCGACAGTGGAGGCGCTACTTGGCATATAATACTCCACTGACAAGGGAAATCCCCCCTAAGTCGTTCTCTGAGGCAGAAGAAAACACTTAATAGTTTCCGAAACAAAATGGTTAAAATTTCGACGCGAGCTGATCAATCTCCTTACGAAAGCAAGATGTTTATGTGCTGACAGCGTAGTGCCTATCACTGCATGTTCCAGTTTATGCAACCCGTGTTCAAATTAGTTTTTTACTCCTTTTTTTCTATCTTTTGTTACTGTGGAAGTATGTGTCACCAATATTTTTTATCGACGAAACAAATAAATAATGGAATTTCAAACCTCTTTACATAGGTTTTATCATCACCAATCGTATATAATTTTATTTTATTACCACCAATTAATGAAACACATCAATTACAGAATGTCGATTTCCTATACGATGGGTTGTTTGCCGATGAAATCAGAGTATTGACGTGTTCATTAAAAGTAATTCTGCTACAGCGTACGCCCTTCTGTCAACGGTACGACGTACACTTCTTACAGACAGGTGAAGAAATACATTTTCTGATTACAAAAGTGCCCTGTCTCATCGCACAGCAAAGGGAAACCACAAGAAGGAGCGATGCAATTAAAATACACGCCTTGATCCATCATCAGCAGCAGGCTCCAGCTTTCGAGAAAATGCTTCTTGGTGGTTTGCCACGAAATTACCGCCAGATAGCAAAGTATTTAGCAACGTTTACGACGTTGCTTTTCCTAATGATATTCGCACTAAAAAATGTGACTGCGGCATATGTGACTTCGAACTTTGCTCGTGGTTCTCCAAATTTTTACGCTTTGAACATTTTTCTGTTTGATGTTGTCATGGTGAATAATTCACTGGTTTTCTGCAAATAGAAAAGAACAAATGCAAGTAAGAATTGAATTATTGGAATTCATGTGTTTCTCATTTTCAGTTACTGTTAATTCATATAAGAGGATATTAGTTTTCTGATGATAATCTATTTCAATAAGATTTGTAAAACTTATTTCTCTCGTCCATAATTCCATTGGTTTTACCGTATCCCAAGAAATATGGTTTTACGGTCTCACAAAAAATATTGATGTCACACATATCCGTAACAACAAAAGATAAAGCAAAGGAAAAAAGAAACAACGTAAGATAGAATTTGAACAAGGAGCGTAAAAATGCGAGCATGTGCCCCTAACCACTGTGCTACCGACTGGTTTACTCTGATATTGCGTAATAGACTGTTATTAAATCGGCGTTGAAACTTTCACCGCCATTTCCTCAGAAACAGAGTGTTGGCTCCAAAGCTAAAGTAGCTGTTCCTTTACTTTAACCTTCCCAAGTTTCGCTTGTGTCGGAGAGAGACCTTTGTAGCGTTCCCCCCGTGAGGATAAAAAAATATGTATGTATTTACTGAGAAGAGTATCGACATTTCCGTCAACATTCAGCGTCGCAAGACTTACGTGATAAGTAATATGCATTGCAAATATCTGTGTAAAAAGAACAGATAGTGCGCCTGTCGACACTTAGGCCAGACGTCCACTCTACCTGGCTCGCTCTCACTCAGCTGACCAGTAACTGTGTAGGCGGCCACACACGTCATGAACAGTGCTCTGGAGACAGGCGGCCGGAACGTAAGCGCGATCCTAGCGGACTGTCAGGTGTGCCTGATCCAGCGGACCGAAGGGCGTGCCTGATCCAGCGGACCGAAGGGCGTGCCTGATCCAGCGGACCGAAGGGCGTTCAAGTGCGCCAGAGTCTGACCGGGGGTAGAAGGCAGGCCGTTTCTGGTTTTCACTACCAGTTTATTTTTGGGCCCCTACACTTAGTGCGGCCATTCCACTAGTTCTCTAACAGTCTCACAGGAGAAAGAAACCCAGTGTCTCACAGAGTTTATTAGCTTACACCAAAGTTAACGCTGCGTGTGGCAATTGAATCCACTCGAATATCACGATCGAGTGCTAAAGGCCGTTGCATACGCCCGACTGGTGTAAAAACGGAAGAGAAATGAACGAACTTGTACAAAATAGTCAGTTCCAACTACAGTGAAAGCTACTGGTAAAAATTAGAAAACGTACAGGGGCAACTGCGAGCGAATCTTCATCACTGGTGTAAGCGATGATGAAGGATCTAGAGTGCTAACCAGCTCAGGCTCAACTGGTGGTGTATGGTCCATTCAGTGCAACAGGCCACCAGTTTTCTGGCCGACTGAGAGGTATAACTGACTAGCCTGCCACAATAAGGCAGACATTATATTACGAGAATGAATGTCTCTTCCTTTCAAGTGAATTGTGTCCCATTTCTTCAACGACTCGAGGCACTGGGAAGGTGAAAGTTTCTGTGGAGTTCGGGAAGTAGAAAAGAGGTATTACCAGAAGCAAAGCTGAATAATGGGGGTCAAAGGAACGAAAAAGAAACTGAATGGGAAAGAGAAAAGAAGGAAAAACTGAATGGGAAAGAGAAAAGAGGGAAATAATGACTTCCAGCCGCACCGGACACTGCAGCAATGCAACGGCATGAGTCGAAAATTTGTGCTGGACTGGGACTCTAACAGTTGCCTTAACTAGCTTCGCCATCCGTATATGCTTTCCGTCAGATCCAAATTCCCAGCTCCTTGATCATGGGACCACGATGATCTCCGCCCATTAACCACCGACTCGCAGATTTCTGATCCTCGTAGGAGTTCGAACTTTGGTTGGGCATCCGCGCTGAAACTTTTTCATCAAGCAGCCGTCGCGCCTAAAGAATTATAGAGATGAGTGGTGTCCCTTCCGTCTGAGGGAAGCTGGGAGTTTGAGTCTGACGAAAAGTGTGTCCAAATGGACGAAGACATTGGAAGTGCCCTGTGCGTTTGGTAGTCATTATTTCCTTTGCGGTTGGTAGTCATTATTTCCTTCCTATCTGTTTCCCATTCCGTTTCCTTTCCATCCCCCTCACCCCAACTGTTCATAGTTGGTGGTCTTGCGGTAGCGTTCTCGCTTCCCGCGCACGGCGTCCGGGGTTCGATTCCCGGGGTCAGGGATTTTCTCTCCCTCGTGATGACTGGGTGTTGTGTGTTCTTCATCGTCATTTCATCATCACTGACTCGCAAGTCGCCGAAGTGGCGTCAACTAAAAAGGACTTGCAATACGGCGGCCGAACTTCCCCACATGGGGCCTCCCGCCCAACAATACCATACGATCATTTCATTTCATTTTTCACCCCAACTATTCGTATATACAACCTAGCTGCTTCATCACGAGTGGTGTCTGTTCTGTCGGACCACTCATGTCTAGAAGTGAAACTTTCAGGACGAGCTGGTCGGCTCGGCCGATAAGAGCAGCGCGCGCGGAGGGCAGGAGTCTGGGTTCAAGACCTACTGAAGCGCAACGTTTAAATTTGTCAGGAAGTGTCATAATAACGCACACTGTAGAATTAAACTTTCGTTTGCGCTGGTGTTAGATATTTATACATTACTCCAGTTCACTGAATCAGCATTTAGCTAATGCTATTAATCCCTTACAATAGCGTCATTTACATATACTATAAATTCGCATCAGTTGTGATGGTCTTATTCGCCACACAGTTCGCAACGCTTCTCACCCAATTATTCTAAAACGTGGCAGAGAAAGTCCCTGAGACCTCAAACAGTTGCTGTCAGTTTTCAACCGCGAAGTGCGAAAGGCTGTGAGCAGTACCAAACTACAACCCCTTTCCACAACACGTCACAATCAGTGGACATAGTTAAATGATGGCTCAGTTCAGTGAGTTAGAATAACTTTTAAATACTGAACATCTGCCAGAATGTGTTTTATTCTGCAGTCTGCCCTATAGGTACACCTCTTAATAATTTAAAACTGTCTGCCACAGAGGGATGGAACCCTGGCCCTTGCCTTTCGTGGGCTTGCTTTTGTGGACTGTTCTGCCCAGGAACGACTGGTAACTCGTCCTCACAGCTTCTGCCAGTACCTCTCTCCAGCTTTTCGAAGTCCACAGAAACCCTCCCATACACTTTACCGGCTAGCATTTACCGGGTGATAGCACATAACAAAACTGAACTACAATTATAAATGTTCCCTTGTAGATAAACAACACAGGGGCACAACGACTACCCTCGTCGGCCAAAAACTTTTGACACTGTATTAACGTAAAACATATAACCGTTAAGATGATGGTTTTAAAGCTTCAGATGTTCTACATAGTCTCCCCACACTTTAACACCGCACAGACCTTTCAGACAACCATGTGAAACTGCCAGAAAAATCCTTGTTTGTAATAATGTTCAACTCGCGCGTCACAATGGCGTAAATGTCGGTTATGCCGTCAAAGCGTTGACCCTTCACGTAAACTTTGCATTTTCTCGTTCTGTGGTAGGTTCGTGTTGAGAACGCCAAGACTCGCCACCAGTGATGTTTCTTCCCAGGAAATAACTGCCAGCATTTCGCATTTCAATAAAGTCGTGGCAGCGTCCACGTGTCGTTGATATTATTCCGGATTGAAGGTGTGCGGTACAAACTTTGCACACATTTCTCTTCAGAACATTCTGGAGAATGTATCGTACATTTGATTTTAGGATTTTTTGGGTCCGAGGCCGCAAGTTCAGTCTTAAGTAAGGCTCATTTGAAAGTTTTAACAATTGTAACAGGAAAAACATTAGCTGCTAATGACTCACCATGTGCATCAGGAGATCGACAGAAAATGAGTGTCCGGGAAGTGCAGAGACCAACCTATTGCATGTATGTACTACACTTCACAAAATGGACATCGTCGATATACAAGAAAAGTTCGACACAAACCACTAACTTGCACCATGAACACTGAACGAAAAACGAAGCTCGACAATCAATACTAAGGTTCGCATCACCACGATCGAAGGCGAACTCCTCAGGATTTACAAACCGTGCAGGATGGTCAGCTAGGTATCCATTCTTAAGGAATGCATGATACAAACTGAAGCGCCAAAGAAACTGGTAAAGGCAAGCGTATTCAAATTCAGAGATATGTAAACAGGCTGAATAAGGCGCTGCGGTCGGCAACGCATACATAATGTCTGGCGCAGTTGTTAGATCGGTTACTGCTGCTTCAGTGACACGTTATCAAGATTTAAGTGAGTTTGGACGTGGTGTTATAGTCGGCGCACGAGCGATGGGACTCACGATCTCCGAGGTAGCGATGAACTGGTGATTTTCCCGTACCACCATTTCACGAGTGTGGCGTAAATATCAGCAATCCGGTAAAACATCAAACGTTCGACACCGCTGTGGCCGGAAAAAGATCCCACATGAACGAGACCAACGACGACTGAAGAGAACCGTTCACCGTGACAGAGGTGCAACCCTTCCGCAAACTGCTGCAGATTTCAGTGCTGGGCCATCAAAGAAACAGCATCAGTATGAGCTTTCGGAGCCGAAGACCCACTCGTGTACTCCTGATGACTGCACCAAACAAAGCTTTACACCTTGCCTGGGTCCATCAACACCGACACTGGACCGTTGACGACTGGGAATATGTTGCCTGGTCAGAAGAGTCTCGTTTCAAATTGTATCGAGCAGATGCACGTGTGTACGGGTTTGGAGACAACGCCATGAATCCTGTCTGATCACCTGCATCCATTCATGTCCATTGTGCATTCCGACGGTATTAGCCAGTTCCAGAAGGACAATGCAATACCCCACATGTCGATAATTGGTGCAGAGAGGCTCCAGGGACACTCTTCTGAGCTTAAACACTTCCGATGGCCACCATACTCCCAAGACATGGACACTGTTGAGCATATCTGCGATGCCTTGCAACGTTCTGTCAGCTGTCTCCAGCAGACGCTAGTCGAGTCCATGCCTTGTCGCGTTGCGGCGTTTCTGCGTGGAAGCGGTGGCCCTACACGATATTAGGCAGGTGTACCAGTTTCTCAGGCTCTTCAGAGTAGTGCTAAATTGGTGCAATGGGAAGATGAGAACTGATGGAATGTCATGGCATGTAACCGAATGCCAAGCAGGCTGTCGTGGAGCTTATCGTGAATCTGGCCATCCTTTAAGGCGTAGCTGCAGACAGTGCGATAATACGTCTTCTAGGCACGGAAAAAAACAACCAGAGGCTGAATTTGTCCAGTGGTTCCAGGTGGTATGACATGCAACATCGCACACTTTTCAGGAGGGATAGTTTGCCCTAAAGCACAACCACCCACTACTTTCCCTGATATCAATGTAACCCATGTCGAGCACAATTTGAATGTCCGTAGTTTTTCTTACTCTCTAAACGGTCATATTGTTGCCAACTTATTCGAAACCTGTTCACAATTTGTTTTACTAAACTGCAAGTTGTCTTACACGTACGTAATTATGTTCAGTACCCGCTCGTTGACAACGATTGTCCTTTACTGCATTTCACTGGAGACGAGACTTGTAGCTCCCTGTCGGACAAGGATGATGAACTACATGACTCGACACCTGTATTAATAGCACTTTAACTTGTCAAGCACGTATTGTCATCACTGTATTCCTCATCTACATTGTTTGCACAGTCAATCCACTGACTCATCTTGCAGAAACGCTAATATTTCATCTGCCACTTTTTCTTCACTCTGCGAAATTCCTTGCATTCCTTTGTGACAAAATGTTAACATTTGTAACTATTGTTATAGATATAATGCAATATTTGCTTTATTCTTCTGTGCCACTGCCCTGCTCTGTATTAATGTCACTAGCACTGTACAGTGTTGTGAGTTATTCGTCGACTAAGCAGTTCAACTAAGCTCCACAGCCTAATGCTGTGCTGACCACTGGATACCTCCAGTTCCGCCCCTGTTGCCATTGGCAGCCAATATGTAGCTCCATGGCAGACAATATGTGGCGCGTCGAATGCCGTAAACATCATCGACCTTTTTTGACCTCGCACTCGCGGGTTCCTTGTAAGTCATGGCCTGCTGGACGAAGAGTTTAACTGAACTGAAGCAAACTGACCTGAACAGGCCCGTAGAACGGTAGATTGGTTAAAACTTTGTGATGCAGTAAATCTAGGTTCTAACAGGCGACAAGATGGGCTTACTGTGAAGAGCAAACGGCGGGTATTTTCAGAATGTACTGAAGGAGAAAGTATGTGACATTACGGAAGTCAAATACGCATCTAGCCTACAGCGCACGATGTGCGGAAACGCTTCCGTCTCTGGAGTCTCGCGGCGCCTAGAAGCTTCGGGTGACGTCATGGCTGGCGATTGACCTAGTGACCCAGACCTAGACCTAGGCGACACGTGGCGTGCAATGCCCGGGGCGAGAATAGCTCGTGGTGTTCCTCACCTGAGGACTTCCCGACAGCAGCTAAATCTCGCCTCCGAGATACCTGCCGACGTCAGCAGCCGTACTCACACTGTCGTATGTCAGCCGTGAGCCCCGCACGTAGCTTCGAGTGAAACCATTTAAAGAGTACGTCGTGGCTAATGAAAATTTGTTCCAAATTGCGACTCGTAGTCGGATTTTCTGCGTAATCGAGAGCAGTTCCCTCTAACACTAGGGATTTGGTTATTTCAGCAAGCCTTCCGGCCTGATTTAAATTTTGATTCACAGTTTCTGCTCCTATTACTTGCACTCCTAAACAAACACAAGAGACGCTAGTCTTCATTAATCATAGCGTATCAGTTACGTTCGGGCTCAGCATCTCCAAACTTTTCAGTCTTATTTTTCACGTCAGTGCTTCTAAACTGATTTAATCGCCATTACCTATAACCATTTTATCTCACGGAATAAATATGATTACCATAAGAAGCCCAGAACAATACGTATCTTATATATTCGTTACTGTGAACACTCTTTTTAGATTTATTATTCTTCTTGTCCCACCGGATAACCCAAATTCCTTTTTATTTTATTTTTTTCGGTCACTTCACGATTTCTCAACTCCTCTCATTAAAACATTTTTCCTAGTTGTTGATTATTACGTTCTCTCGCACTTTCAAACGTAAGTAAAGAAATGGATGTTCTTCGTTGTGTTTCTCTTTCCTACACCGATATTCGGTTCCTCTGAAATAAGTGGGCGACACTTCGTTTTGACAACACACAAATGTAGTTAAAACCTACGCAGGTCCAACACAAGCACGTGAAAAACAGTTTAAACAAATATTTCTGGAGCACTATGTTCATACAGCTACTTCCGATAGGAATCGTTTCAAAACCTTATTTATAAAAAGTCCAACAGTAGCATTTGAACCAATCATGCTCTTGCGTCTCTCATTTTCACTTATCAGATGGTTCAAATGGCTCTGAGCACTATGGAACTTAACATCTGAAATCATCAGTCCCCTAGAACTTAGAACTACTTAAACCTAACTAACCTAAGGACATCACGCACATCTATGCCCGAGGCAGGATTCGAACCTGCGACCGTAACGGTCACGCGGTTCCAGACTGAAGCGCCTAGAAATATTCGGTCTCAACGGCCGGCTTTCACCGATCGACTAACTGCGTATATTGCTTTCAATTATTGTTAAATAACGAAATTTGCCGTGATTGCCTACAGCTCTCTTCGAAAATATAGCGCACATATTACCTCAGTGGAAACGATCAGAAGTACGAATATTCTCCAGGGATGTTGACCACAATAACCATTCAGGCGCAGAATTTATTGTATTGTATTGTGCAACCCTTCTTACGTCTTTGTCTTCACATACATAAACATCTGCCGTATTTAATAGATATTCAACATTTCTTTACTAGCCATCGTGCCGGCTTACTCGATCCCAATAACAATAGTTTACTAAATAGAGAATAAAATGTACAGAAAAAACGGGTACTCGTGTCGGAGGGATTTCCTGCCAGACTTTGTCTTGACGTCGCTGCAAGGAAGTTCCACTAGAGTCTACTGATGACACCATGTCGCTCCAAAGCAAGTCAAGGAGTAGCAGTGCGTCGCCATCGCTTGTCAACGGATGAACGAACACGCGGCGGTACTGTTTTCAAGCAATCCGATCGGCGGAACTGTTAACTACTGGGATGTTCATTAAGCAGGCTTAAGTGAGAAACCCACGGTCTTCAGTGGTTCGCCACTAACTGACTGCATGCTGATGTGCAGGAGTTCATCATCTCTGAGACTTGGACAGACCGGGACGACATTAGAAAAAAAGCCCTCTACATATAATTTAAAATCATGTGTACGGCAACAGAATTTCAAAATTCACAAATTTATATTCATGCATGTTACCATTACTACTGCTACAGCGTTAAATATAAGATCAGTTGCTATAGAGAACACTGTGTTTCATGCACCTCTTCAAAGCACTGAGTGCCATGATCACAACAGACTATCTTCATCTGAATGGTAACTCCGCAGTTCACACTTGCGTGGTAGGAGGAGATTCACAGAACCATTTTCAGGCTCGCTCCCCCCCCCCCCCCCCCTTTTGCACTCCTGAATAGCACGTAGGAAAAACTGACAGCTAAATCTATTCGTGCGTGATCTGATTTCTCTTATTTTAACACTATGCTCGTTTCTCACTACGTAGGAGGGACTCAACAAAACGTTTTACTATTCGCACAAGTAAGTTGGTGACCGTAATTTAGAGAAAACATCTCGCCGCAGCGAAATATGCTTTGCTTTCAGTGATTATCATCCCAGCTCGCTTATCATATCCGTGACACTCTATCCTCTATTTTTCGAGATAGTACGGAACCAGCTGCCTTTCTTTTAACTTTCTCGATGTTCTCCGCCAATCCTGTCTAGTAAGGGTCCTACATCGCGTAGCACTACTTCCGAAAAACAGACAAGCGTAAAGCTACGTTGCATGTACTGAGTATTCTACCGCTAAAATGCAATCTTTGGTTAGGATTCCACAGAACGTTTTCTGTGATGGGTCCGTTTAAATCGCTAGCAATTGTAATCCCCAGGTATTTAATTGAACCGACGCGACTTCAAGTTGTGTGATTCATCATGCAATCAAAATTGAATGGATTTTTTTTAGAATTATTGTGGAGGACCTCACAATTTTTGTTGTTAATGGTCGGTAGTCACTTTCCGCACCACGCAAATGTCCTGTAAAAATCATTTAACAATTCGTTTTTATCTTCTGATGACATTACTAGACGGTAAACGACAGCATCATATGCATACAGTAAAAGGACGTGAAGGTTGCCTCGTAAATTGTTTATACAGATTAAGAACAGCAGAGGAGAATCTAGATACCACTTCTGTTTCACTAAATCACTTCCCGGCAATTATTACGAACAGTGATTTTTGTGATAGGAAATCATAGACCATGTCGCACTGCTAGGACGATACTCCACAGATATGTAATCTGAAAAGAAGCTGCTTGTGAGGAACAATACCAAAAGTCTTCTGGAAATCTAGCACTATGGAATACATATGAGCACTCCTTACTTCGTAGGAATAAAGCGCCAGTCCTCTTTCGCAAGAGCGATATTTCTGATTATATGTCAATACAGCGTTTTAATCTAGTTATTCAATAGTGCTGGAACACGGTATACGTTGCAGAATTCAGTTAAAAATCAGTCGTACAGTACAGAAAAGCATCAGGCACTGCAGCATTCATTTTAGTATCTCAGGAGCTTACCATGGATTTTTAGTAGATGCGACTTCCGACAGTCAATGAAGTCTGGTCTTCACATGATCTTAATAGTGATTGTCCAGAGCTTACGTGTGTTTATTAAGCTTCTCATGGAACAGGACAAACAAGAAAAAAACCAGAGACAGAACTCAGCATGTCAGACTGACCCCTAAGATCAGTAGTACGAATGATACAGTTTACATCTTAATAATCCTATATCGTGTAAGAAAGTTCTCTAAGATCACACACACTTTAATTTTCGACAGATGCCGATACTAACAGACATAAGATGGACAGAAGCTTTCATGGGGCATAGGCTCACTGATTCCGGCAATCATCACAAATGCACTAACAACACTACACACTGGATGCGATAAGCTAGTAAATGGAAAAGCGCACACCTCCGATGAGCTACGCTGGCGAACAGAAATACCCTATAACACTTTTTGACGAGGATGGAGAAATATGTTTAATTTAGTCTAGGGTATTGGCCCGCAACTTGATGATTAGCGTCATGCTTAAGCGATTTCTTCCTTTGCTGTCAAATTTTCGCGATGAAACATTCTCCAGCTGTCACGATTTTAACAGACTACGTCGTGTTCTCGCAACGTAACAACCTCGGTCACAGGACAGGCAAACACTCGCGCCTCCAGGAATTCCCTGGCAGTCCTCGCCCTCGCATAATTCTGGCGCCTACTCTACAGACTTTCGACAAACCATGGTGAACGCCATAAAGAAATAAGCCAAAACGGGCGCAGCTCCAATTGAAAGCCATCCAAAAGCGTTGTCCTGAGTACAAGCAGAGTTTCAAGGGAGAACGCATCCGCCTCGTAGGGAGAGCTCAGGAGATCTTAGCACACACACTCTTTGCGCTGGACGTAGCGGAAATTAACCGTTATTACTACGCTCTCTCTCTCTCTCTCTCTCTCTCTCTCTCTCTCTCTCTCTCTCTCTCTCTCTCTCTCTCTCTCTTCCAGTAACCCATTTTAAATCGTAGACTAAACAACTGTAGCTCTCCTACATAGTATTCAAAATCTTCGGAAAGCAGTTACTGTTAATTTCGGGGGTCTCGTTTTTTATACGAGGGTTGAAACTTAAATAGTGGCAACCATTTATTCACAACCGACACAATATGGTTCAAATGGCTCTGAGCACTATGGAACTTAATTTCAGAGGTCATCTGTCCCCTAGAACTTAGAACTACTTAAACCTAACTAACCTAAGGACATCACACACAGCCATGCCCGAGGCAGGATTCGAACCTGCGACCGTAAGCGGTCACACGGTTCCAGACTATAGCGCCTAGAACCGCTCGGCCACTCCGGCCGGCCCGATACAAAAGAGTTACATGTTTGCACCTGTTACTGTCCTTCAAAGTAGTCACCAACTTTGTGTAGAACCCGTTGCCAGCGATGTGGAAGGGGTAGTATACCGTTAGCAGAGCCTGTTCTGTTGATAGTGCGAATGGAGCGTTCTAAGGTTATGGTGATTCTTGTGTACGACTGTGATGGTGTTATCCTAACGCATTACGTTCATCCACGGCAGACCGTCAGTACACAGTATTACTGTTCGTGCCGGCCGCGGTGGTCTCGCGGTTCTAGGCGCGCAGTCCGGAACCGTGCGACTGCTACGGTCGCAGGTTCGAATCCTGCCTCAGGCATGGATGTGTGTGATGTTCTTAGGTTAGTTAGGTTTAAGTAGTTCTAAGTTCTAGGGGACTGATGACCACAGAATTTGAGTCCCATAGTGCTCAGAGCCATCTGAACCATTTTTTACTGTTCGTTTTTGGAGCTTCTCCTGCTACCAGCTTAGCGAACGAAGCGGCGACACTTTCTGCTCAACCCACCCATCATTTTGCACGACAATGCGCGGGCGCATACAGCGCAAACTGTGCCTGATCTGTTCGGTCGATGGGACTGGGAAGTACTATACAAACCACCACACTCCCCGGAAGTAAGTCCTTGTGATTTTAATTTGTTTCCGAAGATGAAGGAACCACTTCGTGGCATTCACTTCAGAACTGTTCCAGAGACTCTACAGGTAGCAGACCGCTCCACTCGCTACATCAACAGAACAGGCTCTGCTAACGGTATACTATGCCTTCCACATCGCTGGCAAAGTGTTCTACACAACGCTGGAAACTACTTTGAAGGACAGGTATAGGTGCAAACATGTAACTCTTATGTATCGGGGCCGCTATGTAAGTCCCAACCCTCGTATATATCCCCAAAAATGTTGAGTCTAAGAATGCAAATGGGTTACTGGAGTAATTACTAATACAAGATAATTTCTATAGTTTACAAACAGGGCAGACACGTAAACTCTTGATTTAAAAAAAAAAAAAAAAAAAAAAAAAAAAAAAAAAAAAAAAAAGTTGAATAACGCTGCAAAAACAATGTACACAGGAAAATTGCACTACAACTTTAATGGGTTAGTACCGTTGAGGCGTCCACAGTAAACGAGCATTTGTCTATCCTGGACGCAACCAATCATTTCAAGCGTCCATGTGCATTACTACCTTCAAACTGCACGCAGAAGGATAAATCACACACACACACACACACACACACACACACATATATCATCTGTTTGTGGCTTTTCCGCCCTTTTTCGTGTTCTAATTCTTAGCATGTTTTGTTCAAAGGCAAAGAGGAGAACCTGACGGGTGTGAAAAACACACTAAAAACTGACCGGCTCTGCTTCAACGCGAAAATCCCAAAGAGTTTGGACGACGTTCTTGAGCAATGATTTAGGCACTTAGCTTCCACATGCAGGTCCACGTTACTTCCATCTGTGCTTGAAATTTGAAAGTGGCCACAGAATAGTTGAACACACAGAACTGAACCCTCAAAAACTGCATTATTTTTAAATTTTATCTCCAAATATACGAAATTAAGAGCGTTTTGTCGTCGTAGCTCATGGCCGCAGCGGAAAAACCATTATCATGCAGGAAGAGCTAATAACACGATGCATATATGCAGACTGAATCAGCGAATGAAAATTTGTACCAAGACCGGGATTCGAACCCTAGTCTCCTATTCACTAGGCAGATGCTCTAACCACAATACCACCCAGGCACAGTAGCTTTGCACAACTGCACGGACTACCCTAACATGCCTCCCTCCTCAGTCCAAATTTCCATCTGCTCATGTTTAAGAGAAATGTCAAGTGTGTTGAGGCGTGAATGGGAATTTGGACTGAGGAGGGATACGTACTACGGTAATCCGTGCAGTTGTGCAAAGCCACAGTGCCTGTGTGCCACTGTGGTCAGCGCATCTGCCTAGTGAGCAGGAAACTCACGCTCAAATCTCAGCTTGGTACAAATTGTTATTCCTCGATTCAGTCTGCATATGTATTTCATAGTTATAAGGCGATTTTAGAGGTAGTAATGAAGTTCCGCTAACCAAATTCCATATTTACACGGAATAGACAAAATTATAGCGATCCGCATGTTAGATTAGCAAATTCGGTAAGCATCCAACAAGTACGAAGCCTTTCGTGCAGCAACTAAAATTTTAGAAAAGTATTTGGTGCTTCTGATGCGATATTTTTATACGAGAGTAAAACTGATTTTATACACTCCTGGAAATTGAAATAAGAACCCCGTGAATTCATTGTCCCAGGAAGGGGAAACTTTATTGACACATTCCTGGGGTCAGATACATCACATGATCACACTGACAGAACCACAGGCACATAGACACAGGCAACAGAGCATGCACAATGTCGGCATTAGTACAGTGTATATCCACCTTTCGCAGCAATGCAGGCTGCTATTCTCCCATGGAGACGATCGTAGAGATGCTGGATGTAGTCCTGTGGAACGGCTTGCCATGCCATTTCCACCTGGCGCCTCAGTTGGACCAGCATTCGTGTTGGACGTGCAGACCGCGTGAGACGACGCTTCATCCAGTCCCAAACATGCTCAATAGGGGACAGATCCGGAGATCTTGCTGGCCAGGGTAGTTGACTTACACCTTCTAGAGCACGTTGGGTGGCACGGGATACATGCGGACGTGCATTGTCCTGTTGGAACAGCAAGTTCCCTTGCCGGTCTAGGAATGGTACAACGATGGGTTCGATGACGGTTTGGATGTACCGTGCATTATTCAGTGTCCCCTCGACGATCACCAGAGGTGTACGGCCAGTGTAGGAGATCGCTCCCCACACCATGATGCCGGGTATTGGCCCTGTGTGTCTCGGTCGTATGCAGTCCTGATTGTGGCGCTCACCTGCACGGCGCCAAACACGCATACGACCATCATTGGCACCAAGGCAGAAGCGACTCTCATCGCTGAAGACGACACGTCTCCATTCGTCCCTCCATTCACGCCTGTCGCGACACCACTGGAGGCGGGCTGCACGATGTTGGGGCGTGAGCGGAAGACGGCCTAACGGTGTGCGGGACCGTAGCCCAGCTTCATGGACACGGTTGCGAATGGACCTCGCCGATACCCCAGGAGCAACAGTGTCCCTAATTTGCTGGAAAGTGGCGGTGCGGTCCCCTACGGCACTGTGTAGGATCCTACGGTCTTGGCGTGCATCCGTGCGTCGCTGCGGTCCAGTCCCAGGTCGACGGGCACGTGCACCTTCCGCCGACCACTGGCGACAACATCGATGTACTGTGGAGACCTCACGCCCCACGTGTTGAGTAATTCGGCGGTACGTCCACCCGGCCTCCCGCATGCCCACTATATGCCCTCGCTCAAAGTCCGTCAACTGCACATACGGTTCACGCCCACGCTGTCACGGCATCCTACCAGTGTTAAAGACTGCGATGGAGCTCCGTATGCCACGGCAAACTGGCTGACACTGACGGCGGCGGTGCACAAATGCTGCGCAGCTAGCGCCATTCGACGGCCAACACCGCGGTTCCTGGTGTGTCCGCTGAGCCGTGTGTGTGATCATTGCTTGTACAGCCCTCTCGCAGTGTCCGGAGCAAGTATGGTGGGTCTGACACACCGGTGTCAATGTGTTCTTTTTTCCATTTCCAGGAGTGTAGCTATGATGTACCTACTGAGTAGCAAAGCACGAGAACGAAGTTCGAAAATAACTGTGTACATGGTGCATCCTGAAAAAAAAACTACTGCGGTACGGATGGTAGTTGCTTGTTCATTACAAAAGGGAAATGAAACGAACACTGCCCAGAAGAAAGGAGGAAAAAACAGCAATCGACGTTCGAAACTCTCCAGCACGTTGGCCGAAAATTTGTGCAAGCTAGGTCTAAGAATACTTGTACCTGTTGTTATACAACAACTTTTAGATCGGCGGCTGTCAAGGCAGAGTATTGCGACACGTGCGGATCGCAACTATGCGTAAAAATAACGATCGCTGGCCGTCTACGTTGTGGCTGGTTAGGCGATTTTTTGCAACCTTTCGAGGTAAATGTCAAGCTGATTTCCCATCTCAACCTAAAGAGCACGATATACGAAAACGTACAGCACAAAATTTACATGGTCCGCAGAAAAATGGCCTACACGATACTCCCTTCCGTCTTAGGGTAAATGTTGACGTGGCGACACTAATGATAAGACTCCACGGAAAATAATGACGGCTGCTTGCAGGACGGACAACTGCACATCACATGCGGTGGGAGTTAAGTCTGTGTGACACAGTGAGAGAGAGACAGACACACGGAGAGGGAAGAGGGGCAGTCAGACAGGACCCTGCACTGTGCTGTCAATTGCAGTGTTGGGCGGTGGTTCGCGGCATGCATCTACTTTGGTGCATTGACACGGTACATATATGACCACCTCGGGCGTACTCAGTGTTGAGCAGGCGATGTCAAATCGATCAGGCGCCACTGCTGACCGGCTCCTGCTGTCGGAATTGAGTACGGGCAGCCAAGACAGGCGAGCGCCGACGAGTTCTTGTTCTGTTACGAGATAATCAGGTACCACCAGTTCTGCTGTTGAAAATTTCTGAAGATACCTTGCAGTTTGCCAACACAGTACGTCATTTTGAAATGGATGACAGCTGCTGTTGTGGTCTTCACTCTCACGATTCGTAAGTTGCAAGTCTCTACGCTGGTCGATCCTGTCAAACCTCTTTATCTCTGCGTAACTACTACAGCCTTTATTTATTTGAACTGTTGTACGGCACTGGCTCTCACCCCCTGCCCTCCACCTCCCCATTACCAAGTATGCACACCCTTGATGTCTCAAGATGTGTCCCATCAACCGATACCATTCTTACTGTCACGTTGTCCCATGAATTGGTTTTCTCCCCAGTTCGAATCAGTATTTCGCCACCAGTATTACGATCTGCCCTTTATAACATTCAGTATTCTTCCGTAGCACTTCGACTCTTATTTCGTTAGAAGATTTTTGTGGTAAGATCCTACGGGACCAAACTGCTGAGGTCATCGGTCCCTAAGCTCACACTCTACATAATCTAACTTAAACTAACTTACGATAAGGACAACACACACACACACACACACACACACACACACACACACACGCCTGAGGCAGGATTCGAACCCCGACGGGAAGAGCCTCACGAACCGTGACAAGGCGCCCTAGACCACGTGGCTACTCCATGCGGCTCGTTAGAAGAATTTATCGTCCATTTTTCACTTCCGTAAAAGGCTACACTCCACACCTTTTTCTATTTCGGAAAAGCTTTCATTACTGTTGGCAGTCTACGTTTTATATCCCCTTCCTCAGCTATAGTCACATTCCTGTCCAAATAACAAAAATCATCTACCACATTTATTGCCTCTTTCCCTTATCTAATTTACTCAGCATCGCCCAAGTAATTCGACTACATTTCATAACCTTTGTTTTGCTTTTGTTGATGTTTTATCTTATAACCCATTCCAAGACATTATCCATTTTGTTCAACTTATCTTCCAAGTTCTTTCTCATCTAATCGTCAAATTTTCAATTTCTGCACCGTGACTATAATTATCTTTTCATATTTGGCATTGGTTTCCTTCCTAGCTAGAATAACAGGTCGGAAAGGCTGCAACTTTGCCTCACCGCCCTTATCAAATGCCGCCTCCCACCAATGACTGCCAAGTAAATAGGACTGCTTCGTTTTTGCTGATTCGCTTAGGTGTTGTTGGCAAACATGTTACCTGGCTGCCTGCTGTGCTACTGTGCGATAGATAGTAGAGGTGCCTAGTAAAACTGCAGTGCAGCTGCTACTTCCAAACAACAGACACTTCTGCCCTTTGCTGAACGAGTGGAGGGTGGAGGAGAGGAGGAGAAGAGAAGAGAGAAGGGAGGAGAGAGGAGAGAGGAGAGAGGAGAGAGGAGAGAGGAGAGAGGAGAGAGGAGAGAGGAGAGAGGAGAGAGGAGAGAGGAGAGAGAGAGAGAGAGAGAGAGAGAGAGCCGAACGAGTGGAGGGACAGGCGAGGGAGGGAGGGAGACCTTTAGAGTTTTAAGTACGCTTCCAACGGCTCTCGTCTGAAGCTTCGTAACTCTGCTTGCTTATACAGGGTGTTACAAAAAGGTACGGCCAAACTTTCAGGAAATATTCCTCAAACACACAAATAAAGAAACGATGTTATGTGGACATGTTTCCGGAAACGCTGAATTTCCATGTTAGAGCTCATTTTAGTTTCGTCAGCATGTACTGTACGTCCTCGATTCACCGCCAGTTGGCCCAATTGAATGAAGGTAATGTTGACTTCGGTGCTTGTGTTGACATGCGACTCATTGCTCTACAGTACTAGCATCAAGCACATCAGTACGTAGCATCAACAGGTTAGTGTTCATCACGAAGGTGGTTTTGCAGTCAGTGCAATGTTTACAAATGCGGAGTTGGCGGATGCCCATTTGATGTATGGATTAGCTCGGGGCAATAGCCGTGGCGTGGTACGTTTGTATCGAGACAGATTTCCAGAACGAAGGTGTCCCGACAGGAAGACGTTCGAAGTACCATGTACAGCGTGTGCAGGCACTATCAGCAACTGATTGGCCTCCACGGGTACACTTCTGCGAATGGTTCATCCAACAATGTGTCAATCCTCATTTCAGTGCAAATGTTCTCTTTACGGATGAGGCTTCATTCCAACGTGATCAAAATGTAAATTTTCACAATCAACATGTGTGGGCTGACGAGAATCCGCACGCAGTTGTGCAATCACGTCATCAACATAGATTTCCCGTTTACGTTTGGGCAGGCATTGCTGGTGATGTCTTGATTGGGCACCGTGTTCTTCCACCTACGCTCAATGGAGCACGTTATCATGATTTCATACGGGATACTCTAGCTGTGCTGCTAGAACATGTGCCTTTACAAGTACGACACAACACGTGGTTAATGCACGATGGAGCTCCTGCACATTTCAGTCGAAGTGTTCGTACGCTTCTCAACAACAGATTCGGTGACCGATGGATTGGTAGAGGCGGACCAATTCCATGGTCTCCACGCTCTCCTGACCTCAACCCTCTTTACTTTCATTTATGGGGGCATTTGAAAGCTCTTGTCTACGCAACCCCGGTACCAAATGTAGAGACTCTTCGTGTTCGTATTGTGGACGGCCATTCTCCAGGGCTTCGTCAGCGCATCAGGGATTTCATGCGACGGAGGGTGGATGCATGTATCGTCGCCAACGGAGGACATTTTGAACATTTTCTGTAACAAAGTGTTTGAAGTCACGTTCTGTTGCTGTGTGTTTCCATTCCACGATTAATGTAATTTGAAGAGAAGTAATAAAATGAGCTCTAACATGGAAAGTAAGCGTTTCCGGACACATGTCCACATAACATATTTTCTTTCTTTGTGTGTGAGGAATGTTTCCTGAAAGTTTGGCTGTACCTTTTTGTAACACCCTGTACACGTGGAGATTCAGTGGAGGAATTGAGTTGCTCGGCACCTTAGGAACTTCAGAAGGCACCTTAGGAACTTCATTAATACGCCAAAAAGTGTGTTCACATTCTAGAAACATGTGAGAAAAAATATTTGTGGCCGAAAACGATAACAGATGCTCAGAATGGAGAGGAAATTAAAAAGTAAAATAACTTACTGAGTCAAAATAGCTAACTGTGTATAGAAAGACTTTACAGTTAGGAAGGGATTGAGAATATCGTTCTATTTCTCTTTCTTTGTGTCGCAGATATATATTGATAAGTTCCTTAAAAACTAGAATAGGAAATCCCAAAAGAAATTGTCTGCTAGTAGAAAATGAGAATACGTATAGTCAACTGTTAGTGTGTGGCCAACAGTCTAGGATGACGAAGGCGTAAGCTACATGTTTAGAAAATAAACAGATGATTAAGATGACCAGATTACGGAGACAAAGTTGGAAAAACGCAGTATATGGTTACAGTAGCGGAAAGCTGTAACGTGGAAAGCAAACAGGGAATTATTTAAAAAGAACACATTCTCATATACGACCTGAGCGTCACGTTGACAGCTTATACGTAGAATGAATATTCAAGAGGTACAGAACAAAATAATGAAAGTAGAGGCCATAAATAAGCAGTTACAAAGCTAGAGGGAAGCGACTGTACAAGTGTTTTGTGGAGAGGACTGGTATATTGTCGATATGTGATCACTGACAAATAAAATGAATGGAAGGTTTCACACAATGGAAATGATGATTGGAGAAGGTGGTGCAAAAACACAATAACGGATAACGACCTTAGGCGAATGTCAAAACAGATTGAACAACAGTAATGGTATGGCCAAACGTAGCGTATGGATGAAGTGTAGTCGTGGAGACATCCAGAAAGGCGGGAAAGATGTACACGAAGGACGGACTGGAATGCAGGAATTGTGCAGGTTATGCAGGAAAGATAGCAGACAGAAGATATTTGGAGATTTTATATGAACACTCATTTAAACAGCAAGAGAGGCGTTAAAAATTCCAAAAGAGAAAACGAGAATTCGTCATTTTAATGCTCAAATTATACTGAAGAATAAAGACTCATTTCAAGAAGAAATAAGGAAATTGAAAATACAGTAACAATTATTAAGACATGAAAAAACACAGGAGAAAAAGTCTCCCAACATATTAAAAGAATGAAACCAACCAGATTAATTAGTGATTAGCTAGGTTGCGGAATCATACACAAGTGGCAACAGAGATAAAATTTAAACAGCAACATGGATCGGTACACCAGAACATGTCAAGGATGAAGCAAGAACAACACAAACTGACATAACAGACAGAAGAAATTTTAGGCAGAAAATTCACGACTTGTCTATTGGCCTGGCGGCAAAACCCAAAGAGACTGAAGTGTTTTGTCTGACGATAGGAAAGAATGAAGCTAATATGGACACAGAGAAAAGCTAAATAAAATCCTGAAACTGCCTTCTGTTGTACATCGCGTGTTTCAGTAGGGCTCAGAAATGTGAATAATGTATATAATTATTACGTTTATCTTATAAATAAAAAAGATGTCGTTTACAATTTATCTACGTGCCAAACTTAAAAGAAGCAGCAACTGAGGAAGAATGCAACAAATATTAACATTATCAAAACTAGACATGACTGTCTTAATGGGAATTCCGCGATCGTTCATTAAATAAAATATGGCGTTTCAGTCTTCGATCGCTACTCTTTATTTTCAATTACCGGTTTGGGGATAGTTGCCCATCTTCAGATGTGTTAGACAAAGTTAAAAATATAATTAATAAGAGAGATACAGTTAGTGACAGGAATATCTTAGTTTACAAAAAGAAATTTTGGAACGTATTAAATGCCAACATACCATATATTGCAGTTTCAGACTAACTTGTCCGTACGGAACAATCGGTTCGCTGTCATAAGTAAAGTAAATTTTAAGCTGTTAAAACTTTATATCGCAAACAGTAAAAAGTGCCCTCTACCTATAACAATTGTGCATCTGTTACTATTTTCACCGTACATATTAATGGCGAACCAGCTACAGCGGAACGGCCCTCAGCGTACTGGCGGCGAGGTGAATTGGGCGCGGCGGAAGAGGACTCGGAGTGGATTTCCCTACGTCAGTACGTATACAACGCCACGCCACCACCAGTCAAAACAAAGAAGTGGAAACGCACATTTTCGAAAGAATATCTACATTTTAATTATATTTATGTTTCTTTATAAAGAAATTTTAAATTAGTGTAATTTTTTCGTTTCATGGTCCACTCAAAAAAGATTATTCATATGTTATTACTTTAAAAATTGTTTTATTAAAAAGAATATTCGCCATTAATATAGACGGTGAAAATAATAACAGATGCACAATTGTTATAGGTAGAGGGCACTTTTACTGCTACCAATGAGGTTATTCTTAAAAACTGCTGGCCGCGGTGGTCTCGCGGTTCTAGGCGCGCAGTCCGGAACCGTGCGACTGCTACGGTCGCAGGTTCGAATCCTGCCTCGGGCATGGATGTGTGTGATGTCCTTAGGTTAGTTAGGTTTAAGTAGTTCTAAGTTCTAGGGGACTGATAACCACAGCAGTTGAGTCCCATAGTGCTCAGAGCCCTTTGAACCCCCCCCCCCCCCTTAAAAACTGCTATATAAGGTTTTAACAGATTAAAATTTACTTTACTTATGACAGCGAACCGATTGTTCCGTACGGTCAAGTTACTCTATAACTGCAATATATGGTATGTTGGCATTTAATACGTTCCAAAATTTGCTTTTGCAAACTAAGATATTTCTATTATATTTTTAACTTTGCCTAACATATCTGAAGATGGGCAGCTAGCCCGAAATCGGTAAATGAAAATAAAGAATAGCGATCGAAGACTGAAACGCCATATTTTATTAAATATTAGCATCACTGTACAGACTTGCATTGCCGTTAGCAGAAGCAACTGACGCCTAGCCGCCTCCGCGTGCTGCAGGAAGCGCGCTAACGGCTGG
This sequence comes from Schistocerca gregaria, assembly GCF_023897955.1. Taxonomy (NCBI): domain Eukaryota; kingdom Metazoa; phylum Arthropoda; class Insecta; order Orthoptera; family Acrididae; genus Schistocerca; species Schistocerca gregaria. Next base: position 665,344,493 of record NC_064922.1, read on the forward strand.
GGCTGGGGGCGGTGACGGCGCACGGCGCGAGTTCTGGGGCCCGCAGCGCCACTAAGCCGCGCCGGGTATCGCCTCTGCCGCTGCCGCTGCCGTTACCGCTGGCGATTTCCGCCACGCGGTCGCCCACACGTTTAGCGCGAGCAGCCGCTCGGCTTCCGGAGAACGACTGGCTGCTAGAGCCGGCACCATCACCGCCTGCCTCTGCTGCACTGCACTTAAATAGGGCCGCTCTTAGCGGAAGCACTGCCGGTCGGATTTCACAGGCCACCACGCCGCACCGCCGCGTACACAATGACGTGAACAACATGCGACTGTTTTTCCTCGAGAATACGCGAAAAAGATCAAAAATTCTCGAAGTAGCACAGAGATGAGCGGCGGCAACAGAGATTTTTTTCCTTATTTTTGTGGCACTTGACTTAGATTAGTGCCACCTTGATCTAAGGAACAATTTCGTTCACTCAAACAGATAAACCTGAACACCAGGCCGTCATCAGTTTTTTCCTATTAACTGTTTAACGCCATGAAATTCATACACAACTGGTGAAGGTTTGCAAAGGAGTCGGGTCCTTCATTTCAAATACGCAGTAAGGAATGACCTTCTGACGAGAAATGTGGTCATACTTCTCTTCAATATGATTCGCCTCAAGGACGTCCCAAAGCCACCCACGCGTGAAAACATCGCAAATATGCGTAGAATACTATTGGACAACCCGCACTTCAGTATACGGGGTGATCAAAAAGTCAGTATAAATTTGAAAACTTAATAAACCACCGAATAATGTAGATAGAGAGGTAAAAATTGACACAGATGCTTGCAATGACATGGGGTTTTATTAGAACCACCCCATATTGCTAGACGCGTGAAAGATCTCTTGCGCGCGTCGTTTGGTGATGATCGTGTGCCCAGACCTCACTCCGGGCGATTATTGGCTTTGGGGTTACCTGAAGTCGTAAGTGTATCGTGATCGACCGACATCTCTAGGGATGCTGAAAGACAACATCCGACGCCAATGCCTCACCATAACTCCGGACATGCTTTACAGTGCTGTTCACAACATTATTCCTCGACTACAGCTATTGTTGAGGAATGCTGGTGGACATATTCAGCATTTCCTGTAAAGAACGAATGGCTCTGAGCACTATGGGACTACCCTCTGAGGTCATCAGTCCCCTAGAACTTAGAACTACGAAAACCTAACTAACCTAAGGACATTACACACATCCATGCCGGAGGCAGGATTCGAACCTGCGACCGCAGCAGTCGCACGGCTTCAGATTGTAGCGCCTAGAACCGCTCGGCCACGCCGGCCAGCTTGTAAAGAACATCATCTTTGCTTTGTCTTACTTTGTTATGCTAATTATTGCTATTCTGATCATATGAAGCGTCATCTGTTGGCCTTTTCTTGAACTTTTGTAATTTTTTAGTTCTAATAAAACACCATGTCATTCCAAACATGTGTGTCAATTTGTACCTCTGTATCTACATTATATCGTCATTTATTCATTTTTCTTATTTATACTGACTTTTTTATCACCCTGTATATGAAATAAGTGAAGCCATACGCATATTGAAAAAAGGAGCACGGCGTATTCAACATGGCAAATTCATTATGTCCATTCAAATCCTTATGCAGTAAGAAAAGGGAAGGACTTGAGATAATAGTTACTGAGGTAATAGTTACTCGAAAGTCAATCGTGTTCACGAGATACGGCAACGTGACCTAATTTTTCTCAAATATAAAAATAAATGCATTTCGAAAACGTTTTAAGGTCAATGGAGAAGTAACGGCTGCATATAAGGATACTCGAAAATCTTCTTAAAAACCAGAAAGTAAACATCTCTACAAACGTAAAAAATATGCACTACGACACATTACAGCAATCGTTGGCCTCAGCACTATCAATTTAACTTGAACCAAATTACAATAATTGGCGTACTTGCTTCCGAAGATTTAACAGGAGATGGAAGCCCTAACACAAAAAGTGCACAAAATCTTCCAGAAATCCTCGTCAGGCCACAGATAAAGAACAGAGCATACACCTGCATCCGTAGCCGAAATTTTGTGTACTATTCGTTTTTGTTCACCATTCCCTTCAGGCTCATTAACTTGGCATCTGCTTGTGATCTCGTCTGAACCTGGCTAATACGTCAAATCTCTCAAAGTGCTGTCGTTTAACATCGCCATGAACGATGCTGAGTAGGCTGCCGGGAAAGCGGTTACGTGGCCGCTGAAGTAATCAGATGATGTCATCATTATTACGCGGTAACACAAAGACAACAGTGGTGGCGCAGCGCCTGTAGAAACCGTTACGTAACAAACTCCAGCTCCGCTACTGCGAATCGCTATCAACCAGACTGATAGCACATTTTACTGAAAAAAAATCGTAACTGCGGAAAGAAACGCCCATTGCATAAAGCAGATGCAGTAAGTTTTTTAGGAGAATCAAATCTGTGAGAAAGGGAATTGTCTTTCCAGCCTCTGAAATAATGAGCACATTTTCGATAATGTTTGCAAAAGTACCTGACGTACCTGTCAAATGAGTACAAGGCGATACGAACTGCCAACATCGACCAGGAAAGGAAAAGAAAGTTACGAAACGTGAGTTGTAATCAAGTAAGACAATTAAATTTCCTTGATTCTATGTCCACGTGTTGTTGTTTTCTTCTTCAGTCCGAGAATTGGTTTGGTGCAACTCTCCACGCTGCCTACACTGTACATCCTCATACCATCTCTGCATAACTACTGCATTCTACAACTCTTTGAATCTGGTTACTGTAGTCAAGTAATAGTCAGCTCTACAGCTTTTACTCCCTACACATTCTTCCACTACCAAAGTGGCAATTCCTTGATGCCTCAGTTCGTGGCCTGTCTGCCTATCTCTTTTATAGTGAATTAACCCATAAATTTGTTTCCTCCCAAATTCGATTCAGTAACTCCTTATTAGCGGTCCGATCTACACATCTGATGGCTTGACTCCGATCACTATGGGACTTAACATCTTAGGTCATCAGTCCCCTAGAACTTAGAACTACTTAAACCTAACTAACCTAAGGACATCACACAACACCCAGCCATCACGAGGCAGAGAAAATCCCTGACCCCGCCGGGAATCGAACCCGGGAACCCGGGCGTGGGAAGCGAGAACGCTACCGCACGACCACGAGATGCGGGCTACACATCTGAGCTTCAGTTTTCTTCTGTATTACCATTACCCTTCTTTTACTGTTGCTGATGTCGTCACACCGCTTTTCAAGACACTATCAGTTCCGTTCAACTGCTACTTTACATCTACATCTACATCCATACTCCGCAAGCCACTTGACGGTGTGTGGCGGAGGGTACCTTAAGTACCTCCATCGTTTCTCCCTTCTATTCCAGTCTCGTATTGTTCATGGAAAGAAGGATTACTGGTATGCCTCTGTGTGGGCTCAAATCTCTCTGATTTTATCCTCATGGTCTCTTCGCGAGATATACATAGGAGGGAGCAATATACTGCTTGACTCCTCGGTGAAGGTATGTTCTCGAAACTTTAACAAAAGCCTGTACCGAGTTACTGAGCGTCTCTCTTGCAGAGTCTTCCACTTGAGTTTATCTGTCATCTCCGTAACGCTTTCGCGATTACTAAATGATCCTGTAACGAAGCGCGCTGCTCTCCGTTGGATCTTCTCTATCTTTCTCTCAACCCCATCTGGTACGGATCCCACACTGCTGAGCAGTATTCAAGCAGTGGGCGAACAAGCGTACTGTAACCTACTTCCTTTGTTTTCGGATTGCATTTCCTTAGGGTTCTTCCAATGAATCTCAATCTGGCATCTGCTTTACCGACGATCAACTTTATATGATCATTCCATTTTAAATCACTCCTAATGCGTACTCCCAGATAATTTATGGAATTAACTGCTTCCAGTTGCTGACCTGCTATTTTGTAGCTAAATGATAAGGGATCTATCTTTCTATGCATTCGCAGCACATTACACGTGTCTACATTGAGATTCAATTGCCATTCCCTGCACCAAGCGTCAGTTCGCTGCAGATCCTCCTGCATTTCAGTACAATTTTCCATTGTTACAACCTCTCGATACACCACAGCATCATCTGCAAAAAGCCTCAGTGAACTTCAGATGTCATCCACCAAGTCATTTATGTATATTGTGAATAGCAACGGTACTATGACACTCCCCTGCGGCACACCTGAAATCACTCTTACTTCGGAAGACTTCTTTCCATTGAGAATGACGTGCTGCGTTCTGTTATCTACGAACTCCTCAATCCAATCACACAATTGGTCTGATAGTCCATATGCTCTTACTTTGTTCATTAAACGACTGTGGGGAACTGTATCGAACGCCTTGCGGAAGTCAAGAAATACGGCATCTACCTGTGAACCCGTGTCTATGGCCCTCTGAGTCTCGTGGACGAATAGCGCGAGTTGGGTTTCACACGACCGTCTTTTTCTAAACACATGCTGATTCCTACAGAGTAGATTTCTAGTCTCCAGAAAAGTCATTATACTCGAACATAATACTTGTTCCAAAATTTTACTACTGATCGACGTTAGAGATATAGGTCTATAGTTCTGCACATCTGTTCGACGTCCTTTCTTGAAAACGGGGATGACCTGTGCCCTTTTCCAATCCTTTGGAACGCTACGCTCTTCTAGAGACCTACGGTACACCGCTGCAAGAAGGGGGGCAAGTTCCTTCGCGTACTCTGTGTAAAATCTAACTGGTATCCTATTAGGTCCAGCGCCCTTTCCTCTTTTGAGCGATTTTAATTATTTCTGTATCCCTCTGTGGTCTATTTCGATATCTACGACTTCGTCATCTGTGCGACAATCTAGAGAAGGAACGACAGTGCAGTCTTCCTCTGTGCAACAGCTTTGGAAAAAGACATTTAGTATTTCGGGCTTTAGTCTGTCGTCCTCTGTTTCAGTACCATTTTGGTCACAGAGTGTCTGGACATTTTGTTTTGATCCACCTACCGCTTTGACATAGGACCAAAATTTCTTAGGATTTTCTGCCAAGTCAGTACATAGAACGTTACTTTCGAATTCATTGAAAGCCTCTCGCATAGCCCTCCTCACACTGCATTTCGCTTCGCCTAATTTTTGTTTGTCTGCAAGGCTTTGGCTATGTTTATGTTTGCTGTGAAGTTCCCTTTGCTTCCGCAGCAGTTTTCTAACTCGGTTGTTGTACCACGGTGGCTGTTTTCCATCTCTTACGATCTTGCTTGGCACATACTCATCTAAGGCATATTGTACGATGGTTTTGAACTTTGTCCACTGATCCTCAACACTATCTGTACTTGAGACAAAACTTTTGTGTTGAGCCGTCAGGTACTCTGTAATCTGCTTTTTGTCACTTTTGCTAAACAGAAAAATCTTCCTACCTTTTTTAATATTTCTATTTACGGCTGAAATCATCGATGCCGTAACCGCTTTATGATCGCTGATTCCCTGTTCTGCGTTCTGATTCCCTGTTCTGCGTTAACTGTATCAAATAGTTCGGGTCTGTTTGTCACCAGAAGGTCTCATATGTTATCGCCAGAAGTCGGTTCTCTGTTTAACTGCTCAAGGTAGTTTTCAGATAAAGCACTTAAAAAAATTTCACTGGATTCTTTGTCCCTGCCTCCCGTTATGAACGTTTGAGTCTCCCAGTCTATATCCGGCAAATTAAAATCTCCACCCAGAACTATAACATGGTGGGGAAATCTACTCGAAATATTTTCCAAATGATCCTTCAGGTGCTCAGCCACAACAGCTGCTGAGCCAGGGGGCCTATAGAGACATCCAATTACCATGTCTGAGCCTGCTTTAACCGTGACCTTCACCCAAATCATTTCACATTTCGGATCTCCGTCAATTTCCTTCGATACTATTGCACTTCTTATCGCTATAAACACACCTCCCCCTTCACTGTACAGCCTGTCTCTGCGGTATACATTCCAATCGTAGTTTAGGATTTCATTACTGTGTACGTCTGGTTTCAGCTAACTTTCTGTCCCTAGTACTATACGGGCGTTGTGACCGTTTATTAATGAGAGCAGCTCTGGGGCCTTTCTATAGACGCTCCTGCAGTTTACTTAGCACATTAATATTGTTATTCCCTGTTGCATTTTGCCTACTCCTACCTTGCCGCGTCTCAGGAGGCGTCTTGTCGGGCCTAGGGAGGGAATTCTCTAACCTAAAAAAACCCACATGTGCACTCCACATGTACTCCGCTACCCTTGTAGCCGCTTCCGGCGTGTAGTGCACGCCTGACCTATTCAGTGAGACCCTACATTTCTCCACCCGATAGCGGAGGTCGAGAAATTTGCCCTCCAGATCTCCGCAGAATCGTCTGAGCCTTTGGTTTAAGCCTTCCACTCGGCTCCAAACCAGAGGACCGCGATCGGTTCTGGGAACGATATTACAAATAGTTAGCTCTGATTCCACCCCGCGAGCGAGGCTTTCCGCTTTCACCAAATTCCGTCAACCGCCTGTACGAACTGAGGATGACCTCTGAACCCAGACGGCAGGAGTCATTGGTGCCGACATGAGCAACAATTTGCAGTCGGGTGCAACCAGTGTTCTCTATCGCCGCCGGTAGGGCCTCCTCCACATCTCGGATGAGACCCCCCGGTAAGCAGACAGGGTGAACACTGGCCTCCTTCCCCGACCTTTCCGCTATCTCCCTAAGAGGCTCCATCACCCGCCTAACGTTGGAGCTTCCAATAACTAATAACCCCCCCCCCCCCCCCCCCCCCCCCCGTGTGTCTGCTCGGACCTTGCTGAAGGAGCAGCCACATGTTCACTCACAGGCAGAGCGGGCGATGCCACACGGCCAGCCTCCACATTTACCCTCCGCCTCGGGCGCCGCGAACGCCGCTGAACCCGTCACTCCCCTTGGGGAGAGGGTGGCCCAACCGCGCCCGGTACCCGCGAAGATGTCTCGACAGCAGGGACAGTGGGTGAAACATGTAACACCTGGGGCGTACCTCGCGACGCACCAGACTCCCCACTGCCGCTACATTGCGAGGCAGCAGCCTGAAGACGGCTGACCGTGGCCATCAACACGCTCAGCTGTTCGCGAAGAGTGGCCAGCTCCTCCTGCGTCCTTAGACAGCAGTCACATATCCTATCCATCCTAAGGAATCAATTTACTGAAGAGAGTTAATCAACTTTTAACTAGACTGCTAATTCACTAAAGGCGGCTGATTATTGACTAAACTGTGATTGCTAACCACTTCTTGTAGAAAACAATGAAAATAGCACTACCTGTCTCTGGACTGTATTGAGAACAAACAGTAGCACTACTGGCACTATGGTTGACTGAAGGGACTCACTCTGACTGTATTCAAACCTACACGAAATCTACGGAACACTATTAATAGCACTCGACAATTAAAGTTTCCTAAAAGCAAAAACACGCGGAAGAAGAAGTGACAAGTAAGAAAAATGCAGTTAATACTTAAATTAAGGTAGCTCGCTGCACAGCAGACGTGAAGCGGTCGTTATAAAACGAAAATACCGTCGAAAAACTCCAAAGATTGTATTCCCCTCCCCCTCCCTTGATTTTAATTTCGTTTCCAAAGTTTTGTTTGGTCTCCTGCAGAGCCTGCTCAATTGCCGATTGAGTAACATCGGGGATAGTCTACATCCCTCATTTCTGAATTATGGGTAGTCTACATCCCTCATTTCTGAATTATGGGTTCTCCTTCATGTCCTTCAAGTCTTCTAATATCAGTTTCTGAACAAACTGTGTATAACCTTCCGCTAATTGTATTTGTGGCCATATGTGGCCACCTACTGCAGTCAGTCTGATAAGAATATTTTCTATTTGGCGCCATCATTAAAGGAAAATGATTCAGTAATCACCGTTATTACTATCACCCATTTCTTCCTAAAGAAAAAGAAATTATCGAGTACGGCTCCCAGCCTGATGCAGATCACTCAGTCTGCCGTTGCTTGTTCGCTGTGCTGCTAATTGACTCAAGCTGCTACAAATCAGACCTTCCAACCCAAGAGGAGGTCATCAGGGATCGACCCTGCGAGTTGGTGGGCAGCGACGCTAACGATTGAGCTCGATCGTCGCCTCCTCCGACGGCGATCAGGAAGTGCGATGTTATCCAGACGAGCCGGCCACGCAACAGGGAACATGTGCAGAGCGTGGGCCGAGTGTGCGGGGGCGTCATCTGGACCAGCCGGGCAGCCAATCGTGCGGCCCGTATTGATTGCCGCCGGGGGCGGAAGGAGCGGCCCGCAGCCGGCGGCCGACAGCCGCGACCTGGCGACCCACCGGCACCGATCCGGACAGCGCGCCGGCGCCTCCGGAGTCTCCGGCTCGGCCGCCCTCTGAGCGGGCGTAATGCGAGCCAAACGGATCCACCCAAGCAAACAAGCATAACGTCGTCTGATATAGTGTGGGACCTACTACATTACTGCTGTCTACAGACTACATTGCATTTTAATCTGCAGTCGGTTTAATTGTACTCAGTGAACAGCAGTAAATACAAAAAGCGATATGGACTGTTCAGAGATTAGTTATTTTTATTACTGTTTAGGCATACATATTTACGGGAAAACTGGCCAGAGCCTATGTTAAAAAATGTAACCAATATCCACTTTGAGGATTACTGAATTTATCAGCGAACATCCCAGATTCGCAGACATCATTATCCTAAGAGAAATTAATTGTAGTGTATTTTATACGGTGCCTATATATTTGTAGCAGAATCGCTAATACTAATCTTGTAAATACGAAGGACATTCAATAAGTAACGCACACTTTTTCTCTCGATCAATTTCAGTTGAAAAAGCGCGGCATTTGTTGTGGGACATCGTTAGAATATTCCTGCTACAGCCCCTATATTTTCATGAAATTCCGATAGATGGCGGCGCTATATGTAACCCTCAAAACGGCGTCTTTAACGGAGGTATGTTCCAAGCAGAGAGTTATCACTGAGTTTCTTTTGGTGGAAAACCAGAGCATTACAGATATTCATAGGCGCTTGAAGAACGTCTACGGAGACCTGCCAGTGAACAAAATCACGGTGAGTCCTTAAGCGAGTCGTCTGTCACCATCGCAACAAGGTCGAGCAAACCTGTCCGATCTCCCGCGTGCCGGCGGGGCAGCACACACCTGCCTCTCCTGCCATGCTGGAACGTGCGGACACTCTCATTCGCTGTGATCGACGGATCACAATCAAATACCTCGCTGCACAACTGTACGTCTCTGTTCGACAGGACTTCACAAAGCTTCACTGGACTTTTCTTTCTCTTTCTCATCCACCCTTCAGCCCGGATCTCACACCTTCCGACTCCATCTCTTTGGTCCAATGAAGGATGCACCTCGCGGGAAGTAGTACGTGGATGAGCAGAAGTTATTGATAGAGCAAGACATTAGCTCCGGCGTAAAGCAGGAGAGTTGTACCATGCGACCATATAGGCCCTCCCAGTAAGGTGGCGTAAGGCCGTCCCAATGAACGGTGATTGTGCTGAAAGATAGGGTTTTGTAGCCAAAAGAGTGGCAAATAACATGCTATATTGGAATCCTCAATAAAGTCAGTCTGCCATCAGAGAAAAAGCGGTGTTGCTTTACTTACTGGGCACCCTTCGTACAATGACGAGCCAAAAAATTATGGCCACTGCTCGCTGTATATAAGCGGTCAAAATACGAATCACTGTCATATGATACAGGCTCCAAGTGGCGAAACACACTGCCGTAAGCGACTTTGACAAAGGTCAGGCGTCTGTAGCTGAGAAACTCCAAAGCGGCAAAGCTAGTCTGCGCGCTGCTCTCGTGGGCAACTATGGGGAGTGCTTGACGAAGTGTTGGACGTCCACGCCTGATCACCAACGTAGATGTCGGAGGCTTCCCGGCGCTCTAAAGCAGGATAAGGCAGCGATCTGTGACAGATCTGACGATACAACACAATGCTGGTGCACGACCAAGTGGTTTGGAGACTACCGTTCAGCGCAAACTGATTAACGTCGGCCTCCGCAGCAGATGACCCATATGTGCCCCCATGTTAAGCCAATCATATCGTCAGTTCTATTCTACTGGGTACGGGATCATCGAGACTGGATCGTTTATCACTGGAAACGTGTCTCCTGCTCGGATGAATCAAGTCGGTAGACCTGCCTGGATACTGTATCATCTAGGCATACTGTGTCACCTAAGCGAACGGCTGCTGGAAACATACACTTCGCCACATAGGCTGGTGGGGACAGCATTATGCTACGGGGGCATTCACTTGGGACCTGCGGTAGTAATAGAGGGCACCATTACTGCTGTGGACTACGTGCAGATTACTGCGGCCCCCCTGCGTCTCTTCATGCTTGATGTCTTCCTTCACGGCGACAGCATCTTCCAGCAGTATAAGTGTCCGCGTCACAAGGTAAGAATCTTGCTACAGTCGTTTGAGGACATGTTTATGGGTTAGCCAGAAAATTCGCCTGATACAAAGTCGATCAAACACATATGGAACGCCGCCGGGTGCCAGCCCTGTATCCACAAACCAGCGGCCAGTATTTACGGTAGTGCGTGGCCTGTGCGTAGACATATGGTATATTCCCCGGAAAGCTAGCAGGGCTTGTCAAACTCGCGGCATGCACAATCGCGGCTCTACTGTGTCCCATATGTAATCTGGACCAACACGCTATTACGAGTGGTCATAATGTTTTGGTTCACTGGTGTATCAATGCTTCTTCGTCACGCTGATTCCCTTACACTATGAATCCTTAATTTCAGATACTGCTTTATCTTCAACTTGCTCAAACAAATGTGAGCAGCAGGCTTGAACGTGGTGTAATGAATGTATTAATAAAATAAGTTATTATAACAGCATCTGTGAATGATCAATGAAAACCACTTCAGCTCTATTTTTACACATTTATTGTATCACGACCAGTTTTTTTCACATCTTCAGGTTGCCGAGTTGTGCTTAAGTGAAGACATAAATGGTGTGATTGCCGTAAGTAATGTTAAAGGCAACATTCAAGACCACTGATTGTAAACATTCTACCGACCGCTTGGCGGAAGTATGGTGAGCCGATATGGCATGCTGCGAACAGTCGACCACAATATTACTGCACCTACGAGTGAGTGTGCTTCGGTCGGCATATTGTGAGTCTTTATCGTGATATTTCACCAGGAGACGCTGAACCACTTGAAAATACATGCACAACTGTGTTGAAATCATTCACAATGCGATGCGTTTCCCTTAGTCACCACTGTACCTTTGCACTATATAGAACGTCATCGCATGTTCCCGATAACGACCACGGGAGGCCAAGTGCAGTAATACCGTGGTCGGGCAGCACACTGCCTAGACAGGGCTGCTCCTCGTCGGAGGTAAACATGTAAACACAGAATTTGGCCTCTGTGGAGTCCACGCCGCATCGACTTGCCATATTTCAGCCAAGTGGTCGGCAGAATGTTAACGATCAGCGTCCTTGGATGGTTAAACACTCGACCGTCCTTAATGAAGAGAGTTCGGGTTGCCTGGCCGTGCTGCGCTGCGGGCTCGACAAACGGCGCTGGGGCCTTCGTAGGCTCTACAAAGTGTTTCACAGTTTTACATCAGCCGCAAGGGTCCACTTGATATTCATATTTGTTTTTGACGATAGGTTGTTAACATCAGTAATTAATGAGACAAATAAATATTCGGAATAGTTTGTAGGGTCACATATCGGTACACCGAAACGACTGACTGTCCATGGATGGGTGCCAACCAAAAACTGAGATTTCTATTTCTCATTCGCAATGTTACTCCTACACGGCATAGTTCATAAACGCAATTCTGAAATGTATAATGAAATTCTTGAAGCCTCTGTTTTCCGAAAAGCGCTGCGTATGCGTTCGCTCTTCAAGTAAAAACCTTCGCGAGACAGTCAAAACAAATGAATGGTAACGTGCTTATTTTCGTCGCACACATTCTTGCTGCCAAAAGCTTCGAACTGTTGACAACTTACAGTCGCAACAGTCACCAATAATTTCACGGGTAGAAACAGGTAGCGGCGCAGCCCAGGCAAGGAGTTAACATTAAAAACGACAACTAGACCCTCCGTGTCTTGACTTCAGCACAATCCAGCAACTTGAAGATGTTCAAAGAAACGAAAACAGTCGTAACACAATAAATGTGTAAAAATACTGTTGAGATGGTTTTAATAATAATGAATGTCAGCTGTGGACTCAAAATGATAAAAAAACAACTGCATCCGTCAATTCATTGTGTAGTTCCTGTCCTAATTAGCATCAAACACTTCCAATAAGCGCTGCGTGACGATGAGGTTGTAACGAGCAGCTGTGAGACGAGAGTGAAAGGTAAGGACAGGGATTTCGGCATCCTTCAATCAAAATTTCCATCTAGCCAAAACTGCTACAGCATATACAGCGTACAGCGATCTATGAAACTTGGTATCCGGATTCATTAAGCGTGAAAGGCCTCGTTTTTAGGGACTGGGTCGACGCTGCGGAATCACGTCACTAGCGAAATCGCAAGCTAGTATATTCTACATCTACATGGATACTCTGCAAATCACATTTAAGTGTCTGGAGAAACTGAAGGAGGTCGTTTAACCACAACGGAAAGAGGAGGAAACAGCACAAAGCGACCATCCTGACATTAGCTTGCTCAGAACCACAGAAAATTTATACCAGGAACAGGATTTGAGCCCCCTAGTCCCAATAGAAGAAAAGAAATTCGACAGGACGGACACGTCCATAGGTCCGTAGTTCCAAACTCCTAAAACACAGAGCACTCAGAGAGCAATTCATAACGAAAATTAAGATGATGTGACTCCGCGGCGCATCTCTGGATTTATGGTGGTTTCCTTAGGGGCGCGAGGGAGCAAACCAGCCAGCGAATCGCGAAGGACTGGGCGGGAGTAGAAGATGGAGGCGCAGCAGGCGGCGAGCCGCCAGCCTTCAATATTTGCCGTCTCAGATTACCCTGGCGCGCGGGGCCTTCCTCTCAGCCAGAAGCAACGCTATTTTGGCCTCCCAGGCATCAATATACGATATCAAACTCAAAAATTCATTTCACCCTCGAGATGACGTGCCCAAGAGCGTAAACTGTTAAAGGCGACCTGCCTGCACCGAAAAAGTCCACAGCTGTTACCGTCGGTGCCCTATTTAACGTCCTTTTCAAACGGACAGAGCGTTAACCTACGATACATACAAATTTAGCCATACCATTTACCGAGAGATAACTGCGTCTTTTTTCAGTGATGCTGGGAAAATGGTTCAAATGGCTCAGAACATTTGTGACTCAGTATCTGAGGTCATCAGTCCCCTAGACTTAGAACTACTTAAACCTAAGGACATCACGCACATCCATGCCCGAGGCAGGATTCGAACCTGAGACCGTAGCAGCAGCGCGGTTCCTGACTGGAGCACCTAGAACCGCTCGGCCACCGCGGCCGGCTGCTGGGAAACCAGCATATTACAAACATGAGGCGTAAGACGAAAGATATCACATTGGTGGATCATTCGCAACAGTTTTTTTTAAATGAGCAAAAGCGCAAAAATTAACTCGTACCTCTATCTGTCGTGAGTAGTGTTCTCTGAAGTAAACTAAGTCACTCAAGGTACATCTCACAGAATGATTTATAGGAGCTATCTCAGGATCTGTACAGCCACTTCTATCAACTTCAAGTATGATTTTCCATCTGACTACGCGGAAACAGCACTCCTAGATAAAAGGTATCCTCTGTCAAGTAACCTTATTACGACAGCCGAGACCCTTTGTCACAGGATTCTGTCAGCCCACATGAGTCGCATTCTAGCACGTAGTGATCATAGCAGTAAAAATAACATAAATTCAGGCTACACAGAGGGTTACCAACACCCTTCCTTCACGCGTACCATCCGCATATCACATAGGACATGGGAACTGTATAGTGGTACACAATGTCATAATGTAAATCGACAACACGCCCTAGGGCCGGCGAAGTAAATATTTAGACACAGAAAGCGAACAATTTCGGAACTTTTCTCTGAATCCTCAGTCTGTTTCATCCAGCTCGGTAAGGTCCACAACGAAAAATATTCAGTAACAGGCAAGACTAATGAATTTCAAGCGACCTTGTATGTGCGCGAATTACACTCATAATACTCTTCCGCGTTACGGAATGATGTATGAACGCGAGAAAATACTGATATTATGATATTAGAGATAGTTTTTGACAATGTTGAAATACACTCACTGAAAGGTAGCAGACATTTAATACAGCGTACGAATGGTTATTTACAACTTGAATAGAAACCAAACAAGTCAAACTGATGTGAAAGGAAAGCAGTGGCTGAGAAGGGAGTGTGACAGGGTTGTAGCCTTTCCCGAAGCTATTCAATGTGTACATTGAGCAAGCAGTAAAAGAAACCAAGGACAAATTCAGATAAAGAATTGAAATCAGGGAGAAGAAATGGAATTGCAAGTCTGCCAGGGACAGCTTAACACTTGCAACAGAATTTGTACTGAATCAATAGTGTCTTGAAAACAGATTACTTCATTAATATCAACAAAATTATAATAAGATTAATGGAATGGAGTCGAATTAAATCAGTTAGCGCTGATGGAATTAGATTAGGAAATAAGACATTTAAAGCAGTAGGCTTGTTCCGATGCTTTAGCAGGAAAATTAGTGATCATGGCAGATGATGTGAGGATGTTAACTGCAGAGTAGCAACTACAAATAAAACGTTCCGGAAACAAGGAATTTGTTAACATGAAAAACACATTCGTAAGAACCTCTGGAGTTTCAGAAGACACTGCGTAAGATCTGTGAGACATATATAAAAATAAAACGTATTGATTTGATGCCTAAGTTCGTGGCGTTGAACGTCAATTAACAAAAGGTACAGACACACATTAAAAGAGTTCAGTTATCAATAATATATTTTCCTTCACAATTTACAATAGCCTGCCAACGCTGCGGTAACTTATCGAGTCCGCGACTGTAGAAATCACGTGGTTTTGAGGCCAAGCATTCATCGAGCCATGTTCTACGTACGTTCATCGGCAAATGAAGTTCCTTAAAGGTTGTTCCATATAGAGTGGAAAAAGGTGAAAACTTGAGGGCGCTAGTTCACGTGAATGAAATGGGAGAGGAATAACTTCCCAACCCAAATCCTATATAGCGTCTTTTGTCAGGGGGTGAGTCTTTGTTCTCGGAGTGCGTCTGCAAGATGTCTCAGTTGACAATAAATGTTAGCAGTGACGGTTACACAACGGGAAAGCAATTGGTAGTACTCCACACAGACGCTGTTCCACCAGATGCGTAACATTATCTTTTATGGATGAGCGCAGGTCTTCGTAAGGGGATCTGGTGGTTTGTGTGGTTCAACAATTCCTTTCTTTTCCTTATTTTAGCATAAAGACGCCATTTCTCGTCACCAGTAACAGTATAGGATACAAATAGTCAGTGTTGTTCAGGATCCGACTGATGACATCTGGCCACCCACAATGATTTTTTTTTATTTTGTCTTAAAGCATCCGGTATCCATACACCCGATTCTCTGAATCTTCACCACTGCATAAAAATGTCGCACGATGGCGGAATGATTACAGTTCATCACATTTACCGGTTCTCGAGTACGCTGGCATGGATCATTGTGGACTGCGTTTAAACGATCGCCATCTCATCCCAAAGCTCTCCCCGAACGTGAAGAGTAACTAATGTCAGAAGGATCCTCCTTGAAACGAGAAAACCATTTTACTGCCGTGCTTTGCCCATTGGCGTTATCCCCATACGCGGCGCAAATGTTTCTGCCTGCCTCTACTGCTATCACCGCTCTACTGAACTCAAACAAAAGAATATGTCGGAAATGTTCCGATTTTCTAGCGCCCTCGGCGACATTCACTATACGCAAATGACAAAATAACAATATGTAAACTCAAATAGCAACAGCGAACTACAAATAACAAATTACAATTGATAAATAAACCCATAGCAACCAGAATACCATTATACTAAAGAAAAAAAGCTACGAACTTATGCACGAACCTAAAAGTTGCAACAGGAGCAAGCGTGTAAGAACATGAAGACAAAACAATCCGCTCCACATTTAGCATCGAATTAATTTGCACCTGCAGACAGGCAAACCCATGAACAGATTTCCAAAATTGGCTGCTGTCGTTACGACTTGTCGGGCGGCAGCTGGTGTTATTCAAGTAGTTGCACGCACATACTGACGTTTGCTGCATTACAAATGGTTGCCGAATTGAACATCGGTCACTTGAGTTAATAACATAAAGAGATGATATATCCAGTAGTACGAGGTGCATTCAAGTTCTAAGGACTTCGATTTTTTTCTCCACACTGGAAAGAGATAGAAACATGTGCATTGTTTTAAAATGAGGCCGCGTTCATTGTCAATACGTCCCAGAGATGGCAGCACGGTACGGCAGATGGAATTTTACCGCCAGCAGCGAGAGTGAGAACTGTTTTAAATACTTAAAATGGCGACGTTTTTCTTACTTGAACAGCGTGCAATCATTCGTTTTCTGAATTTGCATGGTGTAAAACCAATTGAAATTCACTGAAAGTTGAAGGAGACATTTGGTGATGGAGTTATGGATGTGTCGAAAGTGCGTTCGTAGGTGCGACAGTTTAATGAAGGCAGAACATCGTGTGACAACAAACCGAAACAAACTCGGGCTCGCACAATCCGGTCTGACGACATGATCGAGAAAGTAGAGAGAATTGTTTTGGGGGATCGCCGAATGACTGTTGAACAGATCGCCTCCAGAGTTGGCATTTCTGTGGGTTCTGTGCACACAATCCTGCATGACGACCTGAAAATGCGTCAGAGTTGTGAAAAATGTGTACGTCTGCAGGGCGATTACGTCGAGAAGTAACGCCAGTTTCATATATTTCGGGTGAGTAGTTAATTAGAAAAAAAGGCCTTAGAACTTGAATGCACCTCGTATGAGCAGTTTTCGAACTGGCGTCTGGAGACACTTTTAAACAACTCCGTGAAATTTGTGGCACAACTCGATTAAAAGAAGAGATAGGACACATTCTGAAGCATCATGGAATAGTGGGTTTGGTAATGGCAGGAAGTGAAGGTGACGAAAATTTAGAATGGAGTTCAAGAGATAAATACAGTAAGGAGGTTACACATTCGTTTTAAACGTAGTCACTGCCCCGCTGACAAACAGAAATTATGCTAAATGAAAGCAGCTGTCAAAAGGTCAATGAGAGATTCTTTTAATGAATTTGAAAGCAATATTTTATCTGTAGATTCTAAAAATAACCCCAAAAAATTTTGGTCGTACGTAAAATCTATGAACGCTGCAAATAATTCAATACCTTCTCTTGCTGAAAGGACGGGTAATGTAACGGATGATGATAAACAAAAGGCCGAAATTCTAAACCTATCTTTCAAAAACTCGTTTACGGTAGAGGACTGCAGCACCATTCCCCCTTTCAGTCATCGAACAAACGCCAGGATGGCTGATATTGTGTTTAGTGTATCTGGGATTGTAAAACAGTTAAGATCCTTAGATGCAAGGAAGGCATCTGGCCCAGGCGGTATCCCCGTAAGATTATATGTTGGCTACGCTACAAATATAGTACCATTCTTATCCATCATCTATCAGAGATCACTGGAACAGCGGATAGTTCCACGGGACTGGAAGAAGGACCAGGTAATAGCAATCTATAAAAAGTGTAGAAAATCGGATGCATATAATTACTGGCAAATTTCACTGACATCGATTTCTTGTAGAATCATGGAACATATTTTGTGCTCAGACATAATGACCTTTCTAAACTCTGAGAAGCCCATCTGCACAAACCAGCACGGTTTTAGGAAACATCGGTCATGCGACACACAGCTGGCCCTGGCCCTCTCTGTGCATGATATCCAACAGGCTCTAGATACCGGCTCCCAGGTTGATGCCATATTTCTCGACTTTCGAAAGGCGTTCGACTCAGTTCCGTACTGTCGCTTGCTACAAAAAGTGCGCGCTTACGGTCTATCCAATGACATATGCAGTTGGATAGAAAGTTTTCTAACAGACAGAGAGCAGTAAGTCGTCCTGAACGGAGTAACTTCAACAGAAACAAGCGTAACTTCAGGTGTGCCCCAGGGCAGCGTAGTAGGTCCGCTGGTTTTTACGATTTACATAAACCATCTGGTTGATTGTATTGACAGCGGAATTAGACTGTTTGCCGATGATGCTGTAGTCTACAGGAAAGTTGTATCACACGAAAGTTGTGAACAAATCAGTGAGGATTTGCAGAAAATAAACTGGCAGTTATGTCTCAATATTAGTAAATGTAACCTATGCGTATAACACAGCGAAATTCCCCATTAATGTACGAGTATAAAATAAATGCCCAGTCTTTGGAAGCGGTAACATCTGTCAGGTATCTGGGTGTGACTATTCGAAATGATCTCAAATCGAATGATCATATTACACAAGTAACGGGCAAGGCAAACTTTAGATTGCGGTTTATTGATAGAATCCTGAAGCGATGCCGTCCTTCAACAAAGGAAATTGCTTACAATACGTTAGTTCGTCCAGTCTTAGAGTATTGTTCGTCTGTATGATACCCTTACCAGCTGGGTCTGGTAAGGGTCGCCCTAACCGCCATCTGCTTCACGTCTGCTGTGCAGCGAGCTACCTTAATTTAAGTATTAACTGTATTTTTCTTACTTGTCACTTCTTCTTCTGCGTGTTTTTGCTTTTAGGAAGCTTTAATAGTCGAGTGCTATTAAGTGTTCCATAGATCTCGTGTTTGTTTTGAATACAGTCAGAGAGTCCCTTTAGTCAGCCATAGTGCCAGTAGTGTCAGTGTCGCCCTAACCGCCGTCTGCTTCACGTCTGCTGTGCAGCGAGCTACCTTAATTTAAGTATTAACTGTATTTTTCTTACTTGTCACTTCTTCTTCTGCGTGTTTTTGCTTTTAGGAAGCTTTAATAGTAGAGTGCTATTAAGTGTTCCATAGATCTCGTGTGTGTTTCGAATACAGTCAGAGAGTCCCTTTAGTCAGCCATAGTGCTAGTAGTGCTAGTGTTTGTT
The DNA here is from genome assembly GCF_023897955.1 of Schistocerca gregaria. Lineage (NCBI taxonomy): Eukaryota > Metazoa > Arthropoda > Insecta > Orthoptera > Acrididae > Schistocerca > Schistocerca gregaria. Next base: position 665,363,506 of record NC_064922.1, read on the forward strand.
TTCAATACCGTCCAGAGACAGGTAGTGCTATTTTCCTTGTTTCTACAAGAAGTGGTTAGCAATCACAGTTTAGTCAATAATCAACCGCCTTTAGTGAATTAGCAGTCTAGTTAAAAGCTGATTAACACTCTATAGTAAATTGATTTCTTAGGATGGCTAGGATGTGTGGCTGCTGTGTACGGACGCAGGAGGAGCTGGCCACTCTTCGCGAACAGCTGAGCGTGTTGATGGCCGCGGTCAGCCGTCTTCAGGCTGCTGCCTCGGAGTGTAGCGGCAGTGGGGAGTCTGGTGCGTCGCATGGTGCACCCCAGGTGTTAGATGCTTCACCCACTGTCCCTGCTGTCGAGACATCTTCGCGGGTACCGGGCGCGGTTGGGCCACCATCTCCCCAAGGGGAGTGGCGGGTTCAGCGGCGTTCGCGGCGCACGAGGCGGAGGGTCAATGTGGAGGCTGGCCGTGTGGCATCGCCCGCTCTGCCTGTGAGTGGACATGTGTCTGCTCCTTCAGCAAGGTCCGAGCAGGCACACGGGGGAAGGGGTTTATTAGTTATTGGGAGCTCCAACGTTAGGCGGGTGATGGAGCCCCTTAGGGAAATAGCGGAAAGGTCGGGGAAGAAGGCCAGTGTTCACTCTGTCTGCTTGCCGGGGGGTCTCATCCGAGATGTGGAGGAGGCCCTACCGGCGGCGATAGAGAGCACTGGGTGCACCCGACTGCAAATTGTTGCTCATGTCGGCACCAATGACTCTTGCCGTCTGGGTTCAGAGGTCATCCTCAGTTCGTACAGGCGGTTGGCGGAGTTGGTGAAGGTGGAAAGCCTCGCTCGCGGGGTGGAATCAGAGCTAACTATTTGTAGTATAGTTCCGAGAACCGATCGCGGTACTCTGGTTTGGAGCCGAGTGGAAGGCTTAAACCAGAGGCTCAGACGATTCTGCGGAGAGCTGGGGTGCAAATTTCTCGACCTCCGCTATCGGGTGGAGAAATGTAGGGTCCCCCTGAATAGGTCAGGCGTGCACTACACGCCGGAAGCGGCTACGAGGGTAGCGGAGTACGTGTGGAGTGCACATGGGGTTTTTTTAGGTTAGAGAATTCCCTCCCTAGGCCCGACAAGACGCCTCCTGAGACGCGGCAAGGCAGGAGTAGGCAAAATGCAACAAGGAATAACAATATTAATGTGCTAATAGTAAACTGCAGAAGCGTCTATAGAAAGGTCCCAGAACTGCTCTCATTAATAAACGGTCACAACGCCCATATAGTACTAGGAACAGAAAGTTGGCTGAAACCAGACGTAAACAGTAATGAAATCCTAAACTCTGATTGGAATGTATACCGCAGAGATAGGCTGGACAGTGAAGGGGGAGGCGTGTTTATAGCGATAAGAAGTGCAATAGTATCGAAGGAAATTGACGGAGATTCGAATTGTGAAATGATTTGGGTGAAGGTCACGGTTAAAGCAGGCTCAGACATGGTAATTGGATGTCTCTATAGGCCCCCGCGCTCAGCAGCTGTTGTGGCTCAGCACCTGAAGAATAATTTGGAAAATATTTCGAGTAGATTTCCCCACCATGTTATAGTTCTGGGTGGAGATTTTAATTTGCCGGATATAGACTGGGAGACTCAAACGTTCATAACGGGAGGCAGGGACAAAGAATCCAGTGAAATTTTTTTAAGTGCTTTATCTGAAAACTACCTTGAGCAGTTAAACAGAAAACCGACTCGTGGCGATAATATATTAGACCTTCTGGTGACAAACAGACCCGAACTATTTGAATCAGTTAATGCAGAACAGGGAATCAGCGATCATAAAGTGGTTACTGCGTCGATGATTTCAGCCGTAAATAGAAATATTAAAAAAGGTAGGAAGATTTTTCTGTTTAGCAAAAGTGACAAAAAGCAGATTACAGAGTACCTGACGGCTCAACACAAAAGTTTTGTCTCAAGTACAGATAGTGTTGAGGATCAGTGGACAAAGTTCAAAACCATGGTACAATATGCGTTAGATGAGTATGTGCCAAGCAAGATCGTAAGAGATGGAAAACAGCCACCGTGGTACAACAACCGAGTTAGAAAACTGCTGCGGAAGCAAAGGGAACTTCACAGCAAACATAAACATAGCCAAAGCCTTGCAGACAAACAAAAATTACGCGAAGCGAAATGTAGTGTGAGGAGGGCTATGCGAGAGGCTTTCAATGAATTCGAAAGTAACGTTCTATGTACTGACTTGGCAGAAAATCCTAAGAAATTTTGGTCCTATGTCAAAGCGGTAGGTGGATCAAAACAAAATGTCCAGACACTCTGTGACCAAAATGGTACTGAAACAGAGGATGACAGACTAAAGGCCGAATTACTAAATGTCTTCTTCCAAAGCTGTTTCACAGAGGAAGACTGCACTGTGCTTCCTTCTCTAGATTGTCGCACAGTTGACAAAATGGTAGATATCGAAGTAGACGACAGAGGGATAGAGAAACAATTAAAATCGCTCAAAAGAGGAAAGGCCGCTGGTCCTGATGGGATACCAGTTCGATTTTACACAGAGTACGCGAAGGAACTTGCCCCCCTTCTTGCAGCGGTGTACCGTAGGTCTCTAGAAGAGCGAAGCGTTCCAAAGGATTGGAAAAGGGCACAGGTCATCCCCGTTTTCAAGAAAGGACGTCGAACAGATGTGCAGAACTATAGACCTATATCTCTAACGTCGATCAGTAGTAAAATTTTGGAACTAGTATTATGTTCGAGTATAATGACTTTTCTGGAGACTAGAAATCTACTCTGTAGGAATCAGCATGTGTTTCGAAAAAGACGATCGTGTGAAACCCAGCTCGCGCTATTCGTCCACGAGAGTCAGAGGGCCTTAGACACGGGTTCACAGGTAGATGCCGTGTTTCTTGACTTCCGCAAGGCGTTTGACACAGTTCCCCATAGTCGTTTAATGAACAAAGTAAGAGCATACGGACTATCAGATCAATTGTCTGATTGGATTGAGGAGTTCCTAGATAACAGAACGCAGCACGTCATTCTCAATGGACAGAAGTCTTCCGAAGTAAGAGTGATTTCAGGTGTGCCGCAGGGGAGTGTCATAGGACCGTTGCTATTCACAATATACATAAATGACCTGGTGGATGACATCGGAAGTTCACTGAGGCTTTTTGCAGATGATGCTGTGGTGTATCGAGAGGTTGCAACAATGGAAAATTGTACTGAAATGCAGGAGGATCTGCAGCGAATTGACGCATGGTGCACGGAATGGCAATTGAATCTCAATGTAGCGAAGTGTAATGTGATGCGAATACATAGAAAGATAGGTCCCTTATCATTTAGCTACAAAATAGCAGGTCAGCAACTGGAAGCAGTTAATTCCATAAATTATCTGGGAGTACGCATTAGGAGTGATTTAAAATGGAATGATCATATAAAGTTGATCGTCGGTAAAGCAGATGCCAGACTGAGATTCATTGGAAGAATCCTAAGGAAATGCAATCCGACAACAAAGGAAGTAGGTTACAGTACGCTTGTTCGCCCAATGCTTGAATACTGCTCAGCAGTGTGGGATCCGCACCAGGTAGGGTTGATAGAAGAGATAGAGAAGATTCAACGGAGAGCAGCGTGCTTCGTTACAGGATCATTTAGTAATTGCGAAAGCGTTACGGAGATGATAGATAAACTCCAGTGGAAGACTCTGCAGGAGAGACGCTCAGTAGCTCGGTACGGGCTTTTGTTGAAGTTTCGAGAACATACCTTCACCGAAGAGTCAAGCAGTATATTGCTCCCTCCTACGTATATCTCGCGAAGAGACCATGAGGATAAAATCAGAGAGATTAGAGCCCACACAGAAGCATACCGACAATCCTTCTTTCCACGTACAATACGAGACTGGAATAGAAGGGAGAACCGATAGAGGTACTCAGGGTACCCTCCGCCACACACCGTCAGGTGGCTTGCGGAGTACGGATGTAGATGTAGATGTAGATTCAAGAAATTGAGAAGGTCCAAAGAAGAGCGGCAAGATTCGTGAATGGTACATTTAGCCATCGCGAAAGCGTTACAAATCTCAAGAAAGTTTGAAGTGGGAAACACTTGCAGATAGACGACGCACTAAACGGAAGGGGCTCGTCACTAAAATCCGATATCCGATTTTCGCCTAGGATGTGGAGCCTATATTATTACCACCAACTTCCAAATCTCGTAATGATCACCATTCAAAGATAAGGGAAATTACAGCTCGTACTGAGGCGTTCAGAAAGTCGTTTTTCCCTCTCGCGATCCGTGAGTGGTGCAGAGGGGGACACGGGGGGAGGGGGGGGGGGAATATGACTTGGGCGCGAATTGTGACCTTCGCCACACACCGCTTGCTGGCTAGCGGAGTATATATGTAGATGTTGAGGTTAAAATGGACGTAGGTTCCAGTAGCTATGCAGAGATGGTGAGACTGCACATGATACGGTAGCGTGGAGAGCTCCGTCAAATCACAATAACAGCAGTACTCTTCCAATTAATATCAGAACACCAAATGTTTTCTTCAGAATTATCTGTAGCTCTTTCTGCATTTCGCACCAATTCGCAACCGGGGATACGCCGCAATTTTTGGTAAGGTCTTACGGGACCAAATTGAAAAAAAAAAATTACAGAAGATTAAGCATTAACGTCCCGTAGACGTAGAGGTCAGAAGGGACGCTCGGACTGTGAAAGGGAGTTGGCTTTGTCGGTTCAGAGGAGCGATTCCGGTATTAAGGGAACCCGTCCGGACATTCAGATGATGTTTTCCGTGATTTCCATAAATTGCTTAACTTCAACACTTTTTGGAGGGGTGTGGCTGACTTTCTTCATTATCCTTCTTTCTCTAAGTATGTGCACTTCCTGTCTGGTTAAAGTAACTGTAATTTCGGTCGTAACAGTAATTAATCTTAGTTACTAGAAGAAAAATCGGCTCAAGTGAAGAAATGAAATACAAATTAGCAACTGTCGCTTTCGCTAGAGGTACGCTTCATTAGGTGCCGAGAAAAATAGTAGATTATGTTGAAGGTATCTATTGTGATATTTGCACGTCTCATATTGTGAAGGACGACGATGTTCATCATTCAGCAGTGACAGACCCCCACACGTTCGTCTTCAGCAGCATCCGGGAGTGCATTAGCCCGCCTGTTTGTTGCCGTTGCTAAAGATAAGCAAACAAAATAACTGCGCAAACATCGCCAGCGAAATCTCGTTAGCTGTAGCGAAAACCAAACGTAAATGTATTGGTGTGGAAATCTGTCGATCATTGCAGTGCTCACCTACACGCGAAGGAGGTCTGCTTGTAACGATACCTCAGCAAACCTAGTTCGCAGCTCTTTCTTCACATACATTCATAATCTGCAACTTACTTCACGGACAGTGGTGGAGGGTACTACGTGCAGCTCGACCACTTCCCCCGTTTCATGTGTTAATCGCGACTGGGGCACGGGAATAACGATACACTGTACGTCTCCGTTTGTTTCCGCGACTTACACAAGACAGAGCTATCGCTCTATCCGTAACCCTGCGACTGTAGCCGAGATCGCAGATGGTCTCGACAGGCCACAGATAGCAATTGCGGGAATGTCATTATTTTAGTCTCAAATTTTGTAAATACTTTGTTCTCTTAAGTAAACCAGGGTGGTATTTTACGGAACCCTGCGCAATCTATAATTTTTTTTTAACCGAATCTTTCCGCAACTACTGTGGAATTATAGTAAAATACCGCTACCGAGTTCCAGTGCAAAAATTCTCTCACAAGGCACATGTCTCTGCAATAAATGAAATTCTACTTATAACTTGAACGCAACTAGATATTTAATATAAGGCATGCAGAGGGAAAACAACAGTTTACTAACGACAACGAAATAACAGCGTTCTAAGCACGTCTCATTATAGTAGTACCACTAATTTGCAAAATCCTCAGAAGTTTGAAGGGCACTTGTAGCTTGTGTACAAACCAGTCCCTCAAGGCTCATTTTCGTCGCAGACTGCAGCTTTTCATTTCTGAGTCGTTAGAGCGAATAAGCACACTTAATGGATTTCTCTCTCCGTCTTTCTATGCACCGCAACTGCTTTCACAATTTTGCACTACTCTTTTTACCTACCTTTCCTTTTTCCACGAGTGTCCCTACAATTTCCAGCAGACCTTACTAACTCGACGAATGTTACGTTATTTTGCAGTTACATGCACATACAATTACAAGGAGTATTTAGATGTTCCATTCAGTTCGGCAAGGCTCCCTTTTTGCTTCCTTTTAGTGTTGCTAATTGATTCTGCATTTGGAATTATGGTTCATTCATCACATTGACTACCGTTTGAAACTAAAAGTGAAACTATGTGTAATGCTGAAATGTGGCATGGCATTTTGGTTAAAGGTACAGGGAAAAGCCTGAACGATTTGTGATATAAAACAGCAATAAGAGTTATTACTCATCACGACTGCTGGCAAATATTGATTTGGTTTGAAATTTAAAATAGATGTAAAGCACACTTGTTGGTTATTAGGCATCACAGTGATGGATGCCGGATGTTGCATATAAATGGATTAAGACCAGTATTGTAGAGTATCTTATTCGAATGTCTTATTCGAAACAGGTGGCAGCTATCCTGATAGCAGCTGACTCGAAGGAAACTCAAGGAGACACTATAACAGTATTCGGAAGTTTTTGCACCTGAACAAGACTGTACCACAGCTGCCGATCTGCCACATCGCGAACGCTCGATGTGGATATCTTCTGAAGAAATAGTCGATAAAGCTACTTGTCGCAATATGAGACCGTACTTTTTAAGCTTGTTAATATCTATGTAAAATGAACTGTTATATAATATCCTACTTAAAATTCAGCATGAGAATAAATCGGCTAATCGATGGGCAACACTTTTGTTCACTCCACACCATGACTATGTCAAATTGCGAAGGATTTCTACCGTCGTTCTGACTGAATATTGATTTTCGTTCCATCATTACAGAACGGAGAGAGACCTGCTGTCAAATTAGTGTGAAGACAGAGGTGAAAAAGAAACAGAAGAAACTAAAAGTTTTGTAGACGAAAAACCAATGGCAACTATTTACTGGACTCACAGGGTACTCTAAAGATTTTTCGAAAAAGTACGTTACTACTCTCATCATGTAGCTTCACTGGACCGTAGGTTGAAGCAGAAGCGAGCAAGGCTAACGCCCGTGAATGTGTACTTGGGCCACGGCGATACTCTTTTTCCCAGGTTACCAGTTCTATTCCCATATTTCCTTTTTCACTAAAGTTATAAAAACACAGAACATAATATCATCTGTTAAGGAATTAATCATTTTTTGTGAACTGACATGAAAAACGGGAATAATTTTTGTTTTTGGGGAATAAATATTGCAGTTTCACTTAACTGAATGCAATAAGCACGGTGGAGTGTATACTGAAAAGTTTCGTTTTTGCTTTTGCGAAAGACCTGAATTACCATGCTTTTCCAACACTTATCAAGTCCACTTATCAAGTCATTTCCTGAAGCAGTTTAAGTTTCAATTATCAGCTGTTATCTTAAATACATAGTTTCTTCTCACCACTCAACAAACATAAAAATGATTGCACACTCATCGAAAAGTAAGCAGTTATACTTACGACACAACTTTAGAATTTCTCGAAGGACAGGTTCCAAGCTCCCGAAGAAAGAGAACTTGCTGACGAAGCGGCTGACTCCGTTGGTAGTTAGTACGTACGAATCGAATCTCTGCACTATGTTTCTGATCGTTGATCTGGCACATAGGTCAAGCTGAGTAATATTTTTACACGTTTTCTACGTCCATCTTTGCAAATTCCTGACTGATTCCTCATCTGTTCCGAAAGAGCACACACAAATACTACAAACCCGAAAAAAGAAAAATATTTGCATGAAGGACAGAGGCATTACACTATACACTGGCCGCTCTTAACAAAAAGCTGTGTTGTGTTACACAGTAAGAAAATTTGTTCGCGGAAATAAAACAGAGACAAAAACTAGGACGAGTGACACTCTTCGCACACAACAACAAGAAGGAGGACACAGGGTGCTTGCTCCTCTGAGTCTTGGCCGACGCAAACATATTACTTTGCTATTTTAGTCTGTTCCATTGTCGTCAAAAACATATGTTACCACCGCCATGAACGACACTGATCTACAATAATATTCCTAAATTTATTCCCTAATGGACACTGACTTTAATCAGCATTCAGCTACCGCACGCAGAATGACTGCGGACAGTCAACAACGAAGCCTTGTACAAACACTCCTTTTGACAAACCACTGTGCGAATAAAGCACCGTGCAGCATGCAAAATAAACCGCACAGAGCTTTGTTGTGGGCCGTTCGGGCTGAGTACATAACCCGTTATTTTATGAAAATGATCTCAATGCTTTATTGTACATTGATTCCGGTTACTGTGTGAAGAACAATGCAACGTTTCTGGAAATAACATTCCATTCAAACTCGTCGTGAATCACGTCTTTTCTTCTCATCCAGTTTGTTTGCTGTATTGGTTAACTGTGACTGGAAACGCTGAGTAGACAATTACTTGACAGCCTGCAGCATGAAATTAGTGTTGTAGAGCGCCACACGTCGCTTGTAGCACCTGTAACACATATACAACGATCACACCTACCAAGAATCTTTAGATCAGCTGTTTCTGTATATTTTTTTGTTTTATTCGTACTACTTACGCATTTCGAGTACACACGGAATCCTCAAGTTACTGATCAGAATACGGTGCAGGGTACGTCGTAGCGGCATTAGGCGTTTATTCCACTCGTCTGTGGAGCGGGAAAGAACTGGCTGTCATCATAACTCTATACGCTTATTGCCCTCTTCTCATATTGTTCTCACGTTCCCTAAGCCCGATATACGACGTAGGTTGCTCCACAGTTATCCTCTAATACTGGTTCTCTGAAGATCAGCAAAGGGAATCCGTAAGAACAGGGTCACGTTTCTTCTAGCGATTCCTATAATAATCTGTTACGACTACCGCAGAGCATCTCGTCATCTGCTGTTGTGCTAATTTGATAAGGATCTTGCGTAGTACTTCAGCACCAATTTCAGAGGCATCTTGTATTCGGCTGCCTGTACAGACGCACCGCACTTTTCCACAACTCTTCCCAACAAGTCTAAGTCTCCCAGTTACCTTCCTTGCTAATGCCGCATGTAATACAGCTTCTTGGTATCACTGTAGGAGATTAAATTATGCAACATGCTGCAGAAGGTCTGTAACCAAAAATCCTGAATAAGTACAATCACAGTGCGGGCTGTTTCATGTAACGTCCAGTGACAATGTAAAAAAAGATTTTGTGAGTGTGTTTACTGGACTTCGGTTGCATCCATACAAGCACATTCGGTTGCACTCATGCGGTCAGTCGAAACACACGTCTTAGAAAGTCTTTATACGAGGGTGGGACAACTACTTATTTACATCGTACAAAATAGATACGGGTTTCAAAGTTTTACTGACCTTCAAAGTAGTCACCAACATTGTGTATAACCCGTTGCCAGCAATGCGGAAGTCGTAGGATACTCTTAGCAGTGCCAGATGTATTGACAGTTCGAGTGGAGCGGTCTATTGCCCAACGAAGGGCCATGAAGTGCTTCCTTCAGTTTAGAATTCGAGATGAACTCACAAGGGCTTAAGTCAGGGAAATGCAGTAGGTGGTATAGCACTCAGCAGCCCCATCAGTCAAACAAATCAGTAACAACAGCTTGCACTGTACGTGCTTGAGCACTGTCCTGCAAAATGATGGTCAGGTCCTGCAGAAAATGTCATCACTTCTGTCTCTAGTCTGGTCGTAGATTGTGTTCCAAAAATGAACAGCAAAGAGGCAGAAGGCAAAGGTCCCGAGTTCGAGTCTCGGTCCGGCACACAGTTTTAATAAGCTAGGAAGTTTCATATCAGCGCACACTCCGCTGCAGAGTGAAAATCTAATTCTAGAAACATTCCCCAGGCAGTTGCTAAGCCATGTCTCCGCAATACTCTTTCTTTCAGTAGTGTTAGTTCTGCAAGGTTCGCAGGAGAGCTTCTGTAAAGTTTGGAAGGTAGGAGACGAGGTACTGGCAGAAGTAAAGCTGAGAGGACGGGACGTGAGTCGTGCTTGGGTAGCTCACTTCGTAGAGCACTTGCCCGCGAAAGGCAAAGGTCCCGAGTTCGAGTCTCGGTCCGGCACACAGTTTTAATTTGCCAGGAAAATTCATGGAATAAATGCTTAGACACCGTTGGTGGCTATGACGTAAAGCAACATCCAGTAGTAACTCAGTACCATCATTTATCTCTTCTCTCCTGAATGAACTTGCAGACGACTTGTGGCCTTACTTTCCAAACCACCCCTGTAGATACAGCCGAGGCATCGTGCAATGTAAACGTACTTCTGCGGTTCCTTTTTCAGAGCCGATTCAACCTCTCCGAAGTTTGTTACCCACGGTTTTATAACAAATTCGACCCTGCCGCTGTGCGTAGAAGCACCACTGTAGCTCCATCAGTCCAACTTCCAAACTGTTAGAGCCATTGTAAAATGGCCATTGATCCATGGTAACTGAATGTGACTTGCAATCCTTGTTCTGCAGTTGCACCCACAGTACAAAGATTACATAACAAATTTCATAATACTGTCCTATTTTTTTGTCCATCCTCAACTGCAAGTAGAAAAATACAAATATTGTGCAGTCATCTTAAACAGTAAGCGCTTTCAAGCAGCTTCCACAAGATCCAATTGTTGACAACCTTAAGATCTGCTTGTGAGAGGCTGAGATGTGCGCTCATAACTAGTAAAACTGGACGTGTCTGAAAGGAGGATCTCTGTGGATCGGCATGGCGGGAGCAGGGCGACGAGGAGCGGCTGGTGGCGGAGGGACCTCGCTGATTGGCTGATGAATAGCCCAATTTCCCGCGCCACCTGACGGCTTGCGGTCGATCGCGGGAAATGGAATTCATCCGCAAATCTCCGGTAAGGGCGCCAGCTCGCGTGGTGTGCCACCTGCGACGTCTCGTGAGGCAGGTGTGGCACCGCGCAGCAGCCAAGACACGAGGCGGCTGGCTGGCATTCTTCTGGTGCTTCAGTGGTCTTGCGCGTCCGCACGTGCGAGCGTGACATAGCGCTGCTAGCAGATACGAGCGACACGCCAAGGCCAGCCGTACAGGGACCGCCAATTATCCAGGCGATACCATCGACTGCATGCCCTACATACAAAGTCAGTCTGTGGGCCAACGACGTGGGGAAAGGTATCGGGAATTGGGATCACGGCTGGTTAAGAACTCGTGAGAAAAGGTCACCTGCGCTCCCACTGCATCCCCAGTTTATTTGGCACAGTGGGCCCCAGGATAAGCATCGGCGCCCTGTCGTGCTTCAGATTACAGGTGCTGTGTCTACAGAGGCTGGAAAATAGCGCAAGAAAACCGTGGGTGTTACTGAATCTCTACGTCCTGGCGGCTTGGAAGCGACCCAGACGGATGTTGTAATCGATACACAGCTCTACTGTTAAACACAAATATATAGTATTATAGCACTTAATTTTCCACATGCAACACCGGAAATTTAGCGCGACACAAAAAACAACATAGGACACAAACTGTTCGCGTCACCGAGGCCATATAAGACTAATCGCAACCTTCTTCAGTCGGTTTTAGTACAGAACCTACATATTCTCACTATGCTGTGGAATAAGTACCTCAAATGAGTCACAAGCACTGACATTCGTAGAAATTGCAAACGCCAGGAAGAATACATATAACTGGAACGAACATCGTATCTCAGTATAGGTATTAGTCGGGGTATGGAACTGGACATTTTCTCTGATTCTGAGATTTCAGAATTGTCTTAACTCTAACGTACTGCAGTCAGAGCCTCTATATGTCGTTCATTAGGCAATGGACATGCTTCCACAAGAGTCTCTTACACGTTATTTGTACGCGACGATACTACTTCCTACAAGTCCGCGACGAACGAGTGATCGACAGCCCATGTCCCACAAAAGTTAAGGAGTGATTTATAAGGGCAACAGCAAGATACTGTGCGGCTGATCCTGGCGGAGGTTCCAGTCCTCCGTCGGGCATGGGTGTGTGTGTGTTTGTCCTTAGCATAATTTAGGTTAAGTAGTGTGTAAGCTTAGGGACTGATGACCTTAGCAGTTAAGTCCCATAAGATTTCACATATATTTGAACATTTTTGAACAGCAAGATAGCAAGACTCTGGTAGCTGTAGACTTAGAACAAGGTTTTCGCATTCCAGACACCGAGTTTTTCAAAAGTACTGTCTGCAAAAGACACGGAGATTTCAGAAGAGATGCCAGTGTCTGTGTTCATTACGCAAGTACCTTCTTCTCTCTCTCATGGAATAAAACACAAACAATATGAAAATTTACAAGCAGAAAACATTAAAAACTGAACACTTTGTACATTGTCGTATTGGGTAAGGACACCATCCACTTTAGACGAGACATAATGAACGAAACATTGTGTCATCTGCCTGGTGTAATCCACGGAAATTTAGAAAACGCCTCTCAGGAGTGTTTAAATTTATGGCACATTTATCTCTTGATTTACGTGTATTACACATTTTCCTGTACAGAAGGGAAAGGCGTGATTTTAACTGCTTGATATCCTTCACAAAGGATCCCCACGAGCAGCTCGAGTAGGAAAATGGACGTTCCAAGCTGTGAAGTCTGGCTGACTACGTGTTCACTATCTAAAGTAGACTACGGTGACAAAACTCATGGGACACCTCCTAACATCGTGTCAGACTTCCTTTCGCCCGCTGTAGCGCAACAATTCGAGGTGGCATGGACTCAACATGTCGTTCGAACACACCTTCAATAATATTTAGTCACGCCGCCTCTATAACTGACCTTAATTGCGAAAGTGTGTCGGTGCAGGATGTTGTGCACGAACTGACCACTCGAATACGTACTACAAATGTTCGATGGTATCCACATCGGACGATTTCGCTGACCAAACCATTAATTCGAATTGTGCAGAATGTTCTTCACAGCAGTTGCGAACAAATGTGGCCCACTGACACGGTGCATTGTCATCCACTGAACTTACACCGTCGTTTGGTCTCCAAGTACCCGAGCGTAACCATTTCCAGTCAACGATCGGTTCAGTTGGACCAGAAGACCCAATCAGTTCCATGTAAACACCGCCCTCGTCATTATGGAGCCATCACCAGCTTGCACAATCTCTTGTTGACAACCTGGGTCCGTGGCTTCGTGGGGTCTGCGACACACCATCAGCTTGTACCAACTGAAACCGCGACTCATCCGACCAGGCCACGATATTTCAGTCATTTAGAAACGAATCGATACGTCAAGAGTTCAGGAGAGGCGCTGCCGTGCTGTTAGCAAAGACACTCGCGTCTGTCCTCTGCTCCCATAACCCTGAACGCCAAATTTCGCCATACTGACCTAATAGTCCCACATTGATTTCTGCAGTTATTTCAGGTAGTCTGTTAACACTGACAACACTACGCAGACGCCGCTCTCTCGGTCTTTACGTGAACGTTGTCGGCCACTTCGTGTCCGTGGCGAGAGGTAATGCCTGACATTTGGTAGTCTCTGTACACTCTTGACAGAGTGGATCTCGGAATACTGAATTCCCTAGCGATTTCCGAAATTGAATGTCCCATGTGTCTAGCTCCAACTACCATTCCGGGTTCAAGGCCTGTTTATTTCCCTCATGCGGACATAATCCTCACCTGACGATGCCACGGGTTTTCCAGGCCTCAGTTGCATCGGAATCCTTTTCACATGCATCAACTGAGTATAAATGACAGCTTCGCCAATCCACTGCCCTTTTATGCCTTACGTACGCGATACTACCGCCATCTTTATATGTGAATATCGCTATGCCATGGGTTTTGTCACCTCGGTGTATGTTCGACGAGCGACACTACTGGCCATTAAAATTGCTAAACCACGAAGATCTCGCGCTACACACGCGGACGCGAAATTTAACCGACAGGAAGAAGATGCTGTGATATTCAAATGATTAGCTTCTCAGACCATTCACACAAAGTTGGCGCCGGTGGCGACACCTACAACGCGCTGACATGAGGAAAGTTTCCAACCGATTTCTCATACGCAAACAGCAGTTGACCGGCGTTGCCTGGTGGAACGTTGTTGTGATGCCCCATGAAGGAGGAGAAATGCGCACCATCACGTTTCCTACTTTGATAAATGTCGGATTGTAGCCTATCGCGATTGCGGTTTATCGTATCGCGACATTGCTGCTCGCGTTGATCGAGATCCAATGACTGTTAGCAGAATATGGGATCGGTGGGTTCCGGAGGGTAATACGGACCGCCGTGCTGGATCCCAACGGCCTCGTATCACTAGCAGTCGAGATGAAAGGCATCTTATCCGCATGGCTGTAACGGATCATGCGGCCACGTCTCGATCCCTGAGTCAACAGGTGGGGACGTTTGCAAGACAACAACCATCTGCACGAACAGTTCGACGACGTTTTCAGCAGCATGGACTATCAGCTCGGAGACCATGGCTGCGGTTACCCTTGGCGCTGCATCACAGACGAAGCGCCTGCGATGGTGTACTCAACGTCGAACCTGAGTGCACGAATGGCAAAACGTCATTTTTTTCGGATGAATCCAGGTTCTGTTTACATCATCATGATGGTCGCATCCGTGTTTGGCGATATGGCGGTGAGAGCACACTGAAAGCGTGTATTCGTCATCGCCATACTGGCCTATCACCCGGGCTGATGGTATGGTGTGCCATTAGTTACACATCTCGGTCACCTCTTGTTCGCATTGACGGCTCTTTGAAGAGTGGACGTTACATTTCAGATGTGTTACAACCCGTGGCTCCACCCTTCATTCGATCCCATTGAAACCCAACATTTTAGCAAGATAATGCACGACCGCATGCTGCAGGTCCTGTACGGGCCTTTCTGGATACAGAAAATGTTCGACTGCTGCCTTGGCCAGCACATTCTCCAGATCTATCACCAATTGAAATCGTCTGGTCAATGGTGGCCGAGGAACTGGCTCGTCACAACACGCCAGTCACTACTCTTGATGAACTGTGGTGTCGTGTTGAAGCTGCATTCGCAGCTGTACCTGTACACGCCATCCAAGCTCTGATTGACTCAATGCCCAGGCTTATCAAGGCCGTTATTACGGCCAAAGGTAGCTGTTCTGGGTACTGATTTCTTCTCACAGCGCCTTCTTCCACCATTTGGTTGATACTTTTAAACAGGTAGCGGTCAATTTCCCTCCACATTTCCTACGAACTTTATTATAGTCCGTCTCTACTCGCGTCAGTGTGGACGTGACGTTGCAGTCTAATGTCCCTTCATTTCACTGACATCCACGCCAGAGAAGGAAACTTCCGTCAAAATTTTCGAGTATATTATCCTCCGTTGAGGCACGCTACACTCACGTAATTCGACAACTAATTGACGCCTGATTATCCGGACAGCGCCGTGTGAGGATGGCCCTGCAGAGCGCTGTTCGGCCCTCGGTGCGCGCGACTGGCGGACGCCTCGCCTCGCCCAGCCCCGCCCGCGCTCTCCTCGCCGCCCGCGCAGTTCGTTAGCTTTGACGGGTGGCCCCGATATTACGACACCGCCGGGACCGAACTCATTAAAGGGGGTGGAGCGACCCCCAGCAGCCGGCACAAAGGCCCCGCCTAACAAATGGCATGGAAACTCGCCGCCTCAGCTCTACAGACAACAGCAAACTAAACGCTAGCGTACGTGCATAAGAGGCACTGCAAACCGACATGTCAGCACCTCATTCACTCAGTGATCCCTGGAATTAGTTTCTACTCCTCTGTGAAAAAGAAATATTGTATACAATGAACTGTGTGTCCTAAATAAACCGACGGAAAAAATCTCAACAGCAAGGAGGAGTTGTGCCACACATAGGAAAGTTGGTAGGTATATTTCTACATCTGAAAGATGATGTCTATTGAAATTTCTAGCCATTCGCTTAATTAGAGATGCTAGCAGCGCCACTACGATGATGCAGATCAGGTTTGCTTTAAATACACGTTGTAACGATCGTGAGCCTAAGTTACCTTTGAGACTGGACGTGGTGAGTTGATCTTAGTCTAGAATGCATTTAAAGTGACAAAGACGCCAATACCAGCCCCCTTACTGACTTTGAATGGAGTCGTGTAATAGGGCTACGAGTAGCTGGATGTTCCTTCTGCGATAGTTCAGAAAGATTTGACCGAAATGAAGCCACTGTATATGACTGCTGGCAGCGGTAGTCACAAGAGTGCACGGTCGCAAGAAGACCAGATTCTGCACGGCCGCGTGCCACTACCAGGAGGGAAGACTATTGTGTTTGGCAACATTGTTATGACGCATCGTGCTGCAGTTGGTTCAAAATGGCTCTGAGCACTATGGGTCTTAACATCTGAGGTCATCAGTCCCCTAGACTCAGAACTACTTAAACCTAACTAACCTATGGACATCACACACATCCATGCCCGAGGCAAGATTCGAACCTGCGACCTTCCAGAGGGAAGCGCCTAGAACCGCTCGCCCACACCGACCGGCGTACTGCACTTGAAGCAGCAATCTGAGCTGTAGTTGGCAACACAGTGACGCAACGAACTGTTACAAATCGGTTACTTCAACGAGAGCTCCGAACGAGATGCCCTATAGCGTCCATTCCGCTGACCCCAAACCACCGCCATCTGCGACTTCAGTGGTTTCCAGTGAGAGCCCATTGCAGGACAGGGTGAAAATCTGTTGTGTTTCCTGTTGAAAGCTGGTGCTACCTCGGCGCCAGTGATGGCTATGTGTTGGTTATAAAGAGGCCAGTTGAGAGCCTGCAGCCAACCTGTCTGCATGCTTGACACACCTGGAGTTACGGTCTGGAGTGCAATTTCTTATGACATCAGGACCATTCTCGTGGCTGTCCCACGCATCCTGACTGAAAATTTGTACGTCAACCTGTGATTCGACCTCTTAGGCTGCCGTTCATGAACAGCATTCCAGGGGCTGTTTTCCAACGGGATAACAAAAAAATGGTTCAAATGGCTCTGAGCACTATGGGATTTAACATCTGAGGTCATCAGTCCCCTAGAACTTAGAACTACTTAAATATAACTAACCAAAGGACATCACACACATCCATGCCCGAGACAGGATTCCAACCTGCGACCGTAGCGGTCGCGCGGCTCCAGACTGTAGCGCCTAGAACCGCTCGGCCACTTCGGCCGGCACGTGATAACACTCGCCCACATACCACTTTAAGCCAACATACTGCACAGTGTGCAACATGTTGCCTTCGCCTGGTCGATCACCAGATCTGTCTCCAATCGAGTACATATGAGACGTCATCGAACAACGCCAGCTTAATCCACAACCAGAAGAAACTGTTCCTGTACTAACGAATCAAATGCAACAGGTAGAGAAATCCATCCCACAAACTGACATCCGGGAGCTGCACACCACGACGCTCGCACGTCTGCATGCTTGCATTCAACATACTGGCCGTTACATCGGTAACTAACGTACCAGCACTTCACATTTGTAATGGTCTATCTCGCGCCTGTATTAACTTTGATCTTGCAATGTTAATCACTTAACCATGTTACCTAGACAAATGTAGTACCGAAATTTCATTGCTCTATAGCAATTGTTTTCGTGTAGCGGTTTTTTTTTCGTCTGTATATTTTCTTGTGCTGTCAAATGTACTGCACGTACTCACTTGCAAACATAGAACTAACTTTTATTCTGTTAACTGGGCAGTCACGTGTGTATCGCGTTATAATGGGGCGAGTATTATTCAGTACACTCCATCCATTTTCGTGGGTACAACACTTCCTCGTGCTATATTTCGGCAGTGAACTTTTCAGCCATCTTCAAGGAGAGTCGGTGACTGAGTTTTGTAAGGCTTTCACTCTTTCTCTAAGATATTTCAATGAATGCCATAGATCTCAGATTTAATTAAAGAGTATCGGAAGTTATTAGTTGGAGGTGAGGAACAACGCCGTCCGCAGTGGACGAGCGGTTCTAGGCACTTCAGAGACGTTTGAACTATTTTGAGGAACAACATACTCATAAACAATGCGAGGTTAAGGGTTGAAACCCTGTACATTGTAACATTCCCGTATCCCGGTTTCGAATTCATTTTAGTAAATAATGGGAAGTGCGTGATTTATATTCAATAATTAAGAAAGAGCATTTGTAATTATGGCCACTGTAAAAATTTAAACCCTAGTTAGCTTCTGTGAGCACTCACAAACTTAACAGTTTGACATTACTGTAAGGGGCAGTCGAATGAAAACGAGACAGATAGAAAGAAAGTACTGTTTGTTATTTCAAAAGTGGTTGTCATAAATGTTCATGCATTTATCCGACTGTGAGACAAGACGGCCAATGACGTTTTGGAAATAAAGTTCGCGGTTGCCTATGCAATCATGACTGTGCCCACGCGTGCACCTCTCCGTCCGATGACACGACTGTCATTCTACAGAGCTTCAAAAATAGAGAAGATGCGGGAGAGATAGGGTCTATATGGGGGATATGTAAGGGCTTCTCGGCACCAGTAGGCGCGTCTACAGGTTGCCAACGTTATCTCGACTACACTACAGAGGGTTCGGTGGGAAGCTCTGACACATCGCAGATATTGTTCCAAGAAGCCACTGACTGTCTTGCCTCACAATGGGTGAATGTATGAATATTTGTGGCGATTATTTTTGAAATAATAAACAGCTTACTTTTTCTAAGAATAGTTCTGGTGCATAATAATCAGTTTTAAATTTTTTCCATCTGGCCCGTTTCCATTTGACTGCTTCTTATACTCTTACTGAGATTAGTGCCATTCTGGACATTTTCCCATGAAAATTGTTAAAATTTAGATGAAACCTCTTATAGGAAAATTACAAGGCAGAAGTGATTGTTAATCTTCAACACACGAGCCACAGAAACCCGAACGCATCATCCTTAACGACTCAATGGCTTCCTTTGTACAATTTTTTTTAAATAAATATAACGAAAATTGCAAATATATTTATAATTAAAAAATGTAGCTAGCGCAATACATTCTAATTCTGATGGAAAATGTGCGTGGAAATAGAATTGTGAACGCAAGAAATGTGTTCGGAAAAAATTCCCTGCTGGAGACAGGAAATTTAACTTTTATGTCAGTTCTGCAATTAGGAAACTTGTCTTTCCGCACTTTCGTAGCAAAACAATGTTACAGGTTTTAATACCCGAAACTAAGTAAACAAATTTCTCAGAAGATATTCTGTAACTTAAAATAACTAACTTCAGCAATTCATTGTTTCCAAGGTAAGAGTGAGAGCTGAAACAAAAGCAACTAAAATCTGAATGATAAGCACTGGCTTTGCATTTTCAGACAATGTATTACTGATAAGTAATGTTTATGTTCATTCCCTCTACGACATCAGAAAATAAGGAACAGTTACTCTGATACACTTTTATAAATTTTCTGCTCTGCTTTGCAAAATTTCGGGCTATTTCTTCGAGGGCATGTTTTATACATACAGTGCAATGAATGTCGCGGTTCGTACAATTTCCTCGAGTGTTTACCGGCCCTGCACTACAGGACAACACTGCATCCAACATGGAACCGAACTTAATGCAGTTAATAGCGGCTCGATGATACACGTGTGTAAACTACAGCGCTCTGATTCAACCTAATGCACCTTGAACAACTGTTAATTCGCTTGAATTCCGTCGGCGATATCTCGTGCAACGTACAGTACTGCTTTATTAAAATATTTTTGGTGTTTAATAAGAAATTACGTTTATTACATATTACATCCCAGTCAGTATAATTTGTGTATTTCCAGTAACCCCACGAATTGTGTTATATTTAAATTATGTGAAACTGTGTTCAAAATAACAATAAAATTGGGCTATATTCGGAGATGGGGCCCAATCACACATCCTGCCCTGGCCCAGTCCGGCTCTCAGCAGCCCTGCGAATAACATAGTACGCAAAACACATGTGACAGGTAATACATATGCATCAACGATGGAAGTGTTGCAAGCGCCGAGTCTACCCAGAGTAGCTAAGGATCCACAGTACTTTTAAAGCAGGTGGTTAAACATTAAATTTGGCCGTAACGCCAGGAAGCGAAGATTTAGAACAAAAATGCCTTGGTGAGCGAAGAAATGAAACTGGAAGTTTTCGTGAATTATCCAGATGGAAGCCCTTGTCTCGGTTTACCTGGTTGTCGGGCAGCTGCATTTCCACAACTTCTCGACCCCTGAATCAATAGAATGAAGCTCTCGAAAGTACCTCAACTTCTTCGCCACCCGTGAGATGGCAAAAGAAAATAAAAGGTTTAGCCAGTGTAGATTTATTGGGTGACCACTGGTTTTTGACGCGCCGTTCTCGCACACCGCATGTAAACCACATGTTTGTCTTACACAGCTTACACACTGGAAAGGGATTTCCTAGATTCCAGCCTTCCGTAAAACCAGATCAAATTTCGCATATTTCAGAAGAGCTGCCTTCTTGGCCGCCGGCGGGAAGATCGCCTTTGCTTTATGCTTCTTTAAGATGCAGTCAATTTTTGAAGAAACTTTCCAACATACGCAAGACTAAATCTATTTCATTTTCCTCTTCCTGTCGTTGGTCTGGTATTTCGCTATTGTGTACATACACTTTTTCTGAAAACTGCTCCACATATTCCACTTCATTCTAGAGCCTGACACCGTAAAGCACTACACATACGTGTTTGCGACTGATGGTGGTAGCTTAAGATTAGCAAATATAAATCAAAGTTCGTGGACCGTAGGCCTACAAACCAATCATCCTTACATCTAACCAGTATATACCAAATCTGTAGACACTCCTACGTTTTCATGAACAGAATTCAGTTATTCCAAAAACTGCATCAACTCGTTCACACTGTTGGGCCACACGATAAATGCATCTACAAAATTGCAGAATAGAATGCTTATTTTTCAAAACCCTCCGTGAATAAACTAGACACCAGTATGAGAGATTGCTATCGATGTTGACAAGATCAGTTTATTCAAAACATTGGTTATAGACAAAAAGTGGAAGTCAGCGCAAAAGTGGAAGTCAGTGCATTTTTAAATAATGCTTTTATGTTCTCCTAACCCTGGTGCCAATCAGTGATGAAGGATTAACAGCAAGAACTTCAGTACACAATAAGACAACATCAAGGCTAGCTAATACATCAGAGCATCAACGTTTTCTGTTTACTAAACAAATCTATTGAATTACGGATTTGCCGTTCACATTTCACCAGGCAAGGCATAACGAAAATAAATATACAAGTGGTCGCGACACTTTCGACAGCGTTCAGTCACCTGGTGACTTCAACAGAACCCTGCAAGTTCCGACAAACTAGTAGAAATGCCGAGGGAAGTACGATGCGACCAAACAACGCAGAAGATTTTACCGCCAACTAAACTAAATATGTAGCCCTCCAAAACGAGGTACGTCTGTGTTGCACATTATTTGTTTAAAAATATCAACTCTATGATCTCATCCACGCATAACTAATGATTATAATTTTCTTCTGATACACATTTTTATTTCCGTTTAACTATGTTGACCCTGGGAAGTCCGCATATTTCAATCTGTTGGAAAACGCACTGGGTAGAGAACTGGAGTTCAGAGACAAAACAGCTTCCCTTTAAACACGGACAGTTAGGTCTTTACCAATCTTACTGTTATGTTGATTCCTGAAGTAGGTAGTGCACTTACTCTATGAAGACGGTACTCGGCAACAAAACAATGGCATTCGCCAAAAAAACAATGACATTACTTTGCGTGCAGGAAGAACCATTGTAAGAAAAGGAGACGTAACAGTTTTTTGCGTAGCGTATCTTGTAATATTAGCCAGCATATTACACTTGTGAGCAATTATATGTCTTCGTAACCAAAGTCGCCAACGTCTGTTGGTGCAAATATTTTCGAACCAGAGGTATGAGGTTCAAATGCCGCTCGTGGAAGTAGTTTTCATTTAGGAGGCAGGAGACGGAGAGGCAGTGATGTAGAGCTTCAATAATGAAACTTTAGCTGTTCTCGTGGATTAGATGCAAATTCTCTCCGAAACGTGGCTCGCTGTCGCATGGTGACGTTAAGTTCTGCGTCTTCTTAGCTGATATGTATATACCAGTTTCACACTCTCGCTTTTCGCAAGCCATGTCATTTAAAAGAAAAAGGGAAAGAAAAACAACTCCACATGCGGTAACTACCCGTGGTGTGTGCATTGCACGAGGTGGCAGATGCGTTTGAGAGGATCGCTTATACATGACCGCTCGATAGTCTCCACAACTCATTGAGAATGGTCGCACCAGGCGATAAAGCGATCACATTCCTCTCGCCAGTGACCCAGATATGCCCAAAAGGAGTCACATCTAGTAGCCTCGGAAGTGAGGAAAACATTCTCATTTCCACGAAATGTGCTTTAAACTTGTCAACACATTCTGGAGCGATAGCATCCTGTCGCGCCTTACTGATTACAAGATTCCACATCATGTACAAGATTCGTCTTCTGTACAGTACCTGCCGCAACTGCACAGGGCTGAAAAAGCTAATTCCCTCAACTTCTTAACTTACTTCCCGCGTACCTGTACCAAGGCTAGTCAGTATTTATCAGTAAAGGCAAGTTTCTCTAATTCAATGTCACGACACGGTTTCGCTGTTCACAATAGTCGCACGAACACAAAAACGATAGAGATGTGGATACGTAATGATGGATTATAAAATCAAGTAAATTCGTTCAACACAGCAGCATAGGTGTCTTCATCAAATTTCGATGGACATTCACACGGATATACCATAAATTCCGTGATCAGTATAAAACAAGCTTTCGGTGACAGTTTTCGGCTTCTTCGTGAACGTTGCCATAAGCACACGGCAATATAGTAAGGATATTTTGTTCATAGCGTCCGTTTTATTTTGTTATTGAGTTCACCTAATTACGCACATTTTACATGCACTGAAAGACTGACTGTGCTTAGTTTCAAGCTATATATAGGTTTTTTTTTCACAAGGATGTGAGTTCAGGTGGGGTTGTACTATGATTAAAACTGTGACTAGCGTTCGAAAGGAGCAGTAATGAAATTCCAGTCTGGGTATTAAAATGTGTGTCTTCTGTGTTATCCTAAACCGCTTCTGACGGTATGATGTTGCAGCTCCTGTTAAGAGGTCACGGCCGATACACAAGGAGGCGCACGAATAGTTGACCCATTCCAACACTGAACAAAAATTGTACCTCTGCTTATATTTCAGTCAAATTCTCTCCAACGTGTTTTGTTTCACGGAAATGTCGCTAGAGGTCGGGTTGCTGCAGTGTCGCCAGTGCCTTTTTTCGCAGTCTGTGTTTCGCCATGTCGAGCATCGACGTTTATCTGTTCAGCAGTGTTTTGAGGCAGTTCTTTACACCGAACTGAATAATATCACAGCAACGCAAAGAAGATTTATAGCAATATTCCGCACGCTCCATCACGGAACACAATACTCCGATTAACGAGAAAATCTGAAGAAGGCAGTTTGTCGGGAGGGAAACGGCAATGGGCACCGTACTCCGGAAAACACCGCAGCGCTGCAGGTCGCCGTTCAACCAAACCCAAACACGTCGTCATACCGGCAAGCAGCACGGAAAACAGGGATAGCTCGTCGCTCCGTACAAGGAATTTTACAGAGTGATCTCAAGCTCTTCCCTTACAAAATGGCTGTTTTACAGAGGCTGACTGAGCAGAACGAACAGAGGAGACTGGAGTACACATTACGGGCACAAGGAAAAGGTGAAATAATGCTCCCGACACCTCAATAGAACAGTGAACAAACAAAATGATCGATTCTGAGGTAGAGAAAAACCGCAAAATGTTAATGCTGATGAAAGGGACGCATAGGGAAAGAGTAACAGTGCAGGCAGCTCTATTTTGTCATAGCCTAAAGGAACAGTGTTTTTCAATGAAACTATTAATGCTGACCAATACAAGATAATGTTGGAAAATGACTTTGTGCCACACTTCTTGCCACCAATCTTAAAGTGACAACAGTGGTTTATGCAAGACAGCGCAACACCTTATACGGCTAATGCTTTACTGGATTTTCTACAGGAAATATTTGGCAATCATACGGTACCTCATAGTTACCAGCAGGGATTCTTTTGACTTCCACCAAGACCAGATTTAAATTCAAGTGATTTTTTTTGTGGTGATAATTGAAACACAACCTGTTCCCTCTGAAACCACAGAATATTACGGAAATGTGTGTGCGGATACTGCAATTGAGCAACGAGATAAATGAAGACTTTAGCGGCAAAGTAGTGTAAGGACTATGTGTACTAGATTACGCAAAGTTATCCGCTACACTGTAGCGCATATTGCTCACGTGTCGGACTAAAGCTCATTTACAAGGACCATCCTATCACTGTGTAAATTTTGAAAACTTTCATTTCAGAAATGAAGTGACAATATTTGTCAACTACATGTGCACCCCCCCCCCCCCCCCACTGTACTTCCCCCTCACTCTTCAGTCCGAGCTTGTGCAGTCTTCTCTTTGACCTTGTTGTGCTTTACATCTTAATCTTCTAATCTTTCTTATAAAATGTGTTAACACACCGAACAATGAAGGTACTGAAAAGATAAATAGGGATATAAGTCTGCGGGTCTAAATTATACAGGAAGACCAAGGCTTGATTACAGTAAACAGGTTCAAACGGATATAGAGATGATGTGGCTTGTCCAGGACACACTGAGCCAATAAAAGTCATGGGATACCTCCTAATACCGTGTCTTACCTTCTTTTGCCCGGCGTAGTAGCAACTCGACGTGGCATGGACTCAACATGTCGTTGAACGTCTCCAGTACAAATATTGAGCCATGCTACCTCTATAGCCGTGCATAATTTTGAGAGTGTTACCGGTGCAGAATTTTGTCCACGAACTAGCCTCTCGACCATGCCCGGTATATGTTCGATGGGATCCATGTCGGACGATCTGGCTGGCCATATTATTCGCTCCAACTGTCTAGAATATCCTTCAAACCAATCGTGGCCTCCACGACAATTCCAACGTTCATTAGGAACATTAAGTCCATGAATGGCTGCAAACAGTCTCCAAGTACCCGAACATAACCATTTACAGTTAATGATCGGTTCAGTTTGACCAGAGGACCCAGTCCATTCCATGTACACACAGTCCACACCATTTTGGAGCCACCACCAGCTTGCAGAGTGTTTTGTTGACAACTTGCGTCCGTGGCTTCGTGGAGTCTTTGCCACAATCGAAACCTACCATCAGCTCTTACCAACTGAAGTCGGGCTCACCCGACCACGCCACCGTTTTCCAGTCGTCTAGGGTAACAGATACGACCCGAGTCCAGGAGAGGCGCTGCACGTGATATCGTGCTGTTAGCAAAGGGCCGGCCAGGGTGGCCGAGAGGTTCTAGGCTCTACAGTCTGGAACCTCGCGACCGCTACCGTCGCAGGTTTGAATCCTGCCTCGGGCATGGATGTGTGTGATACCCTTAGGTTAGTTAGGTTTAAATAATTCTAAGTTCTAGTTAAGTCCCATAGTGCTCAGAGCCATTTGAACCATTTTTTAGCAAAGGTACTCGCGTCGGTCGTCTGCTGCCACAGCCTTTTAACGCCAAACGTCGGCGCAATGTCTTAACGGAGACGACTGTCTTACGTCCCACATTGATTTCTACCGTTGTTTGGCGCAGAGTGGCTTTGTTTGTTAGCGGTGAGAACTCTACGCAAACGCCTTCTCTGGGTCATTAAGTGAGGCCATCGGTCAACGCGTTGTTCGTGGTAATGCCATGAAATGTGGTATTTTCCGCACACAACTGACACTTTGGATTTCGGTATGCTGAATTCCCCAACTATTTCTGAGAAAGAATGTCCCATGCGTCTAGCAGCAACTGCCATTCTGCGTTCAGAGTCTGTTAATTCCCGTCGCGCGGTCATAACGACGTCGGAAACCTTTGCACGTGAATCACCTGAGTACAAATGACACCTCTGACAACGCACTGCCCTTTTACACCGTGTGTACGCGATACTACCGCCATCTGTGTATGTGCATATCGTTTTCCCGTGGCTTTTGTTACCTCGTTGTAGAACGGCATGGACAGTTGGATCATGTTGTTACCTCGGTGTAGAACGGCATGGAGAGCTCATTAAAACTAGTCCTCAGACAGACAAGAAGAACAAATGTACATCAAGATACTTGCCCAATCCATAGCCGAGATTTCTTGTAACTTTAGCAGATCACTGATTTTTCACAGATTTCAATACGTTAACGTTGCGAAGAGCAAACAATTGATTTGTCGCCTGTGTGCAAAAATTATCAATCATCCAAGTACAATACTGCTGCTAGCTCACGAACAAGTGGCAGATCTCACCCCGCCTCGAGCTGCACTAAGATCTAAACGGAACAAATCGATGAAAGCCTCAAAACACAGTATACATTGGCATCGTTTCGCATTTTCAATGTACAAATCAATGTCTGACTTCTGTCTAGTTTGGCGAAGATAAAATCTGCCTGCGTCTGATACCTTTATAGCGACAGGAATCGGTTCCCTTACTCGAAGCAGCCCAGTTTACTTTTATGAAAATTATTCGCCGCTCTAAGCATTACACGGCGGGAAACAAGGGCACATTTACTGTAGCCGCAGAGCGCCGATTCTCCGGCCATCAGATATGGGGAGCAATATCGCGGCGAGCGGCGTGGGCCGGGCCGGGCCGACCTAAAACGGAGTGCTGCCACGGCGCGCCGTGGTGGATACGGGCGGGGCGCACGAACGCCGCCGGACGCCACTCGCACATCGACCGCCGGAAAAATAGCGCGCGGCATGTTTACGTCCCGCGGCCGCTAGACGCTCCGCTGAAACCCTGCCAAGAGACGCATGTTAGGAATAAATGTATCTGCACCCGGCGAACACGGGATTAACTGGAACATAAAGTTTGGCAAACAAACAGCGAGCAGGGTCGGGCCGAGCGGGACCGCGCCTCGCCAGGACGCAGCCAACTGCAAACAGGCAGCACTTACTGCGAGCAATAAGCCTCCACGCTGCCTCTCCGTAGCGCTAATGAAGAATTAAGGGACTACGGTACATAGAGAAACAATTCGCAGTTATCTAGTAGCTTAGTGTTCCGCGGCTGCGGCGTTAATAGCCACGCTAGGTTAATCCGCGGAACTAAACGCGCTGGGGCCACATACTCTAGGGGGAAACTTGGGTCGTCCCAGACATGAAACCTCGTGCAAGGCAGTCTACACAGTACTTAAACAAAGTTAACAGCAAATTCACTTGTACACAGTCGTCAGGAGTTAATACCTCATCAACCATTATTGCCACAACAATTACAATCCATTATTTGCAGAGCAAAGTCCAAAATAAACGTACTAAATTCAAAGACCGTCGGTGTCCCCTGCCTCCGTGTAAAACAGTGGAACACCCGAAGGAAACTTTCACTCTGCAGCGGAGTGCACGCTGTTCCGAAACGTCCTGGTGGACTAAAATTTTGTGCCGAATTGGGACTCAAACCGGAGTCTGACTGCTGCCGTAGGGTTGCCATCCGTCTCGATATATCGGGACCGTCACCGTTATGGTCCTTCTAGTCCCGACGCGACCCAATTTTGTCCCGATTTTGCAAAAATACTGTTACGACCTTGGCTCAAACACTGAAGTTACGGCATCTGTTAGCGCAAAATTTACAAGCAGCCTCAGTTTTACGCATGTCAACAAGTTTATGTTCACAATGAAGTCTCACAGATGGTGTTGCATGTTGCGCGTACTTTATCGACGATGCAAGCACCTACTTAGTGCCACCTTTCAAGGAAATATCAGCCTTGTCTAGTAGTACGAGTCTGGGGCTATTTAAGCAGCGCCACGCGGAAGAATCGGGCAGTCCCCATTTCAATAGCAATCTGATAAGATGATTCTTTCTCGACGTAAAACGAACAATGAGTGCATATTAGTAATGTCAGAAGTGTTTACTTCGGATATATATGGCGTGAAGCGTATAGTGAAGTGTACTTCGAAAACTAAACTGTATTTGTGTCCCGGCGGAGGTTCGAGTCCTGCCTCGGGCATGGGTGTGTGTGTTTGTCCGTAGGATAATTTAGCTTAAATAGTGTGTAAGCTTAGGGACTGATGACCTAAGCAGTTAAGTCCCATAAGATTTCATACACATTTTTGAAGATAAGCGTCTTATAGTCAACAACCTAAAGTATCTTAATTGTATTCTCTTCGGTACCACTGCAGCGAATACGCTGGTAGGGTGAGACTACTTTGTAACAACCTGTATTTTGCGTACGGTTGGCTAGACATGCTTTCCTCAAAATTACGAGGATTATCGAAAATGTCCCTCACTTATTGTTTTTATTGCCTTCTTTTGGTGTTTGTTCCAGTTTGTAGCCTCTTCTTAAACTTTTTTGCTCTTTTCGTTCGCCACCAAAGGCCCCTCACTCATTGCCAGACAACAATACATATTTCAGTTCCAACAATATTTTGTTATTCCACCCTGAGCTTTCCAGTGTTGGAGTAGTTCAGTTCAGTTTGTCACAGCTGTGCTCGGCAGCAGTGCTACACAAGTATTTTCTATTACCTTGTTTTCAAACCTTTGTTTGGACACGGATAACTTCATTGCACAGAGTGGTCCGCCCCCCCCCCCCCCACCCAAAAAAAATAAAAAATTGTTCAAAGGCAATATAGTGATGATTATTAATCTTCGGTTTTTTAAATAATTTTCACTATATTACCTTTGAACACTTTTTTTCCTTTTTTTTAACGCGCAAGGTGGCACAGTGGCTTGTGCCTTGGACACGTATTGAGGACGACGGCTCGAACCCGCATCCAGCCCCGTTCTGGTTTAGGTTTTGTCATTTCCCTAAATCACTTCGGGCAAATGTTGAGATGTTTCCTCTGAAAGAGCTTGGCCGATGTCCTTCCCCACCCTTCCCTAATCCGAGCTTATGCTCCGTCTCCAATGAGCATTTCTTTGTCGGTAGGAAACATTGAACTTCTCCTCGTCCTCCTCCTATCGGTATTTTGGCGTGACGACGACAAAACAGGCACAATCACCGAATGTGTTGTTTGTGGTGAAGAGCTC
Source organism: Schistocerca gregaria (assembly GCF_023897955.1). NCBI lineage: Eukaryota > Metazoa > Arthropoda > Insecta > Orthoptera > Acrididae > Schistocerca > Schistocerca gregaria. The sequence goes on from NC_064922.1 coordinate 665,392,543, forward strand.
AGTAATGCTGCCGTGGTTCCCAGTAAACTGAAACGGCGCTTGTCAACAAAACATTCCTTCCTGTTAATTAAAAATGCGGGTTATTTTCGTCTATTGTTGGTACAAAACAGTAAACAAGTGAAGCTCGTGACTACGTCGGTATGCGTTTCGCAAAAAGGACAAAAAACCACACTTATAGCAGAAACGTAGTTAATGCTTACATGTAAAGAAATGGTAAAAATTGTCCCTAGTTCAGAAGCTGCTACTGCAATTTCAAGAACTCCTTCCTTTGTTAACCCTTTCACTGCTCGAGACGTAAATATAGGCTAATCGTTTCAGTGCTCCAGATGTATATATACTATTCGTTATAAAAAATACTTACAGCGGTTCCTTGATACAGTCGTATAGTTACGACGCCGACAATCGGACCAGCGAGTCGGAGGTAATTGTTGCGCAAGCATGCAGTTTAATTGTTGGAATGCTAGGAAATATCTGAACGACTATTGAATGCTGAATTCTCTTTCTGCTGAGTTCATTCGTATCGCTATATTACCTTGTTTGTGTGCGGCCGTTTCCGCGTTACCGAATAAAATGACGCGACGTTACCGTCCGTTTACAGACGATGAGCTGCTGAGAATTCTAAACCAAAGTGACGACGAGGACATCATCATGCCCAATCCGGCTGATTATGGGTGGACAGATAATGGCGACGACGAGCTGGCAGATAAATCTGTCACCACAAATATAAAAAATATTTGTGAACCAACAAACGTTGAACCAGTAAATGCAGATCCAGATTTTGATGTTTCGTCGATTCTTTCTCCGATTCCGAAGAAGTGCCTGAGCGTGTGCTTGAAAAATCTCCTAAGAGACACAAAACAGTTGATTTTAGATGGAAAGACTCTGATTTGGACCCTAAAGTGTATAATATCGATAACAGTGGTTCCGGTTGCAAAATCGTCAATTTAGATGATTTATGTACTGTATACGACTGCTTCCAAGTTTTTTTTTTTAGCCAAGGAATTTTGAGCTACATAATTTAGCAATGTAATTTATACTATGAACACCTTTGCAGTGATGCCAGTGAAAAATCAAAACTGCGACGTTGGAAAAACACAAACAGTGCCGAAGATTACTGTTTCCTTGCTGTAAGTTTTCTGATCGCTCAAGTGAGAAAAAAAATGGTTCAAATGGCTCTGAGCACTATGCGACTTAACATCTGTGGTCATCAGTCGCCTAGAACTTAGAACCAATTAAACCTAACTAACCTAAGGACATCCACGCCCGAGGCAGGATTCGAACCTGCGACCGTAGCAGTCGCGCGGTTCTGGACTGAGCGGCCTAGAACCGCGAGAACACCGGGGCCGGCTCAAGTGAGAAAAAATGAAATAAACAGTTATTGGACCAATTATCAGTTACTGTCTACTCTAATGTTTGCGCAAATCATGCAGAGAGATAGATATCTTTTGTTACTTAGATGTTACATTTTGCTAATAACAGTAAGGACCCTGGAGATAACAAAATCTGAAAATTACGTCGAACTGTGGATCACTTAAGAAAAGTACTTCCAGGTGCTTCCTATCCTTTTAAAAATTTGTGCACTGACGAGAGTTTAGTTCTCTTCAAGGGTCGTGTCTTCTTCAAGCAGTATATTCCTTCCAAACGCCACAGATTTGGTGTAAAATTTTTTGTGGCATGTGATTGTGAAACTGGTTATATTCATGAATTTATTATATATGTGCGTGCAGCAACAGACGTAAAAAAAGAAACTGACTTTGGTGTAAATGTTGGAATACCTGGAAGCATTGTTCTCACTTTACTTGAACGTCACCTTGGTAAAGGTCACACATTATATGTTGACAAATGGTACACTAGCCCAACGTTATTTTCTTATTTGCATGACAGGGTAACTAATGCCTGTGGAACTGTGAGAGCAAACCACAAAGGCATGCCTGCTTTATCAAAAAGACTTTGAAAAGGCGAGATCGAGTTTATGTCAACAGAAAAACATCTTGCTCTGAAGTGGTAGGACAAGCGGGAAGTGAGGATGCTTTCAACTCTTCATACAAGCGAAATTACAGCGACTGACAAAATTGACAGAACCACGAATGAACCAAAAACAAAACCAGCTTGCATCGTAAGCTACATTGAAAATATGGGGGCCGTCGACAGGAGCGACATGATTCTAAGTTCAGTAGAGTGTGTACGAAAAACAGTAAAATGGTATAAAAAGGTATGTTTTCATTTGGCGGATCTGTCTCTGCTCAATGCGCATGCATTATATAAAACTCAAACGGGACGAAATATTTCAGTATCTGAAATTCAACAGAAACTTATCAAGGAGATCCTAGAGATTCACCACCAACCGCAAACAGAGGGACGTCTTGGAAGGAGATCGGCTGATGGTGACAATCCCTTAAGCCTAACCGAGCGCCACTTTATCTCGCCAATCCCAGGAACGTCAAAGAAGAAGGCCGCCCAGAGAAGGTGTATTGTATGTGCAAAACATGATAAACGAAGTGACATACGACACATTTGTGTAAAGTGTTATGTGCCTTTATGTTTGACTTTTTTTTGTTTCGAGAGATATCACACTTTTAAGTATTACTAATGTAATATGTTTTGTATTTGTTTCTCCTAATAAAGTACCTTTTTTGAACAAAATATGACTTTCTGAACAAAGATTTAAAAAAGGAAATGATTTACACCGACTATACTGGCTTTTGCGTCTCATTTTTATCTCAATAACAACGGTAGACTGCTACAGTCGTATATATGCGCACTGGGTGAAAGTAACGCGCACAGGGCCGGAGCCGCTGAGAGTGAATGCGCAGTGAAAGGGTTAAAACAATCAGCCGACGAGTTAGTGGCATGTCCAGTGACATCGTAGACATTTTAAAGGAAAAAATAAAGAGCAGTCGTAAGTTCTCCCTTCAGATCGATGAACACACGTATATTAGAGATCACGCACGAGTTCTTTCCTACGTAAGGTATGTCGATAGGGATGTAATTGCAAGTAATTTCTTTTATTGTCAAGAACTACCCGAACGAGCAATCGGTGAAGGAGTTTTCGCGCGACTACCGTATGACTTAACGTGTGACGACTGCATTAGTATTTCTACAGACAGAGCAGCTTCCATCAAAGGCCAAGTGAGAGGTTTCGTGGGTGAAGTACGCGAAGTAAATCCTAAATTACGAACCGACCAATGTCTCATTCACCGTGAAGCAATTGTTGCTAAGTGTTTGCCACATCCCCTGAAAACTAAGATGGACGAAATGATGAAAGGCGTAAACTACATTAAATTACGGCCTCTAATGAGGAGCTTTTTAACGTTTTATGTCAGGAAATGGGATCGCAGCACACTACACCTCCGCTACATACAGCAATATGTTGGTTACCTCGAGGTAAAGAGTTAACGCCGATGTTTGAACGTAAAGATGATGTACTTGGATTTTTGACTACTGGAGAAGCATGAGTATGCGGATTTACTTGCATGTGATGCTTGGAAATATAAGGCCGTATATCTTTCCGATATTTTCGTACCCTTAACCCGTAACTACGGACAGGAGTCGGATTGTCTCCACACTGTTGAATAATCAGCGCTTTCACGTTTTTGCACGTACGTTAACCACATCACACTGTGAGTATATTCAAACTAATCTTTCCTCACTTTGTATGGGCAGCGTCGAGACCTGACATCTGTTTCTTAGTGATTTATTTGTTGCTGAATTTAGAGGTGCTCATTAAGGTGTCTGTTTCACTCCACATCTGTGACTGCGTAAGAAAAAATTGTTAAGCCTCATGCCGTAATTTATGTACTTGGGATAAGGTTTTAATTATTTAATCGCAACAAAATCTCTTTAAATCTTTAAGCCTTATATTTGCGAGGAAGTGAGACCATCAATCAGGAAGGGTTTTGGTAATGAAGGGGAGTGAACTGTATCTGGTGGAGATAAGCTGGCGGCTGCAAAATATTACTCTATATGTCCCAAAAGACTGAAAAGGGAAACCTTCGCAATACGCAAATACTGTAATCGTCTAATCTATTGGCAGTGCTCATCAGCTGTGTATCACAATTTGATTTTACACATTTTTTCCCAAAAGAGAGTGCTATTTTATATTAGTTATATCTGACGCTGTAGAGAAGAATTTTCATTAATTTCTAAGCCATGAATAAGTCATTACTTTAAATTCCTCTTTGAAAACTGAGTAATGTTGAAATTCAAGAAATATGGTTTATGTTTAAGAAATACTTTTGTCTTAAATATGACTGATTAACTAAATATGGTAATTTCTTTCTCTAATTCTTCTAACCTTCCCTAATTATAAATAAAATAAAGAAAGTTGAGAGATTACAAAGCAAAAGACAAACGGAATATACGGAATCAATGTGACTCCATGTCTGTTGTTACGTGACCCTAATTCACGTCTGCAGTTATGGGTTAAATGTACTAAACAAAAACAAAAGATATGCAACGAAGAAAAGAAAATATTCTGACTAGTATGGGTAATGTTCAACGCTTTATTAATAAGTCAAATTTGTGGATAGACACAACTGAAGTAAGATGTTCCCAACTGTGTGGCCCCTTAATGACGATAATAAGGTGTCAATGGACCTAATTAGAGAACATTTAGCATGCTTGCAGGAATATTCCCAAAAATATTTTGGAGAGAGTATTGAAGATTTTGACTGGGTTCCTGATCCACTCATGGATTCGAAACATCTTCCAAAGAATTTAGGTTTAGGCTTACAAGAGAAACGGTCAGATTTGTAAGCAGACAGAACATTGCAATCAGAATTTTTCGAAGTGCCTCTGGATACTTTTTGGTTGTCAATAAGCACCTAATATATGGTTATCTCCGAGACGGCAATTCGTATGCTATTGCCATTTTTTCAACGACATATATGTTTTAGCTGGGCTTCTCGACGCTGAAATTCAAACATCAAAGAGAGACCCAAAAATTAAGACTAGCTTTGACAACGATTCCACCACGAATCAGCCCTCTGAGCGCAGCTAACGAGCTCAAGTATCACACTGAAAGTGCGAGAAGAAATATTTACTTTAAAATTCGTGTCAGAACTAAAGTTAATGAGTTGTTAATAAAAGCACGACTCTTTGGAATAGCAATAATAATAATTGCTTACATAATGACATAATAATTCGTAATTTCACTAAAATTCACACGATTTTGAGGCGACATACATTTTGATTTGTCTTGTTGAGACTGGGCCCGTCTGAAAGTACCTACCGTAAGCAACAAAAATTGCAGAACACTGACTTATAGGACCAGATAGTTATACTGTTTTCTACAAATTCGTTCTATGCCTGTTGCTGATAGCTACAGTTGTCTAACAAACTTGGTGAATTACAAACGATAAGAATACTTTCGTTCTCAAATTTAATTATTTCACCTTAATGTCCCGCCGCTTACAACCATTATACTATACAGTAATCGTCGGACTTAAAAACGTACAGAATCATCCTAGCGACCTGAATGTTGCAGTTAGCAAATATGGTCACTTACCGATGGAACAACAGGATACACATGAGAAATATTATGTTATCTGTTATAAAGTAGCCTGTTGTTTAAGAAAATTAAAAAAAATGTATTTGTCCTGGAGGCAGCCTGGGATATGCTTCATTAAAGGTTAAACTCGTAACTGAACTTTTTTAATCCACTTAAGTACAAAACTTATCTGTCACAACAAAACTATGTTGCGTTTCAGTCTATGTGCGAACGTAGCAGATGCGAACTACTTCAATCGGGCGTAAAATCGGCAGATATGCTTACTAAAAAAAGAGTAACGCCTAAAACAGAAAAAGTAAATCGAGGGTCGATTTGAATACTAGCGTTTTACCCCGACAGGTCATGTTTGAGGTGTTATGTCCTAGTCCGCTTTCGACCTGAGAACTGGCTCATCCACTCAGTTAAAAGAAATTTAATGCAATATTAGAGTAATTATAGTGGAACTTCATTTGTACAAATTCACAAAGCACCGTTCGAGGTGAAAGTCTAGTTAAATGGAACAAAAATTTAAAACTTCCTTGAACTATTGGCAGATTAAGTCGTGGGCATACACGGAAGTATGTTATAACATTAGTGACGTTACATTATCACTATGCTGCAGATGGGATTTGGCTCAATATTCTTGCTATAGATTCTAGCTCGTATTAGGATACCAGCTGTCACAGAAACAGGATATTCATCAGACAGCGCCTCTAAACAAGCGATGAATTCTCCACTTTAACAGTTCTGAAAGCAAATCTGAAATCTGCTGTGAAAACTAAATACCATGTTAAGTCAAGCCAAATATACTACAGTTAAGATGATCTTACTTTGATTGCATTGACATTCTGGGGCTGTTTTTACGAAATGAAAGGATCCACATTTTCTACTACCATTATCATGAACGTTTTCTACATTTATACATAGATAACGTATATTTTCAGTTTTGAAAATGTAGCCTCTGTGTAAATTACTATCTCAGGAAACGTTCTCTTTTAATTTCCCTATTGTAAACCTTGAAGCTTGAAATTATCTCTAAAAACAGGTAGCAGCTCGTGTTACGAATAAAGGGCGAGCGGGAGATACATGCAGTGGGCTGTACTGCATGCTCGCAGATAACGTTTTACTTGCGCGTCAAACGCTGCGAGGTACAGGCGTTAATTTGAGAGGAGAGAGCAGCTCTGTGGAATGCGGTGTGAGGAACTTGCTCGCCTGTGCTCAGCTCAGAAACTTGCCAGACGGACGTACTTGCTCTTTCTCTACCCCGCCGCAGCCGTTACATGCGCCCAGGTGTAAGGTAATAAAGACGTGCAAACTTTTCGGAGCCGCGGCAGAAGGACAAGATCCGTCCCAGCACATGCTCACTAACTTCACAGGAATCAACACGGGCGTATTATCCTGACTTCTCTCACCCGAAGAACCAGTACATGACAGAATAAAAACGAAGAGGTCTTCATCCTCTGTTTGCAGTCTAAGCTCTTAAACAAAATAAATAAAGGTTTTAACTCAATGAATTTTTTTTGTCCGACTTCCTTTGCTCCGAATGTAGTCTAATTAAAACGTAAAGGTATCTCTCTTTGAATTTGGTTAACCTTATTCACTTTCCGCAATTAAAAATAAGCTATAGGAAGAAAGCTGACAAACTATGTCTGAGAAATGTTCTTTATTTATAAGTAGCTTTACCTTGTGTCCCTCATGCAGCTTACTAAGTTCTTTCAGTATAACATAAAAATTGCGCGTATGTACTGATGGGCGAACTGAACTCTGGGAAAAACGAAAATCAATTGTTGTTGCTCCCACACACCATACCATACTTTTAACCGAGCGAGGTGACGCAGTGGTTAGCACACTGGACTCGCATTTGGGAGGACAACCATCCTCATATAGGTTTTCCGTGATTTCCCTAAATCGCTTCAATGCCGGGATGGCTCCTCTGGCAGGGCACGGCCGACTTCCTTCCCTATCCTTCCCTAATTCGATGAGGCCGATTACATCGCTTCCCCCAGATCAGTCCAGCTTGGCTTGAAACTGTATATCAGTCTCGACAAAAAACGTGTATCCTCGTAGTAGGCACTAGTGGTGGGTCTAAACACTTTCGAGGAAACGCTGCACTGCTGCCAGACTTTTGATGACAATCAAGGAGTTACCACGCCGCATTGAAGGATTTCTTCATCACTCCTCCCTCACCACTCTGACATCAAAGAGGACCTACGGTAATTGCTCTACCTACAAATTTACGGGAAATTCAAATATTTCAGGATGGCTAACTGCACTATTGGTGGCATATTAAAAACAAAAATCCGCGATGGCGTGCGTGAGGACAACGTGCATGGTTGCCAGGTCACAGAATCCAAGGTGGGGAACCTGAGGACAGCGTACGGTTACATAGTTACCAGTTCACTTGCCCACTGCTAAAATCCAAGATGACGTTCCAAGATGGTCGTCCTACTCGGTTTTGCCAACTCTGTGGTGCCAGAATTCAAGATGGCGGACCTAAGTACAACCTGCACAGTTGCCAGGTTCATGTGCTAAGTATAGAATTGAAGATATCTGTTCTAACTTATTCATTTGTTGTAACACGAAGACCTATGAACTTACACTCATTGATTTGATTCATAGTGACAGGATGCTTAGGGCACGACTAGGGCTTCAACATACGTGAAAGGAAGACACAACTTCCAACTGTTTTCAAAAATATCGATTCTGGAAATTTTACATGTACTTATATACAGGCCAGGAAAATATATGCTCAGGACGAAATTTTGTGAAAGACATTTTTGTATTGCTAGTATGTGACGAAGAACTTTGTATTGTTAGTATGTGAGGAAGCGTGCTGCGATGTCAGAGTGCGCGAAATTTTCTTCACCCTGTATTTTGTATAGTCGCTAGAATCAAGCGTGTAAGCGCTTGGTATCTGAATTTCCCTGACAGCACTTCTTTTTTCTATTCCCATGTAATTCTAACAACAGATTTATTGTAACTGTGCATATTATCAATACTGAATGATTCGTTTATTATTTTCATAATCTTCAATGCTGAAAAATGAGAATACGTTTTGTACGGGGACTCGAAATAAAAAGGATATTCAAAGACTTTCAATCAGATCAGTATAGTCATTTTATTTATATTATTCTATTTACGTTTGTGACAAATGTAATATGTAGCATATGGAACATAACACGAATCAAGATGATACAAAACACAGAAACATGGCCGGCCGGAGTGGCCGAACGGTTCTAGGCGCTTCAGTCTGGAGCCACGCGACCGCTACGGTCGCAGGTTCGAATCCTGCCTTGGGCATGGATGTGTGTGAAGTCCTTGGGTTAGTTAGGAATACGTAGTTCTAAGTTCTAGGGGACTGATGATCTCGGATGTTGAGTCCCATAGTGCTCAGAGCCATTTTTGAACAGAAACATGGAAAAATAATTACTGTCACATACAGCACTTGCAATGAACTCCGAACTTTTGCATGTACATGGTTTTATCGATGTGATTATTGCAAAACCAACTTGATTCAAATCGTACACGGTTCTCAGTCATCACACAATTTTAGGGCGAACCACACCTATCCCCATATATTACCGCCACGTGGGAATAAAAAAAGACCAAGCACATTACCGGTAATGAGACTCGATTCACAAACCTTGCGCTTATGAAATTATGCGCTTACTCACTCGAAATTATGCACTTACTCACTCGGCTACGGAATACTTGATTACTAAGGACCGTACTAAGTATACAAGCACGCCTGAAATTTGAAAGTCGATTTGCTCGAAAAAGGTTGAGAGTTGCGCCCTCTTGTTTACATATGTTGAAGCCCTTGTCGTACCCTACATAACCTGTCAATATTAATCAAATTGGTGTTGAGAAGTTCATACAGCCCATCTGTATGCTTAAATCCACAAGTTAATACTAATAAATGACTTCCCTCAGCCCTGTGTGTGTGTGTGTGTGTGTGTGTGTGTGTGTGTGTGTGTAGTACGGTAGGAGACGAACAATTGCATCTTCAGTATATCCACTGTGGATGACGAACTGCGACCATGATTTGAATTGGCGTTTATCTGGTAATAAATATACGACCAGTTCCTTTTTCTACGATTTACGACTGGTTGCATATTTATTACCAGATAAACGCCAACTGCATCTTCGTTTACAGAAATTCATCTCATGCCGCTGCACAACCTCCACTGCCACTGCATGATTCTGCCCCTATCACAGACACGTCACTGGCGCCTGCGTACGCCACATGCTTGCAATGTCGGGTCAGTAATAGAAATATCAGCAGGATATCTACCGTGCACGCACTGGTTCGTCCACTGCAGCAGTTGAGACGTTATCCCGTGCAGCGTCACTATGATATCAATCTTTGCCAAGTTGGGATTTTCTGAACATTTCTAAGCATCCCAACACAGGAGATGCTCACTTAGCTCCTAAGATATTCAGCAGCTTTATGGCTGTATGATGCCATATTCCAGTGCAATTTCCGATCTTTGTTGGAGTGTGGTTAATAAAATTTACAGATAACGCCACAGACAGATTCGATTCAGCGAAAGTATATATATCCCCCGTGATAGATGCCAGTATTATTCTGTAACTAACACTAATTTGTATCATAAGCAGGTTTGGGTGTGGCAGAAAGTTTTCAATAATCATGCCCGAGTAGAATTCTAATAGCACTGTATGGTTAAGACTTACGCATGCAGTACAAATGGTTCAAATGGCTCTAAGCACTATGGGACTTAACATCTGAGGTCTTCAGTCCCCTAGACTTAGAACTACTTAAACCTAACTAACCTAAGGACATCACACACATCCATGCCCGAGGCAGGATTCGAACCTGCGACCGTAGCAGCCCTGTGGTTCCGGACTGAAGCGCCTAGAACCGTTCTACCACAGCGGCCGGCGCATGCGCGTCCATCCTGTAGTGTTACATGGATTTGACAAGCTTTTGGCCAGTTTCTGGAGGCATCTACCATCAACTTTTTATGTACGATTTAGCTTCAGCAATTGCGATTTTCCATCTTTCTGACAGGATGCAGGGTAACCTCAAGGAGAACGGTTCCGAGTTAGATGACAGGACAGCTAAGAGATCATTTTGTTGAGGTACTGAACGTGTGTCAAAACTCGCAACGTCAACGTGGAGCTCATTTAACACAATCCTGTTGCTCTTTAGTCCTTGTTTCAAAGTAAGAACGCATATATAACTGCTGCGTAGACAACATACGTTTTCCTCACAACACAGATGGAGCTACTAGGCAGAGAACACTTGCTGAACTCCATATGACGTCCTTCCTAGGTGCAACTGTGAAATTACATACTAAGAATCTGTACGCGTAAGAGTTACATTCCCAGTTAATGAAATTACATTCATTTATATGGAAAAATATCAATCAACATGTAGAGCTACTACCACTGTTACTGAACACTGCACTCCATATGGTGACAGGGTGGTGATTCCTATGAAAAACCTGGAATTCTCGGGGAATTTCATTTATCTGGAAAAATCAGGGAAAACTGTGTTTTTAATCTAGCATTGAAATTTAATTTTGTTAGGTGTTATAAATCACAAACTGTGTTAGTTATTTGAATATTATTCCATATCAATTATCAAAGTTTAAAAACCTCAGTTAAACTACTGCTTATGGCTACTATATCTCAGCTGAGAGGATAGAATAGTCGTTATTGTTGTATGCCCCCCCCCCCCCCTCTAATTTATCATGAGCTTCTTGATGACACCATCTTCATCCCCACACCTGGAATTCTCAGTACTTTTTTTTTCCAAGTTTGATTAGCCACCCTGGATGTCAGTAGATCAAGCATGTAGCAAAGGTGTACTAAAGTGGATTCTTCCAGGTTTCCAGAGGTATGTGGAATTATATTTATTAATACATAGTTTAACAACAAAGCGATGTCAGACATCGGCTGTCCTAGGTTGGTTATATATACGGAAGTGTGGAAGAACTGATATTTAGGAGTGTGACTGGAAATAATGCTATAATTTCACGTGTTAGTTGTACTTCATCTCAACTGCACAGTGTTTATATATTTAGAATATGTTTCTGGCTTTAACCAATGCCGTCATTTTGTCATTTGTCACAGTTTGTTATCAGCTGTACTTACAAAAGCAAATTATTATCAATAGGCATCTCATTGGCCAATGTGATGAAAGCAAGTTCTTTGGGAGGAATAGACACATGCAGTGCAAAAGCATTTCATGTCTGAACTCAACAGTTTCTAACCAATTGTTCACGGTTGTATATTGAGAGCGCTCCTAAAATAACTCCACACAAATCTTTGCTTCTGCCCCCGACCCAGTAGCGATCTCAACTGCGTTTAAACAGCTTTTAACTGCAATAACTGTAATATTACGAACAAGAACAGAACATAAAATTACCTCACAACGATCCATCTTTCGCAATAACTGTCAATCAAGTGACAAGAGCAATTGACAGCAATCAAGGCACAGAACAATGATACGTATGTATTATTGCATCATTGTGTGTTTCACTTTGTACATATGACATCAGACATTTCCACAGAGTTTCTAAATCATTTATGGCGAATGCAGCTCGAACTTAGAGGGAACAGCATTACCAGTCTGCTGGAGAGCATCTATACCCATGTTATAGACATCAGATATTCTACAGGATTTCTTAATTGTTTCTGACAAATGCAACTATCGTTCCTTCAACAAGAGCATTTGTGTGAAACCTTGTGCTGTACTAGTTTGTGGGCTGTCATGATAGCAAGTGCTGGGAGATGAGCAATGAAAAAGCCAGGCATCGAACTTGGAGAAATTTGGAAAATTTTATAGTGTGTGGGGCATTGAAGTATGTCTGATTGTGGTAGATCTTTGAAATATTTCTGACAACCATCAAACTTACAAGCTATTCAAGGTCAAGGGTTGATTTTATAAATGCTACTCTGCAGTATTTCAGACGAAATTAGGACTTTGGATTTGTTATGTAATGTGAGAAACTCAATAATTTTGTATTGATCAATAGCCATTTAAACTAAAAATGATTCACAATGTGGGACTGTGCTGAGAAACTAATAAATGCAGGTATTAATTATATTAAGTGGTACTATCATGTCGTGGACAGTATTGACACTCTACCGCATACAGACATGTTACAGCAAAATTGTAACAAACGTCCCATGTTAGAACGAAATTGTAACAAATTACCCCATGTTAAATTCTACGAAATTGCTCCACCTTATAGCCTATTTTTCTAAGTAAGAATGATAACGAACTGAAACACATGGCATCTCACTGTAAGCATTTCTTAAAACCACAAGCGTGTTTGAAATAAGTAAACATTGTGTAGCTAAGACGAAATGCCATTCTCCAAACATCCAGAGATTTGAAAGGTACATCATCAACAAAATACATTAACACATTGCAGTTGAGAAGAAGTACCACTAAACATGTGCAATTATTGCATTATTCACAGTTACTCTCCAGATATTTAGTTCTTCCACACTTTCTCGTACCTCATCCCTCTTGGTTCGGTTGTTTTCTGTCGTTAGATCTTGTGTAAAACACGTGATGCCACATCCCTCTGGAATCTGCTGTGTTACAGCTTCCCTAGTATGCTTGATCAATGCCAGCATGTGAAACGCAGTAATACTGGCAGTATTTCTACACACTGAATGGTATTCTTCTATAAAAACAGATGTAATTTCATTAACTAAGAAGGTAAGTCTTACATGTAATCATTCTTAACGATGGTACTTCAAAATTATATTTAGAAACAACGACATATGGAGTTACTTGGAAGTGTTCTTTGACGAGTAGCTTCATCTATGTTATGAGAAAAACATCTGCTATCTACACAGCACTTATATGTGAATCACCAGCAGACCAATGTAGTACTCCTTGGCTGATTTTAGTTTAAAACATGTAACACGGAGCTGACATTGTATTGTGCGCAAAACTTGAACCGCTACAGTATCCATACAGTGCAGTTAGGATCTGCTCGGATATGAATATTGACAAACTTCTGCAGAATCAAAGCCTAGCTACGTCAAAAATCATTATTAGTTAAAGAATAATACTGGCATCTATCGGGGGAATACACATTCTTGACAAATTGAAAACTGGCTGTAGACCGATCTGCAAATTTTGTTAACTAGACTCCAATAAAGTTCTGCCTTTTCGAAAGCGTGTGGCGAGTGCAACTATAGAAGTTCGTTGTAGTTTATAACATGAATCTGATGAATCAAAATGTTTCATGTATGTTGGTATAGTCTAAAAATATTATGGCGCGAATCTTTCATCTCCGTCTACAGCTGTTAAGGATTCGATCGCAGATAAAAACTTATCAAGTTAAGTATAAAGACGACTGTTGCTAGTTTCATTCGCAGTAATTTAAACTGTACTCTTAGATTCCTGTCTGCCCGGAAATTGCTACGTACTCAGAAAAAAAGATGAATATTTGTAACAAGGAAAACTATAAATGTCACTGTCAGTTGTTTCACGCACAGAAATTTCATCTTTCATTTCTTAAACATAGGGAGGTCACGAAATCGGAGATACTCATTACTGAAAAAGCACGTTCTTACCTGTAAATAACAACGAATATATCAGAAAAATGCTTAACTTTGACGATTAACGAAGCCTCGAAATGGGTTACAAACATGAAGAGGAAAAAAAAAATTTGTACATAGCACTATACGCAACTACGACCTTTCACATGGCAATTCGTTGCCTTATCCACTGTACTACAACAACTCGCTTGTATTTCCCACTTTATTTCACCTAATTCCAGTAGCTAGAGACGCAGACTGACTTCGTTGCCGAGTGATGCGAACTTAAGTAATAAAAGCATGAAATTTTGGAAGGTTTCCCCTATCAGAATTCAAAAAAATTCCTTTGCATTGTTTCTTAATTCCTTTGCATTGTTTCTTAAAAGTTTTAAACGCGTTTCGATAGTTAATAATTAAAACATTTGAGGAAAAAAGTAAGCGAAGTCATTAGTAATTTCAGCTAACACTCATGTGATATGCGTAAGCAGAACCGACCTTTTGAAATTTAATGATTTTTTTAAACTTGTGAGAATAGTGACCGAAATTGTTTTTTTTTTTACATTATAATCATTCACAGTAACAACAACACAAACCAGATTTCCAACAAAGGAAACCAGTCTATTATGAACTCACTTTCTACTCAGATGCGTTCTAGTGATTCTTCAGGAACACATGCGTCCTAGTGATTCTTCAGTAACACAATCACTACATCCGAAGCTAAAATTGCTCAATATATTTAAAATAAATTCTAGGCGTAAATAAAGCACATCGAACCGAACGAGAGCAAAATCCAAAGCCTCTCGGTACAGTTGTCGAAAAATCGGCACGAGGACCGATCGGTAACAGGTCTCAGAAGCTTACAGAATAGTAACTTCGGACAGAGAACCGAAAATGACATCACAACCGAGGCTAACCTACTGCACCGATCGGTATCAACGATACAGAATAGGGCCCCAGGAGAGGTGCTGCAGGCGATGTCGTGCTGTTTGCATAGGCACGCGCCTCGGTCGTCTGCTGCTATAGCCTATTTACGCCAAATTTCGCCGCACTGTCCTGGCGGATACGTTCGTCTTATGTCCCACATGGATTTCTGCTGTAATTTCACGCATTGTTTCTCGTCTGTTAGCATCACAATTCTAGGCAAACGCCGCTGCTATCGGTCGTTAGTCGTTGTCCGTGGTGAGAGGTAATTTACATCTGGCATTCTCGGCATTGACATTGCAGATCTCAGAATACTGGATTTCCTAACGATTTCCGACACTGAATTTCCCATGTGTCTAGCTCCAGCTTCCATTCCACGTTCAAAGTCCGTTAATTTCCGCCATGCGGCCTTAATCACGCAGGAAACCTAATCAACATGAATAACCTAAGTACAAATGGCATTTCGGCCAATGCGCTGCTGCCCTCGTATACCTTGTGTACGCGATACTACAGCCATCTATATGTGTACATATTTCTCGCTATCCTAAGACTTTTGTCACCTCAATGTATGTGATCCTAGTAACATCGGGCCATGACATTCAGCTTGCATTCTGAATACCTCCGACATCCCATTTACGGTGAATCAAAGAGAGGACCAGCCTATTCATTCCTAGCTGCAAACAAAGGCGAGCATCTGCACCTCACGTGCCCAGGAGACATCCCGTAAAAACCATGTTGGACGCTGGCTCTTGCCCCGCTGGTGGCAAAGATCATAGTCCAGTTCACGGTCATCTAACACTATGCATGTGAAATCCCTACCCAAAATAACATCCAACAGGTATAATTATTTCTCTCAATATTCTTCCCTACAAGCCGAGAGCGACACAGTTACAACATCCAATCATTTTACGAAACATAAAGCGTAGCCACCTCCCCCATAAGAGAGAAAATCCCAAAAGAAAATCAAACTGATCTTAAGGTGTTAAGATGGGAGCCCACACCTGACTAACCAATCGAGAGAGGACTAGCATGTATTATTAAGTTTCAAATTGGGGATTTATAAACAGTCCCATATCGTGAAATAGAAACAATCTCGAGGACTGGTTCTGGATGAATGGTGATGATGATGTATCCTGGAAAACAGAGCTAGTGCAACGTGACAGACTCAGAAGTATGTTTCATGCCATAAACCAGTTTGCTGAGTTCGATAATTTCATCCAGTATGATAGACAAAACGTCACAGGTTAGTAAAATGTTTCGAAATTATCTTTCAAAATTGGTCGCACGTGTAGAGGGTGCCGGACAGATGATGTGTCAAATAAACGAATATGTCCACTGACGAATAGTTCCCTTCTAGCAGGAGCTAATATGTAAAATAATTATGGAATATGGGATCCGCCTTTTTTACTGCAAATCCGGAAAAAAAGGACGAGAGTTGCAGATCCAAGAGTTGAATATGTAAAATAATAATGTCCATATATCTGAGTTTTCTGGATGAAAGAAAGAGAGTAACTTAAATGCGATTGCTATATATTACATTTGTAATTAACGAAGACGGTATTTTGAATGTCCAGTATTAGACCACACGCGAAACTTATTCAATTGCAAAATCAAGTCATTGACTAAACAGCTGTTACTTTCGTATCATGGCCATGCCATGATACTGAGAAGCCCTCTAGTTAGGGCAACAAAGATTATATTTGCATGGCTCCTAGTTTTGTTATCGGCGTGCACAAGCAAAGGATTTCGGAAAGCAGGTAGAACCACTAGGCCGCTAAAAGAAATAAAAGCGAAGGCACAGCGACAGGCCGGCAATCGTTACTTGTTCAAGAAACATTCGCTTATTACCAGTATCAACCTTGCTTAGACCAGGACTTTTGTAAGGAATTGCATTTGTTTATTGGTTTCGTGTTGCGCTATAGATTGGGCTCGCGTTACTAGCAGTCGCTTGCTTGCTCTCTTCGCCCTCTGTATTTTGTGTGGACCACACATCTTGTTAATTCCTATAGTACTTTGCATTTTTTAGAGTGGACAGCGACCTTAAAGTTAGCGCTGGATTATACACACATCAAAAAATGTTTAGCATCATCTCGTTTCCGAGAGTTCCGGAACCTGTACAGAAAATTTCCGCTCTTTATATTGCTCATGAAAATCACACTTTGCACGTTGTACCACCATACAGCGAGACCTTCAGACGTGGTGGTTCAGACTGCTGTACACACCGGTACCTCTAATACCCTGTAGCACGTCCTCTTGCATCGATGCATGCCTGTATTCGTCGTGGCATAGTACGCACAAGTTCATCAACGCACTGTTGGTCTAGATTCCCCCACTCCTCAATGGTGATTCGTCGTAAATCCCTCAGAGTGGTTGGTCGATCATGTCTTCCGTAAACAGCCCTTTTCAATCTATCCCAGGCATGTTCGATAGGGTTCATGTTTGGAGAACATGCTGGCTACTCTCGTCGAGCGATGTCGTTATCCTGAAGGAAGTCATTCACAAGATGTGCACGATGGGGGCGCGAATTGTCGTCAACGAAGACGAATGCCTCGCCAATATGCATCCGATATGGTTGCACTATCGGTAGGAGGATGGCGTTCACGTATTGTACAGTTGTTACGGCGCATTCCATGACAACTAGCGGCGTACGTCGGCCCCACATAATGTCACCCCAAAAGAGCAGGGACCCTCCACCTTGCTGCAATCGCTGGACAGTGTGTCTAAGGCGTTCAGCCTGACGAGGTTGCCTCCAAACACGTCTCCGACGATCGTCTGGTTGAAGGCATATCCGACACTTATAGTTGAAGAGAACGTGATGATAATCCTGAGCGGTCCATTCGGCATGTCATGGGGCCGATCTGTACCGCAATGAATGGTGTCGTGGTTGCAAAGATGGACCTCACCATGGTCGTCGGGAGTGAAGTTGCGCATCGTGCAGCCTATTGCGCACAGTTTGAGTCGTAACACGACGTCCTGTGGCTGCACGAAAAGCATTATTCAACATGGTGACGTCGCTGTCAGGGTTCCTCCAAGTCATAATCCGTAGGTAGGGGTCACCCAATGCAATAGTATCCCTTGGGCGGCCTGAGCGAGGCATGTCATGGACAGTTTCTGCCTCTCTGTATGTCCTCCATGTCTGAACAACATCGCTTTGGTTCACTCCCGAGACGCCTGGACACTTCCCTTTGTTGAGAGCCCTTCCTGGCATAAAGTAACAATGCGGATGCGATCGAACCGCGGTACTGACCGTCTAGGCATGGTTAAACTACAAACAACACGAGCAGTGTACCTCCTTCCTGGTGGAATGACTGGAACTGACCGGCTGTCGCACCCCTTCCGTCTAATAGGCGCTGCTCATGCATGGTTGTTTACATCTTTGGGTGGGTTAAGTGACATCTCTGAATAGTCAAAGGGACTGTGTCTGTGTTACAATATCCGCAGTCAACGACTATCTTCAGGAGTTCTGGGATGATGCCAAGCTTTTTTTTATTTGTGTATCATAATATCATGTAATTGGTATTAAGTCACTGTAAATTAGTATCGCTTATTTACCCAGCATATACGGGGGAACAGTACATCAGAAGGGGTGGATTCCTATTAAGATCGTCTATCAGGCCCGTTTGTACATTCTAAAAGGTTGTAAGGGATTTAAACACTTGGCATAAACTGCGTCATTTCATTAATAGAGCTAAAGAATTCACCGTCTACCTCTCTCCAAACCTCCAATGCAGAAAACTTCCAAAACCCATTAATATTCCACTAAAGTAACTTTATCTGCCGTTGTTCCAGCCATCCAGTAACACGAGACACTTAACTTTTATGTGCACCATCGAGTTTCCTGATCACCCCTCCCGACCGCGCGACTGCTACGGTCGCAGGTTCGAATCCTGCCTCGGGCATGGATGTGTGTGGTGTCCTTAGGTTAGTTAGGTTTAATTAGTTCTAAGTTCTAGGCGACTGATGACCTCAGATGTTAAGTCGCATAGTGCTCAGAGCCATTTGAACCTTGTTTTCACCCCTCCCGCCCTCCTTAACATAAGCATGAAAAACCTGAAGTAACTTCCAGGAGATTTATGAAATTTTCGCATAATGAGAACTTAATTTGTTTTATCAAATTATATTTCCGGTATTAAATGGCGTCGTGTCACACATGCGAGTGACGTAACAGTTATTTTTGCCTGATTACTGTGCTTTGTTACCAGCACATTGCTCTCTTAAGTGTAGCATATAAACTGCTTGAGCGCCTCCTTTACAACAGACTGAGTCCAATTATACTGGAATCTCTGCCTGTCGACCAAGCCGGCTTCAGGTCCTCGCATTAACAACGTTCATTGAAAGGGGCTGCGAACAACGCCTGAACACTGGTGCGGTTTTCTCGATTTGACAGCAGCATATGATACTGTATGGAGAGAGGGTCTAACATATAAGTTCCTAAAAGCTACTAGACGTAAAACGATGACGTTTCTTTTAGAGAACATGTTGTCAAATAGAGTCTTGCAAATCTCAATGGGTGGCTCTTTCAGCAAATCAAAACTCCCGAGCAATGGTCTCCCGCAAGGATCAGTACTTGCGTATCTGCTGTTCAATCTCTATGTAGCCGACCTACCAACTACCGCATCCATAAAACTTATTTACGCAGATGACATCACTCTTGCATGCCATCATACTAATATGACTGCTCTTGAACAGACCCTCACCCAAAATCTGGATCCGATGTCTGAATACTTCAGGAAATGGCGACTAATACCAAGCGCACTTAAAACAGAGACCTCATGCTTCCACCTAAATAATAAGCTGGCTGGAACACCTGTACAGATATCTGTGAATGGTCTTGCGCGCTTCCGTACAGTTGCCATCCAAAATACCTGGGCTTAACATTGGATTGCACTCTCTCTTATAAAAAACACCTATCAAACCTGGCCGCAAAACTGAAATCCCGAAAGAACTTCCTCCACAAATTGCAGAGACACTCCGTACCACCGCTCTAAGCTTGGTCTGTTCAACAGCTGAATACTGCGCACTACGTGGCTAAACAGCCCGCACGTGGAAAAAGTGGATGTGATGCTAAATCAGACGAAGCGAATAATTTCTGGAGCTATTAATACCACTCCACTCTACTGACTACCAAACCTCAGTAACATCGAACCGCCTTATATACGACAATGCAACGTACTCATAAGAGTGTTTAAAAAGATCTCCAGTAATACAGCCCTGCCAGTCCACCAGGACCTTACTGTATTTACAAGACTCAAGCCCTGAAATCCTCCTGTGAAGACTTCACTGCAACTTCTGAGCCAAAACTACAATGGCGTTAAAATCTGGCGAACGGACTGGAGAAATAGAGCCAATCCAAGATGGCATACTTTATTTGAGACTCCCAACCATCCAGCGGGCTTTCACCTCCCAAGGAAAACCTGGGCAAACTGGCCGATGCGAATGCTCTATGTACAGATGGAACTTCAAGACCTGACCCTAGGTGCGACTGTGGTGCCAAAGAACAAACCATCCACCAAATCGTCAGCGAGTGTCCACTGAGGGCGTTCACTGCACTGATGACGATTTCCTGTGACGGCAACGCCAAAAGCTGTGGAGTGGCTCCAGAATCTAAATATGGAATTTTGATTGCTGAAAATACTGGAATTTGAACTTTATGCAAACTTACTGTTTTGTAATGTAGTTATAC
The DNA here is from genome assembly GCF_023897955.1 of Schistocerca gregaria. Classification (NCBI taxonomy): domain Eukaryota; kingdom Metazoa; phylum Arthropoda; class Insecta; order Orthoptera; family Acrididae; genus Schistocerca; species Schistocerca gregaria. The sequence continues at coordinate 665,413,164 of NC_064922.1, forward strand.
ATTTATTATGTGCCAATGTTCAATATACATTATTTTGTTTTGTTTGTATCCTATATTTTAACAATGTATATTCTCTTTTATGCTGTTTCTAATGTAGTGTGTCACACCATAAGCTAAATAGATAAATTGCTAATGTTATACCGCGGCACGTTTCGTGGAATACATACCCCAAAAATAAATAAATCAGATGCTGTCTGTTACATTACCGTCTCTAAATATTACCATCATCTTGGTTTCTACGTATACGATGTTTTACTAATGTGACTATAACGGTAATCAATGCTTAGATGTAGTAAGCTTTATTGTATCGCTTCGCTCGCATACAGTTTGCGCCACTTCAGCGGGAGATGCTATACGTATTATGAGTCTCCTCGTTTCTGCAAGAGAGGTGGTGATGCTGGCATTGTAATGTTTTCTTATTACTCCCTCATCGCTTTCTTCTATCGTTCTACATTAGTTTTACATCAGGATATTAATATATTCCTATTAATAATCCATTTTTACGATGTGACAATTTCAAACACCCAGTTTAGACTTATGCTGTGTGTTTAGGGATAACTTCTGCATACAAGACGATTCAGTTCCCCCTACCGATATCGTTTTATGCAACCCGCAACCTCTTACTTAGCCTTCAAATAGCATACGCGAGATTTTCATATTCTCACTGATGCTACGTGCAAACTATTAGTCATACCGAAAAAATTAACTGGACCTTTTGTAGTAAATTTAATGCATTACATTTTGTACAGGGATACGTCTTCGTTGGACGCCACTGTTTTCGAGTTGCTCAAGAAAAACTACAAAAGTGATCTTCAGATGCAGCTTCCCTACACTTTTCTCTTACAATTCAGGATTTCTAGTAAGTTGTTCGTGGCACTCCCTTCTACCACTGTAGAAAAATTTCCGACTACGCGAAGTATTCCTGATATTCGACCTTTTTTTGGTCTCTACCGAACGGACTATTACGCCACCAGCGTAGTCGGCTATTTCGTTAACATTACTAATTTAAATATGTCCGTTTGATGATAATGAAACTAGCTGCGTTGATAATTCGATCCAAACTTAACCCTTACAAGCAAAGAAGCTTCGTAGTCAGAACATCTGACGAACGCAACGACGTAATTGTTTATTTCATGATATTCAAATCCACATAACTGTTCGGTAAAATTTACACCAACATCAATTTCACAGTTTCTAAGTGCTCTACTAAGCTGGTGGTGTAATAAGGACGTAGGAAATAATTCATGCAGTCGCAAATTTTTGTGCAGTGGTAGGAGGGAGTGCCATGAATAACGTATCAGAAATCCTGACCGGAGGGGGCTGTGTCGGAGCGGTTTGCGTTTGAAGGTCCCTTTTTTTATTTATTTCTTGAATGACTAAAAAATTATGGCCTCCAACGAAAACGTATCTCAGTATAAAATTTAACTACACTAAATTTCCTACAAAAATGATCCTGCTCATTCTTTCTGTAGGACTAATTGTTGGCAGGTAGCGAGCGAGAGAATATGAAAATGTCGAGGGTGGTTTTCGAAGTCCAGATATAACACTGCGGGTTACATCATTAGAGGCGGTTGAATCACCCTGTGTAACGTTTCGTTTTTCTTTGCATCTTAATGGCTATATTGATGATTGCTGCAACTTCCTTTATATTGATAGGTTAAGTGTCTGAAGATGAAACAGTAAGAGACTTCGAAATCGACTGCAAATAGCTCTCTGCAATAGCTCTCCGAGAACGTACTAAGCCAATATCTTGGAGCTACAAAATACTAGTTCTTCAGGTTTTCCCATCGGTTAGTGTGTTTCATCCCTCATCGGCCCCGTAACGGTAGTACGGCAGAAGGGACAGAGCACTCGCCCGCAGAAGGGGCAGAGATTCACTCGAACAGACAGACGACACCGCCTTCCCCACGTGTGTCGTCCAAGTGGAGCAACGTGCAGACATGTGTTCGGGGGCAATCTAGACTCCCGCGGGACAGCGCCGAGACAGACGGGGTCGTCTGAAGTGAATCGGAAGCGGGTTGCGGTAATGCAGTCCGATGGCCTCCAGCCCTGTGCGCCCTCTCAAAGGGCACGTGGCTACGGCTCACCAAGTGCAGCAAAAGCTGTTGGCTAGTGCTCAATGCGATTTCCGCCAAACGAGTCACACGGCTCGCCTTTCGAAAACACGAGCTTCGGAAGGAGGAGTCTCCAGTAAATGATGCAGATCCTCCGCGGTTTTCTCTGAAGAACGTTCAATACTGACCAGCTGGCGAAGTGGAAATTGTCTCATTGTGTCAGTGGCGGACAGTTTTACACGGCTGCATTTGTATGCGATCTCCTCACTAAAACAACAGCTGACTCTCACCATACAAGTACACATCGCCCTTCACATTCTTCGACAGCCATACAAGCGTCCTAAAGAACCATATTGTCGCGTTGAAGCGCAGTTTTATTTTTTGTTGGGTCAAAATCTCAACTGGTACGAAGATTAGTATAAGGGGCAGTCAAATGAAACCAAACGCCCGCCACAACGGGACCATGGAATGTTTCATTTCAAAAGCAACTACCACACGCGTTAAGACACTTATCACACTGGGAGACGAGACGATCAATTCCTGTTACGTAGACCGCGGTCGGCCGCAGATGCACCCACAAGCAAACCGACTTTTGCACTTCTCTGTCCAACTGAAACCGACGTTCACGCATGCCTTCCTTCATGTCGCCAACGATGTGATAATTAAGCGCTGAAAGATACGGGGTGTACAAAGGATGTTGCAGTGTTTCCCAACCAAATGGATGAAACGTTTTCTTCATCTGATTGGCAGTGGGGTGGAGGAGGGGGGGGGGGGGAGGGGTTTATCTCGCAACAGGATGATTCCACCCGACAGCACTCCTGGACATTTTGCGTTTATGCAAAGAATATTAATAGAGTTGCGCACTGATTGAGGTTCCTAGTTCAAGGAACTCGACGAGCGAAGGGTCACTGCAGTCAAAGGAGGAGGTCATTATGACCTTACCGGAACTTGTGTTAACAGTTTTGGACTATTTTTTCCACTGCTTTGCTGTTTGCCCTTGGGCTGTCAGAATTCTGTGGAATCAATCATCCTGTTGCACGATAACGGCTGCCCCTATACTGCCAATCGGATGAAGGCTACACTTCAACAGTTTGCAACATCCTCCGTACAGCCGGAACCTTTCACCGTGTGATTTTCACGTCGTTAGCGACCCGAACAAAGACAAGCGTGGACGTCGGTTTCACTCGGACGAAGGATTGGGTGCGGTTGTGGATCTGTCAGCAGCTGACCGCTTTCTACGAAATAGGGATTTATCGTCCTTCCTCCCACTGGGATAAATGTCTTAACATGTGTGGTGATTACTTTTGGGTGGAACCATTCCTTGGTCCTATTGAGACGGATGTTCGATTTTTATTTGACTGCCTCTTGTATGTCTGGCCGCCGCCGTTGGCGAACGTTGACGTCTCTTGAACTAACAGTGTAGATTCCAGTTCCACTAACTACATCAGACGTAATCCGTTGCATGCTTGGGGACCAAATTTCTGTTGCCAGTTTCTGCCTATACGTATAAAACAGGGATGAAGAGTCCAAAAACGAATCTCAAGTATTTAATATGACGAGTGATACAGGTAACAGATGGCTTGCTATGTCGAAGAGTCTATGATTACTCAGAGTATAACTTTTAACTGTAAAAGCAGAGTACGACAGGCAGCGCCTATATATTTTTTATTCGTATCTTTGTAAAATGGTCTATAAATATGGCTTGGTTACTTACTTTCATTTGGTTTCATCAGTTAAAACTAGCTCCATTATACAGTATTTACTAAAAACTCGTAATCATATTCGGTATAATCTGCGTGATTTTCTAGCAGATGAGTTACAATATGCAGGTGCCCACATGTACTGCTCCCAATCTCCATCCAGGTTTAGATTTTTTGCAATTTCCGTAGCTCGCATGAGGTAATTCGTGGAATCGTTCCTTTGAAACGGTGCAGCACATTTTCCTGCCTTCACTCCCTATTCCGAGCTTCTGACGCGTATCTACTAACCTCGTCGTCAATGTGAGGTCGAACATTAATTTATCATGCCTCCCCATGTCTCTCCTAACATCAGAACGGACTATCTACATTTAGAAAATAACTTACATCTATGAGCAAAACTAATGCTTCAGAAGTTCCTTTAATAAATACTTATCAATACGTCCTCCTTGTACAAATTCGCTAACTGATACTGTATTGAACGGATATGATAGCGGAAACGCTGCCTATGGTATTTTAAGGAAAAATTCATATAAGGCCGTAGTATCTTTCATCAAAATGGCGAAACATCGTTGACTCCTCTCCCGACTAGAAACCGGCGCGCGCAGTACTTCCCTAAGTTTAATAAAAGCGCTCACACGAAGTGAATGTGTAACTGTGAAGTGTAATATTTCAGCCTGTACATTTTTTCATCAAACTATATTTCACATATGCCGTGAGTTAAGCAGAGGTTACGACAAAAGTTGCCCAGCACAATGGTGTTTCTACGTTAGCGTGTGTCGCTTGTGGAAGGCCACGTGGACGCGTATGATGAACAGCCGGGTAGGAGGTTGCACGCACACACCGACGATGCCAGTTTTATTCCGATATGCACCTCGCAAGGCAACAATTAATGTTTGCCGACATGGTTTGGTGCCTGTGAAAACTTGCCACAGCAAAAGATTGGAACTATGGAACTGTTGTAGACTGACTGACCTTAAACTGTTTGGTCCATAGAACTGTTTGGTCCATAGACGTTAATGCGAGATCAGGTATTACAACCAATATTCGGTACGTTTACATGCCTTCAGAAATCCTTCTTCCGTTACTTGCGTAATAACGAATTTGTACTGCCTTCGCGTCCATTCTACTTGTATAAACGACAAATCGAATTTACAAGAAGAGAAGCTTATTTTTATGGAGTATGTGACCTTATTTCTTTTGATATATGGCTTACGACGCTTGGCAACGTACCATTCTATTATGCAGAAGATCATTCTATTATGGAGAAGATCATAAATAATAATGTGCTAAGACCATTAAAGCATTTTGTTTCATACACACTTCCACACAAAGCTTCCTCTATCACTACGAGAAAAAAAAGTTCAACACTTCCGCATCAGGTCCCAGTCAGCATTTTCCCTGTTTTCGTAACTAACTGCAGGTTGCCTACAAAAGAAAATCCCTCAAGAAGATTGCTGCTTTGTCGTTTGGCTCCTGCTACATCTGAGCAACACCCGTACACAATATTTGTTGACGAAACTCATCCTTTCATTGTGTCGAGTCACCTAAAGGTAAGATCAAAAACAAGCGTTGCACTAATACTATTTTAGACGAAATAGCGAAAGCTACGGTCTGCCGCGAGGAAGAATATCCCAAGACAGTGATAATTACAAACAAATATGGTACTCTCGATTTCAATTGTAATGATAGCAGGTCAGCAAATGGAAGCAGTTAATTCCATAAATTATCTGGGAGTACGCATTAGGAGTGATTTAAAATGGAATCATCATACAAAGTTGATAGTCGGTAAAGCAGATGCCAGACTGAGATTCATTGGAAGAATCCTAAGGACATGCAATCCGAAAACAAAGGAAGTAGGTTACAATACGCTTGTTCGCCCACTGCTTGAATACTGCTCAACAGTGTGGGATCCGGACCAGATAGGGTTGATAGAAGAGATAGAGAAGATCCAACGGAGAGCAGCGCGCTTCGTTACAGGATCATTTAGTAATCGCGAAAGCGTTACGGAGATGATAGATAAACTCCAGTGGAAGACTGCAGGAGAGACGCTCAGTAGCTCGGTACGGGCTTTTGTTAAAGTTTCGAGAACATACCTTCACCGAAGAGTCAAGCAGTATATTGCTCCCTCCTACGTATATCTCGCGAAGCGACCATGAGGATAAAATCAGAGAGATTAGAGCCCACACAGAAGCATACCGACAATCCTTCTTGCCACGAACAATACGAGACTGGAATAGAGGGGAGAACCGATAGAGGTACTCAGGGTACCCTCCGCCACACACCGCCAGGTGGCTTGCAGAGTATGGATGTAGATGTAGATAACAAGATATTCTGTATGCAAAGTACAATCCATTCATTTGATCGAACTCTTAACTTTCTGACTCCTCAACTCCGGTGTTCGTGGGACAAACAGAAACTGAAGTATGTCTTTCTTCCTTTATCAGCATAGTGTGTCAAGCGTTTACCTCCGTCGCATTGTTGACTGCAATTAGGGTTCGTGCAACGTAGTACGAAAATTTTTATGGAAGAAAACGGAAAAAAGGATGGAAGACTACTGATACCACTCTCCGTGCCAAAAAACACACAAAAACTGAATTCCGAGTGTAAATCAGCTGATGCTGCATTTCCCGCCCCACCAGACACTTTAACTGTTTACTCCTAGACACAAGGGTACAATCACTTTTCAGCCAGCAAAATACGAATAGTTACTCGCAGGCCGAGAACCAGAGCGCTAGCGTATGCTAGCAACCTAATATTTTACCACCTCCTCGAATTTTGAGTGATACCAAATTCTCCCACTGATACCAAATTCTTCATTACCTAATTCCACGTTCATGAACACGATAAGCTAATGAGTATACCTGTGGATATATTATTTCATTCACTTCAACTTTGGTGTGTATGGTGGATGGTCATCATACATAATCACTACATCATTCTGATTCAACAAGAGCATTGTTCTTTCCTCAATACACAAGAGTAAGAGGTCTGAGGCAGCAGCTGGAAAGCTGTGATCTATAATCATGTCGGTCTTCGATATCGCCTATTACTGAAACACTTTACCACATTATTTTTCATTAAACACATACAATATTGCACGCACGCTACAGTAAACCTTATGAGCGTAGGTGCCGTGATCCCTGTGGACACATTCTTCGGCAGTAGTGCAGACACTTTTCTTTGGTAGGAAACTAATGAGATCACTGTTTGGAAACTTCGAGTATTGTAACATATTTATAATTAAGTCAACAAATGTGTAGATATTATATTTGATGCTTTCGTGTAGCACCGTTACAGGTTTATCAACCGTAGCCCACATTCTATTTGAATTTGAGATGTCTACGTTACTCAGCCTACCTTGTAACAATTGGCTAGAGTGGTTTGTAAAGAATTTGCATTGCCCTGAATGGGTATGAAGGAGAAAGGTGAGTTGCTTATTACCTTGTGAGCGGAAAGGGGGAGGGGGTCGAGAGAGGGAAACGACGGGATCGAGAGGGAGAAGACGGGAAAAGAGTGGAATCGAGAGAGAAGGGAAGGACACAGGAAAGGACGAAAGGAATCGAGGGAGGCGGATCCCCCTAATGTGCTGACAGCTCGGAGTTTGTGACTAGTGCGTTCCCACCGGCTACGTGCGCCATTACCTTGAGAGGCTACGATTGCAACCGAATCAAACGGAGCACAGCCGGTTAGTGGTTTAGTGCGTTCCGAACGGGTATCAATGAACAAAACTGAAAAATGGTGGATCTCCTTTCACGAATAAGAACAAATAGACTTCCGCACTGTATGCTGTGGTACACTCTACGTGTGGCATACAATAGAATTTTGTGTGAGAACATTTCTGCGTTTGTAATCATGTAACATATTATGTTTAGATCTAGGCAAGCGGTGTTCTTTCCATGGCTTAGCTGTCAGATCCAAAGTTTCAACTTTAAAGATTTAGGGCTCGATCCCATGTGTGTTTTACTGTCATTTATCTCATTTTTCACCTATGGCAGCAAGCTTTTAACATGGAAAATGCCAAGCTGCACTAGTAATACGGAGTATTCAAAGGTATATCGATTCAAAGGGCGGAAAGAGGAGAGCGCATAACGGAGGCAACAGGAGCATGAATAATAAACCACTTCACTGACAAAACAGCTTTACATGATATGTCAAAACCACGATCAGATGTGAAGCAGTAGTTTTAAGAAGCGGAGAAGCAATTTTTTTTCTTTCTTGTCCAGAAATGACGGTTATTCATAGTAGTTTACATTCAAAGGCGATCTTCGAACCTGCACAATGAGGTGGCAGAGGTCATAGGAAAGCAGTGACAACAAATGCAGATGGTGTTACTAGTTCGTACACAAGGTATACAAGGGCAGCGCATTGGCGGAAATGTCATTTGTACTCAGGTGATTCATGTGAAAGGGTTTCCGATGTGACGATCGCCGCACGACGGGAATTAACAGACTTTGGACGTGGAATCGCAGGTGGAGCTAGACGCATGTGACTTTACATTTCGGAAAGTGTTAGGGAATTCAATATTCGGAGATGCACAGTGTCAAGCGTGTGACGCGAATACCAAATATGAGGCATCACAGTGGCTTTTCCGCAGAGTTGTCAGTACTGACATACAAGTAACAATGCGTGAAATAAATGCAGAAATAAATTGTGGGACGTACGACGAACGTATCCTTTCCGATAGTGCGACGAAATTTGGCGTTAATGGGCTATGGAACCAGACGAACGACGCGAGTGCATGCGCCAACAGCACGGTATCACCTGCAGCACCTCTCCTGGGCTCGTGACCATATCGGTTACCCTAGACGACTGGGGAACCGTGGCCTCGTCGTATGACGATGATGATGATGATGATGATGATGATGATGATGATGATGATGATTGGTTTGTGGGGCGCTCAACTGCGCAGTCATCAGCGCTCATACAAAGCTCGGATGAGTCCAGATTTCAGCTGGTAAGAGCTGATGGTAGGTTGCGACTGTGGCGCAGACCCCACGAAGCCACGGACCCATGACTTTTGTCACCTCAGTGTACATACCCTTCACTTTCATCCTTCTACAAAACAAAATATACTCAAACACCAAAATAAAAAGATAGCTTTATACATAATTCACTGATATGAATTAGGACATTATATCCTCATGCATACAAAAAATTGTGACTTTTAAAAAATTATTTTTTTTCCTCGCTTCTTATTCCTCTTAAACACACGAAAATGAAGTTTTCGAAAGATTTTTGTATACAAATGTATCAAACGCTTCTTACAAAAACAGACTGCATTCATTAACTACTCGAACTTTTTCCACGATTAACCGAAGCAAGCCGGAGTGTCTCACTGAAACGGTGTGGAAGGTTCGTGACCGCCACTAAAGGAATGACTGGGAGCAAGCGAAGAAAGGGCGGGAACTAGAACAAGAGATAGGGAGCGAGTGAAGACAGAGATGAACGCACAGAGGGCACAGTGGAAAAGGAGGGTGTACTGAGGAGAGAGAGGATGGGAGGGATAGAGTGGAAGCAGGAGGAAAGGGTTTGGGGGGGGGGGGGGGGAGAGCAGGTAATGAGAAATTATGAGCGTTAGAAAATAGAGGGTGGTAATAAGAGGAGGACAGGAAGGAAAGAGCGAGAACAGAACGGGAGAGGGAGAAATCTGGTCTTGAATTCAGTAACATGACAGACGCAGCTGACGCGCGCAGTTTTGACAGACGCCGCTAGTCTGCAGCCATGCGAGCCGCGGCTTAGCGCGATGTGCCGACCACGAAGTAAACCGGGGCTGTCACGAGGGCAACAGGTAACTGACAGGTGACTGCAAATGGACTCGCCGGGCAAGTGGACGCTTCAAGGCGGTGTATGGCGTGGGCGCAGCCGAGAAGGCGGAAAAGCCGAGGACCGCCAATATTTCACGAACTCCGCGCGGTTAAAACCAGTACTAATACGGCTACTCAGTACACAACAGATCTATATGAAACAAGAAAAAGAGGCGAGGAAGCAATTTAAATAACCATTCTATAAGTGAAATTTTGTTTTAAGTAGCGGAGAGGAAAAATGTAAATCTCGCTAAGTTGTTAAAAAATTGGTAACTTTAAAATGCCTTAGGAGATCATAATAAAGTATGAGCAGCGTCATCGGAAGATAGCATATTTTGTAGGAGATTCAAATGTTTTTTACCGTAGATTTTGCAGGCTTACTCTGAACAGTAGCGTGGCGTTCAAGACTTGGTGGAAAACTATGTTCGTCAACCGACTCAAAACCTATCCCACCAGACAGAAAGATGCATCAGTTCAGTATCAGCTTGAAGGAAGCCAGCACTACTGACTTGTAGCAAGTGAACCTAGTGCCAATTGCCATGAAGTTTCTCCATATCTCGTCATTCACAGAATAACCCATGTGAGCCGACCCTCACTAGTTGAACTCAAGATATGCTCTTGCGGACTCGTAACAATTCGACCGCAGGTTTAACGCACTTGTCAATATTTTACGGAACACCACGAGAGAAGAGAAACTTAAATTATTTTCATAAGGCTGAACTAGATGAAAGGGAAAACATGTCAATCTGTCGTTGCATTTTAAACACGTAGGAACGTATAAGCCGTTCTAGGCGCTGCAGTCCGGAACCGCAGGACTGCTACGGTCGCAGGTTCGAATCCTGCCTCGGGCATGGATGTGTGTGATGACCTTAGGTTAGTTAGGTTTAAGTAGTTCTAAGTTCTAGGGGACCGATGACCTAAGATGTTAAGTCCCATAGTGCTCAGAGCCATTTGAATCATAGGAACGTATGAAATACACAATTCAAATGGTTCAAATGGCTCTGAGCAGTATGGGACTCAACTGCTGTGGTCATTAGTCCCCTAGAACTTAGAACTACTTAAACCTAACTAACCTAAGGACATCATCACACACATCCATGCCCGAGGCAGGATTCGAACCTGCGACCGTAGCAGTCGAACGGTTCCGGACTGCGCGCCTAGAACCGCGAGACAACCGCGACCGGCAAATATACAAATGGTTTGGTAAACTGGCTAGCATCGAGCTGAGCTTTCTTCCACCAGCGATATCCTGCCTGTAGTTTGATCACTTTACAGGAAATAACACACAGTAATCGCGTGACGCGAGAGCTGCTCAAAATGGTTCAAATGGCTCTAAGCACTATGGGACTTAACCATCTGAGGTCCCCTAGACTTAGAACTACTTAAACCTAACTAACCTAAGGACATGACACACATCCATGCTCGAGGTAGGATTCGAACCTGCGACCGTAGCAGCAGCGCGGTTCCAGATTGAAGCGCCTAGAAACGCTTGGCCACAGCTGCCGGCTGCGAGAGCTGCGTAACCGCGCCCTACATACAAACAACGCCTACGGAATATAGAGTCGGACATATATTAAGCCCTTACATTCAATTATTCATTCAGGTATGTGGTCGCAATTCGCTACTTAATCTTTGCCCTCCAATTAAAGGTACAATGCCATATCTTCCCGCAAAGCCCACGGCAGTAGCGGAAAAGTTGACGACTGATCAGTCAATTTGACAGCTGCAGGTTGCAATCACCCACTCTATTTTCAAGCAGTTGGAGAATATACAGCATATATGTTTTGTTTGTCGACAACTGGAAACAACTACAGACATTTTACAGAATGACCTTCCGTCTCTAATATGTACATATCAGTAAAACAAAAATCAAATTCAAATGCCTGACTTCTCGGGCTCCATATTCTTATGAAACCAAAAACAGCTAGAATTTCCGCGTATCCATGCCCCTGTCTCATTAGAATTAAGAACAATAACAAATGAAAGCTGTTGATTGTTAACGACAATAACAAATGAAAGATGTTGATTGTTAACGACAGTGACAAATGAAAGCTGTTGATTCGTGTACCCTGGACACCAAGTGCGCGGCACCGTGGAAGCGGTGAGGGCCTCCTTATAGCGCCCGTTTCTGAGGCAGAGCTGTAGACAGGGGCCTCTGACAGCGGTGCCAGCTGGGTCTTCCCTCCCCCAGCCAACTGACTCCTGCCAACAACCCAGGCGCTCCTCGCCCCTCACACTGCTCAGACGAGGGTTCCGTTTAGCGCCGAGCTATTCCTCGGGCAACCGCAAAAGGCGTGCTGGAGCGTAAAAGGCGGGGAGCGCACAACTCGCGACTACGGCACAACACTCAAGTCTTCACACCCTCCGCGCTACGAGTGGCAGGCGTTAAAAGTTTCTCACGGCTCTCATTAGAAGGGCCTACTCTGCTGCCACAAAGGAAAAATTTCAGCGGCGCTGCCTGTCGTGTGCGCTACGTGCTATAGACAGTGCATCTTCGTCATTCAGCTTTTACAAGGTACAACTGAATGATCGGTGATACATTCATCGAAATTTAACAGCGGTACCACGGGCTGAAAAATACAAACAACTGCCTCAAAAACGATAATTAAAAATATGGCACTACCCACTAAATAGTTGTCTCACACTTCCGTTAAAACTTCATATGCCAAAATTGTGAACAACTTATCAAATCGAATTTTCTACCAAGTGCTTCAAAAGGGTACATTCATTCAAATAATCGTGTGACATGCTTCCATGAAAGTTTCTGTTTAGTATGAGTACCATACGGAAATAAATTAACGACTAAATAAATCTGCAGATCAGTTCTTACAAAACCAAATGTAGGATTTTACCCTGATTTTACACCAAGATACTGTTTCGAACATTAACGTGATAATCACACAACGGTCCGGATTCCAAACAGAACTAAAAAGAGCTAAAGAGCTGCTTCTCTGTCTGTCGATTGTTGTTTCTATTTCAAAATGTCCGCTTTTCGTGCAATGTCACCTACTTTGAGATCTGTGAAACAATTAAAATAAATTACATTTGGGTTCTAATCCGGGGTTTACAATACTGTAAAACTAAAAAATTTCTATCTCACTGCAGCACACAAGTTTCATAACATACCGTATCTCATAGTTAACAGAATAAAGAGCCGTACAGAATTATTAGTTTCTCTGGCATATACTAACACATACTTGCATGATGTAGCTTTATATTAAAATTTGATTGGTTTACAGCGCCTGTAGTGTTAAGGATTTAAAATAGAAAACTGAAATAAAATATTCCAAAGCATTACGCATGAATGATTAATATGAATTTTCTAGATTTACAAACCAATCTGACTGACAAATAAACCTTATCGCAATACCATCTATGCCGCTGCTTATGTTGAAGGAATAGCAGCCTTTTGTGAAAATACTCCCTTTACGTCGTAGCAGCACTATTTGTGACCTCTTTCTCGACCGCTAATAAGGTGAGTGGCAGTGTAAGCGGTGTCCAGAGATATGCGGGCACGGAAACTTGAGGACGCGTATTATTACGCAAAAATAGGTATGAAGCGCGGTTGTGGCTGCAAGTAGTATTGTTGAAACTATACGCAGCAGTGAAACGCGAGTTCGTTTCCGCATGCTTAATGTTGCTGTTGTTGTCTTCAGTCCTGAGACTGGTTTGATGCAGCTCTCCATGCTATTCTGACCTGTGCAAGCTTCTTCATCTCCCAGTACCTACTGCAACCTACATCCTTCTGAATCTGCTTAGTGTATTCATCTCTTGGTCTCCCTCTACGATTTTTACCCTCCACGCTGCCCTCCAATGCTAAATTTGTGATCCCTTGATGCCTCAAAACATGTCCTACCAACCGATCCATTCTTCTAGTCAAGTTGGGCCACAAACTTCTCTTCTCCCCAATCCTATTCAATACCTCCTCATTAGTTACGTAATCTATCCACCTTATCTTCAGCATTCTTCTGTAGCACCACATTTCGAAAGCTTCTATTCTCTTCTTGTCCAAACTAGTTATCGTCCATGTTTCAGTTCCATACATGGCTACACTCTATACAAATACTTTCAGAAACGACTTCCTGATACATAAATCTATATTCGATTTTAACAAATTTCTCTTCTTCAGAAACGCTTTCCTTGCCATTGCCAGTCTACATTTTATATCCTCTCTACTTCGACTATCATCAGTCATTTTGCTCCCCAAATAGCAAAACTCCTTTACTACTTTAAGTGTCTCATTTCCTAATCTAATTCCCTCAGCATCACCCGATTTAATTTGACTACATTCCATTAACCTCGTTTTGCTTTTGTTGATGTTCATCTTATATCCTCCTTTCAAGACACTGTCCATTCCGTTCAACTGCTCTTCCAGGTCCTTTGCTGTCTCTGACAGAATTACAATGTCATCGGCGAACCTCAAAGTTTTTACTTCTTCTCCCTGAATTTTAATACCTACTCCGAATTTTTCTTTTGTTTCCTTTACTGCTTGCTCAATATACAGATTGAATAACATCGGGGAGAGGCTACAACCCTGTCTCACTCCTTTCCCAACCACTGCTTCCCTTTCATGCCCCTCGACTCTTATGACTGCCATCTGGTTTCTGTACAAATTGTAAATAGCCTTTCGCTCCCTGCATTTTACCCCTGCCACCTTAAGAATTTGAAAAAGAGTATTCCAGTAAACATTGTCAAAAGCTTTTTCCAAGTCTACAAATGCTTGAAACGTAGTTTTGCCTTTTCTTAATCTTTCTTCTAAGATAAGTCGTAAGGTCTGTACTGCCTCACGTGTTCCAACATTTCGACGGAATCCAAACTGATCCTCCCCGAGGTCCGCATCTACCAGTTTTTCTATTCGTCTGTAAAGAATTCGCGTTAGTATTTTGCAGCTGTGACTTATTAAACTGATAGTTCAGTAATTTTCACATCTGTCAGCACCTGCTTTCTTTGGGATTGGAATTATTATATTCTTCTTGAAGTCTGAGGGTATTTCGCCTGTCTCATACATCTTGCTCACCAGATGGTAGAGTTTCGTCAGGACTGGCTCTCCCAAGGCCGTCAGTAGTTCCAATGGAATGTTGTCTACTCCCGGGGCCTTGTTTCGACTGAGGTCTTTCAGTGCTCTGTCAAACTCTTCACGCAGTATCGTATCTCCCATTTCATCTTCATCTACATCCTCTTCCATTTCCATAATATTGTCCTCGAGTACATTGCCCTTGTATAGACCCTCTATATACTCCTTCCACCTTTCTGCCTTCCCTTCTTTGCTTAGAACTGGGTTGCCATCTGAGCTCTTGATATTCATACACGTGGTTCTCTTCTCTCCAAAGGTCTCTTTAATTTTCCTGTAGGCAGTATCTATCTTACCCCTAGTGAGATTATCTTCTACATCCTTACATTTGTCCTCTAGCCATCCCTGTTTAGCCATTTTGCACTTCCTGTCGATCTCATTTTTGAGACGTATGTATTCCTTTTTGCCTGCTTCATTTACTGCATTTTTATATTTTCTCCTTTCATCAATTAAATTCAATATTTCTTCTGTTACCCAAGGATTTCTACTAGCCCTCGTCTTTTTACCTACTTGATCCTCTGCTACCTTCATCCCTCAGAGCTACCCATTCTTCTTCTACTGTGTTTCTTTCCCCCATTCCTGTCAATTGTTCCCTTATGCTGTCCTTGAAACTCTGTATAACCTCTGGTTCTTTCAGCTTATCCAGATCCCATGTCCTTAAATTCCCACCTTTTTGCAGTTTCTTCAGTTTTAATCTACAAGTCATAACCAATAGATTGTGGTCAGAGTCCACATCTGCCCCTGGAAATATCCTACAATTTAAAACCTGATTCCTAAATCTCTGTCTTACCATTATATAACCTATCTGATACCTTTTGGTATCTCCAGGATTCTTCCATGTATACAACCTTCTTTTATGATTCTTAAACCAAGTGTTAGCTATGATTAAGTTATGCTCTGTGCAATACTCTACCAGACGAATTCCTCTTTCATTTCTTAGCCCCAAACCATCTTCACCCACTATGTTTCCTTCTCTCCCTTTTCCTACTGACGAATTCCAGTCACCCATGACTATTAAATTTTCGTCTCCCTTCACTACCTGAATATTTTCTTTTATCTCATCATACATTTCATCTGCAGAGCTAGTTGGCATATAAACTTGTACTACTGTAGTAGGCATGGGCTTTGTGTCTATCTTGGTCATAATAATGCGTTCACTATGCTGTTTGTAGTAGCTTACCCGCAATCCTATTTTTTATTCATTATTAAACCTACTCCTGCATTGCCCCTAAATTATTTTGTATTTATAACCCTGTATTCACCTGACCAGAAGTCTTGTTCCTCCTGCCACCGAACTTCACTAATTCCCTCTGTATCTAACTTTAACCTATCCATTTCCCTTTTTAAATTTTCTAACCTACCTGCCCGATTAAGGGATCTGACATTCCACGCTCCGATCCGTAGAACGCCAGTTTTCTTTCTCCTGATAACGACGTCCTCCTGAGTAGTCCCCGCCCGGAGATCCGAATGAGGGACTATTTTACCTCCGGAATATTTTACCCAAGAGGACGCCATCATCATTTAATCATACAGTAAAGCTGCATGTCCTCGGGAAAAATTACGGCTGTAGTTTCCCCTTGCTTTCAGCCGTTCGCAGTACCAGCACAGCAAGGCCGTTTTGGTTAATGTTACAAGGCCAGATCAGTCAATCAGCCAGACTGTTACCCCTGCAACTACTGAAAAGGCTGCTGCCCCTCTTCAGGAACCACATGTTTGTCTGGCCTCTCAACAGATACCTCTCCGTTGTGGTTGCACTTACGGTACGGCCATCTGTATCGCTGAGGCACGCAAGCCTCCCCACCAACGGCAAGGTCCATGGTTCATGGGGGGGGGGGGGGAGCATGCTTAATAAGTCTATGGATACGTATGTATTCACTGGTCAAGAATTGCGCGATTGCGTTTTTAACGCTGCTGTACTGTTTGCTTTTACTATACTGTTCGAGTCAATACGACCTGACATAATAAAATGCTGTAAGAAACTTCTACTCTCGTACAGTTGTAACCCATCGACATTATTGTTATATTACAATATATTGTTAATGATCATAACTATGATAATAATAATAATAATAATAATAATAATAATAATACACAGAACTTCACTAAGGAAAATTTATTATTTTAATATTTATGCAGGGTGTTACTGATTTAGAAACATCTGCCACTCCTTCAGGGTCTTGGATGCTCCTGACTATTCTCAAAGAATCTTCTGTTCTTGAAAAACGCTTCCTGCAGTGTGCTCTGCAACCAGTGACTTTCAAAGTTCCTCCAAAAATATTTTCCTTCTAGTCAATTTTCGTGCATTCCAGTTAGGGTCAATCGAAATCCACATGACATATGCATTACTAGCATCAACATCAACAATATTGTAGGAAACTATCACTATTACTGTGGGAAACAATCAGATGGGCCTTTCTGCCTATCAAGTACGTCCACTGATGAAATTTTCTGGGCGATTAAAAGTGTGCCGGACCAAGACTCGAACTCGGGACCTTTGCCTTTGGCGGGCAAGTGCTCTACCAACTGAGCAACCCAAGCAACGACCTGTCCTCACGTCCACACCTCGTGCCTAGGGGCTAGTGTTGCTGCCCCTCGATCACAGGATCCCGGGTTCGATTCCCTGCCGGTTTGGGCCCGCGGACTGGGTGTTTGTGTCCTCATCATTTCATCGTCATCTTCAGTCATGATAGTGGCTACATTGGACTGTGTAAAAATTTGAAGTGTGAAAGAATTGGGACTTTGTACGGGCGCGCGCAGTTGAGTGGCCCACAAACCAAATATCGTCATCGATCGAACCGTTCTCACGGCTTTACTTCCGCCAGTACCTCGTCTCCTACCTTCCAAACTTCACCGAAGCTCTCCTGCGAAATTTGCAGAACTAGCACTCCTGGTAGAAAAGATGTTGCTGAGACAGTTTGTAAGTAGGAGACTAGGCACTTGCAAAAGTAAAGCTGTGAGGACAGGTCGTAAGTCGTGCTGGGGTATCTCAGTTGGCAGAGCACATGCCCGCGAAAGGCAAAGGTCCTGATTTCGAGTCTCGGTCCAGCACACAGTCGTAATCGGCCAGAAAGTTTCATATCAGTGCACACTCCGCTGCAGAGAGAATATTTCATTCTAAAAGCCCACTGATGTTGTAAACATATTGTTGAGCACGTTTCAGGGTCAAATAGAAATGTGACTACCGATAATTGGTACATAGATTACTCATTCTACTGGTACAATAAGTAAGAATAAAGATATGTGCCTAAACAGTTTGTACCACACAAAAATCGTGCAGTTGCTTTTAACATGTCTGACTTTCAAAAAGTCGTAACTCTTGTCTCGCATGTTCCTAAAAAGAACAAACCTGTGTTGTTGATTTCAACGAGGAGCTGTGGACGAAGAGTGTGGGAAGCCTACGATAATTTTAGATTATAATACGTCGAAATGACGAGTAGACTCAGTTGGCCTGTTATGTGGCGCATATAACGTTTCTTGAGCGACAAGGAGATGACCATTGGCTTTGTTTTATGCATTATTCAACATAGCAACAATAAGTGCCTTCATACTTTGCAAAGTAAATTATCAAAACAAACCATTAGGCAAAAGAACACTTTTCAACAATTAGGTTCTTTAGATGATGCAACGATACCCAAGTATTAGATCCCTACTGTGTCACTGCCACTACATGAGACGGTATTTTTGAGGAGGTATAAGCCACAAGATGAAGAACTACAAGAAGCTTAGCCAGCAAGGGAGGAAGAGCTAAGATCACATTTACACCCATAAAACATTGTGCCTGTCATTGTTTCGTCCGCGCAGATCACTAACACCACAACTGTATGTCAAAACTGTGAAGATGCAACCAAATACCACAATTCTCAATAAAATCACTGCATGTGACACAATATATAGTCAGTAAATGATAGATCTCTGTTCATTTCAAGGATTGTATGGTTCTCTCGTATACAAGCCTCATAAAAATTATAAAAAATCGGTTTTTCTTAATAGTAAATACTATGACTTTTAGTAACATTTTCCGCTTTATTCTGTTTTTGAATTTCATTAAATATCTTATACGTAAAGATTATTGTCCAATTTCGAAATAATGTTACATTTTTTTTATTTTGGGCCAGAACGATTTTTGCAGAAGTTGAGACGCTACTAAATGTTACATGTCCACCTTTATAAACTATTTTTATGAAAATCTGCACCGCGTTGTTGCTAGATGTAATAATATGCTCTGATTTAAAACAAGACGCACAACAAAGGAAATATCCGAATGTAACGAAAATCAATATATATGAAGTGCATGTAGAGGAAAATAAATGATAATTTCAGAAAAACTGGATGATTTATTTAAGAGAAAGTGCTGAACAAGTCAATAAAGCGTTGGTCTACTTCTGGTCCTTAAGCAAGCAGTTATACAGTTTGGCACTCATTAATAGTATTGTTGGATGTCTCCTGCGCGATATTTTACCATGTTCTGTCCAACTGGTGAGTTACATCGCCTAAATCCAGAGCAGCTTGGAAGGTCTTGCCGCCCATAATGATCCGAACGTTTTCAACTGGGGAGAGATCCTGCGGCCTTGCGTATCATAGCGCTGCTCAGAGTCATTTGGAACATACAGAGCAACAAAACGACGTGTCCAATATCGTTGACGTACCGCTGTGCTGTAAGGGTGCTCTGTACGACAACCAAGGAGTCCTATTATGAAAAGAAATCGTATCACAGATCATCACTCTTGGTTGTCCGGCTGTATGGCGGGCGACAGTCGGGCTGCTATCTCAATGCTGCTGGAGCGTATCCAGACATTTCTTCGTTGGTAATTGGGGAATAGAATCCCACTGACTGGAACAGGATTGTCTTTAGTGATGAGTCCCGTTTCGAACTGATGAATGGTTTCAGGTGGCCAAGAGGTCCTTGCCGAAGTCGATTTTCAAGAACATTGAGTCACGATAATGTCTTGAATCTTTCTTGTCGTTGCCCTGCAGCCAGAGCTCTAGGGCGTTACTTGGGGCCTGAAGAAATCTGGAATATACTGACAGATGTCGCAATATAGGAGAGAATGCTAAGATTCACAAACCTCAAAGTTGAATGTGAACTAGTACAGTAGAAAAGTGCAAATGCCACAGATATGAGAGATGAGCATATGATTGAAACCAAAGCATTCTTTGATTTCATCTACAAATCTATTTTTAAGATTAACCATCAGGCCACTCCGCTATTTGGGCAACGGACGGGACAGGAGGGGACATTTTTGTTATGTCAGGTTTGACATCCTCCTTTCCACCTTCCCGTTCTAACACAGAGTGAACAAGTCGCAACTGAACCATCGGCAGCTATATACGATATTTTTGCAAAATGTATAAAAAAAATTCCAGACGGGTTACGCTACTGATGCGTGTGCTATCGCCAATGAAACGTTAATGCCCTTCAGAGAGAAGTGTACATTCAAGGTCTACTTGCCAAAGTACCAAGTAATCTTGTAGATAAGGAATAAAATGGTTCAAATGGCTCTGAGCACTATGGGACGTAACTTCTGAGGTCATCAGTCCCCTAGAACTTAGAACTACTTAAACCTAACTAACCTAAGGACATCACACAGGATTCGAACCTGCGACCATAGCAGTCGGGCGGTTCCAGGCTGAAGCGCCTAGAACCGCTCGGCCCCGTCAGCCGGCACGGTATAAAAATTCAGAGCCTAGTAGGCTCCAAAACGCGTTGTTCTCTGAATAAGGCTTGGATTGGGAGAGTTCTGGGAGCAGATACAGAAACTGTACCTGTGGATTCAGCAGATGAACAAGCGTGAAGATCGTGATCTAAAGAAAAGGAGGAAAATGAAATTCTTGTGTAAAATGTGCAAGATTTATATTTGTATTGAGTGTTCCCAGGAAGTGTGTGAAGAATGTGATCCACAGCTTGAGGTGTGAAATATCAATGACTTCAGTAAAATTTTCTAAACACTCGATTTTTCAGCGTTCCAATAAAATACTTAGTCTTAGTAAAAATCACGTGTATTCTGACTGATAGTAAAGAAAAATGTAGATCTCAGCACTGAATGTAATTTTTCAGACCTTCTTTTTGTACCTGCTGCGAGCAATTTTATGTGCATGTTTAAACCCTGGAATACATTGCTGTGGAGATACTACAGTATTTCAGCTCTGTAAAAGTTCGTTTATGTGCAGTACTTAAAGAAGACACTAAAAGTGCGAGATTTTGTTTGATAGGAAGCAATACCCAGAGGGCTTTATTTAGTGCAACAGAATCAACAGGAGTATTTAAACAATACTTAAATAATTGTAAAAATAAATGTTATATGGCTTGAATTATAATTTTCACATGCTTTACGCCTTAAATCCCGGTTTATACTAGGCAGTCCCAGAGACGACACCTCGCAGAACACGTTAGAAAACAAATCACCTCACGAGTTAAAGGCTATGATATGCAGCAATTTGCACATTTAACACGGTAATACAGGAAACAATGAACAAATTTCCCGAGACGAATTAACTAACAGCACATATATGAAACTATCAGCAATATACCCGGTTACCGAACAGACAAAAGGATAATGTCTCTCTTAATTACTAAAGCAGTTCCTTGGTGCAAACACTTTTACGCGATATACAGGGTGATTCAAAAAGAATACCACAACTTTAAAACTGTGTATTTAAAGAAAGAGACATAATATAACCTTCTGTCATACATCATTACAAAGAGTACTGAAAAAGGTTTTTTTTCACTCAAAAACAATTCAGAGATGTTCAATATGGCCCCCTCCAGACACTCGAGCAATATCAACCCGATACTCCAACTCGTTCCACACTCTCTGCAGCATATCAGGCGTAACAGTTTGGATAGCTGCTGTTATTTCTCGTTTCAAATCATCAATAGTGGCTGGGAGAGGTGGCGAAAACACCATATCCTTAACATACCCCCATAAGAAAAAATCGCAAGGGGTAAGATCAGGGCTTCTTGGAGGCCAGTGATGAAGTGCTCTGTCACGGGCTGCCTGGCGGCTGATCCATCGCCTCGGGTAGTTGACGTTCAGGTAGTTACATCTACATCCATACTCCGCAAGCCACCTGACGGTGTGTAGCGGAGGGTACCCTGAGCACCTCTATCGGTTCTCCCTTCTATTCCAGTCTCGTATTGTACGTGGAAAGAAGGATTGTCGGTATGCCTCTGTGTGGGCTCTAATCTCTCTGATTTTATCCTCATGGTCTCTTCGCGAGATATACGTAGAAGGGAGCAATATACTGCTTGACTCTTCGATGAAGGTATGTTCTCGAAACTTTAACAAAAGCCCGTACCGAGCTACTGAGCGCCTCTCCTGCAGAGTCTTCC
The DNA here is from genome assembly GCF_023897955.1 of Schistocerca gregaria. Lineage (NCBI taxonomy): Eukaryota > Metazoa > Arthropoda > Insecta > Orthoptera > Acrididae > Schistocerca > Schistocerca gregaria. The sequence continues at coordinate 665,435,123 of NC_064922.1, forward strand.
ACTGGAATTTATCTATCATCTCCGTAACCCTCTCGCGATTACTAAATAATCCTGTAACGAAGCGCGCTGCTCTCCGTTGGATCTTCTCTATTTCTTCTATCAACCCTATCTGGTGCGGATCCCACACTGTTGAGCAGTATTCAAGCAGTGGGCGAACAAGCGTACTGTAACCTACTTCCTTTGTTTTCGGATTGCATTTCCTTAGGATTCTTCCAATGAATCTCAGTCTGGCATCTGCTTTGCCGACGATCAACTTTATATGATCATTCCATTACGGACAGATAAGTGCCAATGTGGTGGCGCTCCATCCTGCTGAAATATGAATTGTTGCGCTTCTTGTTCGAGCTGAGGGAACAGCCAATTCTCTAACATCTCCAGATACTGTAGTCCATTTACAGTAGCACATTCGAAGAAAAAGGGACCAAAAACTTTATTGGCTGAAATGGCACAGAAAACGTTCAGCTTAGGCGAGTCACGTTCACACTGAGTTGTTTCCCGCGGATTCTCAGTGCCCCATATGCAGACATTGTGACAGTTGACTTTCCCGTTAGTGTGGAAAGTTGCTTCATCACTAAACACAATCTTTGGAAAGAAAGATTCATCTGTTTCCATTTGAGCAAGGATAAAATCACAGAAATCGATTCTTTTAATCTTATCAGCTGCAGACAGTGCTTGAACCAATTTCAGACGATAAGGTTTCATAACTAATCTTTTTCGTAGGACTGTCCATACAGTTGATTGTGGAATTTGTAGCTCTCTGCTAGCTCTGCGAGTCGATTTTCCTGGGCTGCAAACAAATGCTTGCTGGATGCGTGCTACATTTTCATCACTCGTTCTCGGCCGTCCAGAACTTTTCCCTTTGCACAAACACCAATTCTCTGTAAACTGTTTATATCAACGTTTAATACACCACCTATCAGGAGGTTTAACACCATACTTCGTTCGAAATGCACGCTGAACAACTGTCGTCGATTCACTTCTGCCGTACTCAATAACACAAAAAGCTTTCTGTTGAGCAGTCGCCATCTTAGCATCAACTGACGCTGCCCCTAGTCAACAGCGCCTCAAGCGAACAATGTACAACTAAATGAAACTTTATAGCTCCCTTAATTCGCCGGCAGATAGTGCTTAGCTCTGCCTTTCGTCGTTGCAGAGTTTTAAATTCCTAAAGTTGTAGTATTCTTTTTGAATCACCCTGTACAATGTTATACTATTTTCCGTCTTCTTTCTTCCCCTTTTTTTATAACCAGTGAGAGGTAACTTAACCGCAAGAAGACTGCATTCTCGCGCCATGAAGATTACTTCGAAAGGGATGATTTACTCGAAGTGAATATAGAATAAACCTGCTAATTGCTACGCAGTTAACAATGTTATTTTTGTTAGCAGTTCGTGAGTGAAACACATGCGTCTGTTAAGCTATAACGAGTAAGCTGCATTACTGGGTATCATCGTAGTCGTTCTCAAAAGTTTCGAAGCAGCACTCTGCCAAGGATTGATCAGATGTTGTCGAGGGGTTGGAGAAATTGGTTTCCTTGGTAACATTTGTTCGCTGACAGCACAAAGCTCCTAAAGTCATGAGCGATGAAGGCTTTTATTTATAAACTCCTTTTAGCAAAAAATGGAAATATTAATAAGTGCAAATTTAAGAGAATCTCTCCGCTTATCAGCATAGCAAAATCTTGAATTTCTGATAATTCATAGCATTAATATCGTGGAATAAAAGAGTACATATATACCATCCGAAGCCTAGGATGCACGATTAGGCCATTACGAGATATTTCACGCTGCGGTTCAATGGCACGCTTGTATTAATAAGACCATTGTTACGTGGCAACAGCATAACTTTGTAAAATGTTCAATCTGTTAGCTTGCGTAATAAACGCACAGGTGTTAATGAAGCAGCATCTCTGTGGTTTTGGCCCTGAATGGGAAGCTAATTTCAAACCCTAAGGCTTATTTAAATTTCTTCAGAAACGTGGTGAAAGTATCTTACAGACAGTACTGTTACTGTACTAAACTGATGACATCTCCCTTTTTACACGCAAATTCACCTCTCAGTATTCACGTCTTGTGAAAGTCTCATTTAAGAAAACATGGTCAATGCATACCTCTTCAATAGAGATTGTTGGTCAAAAATTTAGAAGTTGAACATTGTACCAACTTGAGGCACTATTATAGGGGTTACGTTCCCCACGTGCAGATCGCATACAATGTTTTGCGCGCGAGTTAAGCTCTAGCAGCAATAGAGAAAATATATTCTGGGCTCGTCCTGCAAAAAGCGAGGCGTAGAGACAAACAAGAAAAGACGAAAGTAAACACATGATATAAATGAGTTACTTATTTTGTTTTAGCAGAGTGTTCGATAAGAAAGAATAAGATTTCAGACTAAATTCTAAAAACTGAGATGAACAATCGTTTCCAGTCAATGCCATATCACTGACCGTGATTAGCGCTAATGATGTTAAAGTATATTAAGAAACAAAAGGAAGTTACATCCTCGATTGTACACAGGATATTTATCTGTAAGTACATTATCTTAATACTCACATGCAGTATTAAGTTACTCTGTACCACAGTATCTGAAGGTTAGCCATGGCACAAAGACTGTATTGAAAATGCAAAAGTGGGTTAGGATTCACATAGTGGATATCCAATAACTGGATTATCTAGGATCCATCCGGATATTTACTAACATTAACTTCGGGAAGACGTGGCAAAACATCAAGGTAGCCGGAGTGAAACTGGAACCTCACCTCCAGCCTTGCAGTCAAAAAGACCGTCTCTCCTGCTTTATAATGTGAAAATTGACACTGTCTTGCCACACTGAAATTTGCGACAGATTTGAAGCTAAGAGAAAATCAAATGAATGTGATCGCAAATAGTATCTGGAGTGACCTATCTTTAACCAAGGCACATGAGCAGAATGAAGGGAACGACGAGACCTATCTAGCAAAATTATAGGAAAGCTGAAATTCTTGCTGTGTAATTCAGTAAGCATAAAAGCGATTGCAGTGCAGATCATCGTCTAAATTTCTATTAGAAAAATTGCGTTGCGGCCTATGGATCGAGTAGGCAACTGAGTAAAGCCTCTAAGCCCTCAGGGCAGGGCAGGGCAGGGCCGGGCTGCCCTTCCTTTCGGTTGCCGCCGAGAGCCCCGCGGTGCAATCTCTCAGATTTATCTCGTGCTGAAGTAGCGCCGCGTCGCGCCTTCTATGGAATTTATGTCTTCTACTGATAAGTATCACCGTAACGGGCGAAAAAGTTCACTGAAAAGGACGACTCTTGATTTTGGAGTTTGGGCGGCTTCTTCTTAGTGTCTCTGTAAGTTGAAGGGAGAGAAAAACCTAAACTCAAATGGAAAGGGAAACGATGAATTAGAGGGCTGCTACACTGCGCTCGAAAGCATACGAATTCAAGCCGCGGACATATTTGACCAGTTCCGTAACTTTAACAAATACTAACAGACATTTAACCGACGCGTGTATCCTATACATCAAATAATATTTCTCCATTCGACGGACTTTAATGGTGCGACATATCTGAACCGTTGGTGATGGACGTACCTCCGAAGCAGAAAGCATCACAAAGCTGAGCGGATTTCCAGTTTCGGCACCAGTCACTGATTCATCTAGCACTCCAACGGCAATGTTACTGCAAACAAGCTAGTTTCTCTTGGGAGAATACAGCGTCTCGGTCGACAGTGCTTTCCTTTAGACTAATCTGCACATTCCTTAAGCGTGTACCACACTGTAAAAGAATTTTGTGAAATATATTTTATAGAACATGTTTTGTAACATTTTTGACAATGTGGTGGGGTAATGTACCTTTTATAAAAGTTAGAGCGAGGTTTCAGATTTTAAAAAAAGATTTGTCAAAGAACTTTGACAGTGTAGTAAGGGCCTAATACCTATTTCATAAGAGACAAATTACGACTAGATGAAAAGTAACGCTTGCTGTAGCCTGTCTTTAGCGCACAGAATGAAATTCCCGCTCATTTCAGCTATACAAAACGTGGAAGCGCAACTGCTGCCTCTCTGTGTTCGTAGAGCAGTTACAAGATGTTTCCCATAAGGCGAGAAATCGTAGAAACTGCAATTGTTGTCATTATAGATAAAGTCAATATACGTAAAAAGGATGATGCTGTCAACGAATAACTACTTCTCGATTATGTTTAGGAGCTGTCCTCTGTCATCGTGTACTGCTTCAAAAAGGCCCTGAGAGACTTTTCCATTTTGTCGTATTTCATTGGCATTATTGGATTAACCGTGTGCAGTACTAAATTCATTCTTTCAATTGGTAGACATCACCGTGAGGAGACACATAAACGTAGAACAGTGCAAGTGGCTCTGAGCACTATGGGACTCAACTTCTGAGGTCATCAGTCCCCTAGAACTTACTACTACTTAAACCTAACTAACCCAAGGACATCACACACATCCATGCCCGAGGCAGGATTCGAAGCTGCGACCGTAGCGGTCTCGCGGTTCCAGACTGCAGCGCCTAGAACCGCAGGACCACTTCGGCCGGCAAACGGAGAAAACAGGGTGGTTGTGGCTCTGAGGAGAATACGAAATATCATCATCATCTCAGCCATTTCCTACCTCATGTGGGGTCGGCGAGCAGAGTACGAAATGAAACTACTTATTCTAAGTGACATGAAAAATCGATGCTATGGGAACTTCAATGGCAGTCTTTGCAAGAAAGACGCCTCTCTTCTCGCGAAACACCCTGTTTGGTAAATTTAAAGAACCGGTACTCGAGTAAGAGAATGCAACAATTCTGTTCCATAACCGTATGTCTCAGATAGGAATCGTAAGAATTAGATAATAATGATAAGGAAGCGTACATGAGCAGTAATTTTCCTTCTTCAATTCGCTATGCACTAGGGCAGTAAATCGCTAAGTTTGGTTCAGAAGACCCTCCACTACTATTCATTGTACAGTCTCCCGAGGAAAGGTTTTTTTTATATATACAGGGAGTTTCAAAACTATTCGCTCAAATTAATAAAGTAGGTGCGGAACAACAAAACAAATATCTTTCGATACGGAACATATGATCTCTGAAGTCAGCTTGCAAGTTTCGTGTGCATTCTTGGTGATATTTTGATTTGACCATACATTCTTCCATTCCGCCTCAACGGATGGAGATATCGTGTCTTTGTGGACCATGTGTGGCTTGAACTGCTGGAGGATGTACCTCCGAATGGTAACAAAAGACGTACTTCCAGCAATACTGTGAGAAATCATCTGATAGCCACTGTCGGGGATCCATGGATCGGCCATAGTGGCCCTGTAGCCTGGCCGCCCAGGTCACCTGATCTCACGTGTGTGGATTTCTTCCTCCGAGAGAATATGAAACAGCTCGTGTGTGAAACCGTAGTGGAAACAGAAGAAGATGTCGTACCCCCGAACAGCTGTCACTGCTGCTACCACTACGGACATGCCTGGAATCTTCGAACGGACACGGAAGTCAATGGTCTGACGATCTACTGATACAGGCCAATAGTCACGCACTCGAGTAGATCCTTTGAATGCCACTGCTGTAATTAGAAAGCTAAACTACCTTCTGTATAAATCATCCATGGCATCAGAGATTGCATTCAAGGAGTATGTGTACCATAACTAAAAATATTTGCATAGAAGGAACACACCTCCATGAATTCTGAATGAGCTGAAGAACGACGGAAAACAGACAAAATGAAGAAAGTATATTTCGTTTGACGTTCTCCACCTTCTGTATTAATTTGAACGAATAATTCCGAAATACCATATTATATGTATATAATTTATAAGAATGGGTAGCTCTGAGGGATGAAGTAGTGAAGGCAGCAGAGTATAAAGTAGGTAAAAAGACGAGGGCTGCTAGAAATCATTGGGTAACAGAAGAAATATTGAATTTAATTGATGAAAGGAGAAAATATAAAAATGCAGTAAATGAAGCAGGCAAAAAGGAATACAAACGTCTCAAAAATGAGATCGACAGGAAGTGCAAAATGGCTAAGCTGGGATGGCTAGAGGACAAATGTAAGGATGTAGAATATAATCTCACTAGGGGTAAGATAGATACTGCCTACAGGAAAATTAAAGAGACCTTTGGAGAGAAGAGAACCACGTGTATGAATATCAAGAGCTCAGATGGCAATCCAGTTCTAAGCAAAGAAGGGAAGGCTGAAAGGTGGAAGGAGTATATACACTCCTGGAAATTGAAATAAGAACACCGTGAATTCATTCTCCCAGGAAGGGGAAACTTCATTGACACATTCCTGGGGTCAGATACATCACATGATCACACTGACAGAACCACAGGCACATAGACACAGGCAACAGAGCATGCACAATGTCGGCACTAGTACAGTGTATATCCACCTTTCGCAGCAATCCAGGCTGCTATTCTCCCATGGAGGCGATCGTAGAGGTGCTGGATGTAGTCCTGTGGAACGGCTTGCCGTGCCATTTCCACCTGGCGCCTCAGTTGGACCAGCGTTCGTGCTGGACGTGCAGACCGCGTGAAACGACGCTTCATCCAGTCCCAAACATGCTCAATGGGGGACAGATCCGGAGATCTTGCTGGCCAGGGTAGTTGACTTACACCTTCTAGAGCACGTTGGGTGGCACGGGATACAATGCGGACGTGCATTGTCCTGTTGGAACAGCAAGTTCCCTTGCCGGTCTAGGAATGGTAGAACGATGGGTTCGATGACGGTTTGGATGTACCGTGCACTATTCAGTGTCCCCTCGACGATCACCAGAGGTGTACGGCCAATGTAGGAGATCGCTCCCCACACCATGATGCCGGGTGTTGGCCCTGTGTGCCTCGGTCGTATGCAGTCCTGATTGTGGCGCTCACCTGCACGGCGCCAAACACGCATACGACCATCATTGGCACCAAGGCAGAAGCGACTCTCATCGACGAAGACGACACGTCTCCATTCGTCCCTCCATTCACGCCTGTCGCGACACCACTGGAGGCGGGCTGCACGATGTTCGGGCGTGAGCGGAAGACGGCCTAACGGTGTGCGGGAGCGTAGCGCAGCTTCATGGAGATGGTTGCGAATGGTCCTCGCCGATACCCCAGGAGCAACAGTGTCCCTAATTTGCTGGGATGTGGCGGTGCGGTCCCCTACGGCACTGTGTAGGATCCTACGGTCTTGGCGTGCATCCGTGCGTCGCTGCGGTCCGGTCCCAGGTCGACGGGCACGTGCACCTTCCGCCGACCACTGGCGACAACATCGATGTACTGTGGAGACCTCACGCCCCACGTGTTGAGCAATTCGGCGGTACGTCCACCCGGCCTCCCGCAGGCCCACTATACGCCCTCGCTCAAAGTCCGTCAACTGCACATACGGTTCACGTCCACGCTGTCGCGGCATGATACCAGTGTTAAAGACTGCGATGGAGTTCCGTATGCCACGGCAAACTGGCTGACACTGACGGCGGCGGTGTACAAATGCTGCGCAGCTAGCGCCATTCGACGGCCAACACCGCGGTTCCTGGTGTGTCCGTTGTGCCGTGCGTGTGATCATTGCTTGTACAGCCTTCTCGCAGTGTCCGGAGCAAGTATGGTGGGTCTGACACACCGGTGTGAATGTGTTCTTTTTTCCATTTCCAGGAGTGTAGAAGGTTTATATAAGGGCGATGTACTTGAGGACAATATTATGGAAATGGAAGAGGATGTAGATGAAGATGAAATGGGAGATACGATACTGCGTGAAGAGTTTGACAGAGCACTGAAAGACCTCAGTCGAAACAAGGCCCCGGGAGTAGACAACATTCCATTAGAACTACTGACGGCCTTGGGAGAGCCAGTCATGACAAAACTCTACCATCTGGTGAGCAAGATGTATGAGACAGGTTAAATACCCTCAGACTTCAAGAAGAATATAATAATTCCAATCCCAAAGAAAGCAGGTGTTGACAGATGTGAAAATTACCGAACTATCAGTTTAATAAGTCACAGCTGCAAAATACTAACGCGAATTCTTTACAGACGAATGGAAAAACTGGTAGATGCGGACCTCGGGGAGGATCAGTTTGGATTCCGTAGAAATGTTGGAACACGTGAGGCAGTACAGACCTTATGACTTATCTTAGAAAAAAGATTAAGAAAAGGCAAAACTACGTTTCTAGCATTTGTAGACTTGGAAAAAGCTTTTGAAAATGTTGACTGGAATACTCTTTTTCAAATTCTTAAGGTTGCAGGGGTAAAATGCAGGGAGCGAAAGGCTATTTACAATTTGTAAAGAAACCAGATAGCAGTCATAAGAGTCGAGGGGCATGAAAGGGAAGCTGTTGTTGTGAAGGGAGTGAGACAGGGCTGTAGCCTCTCCCCGATGTTATTCAATCTGTATATTGAGCAAGCAGTAAAGGAAACAAAAGAAAAATTCGGAGTAGGTATTAAAATTCAGGGCGAAGAAGTAAAAACTTTGAGGTTCGCCGATGACATTGTAATTCTGTCAGAGACAGCAAAGGACTTGGAAGAACAGTTGCACGGAATGGACAGTGTCTTGAAAGGAGGATATAAGATGAACATCAACAAAAGCAAAACGAGGATAATGGAATGTAGTCGAATTAAGTCGTGTGTTGTTGAGGGTATTAGATTAGGAAATGAGACACTTAAAGTAGTAAAGGAGTTTTGCTATTTGGGGAGCAAAATAACTGATGATAGTCGAAGTAGAGAGGACATAAAATGTAGACTGGCAATGGCAAGGAAAGCGTTTCTGAAGAAGAGAAATTTGTTAACATCGAATATAGATTTATGTATCAGGAAGTCGTTTCTGAAAGTATTTGTATGGAGTGTAGCCATGTATGGAAGTGAAACATGGACGATAACTAGTTTGGGCAAGAAGAGAATAGAAGCTTTCGAAATGTGGTGCTACAGAAGAATACTGAAGATAAGGTGGATAGATCACGTAACTAATGAGGAGGTATTGAATAGGATTGGGGAGAAGAGAAGTTTGTGGCCCAACTTGACCAGAAGAAGGGATCGGTTGGTAGGACATGTTTTGAGGCATCAAGGGATCACAAATTTAGCATTGGAGGGCAGCGTGGAGGGTAAAAATCGCAGAGGGAGACCAAGAGATGAGTACACTAAGCAGATTCAGAAGGATGTAGGTTGCAGTAGGTACTGGGAGATGAAGCAGCTTGCACAGGATAGAGTAGCATGGAGAGCTGCATCAAACCAGTCTCAGGACTGAAGACAACAACAATAACAACATAATTTTTCAAAATGAATATACGTGTTTTAAGGCTTTGTAGCATTTATAACATTAACTTGCAATTACGGATGAAAGAGAAACTCAAAGCGTGTCCTTCCTATACCTACGCGCAAAGAGAAGAGTGTGGAATGACCAAGGGTGACTGAAGAATGTGCTGAACGAATGTGAGATTCTATCAGGCGTAGCCCCAAGAACTCAGTTCGGAACGCTAGTCCTCAGCTAGCAGTTCCAGTGATGTCTGTATGGAAACTTTTAAGGAGAAGCTTACAGCGACGTACTTATCGTTTGTAATTATTACAGCCGGCCGGAGCGGCCGTGCGCTTCTAGGCACTACAGTCTGGAGCCTGGCGGCCGCTAAGGTCGCAGGTTCGAATCCTCCCTCGGGCATGGATGTGTGTGATGTCCTTAGGTTAGTTAGGTATAAAAATAGTTCTAAGTTCTAGGCCACTGATGACCTCAGAAGTTAAGTCGCTTAGTGCTCAGAGTCATTTGAACCATTTGTAATTATTACAAACTCTACAGCCTACAGACCACTGTTTATGTGACAACTTCGTAAACAAAATGTTGCTCCAAAATGACGATTAAGATTTTCTATATCACGTCGCCTTCAGTGATTAATCAACATTTCACCTGAGTGGAAATGTCGACACACACAATGTCCGCAACTGGTGATCAGCAAACCCACACGAAATGGTACAGTTGGAACAAGACTCCTCTAAACGGAATGTTTCTTGTGCCTTTCATTCTTGTTGAGGCAACTGGCACTGGTGTTTCTTATCTTGATGCGCTAGAACTATGACTCTTTCCTCAAGTGGTAAATAACGAACTATAGACTTTTATTTGGCAGCAAGATAGTGCGCCACCTCACTGGCATAACTTGATACGCGATTGGTTAAACGACGTTGGACCCAACTGCTGGATTGGCCTCTATGGGCCGGAAAACAAACTCGTCTTACATGCGCCCACGTGCACACACGATCTGACGCTATGCCATTTTAACCTTTGGGTTTCATAAAGGATCATGTGTATGTACCTCCACTACCAGCTGTTCTACCCGACTTCAGAAACAGCAATGTTGCAACAATTACTCCAGACGCAATGATCAAGGTTTGGAAAGAAGTGGCCTATCGGCTCGATGGGTCACGAATGGTGCTCACATTGAACATTTGTACGAAAACGAAGTTGTTCCTTCATTTGATGAATTATTTATAATTGTAAGCTGAATGAAGTAGATGCTACAAAACCATAAACCGCGTACAATCTTTCTGAAACACCCTGAATTTAGGGAGTGTAACGGGCTAAGTGCAGATATTTCTATTGGCAACTGAGGACTGTGCACTGAACAAAATTTGGACACTGCTAATTATGGTTATTACGAGTAGTATGTTTTCAGTGGGTTAGTACCTCCAAGTACATGTGGCAAGAGCAAGTTACCAAAGTTCATTTTTCCCTGGTCAGCACGTCAGGTATTGACGTGTGACGCGTGGATGCCAAACTGTTAGTCTACACTCCTGGAAATGGAAAAAAAAAACACATTGACACCGGTGTGTCAGACCCACCATACTTGCTCCGGACACTGCGAGAGGGCTGTACAAGCAATGATCACACGCACGGCACAGCGGACACACCAGGAACCGCGGTGTTGGCCGTCGAATGGCGCTAGCTGCGCAGCATTTGTGCACCGTCGCCGTCAGTGTCAGCCAGTTTGCCGTGGCATACGGAGCTCCATCGCAGTCTTTAACACTGGTAGCATGCCGCGACAGCGTGGACGTGAACCGTATGTGCAGTTGACGGACTTTGAGCGAGGGCGTATAGTGGGCCTGCGGGAGGCCGGGTGGACGTACCGCCGAACTGCTCAACACGTGGGGCGTGAGGTCTCCACAGTACATCGATGTTGTCGCCAGTGGTCGGCGGAAGGTGCACGTGCCCGTCGACCTGGGACCGGACCGCAGCGACGCACGGATGCACGCCAAGACCGTAGGGTCATACGCAGTGCCGTAGGGGACCGCACCGCCACTTCCCAGCAAATTAGGGACACTGTTGCTCCTGGGGTATCGGCGAGGACCATGAAGCTGGGCTACGGTCCCGCACACCGTTAGGCCGTCTTCCGCTCACGCCCCAACATCGTGCAGCCCGCCTCCAGTGGTGTCGCGACAGGCGTGAATGGAGGGACGAATGGAGACGTGTCGTCTTCAGCGATGAGAGTCGCTTCTGCCTTGGTGCCAATGATGGTCGTATGCGTGTTTGGAGCCGTGCAGGTGAGCGCCACAATCAGGACTGCATACGACCGAGGCACACAGGGCCAACACCCGGCATCATGGTGTGGGGAGCGATCACCTACACTGGCCGTACACCTCTGGTGATCGTCGAGGGGACACTGAATAGTGCACGGTACATCCAAACCGTCATCGAACCCATCGTTCTACCATTCCTAGACCGGCAAGGGAACTTGCTGTTCCAACAGGACAATGCACGTCCGCATGTATCCCGTGCCACCCAACGTGCTCTAGAAGGTGTAAGTTGACTACCCTGGCCAGCAAGATCTCCGGATCTGTCCCCCATTGAGCATGTTTGGGACTGGATGAAGCGTCGTCTCACGAGGTCTGCACGTCCAGCACGAACGCTGGCCCAACTGAGGCGCCAGGTGGAAATGGCATGGCAAGCCGTTCCACAGGACTACATCCAGCATGTCTACGATCGTCTCCATGGGAGAACAGCAGCCTGGATTGCTGCGAAAGGTGGATATACACAGTACTAGTGCCGACATTGTGCATGCTCTGTTGCCTGTGTCTATGTGCCTGTGGTTCTGTCAGTGTGATCATGTGATGTATCTGACCCCAGGAATGTGTCAATAAAGTTTCCCCTTCCTGGGACAATGAATTCACGGTGTTCTTATTTCAATTTCCAGGAGTGTATACCGAAAGGCGTTGTCCACTTAAAGGGCCCGGATAGTCGCAGCCAGACTTAACGAATTTTCCCCCTTATCAAAAGAAATAATACCCAAAGGTAGCTACCAGTATGCTTACGCGATACCATGTTTAATTTTTTTTTTTATTGAAACATCTATGTAACTTAGGAATGTATGAACCTTGCAACGAGTGAAGAGAGAAAAATTACGTAAAGACACACTGTTAGAATATTGTAAAAGGACATGTACGAGTGGAAAAGCTCTCTCGCTCTTGTATTTTTGTTCTTCACTTGCCATCTTACCTTTTAGCTTTCCTTTGGGCTCTTGTTATCAGGTCTTGGATGGAATTAGGTCTTCGTCACTGAGCTGTAATAGTGAACAGAAGTTCTACTGACGTCTGTAGATTGTTTGTTCATTAAAGCGTAAAGAGAAAACTGATATTACGACTACGTTTTCTGAAGATCCTCTTTCATTTTGCATAAAAAGAAAAAAAATAGATATCATTCACAAAAAGTGAGTAAATTAAATATGGAAGCTTTTCGTTTGGTTCGTGATAATTTCAAATGACTCTTTGTAATTACAATTTGCATATCACATTTATTAGGACATGCAGTCCTTTATTTTTTTCGACCTTCGATAATATTTTTCTGAGTACGATTCTTACGAAAGTAAGCTTTATTTCCTTTCATCATCAGAAAAACACCAAACGAAATGTTTACAAGCTAATTGTGGGCAGTAGCTATTCTGCAGTTTTAAAGTGAATATAGGTTAAAGACATATCATCATTCTCGATTTTTACTAAATGCTTAAACCAAAGATTATCAGACCCTTGTTTTCTAATAACACTACCGCCGAAGACAAAGTTCTGGTAAACAATTAACTCGAAAAATTTTATATTCTTGATTATCAATTAACAATATGAAGCAGAATCCACGTAATCACAGGCGGTAACGTATACTCGCAACAGTAACAGTTTCACTGACATGACGGACGGAGGGATTATCACGTGAACATAAGGAAAAATGAACTTCCTTGCCACTGGCACATTATGTACCCTCAACCACACAACTGTAGCTGTCTACAGAAAAGCTAATATTGAAGACAATATTGTCCTGGTGCCCATTTTACATCCTGTTAACGCAAACTACGTGTTTGATAATTTTTTCCTGACGCCAAACAAGGAAATCAGTTTCCAACATCTAGATAATAACAACAATTTCCTGTAGCTAAATGGTCTCGTGCAAGACTTTGTACTGAATGTCACTTCGGCGACTTTCGTATCCGTGACGTGTCCCAGTCATCCAATCGGAGATAGGTGACCTACAGTTTAACGTACAATATGAACAGCGTTTTATTTCTGGCGATTCGTCACATCATTCAGAGATGAAAGCTAAGTTAAAACGAAAACTGAAAAATCCGTGTTCCGATCGAGATTCGATCCCGCGATCTCTTGGTTTCCAAACGCGCGCTTACCAGTTCTTTTTGTTGCTGCTCTCATTTTATTAGTTGCATTTTTAGGGTAGGACGTCTCATCACACCTTTTCAATTTCATCGTCGATCCGTTTTTTATTTTATTGATTTTTTTTATTACAGAGAGCAACTGAGCCTCTGACCGAACACGCTGCGCTACCGTGCCGGCAAACCACTAGACCACCAGGATCGATATTTTTTTTCATATATCTACTGATCAGGGTCCTACTTCCTTCACATCTGAATAATTATTAAAAAAATTCTGGTCAAATTATTCATTCCCATCTACACCTTGCATAAACGATTGTGGGATTCTTTACTAGGTCACAATATATTTGTGCCACCTGTATGTGTTAACTGGAATATTTCTCTTTCTCCAATTCCCACACAGCTGCTTCGCGATTAATATCTAGAAGCATGGTTTTACTATTAGTTCTTACTTGTATAATCTGCTTAAAAATATTACTTGTTCTATACTAGACGTGCAGTACATTTCCTGCACTCTTCTTCATAATCTGCTTCAAATATTAACATAGTTGCCAACATGTGAAGATGATATTCATTTTAGGCATGTATCAGCTTGCTGCTACCTAATTCAGTTCCCATCCAACACAAACATGAGCGCTGCACGTTCGCGAGGGTCTCAGATGAGACAGAAGAAGTCGCACTAGTATGTGCTCTGGTGATGCAGATTATGAACGCGGTATTTTGTTTTTAACAAAATTAAGCATCAAACATGCAAAACTGTTCCCGTGTTCACATGATGCAACAGAATTTATGGGAGCTCGTCCAGAAATGATAATGCAGGACAACGGATTATTGCGAGCGCTGCGGGAGTTAGCCCGATATACCAAGAGGGCTAAAGCGTGCGCTGTCTGGAGCCAAAACGAGAAGTACGAATAATTTAAGAGTATACTGGATTGTGTACTATCAGAGTCTACGTAATATCACATCATCGCTGAAAAAATACCTAGAAGCTGCTACATTGTATTTCTACCGAGCGATGTAGCACAGTGGTTAAGGTGTTGAGCCGCATTTGGGAGGAGTGGAACTTCAGTCCTCAGCCGGCAATCAAAACTTAGGTTTTCCTTACTTTTCTCAAAGCCCTAAAGGTGGAAGACGATACGATGCCTCTGGAATGGGCAGTTCTATGGCTTATTCATTTACAGTCCGCATTTCCATTGATTTTATAATGACATCGTTGATGGACATAAAGCACTGATTTCCCTTTCTTCCCTTTTCCGTCGTCTTGCTAAATGTGAGCAGGACGCTTCTTTACGTAAAGAAATGCGATGTCTTAGAGTTCCATGAGCCACAAAAGAGCCTGAATATTGTGAACGTCCCTCTTGGCCGGTTCAGTCGACGAGATACATTATTCGGTATTGAAATCAGCTGCTGGTGACATGCTACGCAGTCGAAACCAGCAATGAACGCATTCGTGTGACCCGAGGCTGTAAAAAAACATCCAAAATATTTTCTTTACAAGGTGATCCCTGTGTTCCCTATACGCCGCCTCCCTTGTCTCCACTACGTTCCTTCGCTCGTTCTGGAATATTAGCTTTCATGTGCCGTCTCCCATTGCAGTTCGCTAAGCATTTTTGTGACACTTTCACCCCTCCGTTAATCCAGATTGGTGACGCTCCCACACCATTGAACAGTGCTCAAGAAATTGTCGAATGAGAATTTTTAGACATCCGTAAATTGCGCTTACGAATTACGGTTTTTTCAATTAGCCGACTCTGGTTTCTGCCTTCCACAAGAGATTTTATGTGGTCGTTCTATCTTACATCTCTACCGACAAATATTCTTAGATACTTCAAGGTTGTGATAGATTGCGGGCCACGTAGTCAAACTATATCGGATTTTTTCATATCCTTGTATGTTTTGCATTGTATCTACAGGGTGTTTCAAAAATGACCGCTATATTTGAAACGGCAATAAAAACTAAACGAGCAGCGATAGAAATACACCGTTTGTTGCAATATGCTTGGGACAAATGTACATTTTCATGCGGACAAACTTTCGAAATTACAGTAGTTACAATTTTCAACAACAGATGGCGCTGCAAGTGATGTGAAAGATATAGAAGACAACGCAGTCTGTGGTTCGCCATTCTGTACGTCGTCTTTCTGCTGTAAGCGTGTGCTGTTCACAAAGTGCAAGTGTGCTGTGGACAACATGGTTTACTCCTTAGAACAGAGGATTTTTCTGGTGATGGAATTCCACCGCCTAAAACACAGTGTTGTTGCAACAAGACGAAGTTTTCAACGGAGGTTTAATGTAACCAAAGGACCGAAAAGCGATACAATAAAGGATCTGTTTGAAAAATTTCAACGGACTGTGAAGTGACAGATGAACGTGCTGGAAAGGTAGGGCGACCGCGTACGGCAACCACAGAGGGCAACGCGCAGCTAGTGCAGCAGGTGATCCAACAGCGCCTCGGGTTTCCGTTCGCCGTGTTGCAGCTGCGGTCCAAATGACGCCAACGTCCACGTATCGTCTCATGCGCCAGAGTTTACACCTCTATCCATACAAAATTCAAACGCGGCAACCCCTCAGCGCCGCTACCACTGCTGCACGAGAGACATTCGCTAACGATATAGTGCACAGGATTGATGACGGCGATATGCATGTGGGCAGCATTTGGTTTACTGACGAAGCTTATTTTTACCTGGACGGCTTCGTCAATAAACAGAACTGGCGCATATGGGGAACCGAAAAGCCCCATGTTGCAGTCCCATCGTCCCTGTATCCTCAAAAAGTACTGGTCTGGGCCGCCATTTCTTCCAAAGGAATCATTGGCCCATTTTTCAGATCTGAAACGATTACTGCATCACGCTATCTGTACATTCTTCGTGAATTTGTGGCGGTACAAACTGCCTTAGAAGACACTGCGAACACCTCGTGGTTTATGCAAGATGGTGCCCGGCCACATCGCACGGCCGACGTCTTTAATTTCCTGAATGAATATTTCGATGATCGTGTGATTGCTTTGGGCTATCCGAAACATACAGGAGGCGGCGTGGATTGGTTTCCCTGTTCGCCAGACATGAACCCCTGTGACTTCTTTCTGTGGGGACACTTGAAAGACCAGGTGTACCGCCAGAATCCAGAAACAATTGAACAGCTGAAGCAGTACATCTCATCTGCATGTGAAGCCATTCCGCCAGACACGTTGTCAAAGGTTTCGGGTAATTTCATTCAGAGACTACGCCATATTATTTTTACGCATGGTGGATATGTGGAAAATATCGTACTATAGAGTTTCCCAGACCCCAGCGCCATCTGTTGTCGACAATTGTAACTACTGTAATTTCGAAAGTTTGTCTGCCTGAAAATGTACTGTTGTCCCAAGCATATTGCAACAAACGGTGTATTTCTATCGCTGCTCGTTTAGTTTGTATTGCCGTTATAAATACACCGGTCATTTTTGAAACACCCTGTATTTATATCGAGGGACAGTGGCCAGTCTTTGCGCCAGGTGCTAACCGCACTGCATCTCGGAACAATTTCTTTACGATGTCATCACCGCCGTTTGGGAACAGCCTCTGAAAAGAGCAGGCATTTCCTGCAGGGTCATTTACGTACTGCATGCCGTCAGCAGTAACTGTCTTATCATTCTTCACTGAGGTACAATAGAAACTACTTTCGCTTCTGTTGAAGCTTGCCGGCCGGAGTGACCGAGCGGTTCTAAGCGCTACAGTCTGGAACCGCCTGACCGCTGCGGTCGCAGGTTCAAATCCTGCTTCGGGCATGGATGTGTGTGATGTCCTTAGGTTAGTTAGGTTTAAGTAGTTCCACGTTCTAGGGGACTGATGGCCTCAGATGTCAAGTCCCATAGTGCTCAGAGACATTTGAACCATTTTTTGATGAAGCTTCCGCATTTATGGCGACTGCATTCTATTTGCTATAAGGTTTCCAATACAGCTGCAT
Organism: Schistocerca gregaria; assembly: GCF_023897955.1. NCBI lineage: Eukaryota > Metazoa > Arthropoda > Insecta > Orthoptera > Acrididae > Schistocerca > Schistocerca gregaria. The sequence goes on from NC_064922.1 coordinate 665,452,648, forward strand.
GAAATGCAATGGTTCCCTTTATTAGGTGGTGGTGCCGAAATGCGTCGAGGTTTTCTTGGAAGTTCCCCAACTGTCGAGCACTGAGCAGTAACCTGAAGCTGCAGTAATTAGTATCTCTTAGTCGTATTATTTCGTGTTTCCACGAGGAAGTGAGCACTGATTCTTCCTTTCTTCTCTGCGTTTTTCGGTTGCTTTATTCGTTTGCGTATTTTCCGGCGGTTAAGGTTGGACGTAAGGCTTAAAGGGGAACCTTACAGACACGTCCCCTTCTATTATATTCATACATGTGGTGAGGTTTCGAGGTCAGTGGCCCAACATCAATTTCCTAACGCCGTACGATGCACCTCTCCCTCCCTCCGTCTCTCTCTCTCTCTCTCTCTCTCTCTCTCTCTCTCTCTTTCTCTTCAAACTTTGGGGTTTTTGAGATGGCACTTTCGATTCTCACTAGAAGCTACCTTTTTCCTCTCTTCTATTTGGTGTGTGATTCAGCTACTACTACCTATGGGTTTTATGCAATTCGCAACGCCTTCAAAAACCACGCGCGTGAGTTTTCGTGTTCTCTCGACCGCTATGCGCACACCATTATTCCTTCAGAAAAAATGAACAGGACGCATTAATAAAAAAATTTAATGAATTCAATTTTGTGCTTGGGTGATCACGAAGTGGACGAAGTTAAGGAATTCTGCAACCTAGGTAGTAAAGTAACCAGTGACGGGCGGAGCAACTAGGACATGAAGAGCAGACTAGCACTGGCAAAAAAGGCATTCGTGCTAAGTGAAGTCTAGCAGCATCAAGCATAGATCTTCAGTTAGAGATTTCTAAGAATGTACGTTTGGGACACAGCATTGTATGGTCGTTAAATATGGACTGTGGGAAAACTAGAACAGAAGACAAGCAAATGATTTGCGATGTGGTGCTGTAGACGACATCGAAAATTTGATGGACTGATAAGGTACGGAAAGACGAGCTTCTCCACAGAATCGGCGAGGAAAGGAATATACGGAAAACACAGAAAAGGGGACAGGTTGGTAAGTCATCTGTTAAGATATCAGGGAACAATTTCCATCGTAATAGAAGAAGTTATACAGGGTAAAGACTGTAGGGGAAGACAGAGATTGGAATACATTCAGCAAATAAATGAGTGGGTAGGCTGCTAGTGCTGCTGTGATATGAAGGGATGGAACAGGACAGGAATTCGTTGCGGGCCGCGTCAAACCTATCAGAAGACTATCCAGTAGTTTGGGAAACATATTCGACGGGCTAACAGCAAAAAAGCCCGAATTTTCCTATTAGATAAATGAAAAGCTAGGAATTAGCGACGACCACAACATTCATCACTTGTGTTGAATGCAACGAGAACAAATGTTTGGAGGCTGAACTGACGCGAACAGGGAAAGACAAGAAACTGAGTAGTAAACGTAACTATTCACCTTCAGGCAGGAATTTGGCGCAAACTCAGGCGCTATGTGCCAGATTAGTTGGTTCTATCTACATAATTGAGCATACGAAGGACCTATCATTGCTTAGTGTCAACATTTGAAAGTTACTAGAAAAGCAGTAAGGGATACTGATGAGAGTCAAAAAACGTAGCCCAATTGTTGCTGACAAGTAACATCTGAACCCAAGCAAAACGGGTGTAAGGATTCCTTGATAATAAACGTTTAACGAATTCGTGGGGCAGATGTCGGCTGCTGCACTGTCGGGGAAAAAGGCTTTTGGTCCTGTGTGACATCAGACAATAAAATAATGTCAATTGTCCAGATGCTCGTTGATCTTCGTGGCGCCAAAAAAAGATCCGTCGCACATTTGCAAAAACGAAAAACAGAGAAAAAGCCCGAGCGTGGACTTGAATCTTATATTACGCTATGAAATAGCACTGGATCTGACGGGGTACACATTAGAATCTATATCGCAAATGCGGAAGAACGGGCTCCATTTCTGTCGAAGGTTTATGTCGATCGCTGGAATGGCGAAACTTGAAATGTAACTGGAAAATAAGTCTGTGTTTAGTTATCTACTAGGAGGACGGAGGACAGACGCGCTAAACTATAGACATACTTCACTGACCAGAATAATTGGTAGAATTACGTATTACTTTTTTACTAGTGTATGATGTTCTTCCTTTAGACGGAAATAGTCGCGTGTAGGATTCATTAGGGTTTCTGTAAACAGCCGGCTGTCTGAAAGCCAGCTCGCTCTGTCCGTTAATGAGATACAGAGGGCAGTAAACAGCAGACCTCAGGCTGATACGCGACACGTTAGCAGCCTGCGCGGCGTTGCTGAGGGACACAACGCGTTTCAGCGTAGCACTGGACACGTCACGGGTGCCGCGCGTCATCGCTTTTACTGTCGCGCTCCGTAGTGAACTCCGGCGGATCCGGACAGCGCGCACGAACGCAAGCAAACACGGCGGCTTTGTCATGTGCGGCGCCAGCAGCAGGTTGGCCGCTAATTATCGGCGACGCTCCTATGCAGGTGACTGCGGATCGGCGACTGGGTCATCGATTGCCGATCACGCGCCCTCATCGAGCGAGAGCGTTGACACGCCATTGTGTGCCGCAGCCGAGAGTCCTCTGTTGGAGGAGTCTCCGTCTGGAGCTTAGCGCAGCACCATCCGAGACACGCTGCCTCTCCTGCTCTGTAAAATTATTCACGGCGCTCTGTCGGCTTTTCGGCGAATCACCTGGCTGGTAACTGTTTCTACGACAATTGTCTCAGAAAATATCGAGGTATTCAGCGGCTGGATTCAACTCGTGCAAAATAAGTAGTTTTGTTGTTTTCGTCATTCAAGTTTGCTTCGAGATACAATTCAATCCGTTTAGTCTCGTAGCAGCGCAATTCTTTACATTTTTCATCAATCAGCTGCTTTGCTATAGATTAAGAGCACAGTTAAACAAAGAAATATGTATACCGGTGAATATTTTTCACTGTCACGAACGAAAGAAGAAGATTGCTCTCTGACTTGTCTAGTAACTGTGGTACCGAGCGGATGCAAAATGAGGAGTGCATTAGGACTTGGTAACTGTTTGAGAACGAATAAAAAGTAAGTCAAATAATTAATTACACTGCCTACATTATTTCAACTAACACTCGTCAAAAGTCACATAGTTAGAGTGTGTTGACAGGAGCTTGTACTGTACCTTTGAAACTACAGTAAAAAGTAATAACGAGAGATTTTTATATTTCACGAAGCAGAACGGTGGCAAAAGTTGTCTAGGAGACGAAAAAACAAACAGTCTTTTGTAGGAGGCAGAAGTTTTAAAAACCGACTGCGAGAAACAAATTTATGTGCTCTTCTGTGGAAATGTACGGTTTATTTTCTTCCTCGCAATCAGTTTTAACTATGACTAACAATTAAACCATTAGTCAAATTATTTCACACACACACACACACACACAGACACACACACACACACACACACACACACACACACACACACACACAAAATGAGCTGTTCTGTTTTATTCCCCGCTGTCTCTTTTCACAGAAAACAGAAAAGTCATGTACCCGGCTTACAGTCTTATAATTAGAATACTATTACGGAATTCGAATTTGCAATAACGATAAACACTGCTTAAGAGGAGAAGGTGATTAGGTCGCGCATCCAATTCCCATAAATATTTCGCAATTGTGAGCACTGCCCAGTCCGATAGTCAAGTATACAGAGATCGTTGAAGCATGTCTCCCATTCGAACGTATTTCATTCGGTTTAGTTACTGTTGGAGCTCTTCAGACAAAATTACGCCCGGACTGTGTCGGTCGATTGTTTTAGTAGTAAAGATTTTGTAGAGCACTGACTGATTCAACAACGGATGGTGCACCTCTCTGGACAATACTCGAAGTTGTTCTGACGCTGACGCTCGCTATCGTAGCAAATCTTTTCTTCATTTTGCAGTCGTATGTTCGTTGTATGAAAAGACTATATAACTATAAAAGCGAATGACGACAATGTAAATTTGCACCGGTGCGGGACTCGAACCCGGATTTAACGATTTATACCAGCGGGTCGCCTTAACCGCTTTGGGTTCGGGAGCGGCTCACGGCCAGACCCAAACTTCCATATGTCGTCGTTCGTGCGTCAGAACCTGTACTCGCACACACATTATGCAATTCCCGTAAAGGGGAGGACATAATAATTGAAAGTCGCTGCTTGCTATCGGAAGACAGATTCGATATTGAAGTGCCTGTGTCGGTTAGATGAACAATACAGGCACTGCAGTATCGACTGTTTATGAATTTACTGAAGTAACATTTTGACCGTGGAAATCAGTCACCAAACAGAATTCGAAATGACTCCACGAATAGCTTTAATGAGCACATTTATTAAGAGTTTGCGAATGAGGAATACTCGTTGCTCTATTCGGTACGCTAATGTGGCCCCGCATTCCACTGGCAAATATCGAGGCACAGGAGTGCAAGATTATCTGAAAAGGCCATTGAAAACTGGGCCGGGTCGGGGTGGAAGGGTACTCTACGTCGTTATCACTACATGAGTATCAATTTTCACACCATTATCTCGATAAAGTTAACTTTTTACAGACAATGGAGAAAATCACCCGGCCATTAACAGGTAACAATTAAAGCATTAGCCGGCTACACCGCACCTCGGTGACCAACACCAAAAATACGGCCGGCGCGCGACGCGACGCGGTGCGGTGCGGCGGGCGGCGCCTATTGGAAATTGGCGCTGCTCATCGGCATTCAAACGGCGACAGTGGCACTTCCTGCAGCCATTCAGCGGGCCGCCTGTGACTCACGCGTCAATAGCTGCAATCAGCGCGCCGCCGCCTCTCCTAACTCACTCGCGTCAATCAGAACGGCGCGCTAGACGCGCCGCCGGCCAGAACAATGGTGGGGGAGCGCCACACCGAACAGCTGAGCGCGCCATCAAAAATAACTACCCCGAGGGCCGCGATGGCTTCGGAACGAGGGGAAACGTGCGTCGACTCGCTGACGGATTGAAACACTGATGCGGAAAGGAATCGGCGACGCCGCTCGCGTAAGTGGGTTCAAACGATTGCAGTTTGGGGCAGTGAGCAGTTCGCGTGTTACAGTACAATAAGGGGTTGGCGAGCGCTGTCTCGGAACGAAATAAAAATACAAAAAAAACTAGAAAAAAGTGGCACGCACGCCGACCTGGGGGCAACAAAGGCGACTATCGCAACGGCAGTCGGCCGCGCAATTATCCAGTGCCGAAGCGGATCACGAAGGGCGTCACGTGGGCGGCACGCCGAACACAGCGCAGGCAAACCTCTACTATCCGTTCCGTTCCGCGGGACTACTTTGGAAACAATTCGAAAGACTGTGTGTACTGTATGTGTCGTTGCCTCAAGCAAACCGACTCGCTGGTGCGGTCGAGAGAACTGGAGAGTTTGTTACGAAGTTGGGCCAATCAGATGTCAAATGGAAGTCCTGTGACTGTTCCGAAAACACAAATGAATGGAGTATTGAGAAACGCCGCTCGTCCAAAAAACTAAACTTTTCACGAGATACGTAACACGTCCTTTCCTCTACATTTCTCTTTACTATCACTGGTCCATTGTTCCGTAGCAACTGTCGGTTGTGCAACACCTGCCGTGGCTGGCAGGAGCGGCGCTTATATTCTCTTCTAGTAGAGGCCGCTCCTGTCGCCGTCACGTCCCAGTCAGAGTGCTACTGGCTGACTTCGTCTCGCAGCCTTCTCTGCTCTTGTGTTCTTGATCTTCGTGTCGAAGCTTTTCGTTACGCCGGAACAACTTCAACAACACCAAGACGTTCATGCGAACAGCTCTACTCCATGAACAGTCCCTTCCGTTTTTTGTGTTATCACTTCAAAATTCATATTTTGTTGGATTCTGTTATTTTTCAGCAAATATATCCTATCCCTCGTTCTTATTTTCCTTTTTATCACGCTGAAATCTCTATCATACGTTAAGTAAGAGTGGCCTCTTATTGAAAAGCAATGGGTTCAAAAGGCTCTGAGCACTACGGAACTTAGCTTCTGAGGTCAACAGTCCCGAAGAACTTAGAACTACTTAAACCTAACTAACCTAAGGGCATCACACACATCCATGCCCGAGGCAGGATTCGAACCCGCGACCGTGGCAGTCGCGCGGTTCCAGACTGTAGTGCCTAGAACCGAAAGCAATGGGCAATGAAATGAAATCTTCCATGTTCCATAAGCATTAAACAACATCTCACCTTAGCATGGTTTTCATATTGGCCCCCACGAGAACTGGAGAGCAACTCAAGGTGTTTAATATGTAGTCCAGCATTCAAAAATAAATGAACAGACTTCATCAGGGCTTTTCAATGCTATTCCTTCGTGATACAAGTAAAACTCTTGCTCTCCGCACGTCATGCACGTTAAATTTTTACTAAAAGCTGACACAAATAAAACATGTCTTCTATTAGTATCTGAGGCAACTGCAGGTTATGCATAAAATCATACGAGAGACCTGCAATAATAGAGTCTGTTTCAGTTTTCCCTTTAACTGCATGTAATTTTCTTAAGAATTTATCAGTGGTCCTCTGGTGTCCTATTAGCTCAGTCCTTGTTGCCCTTTTAGCAGCGTCATTCAGAGATGGACTTCTGACGTTACACCGAGCTCTTCACACGTGCAACACGTGTCACACGTGATTGCCCAAATTTTAAATTAAAGCGCTCGTGGAAAATTTTCAAATAAAACTGATAGTTAACAGTGCTGGCAACTCAAAATTTCAATAAAGCGAAAGTGTTTTGTAAACATGGGGTTTCCTTTCAGTTTAGGTGATACAACGGCTGGATAACAACACAGAAAATGAACACATCTCTTTGTCAAATGGCTCTGAGCACTATGGGACTCAACTGCTGTGGTCATCAGTCCCCTAGAACTTAGAACTACTTAAACCTAACTAACCTAAGGACATCACACACATCCATGCCCGAGGCAGGATTCGAACCTGCGACCGTAGCAGTCGCACGATTCCGGACTGCGCGCCTAGAACCGCGAGACCATCGCGGCCGGCTCTCTTTGTCATGATCGGGCTATAAGCTTGAAGTAAAAAAATCACAACAAACACAATTTTGTAAAAAATGGTCAAGTGAGATATCTCAATATTCCCATTCAATGACGATACAACACCAGCAGTACAGCGAAGTTCTGACAAGGCTTTAGAAGACGAGAAAACTGTAGAAAAAATTACCTTGTACAGTACGAATACTACAAAAGACAAACATGTTTGCGAGAAAACTTTAAACTGGCAGTACTCTGGAGTCACGAGCGGTGACGATTTGTCGAAAGACAATATTACAATAATACTAAAAAGGGAAACACTTCATAACGTTCTGCAAACTCATATTTCTTTCACCACGAACCGGCTTTCGACTTATTTAAGTAAAGTCTATCAACTACAGACCTGCAATTTTATAATATCAATACAATATCAAAATTTCTTTTCAACATTAACGTCAAATTGCAATCCTTGGCACAGAATAGTGTGAATAAATCACTTGCAAGCAGTGTGAAGAAGTGTGTGCTGGTCAGTCAGGCAGAGCCGTAGCAACTAGGCCAGATGAACATGACAGAAGCTAGCTATTAAGGAAGAACTATTCGTTAGCAAAAAAGCAGAAAGGTGACCCTAGGGGAAATACTAGAAATAATCACATGACACAGAATGCCATCCTAGTATTAAACGATCAGACTCAGTTTCCATTTTCTCCTTCATTAAATTAAATTTTCGTTACAAATACTAGATTCAAAGTATAAATTAATCTTATTTCTCATCATCTGTTAAATGTATCTCCACATAAATAAAGCTTCGTTCGCCTATTTCTTATTTAATGTAATTATTGAATTTTTCCTATGTAAACCTTGTGTCATTTTTGTATCATCTACACAAATAATACCTTTCATGTTTATCTCTGTTTGCGACATACAGTTGTCACCTGAAGATGGCCTGAGAAGCCGAAAACCGGGTCGTGACCAATAAATATACATTTGCAGAACATTAGCAAGTGTTTTCTATTTTAATATTATTGTCATTGTCTGCCAACCACCGAAGGAAAAATCAGTTAATGTGAACATAATTATTTTTCGCCCACCGATGCACACTGCTTTCACATGTGTATTGTGGTGTTTATTGAACGATTTTGCTGTCGTGAAGTTAGGCCAATAAGTGAATTCAGCATTTCTGTTCCGGTCATTGTCTTCGTGAAACTGATTTTCAATTATCTTTCTACAAACTTTGAACGATATGTCATGTATGTAAAAGCAACGTGTGAATGATTGTACGAACTGTTTCAACAAACTGATGTCCCGTTATTAGTGTCATAAATAGTACAGGAAAAAAACACAGAACAGAGACAATCATCTCCTCTCAAAAATCATAGCGGGGTCTGCCTCATTTAGTGAAGACACTGCTGACAATACCGATCTACAACCTAGCACAATGAGTGTCCCACATAGACACAACAAACACCTTCTCTAACCACGTGTGGCCAAAATTCTTATGAAGAAGATTTTACCATCAACAGGATTCAAACAAATTGATTATTTCGAAGGCAGAGCAGCGCAGAGAAGCAACTGAGAACATTTTAATGCACTCGGTGTCTAAGGTAGATCCTCGGAGAAAACTGACAGCAATTTCTAAAAAAAAATCGTCCTGTTCTACTTTAGATACGACACATACAGTGCATCATGACCCTGCAGTTACTTTCTGTCCCTGTTCGCACTGAATTCAGCCTCCATGCTGCGATAGATTCATAGAAATTCTGAATACCCTGTCTTTCAACCATACTGGTGGGATGGTCCGCTTATATTAAATATGTGTGATCTTCTGAAACTTAATCCAATTTATGGATGCATAATATATTACCTAACTTCTAAAACCGATCTTCCTTTCCACCATACAACTCCATTATTTCTTAACAGCAAATTTACTGTATAAGTGCGTTACATCAGTATTTTCCGAGATGTCATCCAAGTTGCGAAAGGAGGTAGGAAGCCAGATGAGATTCATCGCGTCGTCGACATAACAGACTTTAGGAAGCAACAAGGTTGAAGCAGGATATCAACGACAGATTTGTTGAAAAAGCCTTGCCGGTTTTGGTCCTCAGTGGTACATGATAATTACAGAAAATCAAAACTAGGAGAGTTGCTTGTGGATTTGAACCTCACGATTTCCGAATAACATTCCAGTGCCTTAATAGAAGGCCTCCTCGGTCAATCTGGAAAGAGGTCTCGAATTATGAGAGCACGCAGACGAGCAATGTTGTCGAACAGGCATGTTTCCGACATTAAAAACTCTAATCAAAGCTCTCACAATTACACGCATAATTATGTCATACGCGTGATAGCGATCCGATATGTTTCCACCCATCTGATGCCATGAACGTTTTCTCGTCATAGACTGTGCATTCAGAAAGGTCCAAGTCAAGCATTTTTCGACAAAGACAGGACACAAGCAGTTCTTCAATCCGGGTGTGGCTACTCTTCTGTCCTACATTATTACTCGATTAGTATGTTTCCGTCTTCTCAGAAGACACTGACACTTGTGGTTTGGAGCGCTACGGTTCAGAACACTTGAAGTCACTTGTTCCCTCTCGCCCTGATACAAAAAAGCAAAATTTTATGTGTGTTCATCACAAATGCAGCAAGGTTTTTCCACAATTGACCAGTAAGTGAAATAATTCTCTTTGAAATGTAACCAATATAGGTTCCTTGAATAACACTTACGGCTTCGAGGGATCCTGCATAGGTGCTCAATTCGTCTGATGCCGTACGGCCTTAGAACTGTGGTGTCACCGCCAGACACCACACTTGCTAGGTGGTAGCCTTTAAATCGGCCGCGGTCCGCTAGTATACGTCGGACCCGCGTGTCGCCACTATCAGTGATTGCAGACCGAGCGCCGCCACACGGCAGGTCTAGAGAGACTTCCTAGCACTCTCCCCAGTTGTACAGCCGACTTTGCTAGTGATGGTTCACTGACTTCTACGCTCTCATTTGCCGAGACGATAGTTAGCATAGCCATCAGCTACGTTATTTGATACGACCTAGCAAGGCGCCAGTATCCGTACTTTTGATATTGTGAATCATGTACCATAAAGAGCGACGTTCGTCATTAATGGATTAAAGTTAAGTATTCCACCAGCTACGTCCGTTATTCTAAATTCTAATTTCCGTGTCCTGTTCCAGACCTCACGCCAGCCTGCGTGAGCTAAATCGCGTGCCTTTCGGACTCCTCTAGTAACACTGTGTTGGCTCTCCTGCCAACCACAACAGGAACATTCAATTTGCGGGCAAACACTTACGCCGCGACTTTTATAGGGCTGCAGCTGTACCACATGGTGTTCCTACACGACAGAAGTTAAAACGCACAATAAAAGCATTATTCAAAGGCAGAAATATGACACAAATCACAAGCAACGTATTATTGCGTTTTAATACCGGAACATAACAATGCCAACGACCGCAGGACTCCCAAGTACTCTAAATTTAAATGTGAATGGGGTAACCACACGAAGCTATTACTCATAAATGACACCTTCGTAACAAACTGGCTGTTCCCATATTCAAACTCAGAGGCCATCAGTCTCTTTGATACAAATGGTGAAGTGAACACAATTAACTGTGTTTCAGTCACAATGTCTCACGCTTTGTGACACCTCAGTGCAGTCAAGAGCCGTCTCTTCTTCCCTAATAAATAAGAGTAATTGGGGTATCTGTAACCTGATGTGTCACTTGGTTCAAAATGGTACGTAACACTTCTGTCCTAGCTACACTGTCTGTTGCATTGATAATAAAGTATTTCAGCGAAACTGACGAAAATAGTACACGACAAATGCCGCGCGAATTGGAGCAGTATTCAAACCGGGCAGGTACTCTTACAGAAACTGGAATCGGCAATGGCGTCAGTGAATTTAAGTCGTAGGCAGACAGGCACTGACGACACTGGTAAAACTGGCACAGAGCTTCGACAGTGCAACCATCGCGGTCGACGGCGAGGTCGATTCTCGCGCGTCGCCGGTCGATGTTATTGGCTACGTGTCACCTGTCCCGCCGCCGCCGCGCAATATCCTCCGAGGTTCTCCAGGACCCCACGGCGCGACCGATATCTGGAAGAGGCGCTGTTTGCACAAGCCGGACAGACGGAGAACGAAGGTACTGTTCCCGTAAAACAGGAGCCACGAAGTCTATGGGCAGGCGACTAAAGTCGGGTAACCTGCGAAGAAGAGATATCGCCCCCCCCCCCCCTCCCCCATGGCTTTTTGTCGTTCCCGTGACACTGTAGGAAAGCATGCGCACTGAAAATGATTACACATGCTCCGTAAACTTAAGCAGTACCATTCACGAGCTACACTTTTGGCGATCTGTCTCTAGCTACAGTAAATAACCGTTCTTGTCTTCCATCGCTATGACTGGCTTAAAATTATTTTCTCTCCTGTAGATCTATGACTGAACGAAACAAATGTATTCATGGAAATTAACCTCTTTATCAACAATATTTATTTTTATTTTTCCAGGCACAGTTTCTATTTTGGAACTGGAGAGCTAATTGCTTATTTTACATCTTAGTTTGTATGCATATGTAATAATAAGTCACTACTTCTGGAGCTAACAGCCACAGGAGTTCCGTACAAGTACAGAAGCTCCACCAGGTTTGATATATAGGTTTTTTTTTCTTTTTTTTTAAATAAGAGAGTATAAGAATCAGTAGTTTCTCGCTACAGGATTGGATATGACGTTCACTACTGTTCTTGCTAGATACAATTGACCTTTTTTTATCTTCTTCTAATAAAATGGAAATGATACTCTAAGCAGGTCTAACGACATTCAGGCAAAGTCGGACGTGTTTAGAGAATTTCTCTCATTACGTCCGACGTTACCTGAATGACAGCACTCCAGGCATTCGATTGGAAGAGGAGAAGCAACAGATTAAATTGATCGCCGGAGGCCTTCCAGGTCTCCAGACCTCACACCTTGTGACTTTTATCACGATTTGATATTTTTCGTGAAACACATGGTACTCACATAGAATGCACAAAAATTTGAACTTTTCTCTTTCTAGGAACGTTAGAATTGTGTTTCTACCTTCAGTAGTTTGGAAGAAAGAAATGTTTGGAATCTGTTCCTTCTTCTTTTGAATAGCCCTGCATAAAGAGAAAACCGTAAGCAGCAATGTTCCACACTGTAACTAGATATCAAACATTGTAAATCGTTGTAAATGCTTAACTTTACAAGTGCAAGTGTGTGTCATGTAAGTTTTTGATTATGTACGAGTAACTGTACCCTAATCTAAACCTGCATCAACACTGTGAACATCTATGTTCTGCAAAGCACTGAGGAATGCATGGCAGTGGGTAGTTTCTACTGTGCGACTTTTTTGAGCTTTTTTCCATTCCAGTCACTTGTCGCTCGTGGGAAGAATGATTGCTGGAATGCGTCTGTGCGCGCTGTAATTAGCCTAATGTTATCTTCGGAATCAGGAGCGATACGTAGGGGGATGTGATAGAGTCCCTAGACTCCTCACATAATGTTAATCTCCTTTGTAGGCACTTGGTGCAGGGAGTGGCAACTGACCCTTAATATACACAAATGTAATGATGTAATACATTGCGAATACATAGAAAGAAGTATTCTTTATTGCATGATTATATGATAGCAGAACAAACACTGGTAGCAGTTACTTCTGTAAAATATCTGGGAGTATGCGTACGGAACGATTTGAAGTGCAATGATCATATAAAATTAATTGTTGGTAAGGCGGGTGCCAGATTGAGATTCATTGGGAGAGTCCTTAGAAAATGTAGTCCATCGACAAAGGAGGTGGCTTACAAAACACTCGTTCGACCTATACTTGAGTATTGCTCATCAGTGTGGGATCCGTACCGGGTCGGGTTGACAGAGGAGACAGAGAAGATGCAAAGAACAGCGGCGCGTTTCGTCACAGGGCTATTTGGTAGGCGTGATAGCGTTACGGAGATGTTTAGCAAACTCAAGTGGCAGACTCTGCAAGAGAGGCGCTCTGCATCGCGGTGTAGCTTGCTGTCCAGATTTCGAGACGGTGCGTTTCTGAATGAGGTATCGAATATATTTCTTCCCCCTACTTATACCTCCCGAGAAGATCATGAATGTAAAATTAGAGAGATTCGAGCGTGCACGGAGGCTTTCAGGCAGTCATTCTTCCCGCGAATCATACGCGACTGGAACAGGGAAGTGAGGTAATGACAGTGGCACATAAAGTGCCCTCCGCCACACACCGTTGGGTGGCTTGCGGAGTATAAATGTAGATGAAGATTTCACTTCCCCAATCTATCAATGAATCGTTATGTGCAACCTAATTTATTAACGACCGGACGTATCTGTTCGTTTCATTTCATGTACCTATCTAGATACTTCTATGAGTTGACGGACTCCAATTGCGACTAACTTATACCGTAGTGGTAGGATGCCTAGCGACTTTTTTCCGTTTTGTGAAGAGCATAATTTTACATTTCTGAACATTTGAAGCAAGATGCCAATGTATACATCAATATCTGACAGAGCAGATATGCAAGCTTTTACAGACGGTACTTCATTATAGACATTTGCATCACCTGCGAAAATTTTATTGTTGCGCATGTAAAAATTAGCTTACTTTACATACCCATCCGTTAATGTCACCTGAAGCAATATTCTGGGCAATTTTACATTAAGACACCAACTTGACATTGCGCAAAACCATAGAATAAGCACAACGCCTTATGCAGACCCTCAAATTCGCTCTACACAAATACGCATATTTTTTTTAAAAAAAGACAACAAAGTCATCTGAGACGGATGGGGAGAAGGATGGGCCTCTCTACCTCAAAGGAACCGGCATTTGGCTTAAGCGTTTTAGGGAAACCACGGGAAAGTAAGATCTGGTAGTCTGGACGGAGATTTGGATCTCTGTTCTTCCGAATACGTATTCAGTATGCTAACCACTGCACCATTTCGCTCTGTTTCGGCTATTTAAGCCACCACACACTCGACAATAGCCTCACACTTATCAGTTAGTAGCAACCGCTCACAATTTTAGAACAACAGTACCATTACTCAATGTGCCAGTAGGGTCTCCCAGTATCTCCCAGTATCCTGGGCACTGAAATGATGCAATTACGCTGCCATTTAACCACACCCTTTGAGAATTAAACAAACTTGTCTCTTTTAGATGATATGAAATTTATGAAGTTATGTTCACTGTTGATGGAAGTCTGACCCTCATCTCCTTCGTAATGGTTAACTGGGAGTAAATGCTGGATTCCAAAAGATTTTTCTCATAAATTTCTATTCGATTGGTTATGAGGAGCATTACAGAACAGCCTTTTCAGAAGCATGTTCGTAAGCAACTGGCAGCACAGAAACATTGTGCAGGGTGCTTTTCGCGCGGGCGATGCTTGCCGTGCGACACGCGACAAGAGACACAGCGGAAATTCAATGAGATGGCATCTCAAGACCTGTCACGAATGCGACTGGCGCCTGTAACAGTCGTTTTCCTCTGCTCGTGGAAAGGACAGCTTGTCAGCAACGATTTAGCGCAACATTTGCTCTACGCCTCAGAGGCGTGCAACACAAACACAGCGACGAATGAATCCATAAGGCGGTCAGCCCACATGCATTAGCTGGAGCTCTACCGTGAACTATCCTGAGAAACCCTGCAGCGGAGAATGACGGCAACCCTATATTGGTAAACTTTCATGCTAAATTTAACTGAGCTTTGTACACAATGTCATTAACCACACATTTTACAGAACTGACACTCAACAAGTCCCTCCTCATTGTAACTGTTCGCTGAGGCAAACGAAGAACAATCACATAATCGCCGGTGGGAAAGCGGATGCATAACGGAGATGGTAATCTTTGAGTTCGTTGTGTAGGCACTGATCAAAACAGAGTGCTGCAGTATGTAACGCAGGGAGACACTTTCAGGAATTGCACAAACACTGATATGCCGCTATGTAAATAAATTGTAACACTCTTTTCTTGCATGTCTCTTCGTATTCTCACTCTTTCTCTTTCTCTTTCTTTCTCTCTCTGTGGAGGAAGCAGGACCAAGAGTGATGTCAGGTTCCGAGGGCAGAAGAGCAAATACATCAGTTAACATAACGCAATCTGTGTCTCACAATCAGGTTCGGTGTCTCAGATACTATTAACATTCAGAAATACATGTAATACTAAATGGCGAAATGACACTCATTATCCTCGGTTAGCCTTAGTGTTAGGCAGGAAGTAGTGAAGCATTTATCTATATAAATATTTAATCTCTTACTCAATGATGCAAACAGTCCAAAAGATAAAAAAATGAACTTCAAACAAAAACTCAAATCGCATCTGTTTGACAACTACTTCCACTACATGGAAGAAGTTTTGAATGTGTAGCTTGTTAAGTATGAGTCACAGTAAATAAAAAAGCAATTTATATAATCGTGTGAATGGTCAGCTTTCATGAATACCTTCGGGTCGCTATTATTAACCACAGGACATCCAAATAACTAAATAATCATCTTCGTAATGAGGTTGTTCAGTCGAGCACATTATGTTATGTGTGGACACTCGTAATACTTACGGACATTCAGTCGCCGTATATTCCCCAGTTCCCCGTTGGCTAGAGCACTTCTTAATAGAGGAATCCTGTTTGTCATAAGCACACTATTACCTGTCTAGGGCGAATGACCCGCATCGACTTATTATCGAGGTAAATCGACTACCAACAAGATAATGTGAACCAGAGTATACAAGTTTTACATTGGCGATTCGTATCACAGCTCGCCTAAAATGAGGCTAAATACAATACAATGATCTTGATCAGAAGAAAGTTTCATCAGTACTCATTAACATGTGAAGAATAAGTCTCCGGACTTTGCTGCATCGATTAAACCTCTGAATTTTTCGAAGCGACATGAAGTACAACGAATACATTAAATCACGTAAAGGGAGGGCGAAAAGAATACTCTTCTTCGGTAGCGTACCTGCGTAAACTGCAGCTAACGTGCTAAAGAAACGGCACTCTCCCGCCAGCTTACACAGTTTTGCTATTTGGGATATCATTCCATGCGCCTAAAGAGATCGAAAGAATTAGGAGATTTCTTTTGATGGCTACTACAAACCAATTTACAATTTAGTAAACAGAACAGTGTTGGCAGTTACAGCTCGTATATTTAGGCATAAACCAGATTTCTTGGACGCATTAAGTGAACGGTACAGAAAAAGGCACAACTAATTACAGTGCGAAACACCTTCTTCCACGGTTTGTGCAGTGACATGCAGAGAGTAAATGTAGATGTACAACTGTCTACCGTATTGATTAGTGTCATTGTAATCAAAGAAAGAAAGTTCACTAGGGAAGAAGTACTGAGACCGGCTTCTTGCGAAAAGTATGATGCCGAATTTGGTTATTTCGAATTTCTGCATCAATTCAACAGACGGGATGTAAATTCTCTGCTTACAGTAAGGGATATGGATTGTAACCTTGAAACCTTGCCGGTGCTTCCGATAAATATAAATGGGAGATTATTCTCCATCTTCAGGTCGTGTCATACAATACGTCGTTACATTGCCGTGTTGCCACTGTTTCCGTGATCCCCCAGTTCGATGTGACGAGCTGGCGCACTAGTAGGGCACTAGAGTCCAGTCACTGGACTCGTATTCGAAGGTGCTGCGGTTCAAATCCCTCTCCGGATTTACAAATCTATGTTTTTCATTATTACCCTACATCGCTAACGGCGAAGGCCGCGATGTTTCCTTTGAAAACGAATGGCTGATACTCCTTTCTCGATTCCAAGCGCTTACTCCTTTTCTAACGACGCCGCTGAACTCCATAATCTTTCTTCCTTACTCCGAGATGAGTATGTGGAAGTCTTCACGGTAACTGATAACAGCCAAACAGTTGCAGGATAAAGATTTATTGAAATCCTTGACCACGGTTTCGGTATATTTAAAATTACCTTCATCAGAAGCAAAAATACACTAAAATCACATCCTGCAGCGACGATGCATAAAACAATCGTGTCAAAGGGGTCGTCAGTAGTTAAAGTTAAGATATGACCTCCATCTGTACAGCATAATTATGAAGAGAAGGTCGATGCAAACACCTTTATCGCATCGACCTTCTCTTCATAGTTACGCTGTACATGTAGTTTCACTGTCACAGATACTACTACAACGCCCCGCCAACAAAAGGTTGGCAGCCCGTTGTCTGCCGAGCACAGCGCACTCTTAGCGGGCTGTGCAGCTCGACGGAACAGGAGTGTGCCTCGTTCACTTCTTAGCTAGATTTCAAACTAGGAAGGCGCACTTTCATAGTCGGCCCTCAGCCAGTCCTGTTTGCATTGGTTCTCTGAGGAGGGCCCATCAGGCGTAGTCCCTGAGAATATGTTGTGTTAGATATAGCCGCAGCTGCAGTCCTATAAACTACTGAAGATAAGTAATTTTCAATTGTACTATGTGTTTCTTGAATAATAATCCTTCTCTCTAACAGTGTGCCTTACCGCACATTATTGCAACCTGGGCTCCTTCAGCTCCTATCAACTCGGCTTCCTACTTATTTGCATTTAGTAGCGAGCTGAAAACACCCACGCGTTTTGTGCCTCTAAACAGTGAGACACAAACGTACAGATGGAGGTGATATCTTAATTTTAACCACTGACTACGCCTTTGGCACGATTGTTTTATGTATCTCCACTGCAGGATGTGATGTTAGTGTATTTTTGCTTCTGATGAAGGTGTATTTACATATGCCGAAACCATGGTCAACGATTTCAGTAAATCCTTATCCTGCAACTGTTTGGCTGTTATTGTTTACAGTGAAGACTGTCAGCATTTGTTGCTTCAGGCATGTTTAAAATTTTGAAGTATGTGGAAGTGATGTACCGTGGAAAAATGTTCTCTACCGTTGATGTGTACAACACGACCCAGAAATTTTCCAGGAGGAATGGTGATGTTCCAACTTTTCACCTTAAATAACACGAAAACGAAACATAGTGTCCATTATTAAAGAGAAATTCGACTAGCAGCTGAATCTGAAAGTGATGTGTTCCTTCGACGCATCAATAAATAAATAATTAAAAAATTAAAAAAATAAAAATAAAAATAAATAAAAATAAAAATAAAAAATGGCTCTGAGCACTATGGGACTTAACATCTATGGTCATCAGTCCCCTAGAACTTAGAACTACTTAAACCTAACTAACCTAAGGACATCACACAACACCTGGCCATCACGAGGCAGAGAAAATCCCGACCCCGCCGGGAATCGAACCCGGGAACCCAGGCGTGGGAAGCGAGAACGCTACCGCACGACCACGAGATGCGGGCTTCGACGCATCGAACAGTCATCAAGAAGGAAAACGGATGCTCGTCTTCGGAAGTGGAGGCTCTTTCTTGTTCGTGGCATTTCATAATTGTAGCTACGTGATAGTGAAGTGTTGGAATCGAGCAATAACTAAAGAGTTATGTGGTTGAGTCACTTCTAACAATTTTCAGTTTGTTTACGTTTCAAGTGACTGGCCCCCCTGCTTTTCATTTTTGTTGATGAACTTTGTTTAGTACGACAGGTGTACTGTTTAGTTTACGTTCTGTACGGACAAGATCGGCGGCGAAATCGAGTTCTGATGCTTAAATACTACCGTTGTACAAGAAACAGTAACTTCAAAATCATGCATCTTGCAGAGGGGTAATGCCAAACAAACTGATTCAGTTATTCTCTTCTTAACCAAGGTACTTTGTATCATTTAATTCAGGATTATTACCTCTAACCTGAGAATTAACTGTCATGGAGAATAGAACAGCGCTCTTTGGGCGTTTGTATAAATCTAGCAAGTACACGAATTTTGAAGCGCTCAATAAATACCGAGAAATTAGACGGAAACCTGGAGGTTAATTCAGAACTCGGTGCCATCAGCCAACAGTGGCGCAGGTGACGCCAAAAGGGATTAAACAGAGTTGTGCGGCCCTCAGTAATTGGAGAGGTTGTCACTCTAAAAGTGTCAGTGCTTCAGTCATCATGGCTCCGGCTCCGGCGCCTCTCCCCCCACTCCTCCCCCTACCCCTCCGAAGTCGGAAGATACATCCGAGTCGTAAACAAGTACACTTGTGTGCGATCCGTCGTGTGACAAAAATAACAGCCAGAGTTTTAGGCGGTTTAAACGCTCCACGGCGATTTAAGGCAGAGCCAGGACGACTGCGGGATAACTACATTAAGATCTCTGGGGCGTAAAGGAAAACATTACATCAACTGCGGAAACTAAGTTGTAAGGAGCCGGGCGGCTCGCCTGCCGCCCACGCGAAATACGGCCGCGTCCCTCTTCCGCAGCATGGGGTCAATCTCTCCTCGGAGGCAGAGTTAGGGCGGCCGCGAGCTAAATGGGTCGGCGCGACGCGAGGGCGCACTACCCGCCGAGCAGCTCACTCAGACCCACAGACGCGCAAACATCCATTCTGAGGTTGTTTAGCCGCCTCGACGAATGGAAGCCGAGGCGGCACTACGAGCGCAGCAGTAATCGCCGATTAAAGAACGAATAAACAACTGCCTGTAACTGTCATTAATAAACGAAAAATATTGTTCAGCTCCTATTGTTTATAACTATCACTTATTACCTTCGCCAACCGCTGTGACCGAGCGGTTCTAGGCGCTTCAGCCCGGAACCGCGCTACTGCTACGGTCACAGGTTCGAATCCTGCCTCGGGCATGGATGTGTGTGATGTCCTTAGGTTAGTTAGGTTTAAGTAGTTCAGGGTCTTAGGGGACTGATGACCTCAGATGTTAAGTCCCACAGTGCTCAGAGTCATTTGAACTTACTACCTTCCTGATGTTAAGGAAATGGTTGTCTAAATCTACATACATATAGAGACTGAATCTTCATCGCCCAATCCAATCTCCTGAGGACAGAAACTTGAAATTTGGAAAGAATGTTGATCGTATACCGTAGGTGGCGGTTAAGAAGGGGTTTTTCGAAATTCCACACCTAAGGCAGTGAAACCGGCGATGAAACTTTCTTTTTAATATGTCGCTATTAAGGGAATTTCGAAGCAACACATAAAAAATATTTGTTTTCTCGGTTAGAATTAAAGAAATACACGTTTCGGCATCTCTGTAAATGTGACCCTATGGGTGAAAGTTAAACTGAAAGAAAATCATTATCAAAGAACAGCTACAGTATTTTTAAAGCTACATATAAGAAAATTGGTAATTGACTTCCCGGTTAGACATGTGTGTTAGCTGATGAAAGATTATATGGAAACCACCACAAGAACGCAGATGGCATGATTAACAAAAACCTTGGGCTGTAGCTACCAGAATCGCTTTTTGGTCAGAAGTACAACTGGTAAACACCATAACCTCAGCGAAAAGTTTAGAAGGTGGAACAACACAAAAATTTGATTAAAGAAAAACAGACAAAGAAAAATCTGTGTAAACCATCGCAGCAGGCGCTTAGCTAGTACATAACAAGTACAAAAGATGTGTTATAACATACCGACGCCAATTTTTTTTTACATGTTCTTTGGCGTCGAATACGAGGACGGTAACATACAACAAGCCTCATTTTTCACTTGGGATGGGAGGAGCCGGTGTGGAGTCACAAAAGACAATATTCTCACGTCTTATCTCAGTTAATTTCACCGAAACTCAAATATACTTACGGTATTTCCTGTGACTCTTATGCAAAGCATATGGCTTCGACGAACCTCCACAAGCGCACTCTATTTCGGGCGACGATCTTTTGAACTCTGCAAATTTTTTCCTCCTCCTTGGCCTCTTTGTGCGCTGTCCTCCTGCATGTCCATGGGTTCCAGCAGACAGCTAGTCTCTCTACAGCTTTCTGGCTTTTTCGGAGTTTATGACGGATCCACCTCCACTTCCTTCTCTTGATTTGGTTGGCACCAAGTTCTTCTCTAGTACTGTTCCAAAGATCTTCTATCGATATAACATTTGTTTCCTGAGACATCTATTGAGGAACACTTGCTAACTTTTGGTGATTGTAGAGGTAACCATTCAAGATTCACATACGTATAACAGCTATGCTTTCAAGTTTATTCTAAATACTCATAGTTTAGTTGTTATGAAAATCTCTCTTTGTCGTTCATAATGGATACAGCTGGATTAAATCAATACAAGAGATACGAGAAGGCTGAGAATGAAGAATGACGATGTTCAAAAGGTAAGCGAGTTTTCAGACCTTGCGAGTGTAGTTCCTGAAGACGGAGGAGCAGCGGCCGATGTCAGAGCAATAATCCGAATGGCGAATGAGGCCTTCACCCAGCCGAAACGGTACGTTCGTTATACAGGGTGACCCAAAAGTCCATCAACGTTTGAAAATGCACAAACTCAGATATATTCTAGTTAAGAGGGGTCGAATGTAATCGAAAACGAGTGAAAAACTGGCCAACAGATGGCGCTGGACAACAACATGTCAGAGGCGTCGCGTGAGAAATTGCAGCGACAGACGGCGGCCCCATCCTTAGTTATGCCAGTACTGCTCGGATTTCCGCCCCTCCCATGTTCTATAATGCCCTCCAAATCCTCTAGCCCGCCTCGCCTTCCGTCCCCCACGCGCATCCTCTACAACCTCATTCCCTTCCCCCAACTTCTCCTTTTCCTTGAACATATCCGCACCCTGTATATTGCCCGCCGACTCGATCCCCAGCCCCTGGTGTCCCCCTTCCTCTCCAACCCCAGCCCATTTCCGCGCCTTTACCGTTGTGTCCTGCCCTCTCTCCATCTCCACAGCCTCCAACTCCTTTCCCAACAGAACTTCCAGCACCAACCCCTTCCAGATGATGAACTTCACCCTGATGTCTACCCCTACTACCAACTCCCCAGTTTCTTCCTGCCTCCTCCTCAGGGCTCCAGCTCCTCCCCTTCCCTTCCCTTCTCCCGACCGGATTTTCCCCACCCACACCCCCTCCTTCTCCTGTGCTCCCCATCGGTGTCTCTGCATTCCATCCTGCCTTGTCTTCCCTCTTCGTCTCCCACCCCACCTGTTTCCTGTTACACCCCCTGACTCCCCTATTCCTTTCATGACACCTCCTTCGCTGCTGCACCTTGCTCACCCCTCTTTTGCCATCCCCTCAGGCCTCTCCCTCGGCAGGTTTTACTCTTTGTCGTGTGCGCTTCATCTCTTAATGTGGTTTTAAGGTGTCTTTGTTCTGGAGTGTGACCAACTTTTGACCTGTGTGTGTGACTTCAGTGTGTTTCTTGTGCTCTATGAATCGCCAACTGTGTTTTTTAACTTTATATAGTCTTTTTTTAATTGTCCGCCCCCCCCCCCCCCCCGAAAGTCTCCATGTCAGTGTACATTTTTCTTCCGTTGTCTCCTCTTATTCTGTTTTTATGTCCCCCTTTTTTATCGCCTTTATATGTATAATTTTCTCCTTTTATTAGCTGTCATTTCACTCGACTGAAGAGCGGCGGATTGTGACGCTGCCTGGCCTCCCCTGCTCATGTGGGGCAGGGGAATTAAATCACGATAAAGGGAAAAAACAGGGTGGCAGTCAGGAGCGCGATGCCGCAACTTGCAGACCGCAGTGCTCGCGAGGCCGAGGCGTTAACTCCCTCGGCTGCAGGGGTCGGCAGAAAGCCGTGCGGCGGGGCATGGCCTGCCCGCGGCCTCTGGCCAAGGAAAGATACCACTACTCAGTACAGGGAAAAATACCTTTCCCTGAATAAAGAGATAGGGAGACAGGTATGCGGTCCGATAAAGGCCATATTTTTAAGGGGGAAACGATGAAATACCGTTTTGAGAATTCGGAGGACAACGTTAAGAGCTCCGCTTCTTTCAGCAAACCAAACTCCCGCTTTTCACTCGCCAACCGCCCATGGAAAAATCTCTAAAACTGGTGATCAAATATCTACCGGCGGAGATTACAGCCACAGAAGGGAAAAAGAACTGCACGCCACAGGCTTGCTAAAAGTCTCTGCCAACCAATTCCAGGCTAGAGGTGAAAAAACTACTCAGTTGGTGGCTTAGCTCGTTTATTGTGTCTCCCTGCCTGCAGGAGTAACAAGCGACTCGATCTGTGGTCTTCGTCATACAATCTATATGCGAATCAAGGTGGAACGTACCGAGCTCGGGACATCCTCCACAACGCAAGTACTGTCCCAAATTTTTTCACAAAGCTAATTATTGTCAGGTACCAGCCAGATGCGTTCTGTGTGCGGACAGCGACCAATCGCAGTCCTAGACCAAGCCATGAACTCAAAAGCCAAAGTGTGCAAACTGTGATGGCGAACTCACGGCTACCTACAGACGCTGTCCTACGTGCCAACAAGCCATTCACACGTATATGGCTGGGTACAGGAGCAGCTAGCCACCAAACTCCAATAACACCGACGGTTTTTGACACAAGACATGTTCCTCATTGGGGACAATGATACCCTCCAGCTTGGACATCATCTACCTACATTCGAATCCCGCGGGGCCGCCAACCAGCTGCGAGTGTCCAAACCTCTATGGGTGATTCCAACCTCCCAGGAATTTACAAAGATATCACAGACTTTATTGCTTCCTTGCAACAAAAGAACAGCTTCAGCACCGCAAATGATACTCTACAAAAATTCAAGGATGCACCAAATACCCTCATGAAACTCTTGGTCCGCTTCGAGGGAGCCGTGTTTCTGTTTGCTTCCAATCAAGGGCTCTGAAGTCATCCAGACCAGAGACATCTCACAATGCATTCTTAACACTAATGGAATTTTTCGTCAAAAATTGGAACTCGGAAAATTTATACACTGACATCGGATCGACATTCTACTAATAACTGAAACACATCTCCATCCAAGTCGACATTTAAACTAAAATATATGGCAGGCTACAGGACAGACCGGGCAAATGCCCCTGGGGGTGAGACAGTCATTTTTATCAAAAAATCTATCACCCAAGTGCACACTGCTCTGCCCTCAGTGGAGACTCTGGTGGCCGCTGCAATTACGGTTTCCACGTCCTACTGGATTATTACCTTCCTCGCTGCTTATCAGTGGCCGATTCACCAAGGTGTTGTCAGGTGGCAACTTGAACGCCAAATATTCCCCTGGAATCAGTCAACGTGGAATACGTCTTTACAACGTGGAGGATCGCCTGGAGACTACGGTCTTTGGACCAGAGACCCAACGCACATTCCAGCAAATCCAACCCATAGCCCGGATGTCATGGACATTGTAATTCTCCACAACCTACAACAAGTTTTTCAGTTACGTGCAATCAATGACCTTACATCTGGCCACCATTCCATGCTTGGTGTCCTGCCTGCGGCCCTGGACTGCTTGCCAACACCATTGTCTTCCACTACAAATTGGGAGCAATTTGCACGATGGCTCAATAATAACGTCCGCCCCACGGACGACGTGTCAGCTACTGATAGCATCGATAAAGCTATATTACAGGGAAGATCATACTTTTCTTCTGCCGGGCTTCCGTTAGCATGGTACATCTTGTCTCCCACCAAAACACGTTCTCTCCATTGCTGCATGGACTGGTATACCTCAAGAACAGGGAACGACGCCGCTGGCAACGATGTAGGAATCCGGATGACCACAGGGAGATGAAGAGGGCTATCCAGAGAACTGCACCTTCGTGTTACGGAACACCGCGAGGAAATGCGGGAAGACAAATTACCCCCTTTGCCCTCCAGACGCACGACCACCTTCGGCAACCACGACCGCGAAGCGGCCGCTCCAGGGATCGCAAGGACTAATATACGACCCG
The DNA here is from genome assembly GCF_023897955.1 of Schistocerca gregaria. Taxonomy (NCBI): domain Eukaryota; kingdom Metazoa; phylum Arthropoda; class Insecta; order Orthoptera; family Acrididae; genus Schistocerca; species Schistocerca gregaria. The sequence continues at coordinate 665,477,329 of NC_064922.1, forward strand.
CTGGACAAAGCTGAAATTTTCGTCGAGGCTTACGAGGCCCAAAACACCGCTGATGACTTGGTCGATGATGACTACAGTGACGGAATATGTCACAGAGCTCAGAATATAAGAGTGTCTCCTCGACACCTTGAACAAGTGCTGACAACTGTAGCTGAGGTAAAGATTTTAATCCGCCACCTGGGAACCCACTCTCCCCCGGACCAGATGGCGTTACAAATGAACGTCCAAAATATTTTTCACACAAGCCCTTAGTGTCGTTCACAAGGGTTTGTAAGTTTTATGAGACTGGGCTATTTTCCGGTTGCATGGAAGGTCGCACGAATCGCTCCGCCGGCCGGGGTGGCCGAGCGGTTCTAGGCGCTGCAGTCGGGAACCGCGCGACCACCACGGCCGCAGGTTGGAATCCTGCCTCGGGCATGGATGTGTGTGATCTCCTTACGTTAGTTAGGTTTAAGTAGTTCTAAGTTCTAGGGGACTGATGACCTCAGAAGTTAAGTCCCATAGTGCTCAGAGCCATTTGAACCATTTTGAATCGCCCCAATCCCAAAACCTGACAAAGACCTTAGTCTACCGACTAACTACCATCCTATTAGCCTAGTTTCCACCTTAACGAAGTAACTGGAACGCCTCATTTTGCGCCGCATGAGACCATTTTTCCGCGATCAGGACATCATTAGGCCAGATCAGTTTGCATTACAGCCTTTGCTTTCAGCTGAAATTCAACTACGGTGAATCAAAGAGTACATCGCCTATAGTAAGAATACTAATCGAGGTAGCGCAGTGGTTAGCACACTGGACACGCATTCGGAAGGACAACGATTCGAATCAGCGTCCACCCATCCTGATTTAGGTTTTCTGTCGCTTCCGTAAATCATTTCAAAAAAATACAGCGACGGTTCCTTCGAAAGAGCACAGTCAATTTCTGTCCTCGTCATTCCCTCATCCGATGGGACCGATGACCTCGCTGTTTGGTCCCCGCCTCCGACACAACCCACAACAATATAATACAAATATTTCCAATTATACAGTGGCCATATTTTTAGACAAATAAAAAGCTTACGACCATGCGTGAACTGATAAGCTCTTGATCAAACTGCAAGATCTACAGACCTTGTCAGACTATTGCCTACGTATAATTGGCAGTTTTCTGCAACACTAGTAGATAATGGTTGACATCGATGGGCAACACTCCAGCGTTAGATGCCTACAGGAGGGTCTCCCGATACGGGGTTCTTCGGTTCGGTACCTGGCCGGGTCGGCATTTTCATGGGTCGGGACTGTGTGTCGTCATCGTCATCATCATCATCACTATCATCATCATCATCATCATCATCGCCGAAGTGCCGAACTCCGCAGAGGGGACTCCCGACCAAAAATGTCGTACACGCTTTTCAACATGCAGACGTAATTTCGGCATTATTAGAGCCTATCCCAAAGTGCATATCACAATCTTGTGTGGCGAAGGAATAACCTTGACTTTTTAAATATTTTATTTATTTGTTTTGATGGGAGATGAGATTTTTCCATGGACGACCATTTGACTCAGTTTGGTGGTTGTGAAACCATAGCTCGTTCCCTGTACTGATACGCGTAAGAAAATCAACTCCTTCATTGCGACGCACCATGTGGTGCTTGGATGCACCCTTTCCTTTGCTTTCGTGCTCTGGCCTCAACCGGTGGACGACCCAACGTGCATAATTTTAAAATCTAACTGCTTCTGGCTGATGGTTACTTGAGTTCAAACTAAGGCACTGTCACATGACGGACTTCACTGATGTAATGTGGCGCATCACCGGAAAATTCTGTAAGACGAGTAGGATGCTCCATGCCTATGAATCTTTTTCGTTCTTTCTTCAATTTCTGTATTCAACAGAACACAGTTTTGCTTGAAATACAATTCTCACCACATACGGAACACATTTCACGACGGAAGCCCACTGCGTAGAGTACTTTACCCCATAAAAAATCGCCCGCATCTCGTGGTCGTGCGGTAGCGTTCTCGAATCCCGCGCCCGGGTTCGATTCCCGGCGGGGTCAGGGATTTTTCTCTGCCTCGTGATGGCTGGGTGTTGTGTGTTGTCCTTAGGTTAGTTAGGTTTAAGTAGTTCTAAGTTCTAGGGGACTGATGACCATAGATGTTAAGTCCCATAGTGCTCAGAGCCATTTGAACCATTTTGAACCTATAAAAAATCGCGCAATAATATGCTCTGGTTATGTTGCCCCCTGACACGTCCTGCTTCCTTCTAGTAATAGGCCCATTGATGCAAACAGCGAAAAATCTAAATTGGCGAAAACTCAAAAGTAAGGCAGCTAGAATGCCACCAACGATTCTTATAGCACTTTTCGAATCCGTTTTGACGATGGAATATACAAATATTCTCAAGATCCTTAAATATAGCTCCACGGGCTCCACTGGCGGTAAAGACACACAAATACTTCCCAACAACCGGTAAATAGTAAGGAATTATACAATAGATAATGCAGTGTTGTAATAGTAGTTACACATTCATAATTAAAATAACTTCGGTCAAACAGTGATGGCACGGAGCGAATAAGGCAAATTCTAAGCCAATATAAACACCAACATCGGCTGTTACGGGATAATCTGCATGTGTGCTAAACAGTACGTTCTAAGTGCATGCATAGTATGCGGCCCGCAGAATCTCTGCGATGTGACCACGCGCCGCTTAACGTAGAGCGGGCGACCCTAGTGCGCATGCGCGGGGCCCCGCCTGCCTTATTGCCTGACGACTGGCGACCAACTTGTTATATTGCTTCCCGAAACACGGCGACGTCGAGCCGACCGCTGGCGTGACTCGGCCAGCCAAACTGTCACCCGCCCCCCGACCCTACTTAAAACTTTTATCACAGCCCCAAACTACATCCAACTGCTCTTCACGCAGCTACTACAGAGGGAGTTGCTAGTTTGCCGAAGCCTTCCCCAGTATTCCCATACTACCTATTATGTATTATTTTTGCTGTTTTGATAGTGGAGAACAATAATCAGTTGCATGCAACTGTTACTTTTTAATTATCTATTATTATGTGAACGTGCTCCCATCTGTTCAAAACAGATAGACACCTACCTGTATGCAATCCCGTAAGACGCTGTACAGTGAATGCCCTGTACAGTGAATGCCGGATGGTACTTTGCACTATTGTTAGTTTTTCCTCGCCCTCTTCGTTTTACGTTCGAAGCTCGGGTGAACAACTTTGTTTCTATTTTACACACCCTAATCCATCTCCTCTCATTCACGTGACTCATACACGGGATATAATATGATATATGCAATAGAAGTTTCCATAGCCTACTTCGACATTTCCTACATCTCATCTCAGTGTATTTTTATTTGAAGTAAACACGTTATTCAACGTCATTACAATTTGTACAGAAACCAGATGGCAGTTATAAGAGTCGAGGGGCATAAAAGCGAAGCAGTGGTTGGGAAGGGAGTGGGACAGGATTGTAGCCTATCCCCGATGTTATTCAATCTGTACACTGAGCAAGCAGTAAAGGAAACAAAAGAAAAATTTGAAGTAGGAGTTAAAATCCATGGAGATGAAATAAAAACTTTGAGGTTCGCCGATGACATTGTAATTCTGTCAGAGACAGCAAAGGACTTGGATAGCAGCTGAACGGAATGGACAGTGTCTTGAAATGAGGATATAAGATGAACATCAACAAAAGCAAAACGAGGATAATGGAATGTAGTCGAATTAAATCGGGTGATGCTGATGGAATTAGGTTAGGAAATGAGACACTTAAAGTAGTAAAGGAGTTTTGCTATTTGGGGAGCAAAATAACTGATGATGGTCGAAGTAGAGAGGATATATAAAATGTAGACTGGCAGTGGCAAGGAAAGCGTTTCTGAAGAAGAGACATTTTTAACATCGAGTATTGATTTAACTGTCAGGAAGTCGTTTCTGAAAGTATTTGTATGGAGTGTAGCCATGTATGGAAGTGAAACATGGACGATAAATAGTTTGGACAAGAAGAGAATAGAAGCTTTTGAAATGTGGTGCTACAGAAGAATGCTGAAGATTGATGGATAGATCACATAACTAATGAGGTGTTAAATAGAATTGGGGAGAAGTTTGTGGCACAACTTGATTAGAAGGAGGGATCGGTTGGCAGGACATGTTCTGAGGCATCAAGGGATCACAAATTTAGTATTGGAGGGCAGCGTGGAGGGTAAAAATCGTAGAGGGAGACCAAGAGATGAATACACTAAGCAGATTCAGAAGAATGTAGGTTGCAGTAGTTACTGGGAGATGAAAAAGCTTGCACAGGATAGAATAGCATGGAGAGCTGCATCAACCCAGTCTCAGGACTGAAGACCACAACATCAACAACAAGTTATTCCATTGACAGCTAACTGCATTTCCTTTAACCTCATCACGCAATTTTACACAAAAATGTCACATGTATTCATTTGTTAGGTCCGAGGCTTGAATATGTCAACATGTAACACTGTCCAGTATTACCATCAAACGGAATAATATAGTATATTCACAACTGGTGCGATATACGGCACAAGCATGTGTTACACTTTTATATAATACAGAACATGGTAACAGTGAACTTAGGATATTGCTTCAGTTAACGTTAATATCGGTTGCTGTTACATGTGTATATACACCGATGAAGCAAAACGTTACGGCTACCTGCCTGACCCATCTTTGGAAATGCATTCTCGTTACGTTTCATAGACATTCGAGCTGCGTATGAAACCCGTCCACGTAAAAGTCTACTGTGTATGCTCTAAATAACTCTTTCCACTGTCGTGTAGACGGACGGTTTGTTTGGAAGGACTTAACAGGAATCTGTCCAAGATGGGATAGTCGCTTTAGATCCTCTTGGTTGAATCTTCGATCATTCTGATTCAGAAAGAGATCAAGGATTTCAAACACACCTTTTATAAACCATCGTTCATGTGACAATTCATCTGGAGTAGACGAGGATTCTGTTTGTTTCAGTCTCGCTGGGTTTTTTTCTTGCCCGTAAGATATTTGGGCCTTTCAGATTAGGTTCTTGGAATCATCATTGGAGTTCTCTAACAGCACATCAGAAGCTTTCGCTGTCCTAATATTCGCAAGAGTTGCTTTTAGAACGTCTACAGAACATTTAATTCCGGTTGCTTTAAAATCTGGGTTCGTTAGGGATTTTGTTAGAAAAATTAATGGATTACTGTGCTTAAACTGACACAATATTTTTTTAGCGCAACGCAATCTGACTTTCAATAATCCCTACAAAAAATGGCCCTGACTAACATTAACCTATACCTTTCACAAATCACTTACCTCACAAAAATCTTCGTTACTCGAACTACTGCAATACAGCGAGCGCCACTACTGCCAGCTAAATAAAAGATTCAAACTACGGAAGGCACTAACTACTGATAGGTATAGATAGCAAATGAAAGATTTTAATAGAGAACAAACAATGTATTTACCTTAATAGTGTTCAAAAGTCATAATATATATAGCAATTCATGACATCCATTCTTACAAATGTACTGTTTCTGATGGACACACGTCCAGATCATCCGCTCTCAAAAATCCGCCATCTCACTTCCCCACATCCACCACTGCTGGCGGCTCACCTCCAACTGCGCAACGCTACGCGCTGTTAACAGCCAACTGCCCAACACTACAATGGCGAGTATTAAAACAATGCCAACCAGCCACAGACTGCACACAGCATAGCCAGTGATTTTCATACAGAGCGCTACGTGGCGGCGGCGTTACCAATATAAGAAAACCTAAACAGCCCACTTACATGGTCAATTCTTTGTATAGTTCAAACACTTCAACAGCAGCTGTCAAATAAAACGGATTCTGAAACACTTTGAGGCGCTATCAGAACCCCATGGAACTGAGCGTCTCTCGTCTCTAATCGAGCACTGTGCATTCAGTACTTCGGACACCGTCTTCTGAACCCGGTAATAATTATCTCTGATAAGTTTCAAAATTGGTACCCTTACAGTTCATCGGTTTGAACACATTAATATCAGCAGTTGAACATTCGGGTTTGGAATCGTCTTTACGACACCACACTATAGCTTAACAAATGCGTATAAGTTTTTCATTTTTACGGATTCGAAAAATATATTTGAGAACTCTTTCACAGTTACAGACACATCCCAAAACGGATCACAGCTTCATAAAACTCCCTGTAGTGCAAGTTCCAAAGAATGATTACTACAGCACTTTATCTGGTCTTGAAGAAGCTGCATCATCGAAACAATGAGCACATAGAAATTCTATTCCTAACAAGTTTTAGATGGACGTATTTGATAACAGCTGCCATTGGTGGTGCCCTGGAGTTCGGCTGGCTGTATATACTCAGAAAGACTTCTTTTACTTAGAGCTTCTCAGAGTTGATGACGCAACGTACGCTTACTGTGAACAGCCCCTGGACAGCCAAGTCCGTCGGTCCAGTCTGCCATAATTTCGTAAAGTGGAGACTTTTTATTTGCTGCACAACGTCTCACCGGATTACAGGAGTCATAATTTCGGGTATTTCGTTTTGTATAGCTGGCGGCGTCAACCACAGTGTCGCGGCGCTACAGCCAGATCTTCAGTTTTGACACGCCGTTCTTCCTCTCACAAGAAGTGTCACGAGGTTTCCAGTGATCGCTTCATGACCTTTAAGTGCGTTTCTTGTTCGATCCAGGAACTTGAGTTAAATGAGAAATACTACTAAAACATTTATAGCTTTCTACTCATTCGCCAGCAGAGGTCGTGCGAGTCGGCCGATCAAATGTGTACTATATTCTCATTGCTCTAAAACTGCGACACACTCCCGATGAAGAAGACTACTGCCGTGTATTTTGAACTTTTCTGTGGTGTAATGAAATCGGCGATGCAGGCACCTCTAAAACCAGGGAAATTCAGCCCCAGAATGAGGCGTGCGAGACCCTTGGGCTACTTTCTGGCAGTACCACGGGGAGCGCGGTATCAGGGGAGCTCATTCCGTACAAACTTTCTTTATGCAATATGACTTATACAAGAAGTTGTTGGCTTCCATACAACAGGTTGTTGCGTGTGGTCATCCAAGCGGAATACTACCTCAGAGTAGCTTCCAGCGGCGTGCTAGGCCCTGCAACAGCTGTAGTGTACATCAGTAGTGCCAGCAATTTCGCATTGTGGCAACTTTGAAAAGCAGGTCAGACGCAGACGTCCTGTACCGAACCAAGGACCATTAGAGTCGCCGGCTGGAGTGGCCGAGCGGTTCTAGGCATTACAGTCTGGCACTGCGCGACCGCTACGGTCGCAGGTTCGAATCCTGCCTCGGGCATGGACGTGTGTAATGTCCTTAGGTTAGTTAGGTTTAAGTAGTTCTAAGTCTAGGGGACTGATGAACTCAGAAGTTAAGTTCCATAGTGCTCAGAGCCATTTGAACCATTTTGAACCATTGGAGTCGCCCAGAGTGCTGGACGAAGACGGCTAGAGGTCGTGTGAATTCGGTAGTACCGCCTTGAGACTCATAATGATCAGGTCTAGTGGTGGCTCGTAGAGCAGTAGCTAGCTGATTATCGTGCTTGGCGAGGTTGAAGTTGCTCAGCCCATATTGGACCAACAGCTGGTAAGGAAACTGTCTTCGTGTGGCCTGCAGTCGTAAGTCAAGGAACCGGTCGAAATACAAGTGCTACTAATGGTTGGGCACCGACCACTTGTAGTTGCTGCTGCGACCAGGTATGTTGCGACAGCAGCGCGCCTCCGTCTCGTAGGTGGTTACAGAAGTGCAGCGTTGTGCCATGGCATGTGGAGATACAGCCCACCGCTATGGAAAAGCTGCTGTACTGCACAATGCTACGGCAGCAGTATTCAGGGGTCCTATTCTGTATAGTTCATACCGATCGGTGCAGTAGGTTACCCTCCGATCGGTGCAGTAGGTTACCCTCAGTGGTGACGTCATTTTCGGTTCTTTATCCTTAGTTGCTATTCCGTAAGCTTCTGGGACCCATTACCGATCAGTCCTCTCGCCGATTTTTCGACAACTATACCAAGAGGTTTTAGGTTTTGGTATGGCCCATTCGTTCGGTTCGGTGTAATTTATTTACATCTAGAATTTGTTATTAAAGACATATTGAGCAGTTTTAGCTTCGGATTTAGTGATTGTCTCACTGGAGAATCACCAGGACGCATCCGGGAAGAAAGTGAGCTCATAATAGAGTGTTTTCCTTTGTTAGAAACATGGTGTGTATTGTTGAATGATCATAACATACACAAAACAGTTTCGTTCAACATTCTAACAAAATACCTGTTATTTGCAAGTAATCAAGAGCTTAAAAATCACTAAATATTCAAAAGGTCGGCTCTGCTTATGTATATCACACGTGTGTCAGCTGAAATTAGTAGTGACTTCGCGTACTTTTTTCCGTACATGGTTTACTTATTAATTATAGAAATGCTTTTAAAGCTTCTTAAGTAGCAATGGAAAGGAATTTTGTGAAGCTTGATAGAGGAAACCTTCCAAAATTTCATGCACTTACGGCACAAGCCCGCGTCATTCGGCAACGAAGTCAGCCTACATCTCTCTGGACTGGAATAATGTGAAATAGGCGCTGAGCACATGCGAATGGTAGTAGCCACGTGACTAAGGCAATGAACTGCAGGATCCAAGGCGACACGTTCGCATACTGCTGGATACGATTTTTTTCTTCTTCTTCGTGTTTGTAACACATTCTGAGACTTAGTTAATCATCAAAGTTCAGTATTTTTCTGAAATATTCGTTGTTGTTTACACGTAAGAGCGCGCTTTATCCGTAACGAATATCTTCGATTTTGTGACTTCCGTATTTTTAAGAAATGAAAGATAAAATTGCAGTGGTGAAACAACTGACAGTGACATTTATGTTTTTTTCTTATTGGAAATAAGAATATGTAGCGATTTCCGAATGTGTGGTCAGACAAGAATCTAAGAGCACAACTTAAATTACTACGACTGAAACAAGCAGCAATCGTCTTTATACTCCTGCTTGTCACAAGTATTTATCTGCAATCAAATCGTTAACAATAGTAGAGAGAAATGAAAGATACCCGCCATAATATTTTTGGACTACAGCACCATATGTGAAACATTTTGATTCATCACATGCATATTATAAACTACGACGAACTTCAACAGCTGCCCTCGCCTCTGGATTAAGGGTTTTTTAAATTTTTTCTTTTAAGAACGAAATTGTTGACGTATCATATAGGGAAGTAGGCTACTTCATCGTTTGGATCACTAGGAGCGAGTTACAACGCTGTTCTATGCATCTTCTTATCCTTTGAGTCCCTCTTAAAAAATTTTTGGTGTTTATGGAAGTTTTGAATCAACTAAGAAACGACGGAAAACAGAATAAAAGACGAATTTTTCGGGTATTTCTATAGTTGCTTTTGTACAATGTGGTACTACACTCCATTCCTAACTCATATTCGGAAACGTAAAATCCAAAACAAGACGTCGATGTGAATGAGAACAACATGACACAGTGTGACATTTATGACAGTTTTCATAACACAGTTCTATCGTATCATGCATTCGTGGAACAACGTGGTCAGCGATTATTACGTACTGTAACCACACTTTTCGGTACCGTAAAGAACAGCGTGCATGTGTCGGCTGCTAGACGCTTCGGGTTCGTACTGCTGTGGCACTGTAGTGTGTATGCGTGGATCTGAAGCAGATTGTTTTTGATTGGTTGGCGTGAGGAAAACTGACAACAGCGTCTCGGTTCGCTAGGCATCGATTCCGAAATGCTTACAGAATAATGTTGGAGCTCTCCTTCAAAAAGAAGACCGTTCGGTGCGCTCGCGTCAGAACTGCGGAAAGATACAGAAATGGGCTCTTCGCGCCCAGGAGCTGGATTTCGTAGGCAGCTCGCTTAAATGCCCCTCGACAGATTGCGAATTCTAATCAGTGATTTTTCCAGTTAGTTAAACGTCATTTTAAGAATCACGAATACGTGGTCTTTTACTGCTCAGACCCATAAAATCTAAGAATGTGTGTACAGAGCGATTTAAAGTGGAATGGCCACATCAAACTAACTGCTGGTAAGGCAGATGCCAGAATGGGAAGAGTTTGCAGGAAATGTAGTCCACCCACAAAGTAAATAGCTTACAAATGTCGTTAGAAAAATTATTGAATATTGCTTCTCAGTCCACTATTTATACCAGAAAGGATTGGCAGAGGAAATACAGAAACCCCAAAAAAGAGCAGCACGTTTCGTCCAACGATCGTTTACTAAATACAAAATCGCCACGGAGATGCTCAGTCAACACGAGTGAGCCGCTACATGAGAGTCGTTCTGTATCACAATGTGGTTCACAGCCCAAGTTCCGAGAGCGTGCGTTCCTAGAACAGTCAATACACTGCTTCCTCCTAAGTATACCTCGCAAAAGTCTATGAAAATAAAATTACAGATATTCGAGCTCACAGGGACACTAGCCAGCAGTTGCTCCCCCTGACAGCCATCCAGGATTGGTACAGGAAAAGAGGAGATACGCAAAGTACCCTCCGCTAAACACCAACAGGTGGCCTGTGGAGTGTAAGTGTAGATGTCTGGATAGACCTAGCGATGTCATAGCAGGGAACACTGTCACTTTTTTCTTTATAATGTAGCCACGTACAAAACACAAACCATTCCGATTTATAAGATCTTCCACTGCTTTGTATGAGCGTCTGACAAGACAGTACAAAATTTCGTTGGCATTATAAGATGTTTAGCGTTGTCTAACAGACAATAGCTTGAAGGATGCGACAAAATGGCTGTCCGTCTCCAATTGAATTTGCGGGGAATGGGGGCGGGCGGTGGGAACAACATCTGCCCCCCCCCCCCGCACACAAGCCTTTGGGGTGGGACGGAGACAAGTGCTCCTCGTATCCCACCCCTCTCCCCAAGTTTGATGTTTTGACACGTCTTTACTAGAGACAACAGTCCGATGAAGGGTCTTTTGAATAAACGGCGAAGTTTGGTTGTTAGAACTGATGTATTTTTTAAGCATACTGATCCCACACAAAGGACCGAGAAAACGAGTCACGTGATTAAGTGGTTACGATACTGCCAGAAAGTGATGTTCAAGTACTTTCCTGAAACAACCATCCTAAGATACGACTTACAGAAACTTTGGAAAAGTTCTGATATAGATATCTGGAATGAGATGACGAACCGGTTTCAGGCTCTGTCTCAGGCTGATACTGATCTTCGGCCTGACATGGCTGCTTGTGTTGTTCCAGGGGTTGCCCCTCAGTCTGCAAGATCCGGGCGGCCGCAGAGGGTGGGCTTACTGGTAGTTGGGAGCTCCAACTTCAGGCGCGTAATGGGGCCCCTTAGGGATATGGCAGCAAGAGAGGGGAAGAAAACCAATGTGCACTCCGTGTGCATACCTGGGGGTGTCATTCCAGATGTGGAAAGGGTCCTTCCGGATGCCATGAAGGGTACAGGGTGGACCCATATGCAGGTGGTCGCTCATGTCGGCACCAATGATGTGTGTCACTAAGGATCGGAGGAAATCCTCTCTGGCTTGCGGCTATCTGATTTGGTGAAGACTGCCAGTCTCGCTAGCGGGATGAAAGCACAACTCACCATCTGCAGCATCGTCGACAGGACTGACTGCGGACCTTTGGCACAGAGCCGAGTGGAGGGTCTGAATCAGAGGCTGAGACGGTTCTGCGAGCGTGTGGGCTGCAGATTCCTCGACATGCTCCATAGGGTGGTGGGGTTTCGGGTTCCACTAGATAGGTCAGGAGTCCACTATACGCAACAAGCGGTTACACGGGTAGCAGGGGTTGTGTGGCGCGGGCTGGGCGGTTTTTTAGGTTAGATGGCCTTGGGCAAATACAGAAAGGATAACAGTCAAAACGGGTGCGGACATGCGGGGACCAAGCAGCAAGCAGCAATCGGTATTGTAATTGTAAACTGTCGAAGCTGCGTTGGTAAAGTACAGGAACTTCAAGCGCTGATAGAAAGCACCAAAGCTGAAATCGTTATAGGTACAGAAAGCTGGCTGAAGCCAGAGATAAATTCTGCCGAAATTTTTACAAAGGTACAGACGGTGTTTAGAAAGGATAGATTGCATGCAACCGGTGGTGGAGTGTTTGTCGCTGTTAGTAGTAGTTTATCCTGTAGTGAAGTAGAAGTGGATAGTTCCTGTGAATTATTATGAGTAGAGGTTACACTCAACAACTGAGCTAGGTTCATTATTGGCTCCTTTTACCGACCTCCCGACTCAGCAACATTAGTGGCAGAACAATTGAGAGAAAATTTGGAATACATTTCACATAAATTTTCTCAGCATGTTATAGTCTTAGGTGGAGATTTCAACTTACCAGATATAGACTGGGACACTCAGATGTTTAGGTCGGGTGGTAGGGACAGAACATCAAGTGACATTATACTGAGTGCACTATCCGAAAATTACCTCGAGCAATTAAACAGAAAACCGACTCGTGGAGATAACATCTTCGACCTACTGATAACAAACAGACTCGAACTTTTCGACTCTGTATGTGCAGAACAGGGAATCAGTGATCATAAAGCCGTTGCAGCATCCCTGAATATTGAAGTTAATAGGAATATAAAAAATGGGGGAAAGGTTTATCTGTTTAGCAAGAGTAATAGAAGGCAGATTTCAGACTACCTAACAGATAAAAACGAAAATTTCTGTTCAGAAACTGACAATGTTGAGTGTTTATGGAAAAAGTTCAAGGCAATCGTAAAATGCGTTTTAGACAGGTAAAACTGTGAGGGACGGGAAAAACCCACCGTGGTACAACAACAAAGTTAGAAAACTACTGCGAAAGCAAAGAGAGCTACACTCCAAGTTTAAACGCCGCCAAAACCTCTCAGATAAACAGAAGCTAAACGATGTAAAGGTTAGCGTAAGGAGGTCTATGCGTGAAGCGCTCAGTGAATTCGAAAGTAAAATTCTATGTACCGACTTGACAGAAAATCCTAGGAAATTCTGGTCTTACGTTAAATCAGTAAGTGGCTCGAAACAGCATATCCAGACACCCCGGGATGATGATGGCATTGAAACAAAGGATGACACGCGTAAAGCTGAAATACTAAACACCTTTTTCCAAAGCTGTTTCACAGAGGAAGACCGCACTGCAGTTCCTTCTCTAAATCCTCGCACAATCGAAAAAATGGCTGACATCGAAATAAGTGTTCTAGGAATAGAAAAGCAACTGGAATCACTCAACAGAGGAAAGTCCACTGGACTGACGGGATACCAATTCGATTCTACACAGAGTACGCGAAAGAGCTTGCCCCCCTTCTAACAGCCGTGTACCGCAAGTCTCGAGAGGAACGGAAGGTTCCAAATGATTGGAAAAGAGCACAGGTAGTCCCAATCTTCAAGAAGGGTCGTCGAGCAGATGCGCAAAACTATAGACCTATATCTCTGACGTCGATCTGTTGTAGAATTTTAGAACATGTTTTTTGCTCGAGTATCACGTCGTTTTTGGAAACCGAGAATCTACTCTGTAGGAATCAACATGGATTCCGAAAACAGCGATCGTGTGACACCCAACTCGCTTTATTTGTTCATGAGACCCAGAAAATATTAGATACAGGCTCCCAGGTGGATGCTATTTTTCTTGACTTCCGGAGGGCGTTCGATACAGTTCCACACTGTCGCCTGATAAAGTAAGAGCCTACGGAATATCAGACCAGCTGTGTGGCTGGATTGAAGAGTTTTTAGCAAACATAACACAGCATGTTGTTATCAATGGAGAGACGTCTACAGACGTTAAAGTAACCTCTGACGTGCCACAGGGGAGTGTTATGGGACCATTGCTTTTCATAATATATGTAAATGACCTAGTAGATACTGTCGGAAGTTCTATGCGGTTTTTCGCGGATGATGCTGTAGTATACAGAGAAGTTGCAGCATTAGAAAATTGTAGCGAAATGCAGGAGGATCTGCAGCGGATAGGCACTTGGTGCAGGGAGTGGCAACTGACCCTTAATATACACAAATGTAATGTATTGCGAATACACAGAAAGAAGGATCCTTTATTGTATGATTATATGATAGCGGAACAAACACTGGTAGCAGTTACTTCTGTAAAATATCTGGGAGTATGCGTGCGGAACGATTTGAAGTGGAATGATCATATAAAATTAATTGTTGGTAAGGCGGGTGCCAGGTTGAGATTCATTGGGAGAGTCCTTAGAAAATGTAGTCCATCAAGAAAGGAGGTGGCTTACGAAACACTCGTTCGACCTATACTTGAGTACTGCTCATCAGTGTGGGATCCGTACCAGATCGCGTTGACGGAGGAGATAGAGAAGATCCAAAGAAGAGCGGCACGTTTCGTCACAGGGTTATTTGGTAACCGTGATAGCGTTACGAAGATGTTTAACAAACTCAGGTGGCAGACTCTGCCAGAGAGGCGCTCTGCATCGCGGTGTAGCTTGATCGCCAGGTTTCGAGAGAGTGCGTTTCTGGATGAGGTATCGAATATATTGCTTCCATCTACTTATACCTCCCGAGGAGATCACGAATGTAAAATTTGAGAGATTAGAGCGCGCACGGAGGCTTTCAGTCTGTTTTTCTTCCCGCGAACCATACGCGACTGGAACAGGAAAGGGAGGTAATGACAGTGGACTGTAAAGTGCCCTCCGCCACACACCGTTGGGTGGTTTGCGGAGTATAAATGTAGATGTAGATGTAGAGACTTGAACGCTGCGTCTCGCAATTACAACCGCTCAGCCTTAACCACAGCGTCACATAGGTGAGTGGCAATCACAAAGAGAGAGCGCCAAGCCGTCAGGAGCCCTGAGGTACTTGAACGTTTACGGCAGCTACAAACCCCCGTGTGGGAACAGCCAACTGTGGGCCGCGCTAGAGGTGAGCCTCGCAACTGCCGCTGGACCAAATGCACGCGGCGGGCGGGCGGGCAGGCAGCCCCGCTGGAGGGTCTTGTGCCTGCCTCTTTGTGGCTCGGCCTCTGCCTTAATTAGAGCCCCCAGCTTCCCAGCTCTCAAACACTTCCTCTCACTCTGCCAGCCGCCTTCTTGTGCTTCTCAATCCGCTCGGATTTCTCTTCTCTGCAGGTACGGCACACGTTTGCTCGCTTCATATGGCTGCATCCTCTCTCTGTAACTCCCCCCCCCCCCCCCCCCCCCACTGCAGCCACTGATTAACTAAACGCCAACAATATTCAATTTCACTCAACAACATCTGTGCTTGTGTTAAGGACGATGGGGCACGAACACGATGTTCCGTCATAATCAGGAGTTTACGTAAGATTCTATTGGGAGTTAAACCAACTGGTCCAATTAATCTTCAGTCTTACATACGTAACTCTCCCTTGCTGCTCTATAGATTTTAGTTGGTTAACTGCCACGTAATTAATCCTAATAATGAATTCAGATTTCAGATGAACATATTTTTTTTTCGTATCTATTAACTCCATCTCATTCATGTATGTGTAAAATCTGTTCAATCTTGAGATGCAGGCTACTCCGCAGTGCGTTCATTATTTTCAAGCCCGACGAAGATAATGGCACAGCACTCAAAAAGGGCCTTCAACAGCACTCTAGCAGTCAAACAAAAGATTTTATTTAAATTTAATACAAAATTCCTTCTCCAGTTATTGTCTACTTGAGACAGCACTATCTCCAATACCTGTTTGTCCATGAAACCAAAGCGAGGTGCTTAATTGTATAGTGTATAGATGACAGTAGCACGGTACGCGACGCATTCCGAAAATGGAAAATAAAGCTTATTGCACGTAAAAAAAAAACCTTAGTTACACAAAATTTTAGTCCATTTCGTGGAGGAGATAAAAAAAATATTTTTTATACATCGTTTCCCCGCTAGGAGCCCATGCCTCTTTTGACGGTAGTTAACGTCCAAAGACTATGTTTCAACTGAAGTGTGATGAATATTCATTTCGACATTCTGATGAAAATGTTATGCATTTAAATTAATGCACAACCAGCGTCTGCGTTCTAATGACCATCTGCCAGGCTCAAAACAACCAAGTGTTCCACGAATAATGGCTGCAGCTCCCGCCAAATGGGCAACCAGCTCTTCTGGAGTGTCCGTCGTTGTCTCGGTACACCAAACGCTTCATCTCCCTGACCCCCCCCCCCCCCAATCCCTCCAGACAGACACACACACACACACACACACACACACACACACACACACACACACACACACACACACACAAAATAGGAGCGAGGCCCAGAGACTGCTGAGGTCACAGGACCGGCACACTCCTTCCAAGCTAACAATTGGGGAAAACGTTGCCAAAATATTCTCTGACATCAACGCCAAAGTGTTGTACGGCCCGTCGTGCTGGAACCATAAACGTTTCCTGATTGCTAGCGGGACACTCTCCAATATTTCAGATAGCATTCCACGGAGAAAGAAAGGATAATTTCCTCCACCGAGCTTGTTACGAAGAAGGTACGGCCCAGTCAGACGACAGTGAACAATACATCCACACGGTTATGGAAAATCTCTGTTGATGGTGGAATACATGAGTTTCCTAAGGATTTTCCAACTCCCAGACATGGCTATTGTAGCTGTTGAATTTTCCTTCCCTTTGAAGGAAGCCTCCTCAGAAAATAAAACACAGGGTTATTTACAGAAATTATCCTCCCAATCAGAAAGATGTAATCGTGCTTCAAGTCAGATTCTACTGTCAATTTGCTGCATACAAAGCAGTCAAAACAACTATAAATGTTGGCCTAAGGAAGTTTAGCTTCGCACCCCAAGCGGGAAAATTGTGCACCTGTGACAGTTGCGTCACATAACCAAAGTGTTCCTTTTCACTTGGTCTAATAACTCCACAAATTTACGAAGTTTTTATTTTATTTTTTACAGCCTGCATGTAGTGAAATAAGTTTGACGAACGAGCTAATGAGAAAGATACTGTACTACAACAGATTATCCATTACACACGTAGAGCCCTCGAAGAGTCTGCGTGCCTACAGAGCGATTTAATAGCGATGTGGCATGAACGTCACAGGTACCTATGTGAGCTCGAAGCGACACCATGGTTCACAAACGGCGAAATCAAACCATCTTCATTGCCTACGAAATTAATAACGTTTATCTTCAATGCCGGGTTTCGAAATAACAAAGCAAATTAATTGATTACTCTTCTGACACCGCCACAAAAAATTCACTTAACTCTGTTTCTTTATTCCAGATTACTATTAAAACATCCTGATTACGGGCGCCTATCCTCATTGCACTATTACACTGTCTTCCTGAGCACTAAATTTCTTAACAGCTTTTGTGTATTGCAAGCCAGACAAGCGTAAACGTTTTCGTTTAGAATCAAAATAATTATCTGTTTTGCAGTACGCCATTACTCTACTGAAGTTCAGAAATATTTTCTGCAGTTGAGTTGTCCAAACACAACAGTGTGGCGCATACCTGATTATTGGTTAGCAGTATCATGTAACAGCTGTGCTAAAAGGTCTAGCTATGAAAGTATGCAATATTTTTAGACGTTTTACAGATGTTCTCGTATGCACTTAAACGGCGGGAGCATCATTCAAAGAAATTATTATGACTGTGGCTCCACCCAAAATGAAAATTATTCTTATAATATGATTGCGCTGAAATGCTCATCACTTGCATATAGAAGCATCCAATTTTAGTTGGCAGCGGGGCATCTACGAAATCTGTTTTCACCTTGAGTAATTATCATAAGCCAATCATAAAATAAATCTCCACTGTGCTTTCAAAACCTTCTTAGCAACGAGGTTAAAGACGCCAATTATTTATTTAAATGTAACTATGTTTTCTTTTTTTGTCCCTAAATAACAGATCTCGAATAATAAAGCAGAACGTCTTGAAGAACTATGACAAGTTTGTTTGGGTTGCTAATATCCGTAACAAGCTCAGAAATATCCGTTATGTACACGAAAACTGCCTTTTTTTTGCTGCAATGTATTTTATTTGTTCCAGACGCGTTTCGTCTTTTGCTTTAAGGCATCTTCAGTAGAATCTACAATGATACAGTTTTGTTTTGACATGGCTGTTTGTGAATTACAAAAGAATTCAATTCCTGTTTTTGTACGCAAATGAGTAGTTACTTACAATTATTCGAGTTTTTGGCTGGCATCTGCGTTTCCTCTAATATAGGCACATGCTGGAGGTCGCATTATAATTTCACTTACGAAATGTAAGTTCATTTTCACGTCAGTGGACAAGTGACATTATAGTGCGACCTCTAGCACGAGACCAGATGAGGAAAACGCAGATGCCAGCAGAACACTCTAATAACTGTAAGTAACCATTTATTTACGTAAAAACGAGACGTGAATTGTTTTATAACACACAATTATTGCATATCAAATCAAAACTGTGTCATTCTAGACTTCGCTGAGCATCCCTTAAACAAAAAGGCGAAACATGTCCGGAATAAATAAAGTACACTGCAACAAGGAAGAGGCGGTTTTTATTTACAAGATGATTTAAACTTATTGTTCTTCTATTGCTTTGCAACGGGTTGAACAGCGTGCGACCGCCTCGTGTCAGAAATTCGCAAAGCAAATAAGCGTCACCGAGATAAGAGAGAGTTGATGAATTGTATACCATCCTTCAGGGTATTTGAGGGAGGTGCAGCAGAATCGCTGACTGCCTAATCAAGTTTGTACTGAGTGCCCCACGAAAGCTCATTTAAAGCATGATCCATGTGAAACACTGAAAATGTTAAAATCCCGGTTATTCCTTAATCTTTTCAGTTGTATAATATATTTGTGCACGAAAAATAACACGCCACTTAAATATTGAAAAATGCCATCAAAATATAACTAGTCTGATACCTGTTCCACACACTTTATTCAAATTCTCCGCAGTATAATTTACAATTGAAGGGCTCGGGGGAACACAATGGTAAGCGCCACTGTCGTATATTTTGAGTTAATCGGCAACCGACGCTACCTAAGAGCAACACAATATAAGACATCAGGAAAAAGTTCAAATTTCATTTAACATGTGTCAGGGCGATGCTCCATGATAAACGACATTGGCTGCTTGCTGCTGGGCCACACACAGAAGAATAGAAGAGAAGATATTCTCGGAAAAGATTTAGATGAACCTCACAACGAAATTTTAGGTTGAGGAGGTGTGATACAGGGAGTGAGAATTTATCTCAGTCACGAAAAACTGTAGATATAAGAAGGATGAAGGGCATAACTGCAAGTGTCCTCTCAAACGTTTTGAAAAAGTAGGTGAAAGGAATGTGAGGCATATTTTCAAAACAATACGGGAAATTGGTGACTTTGGTGTTCTAAGGCATGCCTGCAGGTGGAAGGTGACTTCGGAATATCAATCATCTTTATTCACCTGCGAGATATTATTGCCGTAATATCCGGTTTGATTAAAATTCGACGGACCCAGATTCACTGAGAAACAGTGACATTACATCCCTCCCGACCACAGTGGATTTTTCTTGTCGCTACAAGCAAAACAATGGATACATCTGTTATGTGAGATGTGATTAAGTATTTTCAAGCAACGGGCTACACAGTTAAGTCTTCTAGTACGTCTGTGTAAATTTTCTCACATGATTATACGTCATTATGTTTTGTTGTTAGCGTATGTGATTCTATAATGAAATAATAAGCAACCAATTGCATTTAAGAAATTTAATCTTTCCTCAGAAGGCAACTGGTTACTTATTTCATTATAGAGGACTACGGTTGCTAAATATGTGATTCGGATAACGTAATGGTGTCTCCACTACTCTAATGTGTTTATTTTTTATATTAGATGTGTTCTAGTCTCTTCTTTGGTGTTTTACGTCTGTATGGAAGAATATAGACGTTAACAGCCATCTAGAACAAAATGTATGTTAGAATAAAATTATGCGCATTTGTGGATCAATTACAAACTTTCATCCTCTGTATCTCCAAAATCCCATTTTGACGCTTACCTTTATTACAGGATTTCGTGCGAACGTGAGAGGCTGACATGGTTTTTTGTGTATTTCGTTGCCTGACATACCGAAAACTATTGCGACACGATTCTAAGTGGAAGATACATAGACAAAAAATTCGTATATATCAACAATTACACTTGTGACATTTTTTGTGCATTTCACTAATGACTTTGTTTTAGTGTTGCTAATGGAAGCTGTTGCTTTGCCTGCTGACGAGTGCTTACTATTGCGAAAAGGGAAAAACGAAATCAGATTGTCTGTAAATGTCCAAAGCCTTGTTGCTCATACATGAACGCATATCTAGAACAGCTCGCAGAACAGTATACATCCAGACGCGCATGATGGCACGTGATAATGTACTGCACACACGTGACGGTAAACTTGTGGAGACCGGCGTGCGACCATTTCTCGTGGTTTGGCGCGCTGCGCGGAGTCGGGGCCGTTTAATTTTCTCGCGGCGCGCACGCTGTTTGCCCGGCAGCTATCCTGGGGACGGACGCCGGAGGTGTGCTCCCATCCGCAAGTTAGCTGACAAATAGGCTTTACTGTGTAATAAAAGTCCATTGTTCTGCCGCAGCAGCCTACTCAGTACCGCTCTCCAGCCGCACAAGTTTCACTCCGGCTCATCGAACATCCGGGGCCCCGCATTACGCGCGCGGAACCTGCGTTGTACAAAAATCTCCGGGGCAGTTTTTTGAGCTGTGGTTCCACATCAGCAAACTGCTCCGTACGACAGCATGTAGCTACACTGCCCTGCAATGTAATCACCGTTGAACAGACTCCAAACGTACTGTGCAAGGAGACGATGAACACCAGTGACACATTTACGTTGTTTTCCATACCATATATGGGAACGTTAGGCTCATTGGCCATTGCGTAGAATATATCACAGAAATGGAACGAAGATAGGAGCTTGTTATTAATTTCTGTTCCTACAAATGCTGGAAGACTTGTTTTGTCAGCTTATTGTCATTCGTCTTGAATAAACGACCCAAAACATTAGTCTTCTTCTCCTTATTGTTTCCATTATTTTTTCCTATACTTTCATATACAGCATTATTCATAAGTACCTCCATGGTTTAAGAAGGTGACAAGCCAGTGAACCTTTATTACTCCAAATGGCATCTACAATCCAATAAATAAATAAAAAAAGTTCAAATGTGTGTGAAATCTTATGGGACGTAACTGGTAAGGTCATCAGTCCCTAAGCTTACACACTCGCAGTGGTTAGCACACTGGACTCGCATTCGGGAGGACGACGGTTCAATCCCGTCTCCGGCCATCCTGATTTAGGTTTTCCGTGATTTCCCTAAATCGTTTCAGGCAAATGCCGAGATGGTTCCTTTGAAAGGGCACGGCCGATTTCCTTCCAAATCCTTCCCTAACCCGAGCTTGCGCTCCGTCTCTAATGACCTCGCTGTCGACGGGACGTTAAACACTAACCACCACCACCACCACCACCACCACTACTACTACTTAACCTAAATTATCCTAAGGACAAACACACACACCCATGCCCAAGGGAGGACTCGAACGTCCGCCGGGACCAGCCTACAATCCAATCCAGACAAGCCAGTCAATGTAAGTATGCATCTTAATAACAGACAACTCAAAAGAAATTCTAACACTTGCATGAGTAACCACATCATTAAATAGTATCTTGGAGTAAAGCTTCATCGGACTGCAAAGTACAGAGCCCGTAAAGAGGATACAACATAAAAACTGAAATCTATTCTTTCCAAACTCACTGGGATAACCTCGTAGTGAGGTGCAAATACCTTGCGAACTTCAGCCTTGGCATTGGTATATAGTGTAGCCGAGTGTTGTGCACCTGTATGGGCCAGAAGTCCACACGTATCAAAAATCGATGCTCAACTAACAGAAATAATGAGAATAATGTATGGAACGCTTTGACCCACACCTACTGACTGCCTATGTGCCCTAACTAATACAGGACCACCTGATATCAGAGGCAATGAGTTTCTATACTGAGAATATAGTAAAACACAGTCGAATTCAAATCTTCCTATAAATCACCCCTATGGTGAACAGATGAAGGGGTGTTTCCTTACGATCCAGGAAAGGATTGGAAAAGGTTGTGGAGCAGAACCAGTGTCAAGAATAGAAGCCTGGCTAGTAATCCAAACATTCCAATAGAGGGCTTTAATCTGTTGAGAAGAGTACGGACTACCCAAAAGGTCGGAAGAAGTCGGGAGAAGACGACAATATTGGGTGCTTCGAACGACCCTTAATATGAATGTGGACTCAATCAATTTTTGAACCACATGATCGACTGCAACTGGTGAAACTGAGGACATATCTAAACTTATTGACAATGCCCTTGACGAGCTTAAAAAATTTCTTACCTAAAATTCGAATTGTAAATTCCAAACGAATACATAAATCAGCGTTCTTAGAGAAAAAAATTAACCGTATTTACCGCTAATATTGGCAAGAGAGAGGAGGCTTGGTTCAAATGGCTCTGAGCACTATGGTACTTAACTTCTGAGGTCATCAGTTCCCTAAAATTTAGAGCTACTTAAACCTAACTAACCTAATGACATCACACACATCCATGCCCGAGGCAGGATTCGAACCTGCGACCGTAGCGATCGCTCGGTTCCAGACCGTAGCGCCTAGAACCGCTCGGCCACCCTGGCCGACAGAGGAGGTTTAATGAATGAAGCGTTAAACTGAGAGACTCAATCGTCGAAATATAGGCGTTTCAGTCCGGAACCACGCGACCGCTACGGTCGCAGGTTCGAATCCTGCCTCGGGCATTGATGTGTGTGATGTCCATAGGTTAGTTACGTTTAAGTACTTCTAAGTCTACGGGACTGATGACCTTAGATGTTAAGTCCCATAGTGCGTAGAGCCATTTGAACCATTTCTGAAGCATGAGGAAAATTTTAGACCGAATGAAAAGCATAGTAGCTTAGCAAATAGGAAGTATTGATACAATACAGAGTGGTGGTGGTGGTTAGCGTTTAACGTCCCGTCGACAACGAGGTCATTAGAGACGGAGCGCAAGCTCGGGTGAGGGGAGGATTGGGAATGAAACTGGCCGTGCCCTTTCAAAGGAACCATCTCGGCATTTGCCTGAAACGATTTAGGGAAATCACGGAAAACCTAAATCAGGATGGCTGGAGACGAGATTGAACCGTCGTCCTCCCGAATGCGAGTCCAGTGTGCTAACCACTGCGCCACCTCGCTCGGTAAATACAGAGTTAGTGATGAGTACAGAGTGCTTATATTTAAAATTTTGCTACTTGAGGCAGTGTAGACGGAAAACTATTTACCGTATGGGCACCCTACTTTATAGGAATGATGTTCAGATTGCGCGCTGCAAGATTCGCGTTGTTAGTAGCGTTAGTGTCATGACTTGCCGTTAGGCGGCGGTACTAGTTTGCAGTCAGTCAACATAGGTCTCGACATGGGGAGGCAGGGCATTACGGTTACGGCTGTTTTATGAAAACAACAGCAATAGTGCTGCTGCTCTTCGCGAGTATCGATGCATTAAAGGATTGCGGAGAGTTCCTCTTTCCGCATCTTGGTTGAAGAACATGGTTCGGAAGTTCGAACTAACTGGCGATTTGGGAAGTGCTGGTCAGTTGCGCCATTAACTGCTGAAGTTACTGTTGCTATACTTAAGAACGTTGAACGTGTGTGCGATCTACGAGCTGTGTCACGACAGCTGAACATTCGATGTAGCACATCCCATCTGAGGTGTCTCGAGGAGCAGTAGAGCAACCTCTGGTGAGGCTCCACGCTGTCGTAGATACATGCGGTCATCACACTGAGAAATGTTTGCAAGGTGGAACGTAAACATGGTACGCAACTACGCAATTAACATCTGTTATCGTCTCATGTGGAAAATGTGTTTCTTTCAATGGTTTGTTCGTTATTTCTCTTCCGTGGGTCCTTACAAATGTTTCCACAAAGTTTCATTGTGCTACGATCACTCGTTTTTCATGGGGGAAGCTTAATCATAACTACTCTGTACCTCAGAGATATCGGACGACGACTATATGAACATTCCAAATAACACAGAAAACAAACACACATCAGTGGATAGAGTACCTCTCCAGCTTTTTCATTCAAATTATAGATGTCTTTATATGGGCACTGTTCGTTGTGCAGCAAATGTCAATACTAGCTACAGTTCACTAAAGCCGTTGACACGAATTGCCTGGGAAGGTGCGACAGTGGCTCGCTTTGAAAATCTGTTCACTGGGTTATCACCTTCTCAAACCATGGAGGTACTTATGAATAATGCTGTATATTAAAGTATAGGAAAAAATAATGGAAACAATAAGGAGAAGAAGACTAATATTTTGGGTCGTTTATTCAAGTCGAATGACAATAAGCTGACAAAACAAATCTTCCAGCATTTCTAGGAACATAAATTAATAACAAGCTGTTCGAGAAGTAAAAAAAGATTTAGAAATATACGACATAAAAGCAGAAGGAGCAGCAAGACATCTGCAGAAAAGTGTTAAATTTAGAATTATTTCAAGGCAGAAACAGCAAGAAAGAAACGAAGAAAGATTAGAGTTTAACGTCGCATCGACAGCGTGGTCATTTAGAGACCTAGCACAAGTTGATATTATTAAAGTATGTAGAAGGATATAGGCCGCGCTGTTTTCAAAGGAACCATCCCAGCAGTTGTTGTCTGTAGCGATTTAGTGATATCACGGAAAATCTAAATCTGGATGGCCGGACGGAGGATTGCAATCGACAACGTCCCGAATGGGAGTCCAGTGTGCTAATCACTGTTGCGCCGCCCGCTCGGAACGATAGGAGCCACAGGATTAATTGGCGTGAAGTGTGTAAGTAGGCTGTATAGGTTTTTTTATTGGTAACGCCACTTAGCGCTCTGTATGAAAATCACTGTGTGCAGTCTGTGGCTGGTTTGCATGTTGTTGGCTATTGTAGTGTTGGGCAGTTGGCTGTTAGCGGCGCGTAGTGTTGTGCAGCTGGAGGTGAGCCGTCAGCAGTGGTGGATGTGGGGAAAGAGATGGCCGATTTTTGAGAGCGGATGGTCTGGACGTGTGTCCATCAGAAACAGTACATTTGTAAGAATGGATGTCATGAATTGCTATATATATTATGACTTTTGAACACTATTAAGGTAAATACATTGTTCTCTATCAAAATCTTTCATTTGCTAACTATGGCTATCAGTAATTAGTGCCTTCAGTCATTTGAATCTTTTATTTAGCTGGCAGTGGTGGCGCTCGCTGTATTGCAGTAGTTCGAGTAACGAAGATTTTTGTGAGGTAAGTGATTTGTGAAACGTATAGGTTAATGTTAGTCAGGGCCATTCTTTTGTAGGGATTTTTGAAAGTCAGATTGCGTAGCGCCAAAAATATTGTGTGTCAGTTTAAGCACAGTCATGTACAATTTTCTAAGGGGATGTTTCAAGTGGTCTCAGGAAAGGAAAAGAAAGGCATGGTGAAAAGGTAACAGAACAATGTAGAAAATCGAACGAAGAAGTGAGAAGGAATTTAATTTCTCACTTACTCCCAGGTTGGCCAAAGAAGAGAGAGAGAGAGAGAAAGAGAGGGGGGGGGTTGAAAAAAAAATTGCCTGCAACCCTGCTAAACAGATCATGTAGAGAGTTTGTACTATAGTACATAACTGCTAACTCTGTACCTGCCATCACAATATTGATCGTTACGTGGTTATTCTCATTAGAAATTCTCGTTTAGGTTACACTGCAAATATCTGTTCTTTTAACTTTTGTAGTTCTTGTAATTGTAACGTTACAACATTTCCTTTTATTTTTTTGAGGGAGAGTTGTTCTACATCACAACATATGAACTAATATTGTCTCGTATTTCTCAAGGAAGGAACTTGACCACCGGATGTTCGGTAACAAAAATTCACATGTGGTTAGTTTTATAAGACTCTTCAATTTTTAGCTTTAATTTAGCAACGAGCTTCAGAAAATGTAACTTGGGATATAAGCCAAAGTGTCAGTTATACTGCTCAACCATGCGAGACACTTCTTCTAGAACACCGGTCGGCTACTCGCGGACCGCGGTCCAGGTCCGGACCGAGAAAGGTGAAAAACTGGCCCGCCTAAAATATTTTGAAAGTATAAATTACGCACTTAAATTGTTAAAAAATATTTTTCTGTAGGTAACAAATCATTTGAGCGTCACCGTTATAATATTTCCTAGAAGTCTAAAATTAACTGCTGGGTAATTAGAAATCTTAATGGTTAGTTACAGGTAGATTAAACGCATGGTTGCTATGCTTAGCAGCGCAGGACGTGCGCTGAAAAACAGGGAATGGAGCAAAGTGGCCGGTCGGCGCAACGTGTGTGTCAGTCCACGTAAAAGTTCTGCGTATACGAATGCAACACGAGAATTTTATTTAATGAACAAGGAAATTTTAAAAATCGGTTTTGGACTCTGGCAACCTCCGAAACCTCTATTAAATCACAGAAGGCGCATTCATTTAAAAACCATTTTCTGTGCTCGTAACTAGAACGACAGCTTAAAGCCACTTTATGAGACTTCGTCAGTAGTTACGTTTAAGCACGGAGCGTTTCGTTATTATCGCGGCTATAACGTTTCTTTTGCACCGATATTGATCCTACAAAGAGTAAAGTTGGTAGTGAAAATAGGGAGTTTCTGACTGAGTGGACTGAACAATATTGTTTTAAGCTGCCTGATAGACGTGGACCTTTTCCTATTTGCCTCATATGCAACAGACCTGCCAATATATAGCGACACTACATAATAACTCATCATAAGTTCCGTAACAAATTTCCTCTACGTAGTAATGCTCGCCAAGAAAAATTCCAGGCATGTCTTATAAAAAAAAAAAAGTACGGCCTTCCTAGTTCGCTCTATGAGCGAGCAAGAAAAATCTGCAGAAGCAGCGATGCGTGTGAGCTGTACGCTTAATAAACACCAGAAGCCATTTTCAAACTCTGAGATACTAAAACAGTATATGCTGGAAGTGGCCGTGGCACTTTTTGAAGAGAAAAAGGATGTTGCTGCCACAGTTCAAGGTATTCCATTGTCGGCAAGAAGTAATACAAGGAGGACCGAAAAACTGGCAGGTGCCAATAAAAGTAGTCTGCTCGAACTTCTGAAAACGGTGCCTAGCTACACCGTAGCTCTAGGTGAATCATGCGCCAATTTTCCTGATATTTTTGGATACTGAAAGTAAAGAATTTAGGGAAAAACTGCAAACAATATTGCCTTTGAAAGGCAAGACGCGCGGAGAAGATTTATTAAGACTGTCGATGACTTCATGACAAAACTGATCATCAGTTATAATAGAATGGTGTCTCTTTCAACTGACGGGGCTGCAGCGATGAGCGGCAAAGAAAAGCGACTTGTAAAGTGAATCGAAGACAAGAATGTTGGGCTACTTCCTTATCAATGCATAAGTTACTAGGCAGCCCTTTGTGGAAAACTGACTAAGAAAGAAATAATCGACAGGTTTATCATGTTGATTAGATTAATGGGGTCTGTTTATGTTCTTCAGCACAGAGAGTTCAAAGAGTTTCTTTCTGAGTGTGATTCGGCGCATTCTGACTTAGTGCAGTACAATAACGATCGTTGGCTACGTAAAGGTCAAGTGATTGAACACTTTTGGGAAATAAAAGTAGTAGTAACATCCTTCTTAGAAAACTAGGATTCACTACAAGGAAGAAACCTTTTGGAGTTCCTAGTAACGAATGCAGTATACTAGCTGTGGCTTGTGTTGAAAGACATTCTGAAATATTTAAATGACCTCAACACCGAGTTACAAGGAAATGGGAAATTAATATGTGATCTGATGCAAAGTGTCTCTTTGAAAAATACATAGGAAGCTACGAATTTCCCTGAAATAGACATTTCAGTATTCTCAAATTTTATGTCACATCTTAAGAAGAGATTCGCGGCAAGATTCCAGACTTTTCAGAGAAAGAAAAGCTGTCGCGATTCTTAAAATCGCCTTTTGAAGTTTCTCCAGCGGTAGAATGGACGGACGTGGCTGCCATGTTGTTCCGCCTTTCAAAGCCTTTCCTCCGGATGGAGCTAATACTCTTGCAGGAAGACTTTTCTTGCAAACGTATAAAACTGCATCTGCTGAATAATTTTGTAGTAAACACATCCCACAAAAATACGAAAATTGCAAAATATTAGCAATATACCTGGCTACTATGTTTGGCTCCTCAAGTATTAGTGAATTCATTTTTAAAAATGAATTTTTTTGAAGAACAAGTATAGTTCAAGATTATCGGCCGCCCACCTTGATGACATTATTCCCATATGCTGCTCCTCACGTGAATCTAACTTTAAGAAACTGCCTCAAGACCGCGAAAGTAATTTCTCCTACTGATTTTTTAATACAAATAGGCCTATCTATTTTATTTCATATTATTTTGCGAGTGAAAATTAGTAAAAAATGTGAGGTTTTTCCTTTGATCCTCGCAAAATTTCTCAACAGACTAGTTTTGCCAAGAAGTAGAGCATTTGACATCAGCATTTTTGTAGCTTCCTCTTCTCCACACAAGAAAGACTCAACCAAGCTTTGGACAGTGAGAGATACTGGACTTCAAATTAAAAAAAAGGCAGCAATTTCTAAACTAAATTTTAGCACTAACTGCTCGCAAATTAATGCTATCAGGCAGACATCTCTCGAAACCAATACAACAAGAGGAAAGTATCTCGATCCAATCTGCGAAGTGAAAGCTTATCTAACAGATAAAACATACGTCTGATACCTGAGAAAAATTCAGCAACTAGTCATTTAAAAAATTATGCATTGTAGAATCATTGTCAGTTTTTCAGGATTTATAAGTAAAATGTGTTCTAGTCATCAGGTGGCATTAACATTATCACGTGCACATTCCAACCTGCATTGGTATTTTTGATAGAAATTTACTAATGCAAAAAACATTTTCGTGTTTTCTACATAGTACATGAAGGAACTCTTAGGAAAACGAGAAATTCTGATCCTTAATTGTTGCCTTCTCTCTCCTTAGAAAAAACAGCTCACTTTATGGACGGTAATAAATATTTTTTAAATGTGGGTCTCTAATTGATGAACAGCCTGTCGGTGCTTACGATACACGCACTCGGAAATTCCAGTCGCTAAATTTACCGCATTGTTTGTTTTAAAGATGTAAGGACATGTTCCATGTGTTATGTCTAATACACACGAGGATTACTTAAGTGAATAACCAAAAAATCAGTAATGTTATAAAACAATGTGACGCACTCGCTTTAAACTAAAAGACATTTTCTGTTTTGAAATCGTCGCTCAGTAAATGCATGCTGTAACTGTTGTTGTTTCTCAACGAAATAGGACTGTAAAAACAATAACGATTATATCGTATGTTTCTAAATAATTTTTCAAGATTCTTCAGGTTATTTAGTAATGCTTTTGCAATACTGTCTACCCCTCTCGTACGTAATATTCATCGCGACAATCAAAACATAGAAAGGCGCAGCAAGCATTGTTGACAAGGTCATTCAGAGCACTCCTCTGCTGCTGCTTTACATTTCGACTTGTTTACTGACCTCTGCTTGCGGAAACATGCTCAGTACTTAAGAACAAAGATTTTATCGATTATTTCACAGCACGTATGACCTTCGTTTCTCCCGATGTATGCACTGTTCAAATAACCTGCGGGAATTCAGCCGGGTGGCGTCGTCGACAATCGCCGACATTTCGGCAGGAGTGAGATTACGTTCAAAAGATGCACTTTCTACTGTCTGCGTCAACGTACTGAATGATCGCTGCCTACTGCTCAAAAAGTGTTGAGAGAAAGACTGACAGCCTCCTGAAGAAGATTTCTTTATAGCAGGAGGCCATCAAGAGACTCAGTTCTTACTGTGCTGTTCCCCCTAAGGTTACACGGCCTCCCTGAGGTCTACAAGGAAGGGCTTCCTCTTCGACCGATTGTAAGATTGGTGCTCCGACATATCGTGTAGGGAAACACCTTCTACCCTGTTGAGCCCTATAGCAGGTCAGTGTTAATGCCACACTAAGAACGCGGCGTATTTATTACCTCCATTTGAGGGAACGCCTTTGAATGACTCTGATATTCAAGTTAGTTTTGATGTGGTCTGTCTCTTCACTCCTGTTCCTATGTCTGATTCGATACAGTGGATTGAGGTTAGGTTTGGTGCTGATTTAACTAACCTACTTCGACGTGCATTGACTACCACTTATTATTTATTTAATGACCAGAAATACGAGCAGATAGATGGAGTTGCAATGGGAAGTCCGTTGTTACCTGTTATTGCCATTTTCTTTATGGAAGATTTCAAGGAACATGCCTTGGAGTGGGCAGCTTTGAAACCTGCCTTTTTTGCCCCTCTTCAGAATCTAGACGACAACGAACTCGACGAAGTTTTTAGAGCACCTGAAATCAATCCGCACGAACATTCGTTTCACGATGGAGGTGGAAAAGGATGGCAGTCTTTGCTTCCTTGATGTATTTATCAGGAAGAAGGTGGATGCTATGTTGGGACATGCCATTTATAGGAGGCCTACCTACACTGATTTGTATCTGCAGGTGACAATTGTCACCATCCAGCTCACTGTGAATTGGCACAGCGTTCTTTGGTTCACAGGGCTTATGCCTTTCAACTGAGTTACATCTGTCTCGAAGTCACCTTTCGACAAAATGGTTATAGTGAAAGACAGATTAAATGTGTGTAGCACTATCGACCATTTGTGCACCAATGAGTGACGATAATACTGAAGTGGCACCTACTGCCTTTTCGTCTTATTCAGAGAGCAGTTCGAGCACAGTTGGTCGTATTTTGTGGAAATATGATGCGACGTGTTTTTCGACTGCCATCTTAGATCAGTGTGTTTTTAGGTTCCGTACAGGAAGATCTCGGTTTGCGAAAGGCGGGTGTCTAGCGTTAAGTAGTGGGGCAACAAGAACACCAGCGCGGGGTGGGGAAGCATTCAGGAACAAACCTTTTGTTCTCGCCAAGCGGATTGGCTGCGCAGTTTGAGGCGTCATGTCAAGGACTATGTGGTCACCCCAGCCGGAGGTTCGAGTACTCCCTCGGGCATGGGTGTGCGTGTTCTTCTTAGCTTAAGTTAGTTTAAGTAGTGTGTAAGTCCAGGGACCGATGGCCTAAGCAGCTTGGTCCTTTAGGAATTCACACATATTTGAACATTTTTCATTGTTCTCCTTTGATTGACAGGTCATTAACCTGTTGTTCTCCTTTGATTGAAAGGTCCTTAAACTATTGTTCTGGTAAAAGGACCCTTAATTTTGATTGTCAGGTCCTTAACCGATTGTCCCCCTGCCCCCTCCCCCTCCCCTCACGAAACCTCCCACTCACTGCTACAGGTATACTTTCAGGTCTGAGTTATTGGAATAGCCCTTCTTCTTCATATCAATTTGATTGACTACTTAATTAAATTAATCAATTAACTAACCTCTCCCCCTCTGGTAAACACCCTCCCCTCCCACCCAGAAATTGGTGGGAAAAGACTCAGTTGGAGGGAATTCGATTGTAGTGTATGTAATATTGTTTAAACAATTTAGACAATGTATACAATATTGTTTAGTTATTTATGGTAGTGTATGGAATACAGTTTATTTATTTAGTTACAGAATTTGTCTGAAAATCGATCACTGTGTATGTAATACTGTTTAAAAAATTTAGACAATGTGCGGAATTTTGTTTATTTAAGCAATTTATGAGATTCAAGGCAGTGTATGGAATATAGTTTATTTATTTAAAGAATTTTTCAGGAAATCAATTACCACGCCCGACACCCCATCCCCCTCCCTTCCTCTACCTGGAAATTGGCAGCTCTGTGGTGGAGAGGAATAACGTCATGAAGGGACATTCAAGGCGTCAGTTCGGGTCCCACAAGGATGAGGTCGCGGCATCCCATTGATACGAGACACCTGAGAAATACCTGCTTAAATACGTGTTCACCTAGGCACCGTTGCTGGCGCGATGACGCAGAGCTGCGGATCCAGTGATATAGAAATCTCTTCCAATGCTTCCCAGAATAGCATAGGGTGCATTGTTCCTACCGATTTTAACGGGACAATCCGTCCATTACTTATCAGTCCCTTCCTGGAATTCATACAGTGTTGCAGAAATAGTCAACCATCACTTTTGTAGGAGCTTTCATGATGTCTCAGGTTGCCTGCATGGAAATTCTAGCCTAACAGGACCTAATTAAGAAAATATCCCAGAACAACACTGAATGCATTTTTCCTGATGGTCCCAACGAGACACCACGTGTTCCATTCCTGGAAACCGTGATGTCCTGCTTTCAACATATGTCTCAGAAATGGTAAACCTTCTCACAGCTAAAAGCCCTCACCATATCTGTGCAATCCATATCTGAACAATTACACAAACAGAATACGAAGCACTGTCCTACAGAAGAGAAAACTGGTTGGAATTTTCGTTGTCCTACAGCTACTGGCCTGGAGATTTCCTAATGCCACAGTGGCAGATGAGTGACGGCATTCCCACCAGAGATGGATGGTCTGTTTCAGCTTGTCTTTGAACACTTGCTTTGTCAGAACCTTACGTAGATATCTCGCCTCCATCTTGTACGAATCAGTTTGTAGAGTCTCCTATGCCCCAGCACGAAGAACGTCTTGTGAATGAAAGGAGCATTCTGATTGGATCTTACTGAATTCAGCCTCCAAATTACTGATGCCGCTGGTGTGGAAGCACTGTCCGCCATGACTTTCAGCGTCAGAAAACTTTTTTGTACAGGTTATACAGGTCGTCAAATACACTCCTGGAAATTGAAATAAGAACACCGTGAATTCATTGTCCCAGGAAGGGGAAACTTTATTGACACATTCCTGGGGTCAGATACATCACATGATCACACTGACATAACCACAGGCACATAGACACAGGCAACAGAGCATGCACAATGACGGCACTAGTACAGTGTATATCCACCTTTCGCAGCAATGCAGGCTGCAGTTCTTCCATGGAGACGATCGTAGAGATGCTGGATGTAGTCCTGTGGAACGGCTTGCCATGCCATTTCCACCTGGCACCTCAGTTGGACCAGCGTTCGTGCCGGACGTGCAGACCGCGTGAGACGACGCTTCATCCAGTCCCAAACATGCTCAATGGGTGACAGATCCGGAGATCTTGCTGGCCAGGGTAGTTGACTTACACCTTCTAGAGCACGTTGGGTGGCACGGGATACATGCGGACGTGCATTGTCCTGTTGGAACAGCAAGTTCCCTTCCCGGTGTAGGAATGGTAGAACGATGGGTTCGATGACGGTTTGGATGTACCGTGCACTATTCAGTGTCCCCTCGACGATCACCAGAGGTGTACGGCCAGTGTAGGAGATCGCTCCCCACACCATGATGCCGGGTGTTGGCCCTGTGTGCCTCGGTCGTATGCAGTCCTGATTGTGGCGCTCACGTGCACGGCGCCAAACACGCATACTGCACGATGTTGGGGCGTGAGCGGAAGACGGCCTAACGGTGTGCGCGACCGTAGCCCAGCTTCATGGAGACGGTTGCGAATGGTCCTCGCCGATACCCCAGGAGCAACAGTGTCCCTAATTTGCTGGGAAGTGGCGGTGCGGTCCCCTACGGCACTGCGTAGGATCCTACGGTCTTGGCGTGCATCCGTGCGTCGCTGCGGTCCGGTCCCAGGTCGACGGGCACGTGCACCTTCCGCCGACCACTGGCGACAACATCGATGTACTGTGCAGACCTCACGCCCCACGTGTTGAGCAATTCGGCGTCAACTGCACATACGGTTCACGTCCACGCTGTTGCGGCATGCTACCAGTGTTAAAGACTGCGATGGAGCTCCGTATGCCACGGCAAACTGGCTGACACTGACGGCGGCGGTGCACAAATGCTGCGCAGCTAGCGCCATTCGACGGCCAACACCGCGGTTCCTGGTGTGTCCGCTGTGCCGTGCGTGTGATCATTGCTTGTACAGCCCTCTCGCAGTGTCCGGAGCAAGTATGGTGGGTCTGACACACCGATGTCAATGTATTCTTTTTTCCATTTCCAGGAGTGTACATCACACATACTCACCGTGCTGCTGTGCAGCGCCGACGGATAAACTGCCGCCGTAAACGCGGCCCGTGACCGCAGCTGCGGAAACACACATGTCAGCCAGAGAGAGTCTGTGGACGACCCCTGCACCCAAGTAGGACTTCAGTGGTAGCAGTTAGACCGCTATCAATACTCCAAGAGCAACGCGGTATTGAAGGCAACTGAGTATTAGTTCACTGTTCGTCCACCCAGTGGAAGCTGAGAGACAAATCATCATAAGCTGGAAGCTTTCTCGGGCCCTCTGAACTGGTGTACAAAGGTGGGTAAGCCCCATCTCAAAACAAAGGCTTGCGCTGAGATGCTGTTTCTGGCCCCCACCTGCTTGCTTGCTGCTATGCTTTCTACGGCCATCTCCAAACTCACAAGAATATTAGGAATCAGACGCATATTTATCAGTGCAGCTACAATTAAATACTAGGATTGCTGTTGCAATCTGACACCGAGCAATGTAATGGATACGTCTCCCCTTTACGAGTGTGGTTCTGGAACGAACGTCAGTATCTATAGTGCACATAATTGTCAACGTAAAAAAAAAAAAAATCTTTCATTCCTCTTAGAACTATCGACGTGCTGAATCTATACCTGCCTCACGATAGGACACGCAGCATCGACAGCCAGACACTCGTACACATACCGCGAAGACTGTTGCACAAAGACGGACTTGTTTCAAAAATGGTTCAATGGCTCTGAGCACTATAGGACTTAACATCTGTGGTCATCAGTCCCCTAGAACTTAGAACTACGTAAACCTAACTAACCTAAGGACATCACACACATCCACGCCCGAGGCAGAATTCGAACCTGCGACCGTGGCGGTCACGCGGTTCCAGACTGAAGCGCCTAGAACCGCACTGCCACACCGGCCCGCGGACTTGTTTCCCATTGGCAACGACCTGCATGCTTTCTTGCTTTCTACACTAATATCAAGGCTCTGAAATTACAAGCAAACAGACAATTTCACATGTTTTATTAGAATATGTCATTTTCGAGATACTTTTCACTATCAAGCACATAGCAGATTGCTACCGATCGCTTGCACAGTATAATTTCAAAGATACACACTGGATTATTTCTCTATAAACCCGAAACTTTAGTGAGGTGGAGCGTGCTGTAAACCACTGAGTAACTAGAAACTTGTTCCGTCTGCAAAGACCTTTACGTGAAAACTAGAAAAAAATAGAGGAAACTGCTATTTCCACTCGTGAATACCGATGTCGATGATGTAACAGATTCCAAATCATCCTTATAATTTACAAAGTCAACTAAGTTGTTTCTGATGTCTCGTGAACCCGCAAACATGTCTTCCACCTGCTAGATGCACACACTACAATCGATGTTCTTTGGACTAAATAAACGCGCGAAATGTGCCGAAGCAGTCAACCGGGCAATTTACATGGGAGGGAATAATGGTCCAGTGCAAACACACGTCCATATTGAACCTTCTCAAATTTCCACGCGATCACGAAAGCTGTCCAACACATCGTAAGTATTAGTTCGCTATTAGGCCGTCTAGAGAACGACACATTACGTCATCTGCATTCCTGCACTCCAACAGGTCTCTCCATTCGGACAGCTCCTACCATCAGCCAGAAACGTGAATCATTCCCGCCACAGTCACTGGCACACACAGAATCATCCTAGTAATCCAGTCACATACGAGATGAAGGCAGAGCTCACCATCTGCAGCATCGTTGACAGAACCGACTGCGGACCTTTGGTGCAGACCCGGGTGGAGGGTCTGAATCAGAGGCTCAGACGGTTTTGCGACCGTATTGGCTGCAGATTCCTTGACTTGCGCCATAGGGTGGTGGGGTTTCGGGTTCCGCTGAATAGGTCAGGAGTTCACTACACTCAGCTGGCGGCTACACGGGTAGCGGAGGCTGTGTGGCGTGGACTGGGCGGTTTTTTAGGTTAGAAGGCCTCGGGAAAGTGCGGGATGGGCTGCAATGTCAAAGGGTGCTTGGCAATTACAGGACGTGCTTGGATCAAGGAACAGTCGGAATTATAGTTGTAAATTGTTGTAGTTGCGCTGGAAAAGTCCCTGAGCTTCAAGCGCTAATAGAAAGCACAGAAGCTGATATCGTTATAGGTACAGAAAGCTGGCTAAAGCCTGAAATAAGTTCTGCAGAAATTTTTACGAAGTCTCAGACGGTGTTCAGGAAAGATAGATTAGGCAGAATTGGTGGTGAAGTGTTTGTGTCTGTCAGTAGTGGTTTATCTTGTAGTGAAGTCGAAGTAGATACTCCGTGCGAATTGGTGTGGGTGGAGGTTATACTTAACAGCCGAATTAAGTTAATAATTGGCTCCTTCTACCGACCCCCAGACTCCGATGATACAGTTGCGGAACAGTTCAGAGAAAGTTTGAGTCTCGTAACAAATAAATACCCCACTCATAAGGTTATAGTTGGTGGGGACTTCAACCTACCCTCGGTATGTTGGCAAAAATACTTGTTCAAAACCGGTGGTAGGCAGAAAACGTCTTCCGAGATTGTCCTAAATGCATTCTCCGAAAATTTTTTCGAGCAGTTAGTCCACGAACCCACGCGAATTGTAAATGGTTTCGAAAACACACTTGACCTCTTGGCCACAAACAATCCAGAGCTGATAGAGAGCATCATGACTGATACAGGGATTAGTTATCACAAGGTCATTGTAGCTAGGCTCAATACCATTTCTTCCAAACCCATCAGAAACAAACGCAAAATAATTTTATTTAAAAAAGCGGATAAAGTGCCACTAGAAGCCTTCCTAAAAGACAATTTCCATTCCTTCCGAACTGACTATGCGAATGTAGACGAGATGTGGCTCAAATTCAAAGATATAGTAGCAGCAGCAATTGAGAGATTCATACCTCATAAATTGGTAAGAGATGGAACGGATCCCCCGTGGTACACAAAAAAGGTCCGAACGCTGTTGCGGAGGCAACGGAAAAAGCATGCGAAGTTCAGACGAACGCGAAATCCCGAAGATGGGCTAAAATTTACAGACGCGCGAAATCTGGCACGTACTTCGATGCGAGATGCCTTTAATAGGTTCCACAACGAAACATTGTCTCGAAATTTGGTAGAAAATCCGAAGAAATTCTGGTCGTATGTAAAGTACACAAGCGGCAAGACGCAGTCAATACCTTCGCTGCGCAGTGCCGATGGTACTGTTATCGACGACTGTGCCGCTAAAGCGGAGTTATTGAACGCAGTTTTCCGAAATTCCTTCACCAGGGAAGACGAATGGAATATTCCAGAATTTGAAACACGAACATCTGCTAGCGTGAGTTTCTTAGAAGTAGATACCTTAGGGGTTGCGAAGCAACTCAAATCGCTTAATAAGGGCAAGTCTTCAGGTCCAGATTGTATACCGATTAGGTTCCTTTCAGATTACGCTGATACTATAGTTCCCTACTTAGCACTCATATACAACCGCTCGCTCACCGATAGATCTGTACCTACAGATTGGAAAATTGCGCAGGTCGCACCAGTGTTCAAGAAGGGTAGTAGGAGTAATCCATTTAACTACAGACCTATATCATTGACGTCGGTTTGCAGTAGGGTTTTGGAGCATATACTGTATTCAAACATTATGAATCACCTCGAAGGGAACGATCTATTGACACGTAATCAGCATGGCTTCAGAAAACATCGCTCTTGTGCAACGCAGCTAGCTCTTTATTCGCACGAAGTAATGGCCGCTATCGACAGGGGATCTCAAGTTGATTCCGTATTTCTAGATTTCCGGAAAGCTTTTGACACCGTTCCTCACAAGCGACTTCTAATCAAGCTGCGGAGCTATGGGGTATCGTCTCAGTTGTGCGACTGGATTCGTGATTTCCTGTCAGGAAGGTCGCAGTTCGTAGTAATAGACGGCAAATCATCGAGTAAAACTGAAGTGATATCAGGTGTTCCCCAGGGAAGCGTCCTGGGACCTCTACTGTTCCTGATCTATATAAATGACCTGGGTGCCAATCTGAGCAGTTATCTTAGACTGTTCGCAGATGATGCTGTAATTAACCGTCTAGTAAGGTCATCCGAAGACCAGTATCAGCTGCAAAGCGATTTAGAAAAGATTGCTGTATGGTGTGTCAGGTGGCAGTTGACGCTAAATAACGAAAAGTGTGAGATGATCCACATGAGTTCCAAAAGAAATCCGTTGGAATTCGATTACTCGATAAATAGTACAATTCTCAAGGCTGTCAATTCAACTAAGTACCTGGGTGTTAAAATTACGAACAACTTCAGTTGGAAGGACCACATAGATAATATTGTCGGGAAGGCGAGCCAAAGGTTGCGTTTCATTGGCAGGACACTTAGCAGATGCAACAAGTCCACTAAAGAGACAGCTTACACTACACTCGTTCGTCCTCTGTTAGAATATTGCTGCGCGGTGTGGGATCCTTACCAGGTGGGATTGACAGAGGACATCGAAAGGGTGCAAAAAAAGGGCAGCTCGTTTTGTATTA
Source organism: Schistocerca gregaria (assembly GCF_023897955.1). NCBI lineage: Eukaryota > Metazoa > Arthropoda > Insecta > Orthoptera > Acrididae > Schistocerca > Schistocerca gregaria. The sequence continues at coordinate 665,515,741 of NC_064922.1, forward strand.
TCGCGTTATAGGGGAGAGAGTGTGGCAGATATGGTAAGCGAGTTGGGATGGAAGTCATTACAGCATAGACGTTTTTCGTCGCGGCGAGACCTTCTTACGAAATTTCAGTCACCAACTTTCTCTTCCGAATGCGAAAATATTTTGTTGAGCCCAACCTACATAGGTAGGAATGATCATCGAAATAAAATAAGAGAAATCAGAGCTCGAACAGAAAGGTTTAGGTGTTCGTTTTTTCCGCTCGCTGTTCGGGAGTGGAATAGTAGAGAGATAGTATGATTCTGATTCGATGAACCCTCTGCCAAGCACTTAAATGTGAATTGCAGAGTAGTCATGTAGATGTAGATATATATTTTATCAGTGTACGTTACGATCGCGGTCACAATTGGACGACATTCGGCAATGAGCGAAGTATCGGAAATACACCCTACTGATGGCTGTGGCTCTGGAAATAGAAATATCTGTATCATTCTTATGATCTGACATAGGCCTCCCTTCGTCATCACAGTATTATACATCAAATCCATACCTTCCTTACGACTGGACGTAGTGATTTCCTTTGCACATGCCTGAAGACAAACACGTACTTTATAAGCCTCATGCTCAAGGCGAACCTATCACACATCTCCTGCTATTAAGTATAATACTTCGTCAATAACTGATTGCCGGCGACACGAAATAATACTGACCGAAAATCAGCGACGGGTGGCCATGTCTCATACGTTTTTCTTGCGAGTGGTACCACTGTGTCTTAAAAGAAAGAGATGTAATCATCTTACAAACCGCCAAATGTTAAAAAATACGACCATATTTCTAACAAGCGGTATTGGTTCTACAGGTGCACACAAGTATCAGTTAAAAGCTATACTGTCTTTATAAATCGAGGTATGGCATTACCTCCGAATGGTTTTTCCAGACAAATACCGTGACACTGAATATAGATGGTGATCGTCGGAGTGTACAATATCAAACCAACAGTGTGGTTACACGTGGCGGGCGTTGCAACCTTGTAATAAAATTACCGAATTTAGAGAACGATTCGGCTAAGGAAAGTGGTATGAAACGGGTATTTGCAGCTCTCTCATGTCACCGCTACATATTTCTCCAGTATTTGTAACGCATTCTGTCTCGATGCCATGTCAGACGTTCTGCAATATATCCACTGGGTTATAGGAGAAGGTCGATTGAGAAGGATCGCAAACAGTGTATGGTGTACTGATTGAGGTCCTAAGAAATGTACACTAGCGTTTCAGATTTGCAGTGTTATTCTCTCTGGTAGAAACGTTGTGTGGGATTTGGAATCAAGTCTTTCCATTCAACCACATAACCGTGTTGGATTCTATGGAGGATTCCTTTAATGGTTACTGCCACTACTGAATCATATTTATGGCACTCTAATATCCTGAAACGAGACAGCTTTTTCTAACCTATCTGCTTCAGTAACTGTTGATAGTCCCTGTACCTCCTGCAACTGTGGCCATTTCTGCAGCTTTGCGCATGTGATCGTTCCAATTTAAGTCAAAACTGAGTAGAAGTTGGAGAGAGCTATATCCACCACCTTCTGCACCCCGTGTAGAAACAGAGTGACCTGAGTTACTGCGACAGGACCGTGTTTTGACCATTTGGTGCAATTGGGAACATGTTGTCGTTGCTCCGTCAACAGTGTACGATTTGTACGGTCTGCGTAAAGTGAAGCCTCTTCCTGCAGCACAAGTTAGTATAAAAGACAGTACAGGAACTGGGAGAAAGACGAGGATTTTGCTACTGCATTGTGGTGCATCCCCAAACTACATACAAGTACTGCTGTCTGAAGCAGATCCACGTCTTTCAGGGCCCATTCAAGTCTATCAGCCCAATATGGTATCCTCTTTATTCTCTGCCATCCAACAGAGAAAAATTACGAACTACGAAAGCACCACTAACTACATCTGATTGAAAACTCGATAAGATTTTTACCACATCTCTCTCCTCCCATACATCGAAAACAAATACCATCTGCGTGCCGGTATCAAGTACATGTGATGATCCTATTAAGTATGCAGCTATTGATTCATTGCATGGATCAGTGTAAAGTGGCATTGCCCGTACTGTAGGAGGATGACTATATTTTACAAACTAAACTGTAAGTCGAAGAGCCTGTGTCGTTGTTTGAAACATTGTTTTTTCTGGTAAAAACATGCTTTGTACACTTCCATACATTTTGTTTTTTCGGCCACAACTTCGAGGGCTGTGTCAATTTCTAAACTGACATTCAGATATTCTGATCCATTCCTTCTCACAGAAAACTAGGTGTCGCACAGTGTAAGTCATGACACACACTGGATGATTTTAAATAAAAGACAGTTACAACATAAGGAAACTGAAAGAGTCTGGTGGCCTTGTGGAGCGTTTCAAAACTGGTATCCAAAGGTGACTGATGACCTCTACATTTAAAATCATCTGTCACGGTAACAGAATAACCGGTGGCTGTGTGTTCAGTTTCAAGTGATTCCTTAGAAGTGATGGTTAACTATTTCTGCAGCACTTTATGAATTCTGGGGAAGAGAATGATAAGTAATTGCTGTCCCGTTAGGATGGAACAATGTACCCTGTGCTATCCTGGGAAGCATTGGAAGAGATTCCTATAGCACTGGGCCTGCAGCTCTGCGTCATCGTGCCAGCAACAGTGCCTAGGTGAATACGTATTTCGACAGGTATTTCTCAGGTTCTGTTGTATCAAATGAATTCTGTAGCCTCATCCTTGTGGGACCTGAACTGACACCTGTGCATGGATCAGCAGCTGAAGGCCGCGTCATCACTTCTGGGGGCCGCCGGTGCATCCCGACTCCTGGGAGCATGTGCCGTAGCGTCCTGTGCTGTCCAGTGGACAGAGGATGGCGGGAGGTCTGTGATCGAAAGATTTTTAACTCTGTGTAATTACGTGTGATGTATGTTTCATTGTGGCATTCCTTGCATAGTCAGAATAAAAAAAGAAATACGATCGATGTAATTACTTCTCACAAGACCTGCATCTTTCCAAACAGCAGAGAATGATGAGCAAGTGAAATCTAACCCTGCAAACTGATTTTTGTTATAAAAAACAATATACCCTTGAATGTCCCTTCGTGAGATCATTCCTCTCCACCGAAGAGCCGCCAATTTCCAGGTAGAAGAGGGGTGGGGATTAAGTGGTGAGGGTGGCGATCGATTTCCTGAAAAATTCTTTAACTAAATAAATACACGATATTCCATACACTGCCCTGAATCTCCTGAATTGTTTAAATAAACAATATTCCACACAGGGACTAAATTGTTTAAACAAAATTCCACACACAGGGATCGATTTCCAGACAAATTCTGTAACTAAACAAATAAACTATACTCCATACACTGTCTTAAATAACTAAACAGTATTCTATACCCTGTCTAAATTATTTAAACAGTATTCCACACACTACAATCAAATTCCTTCCAAATGACCAATAACAGTCTTTTTCCTACCAATTTCTGGGAGGGAGGATGGGAGGGGTGGGGGTTTACCAGAGGGGGAGAGGTTAATTAATTGATCAATTTAATTAAGTAGTCAATCAAACAGATAATAATGAGAAGGGCAATTCCAATAACTCAGACCTGAAAGTGTACCTGTAGCAGTGAGGAGGTGGTTTCCTGAGGTGTGGGGAGGGGGGAGTGGGTGGGGGCGAACAATAGTTTAAGGATCTGTCAGTCAAAAGGAAGGATCCTTTTAGCAGAACAATAGGTTAACGACCTGTCAATCAAAGGAGAACAACAGGTTAATGACCTGTCAATCAAAGACGAACAATACGTTTGCCCCTGAGAGCATACCTGCCCCTGATGTAGGCGATCCGCACAACAAAATGAGCTGGCATCCTTGTTGCCCTACTACTACCACCATACTCCTTTACTGGACGGGATTAACTGAGTACAGCGATAAAATTCAAAGAAGTGTAGCCGTTTGGTATTATCGAGAAATGGGGCGAAAGTATCTTGGAGATGATACAGGATGTGGGGTGGGCAAAGGCGGAATCTTCTCACTAAATTTCAATCACCATCTTTCTCCTGCGTCTGTGAAAATATTTTGTTGATGCTGAAAATTTAAGAAGTATTTGTGAATATATTTAATGGATGCTCCATGATTTCTTCGTTTCAATGTCTATTGTACCAGTATGGTACACAATGAACTCAAATACCAAACCTCACGCAATTCTAGCAGCACCCTTCCCTGAGCTGCATACACCGCTTCATGGTCTGCAACGTTTGCTTTAAGAGAGGATTGAATTTTAATAAATCGCATGAAGCAAGCTTCAGACAAAGATAGGCACTCTTACTTAGAACTGTGTTATTTTTGACCGTTGGTAAAAAAATTGAAGGCACCCTTACCTTACCAGATAGCTGCCTTTTTTCCTACAGAAATCCCATCAATAGTGTCTCACCAGTGTGAAATCGATGTTTCACTGTTCTGAAGATAAGATACCTCATCAATTGTTTAGACTGTGTTTCTTGCATCCCATGTAAGCCGTCACAAAAAGAAATCTAGCTGGATTTGCTACAAGCTTCTTCAATAATTTTTTCCGATGAATCTAGATTTAATTCTGCGTAATAAGAAACCTAATAACTATTTCATGTTGCCGTGTATATCCTGCGTTACTGTCCGTTTTCAGTGATATATTTGTGAAACGGGCGCAAGGAAATGTTCAAGAAAACCTGTGGATGACGACGCTACGTCAGTCACGGAGAGGCACGGAATTGCCGATACCGTTATGTTTCTGTCGTTATTATCGCACGCGTCTCCTCTTAATAACTTTTGCTTGCCTCTAGACAGTGATCATTCCTCGGGAGAGAGATCGCTGATAGTGAGGGACACACACGTAGCTTCCTGTGGAACGTATACCTATGTTCCTGTCAAGTAGGTTCGTCGTATCACTGGTTTCATCTACGCTTCTGGCACATCGTCTCCGGTTTTGGGTGAATAGCATCATTTGAATTTCGGTATATTCCACGCGGTAACAGAAAGCAACTGCACAAGAGGCAGGCTGAGAACAAAGACAGAGACTACATAAGCAAACACAAATAGGAAAAGGTATTAACGATCTGTTGTAGAAGAAAAGAGCGCGATTAGCTACACATTTCCACGAGTTTTTAAGTGAGATAAAATTTTAAATATTGTTTAGTTATGAGTAGCTCTTTTCAGTCACGCGGAACCTGAAAGTAGAGGAGTGTGACAAATTAAACGTGGTTCAGCCAACATGCTGGCAATTACAAAAAACAAGTATCATGTAGTTTTATTTTGTAAACATGTATCTTCGTAAATTTTGTTGTGCACATAGGAATAGACAACCGCCGAACTATTCTAACTTTAATTATGAATGAGAATCCAGTTCTAATATCACGTATGCTTTTATAACTGACACCAGGAACAACTAGTGTTGTGAGTTACGGCATTGGAAAGGACACCGAACAGACGTGTTACCAGGAGCTAAACAGAAGTCCTTTAAGGATGGACTAGGCTCAGCGCAGACTTGATCAACTTGCGTGCCAGACGGAGCAGTTGGTGTTTGTGTGTACTTACTTATCTGCAGGCTGAGGCAGAAGACCGCAGAGGACGCCATCCGGCAGTCACGTGACCAGCTGCGCCCGAGCGCCCGTCATCGTCACAGACAGCCTGGAAGGGAGAACAAGACACACTGAAAATTACAGGCCACACATCGCCACCTCTTCCTGTTTGCAAACACATCAGCACACATGCAAAATCTCTACGAGAGAACGATGTGTCCATCTTCCAGACTTGGCTATAGCCAGGAGACCGTAATCAGTCAATATTCAGGAACTAACATTCAGCGTAGCCCACGTCTGGAACTGAGCTTAGCGGCAAAAACTAGCCAGTAGTACAGAGTGTCTATAAACGTTTATCCTGATTTCAAGATTGAATATTAATTATATTTGTCGTGGTACCATTTGTTTTTTGTTACAGGTCTACTAGGAACCTCATGAAGTTTCCGTACAGCTCTGTCTCATTCAAAACTTGCGTCACATGGAGCGCTGATTGAGCTGTACTGTAAAAATACCCCCCCCCCCCCCCCCCCCAGTAACTCATTGTGCTGTGTGGCTAACAGAAACCAGTTCACCGATTGCTGTGCAGCCAAAGTGCGATCCATTATTGCAAGAAAGCATCTGATGTCACGTTAACCGGAACATGGACGGAAACTTTTTTTAGCAACGGGGTGGGTTCAGAAACGGACAAGCAGCGGTAGACCACTATTTCGCACCGTGCAGGTAGTTCATACCGCATTCACGGGGCAGCCACAGATATCGATTAGACAAGCTTCGCCGAAGCTTCAAGTGCCAAAGAGTGCAGTGCATACAGTGTTTCGCAAACGTCTTAAATTGTACGCCCACAAAATCCAAATTGTTTAGACATTACTACCAAATCATAGCCCTAAACGTGAGCATTTTGCAGTGGACATGCTAAACCGTTAGGACGATGACAATGATTTTTTGAAGCGTGAGTGTTTTTACGATGAGCCTACATTTCATGTTTGTGGCTCAGTTAACCGTCATAATGTCCGGATCTGGGGATCACACCATTCTCGTATCGTACGGGAATACATTCGGGACAGTCTACAGGATAATGTGTGGTGAGGTTAATGTGTGATCGAGTGACTGCATTTTTCCTCCTCGAAAGCAATGTAAGTGGGTATGTTGGTGAATTATGCCTTCCCCAGCTACAGCACATGCAATATGATACTCCCCGCTATTGGGCTTTAGAAGTCTGCAATCTTCCGAGTGAAACCTATCCCAACACGTGGCTTGGCATAGACGGCCCCAGTTCCACGGCCGCCGAGATCACCTGACATTACCACCTTAGATTTGATATTGTGGCACTGCAACGACGCTTCAGACATCCCACTGCCACAATGTTGCAGAAGTGTGGCAAGAGACTGAATACCGGCTGATATTTTGCGTGGTACCAGGTTACACATGTTGAACTCATTTAAATGTTGAAGCGTATTAGCTGTATTAAATGTTTATATGCAGTTCAAACCTTAATGAACAGAGGCATAAATGGTAATGCATGCTTCATTTACGGTATCCAGTAATGAGTTACATTGTTTTGTTATCAGGGTAAACATTCTGGACACCCTGTACATCTACATCTATACTCCGGAAGCTACTTCAGTCTTCACAGTGTGTGGCGAAGGGTACTTCGGGGTACCACTACCTTCCCATGCTCCTCCCCTATCCGTTTTCCATTCGCGATGGAGAGCCGGTAGAATGAATGTCAGGAAATCTCTATGTAAGTTCCAATTTGTTTGATGTTTTCGTCTTCGCGAGACATGCGGGGGAGGATATAATATATTCCTCTACCTTTCCTGGAACGTACACTCTCGGAATATAAACAGTCTCCGTCATGTACAGCACATCTCTTGTACCGTTGCCAAACACTCCACTTTGCCATAGTTCAACGAGAGTTCTTACGGCACACAGAGTGCAGTAGTGTACATCACAGGAATAACCTAGACGTATATGTCTATGACTTCGACTTCACACAGCAAGCTAATTCAGTGCCTAGCAACAGTTTCAGAAAAAGCGCACGATCTCTTTATCTCGGTAGCCGTACTGCTCACTCACGGTATGGCTTGTTAAATGATAGCATGGATGTCATACAGTCATGCGGCCATCCAATTTAGTGTTTACAGTGGTTTCTCTAAAGCGCTTGAGGCAGATGCCTGGAAAGTTCCTTCGAAAAGGACGCTGCCTGTTTCTTTCACCTGTCCGAGCCCGTGATCCGTGTCTAATGATATCGCAGTCGACAAGATGTTAAATTCTATTCGTGAATCGGTTTTACTTGCAAAGTACACTGAGGCAACAAAAGTCACGGAATACCTCGCAATATCGTGTTCGAGCACCTCCTGGCGGCGTAGTAATGCAACTCGAAATGGCATGGACTCATCAAGTCACTGGAAGTCCCTTGTAGAAATATTGGGCCATACTGCCTGTATAGTCGTTGCCAGTGCAAGATTTTGTGCTCTAGCTGACCTCTCTATTACATTCCCCAAATGCTCGATGGGATTCATGTCGGACAATCTGGGTGGCCAAATCATTTGTCGAACTGTCCAGAATCTTTTTCAAACCAATCGCGAATAACTATGACCCGGTGAAGTGTTTTGGAACATGAAGACCTTGAATTGCTGCAAATGGTCTTCAAGTAGCTGGACATGACAGTTTCTAGACAATGATCGGTTCAATTGGAGCAGAGGAGCCACCCATTCCATGTAAACACAGTTCAAGCCATTATGAAGCCACCAACACCATGCATAACGCCTCGTTGACAACTTTGGTTCATGACTTCGTGAGGCCTGCGCCATACTCGAACCCTACCATCAGCTCTTAGCAACTGAACAACTGAAATCGGGATTCGTCTGACCAGTCCACAGTTTTCCCGTCGTCTAGGATCCGAGCCCAGAAGAGGGGCTGAGGCGCGTTGTTAATCAAGGCCATTCGAGTCGGTCGTCTGCTGCCGTAGCCCATTAACGCTTAATTTCGCCGCACTGTCCTAGAGGATAAGTCCGTCGTACGTTCCACATTGATTTCTGCGGTTATTTCACGCAGTGTTGCTTGTCCGTTTGCAGTGATATCTCCACGGAAACGCCACTGCTACCAGTCGTTAAGTGAAGGTCGTCGGCTACTGCGTTGTCCGTGGTGAGAGATAATGCCTGAAATTTGATACCCACGGCACATTGTGGATCTCGCAATATTGTATTCCCAACGATTTCCGAAATTGAATGTCTCATGAGTCTAAGTTCAATTGCCGTTCCGCGTGCAGAAGCCTTTTCACACGAATCAGCTGAGTACAAATGACAGCTCCGCCAATGTAATGCCTGTCTATACCTTTTGTACGCGGTACGCGATACTACCCCCACCTTTATAAGTGCATATCGCTATCCCATGACTTTGCACTGTATGAAAGGAATCCCACAAATCTGAAATGTCATTTTAGAGAAGTGTCTTTCCCTCGAGGAGCGGTATATCTCACAATCAGTTAAGGATATGCTCTAGAGTTTTGGAACGGACGAACAATAAAGATTTCGATCGTATACATGTTGCTTAGTTGCACTATGGAGTGTAGCCTACGTTAAACTGGAATCTCCCTGTAACTGGCTATAAATCGCAGGAAGGCAAGGCATACTATCTCCAAACTGACCAAAGTATTAAAGCATTATGCTGCTCGAAACAATACTCGAATTGAGAACAGCTTAATTTTATTCCTCTAGGCACCATCGTATCCTCTTTATCAGTTCCCCGAACAATAGCGCATCAAATAGTTTTCCGAAATCTTGGGTATTTGCCGTTTTTCTTGAAAGGTTTATGAATGACGAAAGCTAGATGTGTATCGTACGAGACAGGTTCGAGAACCCTTTCAGATCGTTTGAGAGAAGTTTCTTTTCCTCGGAGAGTAGCACATTTCAGTTGAGAATATGCTCTAGAATGTTGGAACATATTGAGAGTTTAGATGTGAGTACCTCTTGGTTAGAGATGCCAGATACGAAAGTGCACATGTGAACTTTAGAAAGTGAAGGAAAAAGGGGAAAAAAATGGCCATTTGCGAGTAGGACTCGCGCACTGAGTGTTCCGTAAAAACTCAGTTTTTAATTTAATCGTGTGGCTAGGGCTCCCCGTCGCGCAGACCCTTCGCCAGGTGCCGATCTTTCAATTTGACGCCACTTCGCCGACCTGCAGTCGACGAGGATGATAGGATGATGATGAGGGCAGCCCAACACCCAGTCCCTGGGCGAAGAAAATTGCCCGACCCAGTCGGGAATCGAACCCGGGCCCAGAGGATTGACAATCCGTCATGCTGACCATTTAGCTACCGGGGCGGACAAAAACTCTATTATGTATATAGACAGTTCAACCATTCCGGGAATCGAGGATCTCGACGACTTTTGCCTGTTACCGACAATGATGCTAGCAAGACATCGGTCCTAGGTATTACATGACTTTGGAGAATGCTTTAATTTTAGGTTTTAAGTCGCATTACAGTCGACAAAAGATTTTTTTTCGTGCGATATAATTACAAATTATCAATTTTCTGGTTGTTTTTCCTTTACGTGCACTGTGAAACCTTTCTTCTGGCCAAATTTCATGCTTCTACACCAACAGGAAGTAAGCTATAGGTTTTGATGAGTGAGTTTGCGAGTGTCAAACAAGTGACATAACTGGTCTTTTCTTTTGATTACACTGGCTTATAGGCCAATGTTTATAATACCTCCAAGGGGCCGTAGACCTTAGTATGTGAAAAATCTGAGCTAGATACGTCTACCCGTTACTGAGGAAAAATGGTGTTAACAGAGGGACGGTCAGTCAGTCTGATCACAAATGACGAATTTTTTTTCGTGTTAATCACACATTAACAATTTTCGGATTTTTTTTTCCTTTAATTGTGCTGTGAAGCCTTGCTTCTTGGCAAGTTTCACGATTATAGGTCAACGGGAAGTACGCTACAGGTTTTGATGAGTGAATTTCCGAGTATCAAAATACGTGACGCAAGTGGCCGAATCGTTTGGTTGCACTGACTCAGAAATTTATATTTATTACACGGCGAAGCGAGTATAGACTTTAGTACGTGACAGATTTCAACTTGATACGCCTACCCCTTCCTGAGAAAAAGGATTTTAAGAGACAGACACACAGACGGAAAACAAGGTAATCCTATAAGGATTCCGCTTTCACCGACTGATGGATGGAACCCTAAAAGTAACACTTTTAAGCCTGGATGCGTCAGCAAATACTGAAAATTAAACGGGCAGAGAAGGATTGGAAGGTAGCAATGATATGACAGAAGCGAAGTGAAACTAATACGGCAGTGAAGAGAGTAGAAGTACAATAGTGCCAAAAAAAGTATTTTACCCACGGTTATCGAAGACGATTTGTGAAGCATGACTGGCCAGTGAAAACATTAGTACGCAGTACAAAGCAAATTAAAATGATATCAAATACTGGTGGCAAGAGTGAATGATAAATTGGAAAACGTATTTCATACAAGAAGGAGAGACACTCCGTGCTGCGGGGTGGTGAACAGTAGCCCGTCACGGTTTACATTCTGGATTGCGCCGTTTTCGCGAGGCCTCGCGACTTAACAATTCAGATGAGCGCGTGGCGCGCCGATATTTCTCGGCGCAGCGTCGTCACGCGAGCGCGCTAACTTAGCGCCGCTGACGTGTGCCGGAGCGGCCGGCGCGCCACTGGAATACCGGCGGGCGCAGGGGGGCGGCGGGCCACCGCTCACTGCCAGCCGCTCACTCCCCCAGGGCACATTCCGACGCTAACACATCGCCTTATTCTCACCGGCTGGTGTACCTAGGATTACGGGCCGCGACCGCGCTTCCTCCCCCTGGCGCTACTTGAGACAGTTCTTAAAAGCCGCGTTGACGTTCTGTAACCGAGGAGGTCACAGCACAGACGTGAAGAAACTTACCGAAATCTAGTCACACTCATCATCACCTAGATTTTTTTCAAATTTCACGTCCATGAAACTGTTCACGCAGGAGCATCGTACAAACGTACAATCGTTTGACCGTCGAACAAACCCCCGTATGGACGACGTAGTACGGGTAATAAGCATCCCTGGCATAGAGAAGGGACTGTAGGGGTTGGAACCAAATAAGTCACCAGGCCCTGGTAGAACCCCAACTCTGTTTTTCAAAGAGTAATCTACGGCACCGGCCCCTTACTTACCTTGCATCGAATCTCTCGCCTAGCGCATAGACTCAAGCGACTGGAAAAAAGCGCCAAGTGGCTCCTGTGTATAAAAGGGCAAAAGAACAGAGCCGCATAATATATCCCTAAATTGCTTTGCTGCAGAATCCTTGAACATATTCCACAGTTCGAATATAATAAATTTTCTTGAAACAGAGAAGCTTATGTTCACGGATCAGCATGGTTTTAGAAGGCATCACTCATGCGAAACTCAGCTTGCTCTATTCTCAAATGATATGGATAAAGGAAAACAAGCAGATTTCATATTTCTAGATTTCCGAAAACTGTTTGACACGGTGTCCCACTGCAGGCTGTTAACGAAGGTACGAACATGTAGAATAGGTTCACACATATGTGAATGACTCGAAGAGTTGTTAAATTAGAGAATCCAGGAAGTTGCCTTCGACGGCGAGTATTCATCGGAGACAAGGGTACCGCCAGGAGAAAGTGTGATAGGACTGCAGTTATTCTCTGTAATTATACATAAATGATTTGGCGGGCAGTGTGGGTAGTAATCTGCTGTTCTTTGCCTATCACGGTGCGGTGTACGGTCAGACGTCGACGTTGAGTGACTGTAGTAGGCTACTAAATGCTCAAGACAAATGATGACTGGGAGCTAGGTCTAAATGTAGAAAAACGTAAGTTAATGCGGATGAGTACGAAAAAACGAACCTGAAATGTTCGAATACGGCATTAGTAATGTCCTGTTTGACAGGGTCACGTCGTTTAAATATTTGGGGGCAACGATGGCACGTGAAATGCAACGAACATGCGAGGATTGCGATATGAATGACAAATGGTAGACTTCGGTTTATTGGGACAATTCTAGGAAAGTGCGGTTCATCCGTAAAGGAGACCGCATATAGCACGCTAGTGGGACCTTACTTCACTATTCCTCGAATGTATGGGATCCGAACCAGGTGGGATTAAAGGAAGACATCGAAACAATTCAGTGACCTGCTAGATTTGTTATCGGTAGGTTCGATCAGCATATGAGTGTTACGGATATGGGCCGGGAGCTCAAGTGCGAATCGCTGAAGGGAAGAAGATATTCATTTCGAAGAACACTACTGAGAAAATGCTGGGAATCGGCATTTGAAGCTGACTGCAGAACGATTCTGATACCTCCAACATAAACTGCGCATAAGGACCACAAAGATACGAGAAATTTGACCTCATCGGAGGCATATAGACAGTCTTTTTTCCCTCGTTCTATTTGCAAGTGGAACAAGAAACAAAATAACTAGTAGTGGTACAAGTTACCCTCCGTCACAAGCCGTAACGTGGATTGCTGAGAATCGATGTAGATGTAGAAAAAATAAAGTTATTGAATTATCTTTGTATTTATTTACAGCTACATGTCCAGTCCTGGTACACGTTGGAATCCCTGCGCGATAGTGAAGCAGTACGCCGGAACAGAAGCCAAAACAAACGGCGCAGCTCATTCATAAAGTGCAGATGGCAGCGCCATACTGGCTCTTCCAGAGGCGTACTACGATACTGTGCGGGGGGGGGGGGGGGGGGGGGGGGGGGGGGGGGGGGGAAGGATTTCAATGTGTACCAGGACTGTAGGCATCTGTCAGCTAAGAAAAAAATTGATGAAACTTCTAGGCTATCCCGCCGCGTCTAATTCGGATAAAATCCTAAGCTTTCGATAACTGCCGCCATCATCGTCGTCGGGGGCTAAATATGACTGTCGTGAGCTAGCCTTTCAATTTTGCGTCCAGAGGAAGGCATTTGATTGACTACATAACATCACTGCTGAAGTGGCGCCCTCTGGTTTTGTGTTCCCTGTCAGGCTGTGTTTGCTAGCGGTAAACCACTTGAAGACTTCCTCTGTGATCTTTAGATAACGAGTCCACGCTTCCGTGCTATGCTAAGTGCACAGCCGGTACCTCTGTTGAAATTCTTGTTACATAGTCTAATTTTCATTTCTTCCCTGATCACAGAGAACCAACAGATCGGAGTATGAGCCAAAATTGCTTGTTAGGTTGTGCTCGGCCACCACCGCTTATTTTTCACACGGCAATTGGCAACAGTCCACATAGGCTTCCCCAAGAAAATGTTGCCTTACTCGCAAGGAACCTTAGAAAGCCCTATTACTATCAAACTGAGATTACCTTTAACAAGCGGCAATATCTCTCTAATTTTCCTGGGTAGCCTGTAGACTGAAGTGGATCCTTGCTTGTTTAGAGATCTCCGATTCAAATGACTTGACAATTGACGTCTGCCACTTGCCGCTGCAGAGTTGTCACATCCGCTGCTGACTACCGCTTGGTTATAGGCGACACACAAACGCGCCGGGTCATTTCACAAATGTTGTTATTGTGTAACGCGGAACACTGTTGGAAGAGGCCGCTGCGAGGTATAGGATATGCTCTGTCCCCAGCTGAGTTTACGTGTGACCTATGACTGAACAGCGGCAGACGACGCGTTTTCTAGCTCCGAATTTAAACTGACATCCTAACATAACCATAACATCGTGATGTACAATGTATGTGGCCGAGAAAAACGGCGTTCAATAACCTGCGGCAGAACTACACTGAAGAGCCCAAGAAACTGGTACACCTGCATAATATCGTGTAGGGCCCCCACGAGCTCGCAGAACTGCCGCAACACGACGTGGCATGAACTCGACCAATGTCTGAAGTAGTCCTGGAGGAAACTGACACCATAAATCCATAAGAGTACGAGGGGGTGGAGATCTCTTCTGAACAGCACTTTGCAAGGCATCCCAGACATACTCAGTAATGTACATGTCTGGGGAGTCTGGTGGCCAGCGGAAGTGTTTAAACTCAGAAGAGTGTTCCTGGAGCCACTCTGCAGCATTTCTGTACGTGTAGGGTGTCGCATTGTCATACTGGAATTCTCCAAGTCCGTCGGAATGCAAATGGACATGAATGTATGCAGGTGATCAGACAGGATGCTTACGTACGTGTCAGAGTCGTTTCTAGATGTATCACGGGTTCCGTATCACTTCAACTGCACACGCCCCACACCATTATAGAGCCTCAACCAGGTTAAACAGTCCCCTGCTGACATGCAGGGTCCAACGATTCATGACGCTGTCTCCACACCCGTACACGTCCATCCGCTCAATACAATTTGAAACAAGACTCGTCCGACCACGCAACGTGGTGTGACGTCACGTGTGCTGGACTGCTTCTGAAATTGCTCGTCAATATTTTATAACGTTTTAGTCTTCAGTGACTTTTTTTTAAAGATTATTCGTGTTAATAATTCCTGTAAAAGTAACTTATTAGTGGATTTTTATTAATCTTCCTGTGGCATTGACTCGAGTGGTCTGCTACTCGTGAGTGTGTTTACATGGTTCGCCCAAGCCTCAAACTTCAGTAGTGTGTTTACATTTTGCGGCTTGCAGTTGCAGCTGTAGCGGTTATAAAGCTAAGTACTGACAAAGGTATTTGTGCCCTTTTATATAGTTATTCAATTTAACAGTTTTCAGCGGTGTTTCGTGCTGTTTGTGGCGAAGTAACGATTTAATGAACTTTTGGAAACGTTCGCTCGCTGTGTTTTTTTAGTTTTCCGTGCACTGAAGTCGTTTAGTAAATTTCGTTTATTATTGTTTCTAATGAAATATTTCAGTAAAATTTTCATTCTGTGTTTTAACTTCGTTAAGTGTCCCAGTGGCCGCCCGAAGTTTTGGTTTCAGCTAGTAATTTTGTGAAGTTTTGTTGATATTGGTATTAGCTGTGCTGTAGCAGTATTAATACAAGTAGTTGCTTTCTTAGTAGACAGATAATTTCGAGACCGCTGTTGTTAGGTCTATATAAATAGTTCTACTGGTGTAACTGAACTTATGTAACGTAGACGTATAGTTTTTTTTTTTTCAGTAACGGTAAAATTTTATCATGAGTGAGAAGTGTGGGTTTGTGAGTAGTGGGTTATGGTGTGGGATTTGTTCAAAGTATTTTCATGGGGGGGGGGGGGGGGGGGAATGCAGTGGGGAATACAGTAGGCATTCTAACGACATCCTCTCCTGGGAATGCAGAATCTGTAGTAGAAATAAGTTGACAGAGAAGCAGGTGCGTAAGATCTGTGCCCTTCAGATGCAGTTAAAACGCGCAACGGAAGAACTAGATAGGTTGAGGAGGGTGAAGGGTGGTGGGGAATGGGAAGTGTCAGTTGGCAAGAAGGCAGCTAGGAGGAGGAGGTATTCCGACAGTTATACTTTGCGTACATGCAATAGATCCGACCAACTGTCAGAAGGGAACAAGCAGCAGTCCTCAGCAGTTAGGAGGCCTAGTGATGGTAGAGCAGGGAACAGTCTTGATAGGGACGGAGAACACGAGGTAGGTGGTGACCTGGTAAAGATAGCTACTCAAACTTGTGGCACTAATATGTATTGCGTGCAACTGTTTCAGCGTCATAATCGGCCTCATCTTGATGCGGCTGTTAGGCGCGGTAACATGGGGCTGGAGGTGGTGCTGATGTCAGAGGGCATGGGTCACATTTCAGTGGTGCCAGTTGGGTCTATCACTACATAGGGTTTCACTAGGTATGGCCTGCATCTAAATAGATATGGGAAGTGGAGGCTGTCAAAGCTTATAGGTGACAGTGTAGTGGGTGGTGGTAGGGTCACTCATGGAAAAATTCCTGTAGTAGTTGGTGTTAAGGCTGTACCTTTTTTAGATTGAAGTCGGCTGATAGGTATTCCTGCTTAAAGTAAGTCCCTTTAACTAAGGGAACACTTCAGAGGACATCATGTTTCCAAGCAGAGAAGGAATTAGCATATTTCATCAAAATATAAGAGGTATTAGAGATAAAGTTAGCTTACAGATGTCGACTCTTAAATTATTCGTATATCGAGGCATCACTTAAATAATTTGACAATTCAGAGGCTTACTTTACCAGGATACAGATTAGCTAGATGTTTTTCAAGGAGTTCCTTGCAGGATAGGGGAGTGGCTATGTACCTAAAAACAGTATTCCATTTGAGTCCATGGACGTATCACGGCACTGCATTGAACAGATATTTGAATGTTATGCAAGGGCAGTTGAATTTAGTGAAACTAAACTTCTAATTGTTGTTGTTTATAGGTCTGCTAACTCTGACTTCAGAGCATTTCTGCTCAAGCTAGAGAGGATTCTTGATTCACTTTGTAGGATGTACAGAAATTAGTTATATGTGGTGACTTCAATATAAATTTTTTATATGATGGTGCAAGAAAAAGGATATTGATAGATCTCCTAAATTCACATGATCTGATGCAGACCGTGTTTTTTCCAGCTAGGGTGCTGAGGAACAGTAGCACAGCCATAGACAATATTTTAATTCGTTCTTTATTACTACATGGGCATTCTGTTAGTAAAAGGGTGAATGGCCTTTCAGACCATGATGCACAAATTTTAACACTAAAAGAGTTTTGTACTCAAACAAATGTCACATATGGTTACAAACTATGTAGGAAAGTTAATCCAACAACAACAGAGAATTTTTTTTAAAAATGGCTCTGAGCACTATGGGACTTAATATCTATGTTCATCAGTCCCCTAGAACTTAGAACTACTTAAACCTAACTAACCTAAGGACATCACACAACACCCAGCCATCACGAGGCAGAGAAAATCCCTGACTCCGCCGGGAATCGAACCCGGGCGTGGGAAGCGAGAACGCTACCGCACGACCACGAGATGCGGACAATTTTTTTAAACTTTGTCAAGGAACAACGGTAGCAGGGTGTTTATAGTACTGATAACATACATGATAAATATAATGCTTTCCTTAACGCTTTTCATGCTCTTTGTGAGATCCTTTCCATTAGAACGTTCTAAACGTGGTATTAGCAGTAATAGGCAGCCCAGGTGGCTGGCTGGCTGGTTGGTTGGTTGGTTAAAAAGAGGGGGGAAGGGACCAGAGTGCTAGGTCACCGGTCCCTTTTCCCGAATAAAACAATGCCAAAAGAGTGAGAACAAAACAAGCGAGACTGACAACACATAACGGAGAAAAAGGAAAAAGCACAAGAACTAAGGAAGGGCAAGGAACACTTAAATGGACAAAAGGGGAGAATAAAACTACATAAACGCAAGAAACAGGTAGAAAAAAAATTAAAACGACAAAACAGATTAACATGGCTGGCTGACCATGAGAATAAAAAGAAGCCAGCCAATCTGCAACACATTAAAATCTCCACCCTAAAAGCACTAGGGTGGAGGACACACAGCGTCAAAGGACATGCGATAAAACTTAGATTAAATGATAAAACTCACCCTCACGAATAAAACGTAATACTAAATTACCCGATGAGGCGCTGTGAGATAAAATTAGCGACAACGAGTCGCAGGGCAGTCAAAGTGGGACAGTGCATCAGAATATGGGCCACTGTCAACTGGGCGCCGCATCGACACTGAGGCGGGTCTTCACGGTGCAGGAGGTATCCGTGGGTCACCCAAGCGTCGCCAATGCGGAGCCGCCAGAGAACCACGGAGTCCCTGCGAGAGGCCCGCATGGAGGACTGTCACACATTCGTAGTCTCCTTAATGGCATACAATTTGTTGTGCGTTCTGAGACTATGCCATTCCGTCGCCCAACCCCGATAAACCTGGCGGCGTAAAAACGAACGCAGGTCAGTTATTGGAATGCCGATATCCATAAGCGGTTTCCGTGTAGCCTGTTTGGCCAGCATGTCAGCAAGTTCGTTGCCTGGAATTCCGACGTGTCCTCGGGTCCACACAAACACCACTGAACGACCAGATCGTTCCAGGGCTCCTGGATGGTCGGTGCCAAAGGATGGCGAGAGTAGCACTGGTCGATAGCTTCTAGGCTGCTTAAGGAGTCAGTACACACAAGAAACGACTCCCCAGAGCATGAACGGGCGTGCTCAAGAGCACGCGATATAGCTACCAGCTCGGCAGTGAAAACACTGCAGCTATCGGGTAAGGAATGCTGTTCAGTATGTCCTCCATGGACATACGCGAAGCAGACGTGATCATCAGCCATCAAGCCGTCGGTGTAAACCACTTCATGGTGTCGGTACATGTCAAGAATCGAGAGGAAGTATCAGCGGAGTGCCGCGGGGTGAAATGAGTTCTTTGGGCCGGCCTTGTGAAAGGTCCAGGCGAAGCCGCGGCCTAGATGTACACCAAGGAGGTGGACGCGTAGGGACCTCGAGTATACGTGGTAAAGGCAAGGACTCCAGTTCATACACAAGGGATCGACGCGAACTGTAAGCCCTCACCAGGGCCGCCAATGTGGGAGATGAACCGCCGTGGTTGTGAAAAGGAGACGGTAATTCGGATGCGCAGGAGAACTATGAACGTGTGCAACGTAACTGGTGAGCAGTTGCGCACGCCTGAACTGCAATGGAGGGACTCAAGCCTCCACCGGGACGCTAGTCACCAGATTCGTCCTAGAAGCTCCTGTCGCTAGTCGAACGCCACAGTGGTGCACTGGGCCGAGTATACGCAACGCTGAGGGCGCCGCCGAACCGTAAACCAGATTCCCACAGGCAATGTGGAATTGAACAAGGGCTCTGTAGAGTTGCAGCAGCGTAAAGCGATCTGCGCCCTAGTTGGTGTTGCTCACGCAGCAGAGGGCACTGAGGTGCTGCAAGCACTTCCGCTTAGGTTGATGAAGGTGAGGAAGTCCTAAAACTTGATGTCTCCACTGCAGCGAAGGGATCGTCAGTAAGGTAAAGTTCTGGTTCCAGATGAACGGTACGACGCCAACAGAAGTGCATAACACACGACTTTGCAGCCGAAAACTGGAAGCTGTGGGCTAGAGCCCATGACTGAGCCTTGTGGATGGCTCCCTGCAGGCGCCGCTCAGCAACACCAGTACTGGTGGAGCAGTACTAATGCAGAACTCGTCTGCATACAGAGAGGGTGAGACAGCCGGCCCTACAGCTGCTGCTACACCGTTAGTGGCCACTAAAAATAGAGATACACTCAATACAGAGCCCTCCGGGACCCCATTCTCTTGGATATGGGGGGAACTACGGGAGGCACCAACTTCGACACGGAAAGTACGGAGCGACAGGAAATTCTGGATAAAAATCGGGAGCGGGCCTCGGAGACCCCACTCGTATAATGTGGCAAGGATATCATGTCGCCAGGCTGTGTCATACGCTTTTCGTACAGAAAAAAAGACGGCAGCAAGGGGAAAGGCTGTTCGGATGGCAGACTCGAGGGACACAAGATTATCAGGCGGAAACAGCCCTGGCACAGAGCCAGCAGGCCAAGTGACTCCAGGACCCAACCAAACCACCGACACACCATACATTCCAGAAGCTTACAAAGAACGTTGGTGAGGCTGGTGGGCCGATAGCTATCCACATCAAGCGGCTTTTTTCCGGCTTTGAGCACTGGTATATTGGTGATCTCTCACCAGTAAGATGGAAAGACGCCATCGCACCCGATCCGGTTGAAGATCACGAGGAGATGTCGCTTGTAGTCAGATGAGAGATGTTTAATCATCTGAGTGTGGATCCGATCGGGCTGTGTCGGGGCAATATGCAAGGGCACTGAGGAGCTCCCACTCTGTAAATGGGGCATTATAGGGTTCACTGTGGGGTGTAGTAAACGAGAGGACTTTCCCTTCCATTCGCCGCTTGAGAGTGCGAAGGGGAAATCTCCGACACAGACGCGCAAGCATATTGCTCAGCAAAGTACTCGGCAATCGCGTCAAGTAGTTCCCCAGTAATGTTCGGACCGTGTTAAAGTGAACCCAACAGATTTCGTGTACCCGTTTATTATTTATACGTATGAATACGGGTCATTCAATTGACGCCATACACTATACAA
Organism: Schistocerca gregaria; assembly: GCF_023897955.1. Taxonomy (NCBI): domain Eukaryota; kingdom Metazoa; phylum Arthropoda; class Insecta; order Orthoptera; family Acrididae; genus Schistocerca; species Schistocerca gregaria. Next base: position 665,536,255 of record NC_064922.1, read on the forward strand.
CAAACAAAACTGTAGGTGAATGCCGCACAAAGTCGAAATCATCTGACAGAAGCGATACGATCAGGGGGGTCTGGAATGAATAAGGTGATCTTCTTATTGATTACCTTCAAAGGGTGTTATAAGGACTGGTAAAGATTTGCACCAACTGAATGAATAAACAGACGCGAGGACGCCTTGGTTGCAAAAGCAAAATTTCATCGGCCCGCAAGGTTACTTTGGAAATGGGAAAACTATGGGACATTCGATACTTTTGCCAGATATGGCCATCTCTCATTTTCACCTATGCCTACATCTAAAAGAAGAGCCATAGATGGGTATTTTGCAGACGCTGAAAAACCTCTCTTTGGGATTGATTCCCAACACGCAACAAACCTTCAATGAAATGTATTAAACTAAGAAGACAATACATGAAAATTACGTGTATTTTAAACAAAACACACACACACACACACACACACACACACACACACACACAACAAGAAGGAAGAAAGATAGAGTTAAACGTCTCCGTGATAGCGATGTCATTAAAGACAGCAGCACAAGCACGGATAGGACAAATAAGGAAAAGAAAATCAGCCGTGTTCTTTTCAAAAGAACCATCCTGGCATTTGCCTCAATCCAGTTCCTCTTTATTAGTGAATGTCGTACCATGGGAAGGATAGGCAAAAAACGCTTGTTTCCAATCCCAAAAAACATAATAATTATTTAACCGTCTTCTAAAGTCAGGAACTCAGCTGGAGACAGTGTCTTGTTTTAGTGTTACTTGATGCAATGGCTCCTAAACTCAATGGATAGACAACTCCACCACCGGAAACTATTATAGATGAAAATTAACATCATGCTACTTAACAAAATATTGGAGAGTGTGGTGTGTTCATGAAAAACTTCAAGTTTAATCGGAACAATTGACCTGAGTTCTATACATACATTCATCACATATTACATGCCACAGTTAGAAAAATATTAGCAAGTTGTACTCTGTGATCAGTCCAAAGTATTTGATTGTGAACATCAATATATTCTCTTACGACAACTTGAATTTTATGAAATAAATTGTTATAATCAGTTTGTCTGAATGTACTTAACAAAAAATGGATAAAGTAATGCTTTATCAATTAACGCTATTTAAGAAGGATAGAAGCTTGAAAGAGTGGGGATAAACTGTGAATGGCGTTCCACGGGGGTTCAATTTTCGATCCACTCCTACTCTTTTTGGAAGTGTATGATCTTCCTCTTAATACACATAAAGCAGAGTTCGGCCTTCTAGTAGATGACAGATTGTAGTAAGTAATACTTTAACAGAGACAGCTACAAAAGAAATCCCGAGCGATATTTCCTTGCAATTATTAAGTGGTTCTCTGCAAACGGAATTTCCCTGTACTTCAGGAAAAAACACTCTATATTCACTACTGTGCATCAAGTTGAGCAACACGAGCTATACAGCACATGGAAAGATTCTGGGTGTGCAAAGACACGAAAAAGTGGATTTGACTGAAACCTCAATAGCTAAGTTCTCCCTATCATCGCTAGTCTCAGTAACAAACGTATCGGGGTATCTTAAGGTTTTACTCATATTTCTATGTATTAATGTTCCATTGAATAATATCGTTGAATAATTCAATATTCAGATAAAAATATTTAACATACAAAAGGAAGCAGTGAGAATAAAACGTAGTACTCAATCACAAGAGATTTTGTGGGCGACTCTTCAAGGAATGGACATAAGTGCTCCTACTCCTCTACACATTAAACTTCAGAATATAGTTACGTGTATGCATACCGGACTTTAAAAAAGTAATCTCGCTGTTTATCATTTAACATATTCACAGCTCAGACTGGTGTGCAACATGTGATCAGTAAAAAATGACGTTTTACGTTAATGGGTAAACGATCAAGCTGCCAGGTGCGTTATAACTATTTCCATGCCTCTAGTTTTGCTCCAATGCCGTCATGTAGTTTCACGCTTGTCTGACACAGCCTACAGATTTATCCAAGGTAGAACAACAGAATACTTCTAAAGATCCGTCAAACGTCATAACCTGCAGACGAAAGCCACAAGCTATGTCAGTTGTTGCGTTAGGTGGAAGTAAAGAGATTTCCAGCGTTTAGCTCCGTGAACCACAGGAGCTGAGCGTTTGTCAGCAACGATTCCTCCATTTGATTAGATCTACCTATAAAACGTTCTAATGGTTACTATTATTATCAGAATTATGTGTCATTGCAATGTAGCCTGTTTTCCTATAAACCAGATCGTGGTAATTGTTATGGCGCTTTTTTTCATCGCCTCTTCGACACTTAGCTAAGTGCGTATTTTTTTAGTACACTATCCTTTACTTTTATGGCTAGTTTCCGTAACTGCAAATTATTTCATTTCGGAAATGTCAGCACAAAGGTTCATTTACTGAATACAAAAGTGTAATTAAGGCAACATATTCCGCATCGTTAAGTGCTTCCATTTAAAAAGTGTCAGCAGTACTCTAACATCGGCGGCAACGACGACGACGACGACGACGACAGTAATTCATTACGTCCGTCGTAGTAAAAAAGTGACAGCTACAAAACTCATACGCCATGCGACCACCGTTCACACAAAAGAAATTACCCGTCCCTCTACTCAAACAGTCCTACGCACAGCAACACCGATGACAAACGCATTAGCATGGCGACAGGTGTAAAACGCAAGGAAACTAATTATTCATTCAGCCCCGCCCCTTCCGTCAGTTTCATAGCTTCACGCGAGATGCAGTCATATCGACAACCTGGAACAGTGCTCTGTACGATGTTATCACCTGTCAGTGGAAACCATGCTGCTACACAGCTCTTTTTCTCGCAACTTCCAACAGACATGTTTACTTTGCATGGCAACAACACTGCATGATGATGAACGAAAACACACACATATACACCAGAAAGATTCACTACAATACAGAAGAACAATAAAATCACTGTCCATGTACCTCTGAAATGCATTTTACAGATGGCAACATTAAATAATCAGAAAAAGTGTCACGAATTTATTCTGTATCGCTAACAAACATTTACACCAATAAAAATAGTAATGCTATTTCCACCTGCAGTTAGCAGATAGGTGCGTACCGCAGGAGCAATCCAGTTTCTACGAACTGAAAATATAATACAACCAACACGCACTTACCAGTGGTAAACGAAAAGTTCTCAATGTAACTAAGTAGATATATTATATCATTGAATAAGCTTCACAACAAATGGAGACTCTTAGTAAGTTGCAAATAGACGTACCTCTAAAATTACCACTATAATACTACTAAAAGATAGCTCACTGCCAAAACAGAGGAACAATCATTTCCGTAAATATAGCTTCTATATCTAAAAATATCACAAATTTATGGTTATAACTATTACATACGTAAAGTGGCCAGCAGCTCTAACTCATAAAAATATTTGTTAATACTCTTGGATCATTGCATAGGCCAAGAGGCAGAAAAATATATGACGTCAGAAAATATATGCCTCTTATAAACTCGTCTTCTACGGAAGTAAATAGTGAAGCATAGCCTCACTGTGATAGTCCCATGCATGCCGTTCGATATACCACAATAAACATTTACACTGACTATTGCGCTTCGAAGCGTGAAGTAGTTATGGTCGCCAGTTGCTCTTTCAATGGTAAATATTTTAACGTCCCAAATTACATGTAACGGCACACGTAGGAACACAAATTTACTCATCGCTTCCTAACCACAAATCTCATTAACATGACGGTCGAATTCTTATTCAAAATGACAATCACTGTCCGAACCTCACAGTTCGCTTATGTTCGTCTTTACAAACACCTTTCACCAGTGGTGCAAATTTCACAGCTACACGGATGAGCCAAAACGGTATGACCACTGCCGACCGCGAGACTGAATACCGACTGTGGCACTGCGCCACGTGACACGGTAAGGAAAATGCACAGGGCGATGCAGACGGCGGCGCAAAAACTGAAGGCACTGGCAGAGGACTCGAAATACTACCACCCTGGAACTTATGTCCTTGGGAGTAATCCTGAGCTAGTGAAAGTTTTGAAATGTCAGGAACAACAACGGCAATCAAGGTAAAAGCGACTTAATTTTAGCAAAGGTACTGTATTGTTTCTGTATACGTCAAATTTAACGTACCACTAAACATTAGTCGTCAGGTGTGGATGCTGCTAGACGAACACTAGTACACTTTTCTCTGCAAGTATGTGACATACTTAGTGCCATATATCCCATGCGTCAGACAGAACCTTGAAATCCAATTGCGTGGTCAACTCGCGCCACTGTTCTGAAGCCTTTTTGATTTTCCCGAAGAAGATACACTTCTCGCCAGGACACGAGCAGCGTCTGATGAGGTTTATGCCATGCCCTGTGCACGCGGTGTACAATGCGCCCAAATACTCTACGAAGATGTTATCCCTGTATTGAGTGTGGTGGTCGCCATTTTGAATACATTCAGAAATTGCAAAACGTTACTGAGTAAATAGTGCATTATCCTTGCTGAACTTGCGGCGCGCCTGCATTGATTCTCCTTCTTTCCGACAGCCGAAAGTTTTCATTGGGCAGGATTTCTTCCAAACCCAAACGTTCCTATCCCAAAGGTGTTGAATTTTAAACTCCTCTATTAGCTCCTCCAATGTGTGCCCAATATTTTGAATTACCCCGTGTAAGCGGAGCAGAGAAAACTGTGAAATCATCATAGCGACGATATGGGCCGTAAATGTGAAAAATCCACATATAATTTACTTTGACAAAGGGCAAATCGCTATAGTCTGATGCCTGCAAACAAACACCTCCAAAATGGCGAAACTACTCTGCTGTTCGTGTGATACTTACCTAAATAAAGCAGTCGGCACTCGAACCGTAGCCGGCCGGAGTGGCCGTGCGGTTCTAGGCGCTACAGTCTGGAGTCGAGCGACCGCTCCGGTCACAGGTTCGAATCCTGCCTCGGGCATGGATTGTGTGATGTCTTACTTAAACCTAACTAACCTAGGGACATCACACACATCCATGCCCGAGGCAGGGTTCGAACCTGCGACCGTAGCAGTAGCGGACATACTAAGTTCTAGGAGACTCATGACCTCAGATGTTAAGTCCCATAGCGCTCAGACCCATTTGAAACATTTTTTGAAAGTATGCCTTTTCAAGGGAACAGAATATTGATGATCCATCAATAACGCATTATCCTTGGTTTGTTATAATTAAATGTCAGTTAATGACATATCTACGATTAAAGCAATTTTCTATTCTTTACAAACGCTTTCCTTGCCAAATATTTTTTAACATCGAGTATAGATTTAAGTGTCAGGAAGTCGTTTCTGGATGTATTTGTATGGAGTGTAGCCATGTATGGAAGTGAAACAAGGACGATAAATAGTTTGGACAAGAAGAGAATAAAACCTTTCGAAATGTGGTGCTGCAGAAGAATGCTGGAGATTAGATGGGTAGATCACATAACTAACGATGAGGTATTCAATAGAATTGGGGAGGCGTTTGTGGCACAACTCGACAGGAATAAGGGACCGGTTGGTAGGCCATGTTCTGAGGCATCAGGGGATCACCAATTTAGCATTGGAGGGCAGCGTGGTGGGTAAAAATCGTAGAGGGAGTCCAAGAGATGAATACACTAAGCAGATTCAGAAGGATGTAGGCTGCAGTAGGTACTGGGAGATGAAGGAGCTTGCACAGGATAGAGTAGCATGGAGAGCTGCATCAAACCAGTCTCAGGACTGAATACCACAACAACAACGATTAAAGCTTTCAGGAAACACTAAGATGCAAAGAATAGTTATAAATCATTTGTGGTCAGCGTAACGTAATGGGTAGAGACACTGATTTGTAATATGACACATGATGTGTTGCTGGTTCGCATCCTACTGGACAACTGACATACTTATGGGATGAACACGAGAAAGTAACTCGTCATCCTAAATACAGAAATAAGTATGCGAATTTTCTCAGGATTCCAATATGTATAACTTATGATAAAATTTTGCAATAAAAGCTAAAGCAAAAAATGTAATGTTATTTCTACAAAGCTGTCATCTAAGAAACAACTCAATGGACAATTTGTTGGAGACTTCCGTACTAAAGACTGAAATGTGAATATGTTATAGAGCATATACTTTTTTTAAATGAGTGCATTTTCTGTTATGTGATGTTATTGTGTGAAACTGCTAACTAAACATCTTTTTAAAAAACTTTTTATACTAAACTTCGTATAGATTCTGATGCTTTCCTAGTAGTTTAATAGAAGAATATTATACCATTTTCGATAATACGTAAATATAAGTAGCTCTTTCTGAGGAGTGAGTTTGTTCAATTGACTTTATCTACAAGACATGTTGCACTATTTGTATACGATATTTTGCACTGTCTTGTTTCAAGTTTTGTATTTCACATGTTTTACAGGTTCTGCTATTGACTGAGAACAGTTATCCGTAAGAATGACGTTAGGGTTTACCCAGAAAGTAAGAATAATGAAGTAACTTCTATCTTATGTGAAGAACTATTGTAAATTTGCATCGCACTATTTGTAATTGAACTTTTATAAGTCGGATGTCCTTAGAGCTTGGACATGGTCATCGTTACTGAAATTTTCATTTACGAATACTACAGACAGAACAACACGACTAGCGTACCAACAAGGGAGGAAATGTGCGTTTTAATAGAACGAACGTAAGAGTTTTACGCCCGTTCGTCTTGTAAACAGCGTGATTTGCGAGCCAGTTACAGCCGATAACTACCGCTGACGAGCGCTGCCTTCGCGTATACTTTATTGAGGCATACGTACCGTACACACAAGTCCCATCGTTTCTGAGCGTTCTGCAGCACGTTGAAGTCCGCACGATCAACATTGACGTTCGATAGCACGGTCCGTGTGGCGACGGCTTAAGGAAAGTGGTTGAAGGGCGATGAAACCACGAGTACACGAGAAGGTGTCGGACGTCTACGCCTCATCGCAGAGAGTGGAGGCCGGAGCTTTGCCCACTCTGGAAAGCAAGATACGCGGCAATCTGCGGGAGGTCTGGCGACAGACTACAGTGCTGGTGCAGTCACAGGTGTTTCGTGGCACACCGTTTAGCGAAAATTGTTGAAAAGCGGGCTGCGCAGTAGACAACCCTTTGTTCCCATGTCGACCCGATGACGTCGTCAGATTCGTTTGTAGTGGGTCCGGTAACATCGATACTGGGCCAAGGATCAATGACAACGTGCCGTATGTGCATGGTCGCGTCCGGATACGCTGTCATGCTTGCCAACTGCTGATCGAAACAGGCACTGCGCCTCAGACGCAGATCGGTGGGGTACTATTGTGGTGTGAGGTACATTCACTTGGGCTTCCATAGGGCCTGTGGTACTAATCAAAGGCACCATGACAGCTTTTGGTACGGTTGCCATCTGTACTTCACAATAATGAACTGTACTTTACTTCGGGCTATTGCTTCCTATAATTTACGAGAAAAATACAGTAATTTGATTTTTTCTAGAATTCGTTTTAATATGTGTATTAGTGTTTCGAACGCCACCTAACGTCAAATGTCAGTATCGTCAAAGTTTCAATTTAGAAAGAATGAGAACCGGTTAATTTCATATTCTTCACAACTTTTGACTACCGAAAATGAATCTGTTAGACTGCATGAAGTAGGTACACATCTCTCTATGCATTATTTACTTCACGAAAAATTAGCCGAAGGTCTCCATAACACTGCTCCTTACATACTGGCACCAGTCACAACATTCCACATCCTTACGCGACAGCTGCCAGCAACCTCGGCGGTCTAAAGACTGGTCTACACGTAACGTTTTCTCGTCATTCTAGCATGATCATCACGTGTGGACGGAAGTTTGACAAAGTTGCAAAAGACTGATTGGCTGGAGATATGTGTACATGCAAGATTGCCGACAAGTCTGTACATGTAGATGCACATCAGTCTTATCGCTCAAACTCAGCTCCTCTGCCAGTCTACTCTTGGTGATGCTAGAGATGTGTGTTGTGGCGAAAGACAAAGGCAGACTTACGGCAATGGACACACGAATTTTTCACGAATTTCACCGAGTTTTACCAAAGTTTTCCTTGCCTCTGTCAAATAAAATCTGAGGCTTATAGCAACCGATACAATCAAAATCAGTCATACACCTCTTTAATTACTAAGGCCGAGGAACTGATCCCAACGCAACAACGGAGTTCGTCAGCAAAAAGATCAATTCATTTGGAACAGTTTCCCGCAAAGAGAGTGCCAAAAAACAAGCGTTCATAGATCTGGAATTCGAACGGACGAAGTTTATAAGCGTTCTTTCATCTTTGCGGTAACATGATTAACTTGTCTATTAAATTTTGGAAACCAATACCCGAAATCGCGCGTTTCATACCAAGCAATATAAATTTACAAAGCAATGTTGAATTTGTCGATTTTGTTAACACAGGTGAAAATTTAAAGCTGCAAAAACTCAATTTATATGTAGATGATCCTTATCGTAAAACTGCATTGTCAAACAAATTATGTCATCAAATATATTCTTCTGAAGATTTTGCACAAAAATTGTAACAAATACTTACAAAGACAAATGATCTTGCAAAATTTAATTTCACCTCTCTCTGCAAGGCAGGGAAAGAGGTACTAGCGGAAGTGGAGCTCGGAGGACGGGTCGTGAGTCGTGCTTAGGCAACTCAGTTAGTAGGGCACTTGTCCGCGAAAGGCAAAGGTCCCGAGATCGACTCTCGGTCCGGCACACAGTTATTATCAGGCAGAAGTTTCATATGAATGCACACTCCGTTGCAGAGTGAAAATTTCGTTCTGGATTCATTTCTCTTGTCTATCCCCCCCTACGTCAGCATTCACACAGAGAGTTTCTTCTGTGATGAATATCAAGCATCTTCTAGTAGGATAACCGTCCGTGTATCAAAGCCAGATTCATACTACAGTGGTTTGAAGAGCATGATAGTTATCTAATGTTGATGCAGAGGCCACCAAATTTGCTTGATTTGAACCTGCGCCCACAAATCACTATCTCGTTAATACCATTAGCTTGTAGTGTATGGGAAATGTGTGACCTGTGCGTATACATCTGTCGGCTTATACTCCGGAGACCTACAAAGGATTTGCTGAATCCATGTCAGGAAGAATAGCTGTTCCACTGCAATCCAAAGCTGGACCAAGACGCTCATCAGTGTACATGTACTGGGAAGCTGCGTGCTCTACGATGAAGTGATGAAAAGTAATGCCTCCGAATTTTTTATGTAAAAACTCTTACAGCTTTTTTAAATGAAACAAATGTTATTAACATTGTACAGGTTTATTCTTTATGTCTGCATATTTAAAGCCCTTTGCCACTATACGGCTCCGAATTGTAGACAGTAAGACGGCGGTGAGTAACTTCCTCGGTGCGCGAGAAAAAACGTGCTGTAATCGAGTTTCGAATTCGATGAGTTCGACCACACATAGAGTAACTTCTCCTTCAGCATGAAAATGTCAGACCACATACAAGCGTTGCGAGATCTACAACAATCCGACGGCTTGGATACACTGTCATCGATCATCCTCCATCCTTATTGATGCGGCATCCCAAGATGTATTGTTGTTTTGGTCTTCAGTCCAGAGACAGGTTTGATGTAGCTCTCCATGCTACTCTACCCTGTGCAAGCTTCTTCATCTCAGAGTAACTGCTGCAACCAACATCTTTCTAAATCTGCTTAGTGTATTCATCTCCTGGTGTTTCTCTACGATTTTTGTCCTCCACACTTACCTCCAGTACTAAATTGGTGATCCCTTGATGCCTCAGAACGCGTCTTACCAACCGATCCCGTCTTCTAGTCAAGTTGTGCCAAAATTTCCCGCGCAATTCTATACTGAGTACCTCCTAATTAGTTACGTGATCTACCCATCTAATCTTGAGCATTCTTCTGTAGTACCACATTTAGAATGTTTCTATTCTCTTCTTGTCTAAAATATTTATCGTCCATGTTTCACTCCCATACATGACTACACTTCATACAAATACTTTCAGAAAAGACTTCCTGACACATTAATCTGTACTTGATGTTAACAAATTTCCCTTTTTTAGAAACGCTTTCCTTGTCATCGCGAGTCTACATTTCACATCCTCCCTACTTCGACCATCATGTCCAAATAGCAAAACCCGTCTACTACTTTAAGTGTCTCATTTCCTAATCTAATTCCTTCAGCATCAAGTGATTTACGTCGACTATATTCCATTATACTAATTTTGCTTTTGTTGAGGTTCAACTTACATCCTCATTTTAATACACTGTCCATTTGGTTTAACTGCTCTTCCAGGTCCTTTGCTGTTTCTGTCAGAATTATAATGTCATCGTCACATCTCAGTGTTTTTATTTCTCCTCCCTGCGTTTAGTTCCTACACCAAATTTTTATTTTGTTTTCTTTACTGCTTGCTTTAATGCCCCTCGACTCTTATGTATGCCATCTGGTTGCTGTACGAACTGTAAATAACCCTTCGCTCCCCGTATTTTACGCCTGCCACCTTCAGAATTTGAAAGACAGTATTCCAGTCAACAATGTCAAAAGCTTTCTCTAAGTATACAAATGCTAGAAATGTAGGTTTGCCTTTCCTTAATCTACCTTCTAAGGTAAGTCGTAGGGTCAATGTTGCCTCGCGTGTTCCTATATTTCTATGGAATCCAAAGTGATCTTCCCCGAGGTCGGTTCCTACCAGTTTCTCCATTCGTCTGTAAAGAATTCGTATTAGTATTTTGCAACCGTGACTTATTAAACTGATAGTTCGGTAATTTTCGCACCTGTCAGCACTTGATTTCTTTGCAATTGGAATTATTATACCCTTTTTGAAGTCCGAAGGTATTTCACCTGTCTCATACATCTTGCTCACCAGATGGAAGAGTTTTATCGTGGCTGGCTCTCCCAAGGTTATCAGCAGTTCTGAACGAGTGATGTCTATTCACGGGGCCTTGTTTCGACTTAGGTCTTTCAGTGCTTAGTCAAATTTTTCACGCAGTATCATATCTCCCATCTCATCTTTATCTAAGTCATTTTCAATTTCCATAATATTTCCCTTAAAGTACATCGCCTATTCACATGTCCTCTATATACTCCTTCCACGTTTCTGCTTTCCCTTCTTTGCTTAGGAGTAGTTTCCCATCTGAGCTTTTTTCCAAAGGTCTTTAATTTTCCTTTAGGTGGCATCTATCTCACCCCTACTGATATAGGCTTCCACATCCTTGTCCTCTAGCCACTCCTGCTTATTCATTTTGCTATTCCTGTTGGTGTCAGTTTTTAGACGTTTGTGTTCCTTTTCGCCTGCTTCATTTACTGAAGTTTTACATTTTTGAAGTTAAGTTTCTGCATATTGTATATTCACCATCTCCTAATGCGTTTTGAAGCACCAACATTGTAATGGGTAAATTTAAAACCGTGAGCCAGACCGGGACTTGGACTCGGAACCTAGCTTTTCTTGGGCAAAGCTGTACAGGTGCCACTGACGACGCGACGTTAGGGCATCACTTCACCAAAAATGTTTAGCGTCTGAGCCCCTTCCAGCATAAAGTTTTAATCTCTCGGTAAGTTTCAAGCCAGTACACACGTAACAGAAAGACTACTTCTGGAAACTGCTTCGACGAAACAACCATCACTAACGCCATCAATATACAAATTAGAACTTAATCTGCACGTAACTTTTATTGAAATGATCAGCAGTCTCAGACATTACCCCCCCCCCCCCCCCCCCGGAATTTTTTCTCCTATTCCCAATATTACTCACTTCATCTTTCACAGTTCTTGGCAATTGCTATCATAAGTATTTATTTTTGTGAGTGAACAAACGGCACATTAAACTTGTCGACCCGCTGTTGACTTATATTGATAAGCCTGTGCGCCGACCACGGTGGCCGAGAGGTTCTGGGCGCTTCAGTCCGGAACTGCGCGACTACTACGGTGGCAGGTTCGAATCCTGCCTCGGGCATGGATGTGTGTGATGTCCTTAGGTTATTTAGGTTTAAGTAGTTCTAAGTTCTAGGGGACTGGTGACCTCAGCTAAGTCCCATAGTGCTCAGAGCCATCTGAACCATTTTGATAAGCCTGCGGTCCTTATCAAAATATATTATCGCGAGAGAGGAAAGTTGTTAGAAAAAGAAATATGCGATTTTCGACGTGTCTGCGTGCCTGAACTTTTTTAAATGCCGCAGGTAACGTACCCCGGGAAAGCAAGTTGGTTGCTACGTACAAGGAAGAAAAGATTTAAAGCTATAAGCTATAGGGCTTAGCGTTTCATCCAGCATAAACTGCCAATTAACATCACAGTTACGCTGTGTACTTACGAACAAACTAGACAGTTCTCTCCTATTTTCTCTTTACTGCTTGTGGCTTGCTGAAATCTACAACAACCATTCAAAAAACAAATCATCTTTCGGCCAATCTCATAATGCCTATGTATTAGCACGATGTAAAATAATAAATAAAGTAGATGCCTGTACTCTCTGTCTGGTTTTGTCGATATCTGAGACTCTTCAGCCTGCCGTATGCCATCGGCGCGTGTATTTCCGTAAAGAAACGTAAGCCACGGCTCCGGTGGATACAAACGGCCGAAAGGCGGCAGCTGGGCGGATATCGATACCTATGTTAGGCAGCTACGTCAGCGGGGCTGCGCGCCCCCTCCGGTTAAAGGGGAACCAGTAGCATGGAAATGGACCTCCCGCCGGTCGCGTCCTCTGGGACGGGCTGAACTGGTGCACACCTGCGACCCCTGCCGGCGCCACCACGGCGGACGGCGGACCATCCGCAAAGCGGGAAATATGGCTCTCTGTGTTTCTACGATGGGCGGCTCCAGTTCGGCGTGCACAATTTATTTTCTGCAGTTTACCCATTAACTACGATTGAAAACAGTACGAAGAAACTAATTTTTAGAGGCGTTCCACATTTTTTTAAAAATGGCGTTCTTTAAGGTCAACACGCTAATTCAGTGGTTTTGCAACAGTTCAAATCTTCTCGGAAAAATAATAACCGAAACACGAAAAAAAAACCAAGTCGCTGAGGCAATGACAGCCTCGAAAAATGAGAAATCAAATGGAACCAAATCTAAAAAGTAAAACGTACGAGGGAGTTTTGGCTAAAAATGGTTCAAATGGCTCTGAGCACTATGGGACTTAACTTCTAAGGTCATCAGTCCCCTAGAACGTAGAACTACTGAAACCTAACTAACCTAAGGACATCACACACACCCATGCCCGAGGCAGGATTCGAACCTGCGACCGGAGCAGCAGCGCGGCTCCGAATTGGAGCGCCTAGAACCGCACGGCCACCTCGGCCAGCTTTTTGGCTACAAGGGCAATCGAAAAGCGAGCGCTTTCACTGTCCTTGTGTATGACGGTCGTCATTACAGCACGATAATGTCTAAGGTTTCATTGTAACCCTTCCCAAGAATCAAATTGGAAAATACCAAATCAGGATTTTTGTTCACCAGGTTGGATTACACTCAGACTTGGGGTCTTTGTTGAACAGTACTTCAGAAATAATTCAGATAGCAGAGAGCAGTCACGGATCGAGGGGTGGAGGACATTCATGAGACTTCAAAAACTGTAAATAAATAAAGAGAAGGAGCGTTTACAATTGTACAGAAATCGATTTCGAAATTTAACAGCTAACATTCAGAGAATAAACTACGTGGAAATTATGTCTCGAAAATGGGAAGCCTTCTCACCCCGATGGACTTTCGGCCTGAGCACCTATAGAGAACATTCAACACAGGTGAAAGCGCTTACGAACGGGCTGAGCATATTTGGTGCCAATAAAAAAATCCAACATGGCTCGCGAGCCGGCAGGGAAACCAGGCTAGCCACAAAAAATTCAGCCGCGCGGGGTAGCCGTCTGAGGCGTCTTGTCACGGTCCGTACGGCTCCTCCCATCGGAGGTTCGAGTCCTCCCTCGGCCATGGGTGTGTGTATTGTCCTTAGCGTAAGACAGTTTAAGTTAGATTAAGTAGTGCGTAAGCTTAGGGACCTATGACCTCAGCAGTTTGGTCCCATAAGACCTTCCCACAAATTTCCAAATTTACAGAAAATTGAGTAAGGGAAGACAAGCCCGTCTGGTTAGCTGTGCGGTCTAACGCACTGCTTTCCGGGTGGGAAGACCGGCGGATTAGTGTCGGGGTCAGGTTTGCCGGCCAGTCCGTGGGTGGTTTTTAAGACGGTTCTCCATGTGCCTCGGCGAAAGCGGGCCGGTTCTACACTATGTCGGCGATTTCTGCACAAACCCTGTCTCCACGTACGCGTACACCATAATTACTCTACCACGCAAACATTAGGGTTACACTCGTCTGGAATGAGACGTTCCCGGGGAGCGCACTGGGGGCCGAACTGCAAAATAACCCTGGGTTTGGTGTGGGGCGGCGGTGGGGTGAGTGGACTGCTGTAGACTGTTGTGTATCACAGGGCTACGGTGGGGACGAAGCCTCTCTGTCGTTTCTAGTTCCCAGTACAATACAATACAAACGGAAGACAAATAGTGAAATATCCCAAAAAAGAGTATAATACCCCTATCTAAACAAGTGAATGAGTTCAAATGGGACAGAATAGTAGGGCTGCCATACCGACTTCGGCTTGCATTAGACATATGCTACGACAGTAATGCTTGTATGAAAGTAGTGAAATAGGAGACAGTCGTACGCACTGATGAAAGAGGATAGGAACGCGTGATGACGTCACAGCACACGATAATCGAAATGTGGTCCATACAGCTCAAACTGCAAATTATCCACAGGTCACTCACTGAGCGGTCAATGAGCAGCAGTCTTGAGTGTCTTTACGTCGTCAGTCCGACGCCGTCTGCTGCGGTCTGGACTAGACGCTTCCTTGCTGTTGTGTTTGCTTTCTTGGTCTAGAAACCGAAGACTCAAACCGACGTGAAAATGTGGTGTTTCCATCGAGTACTGTTAAAGCCGCTGTTACACTGATGTGTTTATATTCTACCGTGGTGATGGAAATCTTGCAGACTATATTGTTCAGTGGCCTATTTCGATACAAAACACGATCTCAGCCCATGAATACTGACAGTAGCCTGTACAAAGCAAATTTATAAATCTGGAAAGAGTCGCTCTTTCAAGCAAGATCACACGGCATATTTCAACAGGGTCAGTTCCTGCGCACAAGCAGCTCTTCATCGAAGAGCAACGGCTTCCCTAGTCTGAGCGTTCGCCCGACATATCGTATATTGAACATGTCTTCAACATCTGCATCTACGTCTAAAGGTCTACTCTGCAATTCATATTCACAAAAAGTTCATACAACGTTTTTAAACTATTTCTTGACCATTCCTCTCTCGAATAGCACGTGAAAACTGAACACCTAAGTCTTTTCGTGCGAGCTCTGTTTTCTTTTGTTTTATTACGATTGTCATTTCTCCCTACATAGGTGGGAGTCAACAAAATATTTTCGCATTCGGAGAAGAAAGTTGGTAATTGATATTTCCTGAAAGGTCTCGCTCCAACGAAAGACGCTGTTCTGTTAATGACTGAGACCTCAAATCGGTTATCATATCCATTAAACTCTAGCCTCCATTTCGCTACAACAAGCAGCTTTTCTTCGAACTTTTTCGATGTCTTCCGTCAATCCTGTCTAGTAAAGACCCCATACCGAGTAGCAATACTCCAAAAGAAAATATATAAACGGGTAGTGTAGACGGTCTCTTTGGAAGATGTGTTATATCTTCTAAGTATTCTGATAAAGAAATGCAGCATTTTGTTACATTTCCTTACAACACATCCTACTTAACGGGTCCAATTTTAAGTTTTTCGTAATCATAATGCCTAGGTATTTACTAGTACCTCTAAGTAGTTTCATTTAGCGTGTAATCGATATTTAATGACATTTTTTAAAACTCATGAGGTGGACCTTACACTTAATTATTTCTCGCAATCAAATGCCATTTTTCACATCATGCAGATATCTTACCTGTCTCCTAAATCGTTTCTATAAAATAAGAATAGTCGGAAACCCCAGATATCACTATTTTATCAGATTATTCCCATCAGTTAATACAAAGTATGACCTTTCTGTCAGAAAATCACGAATCCATTCGCCCAACTGAGACGATACTATACAGGCACGCAAACTGATTAGAATCCGCCTGTAAAAAAAAGGTGTCGCCTTCTGGAATCTAGACGTAACGAATCAATCTGATGTTCCCTCTCCACATAACTCGTTACTTAATGTGAATAAAAATCCAACTGTTTTTCACGACAATGATATTTTTTGAATTCGTGCTGGCTATGTTGTCTTCTAGACATCTCATAATGTTACAAAACAGTATACGTGCCAAAAATCCTATTACAAATCGATGTTAACGACATGTGTCAATAATTCTGCAGATTACTTGTTTCCTTTCTTGTGTACTGAAGTGACCTGTGGAACTTACCAATCTTATTGTCTTGATCGGGAAAATGTTTGTTACTGTCCTTGAATATGCTTTATTATACATGGAATGTATCGTACGAAATTCATATTACACATATTGGTGCTGCAGTTCTCAGAAAAGATAATGAGTGTCTTTGCCTACAACAACGCCACTGTAAAGACCGCCCTCGGTAACATACTTACCATTCAGCGAAACGCTAATTAAGTACTAAATTATTCGAAGAAATACTCTGCACTTTAACTAGTAGTTCAGTCTTTAAAACGGAATTTACCTTTTTCACCCCAGGCGACAAGACTGAGACTAGCATACACCACCAACGTACAGAGCACACGAGGGCGCAATTTAATTCTTCCAGCTTTCCAGTCTTGCTGATAATTCACGGGCAGAAAATGAGATTTTATTCGAATGCCTCAACACAGCTGAAGCGTTCTAAACGGAATCGCGTGACCCATTTCTCCCTCGCCCTCTCCTAAAGTAATGGGCACCAGACTGAATTAAACTCAACGAAGGTCGGAAAATAGCGAGAGCTACTTCAAGGCCGTCACCTCTGCTTTGCTTCTTTAATGAGCGTTTCGAAACGAATTATCGGAAGAGAAACGTGTTGGTAATGACAGTCGCTTCCTCAGCGACACAATTCCGAACACAGGAAATATTTCGAAATCGTGACAGATTTCTGATCGTATCACATTTCAAATTCATTTAATACGGAATTCAAAACGCTGGAGAAAACTACGGAGGCGTTGAAACTTCAGCACCCAGAAGTAATCAACACAGGTGACATACGCAGTGCTTGTGGACAATGTCATATGTTGACTATGCTGAATTTCCAGACCTTAATTTACGAATAACGAATTAAACAACGGTGTAAAGATGACTAACATAGGGTGTAGTGACAACACTGCTCACATTACAAAGAAAAAGTTACGTCTTAATTGCCGGAACTCCATGACAAGTACCAGTCGAACAAGGAAGCAGCGGGAAGAGAAAGGTGATGCATTTGCTTGCACTAGTATATACCGAATGAAAGAAGACAGGAAGAGTACGGTTTAACACACAGCGGACGACGAGGTCATCAGAGGTGGAGCACAACCTCACATCGTGAAAGTGGACGCGTCCTTCTCAAAGGTACCATCCTGGCTTCGCCTTAAGCGATTTAGAGAAACCGCGAAAATCCAAATCTGCATGGTCGGTTGGAGACTGGAACAGCCCCCCCCCCCAATTTGAGTCTAGTGAGTGTTTAATGGGTCATGCATCTTCGCAGACTGAAAAAGCAAATACAAGATGTGTCAGAATGGATCAAGATGTTGGAAATTTATTTCGCACAACGTACAGGCAGGAGAGTTCGAAAATTTCATTTACGGGAGCGCAGTCCAAGTTGCCTTTTACGTTAGTAGAATACGAAGATATACGGTTAGAGATGCAATAAATAATTATATCCATTTACTTTAATCGTTTGTGGGCCACTTTCTGGAGCTGCTTTACAATTACTGAAGGTATTTAAAATCTGTCTTTGCAACTTCTAAAAAATGAGTATTTACGTAACGTAAGCCCACTTTTATACGTCTGTTAGCAGTTAAAATTTTCTAACGGCCCACTGGTTCCACAATAATGGTGGTTAATTAAGTTGGGAATAACACTATTTATAAAGCAAAGTTATTGCGAGCTATAGTGTATGATGATAAATACCGTAGACTTCACGTCAAAATTTTGTGAAAAATAATGAAAATGTTTTTAACATCTGTACCACCTGCCGCCCACCACGAAAGTTGGAACGCCCATTAGTGGGCGGTAGTGACCAGGTTGACAATCACTGATTTTAACATCGTGCGTGGTTTGCAATGAAACGTATTTACGACTAGCTGTGAAACCCGGTCTTGCCCCGGTATCTACCTATTACTGTATCTGAGACTTCGTGCTCATGAATTTTATGTTTGACTTACAATGCTTCTTTGTCTACAACGTCTGAAGTATTATGATTGGGCTGACCTCGGTGGCCACGCGGTTCTAGGCGCTGCAGTCCGGAACCGCGCGACTGCTAAGGTCGCAGGTTCGAATCCGGCCTCGGGCATGGATGTATGTGATGTACTTAGGTTAGTTAGGTTTAAGTAGTCCTAAGTTCTAGGGGACTGATGACATCAGATGTTAAGTCCCATGGTGCTCAGAGCCATTTTATTATGATTGGGGATATGACCTTGTTTGCTTCACTTAGAGTTACCACGCGAAAAGAAACTAAGGTCCATGCCTGCCTTGTGCCCCCGTTTATGGTCACGGCATAACTTAAGGTCACAGGGAATCTTACGCGTTTGGGAAATTGTTCACGTTTAAAGCGAAATAGTAAACTGCTAGGAACAGATTAAGTGGCATTCAGGCATAAAAACTATGTATCTTTTTTTTGCGCGACTATCCGTCAAAATTTCCGATTCGGTGATGTTACGTTGGAGAGAAATAACTTTCAGCTTCTGTGAATGAAGCCTTCTGAGGGGCAAGATAATACACGATACTGTCGATTACGAGTTACGTCACGTCACCCCTTGCTTTCGGCGTGAGTTTCCAAAGACGGAATTAAAACATGGTATTCACCAGCTGCAGCAGGTCTCGCGTCATGATATTTATTGCATCCTTGACGCCGTGCTGCCCTCCGTCTTTTAGGTATTCTGGTGTAACATAAACACTCGACCGTTTGCTAGAAATTTTTTTCATAAACAAAACGAAATTAAACTGCAAGGATTAGTTACCCAAATCACAAAGCAAACTTAATAGATCCGTTTTCCCTGGCGAAAAATGTAAGTAAAATCTGTCGAAAGAAGCAAAGCATTGTAGGTAAGTTTTTAATAAGCAATGCGAAATCATTTAACCCGTATTCCCTAGCCAAATAAATTTAGTGTTAGTTTGTATTCGTAAAGATACAGTTGTGGCGCTTAATTTTGTTACTAGCGCAAGCATCCGAAGATACATGTCACCGAGTTAAAAAAAAAAAAAAAAAAAAAAAACTAACAGCGCATCTATTTGCTTTTTGGTGTATTACGAAACTAACAGCGCCGTCTATTGGTTCTTATTGCTATATCGTGAAGATTTAACGTCTGAAGTTGGCGATTTTAGATAAAACTTTAAGATATATCTTCCTGTTTTCTTTCTGTACGCTTTGTGTTCTTTAACAGTAAGGAATGCATGACACAAATGGCCTTGGCAAATGCCACTGAATTGCAGCAATGTTCCTTTCTCCATACCACATATACTGTCTTCTTCCGTGTGTGCATGATACTGGAGAAGAGGCAGAGAGGGTGTGCGAGGGAGTTGGACGGGCGCAGGACATAGAAGGAGACGAAATGGTGCCAGAAAGGCGGGGAGAGAGCAGCGTACGAGCAGAATAATGAAGGCCAAACAAATCAGATAACAAGCCACATCTGCGGGATGGAGCTAAACTACCGCGCAGTTGCTCCACAGTAGCATGCAGCGGAATCGAACGCAGGGTGCGCGCCCATGTGCAGCAGAAACAGAGCGCCGAGCGCGAGAACTAATTAGCCAAGTTCATCACATAGCAAATTGCGGACTCGACCAGCTCTCCGGTGCGGCCCAATTTGCCACGTTAGTGTGCTGAAATCTCGTGTACTGGCACGCCAAGCAACTACAACAGAAAGGTTACTTTGACGAAAAGGGAAGTTAAACAACTGAAGACATTTTGCTTCAACGGAACCTGCAAACTCTTGTAATTTGTTGTTATTTCCACTCTGCATTTCGGAGATGCACAGAATCAATGCCAATTAATAAAGAACATACGCACTGTGTGTACGATTTTTGGGTAACCAGTGGCATTGTCTGGCGGTGGAAGACAAAAAGGCAAAGGATTAAATGATTTCCACTCTCAGACAGTGACACACGTTACCCAAAAGGCCCCTTTTTACAGTGTGTACATGTCTTATTAACTGGCATAAATCCACTTGATGATGAAGGTGTTAATCTCTTGGAGATGATAATAAATCGTGACTGGTTACAAAAATTTGTAGTTTTCACTGATATTCACTACCTTCACGGTCAGTCATGCCACAAATTTTCGCATTAAAATTTAAAGAAAAAAATTCTTGAAGCATATAGGGTTTCGTTGGAAGCGAGGTAACTGTAGTATCGCTGTTACAGTTGGATAGGTGACGGAACAAGCGATGACATCGTACAATTCTAACATCTAGACGATCGTATAGATGAGTCGCAGAGGAGTTTGGGGTATTATGATGCTGCGTAATTCGCTGATAGAAGAAAGATGGCTCAGTGCGCATGATTTCAGTTAATATTGGTCTTCAGTTTGATGTGCGTAGCGAACATGAAAAATTATTATTATTTTATTAGTTTTTCCACGTTTAAGAGAGCATTGTTGCTCCTTAACTGTCTACTGGATTCATGAAAAACCGCTCCAGTTGCTGAAATATTGTGTATTTTACCCCACGACCGGTTTAGGTTTTTATACTGAAGACCTTTTCTTCTGAAATCTGAATACGAGGAATTTCTAGTAGTTTCCTTTAGACAGTTTTCCATAAAATAATTGTAATTATCTTCGTTTCATACAAATAACCTTACAAATCTTATTAGCTGTAATGTGGAACACAAAAATCTTCATCCGCGTACACGTTGATAGATAATATGTTCCAAATTTTCTACATAAAGAGGTTCCAATTACTCATATAAGATACGGACCTCAATATTCCGTCACGGGCAAAATTTATTAGAAAAATCGAACGACTTATGTGTTTGTGAGTATTTCCTTAAGACGACCACTTATTTAACCGCAGTAGTTCAAATGGCTCTCAGCACTATGGGACTTAACATCTGAGGTCATCAGTCCCCTAGAACATAGAACTACTTCAACCTAACTAACCTAAGGACATCACACACATCCATGCCCGAGGCACGATTCGAATCTGTGACCGTAGCGGTCGCGCGGTTGCAGACTGTAGCGCCTAGAACCGCTCGGCCACAACGGCCGGCTAACCGCAGTAGTATCAACTTCAAAATTATTTGCCCGAAACGTCACGTTGCAGCAAGAAGGTAAGCATTACTTGCAAAATAGTTGTTAGGGGACATTATTATTATTATTATTATTATTATTATTATTATTATTATATCATTATTATTTCTACTTAGGAAATGGTATTCCAGAAACAGATTGAATTAAGGATCAGGTGGAATCGATAAAACACTCAACGGACAAAAAAGTTTCCGAAAGATGGAAGAATGACTAATTTCGATCCACTGCATATACAGCATACTTGGGAAGCCTTTGTTCACAGGCGAGATGGCTGGCCTCCGCTTCTAATTTCCGGGAACCCGCCTGCGCTGACATTACGGCTGTGGAAATGTGTTTTAAAGGGCTGTAACCATAGTTATGACTTCGCTTGATAGTAGAAAATATTGCAGAACTCTGTGACCGTACACTAATTTCCGGGCGTGGCAACAAAATTTCCCGCTATGTTAAGTCGATAATCCTTTATCGCCTCGAGGAAACACCGAATAATTCTCGGTTAAGATAAGATACTAGAAGTGAATTTGTATTTTGTCTATAAAAGCACATAGATTACAAACGTTCTCAGCTTCCTTGTGACCAATGAAAATGGACTGGTCACCTTTATAGCTGTCAGAGACACTCCCAAACAACGTCAAGAACATAGTCAAAGGGGGTGGGGGGTGTAGCGAAATTGAAAGATATTTTGATTTTCGATCATAAGATGAAAACGGGATAAGCCCATCAATCAGTTCAGTTGAATTTAGTGTAAGATGTACTGTTTATAGTTTACGTGCTGTGTGCGCTTGTGGTAATTTCTAATTATCGATAATTTTGTAACAAGCAAACCGATTTTGATCCGAACATCAGCGTTACAGCAAGCAAAGAATTCGTACGCAGTACTATAACAATATAATTAAACTTTCTTTGCTAGAACTGGAGTTTTTATTTGGAGACTGATAAAAGTTTGCGGTTGCAATATTTCAGTACTTCCAAGGTAGCGGAGCGGTAAACATCGTTAGAAATAACATTAAATTGAAATCAGTTCGTCGAAATAAATTTAGATTTTTGCCTTTATCTTCGGCCAACAAAATAATGTCCAAACGGCGATGGTTGCATTTCTTTTAAAAAAGTTGCTCGAAATTCTATCATTAGTAGCCCAAACTGCAAAATATCGCTCTACGTGGTCGCGTGGATGGTACTCAATTCCTAGCACCAGTTCCGGGGGAGGAGTTTGTGCAGAGCGAAAAAGGTATGATGACAGCACGTTCTGTATTTCGTTCGCTTCTGAAAGATTTTTTCAGTGGGCTTTTTGAATTCGCCAGAATTGGCTGCACTCTGTATTGTTTTTCAGACGTATTGTTCTCTTCGCACTGTACTGTTTTCAGTCTAGAAACAAAGATATAAAAATCAGTTTTTCCTTACTTTTATGGCAGTATTTACCTTGATTTGGGGAACAGTTATTTATTACTGAGGCAGACTCTATTTAATTTCAATGTTGCTTTTTGCAGGGTTTAGACAATATGCGTACTTCAGTGCTACTTATAGTGGAAGGTGGCTATCGAACGTCACTGCGTTCTATTATTTTTCTGTGCATAAACATGGCTCACTAGTTAAACGGCTATATATCATGTCTTCCAAGTATTTCTACAAGAACGAAGTTCTACTGTGAAATGCTTTATTCGTGATATCCTTGGAACTGTGACTCCCACCATCACAACTCTAATGTATTTGCAAATAAACATTATATAAACGACAAAGAATGCTGTACAGGGTGAGTCACCTAACATTACCGCTGGATATATTTCGTAAACCACATCAAATACTGACGAATCGATTCCACAGACCGAACGTGAGGGCTAGTGTAATTGTTTACTACAAATCATTAAAAAATGCACGGAAGTATGTTTTTTAACACAAACCTACGTTTTTTAAATGGAACCCCGTTAGTTTTGTTAGCACATCTAAACATATAAACAAATAAGTACTCAGTGCCGTTTGTTGCATTGTAAAATGTTAATTACATTCGGAGATATTGTAACCTGAAGTTGACGCTTGAGTACCTCTCCTCCGCTGTTCGATCGTGTGTATCGGAGAGCACCGAATTACGCAGGGATCCAATGGGAACGGTGATGGACCTTAGGTACAGAAGAGACTGGAACGGCACATTACGTCCACATGCTAACACCTTTTTATTGGTCTTTTTCACTGACGCACATGTACATTACCATGAGGGGTGAGGTACACGTACACACGGGGTTTCCGTTTTCAATTACGGTGTGGAATAGAGTGTGTCCCGACATGTCAGGCCAACAGATGTTCAACGTGGTGGCCATCATATGCTGCACACAGTTGCTATCTCTGGCGTAATGAATGTCGTACACGCTGCAGTACATCTGGTGTAATGTCGCCGCAGGCTGCCACAATACGTTGTCTCATTTCCTCTGGGGTTGTAGGCACATCACGGTACACATTCTCCTTTAACGTACCCCACAGAAAGAAGTCCAGAGGTGTAAGATCAGGAGAACGGGCTGGCCAATTTATGCGTCCTCCACGTCCTATGAAACGCCCGTCGAACATCCTGTCAAGGGTCAGCCTAGTGTTAATTGCGGAATGTGCAGGTGCACCATCATGCTGATACCACATACGTCGACGCGTTTCCAGTGGGACATTTTCGAGCAACGTTGGCAGATCATTCTGTAGAAACGCGATGTATGTTGCATCTGTTTGCGCCCCTGCAATGAAGTGAGGACCAATGAGGTGGTCGCCAATGACTCCGCATCATACATTTACAGTCCACGGTCGCTGTCGCTCTACCTGTCTGAGCCAGCGAGGATTGTCCACGGACCAGTAATCCATGTTCCGTAGATTCACTGCCCCGTGGTTTGTGAGACCCGCTTCATCGGTAAACAGGAAGAACTGCAGCGCATTATCTGTTAATGCCCGTTGACAGAATTGCACTCGATGATTAAAGTCATCACAATGTAATTGCTGATGTAGCGACACATGAAACGGGTGAAAGCGGTGACGAAGCAGTATGCGCATGGCACTACTTTGACTCAGTCCACCGGCTCTCGCAATGTCCCGTGTACTCATGTGTGGGTTCATGGCAACATCAGCTAACACACCAACTGCACCCGCTTCTCCTGTGACGGGCCTGTTAAGGACCCGTTTGCGTGCTACGACCACACCTGTTGAATACAGTTGGCGGTAGATGTTTTGCAATGTGCGGCACGTTGGATGCTCTCTGTCCGGGTACCGTTCGCCATACACTCTGCAGGCTTCAGCTGCATTTCGTCGACACTCGCCATAGATGAGTATCATCTCCGCCTTTTCAGAGTTCGAATACACCATGGTCACAGTTCCTACAACACTACACTATCACAGACGTCTGGCAACACGGTGTACTACAGTTGGTCTGCGTGCGGAGACGAATGCAGAATAACAATAGCAGCAAGCGCTGCATGCAGACACTGCGACGGCTAGACCAAACCACAACAGTGCACTATAGCCACACTCATAAACACGGTCGTCATCATAAACATGTCCCTGCAGATGCTGTTCGCCGACCGTGGCCAGTGTTTGTTACAACACGCAACTGAACGTCGGAGGTTTCAAGCGTCAGCTTTAGGTTACAATATCTCAGGATGTAATTAACATTTTACAATGCAACAAACGGCACTGATTACGTATTTGTTCATATGTTCAAATTTGCTAACAAAACTAACGTGGTTCCATTAAAAAAACGTAGGTTTGTGTTAAGAAACATACTTCCGTGCATTTTTGTATGGTTTGTATTAAACAATTACACTAGCCCATCTTCTCACGTTTGGTCTGTGGAATCGGTTCGTCAGTATTTGATGTGGTTTACGAAAGCAGCACTGTCTGTTCAAAAGTCGTTGTAACACTTATCTCTCTACTCATTTGGTCTTCTTTAATCCTGTAGTAAACGGCCAAAAGAAGTATAGTTACAAAAAGCCTTAGTATTCGTGCTGCTGCTGTTGCGTAAACCGTGTAAGGAGCTTTTGATCATCTTCAGCTTTCCATTAGACTATAACTGACTTAATTTATTACTACTGTTAATAGACTGTACTCTGTCGCACCTACTGCGGAAAATTCGCTGCATACCGTTGTAGACGGGGGATACGTTTCACGTACTCCTTGTGTGGTCGACGTATCATAAGTAACCCAACCGTCGGATGACCCATAAAACTTATGTTATCACATTTATAATAATATATTTCTTTAAAGTCAGTACCGCCATTAGACTGTTGTTTATTTATAGTGTTATATTTACACTTACATAATCATGATTTCGGCTTCGAAGTGCCATTATCAAGTGTTTTAAGTAGATGGCATACTGTCGTATTAATAGTGTATTTTAATACGACAGTATGCCATCTTACGAGATTTATAACACTTAAAACACTTGATAATGGCTCTTTGAAGCCGAAATCATGATTGTGTAAGTGTAAATATAAGACTCTAAATAAACAAGTCTAATGGCGGTACTCACTTTAAAGAAATATGTTACCATAGTTTACCGTAAGCTACCCCTGACAACCACTAACATGTATCTAAAAAATGCGAAGTAGTTTCCACCTATTAAAACGACTGTATTACGCGTAATATATAAGTAAATGATTAATGAACAAACGTTAAAGAACCTTCAGAAATTATGTATATGAAAAATAAAAAGCTAAATTCATTTTTCTTAAAGAAACAAATTATTTTTTAAGGAAGCACAAACTTCCTCTTCTTGTGATTTCCTTCTGTCTTCGTCGTCATTGTTCGAGGGCTGTTCAATAAAGAACTTTTTTTTGACAACATACCTTTATTCTTCCTCATAATTTTGATGGTCCTTCTCAAAGTAGTCTCCCATGAATGCGATGCACTTGTCCCAGCGTTTCTGCCAGTCTTCAAAAACATGCTTGAAACCATTTTTTGAGAGAAAAATCACCTCCGCAGCCTTCACCATTGCTTCTGATGATTGATAATGCCTCCCACGAAGGCGTTTCTTCATGTTAGGAAATAGAAAGAAGTCACAGGGGGCAAAAGCCGGACTATAGGGAGGGTGAGGGATGCATTTCAAATGGTCCAAATGACACTAAGCACTATGGAACTTAACACCTGCGGTCATCAGTCCCCTAGACGTTGAACTACTTAAACCTAACTAACCTAAGGACACATTTTCAGCAACTACATTGGCAATATGCGGCCGCGCATGATCGTGGTGCAGGATCCAGCCTGCTTCATGGAAACGTGGTCTTTTGCGCCTGATGTGCGCTTGCAATGCTTTCAGGACATCCCTGTAGTATTGTACAGTTACTGGTACGTGTGCAAATACAACATGTTGACAAACCATTCCATGAATATCAAAGATGAGATGATCATAACTTCCCCCGCCGAGCCGCGCGGGATTAGCCGAGCGGTCTTGGGCGCTGCAGTCATGGACTGTGCGGCTGGTCCCGGCGGAGGTCCCAGTCCTCCCACGGGCATGGGTGTGTGTGTTTGTCCTTAGGATAATTTAGGTTAAGTAGTCTGTAAGCTTACGGACTGATGACTTTAGCAGTTAAGTACCATAAGATTTCACACACACACACACACACACACACACACACACACACACTCACTCCCCAGCCGAAGCAACCAATTTTGCTTTTCTGGGGGTTGGTGAAGAAGGCGATTTCGACACTGAGCTTAACTGTCTGCTCTCAGGATCAAAATGATGTGTCAAGTTTCATCAGCAGACATTAAATTTGAAAGAAACTCCGGATCTTCCTCTAACATAAACTTTAACTGCATCCACACCTGCACGTGAATGTCCTTTTGTTTGGGAATCAACAGTCTTGGAACCCATCGCGCACAAACATGTCATGTGTAATTTTTCTGTTACCAACTTCAATATGAAAAGCTAGTAAATAAGCTGTTTAGTTTTTCAAAAAATGGTTCAAATGGCTCTGAGCACTATGGGACTTAACAGCTATGGTCATCAGCCCCCTAGAACTTCGAACTACTTAAACCTAACTAAACTAAGGACACCACACAACACCCAGTCATCACGAGGCAGAGAAAATCCCTGACCCCGCCGGGAATCGAAACCGGGAACCCGGGCGCGGGAAGCGAGAACGCTACCAAAGTGTGGGTGGCACCATATGAAATGTTCAGTATTTCAGAAAGTGATCTTACAGTAATTCGTCGATCCTCTGTCACAACGACAGCAACAGTGTTGATGTTTTCTTCCGTAAGAGCAGTAACTGGAGCACTGGGTCCACCTTCCTTTGAAATTGTCTCCCCTCTTTAAACATTTCAAACCTCCTTCGAACTGTGCTGTAGGGAAGAACACACTCCATAGGACTCCTATAACATTGTATAGGTCTCAGCTGAAGATTTGTTGAGACGAAAGCAGAATTTCAAAGCCGCCTATTGTTCCTCAGTGTTACCTCCATTGCAACGGTAGGCGATACTGAACATGTCTGACGTTGCCTGCCTCTCACATGCAGGAACCAGGCGTGTTTGTTACACATTAAGCTAACAGAATAGCACAAGATTAAATTTTGGCGCGAGAAATTATGAGCATAAAAAATTATGATCATTCTTTATTGAACAGCCCTCGTAGTAAGAGGTAATTCTGCCGAATCCCAAGTGTTCTATTTTCATGAAATAATAATGCTTCCGTTCTTGAATATCAAGTGTCTGCCATTTTTGTAGGTAACTCCTTGATGTCACAATGCTGAGGTGTCCCGGCCTAATGAGCTTCTCCGCGAGCTTAATCTCAATAAATTCTTTAATTGTTGCTGTGCCATTGTCTCGATGTTTGTGTTAAAATCTTGGCATCATACTTCATACAATGGTTGAGTTGTAAAATATGCTCGGCAATCTCTGACTTGGTTGCCTGTCTCAGTCTGGTGTGCCTTTGGTGCTCTTTGCACCTCACGTCAACGGTCCTGACCGTCTGGCCGATGTATCCATTCCATAGTCTCAAGGTACATGGTAAACACCCGGTTTCTGTAGGAGCAGTTTATCCTTCACACTCCCTAGTAGACCGTTAATCTTGGTGGGTGGGTGGATGGAACACGCTTTTAATATTGTGTCTGGGGAGAACTTTGCTGACTTTAGCAGATATTGGCCCAACATCATCTCAAATATGCTGCCTTCTGCGTTTCTTCCTGTACCTCTTCAGGAACCTCTGGTGGGGAAACAGGGAGCAATGCCTTTTGAACACCTCGAGAAGGGTAACTGTTTTTTTTTTAAAAAACAGATTGTAGATGTTCTATCTCCATCGCCAAATTGTCCGTATCTGACAGAGTTCGTGCCCAATGAAAAAAAGTTCTGAGTACATCACTTTTATGTGCCAGGTGGTGGCAACTGCTGGGTTTCAAGTACAAGTCGATGTGAGTGGGTTTGCGATACACACTGTGACTGAAGGTACCTTCTGCCTTCCTCTTAACTAGTATATCCAGGAAAGGAAGTAGTCTATCCTTCCCCAGTTCCATGGTGAATTTAATGTTTGCGTGGTGTGAGTTAAGGTGGTCACAGAAAATATCGTTCTTTTCCCTTCCATGGGGCCATATGATAAAGATGTCATCCACGTACCTAAAAAGGCGTTTCGATTGATCTGAGGCCGACATAAGTGCCCCCAAATCTTCCTTAAAGAGATTGGCCACCATCGGTGAGATAGGTTGCCCACTGCCATGCCACCCGTTTGCTCGTAGAACAGACCCCCATATAGGAAACACGTCGAGGTTAGTTGTGTCTGAATAAGTCCAGGAGAGCACCGTCGAACAGACTACGTCGAAACTGACCATAATGTCAAGAGTCCAAGTGCTGTAGCTGCTTGATGTTCAAATGTGTGTGAATTCCTATGGGGCCAAACCGCTGGGGTCATCGGTCCCTAGATTAATACACTACTTAAACTAACTTACGCTACAGACAACACATGCATCCATGCCCGAGGGAGAACTCGATGAGTGAACCGCGCGGGCACTACGCGCAGCCCTGTTGCCTGAGGCGTTGTAGGAAATCCTCTTTGAGTTTCGAATGTGATGGGTACACTGTCTCACATATGGCGAGAGCATCTTCTTAAGGTGCTGAACACTGAGGCAGGTAGCTGCGCCAATATTACTGGCTATTGGACGTAGAGGAACCCCTTCCTTGTGCACCTGAGGCAGGCCATAAAGTCTGGGTGGTGCTGGTGCTTCAGACATTAGCTGCTTAACGGTCTCTTTTGGAAAGCCGGTTTCCTTTAGAAGAACCCTGGTCTTCTTATCCAACTTGTCTGTGAAGTCCCTTTCTTCTGGTCTCTATGCCGGGTCGTCCAGAAGTTGTCGCACCTTACTGCCATAATCCGCCTCCTGTAGGACGACGGTCGCATTCCCCTTATCTGCTGGTAACACCACAATGCTGTCATATTCCCGGAATTGTTCGAGGGCCAACCTCTCGTCACCGGCGATGTTTGATTTGCGCAGCTTGGTTTTAGTGAGTGCCCCACACGTCTCTAGTCGGACTTCTTCAGCCTCGCTGGCAAAAAGTTTCAGGGCCACTGCTAGGGAGGTGCCATCGACTCGGTCCCAGTTTCGTCTGGTTAGAGAATTTTATATAAAAACGTGGAGAGACAGAAATTCTCTGGATGTCATATCAAGTCAGTGGCACATGTCAGATACTCTCTCCCTGACCAGTGATAAGTTCGTCCTATATTTAATTCTGTTGGCCGCTCTCGAATTGCACGTCTTCTTCTCGGCATCGAAGCAGGAAACAGAGAGAACTGAGCAGAAAGTTACATATTTGCCATATACTGGGCCGATATCTGCCAAAATCGGCAGACTTATCCTCAACCACAACATTCAAAGCGTGTTCCATCCATCCATCAAGATTAACGGTCTGCTAGGGATTGTGGAGGATGACCTGCGTCTACGTAAACAGGGTTTTTACCATGTACCATGTCAATGTGTTACGGCATACATCGGCCAGACGATCACGACCGCTGACATTAGATGCAAAGAGCACCAAAGGCACACTAGACCGGGAGGGGAACCAAGTCTGCGATTGCCGAGCATTGTTTAGAACTCAATCATTCCATGAAGTATAATGATGCCAAGATTTTAACACAAATATTGAGATAGTGGGACAGCGTCATCAAAGAATCCATTGAGGTTAAGGTCGCGGAGAAGCTCATTAACCGGGACACCAGTTTCCAGCTGAGCTCTGCTTGGAACCCAATACTCGATCTTCTGAAGATGCAACGGAGGCAACTTCCACACCCCAAGCCATACAAGTATGAATATGGAATTAGAGATAACAGTCCAGTACTTGTAACGAAGGACGTACGTGAAATGGAATCTCAGAGACCGGATACAGTATCTGAAGATGTTCTTCGGATCTCGTGCGGCAGTTTGAGCACTATCAGCCTGGAAATAACACTGCAGCCGCTCCTGGGGGGGCAAGGATTTCAGATGGGACGCCTAACGCGACACACCACGCGAACAGAACGTCCTAATTCACAGTAAGTCTCAAATGACGACAATCAGAAAACAAAACGTCTAGCACGACGTGGACATCATTCAGAACTTAATTCAACAATACTGATAACGGATATTAACCACAAAGTATGCGCACAGCGTTCGGAACAGAGGCGGCTAGAAGAAAACGCTACAGCCGCTGCTATTGTTCGGCACACGCCGACGACAGAGTACCGGACACCGCGCGGCCCGCAGAGGAACTCCTAGCACAACATAGGCATAAATACCGGAATCGTTCCACACTAAAATCAGTATCAGACAGCACCTGAAGAAGTCTGCGAGTCACGCAGTTGAAAAATCGTGCAGGAAAGTCGCCAATGACAGGCGGAAACCAGAATAATTAGCATATTTTTTATTATATTAATATTTCCCTCTCTTTTACCTGCACGTACGGAAAGATACTTGACAGCAGTTTTGGTTCACTTCTTAATTTGGCATCTTTCTACCACACACTAATCTCTTGTACTTATGTGTATAAACTCCTTTACATGTTAAACTAAGCAGTACCACAACGCAAAAATGGTACCAGCAGGTCACTTTTAATCTTTTCCTTCTATAATGTCATTCTACGTTTTTAGTTTTGTTTAACCATTTAGAAATCTGAGATGACTAGCTCAATAGTCGAAACCGGTCATGGTAAAAGTAAACAAATGATTATCGTCCAGGTGACAAAAGAATAAAACGGATTCAACATTTACGAGAGCTTTTCGACCACTTACCTACAAGTGCTAAACTGAGATCGTTCTGTAGAGCTTTTACCGCCAGCTAATGGTTCCCACAAGGTCCAAATAGTACTTTTAATAAGACTGGTGGTCACTTTTACACATTTTGAAGGTTATTACAGACAGCTGGTTTCTACACCCGGTTTGAACGCCTTTCATAATTATGTTGCTTTTGCTGTTCTCTCTACATAATAACTTCATCTGCAATTATCACATAGTGTAACAGTTTTTAATGTTCTACTCCGTTGCAGTCCTTTAAATTCACTTCTTTCGCAAAGTTTAGTTCAGATAAATACCGTTTTCTTAATTTCTCAACACTAAAGACGATACACCACATTATAATAAGTTATGTATTTAAGTTGTTACTCAGAGAAAGGACGCGTCTTATTTCTGTTAGTGTTGAATAGAACAAAGGGCATTTGTAACCCTTTAGATACTCATACTTTGTATGTTTCGCGTTTCAAATTGATCCCTTTGACGACCACGTAGTATTTGCACCTTTGACACTTATAATCTGGCAATTATTAAGAATGGAGTTATCACCAAGTGTGCACAACTGTAATTGTGCAAAGGAACAGTGCGTTTATATGGAGTGTGTTAAGACAGACTATTATGACAATTATGAAGGTTTTGCATTTGGTTGGTACATATTTACTGAAAACGAATGTTTTATCCCTTACACTGTGTAAGTACTATGGTTTTAAAATGACCTTTTCTTAATTACTCCATCTTCTGTGATGTGTTTATTCTATATTTATCTTTTTTTGTACTTTGCAGTTTTCTCCTGTATGATTGTATGTTTATTCTCTAAATTTTTCTCTTATTACAATTTTACAGCTGATAGCACAAATATGGTTCTTTTCTAGTATTTACTGTTGGTGCATTGTTCTACACATCTTTCGAATTTGGATGTATTTGGACCATTCTTTCTGGGTGTTGTAATTTTTGACAAAACATAAATTCTCGGAAAGTTATGAATGTAGACACTTTAAATGACATGATACAATTGGGATAATATGAGCCCATTCATAAACCCTTCAGTCGAACATTGGAACTGAGCGTCCAGTACTTTAGGGATAGATACACTACCATCTCAAGGAAGAAGTTTTTTTTTTTTTAAATAAAAAATCAGCAGCAAGGTATAAAATCGAAATGCCGTGTGGCTAAGGCCTCCCATCGGGTAGGCCGTTCGCCTGGTGCAAGTCTTCCGAGTTGACACCACTTCGGCGATTTGCGTGTCGATGGGTATGAAATGATGATGATAGACACACAACACCCAGTCATCACGAGGCAGAAAAAATCCCTGGCCCCGCCGGGAATCGAACCCGGGACCGCGTGCGCGGGAAGCGAGAACGCTAATGGGTTTTTTATAGTTGTGAATGGGTTTTTTATAGTTGTGAAACTTATGAAGGTGGATAGCAACAGTGTTCCTAATTATAAACGCTTTGTCTTGGTACACGCTCTGAGATGACACACTGTACGGAAACCGTGCATCATCAGCCTCAACGTCCGCTATCAACGGTCGTGACTGCTAGGCGGCCGTTTGTTTCCAGTAATGTGACACGTGATTATAATTCATGACAACATACTGCACAGAGCAGCTTGCCCGGTACAAAGCGCCCAGGAGCTTCCAACATAAGCGGCGGCAGCACTCAAAGAACACTTG
This sequence comes from Schistocerca gregaria, assembly GCF_023897955.1. Lineage (NCBI taxonomy): Eukaryota > Metazoa > Arthropoda > Insecta > Orthoptera > Acrididae > Schistocerca > Schistocerca gregaria. The sequence continues at coordinate 665,569,547 of NC_064922.1, forward strand.
GTTACAGCACCAGAAAGCTGCACTGTTCATTAGCGTCCTTACTGCGTAGTAAATATGGACGTAATTAAAGATGATAATACAATACAAAGGAAAGATCATACCGTCACGGAAGAGGCCTACGACTCAACTCTCTACTTCTCAACTAATACCCGATGAAGTTACGGCGTTCACTGCGGCTTAGAATATGCTCACTTTATGAAATTTAATTGTTCTTTGTAACTCATAACTTAGTAAAGGACAATGCAAATCACATAAAATATTATCATCATATGTTTCATAAAGCACACTTTGTAATGGAAAACAGCACTATAAAAATACGCTTAACTGTTCAGAATGCATTAAATTTGCAATAAAGAATAATCGATTGAAGTTCAGATGTTCTATTGCTTCTGTCATAACAATGTTATCGAGATGATGGTAACAAATTGCCGTTTATACGAAAGAGGAGAGAAGATTAGGATTCAACAACTCGCCGACAACAAGGTCATTAAGAGACGTAGAACAAATAATCCCAGCTTCTGCCTTACGCGATCTACGGAAATCATAGGAAATTGAAACAAGATGGCCCAGATGCAGATTTGAACTGTCATCCTCCCGAGTGCGATGTTAACAAGGCAGTGTGCAAGATGCTGGTCACTCGATAATGGTGTTGGCTTTTTTTTTTTTTTACATGGGATGGAGTGGGTCCTCTGGTCCAACTGAACCGACCACTGCCTGGAAATTGTTATATTCGGTTACTTGGAGACCATCTGCTCCCATTCATCGAATTCATGTTTTCAAACAACGATGGAATTTTTATGGGTGACAATGCCTCATATTACCTGGCCAGAATTGTTCGCGATTGGTTTGAAAAACATTCTGGATAAGTCGAGTGAATGATTTGGCACCCAGCTTTTAGCACCTGAGTGAATGTCGTTACACGCTCACTGGAGGATCTGTATTGTTTTAGAATCATATACAAATATTTATTTCATCGCACACGGAAATATCGTCTGTGCTTTTCGCGTATATTTTAGAAATTTGGTACTGAATGAGTCTGCCATAAATTAAACTCGTGTAAAGGTATGGTACCATAATAATATTGGACCAACCAGCTTTGTACTGAACGTATGAACAGGCAATAAAATTAGCTTCAAAACATTTTCAAATCATTTTTGTATGAGAATCAATCCAATGTATAGATAGGCAGTGTGTATCGATAACTGTTTACAACGTACGACAGTGATTAATGGAAAGGATATTGTCATGGTCTATCAAGTCGAGACTCAACGTGAAATCTGCCTACTTACGCAAAGCAAGCGCCGAGCGCGCGGGATTAGCCGAGCGGTCTAACGCGCTGCAGTCATGGACTGTGCAGCTGATCCCGGCGGAGGCGAGTCCTCCCTCTGGCATGGGTGTGTGTATGTTTGTCCTTAGTATAATCTAGGTTAAGTACTGTGTAAGCTTTGGGACTGATGACGTTAGCAGTTAAGTGCCATAAGATTTCACACACGTTTGAACTTTCCTAGATTGATATCTGAAATAATCATCTGTGATACCGACAAGGGGGAAATTGAGCCAATAACTAAAGGCTCTCATGGGTATGATGTAGCGCCTTACAGAATATTAAAGTACTGTGCTCCAAGTGTTAGCCCTGTACTTAGCCATATTTGTAATTTTTCCTTTAACAATGATCTGTTTCCTGAACGGTTATAGTACTCGGTAGTAAAGCAGATTTATAGAAGGGGATAATGCAGACAATTTCAAACCTATTTCTATTCCATCAGAGCTTGCTAAAGTTATTGAAAAGGTTGTGTATCTAAAGCTAATTGATCATTTTATTTCACGTAATTTGCTATCAAATGTACAGTTCGGTTTTAGAAGTGGTTTAACAATTGAAGATGCTATATTCTTTTCTCTGTGAGGTACTGGATGGATTTAACGAAAAGTTTCGAACCCTAAGCTTTTTTTTTTTTTTAATTTAACTACGGCGTTTGATTGCGTTGATCACAAAATATTGCTCCAGAAGTTGGACAATTAAGAAATACATGGAGTAGCTCACAATTGGTTCACCTCTTACTTCAACAAGAGACAGCAAAAGATCATTACCCACAGTTGTGAGAATGGCTATGATGTGGGGTCTGAGTGGAGCAATGGGGGGCGCCCCAGGGACCAGTGCTGGGGCCACTCCTGTTCCTCTTTTATGTAAATTATATGCCCTCTAGTATTACAGGAGATTCTAAAATATTTCTGTTTGTTGATGACACTAGCTTCGTAGTAAGGGACATTGTGTGCAACATTGGCATTGTTTCAAACAGTGCAGTACAAGACCTAAGTTCATGGCTGGTAGAAAATAAACTAAGCTAAATCACAGTATGACTTATTTTTACAGTTTCTAACACACACGTTTTAATTTCACAGAATGGCCATATGATTAGTGAAACTGAACAGTTCAAATTGCTAGGTGTTTAGATAGATAGTAAGCTGTCGCGGAGAGTCCACGTTCACGACCTTGTTCCAAGACCTAATGCTGTCATTTTTACTATTCGAACGGTATCTGAAGTGACAGTTAGACACGAAAAGTTGCCTACTTTGCTTATTTTCATTCGCTTATGACCTATGGTATATATTTTGCGATAACTCTTCCATTCTCAAAGGACATTTTTGGCTCAGAAACGGGCGGTTCGGGCAATAATTGGTGTAAGTTCGCGATCTCCTGTCGCCCTGTTCATTAGTCTGGATATTCTGACATTGGCCTCTTAACATATATATGTTCTTTGCTGTCGTGAACAGTATCAACTTATTCCCAACAATTAGCAGATTTCTCAGTTAATACTAGGCAGAAATCCAATCTGCTTTTGGTTCGCAGTTCCTTGACTCTTTTGCAGAAAGGTGTGCAGTATACTACTGCATCCATTTTCAATAAGCTACCACAACAATTCAAAAATATTTGCAGTAATCCACGCGATTTTAAAGTGAAACTGAATGGTTTCCTTATGGGCCACTCCTTCTATTCTGTCGAGGAGTTTCTTGAAAAATTAAGCTGATTGCTGTGTTATATTGTTGATTGCGTTTACATAAACTTATAACTTGTCTTTTTTGGGTTCATAAACATTTTATTTTATCTGTTATTACTTTTATGTTGTAATTGCATGAACTGACACGTTCCATGACCTAGCAGATCTGCTCCTCAATTTGTTCCCAATGGAACTAGACGTGTAAATAAAAAAAAATTAAATACAAGACGTCTTCTTCCAGAATAATTCAACAAACACAACACAAATACCTCTACAAATACCCAGATTTGATGCTACTGTGTCAGCAAGCAACGCAACTCTTTACCATAGCAATGAAGAGCCCCCTCAGCGACATACATACGTACGTACATGTTACATTACAGACATTGCTGTAGCCTGCTATTTTCTGGTCGCTGACTGCAGTGGAGGCATTCGAAGAAGTTGCTCAGTACCATTTTAAACCATCACACAAAGTCTTTCTACCGTTACTACCGATGATAACTTAGCGTCACAATGAACGGTAGCAGTAAACTTTAAACTTAATTTGGTTCTTGATTTCAGTGGCCTTTTTCTCTATGGGTTTATCTCTGGACCTGTGAACAGAACATCTGTTGACTGCAAAATATTCGCTATCCTGATCTTGCGCTTCGATTGTACCTACTAAAATGTGAAATACAGAGTCGTTGAAACTGAACTTACGAAGTTCGAGAGGGCCCCCATGACAAACGAGTGATTTTAGGGCTATGAAACTTTGAGGAAACGTTTGTAAGGACAAGAAAAATAACTAATAAAACACTGGAAGAAACACATTTAAAATTGCATGCGAAAAGCAACATTTGCTAACTGCGTACCACGTTGACGCTCCAGGTTACAAACGTTCCTCAGTGTGACCACCACCTGCATCCACGACAGCCCGGAACCGCACTCTTGCTCTCCTGCTACCCGAAACAACGATGGACGTTGGAATGTTCAGCTGTCGTGACACAGCTCGTGAACCGCTTGGAAATGGAAAATACCGTGTGCCTAGGGCCTCCCGTCGGGTAGACCGTTCGCCTGCCTGGTACACGTCTTTCAAGTTGACGCTACTTCGGCGACTTGTGCGTCGATGGGGATGAAATGACGACGATGAGGACAACACAACACCCAGTCCCTGAGCGGAGAAAATCCCCGACCCAGCCGGGAATCGAAATCGCGCATTGAGTCCAGCACTCTCAACCACGGCAACTGTTACTTCTTCAACAATTTGTGACGCAATTGGTCGTCAGCCTCCACCAGGAGCAATTCCCAAATTGCCAGGTAATTCGAACTTGGTACGGAAAGAGGACTTCTCCACACTCCTTCAATCTATCGATACTCACGAAGAGCACGAGCACTATTGCTGTTGTTTTGATAAAACCGCTTTTCGAATAAAGTCGTGCTCGCCTTGTCCAGACCTATGTTGACTGACTGCATATATAATGTAATCTGTGTTTCAACCCTACGTCATCTATACCAGCCCTGGCGCCTGACGGCAAGTCACCACACTAACACTGCTAACAACGCATATCCTGCAGCGCACAGTCTGAATACGATGCCTACAAAAAAAAAGGGTACCCATACACTGTCTACACTGGCTCAAGTAGCGAGAATTTAATTGCAACCACTCTGTACTTCATAGTCACTAATTCTACACTGTATCAAAGGCAGCAGCAAGCTTGGGAGTCATTACTGGTTGACGCCCTTTCCTCTTTTTAGGGTGCCGTACCTCAACCGGTGAAAACCGAACACTTTGTTGTCTGTCTGACTGATATCTGTGTGTCCGACTGTTAAAAACCATCCTTCACAGGAACGGATAGACATTGAAATTCATGTCACATACCAAGATACAGCCATTTATGTCACATATTTTGATATTCATAATCTCACTCGGCAAGACCTGCAGGGAGGAATCGTAAAATTTGGAAGGAAGCAAGGTTTCACGATAGAAATACAGGCAAAAACAAAGAATTTTAAATAGTAATCATATCTCACGAAAATAATTTTTCTTCGGTTATTTGCAGTCCGAGTTCAAACCTACAATTAGAACAGTCTCGAAAGTCTTGGAATCCCCAGGACCGATATCTTGCTAGTATCAATGTCGATAACAGGCAAAAATCGTCGAGATTCTTGGTTTCCGAAATGGATGAACTGTGTAATTACATAATTAAGTATGCATGGAACACTCAGTGCGCGAGTCCTACGCGCACCTGGCCGATTTTCTTTTTATCAGTCGCGATGGAACTTTTAAGACAGAGTTATGAGTCGATGTTCGTGAAACTTGTTCGAAATCAAGTAACTCCGAATCTACACTTGCTTGAACCGGACGTTGCCAAGTCGGCAAGTTGTCCTGAGGAAAAATGGGTAAGAAAGATCTGAACGATAGCAAGTTAAACGGACGAAATCAGCATTGAATTAGGGGACATTTTTTAAAATTATTTTGAAATGTATTTATGTATAAAATTTATTTCGTTGTTTTTTGGTGGAGATGCCTGGACCTTCAAAACATCTACATCCCGGCGACCACAACTAGCCAACTTAGAGGCCGTCGCCTTCAGGGGCAGGAGAGCAGGAATCGATTCCAAGGTCCGTATATTCATGAGACCAGTAGGTTCCAAAACGGCAGTAGCTCAGCTGCAAATCAGGCACCCACGAATGTTTTCTGGGCATGTTGATCAAGACCAGACGAAATGGTTCAGATGTGTGTGAAACCTTATGGGACTTGACTGCTAAGGTCATCAGTCCCTAAGCTTACACACTACTTAACCTAAATTATCCTAAGGACAAACACACACACCCATGCCCGAGGGAGGACTCGAACCTCCGCCGGGATCAGCCGCACAGTCCATGACTGCAGCGCCTTAGACCGCTCGGCTAATCCCTTGCGGCCAGACGAAATGGCTGAAAGGGTACAAATGTGTTTGAGGTAGGGGGAGACATGATGAGTTCGGCAAATCTGTATTTTTACTTGGGCGTCAGTGCCCAGAAGTGGTTCGAAAACGAAGAGAAGCTCAACAGATGTGACGAATTCTAGGCTTATCTGGAAAAAAATATTGGTAACAATAAATAGCAACTCCATTACCAAAAGAACAACCGAAGAACAGGGTCCATTGTTTTGACCCTTCACAAAATTGTGAATCCGAATATGAGACTAGCCGACAAAACCGCATATTGATGAAAGGAGTCGTAGAAGACATGACCCAAGTTCTTCTGGTAACGGATGTCACAACAACAGAAGAGCTCGTCAAGGAAATACAATAGAAATAGTGTCGGATGAAAGAGGTATGGTCGACTCCCGAATGTGCTCTCTGCAACAGTTGTGGAAGACCATCATGGCCTGGTCTCTCTCACGCCAGGTTATGAAAGAAGAGATATAAACTGTTTATGGCAAATCGAATTCTCGATCCGAGTACTTAAGAGATGGCTAATAGAGATTGTTAAAGATGAAGTTGGCACCAATTTCCACCAACAGTAGAACGCGCCATGAAGAATGGGTTCTGCCAACTAGGACTTACGCTACCGCTGTCAAACGTCAGACAAGCATCCGGTCAATGCAAGAACAATCAACTCTTCCGCTAAGTAAAACTTCCCGCAAAAGAACAGAATTCGATGGACGGAGGACAATTAGCCTGTCTGCTTTCAATACGGACGCCTTGGACAGGTTGTGCGCCAGTCCTATTCACGGCAGTCAACTGCAGACGATTAGAGTCGGCCTGTAGGCCGAACCTCATCGCCGATCCCTGCGCGAGGTCGCTCCCCAACACGTCGTGGCGGTTCCCTTTCCCATCCAGAGTTACCAGCCGCTCGCCTAGCCTGCAGGGAAACCAAGCAAGGCAATCATTCCAGTGCCTCGTTTTGTACTGGTGACATCGCTTCTCGTCACACCCAGCAGGAAAATCTGCTTTACACGTGGCTGTCATGTTACTTTCAATTAGATAAGTTTATTGAGTTGATGGATTTTTCGCTTTTGAAGGCCCAAGAGAACCCCTTGCCCTTATCGTTATCCTGCTGAGCGTAGATTTCACACAACACACTTTTACATGTAATTGTCAGTAATTCTGAACTGGCGTGAGAAATGGTAGGTCTTAAGTATCAATAACAGAATACGTAAAGAGGCTTTTAATGTGTAAACGACAACAAATTATATAACTTGTCAACTTCTTTAAATGTTTATTAATTAATTTAATTGTTATTATGTAATTTATGTTATTAATAGTAGTAACTAAGCTACTGAACCTAGGTTAGTATGTGAGGTCTGAAAGTAAGGTGCTTTTTGTGAAACGCATTTTGTAAGGTTAATTTTTGTATATATTGGTTGATGTGCCATTTTCCAGTTTACTGTAAAAACAGTTTATTCTGCAAAGGAAGGGGGTGCAACCGAGGATACTGAAGGGTCGTCATAGCCGTTTTGCGTTTCGTCGTTGATTTGCTTTCGTAATATGTCATTCGCGTAAGGTCTTTCATCTGTTGTTGTGAACTAAACTTGGCAATTTTTCAGCGTTAGTGTTCGCGAAACTTTTCATGAGTGTCTACTGTAAATGTAGCCATAGAAAAGTACTTTACGACACTTTTGATGACAACGTTCGATGAGCAAACGAGCACTGGAACTACTACGGAGTTGTGCGCCTTCACGTGTGGCTAATAATTTTGGGGAATCCACTTGCGCTTGTTTATGATTATTAGGACTGACTGGATATCTGACAGAAATTAACCGAATCTGATCGTATATCGTCTGAGTCGCTGATTTATTTATTTGTGTTATGGGACCATCATTTGTCAATGTGGGACTTATTGAATAACTGAATAATCATCCTTCTAATTGCATAGTGTCAACAACAGCTACATAAGACACACAACCATAGCTTTGTAATCAATGTTCGTTTGCAAAGATGTAAAAATTCTCCGCCCTTTATTAATTCAAGGAGTACGATCCGCCTACGACCTGTCAGTCAAGATAAAGCAATTAACTCCACATTTTGAAACTGAATGGATTCTAAAGAACAGAACTGAGTGCATACCTGTTTCTTACTATGAAGGACACTTGCTGAGTTCACTATTTTACTTTATGTGGAACTTACACTTAACAGGAAGGCAATACTCAGCTATTTTGCATCCCTAGGCAGATTAATGATACAATTTTGTTTTAAGTAGCTTTAAGAACTAAAACCGAAAGGAGTTATACAGGTAATACCTTGTAAACCATACGGGATGTTGCATCCCAGCTTCGTCCGCTGTAACAAACTGCTCGTTGCGTCGATTCAACTGAACGATGTCATGAAAAGGGAAGCCGCGTCAACTCGATAGCTAGATGCCATGGCACAAGAGCGCACATTCCGTATGCAAGAACATATATTCAGTGCGCTGATGACGCAGAAGACGCCAACCAGCTTCTCTAAAAATCGAAACTGTGGCCAGTCACATCTCCAACAGCGCTTCTTGAGGGCCCTGGAGGAAGTGAGCGGGCAAGAAAATCAGAGCAAATGAAGTCATAATTCCCTAACGATTACATATGGTCGCCCCAGCCTGCTGTGACTTACACGTCAAGAGTGCTGACGTTTGAGTAAAGGTAGCCAGTCCTACTGGAATTCAGGGTTACCCAAAGTCCGTTAATATTTGAAAATGCACTAATTCAAGGAATAATGTAGGTAGAGGAGTGAAAAGTGACACACAAGCCTGCAATGACATGGGGTTTAATTGTAAGCAAGAACGAGTGCAAGAAGGCGCCAACAGATAGTGCTGGACAGCAACACGTGAATGACGCCGCGTAAGAATCGCGTCTTAAATGCACTGTATTTAAAGAGAAGCCTGGCTGAAACACACCTACTGGATGGTACGACTTTTATGCAGGATGGCGCCCCAACCAAATTGCTGCACGTGTGAAAGAAATCTTGCGCACATCGTGCTGAGGCGCCTTGTCCCTCATGCTAGGCCTTCGTAGACCCCCAACCCACAATACGTTTGATTATTGGTTGTGGGGTTACCTGAAGTCGCAAGTCTACCGCGATCGTCGCACTTCATTAGAGACGCTAAAAGGCAACATACGACGGCACTTTCTCATCATACCTACTGATACGCTGTACAGTGCTGTTCTCAACACTGTGCTCGACTACAGGTATTGTTGATGACTGGCGGCCTACATGTTGACCATTTGTTATAAAGAACATCGCCTTACTAAAAATCAGTTGATATGCTAACTACTTCATTTGTATCATATGAAGTGCCATCTGTCGGTCATTTTGTGCACTTTTTTCAATAAAACCCCATGTCATTTCAAGCACGTGTGTAAATTTGTATTACTCTACCTACATTGTTCCATGAAGCATTGAATTTTCAAATGTTAACGGAATTTTGGGTCACCCTGTATACACGCACACCAAGGTGAAGAAAGTCATGGCACTACGATTTGCACATATACAGATGGCAGTAATATCTTATACACAAGGTATAATAGGGCAGTGCATTGGCGGAGCTCTCATTTATACTCAGGTGACTCGTGTGAAAACACATCCGACGCAATTACGGCCGCACTGTGCAAATTTACAGCCCTTGAACGCGGAATAGTAGTTGGAACTAGACGCATGGTGCATTCGATTTCGGAAATCGTTAGGGAATTCAGTGTTCTGAAATCCACAGTGCGAGGAGCGTGCCGAGAATACCAAATTTCAGGCATTCCTTCCACCACAAACAAAGCAGTGGCTCACGGCCTTCGCTTAACTACCGAGAGCAGCGGCATTTGCGTAGAGTTGTTATAGCTAACACACAAGCAACACTGCATGAAATAACCGCAGAAATCAATATGCGGTGTCTGACAAACGTGTCCTTTAGGACAGTGCCTCGAAATTTGGCGTCAATGGGTTATGGCACCAGACGACCGACACAATTGCATTTGCTAACAGCACGACATCGCCTACAGCGCCTCTCCTGGGCTCGTGACCATATCGGATAGACCCGAGACGACCGGAAATCCGTGATCTCGTCAGATGAGTCCCGATTTTAGTTGATAAGATCTGATGGGACTGTATGGTTCGAGTGTGACACAGACCCCACGAAACCATGGTCCCAAGTTGTCAACAAGTCACTGTGCAAACTGGTGGTGGCACCATAATAGTGTGGGCTGTTTTTACATGGAACAGACTGGGTCCTCTAGTACAGAGGAACCGATCACTGACAGGAAAACATTTGCAGCGATTCGTGGATTTCATGTTCCTAATCAACAATGGATTTTTTTATAGACGACGATGCGCTGTCACCGGCCCACAATCGTTCGCGATTTGTTTGAAGAACTTTCTGGACAATTAAGGAGAATGATTTAGCAACTCACATCTCCCGACATGAATCCCATCGAACATTTATGGGAAATAATCGAGAGGTCAGTTCGTGAACAAAATCACCTTCGCAATACTGGATGTCTCTATAGGCGTCATGGTATTTTTTTCTGTAAAGGTCTTCCAGACTTGTTGAGTCCACGTCATGTCGAGGTCGAGTTGCTGCACTACGCTGGGCCAAAGTAGGTCCGACACGAAATTAGGAGGTATCCAATGACTTTTGTCACCTCTGTGTATACCACATCATTAGACCCTCAGTTGCGCTCAGTTTTGCTCAGCTGTACCCCAATATATCTAGATCCCCAATCAACCACAGACCATAGTCACGAGAAGTAGTCCGCTTGCATTCCTGGATGAAGCAACCATACGCCGCCGCCAGACTTTATTGCCAATAGCTCCAGGCCTCTGCCTGAGCTGAGTCTGTATGAAGTCTGTCTGGCTTCTTCGCACCATCTGGTTGGAGTTTGGGCCATCCAGCTGCCCAGCCACCACTGCCCCATGCAATCGTTGCTGTCTATCGCCCAGAGCAGGCACACGGCATCGTCAGTGGCCATGCCAGAGGCCGCGGTTAAACACCGCCAGTTCCAGAGAGTTTCCAGCCGAGTTACAAATGAAGTTTGAACCCGAAACTAAAATGGTAATTGAGGTTATGTTGCACATAAGTCCAGTCAAAGCAGCAGCATTGTAGTAAAGCCGCACACATTGTGGTAGAGCTCTCAAGATTTTTCTGTCCTCTGTTTCGTATCTAAAGGAGTTCTGACCACGGCAGTCGCCCCGTATTTCCACTGTGTCCTTTATGGGGAGGACGGGACGAGCTAGGCTTTCATATTCTGGTGAGTACCATTCATACAGGACACTAACGAACAGAACTCGGCAAGTGCCGTAAGCCGATTTCCCGGAGACTTCGCTCAGTGGAAGAGGGCTCAAAGTAAGCCAAAACGTGTCTCGGCTTCACTGCAGATAGTCGACCGTTTCTGAAAGAAAACGACGGTCGAAGTTTTCAAGATACTTTCTGTATTTTTTACCGCATGATATCCTCAGACCAAATGGTAGCACACTGGTTAGCGTGACGGCTTCTTAATTTTGCACACCATGTTCGAAACCCGATTATTACTTTTATTTTTGTTTTTCATGTATATACTCATGTCTGTAGAAGATTACTATAAGAATGTTTTCCAGTATATATTGATATAACGTTGTCGTTATACTATTGTATGTCAGTTGACTGACTAAAAGAAAAATGAGAAAATAATTTGAAATTGCTATTCCTGAAATTCCTATAATGTATGCTTATTCATAATCAATTATAAGCGCCAGTTTTCGGAAAAGTGATCCGATAAGCGTTGTTTGCGAGAAATCATTGGTAACGCACGATATCTTCAACACTTTAACATTGTTTCTTCCCGACTGAGATTCATACGAAGAAATGTCATTGCGGCAACCCGCCTTCGCGCGACGCTTGTGGTATCTGTGATTCGAATGTATCTACAATCGGTATCATGCAAGGGAATGCAGCAAATCTTCCTGAGGAATATGAGAATTTAAGGCGATTAGAACCCCTCAACGTACCGTACACAAATATATAATAAAGGTATGACACTTATTACGAAATCCAGTTGTAATTTTACCATTAATGTACCGGCCTTGTATTCCCTATTTTGATAAGAAACCTTCTACGGACGTGGGTAGATAAATGAAAACAATAGAAAGAAAATACAATAAACAAAAACAATAATCCGGTTTCGAAGACAGGGCGCAAAATCAACAAGCCGCGACGCTAATCACTGAGCCACCATTTCGTCTGAGAGAATCGCGTGGGGATAGGCACATTCAGTATCTTACAAATACCTCGAAAACTTTGACTGTCGTTTTTTGAGAAACGGTCGAGTATCTACGGATAAGTCTCCAAGATGCTACTCCAGGTGGGTGTAAAATGAATGTGCACAGCGGAGAGTAATAAACGCTAAAATGAAGAGTTGGCTCTGTCTAACTATCCCCTGAAGTAGATCTTAGGATCTCTTAATTCTATAAATTACAATCTAAACATAAATGAATGATGAAGGCAACTAATCCTACCAAATGCTAAACGTTGTTCCTGCTTATTTTGTAGATTAAAAAAACCTTTATATTAAAAAGTTTACAATTACAATGTAAAATTATTAATCAATTGCCCAATGCTGCCCCTTATTATGACAGCGCGGTCTAATATCAATAACGCAAAATGACTGACACTATCTTCGTACTAAACACTAGAAGACACTACTTTCAAAGATGATCTACGGTGGTGTGGAACCTCAGTGGAAATAAACTAACGTGATCACAGCTGTTTAGCTTTTACAGCCCTAGTAAGCCGAAGCAATTTGTATCACCGTATCTACTGCGTCCGGTGTGTCGAAGTGATGGTTCTCGTACTCGTATGCGACGATGGAAGAACTCCAACCACAAGTAAACTCTTTCAACCACTAGGACGCCAGAAGGCGGACCTCTGACTAATATACTCTAATACTGTCTTCTCCTCTCTGTGTTCTACAGACGAGAAACGCGAACTCCCAGCCACAAGGACAGATTTCGGACAACGTCTCAACGTAAGTATAAGCAGAGGAAGTGCTCTCAAGTGCTGAACGCTGCGTACTCAACGATGAATTCCAACCCGGAGGTGAAGTCCAGTATCATATAGGTTCTGTTCTAACTATAAACTCTACTGAGAGCAAAGACAGCAACTCCGTCCGTACCAAAAAAGCTGTTATCGAGCGACCGTCACACACGGGCGCTCACAACGGAAGACCTTGTCTCTCCACCACTGGCCTCCCAGCAAAGCTCAGCTCCCCACCATCGTAAAACCGAAAACGAATCATATTCCCGAAACCATGGAATATTCTCCCTCTCTACAGATTCTTCCGAACGCCGACCAACCATATTTTAGTCTTTTGTCGTCCAGCGTGGAAAGTTTACGAGGAAATACCTATACTCGTACAATGGTACGCTTCTGAGTAAAAATCCTTGGAAATAACCCAGCCTGCATTGTTTCCGAGGTGCCGCTTCTTCGTTCCTCTCACCTGCGTCCAAGATTTGCAAAGTTCGGAAGTATTATCCGGCTATCCTTCCGGTCCTACTACACTAGCGGCCGGTCGCCCCTGTATTGTGTCTTCGCACTTAGGTGTCACGACGTCGGTCTAGCTACTTCCTGTGTTTAAGCAGGACCAATACCTGAGCGGGCATTCCACCCAGAGCTTGAGTTCTGCCTGCCGTTTCATCTCCACTGGCGTTCCAACCTCTACTAGTATAGGCAATTATTCATCACGCTGTTCTGATAATAAAGACACTCCGTCAAATTTCATGCAATAAGCGTTAACAATTATTTACAAGGCGTACGTCAAAATGTCAGTCTCCTTTATATATTCATATATACGATGTACAACCTATCACATGATACCCAATTGTGTTTGTGCATGAGGGCTTGTAAAGTGCGACGTTATAGCCACCTTACAAGCCGAGACACGTGTCCGCTTATTCTGACTCCTCTTCCACTGAACGAAGTTCCTGGTAAATAGAGTGATGGCATTAGCCGTGTTCTCCTCGCGAGTGTGCTTCCACCGAGGATCGCAAACGAAGTACAGGGTCTCCCTGTATTAAACTCCACAAGAAATAATACTCGTCAGTTGGTGCAGCCCTGACAATGGTTGCATGGTGCGTAACGATAAATATCTGGACATGATTCGCAGCAAAATATACAGCGTTAAGAATATAGAATGGTAAATAAAGAGAACTGAACTTTTCCAGGTTATGTAGAAAACGTTTTTTTTTTTTGTTATGATTTTATCCAAGAGGGATAGCTTCATAGAATTCCCCATTATCATCAGCAATTAATTGCCCTCTTGTGAGAGTGGAGACAAGCATAACGCGTTTGTACATTCGTACGCGCAATGTTTACGGTATATGTAGCGTAAAGACCGTATATCACCGGGTTTCGTGCCATTTTTCTGCAATTAAACGAGCGCAAAACGTTGGTAGTATAGGGTGGTGTGAATCAAATGAACCGCTGCTCCACCGAGATAAACGAACGTAGTAATATGGAAAATTCCGACGCTTCAATTTAGCACGAATTAAATACTAGCGGTTGTAATTAAAATGTCTGTGCAAACCGCAACAGACACGCGCAAGTGCACAACGACACTGGACCGTGTGGGAGGAAGACCCCCTGCCATACTGGACACCGTTTTGTGCGCCCGCGCACTAAACAAGCCGCATATGAAATAACACGGCGAATAACGGCGACCGCATTAACTGCACAATGGCCGCGAGAGCCGCTGCGAGCGATACGTTTTATCTAAACAATCTGCCCTAACAGCGACGACAACAGCGGCCATCAAACGTGACCCACGGCCTGTAATCTGTCGTGCGCCCTGCTCGCATGGCAGTCTGGCTGCGTCGATTGCTTCCGAAAGTGCGCGCCGCGTATGTCATTACTCGGGTCGTCCGCGGGCGGCTGGCGTCCAAATAAACTTATACATCAATACCCCTTTGTTTCTCCTAAACAGTAGCTCTATTGGCCACGAAATCACCGAGCGGTCGGAGGTACTCGCAATACGTCTCTCCTGTCTGTTAACACCAGAGGATGTTGACGAGTGAGGATGTACGAGCTGCGTTTTACGTAATAAATTACGCAAGATCAAGGTCAGAGACAGGTTGCGCCCACAAACGAAGACTGCATCATTGTGTTGAACATTAAGCTTTGAAATTTTGAAACACGATAGACTTCTTCAAATCTACTTGTCAATAATGTCTCCCTACTTTTGTTTGCTGATTTTATAAATACTGAGACCTACTGAGGTTTATCGGTGTACGCTGTTCATGCCAGCGACAAAAATACACTGTCGGAAAAAGATAGTACACCTGGAACGACGACATCGATTTTGATCCGACGATGACATATGCCACCTGATGTTGATGTAATGGTAATGGTTTTAACGTCGTTCGCCAACAAACAGCGAAGTGGCATACCTAGCAGGGAGCCATCTATGTCTAACTTTTAATAGGGAATGCTCACAGTCAGAAGGCTCGGTGTGCAAATGTGTGAAGCAAGCAGGCAACGATGTCCCCGAGACGGATTCGTGCTTCCTACATCTAACTGAGCGAATTTCAAAGGGGTTCCATTGTGGCCTTCCGTGTGACGGGATGGTTCTTTCGCAGAACAAGTTGGAAATTGCGTCAGTTGTGCAACAATGCTGGTATCAGTGGTCACGTGAACATTCTCATATCCACACACGAGAATCTGGACGTCCATGCAGCACAGACGCCCAACAGGATCGTCGTATTGTAAGGGCAGCAGCAGCAGTCCGCACACAGTTACCACTACAAAGATAAGAGGGCTTGTGAGCCCAGACGTATCTACACCAGCTGTTGCGAACCTGTTATTAGCAGTGTGACTACGGGCACGCTAGTCTTCCACTCACGCCACAGCATCGACGTGCCATGCTCGACTGGTACCATCAGACGATCACTTAAAAGATGGAATGGCGCGCCGTGGTCTGCAGCGATGACAGCATATACTGCCTGCACGCAAGTGATTGTCGTTTGCGCCTACGAAGTAGATCTGGTGAGCACTGCCTTGTATGGTGCATTCGTCCAAGACACACTGGCTAAACCCCAGGCCTTACGGTGTTGAGTGCAATAAGCTACACCTCTCGTTCACC
This sequence comes from Schistocerca gregaria, assembly GCF_023897955.1. Lineage (NCBI taxonomy): Eukaryota > Metazoa > Arthropoda > Insecta > Orthoptera > Acrididae > Schistocerca > Schistocerca gregaria. Next base: position 665,585,576 of record NC_064922.1, read on the forward strand.
TTTCATGAGTCTTTCAACCACCACTTGGTACGTGCACAATATTGTTAGACCCGTTGTTTTGCCGCTCTTGCAACAAGAAGATGATTTGCTGTTCCAATATAATAATGCTTGCCCACATAATGCGTGTGAAACTCAACGCGCTCTGCAATATGTGCAGCAACTTCCCTGGCCAGCACAATCTCCGGACTTGTCTCCAATCGACCAGGTGTGGGATGTGATGAGACGGGAAGTGACTCTGGCAACTCATCGACCAACAATTCTTACAGAACTCAGTGAACAGGTTGAATTGGCGTGGAATAATGTATTCCAGGGCAGTAATCGCCATCAGTTCGATCGACTTGATGTCAGAGACTGCGACTGTATTGCCGCCAGTGAAGGCTACATCACATACTAATATGGTTTGTTTCAGAATGGGTCGATGCCTGGTACATCAGAACCCCTTATGCTACTGAACTGTAATGTAATCATTTCACATACTTCACATGAACTGCAGGAACAATCAATCTTGAGTGAATTCGAAACCTCTAAAAGGGCGTACCAACGTTTTTCCCGGTAATGTATTTTCAATCTTTAAAACAATTTTTGTCACTTAAATGGCTATTTTGGGTCTTCATTGAGGCAGTTTTCAGATAATTTGATGCAATTTCCAGCGGCAGTTACTTTGGTTGGTTGGTTGGTTGGTTGGGGGAAGAGACCAAACAGCGAGGTCATCGGTCTCATCGGATTAGGGAAGGACGGGGAAGGAAGTCGGCCGTGCCCTTTCAAAGGAACCATCCCGGCATTTGCCTGGAGCGTTTTAGGGAAATCACGGAAAACCTAAATCAGGATGGACGGACGCGGGATAGAACCGTCGTCCTCCCGAATGCGAGTCCAGTGTGCTAGCCACTGCGCCACCTCGCTTGGTAGCAGTTACTTTGTGGAGAACTTCCAACACGCTGCCGCAATTAAGTCACAGCAAACACTTTTATTTTGGCTTGAATATGGTGCACTAACATGTTAAAGAGTTCACTCAGACTACTGTTCGTTATGCATTTGACGGCAACCCATCATGAAGGTAATACTGAAACCGAAATCTCTTCCTCTGTTATCCCTTCGCTTTTATTAAAGTCGTCTCTGTTTTTAAATATATTTACGGAAATACGGCAACACCAGAAAATAATGTACAGTAATGAAATTTCGGGAATACTTTTGTGGAGGTAACATATTTAAGAGACTAACATTGCAGTATCACAGGTTAATGAAAGAGCGAGATACGCAATTGCAAATGTGAAATACTGGTACATTAACAACAGGTGTAATCACCAGAACGTTGAATGCAAGCACGCAGATCTGCAAACATTGTGTCATACATGTGCCAGATGTCAGTTTGTATTGCACTTGGTCGGTCAATAATGGGACGATTAATGCCGTTTATAGATAACGCTGGACTTGTCACCCGATGATGTCCCATATGTTACCGACTGGACACAGATCTGGTGATCGAGCAGGACGAGGCAACATGTCGACACTCTGTACAGCATGTTGGGTTACAACAGCGTTATGTGGGCGAGCGCCGGCCGGGGTGGCTGAGTGGTTCTGGGCGCTACAGTTTGGAACCGCGCAACCGCTACGGTCGCAGGTTCGAATCCTGCTTCGGGCATGGGTGTGAGTGATGTCCTTAGGTTAGTTAGGTTTAAGTAGTGCTACGTTCTAAGGGACTGATGGCCTCAGAAGTTAAGTCCCATAGTGCTCAGAGCCATTTGAACCATTTTTTGTGGGCGAGCGTTACCTTGTCGAAAACAGTCCTTCTAATGCAATTCATGAATGGCAGCACAACAGGTCGAATCACCAGACTGACGTACAAATCTAGTCAGGGTGGGTGGAATACCCACGGAAGTGCTCCTGCTGTCACATGAAATCGCAACCCAGACCATGCCGCTAGGTGTAGACTCAGTGGCTCTAGCACGCAGACAGGTTGGTTGCAGTTCCTCAACGGGCCTCCTCCAAACCAACAAATGGCCATCACTGGCACCGAGGCAGACCCGGCTTTCATCAGGAAACACATCAGACCTCCACCCTGCCCTCTAACGACCGCCCGCTTGACATCACTGAAGTCGCAGGTGGCCGACGTTTGGGGTTAGTGGAATGAACGTTACGAGGCGTCTGGCTCGAAGCTGTCATTGAAGTAATCGATTTGTAACGGTTCGTTATGCCACTGTAGTGCCAACTGCTCCTAAAATTGCTGCTGCAGATGCGTCAGAGCCATATGTCGAACATAGTAGTGCCAAGTGGCAGTCTGGAGCGACCGTACTGTCTCGTGACCATCGCTGCCAGCAATCATGTACAGTGGCTACATTACTGCCATGCCTTTCTGCAACATCACAGAAGGGAAGGAACAACCAGCTTCTTGAACCCCTATTACAAGACTTCATTCAAACTCAGCGAGGTGTTGATAACGGCGTCTGCGTCGCCTTCAAGGCATTCGTGACTTAACATCAAACCACTGCATCCAATTTCAATTACGCTCACGACCGTTACGGATAAAGCAAACCTGATTTGCATCCTCACAGTGGCGCTACTACGCCTTTCGTATGCGACTGGCGCGAAGTTTGAATAGACAACATTTTTCAGATGTAGAAAAACGTCTACCAACGTTCCTTTACATCGCACAACTCCTTTTTGGTGTTGCGATTTTTTCAATCGCTGTATATAAGCTTAGGACTACAGCTGAGTCGGGAAAGAAAAGTCCTGGAAGTTGCAGTGTGGCTACTTCGCGCATCCACCTCAACCAATCACACACCGCGTTTCTGTATACGCTGGGGCAGCGTCTCAGTGTTATAGCTACGCACACGGCGTTTTTTCGCCAGCAGCCGTTTGTGCTTCGCGGTTAACAGCGCTGCCAGCTGCTAGGCATCATCTTTCAATTACTGTACTTTAACAACTTTCATTATGACCTGTTGATACAATTTTCTATACAATTTATTCTATGGTGACTGCAGCAATATTAAAAAATTACGTTACACAAATATTATTTTTTTAAGTCTCATTCACAATCAGAAAGTACGCAGAAGCAGAAATATATTTTCTTAAAAAGGTCTCTTTAATAATATGTTGTGGACTCAGTTCTCCGCAGTTCAGTAGCAATAGTTGAAGATAAGTATCGCCAATTATTCAATATAAACACGGGAGAACTGCCGGATATCAGTAACTGATATCCGGCAGTTCTCCCGTGTTTTATGGAACAATCAGTACGCCGGGAAAGCTTTAAACATCACAAGTTTCGCCAATTATGGAGCATAGTAACTGATTCACATTGTAAGTTCCTACGCTGTTCACTTGCGGCCATATCCCTCACAGTATTCCAAGCCCAGAAGGGTTACAGTAATATACGATATAAACTAGCCGCTAAGAACGAAGGAGGAAGGAAAATGACGATTTAATAATTCATCGAAGATGATGCCATTAAGGAGCACAAAAGCTGATTGGACATGGATAGGAAAGATGAGAGGTATTGTCGTTTTCAAAATATTCGTTATGCCATTTGCCGTCATCGGACTAGTTAAACTTTGAAATATCTGTAGCTGGACGCACGGACGCGTGCACGAACCCCGCTGTTTCCCAATTCGGGTCCACTCCATTTGGAGAAGAGCGATGTGTCCGCCTAGTCCTTACAAGAACCAATAGGCCTAAAATTATCTCTTTGTAGGTATCTGTTCATTAGTCAGGGTTTTATGTCTTCATCAAAGACACTTAGCCAAGGGAGCCTGGATATTTTAGTGAATTGGGAGAATATGGGTGCCCAAAATTTCATTTTCTTCCCCCGTAACTTAACGTTATCGTATTTATGCACTTGCAATCTGTTTAAAGCACCGAACTGGAGGCAGAGGTGGCTGACAATTAACCACAATGATCTCCGGGTAACATATCGTAAAAAAAAGTTCCAGCGACTGTTAAAAGTTAGCAAAGTCTCCATTGCCGTGCTTCGCACACTATTCAGGGCCTTTCAACTAGAGACAAGACTTTTCAAGGAGATAACGTTTTTACATTTTCAAACTGTCTTGCTTTTGCATCAGAAATCTGTTTGATTGCACTTGTATTTCGGGATCACGGATTTTCTTTAGATCAACAAATTCGGACCTGAGAAAAAGTATCGGGAATATGAAAGACGACCCATATATCTAGCAACAACCGTAGCTTGAATACGGGTGTCTTATTCTGAGAACGAAGGCAACTCATGCACCCACCGGGTCATGGCTCTTTAAAGTATTACACAACAGTGTTTGTCAGGAATGTTGCAGTCGGTAACTAACACACTGTATAAGTTACGGATAGTTGGCTCAGTGTTTACAGTAGCGCCCAATGATTACTCCAAAATAAGTGAAATATTTTGATAACAGAGGGCGTATAAAAGGAAAATTTACAACTCAAACTGATTTAAATATTCTTAATACTGAACATTAACATAAGGTCCTTGATAGGCATGGCGCTGTGGCAGGAATTCTTCTTCTTGTCATTCTCCTTCCTTTCTCAGAATTCGGCGTCAAGTTGATAAAGACATTAATACAAACTTAGCAGCGAGGGTTGAGGCCATGAATGGAGAAATCAATGTGCTGTTTCAAAGAACTGCCGCGGCCTTTGCATGGAACGATTTACAGAGACCTCAGAAAACTAAACTCAGGTTACGCCGGCGGGGGCAGAACGCGTCTCATCCCTACCATAAACCCTGCGTTTCACAGCCGCGCTATGTCGTCACTCGCTCGAGACCTCTGCTTCGCTCAGTATAGATAAGCGAGACAGGCACCAGCTGGCGAAGTAGAGCGTTTTGCTGATGCATACATTCACGTGCTTCACCTGAGAAAAAAATGTCACAACATGATTACTGGCTGCGGGGGGAAATACTGACTTCGTCTCTATCACAGCTTGAACAATTTTGTAGGTATTTTGAGACACGTACGTATTCACAGCTCATTCAGTCCAGTTATGAGTGCAACAAATGCACCGGATTAGCAAAATATGACTTGATGGCGATGAAGATGATGATATGTTCTCCCCACTAGGTACATCTCTAACTGTCCGTTCAGTGTTATCCAGTCCTCCCGAATTTCCGCCATCCTTTTCGCAGCCGTGGGTGAGGCATTTATATTTATGTAGTCAGTTAAGTGGTATATCTTCTCCTTCTTGTGGTTCTTTCCCATTCATTCTAGTACATCCGCTATTACGCAGCCGCAGGTTTCTCAGCCCTTTTTTTTCTCTCCTTTGTAGCACACCTAAGTACGTTTCAAACTTTCGCGACCCCCCCCCCCCTCTCCCCACAAGTGATGTCTTTTTTTCCTGGATGAAAAAAAATCAAACACACAAAGTACATACAATACTTTGTTTTAAAATCATGGAGCGACTATGAGACAGAAATTTTCAAATTTATTACTCAAGAAAACTATTTGGTGACAGAAGCTGTATGTTCCAGATAACTTCTCTGCAGAAGATCAGAAGACATCAAAAAGCTTGCGACTCCCTAATATGTCGAGACACGGTTGTTGAAAACGTTGTGTAATCAAGGTTTTTTCTTCCTCTTAATTGTTTCCAGAACTTGACTTTTCTCGCTCATCATCTGCGACACAATCTCATTTCTTACTTTTAACTATCCACTTGTCCATTTCGCACCTTTCATTATTCTCCAGATTCAGATTCCAAGAGATTAAGAGAGAAAGGGATGCAGGGAGAGCGACGAAGGCCGGGGGGGGGGGGGGAGGGGAGGAGTTAGGCTTATACTGTCTGACGACAGCAATATAGCGAGAGAGAAAGCTATAAAACTATTTTCATCAGGATGGAAGAGGGAATAACTGACATACAGACGTACACATCTTGCCAGTAATATTTTACGTTACGGTCGCAGGTTCGAATCCTGCCTCGGGCATGGGTGTGTGAGATGTCCTTAGGTTAATTAGGTTTAAGTAGTTCTCAGTTCTAGGAGACTGATGACCTCAGAAGTTTAGTCCCATAGTGCTCAGAGCCATTAGTAATATTTTACGAAAAGCCGGCAGGACTACATACGGACAACCAGAGTAGAATTCAGTTCCCCATAGTATCAGGCAAGTGTATTGTCACAACGAAAAGTACAATGCATACACGATGTTTATCGTCAGACCGCCTTAGTACATCACTTTTAAACAAAAGAATCTGAGTCAGATATTTTCTCCAGTTTTGTCAGCTTATTTGTATAAATGATTATTAGCCGTTTACCAGCACAAAGTTATTTAATGAAATGTTGATATGGCCCATAGTGCGGCACCGTAGCAGAGAGGTCAACGCACCTAAAACGCATGCGGAGAACCTGGATTCACATCCCGAAGCTGCTAAGGATTTTCCATATTTGGGGGATTGGAACATGGTGCATTCAGCGTTTGTAGCCAACTGATGAGCTATTTGAACGAGAAGCAGCGAAACCAATGTTTGAAAAGTCGACAACGGCCGGGATAGCAGTGTGCTGACCCTAAGTCCCTCCACAGGGACATCGCGTGGTTACGTAAGGGAGGAGTACTCCGGATAAATCCCTCAAGTTGTCACCGTTGTGAGCCAAGAAAATATCACAAATTACGTTCTACGATTCTTGTTTATCAAAACGACTGGTCAACAAAAGAGATGACAAGAGGATGGCAATGTTAAAATCTTATTCGACTGCGTGACAACGAACGACATCAGCTGTAGTCGTGTGACTAGGGCCTCCCGTAGGGTAGACCGTTCGCCGGGTGCAGGTCTTTCGATTTGACTCCACTTCGGCGACTTGCGTGTCGATGGGGGATGAAATGGTGATGATCAGGACAACACAACACCCAGTCCGTGAGCGGAGAAAATCTCCGACCCAGCCGGGAATCGAACCCGGGTCCTTGCGATTGACGTTCAGTCGCGCTGGCCACTCAGCCTTTTTTTTTTATATATAACAACATTTATTAAAACACAATGTTACACATTCCAAATACATACATACATGAAGTTATTTAAACAAAACGGTCTGATCATTTCAATTACGCTCACGTTAAGGATAGACAACAGAAGATTGTGTTACTGACTAAAGTACCAGAAAGAATTAAGTTAAACATCAAGAAATTTTTTTTAAAGACATTCAAACGTCAATCTGAAGAAGTAAAATCTGCACTTTGAATTACATGAGCTCCAATCTATACAGAAGCATAATTAGTTCTTTATTATGGATATCAGCAAGTTGGTAGGATAATTTTAAATATAAAACAATTTAATAATCATATTAGACAATTTCTGAAATACTTGAGAATGGCGGAAGGGAAACACATAATAAAATTGACTAGCCTTCCAACTACACTTTCTGGACATTAATTGAATCTTAAGCATCTGAAGAGATCAGATCTATATAATCAGTCTTTTACTGCGAAACTGACTTACACATCACAAAGCAAAAATGAACAGGGCAATGTGCCAGACATTGAATATTACATTTATCAGATAGAATATTATGGTTTTAACCAATCGATAAGGACATTTCTTTAAAAACTGTCTATTTCCAAATTTCTAGTATAAGCCAATAATGCACCTTTAATGTTTTATGTTTTGACACTATTAGACACACACTCTCAATGTCACATAACTTCTGTACATTAGCTTATAAATTTCAAAAACTACTCTCTGAAGTAGAAAAAGCACACATCATAAATATACTGTAACATCTTAAATAGTATCCTTAAGGTAACTACAATACATCACTGTCAACACAGTCTTCTTTTTTATATTAACAAATGCGCATTCTTTCAAATACAATTTTTAACATATTACCGAACTTTTCTTGTGATTCGAATACCTTCTAATTTTGTGGAACTCACACAGCATGTGTACCTTGAACTCTATGGTGCTATCCGATCCTAATTTGTTAAGGACGTAGTTAACAAAATTTCGCAGCAACCAGTACACAGAGTTATTTTTTTCTTCTGGGAAATAGCGTGCTTCAGGCCTGTGTATCAATGACAGCGATATACACTCAGGGGATGTTCTTGTAATCAGACCTATTTGCTCCCGGATCCACTTCCAACTATTCATGTGACCAATGCAAGTATACCTATGAATTACTGTGTCAACTAGATGGCATTGTTGACATAAATTTGTTTCACAGAGTCCGATTGCGTGCAGTCTTTCATTGGTGCTAACTATAACTGTCTTGTACCATGACGTTTTTATATTAGACGTGAGCGCATTAGAACTAATGTTTTTCAAATCTCAGTCTACTCAATGTTGGGAAACTGTCGTTCTATTTTCTTCCTTGCTTCGCTTTTCTTTCGTTCCCGTATTATGGCTCTCGATGTTAAGTGTCGGGACTGCCTGAGTTCGACACTGACATAACTAAACTCAACATAGAAAATCCTGACGTGCTGTAAGCGACTGTTGATATTCAGCACGTCAGGCTTGGAGGTTTAATGATCTCGAAAAGTTGGCTGGTTATACTTTCTCGCGAGTCCCTTATTAAATTAACTTGCCTTTTGGTAAAAAGAGCAGAGGCTTTATCCGTTATATCAGTTAATCCTAGTTCACCATTTTTAGGATCTAAAGTGGCTACTTTAGTAGGTACTCTGAACACTTCACCTCTCCACAAAAGTTGGTGATTTGGACATTATTCTCCTCGCTATCATTCTCGGTATTGGAAACAGCTGGGCAGTATAATAAGCCTTAGCAAGGATGCATGAGTTGATATACTGTGTTCTTTGAACTTGGTTCATATATCGGGTAAAATTCTCTACAATGGCTCCTTGCACTTTATCTGCTGCAACTTTCCAATTTAAAGGCGTCATTTTCATAGGGCATGCTGTCAGGGTGATCCCAAGTGTTTTATGTTGTCCGACTAATTTTGCCCACTCGACGTTGATATTATCAAAACCTCTGAGATTTAACATCTTACTTTTTTTTTTCGTTTGCATTGGCTCCAGATGCTCTACAGTACGAATCAATCACTGTTGCTAGCGTGGTTACCTCGCCATTATTCCTTTTAATGACCCCTATATCGTCAGCATAGGCACTTATAACTGTTTTATTTCCTGATAATGTTAAACCTTTTAATCTAGCATGGACATGTCGGAGGAAAGGTTCCAGCGAAATAGCGAAGAGCGACATGGACAGAAGGCTTCCTTGAGGAACGCCTCGTTGTATTTGAATCGGCCTGGATTGTTGACAATTCATCGCTATGTTAGCATTTATTCCAGCTGCAATGTTCTTAATCAACTGTATGACCCTATCGCTGAAACCTATTTTCTTCAATGACTGTAGAAGATATTCATGATTTACTACATTGAACGCTTTATAAAAATCTAAAAACAATAAAACACACTTTATGTTTGTTACAGAAGTTATTGCAATGATATCCCTGAATTCCGCTAGATTTTGAGAAATGGTTCAGAATTCAGCAGTGAAATTGGAGGAAAATTATTTAAATCTTTGTTTCCATTATTTTTGGAACCAGAACAATATTACTCTTCTTATACTCAGCCGGAATCATTTTACCCTGAATAACCTCATTTACAATGTCCGTGATTTTCGCACCTACTATTGGCCAGTAACGGATGTAAAACTCTGCTGGCAGACCATCCGGTTCTGGGGATTTTTTTGGTGGTGAGGCGCACAGAGTCTAATACACGTCTTCTTCACTGACAACCTCGAGAAAATTTTCGTTGTCATCTTCTGTCAGCTGTGGGACTAGGATGTCAAGGAATTCTTCCAAGGAAGCATCACTACTTTAATGTACAGAATATAGCTCGCAATAATAGCGATAAATCTCGTCCATGATATCCTGCTGGGTTCTGAGAATCGTACCGTGTTTTGTTCGAATTTCGTAAATAAAAGTCCTTCTCTCATTTTTCGTATGCTTCACTAAATGATATAGGGAAGTAGTTTCATCTTCTGACACCGAATTTGCCTTTGATTTTATTTTCAACCCTTCCATTTGACTTCTCCTGATATTAAGTAACTTGGCTTTGACTTTTTTGATGTCTGCTATCCGAAGTGTGGAACCTGCTGAGACTTAATCATGTAGATCTCTCAAAACGGAATAGTAATACTCTATAGTGCATTTCATTTCCCTTGCGCTCTGGGCAATGTGCTGAATAAAAACTTTCCTCAACTTTGGCTTTGCCATTTTAACTCACCAGTCAATAGCAGTGGCATATCTACTACGGGCTTGCAGGCATATTGCCCATGCTTCTTTGATCAGATCTTCTAAATCATGATTTACTAACAAGGAAGTGTTCAAATTCCGCTCATTCTTGAATCAGCGAACCGGCTGTCTTGTTAGATTTATGCAAGCTAAGACACTTGAATGGTCTGAAAAGTACGTAGGAATGGTTTCTACTTTTGTCACGGAAGTTACAAGATTTTTAGAAATATATAGTCTATCAATCCTGCTACGTGATGTTGCCGTGACATAAGTGAACTCAACAGTAGAGGGGTATTTGATTTCCCATATATCCTTTAATTCTAAACCAGTAACTAGTTGGTTTAGTTCACTTGAGAAATTAAAATTAGGTAACTGATCTTTTCGATTTAAAATCACCTCCAAGTAATAACTGTCTTGGCGATTTCCTTAACAAGTATATCAGGTCATCTTTGAAGAAACATGCCCTATCAGGTCGATGAGAACTTCCTGAAGGGGCGTACAAGTTGATGATAGTCACATCATAGATATTTAGTCCTACTCCCCTTGCGGATTCCAGTCGTTCCACCTCGCTTACTGTAATCCCTTCTCTCGCCAAAATAGCTGTTCCAACACTTGTTTCGGGAGACACATTTATGTAACTGACAAAACCGGGAATTACCAAATTGTAACAGGGCAATATCAGTCGCGGATTCGTACAAAAATTCCTTAAGGGCCAATAATTTCAAACCGGTCGTGATTTTATTTATGTTTATAGTGGTGACAGAATAAGATTGCGTCATTGTGCTGTCGCTATGTAGTTGTTTTGATGAACTAATTTAGTTTCCTGTGGTTCAGCGTTCAGTTAAGCTGTAACAGCTTTCTCGGAAGGCTAGACATGGAATAACCATTCGATCAGTTTATTAGTTACTGTCCCGTTTTTTTCTACTTCTGATGTTTTCTCTTGTACCGCAAGCAGACTGATTTCCTGGTAAACTTTCTGATTTTTCCTCCAGTGATTCGTGTACGACCGTTTCGGACTGAACATTATTTGGGCTTGGGTCCTCCCTACCCGATTTTCCCTTCCCTTGGTTACGAGCTACATTCTCATTTGGTTGCATCGGTATTTTACTTCGCGGCTTATCTGGAGCAGCAGCAGACGCTTTCGCAATTTCGGTTGCCGGCGCCTGCCCTGAGGTGTTGACCGTCATTTCAGTTTGGCCACCAATTCCTCTTTCTTTCTTAATTTCACTCACTTCCTGATCGAGGGAAACAAATGAAGACTGCAGTTTTGCAACCTCTCCCTGAATTTGTTTATTAACAGATAGATTCTGATCTCTGCAATCGGCTACTGCACCTGTTGTTTCTTGCAAATTAATGCTGCTTACACCCTCTTCATTTTCTGGTACCGTATGTGTATGATCTTTCTGGTCATTAGTTTCCATTCGCATTTTGCCTTCAGGTTCCTCTGCCTCCTCATCGCACTGTTTTTGCTTTGCGAAGTGAGGGAGTGGGACAAGACAGCTCGTCCTCTGAACAACTATCAGTTATCTCCAGAGGTCGTTTTCTCGGTTGCGTTTCAGTTTCACGAGTAGTGGCAACAGGGTTTCCTTTTGTTGTTAACGGGGGAAATTGACTGTTATCGTGAATGGAGATATCAGCTTGGCCCGCTGCGTTAGCATCCTCAACCAGTTGTTCCGGGCTATTCTTTGGTAACAGATGATTTAAGGTAAGCTTCTGACGCTGTATCAAATTACTTTTAAGAACAACAGTTCGCTGCGGACATTCCTGTCTGAAGTGGCCGGTTTCGTTACATATATGACATGTAGCTTCCTGACCTGTATAAACAATTTGTACCTTATACCCACAAACAGTTATGTGAGACGGAATATTCGTCTTAACGTCCATCTCTACACAGCGGACCCCGTTAAAAACACTGCAGTTTAAAGCGAGGCGACCATCTTTCATTTGCAATTGATTTAACGTCTCCGTAGTTTGAAAGAATTTCCTTAATCTTATCATTTTCAATTTCAATGGGAAGATTCAAGACACGAACGGTTTTGTAATGAATGTCCGCTTCATAGAGGGAAACCTTACTTTTATAACCATTTCTATGCACAAAATCTGCTTCATAGCCTCACTTTCGTAACACTTTATCAACTGTCGAAGCACTGATTAACTTGACAAAAACACAGTATTTTTTCTGATCAGGTATGGACGGTTTCAGAATTTAGACCAATTACCTGTATAATCCAGTCATCTGTTTCCAGGGATATCGGCTGAACAGGACGGGATTCCTTGTCAAAAGCAAATACCAGAGTATTCTTCCTGACGTTTGTAGCCATGGTTAATCCAGCAAAGCAATTTCGGTTAAACAGCCGAAATTCCAAGTAGCAGCAGCAAGACCAGAAAGAGCGATCAGATCACATGGAATAGGAACGCGGAGATTAACGGACGGACGGCACTCGCCAAAGCACAAGCACAGCGATGTAAACACTGAAGTGCAGCGCAACAGTCAACAGAGGCCACTCGCGAGCGCGGCTGAACGGAACTGCGATTGACATTCAGTCGCGCTGACCACTCAGCTACTGGGGGCGGCCAACGACATTATTAAGTATCAAAGGTAATTACTTTTTTCGAAGAAACGTATCAGTGAAATGCTGTCCCCCTGTTACCTTCCCCAGATGTGCTTCCTTTCAATTCCAAGCAACCTTCAATATGTCACAGATAGCAGACAGCTCTAAATAAACAATTAACTCTTCCTATGTGTCACAATATGCACTGCTGGCCACTAAAATTGCAACACCAGGAACATCTGCCATTTTACTTATTGCGCGTACACAGAGTAGCTGGAAGAGTACATGGTTCAAAATGGTTCAAATCAAAATGGTTCAAATGGCTATGAGCACTATGGGACTTAACATCTATGGCCATCAGTCCCCTAGAACTTATAAATACTTAAACCTAACTAAGCTAAGGACATCACACAACACCCAGTCATCACGAGGCAGAGAAAATCCCTGACCCCGCCGGGAATCGAACCCGGAAAGAAGACTATATGATTTTACTTATAGGTGACATGGAAGTACGCGGCGTGCAAAACGTGGTACACAGCACTATCACCACTGGCATCGACAATGGCCGTAGCTCGAGTGGGCAGCGAGTCGAATTGAACTTGGATGACACACATGAGTATGTCATTCCACGGTGCTCAACTCTGTGCCAGAGTTGACTGTTTTTAATGGCTGGGAAGTGGTGGAGAGGCACTCTTGCGGCAACACAAGACTCGATACTTCCCGTGGGTGAGAATCTCGAGAGTGCACAGGCCAGAACAAAAGTCGGACTAACACTGCATCAAGGTTGTTCAGAAAAAGCGGGAAACTATGGTCTTGTGTAAACGTCACGTTGACCTCTACGACAGTGCACAGCAAGGGCCATAACACGCCAGACTTGCAACGGCTGCTGGCCGTATCACCGGCTACGCTAACCAGATATGATCGTGAACCTATCAAGCAGATATGATCGTGTTGTGCACCCACTGGTAATCCACACCATCACGCCAGATGATGCGCCCTTATGACAAAGAATGTAATCTGGCAACGTCGTTCTTCTCGGAGCCTTCACTTACGAATATGTCCATCGTGATGTAGGCAGAACCGGGACCCGGCTGTGAAGTTGATGTGGTCCACTACTCAGAATGAGATTTTCACTCTGTAGCGGAGTTTTCGCTGATATGAAACTTCCTGGCAGATCAAAACTGTGTGCCAGACCGAGACTCGAACTCGGGACCCTTACCTTTGTCGGACAATGCTCTACCGACTGAGCTATCCAAGCACGACTCACGCCCCATCCTCACAGCTCTACTTCTGCCAGTACCTCGTCTCCTAGCTTCCAACCTTCACAGAAGCTCCCCTGCGAACCTTGCAGTCCACTGCTGTCGTTGGGCGCACCGCTGTCGCTTCGACGCAATCTATTGCCGAATCGATGGCAGCAACTACAATTTTCATCATGCTGACAGTCATTCTGCTTCAGAAGTCCTCTTTCGTCCATGTAGATACTTGTCTCACAGCAAACAAGCTCTTTTCCTGACTCAACGAGACTGGCTGTACGATCCTGCTCTGCCAAGAGTATAATGTGTCTGTTCTCTGGACGCTCGTCGCAAGGGCACGTTGAAATCCTTCACGGCGTAAAGTATGGGCCACATGAAACCATCGATTCCATATTCACAGGACAGTCGTCAAACACTGACTAATGCGAGAAGCAGAAGTGGATCAATAAATCACAGTCTCGACAGGCTACGATTAGGTCGCTGTCGGATTCCAGTGCCTATTAGATGTACACCGATGACTCAAAACATTATGACCACTTGTTTAATAGCGTGTTGCTCCACTTTTCAAACACAGCACAACAGACATTCTGTTTGGCGTGGATACTACAAGTCCTTGACAGGATTCCAGAAGTATGTGACATCACATCTCTACGCACACGTCCGGCAATTCCCGTAAAATATGGAACGTTCGTTTACAAGCACGATAGTGGCGTCCGACATGTGTTCCAATGGATACAGATCAGGCATACTTGCTGGCCAATACATCAATTGCAGATCAGGAAAATGCCCCTAAAATCAAGGTAGCACGGTTATGACCTTGTAACACGGACAGTTATCCTGCTGAAAGATGTCATCACCATCGGGGGCGACTTCACGCATGAAACGATGCAGGTGGTCCGCAATAAAGTTCACATAGTTCACTGCTGTCATGATATGATGCCTTCGATTAACACCACAGATTCCGTGGAGGCGCAACTCAATGTACCCCATAGCATAATTCTGTACTCACCAGCCTTCATCTGTGGCGCAGCGCATGTTTCGTGCAGCCATTTGCCTAGATGAAGGTGTGGAACAACCCAATCATCGACTTGATGTAACACGAATGCGATTCATTCGACAGGCAATACGTTTCTATCAATCCAGGTGAAAACGCAGTGATGTTGTGTCCACTGCAATCATAACTGACAATGTCGTTAGGTCAACACAGGAACACGTAGGGGTCGTGTACTGGGGAGTTCCACGTTCAACAACGGTCTTTGAACGGTATGCTCCGTTACACTTGCCCCTGCATCAGCATTGTACTCTGTCGTCAGATCTGACACAGATCGCTGCCTATCCAGGATTATTCGACTTCTACGTTTTGTGATAAGACGTGATCGTCAAATATCATACGGCCTACTCGTTATTTCACCATCCTTCAACCACTTGCCATAGGTTCTCACGACACTAGTATACCAAGAGGCGACCGGCCTCGCTGTTTTAGAGATTCGTTTCCAGCCACAGCGCCACAAAAATTGGGCTTTATCAAAACCGCCTTTTTCAGAGGATTTCCGCGTTTTCAGCACTTATCTTCGCTATAATGACTGCCCATTCGTCTCTCTTCCACTTATATTCTTTCCTTATTCCGTCACGTACCTGCAACACCACCAGTAGGAATTCAATCTCTCGGTGGGCAGTGGTCATAATGTTTTAGCTTATCAGTGTATAACACCATCTTCTCACGAACAAACTGCATTCAAATATGATTTTCGAATAAGAAAACGACTGCGTACTATTTCATTATGCACAGAACGTAGATGATGTTACTCCTGTTTACTTTGTGCGGTTGTGGTGAAATGTTAGTCATTTACGCACCAAAGCAGGTAGTACATTTCGTGCCGATTTGACGTCTGTTGCATGCCGTCTTTCACGGTTTGCAATTTTACAGACCAACAGTACTCATTTATTCCAGTTTACGAGCTTCAGTTTGTGTTATTGCCACTTCCTGCAGGTAGCAGCAGACATTTTTCTTTAACAGAGTCGGAAGTATTCTATGTTTGGATAATCATCACAAATGAACAAAACGTAGTGAGCCACGAAACATTTTATATCACAAAGTATTTGCTATCATAGTAATAAAATTGTTTCTTCGTGCAAAAACAGCAAACATTTTCACAGTGTGCTACCGAGATACGACCGACAACATATCCGTTTGATGAAAAGCTCAGCAGCGCGTTCCACCAGCAGGTACCTTGAGCCGAAGCCTGGGCGCTTCTGCTCCCGCCGGAGTGCGTTCCGGCAGTCACCTTTGGTCACGTCGTCAGGCGCCGCCACCGCCGCTAATTCATGTAAATGGCCGACGGCCAGCCGGTCGATGCCAATCTCCGCGCGCTGGCATTAGCGCGCCAAAGTTCGCCAAGGAGGCCCACACTGCCGATACGCTGCACTTAACAGATTAAAACTGCCCGCCAAACGATATTAAAACGTGCTTCATCCGCCCTCGTGCTACGCATCCGGAGATTAATAAGGTGCCGAATTGCACCCTGGCCCTTCTGTACAGTGGCGACCGACACCACTTAGGTTGGTGCTAATTATTGAAGTAGCGCCCCGAAAATACTTATAAAAACAATTTGTTTTCCGTCGACAGAGCAAGAAATGGTGCGTTTACAATCTCACTATCTGTGCAAAGAAGGTATTCACCTTCCAGGTGAGAAGATGTAAGTCAAGGCAACTGTGACAGTGGTTAGCCTAAACTGATGCATTATACGTAAAGTCTCTTTGCAGAGAGCTATGGCGTAACTGAAGAGCAGAAAAGGGGAAAAATTACAATTTTTCTTATGTTCACGCTAACACAGTCAGAGTCGACATCAGGAAGAGGTGGTGGCATAGCTATGCAGCAGAAAGAAACAATCAATAGTGTTAAGTCGGTCACGGACACACACTGCTGCGTCGGCACCAATCCTCGTCAGGCGCAAGCTACGCATTCAGGAAAACGTCCACAGAGAAAGAGAAAGAGAGAGAGAGAGAGATAGAGAGATAGAGAGATTCGTTAGCTCTTGTTACTTGGAGCAACAAGCTATATAACGCAATAACACCTATCGGACGCTTCACAGTGCAGTTCACAGCTTGTAACGCACTGTTAAGAAAACACAGTGGAACGAGAACCGGACAACTAGTAAAGTTGTGGGTCACATTCGGTCATACCGAACAGAGCCTCAAGTCATTGCCTCCATCCTGTTTCCATGAGTACGGCAATTCTCCAGCTCTGAATTCAGATGGTCGTTAGGATCGACGGCACTCGATTCAATTATTATTATGATATTAGTTGCTGCAGCACATCTCGTGTACAAGCTGCTTGCCGTGCCCGATATGACATAATCCAAATAACAACGACCTGCCACTCATGGGGCCTCACATTGGCCGCCGTCCACCATATCGATGATTGGGAGACTGAGGGTCTTACAACACCAGTACATCTCGCGGTGCTTGTCGCACTAGCATCAACGTCACTACTGGGTGATTTGGTCATCCCGTGCCTCTGTTCCTGATCATCGTTACAGGCATTTCAGGGTGCAGGGTCCTACCTATCCGGTGGGGCCAGGATCCAGGATCAGCCGACTACACAGCATCCGAGAGCACATTGCATCCCCAGGGGTCACCGCGCGTCATCGTCATTTTCCTGAGAAGGTTCGAGGACGCTCTAAAGCAGGGGGGAGCATAATCTCCAGCGTGAGGCCTACTACACAATCTCCTGCGGGAGTACTATATCTCGTCAATATGTACTTTCAGTATGGAGACCGAGCGAGGTGGCGCAGTGGTTAGATGCTTGACTCGCATTCGGGAGGACGACGGTTCAATCCCGCGTCCGGCCATCCTGATTTAGGTTTCCCGTGATTTCCCTAAATCGCTCCAGGCAAATGCCGGGATGGTTCCTCTGAAAGGGCACGGCCGACTTCCTTCCCCGTCCTTCCCTAATCCGATGAGACCGATGACCTCGCTGTCTGGTCTCCTTCCCCGAAACACCCAACCCAACCAGTATGGAGAGACATTGAACAGCATCTCAACCATCACATTCGGGTAATCACGGCGTAGCGGGGCCGAAATGTGACAGTGACTGCTGATATACATGCAAGATCAGTTCAGTGTCACAAGAGACGCAAACGGAGGTACGGTGGAAGAAACAATTATGGATTTGCAACTTGGTGGCCAACAAGCCTGGTAACCCTCCCACCATTACCTCGACGTAACACTCGCCACATCTAATGTCGTAAGTATCGTGAGAAATTGGAAAGTAGGAGATAAGGCCAACACAAGTGACCAGAATCTGATCACATTTACGATAAGCGACAGGGAGTGCCACTGGGACATGGCATGGGAGGTGCAATGGAATTACAAGAGAACAGACTGGGAGCGCCTAGCAAGGGAATGCCACATTGGTGCATTACCAAAAGAGAACCAATATCAAAATATAAACGTGGATAGGCACGACGCTGAAAAAGTAATGAGGGCGATTACCAGAGCAGTGTAGGCAGATGTACCAACCACGGGGAGGACCATAGCGGCCTACTGCCAGCACAGTATCAACTGGTAGGAAAAGCAACGATGGCTGCACCAATATAGGGAATTAAAAGAAACATTCCAGAAAGAGCTTCGGGCGGTTAGAGTTCGAAGTTGGGAGAGATATGTCATAAATCAACTAACTACTGGCCCACGGAGAGTGCCCTATAAGTTGGCGAGAGAGAAGATCCGCTCTCCAATGGTGTTATCCTCAGTCAAGCATAGGGACACGGTGACGGAATCCTGGCAGGAATCCGGTGACGTCCTCCTCCGGTCGCTGTTGCCTGACGACGGTAAGGAAGGGGAAGCTGAGGACCAGCGACAAATGAGAACAGCTGATCTTGTAAGATATACAAATGATCGGACAGTATACCCCTTCTCTGAAGAGGAGTTGACTGCCCAAATAAAATCTTCAAAGAGAGGAAAAGCTCCTGAGCCAGACGTCATTGTTGCGGAATTAGTGCAGTTCCTCGCCCCTCAGTTGTTAACACCACTTAACAAACTATACGAGTGCCTCAGATAGCAAAAATTTCCCACAATCTGGGAAACAGCAAACGTGGTCATAATAAACGACCAGCAAAAAGACCCAACTGAGACCAAGACATTTGTTAGATCTCTCCGGAAAAATATTAGAGGAATTGCTGGCTGATAGACTGGCTGCACATCGAGTGCTGAGTGGGATGAGTGGCTGCCCTGGCGGACAGCTTGCAACAGAGTGAAGGTGTGCTAGTGGTGATAGCCTACGCGGATGACCTCCTCCTGCTGGTGGGCGACCGTAGCCGCGAAGACATTGAGCCAAAGGTTGAGAGCAATGAAAATATTAGCAAATAAGTCAACCTATCTCCTCTCGAAAGAACAACTAATTAGGACCTAACAGTTAGACTCGAGGGCTCACCAGTTCTCCGGCGACAAGAGGCGCTTTGCCTGGTAGTTATCATTGATGAAAGGAGGGACTTCGCAAGGCACTTTGAAACCGTAACTCAAAGGACCTTGGAAGTAATTAAAAACCTCAAATGTATTGGGACCCAAAAGGTTCCATCTCCCCCACCCCCACCCCACGAATTAATAAAATTATGTCGCAACAGTATACTAATTTAAAAAAAATGGTTCAAATGGCTCTGAGCACTATGGGACTTAACATCTGAGGTCATCAGTCCCCTAGAACTTAGAACTACTTAAACCTAACTAACCTAAGGACATCACACACATCCATGCCCGAGGCAGGATGCGAAGCTGCGACCGTAGCGGTCGCGCGGTTCCAGACTGAACTGCCTAGAACCACTCGGCCACTCTGGCCGGCTACTAACATCAATAGCGGGTTATGACTCGGGAATCTGGGCACACAGGTTCAAGAGGGTAGTGCCTGCCATGCCATGACAGTGAGAACGGTACTTAGAAATATGTTATTACTCAGTTGGGGCCTACAGGACATCTCCGGGTGGGGCCCTGTTGGTAATAATGGGGCTTTGCCCTACTAATGTCAAAATTAGGGAACAGGCAGCATGGTTCTGGGCAAAGATGGGCGAGATCGGAAAAACAGGGTATATTCTGGGCATTCACGCTGGGGATGAGGGTGCAATCAAGAGAATGAGTGTAGAGCTGTGGCAGGAAGCATGGGAAGCCGATGGCACCGGCTGAAGAACTTTCCGACTCCTACCAGATGTAAAAGAAAGATTAGGTTTGAGATACTTTTAGCAGACAAGGGGACTGTTCCATTTTCTCACTGGTCATGGGCCCTCCCCGATAAACCTTCATCGGTTTGGAAGAAGGGCTAAATCTTCGTGCGACTGTGGTGCACCGGAGAGTACTTTCGACCATTTGGTTTATGAGTGCCCCCTATACAATGATGCAGTAGCTGCGCTGAGACAGCAACTGCCGAACCACGACACTTTTACCCTGCTACGACAGGAGAAAACATTTCGAGTACTGAACGACCTGGCCAATGAGGTATCACACAAAATTCTCTTATAATATCTGAGGGACAACCGCGATTAACGACGAATAGTAAAATGTATCCCAGTACCCCAATCCCGTACCGCCTGCCGTTACAGTTGAAATCCACCACGACCAGGATTAGGGGGAGTGGAGTACAGCATCGCCGAATTAAGACAACGCACCGGATTTGACGTAGATAGGAAAATACACAATCGGAACAAGCAGCGAATAGCCACGACATCTTGGGCCTGCCCTGAGCCAGTGGCACGCTCACCGGGATTAGTTCGGTGGGCAAGGCCGTGCAAAGTAGGTTTATACCCGACTGGCACATCTGTAACGCTGCAGGTAGTGTAGACGTTAGTTTTTCAGTATAGCACTAGAGTAAGTAGAGATCAATAGTAATGTACCTTGCCCACAGCAGTTCATTGTAAACTAGCTGCAAAAAACCATTGTAATAATTTTAGGACCCACTAATTGCTTGAGGTAGTGGGTTATTATGTATAATCAAAGATTAAGAATAAAGAAATTTAAAAGAAGCCATTCCAGCCCAGGCAGTCAGCGGGTTTTACTCATGACGATGACAGCGGAGATAACCCGGGAACTTGAGTGTTTTATTCGAATTGACGCGGCTTGAAAAATGAGATGTTATGCATTACGGATTAATATAGGGTATTTTCCTGTGCTAAAAATATTGTTCGGACTGCTGTTATTATGACTGATTATAACATTCAAATAGCATTTGCTGTCAATATTCTCACAAAATATCTGTTATTTTTATGTAATTAAAGCTTAAAAACCAATAAACATCAAGATTTGGTCGCGTGATCGAAAACGCCCTGTTATAGGCTAGCGCTCTAGTGATGTCACAGACTAGGAGTAAGACGAAGCTTCACCTGTGTTAGAGGAATGTTAGCCGAAGTTACGAGGTTTTTAGGTACTTTTTCTGCAACCAGTTTAGCTATTTAGCGATGGAAAACGCAATTACGAAACCAAGCGAAATTTGATGTGCTTATGCTCCACCCATTTAGAGCGGCGATATAAGCAGCGACGGACAGTCGTTACTTTGCTCCCTGCAACATCATTAAACTAACTCAAAACTAAGGAACTGCAGAACTTTTGCAAATAGGTCACTATATTATAACTAGACTGTCGACTATCAGTCACGAGCTTCGACCCGAAGCACAACCAAATTGTTCTTGGCAAATGTTAGCGCTGATCTTATAGAAGACACTCAGCAGGGTGGTCTGACGATGCGGTCAGTGGCGCAAGGGATAGCGCATCTGAATACGGATAATAGATAAAATGTTCGAACCCTGAAAGTGTCACACATTTTTAAAAGTTTAATACGAAAATAGTGTTAGCAAGAACATATTGCAGTAGTTGTTTCGATGGTGGAATGTATTGTATACAGCTTCACAGTAGTTTTAATTTGAGATATGAGTAACGGAGGATAAATTCATTTACTTGCGAACAAACGGTTCACTTTTTTTTTGAAATCGTTCCTAGTAGTCAAGATACCACCATACGCCCATAGTACAACGAGATGTGTGGCGATAAGGTTTTCTATATGAAGATACATAAAGTGTGTACAACATGCAGAAGGTCTGTGATGTTTATGAGTGTAAACTAAGGCCGGTGACTGAAACGGACTTACTTCATCTTTATGTAAGATGGTGAAACTTCAAAAGTTTGAACAACAGGAATCCTAATTATACAGTATGAAGATTTAAAAAGAATTGTTTCTAATGCAGAAAAAAAGTGTGTGGTCACATTAACTACAAATATCTTCTTGAACGTCACGTGTGTGAACAGTGATTGCAAATATAGGCGCATGTAAAAAGCAAGGTAAACACAATAATATTATGATTCTGATCGGGTGGTTAAGTTTTGTAACTGTTCAAAAAATGGCCCTGAGCACTATGAGACTCAACATCTGTGGTCATCAGTCTCCTAGAACTTAGAACTACTTAAACCTAACTAACATAAGAACATCACACACATCCATGCCCGAGGCAAGATTCGAACCTGCGACCGTATCGGTCACGCGGTTCCAGACTGACACGCCTAGAACCGCACGGCCACACCGGCCGGCTTTGTAACCGTGATTTGTTTTTCATAGGAGAGGACTGTCGAGTTGTTTTACAAATAAGTTAAAATATTCGTTTGGGCTGGATTCGACCCAGCAATCTATTCCCCTCATCTTGCCGAATTCGACGGTCTATCAATTTAACCACCTTTTTTTATATAATGGCGTAACAATAAAAAACAAAAACTGCTTCAATCAGTTTTTTGTATATAAGACGATGTACTTTATAAAATAAAATATTTATGGAAAACGTAAGTAAATGGACTTTTCCTTCCATAATGGTGTAACAATAAAAAATAAACTGTTTCTGTCAGTACAAAACAATAACGGACCACGTCCCTCTTCTTGGGCGCGTTTTACTCGTTAATCCCGTTGGTGCCGGGTACGTCTTCACATATGGTGGTGGTGGATCCTCTCCACTGTCCTGGTCCTTTCTTGTTCTGAATAGTTATAGGCAATAATTACATTCTCCTGCCTGGGTCACTCCAACTGGATGGGGGATCAAGCACAGCACTCCCTAAAAATTAGCGTAATATGTTTGATATCTCGGATGTCTCATAAACTGTTCTTGTAGTAAGGTCAAAAAGTCGAGTACATTCTTACTGCCGTCTCGGAAAAGGTCAAGCACAAACCTCGAATCCAAGTCACTGCGTTCGTCTTCATTCGGGGATAATAGGTCATATCTGGAGAAGCAGTATCCATGGTTCTATTGCTTGCGGCACCACCCGATGGAGGAAGGCGATCATTTTTTGGACCAAACATCAAACGTCCACCGAAGGCCCGCAAATAAGGCTATGTTCTTCTGTGTATATAACATTGCACTGTGGACACAGTGGCTCATTCGCCATATGAATTGTATGCAACCTGGAACGAGTCACGTATGTCCCATTTACCACCTGATACCACAGTGCGCGCGTTCACGTATCGAGGTGTGGGTGGTGCACTGTACGCCATACTACTACCACGTAACTGCTGGTTGTCGGCGCCCTACGACATTATTCGGCCGTCGTCGAGTCAAGATGCGATACATATCACGTGCCTTTGCCGTCCTGGTAGTCGGTAGTTCCATATGTACATAACTGTGTTCCACAAACAGGTTCGCATATGGGCAAGCGATGGTGAGATGTCAGCCACCGCTACCAGTGCCACACGAGAACGTGGAGCTAGTTCGTCTATCAAGGTGCCCGTCAGACTTGTCCAGAGTCGTGTCCACATCTTTATCATCGTGCTTACGTAAATAGCCACTGCTCGGTCTCGTACGTGGACTATTCCAAGACCTCCACGGCTACTAGGAAGGGTGAGGGTTTCGTATACGACCTTAAAAAACAGATCTGTGCTCACAAAATATCCTAATGCCGCCCGGATTCGGTGCGCCAACACCAACGGCATAGGAAGAACTTGTGCCACGTGGCGGATGCGAGAAGCTAGATGAGTGTTGGTAAAGGTGACCCGTGTATAATGTTCAGAGCTCTTAACCTGTGACTTCGAACAGTCGCACGAATTATATAAAAGACATCATATTTACACCAGTGACTGTGACACTTTCTTTATTTCACGATTGCAATTTCGGCCTTAGGCCATTATCAAGTTCAGATTTTTGTGGCTTGAAGCCATGTCAACTAAAAATGAACTTACACATTTATATGTCGTTGTCATTACTATTAAATACATTAGTGATGCTCTTACATATTGCGAAATTAAGAAAGTGTTACAGTCACTGGCGTATATATGTCTTTTATAAAGTTCTACATGACTGTGAATCCGGGTATAAAATGTTAACTCGCACGAATTGTTAGCAGAAGATGTCTGTAGCTCAGTGCCGCCATGCGACGAACGTCTGTAGTGAAGATAATTCGTAGGCATTTCATATTGTTGATCGGCTGTAATGGTGCTACACTACCCGTCGGGAGTCCTCTCCCGATGTTCATCGCTCCCGACTTTGCCTTGTTCATACGGCTTCCCGTAGCCATACCATACAAATTAATCCAATGCAGCGCCGCTCTTGCCTCGTCGCCCGACCGTGCTAAAAACGCTAGGTCATCCACGAAATGTTCTGCATATAAACTTGTTGTGCCTTCTCGTCATTCCTTGGAGTCGTGTACAGTGTGGTACTAGATACCATCTGTACTCCATTTTCCGAAAAGTAAATTCCGAAACAAGGCATCACTGTGAATTAACTTTATGGCAGTGGGAACAGCGAGCTAGCCAGTGACGTCACAGGCCTCACATGACTCGAAGGGGGCATCTTAGCGAATTTTCACATTATTTTGATTTCATATCCGTTTTTATAATAGGATTCTGAAATTCAAGAGGAAAGAAAGCACGTTAAGAGCATAAATGATATAATTAATCATTCACGACAATTTCCAGGAAACATTTAAACACCCGATTAAGCTATGAAAATATCTCAAGTATTTTTCATAAGTAATAAAAGTTACCTCTGTCTTCGTAAAGAAGTAAAACCAGAAAGTATACTGTTCCAAGTAGTGAAGTGGATACTAAGTTATTAGATATGTCAGACATTAGAGTAATAAAAATGCAGAAAGTCGAGACTCAGAACAGACTGGAGCAGAAGAAACCGCTGGAAACGGAAACACTTCGCGCCGGCCGTCGCCCTACCGAGTAAGCTGTTACATCAGGCCGCGCCCGGACAACTGGAACGGATCTACTGCCAGTTACGGCACCCGGCCGCCTTCGGGAAGACACAAATACCTGACGATATATGGTCAGAACATGAGGCTTCGGCGTGACACACTAAAGAGGCCACCATCGCACCATCAGCTGGAGGCATCACATTTAAGCTCGATCCCGCCGTCTTTCGCGATTTGTCAGCCGTCGTGGACCTTGATAGACGATCGGTCCGTGACTCTCCTCCGATGCAGATGGTGCAACCGCCGGGCTCCAAACCCCTAACCCGTCGCCTAAGTGCCTGCCCAGGGAGCCGCGAGCCGCCCGGCCACCGGCAGATGACCTGCCCGACCTGCCCTAGCCTAATCGGCAACGTAACACGGGTCTCTTGCGCTCCAGGGCTCGGAGCGTGGCGCAGCCAAACCCCTCACTGCCGCCTGTGGTGCGATCCAGCACTACGGGCCTTCGGCAACGTAGCAATAGCAGCCGCCGCGAGCGCATGGTGAGCGGACGGGAGCCAGCGCACCCGGCCCTGAGGAATCGACGGCTATCTATTGCACTCGTATACGCTGTAAATGAAGAAGCGCTGCACTTCATGAACGCCTTCATCAATATTGGGCCCTCTGCTTCACCGGCGGCAACGTACAGTCCGTCTCCTGCCCACGCCTCCTACAAAATGAAAGGAGCAAATAAATAGCTTTGGTCATCACCGTATCGTCAGCAAATCTACACACTGACAGGAACAGCAATGAATATTGTCGCGAACTCTGGTGCATGCAGTGTGGTGGGGTAGAGGTTAGTGTCACTGGCTAACATGATGGAGGTCGCCAGTCCAAGCCCGATTATATATATCTACACTAGCATCTACAGCTACATGATTCCGCTGCAAAGGGTTCATCAGGACACCTTCAAGCCACTTCTCTACCTTTCCACCCTCGAACAGCGCGCGAGGAAAACGAATACTTACATCTTTCCGTTCGAGCTCTGATTTCTCGAATATTTTCACACTCTGAGGAAAAATTCGGACGAAATCTTAAACATGGCTGCGAAACAGCAACTTTGTATATCTGAAGAGGTTGGCTGATTTTTCGACCTCTTCAGAAAAAGTTGGTGATTCACGTTTCAAGAGCCGGCCGCGGTGGTCTAGCGGTTCTAGGCGCGCAGTCCGGAACCGCGCGACTGCTACGGTCGCAGGTTCGAATCCTGCCTCGGGCATGGATGTGTGTGATGTCCTTACGTTAGTTAAGTTTAAGTAGTTGTAAGTTCTAGGGGACTGATGACCAGAGATGTTAAGTCACATAGTGCTCAGAGACATTTGAACCACGTTTCAAGAGAAGTTCTTGTCGCAGCGAGAACCGCCTTTGTTTAAATGACTGCCACAGCAATTTGTGTATCATATCTGTAGCGGTCTCTCCCCTATTTTGCGATAATACAAAACGAACTGTCCTTCTTTGATGTCCTCCATCAACCCTGTCTGACCCAGATCCTACACCTGCAACTCCCTGTAACGTGAAGGATAAATTGTTATAATTTTACTCAGATGTAATGATTTATGAGAGGATTCAGTATTTCACCCTGAATCCAGTTATTGAATGGAGATCTGTGTTGAAAATTTCCTTTCTGAGACAAAAAGTAACCTTGATGAACTGCTTTTGTTATTATTATTATTGTTCGCCTTCTTGGCTGGGTGGTAACGTGCTCGCCTCTCATGCAAGTGGGCTCGGGTTCGATTTCCGGCCGGGTTGGAGATTTTTTTCCACTCGGGAACTGAGTGTTTTGTGGTCATCATCATCATTTTATCCTCATCACCGCGCGCAAGTCGCCCGATGTGGTGGCGACTGAAATAAGACTTGCACTTGGTGGCCGAACTTCCCCGAATGGGGTCTCTCGGCCAACGATGCCATAAGCTCATTACATTTCCATTATTATTATTATTATTATTATTATTCTTTCCTTTCTCAGATGTTATGTCTGGTTAAAAATTTGGAAGTGACGCGGACCTTGATCAAGCGTGACTTCCTTTTAACTGTACGGTATATGTTACATTGCGTTTAGGAACTTTCGGGTAATTGAACATGTATCAATAATTACATATTTCTGTGCTTATATATATAAGTTTGGATGTAGCTGTATTGCATTGATGTACTGGTGGATATTGTGTGGTATGACTCCTGTAGTTGATAGTATAATTGGTATAATGTCAACTTTATCCTGATGCCACATGTCCTTGACTTCCTCAGCCAGTTGGATGTATTTTTCAATTTTTTCTCCTGTTTTCTTCTGTATATCTGTTGTATTGGGTATACATATTTCGATTAGTTGTGTTAATTTCTTCTTTTTATTGGTGTGTGTGATGTCAGGTTTGTTATGTGGTGCTGTTTTATCTGTTATAATGGTTCTGTTCCAGTATAATTTGTATTCATCATTCTCCAGTACATTTTGTGGTGCATACTTGTATGTGGGAACGTGTTGTTTTATTAGTTTATGTTGCATGGCAAGTTGTTGGTGTATTAGTTTTGCTACATTGTCATGTCTTCTGGGGTATTCTGTATTTGTGTATATCCCCTTGTGATGTGATCTACTGTTTCTATTTGTTGTTTGCAAAGTCTGCATTTATCTGTTGAGGTATTGGGATCTTTAATAATATGCTTGCTGTAATATCTGGTGTTTATTGTTTGATCCTGTATTGCGATCATGAATCCTTCCGTCTCACTGTATATATTGCCTTTTCTTAGCCATGTGTTGGATGCGCCTTGATCAATGTGTGGCTGTGTTAGATGATACGTGTGTTTGCCATGTAGTGTTTTTCCAATTTACCTTCTTCGTATCTCTTGATGTTATGTGATCTAAAGGGTTGTAGAAGCGGTCATGAAATTGCAGTGGTGTAGCCGATGTATTTATATGAGTGATTGCTTTGTATATTTTGCTGGTTTCTCCTCGTTCTATAAAGAATTTTCTTAAATTGTCTACCTGTCCATAATGTAGGTTTTTTATGTCGATAAATCCCCTTCCTCCTTTCTTTCTGCTTAATGTGAATCTTTCTGTTGCTGAATGTATGTGATGTATTCTTCTGTTATCTCTAGCAATTGGTTGAGTTGTTCATTTGTTGCTGCCAGTAGTTTTAGATCATCCATGTATAGCAAATGTGTGATTTTGTGTTGGTATGTTCCAGTAATATTGTATCCATAATTTGTATTATTTACCATTTTGGATAGTGGGTTCAGAGCAAGGCAGAACCAGAAAGGACTTAATGAGTCTCCTTGGTATATTCCACGCTTAATCTGTATTGGCTGTGATATGATATTATTTGAATTTGTTTGGATATTAAGTGTGGTTTTCCAATTTTTCATTACTTTGTTTAGGAACTGTATCAATTTAGGATCTACTTTGTATATTTCCAATATTTGTAGCAACCATGAGTGGGGTACACTATTGAAAGCTTTTTGGTAATCAATGTATGCATAGTGTGGCGACCTTTGTTTAGTTTTAGCTTGATGTGTCACCTCTGCATCTATTATCAGTTGCTCTTTACATCCTCGTGCTCCTTTGCAACAGCCTTTTTGTTCTTCATTTATAATTTTGTTATGTGTTGTATGTGTCATTAATTTCTGTGTAATGACTGAAGTTAATATTTTGTATATTGTTGGTAGGCATGTTATGGGGCGATATGTAGCTGGGTTTGCGGTGTCTGCTTGATCTTTAGGTTTCAGGTAAGTTTCGATTATTATTATTATTATTATTATTATTATTATTATTATTATTATTATTACTGACTCAAGGAATTAGTTCTTTAGTATTCAGTCTCTCTAAGAAAAGAGTTTAGGTCTCTGAAATGGATAAACAACCAAACAGATCTCACTAGACGACGTTTATGTTCAGGGAATTGTGCATGGTAGACTAGACATCTGCTGCTGCATGCTGACTGTAAGCTGTACTCGATGTCTCTGCCGGTCGTCGAACCGCGTGCTGAATCTGTAGGATTCTTAGTCTACGTTAACTACGGTCCCATTCTCCTTCCTATGAAAGCCTGTCCGTCGAAGTGGATTTGTATAAAAGTCGTTAAATTAATGACCGTATAGAGTTTGCACGTTCGAGCTTCCACAGTCCAAAGGAATGTCTGGTAGGCCTGCACGAATATATGAAAATGTAAAACCATAAGATGGAGAATAATTTACGCAGTACACACCTTGTTTATGCTACCGAGAAATTGATTTATTGGCTTATTATTCTCGCACAAAATCAGAAAATGTCATTCAATTAAAGATGGCGGTCTCGCAAGAATTTCCTTCTCTCTTCAGCCGTAATCATTCGTCCATACTATTTAAGATCAGTAGCTAGACTATATCTTTTCACAATAGTTAACATCGAACCAAAGCTCTCTTAGTTCAAGAAATAGGAAGAGCGTTAACGATAATGCCGCTTTCTCGCAGTCAGTTGCGCGTGAGTAGGCTTCAAATGATATCTTGTTCAGCTACGGAAGTTCCTCGCGCGACACGAACTGCTGCAACATCAGAGAAGGGCGGACAAGTGTAGTGTAAGCAGTCCGTTCAATAGACTTGTTACAACTTCTACGTGTTCTGCCAATGTATCGCAATCTCCGGTTAGCTCTCCCCAGATCATTATCCATATGATCGTTCCAATTTAAGTGATTCGTAACTGTGATCCCTAGGTATTTGGTCGAGTTTACAGCCTTTAGATTTGAGGGATTTAACGTGTAACTGAAATTAAGCGGATTCCTTTTAGTGACCATGTGGATGAACAATGTTGATAGCGTCACATTTTTCGTTATTTAGTGTCAATTGAAACTTTCTGCACAATACAGACATCTGGCCTAAATGATTTTGCAATTAGTTTTGATCATCTGTTGACTTAACGTGACGGTAAATGACAGCACCATCTGCAAACAATCTGAGAGGGCTGCTCAGATTGTCTCCTATCGTTTATGTAGATAAGGAACAGCAGAGGTACTATAACATTTCCTTGGAAAATGCCAGATATCATTTCTGTTTCACTCGACGACCTTTCGTCAATCACCAGGAATTATTTGTCACTCGTTACTTTTCGTTTCTGCAAACCCCCTTGGAAATCTTATCTTTTTAAATTCTCGAATATTCGATGTTTGTATAGCATAAATAATAACACTTTCCGCGCATGAATTCAGTTCTGACTCTACATGGGTGTTCCTAATAAACTTTCTTCCAGTGCTAAGGCTGTATTTCATTGACGTCCCTGCTTTCAGATTTAGACTTGAGCGTGGTTAAAACGTGACACTGCTTCGTAGACACGCCCGGTACTTCAGTACATCTACATCATCGCGGCTCCAATCAGGCAACGTAAAAGCCGTTTCTTACACGGGCAGAAACTAGAATACAAGCAGTACATACTTCCCGAGATCCGCATATTCAGGAGACCAATGGATTCCAAAACAGCAGTAAGTCAGCTGCACATTAGACATCTATCAGTGTTCTCCGGAAACGTTGATCATACCCCGATCAAATGGCTGGACAGATTCGACCGAGTCGCCAAATACAACAGAAAGGATGACGCATGTGTACTTGGGCTGCAGGCCCCAGCAGTGGTTGGAGAACAAATGAAGAGAGGCTCAATAGTTGGGATAAAATCCACGACAAACTGCACAAAACTTTTGACGACAATTAACAGAAAGTCCGTTTGGCAGAAGAACAATTGAACAACAGGGCTGATGGTTGTGGGGAAACTACACAGTCCTACACGCAGAATGTTTTGCCTCTATACCAAGTTGTGAATCCCAATACGACAGAAGCTGAAAAAATCTCACACTTGATGAGAAGAGTTGCAGGAGACATGTACAAACCTCTTCTGGTAAAGGATGTAATAACAAAGTGGAATTCATCAAGAAGTGCCAACTCACCAAGAAAATGGAAAAGAAAAATAACAGGACGAAAGAAGTGCGACAGACTCTCGGATGTTGTCCCTATGGCAGTTGTGGAATATCACAACGACCTCATCTCTCTCACATGGCAGTCTGTAAGAGAAGAGATATAGTACTTTGCTTCAGCAAGAACTATCGACCCAACTAAGCAAGAGGGAACAGTCATGAATGTCGACCCCACACGTCAGAAAGTAATAGAGTGCTTTGAAGCGGATGTGTATCGATCTTTATCACCAGTCTCCGCCACCAGCCAAATGCGCAAGGAAGAATGTACTTTGACAGCTCGGACTTACGCCGCAGCCTTCATCAAACAACAAACCAAAATTCTACATGTTCAACCATATCCTATGCGAAACGAAGGCCATCGCCATACCCTGAAAGAAGGTCGCTCCCCAACACTCCGTAGGCGTTCCCCGTCGCTGTACAGAGATACCAGACGCTCGCTTAACCGCCGATTTCAGGAATAAGATTGATGCAATCGTCGACGGCCAGTCTGACCGGGCACTAGTCCACTCAGGGATTTCCTTTTCTGTAATATCTGTCGCTTATCGTTGTCAGCTTAAGAGGACTATATTCTGTTATACGAAAGCGACAAGTTCCAATAGGGGAACACGTCCAGCCAGCAGGAACATTTATTACAAGAATAACTGTAAATGACGCAACACAAGCCTCCGAATTTGTCGTTTTAGCAGAATGTAGTCATACTGTTATTCTCCGAATGGGAGTTCTTTCAGGCGTCACAAGCAGTCATAGACTGTGGAAGATCACAGATCCAGGCTGACGACCTTATTCCAACAATCACACATAACAAAAAAGTTTGTTCTGGTTCGTTGTTTATCGTTGAAGACATGTTATCCCACCAGCATCAATGAGGCGAGTTTCGGTAGTCAGTTTAGATACTCAATGAAACTGTGAAGCTTCTCTTGACACCTCAATTGTACAACATATCTTTGCTATCTGGATAAGATTGTCGTCGTTTTGAAGGCATCTGAAGAACATCTACGCCAATCGACAAGTAAAGTGTGTTCAGACTGCAGGTCTCAAGCTGAATTTTCAGACTGCAGGTCTCAAGCTGAATCTGACAAAGTTTCCTCTTCGCGTCCACGAAATAAAAATCGCGGGGCACCTAGTGAATGGCGACAATGTCTGTCTCGATCAAGAGAAAGAACGAGTAGTCACAGGTTTTCCGACTCTTGGCACAATTGTGATGGAGAAGTTTTCTCGGAATGTGCTCATACTACTACCGGTGATTCATAAACGACTTTCTTACCAAGATGCGTTCCTTTCTGGAAAGAGGCGCAAAAAAGATCTTCCCTTATTCTTAAGGAGGCGCTAACATCATCTTCAGTCCTAGCACTGTATGACGACAATGCCGAGGCAGAACTTCACACCGACGCTAGGGGTTATGGAATCTGTACAGTTCCAGGGCAAATTTAGGAAGATACTGAAAAGATGATTGTTTACGCTTCCAGATTAATCTCTAAATCCGAGATGAAGTTCTCTATGACCAAGAAAGAGTGCCTCGCTGTTGTTTGGGTCAACAACAAGTTCCGACCATATTTATTTGGCGCACCATTCACTACTGTGACGGATCACCATTCTCTATGTTGGCTAACTAGTCTGGAAGATCCGAAAGGTCGACTGGCGCTGTTAGTATTGTCACTCAAGGAACACTCGTACCACGTCACAGTGGTAAACAAAAGCGGACACAAGCACAAGGATGCCGACTGTCTTTCAAGGGATCCTTTGGAAGAATACATCGGCGTGGATCGCTGCAGTAAATGACAATTCGTGAAGGCTCTACAGAATCAGACACATGCGTCACTGGTCAGCTCTCTACCTATCCGTTACGGTTAGGCACTATGTGAGCCACTATAAGAAATGCTAACGACGGAAGCTCATGCCCCAGTATCTCTCGGACATCTGGTACCAATCCCACAAGCAGCAGCGCCATTCCACCGAACTTATATCGACATTATACTGAGGTTTCCGAAGTCGACAAATGGGAATCGATGGATAATACTCTGCACAGACTATATCACCCGCTATGCTGTCACCAAATCTTTGCCGATTGCCAGAGTGCCGGAAATCACAAAGTCCCTTGTAGAAGACATCATTTTGAAGTGCAGATCACCACGTGTGATGACCTCTGATCATGGAAAAATTTCTAGCCCAGACTAGTATCAGAGATAATTTCACATTGCGACATCATCCAGAGTATGACAACTGTCTACCATACACAGACCAATGGTCTCACAGAACGCTTTAATAAGGCTTTCAGAGATATGCTTGCGATTTACAATGACTTCGAACTGAGAGATCGGTATGCAATGTGCTCGGTATGCTCGTCGTCACATTCGTATACAACCTGGCGAAGAAAGACACAACAGGCTTCACACCATTTTTTTCGCTCCACGGTCGCAAGACCGAACGTCAATGGGTACATTGTTCCTGTTTCAAACAGACGATACCCAGAATGGGTAAGTGAAATACCTCACCATCAGGACCGACGAAGCAAGGCAGCTAACACTGGGGTCATGGACGTCCAGCTATAAGGCCGAGCACCAGCCATTGAGATAAAGCTCGGAAGGCTTGGTGTGCATTTTAACCCTGTGCGGAAAGTAGGCCTATCGGATATGTTACTGAAGCGCTACATTGTGACGTATTGTACACTCGTCGCTTGTCCGACGTCACATAAGAAGTCGAGGATTGTGACCTTTGATCAATAAGCCAAAAAGCACAGATACATCGTCAGTGTCCTCACACGAAGCCCTACAGTCAAAGGCGCAGACCGAAGTCCCACTCAACGATCGCGAATCTTCGACGGGACAGGCTACTTTCGACAGAACACGAAGAGCCGGTGGCATCGACATTCATAGGACCAATGACAAGATCTAGATCTTAGGTGCTGTAGAAGGCTCCAGCGACAATTTCTGAAACGGGAGGTCGTTGCTTTTCCGGGAGAGGGAACAATGCCATGAGCTCTGGTGCATGCAATGTGACATACTGGTTATCGTCACTGGCTCATGTGCTGCAGGTCTCACGTACCAATTTGCGGATGTGTTCTTAACTTTACACTGGAGCAGGAATCAGCATGGAAATGGTTGGATGACTACTGCAGCTGTGCGTAATCCAGGAGATACAGTGAATAACGTCGCAGGATTGGAGACATTTAACTGCAGAGATGTTACTGTTTATCGCAGCTTTCACGTAGGCGACTGCTTATCGCAGCTTTCAAGTAGGCGAGGTGTTCAGCAGGAACATTGGTGCGTCATATTTTACGGCAAATAAGCTATTTCCAGAACGATATGGCAGATTAAAACTGTGTTGTGAGGACAAGAAATCATCGTAAAATAAATGAGAGTGAGTCCGTGTCGGTATGGTTTAAAAGACAAGGAAGATGTGCTAAAATTAAAGTGACAGGTAAGCTAACATTTTATTATAGAAACTGCAATAAAGTACCTATCCTTTACATACCTCCCGTTTGATTTTTTAAATATAAAAGTACACAATGAACTTGCCAAAAGCCGAGAAGCGATTCTTCTTGGTGCTGCAGCTCTCAGGGGCACCCAGGGACGCTCTCCGTGTGAGGGACCTCTGGGCATCTCTTGAGAGTCTGGCTGCCGCACGCTGTCGGAAGTCAGGTGTGCGAGAGAGAGAGCTGCGGCCGTGCCTAGAGGTGGTATGGCTAAGGGATACTGGTACAACAAAGAAATAAATGAGAGTGCTTAGAACAGATTAGCCTATTTGGCAATATGAGGAAGGTGCATGGAAAAAAAGCGAACTCCAAAAAGCCTTTACGAGAGACAGAACAAGTCTCGGAGCAATATGAAAGAGAAGAAAGATGCTCATGAGGATGAGGGAGATGATCTTGTGCGGTAGCCTCAATTTAGAGAAGTTTGCAAAGCTATGTTAATTAAAATAGCTAGAGCTGTAGCAACTACAACAATATTTCAGCATCCAAAACCAATGGGAAGAGATGTATTACCTCAAGTATTCAGGAAAGTGAACTTTACGGGTAACACTGTAATAAAGTCAATGATAACGACGAGGTGTTCGTCAGATCTCATCGGCAGTTTTAGTTATAACGAATCTAGGGTACTTTCATCCGCATTTTCTACGTCTAGGTTGTTGTACACACACTGCTAAAGCCTCTATAAAGCGTACGTACATCTTGACTACATCTTGGCCAGTATTTCAACCAGGCATGAAAAGATCACTGCTTCTCCAGTTTGTGGAAGTTTTCTACAGTTGTACGATATATTCATGATTTCTTTACTGTGCTAGCATTTCATCCTTAATAAGCTTCTAGGATACTGCAACTCTGAACTGACGTAAAACTGTACTGAAGACATCAATAGAAGTATCCATCAAAAACTTACGAAATAGCAACACGGACAACAGCCCAGAAATATATGAACCATCATCTCAGAGCTGAAGAGGCTCTCAACGAAGTGAAGTAAGAACTACGAAATACCGGATTTTGTCAATACTGCAATAGTTTTCGTTGTAGCCTTTACCCAGTTATTTGCCACTTGTCTGTACGGCATAAATTTAAAGTTTCTTACGTCGGTTTCTTCCGAGTGTAGTTTTTCCTGTCAGTGTACATAACACGTGTACGTGAGTTTGGGTTGGGTTCTTTGGGG
Source organism: Schistocerca gregaria (assembly GCF_023897955.1). NCBI lineage: Eukaryota > Metazoa > Arthropoda > Insecta > Orthoptera > Acrididae > Schistocerca > Schistocerca gregaria. Next base: position 665,621,267 of record NC_064922.1, read on the forward strand.
AAGGAGACCAGACAGCGAGGTCATCGGTCTGATCGGATTAGGGAAGGACGGGGAAGGGAGGCGGCCGAGCCCTTTCAAAGGAACCATCCCGGCACTTGCATGGAGCGATTTAGGGAAATCAGTGAAAACCTAAATCAGGATGGCTGGACGTGGGATTGAACCGTCGTCCTCCCGAATGCGAGTCCAGTGTCTAATCACTGCGCCACCTCGCTCGGTTGTATGTGAGGAAGGCAAAAATTGAGGTATTAGGCTCAGGATGGTGGAAGAAAAAAAACTGAGAGGGTAGTCAGGTCAATAAGACCTTTTCACGAAAAAAAAAACTTCTGCTGATGCGTTTCTGAACTTGTATAATGTATCGTGTTACTACACTCATGTGCAAAATAAATAAATAGAAAGCCTCAAAATATTTGAGAAACAACGTAACCGAATGCCAAAAAACGACATATAACAGAAGAACAATTGTTAAATTACTTACCCATGGAAATTTCAAGCACTTACCTTAACTTCCCTCTAACTACTGTACGTGAAGGTAAAAGCGGCATGCCCCTTAAATTTTTATTTAAAATTACTTCCAAGGTACAGAAATAACCAGCTGGAGATATAAAGACAAGTTCCTTGGCAAGCTAAAAATAAGTTAACAACCAACGTCAAAGCTTTCGCACTCAATCGGAGAGATTGACAGAAGCCATGAGCAACTGCAGAAATAAGCATTGGGAGACTGCTACCATTCTCTGGCCTGTTGGCGCACAACTCTCTCTTACCGTTATGGTTTTACATGGTTAATTTTTTACACTAGCAATATCCTCAATGTACAATACATCGATTCCTACTGTTCGTGTTTAGCTTACAAAAACAAGTCTCGCTTTGTTGGTCGGAGCGTAATTCCTAAAGAAAAGAAACCTCTATGCTGATATGCATATCAAATTTTCACAGATTGTGGAACTAGGAGTTTCTTTCTCGTTTCTTCGTAGATCATCATGAACAAGAAACTAGCGACATATGCATAACGTTAGGCTATTATATATGCATGGGTTTTCCTCGAAACGGCGCCAGACGCCGAAGATGCTATCGGCCACGGAACTCGCTTGGCAACACGGTATGTCTGGAATCTCTGTGCGACTGGACACCTACGAGTGATGCCAATGAAATGTGCTGTGTTACTGTACAGGACGACGCGATATTTTTTTTTAACGTGGACGTCTGTATCTACGCGTAACTCAAAAACTAACAATAGCTACAAATCTAGTGACACTACATGGCGTAGTATAGTGCACAGTGCGCTGTGATTTATGAACACGTGTTGCCAAAAGAAATATTGAAAGGCCTAAGGTTAGAGTTTAAAGTCCCGTTGGCTTCTAGGACATTTGCCAAGAAGGATCATTCCCAGTGCACAGGAATAGGGAAAGAAATCTGTAGTGGTCTTACTGAAAGAACGACCTCGCCCTCGCTAGTAGTTCTTTAAGGCATATTTGTACAAAGATGACGTGAAAGAGAACAACATAAGCAGAGAATTACACTCAACAAAAGGGAAGATCCACACACAGTAAAACAATAGAATAACCTGAAACTTAACTGGCACTCCCAATAAAATCAATGCAGGACAAAAGTGTGGCAGAATAACTTGAGAAGGTACTACGAAAGTGACTTTTAAAACGTTGCTCAGCAGTACAGTATTCTCTTTAACAATAGCAGTCAATTACAGTCTGATGACGAACTTGTAATTCAATAGCCGCAACTAACATCCATACTGTTGCTCTTTTTATTTGTGAACAGATGACATTTCTTAACCAATTTTCTATACCGATCATATATGGTCTGATTGTTTTTCAGGGTGCAGACTCTTAATTTTTTGGTGAAATAAAAGCAGCTTAGTGTGTCCTCAACGGTCTCTATGTTTGTAAATCGTAATGGTGGGTTTTATGGGGAAAAGGTATCCAAATTCTATTTCTAACCACTGCAGAAACTGGAAGTGATGAAAACCAAAAGCAAGATACATTCACTGAAGGTTTTCAAACTAGTTAGTACTTTGCTCTTTTTACTTTCTTTATTTGGCATTTAGTGAACGATGCAGTAATTCTTGGAGCTTGCTTATCTCAGATATTGAACAGGTCGTACAGGTAAGAAGCCCTTCTTCATTCTTTCTGCTCTATGTGACTGGCACCAACGACGGAGTTACTTCTCCAGTGTAATCGAGCGACTTTGCACGTTTGTTTACGTCATTTACCCGTGTGAAGAAGAGCATTGATGCGGAAACACGATTCTCATACCGAAAACACTACTATTTAATATTAAACAGGCTAAAAGCTAATTTTTGTGTCCGCCGTTGTTAACATCCAACTTTCATCTTTGTTGTTGTTGGTAGTGGTGGTGTGATCTTCAGTCTGAAGACTGGCCTGACATACTTCTCCACGCTACTCTATCGTATAATTCATTTCTCTGTAACTACTGTAACCGACATGCAGTTGAACCTGCTTACTGTACTCAAGAATTTAATTGGTCTCTACAATTTTTGCCTCCACGCCCCCCCCCCCCCCCCAAAATTACCAAACTGACGATTCCTAGATGTGTCCTGTCAATCGATCGCTTCTTTTAGTCAAGTTGTACTACAAATTTCTTTTTTTTCCGAATTCGATTCAGTACCTCCTCATCAGTTATTCGCCCTACCCATTTAATCTTCAGAATACTTCCACAGCACAACATTTCAAAAGCTTCTGTTCTCTTCGTGGCTTAGCTACTTATCGTCCACGTTTCACTATCTTACAGGGCTGTACACTAGACAAATACATTCAGAAAAAACCTTCCTAGCACTCAAATATATATTTTGTGGAGTGGTGTCGTACAGCTTTAATGAATGTTAAGAACTGCATTATGCAACACAGCTATAACGGTATGCTATACTAGAGACGATCGCTTTTTGTCCAGGATCAGACCATCATAGCGTCCACTGTACGAGCGAAGAACAAAAACATATTTAACAAAGTGTTCAACATTAAAGTACGCAGCTGTACGTGAAAAAACATTACATACATCACATGTTACATTTCAGTAACGAAGTAATACAAAACTATCTCAGCTATACTTTACGTCATTGGAATAACAATAGTCAGATGTACGTTGTTCCATCCCGTGTGGAGTTTGCTGGTCTCCCATCGGGCGCCTCCCCAGATGGTGCATAGGGCAAAGCTCATCAGACATTATGGGTACCGAGAAAGTAAAATACTCAAAGTGGACCAAAATCAGCACTGCTGCCTTGTAGTAGGTAGAGGAATCTACAAAGGCTAAGGGAGGAACACCCCTACAGAAAAAGACCCGGTCCTCCAGGTTGGGGGTTGTACGCAGGGCCAATAATCCAGCTACGAAAAACTCTTAATATTACGAATACCTCACATACGCTTCGGATGAAAAACGGACCCCAAAATATGACGACCTTGCAATGGAAATCAAATTAAGAGTTGGGACATGGAATGTCGGAGTATGTTTAAAACAGGATCCGCAAACAACTAGACATTAACAGTGTAGCAATACAGGAAACATGACTCTTAGGTCGGAATATACTAGATATGAGTAAGTACACAATACCAACAGTGGTAAAGAAAATGGTTATCACGAACTTGGAACGGCCTTCTGTGTACCGAATGAAATCCTGCCTACAGTAATGAAGTTTGAAGCCATTGATGAAAGACTATGCTATCTTAGAATCAGAACCAAGTGGTTACGCTTGTCACTAATATACTGTCACGCACCAACTAATGACAAAAATGACGTAATAAAGGGTAACTTCTATGAAAACTTATCAGACCTGTGGAAGAGACTACCAAAACATGATATCGAGATAGTAATAGGGGATTTTAGTGCAAAAATTGGAAAAGAGGATATTTTCAGATCAGCTATTGGAAAAGAAAGTCTGCATGAGGAAAGTAATGATAGTGCCATTCGGAAAACACAGAAAAACAGCAAGTAACGTACGAGCTTTCTGAGGAGCTGAAACGGGCTCACATTATAATCTAGTAATAAGCACAATGAAAATCAAGCTGAAGGCAGCACCAAAATTGAAATCTAGACCGTAAAACATGAACAAATATGATTTGCAAAATGTGATAGGGACAGAAGGACTAATGAAGTACAAAGTTTTAAGTTTCAAACCTGTCTTAGGCCTTAATTAATATGGAAGAAAGCCTTGAAATGACCAGTGATGAATACTTGAAAAATGTAAAAGAAGTCATCCTCATAGCTGCAAATAATAACCTGCAGAGAGCTACGAAAGGCAGGAAGAAATGGATCGACGAAGAGTGTGACGAAGCTGAAGACAAGGTTATGAAACTACGGGAAAAATGGCTGCAAACAAATAAGAATCCTTAAATAGAACTTCCTTATCGGCAGTCTCTAACGCAAGAAACAAAATTAACCGGAAGAAACAATTCCTAAAACAACAGATTGAATTTATTGACGAATATCATCAAAATAACAACATCTGGAAAATGTATGCTACAATCAACAAAATTAGAAAAGGTGATCATGGATTTAAATGGCAATATGATGATTGAACCAAGAAAAATTTTAGCGACAAGCAAGGAGTATTTTGACAACCTGCTGAATTGTTCTGATCCAGAGTACCAATTACTATTTCCAGCAACAGTCAAAACAGTGAGGAAATTCCAGAACCCACAAAATGAGGAGGTGGTAGAGTGTATCAAAGGCCTAAAAATGGTAAAGCAACTGGCCGTGACAGCATCCCAGCTGATATACTAAAATATGGAGGAGGAGCATTGCGCCGACGTTTATTTCATCTTATACATATAATCTGGAAAACAGAGAACTTTCCAACAGAGTGGAGAGAATCATCAACAGTCCCTGTACATAAAAAAGGAGGCAGGGAAGATCTCAGAAACTATAGAGGAGTATCATTAGTCAATATAGATTATGAGATCTTATCTTGTTTATTGCTATGCCGCTTACAACCATATGCAGAAAATATAACTGGGGATTATCAAAATGGATTCCGTAAAAACAGATACACCACTGACAACATATTTGCAATCAAGTCAATAAATGAAAAAAAATTGGGAATATAAACAAAGAATACATTATCTGTTCATCGATTTCATAAAAGCTTATGACTCCATCCACTGACAAAGCTTGTGGAATGTAATGATTGAATTCGGTTTCCCAATTAAATTGATAAATCTCTGCAAAGTATGCATGGATGAAAATACAAGCAGGGTTTTACTAAATGGATTAAAGTCTGACCATAAACTGGGTTAAGACAAGGAGATGCTTGGTCCCCCCTTCTCTTCAATATAGCCTTAGAAAGAGTTGTGAGGAAACTCAAACTGGTACCTGCTGGGATTCTCCAAGAAAGAAAAATTAACGTGTTAGCATATGCAGATGACACAGTGATCGTTGGAAACAGTGGAATAGAGATAAGGCAATTATTTGTGGAGATTGTAACACACGCATCAAGACCTGGCCTGAAAGTAAATGACGAGAAAACGAAATATATGACAGTTCAAAGATGTAGAGTTCAGTGGGATAACCAATCACATCTAACAGTTGGTGAAGACAAATTCGAGTGTGTCAAACAGTTCAAATTTCTGGGGTCAATGACAGATGAACAAAATCAGAGACAGGTAGGAATAATAGCGAGACTGCAAAATGCTAACCGAGCCTATTATGAAATACAAAATCTCTAGGGCCCAAACTGCTAACTAGGAAAACTAAAATAAAGTTTTATAATATAATTATCTACGAGGCAGAAACCTGGAGCCTAACGAAAACAGAACACCACCATTTAAAGCGTTTGAGAATAAAGTTTTCTATAAACTCTTTGGCCCATATTATGAAAATGAATCACAATGGTGGAAGAGAAGACACAACATAGGAAGCCATGAGCTATCACAACAATCAACGAGAGTAAACATAATAAATGCTAGAAGACTGCAATGGGCTTGACATCGAATGAGAATGAAAGAAGGACCAAATTGTGTTAATAATATTCAGGGAAAAGCCAGATGGCAAAAACCAATGGGGAGACCCAGGAGTACTTGTCACTGCTGGCCGGAGTGGCAGAGCGGTTCTAGAAGCTACAGTCTGGAACCGCGCGACTGCTACGGTCGCAGGTTCGAATCCTGCCTCGGGCATGGATGTGTGTGATGTCCTTAGGTTAGTTAGGTTTAAGTAGTTCTACGTTCTAGGGGACTGATGACCTCAGATGTTAAGTCCCATAGTGCTCAGAACCAACCATCTGAACCAACTTGTCAATGCATATGCGAAAGATTGGGAATAAATAACTGACAAGAGGCAGCAAAAGACAGGAGCATCTGGAGGAATCATGTGAGATCGGCACGGGAGCTTCGAGTCCCTTAGAAGCCTACTACTACTACTACTACTACTACTACTACTACTACTATTGAGCCGTGCGTGGCTAGCGCTGACGCTCGTGCCATCTCTTATTTTACTTCCTGTTTTTTTGTGTTGCCACCTCGATATGTCAGTTTCAATTTCTGTTGTCACTGAGTTGCTGTTTTGTCTGCCCGTCAGTGGCAGCACCAGCGCCTATCGATATAGTCCTCAAGTGTTATCTTTGCTGCACTGCTATTACTGCCCGGTTGTCGTCTGTCGTGGAGTGAGTTGTAACGTCCCAGGAGGGTAGTTCGGACCTGCCAGTCGTGGAGGTGGAACGCGGCACTAGTTCAGTCGGGTTGGAGCAGCAGTGAGGCCTGGATGTCCATGGCTCGCCCGACCGTTGCCGCCACGCATCACCTGAGCCGCGGACGGCCTTCGTGGACAGTAAGTCGGCCGTCCTACTGGACGACGTGAGTTGTCTCGCCGATCGTTTATGGGTTGGCTGCGTGTGTGTGTGTGTGTGTGTGTGTGTGTGTGTGTGTATCGACTTTTGTCTTCGTGATTGCACAGCTACTGCTGAGTGTCGTTCAAGTCTTTGTGCAGGTGTTTGTGAAACGTTGGGTGTAGTTGGTGTCATTTCCACTGACAACTTGTTTTAAATGTTGTCGGCGTACTGGCAGTGAGTCGGTCGGTTGGAGAGCATCAGCAAGCAAGTCTCCCCGTGGCGCACTCGGCCGGGGCCGGGCCCGCTGGCGGTCTCTATGCTGTGTCGGAACGTGTGGGGACTGTTCCGAGTGCTACGAGGTTCGTGGCTCACCGACCCAGGGCACGAAAGTTGAGTGGTGATTTAATTACCGAAGCCACGTCTGTTCACGTTGTCCCCTTGGTTGGTGGTCCGCTGTTGGCGGTATCCTGCAAGCAACAGCGATTGTTCGAGTTGGTGAAATTTTAGCCGCCGTGTGGAACTTCAAGTTTTAAGGTTCTTACTTATCAAGTATTGTTTTCTTTCAAAATAATTTATTGTAGTTGTGTTGTTCTTAAAACGATGGGCCGCTTTATAATTTTGGATTCTTTTATCATGTATTACATAACTTGGGCTTAAATACTATTTAAGGTTAAAGGCTTTGGGCCTTCTGCCTTGGAAAACTGGTTGCAGTTTTCTTCAAAGACCTTCAGCCGTTTTCAAGTAAGGTTTCTTCTTCGTCATAAAGCTTGGGCCTTCTGTCTATTGAAAGGTTTGTGAAGTTATGTTGTTCTAAGTTTATGGGCCTTCAGCCGCTTTTGGAATTAAAGACGTTTTTCTGCCGAAAGTCAAGCTTAGAAGTTGCGCTGTAATGTTTGGACAACTAAATAAAGTGTAATATTTTCAGTGCAACTGACAGCCGCTCATTCTGGCCCCCTTCCACAATTCCTACTACTTGTCCTGCCCTACGGGTTTAGCAGGGCGTCTCAACTACGTTGTTCCATCACTGATATTAGCTGTATATATTTAACATCATGTCTATTTAGCCTCACAGACGTATTTGTGTCAGATACGCACTAAACTAAGTAGATTAAACATTATGCAATGAAGCATTCAAGAAAATGCAAAGACGTACCAGCTACTGAATAGATCGATTATCAATATCTCACCGAAGTTAACATTACTCACAATACCAAAATAAAAATGCACGTGTTACAACTTTAATAATTCAGTTGTATTTTATGGTTACTATAGAACATTAGTGGAAACACGGATAGACACACTTCAGTCGAAGTAACTCTGATAGTAATAAAGGAACTACTCATGAGGATAAGACCGTCATGACATGCACTGTCAAATAAAATATACTTTTTTTTCTTTCCTCGTGGGTAAGTATTCAGATCTGACACACAGTTTAATAATCGTTACAATTAATTAACATCATCTATTAACATAGATCTTGCTTATATTTATACAACATATTACTTAAAAGCGTGTCTATGTGCTACCATGCCAGATGTATAGCGAGCATTTACAAATCATCGCATTTTACGCTGTACCTCCGGAGTACCAATGTATGTCACCAGTCTATGCGACGCTATCGTTTTCTTAGTAGTTCACAGCTGGGTTTATTGTGTACATACTGTGATAACTTACCGGGATCTGATAAATGGCCATACTTCATATGTTCCTGTACATTTCACCACAGTAATAGTGATGAAAGTCATGTTAAATATGGATGATTGGTAAATAATTCAGTGAGTGTATCGTAATTAAGAGCCCTATAGAGACAACCAATACGGATAGATATCCACATTACAAAAAGCTGTGAGCTCATGTGCCTTATAGGAACCACGACACTCTCTTTGTTTGACGATCACAGCACATTTATCTATACTGATGAGTCAAAGAAACTGTAGGGCCCCCGCGAGCAAGCAGAAATGTCGCAACAGGACGTGGCATGGACTCGACTTATGTATGGCTCTGAGCACTATGGGATTCAACTGCTGTGGTCATCAGTCCCCTAGAACTTAGAACTACTTAAACATAACTAACCTAAGGACATCACACACATCCATGCCCGAGGCAGGATTCGAACCTGTCGCACGGTTCCGGACTGCGCGCCTAGAACCGCAAGACCACCGCGGCCGGCTGACTTATGTATGATCGAGTGCTGGAGGAAATTGGCACCATGAATCCTAGCGGGTGGAGATCTCTTCTGAACAGAACGTTACAAGGCACCCCAGATATGCTCAATAATGTTCCTGTCTGGGGAGCTTGGTGGCTAGTAGAAGTGTTTAACCACAGAAGAGTGTTCCTGGAACCACTCTGTTGCAATTCTGGACGTGTTGGGGTGTCGAATTGTCCTGCTTGAATTGCTCAAGTCCGTCGGAATGCACGATAGACATGAATGGATGTAGGTGATCAGACATGATGTTTACGTGCGTGTCAAGTGTCAGAGTCGTATCTAGAAGTATCATGGGACCCATATCACTCCAACTACACAAGCCCCACACCATTAAAGCCTCCACCGGCTTGAACAGTCCTTTGCAGACATGCAGGGTACATGTATTCAAGAGGTTGTCTCCATACCCGTAGACGTCCATCTGCTCGATACAATTTGAAAAGAGACTCGTCCGACCAGACAGAGTCCAATGGCGATTTTGACGGGCCTAGGCGAGGCGTAAAGCTTTGTGTTGCGCAGTCAACAAGGGCACACGAGTATTCCTTCTACTCCGAAAGCCCGTATCGATGATGTTTTGTTGAATGGTTCGCACGCTGACACTTGTTGACGGCCCAGCACTGAAATCTGCAGCAATTTGCGGAAGGGTTGAACTTCTGTCACGCTGAACGATTCTCGTTAGTCGTCGTTGGTCCCGTTCTTACACGATCTTTTTCCGGCCGCAGCGATGTCGGAGGTTTAATGTTTTACGGGATTCCTGATATTCACGGTATACTCGCGAAATGGTCGTAAAGGAAAATCCCCACTTCGTCGCTACCTCGGAGATGCTGTGGCCCATCGCTCTTGCGCCGACTATAACAATGCGTTCAAACTCACTTAAATCTTGATAACCTGTTATTGCAGCGGCAGTAACTGATCTATCAACTGCGCCACGCACTTGTCTTATATAGGCGTTGCCGGCCGCAGCACCGTATTCTGCCAGTTTAAATATCTCAGTATTTGAATACGCATGCCTATGCAAGTTTATTTGGCGCTACTGTGTCGATTACCATGCTATTATCTAGAAAAGATAATGATGTAATAGTAGGCTATTAGAAGACCTTAAATGCATGGTTGCAAGGGAATCTGGCATGAGACAGGGTAGTGTTGTTCGTGTTCTGCATCGCCATAAATATCATCCTTTCCATATGTCTCCACCAAGAATTAACTGGTGCGGAATGTATGCGTCGCACTGAATCCTGCCGATGGGCTCAACTTCAGATTCAGAGGGATGACACATTTATTAATTTGATTTTATTTACTGACAAGGCTACATTCACGTACCACGAAAATGTTAATTTGCATTACACGCATTATTGGGTAACTGAAAATACATGTTGGCTGCCGAAAGTTACGCACCAAAATCCGTGGTCGGTGAATGTATGGTGTGGGAATCTGGAGGACAGAATTATAGGCCCGTGTTTCATCGAAGGAAATCTTAATCGTAGGAAGTACACCACATTCCTACAAGAAACATTAGGTCTGTTATTGGAAGAAATACCTTTAGGAACGAGGAACAGAATATGGTATTAACACGATAGGTGTCCAGCACACTTTTCGCTGATGGTTAGAAATGAGTTACAGAGACAGTTCCCAAATCGTTGGAGTGGATGCGGAGGAGATGTGACGCGGCCAGTTCGTTCGCCAGACTTGGCGCCTCTGGATTTTTGTCTTTTTTTGTGAGGATTCGGAAACGACATTGTTCATAAAGACGTTCCAGCTACACCTGAAGATATGCGAGACAGAATAGTCAGAGCGTGTGCTTCCGGTGCCGATGTGATAAGGAATACCACTCAATCCATGATAAGAAGATCGCTGCACTGCATTGATACCAATGGTCATCATTTCGAACACCTTCTGTAAATGGGCGTTCATCCCACCTTTGTGACCTTCGCTGACCTATAAAGACTTTACTGTTACACATCATTGGATTCGTCTCGACAACCACTATCAAAAAATAAGTACCAAACTATAGCATCCCATTGAAAAAAAAATTGATATCTCTGAAGCGATCCCACCACGAAGCAAAAAACCAACGTCATATTATGGCGCCCGTTGGAGTCACGCAACTTCTGTCCCGCAAAATTTTCGGCTCCTATCATACTTTCGGAGTTATTCTGGGTGGCAATAGTCAGTGACTCACCCTGTATATTGGATGTTACAAATTCTTTTCTTTTACCAAAAATGCTTTCCTTGCTACAGCCAACCTGCTTTTTCTTGTCGCTCTACTGCAACGATAATCAGTTATTTTGGTGCCCAGATACGAAAACTGATTCATTACTTTTAGTGTCTCATTTTCTAATCCAGCTCCATCAGCATCGCCTGATTTAGCAGTAACAGAAACTTATTACGAATGCGTTAGTTATGAGGAGGAGAACTATTGCGTATGTGATTCATGTAACATTTGTTGATTGACGAGTAGCAAAATTTATTGCAACACAATTTTTGTGTCATTCAATAACAAATTAATGATTGTAACGGGCACGGATGTACACTGGTTTCTATACATTTTTGTGAAGTCTACGTACCACTTTACCGTGTTTGACTAAGAGTTATTTCGTACCAGCTGCATCACTTATTCTCCCATTCCAATTATACCTGGACCGAGAACGAAGTGAACGATTGTATGGATCGGCGTGCACCCTCATTTCTCTTACTCTCGCGATGCCTATGATATACGACAGACATAGTAGAATTATATAATTATTAAGCACTGTATCTCGGGTAGGAGTTACAATCCTAGCTGCTCTTATCTGTGTTCCATATCAAACTCGTTTGATCACAGAGGTTGAAGAAATTATAACATGAGAGTAGTACTCCTGAATATATCGCAATCCTCATAACAAATCTTCCAAGAGAGCAAAATGCCAGTGATTTAAGTGTATTTTCCATTTCATAGCTCTTCACATTGGTATGTAATTGAAATGATACGATATAGAAGGTGTTCGTTCTCATGTTCATGGGCATTATCTTTCGTTTGTCCTGATTTAAACAGGAATTGCAATTCGATACTACAAGTGGAATCACCACCTATGTCGATTTCCATTTCCTTACTATCATCCAGCTTACAATAGTGTCGTAAGAACAATTTAACTTGGGATGTGCCTTCCGACATTAGGATGGTAGCATCTGTGCGCGAAACCTACGCGGCGATACACTCCGAGTAGTCAAGAAGGTACAGCCAATGTGCCCCTATCGGAAGAAGTTTTACAACAGTTTCTGCAAACTAGCGCTGGTGAATAATGAACTGCGTCTCGAACGAAGCTGGGAGACACTCGTTCCTTAATCCGCATCGAATCTGCGCCGGACGACTCGCCACTAATAACTTGGGCATCGCAGAGGCTTAGAACTTGGAACACACAAGAGCCGATATTCCAGTTGCAGTTCTGATGAGAGGAATCAAGGGACTCCCTCCCGCAGATCCAGAGCTGCAGAGCTGCTGTAGACCTACGGCTGCGAAAGCCGTGCCTTCCTCGCCCTCCCACCCTCCTCCCCCTATGCCTTGCTCTTTTACCCCTCTCCTCCCTCACGACCCACGGCAAGTACACATTAATCAGACGGCACCTGTCATAAAGCGGATTATAAAATTTTGTCTGCCGAGTCGTAAAAACTCGGAGAGGAATAATGCAGACGGCACGCGCTTCCCTACAGCTGTTCGCAGACCTTCGCGGTCTTTATTAACGGACGACGTGCCGTTAATCCAGGACACGAACGCCGCGAAGTAAAACTACTCGCTTAGTCACTGACAAGCGAAAGAGAATAAATATCCTATCTGAGTACCGCGACAGATTTGTGACTTGCTGTACAGTTCGGCTAACTGTATGTATACAGGCTTCCCAACATAAATATTTTCTCGCTGTGAATCACACTAAAAAATTTGTGAACTTCTTAAGTTTGTTATTTACACATAACATAACCTGGAAGCTCAAATAGGAAGGAAAAACAAGCTGTTTCTATATACAACAGCGTATTAATTTATGGAGGTTTGCGGTAACTATCCATGTATCTACTGTAAACCAACTAAAAAAATACTCCTGTCGGAGCGCAAAAATGGGGAAGACTCTGACAGTAAAGTGGGAAACCAGGTGCCTAAAATCTTCATTCCGCCTTCCTTAACAAAAATTTTGGCATGCGAACATATTCTCTTTTAACACAGAGCATTCTATATTCTTTTATCCAGTCTTTCCCTGTAGTTAAATCCTCATACTCAGTATCTCCATCTCACTGCCACTGTCTATATACTGTACTTCAGTCTCCTTTTTCTTCCATTAATTTACAGTATATCCCACTATCACTGTCTCCTCTCTCACTTACATCATCTCATTTGTTTCCCCACTGCCATGTCTCCATCATAACTGAGCAACTAAAAAATTCTGGGAGATCCAACTTATCTTTTCCCCTATGCCCAAGTGTTTCACATTTCGGTACAAAATTCAACACGTCCTCTCTCTTTGACTCCCACTGTTACTGGTTTTATCTCCCCCCCCCCCTCTCTCTCTATCCCACCATCACGGTCTTCTGTCTCTTCCACCGTCACCGTCCCTCTACTACTTTCTTTCAGCACAAAAAAAGCATGAATATATTCAAATGCTAAAATTGTTGGTGAGGAGACGGTATGGGGATTGAGGCAACTAGTTTCCCATTTTTCTTTCAAGTCTCTCAAAGAGGAACATTTTAGCCTTTTTTTGTTACCAAAGGGCGTGAAACTTAAATAACCCGAATTCTATAGGTCAGTAAAGTTTTGACAGTTTATTTACAGGGTGTTTCAAAAATGACCGCTATATTTGAAACGGCAATAAAAACTAAACGAGCAGCGATAGAAATACACCGTTTGTTGCAATATGTTTGGGACAACAGTACATTTTCAGACGGACAAACTTTCGAAATTACAGTAGTTACAATTTTCAACATCAGATGGCGCTGCAAGTGATGTGAAAGATATAGAAGACAACGCAGTCTGTGGGTGCGCCATTCTGTACGTCGTCTTTCTGCTGTAAGCGTGTGCTGTTCACAACGTGCAAGTGTGCTGTGGGCAACATGGTTTATTCCTTAGAACAGAGGATTTTTCTGGTGTAGGAATTCCACCGCCTAGAACACAGTGTTGTTGCAACATGACGAAGTTTTCAACGGAGGTTTATTGTAACCAACGAAGTTTTCAACGGAGGTTTAATGTAACCAAAGAACCGAAAAGCGATACAATAAAGGATCTTTTTGAATAATTTCAACGGACTGGGAACGTGACGGATGAACGTGCTGGAAAGGTAGGGCGACCGCGTACGGCAACCACAGAGGTCAACGCGCAGCTAATGCAGCAGGTGATCCAACAGCGGCCTCGGGTTTCCGTTCGCCGTGTTGCAGCTGCGGTCCAAATGACGCCAACGTCCACGTAGCGTCTCATGAGCCAGAGTTTACACCTCTATCCATACAAAATTCAAACGCGGCAACCCCTCAGCGCCGCTACCATTGCTGCACGAGAGACATTCGCTAACGATATAGTGCACAGGATTGATGACGGCGATATGCATGTGGACAGCATTTGGTTTACTGACGAAACTTATTTTTACCTGGACGGCTTCGTCAATAAACAGAACTGGCGCATATGGGGAACCGAAAAGCCCCATGTTCCAGTCCCATCGTCCCTGCATCCTCAAAAAGTACTGGTCTGGGCCGCCATTTCTTCCAAAGGAATCATTGGCCCATTTTTCAGATCCGAAACGATTACTGCATCACGCTATCTGGACATTCTTCGTGAATTTGTGGCGGTACAAACTGCCTTAGACGACACTGAGAACACCTCGTGGTTTATGCAAGATGGTGCCCGGCCACATCGCACGGCCGACGTCTTTAATTTCCAGAATGAATATTTCGATGATCGTGTGATTGCTTTGGGCTATCCGAAACATACAGGAGGCGGCGTGGATTGGCCTCCCTATTCGCCAGACATGAACCCCTGTGACTTCTTTCTGTGGGGGCACTTGAAAGACCAGGTGTACCGCCAGAATCCAGAAACAATTGTACAGCTGAAGCAGTACATTTCATCTGCATGTGAAGCCATTCCGCCAGACACGTTGTCAAAGGTTTCGGGTAATTTCATTCAGAGACTACGCCATATTACTGCTACGCATGGTGGATATGTGGAAAATATCGTACTAAAGAGTTTCCCAGACCGCAGCGCCATCTGTTGTTGACAATTGTAACTACTGTAATTTCGAATGTTTGTCTACCTGAAAATGTACTGTTGTCCCAAGCATATTGCAACAAACGGTTTATTTCTATCCCTGCTCGTTTAGTTTGTATTGTCGTTTCAAATATACCGGTCATTTTTGAAACACCCTGTATATACTCCGACAAATTTATATACTTTGACACACATAATTGTTTAATAACTATGCATAGTGTAAGGTTAACACAAAAACGTCTGCTTTACATATTTTCTCAATACTTTGCTCATCGATCGCATCGTATCGTATGGAAAACTGCCAGCTTTTGATTAGTATTGTGGCGTGGCGGGGGCGGGCCGGTCTCTCACTATCCTTTCAACAATTGGTCCACCTACCTGTATAGAGTTCAGGCTGTGTGCCACCTCATTGATGATAATGGCTTCGCCGAGAAAAGCAGCGTTGACAAAATTTCGACTAGGTACCTACCACGCAAAGGCCACACAACTCCAGTCGATGGGTCAGTAGCTGAAAGTTAGTTAAACTATCGAGTGCTCGAGATTTCTGCGTAAATCATTTGAAAAAATGTCTAAAATTTCCTTTCAGTTGGTTTACTGTCTTTAATAAAGGGAAAATGACTAACAAGTCCGCATTTAATATCCCAATAGCAACTATGCAATGCTATTGTCTCTGCTGTAAGTTCACACCCAAAAGCAGCCGGAAGATATTTAGGCCGACCCATTATTTTCCACGTATTAAACAGTCACTGACCCACGAATACAAGCGAGTTAACACTGCCAGTCGTTCAGTAGGCTTCTTGTAAAGAAGCGCTCGCCATAACGTATCGTAGTCTGGACGAAACACACCAAGCGAAGTTTATGTACAACATGAAATGTTCACACGAGAATACCTCCTAAACGCATTCGGGAGGACGACGGTTCAATCCCGCGTCCGGCCATCCTGATTTGGGTTTTCCGTGATTTCCCTAAATCACTCCAGGCAAATGCCGGGATGGTTCCTCTGAAAGGGCACGGCCGACGTCCTTCCCCATCCTTCCCTAATCCGGTGAGACCGATGACCACGCTGTCAGGTCTCCTTCCCCAAACAACCAACCAACCAACCTACCTCCTAAAATAAACCACTCACAAACTTTCAAGAAGTACTCAGTACTGCAGTCGGTTTTCGTCTATGACACGAGACCCGATCAAACACGCAAATTTCTTCATTTTTGTACAAATTTCATCAGTGTGGTTCAACATACGTGTTTTATAAGAAGAAGGCTCCCGAGCGATTATCTCGACTCACAGATCTAAGGCATAAAGCCCTATTCAAACGCACGAGAAATGTTTTATTCCTATTGGCTAGTATGTGTAACAGCCAATCAGATCCTCTACAGCACTTCTATAGTCGCAGTATTTCTCATGTCAGCCAATCAGATTATCACATGCAGTTTAGACTAGAAATCTCGTAATTCAGAAACTAAATAAAATTTAATGAAAACAAAATATTATTCCTTTCCACAAAATAAATTACTAGTAAATTCAATACTTCCCGTCCCTTCTGGCTGCCTTTTACAAAATCAAGCTTACTCAGACGTTTGTCGTAAATTCCCGTATTGCACAACAACTTTCTCAGGCGTACATTTACATAGTTTTAACAAAATATCACATTATCACTTTACATATGTCCTTCATTTTTCCAAAACACTCACACAACCAAAACACGATAAAATAATAATTCTCTAAAGTGCTTTTAATTACGTCAGAAATTAGCGGTAACGACAATAAAGAAAATACCAGTAATTAGATTATATGAACCTATCCTCTTGGTTGTAGTTTCAATTGATACTATAGATGAATTCACTACAGCCCCTAACTCAGTTTCACAGTGTTAGCACGGTTATTATGTGTTATAGGGAAAAAATTATATCTCCGAAAGTACTGAAGTTATTGATTTGAAATTTTTACAATACGGGTGTGTTATACAGTGAATTTGGAATACTAAGTATATAAAAGATCTATTAATATTTAACAGCACTTCTTCGGATTCACAGAGAGTATGTGTAACGTATTGCACGTAACATTAGTCCAGTACGCGGCTCGCTCGGCCCAGTAGCCATCTTCAGCTGTGCCAGCGTTAGAACCAAAATCTGTTCTCCTCCCGGCTCCACGGCAGGCTACACTTTCAGTGCTAAACAACTCGTAATAATTTGCTACGCTACAGTAGTTTGATAAGGTCAAAATGTACCGCAATTAAAAATACTTTACTGAATTTGCAGTTTTAAATAATTTTTGCCAGTCAAAAATTCCATTCAGGCGTGTTAAGACCCTTTTTAGCCCCTTTTTCTTGTCAATGCAGTACCAGTTTGGACATATTTGAATACCTGCAAGATTTACGATGACAAAATATCAGCATGTGATGAAAATTTCATGTAACGTTCGGCTCAGTTACGTCCATTGTTACGGTTGGGAGCATATCTGAAACGGCAGTACATTTTTCACAGACATCACACATAATTAAAAATGTGCTTTAAAATAGTTAACTCCATTTAGCATTCGTCTGAATGCGCGACTAATTTAAAAAAAAAAAAAAAACAACATACCTGTACGGCACCTACCATTTTCAAAACTGTTCCATAAAAAGCATTTAAACTTTTTCGAGCTTTTCGTATAAGAAAATAATTTTCTGTAAGGTGCTTACACCGCCAGTTACCTCCACCGAATAATTTATACTTCAAAACAGCCTGTACAGACATTAAGTGCCTACTATACAGAGACAGTGAGTCGAAAAGCTTTATTGGTGAAAAAATGCTGACTAAAACATAGTTTCATGACCTCAGCACCCTCGCCATGACGCTAGAATCCTTGCTATATGTTCATTACGTCAGTTAAATCTACATTTACGCTTCCGACCGGGTTTTACGTGTAAGTACGCTAACTTTTAACATTTGGATCTCTGTGATATCAAAAAAGTTTCAAGGTTCTCCGAGATTATCATCTTCACGACATATGGCAAAAATTTCGACGATCTGCCATGAAAAGGAATTGCAGAAGTGGCCATCCCAACAAGCGGTGCTTTGGACACCCAAAAATCACGGTTTTTCGGTTGTGACTTCATAACGATTTTCGCCAGCTGAAACTGTAGTTTCTAAATAAATGTCATAGTCACATATCGTCAAAATTTGAGCCATGTGCTATTGTTAACTATTTGTTTAGATAATTACGGTCCACGGGGCAGAAAATCTAATTGTGGTGGTTTCTTCGGGCACCGCCCACGAGCAAGTGGTGCTATTACAAGTCGCCAAAGGCCACCCTACACCTCACCTCACACAAAATAACCCACAGATTTGATCAAAGTGCGTACTGTTTAAATTATGACTCTGTACTGTATGCCCGAAGGTAAACAAATGGTCGCTAGGCCAATGTATATCTAAAACACTTCATCCCACATCTCTATGGTTAATAGAGCCCCGAGATATGACCCCCTGAAAAATCACATTTTTGGGTGCGGCTTTTTGGAACATACAGGGACAGTGCACTGGGTTGCATGCACCGACAGAATGGTTCAAATGGCTCTGAGCACTATGGGACTTAACATCTGAGGTCGTCAGTAACCTAAAACTTAGAACTACTTCAACCTAAGGATATGACACACATCCACGCCAGAGGCAGGATTCGAACCTGCGACCGTAGCGGTCGCGCAGTTCCAGACTGAAGCGCCTAGAACCGCTCCGCCACACCGGCCGCTTCGCCGACAGATCCTGAACTGTTTTTGTGAACTATTGTCATGCGATAGCCTAATGTAACAGTCAGCTGACTTGTACCTAACAATATCGATATGCACTTTATTCTGTTTACTACTCTTTCCACAAAGATAGTAAAGTTTGAGGAAGGGAAGCTATTTAGTGTTCCAAGACACGTAAGAACCTAAAAGAAAGTAAAGTAAGACCAATATCTGCAACGCAAACTGTGGTGACAAGTACCAACCTAAAAAATCTGGGAAGCAATTCATACCAAACAATTTTACACCCCTAGTATCAACTGCTCCATACTTTTTGCGTAGCGTTGTTTTAAGAGTCAAAAGGCAGTCGCTGTTTTCCTCTAAGACACGGTCTGTGCAGCTGCTTACCACGTGAATATTTTGTTATGGGAGCCATGGCAAATAATGGACATGTAAGATTCCTAATACGTTTAGGAAGAATAAATAAAAAGGAAAAATTATTTCATTAGACACTTAGGATTTATAATAAACGTCGAAAAGAGACTGAGGAAATATTGGAGGCAGGTCACTTAGGAGCGTTGTTAAAATGCCTATCTTAAACAGTAACTAATATATACGCTCAAAGGCTGCGTCATACAATCGATACTGTTTCCTAATTCAAGGTAAGTAACACATTTCCCTCAAACTGCTTCATCTATACACCGCTACCCTGTCAACAGTAATCGTAGTAACGAAACCTTCCTAATTCTGTGTCTATTTCTATTTAGTTCAAGGACAGATTTATTTGACCTTTTCATATCTCTTCTGGCAATATTCTTTTATTTGAAACGAACATACGCTAGAAGATTCGTCTTACTATTATTTTTATTCCTGTCAGTTGCACTGGTATTATTTATTTGCTCATATATCCCCTCTCTCTTTTCTGTCGAGGAGCTGAAAATGGTTTCGGAAACTAACTATTAGACTGCCGTTTGAAAGAACCGCCTCAATACACTGACCTGTAACATTATCAAAGAAGGTGATATTTTACACTGTTAGTATAATAACAAAGGCGCTACGATCATTATCCTACACCCATGAACCATAGACCTTGCCGTTGGTGGATAGGCTTGCGTGCCGCAACGATACAGATGGGCGTACCGTAAGTGCAACCACAACGGAGGGGTATCTGTTGAGCGGCCAGACAAACGTGTGGTTCCTGAAGAGGGGCAGCAGTCTTTTCAGTAGTTGCACGGGCAACAATCTGGATGATTGACTGATCTGGCCTTGTAACACTAACCAAAACGGCCTTGCTGTGCTGGTACTGCGAACGGCTGAAAGCAAGGGGAAACTACAGCCATAATTTTTCCCGAGGGCATGCAGCTTTACTGTGTGATTAAATGATGATGGCGACCTCTTGGGTAAAATATTCCGGAGGTAAAATAGTCCCCCATTCGGATCTCCGGGCGGGGACAAATCACCGGGACGTCATTATCAGGAGAAAGAAAACTGGCGTTCTACGGATCGGAGCGTGGAATGTCAGATCCCTTAATCGGGCAGGTAGGTTAAAAAATTTAAAAAGGGAAACGGATAGGTTAAAGTTAGATATAGTGGGAATTAGTGAAGTTCGGTGACAGGAGGAACAAGACTTTTGGTCAGGTGAATACAGGGTTATAAATACAAAATCAAATAAGGGTAATGCAGGAGTAGGTTTAATAATGAACAAAAAAATAGGAGTGGGGGTAAGCTACTACAAACAGCATACTGAACGCGTTATTGTGGCCAAGATAGACACGAAGCCCATGCCTATTACGGTAGTTCAAGTGTATATGCCAACTGGCTCTGCAGATGATGAAGAAATTGTTGAAATGTATGATGAGATAGAAGAAATTATTCAGGTAGTGAAGGGAGACGAAAATTTAATAGTTACGGGTGACTGGAATTCGAGAGTAGGAAAAGGGAGGGAAGGAAACATAGTGGGTGAAAATGGATTGGGAGAGAGAAATGAAAGAGGAAACCGTCCGGTAGAATTTTGCACAGAGCATAACTTAATCATAGCTAACACTTGGTTCAAGAATCATAAAAGAAGGTTGTATACATGGAAGAATCCTAGAGATACGGGAAGGTATCACATAGATTATATAATAGTGAGACAGAGATTTAGGAACCAGGTTTTAAATGGTAAGACATTTCCAGGGTCAGATGTGGACTCTGACCACAACCTATTGGTTGTGAACTGTAGATTAAAACTGAAGAAACTGCAAAAAGGTGGGAATTTAAGGAGATGGGACCTGGACAAACTGAAAGAACCAGAGGTTGTACAGTGTTTCAGGGAGAGCATAAGGGAACAATTGACAGGAATGGGGGAAAGAAATAGAGTAGAAGAGAATGGGTAGCTCTGAGGGATGAAGTAGTGAAGGCAGCAGAGGATCAAGTAGGTAAAAAGACGAGGGCTGCTGGAAATCTTTGGGTAACAGAAGAAATATTGAATTTAATTGATGAAAGGAGAAAATATAAAAACGCAGTAAATGAAGCAGGCAAAAAAGAATACAAACGTCTCAAAAATGAGATTGTTAGGAAGTGCAAAATGGCTAAGCAGGGATGGCTAGAGAACAAATGTAAGAATGTAGAGGCTTATCTCACTAGGGGTAAGATAGATACTGCCTACAGGGAAATTAAAGAGACCTTTGGAGAAAAGAGAACCACTTGTATGAATATCAAGAGCTCAGATGCGATGTACTTGAGGACAATATTATGGAAATGGAAGAGGATGTAGATGAAGATGAAATGGGATATACGATACTGCGTGAAGAGTGTGACAGAGCACTGAAAGACCTGAGTCGAAACAAGCCCCCCCCCCCGGGAGTAGACAACATTCCATTAAAACTACTGACGGCCTTGGGAGAGCCAGTCTTGACAAGCCGACCTCGGAGAAGATCAGTTTGGATTCCGCAGAAATGTTGGAACACGTGAGGCAATACTGACCCTACGACTTATCTTGGAAAGTAGGTTAAGGTAAGGTATACCTACGTTTGTAGCATTTGTAGACTTAGAGAAAGCTTTTGACAATGTTGACTGGAATACTCTCTTTCAAATTCAAAATATGGCAGGGGTAAAATACAGGGAGCGAAAGGCTATTTACAATTTGTACAGAAAGCAGATGGCAGTTATAAGAGTCGAGGGGCATGAAAGGGAAGCAGTGGTTGGGAAAGGGGTGAGACAGGGTTGTAGCCTCTCCCCGAAGTTATTCAATCTGTATATTGAGCAAGCAGTACAGGAAACAAAAGAAAAATTTGGAGTAGGTATTAAAATTCACGGAGAAGAAATAAAAACAATGAAGTTCGCCGATGACATTGTAATTATGTCAGAGACAGCAAAGGACTTGGAAGAGCAGTTGAACGGAATAGACAGTGTCTTGAAAGGAGGATATAAGATGAACATCAACAAAAGCAAAACGAGGACAATGGAATGTAGTCGAATTAAGTCGGGTGATGCTGAGGGAATTAGATTAGGAAATGAGACACTTAAAGTAGTAAATGAGTTTTGCTATTTGGGGAGCAAAATAACTGATGATGGTCGAAGTAGAGAGGATAGAAAATGTAGACTGGCAATGGCAAGGAAAGCGTTTCTTAAGAAGAGAAATTTGTTAACATCGAGTATAGATTTAAGTGTCAGGAAGTCGTTTCAGAAAGTATTTGTATGGAGTGTAGCCATGTATGGAAGTGAAACATGGACGATAAATAGTTTGGACAAGAAGAGAATAGAAGCTTTTGAAATGTGGTGCAACCGAAGAATGCCGAAGATTGGATGAGTAGATCACATAACTAATGAGGAAGCTTTGAACAGAATTGGGGAGAAGAGAAGTTTGTGGCACAATTTGACAAGAAGAAGGGACCAGTTGGTAGGACGTGTTCTGAGGCATGAAGGGATCACAAATTTAGCACTGGAGGGCAGCGTGGAGGGTAAAAATCGTAGAGGGAGACTACGAGATGAATACACTAAGCAGATTCAGAAGGATGTAGGTTGCAGTAAGTACTGGGAGATGAAGAAGCTTGCACAGGATAGAGTAGCATGGAGAGCTGCATCAAACCAGTCCCATGAATGAAGACAACAACAACAACATCAACGATCTTCATTCAGAGAGGATTAAGGAAATACAAACAGCAAACCAGTATTCCCTGAAGCGCGTCTGCTGCAACCTGCAATGTAGTAAAGCTGTGCGGGTACGACGCTCGCGATGCAGTAGGCGCCGGCCACTAAACTGTCTACCCATCTAATCTTAGCATTCTCTAGAGTACAACATTTCAAAAGCTTCTATTCTCTTCTTGCGTGAATGCTAATCGTCCATGTTTTATTCCCGTACAAACCTACTCTCCAGACACTTACTTTCAGAAAATCCTTTTCAGCATTCTCCTGTACCATCATATTTCAAAAATTTCTATTTTATTGATGTTCGTCCTTTCACGACACTATCTGTTCCGTTCAAATAAAAGAAAAATCAACTTAAAGGCAAAAATGAGAGTCACGATCATACGGATGAAACAACATTTGGCTTCAGAAATCATTACGAAGGACTCGAGGAAGGAAGGATGCGGAGGACGGACGGAGGAATAAGGTTTAACGTTCCGGCGACTACGATGTCATTACAGACGTAGCTCAAAAAAATGGTTCAAATGCCTCTGAGCACTATGGGACTTAGTATCTATGGTCATCAGTCCCCTAGAACTTAGAACTACTTAAACCTAACTAACATAAGGACATCACACACATCCATGCCCGAGGCAGGATTCGAACCTGCGACCGTAGCAGTCGTGCGGCTCCGGACTGAGCGCCTTAACCGCGAGACCACCGCGGCCGGCAGAGTAGCTCAGAGCTGGATTGAAGAAAGATGAGGAAGAAAATCGGCCGTCTTCTTTGCAAAGAAAAGATTCCGGCGTTTGCAGCGAGCGATTTAGGAAAAGCACGAGAGACAAGAATGTGGATAGATAGATGGGGTTCTGAACCGCCATTCGTCCGGATTCGGGTCCTGTGTCTTTCCACTGTGTCACCTAGTGAGGTCAGTTTCATGTTCCATGAATCATTTGCACGTTACTTTGTATTGATGTGGAACGGGTAATTTTACATTCACGACATAAATGTTACCCCACAACATTGTTCCACATGACATTACTGAATGAAAATACGCAAAATATGTCAACTAACTAATATGTCTCTCTCTCCCTCTCCACGATTTGTAACGACTATAAGTCCAAATGTGGTTGAACTAAGTTGTTTTAGGAGTTCCAAAACGTGCTTTAAATTCTCAGGGATGTGTATTCCTAAAATTTTGTTTTCCACCTTAGTTACTATTTCCTCAACATATTTCACACTTGTCACTGGTGCAGTACGTCTACACGTGCAGATATAAATATACTGTGTCTTTAGAAAAATTGAGAGCGAGACCATTCGCAGAAATGATATTTTTAACAACATTTTTACGACCTCTTCAGTTGCCGTATGTATGTTTGGATTAAAATACTAGCGTCATCCGAAAAAGAACTAAATGAGCTTGTTTTAATTAGACGGAAGATGGTTCACATTTGTGAGGAACAATAGCAGGCTAAAAATAAGACTTTTGAGAACCCGATAGGTGATTTTCACCCCACGTGCACTTAATGTATGATTTGCATTTAAGCTAGAACTCACATCAGTTAAAATTCTCATACTGTGTCCGATGTTCTCTGGTGTTCAACAATCAATCGCATAAACAGATTTCACAAATTTGGTGTCGAGTAATTTATGAATAAGGGCACATTTATTTAATTCGTAGCCCGAATTTCAGCTTTACAAATGCGTCTTCCGTATACAGTAACTTGCAGCTTCCTGAGGAGGATTTATTACCAGAGGATCTGAGGTTTGCTTCTCGTTCTTGTTGTTACTGTTGCAGTGGTCCTCAGGCCAAAGACTGGTTTCATGCAGCGCTCCAGGCTACTCTATCCTATGCAAGCCTCTTCATCTCCGAGTAATTACTGCAACCTAGGTCCTTCTGAATCTGATTTCTGTATTCATTTCTTGGTGTCCCGCTACGATTTTTACCCCCCCCCCTCCCCATGCCTCCCTCGAGTACAAAATTGTTGATCCCTTATTAACTCAGAATGTGTTCTACCAACTGAACCCTTCTTCTAGTCAGGTTGTGCCACAAATTTTTTATTCTCCCCAATTCTGTTCAGTACATCATCATTAGTCACTTGATCTACCCATCTACTCTTCAGCATTCTTCTGTTACCTCACTGTACAAACTGAATAACATAGGGCATAGGCTACAGCCCTGTCTCACTCCCTTCTCAACCAATGCTTCCTTTCATGTCCCTCGACTCTTATCTTTGTCATCTAGTTTCTGTTCAAATAGTAAATAGCCTTTTGCTCCCAGAATTTTAGTCCTGCTACCCTCAGAATTTCGAAGAGATTATTCTATTCAACACTGTCAAAATCTTTCGCTAAGTCTACACATGCTATAAATGTAGGTCTGCCTTTCCTTAATATATCTTCTAAGATAAGGCGTAGGGTCAGTATTGCCTCACGTGTTCCAACATTTCTACGGAAACCAAAGTGATCTTCCCCGAGGTCGGCTTCTACCAGTTTTTCCATTCGTCTGTAAAGAATGCGTGTTAGTATTTTGCAACCGTGACTTATTAAACTGACAGTTCGGTAATTTTCACGCATTCAGCACCTGCTTTCGTTGGAACTGGAATTGTTATATTCTTCTCGAAGTTTGAGGTTATTTCGCCTCTGTTTCATACCTGGACGAGACCACGAGACAATGGAAGGTTTCAGATTGATTATATAATGGTAGGACAGCGATTTAGGAACCAGGTTTTAAATTGCAAGACATTTCCAGGGGTAAAAGTGGACTCTGATCACAATGCAGTGGTTGTGAACTGTAGGTTGAAACTGAAGAAACTGCAAAAAGGTAGGAATTGAAGGAGCCTCTCCCAAGGCTATCAGTAACTCTAACGGAATGTTGTATCTACTCCCAGGGCCTTGTTTCGACTTAAGTCTTTCAGTGATCTGTCAAATTCTTCACGCAGTATCATGCCTCCATCCTCTCATCTTCCTCTACGTCCTCTTCCATTTCCATAAAATTGCCCTCAATTACATCTCTCTTGTACAGACCTTCCATATACTCCTTCCATCTTTCTGTTTTCCCTTCTTTGCTTAGGACTAGTTTCCCATCTGAGCTCTTGATATTCGCACAGGTGATTTTCCGTTCTCCAAAGATCTCTTTAATTTTCCTGTAGGCGGCATCTACCTTACTCCTAGTGATATATGCTTCTACATCCTTACATTTGTCCTCTAGCCATTCCTGCTCAACCATTTCTTATCGATCTTATTTTAGAGGCGTTTGTATTCCTTTTCGCTTGCTTCATTTACCGCATTTTTATATTTCCTCCTTTGATCAATTAAATTTTATATCTCTTGTTACCCAAGGATTTCTACTCCCCTCGTCTTTTTACCTACTTGTCCACTGTGGGGCCGAACCGCACAATAACCCTGAGTTCGGTGTGGGGCGGCGGTGGGGTGGGTGGACTGCTGTAGCCTGTTGTGTACCACTGAGGGCTACAGCTGGGCGAAGCTTCTCCGTCATTTCTAGATCCCCGGTACAATACACACACACACACACACACACACACACACACACACACACACACACACAAATGATAAATAACTTTTGGCCTGCTTTATATATCGTCTCTACTGATGCCTGACAAACAAGCTCCTTTGCGCAACGGCAATAAAGTTTCCTTACACTGGCAATTTTATCAGAAGTCGGCCACGCCTACATGAGACAACAAGTGTCTGGCACAAATCGGTTACTGCTGCTACAATGGCAGGTTGTCAAGATTTACGTGAGTTTGAACGTGATGTTATAGTCACCGCACAAGCGATGGCACACAGCATCTCCGAGGTAGCGATGAAGTGGGGGATTTCCCGTTCGACCATTTCACAAGTGTACCGTGAATATCAGGAATCCAGTAAAACATCAAATCTCCGACATCGCTGCGACCGGAAAAAGATCCTGCAAGAACGGGACCAACAATGACTGAGGAGATCGTTCAACGTGACAGAAGTGCAACCCTTCCGCAAACTGCTGCAGATTTCAGTGTTGGGCCATCAGCAAGTGTCAGCGTACGAACCATTCAACGACGCGTTAACGATGTGGGCATTCGAAGCCGAAGGCCCGCTCGTGTACCCATGACTACTGCACAACACAAAGCTACCCCCCTCACCTGGGCCCTTCAATACCGACAATGGACTGTTGATGACGGGACGTATGTTGCCTGGTGGGACGAGTCTCGTTTCAAATTGCATCGAGCGGATGGACGTGTATCGGCATGGAGACAACCTCATGAATCCATGGACCCTTTATGTCAGCAGGGGACTGTTCAAGCTGGTGGAGGCTCTGTAATGGTGTGGGTTGTGTGCAGTTGAAGTGATATGGGACCCCTGATACGTCTAGATACGATTCTGACAAGTGACACGTAAGTAAGCTTCCTGTCTGATCACCTGCATCAATTCATATCCATTGTGCATTCTGACGGACTTCGTCAATTCAAGCAGGATAATGCGACACCCCAACATGTCCAGAATTGCTACACAGTGGCTCCAGGATCACTTTTCTGAGATTAAACCCTTCCACTGTCCACCAAACTCCCCAAAGATGAACATTATTGAGCATATCTGGGATGCCTTTCAATGTTCTGTTCGGAAGAGATTTCCACCCCTTCGTACTCTTACGGATTTATGGACAGCCCTGCAGAATTCATGGTGTAATTCCCTCCAGCACTACTTCAGACATTAGTCGAGTCCATGCCACGTCGTGTTGAGGCAATTCTGTGTGCTCGCAGGGGCCCTACATGTTATTACGAACTTGTACCAGTTTCTTTGACTCTTCAGTTTGCTTTTCATAAGAGACAACATCCTGTTAAGCATGTGTCCACTGGAATGTTTTGTTTTCCCTAAAACGAAAAGAGTAGGCCGACTAAGTGTGTATGTGTCTTACAACGAAACCGCAGGTTCACTATTCAGTCATCAGCTGGTCCTACGATTTTGCATCTGTCACAGGTCTATGGAAGGGTGGAGTAAGTCAATTCAAAGCTTGCTGGGAGGCAAAGGCATACGTCGCCCAATGGGGGCACGACGTGTTCAAACAAACCTTCCAGTAGGGAGTAGCTTTAACCTTTAGTTATCAGTGTTTTGCCGAGATTGAAACTAACAAAAAAAAAAAAAGTATAAAAATTTCCGCCGGCTGGAGTGGCCGTGCGGTTCTGGGCGCTACAGTCTGGAAACGGGCGACCGCTACGGTCGCAGGTTCGAATCCTGCCTCGGGCATGGATGTGTGTGATGTCCTTAGGTTAGTTAGGTTTAATTAGTTCTAGGCGACTGATGACCTCAGAAGTTAAGTCGCATAGTGCTCAGAGCCATTTGAACCATTTTATAAAAATTTCCGTCTGCATCAAATTAAAACTTGTCAGAACATACAAAAACATCTTAGACTAGCGATATACCGATCACCATAACGCCATGGCTAATCTGCTAATTATGAGCGAGCAGGACAATAATCAAATAATGCTTACGAAAGTTCATTTTCAAATACATTTCGGAGAAGAATGAAATATTTTCTTGTCTCAAAGCAAAATCATTCTTGTTCTTAAAACTTTCCTTTCCAAGTGATTTAGTCGTTTCGTACGTATATCCAAAATTAACTTACCGCTTAAATGACACTTACTTCTTCATTGTTTCTCAGTGATAATAAATTTACACTCTTTAACTTCTCGAAATGCGACGACGAGCTGTAAAAAACGCTAGATTCGGTTTACCAAGAACAGAGTTCTCTTTGGGTTCCCTAAATCGTTTTCACGGTTGTTCCAAAATAGTTTCATCACCAAGTCCATAGCTAGTTATTTTACGACGTCTTGTTCACTTCAGGTTGTTTTTTGCTTCTAATATCCGTAGTGCCAACGACTCGTTAACGAATAAAAGTTTTGCTTCAATAGTACCCTACAGTGGGACGATGTGCAGTGGTTAAGGAACAGTGTATCACGTGGCGCCACAACCAATAGCATCATTCTTCCCCGTCTGCCTGTAGCATGCGCTTCGACGTGCGCGTAGAACATTTAGCGTTCATTTCCATGTTAGTTTAGGTATGGTGAGATTATGTAGTCACTGATAATAGTCATTGTGAGTGACAAAGCAAACACAACACGTATTATGTTAAGAAGCGACAGCGATAGTTTTCCGAGCATGTAACTTCTACTAGGAAGGGTCTGAAGCTGGAATAGTGGCGGCGGCGGCTGGCGTTGAGCCGTGGAACAGAGAGAGACAGAGAGGAAGCACTCTGGTGACGCCTCACAGTACTCTCCGTCCACCTCTACGCATATCGCATCACGCTGCTGCCCTCTTTCCTGCACACCACTATGGCTACTACCAGATATGCTCTGTTTATAGAGTGTTTACTTATAAGACTTCTCAACGCTTCTCAACGCTTGCCCCAACGCACAAACGGCCAGGAATCCGACTCGCGTAGCTCGAGTGCACACTTCCTGCTCTACCACGCCACACTGTCTTCGGAGGAAAGGGGGAAAAGAGCGAAAACTACGGAAGTGCGGCATCCGGCTTTGTTTCATTTTTTACACTTCTCTACAGCATGGATCATAAAACAAAACAAATTTTTTTGCATTGTTTAACTCTTTCTCAACCAGAAGCGTACGTCTCATGCAAATACAGCAAGTCTTACACTGTATCTTATTCAATTGGGCAGCTTTTCGTTTTCTGTCTACCTATCGAATTATTTGTTGTAAACAACCGTTACGTTAGGCGACGTGCTTCTGCTCTCAAAATGGTTCAAATGGCTCTAAGCACTATGGGACTGAACATCTGAGCTCATCAGTCCCCTAGACTTAGAACTACTTAAACCTAACTAACCTAAGGACATCATACGCATCCATGGCCGAGGCAGGATTCGAACCTGCGACCGTAGCAGCAGCGCGGTTCCGGACTGAAGTGCTCGGCCACAGCGGCCGGCGCTTCTGTTCTCACTCCACACTTGCTCGTATAACAGTGCCCCCTAAAAACGCCTTAGCCATATTCCATTAGTCTGCTATCTCTCCCCAGGATCTGCAAGCACTTGCTGCTGATGTGGGATGTAGTGCAATAAAGTTTACAACACCGCTCGCCCCCTCACGCTGAGACCCTCCACTCTCGTCTCATGTTAGTCTCGTTCCTCGTGCAGACTGAGGATTTCAAGACATGCTGCTCTCCTGTACCTCAGGAGATGCGTCCTTTCAATATTCTGAGCCTCGCCAGGTCTACGTATCCCACGGTAGAAGGGGCGCCCACTACAGGTACGTCTGATGCCACCCGACATTTGCGTAACTTCTACAGCTAGAAGAAGGCAATGCAAATAACCATATTTAAGGTGCAGCATCCGAATACCTTATTTCAGTCCTCATTCGTCTATACTTCACGCAATTTTTTGCAGTCATGATGCTGACATATTCCATATACCCTTTCATATACACTATTAAGAATTCTTAACGGAATTTCGTTATTGTTTAATATGGTAACACATACGTATATCATATAAAACTCTTATTAACTTTTGCTCTGACGCCAGACTGCAGAGGCCCGCTAGGAATAATTATATTTTCATCAATCTACACAAACCGTTTCATGAACTGCAAGAGCCACAATAGAGTATGTCGCTTTTACTTTGTGGTTATTATATAGTCACTCGTTTGGTATTCAAGTGGCACCGATACATACCGGTTGTCTGAAACGGTCCTCTTTAACCAAACCTTCTGGATGTACAACTTGTTCTAAGAAACTGTTGTCAGAGACTACGGACATCGGAGACATGCCACTGAATGGTCACCTGTTTTCAATCTACAATTGGTCCCCGATTGCCGTTAGCTCAGCACTGAAGCATTCCACGAGTCTTCTCACAATCGCACTACATTAACCGTTATCCCAGTCTCAAAGACGCAATTGTCTGCAGTGTAAAAGGGGATTGTAGCTTGCCGATTTGGGTATGGTATTTCCGTGCAACGTAACTACTGTAACGACGTACGTACCTAGCATGTCAGTTGAAGTTCAAGTTATTGCTGATTTTTTTTACTTTTGGTTACTGATTACCTTGAGCAACGTTTCAGCTGCACGCAACGCTATTCATTTTAGTAAGTATTCGTGTTACAGTACACTTCCGTTTGCAGGATTTACCAACCTCCAAAAATTGGAAGTGGGAAAAGGGAACAAACGTCAGGATTTAGTACTGGCTCTCTTTTCACTGTTACTGATTCGCAAAATGTATTGTTTTGACTATGAATATTAGATGTTTCTCACAAGCTGATCCCGCTCCGTAGAACTTCGCCTTGTGGTAGATGGAAGTGATGAACCTTTCATTGGGTCTTTGTATGGTCAGCTATGTTTCCGTCATTTTAACAACGAGACGCTCAGATACGTGACATACAGATTTTGATCCGATTTGGTTCTATTATTTTGCACCACCAAAAATTTAAGCAATTATTCTCCGCACTTAAAATGTAACTTTGCCGATCCGTACGGAACACAACGATATACAGCCGAAAATGAGGACTTCCGCTCTACATCCGTCACAGTTTGAGTTCTCCGTTCTGCGAGAATAAGCGATCAAATCTCTGAGATGACGGGTCCGGAATGACTAGCAAACTGTTAAACTTTAGGCCTTTCGGAGAATCTGCACAGACTTTGGCCTCCTACTGACTGTGCCTGTTATACATTTCACTGCACTTGTGCGTCCAGTGCTTCTCCTAATATCTCTACAGACTATAATTTGGGTACGAACGACCATAAAGTCTTCGCGGCAACGCGGGAAACTCCGTAGCACTGCTCAGTTCTGTAACGCTAGCCGAGTTCTGTCAGTGCTGGAACATGCGGCAGATTCTACTGGAAAATAGCAGCATATCCACCAATGTTTGGTGATGAAGAAAATTTCCTACAGTCGTAAATGTGCGGATCAACCCTATCAGTATCAGATTTCTCCTTTGACGTTTGATGCGAAGATGTTGGTGTGTACTGTGTAACGTCATACGTTAGCAAACAGAGAGAGAGTATATAGCACTGAAAATGTTTATTTTGCTTCTATATTTGAATTTGGAATGGTGTTCGTGACTGACAGGTTGATACGTAGCGTTACTGAGGTCACAGTTAGGTCGGAAGATGATAAGTGTGGTTGTGTGGTTGTGAGCTTAGACTTGTGAATACTGAATCACAGTTGTGTTTTGTAGCATAGCCTGGGTCTAGAGTGGTGTGGAGGTAAGAAAGGAGGTGTGTCGTGCAGTTAGAGGTGGGTCACTGTTTCTGCTTCAGTCTCTCCCTAAAACAATTTACACACTCGGAAAACTAAAGCTGTCACTTCTTAACGTAAAACTACTAGTTTACTTTATGCTACCCATAATGGATACGACAGTGATTGAGTACTCTCACCATACCTGAACTAACACGAAAATCGATGTTAAAGGTTCTATGGGTGCTCTAAGCGCACGCCACACACAGATACGGCAGAATAATGCTATTAGCTTGAGTGTGAAGTGGTACACTGGCACTTGCCACTGTGCACTGCCCATCCACCACTTTCTTATAGGGACACAGCTATAGGTCAAGCTGAAACGTCACAGCTGGTTGTAAGTCTTTGGAGACAACAAACGTGATGTCAACATAATAAGTTGGACTACAATTTTTGTTACAGCGCGTATCTGTCGTGTACATGATTTCGATTAGTATTTTATGCCCCAGCTTTATTAACGCCTTAGCTTAAATAAAACGGGTGATATCGAGACATGTTCAATATTTCCTCTGAACTGTTTGACCACAACAGCGGTGGTGGTAAAATTCAGCAGATGAGGGATTCATGTGCACAACTCTTGATGTAGCTACCCGAATTAAATTTCGAATGTTCCTACAGATTCGAAAATGATACATTAGGTAAATCTGTTATATATATTTGTGTGTGTGTGTGTGTGTGTGTGTGTGTGTGTGTGTGTCCAGGATCTCCTCTGAAACCCCTAGATCGATTTCAACCAAATTGCCAAAGAAACAGGAGGCTTCACGAGTATCGGCACTGTGGGGTTTATAACCTCCTAGCTCCAAATGGAGTGGAGGGAGATATGGGCAAAGAAAAGTGTTTTTTCCAGACAGTGGCGTGAGGCTGCCTTGCAGGACAGGCACGTCGTGTTGGAGCAGTGGCGGCCTGCCATCTCAACCTGCTTTCGAGGGCAGTCCACATGACAAGGGCAAGAAATAGTTTTTCAGGACCCTGACATGTAGGCCGCCCTGCATGATAGGCATATTGTGTTGTAGTACTATTGGCCTGATTTATCGACCTACTTCACATTCGGTCCTGAATTTCAGAGGTAAATAAATGATTTTCAAGTTCTTTGTGTGGACCCTGCCCTGCATGGTAGGCATGTTGTGGGATTAGTATTGGCCTTCTTTATTGAGCATTACTGCAGGTGCTAAACATGCCAATGAGCAGGGCTTGGGGGAGGTTGAAATGGACAGAGTGTGGGTGGAGAGCGTGAGCAGGAGCAGGAAATCAACAGTGAGGGAAAGGGGTTGATGCATGAGGGAGGTGGAAGGTGTAGAGGGGTAGTGGGCAGGTGGAAAAGGAAGAGAGAGAGGCAGAGATGGAATGAGAGAGGTATGCAAAGTAGCAGCTCTTCAAGGTGGACGATTCAGTGCTTGGAAACGTTGAGCGATGAGACTCAGCGCCTGAGACTAGTTGCTTGCACTCGGCTCTTGCTAGCTCTGATTGTCCGGAAGGGGCATCTGGGCCGGGCACGTAGGAATGCCGGTGGGAAGCGGCGCGGAGGCTGCGCTCGTAAAGTCAGCGCCGCGTTAATGGAAGCAATGAAGCGGCCCGCGGCTTCCGGCCCATCTCGTCCCTGGGGGCGCCGATCGCGGAGCTGGAGCTGGAGCCGGGGCCGGAGTCGAGGCTGCGACCGGCCAGCTCGCTAATTGCGACCGCGCATTACGGCCGCCTCGCCATTAACTGTCTCCGGCGACTGGCCGGCCGCGGCGCCGTCTCCCGGTGATTAACTGCTAACGGCGCGGATAAAGAAGCGCTGCCCAGCAGGGTAGTGGGTGGGGCTTGACGGGGAGGGGTGGGGGCCGCTAACGAGGCCGGCGCCGACAACGCCAACTGCGACTAGGCCGGCATCCACAGTGCGTTAGTAAACTCCTACAAGACAGGCTTTCAACATTTCTTCTCAGCGTCACGTCTGCTTGAACAGCACTACACGAGGACCGGCACCCAGTCGGCAGCTGGATAAGATATGAACAACTTGTGTATCCACATTACCGATCACCTCCTTCAAGGACGTCATCGTTATCTCCCTCATTTATAGTGTTCCACAGTTCCAGTCACAAAGGAGAACATTAAGAGAAGCAAAATGATTCTAGATACACATTAACTAAGGACAAGCTACAATGGGCAACTCAGTTCAATGGTAGGCGCATAGAAACCGATCTCGTACACCTCACCCATTGTGTAATTAAAGTACGTAACTATACGTACTGAAACTCTGAAGGATCGGCGTATAATTCTCAATGACAGCGTTGAAAACCATCTTTAAGCCCTATGCAAATTATTTATCATTCGGCCAGTGTATGGGACTGTCCCGCTATAAGACGTTATGGTAAACAAGATTAGATGGTTTGGATAATACTGTCACGTCAGATAATGGAATAAAATAATAAAAGCACAGAGATTTAACACCAATGGTCGACTGGAAACAGATGGCCATCCAGATATATGTCTTTCTGTTGTCAAAGTCTACTGCAACTATTCCTAAGATCATGTTGTTTGTCCAAAAGAGATTTCTAACGACCATTTCAGGCAAAAGGTCAAGTTATGTATTGCTGCCGTTTAAATGCTAAACGAGCGAAGGTTAATACAACAAAGTAAAAGCAACATACAATACGTGTGTCTCCTTCTGTATGAGACACTGTTCTTGCTGATAGATGATACAGTAATCAACGTATCTATGAAGTCTGGTGTCCGATAAAAAGTTACTAAGAATAATTATTATAATACATTTTTGTCTCTTACGTGTGTTGTCTAAGTAAACAACAACAAAGTTAACTTAGGTATTGTTAATAACGGATACAGGAAGAGTATCCCGAATATGTCAACATCATGATTAAAGAATGCCGATATACTCAAAGCCTTTGATTGTGTTCAAAATGGTTCAAATGGTTCTTAGCACTATGGGACTTAGCATCTGAGGTCATCAGTGCCCTAGAACTTAGAACTACTTAAATCTAACTAACCTAACGACCTAACACATATCCACGCCCAAGGCAGGATTCGAACCTGCGGCCGTAGCAGCAGCACGGTTCCGAACTTAGGCGCCTAGAACCACTCGGCCACAACGGCTGGCCTTCGATTGTGTGAACCACAAAATTGTGCTTCACAACTAATGTGTTACGGCATTATTGACATCCTTCTTGCATGGACAGTCTTTATCTCAAACAAAAAGCATGGGATTATGTTGTGAGATTGGCTCACAGATCAGAGACTTAGCTCAGAAAGGGGGACGTAATATAAAGAGTCTCAGAAGGAGCAGTACTTGGCAGGTAGTTGTTGTTAAGTTGTGTGAATGGTCATCCAGTGACTGGAACAGATGGGTCCACTAGTTTGAAGTTTGCTGATGCCTCCAGAAAAATAATCAGAGGTCCAAACTCAACCTTACCACACACTGCTCAGATAATACCCAAACAGGGCTATAAATGGTTCAAGGATGAAAGTTAATCTAAGTAAATTTCGAATTATGCAGCTTTAAATAAGCAAAAAAGACTTGTACCACAAATAGACATTAGTAATTACTTAAAACGCTCAGTTTACCATTTTGCTTTTAGATGTATGTTTCAACAAGCTCGCATCCAACATAATGCAATAAATTTGGAATAAATTCAGTAGAAAATTTTACAAAATACACTCCTGGAAATTGAAATAAGAACACCGTGAATTCATTGTCCCAGGAAGGGGAAACTTTATTGACACATTCCTGGGGTCAGATACATCACATGATCACACTGACAGAAACACAGGCACATGGACACAGGCAACAGAGCATGCACAATGTCGGCACTAGTACAGTGTATATCCACCTTTCGCAGCAATGCAGGCTGCTATTCTCCCATGGAGACGATCGTAGAGATGCTGGATGTAGTCCTGTGGAACGGCTTGCCATGCCATTTCCACCTGGCGCCTCAGCTGGACCAGCGTTCGTGCTGGACGTGCAGACCGCGTGAGACGACGCTTCATCCAGTCCCTCCCAAACATGCTCAATGGGGGACAGATCCGGAGATCTTGCTGGCCAGGGTAGTTGACTTAGAGCACGTTGGGTGGCACGGGATACATGCGGACGAGCATTGTCCTGTTGGAACAGCAAGTTCCCTTGCCGGTCTAGGAATGGTAGAACGATGGGTTCGATGACGGTTTGGATGTACCGTGCACTATTCAGTGTTCCCTCGACGATGACCAGAGGTGTACGGCCAGTGTAGGAGATCGCTCCCCACACCATGATGCCGGGTGTTGGCCTGTGTGCCTCGGTCGTATGCAGTCCTGATTGTGGCGCTCACCTGCACGGCGCCAAACACGCATACGACCATCATTGGCACCAATGCAGAAGCGACTCTCATTGCTGAAGACGACACGTCTCCATTCGTCCCTCCATTCACCCCTGTCGCGACACCACTGGAGGCGGGCTGCACGATGTTGGGGCGTGAGTGGAAGACGGCCTAACGGTGTGCGGGACCGTAGCCCAGCTTCATGGAGACGGTTGCGAATGGTCCTCGCCGATACCCCAGGAGCAACAGTGTCCCTAATTTGCTGGGAAGTGGCGGTGCGGTCCCCTACGGCACTGCGTAGGATCCTATGGTCTTGGCGTGCATCCGTGCGTCGCTGCGGTCCGGTCCCAGGTCGACGGGCACGTGCACCTTCCGCCGACCACTGGCGACAACATCGATGTACTGTGGAGACCTCACGCCCCACGTGTTGAGCAATTCGGCGGTACGTCCACCCGGCCTCCCGCATGCCCACTATACGCCCTCGCTCAAAGTCCGTCAACTGCACATACGGTTCACGTCCACGCTGTCGCGGCATGCTACCAGTGTTAAAGACTGCGATGGAGCTCCGTATGCCACGGCAAACTGGCTGACACTGACGGCGGCGGTGCACAAATGCTGCGCAGCTAGCGCCATTCGACGGCCAACACCGCGGTTCCTGGTGTGTCCGCTGTGCCGTGCGTGTGATCATTGTTTGTACAGCCCTCTCGCAGTGTCCGGAGCAAATATGGTGGGTCTGACACACCGGTGTCAATGTGTTCTTTTTTCAATTTCCAGGAGTGTACATCATTGAGCACTCCTGCAAATTATGTAGATTTAAGGATTGATGGTTTCTTTTAGTTGTATGCTAAGTAGCAGTGTTCATTGTAAACATACCTCTGTTGTTGCTAATGTAGGTAAGCTTTTTTTTTTTAATGTCAGTGGTTGTCAAGCAAATGTTCAGTATGTGAAGCGTTCTGCGCAAGGAGGGGGGAGGGAGGAAGAGAGAGAGAGAGAGAGAGAGAGAGAGAGAGAGAGAGAGAGAGAGAGAGAGAGAGGGGGGGGGGGGGAGGACAGTTCGGGGATGGAGAACAGTTCGCGTCATCACCATTGAGCGCTCGCAGTCGCACTAAACATGACCCAGCCGTTGTTCATCCTGGTAACTGGCAACGCTACGGTAAGTGCCACAAGGTGCAACTTTTTCTGCTTCTGAATCTCCCTAGAAAACTTTTTACGCTCAGACACCTATGCTGCCACTTGGCGGGTCTGCTTTATGCCTCCATAAGTAAACACTACAGTGGCTAAGCATTTTTAGTATAGCTGAATTGACAGGATAGTTCCACATGCAACTCTAGACAGACGCGGCAAAATTAAAAAATTGGCTGGGCGTCACGTGGTACACTTCCCCTTGCTGCTACGCTTCACCGCGCTAGGTGCACTCCAGTATTATAGCAGATTTTATTTTAATTTTTCGATCCAGGACATAAACTAATTACAAAACTAATAGGTATTGACTCACATAACAAATTTGCAAAAATAAATATGTACAGTAGTATTTATGACACAGATTCAATAATATATACAAACAAGAAGCAGATAAACAAGCAGCAAGATGATTATATTTTTTGACGGGCCCAGTATTCGGCGGTTATCACAGCAGTTTCGCTGGCTGCACCAAGATCACAGATAGTGCATGCTGCCGGTAGGTTCCTGCAGACTAGCTGATGTTCGTCCTGTACGTCACCACACTGACAAGTTTCCTCCTCATTACTGGAGCCCCACTTCCTGAGGCTGGCTCTGCACTTTGACAGTAGCAGATAAATTGGAGCTATTCAGTACAACTGAAAAAAAGAGGCTCCTGCATCCCCGAAGTAGTGGCTTCCCCTCTAGTTTACTAGGCTACATTTAACTGGCGTTAGCACATATGGTATCACGGATTAATTGTAGCTTCAGTTCTGCCTCCCTTGATAGAATTTAATCCTTACTACTTTCAGATCTCCACTTCATCGACGAATGAGCCCCATATTGCATAGGATATGTGTAGCCACATCCACTGTAGCGTCATATCACAATACCTTACCGTATCATATCGAAGTGTATTATATTTGAAGTGGGATGTTATTTCTGCAGTATTTTCAGGTATTTTTGTCTTACGACCGTCAATCTGTGTCTTCGGCCGTTATGCAGCATGGCCGTACATTATTACCTATTCCGAAAAGTT
The DNA here is from genome assembly GCF_023897955.1 of Schistocerca gregaria. Taxonomy (NCBI): domain Eukaryota; kingdom Metazoa; phylum Arthropoda; class Insecta; order Orthoptera; family Acrididae; genus Schistocerca; species Schistocerca gregaria. Next base: position 665,659,993 of record NC_064922.1, read on the forward strand.
ACAATATTTTTTAACGGTCCATGGTCTTGGACGCAGATCAATCTGGTATTTGCAATGTTTCCGTACCACAGGAGTCCAGTGAAAACTTCCGATGTTTCTAGTTTTCTGTAGTTCCCAATACATGTAAATTATAGTGAGACCCATAACTGTGCTGCGACTGAAGTAGGAACTTCCACGTCTATGTTCCTACGACAACAGCGAAGAAACGAAAAGATAAACAGGTGTGAATGCAGCTGAGTACGCAGCTGTGCAAATTTCCTCACTGTAGCACTATAAGATATCAGCGAACACTCCGCTGCAGAGTGAAAATCTCATTCTGGAAACATCCCCCAGGCTGTGGCTAAGCCATGTCTTCGCAATATCCTTTCTTTCAGGAGTGCTAGTTCTGCAAGGTTCGCAGGAGAGCTTCTGTACAGTTTGGAAGGTAGGAGACGAGGTACTGGCAGAAGTAAGGCTGTGAGTACCGGTCGTGAGTCGTGCTTCGGTAGCTCAGATGGTAGAGCTCTTGCCCGCAAAAGGCAAAGGTCCCGAGTTCGAGTCTCGGTCGGGCACACACTTTTAATCTGCCAGGAAGTTTCACTGTAAGAAGTATTTAAATAAAGAAGTTTTTACTATAACATGATTTTAAAATGGACTTAAAAGTATCTACTATGAGAATGGAGGCTTTCTCAGCGACTTTAGATAATGAAGCGTACTCGGTTATCAGCCGAGTACAGGCGTCGTTTTGTGGCAACGTTTCGACAGGTTTCCCACTCGTCGTCTTCAGCCGTCGTTCTATGGCGTTTCGCCAAGGAAACTTGTCGAAACGTTGCACAGAACGCCGCCCTGACTCAGCTGACAACCCAAGAAGACTTCATCAGTATACATTAATTTCGCAAATCTCCAACCTCCACAGCGGCAGTCCTGGAAATTTATGAATGCGAATTTTTGATAGCTACGACAATGCTTATAAAATTTAAAACTAAAAACGTAGGTGCACGCAAAAAATAGTTGATGCACGAATAGTTCACCTAAGTCACTAGCAGTTTTATTCCGTTGCAAATGATATGAACAGTTGTTACTGTTCTCAACGACAGCTACTCTCTACACTCCTTAATATTATTGATCGCATGTGTCACACTTTTCATTTCAAATTTTACAAGTATTGTCATACTGTTGTTGTTGTTGTCTTCAGCTCGAAAACTGGTTTGATGCAGCTCTCCGTGCTACTCTATCCTGTGCAAGCCACTTTATCTCCGAGTTACTACTGCTACCTACATCCCTCTGAATCTGCCTACTGTATTTATGACTTTTCCATCCTACGATTTTTACCTTCATGCCTCCCACTAGTGCTAAACTGATAATACCTTGATATCTCAGAACCGATCCATTCTTCTAGTCAGGTTGTGCCACAAATTTCTTTCCTCTTCAATTCTGTTCAATATCTTCTCCTTTAATTGCGTAATCTGCCCATCTAATCTTCAGCATTCTTCTGTTGCACTACATTTCTGAATCTTCTGCTCTCTTCTTGTCTGAACTGTTTATCATCCATGTTTCACTTCCATACGTGGCTACACTCCACGAAATACTTTCAAAAAGATTTCCTAGCACTTAAACTCACTCGGTGTCAACAAATTTCTCTTCTTCAGATATGCTTTTCTTGCCATTGCCAGTCTACGTTTTATATCCTCTCTACTTCGGCTATCGTCAGTTATTTTACTCCCTATATAGCAAAACTTATCTACTACTTTAAGGGTCTCATTTCCTAATCCAATTCCCTCAGCATCACCTGCTTTACTTCGACTACATTCCATTACCGCTGTTTTGCTTTCGTTGATGTACATCTTATATCCTCCTTTCAATACAATGTCCACTCTGTTTAGCTGCTCTTTCAAGTCCTTTGTTGTCTCTGACGGAATCACGCTGTCACCGCCAAACCTGAAAGTGTTTATTTCTTCTCCCTGGACTTTAATTCCTACCCCAAATTTTTCTTTTGTTTTCTTTACTGTTCGCTTAATGTACTGGTTGAATAATATCGGGAGTAGGCTATATGCCTGTCCATAAAGTAGAGCTGCATGCTATTGTCATAGCAATAATTTTCAGGTCTATGTGCACGGATTTAGGAAACTGTACGGGGCAAAGAAAAATTATTTTATACTTTATAGTCCATTTTAAAAACGTAACACAGTAAAATGATTTTCATTTAAATAATAATTTTCTGCTTTTTGCTCTTGTACGTGTGAAATTTCTAAATCGATTTCAAGGATTTTAATGAGATTACGACGGGCATGTGGTACATTTCAGGTTTACTTCAGTATCTCTAGACCTGAGTCAACCGCTGTATTGCTTTCTCCTGCGTGAAGGTAAAAATTAAGAGAGAATCGAGCTCACACGGAGGCTTACAAGCAATCCTCCTTACTGTGAAACGTTCGCCACTGGAACACGGAAAGGGGAAATACCAGCAGTACACCGAATCCCTCCACTGTACGCCAGACAAGAAGGAGAATTAATATTACGTTGTCATGCAGTTCTGAGCTACGTTGAATGTTTAAAGTGTCTAGATCATCGAGAAGCTAGCTTAAAATCAATTGCAAAATTTGTACCGAACAGACAAGAAAGCGACGTAATAAAAGCGTGTTAAAAATGACCGCTCTCTTGAACGTGCAGCGAACAGACCAGGATCTACTAATTTAGTTTTTAAATCGTGAATGAGTCATGAATATCTGAGCTAGCTAAAAGATGGATAGAATTTTAATGTCTCTTACTGAGTGACTTCTCTTGCGAACACTCCACTTGTGTATGGCATCTGAAAGCAAAACTGAATACAATATTAGGAGTACTGTGCGCCAAGCCAGTGCAGAATGGAATTTTCGTTTCCTCATACAATGTCATTTGTCCGTGATTATATGTATATGTAAGCGAGCGCATAAAGAATACATGCGGAAATCAAACAGGCAGTGATGATTCGATTATCGGAAACACGTATTTGTCAAACATCGGGAAATAGTGAAGGTATTATAAGAGCTTTCACTGGTGATGACTACATTTCCATTAATCACTGGATTTATAGCGATCACAATTTCAGAGCTCTTTAAAGTTAGGGCGAGCGTTGCAGCAGCGGCTCTTCGATTTTTTTTTCTTCCTGTCCCCTCTCATGCAGCAACGAGCACCAGACAAGGCTGTTTATTGCTCTTTCCATTTGCACGGCTTATAAATTTCAGTTAACCAATCAAACGTCGATAACATCGATAGAGCTCGTTAATTCTTAACGCACGTTCCGACGCTGAAGTGGCCTGACATATAACACAGGGGCCATAAGGTGGCCCGAGGGACGGCTGCAGATCAGCAACGTGTGTGTGTGGAGGGGAGACTGCAGAGTGATGGCCAGGGGAAGTACCCTTTTGTTGTGAGTCAGTTTGGGTCCCCCTTGCCCACTCCGCAACTGTGATCGCCATCAGACTCCTGACGGCGCGGCGGAGAGTCCTTACGGCATTCTCGCTGCATTACTGCATCGTCACATCCAACTGTACGGCTTACCGCAAGTGTCCCGCACCAAGCAGAATAACTCCGTGGCTCACCTGAAATTTCCGCTTTTTTTCAAGATTATATTTTACTTCCTTCTTATTTCTTATTGCGTATTATTTAATAATTGCTAATTTATTTTTAATTCACTGGGTTGTTAGACGCCATTACGTGATTGAGAAGGTGCTCCTCAGTCGTTTAGGAAACGGCCGTGTTCTATTTTTCAACACATACGGTTACTATTGGATCGATAGCTATGCCGACCAGTGACTCTCGACTCTTTAACATTCTCAATTCTTTAAAAGAGTATCACACAACAGAACAACGATTTTGAACATAGGACGAAATTCGTAACAAAACAGAATATTGTTTTCTCGCACATATGTGGTACTGATCATTAACAAAAAAATTCTTGTCTGGCCTACACACCCAAGGTATTATTATTGGCTCTGTTTCAGGAGCATTCGCTGACAACTGAGTAAAATTATAAATCCGTACCCAAATTCCAAAAATTAAACTCCATACAGAGTTCAAACATTTGTATTTTTAATGGACGTCGTCGTGTTCCCTAACTGAACTCTCATCCATTGTCCCACTGTAACTCACATTTACACAGAGGAACTCAATACATGATATTCACTTTAGCTATATTCCTGTTATCACCGCCCCAAGCTCCATGATGTTGACAGCATCTGTGTCGCCCCTTGGCGCGTTCTTGTCGATTGTCAGTGTCTTGCAGGTTGTAATCAGGTTACGGAAATTCATTCTGCGCAGTTCGTGTCAGGCTACATCCACAGAAACTATCTGTGAACACGTCCCGGTATCCGCGGCGCGTTTCAAGTTAAGACAGTTAACTGCGTTACAGCTACGAAATTTAATTCTCTCGTAGCGTCGAAGAGATGACGGGAAAACCAAAGGCCATTCCAGCGCCCTGCCCGGAGCCGGCTTACGCAGGGCTCTTATTTCTGCTCCGGACAGCGTCAAACTGTAGTGATTAGGAAAAACGTCTTTTCTCTGCAAATGAAATTATAGAATAATACTTATTACAAAATAGGAAAAGAGAGGTCTGCTTCACTTTCTGGTTATCAGCCCTACATGCAGACCAGTAGTAAATAACAGTGCCAAATCGTACATACAGTGCCACATCGTAAATCCTGCCAGGGCGGAAAGGATGGTTACGAATGCGTGCAGCCACCAGATAGGTGAGCGGCTGCGATGTCATTTGAAGCGACTGGGAGGCGACCGGTTTCGTACCAATAAAAACGAAGGGGAAAATGAGATCTACAGGAAATAATATTTCCACTTTTTCATGTCGTGGCACCTACACAATTCCTTGAGACAACTGCAATAAATTTTATGAAACAGGCAGGAATTTCGGAATCAGATACAATGGACACGCACAAAACTGCGAAAGCAACCAATTCACTTTTTATTTGCATTTAAAAGGCCAAGAACATAAAGCAGAAAATATTGAAAATGTCTAAAAATTCTTAAAAAGCCAAGAACATAAAGCAGAAAATATTGAGGATGCCTAAAAATTCTATGCAATGTGCCTAAAGGACAATCAATGAACGTTTTGGAGGAAATGGAAATTTACAGTCATACAGGAAAATATCCAGAATAAATCCTCAACGAACAAACAGATTTTAAACATAAGAAATTTCTCCAAAATTTTTTGACAAAATACAAGAAAATGGCTATATTACCGCGACAGACACAAAACAATAGAAAGCCTATCATTTACGTAAAAACAACGAAAATACTATCTCTGAAAAACTACACGTGACCGGCCGCTGTGGACCAGCGATTCTAGGCACAGTCCGGAACCGCGCTGCTGCTGCTGTGGTCGCAGGTTCAAATCCTGCCTCGGGCATGGGTGTGTGTGATGTCCTTAGGTTAGTTAGGTTTAAGTATTTCTAAGTTCTAGGGGACTGATGACCTAAGATGTTAAGTCCCATAGTGCTCAGAGCCATTTGAACCATTTTTTTCCGAAAAGATGAGTCACTTACAGTTAGACGGGTGACGGTGCACTGCAGAACAATTTATTCTCGGGAACTATACGGATCAATTGCAGTTTCTTTGAATGTGTTGTAAATAAAATTCACGTACAGCGTGTTTTTAAGAAAGGAATTATAAGATAAGTTACTAGTCCTCTTCAAGTGCTTCAAGTTAAGAGATTAGCAGCTGTAGGATTGTTTCCTCTAGCATTGTCTAATAACATTTCAATCATTAACAATCATTTCAATCATTAAACATCATTTCAGTCATCAAACATCATTTCAATCATTTCTGCATGCAGTACTTCACGTGTTTTCTTGCCCGCGTCTCGTGGTCGTGCGGTAGCGTTCTCGCTTCCTACGCCCGGATTCCCGGGTTCGATTCCCGGCGGAGTCAGGGATTTTCTCTGCCTCGTGATGGCTGGGTGTTGTGTGATGTCCTTAGGTTAGTTAGGTTTAAGTAGTTCTAAGTTCTAGGGGACTGATGACCATAGATGTTAAGTCCCATAGTGCTCAGAGCCATTTGAACGTGTTTTCTTCTCAATACATAACTGATCTCATTTCGAACATTACCAACTAATTTGTGAGAGCAGAATGCTAACAAAATCCTAGGAAATCAAAAGTGACCACCTCCATATTTGTACAGAGACTCCGACAGTAATACCGGAACCCCACGGACATGATCGCCGGCCGTTTCGAATATGCTAAGCAATATCTCATTTTCGTTGCATTGGCGCAGGTTCTATCCGCTAGTGCGTAGCGGGCTCTCTACGACGCTAGCTTACGGGACGCCCTTGCGAAAATGCAGGTCCTCTTCCTTACATCGAGCAGTATATTAGGGTTACGCAGGGCACGGTGTAGCTCCCACGATACATGCTTACATCTAAGAAATCGTTAACGCACAGTAGCACACTGGCATTCTGCCTGGCTGTAGGCGATTTGGATCAAAGCGATGGAGGAAAAGTGCCATCAACTGAAAAGTTCTATCACCTGCATCGTTTAGAAGAGTTTTGTTCGAGAATGTAATAAACATCTTCTGCAGTCTATCATGAAGCAAAAAATATGTGACATACTGTGTTCATGGTGGTTCGTCTCTTCTGTTGTGGTGGTTGACGTTGTCTTCAGTCCGAAAAGCGAAGTATGAAAAACAGCAACGAAACGATTTTGAAAAACTTACTACAGAAGTTGTTGTTGTTGTTGCTGTTGTCTTCAGCCGGGAAACACGAGTATGAGAGAAAGCAATAAAGTAATTTTGAAAAACTTACTACAGCTCCAGGACGAATTTATACTGAGCCATTATTTACAACCATTTTTTTTTTTGCACTGAAGTGATGAATTTTCAAATACATGAAAACCACAGCAATAGTAAGATATGAAACATGTACTGCGGCAGATCAATGTAGTGCTACTTGTGTCTGATAACAATACTGATCGAGATATAAAATTAAATAGTGCTTCTACAGATTCTGCTATACAGATATTCAAGGACGTGTTCAGGGGACGAATGGGGGGGAGAGGGATACGGAGAGGGAGGGGGAGGGGGAGGGGGAGGGGGGGGAAGAGAGGGAGAGAGAGAGAGGGGGGAGGGGGGGAGAGAGAGAGAGAGAGAGAGAGAGAGAGAGAGAGAGAGAGAGAGAGAGAGAGAGAGAGAGAGAGACCGGGGGGGGGGGGAGAGGGAAAGAGGGAGAACCTCAACATAAGTACAATTTTTACTCGAGAGCAGCATGTGAGTTTAAACATTGCAGAAAGCCTGTAGTTATTGGAACGTAAGAGTAACTTCTTGTGTTATGCCTTCATTTCATTGCTTCTTGTTTGTCTTTTGTCAGAACTTAAGATAAAAGTACAGTGAAACATGTAATATTTCACCGTTTAGTATTGCGTAGCTGGTAAATGAGCTATTATATGGGTTTTACTTGCCATGTAAGTAAAGTTAAATGTTTTACTTTGTGAAAAATTTTAAATTTCTAGGGCTGCGTTCAGGCTAACACATCCAGATATTTTCCGTAAATATTTGAGCTCTCTGGATTCTTTTCCTTGAGAGTAAGAAATACACTATGTGATCAAAAGTATCCGGACACCCACAAAAACACACGTTTTTCATATTAGGTGCATTGTGCTGCCGCCTATTGTCAGGTACTCCATATCAGCGATTTCAGTAGTCATTAGATATCGTGAGAGAACAGAATGGGGCGCTCCGCGGAACTCACGGACTTCGAACGTGATCAGGTGATTGGGTGTCACTTGTGTCATACATCTGTATGCGAGATTTTCACACTTCTAAACATCCCTAGGTCCACTGTTTCCGATGTGACAGTGAAGTGGAAACATGAAGGGACACGAACACAAAAGCGTACAGGGAGAGCTCGTCTGTTGACTGACAGAGATCGCCAACAGTTGAAGAAGCTCGTAATGTGTAATAGAAGACTTCTATCCAGACTATCACACAGTAATTCCAAACTGCAAAAGGATCCACGCCAAGTACTATGATAGTTTGGCGGGAGGTGAGAAAACTTGGATTTCATGGTCGAGAGGCTTCCCATAAGCCACACATCACGCCGGTAAATGCCAAACGATGAATCGCTTCGTGTAAGGAGCGTAAACATTGGACGATTGAACGGTAGAAAAACGTTGTGTGGAGTGACGAATTACGGTACACAATGTAGCGATCCGCTGTCAGGGTGTGGGTATGGCGAGTGTCCGGTGAACGTTATCTGCCAGCGTGTGTAGTGCCAACAGTAAAATTCGAAGGCGTTGGTGTTATGATGTGGTCGTGTTTTTCGTGGTGGGGCTTGCACCCCTTGATGTTTTGAGTGGCACTATCACAGCACAGGCCTACATTGATTTTTTATGCGTCTTCTTCCTTCCCACTGTTGAAGAGCAATTCTGGGTTGGCGATTGCAGCTTGCAGCACCATCGAGCACATATTCATAATGTATGGCCTGTGGCGGAGTGGTTACGCGACAATAATATCCCTTTAATGAACTGGCCTGCACAGAGTCCTCACCTGATTTCTATAGAACAACTCTGGGATGTTTCGAAGCGCCGACTTCGTGCCAGGCCTCACCGACCATCTATCCTCTGTGTAGCACTCTGTGAAGAATGGGCTGCCATTCCACAAAAAACCTTCCAGCATCTGATTGAACGTATGCCTGCGAGAGTGGAAGCTCTCATCAACGCTAAGGAAGTGCCAACACCATTTTGAATTCCAGCAATACCGATCGAGGGCGCTACTAACTTGTCATTTTCAGCCAAGTGTCCGGATACTTTTGATCACATAGCATATTACAGCAACCAGTTATTATAAATAGCTGTATTTGAAGTGATAAATTTGCTGTTCCATGCGGCTTGACATTTCGTCAAAGTCCTCTTGTTGACAAATAGTACCTCTGTCCTCTTTGGTTATTAGGAACCAGCGTTAAGACAGCCATGATATAGACCTCACTTCTTGCTGAAAGGCAAAGTGAGTAATCAATAAGGTATCAATATTATGAATGCGAAAGTAACTCTGTCTATCTGTCACCTTTTCAGGCCTGAACCACTGAACCACGTTTGATGAAGTTTGGTATGAAGATAGCTTGAACCCTGGGGAAGAACATGGCTACTTATAGAAATTAAATCAGTAGGCAGAGGTGATAATAGTCGATAACAGTGAACCAAGACAGCAAAAAGTTTGTTAGCAATGTTTTCTTTTACAGTACTTTGCGCAGACGACAAGAGCTACATCAAACTGAAAGTAAGAAACTGTAAATTTCAAAACGAGCTACACAAAAGTCCACGAGGGCATATGCTTATCTTTTATGATTCACCCGTAATCGCTATTTTTGTCTTTTGATTGCACAAGGCGTAGCGCATGCGAAAGACATCACAAAAATGGTTACTGTGGGTGAATCTTAAAAGATAACATATGTTATTGTAGAGTTTATTGTATGTATTTTTGACTCCTATATCGTAGCATGACATCAAATTATATAACACACACTGATTAGTCAGCGTGTTGCCGCCGGCAAAAGCTATACGTAGCAAACTAACTTAACACGGGTGAACAAACTTTCATCAAACGTATATTAAGACAATTCTGATTAAACCAGCCTTCAAATTTAAAAAAAAAATGCATTGAAATCGATGCATTTGTGTCGGAGCTGTGATACTATTTGCTGTATTTGCTATTTGCCGTATTTGCTGTATAATACGTAAGTCTGTGCGATGGGGCAGCGGTGTGTACGGTGCACATCACGAGTTGCGCTTCTCCGAAACTTTCGGATAACAACAACACTACTGGCACGCGAACGAAGCCGTGAGTAAAAGGTACTTGAATATAGAAATAAATAGACACTATTACTAATCGATGGAGAACTTTAGGAAATGCTTACAGGTGGGACATTATTTACGTAGCAAGGTACAGCTATGCTTTCAACAGACCAAGAGACCAACAGTCCAAATTTTCAGATGCAGTTAGCAGATGAGTACTGCTATCTGTCAATGCTCGTACCTTTTATCGGTCATTTGTTAAATTAAATGTCACTAAGACTCAATACAACTCAGCTATAAAGAATCGAACATCTACAAAAATTACTGCTGCAGAACTTTAGTAGTTTGCAAAGTTGCTTTGAAGGGAAAGCTACAAATTTGGCAAGAAATGGACAAAAATGCGGAAAATTCTCCAGTAGAGGCCCATAAAAGGGCAACAGCGCTGCCAGATATGAAGTGTCTTGAGTCAGATGTTGTACACATTTTCTGTTACGACCAGTACTACAGAGACACCTTTCTCAAACCTTATGTGTGTGTGTGTGTGTGTGTGTGTGTGTGTGTGTGTGTGTGTCCAAGAGCGTTATCGTAGACTATTCCACGAAAATAACAATCAAATTAATTAGCTTCTCAGATTCTAGCAGAATGGAAGGAGGATTAGAGCTGAACGACCCGTCGACGATCAGGTCATAACAGGCTGAGCACACTATCCACTATTAGCTTGCAGAAAGGAAATAGGTCGTATTCTCTCCGAAGGAAACATACCAGCATTTGACTTGAGTGATCTGGGGAAACGACGTAAAACCTAAATATGGATGGCCGGACGGGGATTTGAACTGGCATTCTGTCTAATGGAGCTAGTGCGCTAACCACAACTCTATCTCGCTCGGTGACACACTCTATCTTTAGTCCCACCGAAAGCTTGTTAAGCAATAAAACTTGTCAACATCACTCTTGGTAACATTTTTAGTAACTTTCACATTGACTATTTCATTTCTTATCAGTGCGAGAGCTGTCTATGGCGCAATAAACCTCCCATAGAATTCCTGGGGGTGCACACGACGGCAAAACGCCTTTACGCGATCAACTGAGGACATTTTATTCAAACAATAAAAAGCATAAAATGACCAACAGATGGCGTTTCATATGATACATAATCAATAATTAGCAAAAGAATTGGCTTTTAGCGAAGACGATGTTCTTTACAACAAATGCTCAACATGACAGCTATCATTTATCAACAACACTTGTAGTCGGAGCACAACATTGTGAACATCGCTGTACATCATATCAGTAGGTAAGGTGAGAAACTGCCGTCGGATGTAATCTTTTAGCATCCCTAATGATGAAAGACGATCGCGGTAGACTTGCGACTTCAGGTAACCTCACAACCAATAATCACACTGGCTGATGTATGGGAATCAGGGAGGCCAAGTATGACGGGAGTGGCGAATCAGCTCGCGATCGTCACCGAACGATGTGCGCTACACACGTAGCAACATGAGGTGGAGCGCCATCCTGCATATAATTAGTACCTCTCAGGATATGCTTATCAGCCAGGATAGGAATGATGCGAGTTTTTAACAAATCGGCGTACCTCGCACCCGTCATGCTGACAGTTTCAAAAGCAGCAACCCACATTTCCTCGAAGAAAGAAGGTCCAGTCACGAATGATGTGCGAAATCCACGGCACACTGTGACTTTCTCGTCATGCAATGGGTTTCCACGACAGTTCTCGGATCTTCGGTGGCCCAAATTCTGTAAGTAACAGACCTTCGAAGTGTCAAATGGGCTTCGTCTGCCCACAGCACGTTAGACATCTTTATTTTCCACCATCTTTTTGAATTGCACACACTGAAAAAGCTCTCCGCGTCACAACGTCGGTGGCTAACAGTTCATGATGACGTTGGGTTTGGTGCGGATACCAGTGACGGATGACCTTGTGCTCTTCAAACAGTAGCGCGTGTAATGCAGGTGCGACGTGCGACTTGACGAAGGCTGACTTCATCGGACAGAAATAAACACCCTGAAGTCTCCATTTTATCCCGTAGCACTTGTGTCTGGGAGTTTACTACGGGACCCATGGTCTAAACAACCCGTGTCTTCAAACTTCGTGATCATTTTCGTCACAGAAACACTTGTCGCAGGATCTTTACCTTTTCGAATACCCTTCTTATGGCGATGGGATCGTAAAGAAGGTCCAGTCACGAATGATGTGCGAAATCCACGGCACACTGTGACTTTCTCGTCATGCAATGGGTTTCCACGACAGTTCTCGGATCTTCGGTGGCCCAAATTCTGTAAGTAACAGACCTTCGAAGTGTCAAATGGGCTTCGTCTGTCCACAGCACGTTAGACATCTTTATCTTCCACCATCTTTTTGAATTGCACACACTGAAAAAGCTCTCCGCGTCACAACGTCGGTGGCTAACAGTTCATGATGACGTTGGGTTTGGTGCGGATACCAGTGACGGATACACCTTGTGCTCTTCAAACAGTAGCGCGTGTAATGCAGGTGCGACGTGCGACTTGACGAAGGCTGACTTCATCGGACAGAAATAAACACCCTGAAGTCTCCATTTTATCCCGTAGCACTTGTGTCTGGCAGTTTACTATGGGACCCATGGTCTAAACAACCCGTGTCTTCAAACTTCGTGATCATTTTCGTCACAGAAACACTTGTCGCAGGATCTTTACCTTTTCGAATACCCTTCTTATGGCGATGGGATCGTAAAACTCCAGTAGCGGATTCTCCATTCTGATAGTAAAGCTTCACGAACAGTGCCTTTTCTGGTAAAATCAACACACCGCGACTGCTGGCGCATCAGACACTCAAACTAGCTACAGCTCGTTTTGTACACGACTCTCATGCGGTGCCACTGACGTGTTGCAGTCCAGAGCCATCTGTTGGCCAGTTTTAGCACTCGTTTTTCATTTCCATAAAACCCCATGCCATTTCAGGCGGGTGTGTCAATTTTCACCTCTCTACCTATACACATTATTAATTATGAATGTGCGCATTTTGAAGTGTTATCGCACTTTAACGTCGTCCTGTACTCCCTTATTTAGCTGATGTGGTACCAATGCAGAAATCCCGAGCTCTGATTGTCTATTGGGGTGCTGCGTGCGCGCCAAAAGTTGAAACGTCATTATTTATTATTTCCTAAACATGAAGCCAAATAACAATTTGAACAAGTGCAAAGGGTCTCTTATCTACGTAGACATTAGAAAACACTAATGAAGATAATACAATAACCTTTGACGCACAAGAAAAGATATGAACAGCCCAATCACTCCGTGCCTTGTCGTGTTCACACGAACTCACAGATGATGTCCCACGACACTGAAACACGCTGGCTGTGAGTCGAGGTTTAGTCTTGCCAGCGGCCAGTGAAGTTGTACAGTGTGGCTATAATTAAACTTTCGCTAATTAAGCCAGTGTAGACGGAAAACTGTTTACCGTAAAGGTACCTTCTTTAAAGAAATAATGTTCAGACTGTGCGCTGCAGGACTTGCGTTGTTATTAGTGTTAGTGTCGTAGTCATAGCCGCCGGTACTGGCATGGTGACGTAGGAATGAATCAGAAGCGTCAGTGTGCATTACATATGCATACAGTCAACATGGGTTTGGACAGCTGAGTAGGGCTTTACTCGTAAAGACGTTTTATCAAAACAACAACAGTGGTGTTGCTCTTTACGAGTATCGCCACATTATAGGAATACGGAGATTGCTCCTGGTAGATGCCGACGGCCAACTGTACCACAAGTTTTTAAAGAAGTTACTGTTGCCTTGGTGAGTATGCTGGAGGCAATGTGCGATCTTCAGACAGTGCACAAGCTGTGTCACGACAGTTAAACATTTCATGGTCTACCATTCGACACGTGCTGCGAGCAACTGTCAAATACACTACTGGAAATGGAAAAAAGAACACATTGACACCGGTGTGTCAGACCCACCATACTTGCTCCGGACACTGCGAGAGGGCTGTACAAACAATGATCACACGCACGGCACAGCGGACACACCAGGAACCGCGGTGTTGGCCGTCGAATGGCGCTAGCTGCGCAGCATTTGAGCACCGCCGCCGTCAGTGTCAGCCAGTTTGCCGTGGCATACGGAGCTCCATCGCAGTCTTTAAGACTGGTAGCATGCCGCGACAGCGTGGACGTGAACCGTATGTGCAGTTGACGGACTTTGAGCGAAGGCGTTTAGTGGGCATGCGGGTGGCCGGGTGGACGTACCGCCGAATTGCTCAACACGTGGGGCGTGAGGTCTCCACAGTACATCGATGTTGTCGCCAGTGGTCGGCGGAAGGTGCACGTGCCCGTCGACCTGGGACCGGACCGCAGCGACGCACGGATGCACGCCAAGACCGTAGGATCCTACGCAGTGCCGTAGGGGACCGCACCGCCACTTCCCAGCAAATTAGGGACACTGTTGCTCCTGGGGTATCGGCGAGGACCATTCGCAACCGTCTCCATGAAGCTGGGCTACGGTCCCGCACACCGTTAGGCCGTCTTCCGCTCACGCCCCAACATCGTGCAGCCCGCCTCCAGTGGTGTCGCGACAGGGGTGAATGGAGGGACGAATGGAGACGTGTCGTCTTCAGCGATGAGAGTAGCTTCTGCCTTGGTGCCAATGATGGTCGTATGAGTGTTTGGCGCCGTGCAGGTGAGCGCCACAATCAGGACTGCATACGACGGGGGCACACAGGCCAACACCCGGCATCATGGTGTGGGGAGCGATCTCCTACACTGGCCGTACACCACAGGTGATCGTCGAGGGGACACTGAATAGTGCACGGTACATCCAAACCGTCATCGAACACATCGTTCTACCATTCCTAGACCGGCAAGGGAACTTGCTGTTCCAACAGGACAATGCACGTCCGCATGTATCCCGTGCCACCCAACGTGCTCTAGAAGGTGTAAGTCAACTACCCTGGCCAGCAAGATCTCCGGATCTGTCCCCCATTGAGCATGTTTGGGACTGGATGAAGCGTCGTCTCACGCGGTCTGCACGTCCAGCACGAACGCTGGTCCAACTGAGGCGCCAGGTGGAAATGGCATGGCAAGCCGTTCCCCAGGACTACATCCAGCATCTCTACGATCGTCTCCATGGGAGAATAGCAGCGTGCATTGCTGCGAAAGGTGGATATACACTGTACTAGTGCCGACATTGTGCATGCTCTGTTGCCTGTGTCTATGTGCCTGTGGTTCTGTCAGTGTGATCATGTGATGTATCTGACCCCAGGAATGTGTCAATAAAGTTTCCCCTTCCTGGGACAATGAATTCACGGTGTTCTTATTTCAATTTCCAGGAGTGTAGTATCTCTTGTGCGGTACCAGGCTGTCGTGGATGCATAGGGGTTCACAATGAGCAACGTTTGTAACCTGCTACGTAAACATGAAACGCAGTTAACAAATGTTACTTCCCATGTGGCAATGGAAATGTGTTTTTTTTTCAATGGTTGATTTGTTATTTCTCTTCCACATGTTCTTACAAATGTTTCACTGTCATATGCGACTGATCCCGGCGGAGGTTCGAGTCCTCCCTCGGGCATGGGTGTGTGTGTGTTTGTCCTTTGGATAAATTACGTTAAGTAGTATGTAGGCTTAGGGACTGATGACCTTACTAGTTGAGTCCCACAAGATTTCACACACATTTGAACATTTTGATTTTTTGCACTGCCATACGATTAGCCTCTTTCATGAGGGCCCTCTCGAGCACCGAAAGTTATAATTATAAGCATGCTGTATTCCATCAGCGAATCTGCGAGCAATGCAGATCAATTAGATGTTAAGAAAGTTTTATATATTGCTGATTTGTGTATGACAACTATATTAATCATATGTGTGGATTAGTTTGAGTGTGAAATGTAGATCGCGTATGGATGCGAGAACACGAATTTGTGAGGACTGTGGTTTCGTTGGCTTAGCCAACGCTGATGATGTGAATAAAATAACTGACCTTTTTGAAATTTTGATTAAGTAATTAACAGCCCGCCTGAGCCTGAGCATAGCAGTCCCTCAGAGCGGTAAACAGCATTTCAGCCTACAGTATGTGATCAACAATCGACGCCTATCCTTTAACTGCGTTGGAACGAGTACTTGAAGCGAAGACGCCAGATTAGTAAAATTCACAGAACTTTGCTATCTTTTCCGATGCGTTAAGATCTAACTGTGACACCGTCAGACAGAGGCCAATGCAGTGGGCACACTCGTAACATTTGTAGAGGAAGGTTACACCCAAATAACAAATAAGTGAGTAAATCCACGTTACAACAGTTTTTGCTCGTTCGACGATGATGTTCTCTAAGTAAAGGAAATAGTACAAAGGAAAAAGAAACTTAAGTGTGACGAGGCCTCTCTCGTTTATGACATCGACACAGCGGATGCAGTAGCTAGTTCCTGGCTATTTTTAAAGACGTCAAGAAAAGGAAACAGAGTGAAGAAAGCGCGCCTGTCGACTGCCGGAAGGAACGGCGGCGGCGGAGCCCCCCCCCCCCCCCCCCCCTCACCCCCGAGGACCGCAATTAATTTCCTGCGAGGAGCGAGGACGCTATTTCCCGTCCCGTCTCCTCGCGGGCCGCAGTCACGTGGCGCGCTCGGGATTTAAGAATTGACCGCGGACGTAAAACGTAATAGGCTGAGGCGCTCCCGGCCCTAAGCGGGATGAATGCCTCATCGGGGTTCATTCCGGTCGATTTGGCGCGCCTCGCGAAGCGAATCGAGCCGAGCAAGCCGGGGCCCGGTAATGAGCGCCGGAAGGCCCGCCAGCCAGGTCGCGTTGTCGCCGTCTTCCGCTGTCGGGAGGGCCCGCTGAAGGCTGTAGGGTGTGGAATGCAGGCAGTCACTGACCTGGGGTCTTCCACCGTCACCGTGTTCTACGGCGCGATCACATACAGCCCTGAAGCGTGGCACCTCACAAGACACTGAGGTGGCAAAAGTCACGGGAAAGCGATATGAACATACACAGATGGCAGTAGTATGGCATAAGGAAGGAATAGAAGGACGGTAGATTGGCGCAGCTTTACTTACAGATAGCTATTTCTGTCATTGATTATTTTAACGGCAGCTTCTTATTTAATGAAAAGCTGTAACACTTGTGGCAAATTATAATGGCTATAAAATTGCCGGTAAAGCAACCATGGTTCCTGATGTCAGCCACTTCCTGATATAACTCTTCTTGGCATCCTAAATTTAACCAAACAGGGTCAATAATGATGCCATGGTAGAGAGGCCACTTTACACTCCATCCGTGGCTACTTTACAAGCTCGCAAGCTATTCTTACCTCGGTTTATACCACAATAGCGGACCAAGGTTGCCGCTGACCACTCAGTATCACAGTCTGAACTCGAATTCGCCGCTCGACATAAAGGAATCAAAGCCTCGCACGCCAAGTCCACCTTTACCAGTCCCGCCAAACCACTTCCTATTGTGTCTCACTGTTTAGAGGCACAAAACGCGTGGGTGTTTTCAGCTTGTTACTAAATGCAAATAAGTAGGAGGCCGAGTTGATAGGAGCTGAAGGAGTCCGGGTTACAATAATATGCGGTACGAAACACTGTTAGAGAGAAGAATTACTATTCGAGAACACATAGTAAAATAAAATTACTTATCTTCAGTAGTTTGTAGGACTGCAGTTGCGGCTATGATCTGACAGTCTCGTAACATGGAATACCATGAACTAATACAACATATTCTCAGGGTCTGAACCTGATGTGCCCTCGCAGAGAATCAATGCAAATATTACAGAACTGGCTGAGGGCCGATTATGAAAGTGTGTCTGCCTAGGTTGAAATCTAGCTAAGAAATGAACGAGGTACACTCCTGTCAGAGACAGCAAAGGACTTGGAAGAGCAGCTGAACGGAATGGATAGTGTCTTGGAAGGAGGGTATACGATGAACATCAACAAAAGCAAAACGAGGATAACGGAATGTAGTCGAATTAAGTCGGGTGATGCTGAGGGAAGTAGATTAGGAAATGAGACACTTGAAATAGTAAAGGAGTTTTGCTATTTGGGGAGCAAAATAACCGATGATGGTCGAAGAAGAGAAGATATAAAATGTAGACTGGCAATGGCAAGGAAAGCGTTTCTGAAGAAGAGAAATTTGTTAACATCGAGTATAGATTTAAGTGTCAGGAAGTCGTTTCTGAAAGTATTTGTATGGAGTGTAGCCATGTATGGAAGTGGAACATGGACGATAAATAGTTTAGACAAGAAGAGAACACAAGCTTTCTAAATGTGGGACTACAGAAGAATGCTGAAGATTAGATGGGTAGAGCACATAACTAATGAGAAGGTATTGAACAGAATTGGGGAGAAGAGGATTTTGTGGCACAACTTGACTAGAAGAAGGGATCGGTTGGCAGGACATGTTCTGAGGCATCAAGGGATCACCAATTTAGTACTGGAGGGCAGCGTGGAGGGTAAAAATCGTAGAGGGAGACCAATACACTAAGCAGATTCAGAAAGATGTAGGCTCCATTAGGTACTGGGAGATGAAGAAGCGGCGATATGAACTCTTGTTTCTTGGGCACAGTACCGTGACAACGACAATCAAGTACTTAGAGGTCAGGCTATAAACTCGTCTGAAATGGCGTGATCAGGTCGCGAACTTTCGCGCCGCCTCGCTGTGGGACACTTGCGGCAGTTCTATACGGTTCTCAAGCCGCGAACAACATTGCCACTATATGTAGTATCATCATTTACAAAATGTTCCTCCGGTCGCTCACTGATTACACACCTGTCATCTGGGGCAATGCCGGTGGCAGCAAGTCAACTGGCTGCAGCGTGTCCGAAACCCCTGGCCCTTAAACTGACGCTACACGTACTGCCAGACTGTCTAACTGAAGTGGTTCACCAAATGACGGGCATCCCTTACTTACTGGACCACTCCCCGAGAGGACAGAAGAAACCCACAACAGACACATCCGGAAGTTGGTACACAGTACACGCTGACCAGACCTGCTGCGTACTTAAAAATGTCAGCAAGTAACAAGCAGAAGGAAAGAATACACAGAGGACGAAAATAACAGCAACTGGTAAATAGAAATAAAGGACTATTCAGAAACGGGAAGAAGAACCGAAACTCCAAGAAAAAGAAACCTAGCTAAGATCTACTGGCCGCTACGAGTGCAATGTCTTAACCACTACACCTACTCGTTTGCGGATGTCCGCCGTAGGCTTATTCGCGCACTCTTCTACTATATCATACTGTCCAGTCACGGTAATGTGACCACCTGTCAAAGGCCACCTTTCGCAGCGCAGAACACTGCGAGAGGTGAAGGAAGTGGGTCAATGAGGTTCTGTAAGATACTGACAGGGATGTGGGGCCATTCCCACTCCAATGCCAAGGCCGGCTGTGCTAGGTTTCTCGGTTGAGGAGCCATGACGCAGCAGCCCGTTCGATGCGGTCCTACGTATTTTCGACTGGGTTTAAATCCGGAGAGTTTGGTGGCTAGGGCAGTACGGTAGATTCATCCTGATGTTCTTCGAATCACATCCTGAAATCCTGATGCTCTTCGAACCACACTCGTACACTTCGAGCTGTACGACACGGTGCATTTGTTGCTCGTTGATGTCATCAAGTCCGGGATAAAAAAAAAAAACTGCATGTAGGGTGCATATAATCCCAAAGGAAAGGTGAATACTTGGGTTGGTCCACGAAAACATTACCCACACCATAACGCTCCCTCCACCGACCTGGCCCATTCCGACGATTGTTGCTAGTGTTTGCTTTAAGACATTTCGTGCAGTAAAAGCCAACGGCCGTCGGTCTGATGGAGCATAAAACGTGATGCACCAGAAAAAGCCACCTATCAACACTCAGCGTACGTCCAATTGAGGTATTCGTGTGTAAATTCCAGCCTTTGTTGCCGATGAGAAGCGATCAGCATGGGTGCACGAACCAGGCGCATTCTGCGGAGACACATACACAGTTACGTTCTTTGAACTGTCACTGAAGCGACAGGGGGGGCGCAGTAAGCACTGCGCAGAGGCAAACGCGTTTCTGCCGATTTGCGCAATACGTCACCGTGGAACACCCAGACTTGTACGTTGGAGACCATGCTTTTTCGTTGAGTACTGTCGTTTGTGTTATTACTTCTGTGTAGTAAGCCTTTTTAATGTGCGCAAGTAATGCCAAGTTGTGCTGTTGTTTGCTGTAATTCTCACAAACGCAACACAAAAGGAACTGAAGTTGTGCTTTATGCTTTCACACG
The DNA here is from genome assembly GCF_023897955.1 of Schistocerca gregaria. Taxonomy (NCBI): domain Eukaryota; kingdom Metazoa; phylum Arthropoda; class Insecta; order Orthoptera; family Acrididae; genus Schistocerca; species Schistocerca gregaria. Next base: position 665,679,964 of record NC_064922.1, read on the forward strand.
CGATGCAAGCCTGCAAAAGAACTGGCTGTCGAAATGCTGCAGAAAAGACAATGTAAATGTGGCAAATGCTAGAATACATTCAAGTCACTTAAAAAACACTAATGATGACAGAGATTTGCGTTCGGAACTACAAAATTTACTGCGGAAACGCTTGTTGAAGAGTGATGCATTGCCATCGTTTAATTTGCCTCGCACTGGCAGCGCCAGTGATAGCTCCTCATGCGAAACATAAGACAGTAATGAACGTTTCAACAAAAGTGAAATCCATACAAGAAGCATAGAGATTAAAACAGCTTTCACCGCGAGAAAAGTGCGTAGATAAATGCACAGTTTCAGACGAAATTGTTTGTAATGATCTAGAGGAAGTCAGGTCTCTGAATTCCGTTGCAGCATTACAGACGAGAAATGCTCCTCGGGAAACTGGTGCAATAAATTCCCAGTACGTAATAAAGATCTTCGAAGTCACGAAACGACGTCTGCATAATGAAGAAAGAAATAAAAATGCACTTATGTCTAGTGAAAGTCATCGAATACTGGGCAAAATATTTTCACCTAGTCGAATCAGAACTGTATCACATGGGTCAAAACAGGTTCAGCGGGCAGAGAGTACACCTGCCGTTTCGCAGACAATTTTCTCAGGAAAAATCTCGGAAGTCCTCTACCTGCAGCATCAACCTTGTGTTCTTCGATAAACCGCTGTTTCAGTTGGCACCCAAGTATTTTGCAGGATGTTTTAGTCATGATGCAATTGCGGACTGGAACACTGACAGGGGACGTATTATTCTTTGTCATTTGGCGAATTGAACACTGACAGCAGGAATTTGTTATGATCAGCAAGCGACAGAATACTTGGACCTCACAGCAATGTCCTCGGCGTTATGTGCGAGGATTGTTCGCAACTTGGAAGCAGCCTATATATTTCAATTTTGACATTTAAATGATAGCTGCACTCCTAGCAGAAATAATCGTTACACAGGCTAGTATTTGCTTTAATGTCGCGGCTGCAGTAGCGGGTAAAAAGAACACTTCTGTCTGAAAAGAGCTTGGCGTTACCCACAAAAACACTTGTTTTCCGCAGCCAAGTGAGCCTCTGAAAAGTTCGTTGACGTCCCACATCTGCTAAAACTTTTGAGAAACCATTTACTCGATAAAGCCATTCTGTTGAAAAACAAGACAGTTAAGAAAGCCATGTTCGAGAAACTGTTAATTCTGGACAGTGATGAGATAAAAATGCCCTAAGTTATCTCCTCAACACATTACAGTGAAGGGCAGAAAACGACAGCGATTGCGTTCAGCAGTTCAGTTACTATCTCATGCAATTCGCTATTTAAAGCGTGAAGGAGGGCACGTCAGTAATTTCATACAGATGGTGGGTGAGACCTTCGATGCGCTCAATTCAAGGACTCGCGAAAGTAATAAACCAGTGGCCTGTGGATGCGGTATTCATTTTCAAGCCCAAGAGAAGTACCTACGCAAATTTTATAAGTGCTGTCAGAACATGCAAATCGGCTCCTCACAGCATCTTCCACCATTTCACAATGGATTTCTGAAAACTGTACTGCCACTTTTGAGCCTGCTCAGTGACTTAGGGGCTTATAACATTGAATACGTTCTCAATGCATGACCAAATCAAGACTGCCTGAAGAACCTTTTTCCTTTATAAGAGGCCTAGGACATTTTTATGATAATCCATCGCCAGTCGAGGTAAAGGGCGGGATAAGACTATTGCGTTGGGAACAAACGCCCACGATATTCCTCTTCCAAACACATCGTCTGTGACCCAGGTGAAGAACGAAGATTTGTGACTGCAACGGTGTTTGGTAGCACCCTGCCAGATATGGCTGAGGCGTTGGCAATGGTTGAAAGAGAGAAGGAGATCGAAGACCTAGACCACGCAGAAGCATATTCCCATGTTTCATCAGTGTTATTGGCTTCTGGCTGTAGCGTATTAGGATTCAAGTATCTGGTAGCATATGTAGCACACCGGTGCAGACAGTACGACCGATCACTGACCACACCAACTGGCGAATTATTGACAATGGCGGAGGATGCATCAAGTGGATGGCGGGCATCATTCCTCGCGGGGGTTTGCTTGTTCCCTCAGAAACGTGGCTTCAAACAGCTAACAAATTTGAATTAATTTTTGCTCAGATCCGTGGACACGACAATTTGATCAGGGAAACTGGTATCATTGAAAATCTGTGTTCTATATTTACCCACTGTTCACCAAGAAGTAATAAAAAAGTACGCCAGAACGAGAACATTTATTCAACTAGGCTTGCTGTCATCAAAAGATAGGACAAAGAAAGCAGAGGTAGCTCACCACTGTAAACCAAGAAAGTGGCACTTGTCATCGTTGTAGGGTACAAATGAACAATATTTGCGGAAATTAAGATGTGTAGAAACCTAGATTAGTGACAGAAGTGAAGGTCCTCCCACAGAAATTGCTTGACAACGATCTAGCAAGATTCCAAGACTGACGGTGCCAAGGTCTGGCTTAGTGTCTTCCATATTATATCCCAGCTTTGCTGAACGGCGGCTATGGTACGTGAACTTTCTTATGTTTCCTGTAAATCGTATTTTGCAGTTTTCGGTCTAATGTACTTTTATATGAGTTAATTTGAGCAACTGGAATCAACATACTCTTCCCACTTGATTAAAAAATGCTAAGATTAGTGATGTGACTAAAATTAAAAGTGTGTGCGCGCGCGGCAGTTAGATTACTTAATTCGAATGCTTTCCACAAGTGAAGCACTTGCATAATTTCTTGAGTGAAAAAGAGAGTGTCTTCCTGTTAGTTGAAGCTATTTTGAACTTGTGATGCATACAAAATGAAAATGAGCGTTAGTTACATAGATTTTGTTTATTAGTTAAAACTTTTCTTTGAGACAACTTAGAAAATTGGATTTACTTTGACAGAGAACTTCAAAAACGGATTATACTTTGAACTTAATCTGGATAAGTTACAGAACATAGCAATGACGTTCTAGCAATACGAGAACAGCAATTTACATTTCATTATTCGAGTAGAGACTAAAACATACCACAAAAACATCGCATAAATACGCGGCCCGCATGTTATAGCGCTGTTCCCGAGGCAGACGCTGTTCCGTAGTGCAGTCACAGCGTCAGCCAATGGCAACACCGAGCGCTTACTGCCCAACCATATTTTTCTACAACCTTGAGTCTTCTCTAGACGTGTAGCCGATACGCCACTAGGGTTCCATACGAATAATACAGTCTAAATGAAGGTAACAGTAGCAGCGGTGCGAGTGATGTGTGTGCTAATGTCACTGGTGGCGTGCCTTCAATACAGCATGCACCAGCTGACCTTCTCCATCGCATATGTCATCAGTATCAACCAGCATTCGCTATGCCTGCTTTAATAGTAAATAAAGAACGCCTGCCCCTCAGTAACTTCCTGTTTCAGCACGTAACATAAAAATAATCCAAACTACTATACAGCATTCTTAAATTTACTGTTAAACGCACAATATATCCGGGATAGTACTTAATTCTCGATAAAAATAGATATAGAAAAGGCCCCTAACCCTGCTCATACCATGTGAGAAGACTTTATATACTGCATGGCACTTACGTGTCATGTGGATTTATACGGCTGCACACTCTACTGTTTTATTTTCTTTAATGTCCATCGAAACTAGTTGTTACAATCATTATTACACAACAAATAAATCAAGATGTGACATTTGTTATTAAATTCGGCTTTTAATAACACTGAAAATACAACATTTACGACTTAGTTTTCAACACAGATTGTTACATACCTGCGTTAAAGTAAATAAGGAAAAATCCTATTAATAAAATAACAGGACTTCATCATTTGCCCTATCATGTGTGCATGAGATGTATTCGAAAAAGGGCAAAAATATCGAATTTCTTACGTTATCAAATGCCGCACACGAGGGCAAATATCACAACTTAAATTGATTTTGTAGTATAATATCAATATAAATTTGTGTTTCACTACGTCTTCTCTAAATATTTGTCTGGAGCGTAACCTTGAACGTAAGTGAAACTTGGACGATAAGCAGTTCAAAGGTGAAGAGGACAGAAGCCTTTGAATCGGTCTGCTACACAAGAATTCTGAAGTTTAAATGGGTAGATCGAATAACTAATGAGCAGGTAACTAAGCGAATTGAAGAGAACATAAATTTATGGCAGTACTCGATTAAAAAGACGACAGCACATTTCCTGTCACATCAAGGAATAGCCAATTTGGTAATGGATGGGGGGGGGGGGGGTAAAACAACAACAACAACAACAACAACAAGAAACGATGCCGACATTGGCCTGATGTGCTTCAGGTGAAACACGAAAACCCCATATCACTGTAATTACACGAGGATTAGAGCCTCGCTCCTACCGAAGCTACGTTTCTGACCACAACGACATCTTAATTACTCAGAAAATAATAGTTATGATTTTCTTAGAAATGTGGCTGAATTTCAGGCGGCAGAGACGAAGGATTTACCTAGAATTGATCAGTTGGACTTCAACAGTGCTTCCAGTAAAATCATTGTAGTAATTATCGTCATTAACTTAATTATAAACTATTTAAAAGTTAATTTCAAATGGTAGCTTCCGCAGTGTTTTCATGTTTTAAAAAATATCCTGATTTTTAAACATAATTTACTCTTCAATGCCATAAACTATAGTCACGACTGCTTGTCCAATAAATTGGAATCTTGAAGTAGACCAAGGTGGCTGTAGCTCCAATCTCTCTGAGTTCGAATCCATAGTCTTGGGACCTCATTAACTAAAACGAGACATCCATGTCTTTTCTATAATTTGTAGTACAAAACTAGAACGCTCGGTATGGAGTGCGAAAAGGAAACACAAACTTTATAAAGAGGTGGCTGTCTTAGCCACACTGCAGCAGAGGAATGCGACATATGTGTTAAAACGCAGAGAGAAGCTGCAGATTCAAGTAGTAGTATTGAGGTTTCTGTGTGGAGAAAACCGCTGTTCAAAATAAAGACCAATAATTTTCATTTATTAAGGAATGATAATATGAGAAAAGTACTGGGATTCAATACCTAACCCAAGAAACGGACGTATTCCAATACGAATTAAGAATGTTAAGAAAACGGATGAAAATCGTATGTCGAAATGAAAGATAATTGTGATGTTCGTTAACTGCTCTTGGTGCATTTTCCGCGTTAATTCTCTCCAGAAAAGCAAATGATGATGAAATAACGGAATCACAAACATGTGACATTCTCGATGTAGTTGTTACGCTAATTCCCGATGAAAATTTTAGATTTCGACAGTGTCTTCGTCAGAAGCGTAACGGCCGATGGAAGAAGTAACCGAACTGATAGATATACTGATCTGTATTGTCCACTGCGATCACAGTTTACTTTCGTGCCAAAGATGAAATCTCACTCGCTCTATCCTTGTTTGCATCGCGATGTATAATGCGAGATAGACTAGGCCATTTACGCTTAACATGTCGCGCAAGTCATCGACTTTAGTAAGTGTGCACATGAACAAGCGAACGTTCAGAGAAACTACACTTTTTTAATCGGAAACAGTTCATCCTAGAATTCAACTGAAAACATTTCCCACCCCCACCCCCCGCAGACCACGCTTTTTGGGACGTTTTCTCCATTCGTTATAATTCGAATGCCGGAACTGGGAACCCCATTCAAATATTCCCAATTGTGATACCGTCTGTCCACTCTCAGACTGATGGGAGTTTTGGCTGAAAATTGAAAAGAACCACCACTCTTTAATGGGCTGTATCTCAAACAACCAGCCCTCCTGCTTGGAATAAAGAACGCAAAATAGAAAATAACCTACAAAAATGGTTCAAATGGATCTGAGCACTATGCAACTTAACTTCTGAGGTCATCAGTTGCTTATAACTTAGAACTAATTAAACGTAACCAAGCACATCACGTACATCCATGCCCGAGGCAGGATTAGAACCTGCGAACGTAGCGGTCGCCCGGTTCCAGACTGTAGCGCCTAGACCCGCACGGCCACTCCGGCCGGCAAAATAACCTACAGTTCTGACACACACACACACACACACACACACACACACACACACACAAACACGGGCGCGCGCGTGCTTCCCTTAATCATCAGACGAATGCCGGAAATCTCCTACCAAACATTCAAAGTTTGGATACCTTCTGCCCCACTCCCAGTCCTGCTGCGATAGTTGACTGAAAAGAAAGAAGTTTTACAACAGCCCGCTACTCTCATTAGTTGAAGAAGAAAAAAGCCGTAAATTCTTTGGGAGGTTTCCTTTGGGTATAAATGAGATTTCGAAATTGGTAATCTCGCAGCATTTATTCGCAATTAGGAGCTCCTCTGCTCAATTACCCGCTCTCCTGATAATTATCTAAAAAGAACAGCGAGTCTACACTAGATCGGATTTCTAACAGAACGTTTCGCTCTACTTCTTGGAGTACATAATGAAAAGTAGAAGTGCATTCAAAGGGAAACCAGTCGGAGGCTGTAAAATGAAAACCACTGGAAATGTCATTCCCTACGAAAGAATGTGTGGTCTTTATAAGTGCGCTGAGGCCGCTATAGCTCCATGGGCGCATACTCATGTGACGACAGAGCGAGCACGACGTGCTCGCGTCGACCGACCACTTTCCTCGTCGTGCTGGAAACAGAGAAACAGACGCTTCGGAAAAACAGCAGAGAGGCGTAGCGCGTTTTCTGTAAGCGGAAGGAGTGCGTGGAATGGGAATTCATCGAAGAATGGTACAAGTGTACGAAGAGCAAAGCACGTCCGTCGCAATTTCGACGCTCAATGCGATCTCTGGGGGCAAACTGCCAACCTTGGCCCTGCATCTGTGCATTTTCGTTACTTCTTCAAAAGCACGTTGCTTTCACGACGAATACAACGGTGGTTACTGTCCAGTAGTTTCACAGATAATTAACACATGTTCACCGAGAACAATTAATACAAGAAATCCGACGCGAAAGCCTTCCCTGTTATAATGATAATATTGACATCATCAAGCTATGCAGTCTGAAACCGGGCCGCAGTAAGGGAAAAGGGTACTGCCTCATGTTTGTGGTGCTCTTTCTACCGTCAGGACACGAACTAGTTCCGAGTACAGGGTTGTCTCCCTCTTTGCGCGGTCGTGAATTTCACTTGAAGGAATCTGGCGCCTCGGGTTCATCGCCGCACCTGGTGCCACTTGCAGTGCGGGGAGCCGTGCTGTGGGAACTGCTTTGGGGAGTTGATGGGCAGAGCGCTCCGCGGAGCCTCGGCGGAACAGACGCTCCGTACGGGAGGTGCAGCTGCTCGGCGCTGCGCGGCCGCAAACTCGAGCCGCCGTATAGCAGCGCGGCAGTAAACAGCGGCCCCCAATTACGGCGGACGTCTGCCCTGCCCGGCGCTTAGCCTAACGAACCCGAGGTGACCGGCGGCGCCTGCAGCCGCAGGCACAAACCCCAGCTTCACAAGAATGCACACTGCAACTCCGGCGCGCTGCGCAGCTTTGCTCACTGCATAGTGTGACAACTGTCTCCCCTCTGTATCTACATACATGTTCTCATAAACCACCGTACAGTCCATAGAGGACTCTTCTTAGTACCAACGACACTTTACCATATACCGCAACTGAGTTTATCCTATCCCACAACTTTTAACTTCCAGTCCACGATCTAATTTCTATTATCTTATCCTCGTAGTCCCTAAGCAGTACACTGCTAAGCCAGAATATCATGACCACTGCCCACCGCGACGTTGGACGCCGCCTTGTGGCGTTGGTGGGCACGTGATGTGGTATCAAAAGTATGCAAGCGGAGCACACACGGACGGAGGTTCACACTAGCGAAGGTACTGGCAACAAATGCGGAAATCCACTGAAACAAGCGACTTTGGTTATAGAGCAAATTATTATAACGCAGGGCCTGTGAACGAGAACCTCGAAAACGGCGAAGCTGCTGGAATGGTCACGTGCTACTGTCGTGAGCATCTACAGAAAGAAGCACAACAGTGAAACAACCACTAAGCGATAAACTGTTGGACGTCCACGACTCTTCGCAAAACGTGGGGTTTCGGGGGCTCGCCTGCTCTGTAAAATAGGATAGACGGGTATATGTAGCATCTCTGCTAAAGGAGCACAATGTGGTGAACATACAATTGTTTCGGAGCACACCGTTCACCGTACTTTGTTCAACATGGGAGCTCGCAGCAGAGCAGCCCTTCGTGTTCACATGTTGACCCAATGACATCGTCAATTACGATTACAGTAGGACCATCGGGATTCGGCCGTCGATCAATGGCAAAGTGTCGGCTCTTCGGGCGAATCACATTTTTGCTACATTAGATCGATGATCGTCTCCACAAACGACATCATCGAGGTGAACGGCGGCCCGAAACATGCAGCGTGCAATGGACGCAGGCTGGTGGGAGCAGTATTATGTTCTGCACTTCCATGGTACCTGTGGTAGCAACCGAAGAAACGCTGACAGCTGCGAACCACTTCGATCCCTCCATGTTTAATGTCTTGGTTCAAATGGCTCTGAGCACTAGGAGACTTAACATCTGAGGTCATCAGTCCCCTAGAACTTAGAACTACTTAAACCTAACTAACCTGAGACCATCACACACACTCATGCCCGAGGCAGGGTTCGAACCTGCGACCGTAGCGGTGCGCGGTTCCAGACTGAAGCGCCTAGAACCGCTAGGTTTAATGTCTTCCCCGACGGCGATGTCACCTTTCAGCAGTATAACTGTCCGTGTCTCGGAGCTAGAACCACGCTGAAGTAGTTTGAGGAGTATTACAGTGAATTCACGTAGATGTCTCGGCGACCAAATTCACCTGGTATAAATCCTATGGATCCTATCTGGTTCGTTATCGTGCGGCATCACCGCATATGCAAATAATCGGTCCGTTATTGACGCGAATTACATGACCTGTGCGTAGACATCTAATGCAACATACCTCCACAAACCTACCAACAAAGAGTCGGATCCCTGATACGCAGAATCAGTGACCTATTTCGTTCCGAAGACGGACAAACAAACTATTAAACAGGCTGTCATAATGTTTTGCCTCATCCGTGTATATGTGATTCCGACAACGTAAGGAAGGCACAGTTTTCCTGTAAACCAGTTCTCTTAATACACTGGAGTGACAAACATCATGGGACGCTTCCCAATATCGTGCCGGATCTTCTTTTGTCCAGCGTAGTGCAGTAACTCTACGTGGCATGGACTCAACAAGTCGTTGGAAGTCCCCTCCAGAAACATTGAGCCATGATGCTGTATAGCCGTCCACTATTGTGAAAGTGTTGCAGGTGCAGGATATTGTGCACGACCTGACCTCATCGTCATATCCCAAAAATCTTTTATGAGATTCATATCGAGCGTTCTGCGTGGCCACATCATTCGCTTGAATTGTCTAGATCGTTCTTCAAATCAATCTCGAACAAAACAGTGTCCTAGTAACACAGCGCATTGCCATCCGTAAATATTCCACCGTTTTTTGGTTGCAAATTGTCTCCAAGTAGCTGAATGTAACCATTTCCAGTCACTGATAGACTCAGTTGGACCAGACAACACAGTCTAATCCTCATAAATGCAAAAAAAAGGAACACCATCCGAACAGGCATTGAAACCCAAACGGTACCGACCAGCCGCCGTGTCATTCTCAGCCCTTAGGCGTCATCAGATGTGGATACGGAGGGGCATGCGGTGAGCACATCGCACTTCTGGCCGTGGTCAGTTTTCGTGATTGGTACCACTATTTCTCAAGCAAGTAGCTCCTCAACTGGCCTCGCAAGGGCTGAGTGCACCCCACTTGCCAACAGTACACGGCAGACACGGACAATGACACAAGCCCAACAGAGATCTGACAAGAACCAGTGTTACCACTGCCGCAAGGACATTGGACATGGATGCGCAGCCCACACCATTATGGAGTCACCACCAGCTTCCACCCTGCCTTGTTGAAAACTTGCGTGCTTGGCTTCGCGAGGTGTGCGACACTCACACGCCCTACCATCTGCTCTTACCAACTGAAGTCGGAACTCATCGGACCAGGCCACGGTATTCCACTAGTCTAGGGTCCAACTAATATGGTCACGAGCACAGGAGAGGGGCTGCAGGTGATGCTGGGCTTTTAACAAAGGCCTCGCATCGGTCGTCTGCTGCTATAGTCTATTAACGCCAAATTTAGCTGCACTGTCCTAACGCATACGTTCGTCGTACGACCCACATTGATTTCTGCGGTTATTCCACGCAGTATTACTGGTCTGTCAGTGATTGGTACCACTATTTCTCAAGCAAGGAGCTCCTCAACTGGCCTCGCAAGGGCTGAGTGCACCCCACTTGCCAACAGTACACGGCAGACACGGACAGTGACACAAGCCCAACAGAGATCTGACAAGAACCAGTGTTACCACTGCCGCAAGGACATTGGACATGGAGGCGCAGCCCACACCATTATGGAGTCACCACCAGCTTCCACCCTGCCTTGTTGAAAACCTGAGTGCTTGGCTTCATGAGGTGTGCGACACTCACACGCCCTACCATCTGCTCTTACCAACTGAAGTCGGAACTCATCGGACCAGGCCACGGTTTTCCACTAGTCTGGGGTCCAACTGATATGGTCAGGAGCACAGGAGAGGGGCTGCAGGTGATGCTGGGCTTAACAAAGGTACTCGCGTCGGTCGTCTGCTGCTATAGTCTATTAACGCCAAATTTAGCTGCACTGTCCTAACGCATACGTTCGTCGTACGACCCACATGGATTTCTGCGGTTATTCCACGCAGTATTGCTGGTCTGTCATCACTGACAAGGCTATGGAAAAGGCGTTGCTCTCAGTCGTTAAGTCAAGGCTGTCGACAAGTGCACTGTCTGTGGTGAGAGATAATGCCTGAAATTTGGTATTCTCATCACACTCTTGACACTTTGGATCTCGGAATATTGAATTCCCAAACGATTTCATAAATGGAATGTCCTACTGCTTAGCTCCAACTACCATTCCATACTCAAAATCTGTTATTTCCAGTCTTGTGGCTATAATCACGTCGGAAATCTTTTCATACGAATCACCGGAGTACAAATGACAGCTCTGCAATGCACTGTCCCATTATACCTTTTGTACCGATACTACCGCCATATGTATATGTGCATATCACTAACCCACGACTTCCGTCACCTCAGTATATACTCGGATATATACACTGACCAGCCAGAATGTTATGACCACCTAACTAATGCCGGTACATCCATCTTTGGTACTGATAATAGCGGCGACGAGTCGTGGCATGGAAGTAATGAAGCCTTGGTTGGTTGTTGGAAGATGCTGGCAACACATCTGCACACTCAAATCACCTAATACCTGTAAATTCTGGCGAGCGGGTTGATGAACTCTGACGCCTCGCTCAATCACATCCCAGATGTGTCCAATCGGGTTCAAATCTGCACGTTGGGGGGCCAGAACATCAAATGGAACTCGGCACTGTGTTCCTGCGACCACTCCATCACACTCCTGGCTGATAGTCAAGTGCCCCGTCGTAGTTGCCATTGTAGCGGTGTTAAAATTGCACATACGGGGGTCATCGACTGCGGGGGCCCATCGTTAGGAATGTTTTCCGCCACATTTCGCCGCCTGTCCTGTTTTACCAGTCTGCCCAGCCTGCGACATCCGACATCTGTAATGAGGGGTGGCCGGCCAACCTCACAACGTCTTGGTGTAGTTTTACCTTGGTTTCCCCACGTTTTGAAGGCACTCACCACAGCACTCCTCGAAAACCCGACAAGTCGTGCAGTTTGCAAATTACTCGTGCCGACCTCCGGGCCATCACAATCTGCTCTCGGTCAAACTCGAATAGTTCGCGCATTCCCCGTTCTACCCCGCATACTGGTACTACATGCACCGTGCGTGTGTCTGACTAGCAGTCATTCCTCGCCAGGAGACGCTGTTCTCACTTAGACAGTTTACATCGATAGTAGGTCGGTGGTCATAATGAACTGGCTGATCAATGGCCTATTTCATAAGGGCTCCAAGCTTTGGAGCAGTTCGCCTTGATTTGACTAATTTTATACCTTCGTTCCATTCCAGCCATCTTCGTAGTCTTACTCTCACGTATTTAAACAATTACATAATTGTTTCAAACGTTCGCCATTTTATTATTTTCCCAAAGTTTTAAAAAAGTTGTGCCATTACTCCATTTGCAGTATCCAATAGATTAAGAAAATTGCTTTTTTTTTTTTTTTTTTTTTTTTATTTATTTCAGATAGGAGTTGCAAACTGCAAGACTTCCATTATGGACACACCTCATTTTGGGCACAGCAGCTTCAGCTCCTTGAATGGGGAGCTTAATGATGACAGGATTTCCTTAAAAAACACCAAATTTTGTCCAAGAAGCCATAAATAATGTGCAAAAAGACTTATGTTGATCGCTTCATTAGTTTTTAAAAATCGTAAAAATCGGTTATATTATAGGCTGACTGAGGCGATTGAATCCTTAAGCTATGTTCACAACGAGACGATGCTGCGCAGATAAACCGTTATTGGCCTAAAATTATTCATATGAACGCACGCTACTGTGCATCGACGCGCGGTTTGCAAAGCTATCCGAAACTGCTGCGTAAGCGCGATGTCTGAAATGTGTATAGTTACTGTATGCAATTCTGTTAAGGGGGGGGGGGGGTAACGGAAAATGTTAACATTTATTTAAAAAAAACATTAAAGCCATATTTATTAATATTCAAATCTAAAAGAGCTGTGTTTTAACGGAAAAATATAACAAAATATGCAGGATTAATATTTTGCCAGAAATATGAATTTTTTTATTGTCTTTTTGTAAAAAGCCATAACTCAAATTCTAATGACGTAATTAATCTCAAAATTTTGTGGTAGTGTCCTGAGAAGGTTATAAGACCACTGAACTAAAGTATAATTTATGGTGCAAATTGTATACTAACAGAGTTTATAATTTTCCAAATACAAAATTAATTTTTTACATACAATCATCTAAATATCAGAATTTTTTAATTACAGGGAGACAGCAACACGATGCGCACAGTTCCTGAAAATTTCATAGTATTTGCGCAAAAGGCTTCTAATAAAGAAGCCTACCCACCAAGCCTCTTTTGGATATGGCCAACACATTCCAACTTTTCTGTTATTGTATTGTACGGATTTTTATCTGTTACAGTTTTGAACTAAGAGGTGTCCCCATCACCAAGATATTTAGCATGTCTAACACCATACTGGTCCTCTGATCTGGAGAACATCCTCACAACTGCAGCAGCCACCATGCCCCCACTTGAGCCACTATAATTTTTAGAGCATGCTACTGCATACTCTTCTTGGCACAGTTTCTCACTGTCTTCATTGTTGGACATTTTCCTTGTTGTACACTGGTGGTAGTATTTAAACATTTCTACATCTAAAACTTTACCTGAGTCAATACCAATAACAGGCGCAACTCCATACAGAGATGTGTGACCCCTTTTCATCCAGGTCCCATCTACAGACACACAGGTCAGTAACATTTGTAGGAGATTCACTGTCATGAATATCTACCCCAGGATCTATTTCTTTTTGGTCTATTTCCACCAATTCCTCTACTGATTTCTTCATAGAAACTTTGGCAGAATCGCATACAGCATCAGATATTATTTTTTCAAACCTTGCACAAGGTGGAGGCATGTTCAGAAAGATACACAATAAATCATCTCCTTCGCTGCCCTGTCCAAGGCATCTCAGAGCATATGCGAACATAAAATTGCTTTCATAGGTACCAGTGGAGGAAAATGAAAATTCATAGCCCCAGGAAATACAAATTAATTTTAAATCACAAGCTATTCCCACTCTTCTTTCTTCAGCAACAATCATGGATTCAGTATTTTTACAGCTAACACATAAACAAGAAAAAATCAATAGGTCTGAATCCAATGCAATCCATATCAACATTATTCACGCAAGTGTACAAATTTCCTGTTCGAAGTTTCGATGCTGAAACTAAGAGCTTATGTTCATTATTTCGAGTTTATTCCTCTTTTTCGTTGGTAAACCGATTTCCACGAAACCTCCGTTTCCTAAACACAGTTTCTACGCCACCCATTATGCATAAATCTTGACTGCCATGCAAAAGGTTTGCGAATTCAACCTTCCACCTACTAATATGTGTTAGTATTGTCAAAACGTAAATAAACCACAACAAGAAAGATTTCAGGCAAAGAAATAGATATCAGCCAGGGATATGGAAAGAAAATAGCCTTCACACTGACACAAATTCAGCTGAAGCAAGCAGTTTCCCAAATATCGGAAAAGCTGGAAGTGGATGTTAGTGCAGAGTTAATCAATTGAACAATTTACAGGCATTTTAATGCTACTATCACGATAACATTCACACACAACACCGATTACACTGTGTAGATCAAGAAAATAATATTTTTGAATAATCTATTTTTTGGACCAAAATCCATTACATCCCCCTGAAGCACGCGTTTCCGTCGCGGTGAGGGCATACAGGAAATATGGCGCATCGTATAAATGAGACCAAAAGTGAGAAAGACATGATACTGATCTCCCGATCGACGAAATTCAGAAAGGACGGTGATATGGATTTTTGCTTCAGAAGTTTATAAAAACAGAATTTAAGGCTTCAGAATTGGGAGGTATTAGCAGAGAGCAAATTATTCCCATAAAAAAGAACATTCGCAAGTAAAACTATTCTTTTTAAAGTAAACATTCACCTGATTCTTCGTGTGCTCCTATACTTTCATCATTTTTTCCAAAAGGACTGTTTCGCTTGTGTAACGCAAAAAGGTCGACGCTGGTGAATTTGCGTCCTGCTTACCTTGTAGAAAGATCCATCGTGGGAGTTGCAAAGAAAACTATGAAAATAATTTCGGTAACATCTGAGAAATCATTGTGGTACCGCGTCATGTACGAACGCATTTTATTTACGAGAGACTTCGTGCGCGAAAACTTGTGTGCCGCCGCCAGGATTATACTCGCTCAGCATTACTACGTTGTTAATACGGTTACACAGTCGATTCGGAAATATGAAGTTGCGAAAAATTTACATTATTCCTGGCTTAGTTTTACATTCTTTTCGGATGTCTTTTCACCTTTTAACACACCGACGGGAGTAGCACTACGCGTCGGCCCTTCCTCCTGCATGTTACTCACTACCAAACACACATCAATGCACCGTTCAACCGAAGGCTGAAATCACACGTGAGCATACGATATCGTACGCACATAGAACATTCAGTTGGTGCTGACTTAATGCACTGGTAAAGTGAAAGTGCGGCAACGAAGCTATGTGGCAGACGAATCACAGCGCTTAGGGCCGACGGATTGCAGGGAGTGGATGTGACCTCGAGTGTCTTATTTGGCGACGGCCACTCTACGTAGGTACACAAAAAAACTAACTGCAACAAAACTTAAGGAGATAACTGTACCTAAAGTCTGGAAAGGGCAACTTGTGGGAAATTGCGAAATACGATTTGATTCATATTAAAATGTGTCTCGAAACATTACTGAAGCGTAATATTCTTCCTGCTGCATTCCTTCATCTTCAAGCTTCCTCTCGGCATTCTTTTCAGTACTTATTACTTCACTGGTGAATATATACCAATTAACTTGGTGTCCACATACGTTAGTACAAATAACTATGAAACCCATGTAGTTGCATAATATATCTGGGGAGATAAATACAATTAACGTACATGAATATACAATTGTTTGAAAAAATTATATCTGCCAATCAACAGAATCCTACATGTAATTCATCATTATTGGTAAAATTCTGGGTGATATAATGAATGACTGATTATCGAAGCATGCTCTTTGATAAAGGACGTGAAATGAAAATAATGTGATGGTGTAGACAGCCTGAAATTTACTGAACAACACACTTGTAGAAGGATTTAGGATCCACTACAAACAGCATCACTATTAACACGAAGATTGGAATCACTCCTTGAAGAACTGATACAGAGATTTTCTCAATAAAATGGAAGGCAGTTTTTGTAAACTGGGTACTCCTGAATTTTCTTTAACCGAATTTCTTGATGTGTGGCAGGCACACTAACGAACATCTAGAATCACAAATATCTGCACCACGTAGGCAACAAACTTTCTGTAGGACATAAACAAAATATTGTAACAAAACAGAGATAAACAGGAGCAAAGATAATCAGTTACAGATGCTGAAAACCAGCAGTGTTACGAACAAACACAAGCGGCGGGATCAAAGAATTTCCATTTGTTTTGCTAAATACTAATAGCTTCCAATCATTTAAATAGCGGGTGCATTGTAGTGTAAACGATCGTGACTTAAAATTTAGTATATAGCGGCGATTTTTCATTCTAAACCCAAAATAAAAAAATTAAGTAATAAAAAAATACTTGGATTTTTACGTCATTCGAAAAGTACCCTGTGTCATGGAAAGAGGTCCACCCAGTCGTGTAATGATTACTACGAAATTTCACAAAGGAGAAGCAATGCGTGTCGTTCTCGTGATTTCATAATTAACTTCTTGTCGAAACAACGGAAAATATTCTCCGGACAGGAATTTGAAGCCCATTCATCCCGAACGAAACTAATACCGTAACAAATGCGTCACTTGGCTCGATTTCGGTTTCGATAGCCGACATGAATGGCCTCTCAGAACGATGCGACCAGAACATTCCTGTGTGACACTGGCACCTAACGACCCCTAAAGCAGCGCTTGGTGAATAGCCTCGCTTGAACGTCTCCTCGACCTCTCACGAAGGTAGGTGGCACGGTGGTCCAACACTGATGAGGACTCGCGTTCCGGAAGACCGCGGTTCAAATCCTCATCCGGGTGCCCAGCTTAAGGTTTTCCGTGGTTTCTCTAAATCGCTTACGACAAATGACGGAAGGATGCCCTTGAGAGGGATACGGCTGACTTCGTTCCGCACTCTTCCCCCAATTTGACCTTGCACTTCATCTCTACCGACGTTATCGTCGATGCGACATGAAACTTTTACCTTACTTTTTCTTGGGTCTGGTCGCGGATTTGTGTTCACTAATAAATTTACCAAAGGCATCTCGTCCAGTTATG
The DNA here is from genome assembly GCF_023897955.1 of Schistocerca gregaria. Classification (NCBI taxonomy): domain Eukaryota; kingdom Metazoa; phylum Arthropoda; class Insecta; order Orthoptera; family Acrididae; genus Schistocerca; species Schistocerca gregaria. The sequence goes on from NC_064922.1 coordinate 665,697,023, forward strand.
GAATGTACAGAAGGGTACGGACGATCTGCTTACGATTTGCGGCATCTTTTGGCCTCTTCATGGAACGGTGAACTATAAAATTATATGAGTCAGAATCAATATTTAAAGTGGATATAGGACCTTGCGTTGCTTGTTGGCATGTATTCATAAATGGTATAAGCAATAGTTTCCTTCAAAATCACACACATAGACTAATGGCCACACTAGGGTTAGGCCACTATTTCCGATCACAAAATGACAGTAAATAACGAGCACTATAAGTTGAACGGAATGGATAGTGCTTGAAAGGAAGATATAAGATGAACATCAACAAAAGCAAAACGAGCATAATGGAATGTAGTCGAATTAAGTCGAGTGATGCTGAGGGAATTAGATTAGGAAATGAGACACTTAAAGTAGTAAACGTGTTTTGCTATTTGGGGAGCAAAATAATTGACGATGGTCGAAGTAGAGAGAATATGAAATGTATGCTGGCAATGGCAAGGAAAGAGTTTCTGAAGAAGGGAAATTTGTTAACATCAAGTATAGATTTAAGTGTCAGGAAGTCGTTTCTGAAAGTATTTGTAAGGAGTGTAGTCATGTATGGAAGTGAAACGTGGACGATAAATATTTCGGACAAGAAGAGAATAGAATCTTTCGAAATGTGGTGCTACAGAAGAATGCTGAAGATTAGATGGGTAGATCACATAACTAATGAGGAAGTATTGAATAGGATTGGGGAGAAGAGAAGTTTGTGGCACAACTTGACTAGAAGAAGGGATCGGTTGGTAACGCATATTCTGAGGCATCAAGGGATCACCAGTTTAATATTGGAGGGCAGCGTGGAGGGTAAAAATCGTAAAGGGAGACCAAGAGATGAATACACTAAGCAGATTCAGAAGGATGTAGGTTGCAGTAGGTATTGGGAGATGAAGAAGCTTGCACAGGATGGAGTAGCATTGAGAGCTGCATCAAACCAGTCTCTGGACTGAGGACCACAACAACAACATAATTTTTCAACTAGAGCCACAACAAATGACAGAGGATTCCCCTCGCAGCCCGTATTCGGCAGCCACATCCACACAAGCCTTCCAATCTGAAGCTCTCGGAGGCAAGCTGACCGAGCTGAGAGCGGTGCTTCTTTATTCTCAAACAATGCGAGGCGAAAATTTGGTCCGCGGAAATCTATAAATACGAGCGGTGCCGTCCGTGCCACGGGCACAGTTCCCAGCGGCAATAAACAAAGCGAAACGGCAAAACCGGCGGCGGCGGTGGTGGTGGCTGCGGCCAGGAGCCGGGCTGGGGAGACGGCCGGCGTTGGCGGGCCCCACCAGCCAGCTCCAGCTCTGCTCGCCTGTCTGCTGCGTGTTGTGTGGTAGGACGGTTGCCGGTGCAGCTATGGTAATCTGCACACGCTCAACAATTGCACGCTGTTTGCCCATAACCATAACTGGCGCTACTGTCCAGACTACGTGGTACTTGCTGCACAAACACAGCAGATACGCGCGATTGAATGAAAAATCGATGTACTTGGCCGTTACTGAATCCCGTGCGGCAAATGAGAAGAGCACTTAACAGCAAGCGGTGCTGCTGTTGTCGGCTTTCAACTGTGAGGTGCAAAAGGCTGTTGGCACCATCGAAGCCACGTGACCGAAAATACAAGGGCTATTCGGAAAGTGAGGTCCGATCTGGCGCGAAATGGAAACCACAGAGAAAATCCGATGAAGCTTTGCACAGATGTATTGGGCAGTGTCTCCAGTATGCCCGTCGCTCTTTTCAGTTCTGAGCGCACAATGAGCATGTATAGATGCGTAGATAAACAGTGTCTACTGCCAAGTATGAATGTCTGGTGAGAGATTTAGCCTGACGTCATGCAGCCCAGATAACAGCGCTCTCAGGCATTTCCTTCTTCATGAAAATATTCACGGCCGTATTCTGCAGAGACAATGAGGATGTTCCCGCAGTGTTTTGAATAGGGAGTATTTGATCACCCACAATAAAGCCCGTAATTGGGTTCGTCCGAGTTTCATCTTTGCTTACATGAACAGTCGGCTATGGAGACAACATTTTGGCTCAGACAACGAGCTGCAGACCAGCATCTAGAATTGGCAGAAAGCACAGGCGGCTGCCTTATATGGCGAAGGTACTGTAAAGTTCGTATAACGATACTTAGAGAAGCAGCTGGAAGGTGTAGCGATCGGTTGCAAATAAAATATTTTTGATTTTCACAGTGTTTCCCATTCCGCGACTGAGCGGACATAACTTTCCGAATAACACTCGTAACAGCCGTCCTTATAGGCACGTTAACAGTGAGGTTTTCTCACAGTGACGTACACAAAACCGCGTTACCTGGTGGATTGTGACACACGCGAGAATCAATGGCGCCATGTCCACTTCCACTGTTAGGGTTCTTTTATCACTGTAAGGACTATAGCTAATCGTTTGTTTCACCTGTGTGGCAACAAGTACACCCTTAGGATGCCACACTTAAACCAGTGACAGACGGAATTTGGATCTCGTTAATACTGCTAGTTTGATGGAGTAAATAAAACCGACATAACGTCATCGATTAATGACCCTTTAAAGTTTAGATCAAATTTTAGAAAAGTTCTGCTTCAAGGATAAGAAGGAAACAAATCTGTTAAAGTACGGAACAACAGCTTCACGTCCTGATAAACGTTTTAACAAGCTCGGCAGCTGTATGTTTTATTTAGGGCTGCATTTGTTAAACCCGTTACATTATTATCTAAAAACTGTTTCCAACCTATACAGTGTTCATGAAAAATTTACTTAACACAAGATGTTTCATTTTTAGATCATTAAAATAGAAGGGAGAACCGATAGAGGTACTCAGGGTACCCTCCGCCACAAACCGTCAGGTGGCTTGCGGAGTATGGATGTAGATGTAGATGAACAACAGGGTTCTTATAATTAAAGTACAGCTTCTCACAGAAGTGTAGCGTGGACTGGAATTATCGTATGTCAGCGAAACGTGGTAGATATTCTAACGCGGAGCCGATACCCGCTTGGAAAAAAACAGCTCTCATTTCAGCCACCAGATGCAAATCTAGTGCTGTGTGGATGCAACAAATACGTGTAGAAATGTTTCCATATGTCATATATAAGGAACGGGAGGCGGTCAGAAAATGTTTAACAAGTGAGAAAAGCATAATGTTGACTTTATTCTTAAACGTCACTTATACAATTTGTTGAACACGAGCACCAGAGACATGGACGTGATCAACCGTTGCTCATAGCAGTTCGACGGAATGTGAGCAACGTGTTCCTGTATGTTGGCCTTCATATCAGGTAGAGACTGAATGTTTCCTCGGTAGATATCCCCAGAGCTGAAAGTCACATGAATTCAGTTCAGGTGATCTTGGAGGCTATCAATCTTGAAAATCTCTGGAGATAACATTTTCTTCGAAGGTTGTATTAAGCAGATCTTTCATTGGGCGAGCGACAGGTGGTGTCGCCCAATCTTGCAAGAAAACAGTGGTTTCCATACAGTTCTGTTCTTCCGAAACAAGAATTACACGCTGTAGAAAGAGGCCTCAACAATGTGCAGACATCAAGTTACATCTGACAGGCCCTCTGGATGCGGTATCTTCAAAAAACAAAGGACTGAGAATAAACGTGCTTGTGAATACACACAGCACGATCACATACGGCGAGTGCAATGGTTCTTCGTATACGACGCGTGTTTCAGCAGTGCCTAAAAATTGAGCAATATTCACTGCGCCCTGTAGTGTAAAATATGCCTTGTCACTCCACAAAATATTGCCCAGCCCATGTCATCAACTTCCATCCACGCCAGAAACCGAACAGCAAATTCGGAAGGTCACTGCGGATCATGACGTTTCAGTCGCCACACCTTGTGGATCTGGTACAAGTACCAGTATAAACTAGACTGCAAAACTTTCCGTAGTGTTGACCATGGGATGGACAGTTCTTGTGAGACTGCATGACCACTGGCACTACCCGAAGCATTTGCCACATGATCAGTTACAGCAACAGGAACCTCGTCAGGAACTTCCAATGGGATAGGACGCCTTCCTCTTCCAGGTGACACACCAATTTCATTATCTTCCTTATTTTCATCTTTAAACCATTTAATGACATCGGGCCTCTCCTCAGACATTGGTCGGCTATACTCCCTCAATGCAACACCGTAATTACTGCCGTTCATATAAAGCAGTTTCACTAACAGTGCACGGTCTCTCTTCTCGACAGCCATATGTTCACTCACGTTCTAAAATGACAGCGTGGATGTCACACTGTCATAGTAACAACGTACAAAGCCAACCTGATAGCCACTATTGGAACTAATTTGTTTTCCAGCGTTAATCGGTTCTTTACTAATGCATTAGCAAATCTACCAAGTTTCGCTGCATCCCATAATAACAGCGTACACTGGAATTCCGTGAATAATTACAACCACCATTTACTTAAAAAGTCTATTATTATCAATAAAACATTAACCATATCAAACCTGGTTAAAAAATACGAATAAGCAATCTATAGATTCCTCTCGCTAGCGCGTCCTTTAAATCTGTTCAAACCAACAGTGACCCATGGAGATGGTGAAGACGTTGCGGATGACGAACGTAGAGACGACTATCATCTCCGATAAACTGCATCTGCTTCACGTAAAGCTTCAGCAACTGCCTCGTCAGTGGCTGCTGCAGTTGACAGTCGGGTGGCAGGGTTCTTAGCCTTCAAATCAGAGGACTCGGCACCTCCAAAAATGGCCGACTGGAAATAGGAGTTCGGCCGCAGCATGGATCAGATTGTCTGAGCCATCGGGCACTGCATTCTACGACCTCGCCAGTTAATATTATCGAAGTTACTCGTACATAACAGGGGTCCGTACATAACAGGGGTCGCCGATAATCTTACCTTCCGGAGCCACAAAATTATGGAATTTTTTCGAAGGAAGCCTCACTATTTAATAGGCAACATTACTCTTTATAAACTAACTGTGTACAGTTTCTTTGCAAACAATATCAGAAGCCAAAAACAACGTCTTTGCTTTGGCTGTGCGACTGTCTCTGTACCCAGGAAAATGAGAAACTATCCTCAGCTCAATATTCATTTTTGTTGGTCTAGTGGAAAAATATCCACGTATTTGTGATCACAGCAGTGCTGAATAAAGCAACAGGAACGCTCCAAATAAAACTTGGGAAAGGATTCCAAGTGAAATATCACACACACATGCAGTAATTAAAAATTCATTTAATTTGACGAAGAGAACGAAGGTACAGAACCAAACAGAACTGCTTAGCGTGGTTTTCCAGAAAGCATATATGCAAATCTTTATAATTATTCGCTGTATCTAATGCAATATCAAATCCTTTTGCCCTGCAGCTATACAGTCAATACCTTGTTCTGAAAAGAAAATGCTCTAACGGGCCTACGAATAAAGTACAGAACGGATTACTCAATTCTATAGCATTGTTTGCAGCTCGCTCTTGGGTTTCTGGCTCTTGATGGGAATTATCAGTAGAATGGTTGACATCCTACTGTGGGGTTGACTTAGAATATACACCATCATAAGTTCGTATACGGTTATGAAACAAGCAAATAGGTTGAAATAGTAGATCGAGTTTATTCATTTCACAATTTATTGAAGCATCCAACGCCCGGATCTTCGACACTACCATACCAAAAGAATGCTACAGATCTGCTTCCCCTGGAAGTATTCATGTGAATGTGAGCGAAAGTTTTTAAAACTTGGGTACTAGCTCGATATTCATCTATTCATCTAGTGGGACATGGGAAGGCGTCTAAAAGCCACATCCAGGCTGGCCGCCACAACGCTCGGGCCGCACACCTCCCCATGTCGGTAGCGGCGCGCCATAACACGCATGGCTATCCGGGCAGATACACAATGTCTTAACACTGGCGTCAAAAAAGGGATTTTCCTTTAAAAATTACCGGTAAACATTTAGCGATTAATAATACGAAAACCACCAGTATAAAAAAGCCACGTGTTGTTGGAGATGTTCCGGAAGACGTCTCAAAAGAGAAACCATATCATACGGCTCCTGGCTACCTATGCGGTATTATTACGCTTTCTGAAAACTACGCTCTGCTTTCCCGCGGCGTTTCGATTAGTATCGTCTACTTCCAGTAGAATCAATTGAATCCACCTCGTGCGGCCTTGCATATAGAAAATAAACTTGTGAGGATAACACTTTAATCGTGTGGTAATTTTTTTCTGTCAAACACCAACGTTCGGCGAATTACAGAGTACCTCTGTAAAGATCATGCGTCTCTGTAACTCTTCGTAACATTCTTCAGCAGTCAAAAATATGGTTACACGTGTCACTGATGATATTCCAGGCAACACAGATTGATGCGTTTCTGTGTATCCTGTGAGTTCTCATGTGTCAAATATTTCTGATATGTATGCTCTTAACCATCAAGGTCGTTCTCTTCACTATATTTGGATAGAATTCGGGGTAGATGAAAGAAAAACCGGAACACAAATACGTATTAAAACATGTAAAACAGGTACAGAGACTGAAGTCGGGCGTTCTACAATATACCTTAACACGCAGTCCGGGACGAAAAAAGCGACGCTAGCCTCGCCGTTTTCTTTTGGACGTCATGAGGCAGTTAGATGCGAATGACGTGGCAGTGCTTAGCCGTAAAACGGCCAGATAAGCACTATGGCACTTACGGAACCCGAGATTCTCCACAAAAATTACCGCAGTAAGAGTTTCAAATAGCTTCGTGCACGTAAGTGCAGTTGCCAGTCCCTACAAATCCCGTATCTCACTAGAGGTTTCAGATTAATTTAGTTTCCTGGTAAAGCGACTAACGACACCCAAGGTAAGAGAACTTTTTCAGTAAAAGTGCTCATACCATATAGCGCACTGAACACGATATTTAAAGAGATACCTAAAATTATTGCTCTTCTGTTCCTTGAGCGTTTCGGCGGCGCACAAATTCTGAATAAAGAATTTTTGTGCTACGTTCTTAAGGGAAAAATAATTTATCATATCTTTTCATTCTTAGGTTTGAAATCACTGAACCCAAAATCAGTTCCTAGCGTTCTTAAATACCTTCTCGTTTTTCAAAATTAAATTACGTAAGCAAGCGATTTATGCTTTAATGCGGCACAGTTCTACATTTCACATAAAGATCTTAACTTTCCGTTTCATTCTGACAGAAGAACATAGTGTTTATTACACGCAAAATGTACTGGGCACATCGTTATTAGGTGACAGCTGCAAGAAGTGTACATAAAGTATTGGAGGCCTATAGGTTTTACAGCTCAGAGCACCATATCTGTAAATCGATGTTCATTGATGACCACGAGCATAGGTTCTGAGAATCATTAAGACAGTCTCCCAACTAACGAAAAATTCATTTTGTCAGACAGAGGTTTCGAAGGGAATATATTTTGCTAAATAACAATCAAACTTGGAAGGTGTTAACTGAACTCACAATATTCATTACTTCCAGCACAGAGCAACGTTACGACGTTTCGGTGTAATTCTAGGATCGCGTGTAAGTGGAAGCGTTACTGGAGGGGTTACAGAACTATTCAACGGATAACTAGACATCACATAGCATATAATGGAAAGCAGAACTAGGAACGCAGCGTCACCGAATTAGTAACTAGATTTCTGGCGCCAGTACTGGAAAATGGACATAAAAATCGAAAAGTCAATCATATGATGATAAAAATCTGACAAAGACTCCCAATGAATCACTGTAATGACACTAGGTGAATTATTCACTTGTGAAGGAAACTATTAGTGCCTAAACATATCAGAATAATTCCGTAATGGAGACGTCTGGCGTTTCTGAAGAGCCTAATTTCATTTAGACTAATAATAAATTAAAATTGTGACTCTTCAGATAGAATTTCTATAGCGAGTTGGCTTTTGGTTTACAGACCCATCCTCGTCATCGTTTAAAGTAAGAATTTGAAGCGACGAGGCCAAACTATTTCGGATTCCTCTGTGTGTTATATTAAACTCAGCCACTTCGTGACACTAATGTCACAACAGTAATATTGATAGGAAATTAGGGCCAATCACTTACATGAGGATCGCAATCTGGTTGCAAGACGTATATTAAGTTTCAGTTATTTGTCTGAGATGCCTGCTTTAAGGTCACTGGACAAGTGGCCCTAATTCTGCGGAAGGAGGATAAGAAAATGAACCAAAGCAACTACTCCGGTGTTTATCTCGGGTGATATAAGTAAACCACAAAAAAGGTAAACTTGGATGGTCTTTTACCAATGTTTAAGCCGTACCTTCAGAATACTTGTCCAGGGTACTCACAACTGGGCCACCTTACTCGTTGAGTTCCAATTTTATTGATATAAGAACTCCATCGACCTAATTCAATTTGTTTGTGCGGTAGTTTTTTTATTGTTAATGTTGTATTTGTAATCGTCAGTCCGAAGGCCGCTTGGAGCCAGCTCACCCTGTGCAGTATCTCCATAAATGCTACAATACTTATCCATTTGAATTTTGTTACTGTAGTCAAGCCTTACACACTACAACCCAGCACCTCACGTATTTTTTAGCTAGTTGATTTCATGAGTTTAAAACCATGTACGCATTTATGAGTTCTGTCAGCAATTACTGTATACGAAAATGCAATGAATGCTGGAAGAATAAGTAAGAAAGAATCATGTCAAATCGTTGTAGTAAACACTCTGGAAATATCAGGAACACATGCTTTGTACGACACACAAAAAATATACTTCATGTAACAATGGTATCGTTAGCGCAAACCCGCGCAGTAATAGAAGTGGGGGCAGAGAGGAGTTGCGAAGCACCTGTGGTATGATACGGACGTGTGTGTTGGCGCACCTATGCCAGCTGGAGATTGTGCAGGAAACTGTGTTATAATATGTGGCATGGCAAAATATAAATGAGCGAGCACGCGTCCGGACACAGTACATGATCGCGAGAAGCTTTTAAATTAATGAAGATTACTGTGTGGTCCAAATTTATTAGGGCTGTTCGCCAATCAAGGAAAGCCTATAGCCAATAATAAATTTCATAATAAGCATTATATCGTACCACAAACAACTTATTGCAAAGTAAGATCCAGTCAGCATTTTTACAGCTATGTAATAGGTAGGCATGCCAGTGCAACAGTAACTTTTTTGGAAAATCTGAGTGTGTTTCGTCAAAGCATAAACATTGCGAGTGAAACATTACTGACCCAAGTCATTAACCATCAGCAGGGTCTTATCCTCCTCACAGTAACTTCCGAGAAAGTCATGAGAGAAAGGAACAGTTACATAAAAACAGATTCAGTTACATTTACGGCTGAGTTTCTATCTAGTAATAATTGTAACAAAAAGTAATAGTCACTACAGTTGTTAATACAGTGTTATACTGCTACTGCAGACTCAGTTCCAACTAAAAGTTACTGAAATGCAATTAATTTTCTATGACGAAAGTACTGGCTCTCTTGTAGTCAAGGTAATTTTATGTTGTGTTACGCAATTGATATTATGTGCTTATGTCTACGTGACATTAGCACTGATAAATAGTTGTTGCTATGAATTGAAGCCGGCCGGTGTGGCCGAGCGGTTCTAGGCGCTTCATTCTGGGACCGTGCGACCGCTACGGTCGCAGGTTCGAATCCTGCCTCGGGCATGGATGTGTGTGATGTCCTTAGATTAGTTAGGTTTAAGTAATTCTAAGTTCTAGGGCACTGATGACCTCAGATGTTAAGTCCCATAGTGCTCAGAGCCATTTGAACCAGTTTGAACGATGAATTGAAGTTTATACGAAACTTGTGCGAGTACGTTTTGTTCAGTTGCCGCATTACCATTCTTGCTCAGTATCTGCGTGATTTCAGAGTCAGTAGAGACATTTACCAAATTCATCTTTTGCTCGTTTTGGAGCTGGCAACCGTTTTTATTCTGCAAACTAAATTAATTGAAACAATTTTTGTACGCAATATTACAGCTAATTTCACTGAAAATTTAGCTTATTCCAATTTTTTTATATTTCAATCGTTGTTGTACACAGTAAATACTCAATGACGATGTTTGGTTTGTGGGACGCTCAACTGCGCGGTCATCAGCGCCCGCACAAAGTCCCAATTTTTTCACAGTCCAATTTTTTACACATTCCAGCCACTTTCACGAATTATGATGATGTTGAAATGATGAGGACAACACAAACACCCAGTCCCCGGGGACAACGATCAAGTTGTAATAGTCTGTATTCTATCGGTAAGCATTTATCAGGATTCGTTTCTTTGATTTCATTATTCCATTACCACACTGAAGACTTCTTCATGCTTGTGAGCATCGATCCAATCATTTGGTTAAATTGTTCGAAAAACTTCATTTCTCTTCATTTCACTACAGTATCTTGTAAGGAGTGTTTAGAACTCTCCATTACAAAAAACAATAGCCCAACTCAACGCTATTCTTTGCATCGTGTAAGCACTCAGATATTGATAGTGACAATATGATGGCGAAGCACGGGAGCGCAATTGTAAGCATTGTTGTGAGACAAGGTCTGTCTGCCAGAGTGGAAGTAGTAGTGTCGGTCGAGAGCTCGGAAACAGAAGACGTGTCACACTGCCCTCACGTCGGTGATGGCAGATCTTACTACACTCATGGCCTGATTTCATTTATATTGCCAGGAGAGGTTTAGATGGCTTAATTATGCTTGAAGATGGAATTCAAGGTAAAATTCGCAAGCATAGCGCAAAAGCAATTGCAAGGTTAGGCTTGTGATTGTTAGTCCGAGTTGGCAATAATTCCATGTTAGTCCGAGTTTGCAATAATGCCATGTTAGTCCGAGTTTGCAATAATGCCATGCTAGTCCGAGTTTGCAATAATGCCATGTTAGTCCGAGTTTGCAATAATGCCATGTTTTGCTTGTCAGCGAAAGAAGCCTCCTCATCCTCCAAATAATAATTATTATTCATCACATCTAAATAATATGCTGTGGTTGCTAAAAGTTAATGCAGTTTTGAAACTGAAATAATTTGTTAACTGGCACTCAGCCATTACTGACACATATGTCATTTGTCATTGTCATTACTAATATTTGTTCATGATGATTCTGAAGTTTTAAATAGACTTAATTAATGAAATCCCTTCTCAAAAGTTATTTAGTAGTTAACAGGATCCAAGCAAAGTCCTTTTTATTAAATTCATTCTAGTAACAATAAGCTTTAGCCGCTGCTTCTGCATGCTGCTGCGCATTGCTGTAAACCAAATGGAAAAAGGCAGTCATCTAAAGAGGTGAGTGCAAAACTTAGGGCCAAAACAGTAACACTGACCACAGCATGTCATATACTCTAGTGCAGTAGATTCCGTTGAACAAGTCAGGTTCTGTATCACTTGAAAATTCTTATTCAAATAAGCAGTCAGCTATCTTATCCAAATGTTAGTTTTAAGTTTTTCATGAAACGATCTGTTGAGGGCTTAAATGAGATTGAAACAGACACTCATACAACACTCACACAACGTTATGCACGTTAGATTTAACCTCAGCTGTTGCAAATACGTAGAACCTCTTCAGTAGTTATGCGATCCACCCATCTAATTTTCTACGTTCTTTTGTAGCACTAGAGCCTACTTTCAGGAGCCTCCATTCTCTTCTAGTTTGAACCGTTTACTGACCACATTTCACTTCCACACGAGTCAAAGATGACGACAAATAATTTTGAAAAGACTTCCCAACACTTTCATTTATATTCAGTGTTACAGAAATTAGTTTCCTGCTATTGCCAGTCTGGTTTGGTATCCTCACTACATTGGCCGTTATCAATTGTTCTGCTGCCCAAATATAGCAAAACTAATAATACTACTTTTAGTGCCTCATTTTCTAATCTAATTCTCTCACCACAGCCTGATTTAATTCGAGTCCGTTCCAGTACCCTTGTTTTACGTTTGCTTATATTCTGGCCGAGCGGTTCTAGACGCTTCAGTCCGGAACCGCGCTGCTGCTACAGTTGCAGGTTCGAATATTGTCTCGGGCATGGATGTGTGTAATGTCCTTAGGTTAGTTAGGTTTAAGTAGTTCTAAATTCTAGGGGACTGATGACCTCAGATGTTAAGTCCCGTAGTGCTTAGAGCCATCTGAACCTTTTTTTTTAAATTCATACTATGATCTCTTTTCAAGGCATTGTCTATTCTATTCAACAGATTTCCAGAGTCTTAATGAATTTTCACTCTGGAGAGGAGTGCGCGCTGAAATGAAACTTCCTGGCAGATTAAAACAGTGTGCCGGATCGCTGCAGAGTAAAACTTCATTGTGAAAACCACCCAGGCTGTGGCTAAGCCATATGCTCGCAATATGCAAGAGAACTTCTGTGGAGTTGGGAAGGTGGGAAGTAGAACAACCAGGCCTGGTCGTGAATCGTGCCAGGGTAGCTCAGCCATGAGAGCACGTAAGGAAAACATCTCGGGTTCGGTTTCTGGTCCGGCACACAGTTTTAATCTGCCAGAAGTTTCAGATTTTCCTACGTTTTTGCCATCTCTAACAGAATTATGTCATCGGCAAACTTCAAAGTTTTATTTCTTCTCCTTGTTAATTTCGTTTACCTATTTCTCCTTGGTTTCCGTCAGTGCTTGCTCAATTCGTAGACTGAATAACATGTGCAATAGATTATAACCCTGGCTTGCTCTCTTCTCAACTACTGCTTTCCTCTCTTGTACTTCGACTTTTATATCTGCAGTATGGTTACTGTACAAGTTGTAGATCGCCTTTCGCTCCATGCATTGTATCCCTACTATCTTCAGGACTTCTAAGAATAGTCCAGGGAACACGGTCTAAAGTTTCCTCTAAATCTACAGCTGCTACAACTTTCAATTTGGCTTTCCTCAGTCTGTCTTCTAAGACACTTCATAGGGTATTTGACGGAGGATAAAAAATACGTGTGGGAGACACGTTCGGAAAAAAAAATGCGACAACGGGTGCTGGCGCTTCATGATAAAGCACGTCCCGATATCGCAAATATGGCAATGCAGAAGTTACGCCAAATCAAGTGAGAGACACTCGAACACCCGCCCTACAGTCCTGATCTCTTCGACGATTCCTATGGGACGAGGACGTCCAGCAGGTTGTAACGAACTTCTTCACGCAGCAGGACACGACGTTTTACCAAACGGATATCTTCGACGTGGTGTGTCGGTGGGGTAAGTGCTTCGATGCCCACGGAGATTTTGCCTGGTCGACTTACCGATTATGGACTGTACGGCCTTCGAACAACCGCCAGTTTCAATACATGCATGGCGACGGCGCATAAGGTTTTGCCGCACTCTCTTAAAGATCCCTGGTTTTTGTTCAGCTTGGTGCGCATCAAGCAGGTCTTCATCCATATCTCCGGGTTTTCATATTCCAACGTCTTGCCGTATCCCCAGAGGAAAAAGTCCAGAGATATGAGATCCAGCGATCGCGCTGGTCATGGGATAGAACCTCCCCTTCCAACCCAAACATGAGGGTACATGTTGTTCAGGTGGTAGCGAAGTGGGCTAGTGCACCCTCGTGTCGAAAACACATCCTTTTGGGGACAACTAGGGTAGAGTCTCCAATAACTGTGGCATTACATCTCTCAGGAACGACAGGTAACCGGAGTAGTCAAACTGGAAGGCAGCAAATAAAAACTTATTACATGATCTTGGACAATGCCGGTCCATACGTTGACGATGTGGGTGACGAAGGAATTTGTCCTAAAAATAAAAAAAAATGGTTAAAATGGCTCTGAGCACTATGGGACTTAACTTCTAAGGTCATCAGTCCCCTAGAACTTACAACTACTTAAACGTAACTAACCTAAGGACATCACAGACAACCATGCCCGAGGCAGGATTCGAACCTGCGACCGTAGTGGTCGCGCGGTTCCAGACTGAAGCGCCTAGAACCACTCAGCCACAACAGCCGATGAATTTGTCCTCACTCCTGACGCGGCTGTTGCAATTGTTGAAAAGACCGTCACTGGTGAATGAGGCTTCATCCGTCAAAAATATGAACTCTACAAAATTCGTACAGCATTGCGATGGATAATCCACTGAAAGAAGTGAAAGTGGGGTTCAAAATTTATTGTCGCAGTGCTTGGAGCCATTCTTTATGATAGGGGTGTAATAACTTCACACTGTACCCTTCGAAGAGTGCGTTTCACTGTCAAGTTGACGGGTAATTACTGCTGGACGGTCGGCCACATGATCCTACATCTTCTCAAAGTTTGATGTTAGGACATGTCTTTCGCGGGAACCTCAGCCGGCTCTCTGTGGCGTGAACGACTCCGTCTCTCGTAAGCTCGTATGCACGGAGATAAATTTTCTCCCAATTAGGATGATACCTGCTGGAAAATCGTTCTCTGTCCATTCGTGCTGCTGTACCATCCTGCCGCACTGTGCATTAAATGCATGTCTGTCACCTCTCGTGAAGAGTAACGTTCCATCTTTGACTACGCGTCTTGCACTGCACACAGTAACACACCTCACAACGGTCACATTTCAAGTTGTGTGATGCAGTGGACAACTGAAATTGGCTGTCGTCACCCAGAACAATCTCTATGAGCTATGTTGTTATGCACTGTACACTGTGCATATCCGCCACACAATAAATATGCATTTCCGACCACCGGTTTCCCTACCTCAACATAATCGATGTGGACCAACTATCACCTGTTTCAATTTGATTCAAAATGTTTTAAACACCCTGTATATGCGAGAAGTGACACCAGTGTCTGATGTAGATACAACATATGCAACTAGCTGCGAATTCGCCCAGGAACGGCGACAGGGTGCGAGTCCGTGCCTGCGGGAGATTACGATTCGGCGCACACGCGTCGCGCGCTGCCTGCGCGGCAGGCTGTGGCACTCGGGCGGATGGCTGTGGGACAGGGCGCCCGGCGCGCCGCGCCGGCTCGCGGCGCAGTAACAGGGCCATATCTCACGCGGCCCGTAAAAGCGTTATGTTTCGTTCGCGCCGCCCCGGCCGCCCACTAATTCTCATTCATCCTTCAGTCGCGCCGTCCGAAAAACAGTTACTGCCAACTTCTCGCGCGCTACCAAAAACAGGCGAAAAAAGTGGGCCTTTCGCCCAGAAAGAAACAGTCGCTGCAAACAATAATTCGTCTTCCCGCATTTAGAGACAAAGGCGGGAGTGGCGCCGGCGCATCGCCGCAGGGGCCGGGGGCCGGGCTAATAGGCGAGGGACACTTGGCACACGTCAACGCCGCCCCACCGCGCTGGCACGGCTTCTGCTCCTCTCCGTTCGTTATGGATCCCATCCCCGGCAACTAGGTCACCCGGGACCGGTACGCTATTTGCCAGGATAGAGCGCTAAGTAACTGCATCCGCCAGTCGGCCGATACCGGCAACCTCCCGCCTCGTGGAAACTGTTTACTATACACACAACTGCGCTTCCTTCCGCATCAGTAAAGACGCACGGAACAGCGCTCGCCTTAATTCTCTCAAAACTGCCCGCAAGACGGCACAACATTTTGTCCCCACACTACATACTGTAGACGTCCGTTCGATGTTCTTGTGAGCTCTTACGATGCGAACGTGAACATACGGCGGTTCACGGGCAAATATCGCAGCCGTGAGCATTACGAGCGACTTTCAGGGGATAATTTATCGGATAAAACAGAGAGATTTCCTCGAATATCGGCTTTAATTGCGTTATGGTTGCTGGTACCGAAGTATATTATGATCCACATAGCTTCGTCACACTTTAAAGAACATCTATCCATGTGCTGTGTTATACCGGGTGATCAAAAAGTCGGTATAAATTTGAAAACTGAATAAATCACGGAATAATGTAGATAGAGAGGTACAAATTTACACACATGCTTTGAATGGCATGGGGTTTTATTAGAACCAAAAACAATACAAAAGTTCACAAAATGTCCGACAGATGGCGCTTCATCCGATCAGGATAACAATAATTAGCATAACAAAGTAAGACAAAGCAAACATAATGTTCTTTACAGCAAATGCTCAATATGTGCACCATCATTCCTCAACAATAGCTGTAGTCGAGGAATAATGTTGTGAACAGCACTGTAAAGCATGTCCGGAGTTATGGTGAGGCATTGGCGTCGGATGTTGTCTTTCAGCACCCCTAGAGATGTCGGTCGATCACGATACACTTGCGACTTCAGGTAACCTCAAAGCCAATAATCGCACGGACTGAGGTCTGGGGACCTGGGAGGCCAAGCATGACGAAAGTGGTGGCTGAGCACACGCGCAAGAGATCTTTCACGCGTCTAGCAATATGTATGTATGTGTGTGTGTGTGTGTGTGTGTGTGTGTGTGTGTGTGTGTGTGTGTGTTTGTTCTAATAAAAACCCCATGTCATGCCAAGCATGTGTGTCAGTTTTTACTCTCTATCTACATTATTCCGTGATTTATTAAGTTTTCAAATTTATACTGACTTTTTGATCACCCGGTATATTAAAGTTACTTGGGATACAGTGTTAATTCTTCAGGGACAGAATTTTATGGGAGTAAAATTCTAGATATTTAGGAACTGTTTATAACATGCGGATAGTTAAGCCACACTTCATCAGTCGTGCAGCATGTAACAGGAGGAGGTCTTCTACCATGGTACTTATGATACTGAGTGAGTTTCGTTAATGTCCTACCAATTTCATCTTTCTTGAAAATGGAAATTCGTGTTAATTTCCAACAGCATTTATTTCAAAGTGTATTTTTATGATTTTTCGTACATTCTAAAGATAGAAAAAATACTTATTTAGTAAATACAGTCGTGGCTGCATTTTAGTTGTTCAGTTTTATATTAAAACGACCGGTTTCGATCTTCTAGAGAGATCGTTACTTCTTGATGACAGCAGGAATCGCTGGCGTGGAGCAGGTCCGCCTTGCCGACGTGGAGCCACCCATCTTAAAATAAAAATTAACAACTTAATGCCACCATAACTATGTTTACTAAATAAGTAATAACATTACTAGGTCGTTGTTGTCCTGGAACAGTTTTCCAAAAAAATTTAAATAGATAAAAAATAGGCCTCACCACGAAGGAATTAACCAAATGGGTCGGAAATCGGTAGATGTACGTACATGTACAGACACATAAATGATTAAATTTCAGAAAAACACGATGATTTATTCAAGAGAAAGAGCTGATGATTTATTCAACAGAAAGAGCTTCAAAAATTGAGCGAATGACAACCATATAGGTCTTATCGGGCTGCATGGCGGTCGACACTCAGATTAGTATCCCACCGCTAATGGGGTCGTCTGCAAACACATATTCCGCCTGGAATCTCAATGACTGCAGTAGAATTGTCTTCAGTCATGAGTCCCGCTTCGAACTGAGCCCTGATGACCAGTGAAGAGCCTCGGGCATGTTTGTGTGTGATGTCCTTAGGCTTGTTAGGTTTAAATAGTTCTAAGTTCTAGGGGAGTGATGACCTCCGAAGTTAAGTCTTATAGTGCTCAGAGCCATTTGAACCATTTTTTGAACCAGTGAAGACGTTTCTGGAGACGCCACTGCCAGCGAGGTGTACAAAATAAGACTGTCGCCCGCTACACGGCCCAAGAGCCATGAGTGACGGTCTCGGGTGCCATTTATTTTTATAGCAGGACCCCTTTGGTTATAATCTGCTTATAGCACAGCGATATGTCGACGATATTCTGAGGCCCGTTTGCTGTCCTTAACGGCAAGCCATCCTAGGCTTACACTTCCGGAATATAATGCCAGCCCATACATGGCGACAGTTTCTACTACTTGTCTTTGTGGTTTCCAAGCTATTCCTTGGCCAGTAAGACTGCAGGGTCTCTCCTCAGATGAGAACGTTCGGAACATTAAGGGCAAGGCCCTCCAACCAGCTGGCATTTCGGCGACCTAATGCGCCAAATGAACAGGATTGGGACGATATCCTTAAGGAGGGCAACGAACAACTCTATCAATGCCAAGCTGAGTATCTTGTTGGGTAAGGGCCAGAGGTCGACCAACGCGTCATTGACTTGATCGATTTGTGAAGTTCTTTCTCTTGAACAAATCACCCAATTTTTTGTGAGACTGTGACTATTTGTTTGCCTGTATATGTACATCACTTATATCGATTTCCGTCCCATTCGGATAAGTCCTTTGTGGTGCGAAATATTTGTTGTTTGTAGTGACAAGATTCTCTCGATTGCAACGCTTTTGAGTCGCATGTTTATTAACCGGTACATGATCACGTTGTAGCTTGGAACGATTCTTCACATTTGTGAAAACCTGACTTCTCGAGGCAACTATTTTTTTTTTTTAGAAGAAGAAGATAACAGCACATAAAAAGTGAATGCTATTATTAGAAATGTAATAAGAAATTACATTACATTTCTATTACAGGGCTGGCTACAGAAGAAAGCCTGAGACAACATTCTCCGCAACGCATCAGACCTTAACGAGACTTGTTCTATGTTCATGAACATATGAGACTACGGTTCGTGAAGAGTGGGGTTTCTGACGCACCCGGACTATAGGTTTTGCATGGTACAAGGCGAATGTTGGATGGCTTCCTTTGAAAGGCCACTGCCAAAATCCTGGCCAATCCGTGTCTAAATAGTTTTGTACTCAGTATGTAATGACCTTAAATTTCCCTCTGCATGCATCACAAGTGTTGACAAGACGCTGCCGACATTTTTTTTTTATTAATTCACAGCATTAGGTGGTGCTGAACTGGAGTGGTAAGTCGCGGAGCAGATTAGAATGTAGCGGGCGACCGTGTTCTGCACACAGAGCAAGCACCGTCGGTTCTGAGGCGGGCCGGTCTTAACTCGGACGGACGAGCGCGCCCGCGGCGCAAATCACCGTGCCCGTCCCCGGTTCCGGCTAAGCGGACAACTAATACCGCACGCGCTTATAAATTGACCGCCGCGCGATAAGGAGGTAATTACTGGCACCCAATACCCTACCATTAGCGCTGAGAGAGAATTAATCAGCCACCGATTAGCTTCATTAAACTGCTACTCGGCCTGCGCACCGCGTCCCAAGTGGGCGAGTGGCTTCCGTGTGCCTCTGCCAGCAAGCAAAGCGGCCCGACTTCGATAACCAGTATTGAGGGGCCGCTTGCAGAGATTGTAAACGGCTCTATACCAGCCGGCAAACGCAATCATCTGCATAAACATCTACAGCGTACTACAGCAGGAACGCCTTCGCCAGTCGCCCCCCTGGAATGCCTCCTACATGCGGATAACACGTCTAGTTTCTGGACAATATCAGCGTCCAATTTAAGAACACAAATCCCTGTGTTTAAACACAAGCTGTGATTTATTTTTCATTTTATCCTTCAGTGAGTCCGAAGCATACGCAGCGAGCCAACAAGATTTGGACACTATGTTCTATCGTAGCAAATTTTCAAGAATTCGGTTGGGATCAGAATAAAAACTGAGGCTTAGAACTTACACTTATGGGTAAATAACGGGTGACTTAAAAACAAAACAAAAAAGCCAAATTTTGGAACGTGTTGCGGCGTGGCGCCGAATAACATGTGAAATGCTCGCCTCGCCATTTAGTAAACAGTAAACATTGAGTAGTGAAACGGTGTGCGGCGTGCCTTTGCGGTAAAAGCCGTGAGTCGTGTTTGGGTAGCTCAGATTGTAGAGCACTTGCCCGCGAAAGGCAAACGTCCCGAGTTCGAGTCTCGGTCCGGCACACAGTTTTAATCTGACAGGAAATTTCAATTTCAGTGTCACTTCAACATCGGACGGCACGTTCGTGTTCTCTCGGCGCACGAAGTCAACGCTTGCGCCCGCAATTTTAAAGCAACTGGTTCTGTACTGAAGAAGCAATTTGCAGGGAGATTCCGAACCGCTCGTACGGAAGGCAATATCGAGGCTTACGAACCACTTTTGTAACAAGCCCACTGCGCTCTGTCCGATGTCACGAAGAATCTCTGAAGTTGCATCGTCCGGGTGTTCAACGAATACTGTAAGTGGATTTGAAGTTCCGTCTGTACAAGCTGCAGATCCTTCAGCAACTTCAACCTAATGATCTGCTAATGCGAAACAATGTGCTTGACCTACGTTGGCAAAAGTGCATGACGGCGACAGTTTCGTTAGCAACTTGTGAGTGTCGGACGAAGCTCACTTCCATCAGAGAGAAGTTTTGTTACTTGTCCCTGCAGAATCCACGTCAGCTGCTCGAGCATCCATTGCACGGCAGCAAGGTTATTATGTGGTACGCCATGTCATCGAGTGGCGTTACAGGTCTCTATGCTTTTGAATATAATGATGGTTGTGCAGCCACTGTAACATCTGTTCGGTATGTTCCACGATGGAAAGTTTTGTTGAGCATGAACTACCCCATTTTTCTGCCAGCTGTTGATTTCAAAATGACGGAGCAACAGCACATACGGCACGGGTCTAGATGGGAGCTATGCAACGATTATTTGGTAAGCGCGTGTCATGTCATGGCAAGGTGACTCTACGTGGCCCCAAGATCACTAACCTGACAGTGTGTGATTTTTTTTTTCTTGTGGGGCCACCTTAAAAGCGCGGTTTACCGTACTCGACCTGTTACCACCGAGGAATGTAAAGCAAGAATACGAGAGGAAATCTCCAGGAATCTATTCAAATGTTAGGACGAACCGTGCATAACGTTCCTCTCAGACTGCAGGAATGTGTGCGGCAAGGCGGAGCTCATATATCGGATATTCAAGGAATAAAAATGCTTGTGACATACAACGATGGCGTACTCTGTACCATACATTGACATAAATAAGTGTAAAGTGACTGTGCCTGTTCATTAATCTCCATCGCAAAATTTCGTTCTTTTGCGTCGCCCTGTATTTACAAAAGGAAAAATTGATCCCTGTAAAAACCTCCGAGTCAGAGTTCACTGCATGGTTTCAAACATACTTCTTACTACCACGAGCCAAAGTTTCACTTTGGAATATTAGTGTCTGATAGAGGACTAAAACAAAATGTTTTACGACACACCTCGAAGTGAGTAAGCGAATAATTGTCTCAATCTACGTCTATCGCGACAAAACATGTTTGCAAGCTGTCACTCATGGCGAAAAAGAAAAACATGTACGAAGACGCGATTATCCACTAGGCTTGTTCGTCCTCTACTAGAATACTGCTGTGCTGTTGAGATCCTTATAAGATAGGTTTGGATCGAAAATGTTCAAAGAAGAGCAGTCTGTTTTGTGTCATCGCGAAATAGAGGAGAGAGTGTCACCGATATGATTAGCGAGTTAGTATGGCTATCATTAAAACAGAGACGTTTTCGTCGCGGCGAGAACTTTTCACGAAATTTGTATCACCAATAATCTCCTATGAATGTGAAATTTTTATGGCACCAACCTACATAGGGACAAATGATAATATTACTAAAATAAGAGGAATCAGAGCTCGTACAGAAAGATTTAAGTGTTCGTTTTTCCAAAGCGTTGTTAGAAAGAGGGTGGAACGGT
Organism: Schistocerca gregaria; assembly: GCF_023897955.1. Taxonomy (NCBI): domain Eukaryota; kingdom Metazoa; phylum Arthropoda; class Insecta; order Orthoptera; family Acrididae; genus Schistocerca; species Schistocerca gregaria. The sequence goes on from NC_064922.1 coordinate 665,718,386, forward strand.
AGTCAGAAGGTGGTTCGAAGAATCCCCTGACAGCCACTTAAGTATGAATTGCAGAGTACTGATATAGATGAACTAGTCCATTAGCTGCACTTCAGAAAGCTAAATGCACTGATGAAGTGAAGAAAACCAGACTATCCACATCAAAGACTAAGAATTTGATTTCACTTCTAATACACGATAGACACAGCACTTTTTAATTCCCGTGCTTAGAAACGTAATTAGATACTACTGATCAGCATCTGCTAACACTGACGTTCATAACAAGATCAGAACTCGTTTTTGAAAACGAACCTCACTCTCAGAGCCAGCTGAAGCGGACATTCGTGCAGTATGTCCACTGTTCACTTCCGAAATTTACCCTGCGAGCACGTTTGTCTCACTTCTTATGCCAAAAGCTTCCAACCAATTAACTTTTAGGATCTGGTTACCAGAAAAATCGCAATATCAGATTTCAGTGTAAGCAAGCCTAACTTTCTATGTATGTGTAATCTGCAGATGCAAGCCGGCCGCGGTGGTCTAGCGCGCAGTCCAGAACCGTGCGACTGCTACGGTCGCAGGTTCGAATCCTGCCTCGGGCATGGATGTGTGTGATGTCCTTAGGTTAGTTAGGTTTAAGTAGTTCTAAGTTCTAGGGGACTAATGACCACAGCAGTTGAGTCCCATAGTGCTCAGAGCCATTTGAACCATTTTGCAAATGCAACCCATTTACTGCACCACAATGTAACTACAATCGTGAGCGTAGTCCATTTAGAGAAGCAGTGTGAGACAGACCAACTAAAGGCTTCTGCGAGTTTTATATATGCTTTAATCTCGAGTATTTCCGGGAAAACGCTTAAAAGGGTCACTGTTACAAACAGAACCGGGATCGTCTAAATCCGGAGCGAAGGCGATGTACCAATAGTCTAAGCGATCTATTTCATGATAACCGAGATTTCCTGAAAATTCAGGGAGAAAGTTATTACATACTTTACTCCGTCAAAGGTTATACATTTTCATTATAGGCACTTTCTCGTTCTGTTGCAGATGCCAGAACGAGAGTAAGGTACCACTTATAATACGTTCCGGCTGTCTTCTGCTTCTTCTATGCGTCTGGTGAGTCTGAGATTCAGCAGCTGACTGACGGCTATAGACACTGAGACTGTGACAACAGATGACGACATCATGATCAATGAGGCGCATAATTTTGTTTTATAGATTTTGGGCGTCCACACATGACAGTAACATTTACTGTTAGAAGCCGCATATAACTATTCCTCCGAAGAAACATACCCAAGCAGGCCTGCTCCGTACCTTAAGTGGTCTCCTCCGCCACAGTGTTACGTTCTTCATGACGTAAATATTACTGATCGGAGTGCGGCTCCTAGTTTTCATGTGGGTTTGCTAGCTATAGTGTCTGCTCACAACTGTAATGTCAATTCTATGCTCTGGGTATAGTGTGTCTGTAAATCTTGTCATCCACTGACACTCTGGATGTATCGCATAAACATACACTGAATGTATCCACAGATTTCATCGCCTTTTAGTGATTTAAGAATTCTAAACTTCCCGGTATTAAACTCCTCCTCGTGTGCTGTTCTTGCTTCTATGATGCCGATTAACCGACTACTGAATTCCTCAGCCGTCCTCGTGTTATAAATCCGGGCTCATATTCCTTGTTATGTTTTTCGCTTCTTCGCCATAATTCTCGTAATTTCTTTCGCTCTGTCCAGGAAGATAACTTTACTACGTCGTATTTATCTTCGTATGTAACGAGGTCATCACAGTTCCGAAAAACTACGGCGGCCATTCCTCTGCGTCATAAACCTCGCTCGGCTAAGGGTCAAGTTCTTTCACTGGCTCTTCTCTTAAAAGCTTCAGTATCTCCGGCGGTATACTGGCCCGGCCCGCGGCCGTTCCTGTTTTCATCTCACTAATGGCTCTCCTCACTTCATCACACGAGCCACCCTTGCTGCAGCTTGGTCCTGCACGTAGATGTCTGCAATTACTCGTGTGTTACGTGCTACCCTGCTGCGTGTCTTTCATAAAGCCCACCTATACGACGTATCTCCACGGTAATTTTTTTTCCCTCGTTGTAAGCTTAAGTGTCAAATGTGTCAGGGAAAGTAATATGAAATTCGACGCCTTTCTGATCGTAAAATTCTTTTCGTAGATATATTCCAAGACGAACCAGACGAGTGGTAATATCTGGTGCTGTGAATGAAACGCTCCATAATGTAGTTTATTACTTCATTGCCAAGTATAAGATACGATGAATTTCACTCTTTTCAACAACGAAGAAAGATAGAGATTTGCGCGGGTATACACTTCATAGTCTCTCACGCTAACCGAACCATTGATGAAAGATCAGAAGAAACTGAAATAGGTTGGTCATAGCACAATAATCTATCCCATCTCTGCGGCTTTGTTTAAACTTTATTTGACGGGCAAGTAAGCTTCCAGGGATGTGCAAAATCGAACATAAGGTACATGCCAGTACAGGTAAGAAGCATCTTACACAGAGCAAGAAGGATCCGAAACTCATGAACTCGCTATCCATTACTGCTCTCATCCGAGGGTAATATGACTTATTCACACTAAGTGATATTTATTGGCACCACAAACGCATAATACGTGGGACTACAATTGGAAGAAAAGTGTCCCACTTGGTATCAGACATGTCAAACGGTATAAAATTTACATGTGTATTCTGCTTTGCAGTCACGAAAATGCTTTAATGCGTGTAAGCCAACCGCACAACGAATTGATACAAACTAAGGCAACGTCTCTTTCTCCTCCTTCCTCGTCCCTAAAGCTATGAATAAATAATCAGAATACTATAAAAAAATTAAAATGAATACTGGAACAAGTACGAAACTTAGATCTTTGCACCTCATTTTAACGCATTTGCCACAGTTTCATGGTCTCTCGGGTTTCCATGCATTATAGAATTTATAGCGGCCACTCGATTCTTCAGAAAATACTGTCTCCAACGTTTGCTAAAAATTAAGCTGCCTGCACGTTGCTCCTGTTGTACAATAATGTCTGGTTCTTTACAGCGATAAAAAAATTTCCGCCGCATTTTTCCCGCAATCTCATAATAACTGCACAAGATGCAGATGGAAACCGACTAGAACACGGATTGCAACCCTTTTGTTTTAATGGTTGACATACCAACTCGGTCATCATATCCGTGATACTCTTTCTCCACCGAGCGAGGTGGCGCAGTGGTTAGCACACTGGGCTCGCATTCGGGAGGACGACGGTTCAATCCCGTCTCCGGCCATCCAGATTTAGGTTTTCCGTGATTTCCCTAAATCGTTTCAGGCAAATGCCGGGATGGTTTCTTTGAAAGGGCACAGCCGATTTCCTTCCCAATCCTTCCATAACCCGAGCTTGCGCTCCGTCTCTAATGACCTCGTTGTCGACGGGACGTTAAACACTAATCACCACCACCACCACCACCACTCTTTCCCTGACTTCGTGACAACATAAACGAGCTGCCCTTCTTTGAAATTTCTGGATGTCCTCCGCGAATGCTATTTAGTAAGGACGCCATACCGCGCAGCATTATACCAAAAGAGAGCGGACAAGCGCAGTGTAGACAGTCTCTTCAGCAGACTATTTGCATCTTCTAAATATTATGCCAATAAAACGTAGTCTTTGTTTCACGCTCCCCGCAGCATTCACTATGTGATCGTTTGCTAGTAATTCTAATCCTTGCGTATTTTGTTGAGTCGACGGACTTTGATGTATCTTTTAACCGAAATCTAAAGGAGTTTTTTAGTACTCTTAAGGAGGACCTCACACTGGTGTCAATCGCCACATTTCGCACAATGTAGATATCTTGAAAACTAGTTTTGATCTTCTGATTACTTGTGTAGACGCTAAACGACAAAATCACCGACAAACATTATAAAAGGACTGTTCAGATTATCTCAACAGTTTGGATAAATTAAAAAGACAGAAGGTGTATGACGATGCCTTGAGGAACCTGAGGCAACGCCTCTGTTTCACTAGATGACTGTCAGTTACTATGAACTGAGACCTTTCTGATAGGAGGTCATGCATCCAGCCGCGCAACGAAGTCGATGATCTATACGAACGCAAAATGGTTAGAAGCCGCTTTTAAGGAATGTGTTAAAAGACTTCTGGAAATCTAGAAATAAAGAACCAATTTGCGATCCCCTGTCGACTTAGTGTGAAAAGACAGCCCATTAGTTTTCCACGAGAACGGTATTTCCTGAATCCGTGTTATGTGTCAATAGTGGGTTTCCTTCACCGTATTTCATAATGTTGCAACACAATATATGTTCCACAATGCTACAACACATTCATGTCAACGATGCGGGTCTACAATTCAGTGGATTGCTTCCACTTCCTATCCTGTGTAAGGGTGTGGCCCGTGCAAGTTTCCAGGCTTCATGTGCCGATCTTCCGCCACGCAAGCGGTTGTAGATAATTCTTAAATACTGAGCCAACAGTCGGCAGGAACCTAATTGGTATACGTGAATATCATGCAATGTGCGAATGAAAAATGGATACGACGTAAAGCAAATGTAAAATATTTACGAGGCTGTGAATACTTTTATCCACATAAATACAACAGTGAAGCGACGACAAAGCAGAATGATACTATTCTTACTTTATTTCGATGTAGAATCAGCTTAGAATAGCAAAGACTTTGAGGAAATTATGAACAAAAGGCTGGTCATAATAGAGAATTCTTTTGATCCTGTTCTATCCTCCTTCTTTATCATCAATATCGCATTTTTTTAACTTTCCATCAGGTGGTTAAATCTGCAGTACAGATCATGCCTTGCGGAAATTTATGAAAAGATATCAGCGCATAAACAACTAAGATAGTCCCAGGAGCGGGGAATAGTAATAAAATACACCGCGTGACATAAAAAGTGAAGCAACCACAAGGGGAGGAGGAAACGAAATAAAACTTCACAGGCCGCGACGGTATGTGATGTTACTGCAGTGATTACAACAGCTTGGGCAACCACTGATGACCCCCAGGCCTCATTCACATACTTTACTTAAGCTCTCGGACCCCCTCGTCACGTGACGGGGCAGCAGCGCTCGTAGCGCATGGAAATCAAAATTATAGCGTCCGTGACATTAAGGTTTATGGTGTAACGCACTGATATGAAAGTCACGCCTTTCCCGGCACGTCACGCCAACAGATTATAACACAAAACACGCTTTTTTGAGAGTACATTAATTTTATGATCACCCCACCGGATTGAAACCAGTCATAGGCCGGATCCGTGCCGCGGGCCTTCGGTTGCCCACTCGTAAATTACAAAATCGAGTCAAATTTACAAAGAACTTGGCAGTATGCGGCCACTCGTCACCATGTCGTTGCACCACCTCTGTCCTGGATGTACGCACTGATTCAATTGTGAAGGGTGCCATAAAGCCGTTGTAAGAGGGCGTTCGGTAAGTAATGTAACACTTTTTTTTCCTCAGCCGATTTCGGCTGAAAAAAAGCAGAATTTTTTTGTGCAACATCGTGGAATATTCTTGCTTCAGCCCCTATAGTTCCACAGAGTTTCGATACGTGGCGACGCTGTAAGTAGCCTTCAAAATGGCTCTTTTGGCGGAAAACCAGAGCATCACAGATATACATAGGCGCTTGCAATTGTCTACGGAGTCCTCGCAGTGAATAAAAGCACGGTGAGTCGTTGGACGAGGCTTCCATCATCATCGCAACAAGATCGCGATCTCCCATGTGCCGGTCGGCTGCACACAGCTGTGACTCCCGCAATGTTGATAAGTGCAGACACTCCCTTTCGAGGTCACTGACGGATCACAAACAAGCTCGGTAGTGCTGACAGACTTGCCCACCAGTTGTCGTACTCAATGGTCTTTCCCCACTGCGTTGCTAGCCATCTAACAGAAAACTTCCACCTGTTTGGCCCTATGAAGGATGCACTCCCTGGGAAGCAGTATGTGAATGATGGGGAGCTTATTGATGTAGCAAGATGTCGGCTCCGAAGTCGATCGGTAGAGAGGTACCATGGGGGCATACAAGTCCTCGCAGAAAGATGGCGTAATGCCATCGCACTGAATGAGGAGTATGTTGAGATACCGTGTTTCGTATCCAAAAGTGTATGTGTTTGTGGGTTTGGGGAGGGGGGGGGAGGTATAACAAGGTGTATTGGTACCGTGTTTAAAACCAACCTACTTTCAGAAAAAGGTGTTGTATTACTTATTTAACGCCCCTCGTACGCTCTCATGAGGCATGCTGTCCGACAACTGATGTAATTTTATATTCTGGACGCAGTCATAGGGACGAAGATGACGTCCGATCTGGTACTACACAGTTTCTATCGGGGACGTATCTAGGGATGTTGCTGCTGACAGGAGTACTTCAACATCAAATATACACTTCATGGAGACATTTACCATGTTGGCGAGTTTTGCCCTATTGAAAAATGGCACCACGATACTGTTGCATGAGATGTAACACGTAAGGACGCAGGATGTCCGCGGCGCACCGTTATATAGTCAAAGTTCTCTCAGTCAGTACTAACCTACCCGATGGCTCCCCACGTTCTTATGCCAGGGTAACATCGCCGCGCCTCTGAAAATATTGGAAGTACGGCGCCTCTTTCCAGGTTGCCGCCTTGCTTTCCGGCGATGGATATCCAGGATGGTGCAGAGTCGCGATTCACCGCTGAATTTAGTTGCGACGCCGTTCATCAGCAGTCGATGATTCCCAGTTACGGCACCATCCCAAACGCAGCCGTTTGTTTTGTGATGTTACTGGCTTCCTACGAGTGGGACAGTAATTCTCTATCTGGCTGTTGCTGGTCCCCAACCTACGATATGGAATGACACAGAATGTTGCAGGAAGGCCACTACTTGTTCTCGGATGGCAGATGTGATGGGGTTACAACGTGTTTGGTGCTCAATACGGCGATTTTCTCTTGTGGTGATTAGACGCGGTGGACTGGAACCTTTAACATGACATTGCAAGCCATGAAGTTTCCATGTAGCCAACATCAGGCTGCTATTACATTCGAATGCTACACTAATATGGGTATCACACGATTTAATCAGCTGGCCAAAAGAAGAATGACATTAAGGCCGATTTCAAACTCTGGTTCAAATGGCTCTGAGCACTATGGGACTTAACATCTGTGGTCATCAGTCCCCTAGAACTTAGAACTACTTAAACCTAAGGACATCACACACACACCCATGCCCGAGGCAGGATTCGAACCTGCGACCGTAGCAGTCGCGCGGTACCGGTCTGAGCGCCTAGAACCGCTAGACCACCGCGGCCGGCAAAAGCTAATGTCACGAGGTTGGGTAGAACAGTTTTACTCACTAAGATCTTCGAAATGTATGCTGAAATTTCTGTCTGCTTCACTGTATTAACGATGATGGTTTTTGTTCTGTGTTACTGTGTAACGTATTTGTTTATAACATTAAAGTAGGTGTATACTATGAAACAAAGCACATGACAGTGCTGTGCGATTGGGTGCTTGAGTACAGCCAATCAGATGGAAACGGTCGAGAAGTAGCACTGCTATTTCAAAACAAGTTCCCTAATAAATACGAACCACATCACACAACATCTCAAGCCCTTTTTCGGCGTCTGTGTGATCATGAGTCATTTCAGACGCAGGGAGGCGGTGTGGATTGTGCGTACACCAGATTTGGAGTACGCAGTTCGCAGGATATTGAAATGAACCCTAGTACAAGCTCCAGGCAAGTGGCCCGCCAACATGGTGTAAGCCAAAGTACGATAATGTGTATCTTGCATGACAACGGCTACTATCCCTATCACCTGCAAAGAGTGCAAGCATTTTCAGCAGCGGACTTCCCTCTACTTCTTGCACCAGACCACCACAATTATGGAATTTCTGTCATCAGTCCTCTCTACCGACAAAGCAACATTTACCAAAACTAGCATCATCAATCTGCATAATAGTCATCTGTGGGTTAAGGACAATCCTCAGGGAAAGGTTAAGGCGTCTCACCAGCATCGGTTCAGTATCAGTGTGTGGGCAGGGATTCTTGGAGAGCACATACTTGGTCTAGTTATTACTCCACAACGCCTCGATGGAGGACCGTACCTAGGCTGCTTGAGAATGTGCCTTGGGCAATACGACAGCTTATGTGGTTTCAGCATGAGAGAGCGCCACTCCACTCCCGCGTTACATTTTGCGGACACCTCAAAAAGTCTCTCCCAGACGCTGGATAAGACGTGGTGGCCCTGCAACATGGCCTTAAACTTCCTCGGATTTTGCATCTGGGGGCACCTGAAAAGCGTTGTGTAACGCTGAGCCAGTTCCTGATTAGCAGACCGTTCAACAGCGTGTTCACGACGCCTGTGACTCTATGAGGAGAGAGGCCGGAACGTGAGAGAGAGTGCGTCAATCCATGACGCTAACCCTGAACGCGTGCACTGGATCCGAAGGAGGCCACTTAAAACACCCGTTGTGACGTGGTTGCGATGCATCTGTCTACTACGTTCCGAGACGATTTGTTGTCGCTGCACGCACACCATCCAAATCCAGACACATATTAATAGGACTTTTTCCCTTCATTTCCAGTCAGGAATCCGTCCTAGCAGTCTGTCCGTTTTATTAATGCAGCCTGAATATATACACTAAACGGTTATAAGAGTCGAGGGGCACGAAAGGGAAGCAGTGGTTGGGAAGGGAGTGAGACAGGGTTGTAGCCTCTCCCCGATGCTATTCAATCTGTATACTGAGTGCTATTCAATCTGTATACTGAGCAAGCAGTAAATGGAACAAAAGAGAACGGAGTAGGAATTAAAATCCATGGAGAAGAAATAAAAACTTTTGAGGTTCGCCGATGACATTGTAATTCTGTCAGAGACAGCAAAGGACTTGGAAGAGCAGCTGAACGGAATGGACAGTGCCTTGAAAGGAGGGTATAAGATGAACATCAACAAAAGCAAAACGACGATAATGGAATGTAGTCGAATTAAGTCGAGTGATGCTGAGGGAATTAGATTAGGAAATGAGACACTTAAAGTAGTAAATGAGTTTTGCTATTTGGGGAGCAAAATAACTGATGATGGTCGAAGTAGAGAGGATATAAAATGTAGACTGGCAATGGCAATGAAAGCGTTTCTGAAGAAGAGAAATTTGTTAACATCGAGTATAGATTTAAGTGTCAGGAAGTCGTTTCTGAAAGTATTTGCATGGAGTGTAGCCATGTATGGAAGTGAAACGTGGACGATAAATAGTTTAGACAAGAAGAGAATAGAAGCGTTCGATATGTGGTGCTACAGAAGAATGCTGAAGATTAGATGGGTAGATCACATAACTAATAAGGAGGTATTGAATAGAATTGGGGAGAAGAGAAATTTGTGGCACAACTTGACTACAAGAAGGGATCGGTTGGTAGGACATGTTTTGAGGCATCAAGGGATCACAAATTTAGCATTGGAGGGCAGCGTGGAGGGTAAAAATCGTAGAGGGAGACCAAGAGACGAATACACTAAGCAGATTCAGAAGGATGTAGGTTGCAGTAGGTACAACAGTTCATACCTAGTTATTCAGTAGTTTGTACTTAGCAATTTACTTTTCCTTTAACAGCGCCTTTAAAATATGTAGTCTTCATTTCCAACAGTCTAAGAGTAAATAATAGAATTCAAAATGATAATATATAGCTAGGAACGCTCCATAGAAAAACATAAAACCACCAAAGTCTCTGAGGAATACTAATTCTACTAACTTGGTTTTAGAAAATTGCACACACGCTCTCTGTAGACAGTTAAGATGCGCAGGGAATTTGGGTGGACACGCCGCACCACTGCAGAACACGAATCCGTCTTACCTGTAACAAAAGAATCGAACATGAAGGAAAGAAATCACAGAAAACATTATGCAGAAACATAACGAAATCGATACAAATATATTTGAACATGGAACCAAGAGAGACTAGATCTTCGACAAGTACGGCAACTGGAAGTACAAAAGTTATGAAGGTCCTTAACCTTTTGGCTTCGTATAACGATGCTGAACGTTAACACAAAATACAAGTAAATAGGTCAAGGAAGGGGTACATTTAAGTTATCTTATTATGTTTCTCTACCAAGAGATACTGCATGTTTAAAGGGCTAAGGAAGTTTTATTGAAAATATACCGACTTAAATTGAGCAATATATTTTTACAGGTACTAAAAGTGATAGGGAGAAATGTTACGAAAGAGTTGAACACCGCCGGCCAAGCTGTTCTAGGCGCTTCGGTCTGGAACCCGCACGACCGCTACGGTCGCAGGTTCGAATCCTGCCTCGGGCATGGATGTGTGTGTCGTCCTTAAGTTAGTTAGGTTTAAGTACTTCTAAGTTCTAGGGGACTGATGACCTCACCAGTTAAATCCCATAGTGCTCAGAGCCATTTGAACCAGTTGAACACCGAAGGTGACGCTTCATTTACATACAGAGCACCTGATATGCGCCGCTCATATACTAGATGAAACAAAAATACCATATTAAGCAAGCACCACCGCATTCTTTTCACTAATAACAGTTCATCGAGTGTATGCTTCACGGAATCTATTTTCTGCTACGGTCCTGATCGTTGGTAATTACATGTCAAAGCTATTTCGTTCTTTATCATCAGCATGAGCAGAAGCCATCTTACATCCACTGCTAGGAATGGCCCTCCTCTAGACTTTCCCAGGCATTGAAGTCTTTAGCGGTAAGGTTCATACACCTCCTGCATGTTTTCTAACCATCAGATCATCGTCTCGGCGTTTTCTTATCTCTTGGAACCCAGCAAAGAATTACAGTGGCCTTCCATCGTCTTTTCTTATAACTTCATGTCCCGTCTACCTCCATTCCATGTTCATTTAGGAGTGACTACGTCTTGCACTCCACTCTGTTCCTTGGCCAATTTGTTTTGTTTTCCTCTCTTCAACTAAATCCCAACATCCATCTTTGCAGTGCTCTCTGAGCAGCGTTCAGTGTTTTAATGACTTTCACACGAAAACGTCATGCCTCCCTACTGCTAATACACAGGATAGTTCAAAACTAATATAATGATAACTATTTTATATATAGCGACATATCGATAAGATTTACACTGAATGTAAAATAAGGTTTTAAAAATTTAAATTCTTTATAGTTGTGCTATGTGACTCCCCTTGGTGACAAGGACAACATCAAAGCTATAATCCATTTCATGCCACACATACTGTAGCATATGAGGGGTCACCGACGCGAGCAAGTTTGTGTTCTGTATATGTTTACGCTAAAGGAAATCCATTGGTGTCAGGTCCGGATCCCTAGTTGGCCAAGAGCGGATCACAGCGACGTCACGTCCAGTACGACCGATAAAATGGTTTGGACGATGCTGATTTAAAAATGTGTTCCGATTCACTACGCTTGTGCAACAGTCAAATTTTGTACTTTCGACTACATTCTCAATAATTCTTACCGATGTATCCCTTTGCAGCAGTTATAGAAGTTTGTAAACGCTATTGTCATTTTAAATTGCACTGTACTATCAATGTACACTTTTCGTCTCAAACACATCTGACGCTTAGTTTCTAACACCGTGTATAGGTTAGGCCAGTTTTTTCTTTTATTTCTTTTGTTGTCGATCTAGTCATTACTTTCCGTAAATAAAAAAGAATAAACAGCTGGTTCTATGACTTCATTGCTAATGTGTAACATTTTATTTCGATATGTTGTTTATACTTTATTTTTGCGTTTTAAAAACTAGTTTCTGTCTTCCTTTCCAAATTGCTGTAGTAAGGTCTTCCATTGGTTGTTAATGTGCAATCTGTATAATTATTTGAGCCAGATAAAGATGATTCAGTTATTCATCCATTCATTCTTGGTGTACCACTTAAGGCTCCTTCTGGGACTACTGAGAATAGTTTTGTTTATGCAGAATCTCCTTGCCCGACCCTTCTTGTAATTGCGGATTACCAGCTTTCTTGATGAAGTCTAATGGAAGCTGTAGCTTTGACATATTCTCCAAACTATTAACATATGTAGTTTGAACAAACACTTAGCTTCTCATAAGGCCGTTAGTTCGAGTCTGACAAAACTTATAAACGTTAAACAATTTCTATGATTTGTGTTCCTTTACAAATCATTTGAAAATCAGGCTCAGTCACTCCTTATCTGAGGGAACAAAGGAAGGAAGACTTAAATTTCGACTCTATTTTAATAACGTTAGTGAATAACACCAGCTTAATTGCGAAAGGTTCGGGATGGAAACTGTACCAACGTCGACAGAATCACTCTGTCAATCCTGCAAAGAGATTTGTAAGAACTACGGAACGTAAATCATAAACGTCTCATTGACGTAAAGACCCTACTCCACCTGAATAAAAATCCTAAGGCTTTATATTGTGTTAATACTGAGGAAGTAGCCACTAATCGTACGCAATCAATAATTAAAGGCATAACGACCTGCTTAATTGTCCTCTGCTGCAATCTTTTTCTTTAGCACTCCTATGCAGGAGGCACTATGTAACTGGATCCCCGCATAGGATTTTTAATACTCCTAGTACATGAAACACTTTATATGAAGAGTTTACACGCTGAAGGATTAAAACTACGGCTCCATCTTATTCTCAGAGATGCTTATGATGCTACCCTACAGAATGAACACTATCTTGAAGAAAGTCCCTTGATAGAAGAGAGTCTGCTCTATTTTAGTAAGTTTGAGTAATGGTCAACTATTAAAAATTATGCGAGGGTTTCCAATAGCGCTCTCTGCACTTTATTCAATAGATGTCACCCATGAAGCTGAAGCATAGAAAAACACAGCACAGCGTACCATGTTATATCGCAAACCTTTTTTATGACTGCAAATCGGGTTTTGTGTTCAGTGAGTTACACATATGCATCTCGTATTTCAGGATTAATTCTCTTCTGTATCGTGTGCTTCGTTTAACATACTGCAGAGACAAGAGTTGTCGTCACTCTTATGAAAGGAGAGACTATCGCTGTCGTGATATCGTTCCAGTATACTAAAAGAGAGAATGTGTCCAGTGCCTTTGACTTAGAGGTGTTGGAAAAACATGGAAACACCACCAACGTAATACATTACCATGCCTAAAACGTTGTAAGAAACTCCTTCGCATTCAAAACAGCTTCCAGTCGTCTTGATATGGAGAAATACAGATCCTTTACAGTTCGTAAGGTAATCTTATATCATTCTTGTTGCCAAATAGTGGCAAGTTCAGGTGACTATGATAGAGGTGGATAGAGATCACGCACCCTTCTCCCTTAAGCAGTCCACAAAGGCTCAACAACACTGATATCTGGCGACTGTGGTGGCCAGGGCAGATGCGAAAATTCATCCTCGTACTTACAAAACCAGTCCTGGACGACGCGAACTGTGCGAAGAGGGATCCTGTCGTCTTGGAACACATCATCATCATCATTGGGGAACAAACTTTGTACCATGGGATGGACCATATCAGCCAGAATGGTACCATAATCCCTAGCAGTAATGCGACCTTGAAGAGTAATCAAGGGGTGCGTGGAATAGCACGATTTGGCTGCCCAAATCAACGCCGAACCTCGGCCATGTTTCACTCTTCGGAGGTAAACACGACCACAAGTTGGAAACACTGTGAAAAAAAAAAAGTCTTCAGAGCAAATGATGAAGTTCCACTGCTCCACAAGTCCAGGTTTAATTGCTTCGAAGCCATGTTTTTTCTGTTATGGGCTTTCGCATCGCTGATGAGTGGTTCCCCAATCCCGGAGTGCTCTGCAGTTCCCTTCTTAAGACAATCTCTTCGTGTAGTTTTGGTACTGACAGGGCTCTCGAGTGCGACTTTCAGTTCTGCAGTGACTTTTACAGCTGTCGCCTCATATTTTTCGTCACACTCCTCTTCAACGACGGGTTGTCACGACCCATGAACATATACTTGCTTCCACATTGTGACTTGGCAGATGAAGTTTTTCCGCTTTCCCTGTATGCGGTATAAATCTTTGATAAGGTGTCTCTTGATACACCAAAGACTTCGGTTATCTTGTTTACGAAAACACCAACCATATGAGCAACAATAATTTGCCCAAGTTCGAATTCAGTTGGCTCCAGAACATTGTTCTGACGACGAGCGAAACTTGCAACGTATTGAGGACATCGCACATGTTCCGTTGGTGGATAAATAAAGCAGCGCAACCTGGAGACTTGGTTAGCATCTGCATCTGTTAAATCACGCATTCCTCGCGGTGTTTCCGTATTTCTGTCGATCCACTGTACCGTAAGACACTGCAGAGAGAAAATGTGTGGTGCAACTCCAACACTGTTTCGTCATGAATAGTTTATTCTGTTCTAAACAGGTCTTTTACAACTGTAGTGGGCGCAGACACTGTGAAGGCGTCTCGGCATAAAGCCTACTGGGATATCGGCGCTTATAAAAATCCCGTTCCAATTAATTTCACTCTCGAGGGTTCAACACAAAATGAATTCAATAGCAATGTGTTAATACCGTAAAGAACTGGTACATTGTTATCGGTAGAGTTGTGCGAAACTTGTTCTTGTGCACAGAGTGTTTTCATGGCCCAAGGTAAAGACGTCGAATAATACATACTGAACACAGATATACCACACAAATGGACCACGATACTGAGGGCGCACAACAACTACTGAGCTATTAGGGCGCAAAGCTAAAGTCACACTTCTAGCGACTGACTGAAATGCAAGAGTGTGCTGATTCCACTTCCTTGCAAAAGATTTAACGTGCGGGAGAATAAAAGCTGTATGATCGTCAGCCCAAACTTAGGCAACGAAAAACTGGCTCAATAGGCCAGGAGCAGCAAAATCAATAGACTTGTTGCACGAACTATAAAACAATTACTCTCACTCAGTTTTAGGAATTCAGGAAAAAGCACAATCAGTACTACAATTTCAATAAAGCTTCTGCTTAATTAAATATTAATTTGTTTCGCTCGTAACTATTAAAGAGGTTCTTCGTGTATCAAGATGACAGTTTCCAGCAGGAACACGTATCTCAACTAGCCCACTGTCACTAAATCGCAACTAGCGTCCTCCCGTGTTCGTGGGTTCAGTCAGACGTATGAGAAGCATCTGCAAGGCTAATGGCAAACTGCAGATTTCTGAGGCAGTGGATCTCACCTCTGAAATGATCGCTCTCTAAAGTATCGGATAACTCGCTCTTGAGTATTGACTGACTGCCTGAGTGCCTTACCAAGTCAAAACGATTGAATAAATGCAGGGCGTCTAAAAGAGAACTGTGCGAGTAAAAGGAATCGAAAAAAAAATATGAGAAAGAAGAAGACTGCAGCACAACTCCTGGAAACCGTATACGTCTCGGGCAGCTTGCAGGAACTACTCGTAGCTATGTGGTGTAAAAATAAGGTTAGACGGAATTTTTAACATGCAGTATCGAAAATGCCAATAAACGCAGTATCAAAAAATAAAAAATTAAATTTCGAAACTTAACTTTCCAGGATGCACTACATGTATCAGATGGTTAACAATGCGTGGTTCAGACCACCATCAGTAAAACCCCGAACCCAGATCCATTAAGAAATCGAACTCGTATGTATAAAATAGCTTCAAACGTCTGATTACTTTTCTGATGAGTTAATATGTAGAGCATTTGATGTTAAGCATGTAGGCGAGAAAAAGATTAGAAAACGTTTGAAATTATGTTTACAGTCTGTAGGGAGTGAGCTAAGTGCTCCCACTGTCAAACACTGGATGAATACAGCCTGCGTAGTTCGTGCATCATGAGCTATGCTGCCTCAAGATATACACACAGTTTCTAACTGTGATAAAACTTTAATATAAGATCATACCCCTTAATGAGTAGATAATGATAGAATTTTTAATTCGGTCAGTAGTTGCACAGGGTGGCAAAAGAATACAAATTAAAATTCAAGGTTTTTTGAGGTTCTATTTTACTTTTTCCGGATTTCTCATTCTGTTATACTATGTAAATGATACTGCTTTTTAGTCTACTTATTATCGAAATGTGTTCGAAAGTATTCTAATTTTCTAAAATAAAAAGCGTCTGCCAATATTATGCATTACAATAGAAAATAATGAAGAGAAAAATAATGCACGATACTCACTCACCAAGAATCTGAAAAGACAGCATTTCTTCTTATACTGTGCATACACAATTTTCAGGTGATTTCAATACTGGTTTTATTTCATTAAGCTGAGTTTCTCGATGTATACAAGTATTCTTGCAAAAGTTTGCGTATTGATTTCAGCACACAAATAACGCAAAGATCACACACTAAACACGAACGTGTTCCTCCTCTAAGACTAAGTGAAAAAAGTTTATATTATGAAACCTAATGAAACACAAGTTCTTCATTTGCTTTTCCGCAGCTACGAGATTGATTCTTCTATTTCAGCAACATCAGCCAAACAGCTGAACATCTCATTTATTTTTTTTAATTTCCAATTCTTTGATTTGACTTTCTTTTCTTTATCGTTGAGCAGCTTAACCAAATATTCCTTATACTTAGAATGTGCGTTGCGGACTGCATGTATGAAACTCTTGACTGTTATACATTCCGCTCCTGCAGCTTCGAGAATTACAAATGCGTCGATGTGCCACCACGGTTTCCTCGCGTTGATTTTCCAATAAGCAGGAAGACCACGCTCGATGCTTGCACTGCCATGTGACAACAATCTTTTAACAAAATCC
This sequence comes from Schistocerca gregaria, assembly GCF_023897955.1. NCBI lineage: Eukaryota > Metazoa > Arthropoda > Insecta > Orthoptera > Acrididae > Schistocerca > Schistocerca gregaria. The sequence continues at coordinate 665,735,015 of NC_064922.1, forward strand.
TTAAAATTTTCACAAGGTTTTTGTGAACTGCAAATTAAATCCATCCACAATTAATCGAGATTAGTTTCAGACCTGTTGAATGTTCTAAGGATTTACTTTACGTCCAACTGACGGCAAATGTATATATATAAATAATTCTTGTTTTACACGGTCAGCTTTAATGCAGGAGAGTCTAGCATTAGAAACTAGAATTTCTAAACATGATGATAATCGTTTTTCAACTGAAGAAACGTGGCAGCAACCGATGGCGTAGACACAAAATCCTCTGTGTGGGATTATGCTTTAAAGGAGAACAATGTCCTATTTTGTCCAATATTCCTAAAATGTATGTTTGTATTTCTTGCTTTAGATGTAGAATGTCCAACTCTGATGGACTATTCACTTTCTTTAATAGTTTCTTGCAGTATCTAAATTGTTTTCATCCGAACGGTTTGTTTTCCAAAAAGGGAAGGCGTAGATTCTAAGACAATGGAACGGATTACACACCGCATCATGAATTCATGAAATACAGAAAACAAAATTTTTGTTGCCCCTGGAGGCCGTGAAAGACAACCTGGAACTGGGAACGGACGACCCTGCCTGAGATAGCCGTATCCTAATACAGATTAACTGAATTCTTATTGTTTCGAATTCTTCGCAATATGCTCATCTGCTGCGGGCGTCAGCCATTAGCAATCTTCGACAAGTCGTTATATTGCATCCATCAAGTGTCGCAAACAATCAGACATGAAAACTCTCGTAATAAAGATTTTATATTGATTGCCTGAAGGAAGAGTTTTAACAAAAGCTTTAACTGTGTCAAATCAGAAATACCTCTGCGATTTTAGGTAAACTAGCAACGATGAGAATAACGCCAAATAAATCTATGCATAAATTTAATTGCTTAGCTCAGATGTCATGGTTAAAACATTTAACTCTTCGACCAAACTGCTGAGGTCATCGGTCCCTAAGGTTACACACTACTTAATCTAACTTAAAAGTAAGGACAACACACACACCCATGCCCGAGGGAGGAGTCGAACATTGACAGGACTCTTCAGATCGCACGGCTACACCGCGCGGCCATTCGCTGTTGCATTCCACGTTATCAAGCCTCTTGACGAACCTGACTTTGCAACCGCCAATCGACATTTCAGCTCAACAAATCCTATTCCGTCAAGGATGATAACACGAAGACGGAAAGATAAACAAGTTTTGCTGTAGGACAGAACTTGTTCTTTGATTCGGAACGTAGACCTGCGCACTGAACTGAATATTACCTTCGATAACTATTTATAAAGTAACGAAAAGAAAGTATTCGTCATTAGTTTAACACTACTGGCAACCAAAACTACCATAACATTTATTAAGATGTAGACACGTGCTTCCAATGGATGAGACCGCATGGCGAGAAACAGGGAACATTGTAACCACGGATACTGGAATTCTGGTAACCGTGGACATTGGCGTTATAATGGGCATCTTCCTTGTTACAGAGTCATTCACGTTAATGTGTCGTTACATTTCCGTGTATTACCTGTTACATTTACATACCGTGAACAAACTGTGATTAAATTTATCCGAATCGTTTCTGGAAACTACATGACCTATGTGGAATTGGGGTACAATGACAGAAGAACCAAACTGGAAACACCGGACGTTCAAAATATCACCAAATTAAAACACACCACGAAGCAGTGGACACAATCACATAGTTGAAGTCGGCTTCACTTTAACCTTCACAGAAGCTCAAAAATTGGAAACGATCACTCGGAAAAACCGGAAACGATCCACTAATCACTTCCCTATGGGATTTTGCCTTGTTTTTAAGATATCCGTATATCACGATGTTTTACATGAGGTGCTGACATTTATTTATATGCCAACTATTCGAAGGTAAAATGCCGAACGCCGCTTCGTGTTTTGCATGCGTGTTACCGTTGACCCTAGACCAGGTGAAATCGTTCTGTGGATTTATGTTCTTTCTATATCGAGCAGCACTCCGGATAAAGAAAGCAGCCTTTGAATGACAATTTGTGAGGAACGGTGTCGATCAAGATGCGTGTTGCTGCTAGTGAAACTGTTATACGGTGCACGTGTCCCTTATGAACGGGACTAGGAACTCTTGTCGCTCTACATGCCAAGTAACAGTGAATATGACTACGGCGTTCTTATCGACTGCGTGCTGCGTATCGTCAAGGACAAGGGTAAGCAGGACCACTATTTAGTCCTTAAAAAAATCACTGGCAGCGTCACATTCATAAAAAGCTGAAACCTCTCATCATAAATTGCAACTATGTCTTCTGAAGTGAATGACTTCATAAAGGCAAGAGGTGCGTCAACCTTGTTCTCGCTTCCCACGCCCGGGTTCCCGGGTTCGATTCCCGGCGGGGTCAGGTATTTTCTCTGCCTCGTGATGACTGGGTGTTGTGTGCTGTCCTTAGGTTAGTTCGGTTTAAGTAGTTCTAAGTTCTAGGGGACTGATGACCATAGATGTTAAGTCCCATAGTGCTCAGAGCCATTTGAACCATTTGCGTCAACCTTGTATTAGACACCACTAAACACTGAACTTTCAGGCGTATCGAACAAGAATTTTTACCACTTACTACACAAGTATCTCGTGTTACGCGATGGAATCCGTATGTCACAATGGCACGGTGTATAGTTCTCTAAGTGTTGCTGCGGTCACCTTTCTGTGCGCAACGTTACATGGAAGCCCATGGCGACGGCAGCAGAGCGCTATTGTTAATTACTGTAGCTCTTCAGAAAGTACACTGCACGTCGCGTATAGTTCTTATCTGTGCACTCAACACGCCCGCCACGAAACGGTGTTGCTGATACGAATCTGAGGATCGAAACATCGTCTGTAACCTCTCACGCAAAGGGAATTTGTAGCATTATGCGCGGTATTCAACTTCGGTGATGCTTTATCGTTATAAAGTCCGCTCTCTCGAGCACTATAATCTGCTCAAGACAAAGCATACTTTACGTTATTAATAACAGCATAATCAACGTGGTTTTCACAATTTCTGCAGGCCTGGCAAAACTGCAGACTGCGGGTCGATATTATAATTTCGCAGTTACACATTTGAATGACTACAAATACTGCTACTATTATTTCTAGTCGTCACGCTATCATCACCGTCATTACAATACCATATACACACCTGGAAATTGAAATAAGAACACCGTGAATTCATTGTCCCAGGAAGGGGAAACTTTATTGACACATTCCTGGGGTCAGATACATCACATGATCACACTGACAGAACCACAGGCACATAGACACAGGCAACAGAGCATGCACAATGTCGGCACTAGTACAGTGTATATCCACCCTTCGCAGCAATGCAGGCTGCTATTCTCCCATGGAGACGATCGTAGAGATGCTGGATGTAGTCCTGTGGAACGGCTTGCCATGCCATTTCCACCTGGCGCCTCAGTTGGACCAGCGTTCATGCTGGACGTGCAGACTGCGTGAGACGACGCTTCATCCAGTCCCAAACATGCTCAATGGGGGACAGATCCGAAGATCTTGCTGGCCAGGGTAGTTGACTTACACCTTCTAGAGCACGTTGGGTGGCACGGGATACATGCGGACGTGCATTGTCCTGTTGGAACAGCAAGTTCCCTTGCCGGTCTAGGAATGGTAGAACGATGGGTTCGATGACGGTTTGGATGTACCGTGCACTATTCAGTGTCCCCTCGACGATCACCAGAGGTGTACGGCCAGTGTAGGAGATTGCTCGCCACACCATGATGCCGGGTGTTGGCCCTGTGTGCCTCGGTCGTATGCAGTCCTGATTGTGGCGCTCACCTGCACGGCGCCAAACACGCATACGACCATCATTGGCACCAAGGCAGAAGCGACTCTCATCGCTGAAGACGACACGTCTCCATTCGTCCCTCCATTCACGCCTGTCGCGACAACACTGGAGGCGGGCTGCACGATTTTGGGGCGTGAGCGGAAGACGGCCTAACGGTGTGCGGGACCGTAGCCCAGCTTCATGGACACGGTTGCGAATGGTCCTCGCCGATACCCCAGGAGCAAGTGTCCCTAATTTGCTGGGAAGTGGCGGTGCGGTCCCCTACGGCACTGCGTAGGATCCTACGGTCTTGGCGTGCATCCGTGCGTCGCTGCGGTCCGGTCCCAGGTCGACGGGCACGTGCACCTTCCGCCGACCACTGGCGACAACATCGATGTACTGTGGAGACCTCACGCCCCACGTGTTGAGCAATTCGGCGGTACGTCCACCCGGCCTCCCGCATGCCCACTATACGCCCTCGCTCAAAGTCCGTCAGCTGCACATACGGTTCACGTCCACGCTGTCGCGGCATGCTACCAGTGTTAAAGACTGCGATGGAGCTCCGTATGCCACGGCAAACTGGCTGACACTGACAGCGGCGGTGCAAAAATGCTGCGCAGCTAGCGCCATTCGACGGCCAACACCGCGGTTCCTGGTGTGTCCGCTGTGCCGTGCGTGTGATCATTGCTTGTACAGCCCTCACGCAGTGTCCGGAACAAGTATGGTGGGTCTGACACACCGGTGTCAATGTGTTCTTTTTTCCATATCCAGGAGTTTTCAAAAACTCAATGTATAAAAGCAGTGTACAGCAGTAAGTTACTTTGCTGATGAAAAGATCCAATGTGAACTAAAAAAACAGTTTAGAGCAATATTCCGGAAGAAGTAGTGTCCTCCAGAAATTTGGGATGTCAAATGTGCGTAGACAGCGACAAACAACTAGATGAAAAACTAGCTTTGAAAATACATGTGGTACCAATCACTAAATATTTAAAAAAGAAGAACAAAGCAGATAAAAAACATAAGAGCATACTGCTTTGGTTCCACTTATTGTTGTTGTGGTCTTCAGTCCTGAACTGGTTTGATGCAGTTCTCCATGCTACTCTATCCTATGCAAGCTTCTTCATCTCCCAGTACTTACTGCAACCTACATCCTTCTGAATCTGCTTAGTGTATTCATCTCTTGCTCTCCCTCTATGATTTTTACCCTCCACGCTGCCCTCCAATGCTAAATTTGTGATCCCCTGATGCCTCAGAACATGTCCTACCAACCAGTCCCTTCTTCTTGTAAAGTTGTGCCACAAACTCCTCTTCTCCCCAATTCTATTCAATACCTCCTTATTAGTTATGTGATCTACCCATCTAATCTTCAGCATTCTTCTGTAGCACCACATATCGAACGCTTCTATTCTCTTCTTGTCTAAACTATTTATCGTCCACGTTTCACTTCCATACATGGCTACACTCCATGCAAATACTTTCAGAAACGACTTCCTGACACTTAAATCTATACTCGATGTTAACAAATTCTCTTCTTCAGAAACGCTTTCATTGCCATTGCCAGTCTACATTTTATATCCTCTCTACTTCGACCATCATCAGTTATTTCACTCCCTAAATAGAAAAACTCCTTTACTACGTTAAGTGTCTCATTTCCTAATCTAATTCCCTCAGCATCACCCGATTTAATTTGACTACATTCCATTATCCTAATTTTGCTTTTGTTGATGTTCCTCTTATATCCTCCTTTCAAGACACTATCCATTCCGTTCAACTGTTCTTCCAAGTCCTTTGCTGTCTCTGACAGAATGACAATGCCATCGGCGAACCTCAAAGTTTTTATTTCTTCCCCATGAATTTTAATACCTACTCCGAAGTTTTCTTTTGTTTCCTTTACTGCTTGCTCAATATACAGATTGAATAACATCGGGGAGAGGCTACAACCCTGTGTCACTCCCTTCCTAACCACTGCTTCCCTTTCATGCCCCTCAACTCTTATAACTGCCATCTGGTTTCTGTACAAATTGTAAATAGCCTTACGCTCCCCGTGTTTTACCCCTGCCACCTTCAGAATTTGAAAGTGAGTATTCCAGTTAACATTGTCAAAAGCTTTCTCTAAGTCTACAAATCCTAGAAACGTAGGTTTGCCTTTTCTTAATCTTTCTTCTAAGATAAGTTGTAAGGTTAGTATTGCCTCACATGTTCCAACATTTCTGCGGAATCCAAACTGATCTTCCCCAAGGTCCGCTTCTACCAGTTTTTCCATTCGTCTGTAAAGAATTCGCGTTAGTATTTTGCAGCTGTTACTTATTAAACTGATAGGTAATTTTCATATTTGTCAACACCTGCTTTCTTTGGGGCTAGAATTATTATATTGTTCTTGAAGTCTGAAGGTATTTCGCCTGTCTCATACATCTTGCTCACCAGATGGTAGAGTTTTGTCATGACTGGCTCTCCCAAGGCCGTCAGTAGTTCTAATGGAATGTTGTCTACTCCCGGGGCCTTGCTTCGACCCAGGTTATTATGCTAGTGAATATTACAGTTAAGGCTGTCCAATCTGCATCAAGTACGATTCAACCTTTATAACATGACAAGAGTGAATCCATGCGTAATGTCTGCGAGAGTGCTTTCGAAGTTGTGCCTGTCAGATTGCACAGAATGCTAGAGCTCTCGCGAATCGTTTTGTAACACGGCTGGTGTTGTCACAAAGTCATAGCTTGTCGGTCGCTACCATTAATTATTGAAAAAAAAAAAGCTGTCGTGTATCACAGCGGCATCAGAACGTATCTGTCATCCTAATAAAAGGGACTGGCTGATGTTTAAAATGAAGCTTTTTCCGCTGCCTTCGGGTCGGAAAGTAGTTTCATTTCACGAAAAGTCAATTTTTCGAACTGCAATTTAATGTACTCGCCCTGAAACATGTTTCTTCTTTATTGAGATCAGATTTTTGCCAATAGTATTTGTTGTTTATTTACAACATACAATACACGAATCCACAACAAACAATGTGCTCTCTGTAGCCATGATGTTTTCTTTGGGAAGGGATTTCCCTTTCTTGTTTACCCCATAGTACTGGTATGTACTTGTACATTGTGACTTAATGTTTGAATAGAATACTTGTGAGAGGTCCGCCCACTCATCTCGTATAGGGTGCATAAAGGATGCTCCGTTTTCGGAATGCTGTACAACAACTCAGGCAAAATCACATTAATAACTTTTATTACAAAAAAAGAAAAATGATAATATTTAACTTGTATTTACAAGTGTCGCAAGCGATGGGCGACATGCAAACAATAATATTCTTCGCTATAGACAATGTCCAAACAAGCAATGGATAAGGATCAATAACAACTGTTCTACGAGAGCCGGTCTACAATTGTGCGAATACTGTCCCAATAGTGAGCTCCTGTCGTGGTGCTGTCCTCATCAGTGCACCATTGGCCGACATCGTTTCACCGCCTTCTTTTCTCTTGCGTTCTTCCTCTTCGTTCCGGCACTTGTGGTTACGCCAGAACACTTTGAATGCCTAACTGTACCTTATGAACAACAAACATAAATAACTGTGATTGTACCAACATCATTTCTCGAAGACACTTCTGAATAATTTTATTTAACTCAATCATTTTCTATTTCGTTTAACTAAAACTCAAGCAGTCTTTTTAATAGCTGCATCATTAGATTGAACTTCTCTTCTTTCGCTTACTTCGTAGTTGCATCATTTTTGCTGTTTGCGTATCTTCGTCAAACAATAGACCCTTTCTTGTACGTCCGTATAACTTCACAATGAATCTTTCACTCTGAAACGGAGTGCGAAATGCTTTGAAACGTCTTAGTGGATTATAGCTGTGTGCTGGAGGGAGACTAGAAACCAGAACCTTACCTTACCTCTTACTAACTGAGTACGCAACTCACCCCGCCATTACAGCTTCAGTTCTGCCAACTTTGGAAAGCGGCACAGAGGGCCTGGCAGAAAAGAAGCTTTACGGCCGTATCGTGAATAGTGCCTAGAGAGCTCACTCAGTAATGTTCCGGGTGAAAGTCCCGATCTGGCACACAGTTACATCTGCAAAGAAGTTTCCGTATAGTTTTCAATTTCCAAGACCTTCATCATCAAGCAGAATCGTCTGAAACGTGAAATCTAGAGACAAATAAAAGTGACAGTTTACAGCTGAAGAGAACCTTATTATTAATTACTGTAAACACGCTACAAAATCATTGCCTCATCTGTGTTTCGAGCAGTGGATGTTTATAAAAATGAATTATTCTTGTACAGAACAAGCAGCAGCAACATTACCACAAGTTAAAAATAAATTATTAATTACGTGTGAAGTAGTTATTCAAAGTTTGGTTCTTTCATTATACAGTCGTTCGCTTGTAATATCAAATAGTTATAACAGCAGCAAATTTTGTATTGTGAGCATCCACAGCTGTTAAATGTATCATGATAAAAAAGACAGCTTCAGCTGTATGATAAATATTTATTTCTGATCCACCTACACTAACGGAAAAAAATCACAACACCAAACAATAACTAATGTAAAGTAATGAAATTTTGGAATTACATTTGTTTAGGTAACATATTTAAGTGATTTAACATTGCAAGATCACATAGGTTAATGTAAGCGCGAGATAAGCCGTTGAAAATGTGAAATTATGGTACATTAATAACCTGTGTAACCGCGAGAATGTTCAATGGAAGTATGAACGCGTGCACGCATAGTGATGTACAGATACGGGTGTCAATATATGGGACGGGTTCCCTTCTGTTGTACTTGTTCGGTCAATACAAGGACGGTTAGTGCTGGTTGCGGATGACGCTGGAGTTGGAATCCTGTGATGTCCTGTATGTGCTCGACTGGAGACAAGTCTGGTGACCGAACAAGCCAAGGCATCGTGTCGACTCTCCGTAGAGCACGATGGGATACAGCGGCGGTATGTGGGCGAGCGTTTTCCTGTTTGAAAACACCCCCTGGAATGCTGTTTATGAATGGCAGGCAGCACAACCGGTCGAATTACGAGACTGACGCACAAATTTGCAGTCAGGGTGTGTGGGACAACCACGAGATGGCACCTGCTGTCACACAATTTGGTAGCCCATATGTTGCAAAACTTGAGTAGAAGAAGGGATCGGTTGGTAGGACATGTTCTGAGGCATCAAGGGATCACTAGTTTAGTATTGGAGGGCAGAGTGGAGAGTAAACATCGTAGAGGGAGACCAAGAGATGAGTACACTAAGCAGATTCAGAAGGATGTAGGTTGCAGTAGGTACTGGAAGATGAAGAAGCTTGCACAGGACAGAGTAGCATGGAGAACTGCTTCAAACCAGTCTCAGGACTGAAGACCACAACAGCAACATTATAACTCCAGGTGTGGGTGCAATGTGTCTAGCATGCAGACAGGCTGGTTACAGCTCTCCTTATAACCAACGCACGGCCATCACTGGCACCTAGGCAACAATAGCTTCCGTCATAAAACACAACAGATCGCCAATCAGCAATCCACTGAGCTCGCGCTTGACACCACTGAAGTCGCAAATGGCGGTGCTTTTGAGTCAGTGGAATGCACGCCTGGTCTTTTTGCGATCGTACATTCTTGCGACCACTGCTGCCAGTAATCACGTACAGTGGCTACATTCCGGCCAGGTCTTTCTGCAGTATCGCAGAAGTGACGTAGCTTCTTGTACTCATATTACAAGACCTCGTTGAAACTCAGTGAGGTGCTGATAATGGCATCTTTGTCGCCTTAAAGGCGTTTTGGATTAACGCAAACTCACCACGTCGAACCTAAAATGTAACTAACGCTCACCACCGTTACAGTGTGTAATTAAAGCAAAGCTGGTATGTAGCCTCATAATGGTGCTACCAGCGCCACTATTATGCGACTGGTGTGAAATCTGAATAGACATAATTTTTCAGATGTAAAAACACACCTACTAACTTTCGTTTATATCGCACAACTGCTTTGTGGTATTATGATTTTTTTCCGTCAGTATAATTTTGCAGCATTAGAGCCACATCTTCATGGATACGAGTTTATTTCATAATTTAGTTCATGCGATAAGCAGTAGATGACTCAGCATTCTTGGTTTAATTGTGATAAAAATGTTCAATCGTCAAGAGGTCGGTAGTCCAATTTAAAATATTTTATAATCCAGGGAACATAACCCCGACACAGGAAATCAAAGACGTAACATCGTCGTGACAGCATTAGGCACGCAGTACTGTGTCTGTATCTCACAGACTAAGATGCATCCGAGGAGGAACCTTTCTTAATGTTACTAGGATCGAACCAAAGAATTATTTTTGTACTATTAGTCTTATGAACAAGTTCTGCTATGGTCTTGACTGTTTAGTGGTTCTGTTTTATTAAAACCAAGATCTTTAATGTGGCAATACCTCGGTTTCCTGTAACATAAAGGTTGTGTAAACTGTGGGCCTTTGGACAGCCTCCGTATTACTAAATAGCACATAGAAGGTTTCCCGTGTCGTTACTAGGCTTAGCCCTCTAAGGCTGTGGCAGTCTGGAAAGCCGGTGAACAGAATCTTGTGGTTTCGGCAACGCGAATCCATGGAGGCGCTATCACCGAATGCGCCGCTACACCAGCGCCGGCGCGAGCCGGCGTGCGAAATCAGGTGGACACATCGGGCATAACTGGGCCCGAGCGAGGAACATGAGAGGGAATCCTGCAGCACCACTGAGCAACCAAACAGGACGGATTTGACTGGACGCCTGGTAGCCGTGGTTAGTCGGCGGCCGATACGAAGGGTTTACTGTTCGAACAGTGGAAGTACGGCGTGCTTGCTGCTGCTTTCTACAGAACAATCTCTTCCTGGTGGTTCCTGAAAAGCACGAATTGGGGCAGAGCCTGGAGTTTTGTGATTGTGAAATCATATAGCTCTTCACTCACTTCTGGTAAAAGTTTTTGTTAACTCTCTTCCTTATACGACCGGTATTGTGCTCGTAGGAAAGAGCAGGCAGTGTTATTCTTGTGTACAAAGGTTCTGACTACTTACTCTTGCATGTCTGTCAAGCGTTTTGTAATACACTGCTGTGACAGAAGTCATGGGATAACGATATGCGTTTAAACAGATGGCAGCAGCATGGCGCACTCAAGGTGTAAACGGACAGTGCACTGACAGAGCTGTCATTTGTACTCAGATGATTCATTTGAAGAGGCTTCCGGTGCGATTATGGCCCCACGACGGCAATTAACACACTCTGTACGCGGAATGGTAGTTGGAGTTGGACGCATGGGACATTCCATTTCGGAAATCGATAAGGAATTCAGTATTCTGCGATCCCAAGTGTCAAGAGTGTGCCGAGAATAACACAATCAGGCATTACCTCTCACCAAGGACGACGCATTAGCCCATGACCTCCACTTAACCACCGAGAGCAGCAGAGTTTGTGTAGAGTTGCCAGTGCTAACAGACAAGCAACGCTGATTGAAATAACCGCAGAAACCCATGTGAGACGCACTACGAACGTACCCGTTAGGACAGTACGGCGAAATTTGGAGTTAATGGGCAATATCGGTTGGACCCTGGACGAAAACGTGACATGAGCGGATTTCAGTTGGTAAGAGCTGATGGTAAGGTTCGAGTATAGCGCAGGCCTCACGAAGTCATGTACCCAAGTTGTCAACAAAGCACTTTGCAATTTGGTGGTGGCTCCATAATGGCGTGGGCTGTGTTTGCATGGAACGGACTGGGTCGTTTAGATGTTCCGCTACTTGGAGACCATTTTCAGCCACTCATGGGTGTCATGTTCCCAAGCAATGATGGAATTTTTATGGATGACAATGCGCTATGTCACCGTGGCACAGTTGGGCACGATTGGTTTGAAGTACATTCAGGACAATTCGAGCGAATGATTTGGGCACCAACATCGCCCGACATGAAACATTTCAAACATTTATGGGACATGATCGAGAGGTCAGTTCGTGCACAACATCCTACATCGGCAACACGGTCGGAACCACAGAAGCAGCATGACCCCATCTTTCTGCTGGGGACTTCCAACGGCTTGCTGAGTCCATGCCATGTCGAGTTGCTACACTACGGCGTACACAAGAGGGTCTGATTCGATATGGGGAGGTTTTCCATGACTTTAGTAACTTAGTGTATATTACCCCTAATACTGAGTACTTGCAGTCATGTTGGCTAGTTGTGCAGCAGTACTCAGTGAACCACATTATTGTGTTGTTGTACTTTTTGCCAGATGATGTGCGCACAGCAAACCCATGGCATAGTGTGGTGCCTTTTGCGATCAGTGGCATATGAACGTTGCATAATCTTGTTAATGTTGTTGCACATAGCGTCGCTTTTCGATAACTATTATGGAAAGTTGTTTGGAAACTTGGCGATACTGTAAATATTGAACTTGACGCAAGATAACTTCTCAACTAAGATCGCATTTGTAAAAACTTTATTTACGATTACCAGATTGGGTAAAACAGGATTACAATCATTCGATCTGTAAATAGTGGACATGAAGTGTGATGTATGTTAAATTATGAAAAATAGCGTACGCAGTCATAAATATAATACTTAGAGTGAATTATTATTTCTCATACCTCGGTAAAGAGAGCTATAACGTACTCCATATCTTAATGTGCCGGATAGCTGGCGTAAGATGCTTTGGCGTGTCAAAGTTAAAAAACCAGTATTTAGAGTATGTTTCGCAAGTGCATCTTATGAGTCACATATTATATCACTGATACATGATTTCTGCTGAACTGACACGTTTCTAGAGAAAATGTTGAAATTTATTTCTGCTAGAGGACGTTTGTGTATTCATGTCATCGCCCATTGCAAATATAAATACATAATTTTAGTAAAAATGTAGTAACTGGTAAACAACTGTAAAGCTTTTTGCAGCAAGTAAAAGCTAAAAGCTGGAGGCAGACGACGGAATGGATGTCCCAAGAAGATATGGGTGAACGGAATTGGGTGTCAGAGGATGGAGACAGAAAGCCACGGACAAGATAGAATTGGCAGGCTATTGTAAAGCAGGCCAAGGCCCTTCAAAGGCCGTAGAGGCGAGGACGCACACAGACAAAAGCTGAAGTATTTTCTAGAAACAGAGAGACCATATGTAACCACAGAGAGGTAAAACAATAAGTCGAAAAAACATGTCGTTAAGAGTGCAACCTATGTTATATATCAAAATTCTATTTATGTACAACCTTAAATACAAGATAAAATAATTGCACAGTAAGATTTATTGACAATACGCATCCACAATAGAAACCTACTGGACGAGATTGTACGCCATTTTCATGGTCTAACATTCTTTACATTTTACGTAGGCTATTTACAGTTCCGATGGTGGTAATTGTTTTACCGCAATTGGTCATCGTAAACAAAGATTTTAAAGATGCGATCTTCGTTGAGAAGTTGCCTTCCTTCAATTTGATGATTTGAAAGTGTTTTCTCATCTTTTCGTAATTCTGAATTTTAATGTAATTCCTTACGCCTTGTTGTATTCTAATTTGATGCCACTGTGATATTTGTTGGAGACTGTGGGTGCATCTATTCACACAAATGTAAGATTGTATTTGTTGTTCAGACCCGAGAGCAGTTAATTTATTTTTGAATCTGGTATTTGTTTTTAAACATGCCTTAGGTTGCTCCAGTGTAATTTTATTATGTTAATAGTTTTCTGATATTATTGTTAGTATCTTTGGGGCCTATTACCTTGTTTTGGTTTTAATTAGTTGTAATGATTCGTGCATTTTGCCTTGAGTGAGGTAGCATTAGTCGATTACTACATATTTGTTGTTATTCAGCTACTTGTTGCATTTTAACGCAATTCTCTGGTGGCGCTTCGAAACAAGAAGAGAGAAACTTGTAGCATACATTTTAAGACACAATAACAGTTTTGGAACAACAGCAAAGGGAGCTATTGAGGGAAAGAATTGCCGGGAACGACTAAGTGTCATACGCGAAACAGATTATGAATGGTCTTTGGTTCGCTACGTATGCATAAATGAAGAGGAAGACAGAGAGATGAGTGGAATGACGTACTGCTGCAAACCAACCTCAAGACTGAACACTAAAGGAGAAGACATTGCTCTTTAACAACGGTAATCAGTTAAAGAAGAAGAACAAAAGCTCCTAGAAGCAACAGTAGCACAGCAGCAGCACTGACCCATCTGGTTAGCTGCTTTTAGGAGCAACAGGAAAAATTTATCGTATTACAACTATGAGGACTCCCGTCAGACATCCTGGTTAACATACAGTCATAAAATCACGTTAATAAGCTTAAGGTTTTTGTCTCGTTCTTCTCTGAAGTCGTTATTATCGGCATTAGCTTTTGTCGACGGTTTGTTGCCCTTCATCTAGTTCACGGAATTCCATGTGATGTATGCACTGTTTTATTCCAGTGCGTCAGAAATGTCAAGTAATGTGTCTGAACTGTTGAAATCGTACTGTCGTTTCCATTCACTGAACCTACGATGGTAGGTACGTAGAAACTCATGTGTCAGTCGTGAAGAGCTTAAAGAGCCGTGAGAAAAATGATAATTAGAGAACAGTTACCCGTAAGAAAAGCTAGACACAAGCGTGTCCTGACAGTATGTTGATATCATTGTCTCCCCTAGCCGGGACTGCGGTGCAACAGGCAGTAAGGTTTAGCTCTTCGGTATAACGAAAAAGAGAGGGTCTCGCGAATTCTGTCACTGACTGCACTCATGAATAAAAATGACTTACGTTATGTACGGCGTAAATTGTCTTGTTCTATATCATCACGATAATTCTGCTAATTTTCTATGGAGCATGTAACCACCAATCGTATATACTATTATATTTAATAGAATTTCAATCTGGTAACAGTACAATTATCAGTGTGACGTATAAATTCAGTTTCAATGTTACATGCATTCTAGAAGCGGCACGCAATGAATCGGCTTTCTTTTTTACTCTCCTGAGATATCATTCACAGAATGTGTCCTATTTTTTCAATATTTTGCTTAAATTTCGCAGAATTTTGTAGAATTTCTATAAACACTGCCAAACGTTTGAGACACACACGAGACGTTGCTGAGAGGTAAGCGGCTTGCTACGAGAAATCTGACACGGAAGGACCCTATGCAAAAACGGTGTCGACCCGCAAAGTAGTTATTATCATAATGATGACATATGTGAAACTCAGGATCGAGCCTAGAAACGGAATACAGGCAACAGCGAAGTAAACAGCGTGATTTGAATTTAAAAGCAGGTGCAGACGGTCGGTCGCTAAAAGTGATGTGCATCTGGAGAACGTAAATCTCCTGGGCTCCTGAAGCTACAGACAAAGATAAATTACGCATTCTCAGCGCACGCACTTCATCATCTTCAGGCCCAGTCCTCCAGCATGTTTACAGTTACCATGACCGTCCAGCAACTGTCCAGACACACCGCCCTAGTTCAAAAACTTGAATATAATTGCAATGTACTTTCTTCCCGTACGGTGTCACCAACACGTTCTCACTTTGAGAATGCTGTTCTCATCGAGAACCAAGTCTGGAAATTCTGAATTTATTATTCAGATCACTGGCTTATAACTGGAGTATTCGGTTGTTCGTCAGAACAAAGTTTCTTATATTAACACGCTTTCCCATGCGTATGCCTTATGGTGCCTAACCTGAGAAGCAGTTTCGTCCAGCTATCACTTGAATTTACCGAAGCCGAAATTAAAATATATAGAAACATTGCGGTCGTATGATGATATACGTTATTTTGACCTTGTAAAACAGTAATCTATGACACTGGTCGCAATACATATTACACTACAGACTTTGTCTACCTGCATATGAAAAGTACAGTAAGCACTTTCTTTCGTCGAGTTTTTGAGGCATCCTTTCACATTCGCTTTGTGGGATCTTTTTTCTAATTTCTTACGTGTATGTGTTGCACTACTCAATATTTTAGCAGAAAAATTATATAATGGTGTTACTGAATGAGCTACGTACCGGATGGTTATAACTGAAGTGCAGCTGCTCACACAGGTCCAGTGTGGGCTGTAATTATAGTATGGCAGCGAAACTTGGAGATATTCTAATACGTGGCTACAGAACCGATTTACGCTGGAAAAAAATTAGTTCCAATTTTGGCCACCAGGTGCAAATCTAGCACTGTTAATGCAAGAAAGACGTATAGAAATATTTCCATATGTAATGGATTACAACGGGACGTGGGCAGAAAAGGTGAAACAAAAACAAGAGAGATGCAATGTTGATCTTATTATAAACCGGCTCATACATAATTTGTTTAGCTTTAGCAACGTAGAAGACGACGAGATGCTATACAATGCCAGATTTGCACCTGGTGGCCAAAATTGGAACTAATTTTTTCCAGCGTAAATCGGTTCCACATTAACGCATTAGCGTATCCACCAGGTTTTGCTTCCATACGATAATTACAGACCACATTGGACCTCCATGAATGGCTGCACTTCACTTATAATCGCCTGATACAATGATAAATTATGACTTTGTAGTTAACAATGCTATACGATTAATAGTGTGTCACATAAACTGGGACAATAATATTCAACCGTGCCACGCTGCACCACGCTCGTTCAATTATTCTCCCTAACTTGGAACGTGCAAAAACTGAGAGCTATCGTTGGACAGCAGCGTGCACACTGCATGTAGCAGTCATTCATTCGGTTATCTAATGCGAATACTGCACATACTATCCCTCTACATGTTCTGTTTATTACTTTTTAACAAATATCACACACAATTTAACAGTTTTCGCATGAATTAAATGTAAAATAAAAACGTCAAGTGTGCGTTACAAATTTACACATTTCGTGGCAGTTAGTTCCGCTAGTTATCAACAGATGGCATCAACTTACGGGGACCAACGTTAGATAGTGTTGGGTGCACAATCTTATAAAGAACTGAACTCCCGTATAAAAAACCGCTTCAAACGTTGATCAAGTTACAAATGCGTTAATGTGATAAATATCTGACGTTAAGCATATAAAACCATTGCGGTGGAAGAGGTAAAACCCCAATTTATTTGGTTTTAATAGTTTCGCAATAGTCACACACAAACTGCTGAAAAGTCAAAATCAGAACTTTTATACAACGGATGTTCAGAGCTATTTATATTTTACTGAAAAGCTGGTTTTTCTCCTAAACTATGAATCGTACAATGACATTTTTTTGGAGGTATCGTCAGCGGTATATGTGGATAGCGTTGCAAAATTGGTAGCGAATAAAGGTAGTTGTAAGGAAATAAAAGAACCAAAAAAATCACTGCTGATGCTGAAGTTTTGCTGATGCTGAAGTTTTGCAGCGAAAAATGTATTAAGCGATAAATTTTTTCCTTACGAAAAAAGCGTTTGCAATTACGTGTAAAGTTAGTTGGACGTCGCTAAGCGGTCTCATTTACAAATTCTGGATGAATATAGTGTGGATAATTTCACTTGTCAACAATCATTTTGCATCTGGGATGTGATGCATCAACTACTATGTATTGTGGAGTATAGAATCAGAATATATCTTTCAAAATGTTCTAGCACGCATCATTTTTTGTTTTTAAAGGTTTTTATTTTTCGTATTCAGTATTTCGCTTTTTGCTGTTCTTCTGCGTTGATGTTTAACGGTTTGTTTTTGATTTGCAGAGGAGAGCTAGAAGATCTACAAATCGTCAGTAAATGGTTGGTGTGGTCGCAAACTTTTTGTGTTTAAGACTTACACTAAGAAAAATGGCAAGCAGTAAATCTCGTTGCTGTCTAAACCATCTCGACAACTTCTGTTATGTGCGTGGGAAATTCACTTCAAAAGCCCAAAGAAAACCAATTACTGATTTGGTTAAGAAGGCATATAAACTGTATTTTTATTGTCCTGTTAGTGATCAAGATAAAAATGTTGCACCTCACACTGCCTGCATAACCTGTACTACAACCTTAACCGAGTGGTTGAAAGGAAAACGCCGAGACATGTCATTCGCTGTGTTCCGATGGTATGGTGTGAGCCTAAAGACTGTTACTACTGTCTTACAAATATTTTGTGACAGTCAAGTAAAACTAGACATAACATAAAGTATCCAAATGTACTTAAGTGTATTTTCCTGCGCCCCATGATGAGGGGTGCCTGTTCCTGTCTGTAACTTGAAAGCCACGGAACCAGACACGATTTCAAGTGAATCAGAAGGCATTGTACATATAGAAGAGTACTGCCCTCAACATCATGACACTTCGCTTCAGCTCTTTAATCAAAAGGAACTGAACGATTTGGTTCGCAATCTAAAACTTTCAAAACAGCAAGCTGAGCTGTTGGGGTCGAGACTGCAACAACGAAGCCTTCTAGCTCCAGGGACAAAAATTTCCTGTTTCAGTAAAAGAGGTGCTTCCTTCGCTCAATATTTCGATATGCAGAATTCAATGTGTATATGTAGAGATGTCAATGATCTAATGATGCAGCTAGGTGTATAACATAATCCACAGGAGTGGCGACTATTTATTGACTCCAGTAAAATCAGCTTGAAAGCAGTACTACTGCATAATGCAATGGATTTCCATCGGTACCTTTTACTTACGCAGTAGACATGGAAGAAACCTGTGAAACCATGGCTTTGCTGCTAGAGGCAATCAAATATATGGATCATGAATGGCAGCTTTGCTGCGATTTAAAATGTTTTGCACTCCTTACAGGTTTACAGGCTGGATTCACGAAATACTGCTGCTTTTCGTGCCTTTGGGACAGCCGTGACACCAAGAACCACTATACACTCAAGGAATGGCCTATAAAGAAGTCATATATGTTCCTGGAAACGTAAATGTGAACGATACCTCATCGGCTGAGCCATATAAAATCATTTTGCCTCCCCTTCATATCAAGTTTGGCCTTATCAAGAACTTTGTAAAAGCTCTGGATAAAGAAGGTGAGGCCGTCAATCACTTTAAAAAAAAGTTTCCCAAATTAAGTGAGGCAAAGCTGAAAGAGGGTGTATTTGTTGGACCACAAATAAGAAAATTGCTGAAAAATCCAACCTTTCATACCAAACTCACTGATATCCAATTAGCTGCTTGGTCTTCTTTCCATGCAATTGTGAAGGACTTTTTGGGTAACAGAAAAGACAAAAACTATGTTACCATTGTGGATGATCTGCTGACAACTATAAGAACACTGGATGTATAATGTCGCTTAAAATTCACTTTGTAAATTCTCACCTTGACTTCCCCCCGAAAAGTTTTGGAGCCGTAAGCGGTGAGCATGGTGAACGCTTTCACCAAAACATTCTTACCATGGGACACAGTTATCAAGGTCATTGGAACCCTTCGACCATGGGCGACTACTGCGGGGGTCTTGTTAGCTAAAGTGCTGAAACGGCACACAAAAGAAGAGCTCTATCGTCGCATTTTTCAAAAACCAAAGACGGTTAAAGGTGAAAATATCTTCTGAACTACTTTGGACCTTTTATCGGCATCATACCCATATATACATACAAAATAGCATTGATTTCAAATATTCTGAACGTATATTTTTGTTTGACTTAATCGTGTCAATTTTCGCTATTACCATTTTTATTCTGCTGTGTATCTAGGAAATATGACGTCATACAGAAAAACTGATTTTACCAGTGTATTCAGCGCCCCAAAATTAGGTAATTCCACCCATTTACAAACCAGATGCAGAAAAAAGTTTAAATTTGTTAACTAGTGTTTTCGTGCTGTGTGTTACGCTCCGTCATGACTGGATTAATAGAAAAATTTAGAAACGTTTAGATGACTTTTTATGCTTCGGATGTTGTACATAGTTTGCCGCCACTTGAGTACAATGCACAGGACGACCATATAAACACATGCAACTATCATAAAAGTCATTCTTTGAACGTTGTTCAACATGTGTCTCATATTGGTTTGAATGTCCGTTATATAGTCAAAGCGTTAGAGTTTCATGTGAATCTCCGTACTTTGATGTTTCGAGGTAGTTCATACTGATAACACCAAGTTTCTTTACCCCTGTTGATTTCTTCTGGAGAAGAATCGTCCACGATTTGCATTTCAATCTAGTCCTGGCAGGTCGTGCATCGTTGTTTTTGTCCAGGAGTCAAGATGCGGGGAACAAACTTGGAACATATTTTCTTCAAAAAATTATAGAGAATGTTTTGAACACTTCATTTAAAGATGTTGCTCCACGGTCGCATGTCCAGTACTTAACAATGCCTTTTAACAACTGAGTGGGCGAAAGAACGTCTTTTGTTTAAATTTGTTAGTTCCAGCTGTCACCGTAATTAGTGCACTGAAGTCGCTGATATGCCACGAATGAAATCAGTCTTGGAGCTTTTGGACTGACGGTACATACACTAGAGTTGTGCGATCCGCTCCAGAACTGCTTCAGAGAGCCAGATCCTTCTAAGAAGTGAGTGACTGGTGACTCGGAAAAAAGGACCATTAGTTCTTCTGTTCCGAAATGGCTCTCTTTAGGCATTACTGAGCCCAACGAAGATTCTGTGGCAGGCTGCTGCAAAAGCGCCTCACGTCACATGCTGAAGGAAACGTTCACCGAGGTGGTAAAAAAAAAGTGCTATAGACCATGTGCATGTACGGATTCGCATATTTTACTACTGCGTGTAGTTTCTCCTCAGCAATGGAAAGAACAGAAATTGAAGAAACATAAGTTCTTCAGAACACTGCATTAAAGCAGAAAACACTTTGCACCTTGACTGGGTTCAAACGATTACCTAAGCTACAGCCCGTGCGCGTCACGGGGGATTTTTAATACATCTGCGTCACGTGGGATTTTCAATATATCTTGCTCTGTTTGCACTAACTATTAATCCTAGAAGTAAAACGGACAGGACCTTTTTTGTGCGTGCTGGGATACGTTTTCGCTAGAGACAGCTTTTTTTCACGTTATTCGAGAAAAAACGTGCAAAATAAAGTTACTTTGAAATGCACTGCCATCCCAAGACTCATCGCTTACTAGCCAGAATTTCTAATATGCTGTTGATGACACTCGCTCCTACCAGTGTATAAAACGGTGCAACTAAATGAATGATTTCCCATATTCGGCCTTCTTTGGTCTTCACTGACTGCGCTATTATGTCACCAACTTAATCATACACTTTTAAATTGAGAAATGGACATTAGCGTAAATTTCACCTCACAATTTTTCGAATTTTGGCAGCATAAAATTAACAATTAATTGTTTTGTTTGCCAAACATTCTTACTACGAAACTAACGTGCTTATAAGCATATAGTTAGTCGCGCGGGGTACCCGTGCTGCCAGGGGCGTCTTGTCACGGTTCGCGTAACTCCCTCCGTCGAAGGTTCGAGTCCTCCCTCCGGCATGGGTGTTTATGTCTTCCTTAGCGTAAGTTAGTTTTAGTTAGACTAAATAGTATGCAAGTTTAGGGACCGATGACCTCAGCAGTTTGGTCTCATAAGGTCTTACCACAAATTTCCAATTTCCAATGATTTAAAAATGGTTCAAATGGCTCTAAGCACTATGGGACTTAACATCTGAGGTCATCAGTCCCCTACACTTACAACTAATTAAACCGAACTAACCTAAGGACATCACACACATCCATGCTCGAGGCAGGATTCGAACATGCGACTGTAGCAGCAACGCGGTTCCGGGCTGAAGCTCCTAGAACGGCTCGGCCACCCTAAGGATTTAGTTTAGATTGATATATAAATGTAATTATTTTCTGCATAACGTATACGAAAGTCTTTTTTTTTTCTTTCATAGCCCTCATGGGAAAGCTTAAACTAACGTTGTTAACGAAACAGCCGACTAAGCCGAGAGTAGAACGTTTTTGTACAGTGGTAGGTGGGTGGGCCACGAACTAAATACTAGTCACTTTCGTACGTGTCCCTTGAATAGCTCAAAAAACGCGGCTTCAAGCGAAAACGTATCCCAGATAAAATTAAACTACACTAAATTTCTTTCTTTCTTTCTTCTTCTTCTTCTTCTTCTTCTTCTTCTTCTTGGCGGATGGATCACTTAGAACCACGCGTAATCAACATTTGTTGGCCTTCCTTTTCGCCCAGTATTCCTTCATAAACAACGAATGGGCTAGCTTTCGTTGCGTCGACCACGTATCTCGGTTAGTTTTTCTCTCTTCTTCCTCAAAACCCCGTGTGTTTGCGATTTTTTCTGATTTCTAAATTTCTTTAAAAAAAATCGTATTCCTTTTTTACTGTCGACTAATAGTTTATGCGAAGTGAGCGAGAGAATATCAGAAATCTTTCAAGTTTTCACTAGTTGCACTGTATTAACACATTTAAAATTACAATCCGAAGCAGCTGGAAACTGCAGCACAGTGGCCGTCAAACGGCTGCACGCGGCCCGAATCAACCACTCGTGCGGCACGTGGTCGTCAGCTGCAGTTCATAAAAGTAAGTACACTATGTGATCAAACGTATCCGGACACCTGGCTCAAAACGACTTACCAAGTTCGTGGCGAACCCCATCGGTAATGCTGGGATTCAATATGATGTTGGCCCACCCTTAGCCTTGATGACAGCCTCTACTCTCGCGTGCATAAGTTCAAAAGGTTTCTTGGGGAATGGCTGCCCGTTCTTCACGGAGTGCTGCACTGGGAAGAGGTATCGATGCCGGTTGATGAGGCCTGGCTCGAAGTCGGCGCTCAAAACATCCCGAAGGTGTTCTATAGGTTTCAGGTCAGGACTCTGTGCAGCCTAGTCCGTTACAGGGATATTATTGTCGTGTAACCACTCCGCTACAGGCCGTGCATTATAAATAGGAGCTCGATCGTGTTGAAAGAGCAATCGCCATCTCAGAATTGCTCTTCAACAGTGGGAAGAAAGAAGGTGCTTAAAACATCATGTAGCACTGTGCTGTGATAGTGCCCTGCAAAAAAACAAGGGGTGCAAGCCCATGAAAAACACGACCACATCATAACCCAACCGCCTCCGAATTTTACTGTTGGCACTACACACGCTGGCAGATGACGTTCACCGGGCATTCGCCATACCCACACCCTGGCATCGGATCGCCACATTGTGTACCGTGATTCGTCGCTCCAGCCCGCATCTCGGGGTTGTGCGGTAGCGTTCTCGCTTCCCACGCCCGGGTTCCCGGGTTCGATTCCCGGTGGGGTCAGGGATTTTCTCTGCCTCGTGATGGCTGGGTGTTGTGTGATATCCTTAGGTTAGTTAGGTTTAAGTAGTTCTAGGGGACTGATGACCATAGATGTTAAGTCCCATAGTGCTCAGGGCCATTTGAACCTTTTTTTCGGTCACTCCACACTACGTTTTTACACAGTTCAATTGTCCAATGTTTACGCTCTTTACACGAAGTGAGGCGTCGTTTGGCATTTACCGGCGTGAAGTGTGACTTATGAGCAGCCGCTCTACCATGAGATCCAAATTTTCTCAGCTCCCGCCAAACTGTCATAGTACTTGCAGTAGATCCTGATGCACTTTGGAATTCCTGTATTATGGTCTGGATAGATGTCTGCCTACGACCCTTTCAACTGTCGGCGGTCTCTGTCAGTTAACAGACGAGATCGGCGTGTACGCTCTTGTGCTATACGTGTCCCTTCACGTTTCCACTTCACTATCACATCGGATACAGAGGACGGACCTAGGGATGTTTAGGAGTTTGGAAATCTCGCGTACAGACGCATGACACAAGTGACACCCAAGCAGCAGACCACGTTCGAAGTCCGTGAGACAGTAATATTTTAAGACGTGTTTAATTTTAATTGACGGAGGTGAATTTTGTCATGAATTATGTAGAGTTGGCAGCTTACTAACCTCAGCGGTAGAGAGGTAAGTAACGCGGCCATTGCGGGGTTAGAGAATATAACAGAGGAATGTTTATTGTTTGTTGTAATCCCAGAATAGAAATTAGTAATGAAAGTGAAACTGAAGAAATATAATAGAGCTCCTCTTCAGATATGATTCTCTTCGGAGGGTTCGCCTTTCAACTAAACTAAACATTTGAGCCCACAAATTCAAAACGTGATGAAACAACTGTTAAATGATTATGTTTTGGAGTGGATCATAGGTGTAATTAAGTTGCAACCATTCTTTTCACTTATTGGAGATGCAAACCCCACCGTATCAAGAAAGGACGAAATTAGTGTTGTGAAAAACATTTGCACTTAGAAAGCAGTTTGAAAAAAAGGAATAGTTTTTAAGATTCCTTGAGGTAAGAGCCCTTGAAAAAAGAATAACTGATTTAGAAAAGATGAATACATAAATAAATACTTAGGTTTGTAGGCAAGAATTAAAGCACGGACATCACACAACACTCAGTCATCACGAGGCAGAGAAAATCCCTGACACCGCCGGAATCGAACCCGGGAACCCGGGCGTGGGAAGCGAGAACGCTACCGCACGACCACGAGCTGCGGACTGAGTGTAATGGAACGGCACATTTCATGGTTCGATGGGAACAAATAAATGGAATTGTTGTAACTGTCAGACGGCTCTGAAGAAACTGTGCCCAACTAAATGGTCTTCTAGATCTGGTTCATTGCCATCAATGCACAGAATTTCATACAAATTTTATTGTGCTTATCAAGTACATTTTAAAAAGTAAAACGAAAACAGAGAAGAGGTGAAAAAGCCTCTAATCTGATGAAAATATGGAAATTTTGGATTTTATCCTCGTTTTCGCATTTCAATGTACGATTTTGGAAAGTATTAACCTAGTTTCCAAACCAATACAGCTAATTAATGTTGATATAGAGAATGCTTCTCAACTTCTTCAGACAACTAGAAAGAATCTAGTCAACTTAAGAAATAATTTTGAAGCGGCAGTAAAAGAAGTGATATTACAAGCGGAAGTTTTGACCACTGATCCAAATGTGATCTCAAAACGTACCCATAAAGTGAGGAATGTTTTTACGAGCAATTAGTGATATTTAACAGTTAATCATCTTCTCGCAGAGACAACACACTAAAACCACAACTTGGGGTCACTGCAGGCGGCAGCACTCTGAAACAGACCACGAAGTGTGCCGAATGGGGCCGACTCTTAACGTTCAGTACGTGGTGGCCGGAGAGCAAACTTATTGTGCCCTTTCTTATAGAGAGTCTGTTGGGGACTCACTTCATACTAATTTACAAAGGTTACCAATTAATAATAAGATCGGTATTTATGCGGCCCGAGATGCAGGCCCATAGCGTCAGTACTGGCTCTTGAGCAAAAAAACATTGAAAATTGCTGTATTGTGAAACGTAATCTTCTACTTGTAAGAAGACGGCTTATACACTTTGTACCTTGTGCATTACCACTGCATGAGTCAAATGACGAAGTGTCGCCGCCCGACACAAGTAATAAGAAATTAAGTTTGGACACTGCTTGTTAACATCATCAGCAACTACGATTTGTGGCGTTTTACGGAGTTGCGTGAGGAAATTACCGTCGCGGGCGCGATTACGGAACAGCGACAGGCCATAAAGCTGCAAAAGGGACGAAGGGGCAAGCCAAATGTTGCACGCAACTTTTAGGGACGAAGTGCTCTAATATTCAGTGTGTTCAGTTTGCTGTCGGTGGCAAGGAAAAAGCATAATTTTAAAAATGTGGAAAGATGGAAAGAGACCCTAATCGACTGTGCGTGCGTGCGTGTGTGTGTGTGTGTGTGTGTGTGTGTGTGTGTGTGTGTGTGTTGTAAGACACATCAAATTGCTTTATCTGGTCAAACAGTCAGCGCAATACGTAAACCTCCAAAACAAAAACCTTCTTAAAGCAATTTGTGAATCCAGTGACTGTTACTTTCGTGAAAAATATTGTTCCAAGAGCATAAAGCAATCAATGGACGAAGCTTGATCGAACCTAATAACCGACTTTGCTGATAGAGATTTGCATTGGAAAAGAAATCCGGTTCATTTTGAAGCTGAATCTCTATTATTTTATTTGGATAATAAGGGAAACTGGAAATCACAACAAACACCTATTGGATGTGTTACGTCTAGGCCTATAGTCGGGGCAGTCAAAGCGAATATACATTCTAACCTTAATTACCAGCCGCTGTGCCAACATTTCAACAAAGCACTGGCTGATGTGAAAGCCATACTAAGCATCATTCGGAGTGTAGAAGTTTTAATCAAAAACCGTATGTCTGTGCACAAATGCTGTGTGCCGTCAGAAAGCTACGCAATGATGATTGCAATACAACTGAGAAGCAACCATGAAAACCCCATTGTTGTACTTGCCAGTGGAAGCTACACGACTAAGTTGTATCACACCTCTTTTTAACATAAAACTATTAAATTCTGCCTCCTTACATAGCCTTCCTGTGTAACATTCTCCACTGGGCATGGCGTAGTAACTAGCACGGATTACCGGCGGAAGTTAATCATGCGCCCGACAGCCTACTACCCCTGTTTTTTGCATTCACGAAGGGGATGACGGCTGCCTCTATTCGTGAATTAGCGTATTATTCTCGGGTCCGAATTTCGTAAACAAGTTTCAGGATCTTAAATGAGGTAAAGTGCGTCGCTTCTATCAGTAGGTTCACTTCCTCGAAGAGTTTGAAAAACATTCTCAATTCAGTGACACATTTCAGCCACTGATACAAAATTAGCCAGGTGCGAGACGGACTCGCGCTCTGAAGTTCCGTACAGGCTTAATTACATGTATGGACAGTTAATCCATTCATAGAATCGAGACTCCCAAAGATTTTTTGCCTGTCATCGACACACATACTGGCAAGACATTGCTCCCGGGGATTCCAAGACTTTCTTAAAGTCGGATAACAAACGACAAAAGAAATATCTTTATTGTGTGGTATAATTGCAAATTACAGTTTTCTAGTTCTCCCCTTTACTTGTATTGTGGAACACTGCTTGCAGCCACATTTTTAGTTTCTATGTAAACGGATGTAGCGTATAGGTTTCGATGAGTGAGTTTGACAGTATCAAAATATGTGTCATAAATGGCCGTTTCTTCTGATTGCACTGATTTACAAGCTTCAGTCTTTTAAACCACTAAGGAACCGTTGACTTCAGTGTGCGACATAAATTTCAACCTAATATGTCTATCCGTTCCTGAGAAAAAGAATTTTTAACTGTCGGACAGACAGAGAGACAGACAACAAAGTGATTGTATAAGCATTCCGCTCTTAAAAGAGCTGTCCTATGTCTGTCGTACCTTTTCGAGTGAAGTGCTTTGGAGAGGAGATGGAGATGTAGGCGACTTTGTCAGTCCAATTGCTTGTATGTCAAGATCCAAGAACAAATCATGCAAATCAACTCGTAATCGGCCGATTGATAGTTCTTCTATTGCTTCTTTCGGCTGTAATTTGTCATCAGATTGGATTAGATACATAAGGTCTTACTTTGAAATGGATAAATGTAGTTTAAATGTATTTAAAAAAGTAGTGGTGCACCGACTGTTAACACGAAACCACACGTTTTCTGTGATTTGCTAATCGCTTTTTCATTATGTTATTTACCTGAATGATTCCTTCCATTTTCCGCTTTCCACTACGACGGGGTAGGGTTTAGGTCCGTAAAATCCTGGCCACCTGACAATATGTAACACGTTTGACCAATAGGATGCTATTACGTAACGGCTTCATAGATTTCAAACTGTAAACAATGTATTCCGAAGTTTTATGCACACAGGAAATGTACGCATCTCAAACGACCACCGTTCTCTCTCTGCCTCTGAATAAATATTATGGCACTCTTGTGTTTGGTCACAGTTGTTGTACTTTCTCCTGACTGCACTATTTTCTGGAGAACTGGGTTGTCAAGCCCTTATTGTTACGTGAATGTTTCTGCTCTCTGGCGGCCCATCAAAGCCGTTACGAGGATTTTTGTTTTACGACCCATTCGCGGTCCCACTAGACGCTAGGGGAATCTGTGTCTGCCCAGACAGAGACCTGCTTTTCGGGATACACCTCATATACTCGAGGTGCAGCAGATGCGCCATATGTTCTGCGTTAACGGATGTTTAACCTCAGCGGCCGCGTACCCAATTGGCGCACTGTTCGCACCCAACATCACGCATCACTATTGTCGCTCAACCATGCCCTGATTTTACGGTACCAGAGGACTGGCGGCGTTCACCAGTCTCCACCTCAGGAACAGCAGGTGCGGCAGACCCGTACCCAGCGAGGCTGGATTAGTTCCCTAACGTGATCACAATGTACAAATAGTAGCGCAGTGATCTACAGAAACTATCACGGATTCGGCGAACATGAACCCCCTCCCCTTACATGCAGTGTAACATGAATAATTATAAGACGGCAAACATTTCGGCTATAATACCTGACTGCTTCAAGAAAAAACATAATCATAAGTTACCACTCCTCTGACTCGCTGAAGTTTCGCGGGATTTCTCTTAAGACGCTCTGGCTGCTCTTTAGGGTACTGCGCGTGCTATTTCCTCGAAGGACGGTTCTTATCGAAACATGAAGATAGCCACGCACGCGTGGTCAATGGAAACACCATGATTATTTGGCGACACAAAAAGTACATTAGTCGTGCATACTGGCGTGCTTCGTGCGAGGGGCGAAGCGAGCTGCGCAAATACGCAAAAAAAAAAATACGGCCTGACCGAAAATTTCACGTGACCTGGCTACAATCTAAGTCAACATCTACGACACGGAACTTAAGAACCGAGCAGCAGCGAAAATGGTCAACGCTTATATCAATTTCTAGCTTAAGGATATGTATCGTAAAACTCTTGTTTTATGGAGTTTGTTTTTCTCTTGCAGCTAAAAACTTCTTACTTAAAAGTTAGTCACCGAACACACGACACGGTGAACGCGACACATGTCTGACCCTAGTTACAAGCCTGTTTCACTTACATAAAGGTTTAAAAATTTTGCTTGAAACGTTAGAAAAACTTGCAACGGAACAAGAGATCTTTCGATTAGTGAGCTGCCATTTAATCAGTTGAACCACTATCAGGCTATAACTCAGTTTCAGCCTCAAAGCGGCAGCAATGGTGAGTGGTTCCGCAACGAAATCAAGTAACACATGAATAATTTTTGCCGAGAAAAAGTTTTTACCTTTGGAAGAAACGCATTAAATTACAATGTGGGCAAAAAATGTGTCAGCTTCATCCACTGAAATAATGATAACCGATTAATACTGAACTCTCTCTTCTCAGGCGGACTCACAATCTAGGAACAGAGTTATAATTGCAAAATAAGCCAACAATCCCACCATGTAAGATAAACATTATTCTAGACACAAAGGTGTGGAATACAGCGGTCATCTTCCTAAGTTGTAACGTAACACAGTGATGAATTCTCGAACGGCAAAGGATAGGATCTACCGTCACTCAGCTTCAAAGCACATTTACAGTCTCTGGGGTGGAGTAAGCGAACCATCCAGCCACCACTAATGTTATCTAAATGGCTCTGAGCACTATGCGACTTAACTGCTGAGGTCATCAGCCGCCTAGAACTTAGAACTAATTAAACCTAACTAACCTAAGAAAATCACACACATCCATGCCCGAGGCAGGATTCGAACCTGCGACCGGAGCGGTCGCCCGGTCCCACATTGTAGCGCCCAGAACCGCACGGCCACTCTGGTCGGCATAATGTTATCTGCCGAATCCATAACAAGATGTGTTACCTACATAACGAAGACCGTGGAAACGTTTGCGGAATATATATGTAAAATCTTGGTGTTACAGAATACTCGTCGCCCACGTAAAACGCAAGTGGCCACGTAAATCTAAATACAACAACGATCACGTCAAAAGTTCTCTGGTGTTAAAAATCATGCACCACTCCCTTGACATCTTCTCAATCACCCTCGATGTATGCAGTGACATTGCTCTCGTGACTGTTTTATGCTTCTACAATCACCTACGGTCGCACGCTACAGAGTGAGTGCAACAAATGTTTCCTGGTGAGTGAAAGTCCATAACAATACTGCATGTATCACCTGCCAGTATCAGCTGCCGTCAAATTAAAGCAGAGAGAAATCTGCAAAGCCTAGCGAGTGTCAATCTTCATCTCACAGATAGATACGCTTCAGAAACTGTCACAGTTATATGCAAACTTATTCACAGCAGCTAGACACGGCTCTCCACTCGGCTTCCCTCACCAACGTTTCTGTGCGACAGCAAGGTAAAAAGCTCCACGGCAGCCGCTTTGCTGCTTCTCTCGAGGACGGAAATCCGATTTCTCAAGCCCCTTGCCTCGGAATATCGTCCAAAGTCCAGGCTACGTTACAAAGAAAATGGTATAGCTGCCTTCTGACGCAAATATGCTGTCCTTCGCAGCAACGCGTGAACAATAAATGCGGAAGACTCTTGAAGAAAGACGTCATTCTGCTATAAACCGCGTAAGCTTTATTTTCCTACAAGTTTAGTGGAAGCAGATGTAAGTCTACATACGTTATCTTAAGTCAGTGTTTACTCACGAAGGGAAATGAAGACGAAAGCTAACAAAGAATATGTATCAACATTGTTTATATGTCCCAGGAGAAGAGCCTAAACCAAACATGGGCTTACAGCTAACTACATCTAGCAAAACAATACTAAGAAGAGTAAGGGTTAGTTATCATTGGAGAATGTAATAAAAAATAAACATTTAAAGTGGCTACCTTATTATTCCCTGTCTCTGTTAACATCAATCGTCGGGTTGAAAATTGCAGTTTTGTGAATAGATTCTTGTACGTCATGAATGCTACGTACGCTGGTTATAGCCCAGGTGACATTATGGCGAAGTGCTGAACCAAGAACTGAACTGTGTTCCTACATACTAAGTCAGCGTTCTTCCAGTTGAGCTATCCGAGCTTACCACGTGGAAGGCACCAACACTGCACATTCCAGTGCAGAAGAGTGCTGATATACCAAGGCTCTAAGCTGGCTAAAAGTGGTGCTGAAAGCCCCTATGTGAATAGGCGGAAGAGAAAACCAAAACCAAACGAAAGCACAGGTCAAAGACTGCGTTAACATGCTATTTTGTAATGTGAATCAACGTTGGGCTCTTTAAACTGTGCTAACTCGACATTATGTCGTAAGAATCTTCTAAGATGTTTCAACATCCAAGAAGCTGGGTGCTTCACCTAGATTCATCCGCTAACGCGAAACACAGGCCATGTAATACATAAATGTTTTGTACTTACTTGTTGGAGGAAAGACTAAAAAGTTTAACATTCGACATCATTCTGAAGGGTATGGTTATTTGAATGAAGTCAAATTTGCACCAGGATTGCACAAAAATAGTTAGCCATCTGGGTTTCTTACTTGATTTTCCAACTTGCTCTGCATCAATTTGGCAAAATATAAATGAGACGAGCATTCAACAGTATACTAAGGATGAATTACTAAACAGATTACAGGCAGAAAAATCAACAGTTTTGGTGTTTTCTTACAAAATGTTTGCTTCATTAAACATTCGAGAAAACTTGAGAAAGCAATATACAGGAGAATAGTGGCAAAATTTCTTTATTTCATTATTTACTAACAAAGGGTGTTCAAAAAGTTTTGCACAGTCGTCTCTATTTTTTTCTTTTTTAAGAGGAGAATGAAATTATTTGTGGACATACTTGGAATATTTAGCTATAAGATGGTGTGCAAAAGTATTTTCTTTTATTTACAGGTGAGTCATAATGGACCTTGAAGTAGATGCCAGGTGGCGACAACGGTCTGTGATGGAGTTCCATTTCAAGATAGTTGTAATTGGATGCAGTAGCATGGCAGTAAATACTAGCTGGAAAGATTTTCTGATTCACAGCCCCAAAATACATTTGATGAAGCAATTTGCTTTCTTCATTTTAATGAGGTGTCATTCCATTATCCGAATGGTAGATCTACATCATTAGTGGGACTGCACCAGTTCTGGCACAGCAGGCACTATTGCCAGATTTCTCCCTCCCCTTCCCCCAATGACATCATACGCTGTTACCAGTTTCCCCCTCCTCCCCCTCCAATGACTTCTCCAACAAAGGCAAAATACTCTACACATAAAATAGTGGGAATTTCAATAAAAGTCGAAAATTCAAGAACAGTCGAATTGCCCCACAAATAAAATAACGCGTTCCATGCCAATTGACCTAGCCTACCTCTCCTAAGCATAAATCTGTGTCTAAACTAGAATGGAGAGCAAATGGCAGCTTGTAATTAAAATTAGTGAGGGTGCTGCTCCAAAAAGTATTTGGTCTTTGCTTTTAAAATTGTGCAAAAGGGAATAAACAGGAATATAAAGGAAAATTATTCAGAAACTTGCAAAATTATAGAAGCAGTAAACGAAACATATGTTTACTTCTTTAATCCAAATTGTTTCAGTTCAAGCTTAGGCTATTAATTTGAAATGAAATGCATTCTTCTTGCTTTAATTTGCTCGAAATTTGCATCAATTTTTTCTATATGATATCTGGATGATAACAGAATAAATTTCTCTTGACTGAAATCATTTCAAGCACATCTAGTCTTTCTAAATTCATAGTGCTTCTTAGGAAAGACTTTATTCTTTACAATGCTGAAAAGCAGCATTCCATCAAACTCTGACATATTAGTTTTTGTCCATTTCCTTGAAGGATTACATCCAATTATTCTATACTACATTCTAACATGCCACCTGCAGTTTGATTTTCTGGAATAAATAATTATTTAAAATGCTAAAATATTTCTCTACTTAAAGCATACAGTAGGACAAGGACCATTTGAATGTGTTCCGAGACATCAACATCAACTGTCATCAGTCATGAGAGCTAAAAAAAAAAAAAAAAAAAAAAAAGTCAAATGGCTCTGAGCACTATGGGACTTAACATCTATGGTCATCAGTCCCCTACAACTTAGAACTACTTAAACCTAACTAACCTAAGGACAACGCACAACACCCAGCCATCATGAGACAGAGAAAATCCCTGAGAGCTACAAATTTCAAATTTCTGTTCTGATCGCCTAGTGGTATATTTGTAGCAGGCAGTCACGTATCAATTTTCGAAGCTTCAAAAAATAAAAAAAAAAATGTTGTCTATTATTTTGACAAAATTTCATGTTTCTTTTCAGTATTTATATTAAGCTCATTGATTAAAAGCGAGTATGTCTTACTGAGTTCCTACAAGTGACAGTGACACTACATTATCAATGTGTTTCTTTGATTTCTCATGATTCGCTAAAACCATCTTTTCTATACGTTGCATCACCTCCAAATAGCAAACATGGAAAACATAACAGTGCTTTTTTTTTTTTCTTTCTTTACAGCCACACAGCCAATTTTCAGATTGATACAATTCAATATTAAAGGCATGATTACATCCTGATGTTGCTGATGCCTGTAAGAGATATCAGAATATCAGATTCTGAACGACCTCTGTTCTTCACTGCAGCTTTCTCCTGGAGAGACACGTGTGAAAACTTAAGCTGTTGCGGTTCACTTAGCAGTGACAGAAACCAAAGAACCTAAGAAATGAAACAAAGAGAATACTTGGACAGGTGAAAGAAAAAGAGATGACAGTAAGACAAGGAAAAATACATGGAAGATTGATAAACACAAAAGAAGACATCATGAGGAAGTTAATTCTTGTGATCCATAGGTGGACAAAATCGAAGAAAGAAGAAAAAGAATAGCTGGAAGCAGGATAATAATCCAATTGTACACTGCCACATTCAACAACATGGCACATGATTTGCACACACAACGCTGGCGGAGTAGGCCGAGGTCAGTGGACACTGCTGGAGCGACAGTGGTTCTCTCACTCGCAGCCTCGCGTGTGCAGCTCATACATGTAATGCGCCCGACAGCCGAACACCACGCCCCTGAAATTGTGAAGTGCACATTTCTACACAAAAACTACACTTTCGCATCTTTTTCATAACTGAGGGATGGCTACTGCCACGAAGTACCATATGCGAGGGTCGTTCAATAAGTAATGCCCCACATTTTCTTCCCAGAACATATTTATTGTTAAGGGTCAGAATTTGGTGACAATATACATCAACATGTCTTGTCCACGTCCTATTTTTCTACGTAGTCAGTGTCACGTTCTATGGCCGCACGCCAACGTTGCGGAAGAGCAAGTATTCCCTGCTCGTAAAAGCTCTTGTCCTGTAGGCGTGGCCATGTTTTCACTGCATGACTGACACTCTCGTCATCTTCAAAGTGTGTTCCCCGTAGAGAATCTTTAAGCGGCACAAAGAGGTGGAAGTCCGAGGATGCCAGGACTGGAGGAGGCAATGATGTCCAATCCATTTGGCAATGTGTTCCCGGGTTCTCAGACTTGTGTGTGGGGGTGCATTATCGTGTTGGAGCAAGATTTCTGTTGGATTCTTGTCTGATCGAACACGTCGGAAACGGTTCTTGAATTTATTCAGAATCTTCAAGTATGCCTCTGAATTGATGGTTGACCCTCTTGGCATCACATCCACAAGAATGCTGCCAACACAATCCCAGAACACTGTCACCATGACTTTTCCGGCAGAGTGGTTGTCTTGAATTTCTTCTTTTGTAATGAATGAGGATGATGCCATGGACTGCCTTTTTGTTTCCGGAGCAAAGTGGTGCACCCAGCTTTCGTCCCTCGCATCGATCCGTGACAGAAAGGCCTCTCCGTAGATCTCTAAACGCTCCAACAATTCAGATGAAATGGCCTTTCTTTGAATCTTGCGGTCTGCTGTGACCATTTGTGGAGCCCATCGTGAGCACCTCTTTGAATATCCGAGAGCCTCGATCACTGCAGACGAACTTTCAATGCTGACCGACAATTGTCGAGTTGTGATGCACCGGACGCCACGAATAACGGCATCGGCAGGATTCTGCATGTCTGGAGCAGTGGCTGTGACAGCACGTCTCGAGCGTGGCTGATCAAGAAGCTCTGTTTCTGCATTTCCTGAGGCTGTAAGTTTCTTTACCCATAGCCGAAATGTACTCCTATCAACTGCACCATCGCCATACACTGCACACAAACTTTTATGGATGTTCATCACGTTATCGTTTCCGCACACGAGAATTCAATAACAGCACGCCGCTTGTAACGTGAGTCGTACGTAGACTCTATTTTAACGTTGTACCACGGCTCTGCCATATGCCAGAACTGTTCGAAACTTCACCGGCGCACAGAAAAAAACATCAAAAGTTGAGCACCAACAAGGACGTTTGTCTATGTATATTAATGTTTTTTTTTTCTCCATTGGAGCATTTTTTATTGAACGACCCTCGTACTGCACAAGTTTAAAGAAAAAAAATAACGAGAAAAGAACTCATATTAAATGTTATTTATATATGGTGGAAATAAGTTGCGCTGCATTTCCACGGTGCCTCTACATGAGCTGCCACTGACCGCCAATTATCGTAGTGGGCGAAGAATGCAAATTTTCCTATGACGTTACGGTACACTTGCCCTAACGAAGAGAACAGGGCAAATGTCGTACCCTGATTTCCCAGAAACTTCGCTCAATCGACGACGGCTGAAAAGGAGTGAACATATGATTCGTATTATCTGTAGATACGCGACCCTTTCTGAGAAAACGACGGTCGAAGTTTTCGACATAATTTTGATGTCTTGTAGTGCACGATAAGTTCAACC
This sequence comes from Schistocerca gregaria, assembly GCF_023897955.1. Lineage (NCBI taxonomy): Eukaryota > Metazoa > Arthropoda > Insecta > Orthoptera > Acrididae > Schistocerca > Schistocerca gregaria. The sequence goes on from NC_064922.1 coordinate 665,770,223, forward strand.
AAAGTCGAGGCACAGTGGCTAGCGTTGCGGTTTCACACTTGGACGTCCCACGTTCGAAACCTAATTACTGTTTTTATTTTATTTTCATTTATCTAACCACGTTCATAGAAGTTTACTATACGAATGTTTGTTATCAAGTTAAGAGGTTCAATGGCGTTATATTAACTGTAAAATTATAACTGGGTTTCACAATAAGTATCATACATTCATTGTGTGTATGGTACTTTCAGGGATTCAAATTGTCATATCTTGTATTTCACTCTCATACATGGCTCTTAAATTAAATCTTATATTTCTTTCTTGTCACGACGTAATCCTCTCGATAGAATCAGCTGCTTTACTGATACTTAACGCAATTCTCATTTATTCTTCACTCTCAGTTACAAATTTTTACTTATACGACAGGTTTTTATCACTCTAGATTATCTTCACATCAAGTAGTTGCGTCGGCAACCCGTTCCGTCTGTTCAGAACATCATATATCAGAGTACACATTACTCAGAACATTTCAGAAAATACAGTACTCCGATATGAGGTTCTAAACAGGCAAGATGCGTTGCTGACACAGCTACTTTGGTCTGAAGATTATCCAAAGCGATCGAAACATTGCATCTAATTAAAAATGTGGAACTGAGACTGAAGAATACATGAGAAATATGTTACTGTAATTGTGTGGCTTACACACGACTTTGTTTTAAGTTAACCAAGAACTGATTTTTAAGTTACGAATCTCCATCTCAAAGCATGCAGTTAAAAACTTAAGCCAACACCTAACTTCAGGTACTATGAAAGCTACTGTAAAAGTTTTAAAAATGTTTTAAATGTCATTCCTCTCTGACTCACTGAATATTTGTCTCAGAACCAGCTTAATTTCATATTATTTGCCACGAATAACTACTACACGTAAACATGAACGACTCTCTAAAAAATTGCTTCAACGAAACTTTATTACGTGTATATATGTCACGTTCATGCCATACACAGTAGTTGACCAGCACGTCGCAAAAACCGTATGTGTGCTGTCAGCACTGAGAAATATGGTGAAACTCCCCCACCCCCCTCCAGGAACCGTTCCTCAATGCGACAATCGTCGCTCAACCTTCCGCATCCCTCCCTCTTCAGCACCGGTTCGTTTTAAAGTAAACATGCTATCTACAGTGTTACGCCCAAATTTTTAAAAACGGTAAGTGGTACGCAGTTACAAAACGTCTCAGCACCCTTCTTCTAGATGAAACCACCGAACACACATGTGTCTTCAACAGTTTAGCGCGGTGGCCGTTAAACTGCGGCCCGCAGGCCGCATGCAGCCGAATCAAGTATTCGAGCCTAATGCAAAAACGCATTAAGAGTGAAGTTTTTCTACTGGGAAAGGAACCTTCCAAATTCTGGCCGAATCAAGTATACGAAACTAATCCAAAAAAATATTAAGAGTGAAGTTTTTCTACTTGCAAGGGAACATTCCCAAGGAAATTTCAAACAAAGCGTCAACTTGACGATGCAAAGCAAACAGCTGAATCGGCTCGCAAATTTGTAAATGAGATAAACTTATCCCACCATTCAGTATCGAATTTGTTTTCATCTCGGGATTTGAGGAGGAGATGCATATGAAAGGAACCCTGGAAATTAGAGAATTGCATTAAGATCAGCTAATATCAGTATCTTCACACATTCGTATTCAATTATGCCGACTGTTAGTTTGGATGATAAATTGGCTGGAAAGTTACTTGTTGTGCCGTGAGAAGTTGGAAGTGCTCTTCCAACTACGATTCTTTCTCGTGTGTGTGATATTGCATAGGCAGTATTAATGTTCACATTTTATCGTGACTGGTATTGGCGAAACGAAAGTTGCTATATGGCAAGGTGATCTGCTACACAGAGCTACGTCTTCTATCGTACACAGCCATCTACACGTTCTGCGTACACACTTCTGCTGACAAAAATGGTTCAAATGGCTCTCAGCACTATGGGACTTGACTTCTGAGATCATCAGTCCCCTAGAACTTAGAACTTCTTAAACCTAACTAACCTAAGGACATCACACACATCCATGCCGGAGGCGGGATTCGAACCTGCGACCGTGGCGGTCGCGCGCTTCCAGACTGTAGCGCCTAGAACCGCTCGGCCACTCCGGCCGTCAGGAATTATTTATCACACAGCAAGTAAGAGTGAGAAAAGGGGCATAAGAGAACTACAACTATGGTATGAGCGCTGCTTTGGCCAATAGCTGGTCAAAATAACGTGCTTTTGCTCGGTCTCTGGTCTAGGTATAAAAATCATACTCTTTTAGAGCAAACTATCCCTCCTGAAAAATGTGTGACGCTACAGTTCATACTAGTTGGAACCACTGGACAAATTCAGCCTCTGAATATTTTTTTTTTCCGTGCCTCTAAAACATGCTATCGCAATATCTGCAGCTACGCCATAAACGATAGTCAGTTTGACGAAAAGCTCCATGACTGACTGTTTCGCATTCAGTTGCGTCACCACATTCCATCTGTTCTCATTACCCTGTTTCACCTATATGATTTTATATGCATTCCTTACGAGTGGATACCTCGCTGAACATCGTGCACGGGATTTGTAACTCCCAAGTCGACGATATCCACTTTGTGAAGTATAATGCATACATCCCATAGGTTGATCTCTGCACCTTCCGGACATTCATTTTCTGACGCCTTCATGCTGCACAGGGTCAGTCATTAGCAGTCAATATTTTTCTTGTCACATTTCTAAACACAACACTTTCAAATGTGCCTTACTAAAGACTAAACTTGCGACCTCACACTCAAAGGGTTCCTTGTTAGTTGGGGACGTTACGTCGTACGTGATAGGACAATATTTCAGTGTGAAGCCAGTGGCGGCTCGTAACCACACGTTCACTATTATAGCAAACGGTTCGTCTGCGGATCCACGTTAACGAAACGTTTTTGTTTCTACTATCGTATACTTTCACCCGTCGCAGTTTTCTGCCATGAATTTTGATGCAGTCCGTGTATGCACTCCAAAACAAATTTTCGCATTTAGCAAATTTTTCAACCTAAAATGGACGTCCTCTTTTTCTTACACCTTTCCTGCCACAATTTTGCATCTTTATGTCGAGTGTCTATACCTGAATCTGTGTAAGTTGATACCTGACAGATGCGGTGGGCTGGGCATAGCAGCTTCGCGGACATACCTCAACCAATAACGCAACACGATTTTGTAAACACCTCTATGGCAATGTCTCTGAATTGTCACAGATCTGTAGACGGCTACTGTTTTCGCCTGCAGCCGTTAGCGATTGGCAGTTGAGAGCTGGCAAAAGCGCGCCTTTCTACCAGTTAACTTTTTACGCCGTCTGGACTACTGTCTTCTTTATACAGGGTGAATATTAATAAAACGCACAAATTGCACGGCTGGATTCCTGACTGGAAATTGAGGAAAAAAGGTCCTATGAACATGTGCCCGGAAATGCATCGTTGCCAAGGTAGATGGCGCTGCCGAATGACAGTTCCTCTGTCCAAATGCCATGTGTTCCTTGTGTGTTGCAGGCTATGCGATAGACGCAGCGTATTGTAAGCAGCAAAATGGTCTGGTATTCGTGTCGGGAACAAGCCGACATGGTGTTTGTGTAGGCACAGCAGATGGGAACGGTCGAGATGCAGCACGGCTATATCACAGCCAGTACCCTCACAAACACCAGCCACTTCACACATTTCAAGCCCTTTTTGGACGTTTGTGTGATCATGGGTTCTTTCAGACAGGCGAACGTGCCGGAAGACGGCGGTGCGTACACCACATTTGGAGGACCGTATTGTACAGGATACTATGACGAACCCTAGTACGAGCTCCAGCCAACTGGACCGCCAATATGGCGTAAGCCGGAGCACGAATATGTGTATCTTGCATGACAACTGCTACTGTCCCTATCTCCTGCAAGTGCAAGGATTATCAGCAGCGGATTTCCGTCTATGGGAACGATTTTGTCGATGGTTCTTGCATCAGACCATCACAATTATCGGATTTCTGTCAACAGTCCTCTTTACCGACGAAGCATCTTTTACCAAAACTGGTATCATCAATCTGCATAATCCTCATCTGTCGGCTACAGACATTCCTCGGGAAATGGTTCAGGCGTCTCATCAGCATCGGTTCAGTATCAGCGTGTGGACCGGTCATTACTCCACAACGCCTCGGAGGAGGACCGCACCTGGACGTCCTGTGAATACTCTGGCTAGGCTGCTTGAGAATGAGTCTTTGGTTTCCTGCATGACGGACCACCACCCCACTTCCACATTACGGTTCGCCGACACCTGAATATCTTTCCCGGACCTTGGATAGGAGGCGGAGGTCCTTTTGCACGGCTTGCTAGATCACCAGTCTTAAAACCGCCTGGAATTTTACCCCTCGGGACATCTGAAAAGCGTTGTGTATGCTGAATCGGTTCCTGATGTGCAGACCCTTCAACAGCGTGTTCACAACGCCGGTGATGCTATTCGGAGAGAGGCCGGAACGTGCGAAAGAATGCGGCGGTCCAAGATGCGACGTGTGAACGAGTACGTTGGATCCCATGGAGGCCACTTTGAACGTCTGTTCTGACTTGGATCTGCAGCCCTGTACTGTGTTCCTGGACGAGTTATTGTCGTTGCACGCATAACGTCCATTTCGGACACATGTTCATGGGACCATTTCTCATCCCTTTCCAGTCAAGAATCCGTCCCTGCAGTTTGTTGGTTTTATTGATGTTCACCCCGTTTATAAAAATTCAGTTTGTGTACGTTTTAGATCGTAAAACTCGAAAAGTAGTCGATCAACTGACTTGAAATTTTGACAACTTTGCAACGCAAATACACTTGTGTTTAAATAGGAAAAAGCTGTTGGCCACATTACTTTAATAAACTTGTGAAACGTTATTAGCAACAAATTAGAAAAGTTCTTGACCGGCTTACTTCAAATTGTAAACGATACTCTACTAAACTTTCAGATGGACATAGACGACGCTTTTTTTTTAAAAAAAACAGCCATGTATAGTTTTTCCGTTAAAAACGACTGCGAGGAAGAAAATGTTCTGCTCGAAAAATGTTCAGATTTGTTTCCTTTGTTACAGCCAGTTTCAACAGTGGGGAATTTAAACCATTAGAGAAATTGGTTCTCTTATATATACTGATCTCATTATATATATTTTTAAACCTAAATTGTATACACAACTATGTGCTGTTTTTTTTCGCAGATGGATTTCACAGAGACAGGAGAGTTATATTTGTGGTTTATCGGCTTATGGTTAGAAGACTACTACATAATCTGAATTTGCAATAACAATAAAAAAAGGTTCAACCTCAGACTGTGGGAGAGGAGACGGAGAGAGAGGCTGATTGATGAGTTAATGGACAGAGATGGAGGAAAGGAAGAGGAGATGGACAGAGAGTAGGGGGAAGGGTGGTGGAGATTAGGTGGTATACTCAGTTCGCATGATATTAGAAAAGTGTGTTTCCTTTCCATCTGACCAGACTGAGGCACGGCAACACGTGGCTAAGTGAAGCTACAATTTTTATATTTTTCAAAAATTGTTTTAGAAACAATGTCTGTATCAACATGCATAATAACGTTCCACAAATCAATAAAATACTTTGTATCAAATAGATGACAGACGTTATACTTAAATATGGCTGTATAACGCATATCGCTTTCTTTTGCGACAACTGATGATTTATTACGTTTAATCAATCGATACCGTATTCTGATGACAGAGAGTAAAGTTATTTCCTGTTACAGAAATTCTCACGAAGCCAGTGACTTAGTCGTGTATGCACATCGTCCTTTTTTACAGAAACATATGAAAAATATGTGCCTTTGTATTATTATTTCAAATACTGTTCAGTATTTTGCAGTGTTTTATGACAGGCAATAAATCGAAACTGGTTTTTCATGCAAGCTCTGCGAACGAATTAGTTCCCAAGTTCTCATCAGCTCTCATTTAAATTAAGCTGAAACGTCACTAAATACCTAAGACACCTTTCCTCACAAGAGGGTTATAATCAAGCTCTGTGCGTATGAAGCATGGCTTTAGTTATGGGATCGGATTCGTGATATCCTATTAGAAAAAAATTTTGAAAATTTGTGGTAAGGTCTTATGGGACCAAACTACTGAGGTCATCGGTTCCTAAGCTTATGCACTACTTAATCTAACTTAAACTAACTTACTCTAAGCACAACACAAACATCCATGCCAGAGGGTGGACTCGAACCTCCGTCAGAGGGAGCCACACGGACCGTAACTTAAGTTCGAAGAAGGGCGGCTCGTTTTCTATTACGGAGAAATAGGCGTTTTTCGCTGCGGTGAGATCTTTTTGCGAAATTCCAGTCTCCAGCGTTCTCCTCCGAATGCAAAAATATTTTCTTGGTATCATCCAACAATGAGAGCAATGATAACTGTAAAAAAAGAAGAGAAATCAGAGCTCGAACGGAAAGATTTAAGTGTTAGTTTTTCCCGCGCTCTTAGAGAGTGGCACGGTAGAGAAATACGTGAATCCCCCTGCCAGATACTTTAAGTGTGAATCGCCGAGTATTCATGTGGATACAGATGAAGATGTTGATCGTTTCAATGCTGTCTGTCTGGATGCCTCCAGTTTTATAAATTCATTACGGCTGTCCACACATTTCCAAATGAAATGCCATTACATTATCGAATCGAATACTGCACGTCAGGCAGGCAATCGCCATTAGAAGCAAAGCGGGATAGCGAATTGATACGTGACATGTTATGACGTATGCAACAACGTTAATGGAGTACGGTGCATTAACGGCCGTTAATGTGAAAGGTAAATGCCTCTTTGGGCCTTGGCGCGATCTGAACACCTCCGCGCGCCGTAATCCAGAAATTCAACTAGTCTCCCCCCCCCCCCCCCCCCCCCACACACACACACACACACACCACGGCGGCCGGGCCGCGTGGACCACAGCGCTCTCGGCAGGCTTTATTTTTTCTACTAATGCCTTATCTAAACGCGTACAGCGTGTCATAAATGTCAAGCTCGATTTCCATATTTACGCGCGAATCTGCGGTTCGATAACAAATTCTACCTAATGTTCTGAGCACGGCCTTTATTCACTGAACAGTTACACAGCTGCGGGCGGGACCGTGCGACCAGCACGTGTCGCGGATCTAAGTCGATAAGCATCGATTTATTGCGAGTGCTTCTCATTAAGCCGCAGACCGCCGGCGTAATGGCACGCCACGCGCGCACACAAGAGCTCACACTCGTTCCGTGCTGCGACCACAGCGGAAACTCCCGTCATCACTCATATGAAACAGTTGCGACCAATAAACGTATTCCTGCAGAGCGGAAAGACTTTGGCCTTTTAATACACATCCGCAGACTCGTATTTCATCAATTTCTACCTACTGATTTTATTCATTTTTGTGCTTTGTCAGGCTCTCGGCGTTGTGCTGAAGTACCAGAGTACGGATCCAGAGGTCCGAGCTTCGGGTTCCCGGCGGGCTTTCTATGTGTCATCATTTCTTTCATCTATGACAAAGTTTGTTAAATTACAAATTCATAGTTCCACCGTGGTTCGGAGCACATGATAAAGTGTAGGTCGCCTACAGCTGTCTGCGTAAGACAGTCCAAATGAAGTCGATACCATAATATCTCCAAATAGGACCATGTCCAGTAAAGCACTGTGATGACCAAACCAACTTTCGAGTTGATAAGAGCTTTATTTTACATGTGCCGCATACATGCGTACGAGTAGCAGGAACTAATTTTTCCTAAGTATTATACAAAATTAGTACACCAGCTTTCCAATAAATAGTTCTTATTGGTATTTTTTTTGGTCGGTATTAACTTTTATACTCCGCGTCGAAAGACAGAATAGCACACCGATGTTAGTCGAGCTCAAATCCAATTGATAGTCACGTTATACAAGGTGGTTAGAAACAGTCTGAAAAGCTTGGAAGCTTGTAGCAGGGTAGGATGTTCTGAGAAATTATTGTTAAGGAAAAAAATCCGTACGATGCACCGTTTCTCAGTTAATTACCATTGAAGTTAGCCAATCAGGCCATTGTGCGCGCAGATTCGTCAGTTGTTCTCATAGCGTAGGTACTAGTGAACGAGACTAGCTTAGCCTTTGGCTCGCGTTCCATACTCACTACCGTCCCAAGTCGAATTTTGTGTTGCTCTCTTGTTCGTTTCTAGAACACTAAACAAAGCACACGTTTGGCGACACCGCCTCTGTTTGGTCGCTTGAATATGAGAGCAACGGCCTGATTGGCTACGTTCAGCGCTAATTAACTCAGAAACGGAGTAACGTATCGAATTATTTCTCAGGGCAATCTACCCTGCAACAGTCCAATAGCCTTTTCAGACTGTGTCTGACCACCCTGTGCAACTGAAAGTGTCTGTGTCCCTATCTAAAATTTCAATTTAAAATTTCATCAGAGGTCATTTTTTACGGCTGGTGGTCGATACTTCAACTTCTGAATCTGTTCACAAGCTTGAGGCTATTCAGATGCATAACGGTTTTGTGGAGAAAGTTTCACTGTTCACTAAGAGTCTCAATCGATGGCAGCGCAGGTGTGGCGTATATTGGTGAAGTGTGCTCACCTCTCCTCTTCAGTAACAGGTTGTTATCATGATTGTGATAAGGTCAGTCGATAATTTATACATCTTTTCCGGTGAATTATCCAAGGTAAACTACTATAAACCTACTCTTCGATAGTAAAGAGCTCAAAACATAATCTGTGCGTCTCTTTCTGTGTATTATTCAAAACAAACCACGTAAACAACAAGCAAGGGCTTCTAACCTTTCAACTATCTGTCATGGCCCAGCTATAATCTCTTTCCACAAGAAACATGTCGTAACTGAAAATTTCACTGTGGACTCAACCTAAGACCCTAGATGCTGCATGTACTTCTGCACAAAATATATTTTTACTGTTGCACGGATCACTGTAATCTTTCTATCTAAAGAAGTAGTGCATGTCTGCATTGTATGGTTTACAAAAAGCTGCTCTGTCAGGAAATCGATTCTTACTCCTTGCAGTTCTAATACTGAGAGCAAAGATTGACAAAGTTGTTTTGAAACATTAGCGCTGCTTCTGCTGCGCACAAAGTTTGGCGTTCTCAAGGGGCCACAATTTATATTCGGTAGATAACTTTGGGGTGGAAAGGGAATGCTGGTTAATCTTTCGTTTAAGATGAGTCATCAGGAGACAAAGCACAAGCTCGGATAAGACCAATATGGGGAAGGAAATTGGCAGAATTCGTTCTAAACAATTTATGGAAACCTAATTCAAGGTGGCCTAACAGTGATTCCAACTACGATCTTCAAAAACACCACCTTGTGCTTTGACTACTGAGCTATTTCGTTTGGTAACATTGGGCTAAATATATAACGTTATGTTTCCAAATCAGAGTGTAATCGGCACTACGGTAGGGTGCAATGAATTACGCCACGAAACCCCTCACATGGCAAAATGGAAATGAGTGAGTTTTTAGGAAAGGTCTATTCCAGTGCCTTGCACACATCTCCGGATGGTTTACGCACTTTTTAACTGATGAATGACATCATAATTTCTCGAACACTTTTACGATGTGGTACCCAAATGGTTTTAATTATAAAGTGTGATTGATAAAACTAGTGCTCTCGAACCTTCGTGAAACGCTGTTAATTAGCTATCATAGCGTGAATCTGCACGATAATGACATGCGAAACAAAGCAAAACGAATCCGCGTCCATTAACAACAAACAATATACCACAATCACAAAAGCACATCTAACATAAGGGTTTTTAATTTACAGTTGACAGCACTGCCATTTTCCGTATTAAGCTAGTAGTGTACCACAATTCTCTGTTTAAGTTCCAGGCGCTGCTAAGAGCCAACTAGCTTTATCGCATAACGCGCGATGAGATTTCTCATCAAACGCTTGAGGAGGAATTATATTTAGAACTACAGATGAAAAGTTCAAAGGGAGATAAAGGATGATTTGTACTTTTTTTGTTTTCAGCATTCATTATCAAAATGGATCCGTCCTGTAAAAATTAGCAAAGAGTCCCTACGTCCAAACCTAATAGTGGCGTAAATAATCTGCCGTTCGACAACAAAGTTGGGTACAATAAGGTGCAAATGATATATCTTAGGATTTCTGGTGTGCCGACATGGTTCCACGAAATATTTCGTAGTGGATTATACAAGACTATTTCGGAGCTACCATCACACAAACACAGCATTGACACGCGTACCAATATCTGGTATTCGTAAGATATTGGTCACATCGTAAAATGCAATCTTCGTCAAAAATCAAAAAATAAGGAAACTTTCCCAAGTGATATGATGCAGACATTTCTGTGGAAACATACAACGCAAATTAATATAGAACGCACGGAAAGAAACATTAATTTAACTTTGCCTTTTCCTTTGATGCTATACGGCAGCTAGTGTTGAACCCTAACATCGGATCAATTACGAGAAATGAAACTATCGGAGATGAAGTTCCTCCGCTTTGTAGCGGGAAATCCATTACTGAACCTAAAGAATCACCGATATTATACAAAAGCTAAGTGTAGAGCAAATTACAGCAATAAAGGAAAAATACGGATTAAACTGTAAAGACCACTGACAACGTAATGTCTAATAACAAGATAACTAAATCTGGAATATTATATAACTCAACAGTGGAGAGAAATGCTAGACGTCCCTTAAGGAACTGGCTTGAACAATTTTCATGCGGATGAGGCCCAAAGTCCTCTACTGCTTGACTACTAAGGCGATGAATTTTGAGGTAACAAGGCTGCGAAAGGCGTAAATCAAATTTTATCCTAAATACATTATAATTAGAATTGGACCACATTTGCAAACGACTAGCAGTTTTTCGAAAGAATAAACGAAGGAAGGCAAGTAATTCAAGATTGGATAGTTTTCCAGATCAGGATGAAAGCAGAAATTTGAGAGAATTTATGACAGATGACTTATATACATGATTCTCACTTTTGTTACGGACGCCAACAGAAGAAACATCTCTGAGAATCGAACTGTGAATTGATGTTATGCTACACCTACGAGGTGTTCTTGCATGACTTGGTGATTTGGTAACATTACTAAGTATATGGCACAGAAGGTAACACATTTTCATACTTAATGCTGCATGTTGATTTTCACCCGCTAAGAAGCTGACTCCTCACCATGAAACGCACTCTCCTTGGATGACAAACTTCGGAAATGTGCATTTCCTCGTCTGTCCTGCCCTTATTAATCCGGATCTCCGGTTTATCCTCATGGGCATTCTTTTGGGTACAATAACGGTCAATATTAGATACTTCTGAAGCAACATCAGTAAACTCGACGACAGCAATCACAATATTTCAATTCAACGTACAGCTATTCACGGATCCTGACACGATATCATTTGACAAGTTAACACTGAGTCGTGCAGTACCGCATTGTCCACATTTGTTGCAAAAACATCACTGGTGATGATAATGGTGGAACTTCAAAGATGTCGAATTGGAAGAATAACCTATGACCAGTCATTTGTGAGTCCACTGACGCACACTGAGTAAAGAAATTGATGATAATGTCAATCAGTCCGAGTTATTGGAAGCATTTTGAAACATTCCTGGGTGCTCAAGTATGTATTAATGGTGTAAATGACTGGTTGTCAAATGACAATGTACAATATTTACGACAACGAAATTTTCGCCGTCCTTACGTCGGCAGACAATGACGATAGTGATGACGGATTAGCTGCCGACGTGGGCGCTCAATACGAGGGCCTTGCGATACATACAGAGGCTGCAGCACAGCTGGACTATATGATAACTCGTTCAGAACGCCAGGCGAAAACAACTTCGGTCGAACTAATGTAGGTTGACGCTTCGCTTGCGTGATGGTGCTGCATGTGTCGTACAAATCTGGCTCAAAAGAATTTTATGAGTTCAGTTGCATAAAACTTACTGTTTTTCAATATCTGCTAAAAATTTACGCGAAAATGATATATCCTGTGTGTTAATGTGAAAATTAATGTTCATGTCTTTTAGCCAAGATCATTCTATTATTATTAATTCTCGGGTTGTACAAATGTTATGTAATTCGGATAACATATGATCCACATAGTCCGGATGAGAGAGGTTCCACTTACTACAGTTTACTGAGATCACACAAACTGCTTCCACAGGAGCAGTTCAGGTGCGACTGCTTCTTGTTTCATTTTGGCTTATCTCTCGTCGTAACGTACATATAGTACTGGTAAACTAACAGAAATCTTTGACAGTATAAGAAAAAATGATACATTCTCAGTTCTTTAATTTCATCAATAAGCGCCACTATTTTCCAATATGGGAAAGTACTGAAATCCACTTCATAAATTTCGAAAAGAATGGAACGTCGCTGAGTAGAATACAGCAATGCACAAAGCAGTTCCCGAACATTTGGGTGCAAACTGCTTCTTTTTTGCTCACTGTGTCGCCCTGTATTTCAGTCAGAGCTTAAATGCGATTCCATATCATTCAGATCAGAAATCTGAATCTTAATAAACATTGTTTTGAGTCAGTAATTTTTGATTGCGTTCCGCCATGGAACTGAATTCTTTACTATACCGAAACAACTGCTGCCTCGGCTTGTTACACGCGGTATGGAAACAATCTTCAAACAAAACACATGGAAACGTTTTCTACTATCAGACATAGAGGATCACTGAGTATGAAGCAATAAACATGCACAATCAGAGGAATGGCCTACCTCAGGGAAGCGTCCTCGCCCCAGCTCTGTCTAATATATATACAAATGACCACCTGAGCCAAACATCACGCGCCAATTTATGTATGCCGATGACACTGCAGTTGCAGCCCAAAGTAACAATTTTATGGATGTAGAGGAGAAATTAACCAGTACCTTGGAAGCACCCTCCCAGTATTATGAGGCAAACCACCTAAGGCCGAACCCTTCCAAGACTCAAGTCTGTGCATTTCATCTAAAGAACAGGGAGGCAAATCGCGAATTAAATGTAATATGGAGAGGTGAACGTCTCGAGCATTGTAAAACGCCCAACTATGTTGGTGTCATGTTGGATCGGACACTGACCTATAAACATCATTGTAACGCCACAAGGGAAAAAATTCTCAACTAGAAACAACATGATCAGGAAACTAACCAGCGGATCCTGGGGTGCAAACCCAAAAGTCCTGAGAACTTCAGCCCTTTCGCTCAGTGAGTCAGCCGCGGAATACGCTGCTCCAGTATGGTCTGCATCAACACACGCGAGAAAAGTTGATGTCGCGGTGAATGAAATGGCACGGATTGTTACCGCATGCTCGAGGCCAACCCCAGTGCACAAGATGTTCTTAATCATGGGGATCGCACCGCCCAACATACGACGTGACATCGCTGCCGATGCCGAAAAAACCAAGCAAGAAAAGGTGCGTCACCCTTTATATGGACACCAGCCTGCTGACCGACGGCTCTGTTCGAGGAAGAGTTTCCCGTCACGTACCCAAGCCCTGGAAGTGTCGGCTGCAGAGAATCGTTTGAAAAGGTGGGAAATCAACCTGAGAAACCCCATAAAGATGTAAAAGAAGAACTCGCGCCTGGTGGAGACCTACCATACACAGTCTGGAGAACCCTAAACCGTATGAGGGTAGAAGTGCCAAAGTGCAAGACAAACCTGCAGCAATGGGGGTTTCTAAACGAGAATGAGAACACTCTCTGCCTGTGTGGTTCTGTCCAGCATCCTCAACGCCTGCTTATCTGTCCATATTTAGACCAGCCCTGCACAATGAATGACTTATGGGAGGCAAATGATTGGCTCCTGATTTTTGGAAGTCTGAAGTCTAATTCTGGACACGGAAAGTACGTAACACGCACGGCAGAGGCTGTCTTAAACCAATCATAAATACAATCAGTCACTATTTACTACTACAAACCACCATTTGACGATGCTACATGGACTACAGTGATAAAATTTTTTTATTCATTTCTTTCTTTCTTGATTTATTCAAATGGTTCAAATGGCTCTGAGCACTATGGGGCTTAACATCTGAGGTTATCAGTCCCCGAGAACTTAGAACTACTTAAACCTAACTAACCTAAGGACATAACATACATCCATGCCCAAGGCAGGATTCGAACCTGCGACCGTAGCGGTCACGCGGTTCCGGACCGAAGCGCCTAGAACCGCTCGGCCACTACGGCCGGCCTCTTGATTTATTAATCTGGCAAGATTAGGGTCCACAGAACCTCTGCTGCATCTAAACAGGTATTCTACATATTTTCCATTACATGTACACAGTCCTGTCACATTAATTTGACCACCGTCTATGTTCGACGTCAACGTGCAATAACCACTCAGAGACGACAGGTTTCAGCACTAGGAATGGAAGGTATGCAAAGCGTGTCGGGGTGGGGGGGACGCAGAAAACAGTGCAGTAGTGGTCATAATGCGGAATGGGAACAATTTATCTAACGCCCAAAAGAGCTAGGGTGCAGGCACTTCCTAAAGAGCAATGTTTGTATACAAGGTATACATGGCAAAACTGCGCTATCAACACCGGCGCCTGTGGTGCGCCACGAGCCATAGATGATGCGGCTGCACGACGGCTGTGGAGATGTGTGCGGGTGAATAGACCAGCACCTGTTAAGCAACTGACCACCCAGATGAACCACAGGGCTACCAACAGTGTCTCTTCGACGACCTTTCAGCGAACGTTGATGGGTATGGGCTTACGCAGCAGGCGCCTGGTTCATTAGCCCATACTGACTGCTGTTCATCGGCGACGAAGGCTGGAATCAGAACGCCAATACCGCAACTGGACGTCCACTAAGCAGTGACAGGTGGTCTTTCCAGACGGATCACGTTTTATACGCCATCGGACACACGGTCGTTGCTGAGGACGGCTCTGCAAAAATTGTCGGGAAGGTTGCAGGCCGGAGGAGAGATCGTTATGGTGTGTGGAATGTTTTCGTGGCATTCAACACCAGTAAGCATCTACCTACGGGGACCATGTCCACTCCTATATGCAGTTTGTTTTTCCTGCACACGATGCATCTACCAGCATGCCAACGCAACGTGTCACGCACCTCGCAGTGCGTGTGCATAGTGCTAAGAGAACCGAGATGAGTTTATCGTGCTCGGATTCATTAAACCTAGTCAAAAATCTGTGGGAACACCTCGATCGGGTTATTGACGCCATGGATCCTCAAATAAAAACGTAGCGAAGCTAGCCGCGGCACTCGAGTCGGCACGGCTCCATCCACATCCCTGTCGGTACCTTCCAAAGCCTCAATGATTCCCTTCCTGCATGTCTCGCGCTGCAAGACGTCGTTACTCAGACTTCAGACAGGTGGTCTTCCCTAAGGATTTTACACTACGTTTAGAAAGCAAAAATGCCGCAACACACATAAAAAACACCAGCACACAGTTTATATCCGTACGTGACAAGTACAGAAACAATTAGAAGTTACACAAGGTGAATTTTTAATGGTGTGCGCTGGTAGTAATGGGCATAAGGAGTTTAGGAGAAAGGTAAAGATAACGCACAGTTACTGAATATAAGGGGAAAGAACGTGGCATGACGCAAAGAGAAAGGAAACGAGAAGTGAGTTTCATCACGAACCTTAGCTGTTAGTACATGCAACGGGCAGACGAGTAGACATACGTTGCTTGACTTCTGCTGTATTACGGGAAATTAAGTGAAATTCCCGACAGAATCACAGAGCAACTTCACTCATTTCTTGGGTAAACCAAACTCAAAATAAGCGCACATCTAGGAACCACAACTAAATCTTTCGTAACGGAACACAGAAACGCCTGCAAAGATGATTAAATGTTTTCATGAAATTATACAAATTAATGGATCAGACGAAGCAGTCAAAAACACAAGAATGTAGAAATCAAGATGCAGAAAACTAGTTGACTAATGATTATCGGAACAACAAATGTTTCTAACACCACTCAAACCAGCAGAATTTTTTATGGTGTAGAAAGCTTTTTTTTTTTCAATAGCATCAGAGATAACAGGAAATCCGCAAGACGGAATTCTTAGAAAAGCTTAAAGTTCAGTAGGAAGAGGAAGGTGAGTTCAGATATAGGATAACTGATCATTCTCTAAAACAATACATAGGAGAAGTAAACACATCCAATGGTATAAGAAAAGAGGCAAGTAATGTTCTTTTGTAATTTATGGAGGTTGAGCAACAGTGGACCTATGAATTTCGAATAAGGTTTAAAAGAACAGAAAATGCAACCTTAGCTCCAAGGAACAGAAATATATCACCAGATATGGGTAAAGGAGGGGACACATTGAAAAATTGAATTGTATTTACGAACTTCATAAATATTTCAAGAATTACCAAAAAAATGAAAAAGATGCAGAACAGAAACACAGAAGGAAAGAAAATATCAAAATGAACTAATGAAAACAACTGGAAAAAGGAGAATAGATGACAATTGTTGCATTTTACGGGGTCCCCAGATTATCTATATCAGAGGAACAGGCGGGCCTATGACAGTTAACAATTTAGAAGAAGGAAAAATTCACCAATTAGCAGCAGGGCAGAAAATGGAAGAAATAAAAGGCAGCAGACTAAAGCACGATTGAGTGTTCGTTCGGCATAAGTGACAGGGGTCCCGCCACAGGCTACAGGATTGCCATGTATTTAATGAAAACTATTTGTTCTGACCAAAGAGCACATGGAACAGAATGAGTTTCGTATCACTGATTGTCCATTTTCCTGACAGCTCATGATTTGGAAACATTATTCCAAAAATCGTATAGCGAACTCTACATGACTTCGAAATCCCTCATAATTCGCATTTAGACGATAAGCTCTCCGTGAGAAATTTAAAAGCTGCTGCAAGCCGAATCGCTTACAGAAATCACGAACCTACTAAATATCGCAAACTAAAACTTGGCAGAATTAATTGTGTGCTAAAATTGAAATTCAGAGGGCTTAAACACGAAACCAGACAAACGACAAATTGTAAGTTTGCGTGTACGGGAATTAACCTGAAAACGAAGCCTTCGGTTTGCAGTTACTTTATTAGCCTACGTTGAGGAAAGACAACTAAATAACTCGAATAAACGAGGAGTCTTTTGGCCCGATTCGCGAATTTTTTTGGTCGCCGTGTTTTTAAAAGTAACTTGACAGTGTCAGCCATGTCGGATATTCGGTCTGTTTCCAGTTATTCAAAAAGGTGATAAGTGTGTTGATTGTATCGGCGATTATTTAATTCGAATAAAAATAGGTCAGAGAATTTGTATTAAATGTGTCTATAAGAACAGCATTGTTGTTGTTGTTGTTGTCTTCAGTCCTGAGACTGGTTTGATGCAGCTCTCCATGCTACTCTATCCTGTGCAAGCTGCTTCATCTCCCAGTACCTACTGCAACCTACATCCTTCTGAATCTGCTTAGTGTATTCATCTCTTGGTCTCCCTCTACGATTTTTACCCTCCACGCTGCCCTCCAATGCTAAATTTGTGATCCCTTGATGCCTCAAAACATGTCCTACCAACCGATCCCTTTTTCTAGTCAAGTTGTGCCACAAACTTCTCTTCTCCCCAATCCTATTCAATACCTGCTCATTAGTTACGTGATCTACCCATCTAATCTTCAGCATTCTTCTGTAGCACCACATTTCGAAAGCCTCTATTCTCTTCTTGTCCAAACTAGTTATCGTCCATGTTTCACTTCCATACATGGCTACACTCCAAACAAATACTTTCATAAACGACTTCCTGATACATAAATCTATATTCGATGTTAACAAATTTCTCTTCTTGAGAAACGCTTTCCTTGCCATTGCCAGTCTACATTTTATATCCTCTCTACTTCGACCATCATCAGTTATTTTACTTCCTAAATAGCAAAACTCCTTTACTACTTTAAGTGTCTCATTTCCTCATCTAATTCCCTCAGCATCACCCGATTTAATTTGACTACATTCCATTATCCTTGTTTTGCTTTTGTTGATGTTCATTAAGTGCATCAAAATGTTAGAAACGTTACATATTGGTAAGTAATATTGGTAAGTATGCTATGAGCAACACTGTTTTATGATTGTTATAAGCGTGTCTCGAAGGAGACCGTGAAGATGTTGAAAAGATGACGAGCTCCCTGAACGTCTCAACACATCATCAACCGATGTAATATTGAAAAAAAAATGAAAGAAATGATTATGAATGATGCCCGATTCGCGGCCAAGCAATGTGGCTGGTGATGATGTCATATCAACAGTCTTATGCCATGAACTTTTTTTCAGATATTTTGAGTATGAAACATGCGGCAGCAAAATTTGTTCCAAGATTGTTGAATTTAGAACAAAAACACCGGCGAATTCAAGTTGCTCAGGAGTCGCTGGATGACATTAACAACGACGGAGAAATACTGATATGTGCTTCATTGGTTCACGGGCGTCGCGTCGGATATTATTGTGGAAGCGCAGGCACCAACGGGTGGTGCTATAACGTCATCATAGACAAATCATAATCACGGCGACATCCAGTGCCCCTGCCAAAGAAACAGGCCACGGTCTTACCGAGCGCGAAGCAGAAAAAACGCGGACGCAAATCGCGACCCAGCGCGCGCGCGGCCAGTGAGTTGGCACCCAGTTTAAGTGTGCGGACTTCGATTCCCCGTCTATGTAGGCTTGGATTCGTTCGTCTGCGATCGGCGATGTCTTCATGCCACGCCTTACTGAGTTGAAATCCCGTGTGTCTATTAATCAGGTCGTGACTCAAATGCGTCTCGACTGCTTCTTTAATCATCGAGTCCCAATACGTGGGGGTGGGCAAAGATCTTCGTCTGTTCGAAGTTCATGCTACGTCCCGTGTCAAGACAGTGTACAGCAACAGCAGACCTTTCTGGCTGACTCAATCTGCTGTGACGTACGTGTTCAGCACACCTATCTCTAATAGTGGGGCGCGTCTGGACAATGTATGATTTCCCACACTGGTACGGGATTTTGTATTTCCTTGGTCTCCTTAGACCTAGGTTGTCTTAAACAGAACCCAACATCGTTTGTACTCGCTCTAGAGGGCGGTACACACATTTTATCTGATGTTTCTCGAGCAGCCTGCAGATCTTAAAGGACACTACATCAACGTAAGATAGAAAAACCATCCTCATGGAGTTCTTCGTTTCTTCTTACTGTTCTTGAGGTTTAGTGCGTGCAGGTTGGAAAGCATTGCGAATCTGTTTATCAGAGAACCCGTTCTTACAAACACAGAACGAAGATGGCTGCTGATAAGCTCCCTGCATCTGAGATTAGTCCTATGAATTAGAGTCCGTAATACGCCACTGAGTTGAGACGGGTGATGGCAGCTCGTAAGCTCGTAGATATAGGTCAGTACGAGTTGGTTTACGCAACACGCTGTGATCCAAGGAACCATCTTCTTCTCTACGGACCAAGACATCTAAGAACGAGAGGTCTGCATTTTTCTTCACTTATATGGTGAAACAAGTGCTCGGGTGGAAGGAGTTAAGGTTTTTCAGAAATGCAGGAAGCGTCGCTGTCCCAGTTGTGTCCCATGTGCTGTCGACACAAAGGTGTCGTCCAAATGTCTCCAGAAACATTTACGTTTCAACACCGCCGACTGACGTGCTTTTTCCTCGAAGTCTTCCACAAGAAGATTAGCTACTTGGAGAAAAAAGACTACCCATAGCACCACCGCCTGTTTACTCAAAATATTGTTCATTAAATAAAAAGTAAGTCGAGGTAAACACAAGTGGAATAGTTGTAAGATGTCCTCATCAACTTGGCTCCTCGAAGTTACAGCGTATCCACCAGAAGTCGCCGTGCTCTATGATTCGTCTACGATGACGTTATAGTCTACCCTTTGGCGCCTACACTGTTTCATCGAGTCAGCGTATATATTGACGAGCAACACAGCAGTAAGCAGCTAAACATGAGGAGCAGCTGTCACAACATTATCCGACGTGACGCCCGTGAACCTACCAAGTAGTTATAACGTGGGGAAAGTTTCAAACAGAACATTACTGAAATGTGTCTAAGAGGTGACGGAAAAAGGTTTTCCAGTTATGACGTCGAAACTAAGGTTCCATTCCAATTGGAAGCATCTTGCTTCGCTAAGATCGAAGGAAAATTGAGGAGTGTGTGTGGTCAACTGTGAACGAAGGTTGTGCTCATTGCCTTTCTTTATTTTAACGGCACAGTGTACAATGATATTTTGACGCACTCACCAACGACCAATAAGAAGTACTACTTACAAATACGTATGTATGTACGTATACTTAAACTGTTAACATTAATGAACATATAATTTTTTGTCTTAATCGTGCAATTACACTTAAAAACTAATTTTTTTACTGTCTTCCAGTATTTATATAAAAATTCGTCCTAGGAATAGGAGATACCCACGAGAAATGATTTTAGGTCAGATTAAAAATTTGCTTTGCTACCTATCAGACATTTTAAGATATTGGGCAAAGGAGCAAAAACTGTTGTTGCTGCAAACTGAACTCCTTTCTGAGCCACTTACAGCTTCAATGAAGGGCAGTAAAGGTCATATTTCCCCTCTACTGTTATAGATACGGACACCACTAATTTTCTCAAGTTGTGATGCATTAAATATGACGAATTTCATCAGGGAACGCACACATTACGATGGTACAGTTCAAATGGCTCTGAGAACTATGGGACATCTGAGGTCATCAGACCTCTAGAACTTAGAACTACTTAAACTTAACTAACCTAAGGACATCACACACATCCATTCCCGAGGCAGGATTCGAACCTGCGACCGTAACGGTCGCGCGGTTCCGGACTGAAGCGCCTAGAACCTCCCGGCCACAGCGGCCGGCTACGGTACAGTTAAAAAGGCTAACTCACTGAAGGAGTGCCTGTATGAAGACTGCTGGTGAACGCCGAATAATCATCTTATTGCAAGCATTTGCGCAATCACTACTTTCTAAATGATGAGCAACCCCAGAAAATTATTCCATTAAGACACTACAGAGTAGAAATATCCAAAATATTTCAAGATCGTGATTTGTCTCCAAAGCTAGCAATTACACAAATAGCAAAAGTACCTGAACTTAACCGCTTGAGCATCTCTATAATTATAGATCTTCCAGTTCAAGTTTTCATCAATACGTACATCTAAAAAACTGGAACATTCTACCATATTTACTGGCTTCTACTCATGTGCTGTATCAATGGTCCGCCTCTATTTGCTGTAAAATTTCTCAAAATTAAGGGTGATTTCTTTTTCAGAGAGGCACTTAATAATTTGCTCAAATAATCTCTTCTACTACTCCCTATTTGAAGGGTTTATTACAACTCATCTCTGCAAACACTTCCAGTTCTTTTTGATGAGTGTTCAGTGGGAGGTCATTCACATATATAGAACAGGAGCGCAGTATAACTTTTACATTCTGTCTGATAAATAACAGAATCCACACAATCTAGTGCCTTGGAAAGATCACACAAAAGACCAACTGGCGATATTTTATTATTTGATGCAGTATCTCTGCCCCCTGAGGTGAGCCGCGCGGTCTTAGGCGCCTTGTCACGGTCCGAGCGGCTCCCTCCCCGTCGGTAGTTAGTTTAAGTGAGATTAAGTAGTGCGTAAGTTTAGAGACCGATGACATTGGCAGTTTGGTCCCGTAAGACCTTACCACAAATTTCCATTTTTTTTTTTTTACACTGATGTGATTCATACAATGTATTCGGCTTCAAATATTCTACAACTGAGAAACGTAACAGGGGTCTTATAGAACCTTCCTGTCGAAAGATTGTCCATATTATTGTTCGCATTTCGGTTTTAAGCATACTGACGTTAGAACATATCTCAAAAACCATCCCACTAATCTTCAGCATTCTAGTGCAGCGAAATATTTCATAAACCTGTCTTTTTGTGCTGTTTATCTTCCAGGTTTCATTTTGGTATGAGACTACACTCCCGTGTCAAATAAATTCAAAACTGAAGCCCTAACAGTTACATTTTCTTTTTCGCTGGATACAAATTTCACTATTTCAGTAAAGCGTGTCGTGCTATTGCTAGTCTGCAACTTTTTATGCTCTTGATATCTGGCAGCATCAGTTATTTCGCTACTCGAACAATATAACTCTTCTAACATAGTTAGCATTTCCTTTCTAATCTAATTCCCCTATAGTCATCTTAATTCACAGCCACTAAACTGCCCCTTTTTGATTTTATCGAAGTTCACTTTACTGCCTCTTTCCAAGATATCAATTTCGTTCATCTGATATTCCAGTCAGAATATCGACCGCAAACGTCAAAATTCATATTTGTTCTCCCTGAATCATTGCAAATCTGACCTCGGTTCCCCTCACCGCTTCCTCAATGTACAGACTGAATAACATTAGGAACAGGCTACATCAGCGTCTCAACTCGAATAACTACTGCTTCCCCTTTGTTTTCGTTCGTCTCTTGTTACCTCCAGTCCGGGTTCTTCAGAAGTTGTAGATAATCTGTAAATCGGTGAATTTTATTCGTCGTAACTTCAGAATTACGTAGATGCGCACGGGTAGCCGTGCGTGTAGGTACGCCGTTTCCGGGGTTTGTGCAGGCGCCCCGGCTGCGCATGGAATCCACCCGATGGTTTAACCACGTCGACTGGTGTGCCGGCCAGCCTGGATGTCGTTTTAGGCAGTTCTCCGCATACGAGAAGAGAGATAGACGATCTACGAACATTTGGAAAATGCTTACACATTTTCACATGAATGACACTACCAACAGAAGGGCGTCTGACCATCCCTTAAAATAACCATGCAAAATCTGAGACTAGCCAGGGTGACCCTGTAAAGATGCGGGAGAAAGGCACAAGAAAAACAAGGCGAACAACTTCAGAATTTCTTAGGGTGTACCCCAGTCAACACCGCCAAAAGGCTTTTTCTATTATCAACAAATGTTAAAAGTGTCGGGCTGTCTTGCTTCAGCATATCTCCTGAGGTAAGTTCCAACATAACATGTCTCTAAATAAGTGCATTACCCTTCTCTGAGGAACTACATGAAATTTAAAAAAGAGTTACTGGGTTAACAGCAGCCTCCGAGTAAGGTCCGTATGTTCGGTCGCACTTCACGGATTAGTAAGAAACAATTACGGAAAGTTATGGAAACAAAGGCGGTGTTTTCCAGCGACGGGCTTTCCCGTTCCCCGGTGGCGCGCAGATCCGCAAAAAGCCGCAAGGTTTTGCGGTTAAGTCCCGCGCTAGGCAGAGCCGGAGCTACGGCATTGTTAGCAGGCCAGGCCAGGACGCCACCGCTGCTGCTGCCACCGCAAGCCGGCTGTAAATTAGAACCGCCGGAAAAACCTGCAAAGCCGCGACGCGACGCCTGGCGGCGGTAATGAGGCAGGACTGAGCGCGGCAGCCGGAAACCAGCCGGCGACATTATGCCCGGTCACACACGACCGCCGCCCCAGCCAGCCACATCACTCGCACCCACAACTTCCTTCAGTTCTACGCCTACATCTGCACTCTGGAAATGACTGTCAACTGCGCGACAAACCCATTGTTCCGGGATAGCGATATGCACATACACAGATGGCGGCAGTGCCGTGAACACAAGGTGTGAATGGGCAGTGCATAGGCGGAGATCTCTTTTGTACTCAGGTGACTCGTGTGAAAAGGATTCCGACGTGATTATCGTCGCACGACGGGAATTAATAGACTTCGAACGCGAAACAGTAGTTCGAGCTAGACGCATGGGACATTCCATTTCCGAAATCATTACGGAATTCAGTATCCCGAGATCCACAGTGTCAAGGGAGTGCCCAGAATACCAAATTTAAGGCAATACCTCTCACCACGGACAACGCAGTAGCCAACGGCCTTCATGTAACGACCGAGAGCAGCGGCGTTTGCACAGAGTTGTCAGTGCTAACAGACAAGCAACACTGCGTGAAATAACGACAGAAATCGATGTGGGACGTACGACGAACGTATCCGTTAGGACAGTGCGGCGAAATTTGGCACTAATGGGCTGTGGCAGCGAGCGACCAACGCGAGTGCCTTTGCTGACAGCACGATGCAGCCTGCAGCACACATCTCCTGTGCTCGTGACCATATCGGTTGAACCCTAGATGACTGGAAAACTGTGGCTGGTCAGATGAGTCCCGAAATCATTAGTTAAGAGCTGAAGGTAGGGTTCGAGTGTGGTGCAGACTCCACGAAGCCATGGACTCAAGTTGTCAATAAGGCACTGCAACTCCATAATAGCGTGGGCTATGGTTATATGAAATGGCCTGGGTCCTCTGGTCCACCTAAACTGATCATTGACTGGCAACGTTTGGTTATGTTCGGCTACTTGAGGCAATCAGCACCCATTCATGTGCTTCATGTCCTTAAACAACGATGGAATTTGCACGGATGACAACGCGCCATATCATCGGACCAAAATTGTTTGAGATTGGTTCAAGAAAATTCTGTACAATAAGAAAAAATGCTTTGTCGGCCCAGGTCACCCGACATGAATACCATCGAACATTCATGGGACGTAATCGAGGGGTCAGTTCGTGCACAAAATCCTGAACCGGAAACACTTTCGCAATTATGGATGTCTCTAGAGGCAGCATGGCTTACTATTTCTACAGGGAGCTTCCATCGACTTGCTGAGTCAATGCTACGTCAGGTTGCTGCAATACACCGGAGGGAAGCAGCTGCGGTTCAAATGGTTCAAATGGCTCTGAGCACTATGGGACTCAACTGCTGTGGTCATTAGTCCCCTAGAACTTAGAACTACTTAAACCTAACTAACCTAAGGACATCACACACATCCATGCTCGAGGCAGGATTCGAACCTGCGACCGTAGCAGTCGCACGGTTCCGGACTGCGCGCCTAGAACCGCGAGACCACCGGTGTCGGCAAGCAGGTCCGGCACTATATTAGCTGGTTCCCCATCACTTTCGTCATCTCAGCGTATCACGGTTTTCGACAGGAGAGGATATAAAATGTAGACTGGCAATGGCAAGAAAAGCGTTCCTGAAGAAGAGAAATTTGTTAACATCGAGTATAGATTTAAATGTCAGGAAGTCGTTTCTGAAAGTATTTGTATGGAGTGTAGCCATGTATGGAAGTGAAACATGGACGATAAATAGTTTGGACAAGAAGAGAATAGAAGCATTCGAAAGTGGTGCTACAGAAGAATGTTGAAGATTAGATGGGTAGATCACATAACGAATGAAGAGATATTGAATAGAATTGGGGAGAAGAGGAGTATGTGGCACAACTTGACCAGAAGAGGGGATCGGTTGGTAGGACATATTCTGAGGCATCAAGGGATCACCAATTTAGTATTGGAGGGCAGCGTGGAGGGTAAAAATCGTAGAGGGAGACCAAGAGATGAATACACAAAGCAGGATGTAGGTTGCAGTAGGTACTGGGAGATGAAGAAGCTTGCACAGGATAGAGTAGCATGGAGAGCTGCATCAAACCAGTCTCAGGACTGAAGACCACAACAATAACAACATATTCAGAGGAGGGACGATTATTTGTATCTATCTCTCCAGGCTGTTAGTTGTCTCACTTTGCCATGGAAGCCAAGAATAGAAACGTGTATGAAATTCATAGAATCTGCTTTTTAGTGCCTGAAATTTCCAGATAGTTCCTGATGGGATTTTTCCCTTCTTTCTGAGAGTGCCTGCCACTTGACATTTTCAGCGTTTCTGTTGCACTCTCCCCCAAGGCATTCAAATCTCTGACCATTCTCGCAACAGTGCTTCGTGCACATTACGTGTATTTTGCTAATGCCACACAGTTGAAAACGGTATTGAATGTTACTAGCGACTTGTAAACAATCTCTGTTAGACAAATTGCGGGTGAATCTTACAGATTTTATGGTCTCAGTCCGCACGACTGTTTTGTACATGACGTTTAGTCCAGAGCTGCAGTGGGTATCTTCGCAGCTGCTCCTGGTGCTGCTCAGTTTTGCCGACTGGAGGGTTGGAAATTGGGGCGTGAAATCAATACCTTGAATTGGAGTGGTATTCACAGAGATAATCCTAGTCATAGAGAAAACTTATCTATCTATTCTGTAGAAGTACTGTCCATATATTACTAAGTTTCAGGGTTTCTTCTTTTCTGTTGAAATTTTCTCCAAGTTTAGTATTTCCATGCTTCTCGATCAAGCTGTAGATAATAGTTTCACGGTATCCATGTCGCTCTCCTACGTCCACCGTGTCAACCAGCAATACCTAGCGGAATAAGGATCACATCTGAAGACGTCCAAAGCAGTCCTCGAGGAACAAAAATATTTCATGGGCCAGGGCAACAAGAACTGGTAGACTCACCAGCAACTAAAAGCAACCGGTCATGAAAGCCTTCAGAAACTGCAGTTTCCCAGTATGCTTTCAATAAAACGACGCTTCTCATTTACCCTGCGATCAAACGAGGGTATTTATCGTTCTGCATCATACGCGTGTTTACATTTACCTCCGGGTGTTTCAGTCCCTTTCATAATAACACATTTTCCTCTGCACTTTGGCAGTGAAATTGTTGTATGCTCATTCCTACGATCTCCAGAAAACTGTGAGCAGTCTAGATAGGTAAAGCGTTACGCGACTATCTGTCGAAATTTCAGTTTTAGAATGGGGAGCGGTGTACGCAGGAGGCAAACTCTGCTCACCACAAAGACTGCCGCGATAAGAGCAGGGCATATAAGCAATGTATTTCCTATCGCACATCAGTAACTAAAGTACAGATGATACATGTCATTATGAAACGGCTAAATTGTTTGGTCGGAGTACCTTACTAACATGTTCTGTTTCAATAATTGTACCTACTGCTAAACACGCATGAACTCGCTAAACCACACACTTTGAAAACAACAAGACAGAATAACACGATATACACTATCTCCTGTACTATTATGTATAGTTCTCCACATAGTACAGTATGACGCACAGAGTATAATTAAATAATCGCAAACGCTTTGTACAAGGATCACGAAAGAAGGCCGTACACGTGGAATAGACCAAGAGACACCGGAAGGTTTCACATTGATTATATAATAGCAAGATAGAGATTTCAGAACCAGATTTTAAACTGTAGAACATTTCGATCGGCAGGTGTGGAATACGACCGCAATTTATTGGTTAAAAACTGTAAATTAAAACTGAGGAAAATAAAGAAAGGTGGGAAATTAAAGAGATGGGATCTGGATAAGTTGAAAGAACCAGAGGTTGTTGAAAGTTCCGGAGGGAGCATTAGGCAACGTATGACTAGAATAGGGGAAAGGAACACAGTAAAAGACGAATGGGTAGCTTTAAGAGATGAAATAATGAAGGCAGCAGATCAGATGGGTAAAGAGGCCAGGCCTAGTATATAAATCCTTGAATAACACAGGAGCTATCGATTTAATTCATTAAAGGAGAAAGCTTAAAAATGTATCACATGCAGCAGGTGAAGGGGAATATAAACGTTTAAAAATGTGATTCACAGAAAGTGCAAAATGACTAAGCAGGAAGGGCTAGACGACAAATATAAAGATGTAGAAGCATATATCACTAGGAGTAAGATAGATGCCGCCTATAGGGAAATTTAAGAGACCTTTGGAGAAAAGAAAACCTCCTGTACGAATACAAATACAAAAGACGTCAGCCTGTTTTTGCCGCAGAGGACCGCCATTCTGAGCATCTGCTGTCAATAAAGTAGGCTTAATTTATTCGCACTGCGTCTTGGTTTATGCTATATAAAAAAGGGGAGAGAGAGAGAGAGAGAGAGAGAGAGAGAGAGAGAGAGAGAATACGCACCGAGCTGTCGAGCGGTTGCTAACAAGAGAACTGCATTGTGATTTAAATTACCTGGCATCTGACGCTTAATGTCAGAAGTTGCTACGTTGTCAAGACGAATACTGTCTTCAGAGGGCCATCATAG
Source organism: Schistocerca gregaria (assembly GCF_023897955.1). NCBI lineage: Eukaryota > Metazoa > Arthropoda > Insecta > Orthoptera > Acrididae > Schistocerca > Schistocerca gregaria. The sequence continues at coordinate 665,798,052 of NC_064922.1, forward strand.
CGCTTCCGACTCTGCGGCCATAGAAAATCGAACTAAAGTCTCTATCGCCTACAAATGTAACGTTAAAGAGCTGACATTCACGTTCGATATACACTGAAGCGCCGAAGAAACTGGTACAGGCATGCGCATTCAAATACAGACATATGTAAACAGGCAGAATACGGCGCTGCGGATGGCAACGCCGGTATAAGACAACAAGCGTTTGGCGCAGTTGTCAGATCGGTTACTACTGCTGCAATGGTAGGTTATCAAGGTTTAAGTGAATTTGAACGTGATGTTACAGTCGGCGCACGAGTGATGGGACACAGCATCGTACAACCATTTCACGAAAGCGCCGTCAGTATCATGAATCAGATAAAACATCAAATCTCCGACTTCGCTGCGTGCAGAAAAAGATCCTGCAAGGACGGGACGAACGACGACTGAAGAGAATCGATCAACGTGACAGAAGTGCAATCCTTCCTTAAATTGCTCTACATTTCAATGCTAACCCGTCAACAAGCGTCAGCGTGCGAACCATTCAACGAAACATCATGGATACGGGCTTTCGGAGCCGAAGGCCCACTCGTGTACCCTTGATGACTGCACGACACACGGCTTTACCCTCGCCTGGGCCCATCAACGACATTGGGGTGCTGATGACTGGAAGCATGTTGCCTGGTCGGACGAGTCTCATTTCAAATTTTATCGAGCCGATGACGTGTACGGTTATGGAGATAACCTCATGAATCCATGGTCTCTGCATGTTGGTAGGCGACTGTTCAAGCTGCTGGAGGCTCTGTAATGGTATAGGACGTGTGCAGTTGGAGTGATCTGGGACCCCTAATACAACTCTGACAGGTAACTCGTACGCAAGCACTGTCTCTTATTACTTGAATCCATTCATGTCCATTGTGCATTCCGACGGACGTGGGCAATTCCAGCAGGACAACGGGACACCCCACACGTCCAGAATTGCGACAGAGTGGCTCCACGAACATCTTCTGAGTTTAAACACTTCCGCTGACCAGCAAACGCCCGAGACATGAACATTATCGAGAATATCTGGGATGTCTAGCAAATAAGCTGTTCAGAAGACATCTCCACCTCCCAGCACTCTTACAGATTTATGGAAAGCCCTGCAGAACTCTTGATGTCTATTTCCCTCCAGAACTACTTCAGACATTGGTCGAGTGCATGCCATGTCGTGCTGCGGCGTTTCTGCGCGCTCGCGGGGGCCCTACACGATATTAGGTAGGTGTACGATTTTGTCTGGCTCCAATGTATTTCTCTACGGTGTGTGTAACCATTTCGAATGCATTTTTTAATGTAAATTAGGGTCGGAGTTACGTTAATTTTTTTTTATATGAATAAGTTTCCACATGGATAACAGTTCAAACTTACAGCACCATATCTCGAAAACTACAGAACTCATTTCGATGAGTTTGATGTTTCACTGGTTATCAAAATGATTCGCTCGTGAACGGATCTTTCGAAAGTTCCGAACTGCATTCCATTTGCTAGGTACAAGATTCGGATAATGGCGATTTTCGTTATGTGTATTGTCCTTTGTAGAATATGAATTTAATCGTATATGTATACCAGCGTTGGAAGATGCCGTTTCCAAGCATTACAGCATGATGCCTCGTCCTCGGAAGAGGTTGCTTGTAGTGGCAATGGCAGTGAATATGGTCGCCGTAAGTGTGTACTTAACTCGTAAAAAGTTTTAAGTTTAGAATCTTAACCTCTAACAAAAATCTGAAATTCCCGCTGTTGTAGGTCTGCACAGTCTCCCTAAGGGCGTAAAATAATGTTATTAGTTTTAATTGGGATCTCTGTTTTCTTGAAATGGGCGAAATTTTGCGTGAAATACGGGCACGAATAATGTTTTGGGCAGCGAAAGTGGCAACTCAGTGACAGCCGGTAACACCAGGATTCTACCAGTGTATATCACTAGCGGCAACAGTCCAACCCATTAGCTGTCAAATTCCACCTAATTTCAATCTAACTAAGGCCGGTTCAAATCCCGTGCAAATTGCGAGGATGCTTTTGTCATACGAGGTATATCCCGTATTTTAAACCTCGACATTGTTTCGTGTTGTTCGTAAATACGCCAGAGATACTGCCCAGCTCCACTACCAGCTAGCGTGCTGCGTGGGATGACGCGAGCAGCCATCAGCTGGCCCGGCGCCTGGCATTTGTCAGCCCAGTGACGCGTTGGGCGCGCATGCGCATCGCGGCCGTGACGCGGGACGGACAGCTCACTTGAACCTGGCGACAGGAGCGGCGCGGCCGGCGGCTGGCGGCGGGCGAATGCGGCGGCGCGTGGCACGGCGTGGCCTGCCGCCACTTGGCATATTAATTTCGATCCTTGGCCCGCTTCCACACGAACAGCGCCGCCGTAGACGCCGCACGCGATGCGATACGCCATATACAACACGCTGCCGCCTAGCAACCGCCGACACTTACGGCACACCATACTCACCGCCACTAAAAACGGCCTCTTCCCAGGACGAGGCATCAGCTCTCATGCATGGAGACGGCGGCTTCCAACGCTAGTATACATATACGAATACACTTTACGAAGTACAATACAGCGTACGACAAAATGGTGCTTCGTATTAATATCGGTTTCTACCCTCCGCCATTCTTTTATCCCAGCCACCTCTCTGTGCCGGAAAACTGATTTCTGGATGTAGAGTCATGGAAAAAGTATTCATACACCATGTTCATGTAGAATAACTTCATTTATTAGAACTAAATGTCACAACCAGAAATGTTATTTGGTAAAGTAAGAATACGGGGTTTCCTTCCTAATCTGTACGTATAAAATGATTAACTAAATTAGCCTTCTGCAAAAAGGAAACAAAAAATCTGTGCCACCTAGCTTCTTCACATAGTGCGGAAAAAAGTATTCATAAACTACAAGAAATGTTAACACACAAACGTTTAATGAACCGCTTGCAGCAGGGAACGCCTTAAGCGACAAGCTGCACCTCGTGAATTTTCGTTCAGATACCCTGTGAATGCCGTGCAACAGCGAAATGGGCCGCAAAGGGAAGGAAACAACTATCGAGGAAAGCCAAATAGTTATCTCCCAACAGAAAAAGGGAAAATCATTTTCAGAAATACCTGATATTATTGGAAGAAACCAGGCAACTACGCAGTCCATAATATTGCTATTTTGAGAAACAAAGACCCTCATTAATAGTGAAAGAAGAGGTCGACCACAGTAGCTAACGCAAAGAGAACGAAAATATGTTAACAAGGATGGTCAATACAAGAGTCTAAATTGATAGCATCTGCGTTGTCTGCGCATGTTAATAAACATTTTGAGAAGGAATTCGCACCAAGAGCTGTTCTCTATATTTTAAGGAGTGGAAATCGTGGAGGTGGAGTTCGTAGAAAAAGACCATACATCAGCAATAAGAACAAGAAGCTGAGACTTGAATTTCCTCGAGCGCATATAAACAAGAACATAAATTACTGGGACAAGATACTGCTTACAGACGAAAGAAAATTTTTACATATTTGTAAATGATGGCAGAATTTTGATGTACAGACGACCAAACGCTGAGCTCGATCCCTAACGCACTCAGTCCATATTAAAGTGCGGTGGTGGTAGAATTACAGTATGGCTACAGCAGATGTTGGGCATCTTGTTTTTGTTGAAGGCAACGTGGATAGGTTTCGGTGATAAAAAGAAAAGGAATGCCTACAAAGCTTTAACACTTATTGTCTTTACGTACATTGTAATTTTTTTCAGATGTGAACACTTCTTCCTCACTGTATGACGCCACCTGGTACATAATTTTATTTAGTTCTTGCGGAAGGCTAATTTAGTTGAACCTTTTATATGTACAGATTAGAAAGGAACATCATACACTTACTTTACCAAATAGCATGTCTGGTTGTGATTTTTAGTTCTAAAAAATGACTTCATTCTACATGACAACGGTGTCTGAATACTTTTCCCATTATTGAACCTAAGGCCTTGTACTTCTTTCCGTCCGCTCCGTGCACATATGATGAAACGGATATTTTTTAATCAATATATACGCATCCCTCCCCCCATGAACCATGGACCTTGCCGTTGGTGGGGAGGCTTGCGTGCCTCGGCGATACAGATGGCCGTACCGTAGGTGCAACCACAACGGAGGGGTATCTGTTGAGAGGCCAGACAAACGTGTGGTTCCTGAAGAGGGGCAGCAGCCTTTTCAGTAGTTGCAGGGAGAACAGTCTGGATGACTGACTGACCTGGCCTTGTAACAATAACCAAAACGGCCTTGCTGTGCTGGTACTGCGAACGGCTGAAAGCAAGGGGAAACTACGGCCGTAATGTTTCCCGAGGGCATGCAGCTTTACTGTATGATTAAATGATGATGGCATCCTCTTGGGTAAAATATTCCGGAGATAAAATAGTCCCCCATTCGGATCTCCGGGCGGGGACTACTCAGGAGGATGTCGTTATCAGGAGAAAGAAAACTGGCGTTCTACGGATCGGAGCGTGGAATGTCAGATCCCTTAATCGGGCAGGTAGGTTAGAAAATTTAAAAAGGGAAATGGATAGGTTAAAGTTAGATATAGTGGGAATTAGTGAAGTTCGGTGGCAGGAGGAACAAGACTTCTGGTCAGGTGACTACAGGGTTATAAACACAAAATCAAATAGGGGTAATGCAGGAGTAGGTTTAATAATGAATAGGAAAATAGGAATGCGGGTAAGCTACTACAAACAGCATAGTGAACGCATTATTGTGGCCAAGATAGATACGAAGCCCACACCTACTACAGTAGTACAAGTTTATATGCCAACTAGCTCTGCAGATGATGAAGAAATTGAAGAAATGTACGATGAAATAAAAGAAATTATTCAGATAGTGAAGGGAGACGAAAATTTAATAGTAATGGGTGACTGGAATTCGAGTGTAGGAAAAGGGAGAGAAGGAAACATAGTAGGTGAATATGGATTGGGGCTAAGAAATGAAAGAGGAAGCCGCCTAGTAGAATTTTGCACAGAGCACAACTTAATCATAGCTAACACTTGGTTTAAGAATCATGAAAGAAGGTTGTATACGTGGAAGAACCCTGGAGATACTAAAAGGTATCAGATAGATTATATAATGGTAAGACAGAGATTTAGGAACCAGGTTTTAAGTTGTAAGACATTTCCAGGGGCAGATGTGGACTCTGACCACAATCTATTGGTTATGACCTGTAGATTAAAACTGAAGAAACTGCAAAAATGTGGGAAATTAAGGAGATGGGACCTGGATAAACTGAAAGAACCAGAGGTTGCACAGAGTTTCAGAGAGAGCATAAGGGAACAATTGACCGGAATAGGGGAAAGAAATACAGTAGAAGAAGAATGGGTAGCTCTGAGGGATGTAGTAGTGAAGGCAGCAGAGGATAAAGTAGGTAAAAAGACGAGGGCTGCTAGAAATCCTTGGGTAACAGAAGAAATATTGAATTTAATTGATGAAAGGAGAAAATATAAAAATGCAGTAAATGAAGCAGGCAAAAAGGAATACAAACGTCTCAAAAATGAGATCGACAGGAAGTGCAAAATGGCTAAACAGGGATGGCTACAGGACAAATGTAAGGATGTAGAAGCTTATCTCACTAGGGGTAAGATAGATACTGCCTACAGGAAAATTAAAGAGACCTTTGGAGAGAAGAGAACCACGTGTATGAATATCAAGAGCTCAGATGGCAGCCCAGTTCTAAGCGCAAAGAAGGGAAGGCAGAAAGGTGGAAGGAGTATATAGAAGGTTTATACAAGGGCGATGTACTTGAGGACAATATTATGGAAATAGAAGAGGATGTAGATGAAGACGAAATGGGAGATACGATACTGCGTGAAGAGTTTGACAGAGCACTGAAAGACCTGAGTCGAAACAAGGCCCCCGGAGTAGACAACATTCCATTAGAACTACTGACGGCCTTGGGAGAGCCAGTCATGACAAAACTCTACCAGCTGGTGAGCAAGATGTATGAGACAGGCGAAATACCCTCAGACTTCAAGAAGAATATAATAATTCCAATCCCAAAGAAAGCAGGTGCTGACAGATGTGAAAATTACCGAACTATCAGTTTAATAAGCCACGGCTGCAAAATACTAACGCGAATTCTTTACAGACGAATGGAAAAACTGGTAGATGCAGACCTAGGGGAGGATCAGTTTGGATTCCGTCGAAATGTTGGAACACGTGAGGCAATACTGACCTTACGACTTATCTTAGAAGAAAGATTAAGAAAAGGCAAACCTACGTTTCTAGCATTAGTAGACTTAGAGAAAGCTTTTGACAATGTTGACTGGAATACTCTTTTTCAAATTCTAAAGGTGGCAGGGGTAAAATACAGGGAGCGAAAGGCTATTTATAATTTGTACAGAAACCAGATGGCAGTAATAAGAGTTGAGGGGCATGAAAGGGAAGCAGTGGTTGGGAAAGGAGTGAGACAGGGTTGTAGCCTCTCCCCGATGTTATTCAATCTGTATATTGAGCAAGCAGTAAAGGAAACAAAAGAAAAATTTGGAGTAGGTATTAAAATTCATGGAGACGAAGTAAAAACTTTGAGGTTCGCCGATGACATTGTAATTCTGTCAGAGACGGCAAAGGACTTGGAAGAGCAGTTGAACGGAATGGACAGTGTCTTGAAAGGAGGATATAAGATGAACATTAACAAAAGCAAAACGAGGATAATGGAATGTAGTCAATTTAAATCGGGTGATGCTGAGGGAATTAGATTAGGAAATGAGACACTTAAAGTAGTAAAGGAGTTTTGCTATTTAGGAAGTAAAATAACTGATGATGGTCGAAGTAGAGAGGATATAAAATGTAGACTGGCAATGGCAAGGAAAGCGTTTCTCAAGAAGAGAAATTTGTTAACATCGAATATAGATTTATGTATCAGGAAGTCGTTTCTGAAAGTATTTGTTTGGAGTGTAGCCATGTATGGAAGTGAAACATGGACGATAACTAGTTTGGACAAGAAGAGAATAGAAGCTTTCGAAATGTGGTGCTACAGAAGAATACTGAAGATAAGGTGGATAGATCACGTAACTAATGAGGAGGTATTGAATAGGATTGGGGAGAAGAGAAGTTTGTGGCACAACTTGACTAGAAGAAGGGATCGGTTGGTAGGACATGTTTTGAGGCATCAAGGGATCACAAATTTAGCGTTGGAGGGCAGCGTGGAGGGTAAAAATCGTAGAGGGAGACCGAGAGATGAGTACACTAAGCAGATTCAGAAGGATGTAGGTTGCAGTAGGTACTGGGAGATGAAGCAGCTTGCACAGGATAGAGTAGCATGGAGAGCTGCATCAAACCAGTCTCATTTTGTAAAATATCGCTATGTTTTTACTGTATGTCTTGTGAGAAAATTTATTATTTTGCGAATGTGTAAATAATGTCTATGTTGCAATTATAAAATTAGCTGAAAATATTTTTACCGATGCGAGGTAATGCAATGGCCCAGATAGGGATACATTTTACCATTGTAACATATTGTCGATATTGGGGGGATTTTGCTGTTGAAACGTTAAGAGTGTGGGTTGCTGTGTCGGGAGGAAACCGCGCGCTAATCTTGCAAACTTGATATGTGGGCATTTTAATTTAATAGGAAGACATTATGGTAGCGGATTTAAGCTTGAGTAGATTCGGAAAAAGTTACGCACAGAACCCTCTGGTTGTACTTGACTAAGTGAATACGATGTGGAATCAGTGGAAGCCATTTTGTAAGCCGCATTATTATGAAAACTGAAGTTGGCGCTGTGTTAAATACGAAGATTATTAACAGATTACGCTCGTGATTGTGAACTGTGTGAGGTGACAGTTTGATAAGTTATAATTTCTGATAAAAACTGGGAACTGTGTTAATAAAATACTGAATTGTATCGAATTTTGATTTGTTCTTCATGGCTTTATTAAGGAGAAACATAGTTTTAAACAGCAGACTGAATTTCAAACAAACACTAGTTGACGAACTGTGTGTGTCTTTCGCGCATTTCATGTGCTCTTTGTATAGAATAAAATAAATGTGGAAGCATTAATAAAATGAACTTGGAACTTGCCTCTGCTAATGAACGTAGTAGCAGTGTTTTGCATTAACTGAACATCACCTTTCCGTCCTTGCATCCGTTCGTGAGTGTTGAGACATTCAGCACGTTGCTAACTGTCGAACGGTCGATCCCTCGCGTGAAAACCCATTACGTTCAACCTTAATCTGCTGCTTATGGATATGAAACATTGCATATGCGTCAATACCAAGATCGTCCACTTTGTCTTTGTGTAGAATGATCGCATATATTATTGGAGTACAAGCGAGGCTGCGCCATCCCACGGTCATTTATCTCTAATACCTCTCTCGCATCCGTGACAAGATAATACGGTGCGGCTATTGAGAACATTGTATGCCAACTTTTATTTTCGAGAATGAACTTCACTTCAATAGAATCAGAATTAAAACTAGTAAAAATTTTACCACTTCTGAGTAATAACTCACTTTTAAATATAAACACAAATAATTTTTGAATAAAATGTTTTTAACGTAACACGTTTTTAAAAGGGACTAAAAAGTATAAAATAATTTCTCCTAGTCTCATACAGATGTATAACCCCTTACAGGTAGTCATGGAAATTTGTGCTTCTGAACTGTTACCAGCTATGACGGTACTCGCAAAATTTATAACGAAAAACGTGGGGAGCACACGATGCATTAATGGTTCACGTGAGGCACTAACAATTTTATTCGTACTGCAAATGACATCAACTGTTGAGAGTTTTTCTGAACGTCAGCCACTTTCTAAATCCCTTATTGTTATCAACTGCATGCGTCCTGGATTTTCCATTGAAATTTTTTTTTGTAAGTATTGTCACAGCTATTAAAAATCCACAACCTACGGGATTAGAAATCTATATGTGGCAACGAAAAATTATACTTTAGTGTCTTTTTTAAAAACCTTCTATATTAAAAATATATTTTATTTAAATAATTCTTTTCTGCGTTTCTGTCTTGTGTGTGAAATTTTTCAATACATTTCAGGTTTATATCAGTTTCTCTTCACCTAAGTCAACCAACTATTACTTCCTCCTACGTATTGTCGCGAAAAGACCGTGAAGATAAAAATAAGAGAAATCGAAGTCACACGGAGGCTTACCAACAATCGTTCTTACTGCGAAACATTCAAGACTCGAACAGGACAAAGAAGGAAGGAGCAGTGGGACACGATGTACCCTCCGCCACACACCAGACAAGAAAGCGAGTTAATATTGCATTGTCAACCAGTTCTGAGCCATGTTGAAAGTTTCAAGTATCTACCTCATCGAGCCGGCCGGGGTGGCCAAGCGGTTCTAGGCGCTACAGTCGGGAACCGCGCGACCGCTACGGTCGCAGGTTCGAATCCTGCCTCGGGCATGGATATGTGTGACGTCCTTAGGTTAGTTAGGTTTAAGTAGTTCAAAGTTCCAGGGGACTAATGACCTCATAAGCCAAGTCCCATAGTGCTCAGAGCCATTTTTCTACCACATCGAGAAGGTAGTTTCCAATGAATTACAAAATACATGTCCAACAGACAAGAACGCGACCTAATAAAATTGTGTTAAAATAACGCAAGAAGCATTGCAGAAACCAGTCAAACTGAACATCACTGCACTATAATTTATCATTATCACGAGTCACACAATCAAGCGTGACAATTACATTGTAGGTGCTTAACAGCCTGCATCACTAATCTTTATTCGTGCGTTACTTTAAAAGGGTAGCATTTTGGGTGAAGGTGTTATTGTGTAGTATGAGAGAGAGTGAAGGTGTTGCTTGTGTGCCAGTTGCATTTACTGGGAGAGAATTTAAAGAAACTGTATGTACAGGAACTGTGAGGACCATGAAATGGTTCCACTCAAAAGCAGTCACGAAATGCGTTAAGATTTATCCCACTGGAAGGCGAGAAGATCAGTTCCTGGTTCGCAGAAAACGGTCGGCCGCTATCGGTTTCACAACCGCACCTGCACTTCCTCGTCCGACTGAAACCGACGCCCATCCATGTCACTCTTCGGGTCGTCAAAGACATGAAAGTCACCCGGTGAAGGATTCATGTTGTACGGAAGACGTAGTGGCTTTTCCCAACCACATTACTGAGGCGTAGCCTTCGTGTGATAGGGCGTGGGAGCGGGCGTTATAGTGCAACGGGATGATTCCGCCTGGCGCATCCCGACAGAAAATGGCAAATTCAACAATGAAAACATGACACACATCCCCCCTCAAAGAAATGCAAATATGCTCTCCGAAGTTCCACCAAGGTCATGACGACCTCCTTCCACTGCAGGAGCTCTCTGAGCGTGGAACCACAAGCAATGCGCACCGCTTTGAGGACGCTTTGCAGAAACTACTGCGTCGCGCCGTTAACTTATAAGGCCCTAAAATGCAAACAGGCAGAATCATGCTGTTGCGTGACAACGCTTGCCCCCCCCCTCCCTCCCCCCTCCCACTCACACACACACACACACACACACACACACACACACACACAGTCAATCGGACGAAGGCTGCGCTTCAGCGAACTTGGCTACGCTTCAGCGAACTCGATTGGAAACAATGTAGCGTCATATGTACAACCCCGATCCTTCACCGTGTGATTTTCACGTCTTTGGTGACCTGAAGAAACACTTGCGTGAATGTCGCTTTCAGTCGGACGGGGAAGTACAAAGGGAGAGTGCAGCTGTGGATCCGTCAGCGGCTGAGCGCATTCTGTGAAACAGGGATTGATAGTCTCGTCTCCCACTGGGGTAGATATCTTTAACACGTGCGGTGATTACTTTTGAATGGAACCATTCTTGGTCCTGTCAAGGTGGGCGTTCGGTTTTCGGATAATTTCCAAGAATTATTGCCTATCGAAGCCGCGGGGTACAAACTATACATATCGAATGTGCGATCGTAAATCGGTCATGCGACTCTGCTGGCAGGCGTTATGATCAATTATTTGTGATCGTCATTTTTATCTGTTTTCCGTCGTTCCCTTAGTTGCTCTAAATTACATACCTCTGTGAATTATTTGTAAGTTGCTGGTGAAACCCAGACATGTCGGTAGTGAGTGGGATAACTGGTGTTATTGACGTTTCTGCGGCAGATTCTCTCACATGGAAAAATCATGTAATTCCATGTTTATCCCCCATAGAAAATTGTTCGACTTTTTGCTGCAAATTTGGAGTACTACCGGACGACGAAAGGATGGACTGTGTAGACTGTGGTGGCGCAAGGTGTGTAAAACTTCGTAAGAACAGTTTCGATGCTGAAATACCGTTACAATTTCATGTGCGGAAAACGAACGAGTATAAGAAAGAATACATGGTTCGACTCTTACAAATTATCCATACAGACCAGCCTAATGGCCGTTCACATGACGACAAACCCGACGACGAGTAAGGTAATTCCTCGCCTTTGTAATTACAAGTATTTTTGTAATGCTCCTATTTTGTCGTTGCTGTAGTGACCACTGGAAACATACTCATAACGCCCGCCACCAGAGACACATGATCGATTTACGATCGCTCTTCGATATGTATCGTTTCTACCTCCCGGCTTCGATAGGAAATCATTCTTGGAAATTACCGGTTTCGTTTGACTGCTTGTCATACATTGGGAGACAGGAAGAAAATAGCAGAGTTATGATTGCGCATAAACATGCGAACTATTACCGACACATCTCTTAAAACAATTACTACCATAACATGTCTAGGTTTAACAATTCTGAGCTGCCTAAAGCGGAATGGAGCACATTAAACAAACTGTAGTAAAAGCAGGTGCGAAGCTAAGGTTCATTGGGAGAATTTCTATGGGATGTAATTCGTCCGTGAATGATGCGGATTCCACCTCTTATTATACCGTTCCTTGAGTATTTTTCATCACTTTGGGATCCTTCGCACGTCGGATAAACAGGGAGGGGAAGGTAGAAGGAGGAGATGAATGTAAAAGGAGAGGGAGGGGAGGGGCCGAGAAGGAAGAAAATAGGCAACTAAGAATGGTCTGGTTCGACACGGGTTTGGTTAAGAGTAGAGATGGGGAAGTCCGACCGATTAAAACCGATAACGGTATTTTAGTTCTGAATAACCGGTATTTTTCGATATTTGTTTGGTCTTGGTTACAAGAACTGTTTTTATTGTTTATTAATAAATGAGTAAAAAACTGAAGTATCAATGGGCCAAAGCAGTTGTGCTAAAATTTTTCGTTTCTAGATAAACCCTTTTTTTTTTAAAAAAAAAGGAGTAATTATTATTCGTAAAATTTTCATGGCTTTCAAATATTGCGCTATTATGGGAAAGGGGAAAAACGATCAGTGTTATAGTTACATCAATGCCGATAGCAACGAGCATCAAACACATGGCACAAGGAATCGCACAGCATTGCTGATACCCTGCCGTACGTCATGCCTCAAGGTACGGCGGTAGGTGCAGTGTGCAAGACCTGTGTCCCCCCCCCCCCCCCCCCTTCCTCTGGTCTATGCCGTAATTTCTCGCCGTCGTCACCGGACATCCATTGTACTGCATAATGACACCAACCCTAGCCTGGAAATATTTTTACAAAGTGACGTATTAATGAAGTAGATTTTGCTGTAAAAGATTAAAGATTTTAATAACAATTCATTCACGGTATGCAATAATAATAGAAAGTAGGTGATCTGCTGCCTGTCTCTATCTAATATGCCTTTAAATGCTTGTAGCCCTTGAAAACGGACAATTTAACACGGGAAACAAGAGTTCTTCATCCTCAGTTTTCACTGTTTACCACTGACTTTTCGTAATGCCCAGATAGTGGTATGATCCCCGATTACAACATGATTTTTGAGCAGAGTTTCAAAAAATAGAATCAATAGATAATACCAGTTATTTTTTATAGTATTCCATTATTTATCACTTTCCGAGAAAAGCGGCGAATGGTAGACAGAAAAGTTTTCTTTTATCTGCCTATTTAATTTAATATTTTGATTCTGTGTGTCTTGAATTGACAGAGTCATAATTTTTCAATGTTTGAGAGATTTCTACTTTTATTATTGCAACTGTAGATATTTCGGAAGCGTCCGCTACAGGAGTAGGGAAACGTATTTATTTATCCCACATAACTCTTGCGATATTACGACGACGACGAAAGCAGGGTAACAGGAAGCTCATTCCGAGGTTTACATCTGAGGAAGGATAGGAAGCGGAAAAGGACGGTGGTACCAGAAGTACACTCCACCACATATTGTGACGTTTGCGCAGCACAGAAGTGGATGTAAATGTACATGGGGAGTCCGAACCGTCGCCGTTCTGACTGCACCACTTCATTCGATAGCACACAGTGAAAACGCACGCTTAGGATAACGAACTAACGACTGAATCGGGAACAGGCAACTGGAGACCTAGATCATGAACCAAACTCTCAGCAAATAAACATTTCCTCTGCTGAACTTTCAGCTTACTACAGTTCACGGATCCAACAGCTGCTTTTCCTGTATTAGATTTATGCTTATACACTACTGGCCATTAAAATTGCTACACCACTAAAATGACGTGCTACAGACGCGAAATGTAACCGATAGGAAGAAGATGCTGTGATACGCAAATGATTAGCTTTAGAGACCATTCACACAAGGTTGGCGCCGGTGGCGACACCTACAACGTGCTGACATGAGGAAAGTTTCCAACCGGTTTCTCATACACAAACAGGAGTTGACCGGCGTTGCCTGCGGAAACGTTGTTGTGAAACCTCGTGTAAGGAGGAGAAATGCGTACCATCACATTACTGACTTTGATAAAGGTCGTATTGTAGCCTATCGCAATTGCGGTTTATCGTATCGCGACATTGCTGCTCCCGTTGGTCGATATCCAATGACTGTTAGTAGAATATAGAATCGGTGGGCTCAGGAGGGTAATACGAAACGCCGTGCTGGATCCCAACGGCCTCGTATCATTAGCAGTCGATATGACAGGCGTCTTATCCGCAAGGCTGTAACGGGTCGTGCAGCCACGTCTCGAACCCTGAGTCAACAGATGGGGACGTTTGCAAAACAACAACCATCTGCTCGAACAGTTCGACGACGTTTGCAGCAGCAAGGACTATCAGCTCGGAGACCGTGGCTGCGGTTACCCTTGACGCTGCATGACGCCATTGGTTACACGTCTCGGTCACCTCTTATTCGCATTGACGGCACTTTGAACGGTGGACGTTACATTTCAGATGTGTTACGACCAGTGGCTCTACCCTTCATTCGATCCCTGAGAAACCCTACATTTCACCTGGATAGTGCACGATCGCATGTTGCAGGTCCTGTACGGGCCTTTCTGGATACAGAAAATGTTCGACTGCTGCCCTGATCAGCACATTCTCCAAATGTCTCACGAATTGAAAACGTCTGGTCAATGGTGGCCGAGCAACTGGCTCGCCACAATACGCCAGTCACTAATCTTGACGAACTGTGGTATCATGTTGAAGCTGCATGGGCAGCTGTACCTGTACACGCCATCCAAGCTCTGTTTGACTCAGTGCCCAGGCGTATCAAGGCCGTTATAACTGCCAGAGGTGGTTGTTCTGGGAACTGATTTCTCAGGATGTATGCACCCAAATTGGGTGAAAATCTTTCTAAGTTTGGCGGTTTAATTTTTCACGCACCTGGCGTACTTTGTAGGTTCACATCAGGCATGACTATGGTAATACATGAAGTCCAAATGGTGTACCGCATGAGGCGTCTTGGACAACTGTGCTGTCACGAATGAAGTACCGATCTACGCGAGTCGCAAAAAGGAGTGACAAAAAAAAGACCCCTGCTTATCTTTAAGTGGCATGTAATAAAACTGTAACGAAAGCGCAGCATAAGAACTGAACACTTGCATGCGTAATACTGTATAGGAAACTCGTTAGCTTTCAATACAGCTTCCAGTCGTCTCGGAATATAGAAATACAAGTCCTTTATAGTGTTATGGGAATCTTACACCATTTTTCCTGCTAAATAGTGAACAGTTCAGGTTATAATGACGGAGGTCGCCAGCGATCACGCACACTTCTCTCCAAAGTGTACGGCAACAAAGGTTCGATTGTATTCTGATCTGGTGACTGTGGGGTCCAGTGCAGATGAGACAATTGATCTTCGTACTCACAAAACCAGACGATGCGAGCTGTGTGAACGGAGTTCATGTCGTCTTGGAACACAGAATCATCGTTGGATGGCAAACACTGTACCGTGGGATGGACCTGATCAATCAGAATTATTACATACTCCTTGACAGTAATGCGACCTTGCAGAGTAAACACAAGGTCCAAGCAATACCAAGATTTGGCAGCCCAAATCAATGCCGAACTTCCGCCATATTTCACTCTTTGTACATATACTGGGTCACAAGTTGGAAACAGTGTGGAACGAGACTCATCCAACCAAATAACTCTCTACCATTGCTCCACAGTTCAGGTTTTATGCCTTAGTCACCACGTTTTCCTGTTATGGACACTTGTATCACTGAGGAGTGGTTTTGGAATTCCAGTTCGTCCTGAAGTTCTCTGCTTGTGGAGCTCCCCTCTTGTTGTTCTGGTGCTGATAGGTTTCACGACTGCGACATTCAGTTCTGCAGCGAATTTTGCTTAAGTCGTCCCCTTATTCTTCGTACCAAACCACCTGAACGATCATCTGTTACGACACAACTTTCGTCCGCGTTATGACTTAGCGGCTGTTGTTTTCCCGCTTTCCCTGTATGCGGTATAAATCTTCTATACGGTGTTTCCTGAAACGGCAAACACTTCGGCTCCTTTGGTTACGGGAGCACCCACTATACTAGCTCCAATAATTGACCCATGTTCGATCTCATTTAGCTCCTACACAATGCACTCGCAACTAAATAGAACAGTGTTCCGACCACGTTCGATATTGCAACGCATTGAGGACATCGCACAGGTTCCGTTCGTGGTTAAATAAAGCAGCGCAGCCCGCAGGCATGGCTAGTATATAACTTCATGTTCAAGCATACATTTCTCGCGGTGTTTCCATAGTTTTGTCCAAACCCTGGGCACAATCGCACTGCATGCTCCAGGCTTGAAGTGCGACAGAATACAAAAAATGGCTCTGAGAACTATGGGACTTAATTCTGAGGTCGTCACTGCGATACATGTTGGCATCTTACTTGGAGAGAATAGGATCATTTAATATCTACATACGTACTCTGTAAGCCATCTTTCAGTATGCTGTTGAGCGTATTTCGTGTACCACTGCCACTTCCACACTTCCCTGTTCCCGTTGCGAATGGAGCATGGCAAGAACGATACTCACTTGGTGAGCCTCTCGCTGTGCTCGAATTTCTTTCATTTTACATTTAGAGTCTTTTTAGCGAGATAAGGAAGCAATGTCTTCGTTGATTCTTCTAGAAACGTAAGCTCTAGGAATTTTAAACGCTCTCGGAATTTTAACAGCAAATCACACAATAATGCACAAGGCCTCTCTTTGTAGCTTCTTGCACTGAATCACCATCTTTGAGATTCTCTCAAGCTTCCTAAACGAACCTGTGACGAAATGCGCTGCTCTTCTTTATCTTATCCGTCAATTCTACCTGGTAAGGGTCCCAAAGTGACCAGAAATACTGACCGACAATGGCGACGTGCCTACGTCTCCTAGACGACCCTCCTCGAGAAGTTGAATGATTTACCTATTTTTCCAGTCACTAAGAACGCTTCATTCGTCCAGTGACTTGCAGTACACCGCTACTAAAAGAGAAGCAAATTCTTTCGCTAATCTACTCAGAATCGTGTCGTTATCAGAAAGATCCAGCCGCCTTTCCTCTGCTGGGCGACTTTAAATTGATTTTCTAAATCAGTGGTAATTCATTTCAATATTCCATTTTGGCGTTCGTGCGAGGATTGAAAGGAAGCGTAGCACGAGTTTTCCTCAGAAAAAAAGGAATTTTGCATTTCGTTTGTCTGTCATCCTCAGTTTCGATACCATAATGGGCACTTAGTACGTGGACAAATGGCTTTGTTCCCGTTACTGATTTAATCTAAAAGCAAAAGTCTTTGGATTTTATGTCAAATTTTTAGTTGGAAACGTTACTTTCGAATTCGCTGTTCGCTCCGCGGGCGGCTCTCTTTACGTTAATTTTGGTTCTCTTCAGTTTAAATTGGTCTACGGGGCTTTGATTAAATCGTCGGGGGAGCTCTCTTTCTTTTCAGAGGAGCTCTTTAACACGGTTGTCGAGCCAAAAGGTATAAATTTCAGGTAATGGCTGCAAAAGCACCATCATCATTGTAGGGGGAACGAAATGGCATTTCAATCAAATTATTATTTTCTTGTTCTGAATCTTTAGAATTTTACTTTTGAAATGGAGTTTATAGCGTCACTAGAAGATTTTAATTTATTTTTTAAGTAACTGCTTGCACAGGAATTTGTCTGCTTGATATCAACGCCGTTGCGTCCTTTACATGTCAAACTGAGATGATTTCTGCTAGTGAGTCCTTTCAAATTTGTCGCTCTTCGTACGAAATATGAAGGTCAAGAAGGATATCTTTAGCGTTGGCTAGCCTTGTATCACTTGGTCTCATGGGATTCTAGATTCTCTTGTTCCTTTCTTTCTATACTTCTGTTTATATAGTGGTTTGTGGTGATAACATTTTATTACAAGTACTGTCTCCGAACTTTTTATGTGGAAACACTTAAATCTTTTTAAATAAAATAAACGTTATTACATTCTACAAATTTCTTATTCATGTCTATATAGCTGAAGCCCTATTCCACTAGAGGGCTCCGAATTGTAGCGTGTAACCTGGCGGTGTGTAACGTACCTATGACGGTGCCCGAGAAACAGCAGGCTGTAATCGAGTGTCGAAGTCGAAGAGTTCGTCCACAAATGGAGCACCCTCTCTTTCAGCATGGCAAAAGTCAGAAAATACACGAGCTCTGCGTGCGACATCTGCAACAATTCTACGCATTAGGTTCACTGTCATCGACCATCCTCCGTACAGTCCCGACTTGACCCCATCCGATTTTCATCTGTTTCCAAAACTTAAAAAACACCACCAAGGACATCATTCTGATAGTGATGAAGCGGTGCAAGCAGAGGTTGATTTGTGCCTCCATCAACAACTCAAAACATTCTACGGTGACGGAATCAACAAACTTGGCTCTCGTTGGGGGAAACGTTTCCGTTGGGATATTGAACGAGTTGAGAAATAAATATGTACACACGAATGATAAAAATGTAGAATTTTAATATAATGTTTGTTTAATGTAAAACACTTAAGAGTTTCACGTAAAAAATTCGGAAGCATTACTTTTCAGCACGCCCTAGAATATACGTCAAGCAGATAGTGTGTCTAAGGTACGCCGATCGAAGCACTGTCTCCGGCAGTGAGCGTGAAAGAATTACCTTCTCTCCATCTGCATCACACTCCGCTAGCCACCTAATAGTGTGTGGCGGAGGGTACTTTCAGTACCACTATCCGATTCCTCCAACCGTGTTCCATTCGCGAATAGTGCATGGGAAGAATGATTGTCGGTAAGCCTCTGTATTGGCTCAAATTTCTCGAATTTTCTCATCGTGGTGAATACGCGAGATGTATGTGGGGGGAATTAATATGTTGTCCGACTCCTCCTGAAAAGTGCTGTACCGAAATTTCAATAATGAAACTCTCCGTGATGCACAACGCCTCTCTTGTAACGTCAGCCAGTGGAGTTTGTTTAGCATTTCCGTAACACTCTCTCGCCTAGTAAAGAAACGCGCCCCTCTTCGTTGGATCTTCTCTATCTCCTCTATCAGACCAACCTGATAGGGAGCCCAGATAGATGAACAGTACTCAACAATCGGGCGAAAAAACGCCTTATAAGCCACTTCCTTCGTGGATGAGTTACGTTTCCTGAACATCCTTCCGATGAATCTGTGTCTAATGTCACGTTTTCCCACTATCTGTTTTGTCTGGCCATTCCACTTAAGGTCGCTCTGGATAGTTACACCTAGATATTTTACGGCAGACGTTGTCTCCAGCTGTTTGCCATCAATAGTGCAGCTGTACATTAGTGTATTTCCTTTCCTATGCATGCACCAATGTTACATTTATTTACGTTCAGGGTCAACTGCCAGAGTCTGCACCATTCATCACTTCTCTGCAAGCCATTCTCCAAATTCATACTGTCTTCTGGCGTTGCTACTTTGGTACAGAATACTGCATCATATGCGAATAGCCTTAAAGAGCATCGACGCTTTCTACTAGACCATATATATATATATATATATTGTTAACAGTAACGGACCTATCACACTTCCCTGTGGTGCTCTGGATATTACCTTTACATCTGTCGATTTAGTTCCGTTAAGAGCGACGTGTCGAATTCTATCTGCAAGAAAGTCTTGAATCCAATCGCAAGTCTGCTCCGATACTACGTAAGCTCGTTTTTTTCCTTTTCTTCTTTTTCTTTTTCCATTAAACGGCAATGCGGGATGTGTCAAATGCCTTACTGAAATCAAGAAACACGGCACCAACCTGAGCGCCGTTATCCAATGCACTTTGGACCTCATGGAGGAACAGAGCGAAAGTTTCGCAGGATCTCTGTTTGCGACATCCATGTTGATTTTTATAGAGGAGATGTTCACTCTCCAAAAACGTCATAATTCTTGAGCGTAAAACATGTTCCATAATTCTACAACAGATTGGCGCCAACGACGTAAGTGTATGATTGTGTGTATCCGACTAGCGGCCTTTCTTAAAAACGGGAATGACCTGCGCATTGTTACAGTCATTAGTTACCTTTTGTTGCTCAAGCAATCTACGATAAATTACTGCTAGATGGGGAGCACGTTCTTTCGCAAAATCTTTACAGAATCTTATAGGTATCCCATCTGGTCCTGACGCCTTTCCACTACTAAGCGATTGTAACTGCTTTTCAATTCCACGATCGCTTATCTCCATATCTGCCATTTCGACGTTCGTACGACGATTGAGGGGAGGGACAGTGTTACGATCTTCTGTGGTGAAACAGCTTCGGAAGACCAAATTCCGTATTTCGGCCTTCTCTCTGTTATCTTCTGTTTTGGTGCCAGTGTGGTCGCTGAGAGAATGAATAGATGATTGTGGCTCACTTGCTGATTTTACATACGACCAAAATCTCTTAGGGTTTTCACTCACGTCAGTTGACTATGTCTTACTTTCAAAATCATTGAACGCTTCTGTCATTGCTCTCCTTACGCTCATTTTCGCTTCGTTCAGCTTTGTTTCTCAGCTACGATTTGTAAATGAATCTCTTTTGTTTACGTAGCGCTTTTCTAACACGGCTATTAAACCAGGGTGGATCTTTCCCATCCCTTAAAATCTTACTCGGGACATAATTGTCTAAGGCATATTGAACGATTCATTTGAATTTTTTCCATTTGTTCTATACATCTTCGTCCTTATCACCGAATATCTGATGCTGACTGCTGAGACCTTCTGAAATTTGTATCCTGTCACTCTTGCTGCGCAAATATATCTTCCTACCTTTCCTAAAATTCATTGCAGGACCCGTCGTCATAGATGCTGTCACAGCTTTATGATCACTGATACCTTCCTCTACGTTAGCTGATTCTGTAAGTTCAGGTCTGTTTGTCGTCAGGATATCTAAGAAGTTAGCCTCACGAGTTGGTTCTCTATCTATCTGCTCAAGGTAATTTTCGGACAAGACATCCAGAACAATGTCACACGAATCCCTGTCTCTGGCATTAGTTTTGATGGCATAACACTCCCAATATATACCTGGCAAGTTGAAGTCAACCCCTACTACAACGGCATCATCAGGAAAATTACTAATGATATTCTGCAAGTTCTGTCTGAAGCACTCTACAACTAAATATCCTGACCTAGGTGGTGTATAAAAGTATCCAATCACCATTTTTGACCGTTCTTTTGGTACTAAATTTCACCCAGATTAATTCACTTTCGGAACCCTTGGTAACATTGATAGATTTTATCTAATTTTTTACTGCAATAAACACTCCGCCACCACAGGCGACTAAACTATCCTTGTGATAAGCATTCCAATCTGAACTTAGGATTTCCTTTTCATTGACGTCTGGTTTCAACCAGCTTTCTGTTCCCCAAACAATCATGTTAATCTGCTCTATCTTTGATCTGCGAGGACCAAGTTTCTCCGAGTTCACTGTGGCTGATTTAACAGACAACCCGTCTTTGATCCCAAGGGAGGGGTTCTGTACCCTAAAAAAGCTCCATTTACACACCACACATACTCTGCTACCCTAGTAGCCGCTTCCTACCCCCCACCCGGCTGTGATCACTGCATGACTCTCCGACTCGTTGCTCGGACATATGGCAGGTGGCACACAGGTTTTAACCGAGAAATAAACTACACGAGTATCCCTGGTAAGAGACCCGAGAAAATCGTTGCACTATTTAGCAGCTCAGAGTGGCTTGCCGGTCGCGTCTGCTCAATCCGTGCACAAATTTGAGATGAAGCCTTACAAAATAGCAGCAGTCTCACTCAACGCGAGTGCTGTGTTTTACAAATGCGTCACCTTTTTCTGTGGGCAATACTAAAGAGAAGCGAAATCGACGACAAATAATGACTACGTGTCTTATCGACGGTCTCCTACTCGCCTCTTCCTACCACAAAGTTTTCCTGAAGTACTGACGTGAGTCAGTGCACAATTAGACTGACCCACGTATCTTACAGACAAATTTGTCTGTCCATCGTTATCTTTTAGAGAAGGGGACACGGGTTGGTTCCAGTACATTCTATGTGCTGTGAATCTAAACAAGAAAATGCTCAGACACGCACGTACGATTTCAGTTATAGTGTTCGGTGCCGTGGTGAAGAAGAAAATTGAGATTTTATGTATTCCTCCAATGGTTTCTAATATTTTCTAGAGATAAAAGGCGAGGGGGGAACGGTATTCTGCCGTGTCACGCTTATAAAAATGAAGGTAACGTGGAAAAAGCTACTCTTCGCCCGTGTGATGTGCCAAACTGGTCCTGGCTCATATGCAGAGTCGTTGACAGCCATCTGGAGAGAATACTGCGTAAGAAAAACTCCGTCGGTATCTGGCAACGAGCCCAGGGCTGTGTCTTATCGATTTAGATGCTCTGCCGCTTCAACAACCACTTCTTCCGTACCAAGAAAAACTGGAGATGTTATTAAATTATCATAATCCTGAAACTTGATTGCGACATTCAATGTTGAGACGGCGCAACTCTTGGAGATCCTTTTCCGGTCGTATAGGTGTCAACAAGTCACATGTGCAAAAATATCGTATCAAGAGTCTTTCTGGTTCATTTGCTTCCGCCTAGCAGCAAGCACCTAACGTAGTAGTTATTTTGGCACTATAAAAATTACTGATGATAACTACAGACTCACTTGTGAGGGCTGCTAGTGATAAATAACTATAAATGAAGCAATTTACGGGTCATTTGTTTGCTACCAACTCCACTAAAACTGTATTCGATTGTTCTTCGTTCACATCCGCGTTAACTGAAATTTTTCTATATTTAGAGCAAGCTGCGATTTGTCACACCAAAGAGAAATTCTCTCCAAGTCATCCTTTGTCCTCCTGCAGTCACGACACTTTCTCACACACTACAGCGTCACCAGCAAATAGTCGCAGATTCCTGCCACACCATATCCGTCAGATCGTTTATCTACAGGCACATACAAAACCAAAACGGTCCTACGACACTTTCTTGGGGCATTCCTGACGATACGCTTGTCTCTGACGAGCATTCGCTGTCCAGGACAACATATTCGCTCCTGTTACTTAAAAAGTCTTGGAATCACTCACATACTTGTATCTGAGAACCTATTCCGCATGTAATGCCGTCGGATTCTGTGTCAAACGTCTTCCGGAAATCTGGCAACACCCAATGTTCGCAGGTCATCGTGCGATGAACGGGTAACTTGAATGTCGCTTTCTAAATCCGTGCCGATTTGTGGACAGAAGTTTTTTGTCCCAAGAAAATGTATTACATCTGAACGTAGAACACGCTCAGGAATCACGCAGCAAACCGACGTTAAAGACTGGCCTGTAATTTTGCTGGTTCATTCTTTTACTCTCCTTATACACAGGAATCACCTGCGCTTTTTCCTAGTCGCTTGGGACTTGCGCTGGACAGAGATTCGCGGCAAACAAAGCTAACTAAAGAACCAGTGCCGTAGAGTACTTTCTGTAAAACTGAATTGGGATTCCATCCGGACCTGACGACTTATTTGTTTTCAAATCTTTCAGTTGCTTCTCTACTCCAGGAATGGGTATTACTACGTCTTCTATATGGGAATCGCGACGGTCGTGTTCGTACGATCCTCCTGTGTGAATGATTTCTTAAACGCGAAATTTAAAAAAGCAGCTTTCCTTTAGCTACCCCTGTTGTCACACTAGACTGATCAAAGAGTGACGGGATACGAGCCTTCAACTCGCTTAGCGATTTTACGTAGGACCAGAATTTTTTCGGGTTTTCGGCAAGATATTTAGCTGAAGTATGACAGTGGAAGTAGTATGCTTCACATACTGCTCTTTTTCTAGACGCACAAATCTCTATTAACTTTTACCTACTGACGTATCTGCATTTCTTTCTCTGCTTCCTCAGCATTTTCCTATTTTGTTATCATAGCACGGTGGGTCTCCTCCAACCTTGATCCACATACGCAGCACGTACTCCTCCATAGCGCAATTTACAAAGTTCAGTCAGTTCAAACTTTGTCCCTAATACCTTTACGTCCATCACATTGGCACTAAACGATTCCATTCATTATTGAAGTAGGATGCTAGCAGCTGTTTATTCGTTGTTTCCAGTAACAAAAAAAATTCTCCTAGCCTTCTTGATGGATTTACTGACTTCACTAACCATCATACCAATGATGACATTGTCGACAAGGTCAGGTCTGTCTGTAGCAACAAGGCCTGCTGGAGTGGCCGTGCGGTTCTAGGCGCTACAGTCTGGAACCGAGCGACCGCTACGGTCGCAGGTTCGAATCCTGCCTCGGGCATGTATGTGTGTGACGTCCTTAGGTTAGTTAGGTTTAATTAGTTCTAAGTTCTAGGCGACTGATGACCTTAAAAGTTAAGTCGCATAGTGCTCAGAGCCATTTTGTAGCAACAAGTTGTGAAGTATTTCCGTTGGGAGTATGTTGTTGAACTAGCTGCTCGAAAAATGTGTTTAGAAATACCTTTACACGACTCTCTTTACCTCTTTGAATCATTCTACAACTGCTTCGGCGAAATCGAGTGATGACTAACTTCACATGGGCCGGTTACACGTGTCTAGCTAACCTTGCAGTCAGACTAGATTTCAACCTCGATAAATATAATATTTTTGTCTACTGTAAATACCTCCCCTCCCATGACATCTAACCTATCCTTCCGACAAACTTTGCACGCCTCGTTTAATAAATCGAAACTTTTTACTTCGGATTTGATCTAGCTCTCCGTTCTGAGTATAATTCGAGCGTGGCTGCATTCCTGGATAGCGGTGAATTCAGGGGCTTTGTTATGAAGGCTTCGGTAGTTTACTGTTAACATACAAACATTCGAAATGTCTTTCCTTTGTATGCGATCCAATTTCGCTCAACGCGCATTTTAGGAACTCAAACTACCGCCTAGGAGGGGGGGGGGGGGGAGAGAACATTTGCGCTCCACAAGAACTGTGCTACCCGAGTCGCTGCTTCCTTCACGTCTCGGATATAGTCCCCCAACCGACATACCGAGCACATATGAACTTCTTTCCAGATTTAGACGCTATTTTCGGCAGGGGCTACGCTTACCATAGGAGCTGCCGGTGACGAGCAAACCGCCCCCCCCCCCCAAAAAAAAAAAAAAAAAAATCGTGTTCCTGTTCGCACCCTGCTGAAGGAACGGCCACTTGGTCAGACGCCCAGTCCCCACATTCACCCACCACCTCCAGCGACGCAACCGGTTTACAACCTTTCAGTTATTCCCACCGCCAACTGCGGCCAGCTCCCATTGCTACCGCACACACCAGTCATTGTTCCTATCCACCCTATTACTAAAATTCGAATGAAAACATTGCTGAAAAAATAAAAACGAACCCTTTTGTCTTTTAGACAAGGATTTGTTAAAGACACATGTGCAATTTACTACGCTCAGAATGTCACTGATACCACTTCGCTGCATGCTGACAGACAAGGAAATACAACGAATTACAATGCAAACAGTAAAGGTCACAGAATATTATGTCATCCTTCAGGCTTGCGTCTGGACACTATTATTTCTTCTTTCGATTTCCTGGGTGATAACATTACAGCCATTTGCACGGTGTATCGGTGACAGAACTTAAATCACTCGACACAGTACTGTGGACTAAAGGAGCGTACGTCAGAGATAACTCCACAGTGTTTATGAATTATAATGACTTCATAATCAACCACGTAATTCCTAAGCACTGTTTATTTGCTGACTCTGTACCTGCTTTTACTCTTACACGCCTGACGCTGCTGTTGTTGACAGTGTCATATCTGGCGATACTCCATAGTATTGTGTCAAATGGTTTAAATTTTGATCATCTTTAAAATGGCTGTAAGGTTGTTGTGGTTGTTGTGGTCTTCAGTCCTGAGACTGGTTTGATGCAGCTCTCCATGCTACTCTATCCTGTGCAAGCCTCTTCATCTCCCAGTACCCACTGCAACCTACGTCCTTCTGAATCTGCGTAGTGTAGTCATCTCTTGGTCTCCCTCTACGATTTTTACCCTCCACGCTGCCCTCCAATACTAAATTGGTGATCCCTTGATGCCTCAGAACATGTCCTACCAACCGATCCCTTCTTCTGGTCAAGTTGTGCCACAAACTTCTCTTCTCCTCAATCCTATTCAACACTTCCTCATTAGTTATGTGACCTACCCATCTAATCTTCAGCATTCTTCTGTAGCACCACATTTCGAAAGCTTCTGTTCTCTTCTTGTCCAAACTATTTATCGTCCATGTTTCACTTCCATACATGGCTACACTCCATACAAATATTTTCATAAATGTCTTCCTGACACTTAAATCTATACTCGATGTTAACAAATTTCTCTTCTTCAGAAACGCTTTCCTTGCCATTGCCAGTCTACATTTTATATCCTCTCTACTTCGACCATCATAAGTTATTTTGCTCCTCAAATAGCAAAACTCCTTTACTACTTTAAGTGTCTCATTTCCTAATCTAATACCCTCAACAACACACGACTTAATTCGACTACATTCCATTATCCTCGTTTTGCTTTTGTTGATGTTCATCTTATATCCTCCTTTCAAGACACTGTCCGTTCCGTTCAACTGTTCTTCCAAGTCCTTTGCTGTCTCTGACAGAATGACAATGTCATCGGCGAACCTCAAAGTTTTTATTTCTTCCCCATGAATTTTAATACCTACTCCGAATTTTTCTTTTGTTTCCTTTACTGCTTGCTCAATATACAGATTGAATAACATCGGGGAGAGGCTACAACCCTGTCTCACTCCCTTCCCAACCACTGCTTACCTTTCATGTCCCTCGACTCTTATAACTGCCATCTGGTTTCTGTACAAATTGTAAATAGCCTTTCTCTCCCTGTATTTTACCCCTGCCACCTTCAGAATTTGAAAGAGAGTATTCCAGTCAACATTGTCAAAAGCTTTCTCTAAGTCTACAAATGCTAGAAACGTAGGTTTCCCCTTCCTTAACCTAGCTTCTAAGATAAGTCGTAGGGTCAGTATTGCCTCACGTGTTCCAACATTTCTAAGAAATCCAAACTGATCTTCCCCGAGGTCGGCTTCTACTAGTTTTTCCATTCGTCTGTAAAGAATTCGTGTTAGTATTTTGCAGCTGTGACTTATTAAACTGAAAGTTCGGTAATTTTCACATCTGTCAACACCTGCTTTCTTTGGGATTGGAATTATTATATTCTTCTTGAAGTCTGACGGTATTTCGCCTGTTTCATACATCTTGCTCACCAGATGGTAGAGTGTTGTCAGGACTGGCTCTCTCAAGGCCGTCAGTAGTTCCAATGGGATGTTGTCTACTCCGGGGGCTGTAAGGTTATCGCACGAAAAATCTAACGAAGAAATAGTACCATCGTAAGTGCACGCACGAAAGATGGAATACTGGTTTTGTTGGCAGTAAGTCGTAGGAGACAACAGTGATTTTGTTTTATAACCTCATAAAAAACAGAGTCAGATCAGGGATTATGACTGTAATTAACGGTTTCGTCCTAATAATCTTGTGAAATAACATCTGACAATGTCCATTTATAATCAACTCTTTTACATGTCGTTTTCTTCTACGTGTGCCTCACAGCCTCAATACGTTTGAAGAACGACATTTTCCCTCCAGACTGTGAACATTTTTTTTATTTTTCACACTACCGGTTTCGGGCACTGTCCTTTAGTGTGTGTGAATACATAGCAAAATACCGAAGCAAAAGTGCAGTTACACACGAATTGTGTAAATAAATGGACGGACTATTACACAAAGATAATATTTACCTCTAGTAACATGTATGGTTACCTGGTTATATTGTACAGAGGGTAGTGCTGCGCCATCAACAACCATGACTAGTTACACACAAGCCCACAGACACATGTGGTGCACTAAAAGATTAATTTCATTTACAACATGGTATACAGACTGACTTCTTAATGTTAATTGTTTCCCCCGTTCATCTGCTGTTAATATTTTATCTTAATTATTCTCCGTATGAGAACGGTTATTTATGACACCTAACAAAGATTGTTTTGTCCAAAATTGATTCCCTATTGTTGTTTCTCCATGTTTGCTACATGTTGTAATTGTGAACACCTTGCGTTACAATAAAGATGTGGACATATTTTCACACAATTTTCTATTTTACGTACCAAGATACTGCATTTGAGATTCGTTATATTAAATCGATTAACAATATTACACTGAATACATACGATGTAAATAGGTTTTGTTCAAACTATGTAATATGTCTAGACTTATCTACTAAACATTCTGTAACGGAGCTTATGTGCGACACCGCTTTATTTAAATAATACGTCTTTCACATAACTCTTACAAAGAGACAGATATATTTTTGAAATCGTATTGAAAGAAGTAAGATCCTTGTATTTTTATTCTCTGACAGGTCCAAATCTCCGACGCAAATTTCACACGTGACAGTTTGCTGAGTGAATGTATACAGTGTGTTTCATATGAAATATTGCAAGAGGTGTTTTCTTAGCGCTTCTGCCTGGATGAGACATTCAATAACGTGGTAATACTTTTTTTCGTAAGCACATTCATGTCATGGATCTTTACACACTGAGCAGCCAACGACACTGGTACACCTGCTAATATCGTGTATGACCCTCGCGAACACGCAGAAGTGCCGCAACATCGTGAGCACGCAGGAATGGCGCAACACGACGTGGCATAGACTCGAATAATGTCTGAAGTAGTTCTGGAGGGAATTGACACCATGAATTCTGCAGGGCTGTTTATAAATCCGTAAGAGTAAGAGGGGGTGGAGATCTCTTCTGAACAGCACATTGCAAGGCATCCCAGATATGATTATTAATGCACATGTCTAGGGAGCCTGGTAGCCAGAGGAAGTGTTCAAACAGAGAATTGTGTTCCTGGAGCCACTCTGTAGTAATTCTGGACGTTTGGGGTGTCGCACTGTACTGCTTGAATTGCCCAAGTCCGTCGGAATACGCAATGGACATGAATCCACCAGCTTGAACAGTCCCCTGCAGATATGCAGAATCCATGGATTCATGAGGTTGTCTCCATACCCGTACACGCCCATCCGCTCAATACAATTTGAAACGAGGATCGTCCGATCAGGCAACATGTTTCCAGTCACCAGCAGTCCACTGTTGTTGTTGACGGGCTCAGGCGAGGCGTACAACTTCGCGTCGAGCAGTCATCAAGGGTACACAAGTGGGCCTTCGACTCCGAAAGCCCATATCAGTGATGTTTCGTTGAATGATTCGCATGCTGACACTTGCTGATAGCCCAGCACTGAAATATGCAACAGTTTGCAGAAGGGTTGCACTTCTGTCACGTTCAACGGTTCTCTTCAGTCGTCGTTGGTCCTGATCTTCCAGTATCTTTTTTCGGCAGCAGGGATGTCGGAGATTGATGTTTTACCGGATTCCTGATTTTCACGGTACACTCCTGAAATGGTCGTACGGGAAAATCCCCACTTCATCGTTACATCGGGGATGCTGTGTCCCATCGCTTATGTGCCGTCTATAACACAACGCTAAATTCACTTAAATCTTGATAACCTGCCATTGTAGCAGCAGTACCCGATCTAACAACTGCGCCAGACACTTACATTATAGAGGCGCTGCCGACAGCAGCGCCGTATTTTGCCTGTTTACATATCTCTGTATTTGAATAGGCAAGCCTATACCAGTTACTTTGGCGCTTGCATGACACGCGATTTTTAAATTAATGATCACAATGTAGCCACATATGTTACTACAGGTAGATATTATCTATGTGTAATGGTACGTCCAAATAGTTACACGATTTGTATTTAGCTGTTCTTCTGCTACAATGTTTTGCTGTGTTTTCACTTGAAAATGGGCTACGCCCGAAATCGATACTGTAAAAATAAAAAATAATAATAAAAAATACATACACACTATAGTGGAAAAACGTCGTTCTTGTTTCACATGTCAGTTATAATATTTTTGAGAACTTATAATTGGTGAACTCATTTTGATAACTGTTAGTAATACGAAGGCAGCAGTGCGTTCTGGGCTTGGACCTAGGGGTGTATCCCGACTAGTGAACTTTCACTGCCAGTAACGCTTTGCGCAAGAGAAAAAGAAAAATTGGGTGAGAAAGGACCAGGTTGTAGCATACCCCAAAAGTTATCCAATCTGTAAATTTGGAGAAGGAATTAAAGTTTATGAAGAAGAAAGAAACTGTAGGACACACATTAGAAAAGAAGACACTAAAAATAGTATATGAGTTTTGCTATTTGGACTGAAACGTAACTGATGACAGCCGAAGTATAAAGGTTATAAAAATCAGACTGCCAATGGCAAAAAAAGCTTTTCTGGGGAAGAAAAATTTGTTGACACTGAATATAAATTTAAGCGTTAAGAAGTCTCTTCTAAAGGCCTTTGTCTGGAATATAGTCTTGCACAGAAACGAAACATGAGCGATACGCAGTTCAGACAAGAAGAGAACAGAAGCTTTTGAAATGTGGTGCTAAAAAAGAATGCTGAGGATGTCAAGGATAGAACGTGTAACTAATGAGGGGGTGCTGGATATAACTGAGAAGAAAAAAATGTGCCACAACTTGATTAGAAGACGCAGGATCGTCAGTTTGGTTTTGGAGGGAAGTGTGTGTGTGTGTGTGTGTGTGTGTGTGTGTGTGTGTGTGGAGAGAGGGAGATTATAGAGGAGACCACGAGAAGGATGCAGCAGAGCGGGTCGAGAGGCGCCATGTCACGGACTGTGCGGCTGGTCCCGCCGGAGGCTCGACTCCTCCCTCGGGCATGAATGTGTGTTTTGTCCTTAGCGTAAGTTACTTTAAGCAGAGTGTAAGTCTAGGGACCGATGACCTCAGCAGTTTGGTCCCATAGGAAATCACACACATCCGAACATTTGATTTTGGATGCAGTAAACAGGTTCGAGTGGATGTAGGCTTCAGTAGCTACGAGGAGATGAAGAGGCTTACACAGGACTAACTAGCATGGAGGGCTGGATGAAGCCAGTATTCGGACTGGAGATAACAGCAACATCAGAGCTTCAGAACTAACGTTTAACTGTAAATCTCATTAGCTGAATAATCCATTCAAAGGCAGGAGGAAGATGTGGTAGTGTCTTCAATACGTCCAAGAATAGTAAAGCAGTCTGGTACTCGAGAGTGTCCGCTTAAATCTGATAAATTGCACTTGAATGTCGAAGTAAAATACATCTACGCCATGCCACAGCTATTTCTATCAGATTACCCACTACTGTTTCACTCACGCTTTAATTAATGTAATTCTACATAATTTGTACCAATGAACCTAGTGGTAAGGATAAATCTTCCATACAAAGACCCCTGGCATGATTTCACTGGAATATCCTGTGGACGGATTCTGGTGTCCTCTTCTTGTCCCATCATTGAAAGACTGTAACATTAGCTTCTGTCCGAAGTAGCACATTCTGTCATTATCTTCTTTTAACGCTTTGACTGTGAGCACAAGTACACTTATTTAGCTTTTAATATTCCGACAAACTTTGAATATATTCACATATAACAACTGAGTGGTATCGCACCTTACAGAGATTTTCTCGTTTTTTTCTGATTTTTACTTCGATTAAAATGGCACTATACTGAGTGGTATCAAGCGCATTGCCAGATTATCTGGCGCCCTAGTCCATGATCAAAAGAAGCAGTAGGCAGATAGCATCGTGTAGCGTTCCGACCTTGTTTCTTCCTAAATTGTTCCTGCCTCAGATTAAGATAATTATCTTAGCGTAGTGAGAATTTCCTACCTGTGTAGCGAAATTTCCCCCTTATTTTTCGACGCTGTCTTTTTTTACATCAATGTATTTTGTTTAATGCTTTCGCAATGAGTAGATTCCATCATCCACGAGGAATTACACTAGGCTTGCAAGGTACCCATCTTCGCCTACGATATTTTCATTAGAATCGCAATGTTTTCCAGCCAAAAATTTATTTAGTTGTGGTAAACAATGGAAACCGGATGTTGCAAAATTTGGTGAAGAGAGTGCATGCACTAACAGTTCGTTCTTCCAAGTCCCTAGGTTGTCAGACAGCTATGGCGCATTTGTTGACGCATGTGCCGTTCAGAAGATTTATTATTCTCTTTCGTGGTCTACATTATTTCTTAATCCAATGAGTACAAATGACTTGTGCAGTATTAACCAGTACTGAATTATTGTTTTAAGCTTTGAATCGAAATCAATCAAAAGAAACCTTCTTCATAAAAAAGCACTGGCCACAACGTTTCCGGATAACGTTCAGAACGGAATAAGTAAAAGTAAAATGTTACCCAATTCAGTGTACTAGAGAAATATTTAGAAGGAAAATGAAAATACAGTTTGTTTCAGCACTCTGTTGGGATAAGACATGATAGGATCCTGGTGAAGTTGTTCCATTGGCTCCCGCGCGGGAGTAGCCGATCGGTCTAACGCGCTACAGTCATGGACTCTGCGGCTGGCCCCGGCGGAGGTTCGAGTCCTCCCTTGGGCATGTGTGTGTGTGTGTGTGTGTGTGTGTGTGTGTGTGTGTGTGTGTGTGTGTGTGTGTGTGTGTGTGCGTGTGTGTTTGTCCTTAGGATAATTTAGGTTAAGTCGTGTGTAAGCTTATGGACTGATGACCTTAGCAGTTAAGTCCCATAAGATTTCTCACACATTTGAACATTTTTTTTTTGTTCCATAGGCAGAAAGACGTTTACTGAGCAGACGGGTGTATGGGTAGAAAATCGATCATTTGCGAATGATGGGGCATCGACGTGGACTTTAGTCCCGTTGCAATGGATTTGTAGTAATCCTTGTGTGACAACCACATACGTTTCATGGCCATATGATTGAACATACGTGACAACTGCGAACAATAGCAGAAATGCACAGGGATTGATGGCATTCGAAAGCAGCCTCCCTGCATAACGACACGTGAAGACAAACAGACAGACACAAAGCGACCTGCACGCGAGAACACTGTATTGTGTCGCGATTCGTACTCTGCACAGAGAGTGGGATGGCAAGCCTGCGTTCCAGAATTAAACTGCTCGTCTGCAACAGAGCATGTAAGACAGCACAAAACTTACCATCTGCCGACTTAAACACTCAATACGCCCATACCACTCTGAATTTGTTTTTTTCCCAACTCAGCACAGGTTATTTAGTTTACCTTACTGGACTAGCAGTTTCAAGAGGAAAAAATATGGCGTAAAACTGCCACGCCATAGCTTGTGAAGTTGGTTCTGGATCGATAAATTCACTCTGAAACGGGCTTATTTGAAATGTGGGGTGTACCTGAATGACTAAGCTGTAATAATGTTGCTTTCAAGAAACAAAGATACATGTTCTAGGTTGGTCTGTCGTAGAGGATCAATGCTGAGTTTAACTCGTATTCATAATCAATCAATTATTCTTCAAAATTAGAAGTCTTGTTGTACACGAAAGGGTACGGGAGTCTTCATTTGATGAAACTTCCTAAGTCTGAACGTAAGGGTTTTCATGCTGATCATTTTTTTGAAGAGGATTTTCATTTGGGGAGTTGTTTTACACATATGAACCGTGTAGCGTGACACTGACATACTCGGGAATGATTTTTCCCCCAGAAGACAAGCAGCTGGCGTTACGTTAGGTTTTCCGTGAATAACGCGCCCATACAGCGCGGTGATCAACCCCAATGAATTTTTGTAATCTAAGTATTCAGAAGATCTCTTTCAAGAGATTTCTGGGCTAGCTGAAGTGGTTATCCCAGACATCAGAGAAGTTTTCCTGAACACTGGATGGCAAAATTTTACATGAGTGGTCCCACCTACAGGCAACATTGAGCAGGAAGCGCAGGTAATGGATGAGACAGCGCAACTACTGGAAGTAGATGGGAATGACGGACGAGCGAATTAATTTAAGGCTACAGTGATTGTTAAAATGGATATAAATGATATTGAATGAAACTAAAACATCTGCAGTCGTCTCTTTTGCGTTTAATTTATTTACGCAATCAATTTCGATATTCCATTACACCAAGTTCAGGCTCCTCGAACAACGTAGATTGTGAGGAATCCAATCTCATAACTGGAGCCAATATTAAATGACACAATGGTTATTTAATATAATCTCCAGTTATGGCTGCACACGAAATTAGATTCCTCCCAATTTACGTTGGTCAAGAGGCCTGAAGATAGCGTAGTGGAACACCGAAACTGATTACGCAAATAAATTAAATGCAAAAGTAACAGATGAAGGTGTTTTTAATTTTCATTTCATATTAAACAGCTGAAATCCTTGTAACAATCTCTTACAAGAACTGACGTACAAAGATTAAACCATATTCTTTCTGCAAACTTCCGTGTTTGGCTAAGTGAGACTGATTTTCGTATTTTTGGGCTGTTGTTTCACAATTATATTTTTCTTTGGTCAAACAGGAGTCTATCTCGGCGCTATCAGATTGCATCAGGACTGTATAAAAGTTGAGGCTTTTCATCGGTCTGTCATAATTAATTGGGATGTTGAACCTTACAATAACTACTTCTCAAGTATGCGAGTGCTTGAAATTATTTTTTCCATGTCTTCGCGACAAAGTAACGAAATGGAAAGTCGCAGTTATTACGTCACTGAATATACTAGGGTTAGAACTTAATTAATGGCAACTATTTCATCACAACCGATACAAAAGAGTTTCATGTTTGCAGTCACCAGCGTTGTGTAGAACCCCTTGCCAGCGATGTGGAAGGTATAGTATTCCGTTAGCAGAGCCTGTTCTGCTGATGGTGCGAACGGAGCGATCTAAAGTTATACAACTTCCACTGTTTATCTAGGTCGTAAACACATTAGTATTAACATTATTGATGTCAGTACCGTTGTCAGTGATACTTCTGCAGCCCATTGACTACTAATGAACTACAACTGACTTCAATTCTCAGTTCGCAAATGTAAAATTCGATTACAGTGTGAGACTTCTTAAAATAATATTACCTCACAGTGATGAACTCCGAGGCTCGCTACCTGCTGCAAACTTTTTTCATTGACTTCATCTTCCTCTTTTCCTCCCCCTCCTCCTCCTGATTGCCTTCTTATCAAGTGTGTTAAATGAAGTGTAACACTCCCGAGTCGGTCACTATAAAGAATACAAACATAGTGTAGTGTCGAGTTTCTATGCTTGATGATGCTGATGATAGTAATGATGATTAGTTGATGATGACGATGATGGCAATGAATATTAGCTGATGATATGATGATGGTGATAGGAGACAGCAGAGGGAGAAAGCCGGTACCAAAGCTTACCCTAAAACAATAGTACGAAGGCGACCCAAACTTAAACGTCTCCATTCGACGAACTGACCACCATCAGGATTGTCACATGCCCTCACTATGAGAGCCGCTGTGCTGAGATTTGAACCTTAACGCAGGACACTGCTCTCATGATCAGTAATTTGATGCTTCCTTCCCTGTTCCCCTCGTTGGCTAAGTACGTCAATGAACTTTGCTTCCCAGATTAGAAAGTTCAACACCACAATCGAGTGCCAACGCAAAAGCATATATTATGATTATCTGCTAAGAGTGCCTAATGATAAAAAACCTGTTTCTTCAAATTTCCAATTGGAGAGTTACACAGTTGTGTAATGACTTGATAATTCTCCCATCAGTAATTTTCACAGTACTGAAATATTTCACTAAACAGTGTAATTCTTTATTACTTTATTTATAAGAAAACTTCGTTCTTCTAAACGTCTTGTTTTTTTGCGTGTGATTCGATGTTATTTCTGTATTTCAGAAGTCATTTCTATATCTCAGATGCGACTGCTTATACATGAAACATTATGCCATTCTTTGCACAAACCATTAAGTTCTGTTCTGCTTCATCTACGAGGGCATGCTTAAGAGTAATGCTTCCGAATTTTTTATGTGACTCCTAAAGCTTCTTAAATGAAACAAAGGTTATTAACACCCTATATCTTTATTCTTCAAGCCTACATATTTACTTCTCGGTATAGTGACCCTGGTAACGAACACATTTCTCTCAAAGAGCGACATGTTTGCTGATACCGTTACTGCAGAATGTTTGAGTTATTTTAAAAGAGTGACGACCTCACGTCTGCTTGCATCGCTTCATCATTGTAAAAGTAAAATCCTTGACGGTGTTCAAGTTTCGGAAACGGATGAAAATGGGATAGCGCCAAGTTGGGGCAGTATGGAGAACGCTCGGTGACGCTGAACTCAAGGCGTCAGATTGTTGCAAATGTCGCAGCGCTCGTGTGTGGTCTGGCATTATCATGCTGAAGGAGACGTTGCTCCATGTATGGACAAACTACTAGAATACGAAACTAGTTTACTGCTCGCTATCTCTCACGCACCGGCATAGTTACGTTACACACGATCATGTAACATGCTACAGTTCGGAACGCTCGAATAAACAGCGAACCAGGCTCATGGTATCGGCTTCGAGGGCCAAAAGAGATGACTATCAATAATTCACATTATTATTGACCGATTGGAAAATTTAAAATGCTGTCATAATGTACTCGTTAAGACGTTTGATTTTACGTTTTAAGTTCAACACTGCAAAACAAGTATTGCAGTTAGGATCTGCAGCGTGACTCATGGGGCGCAAATACCCACACTAGACTCATCTAATATTTCAGACTGAGAGCACCTAGCGACTTCCAAAATACTTTAAACACAATTTCGAACCTTTTCTAAAAATTTTCTTCCCGTATAGATGCTTAGCGTTAAGTATTTAATAAATTAACTCATTTGTAAAGTTGTCAGAAGTATGAAGCTGATTCATACATGTGTGTTTGACGCTTTACATAATTGGGAGATCACTCGTATGTTACAATGCTATATTTGAAAAACAAGGAGAACAGAACTCTTTACGAAAATATGTATTCCACCTAAATATCAACCCTACCCCGAAGGATACAGGCACGGAGAGACAATGTTGATACAAGCTGGTCTTCTGAACTGACCAAAAAAATAAGCTAAAAAAACAACAGAAATAAAAACTTGAATTTCTCGTGTTTCTGTTTGTAACAGAGCTAAGGTCAAGGAATTGGGCACGTAAACTTCTAACACAACGACGCTACTACAGATTTTTGACTAATATGCGCTGTCAAGATTAGTGTGATTGTTACTAGACCCCAGTTTTCAGTTATATGGGATGTATTTCCTCTGAAATATAGGACCGAGGTTCAGTCAACGACGTTCGTTAAGACAGAAGGACAGAAATCGAAGTATCGTGGCTTCAATTCCTGCCATGGTAACACGTTTATTTCTATGCTCTGTAAGCATGATGCTCTGAATTCTTTTCTAGTATTGCGAAGACTTTAGATACTGCTACTGAAATATGCCGCGCGTCAGAGTACAGGGTGAAACATCCTGGCGGATTAAACTTGTGTGTCGGCCCGGAACCCTTCCTTAGTAAGTGAGGTATCTAGGCTTAACTCACGACTGGGCCTCACAGCTTTACTTCTGCTAGCACCTCTCTCACACCTACCATGGCAAGGTTCCGGGTCTGAGTCCCAATTTCACACGCAGTTTTAATCTAGCAGGATGTTTCAAACAGCGCACTGTCCGCTAAAAAGTGAAAAATGCACTCCTGTTTATATGGTGTCCATTTAGAAAACAAATAGTTTTAACTCGAGGAATAATGGATAGTCTTATATAATGAATACGTATCTCCTACATCACAATACAAGTGATGTCCAAACGCCAAATGGAGAAACGCTCTGGCTTTCAAATCCGACCCCCAACTGGTGATGACATAATTAGGTAAAGCGCCTCACATTTATTCACTGCGCAGTTCCAAATACTTCGTAATTCTCCTTCGATCGGCCCGAAAATCCTGGTCGTATTTCAATTCGTGAGTCCTTTAGCGACGGCGAATGAAGACGCCTGGGAGGACGGGTCGTGCGCTTCGGTATCTTTGGAAAGAGAGCGCCTTTCCGTGACGCGGATGTTTACGGTTATGAATGGCGAGGACGCACTAGGTAGTGCTATGGGCGCCGTAAATATTACGGCCGTCTATTTGCGAGGGGTTGATCCGGCGCACGCAGCAGGCCCAAGCCGTTCGCCGCTGCCATCTGCTGGCGGCGCCCCGGAACTACGACCGGCGTGCCGACTGACCTCGGAGCGGACGTCGATTCCTCCCCCACAATAACACTACCCCATTGCCAGGGCTCGCGGGCCCAAGAGAGGCGCCCGAACAATATCGACAACGATCGACGCGTGATAGTGTCCGTAAAATAAACGAGACAATTTCTCCATATAGTAGTCACTCTTTTTTATTCCCTTTGTTGGGCACAAATTCTTCCGCTAGATATCACTAACTTTGAAATGGGCCGGAAAAACGAAAATTCTTCTCGGAAAGATACGTCTTATTTTGTGGAGCGGCATCATAAACTTCAATTGATGCCACTCAGGTCACAGACAGAACACGATGTCGCTTTTTCAAGCTGTCTCGCAGGAACCATCCAGTGGCAAAACGGAGGAGACAAAACGATGGCTGCCGATCCGCTGACCGACGTCTTCCGTTCTTCATGGCAACGCTACTTCATTCTGATATCGTTTTCCACAATTTGAGAAAGCAATCTACACTGGATTGGACTCTCACTTCGGCAATGATAATACACTCAGTAAATCGCAATTTGGGTATCATTACGGTTGCTGCACAGAAATTGTCATTTACATACTTCCTCGTCTGATTGACGTGACTGAAAGAAAGCGATGGTTGCTCTTGTTCATAAAATAGGGTAAAAGTTCGGATGTATAAATTAAGGCCCAATATTGGTGACGTCCATCTCCTGCTCGATCCTACAGCATGTTACAAAACGAGGTGGCGCAGTGGTCAGCACACTGGACGCGCATTCGTAAGGACGACGGTTCAAATATCCGTCCGGCCATTCAGATTTACGTTTTGCGTGATTTCCCTAAATCGCTCCAAGCAAATACCAGGATGGTCCCTTTGGAAAACGCACGGTCGATTTCTTCTCCCGCCTTTCCCCAATCTGAGGCTGTACTATAATGACCTTCTTGTCGACGGGACCTTAAACTCTTAATCTTCCTTCCTTTCCTGCAACATATTGAAAGCTCAAATATAATGAAAGTTTTCAGTGTTTCGCCTTGCAGCTCTGAAATATTGAAGAGAAAGACATTTTCAAAACTTTACACCAAAGCTGCTGATTATTCATTTGCTAACTAGCTTCGGCCATTGCCCATTTTCACAAGCCAGGTAATTTGTATTTAGGATGTGTTTGGTACGGACAGTTCCATTTACCTCATGCCACAACAATATATTACAGATATTCAATGTATAGCATTACGTGATCCATTTGACAACGATATTTTATATACAATGGTGGGATAGTGCAGGGCTTCTACACTGATCAGTCAGAACATTGTGACAACCTACGTAATAGCCGGTAGGTCCACCTTTGCCACTAATAACAACGGGGACGTGCCGTGGCACGGAATCAATGAGGCCTTGGTAAGTCGCTGGAGGGGGTCGGCACCACACCTGCACACACAACTCACCTAATTCCCGTAAATTCTGGGGAGGGGGCGATGAGCTCTGATGCCACGCTCAATCGCATCCCACGTGTGTTCTGATCGCGTTCAGATTGGCTATTTCGGGGGCCAGCAAATCAATTCGAAATCGCCACTGTGTTCCTGGAACCAATCCATCACACTCCTGGTCTTGTGGCATGGCGCATGATCTTGTTTTAAAATGCCACTGCCGTCGGAAAATATGCTCGTCGTGGAAGAGTGTATGTAGTTTG
The DNA here is from genome assembly GCF_023897955.1 of Schistocerca gregaria. NCBI lineage: Eukaryota > Metazoa > Arthropoda > Insecta > Orthoptera > Acrididae > Schistocerca > Schistocerca gregaria. The sequence goes on from NC_064922.1 coordinate 665,837,429, forward strand.
CAACCAGTGTACGATACTTCTTGGTCGTCATGGTGCCTTGTATTTGCACGAGCTTCACCTGACCCATGGATGCCCAAGTGAACGTTCCCCAGAGCTTAATGGAGCTGCCGCCAGCTTGTCTCCTTCGCGCAGTACAGATGTCAACGACCTGTTCCCATAGAAGGCGACGTATTCGCGCCCATCCATCTTCACGACGATGAAGGTATCGGGATTAATCAGACCACTGAACGCTATGCCACTGCGCCAACGCCCAGTGCCGACGATCAAGTTCACATCTTAGTCGTAGTTGCTAAGGTCGTGGTGTTGACATCGGCACATGCATGGATCGTCGGCTGCGGAGGCCGAGCATTGAAGTCTGATGTTAGTTCCGCCATAGTTCGCCGCCTGTCCTGTTTAACCAGTCTGCCCAGCCAACGTTTGGCAGGGGTGGCCGCCAAACCCCACGACATCTGGATGTTGTTTCACGCTGGTTTCGCCACGTGTCGAAGACATTCATCACAGCTGACAAGTATTGCAGTTTCCGAAATGATCGTGCCGAGCCTCTGGGTCATAACAATCTGCCCTCGGTCAAACACGAGACAGATCGCGCTTTCCCCGTCTACACACGGACAGCAAGCTCACTGATACTACAAACACCGTGCGTGTGTCTGACTAGCCGTCATTCCTCGCCAGGTGACACTGCTATCGCCTGCACGGGTTCATATCGATGGTAAGTGGTGGCCATAGCGTTCTGGCGGATCAGTGTATTATCTCAGTGTCGAGTAGGGGACGTTCGAGCGTAGTGTGTAACGTCACCGAGTTTCAAATCGCAGTGGAGCAACATCTCTAAATCAAGTGTTCAAAACACTTCCCAGGATGTTGTGAAGAAGAGAAAGGTGTATGCGATGTTTGTTCAGGACAACTTGACTCCCGCATGAAAAACAACTTCGTCTGCCGTGATATTTTATTGAAATGCAAAACGTAGGCAATTCTTTTCTGGATCAAATCATTTCGTACGATGATACGGATCTCCACAAATCGACAAAGAGCAGAAATTCGCACGAAGGATCGCTGCTTCAACGACATAACAGACCTTCAAGCCAATGTAACACGCGAGCTGAAGAGCATCCCGAAGGAGGACTGGTCTGGCCGTTCCACATGGTTGTATGAACGTTCTGTGCGTTGTGCTCAAGCGAGCGAGACACCTAATGCATTAAAACCACCATCTTAACTTTTCTCTATTTCTTATTAATCAAGTCTCGAATCTTTTCCGGACTGACGATATACACCCGTAAGTTAGATGAAACTTATTATACGCAAATCATACAAACGGGTCTATCCCAGGATATTAGCTATCTCTACCCACTCTTTATACGAAGACTAATACTGCAGTTTGCACACGTGAATACAATTTTTTAAGATAAATACTGCACACAGATATAAACAGCAACGGAAAATATGCAAAAATAGAACTTAAATATTTTTAGTTTTCGTACCGCCACGCCAAAGTTCTATTTCTAAGAGGCCTAGATCAGAAAGTCCTCAAAGTGTGTGTGTGTGTGTGTGTGTGTGTGTGTGTGTGTGTGTGTGTGTGTGTGTGTGTGTGTGTGTGTGTGTGTGTGTGTGTGTCCTTACACTGGAAAATTGAGCACTAGTGATCGAATATTTCGACATACGCTGCCTGACAGAAGAAACTACATGAAAGATGGTATTTCAGTTATTACAAAACCGAGTCAAATTTACAAATGCCCCCTTCCCCCGGCCTACGCGTGTGCACGGATTCGGGAAGGGTGTCATAAATCCGGTTGTGTCCTCTCCAGAAGCAAGATGGCCCACAACTGAGGTAACCGGTCTTTGCACTGGATAACTGGATACCGGTATTGGGATGGAGTTTACGACCGAGCTAGTCCCACATATGTCGTTTTGGCGACATATTTGGAGATCTTGCTGACCACAGAAGTACTTCAGCATCACGCAGACAGTACACAGGGACACAAGCTATAAATGGAGGAGTACTGCGCTGATGCAAAATAGCGTCACGACACTGTCGCTTGAGAGACAACATATGGGGACGCTGAACGTCCGTTCCACAGAGTTGTTGAGTCAGGATTACCTCAAGCACTACTAGCGTTACCTGAAGTCATGTCCAATGGCTCCTCACACCACGATGCCATGAGTTACATTGTTGTCTCTCTCCAAACAACAGAAGAATGGGACCTCTCCCTGGGTCGCCCTCAAACTCGCAGATGACGAGCATCTGGAATAGAGCTAAATGGTGATTAAATGCTGAACACAATGCGACGTCATCCATCAAATGTACATGCTTCCCAGGCCCGGCACCATTCCAAACATAGCCGTTTGTGTCTTGTTGATACGGGCAGCCTATGTATAGGACACTAATTCCTTAGTCCGGCTGTTGCTAGGTTCCAACAAATGGTACGATTGACACGGCTGAGCGTCCATTTCCTGTTCTTGGGTGGTAGATGCAGATGCGAAGGTGTTACGGTCTGTTTGATACACAATGTCGCGATGCTCCTTTGTGATGGCCAGACGTGGCTGATCGAAACTTCGACGAGAAGTATGTACGCCTGCCCTCACGTACCCATACAGTCCAACATTGGGCCACTATAATATCTGAACGTGTCCCACAAATCTAGATACTGCACGATTCGACCAACCATACAAATGGAGACACACACACATACACACACACACAGACTCAAACTCCATTCAAACTCCTCCAGGTACAGATAACGTTGTCTCATACGAATACACAGTATGTTTATCGTAATGGTCAGTCAAAATCCCAAGCCCTTTTTATACCATACCTGTCCTGGTAACAACACAAACCACGAAAATCTTTATGCACTCTGCAGGCATGTCGCAAAGAATTGCAACTCTAATCGTTTACATACCCACTGATGATGTGTCCGTGTAAAAATTTACACTGACACCCGAATATATTATCTGGACGCTTCACATTTTTGTCAGGCAGTTTATTTTATGAGAAAATTATAAGACATGCATTCAATTTCGATTTGTAAGACTTCACAGCTCACAAAAGCGTAATATAAATTCATTTTAAACAGTGAAGTGTGAACTTCCGGTGAGGCAACTGCTAACCCACTGAATACACCGGTCAATATCAATGATAAGGCTGGACTATTGTCTCGTACTTAACGTTAGATATACATTGTAGCTCTGCTGTTTAAACATTCACACCGTTTTTTGGGGAATTATGAATCCACTCATCCTCAACAACTTCAGACTGTTATTTTTAAGGCACTCCAATTGTCACCACAAGAAATTTGGACTACATCCCGTATTTTTTGGAACGCATCTGAAGCGTCGATTCCCTACCGCTATTGCGTGTTATTCTTGCGCAACTGCTGGGTCACGCACGAATTTATGTGAAAGCATAATCAGTATTGACGCTAAAAAAGGTTAGTTGTGGAACAACAGAGGTAGCGTAGCTCGCTGCTAATAGAGGCTTTAAGCGGAAAGTAATTAGCCTTGGGGTACATGTTAACAAAAAATTCCAATAGTTACCTATGAGCTGATAAATATTTAGTGGCATAACCACTAATGGTAACATTATAAAATGAGTTCACATTAGCGGGCCATACCCGAAGAGTGAGTGGGAATTATTTCCTATTTCACTATTTTTCCAGATGTGCTTTAACGAATTGGTGTTTTCATACATATACCGTGATACTATGGAACAGCCTATATATAACAAACCTTCTGCTCTCTATCATCTGCACAGTTTTCAGAATACAAATTGATAGCTGCAGGTGGGTCAGCTGCTGGTAAGAAGTTCAAACACAATGGTATGACCAACATAAATTTAAATAATTTAAATAACTGAGTAATCAAGAAGAGACGTATACTCATTGTGTTACACTGAAGAGTCAAAAGTGATTAATTTCACAAGTGGGATTTTGAGATTAAAGGAATCAAATTAAATTTACTGTCCCATTCAAAATCAATAGAGCACTAGTCACGTACTGCCTTGTGCTTCCACCCAAGCACACCAAAAAAATTAAATATACATCATTCATCTATATCTACATCTACATGCATACTCCGCAATCCACCATACGGTGCGTGGCGGAGGGTACCTCGTACCACAACTAGCATCTTCTCTCCCTGTTCCACTCCAAACAGAACGAGGGAAAAATGACTGCCTATATGCCTCTGTACGAGCCCTAATCTCTCGTATCTTATCTTTGTGGCCTTTCCGCGAAATGGAACTTGGCGGCGGTAAAATTGTACTGCAGTCAGCCTCAAATGCTGATTCTGTAAATTTCTTCAGAAGCGATTCACGAAAAGAACGCCTCCTTTCCTCTAGAGACTCCCACCAGAGTTCCTGAAGCATTTCCGTAACACTCGCGTGATAATAAAACCTACCTATAACAAATCTAGCAGCCCACCTCTGAATTGCTTCTATGTCCTCCCTCAATCCGACCTGATAGGGATCCCAAACGCTCGAGCAGGACTCAAGAATAGGCCGTATTAGTGTTTTATAAGCAGTGTCCTTTACAGATGAACCACATCTTCCCAAAATTCTATCAATGAACGGAAGACGACTATCTGTCTTCCCCACAACTGCCATTACATGCTTGTCCCACTTCATATCGCTCTGCAATGTTACACGCAAATATTTAATCGGCGTGATTGTGTCAAGCACTACACTACTAATGAAGTATTCAAACATTACAGGATTCTTTTTCCTATTCATTTGCATTAATTTACATTTATCTATATTTAGAGTTAGCTGCCATTCTTTACACCAATCACAAATCCTGCCCAAGTCATCTTGTATCCTCCAACAGTCACTCAACGACAACACCTTCCCGTTCACCACAGCATCATCAGCAAACAGCCGCACATTGCTATCCACCCTATCCAAAAGATCACTTATGTAGATAGAAAACAACAGCGAGCCTACCACACTTCCCTGGGGCACTCCAGATACCCTCACCTCCGGTGAACACTCACCATCGAGGACAACGTACTGGGTTCTATTACTTAAGAAGTCTTCGAGCCACTCACATACTTGGGAACCAATCCCATATGCTCGTACCTTAGTTAGGAGTCTGCAGTGGGGCACTGAGTCAAACGCTTTCCGGAATTCAAGGAATATGGCATCCGTCTGATACCCTTCATCCATGGTTCGCATGATATCATGTCAGAAAAGGAGCGATGCCTTCTAAAGCCGTGCTGATGCATGGACAGCAACTTCTAAGACATTAAATATAGTTCTCACAAGTATACAGTAGCAATGTTGTAGATTAAAAAGTATACACGCACCCAGAAATGCACACTTTCACTTGAAATACAATAATACACCAAGCACATGCAGCAAGTTTATTATTGTATGCGAACCAGCCCACAAACCCATCATCAATCAGATTTGAGTGGTGCAGCGACTACAGCTATTCTCGAACTATCAATCAGAGCAGCACACATAATGGGTTTGCGAGTATTGACAATCTGTGCGTTTACGATTATTGACAATCTGTGCGATTTACAAATTAAATTCTTTGCTATGGGAGAAATCAGAAAGTGCTTAACATGGTAAATGCTCTCAATAAAATTGGAGCACGTGTAACTACCATTTTATAAATTATATACACTTTTGTGTACGGATGGATATTGAGGTAAGGCTACATTTGAAAGTGAGTACTGCTGCAGCAATTCGCGACAATACTGTCGATGTAAGATACCCACAGTTATTCAGTTTTACACTCAACACATTCAAAATAATTTACTTTTCACGATCAATCACTAATCATCACTTAATAAGATTATTGGGAAATAACGGCCAGACAGATTCTGCTTCTGATTATTACGGGTGGAACAAAAATGCACTATGGGACTTAACATCTGAGGCTATCAGTCCCCTAGAACTTAGAACAACTTAAACCTAACTAACCTAAGGACATCACACACATCCATGCCCGAGACGGGATTCGAACCTGCGACTGACTGAAGCGCCTAGAGCCGCTCGGCCACAGCGGCCTGCACGAGTGGAACAACATTCTATTTTTAAACACGAAGTACATAATACTCCACTTTTTCAACTGAAAGCCTAATTTACTTAGAAGTCAGTTTCAAAAATCTTCACTTCGTTGCAGGATCCCCACACAATAAGGCGACGATGCCCAGCAGTGGCGATGTTTGTCAATTCTGCGTTGAAAATTAAGTCTCTACATTCGTAACACATCTGTTAAAGATAATGACAAGACTCCCGCATTGTTGCAACTGTCTGAGTCAGCGAACAATTCACAGTTTACTCAACAGTAATCACTGTCTATCTGCAATTTCACACTGATACCGTGCACGGATTATTTCATAATTATTAACCGTATCCTCACACATGAAACTCATGCCGACAAATCCACAGAAATCGACTCAGACCCTGCGTCTCAACTATTCAGAATCGGTGGTCGAAACATGATCTCTTACAGCAATCGAGCGAAGATACAATGATACATTTATTTTCTGAAAGACATACTTGTAATAATTGAATGCAGTGGCGCTTTTAAATAAATATAACGAATAAAACAAATTAATAAAAGAAACGAAAATATTCATGTAGGCTTCAGCTTCACGAAGTTTATATTTATTTGAAACATTGTTATAGTTTCAAGTTTGCTGTCGCTTAAGTTTCAACTTTGTCAGCCTGCGAGTTATGGATCGGCTGCTGAATTCTCCTCTCACCAAGTTTGTTGACCACTACCACCACCACCACAACCAATATTAAAAATGAAGCTGAACTAACTTCAGTTTTAACACTATTGTAAAATAAGATGATGTGCGGTACTACTTCATTGTCATTTTTATTTCAGAAATGGTTAACCGATATCCGATAAAAGACACTGGGATTAAAAAGTGATAAAACTTTATTATTTAAGAGACAACAGTTTTCGAAAAACGGAAGTAATATATAACATTGAAGGACTCCTCTGTGAAGCCTGAGGGTGATCAGTTCACGTACAAATTTTAAAAAATTATACTGGGTGACACTGCATCGAAGACGTATAATTGTTTCATTTCTGCGTATTAGACCTGGATATACCAACGGAGAATAATTGAGAATCACTGCTTTGAACCATTCTGTTCCGAGGGGACTGTTGCCAAGGGCCGACAGCTGCTGCCATCTGCCGAGCTGGAACGGCAACTACGAACAGGAAGCACCACCTCACGCTTTGGCTGCTGTGAGTACTTCCGTTTTGGGTCGCGCAAATTCCGTATATGTCGAATGGTTCAAATGCTTCTGCAGGTATGTCGATTTCGTAACATTTTGGTGACTTGTGTTAATTTTCGCTAAACGTACGCACATGGTCATACACGTTTGGTTCATTTATAGGAAATGTCAGAAATCTTGTTAGCGCGAATGAACGTCTGATGGCATAAGCCTTGTAACAATTTTGTTGTAATTTTTACGGGACTTACGCAGTTGTTAGCACTTATTTTAACTTTCCTTATAAACTTAGCAACGGAGAAAGAGTGAGGTGGGGCAGAGGAAGACGCGAGAAATAACTAGGCATAGTTTTCGCTCACATTATGGCTAGTTAGATGACAGCATGGATGTAAAGCCCTTATAAACGGAGTGTACAGCGCAGTAGTTGCACCTGGTGGCCAAAACTAAAACTAATCTTTTCCGTAGTAAATAGGTTCTGCATTAATGCATTAGCATATCTATCACGTTTCGCTGTCATGCGATAATTACAGCCCACACTGGAACGCCGTGATTAGCTTCGCTGTAATTAGAACCACTCGGTACTTCGAAATTATTCCCCGAACGTTTCAAACCAAAAATAAATCTTTACAGAAGGTGGACTTATCATGCTACCTCGGGCCCTGTCCACGGAATGATAACAGTAATGAAGAATGTGCTAGGATTTAAGTACCTTTGTGCGACACCGGGAGAAGATTGAGGAGCTGAGCGACAAACCAATGCCAGTCGAACGAAAGCCCAGGTATACACAAAACAGTTGTCAGTAGTAATGCACTGTATGAGATACAGTGCCCTAAGGGCGGTAACACTGGTTCTGAGAGTCATCGATATGCTACGGAAAACCGCGTTCTCTGTTTGTAACTGCTGATTTCTCTGTTTAATCACGTTGCCATTAGTGATAGGCTAGAGTAGTTAACAGATCACCCTGAGTATAATACTTGGGAGACCATAAACAATACAGATTAAGAAAGATTTTTTTTATTTAGGTAACATCCATTTTAAGGAAAACAAATGCGCTGCGGAAATTGAAAACTGGTAATCTCTACTTACTGAACATTATAGAAAAATACACGTCTCTTTAAGGAGTAAGTAAATACCTCCGAGATAAGAACAGCCTCAGCTACATCTTTGGTCCGCAGAATGCTATTCTATGGAACTCAGAGATGGGCAATGAGTGCATAAGATAAGTGGAAGTTAGACTCTACAGAAACGTGTTTGTGAAGGACTATCACCAAATCCAGATGGACCAAGAGAAAACTAATTACACGAAATAAATTAAGAAAAACAAAATTTCTATGAATCAGTAAGAAGAAAGATAAAACTTAGGGATATATACTGGGACACTTGTTACAAAAAATGGTGTTTGCTCGTTTCAAGGATGCTCGATACAATTTACAGGAGATGCATGATAATGACCTACTGCATCATGCACATCAATGGCATCCTAAATAGATTACAGTGGTTTTAAGGAAATCAGTGGATGGTCCATCAGTGCTAAAAAATTGAAAGATGTAAATTTACAAAGTTTCAAACAAAGTGTCAATTTGACGATGCACAGCAAAATACGGAATCGGCCCGAAAAACTGTAGGTGACATCGACATACTTATCCCATCGTTCAGTAAGGAATTTGTATTCAACTCCGACCAAACGGAATTTTACGACTATCCCTACTAGAAAGCGCGTACCATAGCAGTTCATACCGCCTGGAAACACTTGACAAATTCAGTCTCTGGATGTTTGTTATTCCACGCCTGTGGTTCAAATGACTCTGAGCACTATGAGACTTAACATCTGAGGTCAGCAGTCCCCTAGAATTTAAAACTACTTAAACCTAACTAAAAACTACTTAATCCTAACTAACCTAAGGACTTCACACACATCCATGCCCCAGGCAGGATTCGAACCTGCGACCGTAGCGGTCACGCGGTTCCAGACTGAAGCGCCTAGAACCGCACGGCCACACCGGCCGGCTTCCACGCCTACAAAACGTGGTATCGCACCATCTGTAGTTACGCCTTAAAGTTTAGTCAGTTTCACTATAAGCTCCTCAACAGACTGCTCACTTTCGCTTACATGCCATCACATTCCATTAGTTCTCATCGCTCCTTTCCGCCAATATGACCTAGCTGAGCGTCCTGCAAGGTTTGTAACTTCCACAGATTTGCTTTCGATGTTGATGGTGCAAACCTTGGTGATCACTGTGGCGCCCCTTTTTTCATTCGCTGGTTCATGCTACAAGTTAATTGTTTGTTCTGAATATTTCTTTAATGTCGACGATGTCTATTTTGTGAAGTAACATACTTCCCATAAAGTCTGATCTCAGCACCTCCCGGACATTCATTTTCTATAGCCCCCCTGATGCAAATGGTGAGTCATCAGCAGCTAATATTTTTCTGGTCATAACTGTTAACACAACACTTTCAAATGATCCTGAACTTGCGGCCAAGCACTCAAGGGGTTCCTTGTAAGTAGTCGACCCATGAACGTGGCTTCGCACAGTAACCATTGATAAACGATGGGTTAAATGCATTCAGTATGTGCTTCTGACACAGAAATAATAAATAATTCCTAGAGTTTCCTTAATTAATTATATTTAAATAATTTATTATGTTAGTTGTAACCCCAACTGTCTTGCCGGGCGCATTTAACTATTATCTTGTCGTTAAAAAGGCAGTATAAATTCATTTTGTTACGTTTCTTAATCACTGAGCACGACAGATTAAAAGAAAACATTTTTTCGTCTGGACAGTTATTAAATTCTTTTATTCACGATCGCGATTTCGGCCTACTGCCATACTCAAGTGACAGCATTAACTGTATATAACGCTAAAATATCAGTTCAACTTAAGAATACAATGTATTCCCAAATTGGTTGATGAAATAACATTAATTAAAAAATTTTAGCTCTCCGTATCTCAAAATGCAGTGCGTCAAAGCATAATCGTTCCTTTCCAGAACAAACTGTTCTCGTGTCAACCGTGCTTACATGATCCATAGGCATATGTGTAGCACTTCATTAAAACGAGAACTTTTGGTAAAACCAAGTGTCAAACACGAATTCACTCACTGTATCACAAACAAGTTACTTACTCTAACAAATACCATCCATTTCCAATCATCTGCGCATTTGATTTTCACGGTGCGTCCACCAACTGTGAAACGCTACGCTCTTTTATATAATACACGAAAATTCCTGTCTTACTATGCATACGGAATATGTAGACATCGTTGACATGAGGATGGATGGTGTCCTCTTACAAGGAACAATTACGCACTGATGCATTTCGTAGTGAGCTATATTTTTTTAACAATATTGTTTTTATAAAACGTTTCGAGAATAGAGCGTTTTCCGAAAGGGCAAAGAAACTAAGTATATATCTTTGTAGAGTCTGCAACATGACTAGTATATATCGCTTAAAGATACTGTATCAGCTCAGTTACATTTATTTCATACATAAAAGCAGACAGTACAAATATGGTTGTAGGTTCTCAAGTAATGAAGCGAATTCCAGCATATCCGTGTTTACTGTCCATCTGCAGTGAAAGAGCTTTCGTAAAGAATATATGGTAGACTGGGAGCCACTCCTGGTCAACTCTCTATGTACAGCCCTTGGTGGCCACTTCAGTTGCGGTAAGTACCTATTCGGCGTGCATATCAACAAGCACGCCGTCTTTCCGTTACCCCTGCAGAATGAGAAGTTTCATACCATCCCCACAATATTTCTGCCCGTCCAGTCCAGTATATCGCCCCTCCCGCTTACACGGTGTGCACTATGTCTCCAATAGTAAGACACCGTTCAGTCACGGTAAGTGTAAAATCCGCATTTGTACGCCACGTCAGAGAAATTTTGGCAGTGCTCCCCTCAATTCTAAGATTCAAGATTCATTCACATTGTAAAATTGGCAACAAGCATGCTGTCACTCCTCCAAAAGGAGTGTGGGCTTTATGTTCTGCTCAGTACGCGGTACAGGGAATTTTGTGTGAACACACTTCCTGGCTTTCGTGCCGTTGCGATTATTGCATCTGAAGACGTAAGTGTTTTTTTTTTTTCTATAGGTGTTTGTGACATTTCAACATCCGTATTCTGAGCAACTCGCACTTCACTTATTCTTCTGTGCACCGAATATGGAGTTCATTGTATTGTTTCTCTTGTTAATCGAAAATGCGAGCTGGCTTGATGAGGAACTATTACATTTTCTTCTTTCACTTGTGCTAACGATTTTAATCAAAGTACCACGTAATTAGCTTCATTTTTTCATGTTAGTTTTCAGAGGTTTTGCTTGTAAGAGTAACAAAGCAGTAAAATTTCATGTTGGTTTTTAAAATTGGATAAAAGTTCGGTAACTGTGAAATGAACTTCCATTTGTGAACCTTATTTTGTTCAAATGGCTCTGAGAACTATGGGACTTAACATCTGTGGTCATCAGTCCCCTAGAACTTAGAACTACTTAAACCTAACTAACCTAAGGACATCACACACATCCATGCCCGAGGCAGGATTCGAACCTGCGACCGTAGCAGTCGCGCGGTTCCGGACTGAGCGCCTAGCCTTATTTTGTATGAATTCTCTCAGGGGTAGGCGGCCCTTATTAACATATGTGACTAGCCGTAATCTAAGTTGATGTTTTTTAGTGTGACTGTGTTCCAGTTGCATGCAGTGGCCAAATTATGAGTGCACTGATACACGATATGAAAATGTCCTAAACCAGGTAACGAGTGGTTAGTACTCGCATGTTTGAGAACAGAGCTCCAAATCAGTCATTAATAACAAATTCGCTTCCTTTGGTTAGAGGTGAAATAAAGCAACACTTTTGGTTATGTGACAGGTGCATCGTTTCACCATTATCGGTCTTTGAAGGGTTTGACGCTGAGCTTCCTCTAGTCCAACAGTCACGGTTGTTCTGACTATTCGTAAGCAACACGTAGACATTGGAATCCCATATTCATTTCAAGTGATCCACCATCAACAGAGATTTACGATAAATGTGTGGGACGGTATGGTTCACGACCACCTGATTGGGCCTTATCTTTTGCCTAACAACGTCATCGCACTTCGAGCTCGTTGAAGACTCCGCCATGTTGAAGCTGTTTCTTGTTAGTTGTTATACAGCTCATAAAACTTCAGTTTCGTGATCTCTCAGGTTTTCTCGGCTGAACTCCCGGAAGCGCACAATTAGACTTCATTTTTTGTTAATGTTAAGTAAATGTTGACGTGCCTTTAAAATTACGTTTTATGTGCCGCAAGTCGGTACCACGAGTTTTTTTTTTCTGTCTTGGTAAAATACTGACGGGAATTGTTCGACAGCATCTCGCCAGCGGTCAGGAACGGATTACGGTTTCAGCAAGAGAGGGCCTCATCACACATGGCGTTGATGTCGCGAGAACATTTAGACAATGTTTTCCCCGACTGTCGGGTTGGGAGAGTTGGGCCAGAACTGTGACCATCCCGTTCTCCAGAATTCACTCCTACCGATTTCTTTTTGTTGGAGGGAATGAAACGTTTGGTGTACAAGACACCGACAGATACTCCAGAAGAGCTGATTGCTAGTTTGGCTGATAATGCAGCCATTATTTGTGAAATACGAGGGAGATTTCATAAATAACGCACACTAACTTTTTTTCATTACCTCTTTAGAGTGCTTCAATACGACCTCCCTGCTTCTCTATTACTGAATCCCAACATCTCGGAAGGTTTATTATTCTATTCAGGACACGGCTTCGGTTCACCGTCGAACGGCTCGGTTCACGGTCCGGGCTGTAAGGAGGATGCGGCAACACTTACAAACGTATTTGCACAGTTTTTGGGCTACAACATATTCAGAAACTGTCCATTGACTGGACTGTGATTTCAACTCTCGTTCAAAGTCGCTAATACAGGTTTCATCAACAGCGACAATCCATCACAAGAATCTTTGACCTTCACAGTCGAATCGTTTGAGCAAGATTGCAATGTCCAGGCGTTTCTGCTTATCTTCAGCAGTCAAATAATAGGGTGACCATGTCGCAGAATTTTTTCTACCCATCAAATCATTTGTCAGAATACGGAATACCGATGCTGGAGGTATCCCCGTGGCTTCAGAGAGTTCATCACATGTCGCACTGCGTTCTTCTTAAAGAGAATCTTCCACAAGCTTGACGTTTCGTTAATCTGTTGACGTTTTTGGCCTTTTTGGTCTTGAATTATCTGTCTACGGTCATACGACCAACATGAAAACGATTAACCCAATGTGAAACTGTACTACATTCCACTGTAAATTCACCACAAACTTCACTTAACGCACTGTGGATTTCTGTCGGGTTTTTGCCGAGTAAAATTAGATCTTGATGTACGATATCCGGTCTTCATCAGTCACAGTGTCCGAGACTCCTGCCGGATCCATTTCTACCTCTCCGCAACTTTACGTTACAGTTCAGAGAGAAAAAAAAAACACACGGGCTTTCTCTTCGAGCTCCCAACTACATTTGACATAATTTTCATTGTTATTGCATCAAACAGTCCACAATAACACCAGCCTGTGCAAAATGGTTCAAATGGCTCCGAACACTATGGGACTTAACTTCTGAGGTCATAAGTCCCCTAGAACTTAGAACTACTTAAACCTAACTAACCTAAGGACTTCACAAACATTCATGCCCGAGGCAGGATTCGAACCTGCGACCGTAGCGGTCGCGCGGTTCCAGACTGTAGCGCCTAGAACCGCTCGGCCGCCCCAGCCGGCGTGGCCTGCGCATTTTTTATAAAATATCCCTCGTACTTGGTCGTTCTGAGCATGGTAGACAACCATTAGCACGCAAATGTGCATTAATGTAAAAGGACAATGTTATCATCAACATCTCTACAACGACATTGATCACACAGTAGTCTGAATATCGTTATGCATATGACTAGCGTAAAAACTTTCATGCGCCCCTAACGAGCAAATGACGCACCTTTGTCATTTTGTCACATAAGCAAGCGTTTACTTTATCTCGTATGAACACTCTAAAATTCTAGTATAATTGTTACTTGTCACTTAGGAACGTCATAGTAGGCCGGTATCACCATGGTACATGAATGCATGGGTTGGACAATACGTCGTGGCAAGAGTCTTATAATTTAGACCAGACTTCATTGACAGAAGTTCACCTAATTACATGTGCTCAATACAATCGCTCTGCGTCTCGATTACCTTCCACGAAGCGGATGGAAGGCGTCGTACGACGTCAGTGCGCCTATCTCTGTCGATGTCTCGCAAGGACCGTCCTATGGAACGGATTATGTCGTCTTTTGTGTTGTAGCCCATGAAACAAAGAGTTTCCTTCAATTTGACAAACAGGTCGTCACCGCAAGGACCCAACCAGGTGAATACGGTGTATGCTCCAGCATCTCCCACTACCACATACGCAGGATCTCCTGGAAGCAGTGCGCCGTGTGGGATCGTGTATAATTGTGACGGATGATGGGATGCAATCCATCGACGATCCCCATATTGCAGGGAGGCTTGATAAGGACACCGAAATCACAGGAACCAACACTATGAACAAAACACAAATGAAACAATGGCGGATTCAAACATGGCAGAGAGAGTGGGACGCATCTGACAAGGGTCGCCGAGTACACTCTTTCTTCCCTGATATACGCGAAATATTACAACTGAAACATGTCGACTCAAGCCGGGGATGGTCCATATCCTGACAGGCCACGGGCCATATCCGCATGGGACTAACTAATGCTGAAATATGCGTTTGCGGAGAGACTGGGACACCAGAACATGTCACACTGCTATGCAACACGCTTGCAAAAGTGAAACCTATACAGAACGACAGTAAAATCACCAGAAATATACGTAATCCCTATGATTGGAACACAATAAATAACGAAGCCGATGTTGTATCGAACACACTGCATGAAAAATACAAGCGCCAAAACCCATACGGAAGGAGGCGTAGACTAGCACAAACAGCACAACAAACCAAATGGGGGGACACAAGCACGACCACAGATTCCGAAACCGAGAAAGGAACCAACACACTAAGTGAACATTATTCAGGAGGGATCAATACGTAAGGGACCCGAACCAACAGCGCATGATATTGCATGCCACAACACAGTTACAAACAACACAACAGGCAGTAACAATCATAAAACAAACACCGACACCACATAGTAAGACTATAGTAATAACGTAACGTCGCTTGAGAGAAATTTTACTCCGAGGCTCCTACTCCCCGACGACATATTGCATAGTGTTTAAACTGCACAGGCAGTAATGTATTGTTCGTTTTATTATGTGTAGATAGAAGGATATTCTCTATTTAAAGCTAAAATGAATTAATTTTCTACATCAAATCTATTTTCTGTGTAAAGTAGATATAAAACTAAAAATGTAGCGTATTAAGTTATTTAAGGAATAATGCACTCAAGTAGCAATGTACTACTTCCTTTTTCTACTAACGAATTTACAAACGTAAGTGTAAAGCTAAAAATCATTTATTCCATGTACCAAATGCTCAGTCGGTATTTAATCTGTACAATACCAGGTGTATGTATCTAAGGTATCACATAGAATATACCGCAACTACCAAAAATAGGACAAACAAACAGCTGCTGGATATCATGTAGTGTCCTGACTTGCAACACTCCCAGTAATACAGGGTGAGCACGAAGTCTTGTCCTGATTATAACAATTTATTACAGAATAACCATTTGATATAACAATTTACATTTGATGTAACATCTACATTCAGTTCCTTTGCAATTTTTTGGAGCGATCCTCCTTCGTCCAGTCTTTGTAGCACTGCTAATTTGTCAGTTAGTTTAAGAGTTACGTGTTTACGTTTCAATCCAGAGATGTTGAAAAACAGACAACTGTACACACAATGAATCTACAGAGAGAACACGGAATAAAGCAAACAACGACGTTTTTTAATCCCAACAAAGGATAAAACTACACAATAACGTACAGTATAACAATATGCACAGCGATGGACACCGCAACAATGGCCCGACAGGCGTCCAGTCAGTGACAAGTCAGCACAGGCTCGCGAGCCTGAGGACGATCGGACTAACCGGAGTGACGGACTACCCAATGTCGGATTAGAGGGGTTCTACTGCACGATTGCAGTAGACACGGGGCCATCCGTCTTAGACCGTCGATCAATGGAAAGTGCGACTCGAAACGTGCTGGGCGCAACGGGCGCATGCTCATGGGAGCAGCTTGAATGGGACCTGTGGTAGTAATCGAAGATACGCTAACAGCTGTGAACCACCTTTGTTACTTCATGTCTGATGTCTTCCTCGACGCCTACGTCATCTTTCTGCAGTACAACTGTCTGTGTCTCAGAGACAGAACTGTGCTACAGTGGTTTGAGGAGAATGATAGTGAGCTAACGTTGATGTCCCGGCGACTAAGTTCGCCTGATGCAAATCCTACAAAACTCATCAGTGTCGCTATCGGGCGCCATCACCGCCTACAGAAATCAGCGGCCCGTTATTTACGCGGATTACATCTACATACATACTCCGCAATCCACCATACGGTGCGTGGCGAAGGGTACCTCGTACCACAACTAGCATCATCTCTCCCTCTTCCACTCCCAAACAGAATGATGGAAAAATGACTGCCTATTTGCCTCTGTACGAGCCCTAATCTCTCTTATCTTATCTTTGTGGTCTTTCCGCTGGTTCTCTTAATTTCCTCAGTAGCGAAAAGAACGCCTCCTTTCCTCTAGAGACTCCCACCAGAGTTCCTGAAGCATTTCCGTAACACTCACGTAATGATCAAACTTACCAGTAACAAATCTAGCAGCCCGCCTTTGAATTGCTTCTATGTCCTCCCTCAATACGACCTGATAGGGATCCCAAACGCTCGAGCAGGACTCAAGAATAGGTCGTATTAGTGTTTTATAAGCAGTGTCCTTTACAGATGAACCACATCTTCCCAAAATTCTACCAATGAACGGAAGACGACTATCTGTCTTCCCCACAACTGCCATTACATGCTTGTCCCACTTCATATCGCTCTGCAATGTTAGGCCCAAATATTTAATCGACTTGACTGTGTCAAGCGCTACACTACTAATGGGGTATTTAAACGTTACAGGATTCTTTTACCTATTCATCTGCATTAATTTAGATTTATCTATATTTAGAGTTAGCTGCCATTCTTTACACCAATCACAAATCCTGTCCAAGTCATCTTGTATCCTCCAACAGTCACTCAACGACGACACCTTCCTGTACACCACAGCATCATCAGCAAACAGCCGCACATTGCTATCCACCCCATCCGAAAGATCATTTATGTAGATAGAAAACAACAGCGGACCTACCACACTTCCCTGGGGCACTTCAGATGATACCCTCACCTCCGATGAACACTCACCATCGAGGCCAACGTACTGGGTACTATTACTTAAGAAGTGCCCTGACATCTAATGCCACACACCTCCACAAACGTACCAACAAACTGTCGGATCCCTGACACGCGGAATCAGTTACGTATTTCGTTCCAAAGATGGACATACAAGCTATTAAGCAAGTGGTCATTATGTTTTGGCTCATGTGTGTATGCGCTTAAGTAAATGAAGTCGAGCTTATTCGTCATTGAGAACATGCTTGGAAGTGGAGGCCATAGCGAATGTGGAGACGCGCTCTGGTTCCCGGAGATCAGAAAAAGACGTTGCTGCGTGGTGCGTGTGTAGGTAACTGGACTCTGCAATGAGGAGCAGGTGTTACGAGCTACTGTGTCCAGCTGCCGCCAAGCCGTCCTGCGTGACAGGGGAGGAGCGGACGTCCGTCGACTAATCCGGGGCTGGCGCGAGCCGCCCGGAGGACCAGGGGCCCGGCGCTCCAGCCTTTGTCTGGCGCTGATGCTGGGCTCACGGCGGCGGCGGCTGCTGCCGGCGAGTTATTTTTGGCGCACTCATTTCCTTGTCAGCGCACCGTCTCCCTCTTACACTATAGGACTACCCACCCTTCTTCGTGGGTCTACGTCCACACAGCTGACATAAAGCGGCTGGCGTTTTTGATCCACTGCTCCCTTTCGTTGCTACGCGGCTCAGGTGTAGCTATCAAGACTGGCTGAGTAGAAGTCGAGCCACATTTGACAGAACGGAACAACAAAACATTCCACAGTTCATTTCAAATGGCGATATTCACATAGGCTGTCAACCGAATAGCACGTCGAGAGAGAGAGAGAGAGAGAGAGAGAGAAAGAGAGAGAGAGAGAGAGAGAGAGAGAGAGAGAGAGAGAGAGAGAGATTGGGGGGGGGGGGGGGACTACACTGCGTCTGCTGAAAACTACCCTGTTCACAGTGCGCTCATTCATGTTATAGTGGCGTGTTTCGTGCTTTTCTCCTTTATAGGGTTCCGTAGCTCAGCTGGTAAAAACGGAAACCTTAAACCTAAAGGATAACTTTATTGTTTATCTGCCTGCCTGTCTGTATGTCCATCTGCCATCCCCGTCCGTCTGACACTTACAAACCATTTTTTCTCACGAACGGGTAAACATATTACGTTGAAATTTGTCACATACGAAAGTCTACAGCCTCTTGGCCGTGTAAAAACTTAGTTTCTAAGTCAACGAAACCAAAATACACGACCATTTATATAAGATATTTTGACACTCGCAGACTCACTCATCAGACTCACCTTATAGGGTGCTTCTCGTTGACCGAAATATGGCAGAAAGCAGCAACAGTGCAAGTAATCGAAAAATCTGAAAACAGTTGATCTGTAATTATATAACAAAACTTCTTTTGTCATTTGCTATCCAACATCAAACTGGAAATTTAAGTATTCTCGAAAGTCTTGGGATTCATGGGACAGATATCTTGCCAGAATGAATGTCGATGACAGACAAAAATCGTCGAGATCCTCGATTCCCGGAATGAATGAATGTATAAATACATAATTAAGTTTGTAATATATGACCCTCAGTGCGCGACTCCTACTCGCACCTCGCCATTTTTTTAGTATTTACTTCGTTGATGACTTTGTTTTACTGACACATTGCAAACATTCCATGCTGAGTTGACTATTCTTCCACAAAATAAGTCAGATATCTACAGCGACAAATTATTTACGTGTTACAATACCTAGACAAAGAATAAAATTGCACTGTGCATAAATAAAACAAACTGATGAAACAATTTTCATTAAAGAACCGTTTATTAGCAACTACGAAGTCCGCTCCTGACAGCTGAGTGGTCAGTGCGACAGAATGTCATACCTAACGGCCCGGATTCGATTCGCGGCTGGATCGGAGATTTTCTCGGCTCAGGGAATGGGTGTTGTGTAGTCCTTATCATCATCATTTCATCCCCATCGACACGCAAGTCGCCGAAGTGGTGTCCACTTCAAAGACTTGCACCAGGCGAACGGTATACCCGACGGGAGGTCCTAGCCACACGGTATTTCCGTTTCCAGCAACTAAGAAGTCGGCTCCATTGGAGGAGGCAATTAGCTTTGAGGTGGTTTGGTTCTTAGACGAAAAAGAAAACATTGTGCATAAAATTAAAATGCTATCTATTCCAATGTAAATATTAACTGATCTGTTTCTATTACTCGACCATAATATTATTGCATGCGGAAGTGAGAGCACTGCGGTCGGACCACAATATTATTGCATTTGTAAGTGAGGGCACTTGGGTCGGTTTATCGTGAGTTTTTATCGTGATATTTCACGAGGATACGCCGAACCGCTTGATAGTCTATCTATAACCGTCTTGAAATCATTCACAATGCGATGCATTTTCCTTAGCCACCACTGTACTTGTTCACTGTCACCGCGAGTTCCCGATAACGGGCACGGAAGATCAAGTGCAGTATTATAGCAGGCGGGTAGTATGTACGAGGGGCCTTAAATAAGTAATGCAAAACATTTTTTTCTGAAAGCAGGTTGGTTTTATCAGGATTCAAGTACATATTATTCCCCAGTCTTCCGATTAGAAAACCTTGTTTTTCAATATAATCTCCGTTTAATGCGACAGCCTTACGCCACCTTCTAGGAGGGCCTGTATGGTCGCATGGTACCACTCTATTGGTCGACATCTTGCTGCATCAATAACCTCCCCATGTACTGTTTCCCGCAGACTTAATCCTTCATTGGCCAAACAGATCGTCCTTCTTCGCTCTTTATGGTCTTCTGTAAGGCAGCGAGGAATCCAGCATGCACACAAACTTTCGAGTGCTACAGCTAGTGCACTAGGGTGTTAGCACCACAGACAGACGTCCAGTTGTGCAGCGAGGTGTTTGACCGAGAACCGTCGATAACCTCGAATGACAGTGTCCAACACAGTAGGAGTCACAGCTGTGTGCGACCAACCAGCATGCGGGAGATCTGCCAAGTCTGAAAGGCCACGTTGCGATGACAGACGCCTCGCCCAAAGACCCATCGTGCTTTTGTTCACTGGCAGCTCTCCGTAAAACATTCTGCAAGCGCCTATGAGTATCTGCGATGCTCTGGTTTTCTGTCAAAAGAAACTCAATGACAACTCTCTGCTTGGAACGCACTTCCGTTCTATACGCCATTTTGAAGGCTACGTACAGTGCCGCCTCCCATCGGAACTTACGGAAACTATAGGGACTGAAGCGCGGGACTAGTCCACTATTGTCTCACGACAAATTCCGAAATCTTTCAAGAAACGTTGCCCAAGATAAAAAGTGTTGTATTACTTATCGAACGCCCCTCGTATATATTTTCTCTAGCAAATAGACGTCTGTGTTTTGAAATGTTGGGCTATACTTTTCCTCCATTTTAAGTTACCAGTAGTTTACATAGAATTTAGTCGAGAAAGTTTGTCATGAATTTTCCTTTGGCCATTAATAAACTTTATCACTGCAAGTTCCTTAATTCAGATACTATATTCCGACTTTTTGTGACAAGGATGTTATAACCTCACTTTTAATGTACGCTACTGGGTTACCTGAAGTGACACTGTGTTTAAGTTTCTAGCGTGAACAGACCACCATTTGACGGTGACGTCGAGTTCCATTTCATTTCGTTCTGTTTACACTTCGTGTGAATCAGCCTTAATGGTGCGTTCACGCACGATGTTAACGGAATGTCACGTCACGGCGCAGCACGGCAACGTCCCATGAAATGGAGGCCGGTTCACATTAGACACACTGAAATGTCACACTGTCCTGTACAAAACGGTTGTTCTGGTATCATAACGAGACTGGCCACCTTACAAAAAGTTGCGATTTAATCACAGACGTATCAACAAAACTTGAGAAATATTTTCCTCTCTGTTGGTGGTTCGGGTCCTCCCTTAAAGATGGGTGTGTTTTGTCCTTAGCGTAAGTTACTTTAAGTAGTGTGTAAGCTTAGGGACCGATGACCTCAGCAGTTTGGTCCCATAAGATCATACCATAAATTTAAAAAAAAATCCCTAATCGAACTTCTACAATATCTGCCTGTTTTAATATCTGTTGCCTCTTCCGAGTGGCCGCGGCGATCATTAACGTAAATTACTTTTACTTCTTCCTGTGGCTTCTTTAGTTTCGTTAGGCAGACATACCAAACCTGTTCTGCTGCTCTGAAAATGTAGGTCCAGTAAAATTCGAGTGAAATATTAAATGTTGTCATGAACGTATGTAGGCGAGTCCGAAGAATTTATTGAAATTGCCTTCTTATTTGCTTTTTCGAAATTACTCATTTAATTGTTATATAAATTCTTAAAAAGCGTTGGCTTTCTGCCTGTCTTTACCTCTTTTGATAACAAAGAAAACTGAGGCGGCATCAGACACATAGACGCTCAAGCGAGCTACTAATAGGTAGCACTACAGATAAAGCTGACAAAGTGTAAATGTTAGTGCAAAGCACGGAACTAAATATATCAATGTACGTCGTAGCTATCGTCGCAGAAAATTCGAGTGCAATGAATACCATCATCAAAACATTTTCGCAGACAATCCCGGAAGCGAGTTCAAGTTCACGTTCCGTCCTTTTCCGCTCGTCGATGGGTGGTGTTGAATGCGATTTGTAGTACTATCAGTAAAAATGGAAATTTGTGGTAAGGTCTTATGGGACCAAACTGCTGAGGTCATCGATCCCTAAGCTTACGCGCTACTTAATCTAACTTTAACTGATGCTAAGGACAATACACACACACACACACCTGCCCGAAGGAGGACCCGAACCTCCGACAGGGGGGAGCCGCGCGAACCCTGACAAGGCGCCTTAAACCGCGAGGCTACGATCAGTGCAATTTAACAAAGTTAACACATACGCCGGAATAAGGTAAGGGTATATACTACTTCCAAAAAGATAATGTGTAGTGAAGTACTCTGGCATTCAAACCAAACTTCCGGCTGTCGGTATCTTCACTTTCTTTCTTCCAGCACATTTCGGATACTTCGCGAGTGTGCGCCAACATCCATAAAACTAATGAACACGATTTGTATTTTGCGAAAAACCAGACACAACACATCAGTTAACAGGTCCTACCTAGCTTTACCGTAGTTCTTTCCTTGAACTTGGCTACGCTTGGCGACCAGAAACGATGGAATCAGAATTTCCATCGTGATAATTACAGCCAATGAATGCAATCTCAAACTGGTGTTCATATAATTAACTCTTAAAATAATACATTTTTACAATTTGTTTCTTCTATTCCTTCGATTTATTTTATTTTGTTAATTCCTATGTAATCGTCCATTTCGGCGACGACAGCCTGCAATATTACAACATCGGCGCAGATTTCTACTTTGCTCCAAAAATTACGGATCAGCATTCTTTTGTTTGTGTATACACTGTTCCAGGTTGGAGTTCATCTTTCAACTGATTTGTTTCTTCTCTTTCATTGTTAACCACATGCAAAAACACATGTCGCTAAAACTCATAATGATTTTCCTTCCAGATCCATTACGTTCGCGCCGATGTAGTTATCCTTTGTCTGGAGATCGAAGTTCAGTGCAGGGGAACAGCTGGAAAGACAGTTACGCATGTCTGTATTCTTTAACAGTGGCAACGCTCCGTGCAAACTTGCAAGGACTTAAGCAGACAAAAGGCAAATTTGGTAAACTTGTTACGCCTTTACAGCATTTTGGGGCTAATTTTTACTATCCAAGTCTGTTCACTAATATATCAGGTCATCTTACGTTCCACTAACTTATTAATTAGAAAAATTAAGTTATTCCTTCGAAAGCATTTATTTTTACTCATTTCATTTTTATTCCGGAGGGTCGCAGCGTTAATCAGAAAATCACAGAACAAGTCATTATCGCCATCTTCATCATCGTCATCGTCATCACATCATCATCATCATCATCATAATCAGCAGAAGCAGCAACAATTTGACTATATTTGCTGTATAAAGTCAATCTCTGGAATTTTTTATGAAATACAGTCTTGAGGTATGTGCTCCCATGATGCTCCTGCCTAAAGTTACATATTGCTGGTAACTCAGCTTATTGTTACCTCGTGAACTCCAGCAATAAACCTAGACCATCTACCAGTCGTACGCCTGGCAAAATGTCCTGTCCATTATAGTCATAATTAGGCGTTCCATTTCAATCTGTCCGACGATCGATTTACTTTCTTTCCTGTCTGTCTTGGCAATTCCCAACGTGGACACCTCCGCTGCCTTCGAGTGACCGCCAGTTATGAACTGATTTCCACATTAAAACTTGTGCGCATCACTGCTACAAGTCGGAACTGGTACTACGCATGGATGATAAACTTTCCGTTGTAAACACGTCTGAAGTTTGGTTCTGAAAAGTTAGATTAGCTTAGCAAAGATACTTCAGACCACTTTTTCTCTACTATTTGTTTACATTTTCATCCAGTCTTCTTAAACTGACCTGACTATAAATATCCCTCAACTGCCATGACTTTAGTTTTAGTGTGTATTACTTTTTGCGCTGTTGATAATGAACTATTTAAGAGTCACTAATAAATAAAGTACGGTACTTTTTAAGAGAAAATACGATGGTAAAATTTGAATTTTTCTAATCCCTGTATCAAAATAACAAAAAAAAAAAAACACAAGAAATAATTAGAATTAAAATAAAGTACATGAGTTCAATTAATTTTGCAAGCCTCAGTAAACAGTAAGGAAAATGGAGGATGTTGTTCTTGACCTTACTGTAGGGACCATCCTGACAGGCATTCGGAATAATCTGACTAAACCAATGAAAACTCAAACCAAGTTGGGTGACTGGATCGATCAGATAAAGACGTCGGAATTTTTAATGGTGTGCTGTCGGAAGTTCATCTGAGTCGTTGATTCTTTTTTATCGCAGTATATGGAAGCGCGGTACCAGTGACAAATGAGTATCAAAGGGCGCCCAACTTCCCTATAAATAGTGGTA
The DNA here is from genome assembly GCF_023897955.1 of Schistocerca gregaria. Lineage (NCBI taxonomy): Eukaryota > Metazoa > Arthropoda > Insecta > Orthoptera > Acrididae > Schistocerca > Schistocerca gregaria. The sequence continues at coordinate 665,861,955 of NC_064922.1, forward strand.
CGACAACAACAATACTTCACAGTCTGGTTGGAGTGAAGATGGTGAGCATGTGTTCACTTAATGAAATGCTGCTGTTCTTTTCCTACCATTTAATTTTGTCAACAACAAATCTCACAAGAATGCATATGTACTGCGAGCTCAATGTGAGAACTTCCAGCCTGATAAACACAGCCTTACGTGAGTCCTGTGAAATAACATTAAGTATAGTACTGATTGAACGCTTTTGAGCGACACGTATTCTTTGAACCTGAGCTGAAAATTCGCCTCTAACTGCGCCACACCCAAATCCGTAAAGTTTTTTTTTTTTTATTTCAGTCTTTTTTAATTGTGCGGTACCATCTAACCACCTGAAAACCATACTAATACCCGAAACCATGTTAATGGTTTTTAAAATGCTTTGCTTTTCCGTTTTCACTTTTTCTAATTTTAATATTGGCTCTTGTGGATATTGCTATAACGTACTCGTCATCATGCTTCATTCCTGACGTTCTGATTTACATGCAACATCAAAACTAGTTTTTAATCAAATTAGAGTATGTATTGTTTCAGATTTGGTCCCATAGTACGGTCATAATCACGTCACCTTTTCACACGAATCACCTGAATACAACTTCCAGCTCTTCCAATGTGCTGTCCTTTTATACCCTGTGTACGCCATACTACTGCCACCTGTATATATGCATATCGCTATCCCATGACGTCAGTTACTTCAGTATGTAAGTTCGTGGAGAAAATCTTTAAACTTCGTATACTTTCATTAACCTAAGAACGTAAAGAAGTAGTCCAACTGCGAATGAGGGGGATAAAAACTTCTGTAATTGTAGAAATTAGGTTAGTCGTACGAAATATTCTGATATTATGCTTATCCATTACGGATATTTTAGAACCGTGTCTGTTAGTTTAATGTAAAAAGTTATATAAAACTGCAACCAGTTACTTTTTTGACTAATTATGTTTTATTCCATGAACCGGTTTTCTAATCTTTTCAGGTTCATCTTCAGATGGTTACTGGAAGTTACATCATTATTTCTAGCGCAATGCTGCGTGCTGACTCTATGAAAAAAAGATGGAACACGCTTTAATGTATCGCCATGAATATTGCTTATCTATCGATGTGGATATAAATTTAGTTTTTTACTTACTGCCATATTACGGGCGGCTTTTTTCCGCTAGTGTACATGTGTTTGCCAATCACGATTGAAGTATTTGCTATAAACTGCCTGCATTTTACGTTAACATACAAACAGAAATAAGACATGAGATCACTTGAAGTTTGTTCTTGTAGTTATTTATTTATTTTGTGCTTTCATACTATCGCCAGTATGATTAAAATATCAAAGTAGGCCTATGCCATATCTTTTTGTCAAGATCTTTGTTACAAGCAACAGTTGCGTAGTGCATGCTGGATGCTGGCAAAGTTTCTCTGTCAGAGTGTAAATTAATATAGTTTGTGTGAAAGTTCGTGTAGTGATATAACAACTGGACATCGAAATGGAGGCGGACAGATGGACACTAACGGAAAAAAGCCGCCCATACTGTTGCAGTAAGTAAAAAAGTAAATTTACAGCCATATCAACAGATAAGCAATAGTCTTGGCGATACATTAAAGCGTGTTCCATCTTTTTGTCATAGAGCCAGCACCCAACATTATGCTAAAAATAATAATGTAACTTCCAGAAACCATCTGAAGATGAACCTGAAAAGGTTCGAAAACCGGTTCATGGAATAAAACATAATTATTCAAAAAAGTGACTGGTTGCAGTATTATATAACTTATTTACAATATTCTGATATCTTCTTGCAACGAAAAGTTTCGGTATCAATAACTCTATCCTTAGTTTCACCATGACACAATTCAACTTTTCTTGTTGACAAAAATAAGGGTGACGGATTTTCCGGAGTTTCATTCTGCCCATATCACCATATTTCATTAATTAGCAGAATGACCTAACTCTTTTGTCGCTGGCTATCAACTTAGAGCTAGGTTTTTCGACATGAAACCTAAGAACTTACATTTGCTGAATTGTATGCCATGTAAACTGCTAAGCAGCCATGGAGGGGCGGATATGAATGCTCCTCGAAGCCAACCTGGTAAACGGGAAATCATCCATCAATGGCATTTATAACCGTTCAATTTGTAATTCTTGCAGCTCGTGAACTAGCCCGCAACAACATAGCTTTACAAATGCCGTAATATTGTTCTACCGAGGGTATTCAAATGATACACTAAAGGCGACTGGTCGTATTCGTGCATTCCAATAACAGGGTTCGCTCACACGTGCCATAACTGCAACTAAACCGCTCGAAAAATATTTTTTTAAAAATAAAGAAAAGTGCAATGGGAGACAGCGAACAGACGGGTCATGAAACATACGTACTTCAGTTTTCTGAATGGCTCTTACAGTAAACGGCGTTGTACCTTCATGTCAAGTGTTGCGGTAACATCACTGTGACACGTTTCTGATTACTGACGTCCTCCATTTGTATGATCAATGACCCCGACCTATTTTATCCTGAATGGCTCACTGATGGTTATATTTCCATGTCTATACCGTATCATCATAAAATGAGATCTAAGTCTCATCAAACACTGTAAACCCTTTAAAATAGCATTTGATCATCGCCTTGTAGCCACTGTGGGCAGAGACTAATGACAGTGTTACGTTGACAATTTAGTGACACTAATATATAGAAGCTATAGAAGATTTAACAAGCAACGCCGGCCGCGGTGGTCTCGCGGTTCTAGGCGCGCAGTCCGGAACCGTGCGACTGCTACGGTCGCAAGTTCGAATCCTGCCTCTGGCATGGATGTGTGTGATGTCCTGAGGTTAGTTAGGTTTAAGTAGTTCCAAGTTCTAGGGGACTAATGACCACAGCAGTAGAGTCCCATAGTGCTCAGAGCCATTTGAACCATTTTGAGAATTTACGATGGCGGAATGAAATGTTTTCAGTTTTCTTAAGTCAAAAACCTGTTTATTTTTCTATGTATCTCTCCATCGGGTTAATGGAGTTAATCAAACATTTGCCCAGTGATTACATTCTACCCCTGAAGTGCGATTGAAGGACGTCTGCAAAATGCCTATCTTCAAGTGGTAATATGTTCGATCGGTTAACAGGTCTCTCCAGCGATAAATTTCTTTAGATGTGGAGCTAGCTCGAAGAGTGTGGGAGATGTGATGTATAGGGCGAATGTTTTAATGATTCCTACTTCACATCGTTATTTTTTCAACCAGTAAAGCTCATAACAAACCGTTTCTCACATAGAAGATGACTCTTTTATATTTACTGTTGCAAAACTGCGTTATCTAAAACTTCCTGACAGATTAAAACTGTGTGCCGGACCGAGACTCGAACTCGGGACCTATGCCTTTCGCGGACAAGTGCTCTACCATCTGAGCTAACCAAGCACGACTAACGACGCGTACTCACGGCTTCAATTCTGCCAGTACCTCGTCTCCTACCTTCCAAATTTCACAGAAGCTCTTCTGCCAACCTTGCTGAACTAGCACCCCTGGGAGGAAGGCTATTGCGGAGATATAGCTTAGCCACAGCCTCGGGGATGTTTCCGAGTTCGAGTCTCGGTCCGGCACACAGTTTTAATCTGTCAGGAAGTTTCATATCAGAGTACTCTCCGCTGCACAGTGGAAATCTCATTCTGCGTTATATCTCATATATACTGTCTGCAACATTTGTGGAATAGGAAACAGATTTCATCTTCACCCGCAATAATAAGCACATGCATAAAATCAGACGGTTTATGTATAAAATTATGAAATACAAGTTTTCCTATATAACTTTGGTCAGCATTCAACAAATGCGATACCTATCTCGTTCAGAGCTTTCTACACATAGTTTTTCATTAATACTGTTGCAACTAATACTATGACATGAGCAACTTCATAACCCGTTAGTCGGCGATAATATACTGTGCAATGCTGTCGATGGTTCTAACACTGACAGCAGTTTAGGGGCGCACTTGAAGTACACCATCTACGAGAAAAAAATGGCCACGATTTGATTCAACCGGCGGTTTCTTAATCGTTGCGAATGGAGGAACTTGCTAACCTACGGAAACTTTTGGCGAACACATCATTTCTTGAGGGCAACATAGTTTCAAATCATCCACTTGAATGAAGCAATACGACACGATTACTTTAATGAAACTGATGCACAAAACCACAGAACAACTAGACACTTGAGTTAAGGTATTACGGAATGCTGACGAAGCCGACCCTCGTACTACTCGGACTCGTACGCTCTGAGTGGGAAATATTCTGAGATTATATACAGGGTGTTTCAAAAATGACCGGTATATTTGAAACTGCAATACAAACTAAACGAGCAGCGATAGAAATACGCCGTTTGTTGCAATATGCTTGGGACAACAGTACATTTTCAGGCGGACAAACTTTCGAAATTACAGTAGTTACAATTTTCAACATCAGATGGCGCTGCAAGTGATGTGAAAGATATAGAAGACAACGCAGTCTGTGGGTGCGCCATTCTGTACGTCGTCTTTCTGCTGTAAGCGTGTGCTGTTCACAACGTGCAAGTGTGCTGTGGACAACATGGTTTATTCCTTAGAACAGAGGATTTTTCTGGTGTTGGAATTCCACCGCCTAGAACACAGTATTGTTGCAACAAGACGGAGTTTTCAACGTAGGTTTAATGTAACCAAAGGACCGAAAAGCGATACAATAAAGGATCTGTTTGAAAAATTTCAACGGGCTGGGAACGTGACGGATGAACGTGCTGGAAAGGTAGGGCGACCGGGTACGGCAACCACAGAGGGCAACGCGCAGCTAGTGCAGCAGGTGATCCAACAGCGGCCTCGGGTTTCCGTTCGCCGTGTTGCAGCTGCGGTCCAAATGACGCCAACGTCCACGCATCGTCTCATGCGCCAGAGTTTACACCTATATCCATACAAAATTCAAACGCGGCAACCCCTCAGCGTTGCTACCACTGCTGCACGAGAAACATTCGCTAACGATATAGTGCACAGGATTGATGACGGCGATATGCATGTGGGCAGCATTTGGTTTACTGACGAAGCTTATTTTTACCTGGACGGCTTCGTCAATAAACAGAACTGGCGCATATGGGGAACCGAAAAGCCCCATGTTGCAGTCCCATCGTCCCTGCATCCTCAAAAAGTACTGGTCTGGGCCGCCATTTCATACAAAGGAATCATTGGCCCATTTTTCAGATCCGAAACGATTACTGCATCACGCTATCTGGACATTCTTCGTGAATTTGTGGCGGTACAAACTGCCTTAGACGACACTGAAAACACCTCGTGGTTTATGCAAGATGGTGCCCGGCCACATCGCACGGCCGACGTCTTTAATTTCCTGAATGAATATTTCGATGATCGTGTGATTGCTTTGGGCTATCCGAAACACACAGGAGGCGGCGTGGATTGGCCTCCCTATTCGCCAGACATGAGCCCCTGTGACTTCTTTCTGTGGGGACACTTGAAAGACCAGGTGTACCGCCAGAATCCAGAAACAATTGAACAGCTGAAGCAGTACATCTCATCTGCATGTGAAGCCATTCGGCCGGACACGTTGTCAAAGGTTTCGGGTAATTTCATTCAGAGACTACGCCATATTACTGCTACGCATGGTGGATATGTGGAAAATATCGTACTATAGAGTTTCCCAGACCGCAGCGCCATCTGTTGTTGACAATTGTAACTACCATAATTTCGAAAGTTTGTCCGCCTGAAAATGTACTGTTGTCCCAAGCATATTGCAACAAACGGTGTATTTCTATCGCTGCTCGTTTAGTTTGCATTGCCGTTTCAAATATACCGGTCATTTTTGAAACACCCTGTATGTATATGAGAGATAGGAGGAGGAGGAGGAGATGGAGAGGAGGACTCTTTCAAAATATATTCGAAGACTTTATTTGCACGACACGGAAAACTGTTATCATTTTAATTCCCTTGGAGTACAGTCTAGTGCAAGCTGCTGCACTTCAACCCTTTTGGCTGTTTCCACGTCAGTGTCGCAGATTATTACAGCAGTTGGCAGTACGTGGCTTAGTGTAGACCACAGCAACTATTCTAAACACGGAAAAATCTGACGTGTTTACTATGATTTGAACTCGGAACCTGAGCACTCTAGCGTAAAGTAAAAGACACATAGCGAGAACGATAAGGTTTGTTCTGAAAATACACCTCTATTTCTGACCTGCCGAGCAACAGCATGACAACAGCCTTCTCCTCAGATTAAGATCTGCGATACCTCGCGGTGCACAGTCCTTTCACGAGCTGGCACCTACCTGGGACAGAGCGGCGTCGGAAACCGAATTGCAGTGCAAGTGTAATTAGAAGGGTGGTGGCTCGCGTTTACCTTCCATTCTGAACGCAGCTCGTTAAGAACTTTTAATGAGCGCTGGCATCGCCCTACATCTGTGCCACGTGGGCCCTCGTTTTCCACTGCCGCTGCGGAAGTGCAGCGAATAGGTGTAGTCACGGTTTTACAAAGCAATTTGCAGCATGTAGACGTCGCTTTGAGAGTCACTATACTAATTTACTGCGCACTGCAGCCCTACAGAGAACTGCATTTGCCGAGCATTTATATTGGAATCCATCTTTCCTGACGACTTCATCTTCCTGGAGGTCCGGGCAACCGTTTAGACTAATTGACTGGAAACGACGCTCAACGATCGAGTAATATCGAGAAATCGATAGTGGCCCAAGCCAGCCGAGGGGAAACCCTGTGCCAGTCGCGAGCAGCCACGCCGCCCACGTAAGCAAAGCCGGCGGTGGCCTCGCACAATCGCCGGGTCGCGCGGCAACGAAGTCACAACGGAGCGCCGAGCGCTGGCTGCAACGAGGAAACTATTAACCCACATCATTTCTGCGCTCGTGCCGAAACACACTAACAATAACGGTACGTTTTTGGTTTCCTGGCCTTAGCAACAAGAGTTTCCTGGCCGTAATATTGTTTTATTTTCGCTGCTTCAAAAATGTTGATTTTCAACCAGATACTTGCCAGTTCATATTTATTTAACTTGATATTTATTTAAGTTGATCAGTTTACGGTCATCATACTCTTTTTCGCCTCAGAGCAAGGTTTTAAATATACAGAACTCTTTACAACTTAGTTACTTGATAAATAACAAATATAATGTTGTAATTGGTAATAAAATGATTTCAGCAGAACTAAAAGTAATTTGAAACCGTGTCTGATTGTATCTAATTCTAGAACTAGGAAATACTAACGGCACCGCTGTTGGCGATGACGATAGTAGCAGGTATAAAATGTAACAGTATATGTACAGAAGCGATATTTTCTAAAATGGCGAGTTCTGAGATAGAAATTTATAGTCCGATTAAAATTACTTGACACCTCACGTGTTGGAACTGCCTTCCACCAATCAGAGCACACAACGTCACGCCCAAAATGTTCGCCGCTGCCAAACTGACACAACATACGGTCAGTTCACTTCCAATTTCGTGTCAGGTTTCTTTACTTGATATATTTGGGCCCCGAATCCTAGATCTGGCTCTTTTATTTCGTATTTCATCATACGTGATAACCGTACCAGAAACAACACACACCCACACCCACACACACACTCACACTCAACGATGGTAACGAAACTGACACGTATCACGTACAGCACTATCCAAACACTACTTGATCCTTTCGCACAAGAGCGATTCGGTGTCACATATTCAATTTATCACCACCACTGAGATCGGCCTACAGCACACAAGCTTCCTACGACATTTCATGAAGGCAGAAGTCTCTGAAGGCAGTAAACCATCGTTGTAACCGGTTTTATACAGGAGTAAATTTAACACTCATAGCATGATGTGATGCTATAGCACAGTGGTTTAGGTATTATCTTGACATGCAAAAGGTCGTTTGTTCGAATCTCGCCTTGAGAGACACTTTTTTTTCTAAATGTTTACCAAAATAACCCTGATTTTATTATTTTCAATTAATTGTTTTAAATGTTTATTTTTAATCTTTTGTCACCTCATTTTCATCACTGTACTGGTTTTTATTTTCTCCTATTTTTTCTTCGTATCATTCATTTTTCATTTCGAATCCACCTTTGTCGCCTATAAAATGTAACCGAGTGCCAGCCAGGTCTGCTCATCGGTTGGTATCGCTTCAGCATGTGTAGCCAGTGTGAGAGCAGCTTAAAGTAACCGATGAAGGCGTGACAGTTCGTTTTTAGTGTTGAAACTGTAATTTCTCTCTCTTGAGTGTGCTCGTTGAGTTCGGCTTTAATCGCCGTAGACAAAGCGAGCGTGATTAATAGTTCTGCCGCCGTTTTCACGGATACATTGCACATTACGGAGCGGTGATTAAGTTAGAAATTGAGTGGAAATTCAGGACTACAAAGCTCATCGACTGCCGCAGTTCAGTTATTAGTCAGTTAAAATGGGCTGTGGGCATAGCATCACGAGTTCCCGCCATGTCTGACGGAAGCCGTTTCCAAAACTGCTCCGCATTAAGGCCCCCACACACGCTACTGCATGCTTGACAATCACGCTTGCGCAAGCGTGCTTGTGCAAGCTTGCTTGACCGTGTGTAGCGCAAGCATCAGGCTTGCACAAGCAGCTTGGCGCTTGACCGAATTTCGATTATGCGTTCTTGTGCAAGCCTCCAAGCGTGTCCATGCTTCCTCGTGTGTGCCTACAGTAGGGAGGCTCGAACAAGCACACATCCGTCATTAGGACACAGACTGTGGAGAGCGCGCGATTATTTAGATTTTGTGTAGTTTCCTCCTCCGTTCTGATGTCGGAACGGGAAGTGTTGGAGGAATTTATTAGGCGCTACGAAACACACCCATGTTTATCGAATATTAAAAGTAAAGAATATCAGGATAAAATGAAAAGAGACGCGGCATATGAGGTGATTCTCACGAAGTAAAAAAGAAAGAGAGCAATCAGCAACTAAAGATACTGTTATTAAGAAAATTAATACATTACGAACGAATTCTGACGAGAAAAAAAGGAAATGTGACAGCATTTACAAATCAGGGGCTGCAGCAGACAAAGTTTACAGACCTGTTCCATGGTAAACAAACTAATGCTCGTACGTGCGTGCCTCAGTCGTGTGGAGGCGCGAGGAATTTGGGCACGCTTGAGCAAGCGCGTTTGGTTCAAATGCTCTGAGCACTATGGGACTTAACATCTGAGGTCATCAGTCCCCTAGAACTTAGAACTACTTAAACCTAACTAACCTAAGTACATCACACACATCCATGCCCGAGGCAGGATTCGAACCTGCGACCGTAGTGGTCGTGCGGTTCCAGACTGAAGCGCCTGGAACCGCTCGGCCACATAGGCCGGCAAAGCGTGATTGTCAAGCATGCAGTAGCGTTTATGGGGGCCTTTACACGAACATCACTTCAGTACTTGTGGAGTGAGCCGGCCGGTGTGGCTCAAATCTGTATACTCGATGTTAACAAATTTCCCTTCTTCAGAAACACTTTTCTTGGCATTTCCAGTCTACAGTCCATATCCTCTCTACTTCGGCCATCATCAGTTATTTTGCTGCCCGAATAGCACAGCTCATCTACTGTTTTAAATGACTCGTTTCCTAATCTAATTCCTAAGCATCACCTGATTTAATTCGACTAGACTGCATTATCCTCGTTTTACTTTTGTTGATGTTTATCTTGTATCCTCCTTTCAAGAAAATGTCCATTCCGTCCAACTGTTCTTCCAAGTCTTTTGCTGTCTCTGACAGAATTTCAATGTCATCGACAAGTTTTTATTTCTTTCCCCTGTATTTTAATTCCTACTCCAAATTTTTCTTTTGTTTCCTTTACTGTTTGCTCAATGTACAGATTGAATAGCATTGGGGATATGCTACAGCCCTGTCTCAACTCCTCCTCAACCAATGCTTCCCTTTCGTGCCCCTCGACTCTCACAACTGCCATCGTTCTCTGTACAAGTTGTAAATAGTCTTTCGCTACCTGTATTTTACCGCTGCTACCCTCAGAATTTCAGAGTATTCCAGTCAACATTGTCAAAAATTTTCCTTAAGTCTACAAATGCAATATACACAGGTTTGCCTTTCCTTAACCTACGGTATCTTCTATGAGAAGTCGTAGGGTCAGTGCTGCGTCAAGTGTTCTTACATTTCTCCGGAATCCAAATTGATCTTTCCCGAGGTCGGCTTCTACCTGTTTGCCCATTCTTCTGTGTGGAATTCGTGTTAATATTTTGCCACCATGACACATTAAACTGATAATTTGGTAATTTGCACACGTGTCAGAACATGCTTTCTTTGGAATTGTAATTATTATATTCTTCTTCGAATCTTAGGGTCTCATATATCTTGCTCAGCAGATGGAAGAGCTTTGTCACGGCTGGCTCTCCCAAAGCCTGGCTCTCCCAAGGCCTTGGTATCGACTTAAATCTTTCAGTGCTCCGTGAAATTCTTATGCAGTATCGTGCGTCGCATCTCATCTTCATCTACGTTTTCTTCCGTTTCCATAATATTGCCCATAGGTATATTTCCCTCGTATAGACTCGTTCCACCTTTCAGCTTTCCTTCCTTTGCTTAGGACTGGTTTTCCATCTGAGCTCTTGATATTCATACAGGTCGTTCTCTTTTCTCGAAATGTCTCTTTAATTTTCCTGTAAGCAGTATCTATCACTCCTCTAGAGAAGCATCCTTACATTTGTCCTCAGTTCTGTTTGGCCGTTTTGCGTTTCCTGTCTGTCTCATCAAATTTAACCTACACAACGATCTCAAGCAATAAAAGGAAAAGTGGTCAGTAGCACCAAATTAAAATTTCTTCAAAAGAACAACGTTTATTTCGAGCCACAGTGGAGTTGGTTGGGCGAACTGTGTTAAAAATCTCAATTCTGAAACTTCAAATTGCGATTGTTTATATTTATGCATGAGATTCAATCAACACCTCAATTCCGATAGTGTCAGTCGCTGCTTTCTGACTGCGAGAGACAAGCTATGTGCTCTGTGCTACGCAGTGCTTCTGTCTAGGTTTTGCTAGTGAATGATAGCAAGCTACTGAAGTGTACTCTGGTGCTAGTACTTCAATCGAGTAGACGTGTTACTGAGTTATTGTCTGATATTAATTGCTGCACTGTTACAGTCCGCCATCTTGATAATTTTTGAATTCAGGAAGTTTAACGATCTGTTAAGAGTCCGCAATTGGATATATACAAGCAAGATTTGTTACTGTACAGGAAGAACATATGAAAATACAGCAATCCTTATTTGTGAAAAGACTCATTTGGTTTCCATATATTATATATATATATATATATATATATATATATATATATATATATATATATATATAAAAGCAGAACATCGCTCCAGGTTGCACGCTTGCAATCTCACTGATAGGAATATAATTGTATTCAGTAATGGGTCCTGCTTCGAATTGAGCCCCGATGAGCATCAAAGACGTGTTTGGAGACGCTCCGGACAGCGGTGGGATACCAAACGGATTGTCGCCCGCCGTACAACGCGACAGTGAGGAGTGATCGGGGAGCCGTTTCTTTTCAAAGCAGGGCCCCTTGTCATCCGTGGCACTTACAGTACAGTGGGATGTTGACGATATTCTACGGCGCATATTGTTGCCCTTCATGGCCAGCCATCCCGCGCTTACATTTCAGCAATATAACGCCCGCCTACACAATACGCGAATTTCTACTGCTTGACATCGTGCTTGCCCAATCCTGCCTTCGCCAGCTATGTCGTCGGATCTCTTCCAGACTGAGAACGTTCGGACCATTATGGGCACAGCCCTCCAAACAGCTCGAGCTAACGCGCCAGTTGGACAGAATTTAGCACGACATCCCTCAGTTGGGCATCCAATAGCTGTATCAACCAATCTCAAGCGAATTACCTGCTTGCATAAGGGCCAGATGTGGACCAACGTGTTGTTCACTTGCTCAATCTGTGACGCTCTTTCTCTTGAACAAATCATCCAGTTTTTCTGGAACTGTAGTCATTTGTTTATATGTACAGCAAATCTACATATTTCCTTCCAATTTGGACAATTTATTCGTAGTGAGTCGTTTCTGTGTGACTTAGAATGTATTTGCATGACGCTAGAAAGTTGTAAATCGACCAACTTAACACGTTGTAAAATATGACCGCAGATTTTCACTTAACAACTGGGGATGTTTCAAGCAGATGGTGGAGGTATTCTAGCATGAGTCTGCCATCGTCGGTCTCCGCCGAAAGATACAGAAACCTACAGTCCAAACATTTGGATCCATTTGCTCAGTTGTGGCACTCGTAGTCGTCCTATATCATCAGCAAAACAGTCATCTCAAATTGTGTTGGAATGGTTTGAGGAACACAGCGAGGACGTAATGGTGCTTGTGACATTCCCCAGGTCACCTGACCTCAATCCTATGGAACACATCTGGGTCGCCGTCAAGAGAAAAGTGCGCGCTGCGGGGTTGACTGCGACCTGTCTCCATAATTTATGAACAACGCTTGAGCAGTCATGGATCAGTTGGCTGCTCAACGATTTAACGTTTTTCAGTGAGTCCATGCCACGACGCGGCGCTATCATCATCGGTGTGTATGGGGATGCTATGTCGAATTCAGTTGCACAAAATGTACAACCTTCAAATGCTCGATGTCTAGCCCGATGTAACATTACTGCTCCGTTACCGTATAATTTTCTCCGCCTCACCTTCCGTTCAGAAATACGTGCCCACTCTTCAGAAAACTGTATGTAATTACCAAATCCTAAAATCATTAACGTTCAGTCATGACGTCCTCTAACCACCCGTTCTAATCCAGAGTCCAGTTTGCTATGAGACAATCTAGTCTTCTTAACTCAGATATCTCAGATGATAGCTCTCAAGTTATTACATGTTTGGCGGCCAGATGTGCGTACGGCACGCGCTACTGTCCTTCAGACATAATGAACTATGCATGCAGTAGTTAGCAAAATATAGCCTACTGGAGGAAAGCATGGCCTGGGTATGCTGCTGTTCTAGCAGTAGTGAAGACCATGAAATCTTAGCTTAACACGCAAACAACAATTCATAACGACACATAAAACGCGAGTAACGAAGTACTGTGACGAAGAACACGTCGACACAAAGCGCTACATTTCACTTACGATCCAGGGCAAGATGGGAATTAAACGCCGAATTTCCGGCATTTGAAGAATGAACGGTATTTCACAGCCACGGAACAACCGTAGAAAATCAGAACAGGTGAACATATTCCAGAGCGGAGAAGGGCTGTCGTGTATGAGTATAACGAGAGGACGCAAACATATGACAAAATTCTACCATTACGTGTACGTAAATTATTTTACATTTGAGGAATTAATCAAAACTCGATAACAACAAATCAACGGAAAGTTCGCTAGAATAACGTCATGCGTAAATGACAACATGGTCTTTAAAAATACGGACCAAATATGAACCTCAAATTCATACCACTCGTAACTATCCCTGATAAAATATTCGACGAATGGATGGAATAGCATGCATATACATGTAAATACGAATAAAGATGCTAAAAGTAACACTCTTAGAAGTCAAAGAAATCCTGCTCAGTGTACTTTCTCAGTTTCTTCAGAACGCTATATGTTAACTTCACTAAGTGCCAAATTGACCACCCATCTTTGATGTTTGAGTGCTTACGGTTGTCATGTTTTACAAAAAAAGTAAAAAGATTTATGGAGACGCAATAATAATTTTCCTTAACATGTCTACGAATCTGGGTTGCCCAGAAAGTAATGCATCACATTTTTTTCCTTTTACAATTCTTTACTGAACACAATGAGAATTACACACACGAAAGAATGGCGTTTTATTCACACACCTTATTTTTCCACGTAATCTCCATACCGTTCTATTGCCTTACTCCAGTGCGAAAAAAGTCGTGTATGCCCTGTCGGTACCAATTGTCGCTCCGGTGGTGGAGTGCTTCGTTGTGTGAATCACCTCCTCATCATCCTCAAATGTCTTCCAACAATGGAATCCTTTAATGGCCTACACAAGTGGAAGTCCGACGGGGCCAGGTCAGGGCTGTAGGGTGGGCAGGGTAACTCTCTCCAAACTTGTTTTGCGATGTGTTCAGCAGTCCTCAGACTTGTGTGGGGCCGAGAGTTATCGTGTTGCAGCAAAACATATTCTAGCTTGCTGTGGCGCCAAAGTCGTCGGAAGTGCATCTTGAGTTTTGTTAATGTGTTGACATATGCTTCTGAATTAATGGTTACCGTCTCTTGTCGTCACATTGGTGAGAAGCACACATTCACAGCCTCCGAACACGGTGATCATGATCTTACCGGCGGTAGCAGATGCTTCGAATTTTTTCGGTTGGGGAGTGGGAATGGCGTCATTCCATCGACTGTCGTTTTGTTTCGGGATCAAAATGGTGAACCCAGGTTTCGTAACCCGTTACAATCCCCGACCAGAAGGCGTCCCCGTCAACTTCATTGCAACAAATCAAGATGATTGTTTTTTTTCTGTAAGATTTGTGATCTACCGTTAAGACGCCGCGGGACCCATCTTGCACGCACTTTTGAATACCCAAGATTGCAGATAATTGCATCCACACTTCCTTTGCTGACTGACAGATGCAGCGCCAACTGCCGAGTCGTAATGCGTCTGTTCTCGTGAATGACATCATCAGTTCGCTGCAACATGTCAGGTGTGACAGCCGTGGATGGTCTCCCCGAGCGCTGCAAATAGTGGAGCTCTGCCGAACCGCCTTCTGATGACCTCACCCTCCGTGCCCAGTGACTAACAGTACTTTCTGTCGACAGCAGATGCTCCATAAACTTCGCACAAGCGTTCGTGAATATTCCACACAGTTTTTTCTCTGTATTGAGAAATTCAATGACGGCATGTTGTTACCCATAGACGTCATTTCGAAATTATTCTGCAGCTGCGCTATTGTCGGAAGTGACGAAATTTAGCGCGCTCACTCGGGAGGTTTCAGATAATACAGACGTAACGTTTCGCATTCGTAGCATTCTTTTTAGCTGAGAAAAAAATGCGATGCATTACTTTCTGGGCAATTCTCGTATTAAGAGCATCCATAAAAAATCTGTTTTTGGGCGAGTGCGCCTAAAACTTATAAAACCATTCCTTTCAATATTTCAAAACAGCAACAATAATCCTTTTCAATATTTCAAAACAGCAACAATAATCCTAAGACAAGCTACTTCACAGTTCAACATCCTATTACAGGCTAAAAGTATTAAATTGCCTTTCAGACAGATTGTGGTTGGCTGACCACTAGTATAAAAATAGGGAAAGAGCCAATTATTGTGATACTCGTTGTAAACTACGTTCTAACAGTTTCGTGACAAGTCCTGATACTAAACAAAATCTTAACAACACCCTCCCCCTCCTTACTACCAGGGCCAATAAGGAATGGCCTATTGGAGTAAGGTGAGAAGACAAGTCGCCACGCACGCCTACTTTTACGGAGAACAATCTGTTTCCACTCATATCTAGGGAGCTCAGACTCTCAATGAGGCGCAACACATTTACGAAGACAAAACCTTCCCCCTTTTTTCAAATAGGAAATTCTCGTTACGGGTTACTGAGAATTTCTTTCCTGCTTAACAAAGTGCGTATAAAATTTACTAACGGCTCATCGATATCAGCTACTCGAGCGCTACCCCAAATGGGCAAGAGCTGAGGGAGAAATCGATCGCAGTCCACCTTAGGGTGTAATCTTAGTATTCAGATGAAATAAACATCGCAAACCACAAAATACATCATTCAGAAGGACCCTACGTTACGTAGTCTTGGCCGTTGTAGAATATATGCCTCCTTACATAAAAATATGGCATCTTATCAGTTGTAATTCGATGGTACTCCGACCGTACGAGAATTAAGCATGTGCTACACGTCATCAACAAGAAATCTGGGTAAGCGTGGACGGCCTGAAGTCGAATCTGAAGAGAGAGAGAGAGAGAATTTTCCTTGTCATGGAGCTGTCAAAATATTTCAATGATAGCCGTAACTTCGCGTGCCTAGAAATCTAGTCCCTCGTGGAGAAATGAATCACTTTTTAAATGGACAGCACAGAGAAGTATTACTATTAATTTGTATCTATTAGATTAATTTTGACTCAGATGATAGCGACAGCCGAAATGCGTAATCTCTATTCATTAATGGTAATGTACTGACTGACTGACTCAATCACCCCCTCACTCACTTACTGACTCGTCATCAACCAGCCCAAACCACTAAGGAAAGAATTTGAAAATTGCAGAGGGTGTTGATCTTGTACTATAGGCGTCGTTTACGGTGGGATTTTTTTGAAATTCCATCCATACTTAACGTATATTTATACTGGCTACACAAACCACAGCCTGTCCTTGGCCTCACTCAGTCCAGCCTTCCAAACTGTTCTGTCATCTACGTCTTCACCTCCCAGACCCAGTATCTGCGTGTCTCCTATCATATTATCCTTCCATCTCGTCCTCGGCCGTCCCAGTGGTCTCTTTCTTTCAGCTTCTCCATCCATCACAGCCTTTACTATCGTGATCTCCTCTCTCCTCCTCACATGTCAGTGCCGTCTTAGCCTCTTAATTTTCAAACTCGCAACGATGTCAGGCAGTGTGTATAACTGAGTTCTCTGTTTTTCCTTACTTTCCACAGTTCATTTTCTTTCACTGGTCCATATATTTTTCTCAGTACTTTATTTTCAAAAGTAATGAGTTTTTCCCTGTTTTCTTTGTCAGAGCCCATGTCTCACTTGCATAGCACACTACTGGCTTGATGATGGTCTGATATATTCTTATTTTTGCCTGCCTAGATAATAACTTCGATCTTATGATGTTGTGCATAGCTCCTAGACATCTTCCCCCCAGCTTGAATTCTTGTTACTACCTCTTATTGTATAAGGCTTTGTTGGTTGATGTTGACACTGAGGTACGTCAATGTATCTGCCTTCTGCATTGTTAGATTTCCGATTTTTAGATGGTCTGGTTCTAAATGAGCGCTTCTTCCTACTACCATGAACTTTGTTTTACTTTCATTTATATTTAGACCTACTTTCTTAGCTTTCTTCCATTAGCACAGTCCCCGTCTTCTCCAGGTCTTCCATATTCTTTCCTTTTAGCACACATCATCCGCAAAAGCCAGGACATTTATCTTTTTTTCCTATGGTGACTCCTGCACTTTCACATGTTACTCTCCTCAGGGTGGTGTTGAATGCAAAACTGCACATCCATAAGGGGGTGTGATAGGGAACGAAAATTTTTAAGAAATTATTTCGTTATAGTAAAAAAAGCTAAATCTATGAAAATTGGTATGTCACCCCTCGATTAGACATAAAGAAATAAGTGTTAGTAGATGAAATTTCTATGGAAATATCACCAAAAGAACGCAAACGGCACGATCAGCAGAAACCTTAGGCTCCAGCTACCAGAATCTTTTTCGGTCAGAAGCATATTCGGTAATGACCATTCTTCTATAGCCTTAATAGTGTGAAAGGTTTACAATATATGCAATTTGCGAACAACATCCAAATTCGATTAAGTAAAAATAATAAAAATCTTTGCACACAATACAGGCTACACGAGCGAAGGAGCGAGCGCTAAGCTAGTAGTCTATGAGATATTGAAACATATTTGCGATCTCCGTTGAACATTCGTTCTAAGTGCTAGTGAAGTCGCTTCCTTTACACTACAAAAGGCAACACAAAATACTATGCAATTATAGCTGGTAATATTGGCCATGTAACGAAAGTAGGGAGTGACACATAAGAATAGTAGATATATACATGTGAAAGGTAATGATCACTTTTGTGAGTGTGAGTGTGAGAGTGTGTGTGTGTGTGTGTGTGTGTGTGTGTGTGTGTGTGTGTGTGTGTGTGAAATCTATTAAACTAAAGCCGTTTGCACATACAGGACTGAAAGTAGTGTTTAATTCTACCAAAGAATTATACAGCTGCATAAGTTGCTAATCCATACCTAACCGAAATGATCTGTTTTGGACACGATGTTGCAGCGATAATGATTGAAGCAGAAGAAATAAATTAAAATTTGTGCTGCGGCCTGGTCTGCTTCACGAAGATGGCCGTCAAGTCTTTGAAATGTGACATGATTTGGTTATTTCCTGCCTGGAAATTGCTCTGCCTACAGGCGGCTGACTGCTTGACTATTGCATCGTGCCTCCCCATAAATGAGATGCATGTCAGTTAAGTCGATTAGAGTACATTAAGCCATCAAGAACTTGTAAGAATCAGTAGAAACTTTCATTTACTCACAATTCAACATAAGAATATTAAGGTAACCGTTTACCCACGAACGTGCACATTGCGAGCGGTAATGAAAAGTTACCCTTTTCCAGCAGTAGGATGTAATTGTGTTGCAGGTCAGTATCCAGTACCAACATGTAGCATTCGAAGCGGTATAAACAGGCGCGAAACCTAATGGAAGTTCTGAGTGAAATCCTTCAATGGCAATGAACAGACCCGGGTTCGAGACCCAGCCGCAGCACAAATTTTAAGTCATTTCTTCTGCTCCAATCATTATCGTAGATAAAAAAGAGACTTGAATGTCTAACGGGAAATTGTAATTATAAGACATGTTGCAACGTTCTAATTCGAAGTGGAAGATTGGAACTTAACGTTATAGAATTATTAAGAGCGCTATTGATCTGAAGAAGTGACATTTGTGGAAACATGTTCGTAATTCCTCTTCCACGTATAGATGATACGTTGAGAGCACAGTGAAACTGGGACTAAATAGAAGTGACTCTTGATTGTGCTGCCTTGAAACAACCAAGTACAATAAAATGAGAAACATTATGTATCCATACGAAAAAACTGTTTTGTCTGTCTGTCTTAAGCTAGATTGTACGGCAGACACAGTGGCCTGTTGGCTACGTTTAGAAGCACTGAGAACGGAAGACCGACGCCGCGCTTCAAGAGAGAACTAATCAGGGGTGCGGAACGGAACCACTACTCACCGTGTGAATTCCCGGTTGTCCCAGATTTCCCCAAAGGGCTCTCATTCACGGTTACCGCAGCTTCCCGTGAAGGGCAGAAGCAGCTATTAGGGTCCCCCGTGCAAAATTATCCCTGCTCACAATTAGCCAGATAATCCTGTCAGGCTAACGACATGTACGCTAACAGATCGTACTCCCGCCGTTCCGAGCAAGCTGCACCACAGGTAAACTATCTCCACAGCACTGGCAAATCTTCATTTGACTTTTTTAACCCGATATTCGAATATACTGAAGTCATATACCAAAATTAAAATCGTTTCCTGGAGAATCTTGTGAACTTTTCATTGAGTGAAAAGTTTTAATAGGATTCTTTGAAATCGACGGACGAAGAATGTGCTACTATCAAGAATACGATGTTAAACAAGCTTTGCTTAACTTTATTACAATGCTTCCTAAAATTACTTTAGGCTTACTTTTAGTTTCACACTGTTGCTTGGATAACAATTTTAGTCATGAAGTTTACGTATCACTCGCTATTTACATACCCCCCCCCTCTCCAACTTCACAGTGCAAGCTGCCTCTCCGCAAAATTTCTATTTAAGAAAGAGCCTGGTGTACTTACACTGAAAACGAGAAAGCACAAATTTAGAACAAAAAATGGATCCTATTACTTTCCATATTTCCATTTAAATTTACACTCTGCAAATAACGTACCGTGCGTCGCAGGATTACTCATTGTAACATCAGTAAGCTTCTTTCCGCTGCTTTCACACATCGCGTATTGCTAGGTATATTGTTATAGATCGAAGCGTGAGTTGTCATTAGGCTGATTATATCTTCAAATTCTATCTGGAAGATATATTCGTAATTCTACCTTGAAAGTTCGTTCTTGGAATAATGGTAAGCACACTTCACTGAGATAGATGGCGCTTTTCTTCATCACTTCATTTACACTTTACTGCACATTACAAACACGCATCCTACACCCGGGCGAGCCTTCTTTTTATAGACTCGTTGTGAGCCAGTTAATCCGGCTCCACGTAGGATTCCGTATACTTGTACTCTGGCACTATTCCATTATGTGATATAGAAATGTTGTGTAAGCCGTCTCTCTCACAGGCGAATTCACCTATAAATTGACGAATCTGCCTATAAATTGATGACTGGCATACACCCTATTCTCAACTGAGTCCATGTTATAAACTTCATTTCATGTCGTCACACACTGTATGTGTAAATAAGATAGCAGGGTTAAATGGTTCAAATGGCTCTGAGCACTATGGGACTTAACATCTGAGGTCATCAGTCCCCTAGAACTTAGAACTACTTAAACCTAACTAACCTAAGGACATCACACACATCTATGCCCGAGGTAAGATTCGAACCTGCGACCGTAGCAGCAGCGCGGTTCCGGACTGAAGCGCCTAGAACCGCTCGGCCACCAGGGCCGGCATAGCAGGGTTAATTTAAGTCCAGGGGCAAGGGGATAGACAAATCACACGTTCGGTGATACGATAACGCTGTAATTGATAAGCAGCAGTATATCAGAGTGGGTTCGAGGTCTGATCCTGATCTTCTCTCAAGGTCGCTTATAACCCCGGTATCAAGTTATGCACCTGGGCAACTTATAATCAAAGCCACACGCACTCCCCTCCCCTCTCGTGGGAACCACAGGGAATTGATCAAAGTCATCCAGGGGAACCCCCTTCCCTCTCCCAGTCCCAATGAGATTCAAGTACATCTCCATTTTTATAACTTGAACACTTGAGTGGGTGCCTTCATTCTGGAACTGTGCAGCACAAGGAGAAGATCAGGGTGTGTATTTGTTAACAATAGTTTAATATAAAGTGAATTTCGTCATTCGAGGCACCAGCAGAGATCACGCCCAGACAGATGCGTACGTTCTTCCATTTTGATGCGTACGTTCTTCCATTTTACTACAATTTCACGTATGTTTCCCCAGTTTTCTTATGTATAAATACAGATTCTAATAAGACTATGTCTTATCAGTATTTTACCGTATTTTTATCGCTTTTCACAGTTTTCCATATTCTATATGTAAATGTCCAAGTGTGTAATGTATATGCTTACGTTACCAGGTGTAGGCTACAATTTTGTATACCATCCAACTGTGATACATTATCCCAAGCCAGCAAGGTTATCTACAAACCACATTTCTTCCACATAACAAATATTAAGTGACGAAGCCAACGCTAAAACGCATGAACGTGTTTGGATTGCTGTGGAAGTAGAGTGATTACGTTTTTAAACACACACGCACACACACACTTCAGTAAAGCTATTTTGTGTGTCGGCTTCCCACGTGGAGCACCTAGTCCACCCCCTCCTGACGTTGAGACGCCAGAGGCGACGTAGAGGGCGGGAGGGGAGGGGAGGGGAGGGGAGGGGAGGGGAGGGCAATGGTGGGGGGGGGGGGCGGTGTCCCGGGGTGGGTTCGTGTATCATCTGAAAGATATATCTGCCTGCATTAGGTACGGAATACTGTCCATGGTGGACCCACAACACGCTGCATTCAAAAAGTAGAATCCGGATATGATACAGTCATACAGGACATCTATATTTAAGAAGTTGCGGAAATTTTTTGTAGCACAAACATTACATCATACGCTTGGAGATTTATTATTTATACAGAGGGAGGGAGGGATGGAAGAAACATGACGTTATACACACACTCAGAAATAAAAAAAGCATAACACAGATGGTCTATTCGGTAGAGGGACTGTAACGATTAGATATAAAAGAGGGAATGACACCACATACGCTTTAATAGTGGAAAGGCGTTGTATTCTACGGAGACATGGTGACAGGACGAAAATATCATACGCCCACTGTTTCTGCGAGCATGAGGAATCGGCAATGTCACTTTATTCTCAAGGTTGTGGTAATCTCTCCCAACACATGCGAGTTGCAAGTCACACGCATTTGGAATCGTAATAATATTTGGGTGCAATGTAGAATGGTATGAGTCCAGCACCATTTGGATTGCAAACTGATATTAGTTACACAGATAAAATAACAAATAGCTTGCTGACAGAAGATAAAAGGGACTCTGTACACAACATGGACAGCTTACTTTTTATGTACATGTCTTAGACTAGCGCTAATACTATTGTTCATCATTTGTCTAATTTTTGAAAGCATTTACCCTGCATTTAATCAGCTTTTCGATTGTTCTCTCCAGCAGTCACCAGTTATAAGTAATTTAATGCTTTCGACACGTATACAATTGACTTTTTTGGAGGAAAGTGAACATGTATTGGAGACAGACAGTCGAAGATACAGGCCAGCACAAACACCACACATGTTGCATCGTCACTCGGCGGAGGTTCGAGTCCTCCCTCGGGCATGGGTATCTGTGTTTGTCCTTAGGATAATTTAGGTTAAGCAGTGTGTAAGCTTAGGGACTGATGACCTTAGCAGTTAAGCCCCATAAGATTTCACACACATGAACTTTTTTTTTGCATTGTCACTGTGTGGAAGGTAATGTCCAATTCTGTTGATTCATAAAGGTTATTCATAGTGCCATCTGCCAGTTTAATTTTGTTACACTCTTCCCACAAGTGGACCTGGATGATTTTAAAGTGAATTTCCTCCACTGGTATGCATACTGGTAGGTTGAGCAACATCATGCATACAGAAAAAAATATCACAACCAAGTTATACCTGGCCTTGGGGTATCCATGTCACAGCGCATGCGCGTGTCCCCCCACACAATAATTATGTATAATTACATTCATACATCCACATCCACATTTAGAGGGAATGAGGGACAGTGATTTCATGATGAGCCTTTTACTTGTTTAAGGTGTCGATTACGCAAACTCATGCAGTTGTGCTCATATAATGTCCAATCACATTAATGTGAACAACTGCCAAAAAGCCTGAATAATCACCTTTTGCAGTGCAGACCACTGCAAGGTGCACAGGAAGGGGGTCAATGAGATTCTGGAAGGGGCAGACATGCTGATTCAGTGCCGTGGTCAGATGTGCTATGTTTCTCCATTGAGGTGGTTCTCGGATGAGTTAAAATCTAGTGAGTTTGGGGACCAGTGGAGTACAGAGTACAGTAAACTCAACCTGGTGTTCTTTGAACCATGCACGTACAGTACCATGCACGTACAGTTCGAGCAGTGTGACACATTCTGTTGTCTGGTACATTCCAGGGAATGCTATAAAACATTTCCACCACTTCCTTCTCTGGCTGATAATCACTGCAGGGTATTTGCTCACAGATGTTTCACGTTGTACTTTCAGAAGTTTCACACTGGACACACCAATCTGTCCAAGTTAGCATAAAACATGATTCATATGAAAAACCAGTGGAGGTCCAGTGTGGTTTCGGTGTGCAAATTGTAGCCTTTGTCGCCGACGAACAGCAGTCAGCATGAGTGCATGAGCCAGGTAACTGCTGAGAAGGCCCATACGTAGCAACGGTCACTGAGGAGACACTAATGGTAGCCCCTTGGTTCATCTGGGCGGTCAGCTGCTAAATAGCTGCCTGTCTATTCACCCTTACACTGCCACGCCGGCATCGTTCAATCCTGTCATCTATGGACTATGGTCTGCCTCAGTGCCGGTTTTGGATTGTGCCATTTTGCCATGCATGGTATATTTTAGCCATGGTGGCATGTGAACTGTTTGCAAACTTAGACATTTCATAAATGCCTGAAAGCCAATTATCACACCCTTATGGATTTTACATACTTTGCTATGTTTCCATATCACAACAACGACTACACTGTTTTCCATGTCCCCCTGATATGCAAGTGCTGCCAACTGCCGTGTGAGTGGTTACTGCTTGCTGAAGTCTATCATAGGTGGTGGACACATTAATGTGACTGGTATGTGTCTAAAATCATGTAGTCTGAGATGTTTACAACAACGAAAGTTGTATAAGCACTGAGCTGAGGATCTAAGTCTGGGTTGCACACATTATTTTACCAAATACACATCTTAGTTCTACTTAAAACGATCTCAAAGTCGCCCATACATTAAGAAGACCCTCCATGCTAGCGTAGCATTATCACATTCTTCCATACAGTTATAGCCTTGTAACGGAAACTTGAAATTTTTTATAGTCATCAGGACTGATATGTTGACAGAACATATATGTCTCTAACATATGAGTATACGTTTTTGGTGTGCAGAGTAACACTACGCATACAAACAAAACACATGCATGTTACTTGTCATTGTTGTACCCATGCCCCACGTCATGGTCCTGGCGTATCCACGCTGCAGCAGGCACAAAATAGTGTAATTGGCTTGCAAGTCCAATCACATTTAGAAGGTTTCACTTGAGGATCACGTGACTGGAAGTCATGTCATCATCATTATCTTTACCTGAAGGGTTTTGCTATTAGCATAAATAATCACCAATAAAATCATCAGTATAAAGCACTGAGATTATGTTGCTATGCTAAAACACATTCCAGTGTTTGCCCCACACATATACAAATACCAAGACAAACTGATGTGGGATCTAAACCAGCATCTTCCAGAGAATTAAAGTACACACTGTTCACTTACGTGAGTGGTACACACATCCAGATAATAAATAACTATGCTCTGTACGTCTGTAGTTTTAATTATTTAACGTAGAAATCGATTACACAAACTACCAAACGCAATGCCGACAGTTCGATGGTAAACTATATCGTGGTGGTATTCTATGTTGAGTATATGGATGACTTTCTATTCATCGTAAGCAAAACATATTTCCAAATCAGTATGGGATACAGTAGCTTCCGAGTTGCTCTTTGCTAGAGTTAAGAATATGGGAAACTGTAGTAATATTAAGTCTAAGAATGTAAAGAACAGATACACATCTAGAGGGGCTTACTTTCTTGCTGGTGAAGATACAGAACAAACTACAGCCGCCTGATATGTAAAGGAGGCAATTTTTCAAGCAGGCTTGACCAATATCTATTAAAGTTTTCGGATATGTAGTCCTAAGATCGTTCTGCAATTTGTCTGCTGAGATGTAATATTAGAATTTTATGGTTATGACTGCTAAAATTAGCTGGATGTGTACAGGTTGTGGAAGACTCTAGTTTTAATAGTATATTGTGTAACGGAAGGATGCAATAACAGAATACTCTACTTACAAAAGTACGATAATCAGGACCTATAATGGATTATAAAACTATGCACTGTATGCCTATAATCTTAAATATTTTAATGTGGAAAACTTTCGCACAAGCAGTGATACTGACAGTTATTGTGCAGACGATCTAATGGTGGAATTGAACGTTACTCTGTTGGAAGACTGAAATCAATTCGTCAGGTACGTTACTGACATCTGATACTTTCCATAGAACCAAGAGTGCTTTCTCACTTGAAAGTACGGCTGGCAGAAACATAACCTTGCCAGACATGATACAGCTTCTGCAAAAAAAATGGTTCAAATGGCTCTGAGCACTATGGGACTTAACTGCAGTGGTCATCAGTCCCCTAGAACTTAGAACTACTTAAACCTAACTAACCTAAGGACATCACACACATCCATGCCCGAGGCAGGATTCGAACCTGCGACCGGAGCAGTCGCGCGGTTCCGAACTGAGCGCCTAGAACCGCTAGACCACCGCGGCCGGCATACAGCTTCTGCAAACAGCACTAATAACAATGTGGTGTTGTAAATAAATACCTACGATTACCCACCGAATCACACATGCGTAACATGCTTAGGATTTTTATGGTATCTTACGACGAAATGGGGATTTTCTCGTAGGTCTGAGGCACTTACCATATTGGATTAATAGATATGGGCTATAATTATCACTAGAAACATATTAAGCTCTCCTACAGAAGGCTGTTTTATTGCCTGCCCAGTGTCTGCATGTGTATATTTGTGAAAGACCGTTGGACAAACGTTTGTACATAGATTCATGTTTTTTTTTATGGTTGTCCAAACTGTAGGTCGCTTATTGCTTACAAGAGGATGATGCGATCATGACGTCCCTCTTTCCAAATATTTTTAGAACACAGGCACGTACTACGTATAGTACTTTATGCCACTCCCAAAAACGAAGCTAGAGAGGAAATGTCTATATGAATCCTGGTTTCTATTATCTTATGCGAAGTGTATGCTGACTACGAATGTGAGTACAATAGTGTTTACACAAGATGAGCGTTTCCCAATTTTAATTCACGTAATACTAGCGTACTGATCGAGCCTGCTGGTGCCAAGTCCAGCATTACGTTATCGTAATGCTGTCTACTTAGTAATGGGTGCATGACAGCATGTAACAAGTAACTAAAGATTCACGACTAAGTGGCCAGCAACCTTACAAACCACAAGGGTTTTTCTTTCTTCGTAGGAAGCAGTGTGTGGACTCATCTTGTGATACATCGAACATTGTCAACATGATACAAGTTACTGCAAATTTCTATCCGAATGTTTTTTTCTTAGTACGACAGACTTAATAAATTACTGGTGCACGGGAAAACCCTGCCTGCTACAGTTAGCAGTATGTCGTTACTGCTAACGAGACACATAACAAGAACTTTTTTTTTAGAACGTTTTACAGCTGCCTGCGTCCGATGGCTGCCACACGGCTATGACATGTAACATGCTATCGTATCAAGCACCGGCTTTCTGAGATGGCGCCTGTGTGTGACCGCTACTCATCTCCTGTTTCTTTACTGGTCGTAGAGTGGCCCCTCTGTTCTAGACGCTCCGATCATAGAGGGGGGGGGGGGGGGGAGGAGGGATGAACGACCCACTTGGCGGTAATTCTCTGGTGAGTAGGTGGATTTTCTTGGGTTACTTGGAGCCAATGAACCGTTGGTATTCCATATGGCTAGTAATTTCATTTACGTGAGGAGTGACTTTTCTTTGACAGCTGTATTCCTCTGAGCTACCTGTAGACTTGCACCTGTGGTGGCCGTATTCATCGAGGGCGTCGCAGTAATCAGGATTCTACAGTTATCAGGTCAGTGAAAACCGTTTTTCCAGCAGTCATTGCGTATGTGTTGTTCGCAAGTTATTTCCTGTTTGTGGATGATTAATTGTATTTACTTATTGGCAGACAGTGCGTGGAATCTGCAGCTTTCTATGGTCGCATTTCATCGTTCGTATACGAGAAATGTGCTGTGACCTCTGCGAATCGTTGACCTCGTGCGTGGGACGCGTACATACTGTGCCCTTCGGATTATTTCTGTGCCTGTTTACAAGTCTAACAATGACAATACACATTCATACTGCGTGAGTTTATTTCGTGTTACATGTCCTTTTATTCTGTCTGAGAGTACTGACAGATCTCGCCCACCATCAGTGTGCTTGCAGGACCGTTTTTTGTTACTAAAGTTTTTCCTATATGCCCAGTACGGTTCACATGTAGGGGGAGCAGGGGATATAGCACTTGCTTCACTACTGCCCACGTTTGAAGGAAACTTCAGGCTAACCTTGCCAATGTGTTTGACAATGAAGAACTGGAAGCTCAGCTGCACGGTTTTTTCCCGTAGTTATTTACATTTCTTCTAGCAATGTCAAACAGTCTCTAATAATAATGCAATATTTCATATCATAGAAAATGGGTTTTTATTCTGCCTGAGAGCTTTAGCTGACCGAGGCTGGAGACTGAAATCTTCCACACACATAAGCGCCAGTTTTGCAAGCAAGATTATGACTGGTAGAGAGAGAGAGAGAGAGAGAGAGAGAGAGAGAGAGAGAGAGAAGGAGGAGGAGAGGGGGGCGGCAGAGGGGAGTGCCTACTGCTTATCTGCCTTGCAGCACACATATTTTCACAGATGTGCTGGGAACTATTCGCCGTTATTCTACTATGGATGGGAGGCACCTCGCTTGGTATAGCAGCAGTGTCTTTTCGCACCAGCGACCAGATTGATGATGTTTAAGCCTAAGAAATACTGCAGATTTCTTGGTCATTGCTGCGTTGGTGTTGTGTTCATGGTCAAGGCGATACGAGGCCTACAAGGAAGGTAGGCCGGAGCTCGCCCGCTCGGTGAACTCAGCAGACAAACTCTGTTTCTACACCTGTTAACGCCTAACGAGGTGTGTCCGTACAAATAAGAATTGTATCTCTTACTGGAATCCGATATTGTGTAGTCTTACTGTTATTAGTCCTACAATAATTTGAAATCCATACGCCTATTAATAATTTGTTACGGCTGTAATCCTGCCAAAATCATTATCAGTTGCTTAAGGCACATATTTATGAAGTGGGGACTGTTAAGCAAAAGAGACTAAATGCTATAATCAACCCGTTATAGCATTTATATCGAGTACTGATCTTAAATTAAATTTTGTTGTAGCAATTCTAATCAGTACGATTTCATAATAGCAGATCCCCGTGGAAAATGCAATTCTCGTTCGTACGTACACACCCAGCTCCGAGTTAACAGGTTTAGAAATGCATTTTCTCTGCAGAGCTGAGCAAGTGATCAAGTTCGGGCCTATCTTCGTGACGCACGCACCGCGGCCTCTGTTTCTCGTGGGCCTCAGAAGCGATACTCCACACGTCAGCAGTGGAAGGGTGGTCATCCTACAGCGTGGCACTTTTCGCCGAAGTTAACTGGTCACCTCTTTACGTGCGTATTTTGTCATGATGTGCTAATTCTTATACACACAGTATCTTTGGTTGGAAGAGTCAGAATTTACTTTTTACGTCACTACCGTCAGCAACGCGCGCGTTTTACCACATAAATTATGTCGTCACACAATCTAGGAATGTAGTGGCAATTTAACAAGAATTTAACTACTATGGTGTGGTATTTTTTATAACAAAGTATATTCGGTTGGAAATTGGTAAAACTGCAAACTTCTTACACACACACACACACACACACACACACACACACACACACACACACACATACTGGTAATATGATGGTCGCTTTGCAATGACAAATATTTCGGATACTTTTGGCCACATGCTACATTGTGATTGGCTGAGAACATCATGACGTCAACACGTCGCAACAGATGTTGA
The DNA here is from genome assembly GCF_023897955.1 of Schistocerca gregaria. Lineage (NCBI taxonomy): Eukaryota > Metazoa > Arthropoda > Insecta > Orthoptera > Acrididae > Schistocerca > Schistocerca gregaria. The sequence continues at coordinate 665,890,824 of NC_064922.1, forward strand.
CGAAACGTTGAAAGCACTGGGACAGAACTCGCGTAATTGGATGAAATACAAAAAATGTGTGAAATATATAAAATTTTGGAAGTAATGGAAAAATGTAAAAAAATAAGCAAAATTGAGGAAAAATGAGAGTCAAAAAAATGGTTCAAATGGCTCTGAGCACTATGGGACTTAACATCTATGGTCATCAGTCCCCTAGAACTTAGAACTACTTAAACCTAGCTAACCTAAGGACATCACACAACACCCAGTCATCACGAGGCAGAGAAAATACCTGACCCCACCGGGAATCGAACCCGGGAACCCGTGCGCGGGAAGCGAGAACGCTACCGCACGACCACGAGCTGCGGACAAAAATGAGATTACTTATATATCTGTGTGAGGTCTCTGCTGGTGCCTCGAATGACGAACATCACGTAATAATGAATTCTTGTTAACAAATAGACACACCCTGATCCTCTCCCTATTCTGTACGGCTCCCTATTGAAGCCATCCAATCAAGTGGCTCTGTTATAAAAGATGAAGATTGGAAGGGTTCCTTAAATCTAATTTGTTCAGGGGAGAAGTGAGGGGTTTCCCATCTGGATGACCTTGAACATTTTCCGGTGGTTCGGCAGAGGGAGAGAAATGGAGGCTGACCTTGACTGTAAGTCGTCCAAATGTGTAGCCTGATACTAGGGTTACTAGTGATCTTGAGATGAGATCATTATCTGGCCTTGTTTCCACTGTAATAACCTACTGCTTATCAGTTACAGGATTATCATATCACCGGACGTATGGGTTACCTATAACCCTTGTCCCTGGACTCGTATAAACCCTGCTAACTTACTTGAATTATTTACTCCAGTAGTGACCCATGAATCCTATAGTCGAAAGCTATCACATTTTTACGATTTGTAAAGTGAACAGCTAGTTTGGCAATCCTTAAACGCGCTATATTTCGTCAAAATTTAACTGGATATTTCTACAAATATTGTAGTGTAACCATTCCTCGTAGAATATCTGTATCATCTGTGAAAAGTTCTTTCAATCATTACCTTTATAAATACTGTCAAGTAGCTCGTGATCTTATCTATAGCGTTGCTGACTGTCGATCATATGACCCAGGTTCAATTCTCGGCCGCGTCGAGGATTATCTCTGCTCTGTACTGAGTGTGTGAGCTGTCATCCTCATTTCATCATCATCATCATCATCGTCGTCGTCGTCGTCGACGAGCAATGTCACAGGAAGTGGTATCTGAACAGCTTTGTGAACAAAATGGCATTCGTCATCTAAAGACTCTTGCGTTTCACCCCCAGTCCAACGGAGAAGCAGAACGGTTTGTACGCACTTTCAAAAACAGATGGCCAAGCTTCGCACCACCCACACACGGCAACAGGCGTTGCAACTCTTTCTCGCCTCCTATCTCACCCACAATAGAGACGGACCATCACCAGCAGTACTTCTGCACGGCCGCCATTGGTTCGCAAGTATCGCTTTGCGCCACACGACCTTATTCTTTTCAGAGCTTATGGCTACCGTGCGCGCTGGGAAAGAGGAGTGAACCAAGTAGCACAGGCTCTTTTATGTACCTGATTGCAGGTCCCGATGGTTTGCAGCGCTGCCACCAGAACCAAATTCGTGCGTGTCACTTCCCCTGTGATTCTGCTGCTTTTCTTTTCCCGGATTCACAGCCTCACGGGACCGAGCGACCTTCGCAGCCGCCCGCTGATGCCACTAGGTCACCCCAGGAGGAGCGGATGGACGATGCGCCCTCGCCCCTGCCGTCCCAATTCACCGACTCGTCGTCGCCGTCGCCATCATCGCCCCAGGAGACGTCCTCAGGCCTTGACGTGTGCCCTGGCAGCAGTTTTCCGGAGGATGTTCCTGTTGCTTTGCAAGCCAGATGGCGGGGTACGGTCGCGAGTACGCCGTCCTCCACAGTCTCGAAGTCAAACGTCCTGCCCCCTCCCTGTTGTCGTTCGCATCTTCCCTACACGAAAACGGTGCAGCATTTCGGGGGGGGGGGGGGGGGGAGGGGGGGAGGAGGGGGGAGGAATGTGATGAGATCGTTAGTAGGCAATGGATCAAGCGCGCCTATCACGAGAGAGGGCAGAGACACACCGACTAGCAACACGCCGCCAACGCCCTCTCGACAACATGTATTTAGGCCACCGCCATTGACCGGAGGGCCTCACTAACTCACACTCCAGTTTGGCGTCTGTCATTCAGCTGCAGAGCGGGTATAGTAATTCGCAGGTAACGACAGTACAGACTTGTGACTATAGTAAGAATACCGACATTCTCTGCAAGAGGACTATTACTGACGAGCTTGTACTACAGCACATGGACTCAATTAAAGTTAAGTATCCAGTACATGTAAATAAAGAACCGTATTAACTCACGTGTGCGTTTGTGTTGTAAAATGAGGATACGAGCCACCCACAACAACATCCTCCCCTTGCTTCCTTATGATACAGGATTCTACAGTGTCAAATAAAAGACTTGCACCAGGCGGCTACGCTCCCCAAAAGGGGACTCCCGACCAAAGATGCCAGGAACACACTTTTTTGTAAATATTAGAGCGTATGGTGGAAAAATTAAAATTTATGGAACTGTTCCTGTAACAGCTGCAGAATGCAATGCAATTCGAATCCCTTCTCCGCAATACAATACGGTATTATAAAAGTATGCTACAGTGATTGAGCGTTCAGTTTAATCTCTCCTTGCCACCCCGAAGCCCCGGATTCGGCCCAAGGTACCAACCGCCAGGAAATTTTATTTTGTGGGAAGACCGAGACCATATTCATTCTGCCTCTTGAGCACATCTGAGAACATAGCTGACAGAGAAATGGCGGTTCCATTTTTCAGATATGGCATCAACGATAGGTACATCTGTATGCTAACCACAGAGTCCTGCAATACTACCGCTCAGTTACGCCTTAAGAAGAAAATTAAGAAGCAGTTTGTGTGTCCTTTACAGAATGTGCTATAGGACGACACCGTCAGTGAATCTGGTTTGGCTTTTACTGCAGATGACTGAGCTTTGTACACATATTCTCATCAAACTAAGATAATAACAGGTCCTGAAATAGAGTATCAGGGGTGGAAGCACAAAATTTACAGCAAAAGCCATATACGACATAGTATCGCAATGTTCCCGAAATTCCAGTTTTCCGCGTAAATAGTTACGAGAATATTGCATAACCTGTAGGTGTCTCCTCGTACATCCTTACTGAATTACTGTGGCAAATGGATGCGAGCTGAATGGTTTGGGTAGCTACTTGCGATCCTACTTCCACTGTTTTCGTAAGTTGCCGATCTTGCGTTTGTAGACATGAAAGGACAGTTTTGTTTATACTTGGGTAAACCGCTGCAGCGCCGGCCGCGGTGGTCTAGCGGTTCTAGGCGCTCAGTCCGGAACCGCGCGACTGCTACGGTCGCAGGTTCGAATCCTGCCTCGGGCATGGATGTGTGTGATGTCCTTAGGTTAGTTAGGTTTAATTAGTTTTAAGTTCTAGGGGACTGATGACCACAGCAGTTAAGTCCCATAGTGCTCAGAGCCATTTGAACCATTTGAAACCGCTGCAGAAACACACCAAATGTTGACAGAAGCTCCTGCAGACAATGCTTCAGCACAGACACTGACTTATTGCTGGCATAAGCTTTTCGAACTGTGTGAATATCGCCCGATGAAGACAGTTCCAGTCAGCTATCAACTAGCGTCACGTCACGTGGTCACAAATTGAGGAATCCGATTCAGCAAGATCGTAGACATGAGGATCCAAGACGTCTACAACGCCTTGGTTATACGTTATGAGACACGAGAACGTACTCTAACAGCAGAACTGAACACGACAGGGCTTGCGACCAAGTTTCTTTCACAATTGCTTCAAGATCGTCAAAAGAAAGATCGCGTGGAAGTCTGCAAAGAACTTAAAGAACAGCTTCAGAATTATTATCGTTCTGCCTCCGACGCAATGTAGCATCCGTAGCAAAGAGTACTCCTTCACCTGAGAACAAAAATGACGCCAAGTGAAGAGTAATAATAAGCCATTTTCTTGGTAGCGACGGGACTGTTCACAGAGAGTTCGTTCTTCCTGGAAAAACGGTCAATAAACTGATCTGTCCCTGTTTTCTAAGACATCTGTGTAAAAACATGAGAAAAAACGTCCACAGAGGTGGCGCACGACAGAGTGCCAACCACGAGAATGCACGACCGCATAATGCATAATGTCTACATTATTTCACAAATTTTAACTAAAAACAACATGGCAGTTATTCCGCACCCGCAGCACCCATCGGACTTAGCTCCGCATTACTTCATCTTCTTCTTGCTAATACATTTTAATCATTTACCTGTGTCGCCCATGGTTAGTTGCTTCGATATTACATGCCAGGGTATGCTGTTATTTTCGTGTCCGATTTATCAAATAGATTTTTGTTCCACGAAAAGCTTAAAATCGAAGTCAGTTTTCTTTGTTAGCAGGTTACCTGCGTCTTCTGCGGCCAGGAGCAAAACCCACTGGCTGTTGGGACTAGCATGGTTTTCGCTTATGTGGGCACGATTACAGCGCCTGCGCCAGAGGGGGCCATAATGACGCCTGCGCAGAAGGTGAGTTGGGCTGCTCAGCAGCTCCGGCCCGCCGTGGGACCCAGTGATGTCATGAGGCGCTGACCAACTCATCTTCTGCGCACGCGTCATTAAGGCTCCCTCTGATTGGCGGCAGATGCTACAACCGTGCCTATATAAGCGGAAAATCGTGCCATCCCCGACATCCAGTGGGTTTCATCCTGTTCACGATGACGGAGATGCCAACGAAAGTTCGAGAATTTTATTCGAATTGACGTAGCTTCAGAATATTTACTTTTATTCAATATATTTGCTTGAAATTACTTTCCCTATTTAGGCTGTGGTCCGTTTTTAACTTTTATGACCACAGAATTTTACTTTCCAAATGTAATACTGTATCCAGAATGAAATTTGCACTCTGCAGCTGAGTGCGCGCTGATATGAAAACTTCCTGACAGACTTTGCTGCCAAGTGTTCTACTGACTGAGCGACCCAAACAGGTCTGATAACCGGACCTCACAGCTTTACGCCAGCCGTTGGTTTGGTTCCCGCTAAAGTTCCTGCTCCTCTATTTTCAAAGTAATCTGCCAGGTAGCGAAACGAAGTCCAATTGTTTCCCATTAGTACACGATCAGGATCAACCTCAAATCCCAGACGAAGGAGTAACATTATAGGGGACTTACTCTCGTGGTAATAACCTATCGTAATATACGTTCTTAAAATGTGTCTTCACAAAGACATGTGATTTTTGCGGACCACAGATGCGAGCTACGAGTATTATCGACACCATCACGAATGAAAGTTACTTCAACATAAACAGTTTGAACTGGATTACTCGGCCATTTTCAATACAACAACGACAAAATTTCAATCGTCCACAGTTATATAGTCCTAAAAGGTGTTGAATCAACTATATATGATGAGGACAGAGGTCGTGCATACGTAGCGTCCGTCTTATTCTTGTATCTTGAACACTGATACGTCTGGAAATTTTGCGGTGGTTCTTCAAGGACTATTTTCAACTAACTCAATAACATCTTACACTTCATCCACACTCTATTTATTTGCGTGTTCAGATATCGAAGTAAAATATAAAATATTCTTGCACATTATAGGATTAGGGCTTTTCTAATGGAACGGCAGGTCTGTTGAAGTCGGCAACAGAGATACAAATTCTGAAAAGCTGCTTTGCGAATTTGATCGTGAAATAACAGATCTTACTAGAAATCACAAATCTCTCTGAATTTAAAACTGCAATCGGCCAAGTAGGAGAAATTAGCCAATCCTTCTAGGCCCAGATCGGCAGATCTGCAAGAAACTTTATGAAATATTTTTGCAAGAGGTAGAAACGTCGGATGGGAAGAAAGGATGGGCATGGAAAACAGCAGTATAAATTCGTTTGCAATATTTTTCTCTTAGTCCAGCGCCTTAAAGATAGCGGAAAGCTACCTGGGAAACGGCTGTAATATGAACGAACGAATGTACTTAGTTTAGGCAAAAAAAGTACAGTTGTGTTTATGAAGTACAGGAAGATATTCAAAACATCTGTGATACGTGGCAGCACGGATCCAGTGCCGTACACTGGATAAATGACAAGATACTAGAGCCACAAAGATGGAACCGCTCTACAGTGAAATCGGCATAAGGCAATAAACGGGCGATACCACATTGTAAAGTAGCAGAATCTGACGGACTAAAGGGCTAGGAATAAGACAAAGTAGTTGCAAGAAGTCAGCAACATAAAGGGGAAAAATCTTCAGAGAAATTTTAGGGGAGTATTAAATTAGGGACAGGACTTGAAAATTAAAAAAACTGAAAGAAGTAAAGTGGTCAAGGAGTGATAAGACTACGATGAAATGTGTGCTTGGGTCTTTCGCGGTGGTATGCTTGCATATTTTCATTCTTTCAATTCCCTTTTAAGTAACAAATTCTCTCTTCCTGGACACCATAGGGCACGTATCACTGTTCTTTCGCTTGTTCCAGTACAATTTTTGCGTTTCAATTCTTTCCTTTCAATTTTTTCCTTGCCAATTCTTTCTAATACGTTTCCCCTTTCACTATTCGCTTAAGTTGAAATACCATTCTGCAGCCACACATTTTAAAGGTGCTAGCGTTTCTTCTTATCCAGTTTGCCGTTTTGCACTCAAGCATCCATAGAAAACAATGCTCCAGACCATATAATGAGTACAATATCATTTTCAGCAGCGTTCATGGAATGAATCGATCGCCATATCGTACACGAGTGACACTGCTAGTTTCAAGGAAATAAGGTAAATCAAAATCCGGAACTCTTAGGAGCGAATCGTCTCAGAGTTCTGTAGACAGTTATAAACTAAAATGACTTGCACGGACGCTGCACGTACAGCATAAAAGGGTTTTAACAACGTGTACGCAATATGACAAAGGGTCCATTCATGCGGAACATTTACGCCCATTTATTAATTTTTTCTGGGAAACATAAGAAAATAAGGGGCATCCCTCGCATGGGCAGACATGAAATGCGTAAATCGCAATATGTTGCTTATCCGGAAGTAAAAGGCAGGATCCGGAAAAAGAGAACAATGAAGCGACTCGGTCACAGGCTGTGCATGGCAGCAGGGCCGCCCGTTCTTCCGCCAGTTTTAATTTCAATACGTTTTTCGCATGCGTAAATCTCAGTTTCAGTTTGCTACATAGAACGTGAGTTCCATCATCACGATCGTGAAAGGTTTCAGTGTAGAAGCAATTAGTTTCCTCGTGAGACGCGGCTGCACGGATCAATTACGAGGACGTGCTGAAAAATGGCGCCTACAAACTTTTTACGTGAAAACAAACATTATTAACATTCTACACATTTATTCTTCATGTACACATATCTGCAGTCGTCTGGTGCTATAGGGGTACGAATTGTTGCGTGTAGCCGGCCGGTGTGGCCGAGCGGTTCTAGGCGCTTCAGTCCGGGACCGCGCGACCGCTACGGTCGCAGGTTCGAATCCTGCCTCGGGCATGGATGTGTGTGATGTCCTTAGGTTATAGTTAGGTTTAAGTAGTTCTGAGTTCTAGGGGACTGATGACCTCAGCTGTTAAGTCCCATAGTGCTCAGAGCCATTTGAACCATTTGCTGCGTGTAACAAGGCAGGAGTGTAACGTTACTACGTCGGTGTGAGAGAAACATCTTCCTGTACTCGAGTTTAGAATTTGAAGAGTCCGTACACACACAGAGCAGACTCTCCTTCTGCACGACAACGCCAACCCACACTCGAGTGCTGCAACATCTGCAATAACCCGACACCTTGGGTTCACTGTCATCGACCATCCACCACAAAGTCCCGACTTGGCTCCATTCGAGTTTCACCTGCATCTAAAACTGAAGAAACACCTCCCAAGAGTTCACTTTGACCGATGAAGCGGTGCAAGCAGAGGTGAGTTGTGGCGCCGTCAGCAAAGTCAAACATTCTACAGTGACGGCATCAACAAACTAACCTCTCGTTGGTAGAAATGTGTTTTTCGGAGGGTGACTATATTGAGAAATAAATAAGTAGACCTGAAGAATAAATATGTAGAATGTTAATAATGGTTGTTTTATATAAAAAGCTTTAAGAGTTTTCACATAAAAAGTTAAGAGATATTACTTTTCAGCACTCCCTCGTATTTATCTTAAAGACACAAGTTCATCAAAAAATACAGCACGGTCGTCATCACTGATAGAGACGTCCGCTACTTCAGTTAGCCTGCTCAGATTTTTACAAGAACAGTAAGTTTCACTTTAGCTCAGTTTCCGGTACAAAGTAACATAATTTGCACAAAAAACCACAAATGAAATGTTACGCACTGGCCAAAGTGAAACCACTTGCGCGTCAAATGTCTTTGAAAGAATTGAAGATCAGGGAAACCAAGGAAAACTTTTACCCCTGTGGCAGGTTGGGGATTCGACCTCAGTTCCTCCCGAATACTAATATAGCGTCTCAAACACACTGACACCTCGTTAGAAACAACTATCCTTGACACTTTGAGTCTAATGGCAAGTAGGCAGCAAGATGTGTAGCTAGTGTAGTTATTACAGCATATTCGTATACCAATCAAGCAAAATTCGATATTTATATGCAGCCGATGATCAAAATATGTAGGTTACCTATATTTTACTATTTTCTTGCACTCAATGACATATGCCTAATTATTTTGTTTCATTTTCTATGTTTATTTATTGATAAAACAAGCTAGGAAATATTACAGTTCATGTAAATGGAACACATGTAAAGTCGTTTCCTTTTAGCAACTATTAATGCTAACACAATGTTTTCTAAATCCTTCCTAGCATTAGTCCTCTTCTGAACTTACCACTGACCTGTCCACAGATGCAACTGTAATGCCTTACTGTTTACTGTTCGACCATTAAGCCTTGATACTAAACGTAAATTTCAGATACTACACAGAACAGGGAATCAAGCTGTAACACTGAACTTTCAGGCAGCTATGGAATCGATGAAATTTCTGACGCATGGAAGGCAGGAAACTCGCGCTTGAGTCCCGTCGACAACGATTTTATTAGAGGAGTACAAGCTCGAACTGGTCAAAGTCGAGGAGGCAAAGTATTCCATAGTATTCCATTTTTTTACTACATAAGTTCCGAAATACGCAGAGTCCCCAGGGGAAGAAAGCATATTATCTCTGTGTGGAAATTAGGTGGAGCACTGACAATTAAAAAATGAAATGACGGCCACCCGTCAGCTATACGGTCGTCCTGCACAAATCCTTTTAGTTGACGCCACTTCGGCGACTTGTGTGTTGGTGAGGATAAAATAATGCTTAAGGCAACACAACACTACGTCCAAGGGCAGGGAGAAAATCTGCGACCGGGTCGGAATCGAACCCGAGCCCCTCACATGGCATTCTGCCGTGCTGATCCCTCAGCTATGGAGGCGGATACTGGCAACTAAAATCTGACACCGAATTACCGAAGAATGCCAGGAAAACGGAATACTAACGAACTATTTGAAGTAAGCACTAACCAACACCGTTCTTTCACAAGTGCTGAAAAAGATAAAAGAAACGGCGGAACGGAGAACTGGCGAATATCAAGGGGGGGGGAGATCAGATAGTAAAGTAAATCACATCCAAAACAAATTTTCAACCTGAAAAGCTTGTACCCAGAATTACGCAATTCGTAACCTCAATGCAGCTTTCACATTCATTAATTTTAAAATGGGCTATGATTCGACAGATTGTCCTGCGTGATTGCTTACATTAAAAGAAATAGGAACAGACAAAAGACAAGTAAACTGGCTGAACAAGAGGATGACGATCACGAACGATCACGAACTCTTACGAACTGAAACCGGAGTTAGACAAGGCGACAGACTTTCACGAATCCCCATTGGTTTCTTGTAGGGCAAGATTTCGGGGACGAAAGAATAATCCTGCAGCTGTACACGACTCACTTCACTACCAGAACGAAGGATGAAGAACATGTTGCTATACTAAAGGGAGTAAGGCAGTGACGCGTCTCGTGTCACTGTATTTAATTTGTACACAGAGAATGCAATGCATGAATTCTCCGAAAGAAGGAATAATGGAACATGAATTAATGGAAAATGCTTCGAAACGATCCACTTTGCAGACACCATTGTCTTCTTGGACAGAAATGTAAACGACTGCAGAAGGCACTTCACCAGATGAATCGAATCTTAAGAAAGAAGTGCGAGGTGAAGATCAACGGAAGCAAAACAAAAATCATTAAGTTCACAAGGGATGGAAACAGAACGCAGTCGTGCACCTCGAAGGCAAAAATCTGGCACAAGTGACTACCTACAGCTACCTCAGAGGTTATTTCACAGTGGACGGTAGAAGTACAGCGGATGTCGAATCTCGAATAGCCCAAGCAAAAGACTCATTAGCAATAGTGTGCCCTTGACTACCAGTAAACGATTCTTGTACAGTTACATCTAAATGGGGTAGGAACCTGGACGCTGTGGTAGACTGAAGAGAACAGACTGCAAGTTTTGTAGATGTGGTGTTGATGGGGAACGTTGAAGTTAACATGGACTGAAAGAGTCTCAAATGAAGAACTGCTGAGAAGAGCAAGAGAGACAATGAGCATTCACCAGGCACTGCCAGGAGTATCAACACAGTTTGCCACCTACTTCACCATTCATCCTAGTTCACTCCTCAGAAGGAATTGTTGTGGGACGAATACAGATGACGACAGAGCTGGAAGTTCTTCGACGACATTAAAGCTGGCAAAAGATACGCGGTCATCAAGAGACTAGTATCAATAACGGAACCAGAATGAGCAACCTTTCGGCTTGAGAAGGAAACGAGGAATACATCATGAGTGAGTGCAGAGAAGGGAGAGAGTGCAACTTACCGAGAAGAAGACGAAAAATAAATCTATTTGTTACAAGGATGAGAAATATTAGAATCGAAATGACTGACTTCTGCTATACTGCCCATTTTTCAATAATTTTCAAAAATAAAATAGATAAAAAGGTGACGGTACAAACCGAAAACCGGACTAAAAACACCTTACTAAGCAAAAAAAAAAAAAAAAAAAAAAAAAAGGTAGTGAGCTCAGAAACAGTGGAGAAAAGTGCGTGGTAATACAGCATGCAAAGATTGCAAGAGTTGAAATATTTAAATACCTGCGGGATAGGGCTAAACAACACAAACAGCGACCAGAAATAAAGAAAATACAATCGGCAAAGGAACGCACACAAAATAGTGACAATAGAAACCAGATCTCTTTCAAAGCGAAGATAAAGCTTTCCGCAATAGCAATTAAACAAAGGTACCACATGGCTCTGAATGTCTTACGCTGAACTATAAGAACTGAAAAGAAAGGAAAACACGCCGTAACATTTTGTGATGACAAAAGAACAATTTTATTAACTGGAGGAGCTCGAAGAATAAAGAATGATCAGAAACACAGAGAAAATTTTTTACGCAAAAATAAAAAATTAAAACTTTTTGGGTGCGTTCACAGAAAGGGAAATTTCCGACAATATACAGATTAAAAATCTCCATTCGCTGACTCTAAGATATAAGATGCTGCGAACAGAGGAAGATCATCTCTGAAAACATGACGAAGTTCCTGAAAGAAGAGATCATTCACATTAATATAAATAAGTTTCACGTGGTCTACAGATGGCAATGTTGTCACCTTTTTTATAGGAAAAAAATACCACACAGGGTCGAGGGCTATACAACATTTGCTCGCAAAAATTATAACAGTGGATATCTGCAGGTATTTTACTGCATTTGGGTTTGCCTACCGGTGTGCAACAGATATTGATATTAAATTTCAACGGAAGTGTGAGCATGTCCGCAGTGCTAGTTTCGATTACGTTCTTTAATGTTCGCGTCTCACCTCGACACGACCAGACCTGCATTCCAGGAGCACAGCTGCAGTTTGCCTGCACTATTCAGAGGATGTTTATCTGTGAGGCGGCCATACGAGAAGGCCGTGGCAAATGGGAAAGAGCGGAAGACGTATTTATCAAAGAATTGCAATATTCCAGTAAGTCAGAAATTGCAGCTCACTTCTACAATCAAGATTACATCAACAGGATTTGTGTCTTAGTTTAGGAATAACAGTAGATAACGATGATGTGATGAGTAGAATTATGTAACTCACATGTTTGGCAAAACAAGCTACATGCAGGCATTTAGCACTGAACTGCGATATTCGTTAGTTAACACATATTTGCACTTTGCAATATATAATACATGTTGAACAAAGAGGTACGCAGATTGTGATTCTTTAATCCTCAACGATAACGGAAATGGTCAATTCCATAAAAATATAATGCCAATAGGCTTACACAAGATAACCATACTTTGAAATAATACCGGGTGATCAAAAAGTCAGTACAAATTTGAAAAATTAATAAACCACGGAATAATGTAGATAGAGAGGTAAAAATTGACACACATACTTGGAATGACGTGGGGTTCCATTAGAAAAAAAAGGTCACAAAATGTCCGACAGATGGCGCTGGACAGCAAAACGTCAGTGACTCCGCATGACAATCGTGTATAAAAGGAGCTTTAATGAGAGAGAGAATCCCTTCTCTCCATACCCTCTCCCAAGGTGGCTTCCGCCAACTCCCCCTCCGTGATGATGCCCTCATCCCTTCCACCCCTCCTACCAACTTTGATCCTCCTCTTCCACATCCTGTGTTGTTTTTTTCTTCTTCTTCTTTAGGGCACCCTCTCTCTCTCCTCCCTTCCTCCCCCCTCCCCACCGGGCTTTCACTACCACCGTACCTTCTTTCCTACCCCCCCCCCCCCCATCTCCTCTGCCACTAGCATCTACACTCTCCCCTCTCCTTCCTCTCCCACCTTTCCCCTTTTGGCAGGCCCCCGAACTCGCACACGTCAAGTGAACATTCGCGCGCCGGAGTTAATCGCCAGCGGTTCTGTGTGTGTGTCGTCGTGTTAGTGATTCAGTGTTTTCACCGCCTACGCTCCATCGTTCACATGAGTCATCTCAATCATCAGTATTCGTGTACAGTGCTGACCGTTCTTTATTTTTCTACGCACGTGAACGGCTCGTGTTTTATGCTCATGTCTCTACTGTTTCTGTCCACCGTTATGTTTTGTGTTTCTCTGTCTTCCTTGATTCTATTTGTACTGTCTGTGGCCGAAGAGCGGCGTAATTATGCCGCTGCTGGCCCACCTTTTTATGTAAGGTGTTAAAATGACAATAAGGAAAAAAAAGACAGAGAATCAGACACGCCAGCAGTCGCAGCATGTTGACGTTACCTAAAAAGGCGCTTGTAGTGAAGCTGTATTATCAGAATGGGGAATGTGCTAGTTCAGCGTACGATCCCATCGCCATAGGAGGGGGATTCGAATGGGTAAAGGACCATTGACAAATGCAGATGTTGCGAGAATGATTTCGAAGTTCGAAGCCACGGGTTGTTTAGACGATAGACCCCGTAGTGGCCGACCGAACACAAGACGTAATGCTGTTGAGACAGTTCAGGAAGAAATGGAGACTGTAGCGGGTTCGTCTATGCACGGGGAAGTCAGCGCTCGTGCAGTCGCACGTCGCAAAAAACTGGTTCAAATGGCTCTGAGCACTATGCGACTTAACTTCTGAGGTCATCAGTCGCCTAGAACTAAGAACTAATTAAACCTAACTAACCTAAGGACACCACACACATCCATGCCCGAGGCAGGATTCGAACCTGCGACCGTAGCGGTCGCTCGGCTCCAGACTGTAGCGCCCAGAAACGCACGGCCACTCCGGCCGGCTCGCACGTCGCACCGGCATATACTACTGTATGGTTGGCACTTAGGCGTACCCTCCTATGCTATCTGTACAAAGTCCATCTGCATCATGAACTGGGCGCTTTAGTGAAGCGGAGGGCATTTCCGGTGTGGGCGTTTCGAAAGATGGCGGAAGATGACGATTGGTTGAGTAACGTGTTGTGGACCGACGAAGCTCATTTCACGCTCCGAGGGTCTGTCAACGCCCACAACTGCAGAATTTGAGCTACCGAAAATCTAGAACTGTCGTGGAATCTCCATTGATCGACGAGAAAGTCACGGTATGGGTTGGTTTTACCACATCTACCGTTATCAGGTCTTTTTTCTTCGAGGAAATGAGCGATTCTGGTTTTGTAACTGCTACCGTGACGGGTGAGAGGTACGCGAATATGTTACAGAATCGCATCATCCCCAGCCTGGCTGATGAACACCTGCTGCAACGTACGATGTTTATGCAGGTTGGCGCTCCACCCCATATTGCTAGATGCGTGAAAGATCTCTTGCGGGCGTCGTTTGGTGATGATCGTATGCTCTGCCGCCACTTTCGTCATGCTTGGCCTCCCAGGTCCCCAGACCTCAGTCCGTGCGATTATTGGCTTCGGGGTTATCTGAAGTCGCAAGTGTATCGTGATCGACCGACATCTCTAGGGATGCTGAAAGACAACATCCGACGCCAATGCCTCACCATAACTCCGGACATGCTTTACAGTGCTGTTCACAACATTATTCCTCGACTAGAGCTATTGTTGATGAATGATGGTGGACATATTGAGCATTTCCTGTAAAGATCATCATCTTTGCTTTGTCATAATTGTTATGCTAATTATTGCTATTCTGATCAGATGAAGCGCCATCTCTCGGACATTTTTTGAACTTTTGTATTTTTCTGGTTCTAATAAAACCCCATGTCATTCCAAGCATGTGTGTAGATTTGTACCTCTCTATCTACATTATTCCGTGATTTATTCAGTTTTCATATTTGTACTGACTTTTTGATCATCCGGTATTAACAGCTTGACAGTGAAAAAATGCATATTGCTCTTGTGGTAACATTTAATAAAGTCCTGCTCCTCAACTGTCTGCCACGAGTTGTGGAAAAATGACTACGTCCCGAAATAAATATAAAGTTGATTTTCTATAGGTCTAATTTCCGTTGGAAAGGATCAGTCTTGGTCGCCATATTTTCTTCTGATTCTTCTCTTGCGCTTAGAGGTGTAAGGGATTCGAATAATTGGTGATGTCGACCGAAAACGACAGAAATCCATCGAGAACTACAGATACATTTGTCCTCACTTCAACTTACGTCTAGAAATGAAATGCTATCTCTTGGGACGCAAGGGTATCTATTCGTATACGTTGCTTGTGATTTAAGGGCGTCACAATGAACGCTTTTTCAGCAAATAATAGTGTGGTAGCATATTATTCATTTTGCACGGCCTCATTGTAAGCATGAAACAGACGGGATCCACACCGTTCACAAAGTCTTAACTGAATAAGACAAGATATGCGGCCTGACGAAAAACGAATTTTAACAGTTTTATGCACAGTTGTAACATTAATGAACTATTTATCCAGCAGCTACCAATACCATAGCCACATAAATCAACAATTTGGCTGATAATATTCCGGGAGTATTAGTAAACAGAAAAGCTGTGACGCCCCTTTCATGTAAACAAGTCAGTCATACATTGTTGACACACATTAACGATGTTTTTTAGAACCTAACATGTAACAATGGACACCCGGCTCTCTGCCTCACTCATGTCACATGGATACTTCTCAGCAGTAGGCAGTACAACAGGTCCACATTATGAAGGTAGCCTTAACCTCATAACGTAACCTCCAGTCGTTTCTCATCTTTGCTGAAAAGGAAATGTCGCTCATCTGACCTTCATACGAACACGTCTACACCATTCCATAAAAACACAGTTGTTCGACCAAAACCAAAAAACAAAATACGAAAAATATTTCAGATGCAACGAAAAATGTGATGCCCTTCTATTACAGAAAATCCAAGTTGACACACTATACTTTGGCAGTAAAACTTTATCTCACAGTACCCTCGGTCCGTAACATAAAATGTTCAAACTACAAATTCACATTTTTCATAGGTGTTACGGTAAAATTTGTGTTACTGGCATGTGGTTTTGCAAGTTTCTGGATTTATAGCAATCGAAATCTCTCAGGTTTTATGCAACTCATCCATTGCGACATTGGATTTATAAGGTCAAAGAAAGTCTCTGTAAACAGCGCGAAATATTGTTAAATGAAGTCAATATTCACAAATGTAACGGTTTTGTTCAAACTCCTAAATATAACAAGAAATTGTTTGGCTGCTATATAATTACAGAGTCTAATTTACATAGAAACTAAATCGATGGACGTCCATGGCGCCCCTTCACCTCCTGTTGTTATCTGTAGAAACGGGTCATAAAATATATATTACATTATAACATAGGGCTGTCATATTAAGATTCAGCAAGAAATATAAGCAAGAAAATAGAGCGTATTTCGGGTGAACTTGTTCATCTTTCAAGAAGTCTGCACGTAAAGAACCTGACGCGTCTGGGTACCTCCTTTGTGCTTTGGAAAAAAAGATATGTTTGGAAGAACTTACTGACTTATATATGCACCTGCAGGCAAAAGTAGATCCACAAAAAATAAATTTACAGACAAAATAGACGATGAGAATTAAGAAAGTGCACTGAATTATACGTAGTCGATGGGCTAAGTGTCGTAGACTTTTTTATGTGTTTTTAGCAATTACTGCGCAAACTTATAGCTCTGTTTGTGTAAGTTGAACCAGAAGTAAGCGAGATTAACGTTCTAAGGAAGACAATTTGCCGGCTCACCCATTGGCTGTTGTAATAGTGGAGGAGCTGTGCCTTGAAATAGTTCCTCGACGATCTTATGCCCAACTTGAGCACCCGGTAACTTTTTGTGTTACATAAGCTTTAAAAAAACGGAGGGAAGAAATGATGAAGTTGCTAAGATGTAAACGAATTTCAAGCATAATTTACCTTATGGGGAATTAGGAAATTTGAATTTCCATGCCCGAAATGGACTAAGCTCAATGCGAAACATGGGGGCACCGAAATTTTGTTTCAACGAAAATAACAACTGCTACTTTTAATAAATTTAAAAATCAACCTTCATATGGTAACCCCAAAGAAGGCCACAGTAATTGTCTTTGCACCCGCAGCCAGCTCTGTTACTAGCAAACCACGGTGATTAGGACTTCAAAAACAAAGGTAAAACATTTTGATATCATGACATGACCTGTAACTGCTGGTGGTAGCATTTACCATTCGACAACAACATACTTTGTCAGCAAGGAGATTGCGCCGACTTGAAGGAACTATCTTGAATCAACAACGCTCGAACGAACACAAGCCGATTGTTATCAGTGAGCCTCCTGAACAGCCAGTGTCTGGTGAGCTTTAAATACCCATCGGCCAGCCGCTGATACGGCCGCACGCGACGTGATGATTAAGGGGCAATTGCCCGGGGTGCTTGCGGCCTCGCTGCATTCAGGAGCGGTATTGCGGCAATTTTCCAGCACGACAGGCCGGCCTGTTAAATAATGAAACGGAGCGCCGTGTCCCGGCGACGCGGGTGATTAAGCGGCACGCCACGGCGCGCTGACGATGGGCCGCGCGGCCGAAACGCGATCCGGCGCGCCCTGCTGTGATATTCCGCGCCTCTAATGCAATGACCCGGCTTCATCACCGCCAACGCACCAAATAAAACCAATTTCTGTCAGTTTACACAACCTGTGATGCCCGGTCGTCATTCATACTAACGCAATTATAATCTGGCCAATGGTACTTCGTTAACGAGTACACATTTCGGAAATAGTCTGAAATCGTGTTGCTGTAATAAGGCCATTTCTGAAGTTTCTAAATACGAGCAAAATGTCGACTGAAACATGTAATGATGATTCTAATGAACAGAGATATTCACCCCGTACTTAGTTTGCTAAATACTCTCTCCGTCACACAGTAATCGATAAGCAGCTGTAGGATTTACCGTGTGAATTGCAGAAACGCACAAACTGAAACACATGCAACAGTATTAGTAATAAAAGAACAGTTTATAAAACATGTAGAAACCGCAACAGACAATTCCCTACAGGAAACAGAACTCTCACATCCTGTGAATGTCGGCGTCTAGCAATAAAAAGAAAAAAAGAAATGTTTTTTCAAGTCGATTGTAGATATTGGCAAATATGCCTTAAAACTAGTACGACTGCTTTTGTAACACAGAGTAGATTGCTTCCGTGTTAAGGAACTAGCACAGAATCTGTCGACTTCGGCTTCAGTCTCGAACCGCGTGACCGCTACGGTCGCAGGTTCGAATCCTGCCTCGGGCATGGATGTGTGCGATGTCCTTAGGTTAGTTAGGTTTAAGTAGTTCTAAGTTCTAGGGGACTGATGATCTCAAAAGTCCCATAGTGCTCAGAGCCATTTGAACCATTTGGAACCATTTGTTGCTTTCACCGTGTACTCTGCACTGTAACCTGTCTGGGTGACTTAATACGTGCGAGCTTCAGCGTGCGTAGACTATAAGTAAACCTTAAGCAAAATGTATTTTTTTTTTCAAACTCGCCAATCAAAGATGCTGTGACTTACCAAACGAGAAAGCGCTGGTAGATAGACACAATAAAAAACACACAAACACACACACATTTCAAGCTTTCGCAACCCACGGTTGCTTCATCAGGAAAGAGGGAAAGAGAGGGAAAGACGAAAGGATGTGGGTTTTAAGGGAGAGGGTAAGGAGTCATTCCAATGACACTTCACTTTACAAGATAACACAACAGCGCGTGTTTACATGTCACAGCAAAGGCAGCAGAATAATGTTGCATCTCACACTACTAAAACACCATGCATAAATGCCACAATACAATACAAGCAAAAACGCACATGAGAATGGAAATCATTCACGGAAACGCGTCGTGAAGGATTTAAAATTTAAAAAAAATCCTGACTGACAGCAATAAAAGTTATGTCATTAACAAACCCATTGTTTTTACAATCGCAGGCATTTACAAACCTTTTGTAATGGATAAAATAAAGTAATAATATAGTCTATTCGGGAAGGTAAAAACTAATCCACGAAAGTTGACAAGCACCAGTAAGATACGACATCCAATGGAGGAGGAGGAGGAGAAGAAGAGGAAGAAGAAGAAATGTTTTGTAACAGCTTTTGCCGATAGGTTGCATGTGCAAGTGTTTTTGAGACGACCTTCTCCTCTTGCATTATTTATCTTTGCGCCAACCCCCACTCTCTCCCTTTCTCCCTTCCACTGAACCCCGCCCTTCCTGTCACAAACCACTGACGATATTATGACAGAAATTAGAATTTGCCCTTCTGACACTCTCAACTAACTCAGAGCAAGAAGTCTGCGGCAGACGCTGAGCGCCTCCAGTTCCTCGCGGAACACCAGCTTTTCGGCAGCGAAACAATGCGCAGACTCACCGGGCCGGGCCGAGGAATGCGCAGAGCCGCGACGTGTGCTGGCAGAGCTGCGTGGCGCCTCGGGACGGGGATCTGCGGGCCGCTTATCGCAAGGGTTCCGGTGCGCGCAGCCGGCCGCCAGATAACGCTGATAACGCCTTCCGATATCTGGAATTAAAAACACAAGCCCCTCGTAAAGGCACCTAAGCTCAACAAGAATTACCAGGAGGATTACTTCAGCAAAAGGCACACACTACGCACTGGTCAACTTTCAAAAGGTAATTCACCTTAAAAGGTCGCAACTCCCAACAGCAACAGCAATAAACATCTAATTTGATCGCTACCAGCAGTCAAGACCTGTTGCACGGTCAGTTATCAAGATGAGATCACAACAGGACATAACATAATTTTGGTACTTTTCGACTTGTGAAGATACATGGTCTAACTGTAGCGCAAGATTCTTCCTTCGTTCACACAACTCCCTCTCCCCAAAAAACGGAAGGAGAGGGGGACGAGGAGAGGGAGAGGGAGAGGGAGAGGAGGAGGATGAGGATGAGTAGGAGGGAGGGGGTTAATGGTACCTACCGTTTCTGGTATCAAGGAGATAAAAATAATCATCATCCTATGACCTCTGAGAACATGAACAATTCAATTTTTTTTATCTACATGGTGTTAGAAAAAGGTACGGCCAAACTTCCAGGAAACATTCCTCACACACAAAGAAAGAAAATATGTTATGTGGACATGTGTCCGGAAACGCTTACTTTCCATGTTACAGCTCATTTTATTACTTCTCTTCAAATTACATTAATCATGGAATTGAAACAAACAGCAACAGAACGTACCAGCGTGACTTCAAACACTTTGTTACAGGAAATGTTCAAAATGTCCTCCGTTAGCAAGGATACATGCATCCACCCTCCGTCGCATGGAATCCCTGATGAGCTGATGCAGCCCTGGAGAATGGCGTATTGTATCACAGCCATCCACAATACGAGCCCCCCATAAATGAAAGTCAAGAGGGTCAAGGTCAGGAGAGCGTGGAGGCCATGGAATTGGTCCGCCTCTACCAATCCATCGGTCACCGAATCTGTTGTTGAGAAGCGTACGAACACTTTGACTGAAATGTGCAGGAGCTCCATCGTGCATGAACCACATGTTGTGTCCTACTTGTAAAGGCACATGTTCTAGCAGCACAGGTAGAGTATCCCGTATGAAATCATGATAACGTGCTCCGTTGAGCGTAGATGGAAGAACATGGGGCCCAATCAAGACATCACCAACAATGCCTGCCCAAACGCTCACAGAAAATCTGTGTTGATGTCGTGATTGCACAATTGCGTGCGGATTCTCGTCAGCCCACACATGTCGATTGTGAAAATTTACAATTTAATCACGTTGGAATGAAGCCTCATCCGTAAAGAGAACATTTGCACTGAAATGAGGATTGACACATTGTTGGATGAACCATTCGCAGAAGTGTACCCGTGGAGGCCAATCAGCTGCTGATACTGCCTGCACACGCTGTACATGGTACGGAAACAACTGGTTCTCCCGTAGTACTCTCCATACAGTGACGTGGTACCTTGTACAGCAGCAACTTCTCTGACGCTGACATTAGGGTTATCGTCAACTGCCTCATCCATTACAGGTGTCCTCGTCGTTCTAGGTCTTCCCCAATCGCGAGTCATAGGCTGGAATGTTCCGTGCTCCCTTAGACACCGATCAATTGCTTCGAACGTCTTCCTGACGGGACACCTTCGTTCTGGAAATCTGTCTCGATACAAACGTACCGCGCCACGGCTATTGCCCCGCATTTGTAAACATTGCACTGACTGCAAAACCACGCTCGTGATGAACACTAACCTGTTGATGCTATGTACTGATGTGCTTGATGCTAGTACTGTAGAGCAATGAGTCGCATGTCAACGCAAGCACCGAAGCCAACATTACCTTCCTTCAATTGGTCCAACTGGCGGTGAATCGAGGAAGTACAGTACATACTGACGAAACTGAAATGAGCTCTAACATGGAAATTAAGCGTTTCCGGACAAATGTCCACATAACATATTTTCTTTATTTTGTGTGACGAAAGTTTCCTGAAATTTTGGCTGTACCTTTTTGTAACACCCTGTATAGAGGCACGACTGGGCATTAACACTGTTCTAAGAAAGTGAAATATTAGAAGTTGGCAGTAATGTGTTCCCCAAGAACGTACAACAGAGCCTATTCATATGACATGAATTAACTGTTCTGAGAAACTAGTTTGTGAACAGGTTTTGAAAATGGTGGTTGCATCTCAAAGTTAGACAGAGTTCATTTCCACATTTAATGGCCGAGGGGTTCTAAACCGGTATGCATAGATTTGCTGTACATAGCGCACAGTACATACCATTATGCCACCTGTCAGAGCTCACACCAGGGGCCCTATTTTGTATCGTTCATACCGATCGGTGGAGTAGATTAAACTCGGTGGTGACGTCATTTTCGGTTCCTTATCCGAAGTTCATATTCCGTAAGCTTCTGAAACCTGTTACCGATCAGTCCTCCTGCCGATTTTTCGACAATTGTACCGAGAGGTTCTGGATTTTGGCATGGCCCTCTCATTCGGTTCGGTGTGATTTATTTACACCTAGAATTTGTTATTTTAAACATATTGAGCGGATTTGGCTTCGAATTTAGTGATTGTGTTACTAAAGAATCACCAGGATGTGTACAGTTGGAAAGTGAGTTCATAATAGACTATTTTACTTTGTTAGTAATATGGTTTGTACTGTTGTTACTGTGAATGATTATAACATAAAAAAACAGATTAGGTCAATATTCTCACAAAATACTTGTTATTTTTACGTAATTAAGAGTTTTAAAAAAATCATTAAATTTCAAAAGGTCAGCTCTGCTTACGTATGTCACATGAGTGTTAGCTGAATTTACTAATGACTACACGTACTTTTCTACGCAAAAGATTTTCTTATTAACCATCGAAAACTTTTAAGTAACGATCCAAAGGAATTTTCTGCAGCGTGATAGAGGAAACCCTCCAAAAATTCAGATATTTACGACTCACTCCCGCATCATTCGGCAACGAACTCAGCCTGCCTCTTTCTGGACTGTTACGTGGAATAAAGCACCTAAGGCATGCGAGTTGTAATAGCGAAGTTGGCTCGAAGGTCGTAGGTTCCCATACCGCGTGAAACCAAAATTTTTTTTTCTCTTCGTGTTTGTAGCTAATTCTAGATTTCGTTAACCGTTAAAGTTAACCATTTTTCTGAAATAATCGCAGACCGGTGTGGACGAGCGGTTCTAGGCGCGTCGTCTTGAACCGCGCGACCGCTGCGATCGCAGGTTCGAATCCTGCTTCGGGCACCGATGTGTGTGATGTCCTTAGTTAGGTTTCAAAAATGGTTCAAATGGCTCTGAGCACTATGGGACTTAACATCTGTGGTCATCAGTCGCCTAGAACTTAGAACTACTTAAACCTAGCTAACCTAAGGACATCATACATATCCCTGCCCGAGGCAGGATTCGAAACTGCGACTGTAGCAGTCGCGCGGTTCCGGACTGAGTGCCTAGAACCACTAGACCACCGCGGCCGGCATAGTTAGGTTTAAGTAGTTCTAAGTTCTAGGGGACTGATGACCTCAGATGTTAAGTCCCATAGTGCTCAGAACCATTTGAACCATTTTCTTGAAATATTCCTTGTTATTTACACGTAAGAACGCGCTCTCTCAGTAACGAGTATCGTCGATTTCGTGACTTCCATATGTTTAAGACACGAAACATGAAATTCCTGTGGGTGAAACAACTGACAGTGACATTTATACTTTTTCTTGTCACAAATAAGTCACAATTTTTTCTGAATACGTAGTGATTTCCGAAAGTGTGGTCAGACAGGAATCTAAGAGCATAACTTAAATTACTGCGAATAAAAATAGCATCAAGCGTCTTTATACTCTAGCTTGTCACAGGTATTTACAATAGAAGACAGAGATGAAAGATTTCCGCCACAATATTTTCAGACTATATTTCAAACGTTATGATTCATCAGATGAATGTTATAAACTACACCCAACTTCTACAGCTGAACTCGCCACACGTTCTCGAAATGGCGTTTTTTAAAATTGCTTTTACGAACCAAATCGTTGATGTATCATATAGGAAAGTAGGCTACTTCATCATTTGGATCTCTAGGAGCGATTACAACCACATTCTATGCATCTTATTATTCTTTGACACTCTCCTAAACAATTTTTCAGGTTTGTGGAGAAGCGCTCTATTTATGCAACTAACTGAAAGCAGTTTGTTTATTGCCAAACGCGTTCGCTTCTTTTATTTGTGAAACATAAAATCCAAAACAAGACGTCGATGTGAATGAGAATAAAGTGACATAAAGTGACATTTATGACAGTTTCTAGAACACAGTCAATATTCTATCGCTATCACCCATTCATGGAGGGACATGGTCAGCGAAATTTGAACAGTATTATGTACTCTAACCATACTTTTCGGTACTGTGAAGAGTAGCGTGCCTGAGGCGGCAGCTAGTCGCTACACAAGTTCGTGCCGCTGTGGCGCTGCAGTGCGCATGCGCGGAGCTGGGACACATTGCTTTTGATAGGTTGGCGTGAGGAGAGCTGAAAACACGAGTTTCGGTTCTTTAGGACCGTTCAACATCGCTTCCGAAATGCTTAAAGAATAATGTTGGAGCTCTCCTTCGAAAACAAGACCGTTCGTTGCGCTCGCATGCAGGACCGATCGGCAAAATGGCGGAAAGATACAGAATAGGGGCCCAGATGATTTATTTCCAATGGTAATTGTAGAAGAGAGTGTCTGTGTCCTCGTTGGGCACATTTACGTGACACGTTTACTTATATTTAAATATTGGCAGCTCAGACAAATTTGCATGAATGCAGACAGTACCTCCTGAAGGGGGTGCTGATGCAGAGCCGCCTACTGATTGTTAACGAAGTCGCAGATAGCTGTTTGACTGTTAATGCAGGCAAATGACAATCGCATCGCAAAGTAGTTGCTCCTTGCACTTACCAAATGTATGTTGTAATTCGATTTTTGCATGTAACAGGATCTACAGTTACTCTACTTTTATCGAGACTGTGCCTAGTTTGTGGGTCCACAGTAATGAGAGAGGGGAAAATCAGCCAATAGCGTGGAGAATTTAAATGTGGGCAAGCACATTTGCATGATGACGAGCGGAGTAGGAGACCGAGCATCCAGAGTGAGGAAATGTACTCAGGACGCAGAATTTCCTGATTTTTTATGCACAACTATTTACGAAGGCTGTCACGGAATAGCTTGCGTATCACAAATCGTCTGCAAAGTGGGTACCTAAAATGCTTATCGACCAATACAAGGAATAAAGATTGTCAACACTGATGTGTGTAATTAGCCGCGACAGCAGCCAGAGCACCTACTGGGCATCATCATTTGTTGCGGGTCGTGGTTGACGTTTCACATGTGGCTGAACACTTCCTGTTTCCTTAAATAATGTAACTATCCGGCGACCGGTCCGCACACTTAGATGATGTCGTCCAGGATACCGAGCAGCATGCATAGCACACGCCCGTTGGGCATTTTGATCACAATAGCCATACATCAACAAGGTATCGACCTTTTCCGCAAGTGGTAAACGGTCCATTTTAACAAGGGTAATGTATCACGAAGCAAATACTGTCGGCACTGGCGGAATGTTAAGTGATACCACGTACTTATGCGTTTATGACTATTACAGCGCCATCTATCACAAAGCGGTAAAAGTGGTCCAACTAAAACATTCATATTTCCTTACGTACTACACGAATATGTAACAAAGAATGGGGGTTCCTATTTTAAAAAAACGCAGTTGATATCCGTTTGACCTATGCAGCGCCATCTGGTGGGCCAACCATAGCGCCATCTCGTTTCCCCCTTCAAGCTAGACAAGTTTCGTTCTTTGTGGTTTTTTCGTTTGACGCTTACTTAGTGAGATATTTGGCCCGGCCACGGTCAATGGACCACCCTGTATATATTGTCACTTATTGCTTCTTTCATCTTTGGTAATGATTTGTTAGTAGGGAAAAATTAAGTGCCTTTGTGCTCCACAAAAACTGTAACCCCCCAGAACTGTCCGACGAGTATAATTCAGCTCACACGTTTGAGGAAGTCAGGACAATATTATATACAATAGGACCATACCTAGTAAAGCACTCGCCGGACACAAAAACTGCCTATTTTTTAACCTATTTGGTGCAGTTTACATTCATAAATACCGTTATGAAAAGCATGGAGACTGACTCAAATACTCACGTTGATAGAGCTTCTGATGTTTTTAACTTTTTTTTTTTCAAATTATATGGGAAATCTGAACAGCGGATGGAAGTTTAACCCTGACAAACGATATTCTTACGGTCTACTTTTGGGTAATTTCATTTCTAAAGTAATACGTGAAAGATTCAATATGCTGCATCTCTTTGGCTGGTTAGGTAGACGCTATGGTTTTTGAGCGAACAAAAAATTACTACGCTTATTCACGACAGAAAACACAATTGACAAAATATGAATAAATTATCAAGTCAACGCTTAAATTTGAAAACCAAAGAAGGGGCATTAACTAATTTTTAAAGAATGCAACAAAATAATGGCA
Organism: Schistocerca gregaria; assembly: GCF_023897955.1. Lineage (NCBI taxonomy): Eukaryota > Metazoa > Arthropoda > Insecta > Orthoptera > Acrididae > Schistocerca > Schistocerca gregaria. The sequence goes on from NC_064922.1 coordinate 665,916,720, forward strand.
GAACGAAATCGTACATAAGTTTAATCATGCAGACATTAGAATTTATGAGAGACAAGCTCTCTGTTGACAGTTTTTCAATATTCAGCAATTTTAACAGTTGCAACTTTACGTATGCATGAAAATTACTGTTAAAAAACATGGTCAACGACAGAGATTCTCGTCTTATTTATCGTACGTTATAGTATGACCCCATTACCACTTGGGATATACGTCGCTTACTCACACTCTGACATCTTAACGTTTATCTCTGTTCACAGAGTTCCCCCTTCCACTCTTCAGACCCTGAAATGTATGACGTCGTCGTTATCGCGACATAACACAACAGCTTGTGCAACTGTCAACTCTCTGTACTGCCACTCTCTGATCGAGATAACAATATCTACAGGGGCGGAAAAACTGTGCGTTATCTCCTAAAGCCATCTGTATGTCATTTGCGACATTAACTGCTCAGAGACCTGCGCCTGCAACTGATAAGCTTATCAGACGTCAGGATAGACGTCAACATTCAATGGCACCTTTCATGGTTAGGAAACGACGCTCGTAGCTGAAGTTATCGCGAAATAGAATGGGAGTTACATGGGTCAACAAAAAGCATTATTCCTTCTATTAACTGACAAGGGGAAGCCACGACGTTTGGAACGCGGATTTACTACAAACTTCGTACACTCGTAGTACTCCATGAGGACAACAAAATGTGTAAGCAGCAGCGCTCAGTTCTCAAGCTTTATTGAGAAAATCGCAAGATAATTTCGGTTGTCCAATATACTCCTGCGCGTGGCCATTTTTCCCATGAAGAGGCGGCAGCCGAGTGGTTAGCGCTAGCTCAGCGTGTTCTGTCAGAGGGTTAGGTGCCCTCCGAGAAAAAAAAAGTAATCGATCAACGACGAACTTATACGGGCGTCTTACGACGTCCACCCCGAGCAGATGCAACGAACGAAAACAAACAAAATGAGATAAAAAAAAGCCCCGTAATTGATGGATCGAGTCCCGTTCCTCAGTTTCTTTTTTTTTATTTTCAACACAGTCATTTTCTTTACTATTTATATTACAATCGTTATAATGGGAAAAATACTTGTAATCGAATGAACTTTTATTAAATTTGCAATGTTATTTGGCTGTCTACACAATTTTATTATCACAAATAATGTAATTTTCATAACTATCGACCAGTAAACGACCAAACGCATAAAGTGATACTGAAAGTGTATGTTTGTCCGTGATTTGAGAAATCCCTTATACCTGGAAGGAGCCCGAAGCTGCCGGTTACCTACAAGTTTTGACCGGCATACACGGCTTTCGAAACAAGTACAATTAATCGTCGCTTTCGACATTACGAGTACAAGTTGCAGGATGGTATTTTTCTTCAAAACATGGAACACATAAAGTTATGAACTACTATATTATTTGTGATAATAAAAATTTGTACACTGCCAAATACATTGTAAATTTAATAAAAGTTCATCCGATTACACGTATTTTTTCCCATTACATCAATTGTAAAATAAATAGTAAAGAAAATAACTGTGTTGATAATAAAAAAAACTGACGATCGGGACTCGATCCAGCAAAGCAGCGATTACGGGGCTTGAACGCTAATCACTCGGCTGCCGCAGCTTGGTGGTAAAAATGGCCACGCTCAGGTATATATTTGACGACCGAAATTATCTTAAGATTTTCTCAATAACGCTTGAGAAGTACGAGCTATTGCTTACACATTTTGTTGTCCTCATGGAGTACTACGAGTGTACGAAGTTTGCAGTAAATCCGCGTTCCAAACGTCGTGGCCTCCCCTTGAGAGTATGAAGAGTGGATATCTTTGCGGCGGCATTGAAACGGAGATACGCGAGCGCGATTAAGTGTTTCATCATTTAGGAAATTTATCATTAAGTGATTTTACACATATTCTATAACCAGTGTACTTCAACGTCAATGTTAGATTGCAGGCAAATAATATATAGAAGGCTGGCTAAACAACACCTGATTCGGCTAACTGGAGCATGAAGACCAGCAAATACATCACCAGAAACACATATATGTGTTGGCAGCGCTGGAAATCGTAAGTAAAACGAAAGATACATCATTTTATGGAACTTGTGCTACAAAAGTTGCTTCTAACCTAAAAAACCCGACAAAATGTAGTATATCAACAGATTATATCTAGCAGATAATACGCTTATTGTATATATAAAAAGAAACATGTATTTCAGGCCACTGATGATGCTTCCCAAATAAATGAAGCGAAACGCGTATGGCAACAAACAAACTGCCTTCATTTAGTTGCATAGACGGCACATACCTCCACGAATATATAGAAGCATTCATGAACAGAAAAAAATCAACAGAGAACAAATAATCAAATGATTACCTTTACCGTACACTGAAAACTCAACAATGGAATCGCGGCGCATGGTGTATATAGCTATTGCGTCTTACTATTTCGCTGCGCGGGATTAGCCGAGCGGTCTCAGGCGCTGCAGTCATGGACCGTGCGGCTGGTCCCGGCGGAGGTTCGAGTCCTCCATCGGGCATGTGTGTGTGTGTGTGTGTGTGTGTGTGTGTGTGTGTGTGTGTGTGTTTTTTTGTCCTTAGGATAATTTAAGTTAAATAGTGTGTAAGCTTAGGGACTGATGACCTTACCAGTTAAGTCGCATAAGATTTCTCACACATTTTTTTTCTTACTCTTTCGTGAAAATATGCTTCGACAAAAAGTCTGAAATCTTTATTTACTGAACGTGTCATCAGACTGCGTGAACAGTTACTTACCTCAAACGGGTAAGCAAATGCTATCAATATTTCCTTCGTAGCCAAATTTCGACTTGTTTACATATGAGATGCCTAGCTGGCACTTTTTCTGGATGTAGAAGGTCGATCTTTACGCTGCGGTATTTGAAGGCGATACCGTCCGCCGTTTGCTACTGTTAAACAGTTTCAAGACAACAGTTTGTAAGTTCCACTCGTTTTCTTTCCAACATTTAACGCCTTGCGGCACAAGTAACTCAGATCCATCAGGGCAGCTTCTGGTGTAAACGGTGTGCTGGTACAGGAATGAAAGAATGACTCTGGCCCTCGTCGTATCATCTTTGCTTGGTTGTGTCTTCCTGTGTGGTTTGTGGGACACGGAGCTGGGCGGGCGTGCGTGAGTACTCTGCGTTCGCACGATTGCAGGAGTTGAAGCCGTTGGCCGTTGGGCTACGGGGGCCGCAGGCACGTACCGAACCTACGCGCACTGCCGGGGACCGTAGCGTCGACTGGAGCTGCCCTGTCAGCCTGTCGAGCCGCACTGAGGCCGGCAGGGCGGTGCGGCGCCCCGCCATTTGCTGGGTCCGGCTCAGCTGCTCACCGAGTCTCGCGACCTACAGGGGTGCCAGGAACAGTCGGAAAATTTGGAACGATGCTGTAGGTTAGGTTGTTCACGTAAACAATAACTGAGAAAAAATTCGATACGTTGCGTCGTTTCCGAGTTAATTATCACTGAAATTAGCCAACAGCCCGCCAGAAACTACGTCGCCAGTCGTGTTCCTTATTTAGTTTCCTAAACCCGAACAAAAGAGCGATACAAAAATTGGACATGGGACGGTAGTAAGAATCGAACCCGATCCAAAGGCTGAGCACTCACGTCTTATCATCTACGCTATGAGAGCACCTAACACGAATTGTATCTGCCGAGCCGCTTCAATCAGCGCGCGCAACGGCCTGATTGGCTAAATTCAGCGCTGTTTTTGTTGTTGTTGTTGTTGTTGTTGTTGTTGTGGTCTTCAGTCCTGAGACTGCTTTGATGCAGCTCTCCATACTACTCTATCCTGTGCAAGCTGTTTCACCTCCCAGTACCTACCGCAACCTACATCCTTCTGAATCTTCTTAGTGTATTCATCTCTTGGTCTCCCTTTACGATTTTTACCCTCCCCACTGCCCTCCAATGCTAAATTTGTGATCCCTTGATGCCTCAGAACATGTCCTACCAACCGATCCCTTCTGGTCAAGTTGTGCCACAAACTTCTTTTCCCCCCAATCCTCTTCAACACCTCTACCCATCTAATCTTCAGCATTCTTCTGTAGCACCACATTTCGAAAGCTTCTATTCTCTTCTTGCCCAAATTATTGATCGTCCATGTTTCACTTCCATACATGGTTACACTCCATACGAATACTTTCAGAAACGTCTTCCTGACACTTGAATCTATACTCGATGTTAACAAATTTCTCTTCTTCAGAAATGCTTTCCTTGTCATTGCCAGTCTACATTTTATATCCTCTCTACTTCGACCGTCATCACTTATTTTGCTCCCCAAATAGCAAAACTCCTTTACTACTTTAAGTGTCTCATTTCCTAATCTAATTCCCTCAGCATCACCCGACTTAATTCGACTACATTCCATTATCCTTGTTTTGCTTTTGTTGATGTTCATCTTATATCCTCCTTTCAAGACACTGTCTATTCCGTTCAACTGCTGTTCCAAGTCCTTTGCTGTCTCTGACAGAATTACAATGTCATGGGCGAGCCTCAACATTTTTATTTCTTCTCCCTGGATTTTAATACCTACTCCGAATTTTTCTTTTGTTTCCTTCACTGCTTGCTCAATATACAGATTGAATAACATCGGGGACAGGCTACAACCCTGTCTCACTCCCTTCCCAACCACTGCTTCCCTTTCATGCCCCTCAACTCTTATAACTGCCATTTGGTTTCTATACAAATTGTAAATAGCCTTTCGCTCCCTATATTTTACCCCTGCCACCTTCAGAATTTGGAAGAGAGTATTCCAGTCAACATTGTCAAAAGCTTTCTCTAAGCCTACAAATGCTAGAAACATAGGTTTGCCTTTCCTTAATCTAGCTTCTAAGATAAGTCTTAGGGTCAGTATTGCCTCACGTGTTCCAATATTTCTACGGAATCCAAACTGATCTTCCCCGAGGTCGGCTTCTACTAGTTTTTCCATTCGTCTGTAAAGAATTCGCGGCAGTATTTTGCAGCCGTGGCTTATTAAACTGATAGTTCGGTAATTTTCACATCTGTCAACACCTGCTTTCTTTGGGATTGGAATTACTATATTCTTCTTGAAGTCTGAGGGAATTTCGCCTGTCTCATACATCTTGCTCACCATATGGTAGAGTTTTGTTAGGCCTGGCTCTCCCAAGGCCGTCAGTAGTTCTAATGGAATGTTGTCTACTACCGGGGCCTTGTTTCGACTCAGGTCTTTCAGTGCTCTACCAAACTCTTCACGCAATATGATATCTCCCATTTCATCTTCATCTACATCCTCTTCTATTTCCATAATATTGTCCTCAAGTACATCGCCCTTGTACAGACATTCTGAATACTCCCTCAACCTTTCTGCTTTCCCTTCTTTACTTAGAGCTGGGTTTCCATCTGAGCTCTTAATATCCATACAAGTGGTTCTCTTTTCTCCAAAGGTCTCTTTAATTTTCCTGTAGGCAGTATCTATCTTACCCCTAGTGAGATAAGCCTCTACATCCTTACATTTATCCTCTAGCCATCCCTGCTTAGGCATTTTGCACTTCCTGTCGATCTCATTTTTGAGACGTTTGTATTCCTTTTTCCCTGCTTCATTTACTACATTTTTGTATTTTCTCCTTTCATCAATTAAATTCAATATTTCTTCTGTTACCCAAGGATTTCTACTAGTCCTCGTCTTTTTACCTACTTGATCCTTCAGCGCTAACCAACTCGAAAAAGACGCAATGTATCCATTTTTTCTGAGCAATTATTTCTCGTAACAACCTACCCTACAACACTCGTACTAGCTTTTCAGACTATTTCTGACCGCTCTATAATTACCGGACAAGTAATAGATAAACATGGTACTGTCTTTCCCAACAATCATCTGTTGAATGAATGTACGAGTACACATATTTCGAACAATGTTCAAAGGAAGTTAAATTTGCAATTATTTCCATATTCGTTAATCTGAAATGTAATATAGGCTTGTCCTTAAAATGCGCCAGATATATATGGAAAATGTAAAATATTACTATCGGTTTGTCTATTGTAAAGAGAAAAATGAATAAAAATCTACGAAAGTAACACACAGGTCAAAATCACTGATTTCCAGCACTAAATTCGATGTCTATCGGTTCACTTGCAGTGACACTGGGGTGCTATGAAACCTTAGGGCAAGGCCTCTACAGCATTTTTTTAAAGCAAAAACTGGGTAATACAGTCATAGAACTACTTAAACCTAACTAACCTAAGGACATCACACACATCCATGCCCGAGGCAAGACTCGAACCCGCGTCCGCAGCGGTCGCGTGGTTCCAGACTGTAGCGCCCATAACTGCTCGGCCACCTCGGCCGGCCCAATGAAAACATTTGTACAATATCCACGGCTTGTTTCTGACGGCACATATATATCACAGACGTGATACAACGATATTCGGACTGTTTAAAATGCTTATGGATCAACCCTACAAGCCGTGGCCACGTGATCTCTCAGGATATGACAGTTGACGCCAAAAATCCTGTTCTGCGGATTTAATGTTCACTCGGTATATATTCCACTCTATCACCACTAACTCAGATACTGGTAGGTATAGTCAGTTGAGGACGGCAACCTCAAGTGGCAACAGAAATCACTACTGCTTGTTAACCGGGACCGTGTGAACATATTTAGTATAGTGTGTCGCAATTCCTCGTAAACTATTGCTTACGAATTCATATTGGTCCACGGGTTAACGCCGAACCGACAACATTCAGTTGTCACAGACTTCGTTATTCTACTCCAATGATAGTGTATCAATTGTCAGTCGCAAATGAATAATAGCAGTTGATACATCAATTTCATTCGTCACAGACCTGGCGAGCGTGATGGATTTGTAAGCGTTTCATGCTAGTGACGTGTGGTTCTTGAATTATTTTTTTCTTCAAATCCTCCTGCTTCTTGCAACGGGAATTTGGTAATCCGGTCCGGCGTCTTACCTCATGCACCTCCTCACCCGATTCCGTGTAGGTGATAACATTCAGCGAAAGCCACTGCTAAAGGCAGTATTAAAATAATGGAAGCAATACTCGAAGATGAGAAATACGACGTTAGATCGTCTTCGTAGAGTTGCGTTTCATGAGCTGCATGTCACGGCAGAATGGTTGCGTAATAATTAGAAAATTAATACTATGGCTAGCATATCTGTCGCGAGTGAATTCACTGAATGTGTTGATATTTAAAATTTATATATCGTTTACATTAATAGTACTCTTCAGAAACGGATTTCTCTGCTCTAAGCCGATGAGAGACTCGCGATAACATTAGAGTCCCCGCCACAGATGCAGCCTATCTGTATTAGGTCATGGTCATTTTGGCACACGGTATTTATTTTAGTGAGCAACACTTTTACCACTGCGCAGCTGCTCATCTAAAATGTCGTCATTATCCTGGGACTAATTCGTCCTTGCAGAGTAGCAACAAAAACAATGTAATGCTATCAAAGCGTAGCCAACAATTTCATGGAGATACTTTCATACTTCAAACGCATAAGGCAAGCGCACCGACATTTATATTACTTTGATAATTCTCAAAATATAAAACCGATAATCTATTGCTTATCGAGCCTCTCGCCTTTGATGCCTCGCGAGGGAATGAGAACTCAAGAACGGGTTGTTAACAGCCTTTTAACGTATTCCTAGCGATGATGAAAGCATTCCATTGTTGTCGCGGTTATTCATTTTTGCAGTTCACGACGCTGAACGCAAGAGAATGTTGCTCTTGCGTTTAAATGTGAAGCATTATCTGTAAGATTAATTGTAACAATGAGGCTCAATCATTGGTGATTCCAATTACTAGGATTGGTTTCCTCCGTTAATGTCACCGGTGAAGGTACTGTGCCACATTGTTGCATTTGGTACAACAAACACACACACACACACACACACACACACACACACACACACACACACACACACAATTTCTGCAATATACTAGTTACCTGAGTTTCAATAATCAATGCTCGTCAAACATCCTAGAGGTCTGCAATTTTGGTCACTGGCGCCAAGTTAAGTTTTTCCACAGCTAATCACACTGCAGAGTAATTTTCATTTGGATAACAATTGAAGTTCACAGTACGGGAATGATGTGGTCCTCAACACGATCTACCATATTTCAGGCATCCACCAGTATGATTCGTAAAAACCCGAACTACAAGACGATCGAATGAGTAAAGAATGGATCAGAAATTATTACACATCCAGGCGGCTGTGTAGTTGCAGATGTGCAGTAACAAGCGCAATGAAACATGTGACAAGGTAACCAATAGCCAATTCCGTCTTTCAAGCGCTATATTAATAACGTAATAATGATTTGATAAATGAACCCTTATTGTAGATCACGAGCTGTCAGATCGGTATTTGTGCATATATACCGTCATCAGAGGCATCTGATCCAGCGGATAAACAAAAAAACGTACGCATAGCGATGTTGATAACACAAGCACATTTTGTATATGCTAAAATACAGACGAAATATTATTTACACAATGTGCACTTTTACTTCAAGTCATGTATCTGTCACGAATAAAATCTCTATAATGGTTAAAAATGATCCTGTAACGAAGCGCGCTGCTCTCCGTTGGATCTTCTCTATCTCTTCTATCAACCCTATCTGGTACTGACCCCACACTGATGAGCAGTATTCAAGCAGTGGGCGAACAAGCGTACTGTAACCTACTTCCTTTGTTTTCGGATTGCATTTCCTTAGGATTTACGAGCCAGTGCACGTCTGTTCTCTTATGATCACAGTGTTCATTATGGGTGACACTAAAACAAGACGCCTGTTGTCGATTATGAAATTACAAGATCAGTTACCGAATAAAGTGTTTATTTATTTATTTTTTCATGTAGTGATGACATGTGTCATTCTCGTGCTCGAAAGTAATACTGGCTTGCGCGAAATATATAGTAAAGTATCTCACGATTGTGGTAAAAACCAATATCAGAAACTAATCAAACTAAAATATTTTACTCCAAAGTACTGGACTAGTCTGATTCCCACAGATTTATGTCAGACACCGGGCCAAACGTGTTCTTCAATGGTATAAAACCAACTTGGCTAAGTAATGCGCTCCCCCAGAGCAAAGAACGGCTAGATGGCTGACATCACCTCGCACTCGCGCGCAGTGGCCCACGAATTTGGCGCAGGTCCAGTTAGGAGAAGAAGTGTTAGTCTTAAAGTAACGTCACAGACAGAAGAACCTAATTAATAAGTTTAAGTGCAGTCCTACGTGCCTGTAATACAAGAAAGTTCCAAGAAAGCGATTGGTCGACTACTCAACATTATGAGCGTAGATAACAACGACTAAAAACTACATGAATAGCTAATAAAGTCGAAAACCAGGAGAGGGTGATTTACGTCGACGCCATTTTTGAATACTGCATATCTCTAAAGCATTGCATGATAGTAAAGCGGAAAGTTATTTCCATTTGGATTAGTTTATGCTTTTTTTCCTGTGACTGTTCTGTACACGGCCGCGTTTCAGTCTCCAGCTGGAATTTCCCCACGTTCTCATTTTATCCAGGGATCCATTTAGTCACAAACAGGCACAAGCCGCTCCTACGTTTAGCTGCTGTAATGTTGTATGATTGCTAATATTTTTATGTTTGATCTGTATGTAATCGCAACCAGTAAAAAATTCCGGCAGTGAAAATCCAGCACGGAAATAATTAAAAAATCAGAACAGGGATTGTCTAGCATGGAGGTATAAAAGGACCTAGGAAGAATAAATTGAGGCAAAACCGTGCCAGCGAGGCGCATACAGAAACAAGCGACATGTGGGTTGCAACAAGGTCCAAAACTTGCCCACCTTCCCAAACATACGAAGAAGCACAGTCTTTACTTGGAGTTCAGTGTATTTACGGGATAGAATCGACATGTTTTGTGAATTTCAACGAAATACGTACAGGAAAATTTTATGAAGCGTGTTTCTTACATTGGTGTTACTCAAAATCTCATATTTCCGCATTCCCTACGAGAAAGAGATAGAATTTCTTAGAAGTTTTTTTATACCTCTACTAGCTAGTACCTAGGTTTTGGTAATTCCAATCTATTAGTGGTTGTAGTAGTTTGACATCACATGTTTTATTGGGATGTAAAGGCCTCACGAAAGTCTGAGCAACTGAGATGCAGATGTGGATCGTACCTTGGATGGATGGCCGGTAATTCGAAGCTCATTCCTTCCGGACACATAATAACTATTTTAAGCTTTATTCACGCACGACATTTTGAAGTTGGTTTTTAATGCACTGACAGCTAAGATAATATGATATGGAGTATCTTCACTGATTTGCGAAAAGCTCGAAGAAGAATTTCAGACAGACACAACAGTATCTTGCGCTGGACGACGAACGTTCAACAGAAACTAAACTAACGTTTAATTTACCTCACTATAGCGTATTAGAAACGTTAATGTTCTCAATATACATCAAAGATTTATAATGTATGCGTAACCACTATAAGGTTGTTCGCTTGTCGTTGCTGCCTCGCGGGGTAGTCGCGCAGTCTATGGCGCCTTGCACGGTTGCGCGGCTCCCCCGTCGGAAGTTCGAGTCCTCCCTGGGGGATGGGTATGTGTGTGTCGTCTTTAGCGTAAGTTAGTTTAAGTTGGATTAAGTAGTGCGTAAGCTTAGGGACCGATGACCTCAGCAGTTTGGTCCCGTAAGACCTTACCACAAATTTCCAAATTTGATGTTGCTGTTGTTTACCGAAAATTGTCATCGTTGCATGACCTACTGTAACGAAAAATTCCCCCTCAGCATAATGAATTGCACTCATCTTTCAAATGCGGACTAATCCATAGTAATGCCCACAAAAACGAAAACTCTCCAATAATAATATAAGTGGTTAACTTACGGAAGCCGCCATACTGTTTAAATGCGTAGAGGTAACACTACGAGGCGATATGACATGGGATAATGCAACAGTTAAACCAGCAGTAAGGAATGCGAATGGACAGTGATGAGTATGGTGTTGATGATCTGATGGAGGCGCAACTAGGAGGTTATCCGTCCCTCTGTCCTCATGAATCTGGCAAACAGGAATATTTCGTACAAGAAAAAATGTTTACAAGTTTCAAACTCAAAAACCGGGCCTGTAGAGAAAATGTTTCCCCGTACAAAACTAAATTACGTTAAATTTCCTACAAATAAGGTTCCGTTCATTTTTTTCTCTAGGACTGATGGTTTCCGCGTCTGGGGAAGTGAAAAAATCGCAGAACATTAAAAAAGTTTTAAATGTAAGTATAAAATTGTTTACTGCGACGTGGAGTGGATTAAGAACAAATATTAAATGTGTGTACCACGTCGAAGTGCAGTAGAGCCGTTGTTGTTGTTGTTGTCTTCAGTCCTGAGACTGGTTTGATGCAGCTCTCCATGCTACTCTATCCTGTGCAAGCTGCTTCATCTCCCAGTACCTACTGCAACCTACATCCTTCTGAATCTGCTTAGTGTACTCATCTCTCGGTCTCCCTCTACGATTTTTACCCTCCACGCTGCCCTCCAATGCTAAATTTGTGATCCCTTGATGCCTCAAAACATGTCCTACCAACCGATCCCTTCTTCTGGTCAAGTTGTGCCACAAACTTCTCTTCTCCCCAATCCTATTCAATACCTCCTCATTAGTTACGTGATCTATCCACCTTATCTTCAGTATTCTTCTGTAGCACCATATTTCGAAAGCTTCTATTCTCTTCTTGTCCAAACTAGTTATCGTCCATGTTTCACTTCCATACATGGCTACACTCCAAACAAATACTTTCAGAAACGACTTCCTGATACATAAATCTATATTCGATGTTAACAAACTTCTCTTCTTCAGAAACGCTTTCCTTGCCATTGCCAGTCTACATTTTATATCCTCTCTACTTCGACCATCATCAGTTATTTTACTTCCTAAAGGGATAAACTGTGTTCTGAGGTTGTAACAGGTAAGCTGAAAATGTACGTCATTGTTTCTCGTCTCCTTAAGTACACAGACTTCGAAAATAATCTCCATCATTTGGATTCAAATTTGGGACTTCCTGCTCGCTACCACTGCATCACTGCCACTTTGGGCGCCGAAGAATTTTTACATGGTCTGTACCGGGATAAATCTGCCAAATCCTTCTTCTTCCTCTTCTTCTTAACGTAAACAGTTTCGAGTAAGGCAATATTTCACTTAAAAACGACATGAATACTCATAAATTTAGTTTGCAAACGTGTCATAAGAGAGGAAAAGACACTACCATGATAAATGTGCTTGGTTCATCGGTTACTCAGATCTTAGCCACCACCTTGTGAAGCATACAAACATTACCAAAGTTTCTCAAGTCAATAAACAAGAGTTTCAGATAGTGACAACCACTACAAACTGTAGCCTCTGGTATTGACTTCGCGTGCACCAGGAAACAGCTGGCGGTAATGTAAATCTCCGGCTCTGACGGGCGTTTATTTGCTGATGAGAGCAGAGGCACAGTGCCAGCAAAGCTGGAGTAGCTGTGACAGTTGGTCGTGACTGAAGGGCCAATCCCCTCTTATGAACGGGTTTATTTCTTGAAATGTAAGGAAAAAGACAAGTTATTGTATAACGCTGGACAAAGTTACCAGAAAGCTGTACGGCTGTTTCCAAATAATATTAGTTTCAACATTTGGTGGCAACGAATTTATAGTAAAACTGCATAGAACAAAGTAAGATGCAACCACATGAACTTTTGTGATGATGTAAAAATTTATAGGCCGAAGTTTCAATCCCAGTTCGGTCCTGGGACCAATTGCAATGTGATTCGGATTTTAAGTTAAACTTCAGGTTTCCCAGCATACGGCTAGTAGCAGGGGCTCTTAGATAGACGGGAGACATAGTACATCCAACAGCATGAAGCCTAGCAAAGCACTATGAAGTTCAAATAAATCTTGGGATTTCGGGGATGTTTCAACTAAATTTTTTCTTGTTTATCACTTTAGTTACCCATCTTTTACCTCATGTTGACGTTGTTACGACGGAAGTACATTTGTGACATCAGCTGATAAGCCAATGGTGATGCAATACAACGCGCGGATACACCCAGGTCACGCTACGTTACTTGGAGGCGATTTCACCGTATCGAGTGAAGATTCATTTCAGATGGTACGCACAGTCAGTCTTCAGGAGTACTTTCGAACACGTTTTCCGAAAACTGTCTTCAGTCTCTGGCTCGACAGTCCACACCCAACAGAAGTATTTTAGACCTTGTAGCTACAAACAGGCCTGCCCTTATTGGCGGTGACAGTATAGACAGGGACTAGTCATTATGACATCAGAGCGACTATGGTTTCTAAAGTTAATACGCAAATCCATCAAGAAAACTAGGAGAGTATTTTTGCTAGAAAGAGCAGATAAGCAGTTGTTAGTATCACCCTTAGACAATGAACGGGCATCAATTAGCTCCAATACGATGGCTGCAAATAAATTATGGGCAAAGTTTCAAAGGACTGTAAATAACCTATGGAGAAGTATGTGCCGAGCAAATGGATAAGGATGGGTTAAGACCCCGCCGTGGTTTAATAATAAAATTCGGAATATGCACCCGGCCCAAAAACGAACGTGAAAATGACGACAGGGAATGGGTTCGCAGAGATTGTGTGTGTGTGTGTGTGTGTGTGTGTGTGTGTGTGTGTGTGTGTGTAAAAAGATGGATACAACAACTAACAGTCATACCTTAGCAAAAAATCGAATCCGCAGTTGAGTCCTATATAAACGAAGAATAAAAGAACGGACCCGCATAGTTACAGATCAATATCCGTCACATCGATTTGCTATAGAATTCTTGAACATGTAAGTTCGAATGCAATAAATACCGCTGACACCAAAAAGCTTCTGTCCACAAACCAGCACTGGTTTAGATAGCACACCTCGAGAGAAACTCTGCTTGGCATTTCCTCGGATGACATCCTGCGAACTATAGGCGAAGGACAATAGGCAGATTTCATATTCCTAGATTTCCGAAAAGCATTTGACACGTTGCCCTACAGCAAACTGTTAACGGAGGTCAAACATACGAAATAAGTTACCAGATATGTGAGTGACTCGAAGACTTCGCAAGCAATAGAAGCCAGTACGTTGTTCTAGACGCGCGTGTTCATCAGAGACATGGGTTATCTAGAGCAGTGTCCCAGGGAAGTGTGATATGACGGCTCTTATTCTCTATATTCATAAATGATCTCACTGAGAGGGTAAGCAGCTATCTCTGGCTTTTTGCTGATGAAGCTGTGATGTACGGGAAGGTGTCGACATTAAGTGACTGAAGGAGGATACAAGATGACTTACACAAAATTTCGAGTTGTGAGATGAATGACAGCTAGCTCTAATTGAAAAAAATGAAACCCAGAGCGGATGAGTAAGAGAAATAAACCTGTAAAGTTCGAATACAGCATTGGCAGTGCGTTGCTTGACAGTCACATCAATTAAATATCTAGGCATAACGTTGCAAAACGGTTTGAAATGAAACGAGCACGTAAGGGAAGCTGGCCGCGGTGGCCGAGCGGTTCTAGGGGCTTCAGCCTGGAACCTCGCGACTGCTACGGTCGCAGGTTCGAATCCTGCCTCAGGCATGCACGTGTGTGTCGTCCTTAGGTTAGTTAGGTTTAAGTAGTTCTAAGTTCTAGGGGACTGATGACCTCAGATGTTAAGTCCCATGGTTCTCACAGCCATTTGAACCATTTTGAACGTAAGGGAAGTAATAGTATAGGCGAATGGTCAACTTCAGTTTATCGGGAGAATTTTAGGAAAGTGTTGCCCACGTGTAAAGGAGACAGCCTCTAGAACATTACAGCAACCCATTATTGAGTAGTACTCGAGTGTTTGGGATCCCCACCTCGTTCGATAAAAAGGAAGGAGGAATACACCGAAGCAATTTAAAGAAGGGCTGCTTAATCTGTTCCCAGTAGGTTCGATTACCACGTGAGTGTTACGAGGATGCTTTGTGAACTGAAATGCGGGTTCCTGGACGGAGAACGACGTTATTTTCAAGAAACGCTATTGAGAAAATTTAGATACCCGGCATTTGAAGTTGACTGCGGAATGTTCTAATGTCACCAATGTACATTTCACGTAACTACCACGAAAACAAGGTAAAAGAAATCAGGGCTCGTATGGAGGCATATAGATAGTCGTTTTTCCCTCGCTCCATTCGGAGTGGAACAGGTAAGGAAATGACTAGTAGTGATGCAAGGTAACCTCCGCTACGCGTCATAAGGCGGCTTGCGGAATACGGTGTAATCACTGTAAAGAACATGCCACAACGGACTTTCCATTCGTCTGATACAATAATTGCCGAATTTCTTTCCATTCCTCCCGAAGTAAGGTGAAAATTTGTGTCCTCGTTTTCGGGTATTTGGATCTGGCCCGCAACCGACTGTGTACTACATACCAAAGGCACAGAGTTCAGGTCTGATCCTTCAAAAGACCACTGATTTTATAAGAAACAATGGTTATGGATTTGTGCGTAGGAGCACCATCATTACAACAGATAAACAGCAATTGTTTCACAATTCATGTTACACATTTCTAGTTGTTGTACAGGGGACTTAGCAGATCAGGTTCTACATGGGAAACCATGTCCAGGAACGTCACCCAACGACGCTCAGAGCGTCAAGTTATATCAGAGTGTCTAAGTTATAGGCGGCGGCGGCTGTAAATGTACGTAATATACAGAGTGATATCGTGATATAGTTGCAAGCTTTCAAGGATGATGGAGACGGATAAGCATATCACTATGAGGTAAGGGTCCGAGGTTCGGAAAAGAACGAGTCGAAAGTGAAGAGCGAATACACATTCTGAGGCACATAAAAGTGGCCCGTACAAGTGGATACTACTGGAAGTGAATGTATACATATAACCAAACCTCGTCAAGTGCACACCACGCGTATGTCCGCTACGTGGTTCGGAGTGTAGTGCGCTGGGTCAGAGTCCGAGGAACAGTGCAAAGGGAATTATGGTAGCCACAGTGGAGCAGCGACTGTTCGTTGTGGAAAGTTACGTGACAAAAACGAGGTGGAAATGGTGTGGTAAGTTGTTTGCTGATAACTTTAATGTTGTCGAATTGGCAGCAAAGAGTGCAATGCAACACTTAGTGCGAAAAAAATGTCTTCAGACAGGATTTGTTTTGACCATATCAAAAAACATTACGAAACGTGACCGCACACCAGAAAATATGGCTGCACTTCACTAGAAAATGCTTCACAGTCCTAGAAAATCAACCCGACGCTTGTCGCAAGAGATCGCATATTATGCCGATTATGCGAACGAATACTCCACCTGGACCGACACATGCATCCCAACTGTCTGTAGTTCATGCATTAAAACCAGCAGAGCTGCATAGCGCCTCCACTTTTGTGAGCGGCTGTTCACTTAGACAACAATGAACTACTTCAACTTGGATCTGTTCTTTATGGCTGAAGAAGCCTGGTTTTACATGAGTGGTTATGTCAACTTACAGAATCACAGGTTCTGGGCAGCGGAGAATCAGCATAACTGCTTGTTCAGATGGTTGCGGTTTGGTGTGCAGCATCTGCAAACTGTATTATTGGTACCACCTTCTTTCAGCAGACGCTGGCTTCGGCGCATTACTTGCCAACAGTTTGAAACTGTTTGTGGCAGCATTAGCGGAGGAGGAAGAAACCTATAGTTACTATCAGCAGGATGGAGAAACTGCCCATACAGCCGGCCGAATCTTCACGCCTGACAGAGTTGTTAGCAGAGATCAGCCTGGTCGCTGCCCTAACTGGCCACCCAGGCTATCTGATCTGCCAATGAGCGATTACTTTGTGTGGTCATGCCTCAAGTCTAAGGTGTATCCCAGCAACCCTCATAGTCTTCAACAACTGCAGTAGAACATTTCGGATGAGACTGCAGCAATTCCAGCAGTTCAGTTTCGTTACGCCCTCAGCATCTCGCTGACCAGGGCTCAAAAGTGCCAAAAGACGACTGGTGGTCACTTTCAACATATGCTACATACTCAAATTAATACTGAATTTCCTTTCCTCTGTTGTGCCTCTTTGTAAGCCTCCAGGCTCTGTTCTCCGGGACACTTATTTGTTCCACCTTGTACCTCTGACAATGGAATACATGTACCGGTATTGCTGTTGCTAAGAATATAGGGTACGCAAGGTTCAGAGATGGTAGTATGCGCCAGGACAAGAAGAAATATCTAATAAACATGGGCACTATAATACATACCTTACGAGCTATGAGCACCTTTTCATTTTCGCTAGTGTGAAACACTTCTCCTCTATTGAACAAGTGCTCATAGCTCTTAAGGTATGCATCTAAGCCCATGCTTAATAGACATTTTTTCTTGTTTTGGTCCATACTACCACCTCTGGAAGTTGCTTACCTACAATCTTAGCAACGACCGTAATGATATATGTATTGCACTGTCAAAGATATCAGAATGATTTTCGCTTATAACTTTCGACTCGGTCGTTTCCCGACCAGGGTACATTACGCTCAACTGACAGAATTTCCTTTCCCTCGTTCGTCCCAGAAGGTTTATAATATACCCGTGGAATTAACCAGTATATACATACATTTACAGGCGCCGGCACCTAAAAATTGACTTTATGTAACTAATCATTCTCTCTCTCCGATTTATTATGTTTTTTATTACTAATTTTTCTCGTTGGTTCCTTGTCTTCATTCTTTACTAGATCAAGCCATCATCCAATGACACCGATGACCTCGCTGTCTGGTCTCCTTCCCCAAACAACCCAACCCAACTATGGGACTTAG
Source organism: Schistocerca gregaria (assembly GCF_023897955.1). Taxonomy (NCBI): domain Eukaryota; kingdom Metazoa; phylum Arthropoda; class Insecta; order Orthoptera; family Acrididae; genus Schistocerca; species Schistocerca gregaria. Next base: position 665,934,459 of record NC_064922.1, read on the forward strand.
CTTCTGAGGTCACCAGTCCCCTAGAACTTAGACCTACTTAAACCTAACTAACCTAAGGACATCCATGACCGAGGCAGGATTCGAACCTGCGACCGTAGCGGTAGCGCGGTTCCAGACTGTAGCGCCTAGAGCCGCTCGGCCACCCCGGTCGGCAAGCCGCGTAGTCTTCACCACTCTCCATTCTCCTTTATCACCACATTTCAAAGACTTATAAGTGTTTAATTCATACTTTCGCCACTGTCCAAGCTTTAGTAATAAATGAAGCTATAATTACCGTAACAATTTCAGAACACTTTCTTGTCGCAGTTAGAACAGACATACGTAACTATCGTTACTGTGGAGAGTTTCAGGTGATCCACAGTAGCAATCTACTACAAAAAAAGATATAGAAAGACAACGCACTATAATCTTTACTTGAAAAGTGGTGCTAAAAACTATGAGGAGGGTACATACCGTTAAGAAACAAAAAACGTCTCTAGAAAAGATACGTTACAAACAGGAAGACGAAGAATAATACGAGAACTTTAATCATTTGCCAAAGTCATAAATAACACTAGCTTGGAAAAGCTCATTATCCGTGGTTGTTTTTTACTGGACGATTGTAAAAATGCCCAAGATTCGATGAAAAAGCAATCCCGAATGTTGGAGGAGGTAGAAATAGCAACGGAAATTCAAATAATACTCTGTTTCAACAGTAACGGGCTCGAAGATACGACTCATAACGAACTCCGGGGAAATTTTTTACTGTGTATTCTATGGAGAGGATGACTAAACTAATGGTAGACGTCATGTATTGGTTCCGGACTCGCTCTAATAGGTACTTAACTTACGTCATGTATTGGTTCCGGACTCGCTCTGATAGGTACTTAACTTCATCAAAGCAGAACATTAAATTTTACGTTTCAGTCGACTAGCATAAAAGAACTTTGCACGGAAATGTGGTCACATGAGAAGGACGTGAATTTCTGTGCACAACTTAACTCTGCTTGACTCTTTGTTCGGTTGCAGGAATCGGCCGCCCCCGTGTCGTAAGAAGCGGCTGAAGCCAGGTGTTGCGGCGACCCCCAAGTGTCGGCCGCTGTTTGGGAAGCCCGCAAACTGTACTGCGCGATATTCGAGGCGCTGTGAAGGTCGCCAGGCGCCTGCCACAGCGCGCTGGCTAAGACACGTCGTACCTACTGAATGACGTGACTCAACAAGTGTGTCAACATGCTCGACAGAAACATGTGATTTGTGAAATTATTTCGGCGAAGCGATATTGCTCGCGATGCAGCTGAATTATTTTGGAGCAATGCCTGGACATTTCATCACGTGTCACAAGTGACATTGACAGACGCCCGCAGACACTACCGGGAAATCCCACTTCATTATGTTTTTGACTGAAGCTAGATTGCGAGGCTACGAATGTAATCATTCGCCGGGTTGTACACAACAATTTAATCACAGACTTTCTTTTTCTTTTTCAAATGGAAACACACAATCCAACGCTTATTATAAAATTCAGACTAACAGTGTAACTGTTTCCGTATGTTTGTGCTACCTAACGAGTTCTTCACTATTATTATTTGTTACGGCATGCGCAGGTGCCTGCAATCTCATTTGTTTGGAATCGCGAAACGTTTGTACTACCCATGCTATAATTCAAAAGAGCTATTGTAAGCACTTAAATGTCATCTAATCGACTACTTCAGACGAAAAGCTCTTTGTTCACCGTAACCCAAATGTGCAGGTAATAAAAACTGGTTCTGATGTACAACAAACACTTTCGGCTACAACATAAAACTGCTTGAAATTATCTGTGATTTTTTTTCACGTCAGTCATTTACTTATAATTATTCTCATCAGTTGTCAACGCGTGATTATAGTTTTTTACGTTTGGTTCGTTTTTAGAAATTATGTCCAACACAGCAAATATCTGATGGAAGGCAGAATCATCTTCTATTTGTTCACTGGGAGATAGTAGGTTTTATGGGAGATAGCTTGGATGAGCTTATCTCACTAAGCAAGCTTGAAATAACTGAGCTGTATCAATATAAGCAAGAGTTCGAAATACGACTCAGAAAATTAATTTCACATAAAAAACGGTTTTCATTAATATTATTCAAAATAGTAATAAGAATATATTGATAATTTTCAAAATACATTGCTTTGGCACAACCTGATTTCTGATTTTTACTACCAAAATAAAATGCAGTCGGTTGAAATACGTAACAACATAATTGTATTCAAGTTTTATTTTAACTAGTTTATAGTTAAAATTCGGTTTCGTATACTTTTAACTCTTCTATCTCTATACCATCCCGGTTCAATTAACAAATTATACACTAGATTCGCGAAAAAAATACTATCACTCCGTTAGAAACTTCTATTTCTATTATGATGCTATTACTCCTGTAGGAAACTGGCCTTCAGCTGAATTATAATTACACGAAATATAACTTGGCCAATGACATATGGATAGTTGACGCCGTAACGACGTCTCGAGCTAATATTTGAAAACGAGCTGAATTCAGCATTGCCTGGTTCTCTCTCTCTCTCAAACACGCCTTGTTTCACTGTTCCACTCAAATGTTATTATTTGAACTGAAAAATATCTGACTGTACAAGGACCAAATGCTATCGTCGTAATCTGAGCTCAATCAACTGTTGACTATTCGTGCTAAATGTCCACATCTTGCCGTGGCCACTAAACGATCAGTATGCTAATAAGATGCGTTATTTCCCCATTGATTATCGCAAGACAACACACGAATCAAAGTCATTACAAAGGATTACTGTCGCTAAAATGCTTCAGCCTCTGTATCTGTTTTGCATGGACATGGTGATGCTGTACATTCTTACAGTTTTAAGTTTCAGTACCGACAGAGCTAATTTCAAAGAAATGGAACTAGTAAAGTGAATCTGGATGAAATCAATAAAGACGCAGTTACATGTATTGAAATCTGTGAAAACTGTTTGGAAATTCTGTACTCGCAATTTAATTAACAGGGTGTGGCAAATAAACTACCAAAATTTAAGACTGGAACAAATTTTCATTTGTAAACACATACTCACTACAATGAAAGTTCAGCATTTCTAAATGGTTTTCTGTCGTCACGTCATTGCATCTTCAATTCATTCATTTCCGGGTCAATCATTTCCTTTCAATGAATATAATCCTGTTGAATAAATAACTTTATGGACGGTTGGCCGACCGGAGTGGCCGTGCGGTTCTAGGCGCTACAGTCTGGAGCCGAGCAACAGCTACGGTCGCAGGTTCGAATCCTGCCTCGGGCATGGATGTGTGTGATGTCCTTAGGTTATTTAGGTTTAAGTAGTTCTAAGTTCTAGGCGACTGATGACCTCAGAAGTTAAGTCGCATAGTCCTCAGAGCCATTTGAACCACTTTACGGTAGGCCACAGGAAGCATCACGCAGGACCTCGACGAACTTTATTACCAAGATAACTGATGGTTCACGGAAACATCAGAAGTTCGGCATCCTTTCAACAGATCGCTGTAAATGGAGACACGTTCCAAGGCTACATCTGCTAAAGTACGTATGCCTCGATAAGTCAGTGATACGTACTAGCGAGTGGAAAGATTGTACGAAGTAGCAGGATTGTCAACTACAGTGAAGCGGCAGTGTGTTGTTACGAAATACAAGCAGTTTACAAACAACTGCCTCACACGGTTTGCCTATTCAAGACGTCGTACTGTCTCACATACTTCGAAGTTGAAATCCTCTAGGGCCTGTATAAGAACTCTAAAGGATTGGGACACCATGTATATCTGAAGATCTACAGACGACCTACAAGACAACATGCTGTGCAGTCCTGTGTGTCGTCCTTTTAGGATTCAATGAACCTAGATTTACAGTCGTATTTCCACAGTTGTTTTCATCTAATCGTATCAGTACAGACAAACTGCTATTATTTTAATTCACGGATTCTAGCTGTTGCATAGGATAGATGCAATGCCAAAGCCAACATTCACCAACTTCTAAAAGTTTATATGCCTACTAGCTCCGCCAGTGATGTAAAGGTAGTGTACGAACAGATAAATGTAACTGCTTAGATCGTTAAGGGGCATGAATTTTTATTTTTATTGGGGACTTAATTCGGTAGTTGGAAAAGGAAGAGAAGGAAAAACATAGTAGAATGTGGACTGGGGGAAAGGAGTGAAAAAGGAACCCGCTTGGCAGAATTTTGCACAGAATACAAGTTAATCAGTGCAGAAACTTGGTTCAAGAATTACAAAAGACGCTTGCACACATGGAGAAACCGGAAGGTTTCAGCAGATTACAGAATTAAAACACAGATCTTTCGAAACCACATGTGAACTATGGCCATAATTTATTGGTTGTGAACAGTAGATTAATAATGAAGAAACGCAGATACATACGAAATTAAGGAAATGAAACCTTTATGTTGAGTGAATCAAACATTGTACAGAGTTTCACAGTTATATTAGGCAACGATTGACCGGAACAGAGGAAAGGGGTACAACAGAAAACTAAAGTGTCACAGATGGTATAGTGAACACGATAGTAGACCAAGCAGGCAGAGAGAGAAGATTTGTTTTGAAAATACATTGTCTTCCGGCACAATTACACAAAAAGTGGTCGGAGTAAACCACTGCACCCGCCTTGTGACCTGGTCGTTGGCGACCGTGACCGGTAATACATTATTGAAATTGTGCAGGAAATTTAAGAAAACAAACATTTGAACAATGGCTGAAATCTTCGGTACGATCGAAATGTTGTTAGTTCCAAAACTACATAAGGCCCAACATAAAACCGGATAACATACGAGATACTGAATTTAACTGACGAAAGGACAAATGTAAATATACAGCAAGTGAAGCAGGTAAAAGGGAAAGCACACGTGTACAAAAAATGGGATCTAGAGGAGGTGCATAGCTATACAAGCATGCATGACTAAGATTAAGGATAGATGCCGCCTACAACAAAATTAAAGAGGCCTTTGGAGAAAACACAGTAGCTGTACGAATATCAATGCCTAAAATGGCAAGCCGGTACTAAGCAAACAAAGGCAGGCTAGAAAGGTAGAGAATGAATATATAGAAGGACTATAGAAAAGAAGGCGGCCGCGGTGGTCTCGCGGTTCTAGGCGCGCAGTTCGGAACCGTGCGACTGCTACGGTCGCAGGTTCGAATCCTGCCTCGGGCATGGATGTGTGTGATGTCCTTAGGTTAGTTAGGTTTAAGTAGTTCTAAGTTCTAGGGGACTAATGACCACAGCAGTTGAGTCCCATAGTGCTCAGAGCCATTTGAACTATAGAAAAGAAATGAATTTGAAAAGTATTGTCGCAAGAGATGATGGTAGATGAAAATTATATGAAAAATATGAAACTGCGGGAAGGGTCTGACAAAGCACTAACAGACCTAAGCCGAAACGAAGTCCCTGAAGTAGACGACAACCCCTCAGAATTACGAAGATCCTTGGGACAGCCAGCTATTACAAAACTATTCCACCTTCACACTTCAATAGGATTGCAGTAATTATAGTTTCAAAATGGCAGGTGCTGAGACATGTCAGTATTATAGATTAGCAAGTCACGGTTGAAAAATAACGACAAGATTTATTTACAGAAGAATGGAAAATCCTGTAGACGCCGACCTCGGGAAGGATCAGTTTGCATTCCGCAAAAATTTTTGAACACGTGGAACAATACTGATCCCAATTCTCCTCCTAAACGACAGGTTGAAGAAAGGAAAACCTACGTTTATGACACTGTAGGCTTAAAGAAAGCATTTGACATTGTTACTGGAATAGACTCTGACATTCTGAAAGAAGATGGCATAAAATACAGGGAGGGAAAGGTTATCTGCAACTGCTACAGGAACCAGACTGCAGTTAACGAGCCAAAGCACATGAAAGGGAAGCAGTAGATGAGAAGAGAATGAGACAGGTTTGTAGCCTATCGCTGACCCTGTTCAGTCTATACATTGAAGCTGTAAAGGAAGTCAAGGAGAAATTTGAGATAGCAACTATAGCTTGGTGAGAAGAGATTAAAACTTCGAGGTCTGCCGATGGCATTGTAATTCTGTTAGACACAGCAAAGGATTTGGAAGCGCATATTAACGAAATGGATCGTGTCTTGAAAAGAGGTTGTAAATGAACATCAACAAAAGTAAAGCAAGGACAATTGAATGAGCGCGAATTAAATCAGGCGGTGCCGTGAGGATAACTTTAGGAACTATAGTTCACTTGGTATTGGAGGAAAAAGAGAAAAAAATGTTCAAATGTGTGTGGAACCTTATGGTACTTAACCGCTAAGGTCAGCAGTCCCTAAGCTTACACACTACTTAACCTAAATTATCCTAAGGATAAACACACACACCCATGCCCGAGGGAGGACTCGAACCTCCACCGGGATCAGCCGCACAGTCCAAGCTTAGACCGCTCGGCTGATCGCGCGCGGCGAGAGAGAGAGAGAGAGAGAGAGAGAGAGAGAGAGAGAGAGAGAGTGAGTGAGTGTGTGTGTGTGTGTGTGTGTGTGTGTGTGTGTGTGTGTGTGTGCGGAAGTAACAAAATATATTTTCTAGGTTATTCACAAACAACTTTATTCAAATAACAGGAACGAAACTCCATAAACACATACCCGTTCACTTAAGGTAACCAAGTTATCACTTGCCATGATCCAAATATAACAAACACTGACTTTTCTAAATACGTTTGCACTGTAGTGCTAAACTGGCTAAGTCCACCAAACATGTTTTGTCATCTTTTTACCTCTATTGATCATTCCACTGTTCAATATTGGCACAATTCTGGTTAAAGCTGTTTGTGCCCCTCAGGTGCGTATTCCATAATACTATTGAGGTCTCTTTCCTTCTCCGAATACAATGCTTTTGCAACAATGACCTCAATGAAAGTTATGGTTCTGATATTTTCACTTCGCCACCCTTTTCTCAACAGGCTTACCTTTCTCCATCCCTCTGTTTCATCAAATGTCTTTCTTTATCTGAATTAGCCCTGGCGCGATGGTTTTAATGCACGAGTCAGTTGCGTTAATGATTATTTAATGATTATATCAGCTGCTTGCTGAAAACTCATTAAGTAGCTGCCTTTCGTTTGACCTACTTCCAATGGTTGCTTACTGCGAGCTGATGCTGTGGTGTTCGTCACATCATCTGGAAAAAATGGTTTCTCACCCACGCTCATGCTTTCCTTTAGTTATCAGTTTTCTGTTAGCCCCTGTGTTGTCTTCACTATCCATTGTACGGCCAATGAAGACACGCAAGAGACAGGCTACAAAACGGCAGGAGCAAGTGGAAGTGGATACCCTATTTGGTATGAACATGTCGTAGGAGTTACCTCTCTCAAACTATCTACTGGCCTTCGCAGCACCTATATCAGCCATCATTAGAGATATCCCCTTTAGTATGTAAACGCCGTGTCCACCTACCACCGAACGAAGCAGAAAAAACAATTTATGCAAAACTGACGCTTCCTTTAGCATGACAACACTTCAACTGTAGATCGGTTCAAATAACTGTAGGTACTACAAATACATTTAAACTGTGCAAATAACTGAAGCGCACGGCACACGGTATTTATTGTACCAGTTATTAGGGATTTTTACTGCTCCATTCCTGTTGGTAATATTTGGTACAGGTCTCGCACACCTGAGCAAATTCTAAGATTTTGTAAGCAATCTCCTTTGGAAACTGACTTGTTTACATACAGAAAGGTGTAGCGGCTTTCACAGTACTTCATTTTTTTCATTTATTGCATATTTAGGGATATGTTGGCCAATATTTTAAAAAGAGGTCGTACGTCTTACAAAATGCTTCTTATTCCATGCAAATTTTGTTTTCAACAATGAAATATTTAAATAATAACAATGATATGAATAAATAAATAGCCTTAACAGCTGCACTGAGAAGATTCTGATTTCCTCTGGGTTCACATCTAGTTTCGTGACTATACAGTCACATCCACATGAGTCAAAAAACTGACCTTTTTGGACATGAAAGCCGTCCCTCAATAACATATTGATGTTCTCTATCTTCATGCTGACCATAGCGTAAAAACGCAAGTGTCAAAGAACTTGACAGTGGATTAAATGCGAGATGCAACACAAGCACCAGTAAGTGAAAGTGCGCGGAACGGTTCGGGTCACACCACGTACTGACTACTTGGCAATTCCGCACACGTCCACTCAGCGCTGCTTGTGTTACATCTCGCATGTAGTCCGCTGTGAAAGTTTTTGACGGTTGTGTATTTTTGCGCTATGGTCAGCATGAGGATACCCGACATCTACGTTTTATTGAGAGGCGGCTTCAATGATAGGAATATCAATTGTTTCGCACCTGAGGGTATAACTTCACAACCGCGAGACGAATGAATCTTCTCACGGCAGTTGTTACGGTTATTTATATATTCAAATGGATTTTTGCAGCTGTGGGTGCACAACCTACGAAGTAATTTGCAATAATAATGAGTTACAAAGAAAAATTTGTATTAAGCGATGGAAACAAGAGGTTCTTACAGAAGAAAGTAGTTTTGAAATTTAAGCAAGTTTAAAGGTACTTCGAATGATTAGAGATGAGTTGTAGATTCCAGACACCAATGGTCTACAGGGGCATTGGCGTGGAGGTGGGGGGGGGGGGGGGGGGGGGATACAGCGGAAAGACACCGTTGGTCCTTATTGTTGCTAAGCTATATGTCTATATCTCCTCTACACGTTTTCGTGACCATAGGTACAATAACCTGCCACGGCTTATGAACTAGGTGATTTGGTCAAGGAAGCTGTCGTCATCGTCTGTTTTTTCGCTTTGGTCAATTCGAGCTATCTTCCTCTGTCACGTTGTATGTTTGTTATGTCCTAGGTCTCACGTCAGGTCTCTTTTGTCGTTCTTTTATTTACTGAATCTGCAGAGTCTTTGAGATCGAGTCTGCGGTATTGTCGATTTCTTTCCACGCTGTTTCGTCTCTAATCGCGTTGAGCAAGTCCTCGTATGTCTGCTTTAGTCTTCTGGCCGTGTGAGAAGTGTGCAGTGTATTGCAATGTGATCTGGAGAACCTCTCTCCCAACAAGTACATTCTTGCCTTTCACTAAGATGCACGCGATGTAAATGATTGGATAAAGACCATGTCTAATCAGTAAGTGGACCAGGACTCTGCTTGGGGTCATAATTTGTCGTTGCTAATCAAAATAAAATGGCTCTGAGCACTATGGGACTTAACATATGAGGTCATCAGTCTCATAGAACTTAGAACTACTTAAACCTAACTAACCTAAGGACATCACACACATCCATGTCCGAGGCAGGATTCGAACCTGCGACCGTAGCGGTCACGCGGTTCCAGACTGTAGCGCCTAGAACCGGCCGTTGATAATCGTACCCTGATGTTGGTGAATAAGGTATGAGCTCTCCGGCCCTCATCGTTGCTATTCAGTTCCCATTGCCAGCTATCACATCACCTCTTCAAGTGGCGTTTGTCTATTATTTCTTCCCCTGTTACGGTAGATGTCTTGTCTTCCCATCTGCAACCAATAGGCTGCGGCCCAAAACCTGATGGTGTAATCTACCGTGTAGATTCTCAAGATCACGTACACAGGTTAAAGCGATGTTGTCTGGAAAGCCCCACACAGCCTGAACAATATACTCCTATGCTTTCGTCTCACGGCTGTTCTGTTAGTAACAAAGCTCAGGCGTAGTGCCCATATACAAATACAATGTCGACTCATAGAGTGCGCAGTTATAAGTGAGTGGTGTGACAAGACGCAATCTAAACTGTTCAGGCTTTATCTTGGCTAGTTTGTGTAATAGTCGTTCGGCCTTGCCAGAAACTAATCGTATCTGTTATGAAACTATACCGTCTCTTCAATGTATCTGCCAAAGTCTCGTCTCGTTCTATTGAATGTTACAGAAGTGTTGTCTAGTTTCAACACAGGTTTTCTTTATGGTTTGTGGTTGGGGAAAGAAATCGGCCGTGCCCTTTCAAAGGAACCATCCCGGCATTTGCCTCAAACGATTTAGGGAAACCACGGAAAACCTAAATCAGGATGGCCTGAGACGGGATTGAACCGTCGTCCTCCCGAATGCGAGTCCAGTGTGCTAACCACTGCGCCACCTCGCTCGATTTATGGTTTGTCTTTCGTTGAATACTGTTTATTGTTTTTGCAGCAACTGTTTACCTATTGTAGGACGCTGTTTGACCTACGAGGGACGTTGAATAAGTAATGCTACAATTTTCTTTCTCGGCCAGTTTTGGTTGAAAAAATGCGGAATTTGCTGTGGGACATCGTGGAATATTCCCGCATCAGCCCCTATAGTTTCAAAAAGTTCCTATAGGTGGCGCCGCTATACGTAGCCTTCAAAGTAGTGTCTGTAAGGGAGGTGCGTACCAAGCAGAGAGCTACCATTGAATTTCTTTTGGTGGAAAACCAGAGCGCCGCAGATATTGACAGACACTTGCAGAATGTCTACGTAGACCTGGCAGTGAACAAAAGCATGGTGATTCATTGGGCGAGGCGTCTGTCATCATCGCAACAAGGTCGCACAAACCTGTCCAATCTCGTGCGTGCCGGCTGGCCGCACACAGCCGCGAACTCTAGCAATGTCGGAACGTGCGGACACTCTCATTAGACGCGATGGACGAATCACAACTGAACACGTCAATGCGGAACTGAACGTCTCTGTTGGTAGTGCTGAAACACTCGTCCACCAATTTGAGTACTCAGAGGTATGTCCCCGATGGGTTCCTCACCGGCTAGCAGAAGATGGCTCATATGGCTCTGAGCACTATGGGACTTAACATCTGAGGTCATCAGTCCCCTAGACCTAGAACTACTTAAACCTAACTAACCTAATGACATCACACTCATCCATGCCCGAGGCATGATTCGAACTTGCGACCGTAGCGGTCGCGCGGTTCCAGACTGAAGCGCCTATAACCGTTCGGCCACTCTGGTCTGCTAGCAGAAGACTACAAACTGTCGACCATATGCGCAGAATCGCTTGCGCGTTACGAAGCTGATCGTGACAATTTTTTGTCGAACATCGTCACCGGCGATGAAACAAGGGTTCATCCCTTCGTACCGGAAACAAAACGGCAATCCATGCAGTGACGCCATAGCACCTCCACTCAGAAGAAAAAAAAAATCAAAGCCGCGCTCAGAGCCGGTCTCCAGGGATTCTGAAGGGGTTATTCTGTTTGATGTCCTCCCTCATGGTGCAACGATCAACTCTGAAATGTACAGTGCTACCCTCTGGAAATTGAAGAAATGACTTCTGCGTGTTTGTCGCAAAAAAAGAAAAAAATATGGAAACGTACTTAAACGGCTCAAATGGCTCTGAGCACTATGCGACTTAACTTCTGAGGTCATCAGTCGCCTAGAAGTTAGAACTACTTAAACCTAAATAACCTAAGGACATCACACACATCCATGCCCGAGGCAGGATTCGAACCTGCGACCGTAGCGGTCGCCTGGTTCCAGACTGTAGCGTCTAGAACCGCAAGGCCACTCCGGCCGGCGCAAACGTACTCAATAATATGATATATTGGAATTCTGAATAAAACCAATCCGCTTTCAGAAAGAAAATTTGTACTATTATTTACTGAACGTCCCTAATACTTTATGAGTCGGCCGCAACTATCGCCAGTAAATGAGAGGCTAGACTACCACGGGGATCAAGTCTTGGGACTGAAAGACACAACAGCGAGTTGCAGGTAGAGCGTGGGAGGCCGGCTCGGCCCGCGACCTGTGCCACGCGGCCAGCTCGTCCCGGGCCAGCCAGCAGCCAGCAGGCAGCCGGCGCTGGGTCTGGCTGGCTGGCTGGCTGGGGCCTCGCCCGCCCCGGCCGGGCCGCATCGATCTGCCGCCGCGGCGCCGCCGCCGGCTGCATACCTGACCTCCGGCGCTCCGTCCGCCGAGGCGGCCAGACACGAGGCCCACGGCCCGCCGTAGTCATCGTCAGCGGCCATCCGCGCCTCCGCAGGAACCAGTGCTACATGCAACAGGTCTCATCGTGGCATCGTCCCTTCCTCCTAGCACACTGAAAGGCTGCCGCACTGGCTCACACCCGAAGGACTTGAAATCCTCTACGGTTCCCCACAGCACAAAGTTTTCCCTGGTTACTCTAAATTTCTTAGGGAGAATGTCCGGATGGTTCCCATTTAATGAGCCCTTTCTTGCTCAGTCCGAGCTTATATTCCATTTCTAGCTCACCGAGGGCGGGTGGATGAACCGTAATCTTCCCTCCTCCCGTATCTACTGCTGTATGTGATTTAGCTCAAATCACATGCATAGTGATACAGCTCCTCCTACCGACATCATTTTCTGCAAAACGTAATACTGCCCTTCCAAAACCATGCGCGAGATTTTCATATTTCCTCCCTCATTACACGCAATCCACTAGTCCCACAGAAAAAATGAACAGGACCTTTTTCAAGGAAATTTAATACAGGTAAATTTTGTTCTGGGATAGGTTTTCGCAAGAGGTCATAGTTTTCGAATTACTCTCGAAAAACGGACAAACGTGGCCTTCAAACGCACTCCTACTCCCATACACATACCCCATCGGCCATCATTTCTAGTGTGTTACTCGTGGAACTCTCTCCTACCACCGTACAAAAATTTTTGATTGTACGAATTATTTCCCATAATACACCTTTTCTTTTATCTACACTGACTGGCCTTATGACGCCACAAGCTTAGTTGAGCACTTACAGATTGTAAAACTGATGTCTGTGTAAATTTTACGCGACAAGTTTGTGAATTGTAACAGCATAAATGGAGAATTACATTGCTGTATTCGTCAGATATTCTGATAACGAAACTACTGTGCTTATAAGGGATAAGTTTGGATGGAATTGTCGACGCAATAAGTTTCAGTGTAACGTTTACACAAGGCTTTTTTCTTTCATTACCCTAACGGTCACATTTAAATTAATAACGTCAATGAAATAGCCTACTATGCTGGTGGGGTAATAGCCCAACGAATAGGGACCAAAATTAGTCGAATGCTGAAAACAGCTCATATAGGGGGAAACTTTTTTCACTGGTAGGAGACAGCATCATGCACAACATACAAGAAATCCTAATTGGTGAGGGATGAGTGTGGGGGTGGAGAGGCATCTGAAGGTCATTTTTGTACGTTTTTCTCGAGTATATTCGGGAACCGTGGCCTACAGTGAAAACATATCCCATCACAAAATTTAACTACATTACATTTCCTATGATAAGTTCAAGTTCATTTTTTCTGTAGGACTAATAGTTCGCCCATAACGAGCGAGAAAAAATGGCGCGCGTCGTTTTTGAAGGGCAGACATAACCATAACATCGTAGGTTGTATAAAACGACATCGGTAGGGACAGGTGAAACATTCTATACATTTTATATTCCGCAAGCTACCATACGCTAATGAGTCAGCTGGAACGTCGTTTACTATTGTTATTTTAATCCTTCCAAATCTCCATTCCCAAACTGTTCTTCTTCCAGTCGTGAAAGGGGTGCAAGAAAAAGGCAGTGTGTAACCTATGCCATATATTCGAATTAGTAATTTTAAACCCATGCTCATTTCTCGAGAAGTGTCTCAGAGAAAGAAATACGTCGTTTCAATCGTTTTGAAACTTTCACTGCTCCAAGCTTAAAATGGTGTCCCCTGCGGGGTTCCTGACACCTCACTTGTACTGTCTGCCACTGGGGTTGGATGGGCATCTCTGTGACGCTCTCACCGTAACTAAACAAACGTGCAGCTCTTCTTTGATTTTTTTATCTCGGACGGTCCCACACTGAAGATCAATACTTCAAAATTAGTGAAGCGAACGTCTTAAGACATCCTAGCAACAAATAGACGTGAACTTATCGGATCAGTGAACGCAAAGGAAGGTGTCAATGGGACTGCAATTATGACTAGGTATGTTTCTAGGAATATTAGGCCGGCCGGGGTGGCCGAGCGGTTCTAGGCGCTAAAGTCTGGAACCGCGCGACCGCTACGGTCGCAGGTTCAAATCCTACCTCGTACATGGATGTGTGTGATGTCCTTAGGTTAGTTAGGTTTAAGTAGTTCTAAGTTCTAGGGGACTGATGACCTCAGATGTTAAGTCCCATAGTGCTCAGAGCCATTTTTTTTATTAGCAACGACAAATTATGACCCCAAGCAGAGTCCTGGTCCACTTACTGATGAGACATGGTCTTTATCCAATCATTTACATCGCATGCACCTTAGTGAAAGGCAAGAATGTACTTGTTGGGAGAGAGGTTCTCCAGATCACATTGCAATACACTGCACACTTCTCACACGGCCAGAAGACTAAAGCAGATCTTCTGGTGACTTTACTAGTCGATATATGACATCTGGAAACAACCTAAGACGGCTGCTGAGATTGTCTCCGAAATCGTTTATAAAGGTAAGGGCCTATAACACTACCTTGCGGATCGCCAGAAATCATTTCAGTTTTACTCAACGACTTTCCGTCAATTACTACTAACTGCGACCTCTCCGACAGGAAATCACGAATCCAGTCACATAACTGAGACGATATTCCATAGGCACGCAATTTCACTACAAGCCGTTTTTATGGTACACTGTCAAAAGCCTTAGTGCCGCAATGGAAGCGTGCTGGGCCCATAACCCAGAGGTCCTTGGATCGAAACCACACTCCCGGAAATCCAGAAATACGGCATCCATTTGAAATCCCTCGTCAATAGCACTCAACACTTCGTGCGAATAAAGATGTAGTTGTGTTTCACAAGAACGATGTTTTCTAAATCCGCGTTGACTGTGAGTCAATAGACCGTTTTCTTCGAGGTAATTCATAATGTTCGAACACAATATATATTCCAAAATCCTGCTGCATATCGACGTTAATGATATGGGTCCGTAATTTAGTGGATTACTCCTACGACCTTTCTTGAATATTGGTATGACCTGTGCAGCTTTCCAGTCTTTGGGTACGGATATTTCGTCGAGCGAAAGGTTGTATATCATTGTTAAGTATGGAGCTAACGCATCAGCATACTCTGAAAGGAACCTAATTGGTATACAGTCTGGACCAGAAGACTTGCTTTTATTAAGTGAGTTGAGTTGCTTCAATACTCCGAGGATATTTACTTCTACGTTACTCATGTTGGCAGTCGTTCTTGATTAGAATTCTGGAACATTTACTTCGTCTTCTTTGGTGAAGGCATTTCGGAAGGCTGTGTTTAGTAGCTCTGCTTTGGCAGCACTGTCTTCGATAGTATCTCCACTGCTGTCGCGCACAGAAGGCACTAATTGTGTCTTACCGCTAGAGTACTTTACATACGACCAGAATCTCTTCCTGCCATGTTTCCCGACCTTAAAGCCCACTGAATCTGTCTGAAACTATTTGCAGCAAGGGCTGAAACGTAACTTTCGGCATTCCCAGAAATTGGTAACTCTACGTGATCGTTTGCTGCTTATGGCATACCTGGAGGTTCTTGTGTCTCTCATATCGTCGGACTGAAGCCAGTGTCAAGACTGATGCCGGTGTTATATGGTACAAATCTGATAGATCAGAAGGAAAGCTTAGTTGAAAAATAATGCCGTTTCCAAGAGGTCTACAACGGGATTGCAAATGTAACTGCACGACAGACAAGAAACATCAGTTTCGTTGTGGAAACTGTTATAAGCATATCTCATGGTAATCCACGCTAAATTTCGAGCTTCTGTAAAAGATCGACAATCTCGGAGATTTTGCGATTAAATTTGGCATCTTTTTTTCGTTGTTTCTGCAAGTTTTCTGACCCGTTTTGTGTACCAAGGAGGATGAGCTCCGTCGTTTGTTAATTTATTTGGTATAAATCTCTCAACTGCTGCCGATACTATTTCTTTGAATTCAAGCCACATCTGGTCTACACTCACACTGTTAGTTTGGAAGGAGTGGAGATTGTCTCTCAGGAAGGTATCAAGTGAATTTTTATCTGCATTTTGAATAGGAATATTTTTGTTTATTTTTTGGAAGATTTGGGGGTTACAATATTCAATCTCGCTACGACAACCCTGCGTT
This sequence comes from Schistocerca gregaria, assembly GCF_023897955.1. NCBI lineage: Eukaryota > Metazoa > Arthropoda > Insecta > Orthoptera > Acrididae > Schistocerca > Schistocerca gregaria. The sequence continues at coordinate 665,950,445 of NC_064922.1, forward strand.
CACTAACCCCTATATCCGTTTTGATGCTCGTAATTGACTCAGGATTATTTGTTGCTAAAAGGTCAAGCGTGTTTTCACAGTCGTTTACTATTCACGCGGGCTCATGAACTAACTGCTGGAAATTAATTACCGCAGAAGATCGTAACACGGTCCTTGCTTTCAATCTTAGTACTAACGCCGAAATGGCAGGTATTGAGGTAATTGTTCGCGGACTAGAAAAACAACTAGAGTCGCTTAGTAGTGGAAACGAGTCGGCGCGAGAGCGTTACACAACAGAGGTGACAAGAGAAGCGTCGTGCATCACAGAGAGTTGTACTATTGAAATTTCGAGACAGCACTTCTCGGAAAGAGTCGGACAACACATTACTTCCTCCCACATCCTCGGCCACACACTGTTAGGTGGCTTACGGAGTATGATGTAGAATAGTTCAAGGAGCGTTTTTAGAGCTATTCCCTAAATGGATGCAGTACATCATAGTAATTTTAGAATGAATGTCAGTCTGGCGTCTGCCTCTACTATATTTAGTTTTACAAGGTCGTTCTGCTTTAAAATCGATCTAGAGGTATACTCCTATATATTTAATTGGTGCGACCCTTTCTTGTGATGGATAGTCAATCATGTACGGGAACACTAATGGACATATCCGCATATTTACGGGTGATACGTAATATCTGTTGATGTTGAGTGTTAACTGCCAGTCCCCTAAAGCGCACCCAGAATCTGGGATGAAGAGGTGATGGCGAAGGGAGGTGGGAAGAGAACGAGCAACTCATGTTAGCCTCACAGTGAGTGTGGGAAATAGTTTTGAGATTTTACGACCAATGGCTCTGGGAATGTCTGACAAAAGACGATATCCATTACGTGTTCTGGCTGTCTTGATACTGGACTGATACGTCGGTCTGACGGGGTGGGGGGAGCGGCTGCCCTGCTCTGACCCTCCGCGACCACGCGCCTGCCAGCCCTGCACCAGGCATCGATCATCTGCAGGTCTCCCTGCATTTCGCTTCTGATTTCTGTGACTTCCTTATATACACATCATCGTCCACAAGCGGTTTCAGTAACTTACTCGAATTCACATTAAACAGCAATGATCTTATGGCATCCTTGGAGCACATTCGAAGTTATTTTCGTTTCTAACCATTTCTCCTACTCCAGTAGAGTTTCGTTTGCAAGGTAATCTTGAATCCAGCTTGTATTTCGTTTGCCAGCGATAGTGTAAAACTATATTAAGCGCTTTATGAAATCAAAGAACATAGCACCAAATCTCCAGTCGCCCTCCACTTGTCAGCAATCGATATTAGCAAATACTGTTTTGTTGTGAGAAATAATGTCCATTCGTTTGTGTGGTATATCGCGACGGAACGCTGGCTTAACTGAACGAGAAGAGAGCAGGCAAGAGGCCTAAATTTTTTGAAGAAACGATTAAGATATTCGCCTGGGAAGTATAGTCTCGCGGTGATACGATTTGTTTCGATTTTTGCGCAATCCAGCCACGTCAAGTGGTTCAGAGCCCACGATCTTTCGCCTAAATAATGTCATATCACTATCAAATGCTCACTGAAGTGTGATTGACAGCACTGCCTTTATATACAGCCGTGCTACAGGTGTGCCCTTTTTTAACTACCAGTACGTTATTAAACGGCTATCCCTGCCGACCACTTAACTGCTTGTGGGGCAATAAATTTTTTTCCATATTTCGCGTTATTATTGACCAAATTTAAAAATTACAGTGCTGTCATAATACACTAATTAAGAAGTATAATCTTATGTTAAAGGTTTAGCACAATGAGACAAGTATTACAATTAGAAACTGTGCGTATATTTTGGGGCAGTGTAACTCACTGCGCGCTAATATACCCAGATTAAATTCTTCCTGTATTTAAGTATCACAGCACTTAATGACTTGCTACAAAAAACCGCACAGAACTTCAAAAGTTTTCTAAACTTTCTCTCGCTTATACGAGACTTAACGTCTAATATTCAACACATTAATTAATTTGTAAAGTAATCAGACGTTTGAAGCTGTTGTGAATGAACAACACGACATCGACATAATTGGCGGCTGTGGCCCCAAAGCCGCGGGTGAGGGCCCATGAACGCGGCTTTCTAATAGCGCCCTGCATTTGGCGTTCATCAGAATGCACAATAAAAGAGCAACAGTGAAAGCAAAAAACATTTGCACACCAGGAGGGCGATACTGAGGACCTCACAGCTGCTGTTAAGACAGCTGATGGTTGCTACAGAGAGGGGTACACTCAGTATAGAGCTCTGTGGGATCCCACTCTCCTGCATATGGGGGTTACTGTCGTGAGCACCTACATGAACCTGGATAGTACAGTGTGACAAGAAGTTCTGGACAAAAATCCGAAGCAGGCCCTGGAGACCCCTGTCATGTAAGGTATCGAGGTTGTGGTGTTGCAAAGTGATGTCATAATCCTGCTGCAGGTCGAAGAATACAGCAAAAAGGTATTGACGACAGTCACAAGCTGTCCGGATGGAAAACTCTAGGCAAACCAAGTTATCAGCATTGGCGAAAACGGCCCTGGGACTAAGGCAGAAGGCCTCCAGACTCAAGGAGCCAACACAGCTATCTGATAACCATTCATTTGAGCAACCTACAGAGAACACTGTTGAGATTACTTCGGCATTAGCTGTCCATCTCTAGGGAGCAATTGCGCGGTTTACAGTTGAAGATGGTAAGGAGATGATTCTGACAATTCACCAATAGGTATTTCAGCATCTGGTTGTGGATGCGGTCTGGATTTGGGGCTGTATCAGGACAAAGGATTAGGGCGCTGAAGAATTCCCACTTACTAAATGGAGCATTATATGGTCCCAAATGTTGTGTAGCGAAGAATAAGTGAATTCCATCAATCTGCTGTTCGAGGACATGAAAGGCAGGTTAACTGTTCTCAGATGCAGAGGCTTGATCATAATGCAATGTAAAATGTTTGGCGACAACATCTGGGTCAGTGAATATAGCACCATTCAAGGAAATAGAATGTACACCTGCAGGGAACTGGTATCCATAGAGGCATCTGATTTTCGCACAAACCTGCAAAAGGAGGATCGTTGAAACTTACCGTTCCAAGCATTCTTGCTTTCATCGTTTTATTGTGTGCTGAACCTGGGCATGGAGCCATTTAAAGGCAATGAGGTGCGCCATAAATGGATGGATGCTGCTAACGGCATTCGAAAGCCCGCCTGCGATCTCTAATGCCCTCGGCAATTCCAGAGGTTCACCAAGATACTATTTTCCGACTGGAGGATCATGAAGAATACGGGATCGCTAAGTCGGCTGCTGACAGAATGGCTGCTACTGTACTCTGGACAGCCGCAGAAATACCTCCATATAGCAGGAAGCTAAGGGTGACAGTGGAGGTGAAAGCATCCCAGTCGGCATTGTTGAGAGCCCAGTGGAGTTACACTAAGGTAGGGACAGGAAGATGGGGAAGTGATCACTACCACACAAACGATCGTGGACTCTCCAGTGGATAGATGGGAGAAGATCAGTTCTGCAAATGGAAAGATAAATGGCCGAGTAAGTTCCATCTGCCACAATGAAGTGCGTGGCAGCACCAGTATTCAAGAGACAAAGGTCGAGGGCTGCTCCGTAAGTTTTCGATGTTTTTACTGTGACCACTGCTCGTGGTTCCACACTACAAAGGATTATGGACATTGAAGGCACCTGGGTTATGAACACTGAAGTCGCCCAAGATTAGAAAAGGTGAGGGGAGCTGAGAAACCAATGCAGACAATACTTTCTGAGGCACTTCACGATCGGGAGGGAGATAAACATTACAAACGATGAATTTCTAATATGGAGAATCATGCTGTCGGTACACTGTCAGTGAATGAAGGGACCACAGAAGTAGGTTATGCCCCACAGTCACCGGCTGCCACCAGTCAGGAAGTTATAGTATCAACACACGCAGGTTCTGAGACACGTTGTGTGGTGCGATCTGAGACATCAGGGGCCACTGGGATCTCTGTCTCGGCCACAGGAGCAGAATATGTGGTATCTGCTCACATGGGGGTTACTGGAATCTCCTTCTTATTAGAAGACTTCTTCTACATCTACATCTACATGACTACTCTGCAATTCACATTTAAGTGCTTGGCAGAGGGTTCATCGAACCACGATCATACTATCTCTCTACTATTCCACTCCCGAACAGCGAGCGGGAAAAACGAACACCTAAACCTTTCTGTTCGAGCTCTGATTTCTCTTATTTTATTTTGATGATCATTCCTACCTATGTAGGTTGGGCTCAACAAAATATTTTCGCATTCGGAAGAGAAAGTTGGTGACTGAAATTTCGTAAAAAGGTCTCGCCGCGACGAAAAACGTCTATGCTGTAATGACTTCCATCCCAACTCGTGTATCATATCTGCCACACTCTCTCCCCTATAACGCGATAATACAAAACGAGCTGCCCTTTTTTGCACCCTTTCGATGTCCTCCGTCAATCCCACCTGGTAAGGATCCCACACCGCGCAGCAATATTCTAACAGAGGACGAACGAGTGTAGTGTAAGCTGTCTCTTTAGTGGACTTGTTGCATCTTCTAAGTGCCCTGCCAATGAAACGCAACCTTTGGCTCGCCTTCCCGACAATATTATCTATGTGGTCCTTCCAACTGAAGTTGTTCGTAATTTTAACACCCAGGTACTTAGTTGAATTGACAGCCTTGAGAATTGTACTATTTATCGAGTAATCGAATTCCAACGGATTTCTTTTGGAACTCATGTGTTGTTATCTTTCTTCTCATCATGGGGTATAGACGTCTGGGATGGCTTCACTGAATTAGTTTTAGAGACTGGTGAAAATTGCAAAACCCTATGACCAGCAGCCTGTGGCTCCTTCAGCCACTGGCTGGTATCCAGTTTCAGACCAGCAGAAACCTTGGAGGGGAGTTTCAAAAAGGACCCACTTCTGGCGTGAGAAGCTTAAAAACGGTCATGTGTCTCGAGCTGGGGGTTCAAGATCGACATCCCCAGCTGATTGGGAGCAACTGCTTCTGAAATGGGTGTGGGGGAAGCACCAGAAGGAGATTCCAAACCATCAGATGGGCTTGCATTGTCGAACGGTCCTGAAGGCCCACTATATGAGACGTAATGGGTGAAGTACCATAGTCAGAGAGAGTGACATGGTGATGAAATGAAATGTCGTGTGACGAGGGCCTCCCGTCGGGTAGACCGTTCGCCTGGTGCAAGTCTTTCGATTAGACGCCAGTTCGGCGACTTGCGCGTCGATGAGGATAAAATGATGATGATTAGGACAACACAACACCCAGCCCCTGAGCGGAGAAAATCTCCGACCCAGCCGGGAATCGAACCCGGGCCCTTTGGATTGACAGTCTGTCGCGCTGACCACTCAGCTACCGGGGGCGGACGACATGGTGATAGCTGTACCATACGTCATTCTCATGTGTGCACGATGTAGATACGCATACTTTTTCTTGGCCTCATGGTATGTTAGTCTGCCCAGCGTCTTATATCCCTATACTTTTTTTCTATCTCTGAAAGAAGATGCAAACTGGTGAGCAGGGAGACTGGTGCTCTCCAGAGTTGACACAGATGGGGGGAGGTGCACAAGCAATGTTCATCTGAACAGAAGTCAACTGTAAGTCAAAGATGTGCTAGAATTTCATGCATTTGAAGCACCACATGAGGGGGGGGGGGGGGGGGACATACTGTTTCGTTTTACTTTGGTATACCTTCACCTTGACCTTTTCAGGCAACAAATCGCCCTCAGAGGCCAAGATGAAGTCCCAGATAGCAACGCCATTTTCTTTTGGCCCTCTTATGGACACAACACATGAAGTGTGTATCCTGTCGCTCCAAGTTGGAGCGTAACTCATCATCAGACTGAAAAAAGCCCATATTTAGGCTATTATGGGGAGTGATGGTCACTGAAATGACAATCACAATGTCACAACCAGGCGAAGCCTGTGACTGAGCAGGTAATGGTTTTTAATCAAAACTGACTCACTCTTCATTTTACAGGTGGCTGCAACTTCCCCAAATTGCTCCTCTATATTCTCTACAAACAATAAAGGCTTTGTGGCCAAAAAAGAATCTGCATCAGCCCTTGGATAAACCAGCTATTGGAGGGAGCGTTTCTCTGCTTGTCACTTACCTCTGTGTCTCCCACAGCACAGCTAAGGAAGGAAACATTTTGGTGTCATATCTCTCTGTGTTGAACGAGTTCTTTCCTTCTGAAGAGACTGCTAGGGCTGTATGAGTACCAGTGGAAGAAAGCTACATGTGCTTCATATGCAGGTCATCTGCCATGGCGCGGCCGACTCTGAATGGGGACTTTCCCCATGGGCCCCACCCGACTTCAGCAATGGCTACTTGGCCAGTAATCCATTTGTTGGAGTTTTGGTGCCCCGGTCATGATGGGCAAACTCTCCTTGGCATACATGAGGAGTTTCCAGCTCAGGCACCAACTGTGTATTCCTGTATAGTCAGGGGACTACCACTGTGCAGGCACTTGACGGTTCCCCTTCCCCCATATACACTCCTGGAAATGGAAAAAAGAACACATTGACACCGGTGTGTCAGACCCACCATACTTGCTCCGGACATTGCGAGAGGGCTGTACAAGCAATGATCACACGCATGGCACAGCGGACACACCAGGAACCGCGGTGTTGGCCGTCGAATGGCGCTAGCTGCGCAACATTTGTGCACCGCCGCCGTCAGTGTCAGCCAGTTGGCCGTGGCATACGGAGCTCCATCGCAGTCTTTAACACTGGTAGCATGCCGCGACAGCGTGGACGTGAACCGTAAGTGCAGTTGATGGACTTTGAGCGAGGGCGTATAGTGGGTATGCGGGAGGCCGGGTGGACGTACCGCCGAATTGCTCAACACGTGGGGCGTGAGGTCTCCACAGTACATCGATGTTGTCGCCAGTGGTCGGCGGAAGATGCAAGTGCCCGTCGACCTGGGACCGGACCGCAGCGACGCACGGATGCACGCCAAGACCGTAGGATCCTACGCAGTGCCGTAGGGGACCGCACCGCCACTTCCCAGCAAATTAGGGACACTGTTGCTCCTGGGGTATCGGCGAGGACAATTCGCAACCGTCTCCATGAAGCTGGGCTACGGTCCCGCACACCGTTAGGCCGTCTTCCGCTCACGCCCCAACATCGTGCAGCCCGCCTCCAGTGGTGTCGCGACAGGCGTGAATGGAGGGACGAATGGAGACGTGTCGTCTTCAGCGATGAGAGTCGCTTCTGCCTTGGTGCCAATGATGGTCGTATGCGTGTTTGGCGCCGTGCAGGTGAGCGCCACAATCAGGACTGCATACGACCGAGGCACACAGGGCCAACACCCGGCATCATGGTGTGGGGAGCGATCTCCTACACTGGCCGTACACCTCTGGTGATCGTCGAGAGGACACTGAATAGTGCACGGTATATCCAAACCGTCATCGAACCCATCGTTCTACCATTCCTAGACCGGCAAGGGAACTTGCTGTTCTAACAGGACAATGCACGTCCGCATGTATCCCGTGCAACCCAACATGCTCTAGAAGGTGTAAGTCAACTACCCTGGCCAGCAAGATCTCCGGATCTGTCCCCCATTGAGCATGTTTGGGACTGGATGAAGCGTCGTCTCACGCGGTCTGCACGTCCAGCACGAACGCTGGTCCAACTGAGGCGCCAGGTGGAAATGGCATGGCAAGCCGTTCCACAGGACTACATCCAGCATCTCTACGATCGTCTCCATGGGAGAATAGCAGCCTGCATTGCTGCGAAAGGTGGATATACACTGTACTAGTGCCGACATTGTGCATGCTCTGTTGCCTGTGTCTATGTGCCTGTGGTTCTGTCAGTGTGATCATGTGATGTATCTGACCCCAGGAATGTGTCAATAAAGTTTCCCCTTCCTGGGACGATGAATTCACGGTGTTCTTATTTCAATTTCCAGGAGTGTAGATTGGCATACTACCTTATAGAAAGGAGCTAACGTGCAAAGGCACAAATGAGTAGAACATACAGCACATTGGGCGACCTTCCCTTCAAGTTCTGCACTACTGAAAAATTTGGAAAAGCGCTGGCAGGTTAAACCCAACAGTGAGGACCATTTATTGATTGATGAGAAGATGTTTTGGTTGAAGATGCTGTCGCATACGGTAACAGGTCGAAGTTGAGTGACCGTAGGGAAATACAAGACGATTTAGACAACACTTCCAGTTGGTATGATGAACAGCAGCAAGCCCTAAATGTAGAAAAATATAAGTCAATGCAGTTGAGTACAAAGATCAAACCGATAAGGTTCGGATACAGTATTACTAGTGTCCTGCTTGACATCGTCTAGTTGTTTAAAATCTGTGTATAACGTTGCAAAGCAGTATAATACGGAACGAGCATATGAGAACTGTGGTAGGGAAGACGAATGGTCGATTTTGGGTAATTGGGAGAATTTTAGGATAGAGTGGTTCACCTCTAAAGGAGACCACGTAGAGGACGCTGGTGCAACCTATTCTTGAGTACTGCTCAAGTGTTTGGGATCTGTACGATGTCATATTGAAGGAAGACATCGAACCAATCCAGAGGTGGGCTGTTAGATTTGTTATTGGTAGGATCGAACAACATGTGTTATGGAGATGCTTCAGCAACTGAAATGGGGATCCTGAAGGAAAGGCGGCCTTCATTTCGAGAGAAACTAATGATAAAAATTAGAGAATCGCTATCTGAAGCTGACTGCCAAACGATTTTACAGGCGCAACATACACTACGCGTAAGGATAATGAAGATAAGATACGAGTATGAGAAATTAGGCTCATACGGATACATGCTGACAGTCGTTTTTCCCTGCTCTATTTGCGAGTGGAACAGGAAAGGAAGTGACTACTAGTGATAGAGGGTAACCTCCGCCAATCACTATATAGTAGCTCGTGCAGTATTTATGTAGATGTACCAATTCAAGAAACCAAGATGGTGCACTGTCATACTTGCTGACCTGTAATTCTGCCACATGCTTTATGATGTCCGAGATGGCTGACATGGAATACTGGTGCTGGCTCTATGGTGTCACAATCCATGCTCTGGAATACTGGCACTATTATTTCTGATTTTTTTAAGACAAGGGATGTTTGTGCAGGTCCAAACCTGATCACTGGAGAAGGAATGCCCTACTTGACATGTTTCCCAAAAGTACTATTCACTAAGAGGTGTGTAGTCACATCATATTGCTTCTAAGCACATATGTCATACAACGCCTGCTTTTTCTCTAAGTTTAGATCTTCCTACTTTATATCCTTAGCACCACACCACGGAGAGAAAAGGGCTCTCCAGACATGTTGCCACCTCTGGGAGCAGTCTATGTGCACTGGCCACCTATGGGAGGCTGGATCTGACAGCGAACATGCGACACACGGTGTCGCATGGAAAGAGACCACTGTGTTATGACCCTGGAGTCTGGTTAATTGTGTGCTGCAAGCTATAGTCACCAAATGTGAAGTGCACATGAAAAGTAGAGTACAGAAGCTCCGATTCCCAATGCTAGTAGGAGTTGTGACAGCATTGTACCCACAGTCCACAAGACCCAAGTTAAAATGATGACAAACATGAGAAGGCAGGAAGCACAGTTGTACTTTAACCCAAATGACAGGGAGTCAAAATTCATGTAAGTTGACAATAACCTATATTCCACAGATATATTCGAATCGTAAATTGCAAAAATCATTCGTCGCTCAGGCAGTGACTCTGAAGGGAAAAAAAGTTCAGTTACTACGCTTGTAAAATACTCCACAAAAAATGTGTGTGTGGAATGGACAATGGCTGTTTCACCGGCAGTAACAAACAAGCCATTACAGAGCCGTCATACACGCAGACTTACATGTACATGATAATGAAACACAGTTAAACTTAACTTCCAAGTCGAATTGTATCCACCACAATGCAGCAAATACATAAAACAGGAAAGTGTGATACTTTCTACAAGACTAGCGGTCAGTATTATATTTATACTTCACATTTTAAGACAAAAAATTGAACTGCCATCTCCAGCAGAAGCCATAACCAACTGCCGGCCGCTGAGGCCGAGCGGTTCTAGGCGCTGCAGTCCGGAACCGCGCTGCAGCTGCGGTCGCATGTTCGAAGACTGCCTCGGACATGGATGTGTGTGATATCCTTAGGTTAGGTTTAAGTAGTTCTAAGTTCTAGGGGACTGATGACCTCAGATGTTAAGTCCCATAGGGCTTATAGCCATTTGAACCATAACCGTCTAGTTACATAATATGAGTGAGCCGAGTTCCACACACAATCGAAGTTTATGGAATCCATATTGTTATTGTGTCCCTAGAACGATATAAGACGTGTTCTAAAACTGGACAGTTGACTAACACTGGCGTTGCAGACCCTTAGTTATGTGCATCAGTTTTCCCCTGGATCAACATGTGCAGCACGCTAGGCAAAATCCCAAAATGTGTAGACTGTCTCACATTCTCCTTCTGCAAACTACACTTTCTTATTCTTCTTATTATTATTGGACAAAGCAAAATGTATATTCATAGTTCATGGCTTCTTACCTATATTCCCAAGTCCAAGATGGTGACATCTATGGTGTTGGATGGTTGATTAGAAACACACACACACACACACACACACACACACACACACACACACACACACACACACACACACACAGTGTCTGATGTATGCCATATAACATGCAATACGATTAATCACAATCATTTATAACTTGATTTGAAGTATGAATGGGTGAACCACACAAACACTGTTTGTATCATGAGGGGGAGCGGGCGAGCGAGCGAGCGAGAGAGAGAGAGAGAGAGAGAGAGAGAGAGAGAGAGAGAGAGAGAGAGAACTATTCTTCATCTCATGTGTGAAAGTTTACCCAGGCTGTACGATCCTGCAACCACTTTACAGTAAAGCACTGTGTGTTAGCCCCAGCTCTATACTCTACTGTCTGGCTAATGCACTGCACCTCCCCAATGAAAGCACATTCAGGTACAGCACTGTACCACAACAGAGATAGTACGCTGTACTACCACGTCTGAAATGCATTCTGGTACGACACAATATTTTATCGTCACGCTATCCTGCTGTAGTGCCCTCACATAACGGTGATGCTTTGCGGCAGCCTCCCTCGCTGTGGAAAACACCTTCTTTGCTTCACCTGTTCATACTTTCATTCCAGTTATACATTATTATGATTCATCGTATCGCACGGTACAGTGCCCCTGCCTGCTGTGCCCATATATTGGTCCAGGGGAACAGGAGTCCCATGATCGTAATCACTTTCATTGATATATTGAAGATCAATCACAAAATATTGTCACCTCTCCTGGATGAATGCCAATGAAGTCCTACAGCGTAAATGCCGTGAAAAAGATTTCTTATAGATACTGTATGTCAGAACAAAGACATTAATTACTGTTAGGGATACATATAATATTAAACTTACGGGATCTGTAATGGTCGCTAGTTCTAATGCATCAAATGTATAGTCATTTGAATAGTATGTGACTGTAAAGGCCATAAATGTGCTAAGTCTTCTGGTAGAGCATCAAGTCCGGCACTGCAAATTTATGAACTATTAATTTTCTCTCTCTCCAACATCTGAACTGTTAAAGTCTCAGGGTAAAGGTGTATGATAGAATAAAACAGGTTAAAGCTTTAAAAAATATTATTTATTATTATATGTATTTTCGGTACAACCTCGGTACATTACTAATCTATATTTGTAGTTTCTGAACTGGGGGTAACAAATCACCATAGCTAAAAATAACATTGTCATTTTCTTTTCTCTACACCAGCCCTGTTCATCACTCTACAAGCATTTAACTCCTCATCCTCATCACAAACTTCATATTCCAATGGATACTTCACAGTATCACTGACGAGTGGTTTACCATTCCTTCGCCATAAGTTGAGTCTCTCTGTGGTGATCCATATTGCATTGTGCATGTCACACTGGTTCATGACACTTGGACACTGGGTCTTCAGATGTTACTTCATCGTATAATCCTCAAACATTTGGCAATGGATGCGCTGTTGCTGCCAAAGGTATCGGCATCTCAATAGAATGGACTGAATTCCGGTCTCACTTACTCCTCTATATATTTCAGTTTGCTGCACATTTGATCCTACTGTGTATCACTGAACTGCACCTTTGTACCCTGCCAGACATACTCTATTTCTGTTGTAACTTCTAAGGCTATGTTAGGTGCTACACCAACGTCAGCGTGCTTAAATCCATTGGCAGTCAACTGAACAACAGCACTCTATAACGACTTAGCTGAGGCTGGATGAGTGGTGCAGCTGTTGGACATAGTGGGAGTTCAATGTCTGGAAACAGTTCCAATGTCTTGCTCCGGTGTACTGAGTGTTGAATCTGAGAGCTCGTCTGCATGCAAACTTAGTGCTAGAAGTGAAAAATATAGTGGAAACTCTGAAAACAATTGTATATGTGTTATGGAGATCGTCTGATAAATCTGGACACTCTAGGTAAATGGTGGATAGAAATTTGCCGGAAATGTTAGGCGCCCTATGTACAATGTAAAACACTTAAAGATGCAGTCTAGCCCAGACACTACAGCACATTCTGTTTATAGGAAGAATTGTTGGAGTTGAAAATTTTGTCTACATAAGTATCAAATTCACATCACACCAATGCATACGTATAGCGAGAATCAGGATCAGAAAATAATACTGTCATCTGTCAAAAGAGTGTGAGGATTGCTGCATTACAGCTGGCTGAGAATCCTATAGTTATTTAGGAAACTATTGCAAACTGAATTCGCCTTGACACCTAATGTTCGCATCTATTGAATCTACTACTACTGCAATTGATAGTACTACACCAACTGATCTACAACGACCTACATGTCTGTATGGACTATTATGGTACTTGTTCCTGTACTGGATGGATGACAGAAGATATACCAGACTGAGATTCATCAGGAGGAACAGTACACCTATGAAGGAGGAAGATTACAAGACGTGCATTTGAAAGACACTTAAGAATTGTTCCTGACTTTGGGACACATGGCAGATAGGGTTAGGAGAGGGAGAGAGGGATTATGGTGATCTAGTGTTCTGTTCTTGCTCTTGTCAGTGCAGCATATTGTTTTAAGTGCTGAGAGAACTGACAGGTGTATCAGCAGGTAAATACGTAAAAATCATGGACTTGAGAGATATAGTACTGATAAACACGTGACATTGCGTAAGACATGTCAAACAATTACGATTAAGTACTGGAGAGGCAGATGGAAGAATCAGATTTCTTGGAAAACATTAACAAGCCATTATATCAATAGCACCACTATTCATCAAAAATGAATGGAAATCTCAATTTCGTAACTGTTGTTTTTCGATCTGTAGCAACAATGGGAACACCTTCAGTGGATACTATTTCTACTTCCACATGTTATTCGATGCACATCCAATAGTTTTCTGTATCATTTACACATCCTATGGAGATGCCTGATGTCAAGTGTGCAACGTGAGTGATGAGGTGGGAACCCTTAGATGTGAAATTCAGTTACATGATTGCTGTCATCTGCTAAGTGAGTAACTATATATGATTATTTATTCAGCATATACCTCCAAAGGTAGGGTTGGTTGGTATGACACGAAATTCTCTAATTTACAAGGAAAAGTAGATCCACCAATGCAGTAGTACTTTAGTGATTTTACTTGAGCATATAGTCGTAAGGACTTTTGGGTGGCGTTAAATCATCATCAGCATGTTTTCACTGTGTTCTACACTCTCACCTTGTGTGCATACATCTCACCAATTCAACAACTTCACAGTTCAGTAACTTTAAACCTGTAAAAAGCTTGTCCAATTCACATAACACAGAACTGCGACACTATTGGGTACAAAATGAGGTGGGCCAATACTACTAAAAAGGCATTCCATTTTTCAAGAGCTGTCATCGAGTTGATGCACGTAACTCAAGGACTATATTACCAGCGTTAGCCAGCTGTCCGATTTTGAAACACGTCTTACACCCTTTCTAGGGACACATTAACAACGTGCAGTCCATAATCTTTGACTGTGTGTGGAACTCACCTAGCTTTGTTTCCACAAGATCTAGAATGCCGTAGATACTATTCCCCTAATTTCTGCTCCAACCTTTTTGGGCAATTACGCATTCTGTCTGAATGACTGAGAAAATCTGGGTTCACCTTAACCTGATAATTCTACGGATATTCACAGTATTCAAAGTAATATTCAGTGTTGACAGTACAATATTCGTATTAAAAGCATGAGACTAAACCTGGAAAGAAGATTAACTCTTTATTTAGGTGGAAATTTCATTGATTTCGAAATGTTATTTGCTGATTTCACCATAAAATAGAAGATGAAATGCAATGACTTGCTGTATGTATGTCACCTGTCGTCATTTAGAAATTCTTTGGAGACATCTGATGTTAAGTATGCACTGTAAAACATACAGTGAGATGGAATCCTTATATGTGAAGTTCTGTTACATAGTTGCTGTGATGTGTTGCTTACTGGTTGGGTAATTACATTTGATTCCTCGATGTAAGTGTTCAACTGTAAGGGGAAGATTGATTTTATGCGGAAATACTCTTATTTACGTGCAAAACTGATTTTTATGTACAATATTAGCTGATTCCAACACAAGATTCAATGTTATCAGTTCAATATTCGTTCTAGCAAGCATAGGACGTTACTTGGAGAGGAGGGCTTTACACTTTTGTACGTACAAATTTTCACTGATTTCGGTACTATATTTGTTGTTTTCAAACATGTTTTTATGTCTTCCTAACTGATATGAAGTGGGGCGCTGTTGTGTACTGTGAAGGAAGAAACATGTTCAATTATCGTCCTATTAGAAGCTACATACTTCCACGCTGCTCCTGCTAAGATACGAGCCTTAGAAATGGGACAATGTATACCCTGGAAACCTTTATACATATGGAGTAAAGGTGTATCATACACTGCTACTGGCTAGCACACTCACCTAAGATCCAAATGTTGGTAGCGGCGAGCTGTCAGCTCAAAAAGTCGATCTTTGTCAGGACACATGAATCATGCAACTGTAGCATATTTATGAAAGTGCGTCGTTTTCCCCTCAAACCGAGACTGCGAATTACGTCAACTAGGCCGGTGCACATCGACTGCTTTCCAGTCCCTGGGATGACAACGTGTCTAGAAAGCCCCTGCCTTCTGGTGTGGTGTTAAAGATATAAAGTGGAAAGATGTAAACTTAAGAGGAGAAGCAGGCTTACGAAGTTGTAAGACATATGCTGAGAAGTAGTATGCTGTGACCATACAACTCTGAGTGAATAGTAGCTTCGGTAAACACATTAAGTAGGACATCCTTTGTTCAGCAGATAGACCTGGACCTGCACAAACGTACTTTGTATCAGGGTATCTGACACCAAAGAGACAGTATTCCCCAACTTTGATTCTGATGTCGTGGAGCCAGTGAAAGTATTCCAGATCAGTCAGCTTGGATTCTGACATCATAGAACCTGTGCAATTATTACAAGACAACCTGCATGACAATGCGCCATCTTGGACTTTTTAATTTTCTGCCAGTTTACATTTCGGTCAACTGTCTTACTTCCATAAGAGTGAGTGAAAATAGTTCTAAAATTTGAATTTTTCACAATTTGTTAAATTTCCAGGTATTTTATACATAGGGCAAGTCAGACAGGCGGTAGGTTGACGGAATCCAAAGACTCATCGATGATGTCATCAGTGACACACTGTCCCAGAAAGACCCTTGCGAACCTGAGACACTGTTGCTCAAGTCTGTCCCACTCGTTGGAGGGGGCTCTACGTAAGTCATGAAGCGTGTTAGAAGGGTTCACGAGATAAAGCTTTGTGAACTTCATTTGGTCCCAAGCATGTTCACACGGATTCGTGACAGAAGCCACTGCAGACCACGCCATTCAGCTGATACCTGCCACCTGGATGTTCACGAGATTCAAGTGATGTGCTAGTTCATTATTGTCTTGAAAAACAAATCTGCCTGCAATATTTTGACTTTGGAGATGGAAAATATGTTGGAGGATCCTGTTCCGATGTTCCAAAGCAATCAATTTCCCCAGACATATTGATGACGATGATGATGTTTGGTTTGTGGGGATTCAACTGCTCGGTCATCAGCTCCCATACAAAGTTCCAATTTTTACACTCTCCATTTTTTTCACAATCCAATCTAGCCACTGTCACAAAGGATAATGATGATGAAATGATGAGGACAACACAAACACCCAGTCCCCGGGCAGAGAAAATCCCTAACCCGCCTGGGAATCGAGCCCAGGACCCTGTGATCCAGAGGCAGCAATGCTAGCCACCCCAGACAAGTAATGAGAGGCACTGGACACTAGGTGTTTTGGACTGTCACCACTAATAAACAATCCATGGGACTGTGAGCCTCGTGTATGCATGATATCTTGGTGCCAGGACACACTTCTACGTCGATCATCAGGCATTAGATACATCCTGTAGTTGATCTAGATTCCATTCCAGATGTTCCCTGGACTTACCTGCTTGTGGGTTTGGAGGTGTAAAGGCCAAATTTATCGTATGGAGATGGCTGCTTACTGCCTGGACCAGCACAGTCCTCCTACTCATAACTGTCTCCAAAAAGGTAGCGCACATTCTTGTAACGGTACCTATGAGCTGTAACTGATAGGTAGTGGTCACTAGTCGTTGACCGAGGGAAACATAATTATGAAACAAATCTTCTATTTTCTGTTCTCACAACTGCTGTTTGATGTTTGAATTACATCGTTGTGGCTTAAATCAATCTGGCAGTCAACGTCTCATGCTGCCAATTCTCCTGGGCGAAAAATATTACTGCTTGAAATTACTCTTCAAGTAACACTGATAGACGATACAGTGTGCTCAGACTGCGTTGTCCTGTTTTCATCTGGAGAGAAAGTGTGCTCTGCTGAACTACTCCGAAACTACACATTTACTTTTACCCTTCGCAGTGGGGCTAGTGGATGGATTTGCCATTACGTTCTCTCGACCTCACTCCTATGGATTTCTTTTTATGGGAGGAGGTAAAGCAGTTTACGAGGCACTGATACACACTGCAGAAGGGCTAGTTGCCTGTTTGGCTGAAACTGCAGCCATTATTCGTGAAATGCATGGTTGTTTTAGACAATAATGGATCACGAACCTTGCCGTCGGTGGGGTGGCTTGCGTAACTCTATGGTACAGATAGCCGTACTGTAAATGTAACCACAACGGAGGGGTATCTGTTGAGAGGCCAGACAAATGGTTGGTTCTTGAAGAGGGGTAGCAGCTTTTCGATAGTTGCAGGGGTCAAAGCCTGAATGACTGCCTAAACTGGCCTTGTAACATCAACCAAAATGGCCTTGCTGCACTGGTACAGTGAACAGCTGAAAGCAAGGGGAAACGACAGCCATTATTTTTTCCCGAGGGTAGGCAACTCTACTGTATGGTAAAATGATGATGGCATCGTGGTGGGTATACTACCCCGAGATAAAATAGTCTGGCCATTCATATCTCCAGGCAAGGCATACTCAGGATGATGATGCAATCAGGAGAAAGAAAACTGGTGTTGTTCTGGTTGAAGCATGGAATGTAAAGATCCTTTGATAAGCCAGGTAGGTTAGAAAATTTAAAAAGGGAAATATATAGGTTAAAGTTAGGTATAATGGGAATTA
Organism: Schistocerca gregaria; assembly: GCF_023897955.1. NCBI lineage: Eukaryota > Metazoa > Arthropoda > Insecta > Orthoptera > Acrididae > Schistocerca > Schistocerca gregaria. The sequence continues at coordinate 665,968,111 of NC_064922.1, forward strand.
ACGAAGTTCAGTAACACTAGGAACAGGACTTCTGGGTCACATGAATACAAGGTTATAAATACGAAATAGTGAAGTTAGCACAGGCTCAAATAGGTAAAAAGGCAACGCCTGGTAGAAAACCTTGGATATCGGCTGCTACAATAGACGACATTCATTAAAAACAACTCATAGCCTTGGGAGAGCCAGCCATGACAAAACTTGTCCTTCTGGTGTGTAAGATGTATGTGACAGGCGAAATACCCTCAGACTTCAAGAAGAATATAATAATTCAAATTTCATCGAAAGTAGGTGACGATGGGTGAGAATATTACTGAACTATCGGTTGGAATATGCTAACGCGAATTCCTTTCAAAAGAACAGAGATACTGGCAGACGCCGACGTCGGAAATGATCAGTTTGGGTTCAGGGGAAATGTAAGAACACGCGAGGCAATACTGATCCTACGACTTCTCTTAGAAGATAGGTTAAGAACATGCAAGATTACGTTTACAGTATTTGTAGACTTGGAGAATGCCTTTGACGTTGACTGGAATACTCTTTTTGAAATTCTGAGGCTAGCAGGGGTAAAATACGGGGAGCGAAAGCTATTTATAACTTGTACAGAAACCAAGCGACTGTAATTAGAGTCGAGGGGCGTGAAAGAGAAGCAGTGGTTGACACGGGAGTGAGACAGGGCTTTAGCCTATCCCCGATGTTATTCAGTAAGTAAACTGAGAAGGCAGTAAAGGAAACCAAAGAAAAATTTGAATTATGAATCGAAGTTCTGGAGAGGAAACAAAAACTTTGAGCCGCGTGGTTAGGGGCGCAATGTCACGAGTTGCGCAGCCCCTCCAGCCGAAGGTTCCAGTCCTCCCGCGCGCACGCTCGTGTGTGTGTGTGTGTGGGGGGGGGGGGGGGGGGGGGGGGTAAAATTCTTAGAGGTAAACCAAGAGATTATTTTTCACCAACATATGTAAAGCAATATTCATCACATGGCAGTTCGAACAAGGCTTCTGAACGTCATTGCCGCCAAACCCTTCGAGGGCCCTAGCAGGAAAAATTCGTTTGCCGTGACATTTCTGTTAGGTGAAAAAGTATTTCTTTTATCTCCTCTAAACACACTAAAATACTGTATACTTAGTTATTTTTACACCCTGTACACTGCGATAATTAAGGTGCACACAAACCCAATCGGTAAGACGTGAATACACGTTCCACCTTACGAAAATGCACAGATTTCTCAACATTATTTGCACTTCAATCGTAAAGAAACTATCAATGTTAGAAAAAGTAACTAAAGTCTCTCCTAAAAAGAGTTCTTGATCAATAAAAAACTTTATTTCCAAAATACGTTCGTTGGATAGCATTGTTCCCTATTTTTTATCAAAATCATTATTTTTCAGCATGGTAACATTTCAAATCTTCCTCACTGTGGAAGAAACTGGATAGTCAGAAACAGAAATGGGGACGAAGATAGGTGTTGTTGTTGTTGTTGTTGTTGTCTTCAGTCCTGAGACTGGTTTGATGCAGCTCTCCATGCTACTCTATCCTGTGCAAGCTGCTTCATCTCCCAGTACCTACTGCAACCTACATCCTTCTGAATCTGCTTAGTGTACTCATCTCTCGGTCTCCCTCTACGATTTTTACCCTCCACGCTGCCCTCCAATGCTAAATTTGTGATCCCTTGATGCCTCAAAACATGTCCTACCAACCGATCCCTTCTTCTAGTCAAGTTGTGCCACAAACTTCTCTTCTCCCCAATCCTATTCAATACCTCCTCATTAGTAACGTGATCTATCCACCTTATCTTCAGTATTCTTCTGTAGCACCACATTTCGAAAGCTTCTATTCTCTTCTTGTCCAAACTAGTTATCGTCCATGTTTCACTTCCATACATGGCTACACTCCAAACAAATACTTTCAGAAACGACTTCCTGATACATAAATCTATATTCGATGTTAACAAATTTCTCTTCTTCAGAAACGCTTTCCTTGCCATTGCCAGTCTACATTTTATATCCTCTCTACTTCGACCATCATCAGTTATTTTACTTCCTAAATAGCAAAACTCCTTTACTACTTTAAGTGTCTCATTTCCTAATCTAATTCCCTCAGCATCACCCGATTTAATTTGACTACATTCCATTATCCTCGTTTTGCTTTTGTTAATGTTCATCTTATATCCTCCTTTCAAGACACTGTCCATTCCGTTCAACTGCTCTTCCAAGTCCTTTGCCGTCTCTGACAGAATTACAATGTCATCGGCGAACCTCAAAGTTTTTACTTCGTCTCCATGAATTTTAATACCTACTCCAAATTTTTCTTTTGTTTCCTTTACTGCTTGCTCAATATACAGATTGAATAACATCGGGGAGAGGCTACAACCCTGTCTCACTCCTTTCCCAACCACTGCTTCCCTTTCATGCCCCTCGACTCTTATTACTGCCATCTGGTTTCTGTACAAATTATAAATAGCCTTTCGCTCCCTGTATTTTACCCCTGCCACCTTTAGAATTTGAAAAAGAGTATTCCAGTCAACATTGTCAAAAGCTTTCTCTAAGTCTACAAATGCTAGAAACGTAGGTTTGCCTTTTCTTAATCTTTCTTCTAAGATAAGTCGTAAGGTCAGTATTGCCTCACGTGTTCCAACATTTCGACGGAATCCAAACTGATCCTCCCCGAGGTCTGCATCTACCAGTTTTTCCATTCGTCTGTAAAGAATTCGCGTTAGTATTTTGCAGCCGTGGCTTATTAAACTGATAGTTCGGTAATTTTCACATCTGTCAGCACCTGCTTTCTTTGGGATTGGAATTATTATATTCTTCTTGAAGTCTGAGGGTACTTCGCCTGTCTCATACATCTTGCTCACCAGCTGGTAGAGTTTTGTCATGACTGGCTCTCCCAAGGCCGTCAGTAGTTCTAATGGAATGTTGTCTACTCCCGGGGCCTTGTTTCGACTCAGGTCTTTCAGTGCTCTGTCAAACTCTTCACGCAGAATCGTATCTCCCATTTCGTCTTCATCTACATCCTCTTCCATTTCCATAATATTGTCCTCAAGTACATCGCCCTTGTATAAACCTTCTATATACTCCTTCCACCTTTCTGCCTTCCCTTCTTTGCTTAGAACTGGGCTGCCATCTGAGCTCTTGATATTCATACACGTGGTTCTCTTCTCTCCAAAGGTCTCTTTAATTTTCCTGTAGGAGTGAGGTAAGCTTCTACATTCTTACATTTGTCCTCTAGCCATCCCTGTTTAGCCATTTTGCTCTTCCTGTCGATCTCATTTTTGAGACGTTTGTATTCCTTTTTGCCTGCTTCATTTACTGCATTTTTATATTTTCTCCTTTCATCAATTAAATTCAATATTTCTTCTGTTACCCAAGGATTTCTAGCAGCCCTCGTCTTTGTACCTACTTTATCCTCTGCTGCCTTCACTACTACATCCCTCAGAGCTACCCATTCTTCTTCTACTGTATTTCTTTCCCCTATTCCTGTCAATTGTTCCCTTATGCTCTCTCTGAAACTCTGTACAACCTCTGGTTCTTTCAGTTTATCCAGGTCCCATCTCATTAATTTCCCACATTTTTGCAGTTTCTTCAGTTTTAATCTACAGGTCATAACCAATAGATTGTGGTCAGAGTCCACATCTGCCCCTGGAAATGTCTTACAACTTAAAACCTGGTTCCTAAATCTCTGTCTTACCATTATATAATCTATCTGATACCTTTTAGAATCTCCAGGGTTCTTCCACGTATGCAACCTTCTTTCATGATTCTTAAACCAAGTGTTAGCTATGATTAAGTTGTGCTCTGTGCAAAATTCTACTAGGCGGCTTCCTCTTTCATTTCTTAGCCCCAATCCATATTCACCTACTATGTTTCCTTCTCTCCCTTTTCCTACACTCGAATTCCAGTCACCCATTACTATTAAATTTTCGTCTCCCTTCACTATCTGAATAATTTCTTTTATTTCATCGTACATTTCTTCAATTTCTTCATCATCTGCAGAGCTAGTTGGCATATAAACTTGTACTACTGTAGTAGGTGTGGGCTTCGTATCTATCTTGGCCACAATAATGCGTTCACTATGCTGTTTGTAGTAGCTTACCCGCATTCCTATTTTCCTATTCATTATTAAACCTACTCCTGCATTACCCCTATTTGATTTTGTGTTTATAACCCTGTAGTCACCTGACCAGAAGTCTTGTTCCTCCTGCCACCGAACTTCACTAATTCCCACTATATCTAACTTTAACCTATCCATTTCCCTTTTTAAATTTTCTAACCTACCTGCCCCATTAAGGGATCTGACATTCAACGCTCCGATCCGTAGAACGCCAGTTTTCTTTCTCCTGATAACGACATCCTCCTGAGTAGTCCCCGCCCGGAGATCCGAATGGGGGACTATTTTACCTCCGGAATATTTTACCCAAGAGGATGCATAACATGTCTCAGGTAAAGATATAATCGTAAGATCTATAAAAAAACTTACCATAATATACGACTACGGGGATAATACTGATAACTTAGATGTATCTAATCTGAGATAACATGATGTATGAAGCTCCATTTATGTTACTCTTTGTAATCGGGCCATTTTAAAAAGTGATGTTGACTTCACAACGTCTTTTGCTGCTGAGAACTGAGAGAATTTATTAAGTTTCGTCTGCGCATTTTGACGCCATACTGTAACTTTCACTGCACCAGGATCCGTAATTTGAATAAGAATACAATGTACACAAATTTTCTTTCCTCATTTGTGGTAGTTTCAACATCTGCTTTCGCTTAAAAATGGTTTGCACTTTACTGACGTGTTAATAATGACTCGTTTGCTGATTTCTCTGGTGATGCTGCGATCGAGCGATAGTCGCCGCTTTGGTACTGAAATCGACCCTGCGAAGTTTTAATAAAGCTGTCTGCCTTTCGTATTAAAGCTGACTGTATGTGAGGCTTGGACAGATAACTTTCATATTTTTACTCGTTATCAGAAACGTCGTCTAAACGAGATCGCCATCAGGAATAGTGATTCCACTATTTTATTGCAATTGCCGTAACTTTAGAAACATTACGTGTGATTTCTACATTTGCATCTATACTTCGCAAGCCACTTTGCGGTGAGTGGCGGAGGGTACTTCGTGAACCAATGTCACTTCCCCTTCCCTATTGCACTCGCGAATAGTTCCCGGGGAGAACAATTTCCGGTAAGCGTCCGTGTGGGATCGAATCTCTCTAATTTTATCTTCACTGTCTTTTCACGAAACATACATGAAAGGAAACAATATACATATGCTCTCGGAACTTAAACAGCAAACTACACCATGACGCAAAGTGCCTCCCTCGCGGCGTCTGCCATTAGTTAACTGATCGTCTCAGTGGCGGTTTAGTGCTTACTACATGAAACGGTAACGAAATGCACTGCTCTTCTTCAGGTCTTCTCTACTGCCTCATCAGCCATATCGGGCACGGTTCCCACACTGACAGGCAATATTCAAGTATTGGTCAAGCGAGTGTTTTGTAAGCTACTTCCTTTGTTGATGAACTAAATTAGAAGGGCATTTTTTCAATGAAGCTCAGTCTGACAACCGCCTTACTCGCGATTACCTTTATGTGGTCATTCCATTTCAGATCGCTCCGTATGCATGCCCCTACAAATTTTATTGAAGTAATTGCTTCCAGTTATTGTTCTAAAATTATTTAATCATAGAATAAAGGATCTTTCTGTCTACGTATTCCCAATACGTTAAATTTTTTAATGTTGAGGGTCATTGTCACTCCCTGGAGCAAGCGTTGACCCTCTGCAGGTTTTCCTGCATTTCGCTGCAATTTTCCAGCGTCGCGACTTCTCTGTATACAAAGCGTCATCCCCGAAAGTCCTTGTAGAATGTACGACATTATCTGCTAGGTCATTTATACACAGGGCGAATCAACTAAAACTTGCACCGCAAATATTGTGGAAATGGAAAGTCCTGCTGATGTGTGTGGTTTGCACAGAACCGATTGGTAGTAGTCAGGGGCTAGTATTGTTAGCCAATCGAAAGATGCAATAATGCTTACAACGTAATTCTTCTGTAGACATACTCATTTTAAAATGGAACAATGTCTATCGACATTAACGAACTAAAAGTAGGGTAATTCAGAATGTCCGCTATGTTTGTCGCGGAATTCTAGTGCAAGTCGTCTACGAGATATCGTATTTTGAAAAGTTCCCACACCGATTCGCAAAACGAGAGTTGTGCAATAGCTGTCGTACCAGAAACTGAAGCACAACACATGTGCATACGCTAGTTACTTGGATTATGACCAGTAACAAGGGAACTGACCTTCGCAGGTTGTGTTCAAAACGACCACCAGCAGCGACAATCCACGTTTCCAGTCGGGTATTGAGAGACAGCTGCACACGTGCTAGTATTTGAGCGGAGATGTCCGAGCAGGTTTCAGTAATACGTCGTTGCATATAATCGGGTGTCGTTGATATAGACGGCGTCTTTCAGCTTTCCCCACAGATAAAAGGCTACATTAAATCCAACGATATGGAAACAATTCGTGAAGACATGCTTCGTGCACTATGGGCTGCACAGCTACCATGTTGGCACCATAGGTTTCTCCTGGTCTGCAGACGACCGTCTTCAACATCTGTGGAAGCTGGTATGTTAGGAGGCTGCGATACTTGTACGTGTTCAGTGCTCCGTCTATGAAAAACGGCTGATGGTTCACTATCCCACGCCACACGATTACACTCCATGGATGGTGGCGTTCCACCTGACGAAGCCAACGGGGACTGTCAACATACCCATAGTGCATGCCTCAGCGGTTTACCTGGCCATGATTGGTAAATGTGGCTTCATCATTAAACAACATACAAGATCTAGAGTATCCTGTCTTAAGGCCCACGTACAGAAGTTAATCTCATAATCGTCTCCATGCAGCTCTTGGTAGAAAGAGATGTGACAGGGATGGAACCTATGTCGATGGAGAATGTATCGGATACTCATACCACTTCGGTGCGATTGCACGAGAGCTGAAGTGCGGATAAACTGAGACAAAAGCAAGAACGTTAATTTCGCCCTCTTCTGTCGTCAATTGCTTCCGTTTGTTATGTTGTCTAGGTGTTACACTACCACTTTCACGTAAATGGTTGCAGAGATGCCGTGATGGTAGACGACTACTGAGGTATCTTGCCGCATACACCGTACAAGAACTAACTGCGTTCTTCCTGCACTCTCCATACAACATGAGAAGTCAGCTTTTTCTGCACTAACAAATCCCGTCGTCCACTCACGACATAGTGCCTGCACTGTCTCACACTAACGGGTTAGCAAGTCGTACTGCACTTTAGGACCACACAAGCACACTGCCAGCAAACAAACAACGTCGTACCTAGCGACTGTCGGTGTGGAAAGTTTTCAAAATACGATCTCTCGAAAATGACTCGCACTAGAACCTTGCAACAGACATCAGTGACGTTCTAATTTCCCTTACTTTTAAAGTGCGCGTCATTTATGTTGGCGGCCGAGTTTAGGTGCGTTCTGCGCACCTGACGTCACAGAATACAGTCAGCCAATGAACAGTGATCGACGTTGCCAGATCTCGACTGCAGAGCAGAGACACAGGTGAGTGTCTTCAGTTTTAGAAACGTTCAGTCGTAAATAAAGTAATTGAACAAAAGCAATGTCTTGATAGCAGACTTTCTTTTATAGAAAGTTTGGAAAAAGCATTCTTTATACCAATTGTTTCATATTCTATTAATTAATTAAACCAAACAAGCAATAAGACTCCTAATTCAGGCGATAGCAAGGAAAGGCGTTTGTATCAATCTCACAACCGCTTTTTCGCAATAAAGAACAGCGGTAATTGTTTATTTCCTGTTGTACTTCGACGAAGTGTGAGTAATTCATAGTCATACCAACAGTGTTTGTCGGTATTTTGCGTCACGTGTTAGAGTCCTCATGGAGTTGCGATAGCTGCGTTAGCGTGACGGTTAGGCGTTGGTTTAGTAAGTGGAAGGTGACGTGTTCAAACCTTGTGTTTGAATGCAATTTTTTGAAATTTCTAGTGCCTTGTCTCTTCATTAACCCTTTCGCTGCTGCAGACACGTGCTCCCTGCATTCCACGCTGTGTGCGATTTTGTCATCACTGCACTGCTCGCCTCTGCAGACTCATGGTGTTCCCAGTGCTTTGACACACTTATCATTCGATTTCACAAAAACTATTTGGCCCAAAAATTAGATTTTTACACATCTTCTTGACCGACACCTTCCCCTCATAAATGACTTAATTTTGTTTCGATGTTCAACCCAGTTATTGTGCAGCATTAAATGTAGTAAACCATTGCACGAAATTTTTAGTGAGTTCGCAGAGGTAAAAGTCCATAGCATATACTTTCCGTATGGTTGATTTTAGTTGCCACAATGTTGAGAATGAAATGTGGACAAGATATCTAAATTTCATATAAAATTTACTGTATAACAATATCTCATTTAATTTAAGTACCACATAGGTGTCTTATGTAATATTGAGAAATATTCCGTCTTTCGCGACAGTAATAAAAGTTTTATTTACACCGGGCGCGTTTGGCTTCATTTTAAAGCCAAATAGTTTTTGTGGAATAGAATGATAAAGAGTGTCAAAGCAGTTGGACCACCATGTGTGAGCACAGGCGAGCAGTGCAGTGACAAAATCGCGCACAGTGCGGAATGCGAGGAGCACGTCTCTGTAGCAGCAAAAGGGTTAATGCGGCTGTGGTGGCTTTACTTCATGAACTGCGAGCTCCCCCCTAAACGTAAGCTTGCGAACTATGCTATACTATGGCGCTGCCTCTCTTGGCGCGAGCGTCGTTCAACTGGCAACGCAGCAAACTCCCGCGTCTGGCGGGCATGCGCAAGCCGCCAAGATAAAAGAATTGAACTATAGTCTGTTAGTGTCAATGGGCATTGTTGCATTTTTTTAAATGTATGTTTGCACAAAACATACACTTTCTAGATGTTATTACAATCTGTTTATTGGCTAACAATACGAGCCCCTGACTAGCACTATCGTATTTTTTATGCCTATAAACACGCCTCCACCACCGGCGTTCAACCTATCTTTGCGATGTGAATTCCAACTGGTATTAAGAATTTCATTGCTAGAAACATATGGTTTAAGCCAGTTTTCTATCCCAACTTTAGATGTGAGATTAGTTGCGTGACTTACTATAGATGCTTCTGCAGCTAACTAATGCTACATTAACATTTTCTTTCTCCGATTTGCTATGACGAATAGTACTCTCTCTGGACTCGTAAGGCATCTTGTCAGGCCTGTGAAGGGATTTCTCTGTCCTAAAAAAGCCACATTGCAACACATACTTCACTACCGTAGCAATCGCTTCGTCTGTGCAGTGCAGGTCTGGCCTAATGGGAACCCTAAAATCCCGCTTCCACCGCCGAAGCATCATTCAAAGGCGCATCAAATGTTTCTCTCTTATATCTTACTTTTAGACAAATCATTTCATGAAACATTTGGCCAGTCTTTTTTCAATTTTTTAATCTGTCAAGTTTTGTTCAGAAAAAAAGAGTTAAATACGACATAAATGTAATTTTTTATGTGCAAAACATCTAGACTCCGAAGAGAAGACCTTTTTGGCGCTGTTTACGTAACTAACAGCAACACGGCGTTTATAATTAAGTTATACACGAGTAACGTTTAACTGTGAAATGGGTAAATAACTTACAGAAATGATAGATACGGCACTGAATGCAATATATCTTCAAGTTTTCTCCCCACCTAATACTGTTAGTTCCCAACATTCCCTCTAGGTGGCGTGCGCGAATGAGTTATTCCAACAGTCGTCAACAGTCACCATGTAGTCGTATAACGGTGCAAAGCGCGTGTAGTATTGTTTATGGTTTCATGAGTCCAAATCTGCTGCTGTAGTTCAGAAACAATTCAGGCCTAAATACCGCAAGTCATCACCTTAAAGGCAAACTGCTATTAATTGGAACAATCGTTTCACAGAAACTGACTGTTATCGCATAGGCCACCAGGTCATCGACTGAACAAATTCGGCATTCTTATATTGGTAGCCCGGGTAAATCCGAAACGTGCCAGCTTAGAAGTGAATATTCCTACTGTTACAGAGTGGAAACTATTACCGAAAAGCCAGACAAACTGGACTTGTCCCTAGCTTCAAGAGAAAATGACAAAACTGAGGTGAGCTTGTGTAGAAATGTTTAACAAAATGCAGCCTGAAGATGATTTTCTTAACAAATTTGTGTTCAGTACCGAAGCCGATTTCCGTATCTGTGGTAAGGTGAATCGGCATAATGTTAATATGTGGTGAGCAGAAACCACGTAACGTAATCGAACATGTACAGGACACGTGAAAGGTAGGACTGAATGGACAAATATCTATTAAATATCTATTAAGGACATTACGAATGTAGGTTGTGGGCGGTTGAGAATGTGGGTCTCACGTGAAGCGTGCAAGCGATAAGTCCCTGCAGTCAGTCGCGCTATCCTCTGTGCACTCGGTGGCTCATATGGATAGAGCGTCTGCCATGTAAGCAGGAGATCCCGGGTTCGAGTCCCGGTCGGGCACACATTTTCAGCTGACCCCATTGAGGTATATCAACAACACCTGTTGGCAGCTGAGGGTTTCGATTAATTATCATTTGCTTCTAGAGAAGCTGCACGGTCATCACAGGTATCTGTTCTTAGGAAACAGTTACTATCTTCATGCTGAAAGGTAGATCTTTTTGTGCAGTTAGGTGTCAAAATTTTCGGTCCTTCGTTTTTTTTTTTTTTTTTTTTTTTTTTTTTTTTTTTTTTTTTTTTTTGACGGATCAACTGTAACTGGCTTATGTACCTGGACATGTTTGAACATTATGTAATGCCCAATCACAACAGAATATAGACACAGAATTTATTTCCAATGGGATGACGCACCACCACATTATCATCGTGAAGCTGTCGCGTACCTCCTTAGGAATGTGTTGACCTGGACTGGGCGTGGTAGAACAATATCCTGACCGCCACGATCACCTGAATTAGCCACAATGGGCTTCTGTGTATGGGGATACGTTAAAGAAAGTGTTTATTCCTCCGCTTCCGGGAAACATCAACGAGCTGCAACAACGCATAAAACAAGCAGTTGCCACCTTACATCAGGGCTTGCTTCATACGTTTTAGCAGGAAACTGATTGCAGATGGGACAATTGTGTTACACAAGGAAGCCATACTGAACATTTGCAAATAAAATTTGAAAATATACTGCATTCAGTGCTCTCTCACGCATTATTGTAAGTTATTTATCTTTTTCACAATTAAATGTTACTTTTGTATAATTAATTTTTAAACATATAGTATTTCAACTCTCCCTCAAAGGACTAATGATGTAGTTCTCAATTACCCTGATTACTTTGAAGCACGGAAGTATTTTTTTTTCTTTTTTTGTAAAACTAGACCTCACGCTGGTCAATTTGATATCCCATTTGCCCAATTCCCACTCATCGTTTGACTACGAAAATTCGGACAAAAATCCAGTGGCTAATTTCTAGGCAGGCTTGTTTTCGCTCTGCTAAACCCCTGGCCAAAAATGTACAGAGCATTCACCAACAATTATACACATGTAGCAGCTGGAGAGGAGACTTAGTAGATAAAATGTTGCATTTGAACCTAGCTAGAAGAAAAATAGCTACACACATGAATGTTAATGCGAGAGAGAACACTTCGCTACGTTCGTCGCTATCTCTCTCTTTTTTCCCGAATCTAGTTCTGATATAGCACACATAAACATCTGCGAATAGGTTTTTGTTCGACTGCGAAGTGCTCTTTTAGGAATGACTCTTAAATCATCCCCACAAAAAGAAGTCTAAAGAAGTCAAATTCGGGGACCTAGCAAGTGCATGTACCACGTCCGTCGACATGAAGAACCTTTCACATTTATTGAGTACCTTAAGAAGAAAAATCGGGTAATTCTAATCTGTAAGGCGTGGAAGAGGAATGTATGATAACGCAGTCAAACCACCTCTGATGACACCTGTTCATTCACTGAAGCCAAAGCTGTACCGAAATGCACGGAAGTGTGTGCCTTTAGCGTCAAATGTGGTTGGTTCGACCTTCAAATCAGCTTCATTGGCGAATCCTCTACATTGGTAAAAGGTATACGCATTGTAAATTGGGGAACGCCTACACAACGATACAGTACAGACGCTGACATGTGCCGTAGGGCTCACGGAGTTTTATCAGCGGGTGGTGACGACAGTGCAGCAGTTGACAGACGACGGACAGTTGGACATTCGTATCATGTGCAATGAGTAGAAAAGTATTAGTTTGTCGCTTCTTTACAAGCCACTGAAGCGCTTCAAAGTCGATATTGCGTAGACTCTTGCAGCACCACAGTATGTTCTAGCGAATGTGATCGTCTCTGTATCCCGCCGCCTGATATATCCTGATGAAGGCTGTATGAAAGAGCGTCACATGTTGCACAGGGAAATGCTGGTACAAACTTTAAATTCATCTTCCAGAAAGTTTATACATCGTCGTAAATTAACAGGTTGGACTAATCCGACCACATGTATTCAAGCTTACTGCCGCTCCACAGAACCGCCTTCGTTAGCGACTGAATTGGAGGTGACAGTATATTTGTGTATCCTGTAAACAAATGGTTCGAATGCCTCTGAGCACTATGGGACTTAACTTCTGAGGTCATCAGTCCCCTAGAACTTTGAATTACTTAACTCTAACTAACCTAAGGACATCACACAGATCCATGCCCGAGACAGGATTCGAACCTGCTACCGTAGCAGCGGTTCCAGACTGTAGCGCCTAGAACCGCTCGGCCACACCAGCCGGCTCCTGTAGACAAAGGACAACATGGGCATCAGCTGAGCCTCTCGTTTTCTCTCTCAACATGGAAACGCATCATTTTCAGACGTAAGTTCCTGCGCAACATTTTATTTAAAAACTCCCCCCCCCCTCCAATCTCTATAAATGAGTAATAAATACAGTGGAACACGCGGTATTCTTCTTAAACGTCTGAGACCATTGCGTAAAGCTTAACACCGAGGCAATATTAAAATAACCTCATTCTACATGGATGGTATAAAACTTATCAAGTACGAAAATACTGCTATCAATTAGAAGTAACGTTGCGACTCACCCCTCTATGTCCAGCAAAACGGTCCTAGCAGGATATCAATGGTTAAAATTTGGGCTGTTCTATGCTGTTACTGAAACGGAAGACATCTAAAATGTCCTCCCCAGAATATTCAAAAGTACTACTGCACCATGGGAAACGCAAAACAAAGTTAACTATTGCGTGCATTTGCTTTGCCGACTTGTGATGTCTAAGCGACACTTCATACAAACTTGAGTTTCCCAACAATCCTTCCACAGTAATGGGAATGGAAATATTCGCTACCTGAGCGCTTTTATGCAGAAGCTGCTGTGCTTAACTAGTATGGATGCTGCTCTTAACCTAGCGCCCCCCCCCCCCCCCCCCCTGAGAAATGAACTCAGTGACCTCAAATGCAGGGAATGTGGAGGTCAATTCGCCGTCCCTTCTCTTCTTCTCTAACAACCTGGGAAAGTTTCATTCATTCAGACTTCGCTACGCAACAGCTGGAGCGTCTTCTATTCAGACGGAACGTTTGCCTGCAAATGTATCCGAGCTGAACAAAGCAGAGAGATCCAGCCTTCCCGCCTACTACGAACCTGCAAAGAAAAGATATCGGATAATATTGTTCCACATAAATTTGTACTAAATGATGTGTTAGCTATCTCTAGAACATGTGCCAATACTCGGTTTGGTTCGTTAACTTTCTCGAACCCAATAACGATATATCTGCGCAATAGTACTGCAGGACACTAACCATATTTCACAATTACTCCCTCACCTTCCCGCGCGCGCGCAAACACAGAGAGAGAGAGAGAGAGAGAGAGAGAGAGAGAGAGAGAGAGAGAGAGAGAGAGAGAGAGGGGGGGGGGGGGTTCTCTAACAGGGCACAGCAAATGCACTTGGGTCCGGGAAATGCTTGTTTTCCATGATGTTAGGACTTATTTTCTACAGCTATTCACAGTACATCAGCCATGGGAAAAACACAGGTAAGATGTGCCAACGTACCACATGAAAATTTCTTACATAAAATAAACATTCTGCCCTCCGCCCTTGAGCACTGACACATGCAACAAACCCCGATGTAATGATTACCAGAAGTAACTAGAGCACTGTGTCTGTGGGTGGTTTCGCAGTCTTCCGTGGTATGGGCACAAAGACACTCTGCAGCTTGTTCCGAGATGGACACGCAAGGACTTTCAAATGCCCTCAAGTGTAATGGGTTTAAACCAGGAGGACGTGAAGGATAGGAAAACCATAAGCAACGCTCCAGCGTTTCATATTACGCAAGTGGTGGTAAATTCTATGAGACCAAACTGCTGAGGTCATCGGTCCCTAGGCTTACACACTACTTAATCTAACTTATTCCAACACACATACCCACGCCCAAGGCAGAACTCTAACCTCTGACGAGGGCCGCCGCGCGAATCGTGTCCTACCCTGCGCGGCTACTACGCAAGTATATAAGCGCATACGGGATTGTATGTAATGGCAGACGTATTGCAAGGTTTTTTTCCCACGCCACACAAATATTCTCCATTCAAGAAAGCCGTCACCAAATCATTTTACTGCCGCTCTGGGAGATCAAATCCAAACCACTGAAAGCGTTCGATCAACTCTTTCCTACGTCTATTAACAAATACACTTTCTAATCAACGCTGTCAACCAGTTCCCATGGTAGAGCGAGCTGTGCTACGCTTATGCGCATGCTAAGCTCTGTGCCCTGTGACGTGAGCTGTGCAAGGCATTCATGTGGAATTATGTTCTCTGTACCTTACAGCGAGAAATGACTTCCCGAGTTCGAGTCTCGGTCCGGCACACAGTTTTAATCTGCCAGGAAGTTTCGACTTCCTGATGATCTGGCGACTCACATGTTGTTGTCGTACAACACTGAACTGCTAACCAATCTGAGCCGTGGCGCCATTGAGTTAGTAGACTGTTCTGTCTGGCGCCACTGGCTACCCCTCTTGCGGCCCCACTGCCAATATCTATGAGGAAGAGTTGGTAAATGTGGGTTGTGTCCTTAGAAGGTCTTTGCTTGCCAGTATACATACGGGGTTCGCTTGCCCCTTAGGGGATGCACGAAGTTTGGAGTTTGGCGGCAGTGTCGCGACAAGAGGTGGTCACGAGGTCCGAGCGGCCGAAGCCACGAGCTGCGCAAGGAGGGCCTACGCAGAGCGAAGATACTGGCAGCAGGCCGCCATCCTGTCGGTTGGTTGGCAACATTCGTGTCGGAAGACCGCTCGTGGCCTGACTGCCCTCTCCTACCTGGCTTTCATCGGCACAACTCATTAACCGTTGCGAGGCACCGTGGATCCATGGAACTACTTGCTGATAAAGGGAAGTAACATTCTGTAATCCTAGTGGTGATTTGTTTCATTATCTACTCGCCCTCCTTATTAATTTCTGGTTTGTACCTGATCCTCAGAGTTTTACTACGTCGGCTCTTTGGTCGTAAATATAGGCAGGAGTATTGTACTAAGACTAATTGTTTGAAAATTTCTGGTTTGTACCTGATCATTAATGTTCCAATTAATTAGCTCTTAGTCGTAAATACAGCTGTAACAATTATACTAAGGCACAGGTTGTCGTTAAACAAAAGAGGGACCTTGTGGTTTGATTTAGATGTTAACTGGTTCAATTCTTTGATTGTAATTGCACTTCTCACCCATTAGTTATAATCTGAACAACCTCTTGTAGTAAGCTGTTAGTTTCTGTGATTGAAAGATCGGGTCATTATTTGTGTATTTTAGCTGGATCTTGTAGTTCTTCCGAGTGAGTTCTCTTGTAATAAGTGTTCACAAGAAATGTTTTAAGACTTTCCTTCAGAGCGGTCTTAATAACTGACAATCAATTTAACTTTGAAAATATTAACAGCCAACTGTCACCGGGGCTTTAGTC
Source organism: Schistocerca gregaria (assembly GCF_023897955.1). Lineage (NCBI taxonomy): Eukaryota > Metazoa > Arthropoda > Insecta > Orthoptera > Acrididae > Schistocerca > Schistocerca gregaria. The sequence continues at coordinate 665,984,083 of NC_064922.1, forward strand.
AAAATAAAATTGTCAGAAGGGACGGGTTGGGATCCAGTCGCGCCTTGATTGCCGATTGAAATTAAGTAGTTGGTTGCTTTGAAGTAAGCCTTATCACTGTCATACTGTTTGTTTATTTGTTTAACCTATAATCACAGGTGCGCATCTTAACCCTGAACCTTTCGCCGTACAGCATTCAAATTAAAAGTTAAGTTGTCTGTATTGAGTAACTGAATCACTCATGTGATCCATGGTACTTATATAGTTTCTTGTGTAGAAGGGCATTTAATATGATAGACTGTGTCCAGCGCGGTAATAAACACCGCTGTTTCACCCGATAACGGTAGGGCTGCAGGTCCGGCCGTCTGGTGATCATTGTCATATTGTTTACTGTTTTGCAATACAGCACTTCAGATTTCTTTTGCAAAGATTAAAAGCTTATTCAAGTTAAAGTTTAAGGTCAAAAGAATTTTGCAAATTTGTTCATTTTGTTAAAGAAAATGTTATGGTTAAATGCTTCGATTATCTGTAAAAGATAGTTTATATATTGTTAAATAAACAGGTTGTGTGAAAAGAAGGTTATATTGGTGGGTCCTCCCTTCCACATTTTCCTTAATTCCAGCAACTACCACGTATAACAATCTACAGCACTGCAGACTGTCTATCTACTGTTCATCTGCATGTTGTTGGAAGGAGGGCAGATAGTGCCGTCTGGCGTTTTCACACGAATCAACACACAGCAAACTTCCCAGTAAACTACCACACGCATGCACGAGTGCTGTGATGAAATGACTCCCACTTCTGCCCGTAGACAATTTAGCATCGGTGACCCGTAATATGCTTTCATTTCTGTGCCGTTTCGGACGTGAATCTGTTTTCAAAAATAGCTCTGAGCACTATGGGACTTGACTTCAGAAGTTATCAGTTCCCTAGAACTTAGAACTACTTAAGCCTAACTAACCTAAGGACATCACACACATCCAGGCCCGAGGCAGGATTCGAACCTGCGACCGTAGCGGTCGCGCGGTTCCTAGAACCGCTTGGTCACAACGCCCGGCGTATCTGTTTTCAAATATTTGTATGCCGTAACCCATCAAAATGCAAATACTCAAGTTACAATCTAAGCATTTGTCAAGTAACGTAAGTGTAAAAAAGTAGGAATTGGCTGGATTTCACAATAATTAAGGATACGATGGCAAATTTAACTTGAATAGCAGTGATATGGCAAGTACTCTGTAGTGTAATATATTAAGCAGCCAACTGGTCAGAGTTACTGTTGAACGAGAAGATGTGGGCTATTCTCTGTTTATGGCTGTAATAATACAAATACTATTATTTTATTATAAAGTACTTTCAGGTTTTGTATAATAAAAGCACTGTTTTGGTTAATGTGCAATGATTTCAAGTACCAACAGTAATATTTCTTTCTCTTGCTTACATAACAGGTGACATGAAATAGTGTAAGAAGAATATGTATTCTTGAATGAAGATCATGTTAGCGTTACAGCATTCTGTACGCATTGGTGGCGACAGGCAAGTGGTCCCAGGTGAAACGCTGTTGGAAGTTGCAAATAACTTTTACTGACTTCAGTGCATGCCACTCTTCGTTGTCCGTAGCTGGGGCTGATGAACAGGTAGCGGCTTCTCCCCATAGCTGCTGAGCCGACACCTGTGTTGCTGAGGGTGGTAGCCTTTTTTTTTTAAATCTCATTTTGTTCACTTTTGTTCGTTGCTTCTGCTCGGGGCGGACGTCGTAGGACATCCGTTGATCGATTAACTCAGTTTTTTTTTTTTTTTTTTTTTATTACAGAGGGCAGCTATCCCTTTGACCGAACACGCTGAGCTACCGTGCCGGCTATCCTCTGGAGGCCACGGCTGTTGCATCAGCGGTGCTACGCGTTGTGCTGTAACGGCGTTCGAGTTGGGGAATTGCTCCTCAGCTCCACACGTGGCCGCAGTGGCAACTTATGGAGTCTGCTGTATGTGAGGATCAAGGGACAGCCCTTGGTCAGGAGATGGATGGCGGCTGTTACTGTGTCGCCAAGTCCCTCTAGGAACTCGGTGACGGTAGGTACGGACGGCATGTCAGCGTGAAGGATTTAGTGCAGAGCGCAGCCCCGTCTTGAATCCATGGCTGCTGTTAACGGTGCCCTGTCATCTCGCTGTCCAGCGTAGCTCTGGTGTCATGGTGGTGCTGCTGGTTTCCGACGGGAATAAGTGATCTCTGCCTTAAAATCCAGATTTAATGTATAAGCCTCCGGTACCCATTCATTTCACTAAAAACTCAATCACCATAACAAGAGGCTTGCACTGATGTGGTGACATTGTACCGCTTGCTACAGGGTTATTGCTATACCGTGCTGTTTGCTGCTTTGCCTAGCTATCGTTGCTTCGCAATCCACTGGTGTGGTTGCTACTGTGGTCCAAATGACGTCACACTGGAGGCTGATAATGCAATGCTTTATGGAGGCTTCTATGCTACTTCTCCATACTTTTGCTAAAGTCTTATAATTTTCTGCCCTATTAATTCGCCATATATATATCAGAATACGAATATACGCATCAAGAACAACTGCCAACATGGGTAGCTCAGGAGTAGATATCCTCGTTTACCGAAACATATTAATCAACTTAATAAAGGCATGGCTGTGTCCGGTCAGCTTACGTGGGGATCTAGCTCTGAACTGAGTAAGAGCTAGGCATAACTCTGCGTAAGACTCTGGGATAGGGGCCCTCAACCCTGACACGGCGTGTCCCAATGGCTGACGTGGAATTCCTGTAGATATGCAGGACAGGTGTGAATATAGCATAGCCAAATAAGCACCCGCGGATCAACTGAGGGCATGAGGAAAATGGTCAACGATCTCGAAAGCAGGAGAACAGAGGGGGCGAATGAACTGACTTAAATTCACTCTGCAAAATGCGGCAAAGTCGTCAGCGTATGATCATCACAGGTGCAGCTGGAAATGTATGTTCTGGAACTATCCACTCCAGTCCTATGAAACTGGACTACGATCCATTACTTGTGATGATCAAGTACTATGAGGCGTGACAGGAAGCAAATTGGTACCACAGGTGGTAGCCAATCCACTGCTGCCATCATCAGCACAACCAGACTATCAGATTCTCGGGAGTCTGGCTTTGACACGCATACAGAGGGAGTCGGAGGCCTCTGGCCAACTTCGCCCAAATACCAGGACATTTTTCGGAACATTAAATATAAATTCTCTCTTGCAAGAAGCTGTATGAAGTAGAGAAAATCCTTAACGAAAAAAAAATTGGGAATACTGGCACTCTAAGAAACAAGACGGACCGACGAAAACGCAATGGATTTCGGTAACTACAGAGTTTTCAAAATCAAAACAGACAAACGGATTCTCAAAAATACACCCAATTTAGGAGGTGCTTTTGCAGTCAAAAAGAGCATACTCAACTCGATAACTCACGTGAAGCCCGTAAATAATAGACTAATAACAATCACCCTAAAGTGTGCAAACAGAACATACACATTGATCAATGCACACATGCGTATCAATGATGGCAATAAAACAGAACGCGCAAACGTAGGCAAATCGTGGGAAACACTAGCAGAAATAGAGAATGTGAACAAGCAATCAAATGTATACAGAAAGCATACAGTAAATGGAAGAGCAGAAAGACTGAGAAGAATTTCAAAACTTCCTTGACAGTGAGCAAGAGAGACAGCCCAATTACTCAGAAGGACCAAAAGCAAATTCGAAAAGGACCAGCTACTTGAAATCGAGAAATACTTTGAAAGAAACAAAACGCAAGATTTTTACAAGAATTTCAAAACAAAACTCACAGGATATCAGCCGCAAAATCTTTGATTCAAGAAAGGAAATGGGCAATTTGCACTGAACAATCAAGAAAATTGCAAAGAACTTGCAAGATATTTTGAAAAACTGCTGAGCTGCCCAGAACCAACACAAAGATTTCCGCCTCAGAACCTGAATCCACGAACCCAAATTCATTATCATCGGATGTAGAGGAAATCACCAAACAGATCAAACGTCTTAAAAACAATAAAGCTGCAGGTGAAGATGTAATTGTAATGTAAATCCTCAAATCAGCATGCCCAAATACTATAAAAGAAATCACCGGAAAAATACATGACATTTGGTGAACACTAAGAATTCCAGACGACTGGAAAAATGCATTAATTCATCCTCTACACAAGAGAGGAGTTAGATAGGACGTGAACAACTATAAGGGACTCTCATTGATATCAGTAGGTTACTAAATTCTATCACAGTGCCTTCTCGATAAAGCACAACAACAACTAGAACAAAAAATTGGAGACTATCACGCAGGATTCAGACAAGGCCGTTCACGCCCAGAGCAAATTCTGAACTTAAAACTAATCTTAAGACATCAGAGCACAAGTGGCAAAGATGTTGACTTTAAAGAATCCTACGTTTCAGTTGATCGTCAATCATTATTCCAAATATTAAAAGAACAGGGTTTAGATCTGAAAGCACTAACAATCATACAACAGACACTGATAGACAAAAAATCTAAAGTAAAATTTATGGGGGAAATCTCTGAACCTTTTCTGATCAAAATAGCAGTACGACAAGGAGATGGGATTCTCTCCACTATTGTTCAATTACGTCCTTGAAAAGGTGATACAAGAATGGTGCAGACTGAAATCAGTCCTCAAGTTTGGCCAACCAATTACTCTCGGCAGAGCAAAATTGCCAGTAGATTGCTTAGCATCTGCAGACGATCTAGACATCTTAACTCGACATCTTTCAACAGCCAAAAAACAGATTGAACTGCTGAAAGAAAATGCGGAAAAAGTCGGCCTGCAAGTATCTTTTGAGAAGACCTGCAAAAAACAACCACCAAAATTCATGGAGAAAAAATATGACAAACTTGAACGAGTCCCACAATTTAAATATCTCGGTGAAACGATTCAGGAAACTGGAATAGAAACCAAACCCATAGGAGTCAGATGCCAAAAGATGGACACTGTTTATCGACGCACTCAAAATATCTGTAATAAAAAATGTGTTTCCAAGCACACAGAAATACAACATTAAAATACCGTCATAAAACCAGAATGCCGATATGGGTCAAAGACACTAATTTTAAACAAGAAAACAGACATAGAGAACATTCAGAAAAAGGAACGTAAGACCATAAGAACAATTTTAGGCCCAAAACTTGTAGATGAACAGTATCGGCACAGAGGCAAACAGGAAATCAAACAGTACTCCAATATTTTATTTACAGTGACATTAGTAAACGCAGATTAAGATTCTATGGACACATCAAAAGAATGAATCCGGACAGACCTACAAAACAAATAGTTGAATCCTATGAAAACAGGAGTAAATCTAAAACAGACCCAATGAAATGGATCGGCGGAATCAAAACAGATCTGAAACTAGCAGGAATGACACCAGAGGATATCCAAAACATGGATATCTTCAGATTCAAAAGTCACAAGTAGCAAGTTGACTAAGAGGACAAACCAAAGAAAAAGACTGGAACAACGTGGTCTCAAGAAAGAAAAGAAGCCCACAGCAAAAGAATGAAAGAAGTATGGGGACAAAGAAAGGCAAATGCACGCCACTATGTACTTTGCGTAGTCCTAATGGGCTCATTCGTACATACATATATACATTAAGGCAAGGCCTCCGGTCCAGATTATATACCAGTCAGGATCATTTCAAAGTATGCTGATACAGTTATAACCATATAAAGCCACTCGCTCGTCGAAAGATCGGCACCTAAAGATTGGAAAGTTGCAAAAGTCACACCAATAATTACGAAAGGAAGTAGGAGAATACAATGAATTACAGATCCATATAACAGACGTCGATTTGCAGTAGGGTTTTACAACATATACCGTGTTCGAATATTGTGTGTTATCTCTAAGAAACCGATTTATTGACAAACAACCAAAGCGGATTCAAAACATGTCTAGCTCTTTATTCTCACGAAGTAATGAGTGATCCCGACAAGGGATGTCAAACTTATTTCATATTTTCAGTTTTTCAGAAGCTTTTGACACCATTCCTCACAAGCGACTTCCAATAAAATTGGGTTCCAATGGAGTATCGTCTCAGTTTTGCGACTGGAGTCGTGATTTCCTGTCAGAAATGTCCAGTTGATAGTAATTGACTTATAGTCATGAAGTAAAACATGAGTATTATCTGCCATTGCCCAAGGAAGTGTTTTACGTTTCCTGTTTTACATTAACGATTCAGGAGACAATCTGAGCAGGCCTCTTAGATTGTTTCCAGAGGATACTGCCATATGCCGTCTCGAGAAGTCATTAGACGATCACAACCAAATGGAAAATTATTTAGGCAACTTATCTTATGGCGCGAAAGGTGACAACTGACTGAGCAATGAAAAGTTGAACTCGTCCAAAAGAATACTCCAACGAATCCTCAAAATTTCGGTGGCACAATAAGTCACACAAATCTGAAGGTTGTTAATTCAACTACATTTTTACGGATTACAATTACGAATAACTTAAGTTGGGACGATCACATAAATAACGCTGTGGGTAAAGCAAACCCAGGACAAAGATTTACTGCCAGAACACTTAGAAAATGCAACAGGTGTACTAAAGAGATTGCTTACACTATCCTTACTTGCTCTCTTCGGGAATATCGCTGTGCAGTGTGGGTTCCACATCAGAAATGATTGACGGAGGTCATCGAGGAAGTTCAAAGAAGGGCTGCTCGTTTTGTATTATCAAGAAATATGGGAGTGTGTGTCACGGATATCATACTGCGACTTGGGATGGCAATCATCAGAACAAACGTTTTTTCTCGTTCTGGTAGAATTTTCACATGAAATTTCGATCAGTAATTTCCTCCTCAGAGTGTGAAAATATTTTGTTGGACAGAAATAGGGAGAGCAAGAGATGGAAAGAGAAATTGGGTGGAAGAGATGGAGAGTGTATATATATATATATATATATATTTGAAGAGAGAACAAAACGAGCTCTATATAAAGACCAACACACTACCAGACGAAATAAGAAAACACTGAGCCAAATTTTTTACACATATCTACAGGATGGAAGACTCCAGTACAGCAAGGAAACTTTTTAATATTGTAACAGAGAGTAAATGCGGCACAGAATGGCTGAAAGAAGTGCAGATGGATCTGCAGCAGACCAACATAAAAAAATCTCGAAGACCGCACTGAATGCCAGAATAAACTCACAAATGTGAAGTTTGAGGAAAGAACATCGCGCCAGCCTGGTAGAAAATGAAGAACCAGGGAAGGAGCATTCTGAGAGGATGAAGAGTTTTTGGGAAGCAAAGAAGAAAACCTGCCGGAGATGAAATTATGAATTCAAGTTTAATCGCTACCCTAAGGGGAACAATCATTGTTAATAATAATAATAATAATAATAATAATAATAATAATAATAATAATAATAATATATAACTGGTAAAGTACTTTTCAAAAATTTTAATAACAATGTTAAACAATGCGTCGTCTTTATATAGATGCAAATATAAATGGATGTACATATGCGCGCTTATGTTTGTTGCAAGTCAGCTCCTAAACTACTCTATCGATTTCATCTGAATTGAGTAGACATACTACTTATTGCTTGGGAAGAACTGCTGTGGGGGTAACAACCACCTAGGAATGGGGTTGCCATAGGAGGTGATGGGGTTGGATAAGATGGGCAGAGAGAGAAGGAAAGAGGAAATGGGCAGGTCCAGATTGTATACCGATTAGGTTCCTTTCAGATTACGCTGATATTATAGCTCCCTACTTAGCACTCATATACAACCACTCGCTCACCGATAGATCTGTACCTACAGATTGGAAAATTGCGCAGGTCGCACCAGTGTTCAAGAAGGGTAGTAGGAGTAATCCATTTAACTACAGACCTATATCATTGACGTCGGTTTGCAGTAGGGTTTTGGAGCATATACTGTATTCAAACATTATGAATCACCTCGAAGGGAACGATCTATTGACACGTAATCAGCATGGCTTCAGAAAACATCGCTCTTGTGCAACGCAGCTAGCTCTTTATTCGCACGAAGTAATGGCCGCTATCGACAGGGGATCTCAAGTTGATTCCGTATTTCTAGATTTCCGGAAAGCTTTTGACACCGTTCCTCATAAGCGACTTCTAATCAAGCTGCGGAGCTATGGGGTATCGTCTCAGTTGTGCGACTGGATTCGTGATTTCCTATCAGGAAGGTCGCAGTTCGTAGTAATAGACGGCAAATCATCGAGTAAAACTGAAGTGATATCAGGTGTTCCCCAGGGAAGCGTCCTGGGACCTCTACTGTTCCTGATCTATATAAATGACCTGGGTGACAATCTGAGCAGTTCTCTTAGACTGTTCGCAGATGATGCTGTAATTTACCGTCTAGTAAGGTCATCCGAAGACCAGTATCAGTTGCAAAGCGATTTAGAAAAGATTGCTGTATGGTGTGTCAGGTGGCAGTTGACGCTAAATAACGAAAAGTGTGAGATGATCCACATGAGTTCCAAAAGAAATCCGTTGGAATTCGATTACTCGATAAATAGTACAATTCTCAAGGCTGTCAATTCAACTAAGTACCTGGGTGTTAAAATTACGAACAACTTCAGTTGGAAGGACCACATAGATAATATTGTCGGGAAGGCGAGCCAAAGGTTGCGTTTCATTGGCAGGACACTTAGAAGATGCAACAAGTCCTCTAAAGAGACAGCTTACACTACACTCGTTCGTCCTCTGTTAGAATATTGCTGCGCGGTGTGGGATCCTTACCAGGTGGGATTGACGGAGGACAATGAAAGGGTGCAAAAAGGGGCAGCTCGTTTTGTATTATCACGTTATAGGGGAGAGAGTGTGGCAGATATGATACACGAGTTGGGATGGAAGTCATTAAAGCATAGACGTTTTTCGTCGCGGCGAGACCATTTTACGAAATTTCAGTCAACAACTTTCTCTTCCGAATGCGAAAATATATGGTTGAGTCCAACCTACATAGGTAGGAATGATCATCAAAATAAAATAAGAGAAATCAGAGCTCGAACAGAAAGGTTTAGGTGTTCGTTTTTCCCGCTCGCTGTTCGGGAGTGGAATAGTAGAGAGATAGTATGATTGTGGTCGATGAACCCTCTGCCAAGCACTTAAATGTGAATTGCAGAGTAGTCATGTAGATGTAGATGAGTTGGGAGTAACATATGGCAAAGAAGGAGTTGGTCAGAGTAAGGGGGAGGAGAGGGGCAGGAGGAGAAATCCCAAGTGTTTGGGTGAAGCAACAGGTGAAAGTTAGAACATACATAAAAATGCGCGCGTGTGTGTGTGTGTGTGTGTGTGTGTGTGTGTGTGTGTGTGTGTGTACCTATGTTCCATGTCTGTTCCTGAACAGGTGGATCTGTTAAAACCAAACTTTATAGACATTCTACTTATTACAACTTATTACATGGAACGAAGTAATGTGGGAGTAAGAAAAAGCTCTCATTGGGGAGAGGGTGAAATTGGGGTGACATAGAAAATAGACAGAGAGAACAGATACGTAGAAGTAAGTAGAAGAGGGGAGGAGCAGGACACTGAGTGGGGTGGGAGAAGGATACGAACAGAGAGGAGGAGTAGGAGGAGATGGACTGAGACAGGGGGACAGGAAGAAGAAATGGTCAGAGATGCAGGGGGACAGAGAGGGGGGGAACAGATGGTCAGAGAGAGGCAGGACAATACTGGTGGAGAGGGGGAGGGAGCGATGGGTGGAGAGGGCGATAAACAGGGGGAGGACCACATGAGGAGTTGTACAGAAAGAGAGGGGATGAGGGGGAGGTGTACGAGACAGGTAGAAGATTAGAGAGATTGTGGGGAAAATGAGGACATTGATGAGGCACGTGGTGGTGGGAAAGGTAGTGAAGATGCAGGTGAAAGAGCGAAGGAAAAATAAAAGGGGGAAGATAGATTAGAGGAAGAAATCTAAATACATCCTGCACTAACCCACGTTCACCATTAATTCCAGGTGAGGAACAAAAGCAAAATAAAAACGAACATAATACAGTTTTTAGGCCTTAAATAGAAAAATAATCATTAACTTCGTATATTTTTTTACAGAAATAAATCGAAACTAGAAGATGACACACTGGTCTACAAGCAGGTTTGCGTAAATTGAAAATAAAATGCATTGTTTTTTAAAGGAGTTTCGGAACCCAAATTTAATTCGTACTCGTAAAAACGTTAAGGCGATCTTACACAACCAGAAAAAAAGAGAGAAAGATTTCCTGAAATCAAGATGCAGCCAATGTAAACCCCAAAAAAATTTCATTCCTGAGAATCCGAACGACGTTTAACATCCTCCCAGCGCTGCCACTTTCCTTACTAGATGTAGCTGCAAAGTGGCACGGTAGGCGCTCTGTAGTAGCCAGAGACGTCGCTTTTGCCGTGGAAAAGCGGCTCCAGGCACTACTGGTGTGGGGCGACCGGTGTCGGCGGACAGCAGGTAGCCTTCAAAGGCGCGCCCGGCGGAAGGCGCGAACGGCTGTGCGTGTGCCGGACACGGGTACGGCGGGGATCGATGCTGCGTGACCCCGGCAGCGTGGCGCGGGCGCGGGCGCCGGGTCGCGCGCTGTCGGACACGGCTGGCCGGCCGGAGCAGCAGCAGGCGCTACACCTTTCCCCCCAAGTGCAGCCACGCCGATCCGACATTCGTGAATGTTGGGCCGCAGCCAATACAAACCGGTCTGCACAACGTCTCACTTGTAGCTCCTGCCACTTGACTCTAATGCGCATCTATCCACGGCTCTCTCTCTCATATACCTGTTAATTTTCGAAAAACAAAAATTGCGAAATTCGGTTTAAAAATTGGCAGGTACGAATGACCAAAAAGCGTGGTTCAATTTCAGTGTAACCTCGAGACAACTGACGTAAAGCTTTCCCTACTGTGGTGTCACGTATCGATACCACCCTATCGGCGTATCACAGTTAGTTACGGAATTGCAAGTTTCCACCCAACGCCGATACCGATCGTGCGGAATCTGGCGGACCCAATGGAGCACGCCCACTGAGCCAGGCCTCCAGCGGACGCCCTCTGCCGCCACATTACAGGACGACCAGCGGTAGCCGTTTAGCCAATTTGCGCTTGGGGCTATTTCACTGCAACACCTTCGTTCGAGCCTCTACCTTGTGACACTGATAACCGGAATGTTGCATCATTCGTAACGAGAAATACAAGTTAAGTAAATCTTCTGTTTGCTGTTTTACTAGGCCGCTAATCATCTCTGTTCCTGTTCAGCTTTCCTACGACGACAGTTGCCGCACCACTCTGTCGCCCATTTATTCTTATCATTGTGTATGAAGTCGTACACAGCACCTCTGGCTTCCGTAAGTTATATAATGGGTATAAAAACGCAAATGAAAACACTAGCACTACCCGAAATGTTGATTCGTTAAGTATGGGAAGTGCAACCACTTACCTTCAGCGGCCGGGTTACACATACGGTCCGGTCTAAGGCGCTACAGTCATGGACTGTGCGGATGGTCCCGGCGGAGGTTCGAGTACTCCCTCGAGCATGGGTGTATATGTTTGTCCTTAGGATAATTTAGATTAAGTAGTGTGCAAGCTTAGGGACTGATGACATAAGTTAGGTCCCACAAGATATCACACACTTTTGAACATTTTTTTTTTAACACATACGGTCCAGTTTTTTGTTGTAATTTACACACTAACCATTTACTCGGTGCTTTTTTGTTTCCACATGTTTTGAAACATCTTTTTTTTCCCACCATGTGATATACTAATGTCACACCGGCAACGCGTATAAACTGCAAATGACGGACCTTTCCTAGAAGCGAAAATGTACGGAAACTGTTCCGAATATTGCTTCAAGAAAACAGCTTTATAGCTCGTTGCCACAACGAGAATTAAAACACCGAACCAAAATGCTAAGAATGTGACGGATATATGTGAAATACCCGCTTACACAAAAATAAAGCCTTTCAGGATTCAGGTACCAAAATAACACTCTTAATCATTCACTCTAAAAATATGTAACGATTACTGAATATCAAGCAACTTCACTCGATATATACATCGATTAAAAACGATTACTGAGCGATCTACTTCCAACCATTGGCCAAAACAACTGAAATGGACGGTTTTCAAAGCAAATGTATTAAGTTTGCCGATAATTACCTAAAAATTGGGAGAGATACAGGAATAACAGAGAGACGGAAGAAAAAGTGGAGTCTTTCGCCTACATCAGGAGAGATGTGAGATGGCAGGTTAACTCACTAAATGAATCCATCTCCATCTCTCTCTCTCTCTCTCTCTCTCTCTCTCTCTCTCTCTGTTAACCCTATCTGTCAAGTATCCCAAAGTCAGGAACAATACATAGACGTCTTCCGAACGCGCTTCCTGTAAGCTTCCTCCTGCGTAGGTGTACTATACTTCCTGATGAATCTAGTCTGGTATCTGCCTTTTCTACTATCAGTCTGTGCAGAAGGTGTGACGCTAAAACCTACGCCAGCCTTCACGTGCCGATATGTGTACGTGAGCGTTTGCGTGATGTCAAACCAACAAAGAAAGTAGGGCGTATTAATTTCCATAATATTTTTATTCCTGGTGTAATACTGATCCAGTTACTACAAGTAACACTCTGGACTAACTCGCTTTTAATATTAACTGTATTTCGATGTCTGTGTAACTTTATATGTACATTTCCACTCAAAGAAAAATCGGAGGGTTAAGAGACCGTCGTAGCAAAATTCTTTACACACTGCAAAACAGTAATGTTTTAATCTGATCTACGTTATCATCATCATCATCATCATAAAAGACCTTCATAATTCTCCAAAATGGCAACAAATGTCAGACTTTCTTGAAAATTTTGAAGGCTCCTTCCCCTTCACAAAGACGTCGTGATACAGAAAAATCTTCCCTTGCCTCTGTCGGTGCTTAGGCAGGTCAGGAAACCTCTGAAGTAAGAAGACATATACTTTCTATATCTCAGCTTGTGGAACTTGTACACTGCCTTTTTCAGCAGCTGGCAGGACACCTACATTTTGACGTCAATCACTGCGACGTATTCCGAAATGCGGCCGTCTCGTTCTACTTCTTCTTGTTCGTACATCAGCAGTTGTAGTTAGATGATGCGCGCGGAAGACGCCAACGGCTGTCGCATTCGGCTCCAGCCCTTTGCCGCCTAAAGTATCGTTGAAGTTTCTCTGTTCATTACCTTGGACGAATACATGTGACGGCGCCTTCAGGAGCAACAGCATCGTACAGTCGCGTTGTAGGAGCCTGCTGGATGCTGCCAGCCACCTACAACATCGCCATGTACTCAGACGACACGTCGCGATCGAACTCTCACGAACACAATCATTGCACCCGCCGAAATTTATACAGGAAGCGGGCATGACAAACTGCCATTTTTGAGTAGAGTTGATCAGTTTCGACAAGTGTAACGCCACAAGAACTGCGATCAGGTACGTAGTGCTACAACTGACTGAACGAGTGGCTTAGGGGATCACGGGAAATCGTTTGTAGAAGTGTATGTGGGTTCTTAACTTATATTCCAGATTCAAACAGGGCGCAATTGCCTCCTGCTGCCCCCCCCCCCCCTCCTCCTCTCAGTTTATGAATGAAACATATCGTATTAAGTTGCGAAAGAGCAAGTTACTCTCTGTACTCACGAGCAATTTAGGTTCAGTGTTAAACGTACCCTGCCATAAACAATCCTATAATTTAACTGACTGTTTGAAAAATGTCATATTACCGCCTCGAGGTGCTGGCAAACTACTACACTTCCACGCCAGTTTCAGTCATCTGACTATCATCAAGTTCATAAAAATATTTACAGCACCATGTTCGGCGAAATATAAAATCATTATCGTCCGGTGATAAAATCAGTATGACATGTCATTTTTCAAATATATAAGAACTGTGCGGCACCATTTCCTGAAAATACAACTGTGTTCAAGGGTTAAAGATGACACTTTATCAGCTGCAAAAATACTCTCACGTTGTAACAACAACATTCTATACTGAGACAATCAACTTTTTTTTTACCTACCAACCACTTCTTTATCTCTTAATACTAAAATTTTCTAACCGCCCACCAGTTCTATAGCAAAGGTAATTTATTATGTACAGAAGTAACTTTATAAAATGTACAAAGCAGAGTTACAGAAGTTAAACACATAACAATAATCACTTACAAAATAACGAAAATCAAAATTTTTCGAAAATCCGATGAAAATGTTTATAAAGCCCCTACTGCCTACCGTACACCATGAAACCTATCACTGCTCCAGAGGAGGGGTTCCCAAAATTGTCGTGTTACAGAACACTTTGAGAATACTGGTACTTTGATGGAATGCTTTGTTTATTTTCAAGGTTAATATTTTTTTAATGAGAAAAACACTGTTTAGGAAACCGTGCTCTAGAAGATGTATGATCCTTCGTTGCCCCGTGGATTGTTGTCTGTCACCCAGTTCTAAAGACAGGCATGACGATCATTTCGTGTTTATCACTTGTAAGACTTTTAGTCATTAACGTCTTCTGCACACTCATTACTTAGCTGTATTACGTGTCTTGTATGCTGTTACAGGGTACGCCGATACAAAAGGTATTACAATAAGAGAGGAACCTATGAATGTCAAAATATAGTTTTTGTAACAAAATCATTGTAATATTTAATAATTTGTAATGTAGTCATTCGGGACTTTCGTATTGAACAATACATCCGGTAAAATGCTGCCATGGCTTTTCCAGTACCCGCGACCTCTTCAAGCAAAATATTCAATAACGATTTTACGTAAGTGTCGTGGTATTTCGTTGATACAGCGTTCAACTTCAGTCTGGGTTTGCTGATCGTGGGCCTACTGGTGTAGGCGTAAGACTTCAGACAACCCCCACACAATAAAATCCACTGGTCGTGGCGGCCATTTCTGGTCACTGAAACTACCAGGAAAAAACTCGCGCAAGACCTTGACATATAACCCGTGGAATATTGAAGAAGGACCGTTCTGCGGAATCCACGTATCTTCAAGAGCAATATCTTACCAACTGAGGCACGAAGGACTGGGTTATCAAGCTACAATAACATTCGCCATTTACCGTTAATACATTACCGTACCTGCCTTGTTTTAAAAGAAAAACATTCCAATGACTTCTCCAGACCACACTGCAGACCACAGTGACACGGTGGGAACAGATTTTTATTTCTCATCAATCATTCGTGAATTTTCCGAGCGCCAAACGTGGCAATTGGGCCTATCAACGAAACCGGGACAGAAGGTTGTACCTGTCCACAACATCGACATTTACATCTTCTTGCCATTTTAATTCGTGAACAGCGGGTGTCGAAATGTCCATTTCTTGTGCACGATGAGAGGTCCCTGGACACACTGTCACTATCCTTTATGTCACCTATTGAACGGTGGCAATTATTGACCTGTTGAATCATAACAGCCAACGTGGCGCTCAGTTTATATTTTGCGCTCTTAATGTAACACTACGATGATGAAGTTGGAGACCTTGCCCACACTTCATCTCCATGACTATGCCATACACATATTTCTGGTACTGCAAAGAAATGTTGCGCTCTCTGGCAACATGTAGGACCGCAGAAGGCAAAGAAGTACAACTTTCAAAGTTCTTCTATCAGCCAAACTATAGTCACCATTATGCTAGCTGAAATGACGCATGTGCTATCATTCTGTAATTTTAATCATTTACATTTTACACAAAACTCACGTAGCGAAATTTTAACAAACAGTGCTTAATACTGTAAAGTCACGCAATGTAATGCTATCGGGAAGTTTCTGATGAAGGTTAATGGGAAGAAATTGACAGCAGATAACTTTAACCACATATGTACGCAACGAAATCATACAATGAGGTGACAAAATCATGGAACTAATATCGTGTCTGACTGCCTTTTGCCCGGCGTAATGCAGTAACTCGACGCGGCATGGACTTAACAAGTCGCTGGAAGTTACCTCTAGAAATACTGAGGCAGGCCGCTCTATAGCATTCCATAATTGTAAAGGCCGGTGCAGAATTGTGTACACGAACTGAGCTCTCGATTACGTACCGTAAATGTCTGATGGGATTCATATCGGGCGAGCTCACTGGTCAAATCATTCCCTAGAATTAAGCACAATGTTCTTTAAACCAAACGCGAACAATTTTGGCCCCGGTGGACATGGAGCATTGTCATCCACAAAAATTCTATCGTTGTTTGCGTACATCCGAACGTACTCATTTCCAGTCATGATTGGTTCAGTTGGACTAGGAGGCTCAGTCCATTCCATGTAAAAACAGATCATACCATTATACAGCCACCATCAGCTTGCACAATGTCTTGTTGACAACATGGGTACATGGCTTCGTGGGGTCTGCGTCATACTCGAACTCTACCACCAGCTCTTACCAACTGAAATCGGGACTCATCTGACCAGGACACTGTTTTTACTCACCTAGGGTTCAACCAATATGGTCACGAGCCCAGGAGAGGCGCTGCAGGCGATGTCGTACTGTTAGGAAAGGCACCCCGCGTCGCTCGTTCGCTACCAAGGCCCAGTAACGCTAAATTTCGCCGCACTGTCCTAAAATATACGTTCGTTGTATGTCGCCCATTGACTTTAGATTTTATTTCATGCAGTGATGCTTGTCAGTTAGCACTGACAATTCTACGCAAACTCCGATGCTATCGGTCGTTAACTGAAGGCCGTTGGCCACTGCGTTGTCATTGGCGAGAGATAATGCTCGAAATTTAGTATTTCGGCACACTCTTGACACTGTGGATCTCAGAATATTGAATTACCTAACAATTTCCGAAACACTATGTCCCATGCAGCTAGCTTAGCTACCATTCCGCGATCAAAATCTGTTGACTCCTGGCGCGCGGCCACACACAACCACGTCAGAAACTTTTCACACGAATCACCTGAGTAACTATGACAGTTCCGCCAGTGCACTGCCTTTTATATCTTGTGTACAGCCATAACAGCCATCTGTATATGTGCATGTTGCTATCACATGCCTTTTGTCACGTCAGTGCATTCAGATTCCTTGAGTTTCGCACTCCATCTTCTTATGCTTGTTTCTTGACAGATTTGAAATTAAGAGAAACAATTCTCTAAGGTTTGGGGACACTGGTGACCAAGAAATGTGATAGCTTCTAATAAATTAATCTTTCGAGGAATGTTAGGTTTAGATAATATGTCACCTGCTGACTATAATGTCAGGAGCCTCATAATGCTGGAAGAACATGTGCATCCTTGTAACCTAAGGAACCACTTCCACTAATGGTGGAAGCTTTTTTTCAAGACACTGGCGACAACGGGGACCTGTAAGATGATGTTATAACTCAACACGTTATCTATCATACCAGACCACACATTTACACAAAAAGCGTTCTTGAAAATTTGCCTTCACGAAGGCATGTGGATTTTGTCGAACCAGCGATGCTGTTTGTTTTTGATGCCGTCTCGAATGGAAGTGGCTTCATCGTAAACAGTGTCAATGCGAAAGCTCGGCAGTTTGCAATTAGCCAACGACAAAATTCCAGTGGCCTATCTCTATCTCCTCTGAAAGGGGTTGAATCCGCTGGGAATGGTACATACTTAAGGTCTACAATATCCTTTTCTGTCGAATTCCAATATGCATAGAAATTCTGAATTTGCTTGTACAAGGACTACGTTCTACGAACTGAGTAATCTGTTCTACCTCATCCATACTCTGCTCATTTGCATCTTCAGATGAAGTATGACCGCTGCGTACTGCACCAGTCTGAAGCAAATAACTGAAATCATTACAGAACACTTCTCACCAATGTTCGGTATTCTATATGCGGAAATCCGGCATTTGTAAAAACGTGCAGCGTACTTAAACGATAAAACAAAACTGGCCATAAAATCACAATTACAATTTCACAGTTCAATTATGTAAAACTCGGGCAACATCAAAAGCAAAATGACTATCGATAAATAAACCCATAGCAACTAGAGTACTAACACGCGAAATGGAAACATCTCTATGACCATCTATAACTCTGTAACCAACAAGTATTTGGTATCTCCTTCGAAAATATTTATTATTCCCCTTGAAGCACACTGAAAACCAATTGGACGGTTCACGAACAAAAATAAGGGGGGGCGATCAAAAAGTGTCTGTTCGTAGGCTGTATGTAAAGAATCGGTATGCCAATCCGGCAAAATCGCCGTAAGCCCGTACCATGCTGCATGAAGAAGTCCTTCACTGCCTACTACACACCCTTGTTCGACAGGAATTGTCGACACTTCACGATCTTTCTGAAGAGACAGATGGCGTGACAAACCGCATGTGGAGAGATCAGGACTATAGCGCGGGTATTCGAGTGTATCCCACTGGATACACTACTTCGTCACTACGTTTGTGATATGGAGACGTTCGTTATCGTAAGGAGCAGTAACCCTTGGCGACCACGGTAAAGCATGTTGGTCTAACTCTGTCACGCAAATTGTCTGTAACTTACCACGTGTTTCACCAAAACGTTCTTACATGATATGAGGTATAAGGTATCATAAATATAAAGACGCAAGTCAAAGTAACTGTACTTAAAAGGAAGATATAAAATTCAGTTTTTCAAAAAGCAACAAATGCATATCTGAAACAGAAAAATTTGTCACCATTTAGCACAAATTTAAGTGCTAGGAAGTCTTCTTCAAAGGTCTTTATCAGGAGTGTAGCCTCGAAAGGCAGTTAATAGTGGACAATAAAGAGTTCAGATAAGAGGAGAATATAAGCTTTTGAAATATGGCGTTACAGAAGAAACTTGAAAATTATTTGTCTGGATGGAACAGCTAATGAGCAGATGTAAAATAGAACAGGGGAAAGAATAAACGTGTGGCAGGACTTTACCAACAGAAGGAATCGGAGGATAGGACACATTCTAAGGCATCAAGAATCGTCAATTTGGTTATTTAAAGATGGTGATTCGTTCGTGGGGTGCTGAACGACGCGGTTATCAGCGCCCGAATGATGACAATATGAGGACAACATAAACACCCTGTCACCCAGTCCCCGAGCGAAGAAAATTCCCCACCCAACCGGGAATCAAATCCATGACTCTGTGATCGAGGGGCAGCAATGCTAACCACTAGACAACGGTGTGTGTGTGTGTGTGTGTGTGTGTGTGTGTGTGTGTGTGTGTGTGTGTTTTAGAAACTGTAGACTGTAGAAGAAGACTTGAAAACAGAAAGCAGGCTCAGATTGATGTACAGATGAAAAAGAGTTGCTCAGGAGAGTGGTTTTTGATGGCTTTAGTATCTGGAGAAATTAGGTTCTTCTTCTTCTTCCGTATCCGGATGCACCAATTATATCTTCCCTTCCCAGTAATTAGCAACGTAGTTTGCTTTGTCATTGACTTTCAAAATATCATCTTTAGTGCATGTTATAGACATATCTGGGCATATCAGTAGGTGGTCCAAGTCCTGTATTGCTCCGCATTCACACCTATCGCTATCACTGTAACCCCATTTAAATAGGTTTGACTTGCACCCAGTTACTCCCGTACGCAGCCGGTTTAATGACCTCCAAGTTGTAAAAGGTAGTTGAAATCCTGCAGATCCCTCCTCAAGTAGTTCCATAGTGGAGTGTGGCACCATTTCTTCCCAAAGAGATAGCCGCCTTGCGGCGGGCTTGGTGGCGAGCTCTTCAGTAGTTTCAGTGAAACTCCTGCGGGATTTCAGCCGGACACGTTGTTTTCGGTGCATATGCAACGGGTGTCGGGGATCATTTATTTGTTTTGATCTTTCTATCTCGGCGGCTACTTGTCTGCGGATAGTGGGTGGTGCTATGCCTATGATGGGATAAATGATGTCTGTGGGAGTTGGTTTGAGGCATCCTGTGGCAATACGTTTAGGGCGACGTCAACTTGCTTAGTGTGAGCAGAGTTCCTCCAAACTGGCGCCGCAAATTCCGCTGCTGAGATACTCAGCACCAGACCCGTGGTGCGCAAAACATGTGGTTGAGCTCCCAACGATGAACCTGTTAGCTTCCGCAGTATGTTGTTCCTGGCACAGACCTTTTTTTTGTGTTGTGACAGTGCTGCTTAAAAGTAAGTGCTGTGTCCAATGTTACTCCCAGGTATTTTGGGCTGTTTGTATGTTTCAGTTCTTCCCCTTGCCACATGACTCGGAGTTTCCGTTTGGCTTGTTTGTTCCTAAGATGGAAGGCGGATACTTGAGATTTACTAGGGTTTGGTTTGAGATTATTGCCGTCGTAACAGGTAGCAAGTTCTGTTAAGGCTCCTGTGAGATTCTCCTCCACTTGTTCAAAGGTTTTATCCTGTGTGGCCACTGCTGCATCATCAGCATATATGAACATTCGTGTCTGGTGGCTGATGAGAAGATCATTGGTATAGATGTTAAATAATATTGGAGCCATGACACTACCCTGTGCAAGTCCATTTTTCTGTGTCCTCCATCGGCTGTTTTTAGATTGTAGGGTTACATAGTAGCGTCTGTTCTGTAGCATGCATTTCACGAACATAGAAAGGGTGTAGTCCTTAGTTACATTATACACTTTCTGGGTAAGCAACTTATGGTTAATTGTGTCATATGCAGGACTGAGATCCAGGAATGCGACCCCACTTACTTCTCCTCTCTGATAGCCGTCTTCGATGTACTGTGTGAGATTAAGGATTTGGCCACAGCATGATTTTCCTGGTCGAAATCCAGCTTGTTCTTTAATGAGGGCTTTGTCCACATAATCGGCTATGCGTTTGAGGATCATTCGTTCCAGCACTTTAAATAAATGACAAAGCAGTGAGACAGACCTAAAATTTTTAACTTCGGCTGGGTCTTTCCCTGGTTTTAGTAACGCAATAACCCGAGCTTTCCTCCACAATTTAGGAATTTGCATTGTTGTAATACAGTGATTCATTAGCTCTAGGATCCATGTTTGTACTCCCGGTCCAAAATGTTTAAGTTGCTCAGGTCTCAGATCATCGAGGCCAGCGGCCTTATTGTTTTTCAAATCGTTGATGGCATCTTGTAGCTCCTGAATGAAGAACGGGCGAGCTAGGAAGCTAATCTCCTCGTTCAGTTTTCTTTTAATTTTGCCATTCCTGATCTTCCTATTAGTTTTTCCGTTCATGAGTAGTTGGTGAGCTATCTGATCAGGTGTAACTTCACTGTAATTTGGTTGTGGTTCTCTTGGGTCGTTGCTGAGGCTTTTGACCAGTTTCCATGCCTTCCTACTGTTGTGCTTCATGTCCGTCTCTTGTAGGAGGTTACACCACTTTTCCTTTCTCGCTTCGGATATATCAGACATCAGTTCCTCACCTGCCTGGATCGTTTCCTCTGAGAAGGGGTCCTTATTGTACAGTTCTTCATACTTTTCCAGAGCTTCCTTGCTGCTACCATTGAGTCCAGCGATATACTGGGTGCGGCACCCTCTAGGTATGCGCCGTCGAGAGATTTTCTTGACAAGGTCTATAAAAGTTTCATATGATTGTATCTCTGGTTTAATTTCCAAGATCTCCTTATCAAGGTCCTCTGTGAAAAGTTCCCAATGAGCTTTTCTGTAATTGAAGAGTCTCTTGAAGGGCATTACATCTGATTTGATTACTGCAGTAATGCAGCAAGTTATTGGTCTGTGTTGCGATCTTGGAATTGGGTCCTCGATTTGCTTTACAGTTTGCAGGGATGTTATCTGGATTATATCCTCGTTTCCATCTTCCGCTGTTAAATGATGCAGGCAACTTTGGGTCATGTATCAATTTCAGTTTAGCCTGGTCTGCCCAGATCTCCAGCATTTCACCATCGTCATTTGTCTCTTTATAACCCCATGCGAGACCGTGACAGTTAAAATCTCCTACTATAACTTTAATGTTTTTTGAATGGAAATTTCCAGGCTCCGTAAATTTGAACCTCGCACTGGGTGGTTTGTACACGGATGTTACAGTACATGAATGTAGCTCAATTGTTAAAATTTCTATATTTTCTTCGCAGGTCAGAGCACAGGAGCATATGTAAGTTCGGTTTCACAAATATAGCACTTCCGTACCTTTCGTGTGGTCTCTCAAGAACTAATTTCATGCCCTGTATTTTTGGTCTATGGCTAGTTGGTGCCCTGTGTGTTTCTTGTAACACTAAAACATCACAGTTGTTTCGTTTGCACATGTCAGATAATAAAATTTCTTTATTTACAGATAAGCCTTCAATATTGCAGGAAGTTGTCACTAGTGATGGTCTTGATAAAGGCCTTTTTTGAGTATCTTCGGAGAGTTGTTTTGTCATCTTTGGTTTTGGTGCTCCGGTATTTGCAGGATTGGCCGACTAGGTCGTTTCCAGGGGACGCCCGATTGCTTGTTGTTCGAGTGGTGAACGCAATCTTCGTGGAGGCTCCTGCAGTGTCCCCCGGAGAAATTAGGTGTCACAACATCAAACAGATTTCTACTTTATATTCCTTATAACAACCGTACAGCTATTTCTTCGACCTTTTGGCATAGACGATGTGGTGGTAGTGACCATCAGTTATAAAGAAATTAGTTATTATACTTAAGTAATCCTCAGATTTAACCGTACCCTCCGTAAAAATTACATGCCCAGCCCAGTCTTCCTCAATCTGACTGTGCCGGGGCTTTCTACTCGTACTTTATGACGCGTTGTGATTCATCTGGCGACGTGACTTGTTTACATCGTTGTATAGTCCAATCACTACGATCCTGTACCTCCTGAAGTCGTAAGTAACGAATGAGGAGGTGCACATACACTAAGTGATCAAAATTATCCGGACACCCACAAAAACATACGTTTTTCATATAAGGTGCATTATGCTGCCACCCACTGCAAGGTACTCCATATCAGTGACCTCAGACATCGTGAGAGATCAAAATGGAACGCTCCACGGAACTCAAGTACTTCGAAGGTGGTCAGGTGATTGGGTGTCACTTCTGTCATACGTATGTAAGGGAGATTTCCTAAACATTCCTAGGTCCGCTATTTCCGATGTGATAGTGAAATGGAAACGTGAAGGGACATGTAGAGGCTCGTAATGTATAATAGGCAGACATCTATCCAGACCATCTCATAAGAATTCCTAACTGCATCAGGATCCACTGCAAGTACGATGGCAGTTAGGCGAGAGGTGAGAAAACTTTGATTTCATGGTCGAGCAGCTGCTCATAAGCCACACATCATGCCGGTAAATGCCAAACGACGCCTCGCTTGGTGTAAGGAGCGTAAACATTGGACGATTGATCAATGGAAAAACGTAGTGTGGAGTGACGAATCACGGTACACAAAGTGGCGATCCGATGGCAGGGGAAATGTTATCTGCCAGCGTGTGTAGTGCCAACAGTAAAATTCGGAGGCGGTGTTGTTATGATGTGGTCGCGGTTTTCATGGAGGGGACTTGTACCCCTTGTTGTTTTGCGTGACACTATCACAGGACAGGGCTACTTTGATGTTTTAAACACCTTCTTGCTTCCCACTGCTGAAGAGCAATTCGAGGGTGGCGACTGCATCTTTCAACACGGTCGATGACCTGTTCATAATGCACGGCCTGTGGCGGACTGGTTATGCGGCAATAACATCCCTGTAATGGTCTGGCCTGCACAGAGTCCTGACATGAATCCTATAGAACATCTTTGGGATGTTTTGGAACGCCGACTTCGTGCCAGGCCTTACCGACCGACATCGATACCTCTCCTCAGTGCAGTACTTCGTGAAGAATGGGCTGCCCTTCCGCAAGAAACCTTCCAGCGCTTGACTGAAGGTATGCCTGTGAGAGTGGAAGCTGTCATCAAGGCTAAGGGTGGGCCAACACCATACTAAATTCGAGCATTACCGATGGAGGGCGTCACGAACTTTTAAGTCGTTTTCAGCCAGGTGTCCGCACACTTTTGATCACTTAGTGTATTAAGACGCTGGGCTTGTATTCGGTAGAAACACGGTTCAAATCACAATGCAGCAGTTCATATTCGATGTCGACAGAATATACTCCACTGTTCCTTTGTTTATGTTCTGTCGCAAATGTGTCGTGAATTGTGGAAACCCATGAGTAACAAACGTGAGGGAAATGGTGGACAACGAAATACTTCGTCATCCACAACACTGCATTCCGCTTCTTGTAAGGTCACGATGGTTGCCGACTTAGCTGTATAAACGTCTGCAACTTCATCTACATCACACTCACAATCACTCGTCTACATTCTATAAAGGATGTGCAAAAATGTAGAATGCTTCACTGAACAATTTAAGGTAGGGAGCCTGGTTCAGACAACCTAGCTTAAGAATAGGAATATAACAACATTTCTGTGTACTTTTTTATTCACATTAGTTAACTGCAACTGTATCACTGACACAGCGTACCATTTCTACTGTATTTTACAAAATGTGCTGAAACTGACTTCCATCAATGCAAACGTGATATCGGCGAACAAGATTCTGACGCTCCATGACTTTTATTCTTGATGTGTTTCTAATCAATCACTGGCAGCTACAATTCTGGCAACCAATTCCATCTCTGAATGCACTGGGGTCTCTCACAAAAGCAACTATTGATATCCCCCCACACGAAATGATCGAGGGAATTCTGGTCAGGTGACGTCGCAGGCCACGGAATAGGACGCCCCCTTCCAGTCCAGTGACCGGGAAATACTATACCGGTACTGCTCCATCGTATGGTACTGTACGTCACTGAAAAGCATTGAGTAATGAATGGACCTGTCGTTGAGTCATAATATATCCCGTCAAGGGACAATGTAAATACGATACAGCAGAGCCACCTCATGGACGAGTGAAGTAGGCAAAACCTGCATCATGACTTCCTGGTAATCAGACTCATTCTTCTTGCTTCCTTGCAGGAAATAATGTACAAATAAATAAGCAACGCAGTACGTGTAAAACTGTACGCGTGTTAACTGTAAAGAAGCTAGAAAACAGTAATGCTAGAAAAAGCGGTAGACAAGTTTACTTCCATGTAGCTGGCTTCTCCAACCCCTGGTTCCCTAGCTCAAACTGTTCAGTGGAGCATTCTCTATGTCCTGTTATATTTTTGCACGCTGTTACGGGAACACCATGTGGATTACGAAAACCAATGTCCACGGGAAAATGAAACAAAGAGATACTGAATTTAAACCAAAACTGGTCACACACATTTTGTACCACACGACTGTAAAATAACAGAGAACAGACTACTTAGCCTTAACGGAAGTTTTTACTATCATCTTCGTGAAATGACAGCAGCATCATTCTGGCCTTGCGACAAGGAGACCTGGCCTGCTGGAACAGGCCATAGTCATCTGTGGAAGGACATCGACATCTACATACTATGATGCACTCCACAATCATACGGTAAATGGTGAAGGGTCCTTTGTACCGGTACACCACTACTAGTAATTCCTCTTCTCGTGCCACTAGCAAATGGAGGGAGGGAAAAACGACAGTCTATACCATATGCCTCCATACGAGTCCTCCTCTATATTGTGCGAAATGTATATATACTGCCGGCAGTAGAATCTTTCAAAAGTCAGCCGCAAATGTAGCTTCTCTACACTTCTCCATAGTGTTTCGCGAAAAGATCATACTTTCTCCACGGATTCCCATCTGACAAATGACACAATTTCAGAGACTTTACTGGTCTCATCCAGATACGATTTTATGTACACAGAATGAAGCAGCGAGTAAAAATTTGTACGAAGACCTGAAATAGCAACCGGGTCTTCTGCTTGCTAGGCAGGTACGCTAGGCCCCTAAGCCACGTTGGCACAGCAGTTCGCGCGCCTCCTTACTCGACTCGGGTTCGATTCGCGGCCTTGGTACAAATTTTCCCTCGCCGCTTCAATCTATATGCGTAGAATCATATCTCCCTCCCCCCCAATTACGTTCGATGTTAAGGTGCTTTTCCAGAACATGGAGAGCCTTGGCAATTCTGTTCGTGTGCAAGGAAGAATTTAAAGTAAACTGGGGTGGCAGTGAGAATTTGGATCGAGGAGGGAAGCGCGCCAGGGTACAAATGCAGTTGCGCGTGAATCACTGTGCCAAGGTGGCTTAGTGGATAGCGGATAGCGCACCTTCCTAGTAAGCAAGAGACCTGGGTTCGATTCCCGACCTTTGTACAAATCTTCAGTCGCCGCTTCAGCCTATATACATTCTGGAATACTCGCGTCTTGTTCTAACCTGCTGACATCAGTCTAGCACCACAACTCTGAATTGCTTCGAAGTCTTCCTTTAATCTAACCTGGTGGGGATCCCAAATTCTCCAGCAGTACACAAGAATGGGTGGCACTTGTGTTCTATTCGCGGCCTCTTTTCTGATGCCTAGATAAGAGTTTCGACGTGACTGTGCCAATGAGCACACCACTAATACTGTATCGGAACGTTACAGGATTGTTTTTATTACTCATATGCATTAGCTTACATTTTCCTGTATTTACACCAAGCTTCCATTTATCACACGAACACTAATTCTGTCTAAGCCATCCTCTAACACCCTACAGTTACTCAACGACGACATTTTCCGCACGCCACAACATTACGAGCAAACAGTCGTAGTTTACTGCTCACCTAGCCCGTCAGATCCCCCTCCCCCCATATTATATATGTATATACATACACACACACACACACACACACACACACAGGTCCACTGATCGTGACCGGGCCAAATATCTAACGAAATAAGCGTCAAACGAAAAAACTACAAAGAACGAAACTTGTCTGGCTTGAACGGGGAAACCACATGGTGCTATGGTTGGCCCGCTAGTTGGCGCTGCCATAGGTCAAACGGATATCAACTGCGTTTTCTTTAACAGGAACCCCTATTTTTATTACATATTCGTGTAGAACGTGAAGAAATATGAATGTTCTAGTTGGGCCACTTTTTTTCACTTTGTGATAGATGGCGCTGTAATAGACATATGGCTCACTATTTAAGACGAACAGTTAGTAACAGGTAGGTTTGTTAAATTAAAATACAGAACGTAGGTGCGCTTGAACACTTTATTTCGGTTGTTCCAATGTGATTCATGTACTTTTGTGAACTTATTATTTCTGAGAAAGCATGCTGTTACAGCGTGATTACCTGTAAAAACCACATTAATGCAATGAATGCTCAAAATGACGTCCGTCAATCTAAATGCTTTTGGCAACGCATGTAACGACATTCCTCTCGACAGCGAGTAGTTCGCCTTGCGTAATGTTCGCACATGCATTGACAATGCGCTGACGCATGTCAGGCGTTGTCAGTGGATCATGATAGCAAATATCCTTCAACTTTCCCCACAGAAAGAAATCCGGGGAAGTCAGATCCGGTAAACGTGCGGGCAATGTAACCGCCATACAGCTGTTCACTCGGCCGGACGGTGTGGCGTGCGGTTCTAGGTGCTTCAGTCTGGACCAATCCACCTGGCATGAAATATGCTATTCAATACCACTTCAACCGCACACGAGCTATGTGCCGGACATCCATCACGTTGGAAGTACATCGCCATTCTGTCATGCAATGAAACATCTTGTAGAAACATCGGTAGAACATTACGCAGGAAATCAGCATACACTGCACCATTTAAATTGCCATCGATAAAATGGGGGCCAATTGCCCTTCCTCCCATAATGCCGCACCATACATTAACCTGCCAAGGTCGCTGATGTTCCACTTGTCGCAGCCATCGTGGATTTTCCGTTACCCAATAGTGCATATTATACCGGTTTACGTTACCGCTGTTGGTGAATGACGCTTCGTCCCTAAATAAAACGCCCGCAAAAAAATCTGTCATCGTCCCGTAATTGCTCTTGTGCCCAGTGGCAGAACTGTACACGACGTTCAAAGTCGTCGCCATGCAATTCCTGGTGCATGGAAATATGGTACGGGTGCAATCGATGTTGATGTAGCATTCTCAACACCGACGTTTTTGAGATTCCCGATTCTCGCGCAGTTTGTCTGCTACTGATATACGGATTAGCCGCGACAGCAACTAAAACACCTACTTGGGCATCATGATTTGTTGCAGGTCGTGGTTGACGTTTCACATGTGGCTGAACACTTCCTGTTTCCTTAAATAACGTAACTATCAGACGAACGGTCCGGATACCTGGATGATGTTGTCCAGGATATCGAGCAGCATACATAGCACACGCCCGTTGGGCATTTTGATCACAATAGCCACACATCAACACGATATCGACCTTTACGGTAATTGGTAAACGGTCCATTTTAACACGGGTAATGTATCACGAAGCAAATACCGTCCGCAATGGCGTAATGTTACGTGATACCATGTACTTATACGTCTGTGACTATTTCAGCGCCATCTGTCCCAAAGCGAAAAAAGTGGTCCAACTAAAACATTCATATTACGTACTACACGAAAATGTAATAAAAACGCAGTTGATATCCGTTTGACTTATGGCAGCGCCATCTAGCGGGCCAACCATAGCGCCATCTGGTTTCCCCTCCAAGCTAGACAAGTTTCGGTCTTTGTAGTTTTTTCGTTTGACGCTTATTTCGTGAGATATTTGGCCAGGTCACGATCAATGGTCCACCCTGTATATACTATTGGTGTTTTGCCATTAAAGAGCGCAGTTAGACTGCATGGCCAGTTCCTTTTGCTGCCCAAACTTCCCTCATTCGCTAGCTGTGTTTATGTTTCCATCCTCTGTCCATGCTTCTTGTCGGCTGTGTGTCTTCGGCTTCATCTTGGTTGCCTTTTTGGTTGTCCATATTTCTTTCTTCTTCCGGCTGTGATCTTGTTTGCGTTCTTCGGTCCATTTTACGCCTGTTCGTTTGTCCCAACGAATCTCATGTAGTTTACTTTTCTTGAAGATGTTTCTGAATTTTGTTCTGTCGTTTATTGTGTCTGGTGTGATGTTGAGTTGGTTTAGGTCGTTTATTACCTCTCCCACTCATTTGTTGTTTCTAGTGGTTACCCAGTCAAGGATTTGTTTGGTCAGTTTGTGTGATGGCTTTCTGTATAGGTGTCCACAGAGTTGTAGTCTCCGTTTTTTAATCTTTTCTGTGATTGTGTCCGTATGTTTGTATAGTTCCTCTATAGGTTTCTTGATCCGTATTCCATTGTTGTTAGTTGCACCAAATATTTTCCTAGGTATTTTTGGTGCTTCTTTTTCTAGTTGTCTGATACGTGTATGCCCTAGGATTAGTGTGGTCTCTGCTGCATACAGTGCTTCGGGGAGCACCACCGTGTCGTAGTGGTGTAATTTGGCTTTTCCTGAGATAGACTTCTTGTTGTAATGATTCACACTACTTTGTATGCCTTGTCCAGTTTAGTTTTTCTTTCTTCGTTTGAGTCTCTGTTATGTCCGCTCATTTGTAGTGTTTCACCGAGGTACTTGATGTTTGCCGTTTTGTAATTCGTGTCGAACTTTGTGTTCAGAGATGAGAGTTTCTTTGTGCTCATAAACTGTGTCTTTTCGTAAGTGATCTGTAGTCCAGTTTTGGAAACTGTTTTCGTGCAGTTTTTGAATAGCTTCTTTTTGTTTCGTTTATACTTTTCGTGACAATCGCCAAATCGTCTGCAAAAGCCAGGCATTTAATCTGTAGGTTTCCTAAGGTTATCCCCTGTTGTGATATTTCCCATTCTTTTATTACCTTATCTAACACTAGATTGGAGAGGTGAGAGGCCATCGCCTTGTCGGAAACCAGTGTGAATTTCAAAGGGCTCTGATAGTTCCCCACAGAACTTTACGTTGGAGGTCGTGTCGGTCAAGGTTACAAAAAGGAAATATTCCTCACACACGAAGAAAGAGAATACGTTATGTGGACATGTGCCCGGAAACGCTTACTTTCCATGTTAGAGCACATTTTATTACTTCTCTTCAAATCACATTAATTATGGAATGGAAACACACAGCAACAAAACCTACCAGCGTGACTTCAAACACTTTGTTACAGGAAATGTTCAAAATGTCCTCCGTTAGCAAGGATACATGCATCCACCCTCCGTCGCATGGAATCCCTGATGCGCTGATGCAGCCCTGGAGAATGGCGTATTGTATCACAGCCGTCCACAATACGAGCCCCCCATAAATGAAAGTCAAGAGGGTTGAGGTCAGGAGAGCGTGGAGGCCATGGAATTGCTCCGCCTCTACCAATCCATCGGTCACCGAATCTGTTGTTGAGAAGCGTACGAACACTTCGACTGAAATGTGCAGGAGCTCCATCGTGCATGAACCACATGTTGTGTCCTACTTGTAAAGGCACATGTTCTAGCATCACAGGAAGAGTATCCCGTATGAAATCATGACAACGTGCTCCATTGGGCGTAGGTGGAAGAACAAGGGACCCAATCAAGACATCACCAATAATGCCTGCTCAAACGTTCACAGAAAATCTATGTTGATGACGTGATTGCACAACTGCGTGCGGATCCTCGTCAGCTCACACATGTTGATTGTGAAAATTTACAATTTGATCACATTGGAATGAAGCCTCATCCGTAAAGAGAACATTTGCACTGAAATGAGGATTAACACATTGTTGGATGAACCATTCGCAGAAGTGTACCCATGGAGGCCAATCAGCTGCTGATAGTGCCTGCACACGCTGTACATGGTACGGAAACAACTGGTTCTCCCGTAGCACTTTCCATTCAGTGACGTGGTCAACGTTACCTTGTACAGCAGCAACTTCTCTGACGCTGACATTAGGGTTATCGTCAACTGCACGAAGAATCGCCTCGTCCATTGCAGGTGTCCTCGTCGTTCTAGGTCTTCCCCAGTCGCGAGTCGTAGGCTGGAATGTTCCGTGCTCCCTAAGACGCCGATCAATAGCTTCGAACGTCTTCCTGTTGAGACACCTTCGTTCTGGAAATCTGTCTCGATACAAACGTACCGCGCCACGGCTGTTGCCCCGTGCTAATCCATACATCAAATGGGCATCTGCCAACTCCGCATTTGTAAACATTGCACTGACTGCAAAACCACGCTAGTGATGAACACTAACCTGTTGATGCTACGTACTGATGTGCTTGATGCTAATACTGTAGATCAATGAGTCGCATGTCAACGCAAGCACCTAAGTCAACACAACCTTCCTTCAATTGGGCCAACTGGCGGTGAATCGAGGAAGTACAGTACATACTGACGAAACTAAAATGGAAATTAAGCGTTTCCGGACACGTGTCCGCATAACATCTTTTCTTTATTTGTGTGTGAGGAATGTTTCCCGAAAGTTTGGCGGTACCTTTTTGTAACACCATGTATATATATATATATATATATATATATATATATATATCAGGAGTGCCCCAAAAGCGACGTCAAGCGTAGAGGCATGTAGAAGGTGCGTAATGACGTCCCCAACTGTCGTTGTGCCTTCGATTACCATCACAGGTTCCATGGAAGCCCAGGTGAATGTCAGTTCAGGCATAAGGTTTACACTGATTCACGATCCAGTGTCGACGATCCCGTGCTCACTGGAATCCAACTGAAGATGTCGTTGGGTCAATATGGAAACAGGTAGGGACCGTCTGGGACCAATGTTTAACAATGCGTAGTGGTCAGTGTGCTTCGAAATACCGGTGCTTACTAAATATTGTACTTTGTTGTCAAATCTGCCACACGTAGCCTCTTTGATTCGCTGGATTTCTACGTCCCTTGATACTGAGAATAGAGTGTCTTACTCGTAGCCAGAGATGAAGCTATGGTCTTTTAGGAAGGTGGACTGCTGAGGCGTGGACAGTGGCCGCGTGCTCGCCCTCACCTGAGTTTAGTGGCGTTTGTCGCATTGTGGCAGCAGCCGGACCCAAGCCGGAGGTCTATATATAGGAGATCAGGGCGCGGAGCGCGACCGACCAGCCGGTTGGTGCGGTCTGGGAATACCGCGTCACAGGAATAAACGGCGCGCCTCGCCTCGCCGGCGCGATTAGCCCCGAGAGCCGCGGCCGCCCCCGATGCGACTCTGACGGCCCCGGCATGCCGGCCCAAGTCTCTGCGAGGTCGGTCGGTGCGTGGCCAGGGGGCGATCCACTGGTAGCGCAGCGGAGTCGCATACACTGGGGAGACAAAAGTCGTGGCATACCTCTTAATATCGTGTCGGGCCTCCTTTTGTCCAGCGCAGTGAAGCAACTCGACATTGTATGGACTCAACAAGTGGTTGGAAATTACCTCCATAAATACTGAGCTATGTTGCCTCTATAGCCGCCCATGCTTGCGAAAATGTTGCCGGTGCAGTATTTTGTGCACGAACTGGCCTCTTGATTTTGTCCCATAAGTGTTCGATGGGATTTATGTTGGGCGATCTGGGTGGCAGGTCTTTTGATCGGATTCTCCATAATATTCTTCAAACCAATCGCAAAGAACTGTGGCCGGTATAATGGTGAATTGTCATCCATAAATACTCCAATGTTGTTTGGCGTTAAGAAGTCCACGAATGGTCTCCAAGTAGCCGAACGGAACTAAGACCTAATCCATTCCACGTAAACACAACCCACACCTTTATGGAGCCAGCACCAGCTTGTACAGTGCCTCGGTGACGACTTGGGTACATGGTTTCGTGGGCTCGACGCCACACTCGAACCCTACCCTCCATCATCATTTACCATCTGGAATTGGGACTCGCCTGACCGGGACACGGTTCTCCAGTCGTCTAGGGTCCAACCGAATGGTCACAAGCCCAGGAGAGGTTCTGCTAACGATGTGCTGTTCAGCAAACGCACTCGCGTCGGTCGTTTGCTGCCCATTACCTCCAAATTTCGCCGAACTGCCCTAACGCATACGTTCGTCATACGTCCCAAATTGGTTTCTGCTGTTATTTCGCGTAGTGCTGCTTGTCTGTTAGCACTGACAATACTACGCAAACGTTCCTCTCGGTAGTTAAGTGAAGGAAGTCGGCTACTGCGTTATCCGTGGTGAGAGGTAATGCCTGAAATATGGTATTCTCGGCGCACACTTGACACCGAGGATATTCCGAAATGGAATGTTCCATGTGTCTAGCTCTAACTACTATTCCACGGTCGAAGTTTGTTAATTCCCTTCGTGCGGCGGTAATTTCTTCGGAAACCTTTTGACATACATCACTTGAGTACGAATGGCGGCTGCGCTAATGCACTGCCCTTTTATGCGACACTATCGCCGTTTGTATATGTGCATGTCACTACTCCATGACTTTTGTCACCTCAGTGTACTAATGTGGTCGCTGCGAGAATTCCCCAAGCACAGTGCCTCCCGATCTCTCTGAGATCGTTATCCCTGGGTACGATCAAATATTAGCTAGTACCCCCCACCTTCATCACCAACATCAGCGCCCAACTATACTTTAGGATGAGAAAGAGTCTTCTGTGAACACTTATTTTTAAATTGACGAAAGGGGAATGATACTTAGTTGTTAAGTGTGCTTTATTTAACCACCAGCTAAAGAGTCACTGAGGCAATTGGTACTGCTTATTTCTAACAACTTTTTTTTCATAACACGATGAAGTAATTCGCAATGCACTGCCACTTCTACCTACAACTCTTTCTCCGGAAGGTAAGTTAACTATCCATAATGAGAGCTCGGTGTATGGTGCATGCCAGTTTCTAGATAACGCATGACCAGTTGTTTTCAGTGTGTGAGAAATGTACAGAACTTAGGGCCAAGAATACAGTTTTACAGCTTCTGTATGAAGCTCGAAACCTGGAGTCTATATCATCGACAAAGCTCAAAGTT
Organism: Schistocerca gregaria; assembly: GCF_023897955.1. Taxonomy (NCBI): domain Eukaryota; kingdom Metazoa; phylum Arthropoda; class Insecta; order Orthoptera; family Acrididae; genus Schistocerca; species Schistocerca gregaria. Next base: position 666,017,679 of record NC_064922.1, read on the forward strand.
TGTATTTCTTTTCCCTGAACTTTAAGTCCCATACTATATTTTTCTTTCGTTTTCTTTATTGCTTGTTCGATGTACAGATTGAGTAACACAGGGGATCGGCTACAGCCCTGTCTCACTCCCTTCTCAACCACTGCTTCCCTTTCATGCTCATCGACTCTTAGAACTGCCGTCTGATTTTTGTATAAATTGTAAATAGCTTCCGTTCCCTGTATTTTGCCACTGCTACCCTCAAAATTTCAAAGAGTATTCCAGTCAACATTGTCAAAAGCTTTCTCTTAGCCTACAAATACTAGAAACGTAGGGTCACTACTGCCTCCCGTGTTCCAATATTTCTCTTGAATTCTAATTAGTCTTCCTTGAGGTCGGCTTCTACCAGTTTTTCAATTCTTCTATAAAGAAATCGTGTTAGTATTTGGCAACCATGACTTATTAAACTAATATTTCGATAAAATTCACACCTGTCGGCACCTGCTTTCTTTGGGATTGGAATTATATTCTTTTGGAAGTCTGAGGGTATTTCGCCGGCCTTGTACATCTTGCTCACCATATGCAAGAGTTTTGTCATGACTAGCTCTCCCAAGGCTATCAGTAATTCTAAGGGAATGTTGTCCACTCTCGAGGCCTTGTTTCGACTTAGGTCTTTCAGTGTTCTGTCAAATTCTTCTCGCAGTATCATATCTCCCATTTCATCTTCATCTAACGCCTCTTCCATTTCCATAAATTGCCCTCGAGTGCATCGCCCTTGTATAGACCCTCTATATACTCTTTCCATCTTTCTGGTTTCCCTTCTCTACTTAGGACTGGTTTCCATCCGAGCTCTTGATATTCATACAGGTGGTTCTCTTTTCTCCAAAAGACTCTAATTTTCCTGTAGGCAGTATCTATCTTACCCCTAGTGATACATGCATCTACATCCTTACTTTTTGTCCTCCAGCCATCCCAGCTTAGCCATTTTGCACTTCCTGTCGATCTCATTTTTGAGACGCATGTATTCCTTTTCGCTTGCTTTATTTACGGCATTTTTATATTTTCTCCTTTCATCAATTAAATTCAATACCTCTTCTGCCCTAGTCTTTATACTTACTTGATCCTCTGCTGCCTTCACTATTTCAACTCTCAACGCTAACCATTTTTCTTCTTCTTCTTCTTCTTCACTTCTTTGCCCTGGTCTTGTGAACCGGTCGCTCATGATCTCTCTCAAACACTCTACAACCTCTGGTTCTTTCAGTTCATCCAAGTCCCATCTCGTTAAATTCCTACCTTTTGCCATTTCCCTGTTTTTATCTACAGTTCATAACCAATAAACTGTGACCAGAGTCCACGTCTTCACCTGAAAATGCCTTACAATTTAAAACCTGGTTCCTAAATCTCTGTCTTACCATTACATAATCTATCTGAAACCATCCAGTGTCTCCAGGCCTCTTCCACGTATACAACCTTCTTTCATTATTCTTAAACCAAGTATTAGTCATGATTAAGTTATGCTCTGAGCAAAACTCTGCCAGGCGGCTTTTTCATTCATTCCTTACCCCCCCCCCCCCCCCCAAGAGTCCATGTTCACCACCCCTTACCAGAAGTCCTGTTTCTCCTGCCGCCGAACTTCGCTAATTTCCACAACCTTTAACTTTATCCTATTCGTTTTCCTGTTTTGAATTTTCTAACCTACCTGCACAATTAATGGACGCTACATTCCACGCACCGATCCGCAAAACGCCAGTTTTGTTTCTTCTGACAACATCCCCCTGAGTAGTTCCCTCCCGGATATCAGTATGGGGGACTATTTTACCTCTGGAATATTTTACCGAAGAAGATTCCGTTATCATTTAACCATACAGTACGGCTTCGTGCCCTCGGGGAGAAACAATGGCTTTAGTTTCCCTATGCCAGCGCAGGAAGGCCATTCTGGTTGATGTTACAAGGCCAGATCAAAATGGTTCAAATGGCTCTGAGCACAATGGTACTTAACAACTGTAGTCATCAGTCCTCGAGAACTTAGAACTACTTAAACCTAACCAACCTAAGGACATCACACACATCCATGCCCGAGGCAGGATTCGAACCTGCGACCGTAGCGGTCGCGCGGTTCCAGACTGAAACGCCTAGAACGGCTCGGCCACTGCGGCCGGGCAAGGCCAGATCAATCAATCGTATAGACTGTTGGCCCTGCAACTACTGAAAAGGTTGCTACTCTCTTCAGGAACCACACATTTGTCTGGCTTCTCAACAGATACCACCCCCCCCCCCCTCCTCCCGTTGTGATTGCACCTGTGGTAAGGCTATCTGTATCGCTGAAGCACACTACACCTCCCCACCAACGGCAAGTTGTTATGTTCGTAAGGGGGTGGGAGGGGGCATCTCTACTAGTACTAACATGTAGTAACTGGTGTAGCAAGGGAAGTAACTATATAAAATTTATAAAACAGGCTTCCAGCAAGTTAAAGAACATAATAATTTCTTACGAAATACTTCATGTGAAAATATTCTGAAAACGTAATGATGTTTTCAAAAGCATTGTTATCTACCGCCCACCATGGACGCTGGAACGCTCACTAGTAGGCGATAGGGATAAGGTTGTCTACCACTGTTGCACACAAACAAGAAGCAACGTGGTTTCCCCACTATCGTAGCCACGAGTAGAAGCACTCTGACGTACTGCTGAGACACTGTGGCAGTTCTTTCTTCCTCCACACTATTTACCATACTACATGAAAACGGAGGCTACTTTCTGGCTGGCCTTCGGCGTATCACGGTTCTGAGAATGCCTGCGAGTTTCTTTCTCATCGACAATACGTAACATTTCTGCCAGTCACTTTAAAACTGATATTTTCTTAATGGTACCACATGTTTAGAACTTGCTTTCAGAGGCTTCATACTTCAACCGCGCCAGGCACTGGTTATACCATGTTGGATAAATCCTGTAGATGCAGGAGCTACATTCTTACACTTTCATATTAGGTCAGTCAGACACGATTTTCTCTAGACGGAAATGCTGGAGACTATATTTCGCTTTGTCTTTGATTCATGTCTCTTTATCTCAGCGCTACTTTGCAACCTACATCAATTTGTTTACCTGTATTCGAGCCTTGGTTTTCCTTTACTCTCTGCCCCACACACTTCCTTCCACTACCATATTAACGATTTCTTGATGCCTACGGAAGTGTCCCCTCAAATGATCTCTCTCAGCCAAGTTGTAACATAAATTTCATTTCTCTATAATACGATTCAGCACCTCTTCATTAGTTATTCCATCTAGCCATCTGACCTTCCGCACAGTTCTGCACCATAACGTTTAGAAAGTTGTATTCGTTTCTTGTCTGAACTGCTTACGGTCGATGTTCCATTTTCGAACACTTAAATTATATACAGCGCAAACAAATTTTTCTCTTCTAGAAACGCTTTTCTTGATATTCCAGGCTGCATTTTATCTCCTCACTACTTCGTCCGTTATCAGTCATTTTGCTCCTGAAATAGCAAATCTCGTCTATTAATTTTAATACTACATTCAATTACCTCGCTTTACTTTTTTATGTTCATCTGATAAGAACATTTCAAGAAACTGTCCATTCCTTTCAATCGAAGTCTTTGTCGTCTCTTACAGGATTGCAATGTCATTGGCAGAAATAGAAGTCTTCATTTGTTTTATCTGAACTTTAATTCGCTTTCCACAGTTCTCCTTCGTTGCTCAATGTACAGTTTCCAGAACGCTGTTATATTCATAGATTTCACAACTGACATTCAGAAAACCTCGGACGTCACAGCTACTTGCTTTACAATGGGAACGATGAATTCCACTCCGGCTCGTAGCACAGCCGGACCGAGTGAAGAGTGGAGTGGAGCGAAGCGATGCGGCTGAATCGGAGACAGCGCCGGCCACCTGGGCTCCGCTGACAGCGGCCACACAGCACGTGGCCGTGGTGGGCGGCCCGTGAAGGGAGGTGCATTGCTCCTAGCGGCCTACAAGGCGCTGACAGCTGCCAGCCCGTGAAGCGCCGGGAAACAGCTGTCTCTGGCGCTCACAAAAGCGGCGCGCGCCGCAGCCGGAGCGAAAACACTTGCCCACCCAGATACTGGCATGTCGGGTAGCAATAAACCAAGTATCCACAGGGGGAAATTTATTTTATCCGCGAACGGCTAGAAAACTATGGAGCTATTATGAAGACGGAATGAACACAGCAACGTGTCACAATTTCGTCGAGTTGACAATTTAATCATCAGTAAGTAGTTTCGAGCGTGTAAGACTGACTGACTGACTGACTGACTTGACTTAATTCCTTACCCCTATGGGGGCATAGGGCATCCAGGAGAACTCGCCATCCGTCTCTGTCTTTGGCCATTTGCCTCAATTCTGCCCTAGTCTTGCCAACTCTTTCTTCCCCTTCCACTGTCCTCTTCCACGTGGAAGAGACTCTTGTGTAAATTCCGTCTTGCTACATTTACATACATACTCCGCAAGTCACCGTACGGTGCATTGCGGAGGGTACCTTGTACCAATATTAGTCATTTCCCCTCCTATTCACTCGCAGATAGTGCGAGATAAAAACCACTCCTCCGTAGGACCCCTAATTTTTCACAACTTATCTTCACGGCCCTTACGTGAAATGTTCGTTGGCTCTTGTGTAAATTCCGTCTTGCTACATTTACATACATACTCCGCAAGTCACCGTACGGTGCACGGCGGAGGGTACCTTGTACCACTATTAGTCATTTCCCCTCCTATTCACTCGCAGATAGTGCGAGATAAAAACCACTCCTCCGTAGGACACCTAATTTTTCACAACTTATCTTCACGGCCCTTACGTGAAATGTTCGTTGGCTCTTGTGTAAATTCCGTCTTGCTACATTTACATACATACTCCGCAAGTCACCGTACGATGCATGGCGGAGGGTACCTTGTACCACTATTAGTCATTTCCCCTCCTATTCACTCGCAGATAGTGCGAGATAAAAACCACTCCTCCGTAGGACCCCTAATTTTTCACAACTTATCTTCACGGCCCTTACGTGAAATGTTCGTTGGCTCTTGTGTAAATTCCGTCTTGCTACATTTACATACATACTCCGCAAGTCACCGTACGGTGCATGGCGGAGGGTACCTTGTACCACTATTAGTCATTTCCCCTCCTATTCACTCGCAGATAGTGCGAGATAAAAACCACTCCTCCGTAGGACCCCTAATTTTTCACAACTTATCTTCACGGCCCTTACGTGAAATGTTCGTTGGCGGCTGTAGAATAGCTCTGCAGTCGGCTTCCAACGCCAGTTGTGTGTTGTAACAAATCCAGCAGCCCACCTATGAACTGTTTCTATGTCTTCATTTAATCGGACCTAGTGGGGATCCCGAACACTCTAACAGTACTCAAGAATGGGCCACACTACCGTTCTATATGCCGTCTCCTGTATGGATGAGATTAACTTTTCCAAAATTCTCAGATAACACAAAGTCGAGCATTCGTCTTCCCGACCGGCTCATCCCATTACATTATGAACAAATAAATGTGTTTATTACCGGTGTGAGGCCACGGGCGAGGTGTGGCGCCCTGGGGAAATATTCTAAGTTTGGAGTTGGCGTGGCCGCAGGGGCCGCTCGGCAGGCCGACTACGTGGTGTTGGACGTTGGCCGAAGCAAGATGGGTCCAGCCCGATCGCGTGACTGGGAATTCCATGTTGACGCTATAACGAGCACGGTGCTTTGTGTCGATGAAGGAGAGGTCTATGCCGGGAGTGCCAAAGATGGCGGACTTGGTGAAACCATAATAGCAGACACTTCACAGTTCGTCTCGAAATCATTAGTAGCCAGATGACTCATGATACTTCAAAAGAAACATGTACATTATTTGCACGACGATTCTGATGGTTTAATCAGATTTTCAATATCGTTATTAGTTTAAAGATTAGTATCTGACAGTAAATTACACAAGTAACACCCAGCAACGAATTTTCAAAATCTAAACGGTTTCTCAGATTTCATCGATCTACGTGTCTTTAAAAAGCTATTAGTGTAAACCTTTATTGGTATGAATTACAAGCATGTAACTTTAATAGTAAATGAGTTATTGGAGGTCAAAGTGGCCGATTACTATCGATAGCGTCTGGCCATATGTACTCCACAGTGACACGAAAAAACGGTATCATCACGCTTATAAATATATTTATTCATCTATGTCTTTGTTTGTACCAGATATATATACTATTAATGAAGAAATTGGTCAATTATTTACTGTGTTTCAGAAAGCACTGAGACATTACGCTACTGGCCTACCTTTTGTTTCTATTCTTTTGATATATGTTTATTTGATTTGTTTACGTATTTAATAATGTGTGTTAGAGAGTGTTTTCGGTCCAGCCGTAGGAATATTTATTTAATTTCAAGTCATTTAAATGTAAATTCAGTATTTTGTATGCGTTTCAATATGTTTGTGAGTGTACGTTGGCTTGGAAACATGGAGCGAGCGCTCTAACCAATCACAGCGCTCGTTACTAAGAGAGACGTATGGAGGTTGGGGAGGAGCATCGTTTCCGGAGAGGACACGAGGGAGTTCTGAACAGGGAGGCGCTAGAGGAGTAAGGCAGAGGACAGGGGAAGTGCTGGACGCGACGGCGCGACGACGCAGGACTTGGGCTGTGGAGCAGTTTGCGCGTGGCCACGAATGATAGAAATATTTCGGAGTGCCGACCTGTGCTCTCTTGTGATTTCCGTGGCTTCTGCAGTGACGATGTAGTATGCGTTCAGTAGTGAATATCTCGAGATATGTTGTTGTTCATAACTAGTTACGTGAAGTAGGAATCTATTGTTCCCTGTTATACAATTTATATTTTATTTAATTGCTGGACCATCGACACCAATAAGTGTTTTGCAGAAATATACCGCAATCTCCAAAGTACTTCTACTATCGTACTCGTCATTTAAAGTAATTAAGATAGTACCTGCAGATTTTATTTTATTTGCAATCTTTCAATGATAAAATTATATGTTACATTCATAATTCGCAATTGCCGAGTGATAGAAACTTTCGATCGATTCATGTGTGTATTCTTATATGCTGTAGATTCAGCAGTATTGGGCCTGTAATGCGGTAACTACGTATCCCAGCCCCTAGACAAAGAAACCAGCCAAAACTTTTAATATTGCGACTGAGTCTCAGGGTACATAGTTGAGGGCCATCACACCATTCTTTCATCATTTTATTTTTATGAAAGCCCCCATCAGCAAGGTGAACTGGTTACACGGCCGAAATGGGAACTAACTTGGTATCTTGACAAGGTGCTGTCACATCCCAATTCAAACGTCTGTTGCTGCCTCGCAGTGCGAGTGCGAAGAGTGAACACGACAAGTATTCAGAATGAGATTTTCACTCTGCAGCGCAGTGTCTGCTGATATGAAACTGCCTGGCAGATTAAAACTGTGTGCCCGTCCGAGACTCGAACTCGGGACATTTGCCTTGCTGTGAGAACGGGGCGTGAGTCGTGCTTGGATAACTCAGTTGGTAGAGCGCTTGCCCGCGAAAGGCAAAGGTCTCGAGTTCGAGTCTCGGTCCGGCACACAGTTTTAATGTTCCAGGAAGTTTCGTATCAGCGTACACTCCACTGCAGAGTGAAAAACTCATTCTGGAAACGTCCCCCAGACTGTGGCTAAGCCATGTCTCCGCAATAACTTTTCTTCCAGGAGTGCTAGTTCTGCAAGGTTTGCAGGAGAGCTTCTGTAAAGTTTGGAAGGTAGGAGACGAGGTACTGGCAGAAGTGAAGCTATGAGGACGGGGCGTGAGTCGTGCTTGGGCAGCTCGGTGGTAGAGCACTTGCCCGCGAAAGGCAAGGTCCCGTGTTCGAGTCTGTGTTCGGCACACAGTTTTAATCTGCCAGGAAGTTTCATCGAGCAAGCGCCTTTCAACTCAAATGTCTCATCTGTATGCGAATATTCATAATCGATGTACGATTGGAGGTTGTAGACATGTGGCTGACGACATATGAGAGTTTGAGTCTGGACGCGAGGCGTTCTCGGATAGCTTAATGGTAAGGCAGGAAATCCAGGTTCAAGTCTCGGCCTGGCACACATTTTCATTGTCGTCATTCCATTATACAGTTGATGGTTGTCCAAAGATCACAACTGCGTGTATGTTTCATGGCTCATGGCTGGCTGGCTTATTTGAGGGAGTGGACCAAACAGCGAGGTCATTCGTCCCATCGCATTAGGGAAGGATGGGGGAAAGAACCATCCCGGCATTTGCTTGAAGCAATTTAGAGAAAAAGAGGAAAACCTAAATCACGACAGCCGAGTCTGAACTAGTTCTCCCGAATGCAAGTCCACTGTGCTAACCACTGCGCCAACTCGTTCGGTATGTTTCATGTCCGCCACACACCGTCAGGTGGCTTGCGGAGTATGTATGTAGATGTAGAGGTAAATGTGTTATTACGGCGATTCTAAAAAAACAAAAACTCGCACTATGTTGACTGAATTTCGAACACAATTACGAAAAGTTGTACTAACTTGATAAATAATGAGCTTCGTAATAATATACATACTTGTACTACGAAACATGTCTCCTCTATTGAGGAAGTGCTCATTTTAGAGCACTTGTTTACTGAACTTCTTTGCTTCGAATGAACATTCCTGTCATATCCCTGAATACTGATAACACAAGTGTGCGACTAAAAAACTGCATAGGATTTTAACATTTTCTTATAGAGTTTGACCTACCAAAAACAGGAAAAATATTCAAAAGATTCTATCACATATGCTTTTATGCACATTGCAGTATTTGTGTTCATTAGTAATAAATTTATGTAGTTTTTTAATATACATTAAAATTATGTCAATTATAACTGATAAAATAAACTTAAATTAAAAAAATTTACAATGTTGACTATTCTTTGTTACCACTTGCAGGTTTCACCGTGAACTCCTTGGCGCCAGAAGCAAATGCAAACAATCTTATTGTTCAGTTTTATCGCGTTACAACAAGTCAAATGACAATTTGTATCTCGCATGAAATGAAGAGAAACTTCCAGTACACATATTGCTATTCAAGTAAACAGTGCTGTTGTTCCTGCCTAGTCATGGCTACAAGAGGTTGTGTTATTTCTCCAAATAGTTTTTGTTATATCTGTGGTGAATACACTATTAAAAGTCAACAGAGAAACATAAATGATTTTGTGAGGAAAGTTTATTTTGCTTACTTTAAACTAAAACTTGGTTATCAAGATAAACCATGGGCCCCGCAAAAGGTATGTAGAAGATGTGAAGAACATCTTCGTTTGTGTTTTAAGGGTAAGCAAAATGCATTTCGATTTGACATTCCTATGATATGGCGTGATCAGAAAAAACCATACCACTGATTCCTACTTCTGTTCAGTTGACGTAAAGGGATTCAATTCAAAAAACAAAAGTGTAAGTTTGAAAACCTGGGATCTTACAGTGAAGAACAGGGGGAGCGGTTTCACCAGGATGTCCGTGACATCGAGAGACGGTACCAAGGAAGATGGGATGTCACTATGCTTGCTGACTACCGTTGAATGCTTAAGCGGGAAACTGAAGATGGAAATCGGAAAAAGACTCGGCGAAGTATCAAGGAAAAGAATAAAAGGTTTCATAAAAAACATTATTATGTATAATATTATTATATGTATCAAAATAATGTATTATTGGTTGTAAAAATAGTATTATGTTTGATAATTTTGAATTAACGAGTGCTTTAACCAATTTTGTGTGTTTGAATTTGCAATAAAACCTTGTGTTGTTGCTGTGGTCTTCATTCCTGAGACTGGTTTGATAACAGCTCTCCATGCTAATCTATCCTGTGCAAGCTCCTTCATCTCCCAGTACCTACTGCAACCTACATCCTTCTGAATCTTCTTAGTGTATTCATCTCTTGGTCTCCCTCTACGATTTTTACCCACCACGCTGCCCTCCAATGCTAAATTTGTGATCCCTTGTTGCCTCAGGACATGTCCTACCAACCAATCCCTTCTTCTAGTCAAGTTATGCCACAAACTTCTCTTCTCCCCAATCCTATTCAATACCTCCTCATTACTTATGTGATCTACCCACCTAATCTTCAACATACTTCTGTAGCACCACATTTCAAAAGCTTCTATTCCCTTCTTGTCCAAACTATTTATTGTCCATGTTTCACTTCCATACATGGCTACACTCCATACAAATACAATCAGAAACGACTTCGTGACACCTAAATCTATACTCGATGTTAACAAATTTCCCTTCTTCAGAAACGCTTCCCTTGCCATTGCCAGTCTACATTTTATATCCTCTCCACTTCGACCATCATCAGTTATTTTGCTCCCCAAATAGCAAAACTCCTTTACTACGTTAAGTGTCTCATTTCCTAATCTAATTCCTCAGCATCACCCGACTTACTTCGAATACATTCCATTATCCTTGATTTGCTTTTGTTGAAGTTCATCTTATATCCTCCTTTCAAGACACTGTCCATTCCATTCAACTGCTCTTCCAAGTCCTTTGCTGTCTCTGACATAATTACAGTGTCATCGGCGAACTTCAATGTTTTTATTTCTTCTCCATGGACTTTAATACCTACTCCGAATCTTTCTTTTGTTTCCTTCACTGCTTGCTCAATATACAGATTGAATAAAATTGAGGATAGGCTACAACCCTGTCTCTTCTTGTCAGGTTGTGCCACAAAGTCCTTCACCCCAATTCTATTCAATACCTCCTCAATAGTTGTGTGATCTACCCATCTAATCTTCACATTTCGAAAGCTTCTATTTTCTTCTTGTCTAAACTATTTATTGTCCACATTTCACTTCCATACATGGCTACACTCCATACAAATACTTTGAAACGACTTCCTGACACTTAAATCTATACTCGATGTTAACAAATTTCTCTTCTTCAGAAACGCCTTCCTTCCCATTGCCAGCATACATTTTATATCCTCTCTACTTCGATCAGCATCAGTTATTTTGCTCCCCAAATAGCAAAACTCCTTTACTACTTTGTTTCATTTCCTAATCTAATTCCCTCAGCATCACCTGATTTAATTCGACTATATTCCATTATCCTCGATTTGCTTTTGTTGACGTTCATCTTATATCCTCCATTCATTTCAGCTGCTCTTCCAGGTCCCTTGCTGTCCCTGACAGAATTACAATGTCATCAGCGAACTTCAAATTTTTTATTTTTTCCATGAATTTTGATACCTACTCCGAACTTTTCTTTTGTTTCCTTCACTGCTTGCTCAATATACAGATTGAATAACATCGGGGATAGCCTACAACCCTGTCTCACTCCCTTCCCAACCACTGCTTCCCTCTCATGCCCCTCGACTTTTAACTGCCATCTGGTTTCTGTACAAATTATAAATAGCCTTTCGATCCCTGTATTTTAACTCTGCCATCTTCAGAATTTGAAAGAGGGTATTCCAGTCAACATTGTCAAAACTTTTTCTAAGTCTACAAATGCTAGAAACGTAGGTTTGCCTCTCATTAATCTAGCTTCTAAGATAAGTCGTAGGGTCAGTATTGCCTCCCGTGTTCCGATATTTCTACGGAATCCAAACTGATCTTCCCCGAGGTCAGCTTCTACTAGTTTTTCCATTCGTCCGTAAAGAATTCGTGCCAGTATTTTGCAGCTGTGGCTTATTAAACTGATGGATCGGTAATTTTCACATCTGTCAACACCTGCTTCCTTTGGGATTGGAATTATTATATTCTTTAAGTCTGAGGGTATTTCGCCTGTCTCATGTATCTTACTCACCAGATGGTAGAGTTGTCAGGGCTGGCTCTCCAAAGGCTGTCCAGTAGTTCTAATTGAATGTTGTCTACTCCCAGGGCCTTGTTTCGAATTAGGTCTTTCAGTGCTCTGTCAAAATTTTCACGCAGTATCATATCTCCTATTTCTTCTTCATCTACATTCTCTTCCATTTCTATACTATTGTCCTCAAGAACATCACCCTTGTATAGACCCTCTATATACTCCTCCCACCTTTCTGCTTTCCCCTCTTTGCTTAGAACTGAGTTTCCATCTGAGCTCTTGATATTCATACAGGTGGCTCTCCTTCCTCCAAATGTCTCTTTAATTTTCCTGTAGGCTGTATCTATCTTACCCCTACGTGATAAAAAATGGACATCACTTCTGAAATCAGCGCAGTAAAAGTATCTCATGCAGCTAACATTTTTTTTTTCAGAGCTGTGTAATTCCTCCTGGGAATTATCTTCCACTTCATAGTCATCAAGCAGAAGAGATTATTGATAAGCCTTTCATAGTAGTATTACATGGTTCTGTGAAAACACAGTTTTGAGAGAACGAACTACATTCAATTCTGTACAGCGAACAGACACATACAAACAACTGATGTAACACATGAACAGGAGTCAGGAAATCTAAACAGGGTAGAATGCTCCAAATTTTTGGGTGCATATACTGATAAATCGTTCGTGTTTTAAGTAGTACGCTCCTTCCAGTTCAAGAGTTTAAGTTCGGTTACTTTCGCTCTAAACGCTAGTCTTGGAAAGAAAAGAATCAGCCTCCTGACATGTTTTGCGTTTTACCATTCAATAACGCCTTATGGCTCCAAGACTTTGTAACAAACTAAGAAGCCGACCTTGTCTAGGGTACTGGATGGATCACAGGTGGCGGATAGTGAACGTTCTATCAGCTGTGCTGGACAGTTGCGAATACAGAATAATTAGACTCCGATTAACGCAGAACAAAACAAAATCCACTTTGCGTCTGTCTTGTAGCGAGCAGCAAAGTGGTCAGCGTCTGTTTACCAGCGGTACGGCTAAAATTTATATTCTGGAACTAGTTCTTCCAGTCTTAACACTCTGGTTTCACTCAATGCATCTACTCAACCCCACCTTCTCCTAGGTAGAATCACCATGGAGCATTTTGATAATCACAAGCCGCGCGGCCCCTTTCGCCGGAGGTTTTAGAGTCCTCCCTCGGTCGTGTGTGTGTGTGTGTGTGTGTGTGTGTGTGTGTGTGTGTGTGTGTGTCCCTTAGCGTAGGTTAGTTTAAGTGGTGTGCACGTCAAGGGGTCGCTGACATCAGCAGTTTGGTCCCTTAGGTATTCACACACATTTGAACATTTTTTGATAATCACAATATTAAGCCAAGAGGTCAAGCCACCGCCAGTCTTACAGACGCAACTGGTCTTTCGGATTCTGTGGCGGCCAGGTTAAAATGCAACATGATACAAAAGAGGAAGTCGGAGTCCTCTGGCCGCCTTAAAACCGAAACAAATACATTTTTGCTACACTTAAACACTTTCGCAACCAAGTAAACTTCATAAATTTGGAGATTCAAATTTTGGCACTTCAAGAAACACGAATGACTGACAATAACGCCATGGACTTCGGAAATTATCGCCTTTTTAAAAGTAAAAATGATAAAAATAGTTAATAGTACACTGGAATTTGCGTTTGCAGTCTCCAAAAATATTTTACATTCAATAACGGAGGTAAAAAAAATGGTTCAAATGGCTCTGAGCACTATGGGACTCAATATCTGAGGTCATCAGTCCCCTAGAACTCACCTAAGGACATCACACACATCCATGCCCGAGGCAGGATTCGAACCTGCGACCGTAGCAGTCGCGCGGTTCCGGACTGAGCGCCTAGAACCGCGAGACCACCACGGCCGGCTGAGGTAAAACCCATTAATAATAGAATAACGACAATTTCTCTTAAATGCCTAAATAAAGCATACATTTTAATTAATGCCCGTATGCCAGTCAATGAGGATAACCCTAAAGAACCTGGAAAAGATAACCAAGCTTTAAAAACGTTAGAAAGCATCATCTCGATAATTCCTTCAAACCATGTTAAAACTTTAATGGGTGATTTTAATGCTCTATTACAAAAAGAGAAAAAATACGCGTAAATGGACAAATCTTGGCGGGCAACTAATACATTTATTTGGGAAATTCAAGTCCATCACGTAGCAATTTCATACCGTAACTACAAAGAAACTGTAAATGTCCAAGTTAGAGAAAGGGCTAATATTGATTCAGACTTCTTTAACGCGAATAAAACTTCAACCTCAAAAACTCTTAAAAAACAAAAAAATGTTATCCCAAAATTTGAAACAGCTAGGCTAACCCAAACTCTAACAAGCGAACTTGACAAGAAACAATTCAACAACTGGCAAAGCCGAAGAGAAATGTTCACCGAAACAGTACGAAATTTAATTCCACTTCAAAGGACTTGAAAAATACTTCCAAGAGAACAATACAAGAAACAAAGTCTGCTTCAAAAATGAATATGGCAGTTTGGCTCTTAACAACCAAAAAAACTGTAAGGTACTTGCTGTCTATTTTGAAAAACAAATTGTCCACAACCAGCAAATAAATTCCAACCACAGCAAACTAACAACACCAACCGTAACTCCCAAGAACCTGTAGCAATCGAAATAAGTTACAAATTAAGAGATTAAGAGATTTAATACATGAGGACTGGACAATTGCCCTGATTCATACATTGCATGAAAAAGGGGACAGAACCGATGACTCTTCTTCCGGTCACATTCAAAATTCTTTCTTAATGCTTACTCGATCGAGCCCAAGAACAGTTAAAACGTAAAATTAGTGAATGCCGAATAGGCTTTAGACCAAACAGATCCTGTCCGGAACAAATTCTTTAATTAGAACTAATCCTTAGGCATCAATGGATTTTATTAGCACTATTGTATGTACATTTGAGGATTTTAAACTGGTCTACGACTCAATTGATGGTGAATCTCTTTTCCAAATTTTAAACGAACAAGGGCTAGAAATAAAACTAACACTGATCAAGGAAACAACCGACACTTTCTCTACAGTTAAACTCACGGGAGAAATTCTCTGAACCATTTTATATAAAAAACGGTGTTAAACAGGGGGACGGACGTTAAAGCAGATATAACTGTTTAACTATGTTTTGGAAAAGGTAATTACAGAAGGGCGAGAGCAAAAGTCTAGTCCAAATACAGATTAATCAATTAAGTTAGGTAGAAGTAACAGAGTAGATTGCCTCACCTTTGCAGATGATCTGGCAATTTTTAATAGAGATATTAC
Source organism: Schistocerca gregaria (assembly GCF_023897955.1). NCBI lineage: Eukaryota > Metazoa > Arthropoda > Insecta > Orthoptera > Acrididae > Schistocerca > Schistocerca gregaria. Next base: position 666,032,705 of record NC_064922.1, read on the forward strand.
CATAGGTCAAAAACAAATTGAAATTCTTAAAGAAGTTGCGGAAAAAGTTATTCGAAGAAACGGAATATACGACATGCAACAAACAAGCACCTGTTTTTGGACACGGAATGTGGAAAAATAAAAAGGCTTTCTCAGTTTAAGTACCAGAGAGAAAACGGTCAGGAAAACGGTCAGGAAAAAGCTGCAAACGAGGTTCGCTGTCAAAAAAATGGCAACTGCATTCAGATTAACATAAAATATTTACAATAAAAAAAACTATTTCTAAATTGAGTAAAGTAAGATTATTAGGAAAATATTAGGCCCCAAAATTACCGATGGAGAAACTTGTAGGCCGAGAAGTAATAAGGAAATAGAAAAATACACAAATGTATATGGTAACATGAGAAAATGAAGACAAATTTTATGGGCACATTTAAAGAATGGCACCCACTAGGTTGACAAAACAAATAGCAGAATTCTACGAAAACAGAAGTAAGGCCAAAACTGAGCCAATTAAATGGATCGCTGGGATTAAGGAGGATTTTAAAGAACCCGGTATGACTCAGGCAGACGTTACAGATACGAGGGTATTTTAAAAATCAAACGCATAAATAATCCTTCGAATGTGATCTTCAATTATCAATATTCACTTTTTCACGTAATCAACAGACAATTGGATACATTTCTGCCAATGATGAACAAATGTTCTGAAGTCGTCGTGGAAGAATTCGACACATTGTTTCCGCAACGGCACTCACAGTTCTCTCAACGTCTTCATCAGAAGCATAATTATGTCCCCGCAGATCGTCTTTCATTATCGGGAACGGATGGGGAGGATGCCGTACGGTGGTGAGATTCAGTCTCTTTAGTTCTGCTGTGGTGGCAAGTGAAGTGTCAGATGTTCCCGCCTCAACTTTTCTAAACTTACTCGTTCAACGACGCACAGGACTCACACGAACACAATCACCATAAACTGCTTTCATTCTCAGGTGAATCTCCTATGGGGTGACACCTTCTGCTGTCAAGAATTCTATGCCTGCACGTTGCTTAAATCGCACTGACCCACCGTCTACGCAGGGTATCATACTTTACACTGTAACGAAGCAACCGTTCAACGCTAAGGCATCCCGCCAACTAAAGCTGTAGAGAAAAGGCTACGGAACAAGCCAGTAGCTGCTGCATACAAATGCTGCCAACTGTTGAAGAGTTACGAAGGTGGACTTTTCAGTCAATCCTCGTAGATAAACATTCCGACAAAAATATTTGATTGGAAAGTTGGTCAGAGGGAAATTAGAAAACGGACTGAAACAGTGATCTGATGAAAGAAAGGCTTCTTTATGAAAGGATGAAACAAATTTGGACAAAAAGGAAGGCCAACCACCAAAAGTGACGTTGACTGACTGTACTTCGCGTGGTCCTATTGGACCCATATGTGAATAATAATAAATAATGCTTTATGGAATGATTTTCTGGTGCAACTCATCACGCAGAAAAAAATTATTGATTGTACAAAAGCGAGCAGTAAGAATAATATGTGGTGGTCACCCGCAGTCGACGTGTGGGCACCTCTTCAAGGAGTTAGGCATTTTAAAAGCATCACAATATGTATATATTCCTAATGAAATTCGTCACAAATAACACAATTTGAAAAGAAGAATGACGTCCATAGTTAACTATTATAAAGCTGGAATGGGATTTTCACTCTGCAGCGGAGTGTGCGCTGATATGAAACTTCCTGGCACATTAAAATTGTGTGCTCGAACTCGGGACCTCTGTCTTTCGCGGACAAGTGCTTTACCAAATTAGCTACCGAATTACGACTCACGACCCGTCCTCAAAGCTTTACTTCCGCCAGTACCTCATTCTGGAAGCATCCCCCAACTGTCTTGTGAAACATGGCTTAGCCACGTCTCCACAATATCCTTCGTTCCGGAAGTGCTAGTCCTGCAAGTTTCACAAGACATCACATACACTGCACAGATTGCAGCTCCACTGCAGCATCTTTGAAGACCGAATGTTCTGTTTCAGTGGACTAGGGAATGTCAAGTCGTTTTTCAGAGACTGACAGATTCTTTACTGAGTAATCAATGATTGGAACACTCTGATCCCACTAAGCCAGATGTAATGGCAGTTGATGCATTCTCTTATGAGATTAGCGTTGTTTCACATAGAGTTGGATCATGGGACGTCTTCGCATCGGAACTCTTCAACAAAGTACAATGCAACTATTTGTAGATTGAGAAGGAAGTTCTTGCTATCATATATAGGGTGACCAAATTTTACCAATACTTTTATGGCAGAAAGTTCTACTTGGTGATGGGCCACAAGTCTCTCACCACATTTTTCAGCTCTTCAAAGACACTTCCTCTGCGCACAGCCTAAAAGTTGCAGCGTTGGTTTTGGCCTCTCTCCAATTATCAGTATGAAATTGTGCACACGCCAGAATGCAGACACTTTCCTACCTACCAGGGGGCACTGATACAGTGTTAAAACAACACAGAAGGTTCTTGCTTTCACCTTTTCGTCCAGGACAATGAAATACGTAATGGTTTTCCCATCAAGCACCAACGGGTTGCTCAGGCAACGTCTGCAGAAGCCAATCTCAAGACTGTAGCAGTACCTCTGTAGCGGTTGGCCACATTCAATTAAGCAGATTAGCAATTTAGTCATACAACATAATTTTGCACTTTAGCGCAATTTATCAGTCCGCCAAGGTGTCATCCTCTTGCATCCTCAGTCCCATTTAGTTCTGCCACATTTGCTTCAGAAAGAAAATCTTCACTTTCTCCACCAAAGCCACTGAGGTGTTGTATGTACTAAGTAGCTCGCCTGATACCATTACACGTGGTCGGCACGGTCACTCATGTTTGACTGGTCAAAGCCCATTGCCCCTTGGCAACGTTTGCATACTGACTTTGCGACCCTCATTGGAATTTATTTTCGCTTATTGTGATAGACACTACTAGCAAGTTTGTCGTGTCCGAGCACTCTGACACAACAGCTAACACAATCAACACTATTCATGTCATTTTTTTGCTGTTCTGAATGTTTATTAGAAGTGTTGGTTTGAGATAATGGACTGCAGTTCAAACCAGAAGAATTTCAGTAGTTTTGTGACGCCAACAGCATCAAAGCATGTACCGACTGCACTGTACCAACATCCATGCAATGGTGAAGTGAACTGAAATGCTCTGTCAGGACCTTCAAGCAACACATGAACGAGTTACACATTTCTCATATGTGGGGACAATCTGTAATGCTTGGTCTCATCCTACCATTCTCAGCCAGGCAGTCACTAAAATCTTGGGCCACTCGTATGCTGTACAGAGTGCCATCGGACTGTGAAAGTGGCATCAATATCAGCTGTGTTTGTGCTGGCTGTGTGAGCCTGCCGTGGGGTTTTCATTTACAGAGATAATGCCTAGGACCACCCCACAGCTTCACTCACCTTCGATTTTCCCGGCTCCCATGCCTTTGGTGAGGGACTGGGAACCAATTGATGTCAATGCAGTACCACTACCATCACCGCAGCACCAGTGACCTTAGGTGTGGAAGATCAGGACCACTCACACTGTCGCCTTCCAGTGGGCCTCTGTGGGTCCTCCAGTCGCTGCTGCGTGTCCACCGATAGAAGAACAACCTTCTTTCCTGGGTGTGGATGCACACCCTATGGCTGATGTTTCAGCAGATGTTTTCTGTCATTTGCAAAATAAATACCCCCGTGCGAGGAGGAGCTTGTCATCCATCCCTACTTCCTCAGTAGCATCTCCACCCATTACTCCCGCCCCCCATCCCTGTCCTGTCGTAGTTTCTAGCAGTGCATGTACATAACGTTGGGAGGGAGTTCTTGGGGAAGGGGGTGGATGGGGAGGAGAAATAAGGTATTTAGAAGTCGGCAGCGATCATGTGATCACGCTGTCAATCTGTGACAAGCTCTGAGACACAATCACCTCAGCCCGTGAGGCCAGTACTGCCAGATTTAAAGGAAATCGTAGTGACGTCTCGCCCTAGTCCATTCTACGCTGTTAGTCAGTTCAACTCTGTTTGTCTCGTCTAGGCATTGTTACTCAGTTTGTGTAACGATTGTGGATGTGGGACTCTGTCTGTCTCATGGACTTGCACTGGCAATTGCTTCGGACTTGCATTTAGAAATCAAGTTAAGTGAAAGAAGTATATCAAATACTACATGTGCATATTATTTTCGTCTCTGTCATAGAACCCAATACCTCCTTTGCATCCAATAGTGGGCACTAAACACTTATCGAATGCAGATGCTTGAGCGAAGTGTGCCACACAGTATTTTGCAGTAACACCAGGTTCAGAAGGTATACTGCTTGTAGGCTGGTAACTAGATTCAATATAAACAGGCTCACACCTGTGAAAAAGAGATAAGAGTCCCTAGAGCAGCAACATGCTTTTTCCAACATTCGTTCTTCTGGCGTTTTATGATGTAGCACGCACAGGTATGGAGATTTTTGATGGCAATAAGTTTTTGCATTTACAAGTGACACTGATGTTAGTGGAGTGCCTGCTTGAGATTTTAGATTGCCTTCACAATTTCTGGTGCTCACGCTGGGACTGGTTTTCAATGTGACAACACTGAAGAAATGATAATCATCAACTCTGCTGTTTTTAGCTTTGAAGTAGTTGTATCCTCTATTGACACGTTGATACTCACTTGTAGAGTTGTACCAGATGGCAGGGCACCATTGAAAATATGCCAATCGGCATACTTGAGGATCCATCTCTTCCAGGACGCTTGGTTAAGTAATGGTTTCGGCCAGAACAACTGGGTAATGGTCATTATCGCAGAGGCCATTATGTGTCCTCCACTGGTTTGAATGTAACATGCTGGGGCCACAAACTGAGAGAGTGATGACTATATATTCTACATACACCACACTAACATTAATTGCTGTGCTAATATTTAGTGAACGTAGGTCCAAGTCTGATATCGCTTTCTCCATTAGAGTACCTCAATTAGATGTACTCACTTGTAGAGTTGTACCAGATGGCAGGGCACCATTGAAAATATGCCAGTCAGCATACTTGAGGATCCATCTCTTCCAGGACGCTTGGTTAAGTAATGGTTTCGGCCAGAACAACTGGGTAATGGTCATTATCGCAGAGGCCATTATGTGTCCTCCACTGGTTTGAATGTAGCATGCTGGGGCCACAAACTGAGAGAGTGATGACTATATATTCTGCATGCACCACACTAACATTAATTGCTGTGCTAACATTTAGTGAACGTAGGTCCAAGTCTGATATCGCTTTCTCCATTAGAGTACCTCAATTAGATGTTCAATTACCACCCCAAAATGGGTTATGGCCATTTACATCGCCCAAGTGGAAAGAAGGTGGAGTTACCCGACCATCAGGTCAACTAGCTTCTGCTTTGTCAGTCTCCTGGATACATGGAAAGTACGTATCCGAGTTCAGCTATGCGGTGAAACCATTACAGTTACACTGGTATACAGTTGTAGGATTACCCAGAGGAAGAAGACGAGGAACTGGTTCTTGTTTCACCCTTTACCTGCATTACCCATTGCATTGGAATGACATCAGCATGCATAATTTTAATATCGGTGGTGTTGGTGGTAGTAGTAGTAAGGGGGTGGGGAGGATGAGGGGGGGGGGGGGGGAGGTCTGATGCAGCTAAAGCCCCCATATCCAACATTTTAATTTATTCTTGTCCTCTTTCTTCTTTTTACCTCTTTGCTCCATGAGGAGTTTTAACTCTCAGAACTATTTGGTTGTGTATCAGGGAGAACGATGAACAAGCTTTCTTGCAGCCCATAGCCCATGTCTCCGTGGAGCACTGACAAATTCAAGGTCACGATGCAGCGCCAGTCTGCTGAGTGGGTCCTGAGAATGGTCCTCTCCACTGGGGATGGCGGATAAGGAGGATTCTCGCCTGGGAATGGGTAGGAAACTGAGGTCACCGATGTGGGAGTAGCAGGGACAGAGGGAAACGGGGTGCTGAGACCCCCCCCCCCCCCCCCATACAGCTCAATTCAGGCAGCCACCTGAAGCTGCCATTGAGGAAAAAGTATGTGACTTCACCTTTGCTACAGATGGGAGCTAGTTCCCATGTTTCCAAAGCCTATGATCATATACATTTGGTATAGGCATTCATGTTTTTTCTTTACCTCATAATAAAAAACATCGTAAAGGATTTTCCATTCCTGTACCCGGTTTTCTTTCTGTAGCACAGGACAGTTCACAGAACGAGGGGAATGTGGCTCTTCGCCGTTGGCACATACTGGCAGTTGGAAATTCATTCTTTATTCTTTTGATAAAACCATAACATCAAAGTGATTGTGTCAAAAATAAAACTTTATGTAGAATCTCATTCGAAGTGGGAAGTATGGCTTTACATAACTTTTTCAGGTAATACATTTCCTTTGAAAGCCAAAATGAAGTCTCTAGTATCCACTCTATTACCCTTTGGCCAAACGGATACGACGAAAAAATTGGAGGCCCTATTTTGCCTAGTTTGTATGCAGTTCATCTGTCTATAACGTGATATTTCGATGAAAAATAACACTCTGGATCAACTTGAGGCCCTTATTATACGTAGTGCTTTTTATGATCCTATTAATATCCTTGTCGGGTATAGAGTGCCTATACATTGTTTGTTCAAATGGTTCAAATGGCTCTGAGCACTATGGGACTCAACTGCTGTGGTCATCAGTCCCCTAGAACTTAGAACTACTTAAACCTAACTAACCTAAGGACATCAGACGACACCCAGTCATCACGAGACAGAGAAAATCCCTGACCCGCCGGGAATCGAACCCGGGTGCGGGAAGCGAGAACGCTACCGAACGACCACGAGCTGCGGACCTACATTGTTTGTGTACTATGTTTTAACGCATTTCTGTACAGTTTTCATGCTTACTTTTAATGGTTAGCCCATATAGATACGTTAGTGTTATTCTCTGCCGCTGAATGTTGCAGTGTTAGCTATACAGTTTTCACCGTTAAGCAAAATGTACATTGAAAAAAGCTCTCCCAACCGGTGTATCGCGACGTTTTACTGCGTTGCACAGAGCTATGCAGTGTGTTGCGAAATTTTCTTATTTGCAAATATCAAAACTACAAAAAGATACAATGCGAAGCATGCTTATAATAATTTATAATTAGTTTTGAGATATTTTAGTTTATATGTCATCGCGAAATCGTCAGGTCTGCTTGCTGGTAATGGAGCGATGGGAAAAATCTTTAACAAGGGTAACAACTTATTGAAAACAAGAATAAGGGCGCCGGCTACGTGGCGAGTTTCAGTGTGGGCATCGTGCGTCCAATGATATTTTTCCTTTTATCATGAGAAGATTCATGCGTAAACAATTATTATTCCTTGCTTTTTGAACGAAGCTAATATAAATTAACCCTAATGAGTAGTTCTAGTGTCTTGAGTAATACTAAACGGTTTGCTCAGATAATGGCTCAAAAATCAAGCTGTAAGTACCTGTTAGTACGTTGCCTTTCCATATTATACGGAAGTAATAGATAACTTTAAAAAATATGTACAATTCTATAGCGGCCCCGAAGCTCGTCAATATACGGACCCTGGACAGCCTTAAACCAGCCATATCATACACATTCAATTGCCACACATCCTTGAGGTTTGCAACAGATTAAAACGGAGGTTGTAATAGAGCTTCTTTCTTGGAAGTGTGACAATGCATCTGACAATATTCTCTCTCTCTCTCTCTCTCTCTCTCTCTCTCTCTCTCTCTCGTGGTGCAGAAAAACATATAGAATACTACTGTGAATGAGTTTGGTCGACTGAAAGTAAAACAACTGGTTAAATTTTTTCACTTTACTGCATGCCTTTCAGCGATATGTCCTTAAATATTCGGTTTCTCAAGTATTATGTGCTTTTGTTTCACCTACGCCATACAGGAAATTGCAATGGTCACAGCTGTTCACTTTCAGAACACTGAAAAAAAAAACAGCACTTGCCTCTTGTTCAAGAGTTCGTTTTCAGTAAAATAACATGGGAGAACATGGGCCACTGCCCTTGAGAATGTGATTTCTGCACATCGTATGTTGCGGTTTCATGTTCCCTCACAGTCCTCGTTTCTGGCCACGTGAATGGAAAAGGAAATGAAATTTACATCCACCTGTCTGTACCTCGTGCAGTATGCGTATTATGTTTTGAAACAGGATAAATGCAATCGTTTAGAATGTCTCTCAAGGTGTGAAGAAATACAGCCACTAGACTAGAGACGCAAGAACAGAGATTGATCAAAAATCGTAAGGTTGGAGATAGTAAAGAATCGTAATGCGAATCTCATTGCGTTTGGTCGTTACCTTCCTTTCGTCTCTCCTCAGTGTCGATCTTCCTTTCTTCCGATATACAGGCCATTACCCTTGCGTGTAGCACGGCATATTACATTTTGCTTATTTCTCACATTAACGAATAATTTTCCTCCTGTTCGAGGTTAACGACCTGTCGGCGAGAGGTCGATAGGGACGGTCGTACAGTACGGATCAGGGATGGTGTGATCTGAGTATTTCCAAAGAACAGCACAAACGCCCCGGAATCATCTCTTACTTTAAGAACGCCACGGATAACGTAAATTGAGAAAGCAAATCACTACGAGAGTCACAATGACTGAATAAAGAATGTAAAAGCTCATATATAAAGTGAAATTAGCATGGCATAGAAAGTAATTGGCGTGCGACTAGGTGTTAAGTTCTTTTTGCTTGTATTAAGTGTTTCATTTTGATGGTAGTTTTGGTATAAGGAAGATACAGTGTTTTACTACACTTGCTGAATACTAAGTTTTGATAAGTTTATTAACAAATCAAGCTATTCATTCCACAGATACTGAATGATAGATTGTTCAAGGTAGTGAACAGGTCAGTCCAGCAAATCCGAATAGTTTTCCTCGAGCTACGATCCAAGGTACTTGCTTTGTAGAAAGGTCCATTACCAAGCTGACACAGAAAATGTGCAGCTGTGTGTAGTTGACTAATGTCTACAAAAATCTAGGTTCATTTTTGCTACTGACCAAGTCAAGTAAAGAAGCCCCAATTGTGACAAAAGCAACACCAAATTTTACTGGCACCTAAACACACTAGAATCAACTGCTATTTTTCCTTGAGTCCAACAGGTTCATACATTGCCATCTGAGTGATAGATTGTGGGCTGTAACTTATCACTATTACAAACCAATGGCAGTACTGATTGCACAGCACTTTCACTCTTGTGATTACTGGCTGTTGGTAACAACACCATGAAAACCAAGTTCTACCACACCTCGATGGATTGTTGCATCACTGATTACTGTAGCTGAAAGGTAGTGGAATTCTTTGTAGTAGATGACGAGGATGTCTGACAACTAGTTCGTAGACAACATATTACAATTCACCTGTGTTGATCAGTAAATTTCTTATGTCTACTAAAATGATGACTGGATTTATACTACAGTGATATCACCAGCAGCTAGTGAAACAAAGCAAGATCATTGTGGTTACTTATGTCAGACATGTACCCTTTTTAGGTTAGTCACAACTGAAGCACCCTGTTGTGGGAGAAATTAGATAACAGAAGGGCCCCACAAAATGCTTGCATATGATACATTCGACCGTGTAAAGCCAGTTATGAACAATTCTCATGGCTATGTACCGATAAGCATAGAGACTATCGTACTCTGTGTTTGCTCTATTGTCTTCTCAATCACTGCACTGCCTCACATTTGTCTTCAATTCTAACATTAATTAATTAATGAGTGTATGGCATTGGTGGCCGGGAGACCCCTTGCAGGGTGGGTCAGTCGCTGCTCCACAAGCTCTTTAACGCCACTACGGCGACTTGCGAGTGAATGAGGATGAAATGATGATGAAAGACACACAACACCTAGTCATCTCAAGGCAGAGAAAATCCCTGACCCAGCCAGGAATTGAACCTGTGACCCCGTGCGCGGGAAGCGAGAATGTTACCGCACGACCACGAGCTGCGGACAATTCTTACATTATTACCTAAGTGTAACAGCAGAAATTCTTGACCTGAACAAAGTAAAATTATCTCTTTACCAACAAATAGCACTCCTATCTCCTCTAAATCTTTTTCTGCATCAGGAACCTCACCTCCAACAATCTTTCTCAAAATACCAGAGAAATTAAATTCCTTCTAAACTTCAAAAAACAATCACTTCAGATAATAATAAACATGGTTTCAAATGTCTAAGCTCATCTATATCACCCTAAATGCTCTATACTACTACTACTACTATTTTATTATTGTTGTTATTATTGGGAAAGTTTTGTAATATCTTTGGTATGTGTTGTTCCAGGTCAAATTTAAGAGGGGGCCTTAAAGACCCTTATCTGGGCAGGTTAAATATGCAGTAACTATAAATAAATAAAATAACAGATATTAAAACACAAATCCAAAAATAATGAAACATATAGATTCTGTTGAGGTCAGCTTATAAATACTGAAATATAGTTCACTTTCAACTGTAACTGCATACAGATTTCTACCCTAACTGACAATGTGTTCTTTGATGAAGCTCTAAGCAAAAAAATAGCTGTAAACCCTCTCTTGGATCATGATGGACAGTTGGTTAGGGTAAATAGGAAAGTGCCTTACAGATTGGGTTACCCTCACTGAAAATCAGAATAATTAACAAATCTAGGAAAAATATTTTAAAAACAGTCTGCAAGAGATATCCTGATAAGAAATTTATAATGAACCAACTGCCGAGATAGAATTTAACGTATTTCATGATAAATTCATATCATTATTTGAAAACAACTTTCCTCTTTAACTTATCAGAAAGATCATTGAACAAACATGTAAAAAACCATGGATCACTAGAGGTGTTGAAGCATCTTATGAAAGAAAATGTGGAATGTATCTGCAGGCAAGAAAAAGTAAAGCTCCTGCAATAATTGCACATGGAAAAATTACTCAAAATAACTAAGAAAAGTTATTAAAAAACCGCATTATATCATAAAGCACTTAATTCCAACAATTCTATGTGGTATGTAATTAAACACGAGACAGGACAACAGGCCACAGAACAGAGTAACATTACTATTGATTTAAACGGAAGGGCTCTAAATGGTCACAGGTAGCAAGTATGTTGAACAATCATTTGTTAAATGTAGTAGAAAATATAGAGGCAAGCAGTTCAAGAGAAAAATGAAATTAGTATGTTGAAAAAACAATGCGCATAACATCATATCATTTGGTTGTCCTACCAACTGCTTTAAAAATTAAGAAAATTTTATATTCTCTCAACAATAAAAGCTCATCTGCATTTGATGGTGTTTCCAACAGGGTACTACAGACTTGTTCCATACAATATGCAGGGTCTTTTGTGAAATATGTGATGCATCACTAACTCAGAGTACTTTTCCAGAGAGATTAAAATATGAAATTGTAGAACCTCTCTACATGAAAGGTGATAGATATGTCACTCACTACCAGAATCTTTCACTACTGCCACTTTCCAAAATTTTTGGCCCCACAAACCAATTTTTCAAAAGTTGGTGTATTCCAGAATAGTATCCCACTTGATCAACATTAATATCATTCGTAAATCACAGTATGCCTTTCAGATGAACTTATAATGTGAGTGTTTCTTTCTTGTTGAACATATCCGACAGAACACACACACACACACACACACACACACACACACACACACACACACACACACACACACACACACACACACACACACACACACAGAGAGAGAGAGAGAGAGAGAGAGAGAGAGAGAGAGAGAGAGAGAGAGAGAGAGAGAGAGAGAGAGAGAGATATGGATGTTTGTTTCAGTGCTGATGCACTAGTATTGTCCAAACGTGTGTGGGAATCAATAATTTGAAAGTACGGGGTTAGTGGACGAGGGATGTTGCACTGCAGCATGCATTGGAAATTTCAGTCAGTCACCAGACTGCATCCGAAAGGCAGAGGTGGTTAAGACAACTGCTCATGAGAAGCAGTAAATCAGGGTTCGAATTCTGGTCTGTCACGGAATTTTCAACTTTCGCCATTGCATGCATTACCGTAATGCCCTGTGCAACTGGATGTCACAGTTTCACACTCATCCCGTACGGCAGATGGAATTTTACCGCCAGCGGCGAGAACGAGAACTGTTTTAAATACTTAAAATGGCAACGTTTTCTTTACTTGAACGGCGTGCAATCATTCGTTTTCTGAATTTGCGTGGTGTGAAACCAATTGAAATTCATCGACAGTTGAAGGAGACACGTGGTGATGGAGTTATGGATGTGTCGAAAGTGCGTTCGTGGGTGGGACAGTTTAATGAAGGCAGAACATCGTGTGACAACAAACCGAAACAACCTCGGGCTCGCACAAGGCGGTCTGACGACATGATCGAGAAAGTGGAGAGAATTGTTTTGGGGGATCACCGAATGACTGTTGAACAGATCACCTCCAGAGTTGGCATTTCTGTGGGTTCTGTGCACACAATCCTGCATGACGACCTGAAAATGCGAAAAGTGTCATTCAGGTGGGTGCCACGAATGCTGACTGACGACCACATGGCTGCCTGTGTGGCATGTTGCCAAGCAATGCTGACGCGCAACGACTGCATGAATGGGACTTTCTTTTCGTCGGTTGTGACAGTGGATGAGACGTGAATGCCATTTTTCAATCCAGAAACAAAGCGGCAGTCAGCTCAATGGAGGCACACAGATTCACCGCCACAAAAAAATTTCGGGTAACCGCCAGCGCTGAAAAAATGATGGTGTCCATGTTCTGGGGCAGCGAGGGCGTAATCCTTACCCATTGCGTTCCAAAGGGCACTACAGTAGCAGGTGCATCCTACGAAAATGTTTTGAAGAACAAATTCCTTCCTGCACTGCAACAAAAACATCCGGGAAGGGCTGCGCGTGTGCTGTTTCACCAAGACAATGCACCCACACATCGAGCTAATGTTACGCAACAGTTTCTTCGTGATAACAACTTTGAAGTGATTCCTCATGCTCCCTACTCACCTGACCTGGCTCCTAGTGACTTTTGGCTTTTTCCAACAATAAAAGACACTCTCCGTGGCCACACATTCACCAGCCCTGCTGCTATTGCCTCAGCGATTTTCCAGTGGTCAAAACAGACTCCTAAAGAAGCCTTCGCCGCTGCCATGGAATCATAGCATCAGCACTGTGAAAACTGTGTCCGTCTGCAGGGCGATTAGGTCGAGAAGTAATGCCAGTTTCATCGATTTCGGGTTAGTAGTCAATTAGAAAAAAAATCGGAGGCCTTAGAACTTGAATGCACCTCTTAGTATTGAAATCATTCCAAACCACATACTGTGAAAGAAGGTATGATAAATAATGTTCTTCAAAGTATTATTGAGTGGCTTTCTGGAAAAGATTCTCACTCTCAATTTCAAAAAGATACAACATACTCAGCTCTGCACATCTAGAGGCACTATGTGAATGACAAGTGTAACTTAGGGTGAAGAAAAATCAACCGCTGTGTAAACTTCAAAATTTTTAGGTGTCAATATAGATGAAAATTACTGGGGGGGGGGTAATTTTAAAATCCTAAAACAAATCAGTTCAGCCGCATCAGCACTTCGAATCATTGCACACCTTGTGGGACAAAAATCAGTAAGTTAATATATTTCACATATTTCCACTCAACAATGTCATATGGAATAATGTTCAGAGGCAACTCATCCTTAAGAAAGAAAAGTTTTCATTGGCTAAAAATGTGATTTATAAGAGTAACGTGGTGCTCACTCACAATCATCTTGCAGACATATGTTGAAGGAATTAGGCATCCTGATTATTGCTACATTGTTCCCTCATGAAGTTATTGTTGATTATCAAGCACAGTTCAAAAAATACATTGATTTGGATAATTACAATACCAGGAGAAAAAACGACACTCATCATTCCACAATATGACTGTCTTTGGTGCAAAAACTGGTACACAATGCTACCGCAAAAATTTTCGATAACGTATCCAATGACATATTATATTTAACATAATTGAAATGAATATAACAGAGGGAAACATTCCACGTGGGAAAAATATATCTAAAAACAAAGATGATGTGTCTTACCAAACGAAAGTGCTGGCAGGTCGACAGACACACAAACAAACACAAAAAATTCGAGCTTTCGCAACCAGTGGTTGCTTCGTCAGGAAAGATGAAAGGATGTGGGTTTTAAGGGAGAGGGTAAGGAGTCATTCCAATACCGGGAGCGGAAAGACTTACCTTAGGGGGAAAAAAGGATAGGTACACACTCATACACACACCACATATCCATCCGCACATACACGTGTGTGTGTGTGTGTGTGTGTGTGTGTGTGTGTGTGTGTGTGTGTGTGTGTCTGTCTCTGTGTGTGTGTGTGTGTGTCTGTCTGTCTCTGTGTGTGTGTGTGTGTGTGTGTGTGTGTGTGTGTGTGTGTGTGTGTGTCTGTGTGTGTGTGTGTGTGTGTGTGTGTGTGTGTGTGTGTGTGTCTGTGTGTGTGTGTGTGTGTGTGTGTGTGTGTGTGTGTGTGTGTCTGTGTGTGTGTGTGTGTGTGTGTCTGTGTGTGTGTGTGTGTGTGTGCGCGCGCGCTAGAGAGAGACTGTATACCTATCCTTTTTTCCCCCCTAAGGTAAGTCTTTCCGCTCCCAGGATTGGAATGACTCCTTACCCTCTCCCTTAAAACCCACATCCTTTCATCTTTCCCTCTCCTTCCCTCTCTCCTGATGAAGCAACCGCCGGTCGCGAAAGCTCGAATTTTTTTTTTTTTTTGTATGTTTGTGTTCGTTTGTGTGTCTATCGACCTGCCAGCGCTTTTCTTTGGTAAGTCACATCATCTTTGTTTTTAGATATATTTAACATAATTGGATAGATGAAATATCTACTCACCAAGCACTGGCAAAGTTACACACAAAACAGGTATTTAAATTTTCAAACTGCTTCTTCTAACATTAGGGTTCATGGGGAAGGAAGAAGGGTAAAGGAAAAGGACTGATGAAGTTTAGGAAAGGGGGAGAATTCGGGTAAGTCACCCGAAAAGTATGACGTGCACAACAAGCCAAATATAGTGATATGTGCATACTGGTGTAAGTAGTAGTTAAATGTTTTAGAGGTGTTAATGCTTCGTGGGTAATACAAACAAAGACAAAGTTTTTATGTAGTAATATATAGAAGGATGGACGAGCAGATGGACTATGAATTGAAGAACGAGTGCAGGGCCTTTGAGCTTCGTAGTTCAAGCTGCTTAATGTTAAGAGGGAAACTGTTAATTGCGTATGTCATTTCTATGTATGTGAAATCTTTTGTAGCAGACCAGTTAAGGGTTCAGACCAATGGTATGTCTCTTCCCAGGGAGGGGAGGAATGTAAGACCATCACTAATTTCAGGTGTCACTGTGAGAGCAGCAGCTCCACTGCAGCAGTATGGCAGAGAGCAGGCAGATGCAGATATGCCAGTATGCAATTTCATGAACAAGCCTGTTTACCTACCACTAGGAGGTCTGGACAAACCATGCAATCTTGGCGATGTCGCAGAAAAGCAGTGGTATTGCAAACTTTACTGAGGAGAGTTTTCACGCCAAGGTGTCTATCTGTACGTGTCTGGAAGCATCGTATCAGAACATCGAACTTGCCATTAATCAGTATAAACCCCCTTTGATGGTATGACCACCACCTACCTGGGCTGCAGCTAGCTTCTCTTCCGGTAGCAGTGAGCCTCTACTTGAATCCATACTGATGATCACTTCCCTCGACTTCTCGCACATGTCTGCACAGTGCTAACTGGGGCATGAACTGTCAGGTTAAGCAAGCAGTGCCATAAAAGCTGGACATGGATGTCACACATCCAACACTCCACTAGTGCAGGGGTTGTGTTGAAGTGTTGCAGCACTTCAGTCACCGTCCAGCCAAGTTTTCTGAGCCACCAGTGGCCTGCACTACCGCATCAATACATCACCACCTCTACTCTGTGGCAGCCCCACCCACCCCAACTCACTACAATACCATAGAAGAATTTACAATTTTTGTAATGTGTAAAAGGTGATGGGCAGGAATTACTTATTCACATTTGCATTAAAAATAAAATTAAAAAAATCATTTGTTAAAGGTCAGCTTTTATTATTATTATTATTATTATTATTATTATTATTATTCTGCCTAGTGGTAGGTCTGTGTCTTCGCACAGAGAATTTCTGATATCAAAGTTCCCTGTCTTCAGGTTCTTCCTTCAGTCTGCTGTATGTCTTTCCATCTTTCATGTCATCCAAAAGTCGAATTATTCTTCTTCCTCGTCATTCTGTTCCTTTAATTTTCCCTTCAATGAATTTGTGTATGAGCCTTCCGTGTCTAAGTATGTGTCCAATCCAGTTGGTCTTCCTCTGAAGAACTGTATTCAAAATCTCTCTTCTCTCCTACTCTTCTCTGTACATCATTATTCGTCACCCGATCGGTCCACTTTATCTTTTCCATTCCCCTCCAGAACCACATTTCAAAACTTTCAAAGTATTTTTTTTTTCCTTTTGTTCTCGTGGTCCACATCTCTGCTCTGTAGAGTGCAATGCTCCAGATGTAGCACTTCACCAGCTTCTCCCTAATTCCAAGCTTAACTTGCTGGTCAGCAGATTCCTCTTTTTCTTGAATGCAGTTGTGACCATAGCGATTCCTGCTCGAATTTCACTAGTGCACTGGGCATCCTGTGCCACCAAATTTCCCAAATACTTGGTTTCACATCCTCCAGTTCTCGACTGTCGATGATTATCCTCAAAGGTTTCTCCCTTTTTGATATCCGCATCACTTTTGATTTTTCGAAGTTGATTTCCATGCTGTTGATTTCCAGTTTCCACCAACTGGTTCATCATGTGTTGCAGTTGTATTTGATTTTTAGCAAGCACTACCAGGCCGTCAGCGTATTGGATAGTATTAATGAGGTGTCGTCCTATCCTGAAGTTTCCATTTCCTTTCAAAGCTTCTCTCGCCAGCCATTTCCCATACAGGTTGAAGAGATTCCGTGACAGACAAAAGCCTTGTCTGACACCTCTTCCTATTTCCACACTGCTTGCTTCTCCACATCACAGCCACACCTTTACTCTTAGCCCCAGGTACAAGTTGAGAATTGGTCTCCAGTGTATTCCTATCTCCGTGAGGATGTTCATCAATTTTATCTGGTTGACTCTGTCAAAGGCCTTCTGCCAGTCTATAAAACTAACACAAAGTTCTTCATTAACAGCCAAAACTCTCTCCGACCATATCGGCATCATGTCGATGGTATATCTGGTTCTTTTTACCATCCTAGATCCAAACTGGTCCTCTCCTATTACTTCTTCAATATTGTGTTCCTGCCGTCTGTTGAATATTCTTGCCATAATCTTTGCTACGTGTAAGATTAATCAGATTGTTCTGAAATCGCTGCATTTCTTGGCTTGCTGCTTCTTCTCAAGAGCAACCATTGTGGCATCCAAGAAGTCCTTAGACCACTCCCCACTTTTGTAGGTTTTGTTTATAAGATGCGTCAATGCCCTCAAACACTTTTTTCCAATTTCTTTCACCAAATCCACCGGTATGTCATCATATCCTGTGGCTTTCCTCCTCTTCATCTCCTTAAGCGTTTTCTCTACTTCAGTTGTCAATATGCTAGGTAGTTTTTCGTCTTTGTCAATCTCTGCCTCTTTCTCTATTTTAAGGCCTTGTGGGTGATGTTCCTTGTCGTAGAGTTCCTTTGTATATTGTTCCCATACTTTCAGCACCTCTGTTCAGTAACCATTTGTCCTCTAAAGTATTCTATCAAAAAGTCCTTACTCCTTTGTTTTCTCTACCTCCCAGCTCCTTTGTTTTCTGATACATAAGGTCATACCTTTGTCGTTTTTGTAGGTCCTCTATTTCAACGCACATACCTTCTATACACTTTTCTTTCGCTTTGTCGGTTTCTCTTTTGAGTGCATTGGTAAGTCTTCTACATTTTTCTTCATTAACATTTTTACACTTCCTCCTTTCCTCCATCTTTTCCAGCATCTCAATGGCGATCCATAGTTTCCTCGCTTCCCTCCCAACTTCACTCTTTAACGTATTCCATAAAACCTGTTTAACATTTTGCCATTACTAATCCACATTTTCACTTGTATTTGCGCCTCCATGGAACATAAAATAACTAACGATGACTGAATGGTCAAAAAGGTGGATTCCTACAGTCATGACGCACTCAATCCTTTCATTCACTCATTGACTGAAAACACTTATTGTTACTGTAAAAACTTTTTGGTCAACCTGTGCTTGACCAGGTTCGAGAGATACACATCAATTTTCATCTGTGTTCTGCATTGTTCTGTAATCTTTTCAGTATGCTTGAATGTGTCTTCATTTATACTGTTCATACATGGGCTATCTCTGGTCTTAAATTTGTCCTGAAGGTCCTCCTTTCAATTTTCTCAGGGATTTTCAGTTCTGCTGTGTTGTTCTGTGTAATATGCTCAGATCACATAATCGTGCTGATATACATACTGTGCTGTAATGGTTAATTTTAAACTCTGGAAGAAGGCATAAAACAATCAGGTCTGCAATGAAATGATGTTGGCACACTTATTACCCTGCATACACAATACAGTGTTTCAATGGTGACTATTTTTCTGAGGAGGACCAGGAATACAAACAATATAAATTTCAGAACATCACTAATATATTACCATTAATCGGACCATATATATATCATTTGCGCAGAAAAGCACAACAGGTACAACCTACAGTGCCTATGTTAATGGAGCTGCTCCTCCCCTACCCAAGCACAGTTTAATGCAAGATGTGATATTTTGCAAGAAGTGTAGTGTCATTTGGCTGGCTTCATAATGAGATAAACCATCTATTACTTTGCATGTAGCATTACTGATACATCATTGGTCAGGCAGAGTTTGAATACACCAGAATGATAGCTCTGAACATATAATACGAAACTAGGAGGAAGAAATTAGTGTTTAACGTCCCGTCGACAACGAGGTCATTAGAGACAGAGTGCAAGCTCGGGTGAGGGAAGGATGGGGAAGGAAATCGGCCGTGCCCTTTCAAAGGAACCATCCCGGCATTTGCCTGGAGCAATGTTAGGGATATCACGGAAAACCTAAATCAGGATGGCCGGAGACGGGATTGAACCGTCGTCCTCCCGAATGCGAGTCCAGTGTGCTAACCACTGCGCCACCTCGCTCGGTTGGAACTAGGAAACAATTCCCACAGTGTAATGGGAAATGTGAGACTTAATCATTAAAAATCTGGTGAGGTGTTGCTGCTCTACAATGGAAGCAGTTTACCTTGGGTGGAGCACTGATTTGTGTTATGTCATACTGACCAAATGAAATAAAAAAGCTCGTAGAATATTTCTAATTGGTTTATCTGATCATTAAGAGAGCATTACAGATATGTTCAGTAAACTTCAGTGTAGATACCTAGTAGTAACAGCACTGTGCATCATGTCAAAGCCTGCTGTTAAATCTGCTGCCTTAACAGATGATTGATTATAAGAGCTTACTAAACCCCTGCCTGAAAGTTGTAAGAGAAAAGAAAAAGAACTGGTTGGGACATTCATTGAGAAGGGAGTGCTTGCTAGCAGATGCTTTGGAAGGATTGGTTTGTGGGAGAAGACTGAGGGGGTCAGAATACCAGGTCACAAGTTTTTTCAAACCTAGTGCTGGACTGGGGCAGGTTACAGAGGATTTAGGTTCACTATGTAGAGGCTTTACTAAGGAAGATACCGTGGTTATTGTAGGTGGGCCGGGCAACAGTATTGACAGAGATCCGGGGTACAGCACAGAGTGTGACCTGGCAAAGATTGCATCAACATCGAGTCATACCAGTGTTGGGTTTGTGTCGGTTATGGAGCACCACGACCGACCTCATTTGAGCTCTTCTGTCAGGAGAGTTAATTTGGAGTTGGAACGGCTACTTGGATCTGGTGCAGGGTCACACATTGGTGTGGTTCCTGTTGATTCACTCTGTAGGTGGGACTATACTAGACATGGCCTACACCTCAACAAGAAAGGGAAGGGTAAACTGGCTGGGCCGATAGCAGGAAATTTAAAGGGGGGAGGGACTACATCTCATGGTGGAAATTCTTTCTTAGTGTAGGATCATTGTCCAGTGGGAAACTCAGCCAGGCAAGTACTAAAGATGTTAAAAAAGTTCAAGATACTCACAAAAGTAAAGTGAAAAATAGTGTTGGTATATGTCACCAATATATTAGGGGACTGAAGAATAAAACTGATGAGCTTCTGCTTTGTTTAGAAGATATAGAAACTGAGAATGTAAAATATGTACTATGCCTGTCTGAGCATCACATTGTCACTGATATGCAAAAGGTTAGCATCAATGGGTACAAATTAGTTGCACTTGTAAGTAGAGATAATATGATGAGAGGAGGAGTTGCCACATGTGTCAGAAGCTTCCACAGTGTAAAAAATTTAGAAACTAAAAAATTTTGTGTAGAGCAACATATGGAAGCATGTGCCACTGAACTAAAACTAAATGATGGCACTTTCATAATTTTAACAGTGTATAGGTCCCCCTCAGGGAATTTCCAGCTATTTCTAAAAAACTTGGACGGTTTGTTGTGCTATCTGTCAGACAGGGGGAAGCAAATTATTATTTGTGGGGATTTCAATGTTGATTCCCTGAAAGAGTGTAATAGGAAGAATGACCTTGTAGTATTACTCAGTTCTTTCAATTTGAGCTCCGTCATTGATTTTCCTACTCTGATAACAAAGAACAGCAGTACATTGATAGATAACTTTTTTATAGACCAAGATAAGTTTAAGGACATAAATGTTTATCCTGTTGAGAATGGTCTTCAGATCATGGTGCACAGCTAGTTACAGTACATGACATAGCTCCATGCAGTATATCAAATCAGACTTTCAAAGCAGTGCGTTCAATTAACATCATCAGCAAAAAGTACTAACTTTGCATCTTCATCAATGTGGAATGGTAAGTCATTAATGTATATCAAGAACAGTACAGGACCTAAGACCGAACCCTGTGGGACCCCGTACTTGATAGCCCCCCCCCCCCCCCCCCCCCCCCAGTTTGAGGAATCAGCTGTTTTAACATTACATGAACCACTTATTTCAACTTTCTGCATTCTTCCAGTTAAGTATGAATTAAACCATTTGTGCACTGCCCCCCTCAAACCATAATGCTTTAGCTTATCTAAAAGAATTCCATGATTTACAGAATCAAATGCCTTTGAAAGATCACAAAAAATACCAATGGGTAACGTCCGGTTATTCAGAGCATTTAATATTTGATCAGTGGAAGCGTATATAGCATTTTCTGGCAAAAAGCCTTTCTGAAAACCAAACTGACATTTTGTTAGTACTTTATTTTTACAAATATGGGAGGCTACTCTTGAATACATTACTTTCTCAAAAATTTTTGATAGAGCTGTCAGAAGAGAGATTGGGTGGTAGTTGTTGACATCCGACGTATCCCCCTTTTTATGCAATGGTTTTACAATGGCATATTTCAGTCTATCGGGGAAAACACCCTGCTCCAAAGAGCTGTTAAATACGTGGCTGAGAATCCTACTTATCTGTGGGGAACAAGCTTTAAGTACCTTGATGGAAATACCATCAATTCCGTAAGATATTCTTATTCCTTTAGTTAGCCAAGGTTTTTTATATGTTTTCTTGGTTTTTTAATTTTAAATGTGTCCATTGATGAGAGGTTCAACTGAAAGCAACACATTGATGGTCTGCTGAAACGTCTGAGTTCAGCTACGTATGCTATTAGGGTTAATGCAAATTTTGGTGATAAGAATCTCTTTAGCTTACTATGCCTACTTTCATTCACTGCTTTCGTATGGCATCATATTCTGGGGTAAATCATCGTTGAGTAGAAAAGTATTCATTGCTCAAAAACGTGTAATCAGAATAATTGCTGGAGCCCACCCACGGTCATCCTGCAGACATATAAGGATCTAGGGATCCTCACAGTAACTTTATATATTCACTTATGAAATTTGTTGTTAATAATCCAACCCAGTTCAAAAGTAATAGCAGTGTTCATACCTATAACACAAGGAGAAAGGATGATCTTCACTATGCAGCGTTAAATCTGACGTTGGCACAGAAAGGGGTAAATTATGCTGCCACAAAAGTCTTTGGTCACCTACCAAACAGCATCAAAAGCCTGAGGGGGAGATAGGCAACTAACATTTAAAAATAAATTAAAAGGTTTTCTAGATGACAACTCCTTCTACTCATTGGCTGAATTTTTAGATATAAATAAGGGAAAAAAACTTAAACATTAGTGTCATGCAATATTTTGTGTAATGTAATATCTTGTACAGACATCTTTTATTAACCTGACACGTTCCACATCATTACGAAGTGTCGTATTCATGATCTATAGAACAAGTATTAATCTAATCTAATCTAAAGAAGGAGATACAAGATGATAGACAACATAAAGGGAAGAAGAAATTGTGCACACCTGAAGAGGATGGCAGAAGACTGGACAGCCTGGAGAACTACCATCTGAAAACCCGCCTTTTGGCAGAGCACTGATGATGATGATGATGATGATGATTAAACCCCACTACCCACGTACCACAAGCAGAGCATCAATAAAATAAGAGAAACTGGAATACAAATACAAGCAAATATCGAAAAGTTTTTCTCCTGGAATATCTACAAATGTGACTGGTCCAATCTTATGTTTCCAGTGTCTCTAAAGCAATTAAAACAGAGGAAAGAAGGAATGACAGGTGCCTGGCAAAGGAAACAGGGTTGAGGGACCCCATGACACAGCTTGTGGCAGTAGATTTTATTTGAGAAAAAATACTGCCAGAGAGAAAATGGATGGCAGTCCAAGAGACCAAGTCATCTGAAAATAAGACAGGCAAAGAATTTGGAAGACCGTGCATAGCAGGAAGCGTCTGAAGGAGGGAGCATTTCACCAGGACATAGGCAACTGTCTGCAAGGCTCTGCAGCCACAACTGAGAGGGGGTGGGGGGGGGGGGGGGGGGCGGCGGCTCACTGCATAAAATAAGACTATGTGTCAGGTTAGCACAACTAATGGTGAGGGGACATAATGATGGTGGATTCTTTTTGGGAGGAAAGGAAGGCAGAGAGCCACGCATCAGTAGTCTCCTGGAATGAGCAGTTTGAGGGGGCAGTAGCCCACCAGATGATGTTCCATCCCTGGGTCAGCAGAGGTCTTATTCACACCCGCAAATCCATACTTGGGACTGTCAAAGTGAACAGGGATGAGTAATTGCTTCTCTAGCCAAACACTGGCGATTAATCTCCTGAGATACCCATAAGACCACGGACCCAGAGAAAGACAACCGATAAGCAGTCTGGCTAAATGAGAGTGGTCATCAATGGCAGAAATCACAGGATGACAAAAGTAACATCGATCAATGGCCTGGAGACTGCTCATTAAGCAACTGCATATTAAAAAAAGTCAAGGGAGGCTTGTTTAAAAAAACGATGTATGGCTCTTTCACTGGCTTCAGCTCCTCCATAAAAACAGTGCATGTTCCCAGCAACGAATGTTGTTACTGACTGGTGGGAGATGTCCTTTCCATGGTTTTGGTGTCATCAATGTAAATGACACTCTCTGAGAACCGAAAGGAACAGACACTGAAAGACCATTGAGGTGACTGAAGCTTTAGGACTATGGAACAGATTGGTCCTAATTCATGGCCTGGGTATCAACCAATGGGAATACATTCTAAGGTGGGAAGGTGAAGGGCCTGGCAGAGACCTGCGATGCACATTCCAAACTCTCACGTGACGGCAGTTGTCAGCAAGTCAGTGCCCCTTGTATTGAAGAAAAAAAAAGTGTAAGTGAGCAACAGTTTGTACCATTGGAACTGAAGACCGAAGATCCTACTTTGGCAAGGATACTGTCCGGGGGAGCAGTCTGAAAGGCACCAGTGGCTGGTCAAACTTCATGATGATGGATTGGATCTAATAACAGCAAAGCTGAAGGAATTGTCCACCCATATATGTGTCAACCATTGTCTAAGCAGGATTGGAACAGAGTCCAGTAGATATGGAAAAGTCAGCTGTTTGCACATAGGCAGCCCCAAATTGGGACTGTGCAACAACATCCAAGTGTTAGGTATCCAAGTGGAGTTCTGGGTCAGGATGGTCTACCATACTATGACAGAAATGCATGATGTGAATTTTTGCAGGAAAGAACTGGAAACCATAAGGAAGAGTCCAAGTAGAGCCCCATGGATGGTGAGTTGGAGTTAGTGTTTAGCCACGGCTACAGAGTTGGAGTGTTATCAAATGCAATAAATCATCAACATACAGTGACAGCAGTTATTCCTATTGATGGCAATGAGAATGAGTAACACTGAGCATGGAGCCCTGTGGGATGCTGTTCTCTTGTACCCATGGAGAGCGGATTTTGGTATCAACTCTAACCTGGAAAACTGTGGGAGGCTAAAAACTGATTGATAAAAATCAGTGGAGAGCCTCAAAACCCATCATGAGAATACATAAAATTTGATGGCACCAGCTGGTGTCCTATGTAGGTAAAAAAATACTGCCATGAGGTGTTGGTGTTTAGAAAAAGCCATCCAGATTGCTGTTTCCACCATCACAATTTCGTTGATTCTGGATTGTGCCTCCCATAAATTGCCTCCCATAAACCACATACGGTTTTCACCTAGCTTAAGGATTAGTATGCTGATGCTATTTCGCCACTGCAAAGGGAAGACACCTTCATGCCAAATATGATCAAGACTGAGGCACTGAGTAAAATTCCAATTTTGGATCGTCTGATTATGAACGTAATGAGGGACTGGGGCTGTATTGTGAGAGAAAGCAAGAGCCTGAAGCAATTCCCAGTTAGTTTGGAGCTTATGGGCACTCTACAGCAAGGTTATCAACACCCAATCAGAGAAAGGTTCATTATATAATTCAGTGTGCTGAAGGAGAAGAGAAAGTTTTCAATTTTTCACTTAAGCTTTCAGAAGACAGGCACACAAATTGAAGCAGATGATGTCGCAGAGTGGGTCGCATGGTGTTCAGCAAGAACCAATGCATTGGTACAAAGATGACTGCAGAAAGGCACGCAGTACAGTAATGTGTACCTGGATGCTCAAAAGACAATGGCGCGTGGACTCTGCCTGGGACAAAGGGGCATGTGTTACCAGGGAGGAGATGTAGTACTCCCAACATTCCTTTAGCTTTAATTAGATATTGAGGCTTAGCACTAAGTTAATTAAAGGATTGTCTATGGAGAATGTCACTTGAAACTTTGCAGAATCTTCAGCAAATGGCACTGGTCAACGATGGAGGGGACCTGTAAAAAGGGGAAAAGCAGTTCCAGTGGTGCAGAGGTACACAATTGTCAGTCGGCTCTTTGAAGAACCCAACACAATCATCACTCTATTGGGCAGTGGCAAGGAAGTGAAAGGATTACTGGAAAATAGTGACTGTCACAAAGATTATCATGTTGTGATCAATGTAGTGAAGACATGAGATTGGGCAGAGAGATCATAAGGTAGATAGCTGGAAAGGTGCCTTCAAGTGGCAGCGAAGCAGGCAGGAGTACCTTCACTGAGGAGAGGTACATCACGGACAGTAAGGAGCTGGTCAGTCAGAAGTCTCCTACCAGATGAAGAGGTACTTAGTGAGAGGAGTTGGTGAGCATTGAAATCTCCAAGTAGGAGAAAACGGGGAAGGGGAAGGAGTGGTTGGATTAAAATGATCATCTCAATACAATTAAGTGAGCTACCTGCAGGCAAGTAAACATTACAAATGCTGATTACATGGGTTGTTTGATACTGTGCCATTACTGCTTCCAAAGGGAATCCACTCACTGACAAGATCTGTGCAAACCAACATACAGATCCCACCAGATGCCGTATCAGGGTCAGCATGAATCCAACAAAGTCCGAAAACCACAGAGCATTGGGGAATGGTTATCAGTGACGTGTTACAGTTCCACTGAATAATCACTTTATGGTTATCTAGGTTAGGCAGGAAGGGGCCAGGACTGGTAAAACCCCAGGGCCACATGCTGTCACTGGTGTTCTTATCCTCCTCCTCCTTTGCAATCTTCGGTGGCTGAGATTCTTGGGAGGCCTTATCTGTGAAGGGCATGAAAACCAGTGAAAAGTGTGTAGACCTGATAGCCACAAACCATGGCTCCTTGAGCCACTGGCTGGTGTCAAGCCTCTAATCAGTGGGTTTCCAGGGTAATGGATCCCAACACGGACCTTTCTGTACACATCAGACAAAATATACACATTGCCATTTAAAAGATTAGTTCACAACTCCTCGTCTATCTGGAATGTAAGGTCTCTGTGGAAGATAATTCTGCGAACCATATTCACAGCCTTATGTGGGGGCAATGGTCTTTAGTATGTCAACTAGTCATTCACACATCTAAAGAGGTACAGGTTGTGAAGCGGAGGCAGCTTTAATTATTAGTGGTTCATTATTCATTTTCCACAATGACTCAACTTTTCCAAATTTATCAACGTGTTCCACAAAAAATAATGTTTTTCTCACAGTAAAAGTATCGCCATCTGTTCGAGTACATACCAGGTATTAGATTAATTGTTTCGCTCCCAATCATCTGGGTTGTCCCTCTGCCTGCACGGTAGCCAGGATGGGGCAAGTAGTGGGATAGTAACTGGCTGCACTGAAATGTCTAGACCCACCTGACTAGATAGCCAGGTCAAAATGGCCATTGTCTTGGTTTGTTATATTTCGTGTGCGAACCAGCTGTCTTAGTGCCACCCACTCCGATCATGGGATCTTCCCCCTGGTGCCACTAAGCCACAACAAAGTTCAAATGACACGACAGCCCTTTTCTGGAACCCTGATGCCCCTGGAAGACAAGCATCTACTCCTTGGCAAGGGCAGGGAGCTAGCAGCTCAGACATCTGCAATGTGATCCCTATGTTGTCAGGCAGCTCTTCCAAAAGATCAGTGGAGTGTTACCATTACAATGAGAAGGGGGGAGCTTCTCTAAGGATGTATCCATGGGTAAGATTGATGTGATTAACAGAGAGGTAAAAGATGATAGTGGATTCATGGCAAGGTGGTTGAAGAGAAGACCGTAACAGTTGTAGAATCTTCTATAGTTCGTAAGTTTTGGCTGTGGCCATGACAACCAGTTCTCTGCTCACTGTCACTAAGAGTTGGTTATATAATGCCATCCGCATGTTGAATCTCAGCATCTTCATTTTCAGAACATCCCTCTGGTTGTCTCCTTGGTGATTAATCCACGAATTCATTGCCCATGATCTGAATGTAACTGGGGAATCAAGAAATATTACTATTTTGGTGTTGAAATGGAGATCTAAGAGGAAATGCTGTATATCCACTATGCATGGTGTGCTGGGAATTACAGTGTGTACGTTGCTTAAGGAGTCACTGCAGATTAGGTAAGGCTCATGTGATTGGGTCAGATGCTGTGAAGTGCACACGTTTTCACCAATACCACAGTTAAGATATAACATCAATTAGGCAAGGAGTGTTGTTTGATGCTTCTGGTGCATGTAAAAAGACGGTCTTTTTGGCCTTCAACTCTTGAGCCATCCATATAAATGATACTTGAATTGAGGTACTCACAAAGTACTGAGAGGAACAACTGACAGAAAACCAAGAGACCTATACAACCTTTGGGCACAGGGAAAGATCCCAGGAGTTTGTGGGTATGGCATGCACCACAGGTGTGATGTAATAAGATAATTCAGAGGAAGTAATCAGCACTTGGCTGGGGTAAATTGGTTAGATACTGAAATTCCACAACACGGCTGCTTTACTGAAAGTTGTACATTTCTAATAGGAGAGAGAAGGTGTCAATTCAGATCATCTGGATGGTGTTAGACATGTAAGGCATATTTGAGGAATAATTTGTAGCACCTGATCTATGAAGAGGAAATTCCTGCCTGTACAAGAAGTTTGTCTACAAGGCACTTGTCACTAGCCTGATGCAACGATAGTTCATTGGGTGTGCCACTGATGATGCCAATGGTGCCACTGCTCTGATAACCAGCCATCTATAATCAAAACTTTAAGAATGAGACCTTTGTAGAGTTGTAAAATGAAGACCTTAAAAGTGCAATAAAATTCCTGAACAGGTGTACTATCAACCTGGCAGCTGGTGGGAGTTATCCTTGTGCTTTGTCTAATGTGGTCAGTACCCTGTTGTCGCATCACAAAAATGAAGTTGTGTCAGTGCAAATATGGCCACCCCATGGTCGACTTATGCTGCACTGGAGCAGTGACCTGTGAAACAGGCAACATTTTGAGTACTAGTGTTTTCCAGCACACCGTATTGTCAATTATATACTTTGAGACGGGTACCATGCCAGCTAGATGCTGAATTGTCGGAATGTCCCATCAATGTCCATGAGGAACTTGTTTCCAGTGCGAAGGTGATGGGATTCTGGGCAGAACAGTTACAGGAGATGAATACTGGCTGTGCCGTCAGCAACTGAAATGAAACTATAGGGGTACAAATCGTGCCACAGGTCTTTGCTGAAACCAAAAAAATTCCGCACTCAACCACTGGCAGGAAAGAGGATTAACAGTGACCTGTAATTCATATTCAAATCTGCTACAAAATCACCTTCACACAGCAATCAGCAGTAAACAATGAGGACTTCTGAGTGCAGTTGTTTTATTGCAAAGTCACAATGCTCTTCCCCACTCTACTTGTTCAACTGTAACAGCAACACAAAATAAGAAATCTGAATGCCTTGAACACCCATCTTACTCACTTGACCTTTCCCCAAGTGATTCCTGTTCAGACAAACTCAAAGAAGCTGAGAGGCATTTGTTTCACAAACAATGAAGAGGTGAAAACTGCAGTGCACGAGTGGCTGCATTTACAATCAAAAGAACTATTCTCATGAGGTGTTCATTCATTCCAAAGTGATGCAATGTATGCATTACACTTAGGAACTATTGATGAAGTTTTCTCGGGTCTCCAGCCGGGTGGTAGTGTTGATATATCTTGAGATATCAACGCTACCACCCGGCTGGAGACCCGAGAAACCTTCACCAATAGTTTACGCCGGGAAAGCCTACAGTCACATACACTTAGGAACTACATCAAAAATGATTTGGTTGTAATTTTTCTGTATCGCTTCATTTGCATATTAATTAAGTTCTGAATCACTCTCACACATAAGCATAAAATGTGTTCCAAAACTACAACAGGCTGAAGTAATTGCTATAAACCTATTATTATGCACATGTCTGATGACCCTTCTTGAAAATGGTAATGACCTGCATCTTTTCCTAACTGTTTAGTTCTCTTCATTACTCCAGTGACCTATGATAATCTGCTGCTGTAGTGGTGAGCATGTAAGAAGGCAGTTGATGGGGCAATGCAAACTGGCATGTTGCAGTGTAGTACAACCCTCCAGCCAATATCATTCCGTTGGACTTGTCCATAGTGTGGAGTATGGGGTGTCCATAGGACATTTAACAATGGTCTTCTTGTGAATTTAGGTAAGGTGAAGCTATTAAACCACTGTTGTGTTCTTTATGGATTGCATAATGCAAACGCGACAAGTATTATGTTAAAAAATGACAGATATAGTCTTCTGAGCGCACAGATGATTTAAAAGGCAGTCAGAAGCAGAAACAGTGGTCCGATGTAGCGCTCAACAATTTAATCATAATATCACTCAACGAATTGCAAACATGAAAACCATTTTCGATTGTTTCTCCCCTGGTGTTGCAGAGATGTACGCCAGTAAATCAACTTCTGACTCTGGCTGTAATTTCCACTGGGGATTCTGTTGCATTAATTGGAAATACTTTCTCTTTTCCCACATATTGGGCATCTCTGCTCCATGTAACATGAGTGCTGCATTTTAGTGTGAATGTTAAATGCTAGTAAGTGCGATGAGTGCACTGTTGACGGCAATGAAAAAATAAAACAGTGAAACCAGATGCAAAAACACAGCACACTAATCTTGAATAGCATCAATGAAGCTGCCAAGCTTAATGTCTCCTTTCAACAGACGTATCATCATTAACAATACCACAGGCCTTCTTTCCATGAGACACAATGGAGAGTTTGGAATTTTATCCCGACAATTTATACACCACCACTGACTGCTTTCTGGGCAATACTGGCAGCAAAAACTTTTTCCATGACCTGAACTCTAATTCGCTATCCTCATACTGAGTGCCACCAACACAGTAGTGCTACAGAGTCTGGTTTTACTGGCGATACTTTATTACAAGTGTGGGATATTTTTGGACGATACTGATTTGGTCCCATAATCTCCCAAATCAAAGTACCTAGCTGACTGTATTGGATTCAGGGGGTTAAAGTGACCAAACTATGAAGTCATCAGTCCCTCCATCTTACATGCATCAAGTCAAGAAGAGTCAAAAGGCTCTGAGCACTATGGGACTTAACATCTGAGGTCATCAGTCCCCTATAACTTAGAACTACTTAAACCTAACTAACCCAAGGACATCACACACACCCATGCCAGAGGCAGGATTCGAATCTCCGACCATAGTGGTCACGCAGTTCCAGACTTAACCCTAGCATTACCAACGGGGGGGCCTCGTAGGCCCACTGACTCAGTTTTTCTATGTTGTATCCACACCCTTTGATACACTCCTGGAAATGGAAAAAAGAACACATTGACACCGGTGTGTCAGACCCACCATACTTGCTCCGGACACAGCGAGAGGGCTGTACAAGCAATGATCACACGCACGGCACAGCGGACACACCAGGAACCGCGGTGTTGGCCGTCGAATGGTGCTAGCTGCGCAGCATTTGTGCACCACCGCCGTCAGTGTCAGCCAGTTTGCCGTGGCATACGGAGCTCCATCACAGTCTTTAACACTGGTAGCATGCCGCGACAGCGTGGGCGTGAACCGTATGTGCAGTTGAAGGACTTTGAGCGAGGGCGTATAGTGGGCATGCGGGAGGCCGGGTGGACGTACCGCCGAATTGCTCAACACGTGGGGCGTGAGGTCTCCAAAGTACATCGATGTTGTCGCCAGTGGTTGGCGGAAGGTGCACGTGCCCGTCGGCCTGGGACCGGACCGCAGCGACGCACGGATGCACGCCAAGACCGTAGGATCCTACGCAGTGCCGTAGGGGACCGCACCGCCACTTCCCAGCAAATTAGGGACACTGTTGCTCCGAGGGTATCGGTGAGGACCATTCGCAACCGTCTCCATGAAGCTGGGCTAGGGTCCCGCACACCGTTAGGCCGTCTTCCGCTCACGCCCCAACATCGTGCAGCCCGCCTCCAGTGGTGTCGCGACAGGTGTGAATGGAGGGACGAATGGAGACGTGTCATCTTCAGCGATGAGAGTCGCTTCTGCCTTGGTGCCAATGATGGTCGTACGCGTGTTTGGCGCCGTGCAGGTGAGCGCCACAATCAGGACTGCATACGACCGAGGCACACAGGGCCAACACCCGGCATCATGGTGTGGGGAGCGATCTCCTACACTGGCCGTACACCTCTGGTGATCGTCGAGAGGACACTGAATAGTGCACGGTATATCCAAACCGTCATCGAACCCATCGTTCTACCATTCCTAGACCGGCAAGGGAACTTGCTGTTCCAACAGGACAATGCACGTCCGCATGTATCCCATGCCACCCAACGTGCTCTAGAAGGTGTAAGTCAACTACCCTGGCCAGCAAGATCTCCGGATCTGTCCCCCATTGAGCATGTTTGGGACTGGATGAAGCGTCGTCTCACGCGGTCTGCACGTCCAGCACGAACACTGGTCCAACTGAGGCGCCAGGTGGAAATGGCATGGCAAGCCGTTCCACAGGACTACATCCAGCATCTCTACGATCGTCTCCATGGGAGAGTAGCAGCCTGCATTGCTGCGAAAGGTGGATATACACTGTACTAGTGCCGACATTGTGCATGCTCTGTTGCCTGTGTCTATGTGCCTGTGGTTCTGTCAGTGTGATCATGTGATGTATCTGACCCCAGGAATGTGTCAATAAAGTTTCCCCTTCCTGGGACAATGAATCCACGGTGTTCTTATTTCAATTTCCAGGAGTGTATATGAACTTGAAAGCAAAGGTAATTGTTCGTTATTGAATGTACTATTGAGTTATTATAGAATTTCAGAATAAAAATGTAATTAAAATTCATTTACTTGATTTAATTCTCTGTGGGCCTTAGAAGCCCACCCGTTGGTAATAGCAAGGAAAGATTTACGAGGTTGAGTCTTTCGTTTCAAATTCTTACCATGAAACGAATTTTGGCATTGTTGCCTTCAGACATATTATTATGAAGCGGACCATTGTTATTTTCAGTGTTTCTGCTGCTGTTGAACCAGCAACATGAGTAGACAACGTTTACGTGATAGTTCCATTGAAAGAGTGCTAGAAGAAGTTTTGAACTAATCAGATTTAGAAGAAAGTGAAGTGGATGATGATGTGGAAGAAATTAGAACTGATTCATCGTCTGAGAATGAAGATGAGGTTGAAGCCAATCCACCAGATGATGATAATGATACGGAATGTGATAAATTCATTGCAAAAAGTGGACGAGAGCATATTACGAAGCCATCTCGACAATATCGGCGTTCTGTACAAAATATAGTGCGAGAAAGAATGGGACTAGGACAACAAGGAAGAATTGTGTCTCCGAAAGAGGCTATAGAGCTCTTTTTTACACCTCAAATTATGAATCTAATAAAACTACACTCAAATGAAGAAGCTTCTCGACTAGGTATTCAGCACACAGATGAAGATGAGTTATTTTGTTATATAGGACTCTTGCTAATCATGGGTTCAAATCATGACAATAAGATACCTGTCCAAGATTTATGGTCTTTGCTTCAGGGCCGACAAGTGTACTATGGATCAATGAGTCGGACCCGATTTTTCGAATTGACTAAAATATTGAGGTTTGATGATAAGAACACAAGAGAAATTCGTCGCGAGACTGACCAGTTTGCTCCAATGAGGGAAATTTTTGAAAGCTTCAATTCTTCACTTCCATTGTATTTCATTCCTGGTCTACATACAACAGTGGATGAGATGTTGTCTTTGTTCTGTGGTCGCTGTCCATTCAAGGTGTTTCTAAAAGAAAAATCTGGAAAATACGGCATTCTAATTCGAATGCTGTCTGATTCTGAGACTAGATATGTGATCAGCATGGACATCTATACAAGCAAGTCAGGAAATACACAGCATTCAAATGGACCGATGGAAATTGTAAAGAGACTAATAAAACCTATTGAAAAATCAGGCCGTAATGTTACCACAGATCGGTACTATACTTCAGTGGAGCTTGCTGAGACACTATGGAATGATTTTCACCTCACACTTGTTGGCACCCTACAGTCTAACAGACGACACATACCTGAAGACCTGAAGACTACAACTGGCCGCAGTTTACACTCTTCCATCTTTGCTTATACTGACCCTCAGACACAGAGGCCACCAGTTACTCTTGCATCAACGCTAGTCCGCGAGAAGCCAAAGCGACTGCTGTTGATGCTTTCAACTTATCACTCAGAAGGGGTGTTGAATGAAGACTCAAAAAAGACTAACATAAATCTTTTTTATAATTCTACAAAGGGAGGCGTGGACACCATAGACCAGATGGCAAGACACTACAGCACAAAGAGAGGAACAAGAAGATGGCCTTTGTCCCTCTTCTACACACTCATTGACATAGCAGCAATAAATGCATATTCACTCTTCCTCCTCAACTTTCCAAATTGGAAAAAGAATTTGCTAAACCGCAGAAGGGTTTTTATCACTAACTTAGGTCTCGAACTAATAAGATCTCTAGTAGATAAACGGGCACAAAATTTGTATGGACTTCAGAAGCCAGTAATAATGGCAATGGAAAGCATCACACAACGGAAGCTCAGCTGCTCTGTAGAACCATCATCCTCAACAGCAGAACCAGGAACACGTGGACGGTGCCACCTATGCTGCCAAGAAGCTGCATCTACAAAGATCAAGTACAACAAGCTGTGAACGTCAACTGTTACCTGCTCTCAGTGCCACAAACACATCTGTGGGGAAACACTGCAGGAAGACAGTGTTGTGTGAAAAACGCGTTGCAGAATGAGACAGTAAATTTTGTTTGCTCCATGTAGTGTATCAAATTAAAAAAGTCGTTTTTATAAGAAAACACTATTTTGAAACATTACTCCAAAAAATATATAAACTGAATCCCGTGATTTGTTCATTTTATTCCTATTATAATAACATCTTTTATTATCCAGTATACAAAAACAATGTCTAAGCATTTTGAATTGTTATTAGAGGTATCATAAGTAAATAAACTTGATTTATGATCAAATAAATTGTGGTATTCTTTATGGGCCTTTGAGGCCCCCCCCCCCCCCCCCCCCCCCGTTTGTATTACATGTAACAAAAAATATGTTGGTAATGCTAGGGTTAATCGCCTAGAACCACTCGGCCACACCGGCCCAACTGTAACCGTCAATCAACAAATGAGATAGAAGCAAGCAGATGTGAAAGAGGGGTAAGAGAGTGAAGGTATGTGAGATGAAAGCAGCTGGAGCCCCCCAGGACACGCTACACAGTGAGAGACCCACACACTGCATCTCACTGATGTTTCCTCACCCTTTATTACCACAAGAAACCAGCAATGAAGACAAGTTGTTAAAGCCTCAGGAAGGAAAACAATGACAATGAGAAAGACGTAAAAGAAGATCAGGAGCTAAGCTACCGAGCAAAGTCAGTCATGGATCCCCTGGACTGGAGCAGGAGATGGGGCATCTCTGCAATCCCTCAAGTAGCTGATGAGGCCAAAGTTCCCTACTTCACAAAGAGGAGCAGAAACTAACTTCACAGGTAAAAACATATAACCAAATCAGCCCCTTTGGTGTTGGCTGCTAGCACAAGAAGCAATGTGTAAGTAAGTTTAAGGTTTTTCTGTAAGGTGGCTAAATTAGACCAGTCCAGCAGGATGTGGGTCACCATCAGACAGGCCCCACATCAACAGTGGGGTGAATCTCAACATTGTAGCATGTTGCCATGTGGCCAATGTGAAGCTGACAGAATGGTAGATTCCCTGTGAGAAGTGTGAAGGAAAGACTGCTACTTTGCCGTGGTCCCCTTTATTGCTCACAGTTTGTTCAGAGAAACCAACGAACACCAATCCATGTTCCATGCCTCCAACAACTGATGCCACAGAGTCAAATGAAAGTCCATTTCCAGTCCCCAAGTCAGTGTCCTCATAGCCAACTTCACCAACGGGTCAACATGTTCATGTTCACTCCCTGGCATCCCCAAAGTGACCTGGAGTCCAGATAAAGATTGACTGACCATCCAGTTTGACAGAGGTCAAATGAGACCCTGAATAGATATGACCAGTGGGTGTTGTGGGTATCACTGGTCAATAGCCTGAAGCCTGCCAATAAAGACTGTCTTGGCGGCGCAATAACGAATGTGACTAAGGGTTTCACCAATGGCCACCAATTCTGCAGTGAATACACTGCATCCTTTCAACATGGAGCGTTGTTCACTGAACCATGCATGTGTGTAGGGAACACTGGTTCATCCATCGGGGTTCATCCATCGACCACAGAGCCATCAGTGTATACCACTTCCTAACCTAGAACTGCACCAAGGATGGACAGGAACAGACAGTGAAAAACTATGGGGTTAACGGTCCTTCGGTTCAAAGGAACAGGTCACGGCAGATCCAAGGAAGGGGTACACCCCACGGAGCGTACATGATTGCTACCTAACAAGAGGTGGAAGTTTGAGCTCAGAGCTCAGACACTGTATGTGAACTGTGATGATGATCCGGACCTGGGACACTGTTGTGGGAGGTGGATCTCCCTACAAGGAAAAGGGGTGCAAAAGTTCAGATGCTCATGGGAGCAACAAATATGTATCACATAGTTAAGCATCATTTGTTGGCACATGATCTGTGGTGTAGGGAGCCCAGCCTCTATGATTAGGCTGTTCACAGGACTGATCCAAAAGGCAGCTGTCACAAGTTGGACCTCACAAAGAAATATCAAGTCCAGAATCATCAAGGTTGAAGGCGATGTTGGGTCATATGCCAGATGTCCGCTGTCAAGACAGGACAATTTCAGAGATCTATAAAGCCACAAAACTGTAAAGCGGTCTGCATCCCAACTTTTGTTACTGAGGCAGCAAAGAGTATTAAGATGGGATCAGCACCAGCACATACGCTTAAGTTGCCCACGTCAAGTGGGCATTGATGACCAGTCCCAGGAACTGGTAAGACTTCACCATACTGAACAACTGGTCATTGAGGTAGAGTTCAGGTTGTGGATGACAGTACAATGGTGACAGACGTGCACAACGTGCCTTTGTGGCCAAAAAATCGAAAGTCTTGGGTGAGAGCCCAGGAATGCACCTTTCATACAGCACCCTAGAGGGAGAAGCAACAGTAAATGCAAAAATCATCAGCATCCAAGAAGGGTGACATTGTAGACCCCACAGCTGCAGCTAGACCACCAACAGACTACGAAAAGGGGGACACTCCATACACAGCACTGCAAGACCTGTTTCTCTTGTATATGGGGCGGGGAAGGGGGTGGAGGCACAGAAAGTACCAATCTGAAACCACAAGGTTTCAGACAAATTCATGTAGGATAATGAGGACGTGTTGATGGCATGTAGTGTCATAAGCCTTTTGCAAGTCGAAGACGACAGCAATAATGTGTTGATGTGGGAAAAAGTTGACCGGATGGCTGACTCCAGGCAGACAAAATTGTTAGCTGTAGAATGGACTTTGCATAAACTACCCTGGGATGGAGCCGAAAGACCTTGAGACTCAATATCACATAATATCCTGTGAATCATGGATGATGGGGAGACAGACAGACTCTGCACTCCAAGATTTTTGGAAAGCATCTGACACAATGCCCAACTGCAGAATAGGTTCTTGGATATGTATGTGGCTCAAAGACTTCTAAGTAATACAAAAAAAAAAAAAAAAGCTTTGCATTACTTCGGTTCTGAGAGTTTCAGAACCTGTATAGAAAATTGGAACAGAGATCAACATAAACATCATTTCCACCCTTTTTATTGCTCATGAAAACCACACATTTCGTGTTGTACCACAATACAGCAAGACCTTCAGAGGTGGTGGTCCGGATTGCTGTACATACCAGTACCTCTAATATCCAGTAGCAAGTCCTCTTGCATTGATGCATGCCTGTATTCGTCATGGCATACTATCCACAGTTCATCAAGGCCTGTTAGCCCAGATTGTCCCACTCCTTAACGGCGATTTGACGTAGACCCCTCAGAGTGGTTGGTGGGTCACATCGTCCATAAACAGCCCTTTTCAATCCATCCCAGGCATGTACAATAGGGTTCATGTCTGGAGAACATGCTGGCCACTCTAGTTGAGCGATGTCGTTATCCTGAAGGAAGTCATTCACAAGATGTGTACTATGGGGGCGCGAATTGTCTTCCCTGAAGACAAATTCACTGCCAATATGGTTGCACTATTGATCAGAGGAAGGCATTCACGTATCGTACAGCCATTACGGCACCTTCCATGACCTCCAGCGGAGTACGTTGGCCTACATAATGCCACACCAAAACAGCAGTGAACCTTCTTCACCTTGCTACACTTGCAGGACAATGTGTCTAAGGAATTCAGCCTGACGGGTTGCCTCCAAACACGTCTCTGACAATTGTTTGGTTGAAGGCATATGTGACACTCATCGGTGAATAGAATGTGATGCCAATCCTGAGTGGTCGATTCGGCATGTTGTTCGGCCCATCTGTACAGTGCTGCACGGTGTTGTGGTTGCAAAGATGGACCTCGCCATGGACGCCGGGAGTGAAGTTGCGAATCATGCAGCCTATTGCGCACAGTTTGAGTCATAACATGACATCCTGATGGTTTCAAGAAAAGCATTTTTCAACACGGTGGCATTGCTGTCAGGGTTCCTCCGAGACATAATCTATAGGTAGCGATCATCCACTGCAGTAGTAACCCTTGGGCAGCCTGAGAGAGGCTTGTCATTGACAGTTCCTGTCTCTCTGTATCTCTTCCATGTCCAAACAACATCGCTTTGGTTCACTCCGAGACACCTGGATGCTTCCCTTGTTGAGAGCCCATTCCTGGCAAAAAGTAACACTGCAGACACAATCTAACTGCAGTGCTGACCATCTAGGCATGGTTGAACTAGACAACACAAGCCGTGTACCTCCTTCCTGGTGGAATGACTGGAACTGATTGGCTGTCGAACCCCCTCCATCTAATAGGCGCTGCTCATGCATGGCTGTTTACATCTATGGACAGGTTTAGTGACATCTCTGAACAGTCAAAGGGACTGTCTCTGTGATACAATATCCACAGTCATCGTCTATCTTCAGGAGTTCTGGAAACTGGGGTGATGCAAAACTTTTTTTGATGTGTGTATAACCCCGCCTGTTTTTCCTGGATTGCAAGTGTTCATCGGTGACAATGGTATCATCAGGAGTGCCACAGCAAAATCTGATAGTACAGCTATCTCCTGTTCTCTGTACACATAAATGACCTGGCAGATAGGGTGAACAATAACCTGTGACTGTTTGCTGATGACACTGTAGTATACAAGAAAGTATCATGTTTGAGTGACTGCAGCAGGATAAATGACATTTTAGACAGAACTATTTGGTTTGGGGAACAGTAGCCTGCTCTAAATGTAGAAAAAAAATTAGCTAATGCAGATGAATACGAAAAATGATTCTTTAATGTTCGAATACAGTATTAGTGGTGCACTGCTAGACGCTCATGTTAAATATCTAGATGTCAAGTTGCAAAACAATATGAAATGGAACAAGCATGTGAGGTTGGAAGCAGGGAAGGTGAATGGTTGATTTCAGTTTCTTGGGAGAAAGTATAGCTAACACAGGGTAGCTACTCAAACGTAGAACACAAAATCCCTGAGAATTCAGGTGCGAGGGTGAAGATAGTATCAAGATGTTCTGATAAATTAACGGTCAGCAGGGTAGAGTTGTGATTTACAAAACTCAACAAAATTCAATTTCCGTGCTAGTTTAAAAATGTGGAAGTCCCTTTGATTTTATGAGTATCCTGAGATTTCCCTGATATTTCCAGGTAAAATTTAAGTACCTGAGAATTTCAGGTTTTCCAGAGGAATTGCAACACTATCAAGGAAATCATAATACTCAAAAACAAAGCAAGTAAGTACTTTATTCGTCACTACTCTATTATTTGTCAGAATATTTGGATTTGCGGATGCAAATTCCAGTTAACACCAATGTTCACACTAAATGGGTTTGAACAGTATAAAGATAGCTGTTAGCGTTGTGATTAAAGTTACATCTGTCATTTGTTGATCCCTAATAATGGGTTAACAACCGTATCTGATTAGTGTGTTCGTTGCTATCCTGTCACAATAATTGCATTAATATGCTACAACTGCCGTAGAGTGCAGGTCAAGCAAAAGTTGAGAGATGATGTGGAAAGGGAACAAAAAATAGAACAAAACCTGCATTTCTCTGTCTCCATTCAGTTCAACATATGCACATTTTCAGCTACAGCTTATGAAATAATGTTGCAGTTCAGTGCCTAAATGAGGAAGTGTCAGATTAGAGCAAGTATAAAGGTTTGTGATTCAACCCCTGCTCGGTAGAGTCTATTCTACCATTTAACACGAGTTTCACCTCCAACAATGACGTCCACAGAGGAAAAATTCCGAACTACAACGTAGTTTTGAGTCAATGTTAAACTGTAGCTCTCCCAACAATTAGCAGGGGCTGTCCGTTTATCATTCAGAGTGAAGCAATGATATAATGCCTCGAAAACACCAATGTCAAATACAACACTATGGTGATCAAACCAACTTCTTAGTTGTGGGCAATTTTACTTTCCTTATACAATACCAAATGAATTACACTTTTGTCTTCCATACAGCAATGATTGAACGTATCATATTTGCAATGAAACAATGGTATTATTCTTGAAATACACTAATCAAGCAGTAGATAATACTGTCTTTAACATCAACATGGAAATTGAGGACATACAGTCAGAAGTTTATTTCCTTGAAGTAAAAGAGTTTTTAAAAGGACTGAGATGTGATCTATTCTAAGACCACATTACCTGCGCACCCATTCCTTTTATGGAGGCATCGACACTCCTGATGCTGACAGCCCGTCCACTATAAGGCGGTGATAAATACCACCATCATGTTTAATACATCCAACACGTTTGGATGAAAGACATCTTGCTACACCATTAGCTGCATGTAATTATTTAATCGTCAAGCCTAATATTTGAGCATATAGCCCATCACCAATGGCCAATATTGCGTACACTCATGTCAAACAATGTGCATGTTAATTATAATCTCTTTTTTTAAGTCAAAATATACGTGGATATTCACAATGTATGCCAATGACAGTGGGCTCTATGCTTGAATACCAGTCTCCCAGTTAAGTTCTTTACAGGCAACTCATGGTATACAGTAAGATGCCCTTTAACACATATTACTAGCTGTGGAAGTACCAAGTAGAAAAGATTTTCCCGACACATTCTATCTTGTTTGATAACAATTTAAGGATTTTAATAACTAATTTTTTTAAAAAAGTGCTATTTCAATAGGTACTTTTTTTTTACTCACAATAACTTAAAATGTTACAAGCAATTTAATAACAGGAGTACAAATTATCTGTAAATCCATGAATTTCATTGAATTCCCTCTTTGTGTTCATGGAAGTTTCACGATCTTTCAGCACAAAGTGGTTCAGGTAACTCAGGAAATTTTAAATGATTTTGATAATAACTCTAACTGATAATGGTTAAGGTCCACAATCTTTTCTAAATTATGAAAACATTCAACCCCCATTCGTCAACCTTGAAAATGCATATAGCAAATATGCAACTATCACTATCGATGCAAAGTTGGCATTCATATTTTTTTAACTCCCTCTTCTTTTCTGTTAAAATTATCACGGTGTTTACAAATTTCTATTGCATCACCGTACACATGATCCTCTATACAGTACTTTAAAAAGGGTATTTTGCTACAGCCAATTTGCCGGTTTATCCAAACCACAGTTGCTTTTATGCTTGGCTAACTGTTAACATATCTTTCTGTAGTTCCAATATATACTTGGCTACAACTACACAGAATTTAATACATACAAGTTGTCAACAATAGATGACATACATACTTTGCAGTTTTCAGGCATTCTTTTATATTTTCCTGGTATCCTTAACAATCATTTGTAGAATTTCATGCTTGACCAAAATTTCTGCTATGTGATCAATAACCTCGTATAGAGAGGAAATAGTAATTAAAATCGATCCTACAATTTAAAAAGAAAAGAAGAGGGAGTTAAAATATAGGAGCTGATTTTGCACCCAGATAGTAAGAACTGATTACTTCAATAAAGGATGATGTCTTGGGGAACAGATAATCACTCATTCGGCAAAACTTGGCAAATGGTGGGGTACACTGTACAGCTCATAAACCACCTATAAATTTGGAACCTCTTGATCTTTTGATGAAGTTGCTGATTCATCACTGAAGCTATGTCCCACAGATGGGGAGAAAACATAAGCAAAAAGATCTACACATTGACTCTGTGCTCTCAGCCCAGAAGATTCACGTGAAACAGGCTTACGCTTCTTAATTCTGATAATTGCACAACTGAAATGTGTGTGTTCCTGATGCTGGTCACGAATTTATTATCTATTTTTATAGGAAAGTATAGTAGTTACATGTAGAAGAAAACGTACAAGATAACAAGCGGATACTAGGTTTCCACAAAATGTTTTGTTTATTTACGTCAAAATTGCACCTATACCACATTGGGAAAACTAGTAAGAGAAGTAAAAGCTCCTGCACCATGATAAATTACTTCACTGTTAAGTACACTTCTCAATTATGAAGAATGGCAACACAGTTCATAGGCGAAACCAGTCACAAAATGTAAAAGGGAAACAGTTTTAATACTGAAATCTATGAAACATGGAAAGAAATTTGAACACAACACTAATCATGGTAAGAAAGAGAGAGAGAGAGAGAGAGAGAGAGAGAGAGAGAGAGAGAGATTTTTCAATGCAGTGAGCGGAGATATAAAAAATAGATTTTCACATCCTTTGACAATGGAATCATTAGAAATAGAGCACTAGCTTATATGGATTAGGGCAACCACGAAAATTAGCCATGATGTTGCAAATGAAGTATCCCAGCAGTTACTGGAAGTAATTTTGAGACACAGTGTACAACAAAAATCTGGACAGTCAGCTGGTACTTCGTGCCCCAGTACCTCGAAAAGACGCGCAGTACCTTTAACACTGTGCCATCTTGCTCACTGATTTTAGTGGAAAAGTAACGCTTCGAGTTGATACAACTTTAGGTGAAAGAGTTAGAGAGCCCTTAAAATGATGGACTACTAATCTCTGTTCACCTACCCTATTATCTAGTGCTGCAAAGTTATTCCAAAAATTTAACGGCCATCTAAGAGAGTGGAAAAAAGGTTAGAAGTAAATATTTAAGATGGTAATCAGCAATCACCATTCGAATACTGTTCGTTCAACTGAATTTATAAATATAGCCAACAGAATTGACAGAGGTAATTGTGTGTTTACTCTGTTCATCGACAATGTGAATGCAACCAATAATTTTGTGAACTTGCATAATCCAAACAGGAAAGCTAAAAAAGGCTGTGGCATCTAGAATTACAATGGATTGCACATAACATCAATTCTCTGTATAAAAAATATGCAACACAAGACAACAGAGAACTGATAAAAAAAATAACCTCTGAAAGAAATTATGTA
The DNA here is from genome assembly GCF_023897955.1 of Schistocerca gregaria. NCBI lineage: Eukaryota > Metazoa > Arthropoda > Insecta > Orthoptera > Acrididae > Schistocerca > Schistocerca gregaria. The sequence continues at coordinate 666,075,396 of NC_064922.1, forward strand.
TTATTTGTAAGTGTATACATCAGTAAGTTTTAGTGCACACCAACTCTGTCTTTACAATGAATGTGTACAGAGCATTACAATGATCTGCTGACACACTTGACATTGTGTGGCAATGATTACAGATTCCACTGCTTGATCTGTGCTAACTATAGGCTGAATATCTATGTATGTAAGAGGATTCTTAATTTTTGTTTTTGGATAGATGTAAGCGTGGAATATTCCACTTAAAAATGCCCTATATTCGAGCCTATAATTGTTGTGACTGAAATGAAGCTGATATTAAAATCAGACGTTTCCCTTCAAAACATTCTATATGAATGCAAATACTGTTCAAAACCTATGAAACAATCTCCTGTTCAATAAATCTGAACAGAGGAGAAAAAGGGGAAGGCCAACAGGCTTATAACTGCAATGGTAATGCCCAGAAGCTTTCAATAACAAATCAGCTGATTATAGCTTTTTTGGTTTCTAAAGTAATACTGAACAAAGTAGGCTACTAGTTAGAGCTCACATTAAGCAGTGACAGATGTAGTAACCACTGTCGCTTTCATCTCATTGAACTGGGGGGGGGGGGGGGGGGAATACTCGGTACAACATAATAATTCTTTACATTTCATTAACTTACAAAATTATGTTTTAATGTTCCTCCTTTCATCTTGCTAAATACTGAGATTAACTGAAACATCCAATCAATACTGTTTCACTAACTCACAACCAAAGTGGCACCTTTCAACCTAACCTAAGCTTCAGACCCAGTTACTGATCAGCCTTGTCACCACAGCCTACATTACAAAATTAAATACAGATGACATATTATCAGTGTTCCGTTTTCTCACTATGTTATGTGACAAAGCCAATATTAATATTGGTAGGTTCAGCTGACTGGTATAGTCTGGCCTTCATGGCCTGTTCGGGCTGCACACAGATAGCCTCTAAAATGCACGAAATAAATGGTACATTTCTTCTACCAGCTCTGTTATTGAGACAGATACAGAATTAAGAAACACTTTTGATAGCAACATATTAATAGTAACCTGAGAAGACTTTATTGTTAATGACTTGATAAGGGCTTCCATATATTGCTATTTCTTATCCGAATATCTTTCTGGCACCCCAAAATCATAACGAATGGAAGGAGTATGATTATGGTGTAAATAAAAAACTGTCTCTGAAATATTTTTCTAGACTAATGTAAGTGGAACACTAATTAGAAAAAAATTGGAAAGCAAAATCCTCCGCAAAGTACACTGATTCCCTGAATAATGGTAAATTGCATATAATGCAAACTAGTGTTTGTGTGTTCATAAACATGACAGAACTTCGCTTCTGAAATACAACAGTATCTGAACATAAGAAGGCCGGTAGCTAATACTATCACAACTGGTAAGAGCATTTTTAAAACTCAATGACAATGGAAGAAAAACAGGAAAAAATCATACAGTAAATGGAATAGTATCTTCAGCAAAGAAAAACCACCAACCTTCTCACTTTTGTAAACAATACTGAAAAACGCATGGACCACTACTGAGAAAACTTAAGCATGAAAATAAAAAGGTGACAGATTCATAACAGCTCCATTTGTAAAAAAGTATGTAGCTAAAAGCAATATGATGTCACACAAATGATGAAATGTTATTGACAGCTGCACTGAAACTTGGCCATCAACTTGAACTTTGCATCTATTGCATTGTTTACAAGCAAATTCTGATAAGTTTTCAACATTACCAAAGTAATTTTCCGTCAAAGTTACACAGAACTGGAGTTTCAGATGAGATCTTAGGCGAAACTTAAGTTTAAATGTTATGGAAAAATGAGTAATAACTTTACTGATAAAAGTATATAGGCCTACCATCTATGAGCAGCATAGGCCTATATCTGATGACAAGTGTAACAGGAAGCTGAAAACCTATGTCCTGCAAACATAGCTCATTAAGGATAAGCAAGTACGTAACATATGATTTTAATTACGGATTGTTTAGGGAAGCAGACAGACCACCTGCACAAATATATCTTTTCCAAATTACCGAAAATTTCTTAGCATCAGGAACACAGAACACCAAAACACAATCTCGAACATGCTTATTAATTCTGATGTAGCCTACATGTGTTAAAAAAAAAACAACGATCTATATTCTAACCTCATTCACAATTTTACTTGTTACGCGCGCCAATACTGGAATTAAAATAAAAGAAACTGGCTATTTCGTTGGATAATGTGATTCCTTACAATATTTTATGATACCATCAGAAAGGACACGAATTATTTTCTGAATAAGAAGCTTTAGATGTTGCAAACATGTGTTGGAGATTACCAAGCAGATGCAAATTCAAACTGGATTATCGTGCAAGTCAAACTAATGAATTTTGAATTCTCGCACATAAAATGTTGAAAATATGTATGCTGAAATTTCGGAATGGTGTCACTCAAGAAACTGTCAAACAATACAGCCACAGTGTGGCTTACTTTCATTTCATTTCACACTTATGAATTTGGGTAGATGTCATTCGCGCATATTAGTAGCTGAAGCGGTTACCAAATAAAACGATAACGTGAAAACATTATTATAGTTCGCTCATATATCAATTACTTCTGCCAAACAATTACTAGGCGCGGTCGCAGCTACCTACAACAAATTTTAACGAGACGTTGAAACTTTCAGACTGCAATGACAAAAAGTCGTTAATGGAACCCGTAAAGCAGATCATTACATGTCGTTTGATACACATTAGTATTCTGACACACATACAAGGTTTGAGTATGTTTGCAACGTGAACAGCTATGAAATGGTTACGCATGCTCACTTGTTACTGGAATATCGTAGCAGTTTACACGCGCTGTTTCATACTAACGAATGAACGACTAACACATTTAACTCTCTCGTGATTGCAATTACGAAAACTGATAACTAACAAAGTTATATTATATGACAAGCTTATATATATTTCAGCAGATAACACCTTGCTCCACATCGAATCGCATTTCGACCATAGCGGACGCTAGCAAACAAATTGAAGAATAATTAAAGTGGACATACCATTACCTGGCACCTTCATGCGATATCAACAGATGGTATGAACCAAAATACACAAATTTACAGAGATGTAACCAAACACAGCTACAGAACAACAATGACGTTTCACTATAAAGCGCCACTATGGTAAGAAAATTAAAGTGCCACAGGTTACTACAATGTGCAAATGAACAGAGTAAAAATACTGCCACGGTGTCATTGAAACAGATTGTTTACTGACCGAAATTTCTTTAAATCCATGAAATCGTAGCACCAACAGATACTTGCAGAATACACCGGAATAGTTCCCACAATGCACTGTCAAAGAGACATTCGAAGACCAATCCTTGTCCTCGGCACTCCCTTAAAGACTATTTACAGAGAATATATAACTAACATTCGATAGACAAGTATTTTAATGTGCATAGGAATTGTAACCAGTAACATTAACAAACAATATTTCGCGTGTTCTTTGCTAGCAAACTCTCGACTTGACAAACCGAACATTTGTCCACTGCGCATGCGCAAGCAGACGCTTTTCTCGGTACGGCGTGCGGGTTCTTTAAATCGAGCATCATTCCTGATAGTTTTAAGGTCACTACCAGCCTGCCATTTATTAAAAAAACCCAATGAAACTGTACTTACAATTCCACAGAAAATTGTTGAAAAAATCTTAGAAGTTCAAAGTTTTTAGCAGGTGTTCATCGAATTAAATAATTTACTTTCTAAAGAATGGCAGTAGATAACTTTCGGGTACATGCGAAACACACCTGTAACTTTATTCTAATACAAACTCCGTTTTGTCCTACAAAAGTTACAGATAAAAGTGTCTCCAACTAATATTTCACTTTATAAGACGACACATTTTTGGTAAAGTGGCCATAGAGGCCTAGCAGGTAGAGTACCTCCGGCCTTGGATGTCAGGGTTTCAGTCCCAAGTGGAATCGCGGATTTTTCTTCGTTCCAGTCTCTCCACGGCGGCCCCAGGTCCACATCGCCTGCTATCGAAATCCGGACCGGGGATCTTTCCCTGTGAAAAAAAAAAGCAGCTGGAGCGCTGCGCTCATTACTTTCTCCCTTCTAGTGCCTCGACTAACAAAATCTTCACTCCTGCAGTATGGGCAGACGCCAGTTTACTTTTATCTTTTTATAACTTTCTGGTATGTAAGTTTTATTATTTAAAAATACTCTGCTTCGACATAGTTTACAACAGCTTACACACATTTTACATATTTTGTTGTAATTTTTTAAAGAAAAAATTTAGGTATATCTGGATACATATATGCCATCGCCAGAGAAAATACCGGAAGGTAAAGCTATGAAGACTACAAAAGACAAGTGATTGCAACTCCCGGCTCAGCAAAGCGATGGGAAGTATGACGTCATCTAGTCATCTGAGTTTCTGAGTAACGCTCCAAAACAATAACGTTAACACCGCATGAACTTACAAGACGGAAGGACTATCTTTCTGTTTCACATTATTACTGATTTCCGAGAACATTTGCTATACATCAGTTCTCTGAAACCATTTACCTATTCATCAGTTCTCTAACCATAGATGGAGTACTCTGCAGAATGCATACATCTACCCCAATTTTTTCACTTCTATGTCTAGTATTAACAGATTTTCGATCCGCCTGAAATTAAGATTCTCAATTAGGCCCAATAAGTATTATTTATGTACACTGTAACTAAAAATAATACATTCCCATCAAGAAATCTTTTCAGGAGAGCAGTGAAAGGGATCTGGAATTAAATAGATTTCCCTCGTAATGGGCAGTTAGTAATGCTAGTAAACGATTGCGTTACAAACGAGATCGCTGCCCAAAATCCCTAATTTGCGAAAGGAAGGAGAGTCAGAATTTAACCTTCGTAAGACACTATTTTTACGGACTACTAACTCAGATGGACAAGGATGTCACTGAAATGGTTTAAGACCCCTTTTAGGCTGGGCGGACAGTATGTCAATCTCCCTCTACTTTTCCAAATATGAATCCAATGTTTTGCTTGTCTTGAATTTTGTGTAGGCTAAACGAGATGAAATAACGTCATGATACTGAAAGGTATAGTTGGTGTGTTTCTGCGGTATTACTTCCCAGGCTGTTTTGACGAGAGTCCATAGTTCATTGGTACTTATTGCTGCATAATATTAACTGACTCACTGATGAGTGACCATATAGAAAACATGTATCGAAAGCGAATAGTTTTTTTTTTTTTTTGAATGACTGATCGAGGAACAAATAAACTTTATGGATCCAGGGATCATACGGTTGGCAACTTGATCGAATATAGCTTTGTCATTTGACTGGAAAGTGGATATGTCCTTGGCCTATGAAACTACCATGACCCAATAGTTGCTGTTACTGGTAATCGTAGCTCGCAGCTTCGACGCTGACGCATAGACATTTCAACTATTTTTAGTGAATGTTTGTGTATGTGGAGCGGGGGTGGGGTTGGGGTAAGGGGGAAAAGCCATTATATTCAAAGATTTTTCTTTGGGGTGGGACAAGCAATCCTATTCACTATATTCTCTCTAATGTGACTGAGACATACATCTTTCTAAAGTTGTAAAGCAAATATGTAGGGAAGAGCTGCCAATATTGTACCGGCTTCTAATTTGTAACAATGCTATAAAATTCATACCTCTTGTACTAACCGCCAGGTCAGCGTGAACTGTGTGTTCTTGGAGGCATAATGGGAGCTATGAGCTCTGTATGTTGAGGAACAGATCGTCTGAGGACAGCGTAGATTTTGTTTTAGTTTTCACCAATGGTTTTGCGTTTGTGGTGAAGAGAACTGCTGTTATAAGGTAAGTGGCAACGTATGTTTTATGTATGAATGAATATACATGAAATAACCGTAGTTTTCAAATAGTCATGAATCTTTTTTTGTCGTGATTCATTTGTAGAGAACTGACAAAGAGGATATGGCGACGTTGCCTATAATGTAGGTCTAACGCTGTAAGTTTAGGATATTGTACCGCTAAATTCGAGTAACTTACTCGTATAGTGAGCTTTAAGTATGTGTTTAGCATTATTAGTGCAACACAATGTTTCGAAATGGTGTGGTAAATTTGCCAACGTGTTCTTTATCCTAAATTATTAATCAAATAATTATTTTGTGTTAAAGTATGGCAACAGAAAAGCGTAATGGAAAGTGTACTACAGATGAATAACATTTAGCTGTAACAGTATGTCTAAAAGGGGATTATGGGTTAAATGAACGCACACATACAAAGCCAACGATTAAGAGGTATGCTGAAAATAAAAACGAAAATGCAAACTGGTATATAAACATTTTTGGCCTCAGTGAAGTGTTTTCCACCGAAGTTGAAAAAAAAAAAAACAAAAAAAAAACGGATTGCCCCATAATTTCAGTGCACAAAAAGTAATATCAAGTAAAAAGTGCCCTAAAGGCGTGAGTGTGAGATATTGGCGAATGCGAAGCACATTATGAAATCTCCAAACAAAACTTCCAAGGGCTAGTCAAGGAGTCTGTGAGCTGAGGAGCAGTACAGAATAAAACAAAATAAAACGGATCCGATACATGAAATGAAGACGTGGATTCCTACACAGAGTGCAGGGGCAAGGAAAGGAGGGAAAAAGCGATCTTTAATGCCTGCAAATAGTTACGCAAAGAACCGTTATGGAACATTTCTTAAACTTAGGCTAATACATTCCTTTAAGCTCAGGGACATAGTTTGTGAGGATGGTACAATGTATGCACCCACTAGTGCACTGAGTTTCCTAATTTGTACCACTTGCAGATGTTTAGAATTTCAAGTAATTTATTTTTCCCAGAATTTCCAGTCTATAAATAACATACCAAGAACATCTTGCAGTTTACGATGGCATTGTTTAAACAATTCTGTAGCTTACTGTTTAGGCTATAATAAATAAAATCTCGAAAATGATACAGATTAGCAACTCTCTCCTATAACGATATTGTGAAGTGTGTTGAGGTACTATAACTGAAAGATGTTAACCAACAGAGAAAACATATATAGTTGTTTACGTGGAATTGGGGCAAAAACATTTAAGAACACTTAATTGCAATTAATTTCGTGCATAGCATATAAGACATGACTAGCACATTTGTAGACAAATCTGCTGACGTCTGTGAAAAATGTGTTATTTTCGTGTGTATGATCTATTTAGACATTTTTAAATGTACAGTGATTTTTTAGTAAAACATTCACACATTTCCAAATAATATATTTATATAAAAGCATCTGAGTCAGGCACATAACAGTCGTTCTCTTGACACAATTTTCTGTTACCAATACGGCGTCAAGAAAAAATTCAGTGACTAGAATTTTGTTTAATGAAACTCCTTTTGAACTGATCTCCACTTTCAAATGATTATCAATTGTAATATACACTTTTCCGGAAAGATTCTCGAGATCGAGGAGGCGTGAAGACAGGTAGGCCTACCAAGTGTTTGCACAGAGATTTTAATGTTTCGCAAACTGTGATGCTCACAGCGTTTGAACTTTTATCTCGATTAATGTTTACACATTTGAATTTTTGTATGGGTGATTTTATTTCAGAAGTACATAGTGTACATTAAGTCAGGGGACACTTTCAATTATTTATTGGACAAGAACTAAACATTGTACATATGTCACACATATTGTATTTTGAAGAGAAACTCTGGATTTTTTTTTACAAATATTCGATATGCGAACCATGTGTGACCCGGCAGACGTCAATACGGCAATCAAATTGTTGCCATACCCGTCCCAGCACGGCATCGTTGACTGTGGCAGTCGCTCGCTTCCCGTATTCTCTCCCGGAGCTGTGCTAAATCACGCGGTAGAGGCGGTACATACACCAGATCTTTGATGTGTCCCCACAGAAAAAAGTCACACGGAGTGAGATCTGGTGATCGGGAAGGCCATTGCATGAAACAGCTGTCCCCTTCTGTGGCACGACCGATCCATCGATGCAGCATTTCCGTGTTCAGGTACCCACGAACTTCACGATGAAAATGGTGTGGCGCCCCATCCTACTGAAAGATGGACGGAGGGTCCGATTGCATTTGAGGCATCAGCCATTGCTGCAACATGTCCAAGCAGTCATACCCAGTGACAGTGCTGTCGGCGTAGAAGAATGGCCCGTACAGTTTTCGACGTGACAAGGCACAAAAACATTTGCCTTTGGGGAGTCACGCTCAAATTCAATGCATTTATGTGGGTGCTTTGTACCCCAGATGCGACAATTATGCCTGTTCACTTTCCCATTAGTGTGAAAGTGGATTCGTCGCTATAAATTAAGCGATCAAAAATGTCGTCCCCATCCTCATTCAGTTGTTTCAACTGCGAACAAAACTCAAAACGCTTGTCTTTGTCGTCGTCATTGGGCTTCTGCACTGTCTCTTTGCCGGTCACAAGCAACCCGTCGTAATGAATTTGTTGTGCCAGTGGTAATAGCCTTTCTTGTTGGTGGCTTCTTACCGCACCTGGTTCTAAACATCCATTGAACAGCTGTAGCACACTTGTTTTTGTCGGTCTCCAGCACACAAAAAGTTCCCTCCCCACATGAACTCGCCTTGTTTGCGAATAGCGCTGACTATCGGCAAATTACCAAACTACGTTGCGGCAGTGTACATGAAAAAAAAAACTTTCAGGTTTTTTTCTTCAAAATGTCATATGTATGATATCTGTACAATGTTAGGTTCTTGTGCAATAAATGATAGTGTTACCATACTTTATGTTCACCCTGTAAATGAAATTAGCATCCATTCCTCAGTCCCCACTAACTTCTTACCCTGGCTGTCAGGTATATACAGGAACTATCTTGTCGAGTCGCGTTGCCTATTTCTTTGCTTTCGTAAGCGGAATGCCTCGTCGCCAACTATAACAAACGCCATCTTGATTTCAGTCGGTGGAAGCTCTTCATCTGCTGGAAATACGTCTCTATTCATCTTCATTTTCCTCATTGCCATCGTATTAAGGATACAGGGTACTTATTAATGATGGAATAATCGAAATTTTTTATGATTTTATTAAATTCTATATAGTCTTTCCTGATTACTTTGATATATACGTTATAAGGTTTTAAATGAAGAATGACACACACACACACACACACACACACACACACACACACACACACACACATAAGTTACGGTATGTATGCCGCCACGCCCCCTTTATATCTGTTACAGAAACCAGTATTATTTCGAAAATAACTCTGAACTTTGTGTTTCCAGCGATTATACGTATGACAGATACTTGAGTATGTTGGAAACAGTGCAGGATTCTAGTGTCTGTACATGGTTATCTTTGCTATATTTACTTTTGTTTCACCGAGGCAGTTTGTTCACTTGTTGTTAAATGTTTGTGGTTCAAGTGCTACATATAGTTGTGGAGGTACATATCCTTTAGTGTGCAATAAATACGAACTACGCCACTCATCAAGAAATTCAGTAAAAGGGAATTCCATGGTAACCAGTTCACAAACAAAGCAAGCCATACTGTTGAAAGTAACCTATGTATCAGATCTTTAGGGAAGAAACTTCCACATGGCGCGCCTCCTGGTTATTCAAATTTTTGTGTAACAATGACGTTGTTTGTAGTGGATTTGTTGATATGTGGGCATCTTATCTTCTTTGATAAAGGAAGTGGCGAAATGTAAACAGTGTGATGGTGTAGGCTGTCTAGAAATAACTAACAACAAACTAGCAGGAAGGTCTTAGTGTCAAAATTAGTTTTTCTTTGTGGCGAAATGTTAACAATGTGATGGTGTAGGCTATCTGGAACGGGGGCGGATCCAGGATCTCGATCAGGGGGTGGGGGGGGGGGGGGGCAATTTTTTGGTACCTGGCTTCCAAAAAATTAATTCCAAATAAAACCATTAATACTTTATAAGCACACACACACACACACACACACACACACACACATATATATATATATATATATATATATATATATATATATATATATATATAGTGTATCGCTATGTGTAAGTGTGTTTAATGAAATAACTTACTGCATTACCTAAAAAATATTCTTCAAATACGACACGTGCACTTGAAAAACTCTTGGTTTTGTCTGCTAATGCAAAATAATCTATAAAAATGCTAATGTTAATTTGTTTCCTTTCTTATACCTTCGAAATTAGTTCACAAATTTCTTTCATTTGACAGAATGTTGCCATCGAATTCGCGCATGTGTTTATACGCAGCAATGACGATACAACGGCGAAAAGTTATAATAGGATATTTGACTGGGTTCAGGAATTCATCTTATATTGTTAATTACGTCATTTTATGCTCCTTCTTCTTGTAAAAAAAAGAAATAAAATAAAAATGCAAAAGTATAAATAAAATGAAATTTAATATTAAATATGTATACTCAAAATACTGCTCTTAAATATTAAATTGTAATGTCCTTCTACGCCCACTTTTTAAAAATCTTGTAATTACTTTTTCTACATCTACAGGAATCTGGTAATGGATATGCATAAGTGCAAGACCAAGGAGGCGGTTTTCATTCATCGATGTTCTTAAATAAGTTTTCAGGCGCCGCAACGACGAAAACGATCTTTCAGCAGATGCAGTTGTCACTGGAAGCGTTGCCAGGGCCAATAAAAGCTTATATGCATCCTTATCACATCTAGCCAATATGTCAAGGGCGGTGGTTGGAAGCTCTTTTTGTCGTGCCTTTCCTTGATTCCATTTCTATCTCCACAACAACATTTCATCCCGCAACATAAGAGAAGCAATGCCTTTGTCCACGTCAAGAAACGAACTACAATTTTTTCAGTTTCAGCTGCAGAGATCTTCACAATACTTTCTGGGCTGGAAACAGAAAGGTTGAACACATCCAAAGTTTCAGCAGAGAATCTTTCTCGTAAATCAGTTACAATGAAGTCTAGTAGGGGAGCATAGACTGTTACTCTGTAATATTCTTCTGCCGAATTTGTTTGAGGGTAGTCACGATAAACTTAGCATCGACCGTGGCGAGGTATGCGAGGGATATTGAGCTCGATGCCGGTGGCCACCGAAAGTGTTCGCATGCTGTCAGTTTATTAAGAGTCAAACCGCACCTCAACATCACCTTCTTGACTTCAGCGGTTCGCAGTAGTTTCTAACATATGATATTTTTGTCAGTCAAATCACGCATCTAGGCCTACTACAGTGGTGACTTACATTATCACTACCATGTTTCACTGAATTTGAGAAGCAAAAAATGCGAAGCCTACGTTTTTTTACGTTCTTGTCTTACGTCCTGTTGACAATGTGGTCATTTGAGACAGCTTAGTGCCAACTTATTGTAGCTTAATCTACAGGTATCACTAACACCGATACCCAAGGGGGGACACAAACACGATCTTCTCGTACGCGCTACAGCGACCGAGTACCATTGGGTTTTCAGAGTCCTGTGAAATACTTATGGACTGGTGGCGAAATATATATTATCAATAAAATCATGTGGGAGGAAATCAGGCGGGGAATGATGGCATTATAGGATTCAGAAACAGGACGTAAACAATAAAAATTCATGAACTAGCAACAGGAGCTTATTTTGTCTTTAAATACAGTTATGACAGTTTAGCAAGCTCGAGAGCATATTCTTCCTTCTACTCCGGCAGTTTCCTTGGCTATTTGCAAACACCAGTTCGTTTCTTCAAGTTTTGACTTCCGAAATAAGCAAACAGTTTAGAACAAAGCCACAGCTCTAACACTGTTATGAAATTCATGCTTTTTTAGATTGCGGCAGAAGCATACGCTTAGTACCTCAGAATAAATTATGTTGATGAGGAAAACGCATCTTCCTCAGTCTTTGGCAGAGTTGTCCTCTGCACTCTGGAGAAAGAGAAATGAATCTGAGTTTTCTAGATTTCAGTATCTGTTTGAATCTGCTGACCGTAACATTTATATTCTTACTGGACAAAATAAAAAAATAAAATGAGAGAATAATGAATCCACAGACGTTATTTTCGTGTACATTATTACATTTGGCTAATTAATGTTTGTTCACATTCCGCATCAAAAGTGAGAAGAAAGCCAAAATGGGGGAGAAGCGTTCATCCAGATCGAAACGTGCAATTGCAGAATAAAAGGGACTGTCGTAAGGTTCTCACTATTTGCAACTAATGAGAATATTTTCAAGTATTCCTTCGGTGCCCATTGCCTAATTATCAACACCATCTCTTTGCCGATTGCCACTAGAAACAAAATCTTACATGCTCACTGCAGGGAAAGTGCTAAAAAGGGACACACATTGCTCATGCCTCAGCGACTATTATCGTTTTATTCGCAAGTATAGTTGTTTCTTCTGTTGTTTATTCGCTAAATGGAAGAGGCTTCAAGGTCTCTTTTTGAATTGTTACATCAAACCGCGTGCCATTGTTTACATCTTCGACTTAAAGTAAAACATACTATATAGGCCGACGTAATCAGCCCTTAAAGCAGTCGGAAAAAAAGATCGGTCAAGCACCGGGGGGGAGTCCTCCCCTGATCTGGAAATAACTGAACAACAAAGTAGCAGGATGGCTTTAGCGTCAAAATTAGTTGTTCTGTGTAGATCCTGCAACAAATATACCTCAAAAATGATTTAGAACATTGTGCATAATACAGATGATGTGAATTTGAAGTTAGTGTACGCAATGTCTTCAATAGGAAAAGGAAAAAAGGCTGCTCAAACGGTTTGTGGTTTGCTGACCCTTTCTCCTCCTCCCAATAGGTTCAGCAAGTACATAAAAATACTTTTACATGCCTTGACGGTTGTGTCTAAAGCATCTATGAAATGTACAGTAGAAGAAACTGTAAATATTAGTGGAACCAGGGACATTGGTGTTACACTTGATGGGACATGGCAATGTAGAGAACATCGTTCTTTGAAAGGTGTTGTAAGTGCTACTTCTCTGGAGAATGGAAATGTTGTTGATGCTGAGTGCTTATCTAAGTGCTGCCATACCTGCCATGGTAACACTTAAGGACATATTGAACAGCAGTGTTCTAAGAATTATGAGGTTACAGTGGAGGTATGGCGTGTTATGGAACTCTAAAAACATTTCAGAGCTCGGTGCCCATTTATAACGTTAGATATACAAAGTACCTAAGCGTTGGAGACTCTAAAGTTTTCAATAAAATTAATGAGTTCAATGTTTATGGTGATACCTTTTTAACAAAACTGGAGTGTTGTCGGCATGTGCAAAAGATGATGGGTGCTTGATTGAGGTAGCTGCGAAGAGTAATGAAAGGAAAGTTGCCATCTGATGGAAAATCTCTGTCTGCCCAAGGTAGATTGACAGAAACTGAAATAGATCTCCTTTAGGGTTATTATGGACTGGCCATGAGACGAACTGCACCTCTGAATGATGTTACAGCAATGAGAAAAGCTGTATGGGTCACCTACTATCATAAGTTGTCCACAGATGACCACCCTGTTCACGGACTTTGTCCTAAAGGAACAGAGCTTGGTGTGGTTTCCAAACAGCAAAAGAAAGTGTTCAAATATACCATCATAAGCCTTCTCTTCCTGAGCCTGTTATGAATGAAATGAACCAATTTTTAGAGACCTGAGTGAGCCTGTTTTGCTTAGTAAATGTCTTCATAAGGACACTCAGAATTTACAAATTAAGGTTTCAACCATTGCATGTGGGAAATATTATCCAAGAATGTTTTTGTTGGACAAAATACATTAAAAATTAGTGTACTAGATGCAGTGATATGTTTCAATGATAGAGTGATAGCAAGGTTGCAAGTCCTGAGAATCTTGGGGATAAAATGTGTCTCTAATATGGAAGATCAATTTGCTTGTTTGTGACAGACAATGGTTGCATGAAGCTGAAAGATTCGCTCTTCAAGTTGCCAAAAAAAAGCAAGAATTGCTAAAATAATGCCAAGAGGAAGCTTGAAGACAAAGAACTGCTGCAGGATGAAGACTATGCTTCAGGAATGTTCTGAGGCACATTGTAATTGGACTCATATCTTCATTCACAATTTCCTGCAAGTTGTATTTTTCAGAATTCAGGTACAAATATTTCCTAAAGTTCATAAAGCATTGCTCTAATTTTTTCTATACCTTGCAATAGTCCATACTTATGGAGTAGACTTAAGCTTTATTGCAAAATCAACTAAATTGTAGAAAATATAACATTTTTATTAGGGGAGAATTATAAAATTTAAAATGTAATATGTGATATTTTTATCCTTGTAATGTACATGATAGTTGGAATTAAATGGGTCTAGTACTTCAGCCATCATGTCATGCACATCTGGTAAAAATTTGGTCTCCTTGAGGAAGCATTTTGGAAAAAAATTCACCAATTTCTTTGTAATTTTTTTAATAAGCCTAAGGAGATTCAAAAATATCCAAAATACTTCTTATTTGTATAGAAAGTGTGCTGCATTACCTGATTTCAACAAAAAATCTGTAAAACAGATACATTATAAACAGTGCTTGAAAGAAATAAGTTCTGATTTTTACATAATACTGAGCTGGAACAGTACACTGTATCCATAAATACGCCACTCTCTCCTTGCTTCCGATATGAACCGACAACTATCGCACCGAATATAGAGTTCGCTTCAACCAATGCCAAAAGTACTATGGATAAGCAGCCTTTGCATTTAAAAAAAGAGATCCACATTTTTCACGACAACGTATCCTTATACATTTCGCATGAATAGCAGCACAATAATTAGGAAAACCTCAAAGAGTGTAGTAGGTAATCTGGGAATTCGAGGTCCTTCCTGCAGCTTGTGAAACACTCTTTTGTATTTTTCAGTAATTCAATAGCTTTCGATATATCTGTAAGCATTCTGACCGTATTTTCGTCTTCGCTTATTTCAACCAGCGCGTCATAGACTTAAGAGGAGCGACTGCATCAACCCTTCTTTCCCATCTTGTTGTATTCATTAGCTTCAACGTTAGGGTAGATATCTAATGGCATGCAAAATTTCCCAGCATCGTGTAGATGTAGAACAGAAATCACAAATTTTTCTCACTAAACAAAAGAATGAAACTGCATATTCTGATACCTTTGCAGCATTTTTCACAACTCCATTTAGGGAATGATTACTGCAGGGAACATAAAATGTTTAGGATTTTTATTTAAAATCTGCCTTGGCAGTCCTATGTCCTTGTCTTCATAGCCTTGCACCCTCACGTTCTCCAAAGTTATTTTCATTTTCTCTAACTGTTTTAAGACTACCTTTGTAAGCCCCTAATCAGATGTATCTCTTACAGATACAAAGCCAAGAAAACGTTCACTAAAATTTATATCACAAGTATTAACACCAGTAGCATTCACATTAATGAAACGCATTATCATTGTCATTTGCTGAACACCAGAAGTAAATGGCGTGTAGTGCAAAATTGTATTATAATATTCAGCAGCTTTCATTAAAGACGATATTTTATTTTTAATTTTTTGATGGAGAACGTGAATTATTTCATTTTGTATGTTTTTCCCCTGATAATGACGAGGCTCATTTTCAGCACGAATTAGTCTCCTTATGTATTCTCCTAGAGCTGAATCAAATTTTCTAAATTTTTCGAGGAACTTTAAAAAATCCCATTGTTGTGAGCAAACGGTTTGTCCGAAGTTCCTTCTAAAGGAAGACACCGTCTAGCTAATAAATGAATAATTACAATAAGACGTTTGATAGCACCCTTCCAATGTCAGGTTTCCGCAGTGAATATCTGCGGAGTTCCTGCATCGACAGCTCCGCCAGATTTTAATCTTCTGAAGAGATCCGCCCAGTCTTCGTGCAATTCTAAGCGCACTTGAGACCTAGCCTAATGTCTCGAAAATGAGCCGCCAGTTACTGTAACCACCTGGAGTGAGTGATATTTTAATATTAGAAAGGAGTTTGCAGTATAAACAATAAACAGCATATGCAGTTTTTAAATAAACTAACAATTTTCTCTCAACAATGTCACCATTGCGTGAACTGTTGCTGTAATTTTTGGAAGTAAGGCGTCGATTAGAATCAGCCTTAGGACAACTGTGAAATTCAATTATTTGTTCTGGAGGGGCTCTTTTCGGTAAAGTTTTCACAACAAAATCATCTGTGTTGTAGGCCATTTTGCGTTGTCTGAATCAACTAAGCAACTTGATGTGCAGTCGCTAGAGTGAGCTGGATTAGTCTCACATTCATTAGAGAGCTCACACACAATGTCTAGTTTACCCTGTGACGTTGAGCGTACATCTTCACATACCGAAGGTTTATCCTGATTTATATCTGCGTCTGCGTTCATGCGTGGATCATCTTGATCAAAACTTTCTTCTGATTCGCAATGTAGCCTAATAAAAACAAGTCACGTCACTGTGTGAAAGACTTTTCACATTATATCACTAATCCCTGGATACATTCAAGTGAAAATGGTTCAAATGGCTCTGAACACTATGGGACTTAACATCTGAGGTCATCAGTCCCTTAGAACTTAGAACTACTTAAACCTAACTAAACTAAGGACATCACACACATCCATGCCCGAGGCAGGATTCCAACCTGCGACCGTAGCGATCGCGCCGTTCCAGACTGAAGCGCCTAGAACAGCTCGGCCACACCGGCCGGCTCATTAAGGTCATTGTACAAATACTAGCCTTTAACACAAACGTTGTTGTCTTTACTGTACAGCCCACAACAGGAATGATAACTGTTGTGCGAAGTCGATAGATAAAACAAAGTGTGTGGCAAATGACATAATTATAACTATTGTGCGAAGTCGATAGATAAAAAAAAGTGTGTGACAAATGTCATAATTATGTTCGTAACAACCACACCATGTATCCATACTAATACTATAAATGCGAAAGTTACTTTGTCTATTACGCTTTCACGACTAAACCGCTGGACCGATTTTGATGAAATTTGGTACGGAGATAGCTTGAACGCCGAGGAAGAACAGAGGCCAATTGAGAAAGAGTGTAGTACAACATATTTATTTATTTATGACTGAAGTATGGAACAATAATAACTCTCTGAAAAAGTTATTTACTCTATGGCTTTTGAACTTACTAATATATTTGTGATAGTTGTGAAAATGCGTTTATTACTACATACATTTTACATAATAAGATTCATCGCAATAAATACAATGCTTATACAGTCCACTTCGTGTTTAATCCAGACATACTAAGTCAGTCACAAACCTGTCGCATTTTAGACGCCGAGTCTCACGCGTGTCGTATAGCTTCTGGGACACGTGAACTCACAAGACGGTCATTTAAAGACTGTTCGACAAATACAGAGCCGTGAAACCTTTACCTGTGGAATGTGGTAGGCATTTGGTGAGGCTTGATTTGATTATGATCAATGAATTGATTATGATAATCATAAATTAATCATCTTAGGGGGATGGATAAAAAACGTAAGCGCTATAATGCATTGAAATTGAAGTAATAAACGATTGGTATGTGTTGCTATGGTGGCAAAATCTCACATCCAGAAGTAGGCGAGCCAGTAAACTGTACATCTGTACGAATGTAATGAATTGAGACATTTTTTAAATATAATGGGAAAATATAATGCATGGTTTTAGATCCAACATCCAGCAAAATAGCCTAAACACATTCATTATGTACCTACATACCGGCACTACATAATTTTTTATACATACGGCTTTACACCACTATATATAGAGACATTTATACGTTACTAGCTTAGTTGCTCACTATCATTGATCATATTAAAAATAGTGATATGCGAGCGCAGTCGCGGGGAATAGCTAGTAGGCCTATATTAGCGACACAAACCACAGTTGGTTGACACAATCTGCTCCATCATTACTTCCTGATCTGTTCTCAGCCCATTTTAAAACAGTACTTTCGAAGTGAGGGCCTGTAACGCGAGCAGCAGACGTAGACCTGCCTACAGAATCCGTAACGCAAAGTCCCACGTGCGGTCTCAGAGACTACTGGCACGAAAGAAGCAGTAGGCTGTCGACCTACGTCACGCTGAAGTGGCTACTGAGAAAGGAAACCACGACGGCTTCGGGAAAGAGCAATTAGACAAAGCTGTAATCACCTATCCCAGCCCTACTCATTAGCAACAGAGTAACAAATAAACATTAGCGGTCTGTGATACCGCACCAGGGACGTCAAGGTTTTGACAGGTTATACATAAAGCAGAACAAATTTAATTTAGAGGCACATATCACGAAGATAAGGGAATGATATTACTGCCAGCATCAAAGGAGAGGGAATGGTGGGGGGAAGGAACCCGTTCATCTTTCCACGTGTAAACGCCACGTTTGGTTCAAAAGTCTTTGGTGTGTGACGGGCAGTTCATATTTTACTTATCCTTAATTATTTGTTACAAAGTGTTTTTCCTAGCGGTAATGCTGTAGGCTTTTCGCGGATGATGCTGTAGTAAACAGAGAAGTTGCAGCATTAGAAAATTGTAGCGAAATGCAGGTAGATCTTCAGCGGATAGGCACTTGGTGCAGGGAGTGGCAACTGACCCTTAACATAGACAGATGTAATGTATTGCAAATTCATAGAAAGAAGGATCCTTTATTGTATGATTGTATGATAGCGGAACAAACACCGGTAGCAGTTACTTCTGTAAAATATCTGGCAGTATGCGTGCGGAACGATTTGAAATGGAATGATCATATAAAATTAATTGTTGGTAAGGCGGGTACCAGGTTGAGATTCATTGGGAGAGTCCTTCGAAAATGTTGTCCATCAACAAGGGAGGTGGCTTACAAAACACTTTTTCGACCTGTACTTGAGTATTGCTCATCAGTGTGGGATCTGTACCAGATCGGGTTGATGGAGGAGATAGAGAAGATCCAAAGAAGAGCGGCGCGTTTCGTCACAGAGTTATTTGGTAACCTTGATAGCGTTACGGAGATGTTAAGCAAACTCAAGTGGCAGACTGCAAGAGAGGCGCTCTGCATTGCGGTGTAGCTTGCTCGCCAGGTTTCGCGAGGGTGCGTTTCTGGATGAGGTATCGAATATATTGCTTCCCCCTACTTATACCTCCCGAGGAGATCACGAATGTAAAATTAGAGAGATTCGAGCGCGCACGGAGGCTTTCAGACAGTCGTTCTTCTCGCGAACCATACGCGACTGGAACAGAAAAGGGAGGTAATGACAGTGGCACGTAAAGTGCCCTCCGCCACACACTGTTGGGTGGCTTGCGGAGTATAAATGTAGATATAGATGTAGGTATTTACGATTGGTTTATAAGAAACGTTACGCCATCACGCACTAACTTTTATCTTTATTTCTTTATTATACAGCTTTTCCCTTCTATAGGTGCTTTTAAGCTGACGTAGGTACATTTCAGGTATTGAGGAGGCACCTGATAGAAATTGAATTGTCAACACTATCACTAGCAAGCTTTGCTATTTTGAAAGACGCATCCAAGGTGACCAATTCCAGCGTTTCATCTGATTCACAATACCGTAGATAATTCCCAGAATTACACTAGATTTTATGAATGATTTGTATTTCCCACTTATTCTCAAACTTCGCCCTTTCTGCAACGCTTTCATTTTGTCCAGTTCATCGCTTTGAAGCCATATTGAAATTTAAGATTTTGCCACCTCCCAAAACCTGCCACCCTGAGGTGTGGCATGGTTCCCCTCTCTCTCTCTTCCTCTCTCTCTCCGTCTCTCTCTCTCTCTTTCTCTCTCCCCCCTCCCCCCCCCCCCCTTTTCCCCCGGCCCAGTACTCCACGTAACACAGCAAACTGTTCTGTAGATGGAGGATTTGTTTGGGAGGACGACGTAACAAGAATCTCTTTAAGAAAGAGACCACGGATTTCAAACAAATATTTCATAAATCTTCGTTCATGAGACAATTTTTAAGAGATGGATTACATTTCTCTTTGTTTCAGTCGGACTTGGCCGTGATATACTTAGGTGTTTCAGTTTTAGATTCTTTGAATAGCCTTTGGCTTTCTTTAGCAGCATTTCAAAAGTTTCCGTTATCCAAAGATCCGCAAGAGCTGCTTTTACCACAAGATCTCCTTTTAGAACTTCTACAGAACATTTAACTCCAGCTGCTTTAAAATTTGGATTCTGTAGGGATTTGGCCAGTTCTGTGTATAGTCCGAACACTTCAGCAGCAGCTATCATAGAAGAATATTCTCAAACACTTCGAATCGCAGCCCCATAGAACTGACCATCTCTCGTCAACACCACCTAGATGGAGAGGTCGAACAATGCGAGAACTCGCTATGATGTTGGCGAGAAGCGGGGAAAGTCAACAGGTGTATTGTGTTCTATCGGCAACGAGTTTGGTATAAAAATCTCTTTGTGCTGCGTGATCGTTACGAGATTGTTATTTAAGTACTCAAAAATCACGTTGTGTGTTACTAAGTTGTGTTTGTGTGCGTTTAAAGCAACATAATAGACGTTTATTCACTTTCAACTTCATTACGGTTATGGAGTGTTGTGTAATAAAAGGGAATGGAACTTACAGCGAACGAGCTTCATGTGTTAAAGTTTCCTAAGTCGGTGTGATGAGACAAATATGGTTCCAATCAATTCCAAGGCAAGATTTCGAAGTTCCTAATTATTCAGTGGTAAGTTTTGTTTTGAATGATTTAGTAATGCTTCTTTTAGATTAAGGTGATTATTGTTTGCCAGATTACTTGGCTTAAATATATGATATAGTTCGCCACTCAGTTTTCAGCCGTGTCGCAGGCTTTTCAAAGCTAGCGACGTTATCTGAAAAGTATCTGCCACAGACAGAGAAACCGGAACTGCTCCACTTGCAAAACTATGATTTGATTCAAATGCCTATCTTCAGCTACAGGACCCTCCAGAGATGAACTAGAAGAAAAAAGGAGTACGTTGGAGGCAGCAGCATTGCGGGAATGCTTCAAGATTAGTGTAGTCGTCCATAATGAGTGTTTAAAAATAATTTCATATAAAACCTTTAGGAAATGAAAGATGTAGTTAATGTAATGTAAAATAAATGGCTGAAAACAGAGAAAGAAGAGTGTATTATTTATATGTGTACCGATCTATCCTTGCAGTCTCATTACTTAGCGTAGATTATGATTGATGATCATTTGAAATTGGAGGTCAATTCAAAGGAGTTTGTTAAACATAATTCTATTCACTGAATTTGTTCTAGAAGTTGTATTTGTAACAGAAAGTTGTGTAAAGAGAACCGACTGTTTTGTGTATGCCTCAATGTTTTTATATAAAAATATTATTTGGAAATGTGTGAATGTTTTGCTAAACAACCACTGAACCTTTAAAAATGCCCCAGATGTTTCTAACAGTTCATACACTCGAAAATAACTCATTTTTCACAGCCGTCGCAGCTTTATTTACATATAAGCTAGTGGTATTGTATATGCTATGCTAGAAATTAATCGTCGTTGTGTGTTCATTTTTGCTTCAATTCCACACAAACAACTATGTAGGATGTTAAAAAAGAAACAGTGTCCAATATTTTGAGAGGTGGTAGTACTCACCATAACAAGAAAGAAAGTCTAGTAAACATGGGCTCTAAAATGGATACCTTAAGAGCTATGAACAATTTTTCCTCTTCGATACTGTGAAACACATTTGTGTCGATCGACTTCTACCGACTTCTGCCGATCCAGAACTAGGCAGCCCTTGCTCATCTCTTTGTGAACATACTGTACTCAAGTACCATAGAAGCTGAAGTGAAACAATGCTATGTTGTTTGGGAGTGCTGGAGAAAAACAAATCTACCAAATTTTCTGATAGTACTTCCTTCGATTGTGTGAAGACGCGCTGATCATGACTTGAGGTTGAGACGGTTTACGTTAATTTCTATGGTTTATCATATTACCCTAAATAGCTTAGCTTTTCTGCACAGATAGTACAGTGTTTATTATTTGAAATTTGGTTTCAGTCTTCAATTTCCGAACAAATTATGTACGTGCCTTTTATGCAACAAAATTTTAAGCAATGACACTATGAAACCATCCAAGCTGGAGGATAATCTGAGGAAGTGTCACAGGTAAAAGTTTGAAATACTTTCATACACTTAGAGAAAAATTCAAAGGACACCCACGGGGACAGTATGCTCACTTCCACGTCACAAAGAAATGATGATGGTTTTCAGGCATCTTGCAATATCTCTCTTGTAGCAGCAAATTCTGGAAAACCGCGTACTATCGTCAACACTCAATTTTGCCAGCCACACAAGCGATTTTGAAAACTGTTGGACTCAAACGTGCTTATGATGTACTCAAAAGAATTCGTTT
Organism: Schistocerca gregaria; assembly: GCF_023897955.1. Taxonomy (NCBI): domain Eukaryota; kingdom Metazoa; phylum Arthropoda; class Insecta; order Orthoptera; family Acrididae; genus Schistocerca; species Schistocerca gregaria. The sequence continues at coordinate 666,097,574 of NC_064922.1, forward strand.
GAGCAACAGCATACTTCAAAGGCGTACTGATCAAATGCGCTATAGCATTGAAAGCATCTTGTATAATTATCTGCGAACGACATAGTTCTCTATACAACTGGACGACTCAATAGTACCTGGTGGGGAAGCATTATTATTGACTTATGTTCGTTTTGCTGTGGACCAAGAAATCCACCAATAACTGCGCGTGAACTGTGATAAAAATGAATCAATATTTAAAGTTTCGCCAGATTATTTCACGAAAAAAGCGAGCCTTTCATGAAAAAAAAGGTATAACGTCAGCGAAAGCAGATGGAGCATCTCAGTTGTGCGCCTGGATTCGTGATTTTCTGTTTGAAAGGTGACAATTCATGGTAACTGACGGAAAGTCATCGAATAAAACAGAATTATTGTCGGGCGTTCGCCAAGGAAGCGTTATAGGCTCTGTGCTTTTCCTGATGTACATAAACGATTTAGCAGACAGCCTGAGCAGCCCACTTCGATTGTTTACAAATAATTTTTTCATTGTGTCTTGTTAAGACATCACATGGTCAAAACCAGTTACAAGATGATTTAAACGAGATATCGAGATATCTGTTTGGCGCAGAAAGAGGCAGTTAACTCTAAATAATCAAAATTATGTCATCGACAAGAGCACTAAAAGGAATCCGCTAAATTTCGGTTACACGATAAATCACACAAATCTAAAGGCTGTAAACTAAGTTACACACTAAGAGATTACAAATACGAATAATTTAAATTGGAACGATCTCATAGATAATGTTGTGTCGAAAGCAAACCGAAGATTGCGATTTATTGGCAGAATATTTAGAAAATGCAACAGGTCTTCTAAAGAGACTGCTTACACTACGCCTGTCCGCCCTCTTCTTGAGTATAGGTGTGCAGTGTGGCGTCCACATCAGATAGGAATGATGGAGTACATCAAAAACGTTCAAAGAAGAGCACTTCCTTTTGTGTTATCGCGTAATAAGGGAGAGAGTGTCATAAAAATGATGTAGGATTTGGGCTGTAAATCATTAGGACATAGTCGTTTTTTGTTGCGGCAGGATCTTCCCATGAAATTTCAATCATCAGCTTTGTCCTCGGAGTGTGAAAATATTTTGGTAGCGCCTACGTACATAGGGAGGAATGATCGTCATAACAAAAAAAGTTAAATTGGAGCTGGCACGGAAGATTTAAGTGTTTGTTTTTCCCGCGCTCTCTTCGAGAGTGTAACGTTAGAAAAATAGCTTGAATATGGTTCGATGAACCCCCTGCCAGGCATTTTATACTGAATTGCAAAGTAATCATGTAGATATAGATGTCGATGTGGGTGCCGTGTTTTGGCGCTATGGTGCTCTTACAACCCATTTAAAACAAAATATACAAAATATACCCGAGGTGTTTGCAATACACTGCGTCGTCGACCAACAACATTTAGTTACTAAAAATCTGAGAGGTCGATTGGATCATTCTGTTCAGTTTGTCATTAACACAGTAAACAAAATTCGAAGCACAGTTATGTAAACAAAATGTCGAGAACTTTCATCGATTAGTCCTTCACAGTGAAGTGCGCTTGCTATCAAAAAGCTTATGTAGTGGTGGTAAGTTCCTATTGGATCAAACTGCTGAGGTAATCGGTCTCTAGGCTGACACACGACTTAATCTAACTTAAACTAACTTTTGCTAAGGACAACACACACACCCATGTCCGAGGGAGGAATCGAACCTCGGACAGGGGGACCCGCGCGAACCGTGGCTACCCCGCGCTGCCAAGGCATATGTTTTTCTCGCTTGGTAAGACTGTTTTAGAGCTTTTGGATGCTAAAGGTCCAGTTTTAAAAGAAAATTTAATGAGGTGGGAACCGGACTTGCGTATTGAACAGATTTTTTTACTAACTGTAATGTACTTCACTTGTAGCTAAAAGGTGACATTATGAATGTGATAAAAACAATGTCCACCATTTCAGCTTTTATTCCCAATATTTAACTCCTGGAGGAAAACATTGGACGTCGCAAATTCTCGAAGTTTCCCACTTCGTCACATAAAAAATAAATTTCAACAAAAATATTCAAGATTAGAAATGTAACCGGCCCATTGTGGCTGTATACAAGTGATTAATTTATCCTGTGGTTAAATGATGCAAATGGAACAGAATACTACAAGGGAAGGAATTCCTCACTAGGATACAATGCAAAAGGGGTGAAGAAGGCTTTGACACCGATGATCCACCTCTTGCAGTATGATGTGGACCGTCAGATGCCAGTATTCGATCAACTTTTCGGCTTGGGGCTGACACATGACGACTCGCTCTTCCGGCTTCTGTCTGTCGTTCCTGTTCTGTGTCGTTACTAAAGACCATGGCGCCATTTGGCAGCTAGTAACTCCGGCGTATCTACCATCCACAACAACAAAGATGGGTTCAAGGTTAATCTAGATGTCCAGCAGTTCATACTGGAGGAACTGACGGCAAAAGTGGTGGGCCATAGCGTGGTGATAGAGACAAAATATGAAGAGCTTCAAGATGAGCACGATAAGATATCGCATCACATGCTGCATGGCTGTTTGCTGCCGAAGGACGTAGTGATTGAACAGGTGCAGACGCAACTGTCATCGGACGGCGTCCTCACAATCACGTCACCAAAGAAAGCTATCCCTCCAGCAGTGGGCGGTGAGCGAGTAGTTATGTAGACGGGTATTCCAGCAGTTACCAATCCCCCATGAACCATGGACCTTGCCGTTTGTGGGGGAGGTTGCGTGCCTCAGCGATACAGATAGCAGTACCGTAGGCGCAACCACAACAAAGGGGTATCTGTTGAGGGGCCAGACAAACGTGTGGTTCCTGAAGAGGGGCAGCAGCCTTTTCAGTAGTTGCAGGGAGAACAGTCTGGATGACTGACTGACCTGGCCTTGTAACAATAACCAAAACGGCCTTGCTGTGCTGGTACTGCGAACGGCTGAAAGCAAGGGGAAACTACGACCGTAATTTTCCCCGAGGGCATGCAGCTTTACTGTATGATTAAATGATGATGGCGTCCTCTTGGGTAAAATATTCCGGAGGTAAAATAGTCCCCCATTCGGATCTCCGGGCGGCGACTACTCAAGAGGATGTCGTTATCAGGAGAAATAAAACTAGCGTTCTATGGATCGGAGCGTGGAATGTCAGATCACTCAATCGGGCAGGTAGGTTAGAAAATTTAAAAAGGGAAATGGATATGTTAAAGTTTGATATAGTGGGAATTAGTGAAGTTCGGTGGAAGGAGGAACAAGACTTCTGGTCAGGTGACTACAGGGTTATAAACACAAAATCAAATAGGGGTAATGTAGGAGTAGGTTTAATAATGAATAGGAAAATAGGAATGCGGGCAAGCTACTACAAACAGCATAGTGAACGCATTATTGTGGCCAAGATAGATACGAAGCCCACACCTACTACTGTAATACAAGTTTATATGCCAACTAGCTCTGCAGATGACGAAGAAATTGAAGAAATATATGATGAAATAAAAGAAATTATTCAGATAGTGAAGGGTGACGAAAATTTAATAGTTATGGGCGGCTGGAATTCGAGAGTAGGAAAATGAAAGAGGAAGCAGCCTGGTAGAATTTTGCACATAGCACAACTTAATCATAGCTAACACTTGGTTTAAGAATCATGAAAGAAGGTTGTATACATGGAAGAACCCTGGAGATACTAAAAGATATCAGATAGATTATATAATGGTAAGACATTTCCAGTGGTAGATGTGGACTCTGACCACAATCTACCTGTATTAATTATGACCTGTAGATTAAAACTGAAGAAACTGCAAAAAGGTGGGAATTTAAGGAGATGGGACCTTCATTAACTGAAAGAACCAGAGATGGTACAGAGTTTCAGGGGGAGCATAAGGGAACAATTGACAGTGATGGGGGAAAGAAATACAGTAGAAGATGAATGGGTAGCTTTGAGGGGTGAAGTAGTGAAGGCAGCGGAGGATCAAGTAGGTAAATAAACGAGGGGTAGTAGAAATCCTTGGGTAACAGAAGAAATATTAAATTTAATTGATGAAAGGAGAAAATATAAAAATGCACTAAATGAAGCAGGCAAAAAGGAATACAAACGTCTCAAAAATGAGATCGACAGGAAATGCAAAATGGCTAAGCAGGGATGGCTAGAGGACAAATGCAAGGATGTAGAGGCTTATCTCACTAGGGGTAAGATAGATACTGTCTACAGGAAAATTAAAGAGACCTTTGGAGATAAGAGAACCACTTGTATGAACATCAAGAGCTCAGATGGAAACTCAGTTCTAAGCAAAGAAGGGGCAGAAAGGTGGAAGGAGTATATAGAAGGTCTATACAAGGTCGATGTACTTGAGGACAATATTACAGGAATGGAAGAGGATGTAGATGAAGATGAGATGGGAGATGCGATACTGCGTGAAGAGTTTGACAGAGTACTGAAAGACCTGAGTCGAAAGAAGGCCCCCAGAGTAGACAACATTCCATTGGAACTACTGTCGGTCTTGGGAGAGCCAGTCCTGACAAAACTCTACCATCTGGTGAGTAAGATGTATGAAACAGGTGAAATACCCTCAGACGTCAAGAAAAACATAATAATTCCAATCCCAAAGAAAGCAGGTGTTGACAAATGTGAAAATTACCTAACAATCAGTCTAATAAGCCACAGTTGCAAAATGCTAACACGAATTCTTTACAGACGAATGGAAAAACTAGTAGAAGCCGACCTCGGGGAAGATCAGTTTGGATTCCATAGAAATACTGGAACACGTGAGGCAATACTGACCTTACGACTTATCTTAGAAGAAAGATTAAGGAAAGGCAAACTTACGTTTCTAGCATTTGTAGACTTAGAGAAAGCTTTTGACAATGTTGACTGGAATACTCTCTTTCAAATTCTAAAGGTGGCAGTGGTAAAATACAGGGAGCGAAAGGCTATTTACAATTTGTACAGAAACCAGGTGGCAGTTATAAGAGTCGAGGGACATGAAAGGGAAGCAGTTGTTGGGAAGGGAGTAAGACAGGGTTGTAGCCTCTCCCCGAAGTTATTCAATCTGTATATTGAGTAAGCAGTAAAGGAAACAAAAGAAAAAAACGGAGTAGGTATTAAAATCCAGGGAGAAGAAATAAAAACTTTGAGATTCGCCGATGACATTGTAATTCTGTCAGAGACAGCAAAGGACTTGGAAGAGCAGTTGAATGGAATGGACAGTGTCTTGAATGGAGTGTATAAGATGAACACCAACAAAAGCAAAACGAGGATAATGGAATGAAGTCAAATTAAGTCGGGTGATGCTGAGGGAATTAGATTAAGATATGAGACACTTAAAGTAGTAAAGGAGTTTTGCTATTTGGGGAGCAAAATAACTGATGATGGTCGAAGTAGAGAGGATATAAAACGTAGACTGGCAACGGCAACGAAAGCGTTTCTCAAGAAGAGAAATTTGTTAACATCGAGTATAGATTGAAGAGTCAGGAAGTCGTTTCTGAAAGTATTTGTATGGAGTGGAGGCCTGTATGGAAGTGAAAAATGGACAATAAATAGTTTGGACAAGAAGAGAATAGAAGCTTTCGAAATGTGGTGCTACAAAAGAATGCTGAAGATTAGATGGGTAGATCACATAACTAACGAGGAGGTATTGAATAGGATTGGGGAGAAGAGAAGTTTGTGGCATAACTTAATGAGAAGAAGGGATCGGTTGGTAGGTTATGTTCTGAGGCATCAAGGGATCACCAATTTAGTACTGGAGGGCAGCGTGGAGGGTAAAAGTCGTAGAGGGCGATCAAGAGATGAATACACTAAGCAGATTCAGAAGGATGTAGGTTGCAGTAGGTACTGGGAGATGAAGATGCTTGCACAGGATAGAGTGGCATGGAGAGCTGCATCAAACCAGTCTCAGGACTGAAGACCACAACAACAACAACCAACTGGCAACAGCAGGGAGTAGAGAAAATGGAGCAGTGAATAATCCATTACTGCTGTACAAACTAAGTTTTGTATTGAAACTTCCTGGCAGATTAAAACTGTGTGCCCGACCGAGACTCGAACTCGGAACCTTTGCCTTTCGCGAGCAAGTGCTCTACCATCTGAGCTACCGAAGCACGACTCACGCCCCGTACTCACAGCTTTACTTCTGCCAGTATTTTGTCTCCTACCTTCCAAACTTTACAGAAGCACTCCTGCGAACCATGCAGAACTAGCACACCTGAAAGAAAAGATATAGCGGAGACATGGCTTAGCCACAGCCTGGGGGATGTTTCCAGAATGAGATTTTCACTCTGCAGCGGAGTGTGCGCTGGTATAAAACTTCCTGGCAGATTAAAACTGTGTGCTCGACCGAGACTCGAACTCGGGACCTTTGCCTTTCGTGGGCAAGTGCTCTACCATCTGAGCTACCGAAGCAGGAGAGCTTCTGTAAAGTTTGGAAGGTAGGAGCCAAGATGCAGGCAGAAGTAAAGCTGTGAGTAGCGGGCTTTTAAAAACATACCCCTGGTCTAGGGGTAGAGTCTTTGATAGCTGGCACGGTAGCTCAGCGTGTTCGGTCAGAGGGTTACGTGCCCTCTGTAATAAAAAAAACTGAGTCAATCGATCAACAACGAACATAAATGGATGTCTTACGACGTCCGCCCCGAGCAGATGCAACGAACACATGCGAACAAAATGAGATTAAAAAAAAAAAAAAAAAGATGGTAGAGCACTTGCCCGCGAAAGGCAAAGGTCCCGAGTTCGAGTCTCGGTTGGGCACACAGTTTTATTCTGCTAGGAAGTTTCAAATCAGCACACACTCCGCTGCAGAGTGAAAATCTCATTCTGGAAGTTTTGTATTGATTGATTATTTTTTGTATTGTCACTGTTATTTCGTTCAAGAAATTTAACACTTCATTTTCCTACTTCTCATCATGGATGTGTTATGTATGTGAAAGACTGCGTTTAATGATTCTTGAATCACTTTCGTTTTCTGTAAGTGTAAAACAATACTTTATATACATCTGTTTGAAGAATGCATTTTGTATGCTGCTTGTAGTGATGCATAATTCTCACATTGTAAGACTGATAGTTTTTGCATTAATGTTCAATAAACACTTTCTATGGAAAAAAAGAAGACTAGATAGAGACGTAGAACTAAAAAAAAAGTGTCACGATGATGATGCTTCAGCCTACGTTCAGCATTTGAATATTCTTCAGACAGACACTGAAAAGAGGTTTGTTAAATGTTTCCACTATGGAAATATCAGACTAAATAATAATTCCATACAGTGATACTAAAGAAAACGACATCATATTTCGAGAAGAAGTGATCGGAGTAAGCGCTAAGGAAGAATTTAAGGTATGTTTTAGAAAGGGATATCAGTAATTCTGGCTTCAGAGGGACACACTTGTTATTTAACTTGTACTATGGACTAACAAGAGCTAGTTTTTGATACCTCGTGGAAAGGCTTTAAAATCGACCAAACTGAAGCCTAAAACTGAAAATTTGCTAATAAAGCATCAGGTTTATCTCTCTCATTAAAAGCAATTTTTTATTAATTTTGCTAGATTTGCATTTTCTGTAAAGTAATAAACATGTTTTTTTAAAGTGTTTTGCTCTGTACTTCTACAGTTGACCTGTCAAAGCAAGTAGCAAAGACGATAAAAACACATTTGAAATTTATGAATCTGACTGTGAGGAATAAATCAAAACATCACACTGTTGTGTACATAATTTTTGCTGCAAACCGTCGAAAGCAGTCTGAAAAGCTTGTAACAGTGTTATACAGGCGGCTTTGCCGGAAATAATTGTAAAAAAGAAGAATTCGTTACATTGTGCCGTTTCTGAGTTAATTAGCATTCAAGTTGGTCAATCAGGCCATTGTGTGCGCAAATTCAAGCTGTCCGCCAGAAACAGAGTCATGTTGAAAGTGACGTTTGTTTACATTTATGGATTATCCATTCCTGCGTATTGTGGGAGATCCTGACATAGATGCATCTCTGGCCAATTACGTTTGTCACATTTTTTTCTTTTTTCGTTTCGGAAATACATGAGGTGGTTCCAGATGCTGTATAAGGGAGAAACAAGTTGTTTAATGGTTTAAATACCCCGCAGTCAGTTTCCGGTTTTAACAGAAAATCTGCACATTGTCGTCTAAAAAACATATAACCTACATCCGTCTGAAAGATTATCAGAGTATCGTTTAAAATTCTGAAGTAAATCGGTAAAGAACTTTTCGAGATTTTTGCTAAAAATGTTCTCCTCTTATGAAAATATATTTACATATTATACAGGATGTAACTAAATTATCTTTATAGACTTTGAGGTCTTATAGTGGAGCTAAAGACGGTAAAATTTAGAATAACTCACGTCCAGCAACGTACCGCTTTCCCGTTGCACTCAAAATACCATAACATACGTTGCTCTCTGACTCCTGCTGTTTGTCTTCTGGGCCCACTTACAAGTTGGTCTCGTTGTGACGATCACCTATGTCAACATAGATACCATACTTACGTACCATGTTGGGACACACAAGATCACCAATCCCTGATCCTACAACATCCGCCACAGCCTTAGCCCGCGTCAGTAGATCTCCCTAGGATGCCCCAGGGTTCTCGTAAATCAAGGATTTCACGTGAACCTGTAGTGGGTATGTGACATCAGGTGATCAGTGAATAACGGAGGCTACGTTGTGCCCCAGTCACTGGAACCGAAAATGCAGTTTCGCGTTTAGCGAGAAAACGATACGATTCCGGACATCAGTTCCTATGCTAAATGTAACCCTCTTGGACCTCACTGCAAGCTCTCATCGTCTGTAAAGGAAATGTAGTTACATCCTGTATGTATTAAAATAATGTATACCCTCTGTCTGTCCGAATATTTATTGGAGTACTGTGTAAAAATTTGAAGTAAACCCAACAATAACTCTTCGAGATTTTTGCTATCAATGTTTTCCCCTTTATATATTGTATACACATTTATATTGAAACGTCCTCTTAGAAAAATTATATGAATTAATGCACTGGTAAGCCCCTACGTTATTTCATTTTCAAACAGCTGAGGAGAACTGACCGTACTCAGACATTTCGCATTTCGCTCTTTACCTATTCTGATCAACACTAAAATGACACACAATACTAACATTAACTATACGTTTCACAAATCACTTACCTCACAAAAATCGTCGTTACTCGAACTACTGCAATACAGCGAGCGCCACTACTGCCAGCTAACTAAAAGATTCAAACTAAGGAAGGCACTAACTACTGATAGGCAAGGTTAGCAAATGACAGATTTTGATAGAGAACAAACGATGTATTTACCTCAATAGTGATCAAAAGTCATAATGTATATCCAGTCTAACAGATTTCAGAACTCCGCCATCTTTCTCCCCACATCCACCACTGCTGGCGGCTCACCTCCAACTGCGCAACGCTACGCGCTGTTAACAGCTAACTGCCCAACACTACAATGGCGAGTATTACAACAATGCCAACCAGCCACTGACTGCACACAGCACAGCCAGTGATTTTTCATACAGAGGGCTACTTGGCGTTACCAATAAAAAAACCTAAACAACCTACTTGCAATATATCATACGTATCTTTAAAAAATGTGGAGTATCGAGTAATAATTAGAGGAAAAACGATCAAGAACATTAATCGGTCAAGAACTCCTGAGATTTTTACTAACAGTGTTTCCCCTTTATAGCCTAGGTCTGTCCGAACGTTTATTAGAGCGTTGTGCGAAAATCTTAAGTAAATAGGTCAAGAACTTTTCGAGATTTTTGGTAAGAAATTTGAACGACGTCTTGTTGTACATGTAACAATGTATGTAGCACAGCTAACAGTTCTAGCAGTCTAAAGGCCCCCTGCGAGAAATGTTTCAAATTTCATTTAGCAATTAGAGGGACGTGATTATAACACAACTTGGCAGGAGGTTGTATGTGGGGATTGCAATACAGATTTCATCACTGATAGTTCTAATAGAGGGCGCCCTGCCTTACTGATGTCCAGTTAAGATTTGAGCCCCACAGTAACATTCATCAAAACACTAGACGGACATAGCGGAAAAGCGATTTATGGAGTATTTCTGAATCCAACTGTTATTCATAAAATGTATTTGAGTCCCATAATAAATGGTTTATTTGACCATGATGCTCAAACAGCAGCATCCACATTGATAAGGTTTAAATAATAAGAGAAAAGTAAGAATTTTATGGAATCGTAAGTGCTGACTCAGTTACACTATTCAGTGAGAAGTTATAGAATGAAAAAATTTTCTTAAAAATGTCGTCACGTCATAACCAGAACCAAGTCCAAAGCCGAAGGCAAGGTCGTCAGTTAATTACAGCTCTTATCACTGGAAGCGTGTTTATTGTTAACACCAACATACTGCACAGCCACGATATTAGTCCACTTGGCCGTTATCGGAAACACACGATGACTTTACAGTGAACACGTACAGCAGAAACTAAGGAAAACGCATCGGTCAATTTTCTGTATACTGTCAACAGCAATTACGCGTTGGCTCACGATAAGCCGACCTCACTCCCAAGTGCAGTAACCCTGTGGTCGACAAATAGAGCTAGAGGGGAACCGAACTGACCTCCTGGACGGAGTTTGCCGCTGTTCACACAACCAGAGAATATTCTACATGCATAAACATTACAAACATAGGAATTTCGGGAAACTTACAGAAATGATAATTACTAAATAACAAATAATGTTTGGTGGTTGAGTTTGAAGTGGTGACCGGCAGCAGGTGGAGCCTGCGGCGCTAACCACCGCACCACACGTATCAGAACAGCTCACAGCTTTGCTCCCTCTCGTGGAAAAACAGCAACCTGATGTTTCAGGATTTCTCACTGCAGCCGACTACAGCTCCCTGGATGCAGATATTGTCAATGGCCCTCTGTATGGCGGCGGTGGCAGATCCTCGGGCCATCGTCGTGTTGTTACATTGCTGTATGGTGAACGTCTAAGGTAGCCCCTTCAACCCCCCCCCCCCCCCCCCCCCCCATTGTCGATCTCCTCCTCTAGGCTGTAGCAGGGCTTCATGCAAAAGAAATTGATGACGTCTGTGTACTTTCTTCTTAATGATGAAGGGTCAGACATCATATGTGACTTTCGACAAGCGACAAGGATTTGATACGACTCAAAGTAGTGCTAATTACTGTACAGACGTAAGAATCTGCACGAAATCCCCGGTCTGTTTCTCACTGGGTGGTGCTTGGCAAAATATTGCTTTCGGCCTTTCTCCTAGGCGTCCAGGTCCTGTATGTGATCTACCTGCCTTGCTTCTTCGGTCATGGTGATGAGGTGTTTCGTGTAATCATCCAGAGTATCATCAGGATGAAACCGGAATGCTGTATCCGTTCTTGTTCGGCATCGTAACTGCAGAACAGAAAGAACCCTTTGAAGCCTGTAGCGTCTTGCTTCGCTACATTGTTTGGGGATGCCATGATGGGCAGTATTGTATACCAGTCCCTCTGTCCAATATCAAAGTACTTTGTGAAGCTATTTGCCAATATCTTCACAAAATGTTCAGTGGGGCCATTTGTTTGTGGATAGCAGGTAATTTTCATTCTGTGGGTGTTGTTACAACACGAAATTATCTCTGATACTAATCTCTGCCGGAAAACTTTTCCATGATCAGAGAGCATCACACAAGGTGCTTGGTGCTTCAAAATGATGTCTTCTACAAGCAACTTGTGCAGACTATAATCCATCAATACCCATCTGTCGCCTTCTGAAACCTCGGCAAGAAGTCGATACCAATTGGCCGAAGGGTTCTGCTGCAAGTGGTGTTGGTACCAGATGCCCTAGAGGTTATTGCGGTACGTGCTTCTGTCGTTGGCATTCTTTACAGTAGCTCATATAATGTGTGACGGGTCGTTAGAAGCCTGGCTACTGATATCTCCATCTGATTCTGTCTTCGCTAATCCTAGGCGAGCAGATGTTGGCCCGTTGTGGAAATACTTTTGGATAGCTGGCTGTAGATGAGATGACATGACGAGCATCCATTTCCGCCCCATTGGATCGTAGTGGCTCTTTTCGTCCATTACTTGGAATTCTCATGTGGTCAGTTCCTCCTTCAAAGCTTCTATGGTTACCAGCTGTGCTGGATTTTCCTTCCCCTCAGCAGTGTCATTTAATACAGCGATGACTGAGACATTCCGCTGTGTTCCGTCAGATTCCCTGAAAGCATTTGGTATCCTTGTGTTGAGTCTGCCTTTCTACACCTTTGTAACATCATCCTCCCAATGCCTCAGTGCTCATATCGTCAGTGGACCTAACGGATCTTTCAGGTTAGTCAGCCACTACAGAGAATGATTGTCCATACAATAAGAGTGGTTTGCGAAATAAATACAGCCAGAACTTCTTGATGACCAAAAAAATTGCAAGGCATTCTTTTTTTGTTGCGGAGTAGTTCATCTAGGACTTGGAGAGTAGTCTGGAAATACAGGCTATCAACTTTTCAGCAAATTCCTGGATTTGCACTAGACCTGCACTAATATCATAACTCCTAGTATCTGTGGAAAATTCTGTCTCGGTATTCTCGTCATACAGTGCTAGGACTGGAGAAAATGTTAGCACCTCCATTAGGTCAAGGAAAGATCTTTCTTGTATCTCGTTCCAGAAAAATTCGGCGCTTCTTTGCAGTAGTTCCTGCAAGGGGCGTACCTCATAACAGAAGTCCTTTACGAATCGCCTGTAGTACCAGCATATCAGGAATGCGCCGAAGAGTCAGAAGAACTTCATCAGCTCTCGTTTTCTCTGCACCAGGACGGGATTTAGTCGCTATTCACTATGGTGTCCAAAGATTTCAATGTCTTGGGCGGCGAAGAGGTACTTTTTCGGATGCAGGCTGAGGCCTGCGGACTGAGCATCCATGAACATGGTTGTCAGATGACTTAGATGTACTTCGAATGTCTTCGAAAAAACTACAGTGTAATCATGATATTAAAAACACCTCGTCCATTTACGGTGTCAAAGGAAGTTGTCCACCACACTTTCGAAGGCGACTGGAGCACTAAGCTGTCGAAACGGCGCAACTTGAAACTCATGGAGGCCATCAAGATTTATGACGGCAGTTTTTCCTGGTCAGCCTTGTCAACCTCGGTTTGCCAGTAGCCAGTCAGTATGTCCACAGTTCAGAAACTCGCTGCTCTCAAACAGTCTAATAGCCTTGTGAAAGCCGGACATGACAAATGTCTCCCATCTGGAGCGCAAAATGTGTGATACAGGCTAAATACCTTCAGACTTCAAGAAGAATATAGAAATTACGATTAGAAAGAAAACAGTTGCTGACACATGTGAAAATTACTGAACTATCAGTTTTAAAGGTCATGGCTGCAAAGTAGTAACAAGAATTCTTTACGGAAGAATGGAAAAACTGATGGAAGCCAACATCGGGGAAGAATAGTTTGGATTCCAGAAAAATGTAGGAACACTTGAGGCAGTACTGACTGTACTACTCACCGTAGGACTTACCTTTGAAGACTGGTTAACTAACACAGTGCTTTTGATAATGTTGACTGGAATATTTTCTTTGAAATTTTAAAGGTAGCAGGGATAAAATACAGGGAGCGAAAGGCTATTTACAAGTTGTACAGAAACCAGACAGCAGTTATAAGTGTCGAAGGGCATCAAAGGGAGGCAGTGGCTTAAAAGGGAGTGATTCGGGGTTGTAATCTACCCCCAGTGTTATTCAATATATACACTGAAGAAGCACTAAAGGAAACGAAAAAAATGTTTAAAATGGAAATTAACGTTCAGGGAGAAGAAATAAAAACTTTGGGGTTTGCTAATGACATTTTAATTCTGTTAGAGACAGTAAAGGTCTCGGGAGCGCAGTTGAACGAAATGGACAGTGTCTTGGAAGGAGGATATAAGACTAACATCAACAAAAGCAAAACAAGGATAGTAGAATGTTGTCGAACTAAATCAGGTGATGCTAGGGGAATCAGATTAGGAAAGGAGACATTTAAAATTGTAGATGAGTTTTGCCATTTGAGCAGGAAAATAAGTGATTATGGCCGAAGTAGAGAGCATATAGCCTGCATCTCGTGGTCGTGCGGTAGCGTTCTCACTTCCCACGCCCGGGTTCCCGGCTTCGATTCCCGGCGGGGTCAGGGATTTTCTGTGCCTCGTGATGGCTGGGTGTTGTGTGATGTCCTTAGGTTAGTTAGGTTTAAGTGGTTCTAAGTTCTAGGGGACTGATGACCTAAGATGTTAAGTCCCATAGTGCTCAGAGCCATTTGAACCATTTTTTTAGAGAGCATATAAAATGTTTGTTAATATCGAATATGGATTTAACCGTTAGGAAGTTTTTTCTGGAAGTATTTGCCTGGAGTGTGGCCATGTCTGGTTCAAATGGCTCTGAGCACTATGCGACTTAACTTCTGAGGTCATCAGTCGCCTAGAACTTAGAACTAATTAAACCTAACGAACCTAGGGACATCACACACATCCATGCCCGAGGCAGGATTCGAACTTGCGACCGTAGCGGTCGCTCGGCTACAGACTGTAGCGCCTAGAACCGCACGGCCAGCCATGTCTGGAAGTGAAACATTGACGATAAACGGTTTAGATGCTACAGAAGAATGCTGAAGATTAGATGGGTCGGTCACATAGTAGCTGATGAGGAAATAACGAATAGAATTGGGGAGACAAGAAATTTGTGGCACAACTTGAACAGAAGAAGGGATCGGGTGATAGGACACGTTGCGGGACATCAAGGGATCACAAACGTGTTATTGGAGGGAAATGTGGGGAGGTATAAGTTGTGGGAGGCCAAGAGATGAATACAGCAAGTAGAGCCAGAAAGGTATAGGTTGCAGTAGTTATTCGGAGACGAAGAGGCTCAAACAGGTTAGAGTACTGAAGACCACAACCACAACAACAACATCAACAACAGGTTGTAAACAGTGTGTGGCAATGGTTAGACATCTTTTTCGTGATTTTTTTCGTCATTGGTAGTCGAAAAAGAAACACCATTTGCTGTCCTTCTTCACAAAGACAACAGGAGACAGGGACTCTCTGAAGGTTCATTAATGCAATCTTGCAGCATCTTCTCCACTTTCTCCCAGATTATCAACCATTCAGCAGACGACACTGTATACAAGTGCTGGCTGATTAGTGAGTGATCCCCAGTGTTAATAATACACCGTTGTAGCAAGGGCCACCTGGCCTCTCTTTTCTACACTCCAGATTTGAAAGCATCCGAAAATGTATCGTTCAGAGAGTCCTTGGTCCTCTCCTGTTGTCTTTGTGAAAAACGACAGCAAAATGGCTGTCACTCACCAATGTTGTTTCTTGGTCAGGCCAGAACCTGTAGTGTGATAGTAGGTTCCTTCACTACATTGTCTGTAGTGGTGGCAGTGCACGATTCTTCGTCGATGACACTGGCAGAGGGTCTCTTCCATTTCTGACAGGAATTTTGCTGACTTCAGTATCTGCAGGTTCTTATCAGCATTTCAGCACCCCCTTATCTTCAAGGTCATGACGTCAACATGCCATTGACCTTTGAAGATAACTCCTACACTCTGCGCACCATGTCTCCAAGTCCCTTGTGGCCCACGCTGAGCTCCCCTGGTCGTCATGCTGTCAGCAGTTTGCATGCAGTTTCAGCTCCCCATCCTTTGGGCCAATTTTTTAAAATAATTTTATTGCTCGTGCGCCACCATTTGCTGTCTAGCATGAAGAGTCGCCAATAGCAGCAGCAGTAGTAGCAGCAGCGATGGTCTGGGAGAAAAAGGCTATCGGTAAGTATTTTATTGTTATTATGTTTGTACATGTAATTATTCTTAGGGGTTTGTTATTATTATTGTTACAGACGAGACACGCAGTCATTGCGCATGTTACAGCAACAGCTATTGTCCACAGGATGTCTTCCTCACATAGTGTCCCTCAGCTGTGCAGTAGCACAGTATGTGTTGCTATTGTCGGCTAAATGGACGTATTTGTGTAAGGACGGACTTGCGACGTTTACCATGTGCTGTACACAACAGGAAAGGCCGCATTGGACAACGCCGCTTCGAAGGACGAACACGGTACGAGAACATATCTGTGTCTCAAAAACTATTCGCCTAAATATTATGATATACGCATATTTGAAACCGTCTTTTTAAGCCCATCATATTACGCTAAAAATGTATTCTAGTAGCCCCTGTCCCTGCAATTCACTGTCCAAACGGCATCTTTGTATCTATTACGGTTGTGGGGTGTTACGACTTAGCTGCCTCATCCTGTATACATTCATACGTATACGGGTGAGTTGCGTAACACGAAATATCCCTTGTACAGGATGAATCGAAAGGACTTTACAGTTTCGGAATGATATACAAATTCACTGAGATAACTTAGATAACTTACAGAATCGGTAGATGTGTCATTTTGTAGCAAACAACCTTAAATTTGATTCACGTAATGCATCAGTACACCATTCCGCCACCAGGAGCGTCAGCGTAGTGCAGAGTTAAAATGACTGCTTTCACTGACGCGTAATGTGCTCGCTGTGTGTTTTGATTTCATGAAAAAAACTCTGCAGCAACTGTTCGGCGTGAATTTCGCGCCGCATACGCCAAAGAGTCACCAAGCAATCCTACAATTTACTCTTGGCACAAGAACTCTGTTGAACTAGGCTGTTCACTGCGACATGATAAATAATATTAGTGTGTGATGTCTGTTCTTTTGGACATGTCTGCAAGAACAGATACCACGTAGAATCCGCAGCTGTGATACGTTATATATAAACTGAAGGTGGAGAGGGGAAGAAAGGAAAGGGCGGGGATCACTGCTGTCAGCTGCATCAGGATATTACACGGAGTCACTGGCGACAGTGAAAATTTGTACCAGACCAGGATTGAAACCTGGGACCTCCAGCTTACTAGGCAGCTGCATTAACCACTGCGTCATCCGGACATTTCCGAAAGAACAGACACCACACATTCATTTAATTGACACGCCTAGCTGGACAATTGATCTACTTTGCTCCAGCGCAGGTGCAAAAATACGTCTGACCTGCAGGAATCTCAGAGTGGCGAACGTGGAGGGAATGGATATGGACTGCGGACAAGTGCGCTCTATGGGAAGTGGATCGGCCGTGAGGCGTGCCGACGTAGTCCATGCAGTTACGATGGCGCTATTTTCCAGATGGTACAGGGTTAACGCACCTGCCTAGTAAGCAGGAGATCCTGGCTGCGAATCCTGGTCCGGTACAATTTTCACTCATCGCCGCTGATGCCGCGCAATGTCCTGATGCAAATGACATCAGTGAAGCCCTCCTTTCGTTTCCTTTCCTCCCCTCTCCACCTTCTATTCACATAACATTATAAGTCACCAGGTCGCCAGCGAATTGACGATTTTGTCGAGTAGGTTAGGGAGCGCTTTGCCTGCAGTCCACAAAAATCAAAGCGACGTGCGTCTCGCAGGACTGGCATTCCACAAAAGATGTGTTTGGCGAGTACTGCATAAACGCTTACACTTGAAACCACACAGATACACAATGGCACAGCGCATTAGTGATGCAGATAAGGTTGCTCGTGGGAATTTTTTTTGCAGAAACGCTGCATCGGAAACACGACAGTCTACATCTACGTGATTAGTCTGATATTCACAATAAAGTGCCTGTTAGAGGGTTCTATGAACCTTCAAGCTGTCTCTCTACCGTTCCACTCTCGAACGGTGCTCGGGAAAAACGAGCAGTTAAATTTTTTTGTGCGAGCTCTGATTTCTCTTATCTTATAGTGATGATACTTTCTCCCTATGTAGGCAGGTACCAACAGAATGTTTTCGCAATCGGGGGAGGAAACTGGTCATTGAAATTTCGTGAGAAGATCCCGTCGCAACAAAAAACGCCTTTGTTTTAATGATTGCCACTCCAATTCACGTATCATGGCTGTGACACTATCTCCCCTATTTCCCTAAAAGAAAAACCATTTTCGATGTCATCCGTCAGTCCCGCTTGATGCGGACCCCACACCGAACAGCAATACTCCAGGATAGGGCGGACAAGTGTAGTGTAAGCAGTCTCTTTAGTAGATCTGTTGCACCTTCTAAGTGTTCTGCCAATGAATCGCAGTCTTTGGTTTACTCTACACACAACATTATCTATTTGATCGTTCCAATTTAGGTTATTTGTGTTTGCAATCCCTAAGTATTTAGTTGAATTTACAGCCTTCAGGTTTGTACGACTTATCGCGCAATCGAAATTTAGCTGATTTCTTTTAGTACTCATGTGAATAACTTCACTCTTTTCTTTATTCAGGGTCAATTGCCATTTTTCGCACCATACAAATAGCTTATGTAAACCATTTTGCAATTCGTTTTGGTCATCTGATGCCTTTACAAGACGGCAAAGGACAGCATAATCTGCAAACAATCTAAGGCGGCCACTCAGATTGGTTCCTGTGTCGTTAATAAAGATCAGGAACAATAGAGGGCCTATGACATTCCCTTGGGGAACGCCCGATATTACTTCTCTATTACTCGATGACTTTCCGTCTATTAGCACGAACTGTGACCTTTCTGACAGGAAATCCCGAATCCAGTCGCACAACTGAGACGATATTCCATAGGCACGCAGTTTGGTTAGAAGACGCTTGTGAGGAACGGCGTCGAAAGCCTTCTAGAAATCTAAATATATGTAATCAATTTGACATCCCCTGTTGATAGCATTCATCACTTCATGAATATAAAGAGCTAGTTGTGTTTCGCAAGAATCATATTTTCTGAATCCGTGCTGGCTATGTGTCAGTAAATCGTTTTCTTCGAGGAACTTCATAATGTTCGAATACAGTATATGTTCCAAACCCCTATTGCAAAACGACGTTAGTGATATGGGCCTGTAATTCAGCGGATTACTCCTATTTCACTTTTTGGGTATTGGTGAGACATGAGCAACTTTCCAGGCTGTATGTACGGAACTTTCTGTGAGCGATCAGTTGCATATAATTGCTAAATATGGAGCTATTGCATCTGCATACCCTGAAAGGAACCTGGCTGGTATACGATCTGGACCGGAAGCCTTGCCTTTATTAAGTGATTTAATGTGATTTGCTACACCGACGATATCTGCTTCTATGTTTCTCATCTTCGCAATTATTCTTGTCTGGAATTTGGGAATATTTACTTCGTCTTCTTTGGTGAAGGAGTTTCGGAAAACCGTGTTTAGTAACTCTGCTTTAGTGGCACTGTCATCTGTGACTTTACGGTTGTTATCGCGCCGTGAAGGTATTGATTGTGTGTTGCCACTGGTGTGCTTTATGTATGAGCAGAATCTCTTTGAGTTTTCTGCCAGATTTTGAGACAGAATTGCGCTGTGGAAATTATTAAAAGCATCTCGTATTGAAGTACGCGCTATATTTCAAACTTCAAAACTTTGCCAGTCTTGAAGATTACTTGATCAGTTCGGAAGGAGTGGAGACTTTCTCTTAAAAAGACGTTAAAAGCATTTTTATCAGCTTTTTGAAACAGATGTACTTTCCTTTTCTTTTTGATGGTTGTGGGTGTTTCGGTATTCAGCCTAGCAGCAACTGCCTTGTGGTCGCTAATCCCTGTGTTCGTCATGATACTCCCTATTTGTCCAGGACTATTTGTTGCTAAGAGGTCAAATATGCTTTCTGAATCATTTACTATTCGAGTAGGCTCATGAACTACTTGTTCTAAATAATCTTCTGAGAAAGCATTCAGTACAATTTCGGATGACGTTTTATGCCTACAACCAGATTTACACATATAATTTTTCCAGCATATCGAGGGTAGAGTGAAGTCGCCACTGACTATAATTGTATGAGTGGGGTACCTATTTGAAATGAGACTCAAGTTTCCTTTGAACTGTTCAGCAGCTATATCTTCTGAGTCGGGTGTCGGTAAAACGATCCAATTAATAGTTTAGTCCGATTGTCCAGTATGACCGCTACCCACACTATTTCGCAGGAACCATCTACACCAACTTCACTGCAAGGCAAACTACTTCTGACAGCAATAAATACTCCACCACCAACTGTATTTAATCTATCCTTCCTGAACACTGTTAGATCGTTTGAAAAAAATTCTGCTGAACTTATTTCCGGCTTTGTCAGCTTTCTGTACATATAACTATTTGAGCTTCAGTGCTTTCTATTAGGGCTTGGAGCTGTGGTTCTTTCCCAACACAGCTACGACAATTTACAACTACAATACCGATCGTTTCTACTACTACCTTACTGTGTTTTACCTGCCCTTTTAGATGGTCGCCCCTTCTGTGGTTTCCTGAGACCTTCTAACCTAAAAAACCATACAGTCCCCTCCTCACAGCCTCCGCTACCCGTGTAACCGCTTCCTGTGTGTAGTGCACTCCTGACCTATTAAGCTGAACCCGGAAACCCATCACCCGATGTCCCAAGTCAAAGAATCTGCAGCCTACATGGTCACAGAACCGCCTATGTCTCTGATTCAGACCCTCCACTCGGCTGTGCACCAAAGGACCACAGTCGGTTCGATCAACGATGCTGCAGATGGTGAGCTCCACCTTAATCTCGGAAGCAAGACTGGCAGTCTTTACCATTTCCGCTAGCCGCCCAACTCCAGAGAGAATCTTCTCCGATTCAAAGCGACGCACGTCATTGGTACCAACACGAGCCACCACCTGCAGTTAGTTACACCCTTTACTCTTCGTGGCATCTGGAAGCAGCCTCTCCACATCCGAACTGAGTCGCCCCAGTATGCACACGGCGTGCACACTGGCTTCCTGCCCCTCCTTGGCAGCTATGTTCCTAAGGGTCCCGTTACGTGCCTAACATTGGAGCTACCAACTACCGGCAGACCCACCGTCTGTGAATGCCCAGACCTTGCGGGCCGAGAAACTTCCTCTGGAACAGGGTGGACGACCGCATCTGGCTCAGAGACTTCGTCAGCCACAGATAATGCTCGAAACCTGTTTGTCAAATGAACAGGGGAGGACCTACGATCGGCATGCCAGACTTTGGAATGATCTCCCACGAGGGGCGAACATCAGTGCAGGCAGTACCCGGGGCGGCCGCAGCAGCGTGTCTGACCCCCCACAGTGATGCCCCTTGGCAGCAGCCTCAAGCTGTGTGACGGAAGCCAACACTACCTGGAGCTATGAGCGAAGGGTCACCAACTCAGCTCGCATCTGTCCACAACAATCACAGTGCCTATCCATTGCTGAACTCGCTCCTGTTTGAAACACTTAAAGATATGTAATAAACGAATGGTGTAGTCGCCTTATTAGTAGCAAGAACTCGCGGGCTTCTCTCACTTATGGGCTAACCAACACTGAGCTGTTCTAAACAAAACAAATGAAAGCCTGTACGATACGAGGGTCGATACAACGGTCGATAGCAATGGCAGTACAGTACGATACACTGTTTTTAAAATGATAGCCTAGCAAGCACTCAAACACGCAAAAAATTACATAAATATATTATTAATTTTAAAGGTAACTGAAAAGAAGTTGCTTGTGTTTGAAGCTCGTAGAAATATGTAATAAACAAACAGTGTACTCGCCTTATTAGCAGTAGGAACTCGCGGTGCTCTCTCACTGATGGGCTAACATATTAGGCAAATGGCTCTGGCGTATCGTACTGCATCTCAAGTAGCAATATGAGCAGCAGTTGGCACGACAGTGACGCTACAGACTGTTACATACTGATTACTTCAAGGACAAGCCCGAGCTAGAAGCGCTGTAGCGTGCATTCCACTGACCCCAAACCACTGCCATATGCGACTTCAGTGGTGCCAAATGAGAGCTCATTGAGAGGGCAGTGTGGAGATCTGTTGTGCTTTCTCTGCCTTGGTGCCAATGAAAGTTGTATGTTGATCAGGGGGAGGCCAGTTGAGGGCATAAAACCGATCTTTCTACATGCTACTCACCCTGGACCGTACACCTGGATTATGACCCGGGTGCAATTTCGTATGACGGCAGGAACACTCTCGTGGCTATCCCTTGCACCGTGACAGCAAATTTGCACGTGATGCTCGTGATCTGATGATCTATCATGCGAACTGTCATTCATGAACAGCACTACACTGGGTGTTTTTCAACAGGATAACAGTACCCACACACCGCTCTAGTGACCCAACACTCTCTATACACAGGGTTGGTAGTTACCTTGGGCTGTTTCCAGTGAATCACATGTGGGACATCATCGAGCGACAACGCCACCATCATCCACAAAGAACATTAATGGTCCATGTATTGACCGCCCAAGTGTAACGAGATTGGATCTCCATCCGACAAATTGACATCCAGCATCTATACAACTCAATGCATGCTCATTTTCGTGCTTGCATTCAACATTCTGGCTGTTACACTGTTTATTAATGTAGCATCATTTTACATTTGCAATGGGTTATCTCGCTCTTGGATTAACCTGTGATCTTGCAATGTAAATCCCTTAAATATGTTACTTAGTCAAAAGTATTCCCAATATTTGATTGCTATACATCAATTATTTTTTAGTATTGCGATTTCTTTCCGTCAATGCACAACAATACAAAGTGCAATAACTTGAGATGCACTTGAGACACTCACTGATGGCATGCTACCAGAAGTATGGCAGCTCATACAGTGTTTTTACACATACATTATGGGATTAAAAGTATCCAGACACCTGGCTGAAAATGACTAAAAAGTTCGTGGTGCCCTCCATCGTTAATGCTGGAATTCAGTATGGTGTTGGCCCACCCTTATCCTTGATGACAGCTTCCATTCTCGCAAGCATATGTTCAATCAGGTGCTGGAAGGTTTCTTGGGGAATGGAATGCTGCATGGAGGAGAGGTATTGATGTCGGTCGGTGAGGCCTGGCACAAAGTCGACGTTCCAAAACATCCCAAAGGTGTTTTATAGGATTCAGGTCAGGATTCTATGCATGACAGACCATTACAGGGATGTTATTGTTTTGTAATCGCTCCGCCCAAGCCGTGCATTATGAACAGATGCTCGATCGTGTTGAAAGATGCAATCGCTATCCCTGAACTGCTCTTCATCATTGGGAAGCAGGAAGGTGCTTAAAACATCAATGTGGGCTTGTGCTGTGATGGTGCTACACAAAACAACAAGGGGTGGAAGCCCCCCCCCCCCTCCATGAAAAACACAACCACACCATAACAATAAAGCCTCCGATTTTTACTGTTGGCACAACACACGCTGTCAGATGAAATTCACTGGGCGTTCGCCATACCCACACCCTGTCATCGGATCGCCACATTGTGTACCGCGATTCGTCACTCCACACAATGCTTATCCACTGTTCAATCGTCCAATGTTTACGCTCCTTGCACCAAGCGAGGCGTCGTTTGGTATTTTCAGGCGTGATGTGTGGCTTATGAGCAGCCGCTCGACCATGAAATCGAAGTTTTCTCACTTCCCACCTAACTGTCACAGTATTTGCAGTGGATCCTGATGCTGTTTGGAATTCCTGTGTGGTGCTCTGGGTAGATATCTGTCTGTTAAACGTTACGTTTCTCTTCAACTGTCGTGAGTCTCTGTCAGTCAGGCCACGTGGGGTAGCCGCTCGGTCTAAGGCGTCTTGTCACGGTCAGCGCAGCTCCCCCCGTCGGAGGTTCATGTCCTCCCTCGGGCATGGGTGTGTGTGTTGTCCATAGAGTAAGATAGTTTAAGTTAAATTAAGTAGTGTGTAAGCTTAGGGACCGATAACCTAAGCAGTTTGGTCCCATAAGATCTTACCACAAATTTATAATTTTTTTTCTGTCAGTCAACAGATGACGTCGGCCTATACGCTTCCGTGCTGTACGCGTCCCTTCACGTTTCCACTTCACTATCACATCAGAAACAGTGGACCTATGGATGTTTAGGAGTGTGGAAATGTCGCATACAAACGTACGTATGACACAAGTGACACCCAATCACCTGACCCCGTTCGAAATCCGTGAGTTCCGCGGAGCGCCCCATCCTGCTCTCTCACAATGTCTAATGACTACTGAGGTCGCTGATATGGAGTACCTGGCAGTAGATCGCAACAGAATGCACCTAATATGAAGAACGTATGTTTTTGGGAATGTCCGGATACTTTTGATCACATAGTGTGTAAGGCACTGCAATGTGCGCTCCATTACTGGCGTGACAGACATCTAATCTGTATTCCACTTCTCGCCAAGTGTTTTGTAGCATTTTTGGCGTAACGTTTGCGGTAGCTGTACGACTGTAGATCACAAACTTGTGTCTGGTACAACTGATTCTTGATACACCCAACAGTATAAAATCAAGTAGCGTAACGTCTGAACTTCTTTGGAGCCACGTAATCGATGAACTACCTTTCCTGTCCATCAATCTGGGAACTCATGAACCAAGAAATCCCTCACAATGTTCGCAAAATGGCGTGGTGCAGTGTCTTGTAGAACGACCACGTGGCGAAGATGTTGAGGCACAGCACCCAGCTCTAACATGTCTACATATGTTGTTACATCAACTGTAGAATGAGCCTGTAATCTGTCCTTCAACAACCCACACCACATATGTACTTTCGTAGAGTCACCCTCGCACTGTATTACTATGTATGGGGATAATTTCCCACATGCGGCAAACGTGTGTGTTTACCGTGCTGGAAGTGAGGAATTTAGCCTCATCAGAGAAACAGACGAAATCAAGGAACGCCCTGTTTTCATCCATTTTTGCCAGAATTGTCTCGGCGAATGCCTTTCATCATGGCATTTCCTCAGGCTTGATTTTTTGACAATGCTGCAGTTTGTACACACATAAGCGCAAACTTTCACAGACGACATCATCTACTGTCGAACGACATAACTGTAACTAACTACTTCGTCATCGGATTGACTTACAAGGACTCCACTTGAAGGAAGTAAAGATTAACACAACAATGGTCTCTTGGACTACATGCTTGGCATGTTGGCCCGACAAAAGTAAACTCCCAGTTTCCAAAAGTTGTTTGTCCCATTTCTTGATTCTTACATAAGAGGTAAAATCGTCAGCTTGTTGAAGTCCATACTCACGCCATTGTAACAGATTTTAGTTCCGTGAGAGGAAGCACACAGAACATCTACTATGAAGTCCATATGGCTGAAGATGCATGTTTATGGAACAAAGCAGTTTTATGCATGCTAACTGACGCAATCAGAAACATTTTGTACACGAAATATATACACAGATGCGAATATGGACAACCATCTGCTGTATCACGGAAGGACGACAAGGTAAATTTGTGCCACACCGGGCCACGAACCTGGATTCCCTGCTTATCACAAGCAGTCACCTTACCATTTTGCTATCTGAGCATGACTGACCATATGTCATCAACCATGTACCTACAACCTGTACTCATACATCCATTATCTATATTCCCATACAGGGGAGGCATTTCACTTGCAAGTCGCTTGTCTGGTGTCGGCAGATAAATACGATGTTGTAGTACCTCTGATATACAAAATTACGATGCAATATTCAAGGGAACACTGCATCATAATTAGGAGTAACATAGGCCCTGCAATATCGTGAGTAGTGGGATGATGGGACTCTGACCCCAATTTTTATATCAAACTGATATGCAAATTAATTACATTGAACAATTAGTTACTGACTCACTCCCCACCCACACACTTTGGATGACGTCATGCGTTTTATCCAGCTGGCACATGGGTCCCAGCCCCCACCCTCTCCTCACCCCTCCCCCGTCTGCTCCACCTTCGCTATTGGTGGGAATTTAGAATTTTGGTGAGAATTTTAAAAAAAAGGCGGAACTTTAAAAATGCAGGGAATTTCATTGACTCAGAGCTGTGCTGACCTCCCACCCCACTCTTTTGATGGGAGGAACCTGATGTCAATGTCCTTTCCAGGATTCGAAACCCCAGTCGTCTTGAACAGAAAGCCCAATTCACCCCTCCCCCTTCCCCACCGCCAGCACATGGAAACTGTCCAGATGCAATTGAGGAAGGTTAGGTTAGTGTAATTTTTTGTTGTTGTTGCGAAATTGAAGTAACGATTGGTCCTCAGCATGTAATTAATTATAAAGTTCAGTCCTAATTAGTTGTCTATATGCTTAGCACTTCACAAGAAGCACCTAAAATCGCAATACAGCTCAAGAATTGATGATGTCAAACGACTGGTGTTATCCTGATGGGAAAAAGTCACAGTACCATTCGAAACTAGTGGCAGACATACTCAAACTCTACATAGGATGATTCCTTCACCTTCAAGATGGCAAGAAAAATGCTGGGGTGGAAGGTACTATCTTTATTTTTGGTGCGAACTGTGTTCATCTGACGAGATAATGGTGTTGGACAAAGGTGAGTTTAATAAGTGTATTACCTGGAAGCATTAGCTGAGGACTGTGTCCATCGCTGTATGGCGTCAGAATTCGCTACATACACCTTTCATTGCATTGCTCGACAATCACCGTGCAGCGCAGGTAATCGAAATTCAGGAATGCAAATACACGTTACCACAACTGGTGGAAAATGTTTCACTGTTCTAATTACACATCGAGATGGTTGTGAAAGAAACCAGCACTCAGAACCAATGGGCCATAATGCATCACGTGTACTGGGTACTGGGGAAATTCGTCGTCCCAAAAGATTGCACCAGGAGAGAGGGGCGGTAGTTGAACTTGCGTTCCTCCATTTACAGTCAAGAACGAAGCATCTTAGAGCCACTATTACCTTTCCTCATCCCTCCAACTCCCTCCCTCTCCCCACTGTAGGTAGGGATACAGACCTGTCCCATCTTGTCACTGATGGTCCACAAAAAGATCCATCTGGTGGCAGTGATATACTATCTCCAGTCTGCGAAGGTCAGTCATAGATAGAAGCTTCCTGCAATCTGTTAAACTTATTTCGCGGAAAGACTGGAACCACAACAAAATTTTGACTAACTCTACAGATCGCTTTTTCAAACAGACAGCTGCTACCACTTCATCATGGGGGCACACAATTCACCCCCCCCCCCCTCCCCTCGCCAACAGCAGGCAGACAGCACCTTAGATCAGCGGAGCATGTGGTTGGGTGGTCTAGGTGGTCGCTCAGCGCTAACGATGCCGACATACACAATAGGCCGCGAAACTGTTGGGTCACAGAACAGGGCGAGATAAATGACAGCTACTTTGACTGCCACTTATTTGTTTAAACTGCAGTATCCCCCCCCCCCCCCCCCCCACGCCCCCATGCACCCAGAATACCGTCCCATGCAAGCACCCGCCATTCTGCGATGTAGATGTAGAACACAGAACACTTCCCTTTAACAACTGTATTTCACATAAATGTAACTCTTATAGGCGAGTGTTTATTAAAAAGAGGAAACACAATTGCAATGATAACAAATGTCCTGTTTCCACAAAAACAGGTGCAGTCCATTTTCTTTTAGTTTCACAGGAAAAATTTTTATAGTTTGAGAGTATTCGTTGTGTTCAAATTATTTACTGTTGCGCATGTGGACATTACAGTCCTTTGAGATGGTTGTATTATCGATCTAGAATAGCATCTATATGGTCATTCTTCAAGTGCGGCATACAATTCCCATCTCTCTGCCTCCCCACATCCTATTACCTTGCGAAAAAAAGCACTGCCGCCGATTAAAGATTACCATTCCACTATTTTACTGCGAAAACTACCGATAACTGCTGAATATTGTCATTATTTTGAAGCTTTCATCAGAGTAAATAAAAAAAGCGACAATTTAAACTCTGAAGAAAACAGGCATCTATGTTAATTATTTCTTTCAGTTTAATGGACAAAATTACAAGGTTTCATAGCGTCTCTGGCGTTCAAAAGAGTATCTGTAAATAAACTGTATTGCACATGTGAATTGCAAACATTTCAGACATGTCATATGACAATATGTCGCAAAAACATTATGATTTCTACTTTCCACGACAAGTTATAATTCAAGTGGTATATACTTTATAATTAGAGGTTATGAAGTATGAAAAACACATGACTTGCAGTAGCATGTATTTTTAAGCATGAAATGGTAATAATAAAACCAGCCATGATTCCATGAGAACAGATACAGTCTCTTTCTGTTAGTTTTATGAGGAAAATCAGTGTAGTTTGAGAGCAATCTACATGTTCAAATCACAAATTGTCCTGCACAAGGGCAGTGCATTCATTTCAGACATATGAAATACGTATACATACAAGCATCTACACAGTCATTTAGTATGTTTGAGAGCATCCGTCATGGTTATTTTGCAACATCCATAGTAAGTAAAATACTGTGAACTATCTGCATCCAAACTTTAACCAGTCATACCACTCCTTGTAATAGAACCTCCTGTAAGATTTTACTGCATTTCTCTCTTCTGATATATCGAAAAACAAATACCATCTGCATGTTGACATCGAGCATATTACATATATGCCCCACTAGAGCAGGTGGCCAGTGATCAAAGTCGCTTGCAGAAACCTGCCTAAAGTTTTGTCACCTGTACTGGAGAAAGATCATATCTCACAGACTATCAATCACAAGAGCGGGTTCCTGTATTGTTCATTCATAAGCAGTTTAATACACTGTTTTTCAGCTGTAACACATCCAAGCAATGTATGACTACAGCTTTGTACACCGCCATACATTTTGTTTTTCTACTATGAAATGGAAGTCAGTGTCAGATGCTAAACCGACATTAACAAGTTTCGATCCTTTGGCTCTTACAGAAGGTGGTTGTAAGCTATGCTGCTCCCACAACACACAAGATGGTAGAAACAAAACACAGAACTGATGTTTCTTTTTGACAAAAACATGGAAGACATCGCAAAATATGGAAACTGGAAGAGCTTGCGGCATTGTGGAGCGTTTCCAAACATCTATCCAAACTGCTGTCAACTGACGAATAACTTATTAGTAGGATAAAAAAATTCCCAAAATCTATTGTTTGTAGATGGCCTGACAGGGTTGTGGAAATGTGTCAGACTTGGAAAGTATAAAGAAAAGTAGTGAACCTCATTTGGTAAGCAACAAGAGCATATACTTATGGGAAAAATATCTGAGCAGCAGCAGAAATCAACTCTGTAAACATGTCAGCTCCCTGTTGCAGACCCTTAAAAGACAGAATCGAAGTCAAACGAATGTGTAAAACTGTGCCACACTTTGAGTTTCCATCAAGTGCATCGCTATATGGGTCGGCAGAAAAGCTCTTTGATGGGTTTTTAGCAGTACACGGAATTGTTTCCAGACATCTAGTTTCCAATCTGCACCACTCGTTGAGTCTCATCTGGGTACCAAGTGATCGTTACTATACTTTTCATGATCGTCCTATCCAAAATACATGCATGTAGATCATTGGAGAGAGGTGAATTCCTAGGATTTTTTAGTAGGCTGGTGTATAAGACATGCAAATGTCGTCATATAAAATCAAACAACCGCTGTCCAACTGCTTGGACAACCCAGCCACAGACTCTGCTGATCGAAGGCGATGTCTGATGGATGCGTGCATGCATGCTGAAGTGGTAGAAGCTGTCCATTGGGAAAAATCTGGAGAGTTCTCCAAAACTTCGTTGTTTTTCCAGTCTTTCCGAGAAATACATTTAACAGATTGCAGGATGCGTCCATCTGTGACTGAATTGCACAGATCAGAAAAGGTATATCGCTGCCACCAGATGGATCTCTTTGTTGACCATCAGTGACAAGATAGAACTGGCCTGTGTGCCTATCTATGGTAGGGAGAAGGAGGCAGATGGAGAGATGAGGGAAGGTAAGAGTGGCTCTAAGTTGGTTCGTTCTTGACTGTAAATGGAGGAGAACAAAGGTGCAGCAGCCACCTGTCCCTCCTGGTTCAATCTTTTGGGATGATGAGTTTCCCCAATTCCCAGTACATCTGTTGTGCTATGACCCATTGTTTATGAGTGCTGCTTTCTTTCACGACAATTCCAATGTGTAATTAGAACAGTGAAGCATTTTCCATCAGTTGTGGTAGCATGTATTGGCATTCCTGAATTTCGATTACATGGGGCTGCAGGATGATTGTCGAGCAATGGAGCGGGAGGCGTCTGTAGCGAACTCTGACGCCAAACAGCGATGGACATAGTCCTCAGCTCTATGTTTCCAGGTAATACACTTATTGAACTCCTCTCTGTCCAACACCACTATCTCATCATATGAACAAAATTCGCACCAAAAATATAGTACCTTCCACTCCAGCATTTTTCCTGCCAACTTGAAAGTGAAGAGATCATCCCATGTAGAGTTTGAGCATGTCTGCCACTGGTTTTGAGTGCTACGGGATTTTTTCCCCAGCAGGATAACACCAGTAGTTTGACATCGTCAATTTTTTAGGCATATTGCGATTTTCGGTGCTGCATATATTTATGTAATTAAGGTCAATCTTTATGATTAATTACCTAATTAGATCCGATCTTTACTTCATTTTCCCAACCAAAATAAATACACTAACCTAACCTTCCTCTCCTACATCTAGACAGTTTCCATGTGTTTGGGAGTAGTGTGATGGGTTGTATTGGGCTTTCCATTCAGAAGGACTGGGGTTCAGAGCCCAGAAAGGCCGGCACCGTTTTGAATCTCCCATCAGTATCGGGGTGGAGAGTCGATAGGGAGATCAGCACAGCTCTGGGTCAAAGAAATTCCCAGTATTTTGAAATTCCCACTATTTTTTTTTGAAATTCCCTTCAAAATTCGAAATTTCTGGCAGTAAGTTAGGTGGGGGAGGGGGAGGGGTGGGGAGGCGGAAAGAGTGGGGACCCACATGCCAGCTGGGGAAAACACAAGACATCACCAGGGATGGGAGTGTGTGGTGGGGGTCATTAATTGAAGAATTTAATTAATTTGCACATCAATTTGATTTCAAAATTGGGGGCGGGGCCTCATCATCTCACTGATATCATAGCTTATTGAGAACATTTAGAATTACTATATTTGCAGGAGCCAACCATCAAAGAATATCTCCAACACATCTCGAACCACCATCCTCCATACCATTACATATTTAACCTGAACAATCGGTATAAATCGTAATCTATATCAGTCTACATGAAAAGTTTTTGTGTGTATTTGACCTTCTCTGTACACAAGGTCTTGCGAGATCTCTGTTACATGACTCATTTTTCTCATTTTTGTCCATCACAAGTGGCATCACATCGTCCATTCAGACGAGTTCCAATTCTGCGTAGAGCATTACGGTGGCTGTATCAGTTGTTGAGGCTCAAAGTAGAGCGAACATTGTAAAATTGCATTCGCGGTCGTGATATGGCCCAGCACGTGACAACTCGATGCGCAGACAGTTTAGATCCATTGTTGCTGTATACAAACGCCATAAAAATGGTTACAGGTTTATGAATGCTTACTACATTAGCAAATGCTACCTGCTTGGTGGGAGGCTGGATAGATATTTTAAATAGGGTTTACAATCCCAGCATATGGCTGTTGATGGGGCCAATCAGGTAATGCATTTTCTTGCCATTCTGTCGCACTGCTGTTATTTTTCACAGTATTCTTCCTGTCTGCAGTCATACACTCATCCATTTTAATATTTCTCCTATCTAGGAGTAGAAAGCTGTGTGATTTTTATTGCCCGCAAACAGGCCTGTTAAATTCTTCTTTAGTATTTCATCCATCTTCAGCAACTATAGTTGTATTTATTGAAAAAATCGACAACCAGCTGCACAAAAAAGAAATTTTATTTCCTTAACTGGTTTCAGGCACCTGGTGCCTTTCTTCAGAAGGTTATAACTGTCACATTGTTTGCAAGTGTCAGAGATAAGATGCATGCAGTATGTGCTGTGGTCATGTGGCTCATAGTACCTTTACAAAAATGGCATATGGAAGCCAAACGACGAGTGCAGACATCATGCCAGAACTGGAGCTAATCAGCATCTCTTGTGTGCAGCTGGTTGCTGATTATTTCAAAAAATTCTTCTTTTTGCTCAACGCAAACGTCTTGACAATTAGACACATGAGAGCTAGTCATACGTACAGACAGTTAAGATATGAATAAGCTCGCATCTGCATAATTCATTATACAAATGTAATATATAATATGTTATTCTTGTGATATCATAGTCGTAGTAAATGCCAATTTAAAAACTGTTATATTCAAACTTTCCGCAGCTCGTGGTCACACGGTAGCGTTCTCGCTTCCCGAGCACAGGGTCCCACGTTCGATTCCCAACGGGGTCAGGGATTTTCACCTGCCTCGAGATGACTGGGTGTTGTTGTGTCGTCTTCATTATCATCATTCATTCCCATTACGGTCGGAGGAAGGCAATGGCAAACCACCTCCACTAGGACCTTGCCTAGTACAGCGCTGCGGGTCTCCCGCATCGTCTCCTATGTTCTGTCAAGGAGTATGGGAATTCATCATCATCATATTCAAACTGATTACCCAAACAAGGAGATAAACAAGAGTAAAAATGTACACCGTTCAGAATCCTGGAGCTTTTTGACATTTGCGCATTTAGCATGCTTTTTCATATGAATATCTCTGAACAGCAACTCACAGAGCCTCTTACTGCTTGATTGCCACTGCGTAAAATACCGACTCATACCAGTAAGTTTATGTGAAGGGTAATTACACACCATCTGCCCTTTTTGTTGAATAGAGATACTCATTTCGAGTCTGGCCCCAAAAATTTTAAAGAGACTTAGATTTAAATTCATTTCGATGTGTTCCATCATTTGAGAGTTCTATTAAATCCACCTGTTCTACTGTTGCGAAGCGATCTGCTATGACTTTACCGAGCAGATTGTGGATCCAGTCATGTTCAGATGAAGCTTTTGGAAATTTATTTTCGAATTGTTGACGAGGTTTTCGAGAAGTGCTACGCCAATTCTATTACTTTTACCAATGACCAACTAATTTTCCTCCACCAAATCATTCAGACAAGAAGACATCTCGCAGCTATCCTTGTCCATCAGCCCAAGTTTTCTCTAAAGACTTTCGTGCTTAGAATGATGATATTTCTATTTTGGCCTTGCAGTGATATGTTAAGATCATCCAGTTTCAAAAAACCATCGGTCATTTGGGACAATAACAGAAGCCATTTTTCATACAGAAACTGAGCCGCAAGTATGGAACTGTTGTTCAGTTACAAAAGACGAAATTCAATCTTCAACTGCACAACGAGAGACAGTCTGCGCACTCCGAAGTGCAACAGAAACAAGTCATGAACTGAACGTATCTTCGCGCAAAGAAATGAAAATAGCGTACTCTTTAAAGCTCGTGCTGTTGCAATGTTTACGACACTTCCTTGACATCGGTTCTATCACCTGTGTATTATTCAGCGTGTGAAGTTTACAAAATGCGAAACAGCACATATTCAAGTTCCAGTAAATGCTGCCACCCCGTCGGTACGTACGAGTTCACCAACACAGTTTGACCATGACAGATTGTTGTCAACAAGAAAGGAGTTCACAATGAAAAACATCTTCCCCTGCAGTCCTCCCATGCAGAGAGGAGACCTCGTGCATTTCATTTTCATGACAGTAGCATACAAATATAAGAACCTGGGAAAGATTTCCTATATCAGTACTGTCATCAAGTCTCGCAGCGAATTTTGAGCTCACGAAGACGTGGTAGCAAATTATTTTTTCATGACAGTGACTACTGCTGCGATGTGACGAGCCACGATAGTGTATGAGAGTGATTTTGACTTCAGACTCTTGTCAAAACTTTCTCTTTGCATAGCTTTGCACTTTTTGACGGTTGCGAGAGGAGTAATGTCTCGCCAATAAACGTGATTTGAATTTTACAGTTAAGTAGGATACCTCTAGCGATGATCTTAGGGCTTTCTTATAAATTGATACCTGTTTTTTTGAGGAATCTGACATTTCCTTTTAGTTATTACGCTTGATGCTCAAAAAATGTGCATAGTCTGGACGTTTTGTTTCCAGGTGTCTCTTTAGTTTTATAGGCTTTAAGCTACCATTACCTAAAAATCGTCAAAAAAGAACACATCGTGCTCGTTCCTCATTATTCACAAGAATGCTGGTAAAGCCTGATATCAGATAATCAACCTTGTATTTATGCACTTTGGTTTTTCATTTAGAACTAATGTCGCTGGTAGAACAGAGGAAGATGCCAATAAATTATGTGCTTTGATTAGTTTCGAATCTTTTCGTTATAAGAAAACTTCATTTCGATGAGGAAGAGACACTCGGTAAATCACTTCCATGGGATCTCTTGTCACCATTGCGAATCAGCCACTTATCCTTAGGAAGGGCGGAACTTGCGTCACTGGTTTTAAATTCGATTAACTACTTCCACTCAACACTCGCTAGAATTCAACTTCTAGCTATCTCGCTACCTTTGAGCTGACTCCGGAAATCTAGTTAAAATCGGGTGGATAATCAAAATTACTGTGACTAACAATATATTCTTGTAATCAATGTTGGAAGAAAGTTGCGGTCACATTGTCAATTGGTTCATTGTCATCAGAGGTTGTCAAATCATCGGCAAGTAACTAACCCAGCGTGTGATCAGTGACAGGAGCAGTGTGATGAAGTACAGGTGTATCAAAAAGAATCATTCAGTTTAAAAAAAATCATGACTATAATGTTATTTGAGATATATGCGTGAACAACATACTGTTGGAAAGAGCAAACTCTCGAGTTTTACATGGTTCCCACTTGGCAGCAGCATATGCGCTCTCTTCAGTTCTAGTAAAAATAGTGTCGGGACAACAGAAAGCGTTTAGTGTTCTACTTTTTGCGCTGTGTAGATCAGTAATAACGCGTACTTTCGTGCTAGGTATGGTGTAGCTCCTCGTACAGCGCAGAGTATTAAACGATGGCATGAACAATTCCAAGAAACAGGTTGTTTGTGTAAAGGCAAATCGCCCGGCCATCCCCAACTGTCAACACAGACGTCTAAATCATCTGCCACCGTTTCACAAGGAGTCCGCAGAAATGCGTTTACCATGCAGCTCGATAGCTCAAAGTGCCCGCGATGTCCGTGTGGCGTGTGTTGCGTCGACATTTACATATGAAACCATACAAAATTCAGCTACTGCAAGTTCTTTGTGAAGGTGACAAAAGACAATGTGTGAAGTTCCGTAATTTCATTCTTGGCAAGATGGAGGATGACAGTTTTCTTCCACACTTAGTGTTTAGTGACGAGGCAACATTCCATTTAAATAGAAAGGTGAACCGTCATAATGTGAGAATATGGAAGACGGAACAATCACATGAAGTTGTATAATAAGAGAGGGACTCTTCAAAATTTAATGTGTTTTGTGCAGTTTCACGGGAAAAGTTGTATAGTCCACTTTTCTTTGCCGAAAACACTGTTACAGGAAGCACATACATCGATATGCTTGAGAACTTTTTCCCGACAGTTGGAGACTGATTTGAACGACTTCATTTACCAACAGGATGAGACACCACCATACTGTCATCAGGAAGTCCGGGAATTTTTAAATCAAAGAATTAGTGAACGCTGGAGCGGTCACACTGGATCAAATGAGTCAGTCTTACATTATTGGCCTCCAAGGTCACCGGACCTGACTGCATGTGATTATTTCTCGTGGGAGGTCTATAAAAGACTCCGTTTATGTGCATCCGTTACCAACAACAATGAATGAACTGAGACATCGCATAACAGCACCTGTGGAAGCTGTAACTCAAGACAGGCTCGCTGCAGCGTTGGTACAATCTAAATACCGCATTGACATATCCCATGATCTCAAGGGGGCGATATTGAACACCTATGAGAAGGTATGAAAAAAAGCTTTGAGTTTCCCTATAGTCAAGAACCAAAATTCATTGTATATATTTATTAGTTTCAGAAATACAGGGTGTTACAAAAAGGTACGGCCAAACTTTCAGGGAACATTCCTCACTCACAGATAAAGAAAAGATGTTATGTGGAAATGTGTGCGGAAACGCTTAATTTCCATGTTAGAGCTCTTTTTAGTTTCGTCAGTAAGTACTGTACTTCCTCGATTCACCGCCAGTTGGCCCAATGAAGGAAGGTAATGTTGACTTCGGTGCTTATGTTGACATGCGACTCATTGCTCTACAGTATTAGCATCAAGCACATCAGTACGTAGCATCAACAGGTTAGTGTCCATCACGAGCGTGATTTTGCAGTCAGTGCAATGTTTACAAATACAGAGTTGGCATGTGCCCCTTTGATGTATGGATTATCACGGGGCAATAGCCGCGGCGCGGTACGTTTGTATCGAGACAGATTTCCAGAACGAAGGTGTCGCGACAGGAAGACGTTCGAAGCTATTGATCGGCGTCTTAGGGAGCACGGAACATTCCAGCCTATGACTCGCGACTGGGGAAGACCTAGAACGACGAGGACACCTGCAATGTACGAGGCAATTACTCGTGCAGTTGACGATAACCCTAATGTCAGCGTCAGAGAAGTTGCTGCTGTACAAGGTAATATCGACCACGTCACTGTATGGAGAGTGCTACGGGAGAACCAGTTGTTCCCGTATCACGTACAGCGTGTGCAGGCACTATCAGCAGCTGATTGGCCTCCACGGGTACACTTCTGCGAATGGTTCATCCAATAATGTGTCAATCCTCATTTCAGTGCAAATGTTCTCTTTACTGATGAGGCTTCATTCTAACGTGATCAAATTGTAAATTTTCACACTCAACATGTGTGGGCTGACGCGAATCCGCATGCAATTGTGCAATCACGTCATCAACATAGATTTTCTGTGAACGTTTGGGCAGGCATTGCTGGTGATGTCTTGATAGGCCCCATGTTCTTCCACCTACGCCCAATGGAGCACGTTGTCATGATTTCATGCGGGATACTCTACCTGTGCTGCTAGAAAATGTCCCTTTACAAGTAGGACACAACATGTGGTTCATGCACGATGGAGCTCCTGCACATTTCAGTCGAAGTTTTCGTACGCTTCTCAACAACAGATACGGTGACCAATTCCACGCTCTCCTGACCTCTATCTTCTTGACTTTCATTTATGGGGGCATTTGAAAGCTCTTGTCTACGCAACCCCGGTACCAAATGTAGAGACTCTTCGTGCTCGTATTGTGGACGGCTGTGATACAATACGCCATTCTCCAGGGCTGCATCAGCGCATCAGGGATTCCATGCGACGGAGGGTGGATGCATGTATCCTCGCTAACGGAGGACATTTTGAACATTTTCTGTAACAAAGTGTTTGAAGTCACGCTGGTACGTTCCGTTGCTGTGTATTTGCATTCCATGATTAATGTGATTTGAAGAGAAGTAATAAAATGTGCTCTAACGTGGAAAGTAAGCGTTTCCGGACACATGTCCACATAAAATATTTTCTTTATTTGTGTGTGAGGAATGTTTCCTGAAAGTTTGGCCGTACCTTTTTGTAACACCCCTGTGTAGACGTGCCAAATCGGATGATTCTTTTTGACACACCCTGTATTACTCGAGACTTTTCTCATCACTCCTGCTGACGGAATCTATTGTTCAATTCTTGTGGAATAAGACAGAAAATTAACGATGCCAAGCTTCCTAACTTGGCTCATGGAAATGGGAAGTTGACACTAGCAATATTTGTTCACCGGAAATCTTCTTCTTAGATAATATGAAATATAAATACACTGATAAGACAAAACATTATGACCACTGCCCACAGCAAGATTGGATGCTGCCTGGTGACGCAGGAACGTGAAGCGCTATGAAAAGTATGTAGGAGCAGCAGAGACAGATGGAGGACCACCCTGGCGAAGATATGGGCTGCAAATGGGGATACCCATTGAGATAAGCGACTTTGTCATAAGAGAGATTGTAATTAAGCAAAGCTTGTGAAAGAGTATTTGGAAAACGGCGAAGTTGGTCGAAGGTCCACGTGGTACTGTCGTGAACGTCTACGGAAAGAGGTAGGACAGTGAAACTGTCACTAGGTGCGAAATGGTTCGACGACCACGACTCTTCGGAGACTTGTCTGCTCTGTACAGGAGGATAAACAGTGGTCTGTGACATCTCTGCCAAAAGAGCACAGTGCTGGTGCACGCACAAGTGTTTCAGAGCACACCATTCATCGTACATTGTTAAACGTGGAGCTCTGCGGCAGACCACCCCTAAGTGTTCACATGGTAAGCCAACGACATCAGCATGGGACAGTCAGGATTCGACCGTCGATCAGTAGAAACGTGTCGGCTCTTCGGGTGAATCACATTTTTGCTGCACGAGGTCAACGGTCTTTTCCAAAACCGCCGTCATCGGTGTGAACAGCGGCTCGAAACGTGCAGTGCACCGTGGGCGTAGGCTGTTGGGAGCAGTATTACGCTCTGCACTTGCATGGGTCCCGTGGTATTATTCAAAGACACGTTGACAGCTGCGAACCACTTACATCCCTTTGATGTCTTCCCTGACAGTGTACTTTCAGCACTGTAATTCTTCACAACGGTGCTGCAATGGTTTGAGAAGCGTTATGGTGAACTCACGCTGCTGCCTTGGCGACCAATTTCGCCTGATGTAAATCCTATGGAACTCATCTGGGTTAGTATCGGGTGCCATCACCGCATACGGAAATCTGCGGTCCGTTATTTAAGCGAATTACATGATCTGTGCATAGACATCTATTTCTACATACCTCTACAAACCTACCAACAAATTGTCGGTTTCTTGACATGTAGAATCGGTGATGTACTGTATTTCGTTCCAAAGATGGACAAAGAAGCTATTAAGCAGGTGGTCGTAATGCTTTGGCTCATCAATGTATTTCAGTGAAAGCCGGCAACCCCCTCTATTACTCTTTGCACTCCACAAGGGGGCGCACCCCCAGCTTTGAAGGCTGCTGGTCTTGGGTACGGCAATGAGATTTGTCGCACAGATCGACTTTAATCGTCTGCAGTTGATTGGAGTGAATAGTACTGTTGCTATGGGTGACGTCTGGCGGCGCAGTTTGCCGAGGAAAACGTATTTCCTTTTTCTAGAGTAGCGTGCAACGTGCCCAGGGAGCTCACATACCGGCGTGTTGTCGTTTTTCCTGCAAATATATTTTCTTCTGTGGGGCGTGGAACTGGATGTATCTGCATTGCTCGAATGTTAGGTTGTCGTTTGACGGCTATAGCAGAAATCCCAGTTAGGTGAGTCCATTCTCACTGGTGCGTTCGGCTGGAGGCGGGGATTGGTGATAAAGATTGATACACATCTGCTTCAACATTCTCTATTATGAAGTGTGGAATGACTGGTGTCTCTTGCTTACGCTGTCTGATAGTTCTGGCTACCCCAAAATGCAGTATCTCTTCTCTTACGACCTGGCGAGATAGGCGACGTCATAGCGGTCTTCCACAGCTGATACAGGGCCTACATTTGAGAGTCGGTGATACCTCTTTCGTCTAACTCTTTTCCTGTTGCATTTCCTCAACGTGGTGACACCACTTGATGAATTCATCTACGGTTCTGACATCCTTTGCCACATTTGCTTGGTACATCTCTCTTCTGTTACTCCTTTCATCAAGTGCGAGATTTTGTCAACTTTTGTAGCATTTGGATCCACAGTGTAGCATAGGGCCAAAACGTTCTGTATGTAGCTATTGCACAGAAACCACCAAAAAGAGAAAAATCCACAGAAATACAGAGTCACGCCATAATGAGGAATTATCTCATGTAAACAGGCAAAGTTATTTAATAGCAAAAAAGGTCAATTCCGTTCAAACAGGTGTTGAAGGCCCAACAGTACTGACCCACCGCCGTGTCACCCTCAGCGCACAGGCGTCATTGGATTTGAATTTGGAGGGGCATGTGGTCAGCACACTCGTCTCCCACCTGTTGTCAGATTTTGTGGCTGGTTAGTAGACGCTGAACATTAAGAGCGCAAACACGCAAATCAGATTGGACTAACTGCGCAAGACTGCGTACACCCAAGCACGCATTCTGATGGGGCGACTGCACAGGCCTACTTCGGCTGACCTGGTAGTGTAATCTTGCAAACCTCGTCTTAGGAATCGTCGGCAGAGTCGCTAATGGATACAGCGCCGCGTCCCCATCCATTACCTCCTGAGACGGAACATAGAGATGGAAACACCCAACCTGTGTAAGCCCTTCCCTGGTGGAAAGGGTGCTACTATGGATGCCATCAGCCGAGACTCATCTGGCTCAAAGGTCCTTGGCACGCGAGATCGGGTGCTAGGAGACACAGTTGAATCTGACTCCTTGCTCGATAATAGCGTGGCCAGTAACGGTGAGCTAAGGCGCTGTGGTCCACATGACTTATGGTTGGAGCCGGGGTCAGCAAGAGATGCTGTGGAGATGGTCTGGGGTGCCAATCTATGTTACCCAAGGAATAGCAACGATTTTAAGATTCTTACTGTTGCTGCTGATCTTCAGGGATCGGCAGTGTTAATAGTAGATAAAGCATCTATGATCCACAATGAGGTTTTCAGTCTACAGCTGTGTGTGCGCCGATAGGAAACTTCCTAGAAGATTAAAACTGAGTACCGTACCAGATTAGAACACGATACCTTTGCCTGTGAGGGCAAGGCATGGATCATGCTTAGGTAACTCAGTCGGTAGAGCACTTCTCCACTGAAGGCAAAGGTCCCGAGTCCGGCACACAGTTTAATCTGTCAGGAAGTTTCATCTGCGGCCCAGCTTGAAGATGATATGGATTATATGGGCTGTACTGCAGCTGTTTTTTGTGGTGGCACCAGTGGCAACAATCCACTTCCATGTGGTAGAGGTAGTGACCCTGGCCTTTGGTGACTATTGATGGCGATCGTCCTGGGTGCTGACTGAAGTTCATGTCTACATCTTGACACCTTTTTCCATATAATGGTATGATGATTCCTGCTCATGCTGCTGCTGCTGGATGAGTTGGAGGAAGACCTGCGGCTGTGAACTAAGCAGGAGCTGTCTCTTCTCAGCAATCAGCGTGGCCTTCTAACTGTTTAAAAATACTTCTATGGTGTCCTCTAAGGGTGTTGGTCGCTGCCTTTTTCTGCTTAAACATGCGTACCATCCACTCTGCCTACCCATGGATTGTTGATAGAAGGGGCATTAAGGAGGCGCTGAATCCCATGTTGTCCATAAAACTCTGTTAACGTAGTTGTCGTGAAATGGAGACAATTGTGTGTTTCCGGGGAGGTCCACTGGGGGCCAAACCCCACAGTAACCCTGGGTATGGTGTGGGGCGGCAGTGAGATGGGTGGACTGCTGTGGCCTGTTGTGTAGTTTTGAACCACTGAGGTCTTTTAGGCAAAGATTTGAGTTAAAGTCTTAACTGTGGTCTCTACCATTACAGAAGTGGCTCAGGAAAAGGACCCATTAAGTTAATGTGAACCCAGCCCCAAGAACCAGACGTTTGACGCCATGGAGAGAGCTTTAAGGGTTAAGTTTTTAAGGAGTTTAACAAGAATATGAGAGACCCAGGTACTGACTCTCCTTATCTAGTGTTAGCCTATAGAAAAGGTGGCAGGCTACAGTATTCATGCAGGTGGTGCCCCAGTGTTCCACATGTCCCGATGAAAACATCCTAGTGTAGAGAGTTGGTGGAACGACTATGAGTGGAACTCATTTTCTGTGCCAAGTACCAGCACGCCATAATGAGCTGTAAAGCGTTGCCTTGAAGCAAAGTAGCCATTCAGTGTCAGATCAGCCCACACAGGGTTACTTACTGGGGTTCCAGAAGACTGCGTGCGAATACTACAAGGCACACAGAAAACAAATATATAAGAGGATGGAGAATGTTTCCATGTTTCTTATCTCTATCTACTAACATTTGTATTTTGTGTGTTGCTTTTATTTTTCGCACAATCGTCTTCTGACACCCTGGAGGCGCTTATGATCACTTTAACCCAGTGCTTGTAGGAGGTCAGGTCAGCCTAACCGTATCATTTAAAGACCTCTCAAATTGTGATGACCTTCTTTGACTCTACTCCAATTGTTGATGCGGTTACGGGAATCTGTTCTAACAAATGGCTTGCTGTGTGTCGTCCTTCAAAGAAAATACCTCCAGTCAGTCATGATCGGAGTGTGAGCAAGTCGGAAGCCTGAACAGTACGTCGACGTTGGCGTGACTGCTGATGGGCTCACATTGAATATAGTAGTCCTTTTTCTTATTCTCTTCAATGGACAGCGATGCAATTTTTACCTTGTGGCTTTGCCTACTAGTGTTTTGTGCTATGTATTGTAATCATTGACTTCTCATGTGTTTGTGTTATAAGGAAATCCAAGGTTAAAAGGCTTCAGTCTTCACGTGGTAGCATTATTATTTTGATGATAAGGCTACTGGCCGCCAATGCAATATCCTTCATTACTGGGCCAGTCTAATTGCCACATTAATGGATTTTTGGAAGCCCTTGTACTACAATACAGATGAAAGACATTCTTCTTGATACTTTTGAGAAGCTCAAGCTCATCTGTAGTTTCAAGGAGGTACTCAGCTGGGAAAATCAACGTAACGCAGTAGACTCTGTTTATTGCCTTCTTTTACAAAGTTTTTAGCCTCTGCAAATGTGTCTTTGCTGTGTTGCCCCATGCTGCACTTTCATAGTCCATGGGCGAATGAAAACTATGCAGACCACACTGGATCGATAGATCAGACTTGTCGCTGCATGGTGACTAAAGTGCTTTAGTCATTGTCCTGTTTGCCGAAGGTCCTCTAACACATGTTGAAGCCAAGTCATATGACTGCCAAGGATTACGTCGAGGTATTTGGAAGTCTCTGTCCATTGTATGGGCTCTCTAAACAGTTGGATAGCTGGAAGGTTCTCACTGTAGTCTTCTTGTAAATAACATAGCTTGTTCGTTCGTGGTCTTAAAGCCAGTTAGTCATCGAGTTGCCTGTCTCTATTTCCCGACAAGTGTATTGCAGACAGTGGTTTAGAACTGTTCATCCATCCTGGTGATTTTTTAAATTTATTCTTCATAATTACAGCCTATTATCTGGAAAGTTAAAATAATCCACACAAACCACATTTCCTTGGGTAGTAACAAACTATGTATTAATTTTCTATTTCTGATACTTAATGTGTGTGTGTGTGTGTGTGTGTGTGTGTGTGTGTGTGTGTGTGTGTGTGTGTGTGTGTGTGAGTGTGTGTGTGGATCCGCCCTCACACTATCTTGGCCAATAGCCATAGTCAATTGGATTCCTTGGGCGTCGGACAACACGTCAGCGGCCTTATACAGCGAGTAATTCCACTCATCAGTTTTGCTTCATAAAAGTCCACACTTCCATTATCACCTGCACCAATGCAATGTAGATACTTGGAACAGTTTCTCATTCGGTGGTCGTCTTCTATCCATCTGCAGAGTATGTTGTCTACCCTAGATGGCAGCATGATTACTTACGGTTGAATGCAGCGATAAGTCTTTCTTGGCCTTTCTGGATACTGCGACTGCATTATCGT
Source organism: Schistocerca gregaria (assembly GCF_023897955.1). Classification (NCBI taxonomy): domain Eukaryota; kingdom Metazoa; phylum Arthropoda; class Insecta; order Orthoptera; family Acrididae; genus Schistocerca; species Schistocerca gregaria. The sequence goes on from NC_064922.1 coordinate 666,140,769, forward strand.
GCAAGATGCACCTGGTCGACTCGCTGTTAGTGCTGCTTTGGGATTCAATGTCCATAATATGTGACGTCTATTACCCGCTGCATCTCCATAGAGCGTGCAGTTCCAGAACGTGTGTTTTGGTGACCCCACACTGCCGCGGGCGCAGCTATCATTCATCTACCTTCTGATTTTGTGTAGATATGTGACATAAGGGCCATGGGCAGTTAGATAATGTATCAGTCCACTGAGAAATCTCATTTTTAGTCTCTCCATTATGTTAGAGAGAAATTCGTACGTTCCTCTGCCTGTGTCTGAAGTATCCCATTCATTTTGCCACAGATGGAATATGCGATCTTTTATTGCCTTTTTCGAAGAGGCCTCAGTTCCAAGAACCCTTCGTAGTACTATTTGATTTACTTTTATTAACCAGCGAAAGGCTCCCCTTTTCCTAATTTCCAAGTCCAGTCGGCATATTCCTAGAATTAGTAACAAAGCTCACTCTGGGTAGTGCAGCAGGCGCCCGTTAATCTTAGCAGCACACATCGTTGATCTCTTTTCGCTATTGAGGCTGGCTTCTCTAGCTGCAATCTTTGAGCCCAAACCCTCGCACTATACCCTACGACTGATGATAATGTAGCATTCTGACTGTCTTCAGGGGAAGCTGAAATTACGTATTTGAAATGGCTATAATTTTATTCAACACGGCTGTAGCTTTTCTGCTTGTTTCCCCTCCATGATGTGAAAAGTTACGATGTTCGCCCAGAAATGCACCTAGATATCCCGTTACTGGGCTTCTCCTAATTGTTAAATCTTTTAATTTTAGTTCAGGTTTTCTTATTAGGTTCCCTTTCAGCAGGAGGTATGTTGTTTTGTGAGGTGCTACTGACTATTAACACTTCGAGATTAGCCCTCAAGATTTTGAAGGGACGCATTACATTTGTCTTCTATAATTGCTCTTCAGTCATTACTCACACGTACAACGAACAGCACGTTATTTGCAAATGACACCAGTCCGCTTATGTTACCACTGTCATGTAACTTCTGTAGTAAGGGCTCCAGTGCTTCATCCCAAAACTCTGGACCACATACTAACCCCTATGGACGGTATTTTTGTTATTGTCTTCGTTAAAGAAGCATGGCGCCCGCGGCAATAACATCTCAGGTGGTTATACAGCGCTTCTGGACACTCCAAATCCCTAAGGCGACCAAAGAAAGACGGCCACCATAGGTTATCGAAATCGACAGCGATGTAGAATGAGTATCTGTCGCTACCGAGATCGCTTTATTCACTGCGTCTTCAGCTGACTTGCCTCTTCTAAACGCATACTGGTGAGGACTCATCTCATGTAGCAATCTGTGATCTGTTAATCTTCTGCATAATGTTTTTCAAATATCTTGCCGAGAACGTTCAAAAGACAAATTGATCTATAGGATCTGGGTATCACTAGATTCTTATCTTGCTATTTACTAATTATTACCACTTCAGCGTTCTACCACGGTGGACGGACCCTTCCTTGCAAGATACACTCATTGTACAGATCGCACAAGTAACTATCTAGTTGCTAACATATGGCTTGTATTACTTCGGCAGGGATCCCATCTGGTCCTGGAGATTTTTTCTTTTTCAGTCTTAAATTTGTTTGACTAATTTATTCTTGTGTGAAAGGATACCCAAGTTTATTGTTTCTATATTTTTCCCATAACATTTCCCGTAACTTACGCTGGTCATCCTTCTCGCCTTGTAGTCCATCGTTAGGAAGAAGCGTTTCCATTAGCTGGGCGTCTGACTATTCCCAACTTTCTTGTACCGTCCCATAACTACTTTTGAGCGTGAATAAGACTCTTGGTGATCGTATTTACCCTCAGAATATTTTGTATGGTATATCCCAGAGATCGGTTTCTAAGTTAGCCTCTACGAATTGCTGCTATCGTTCCATTTTTGCTTTCCACAACTCTTCCTTAAAACATTGTTGAACTTATATGTATCTATGCAGCCTTCGAACTCTTTCTTCTTGGGACATGCTGCTCTGGTATAGCCTCCTGGCTCTTCTTGTTTCACGTCTTAATTTCTGCTGCGTCTCGGTCCAGTTGCAAGGTGACCTCTGCTGATGGCATCGATGCCTCCATTGCTCTATGTATAGCCACTGTCAGTTCTTTTGCTTTAAAATCTACATTATTACCCAGCGATGGACTTCCTAGACACTGAAACACTCTTCTTAGTTCTTCCCAGTTAGAGTCCTTGATCTTTTATTTGGGTCTTAACTGTACGCTTTCTGTGGCGTCTTGGATCTCCCTTCCTGTGATGGTACATTGTATGATACTGTTGTCACTCGATGTCATTCCACTCGCGACATTCCAGCTGTTCACACGACGCGCCACTGTCGGTATTTGCTAAAGTAAAGTCAATATTTGACTTTGCTCCGACCCTCCATTCGTAGGATGGCGGATTGTGAGGTGCACTGTACACGTGTAGGTTGAGTTCCATAATGGCTTCTTCTAGTTGTCTTCCACGATCATCAGTCAAGTGGCTATGTCACAATACTGACTTCGCATTTGCAATGGGGTACACAAGAAGCTTAGTTCGTCCTAGCTGACTAATGTCCTTTAGTCTAGCAGATTCTCGACGATCTCATCACTAAATTGAAAATGCATGGAAATCGGGAAGCACCTCTCCCTTCCAGTTAACATTTCCACGCCGATTACGTGCTCCGAACAGTATTGCGATATTTATTTCACTGTTTTGCCTCCTTAAGTACTATTGTAGCTACCATGGGACGTTGCCCTTGTGCAACTACCTGGCAGTTATTGCCGAAGTGGGAATCTTTCCTGCCTTTGTATACGGTTCTCGGAGGCACAAAGCATCTAAATGAAACTCTTCTGCCACTCTTCTAGCGTCATGCAATACTCTGGCACTTCTAATGGTATTGAGCTGTCCTATCTTTATCTTCACTAGGGGTGACAGGTATACATTCGACAGTCTTGCCCTACCTTGTAAACGAATACTATACGACCATGTGTCATCACAATGTGATTATGTAAGGTGTCTAAGAAAAATGATTCATTTCTTTTGGCAGAAATCGCTTCAGTAACTACTCCAGTTTTTCCACTTCTGTTTGCAGATTGTTCACTCTGAGATGGATTCTATCTGCGAAATCAGATACAGGAAAAGTAGTATACTCCCCTTCTGGATGCTTATACCTTACTAAATTTCTTAACGCTGTAGTAAGCGTCATCGGCTCTTCCAGTCTAGTGAGTTGCATAACGTTTTCTGTGCATTCATAAATCTGTCACGGATCTGTTCCTGTCTGTGTTTTATTGTTTACGTCTTTGTAGCAGGTGTTCGTTCCTGTACGAACTGTCTCTGAGTCTCCTACTGCTTTTGTTGCGGATTCACCTCCTGCATTGATGAAACTTCTTTCACTTCTGTAGGCAGCGCAGTGAATTCATCAGGAAGTGGGCTGTCGCATTATACTCACAACTGCCCAGTTTGTGTCATCAAATTCTGATCGCCTATATCACATGTCACTCCTGCATCCGAAACTGAAATGAAATGTCGTGTGGCTAGGGCCTCCCGTCAGGTAGACCGGTCGCCTGGTGCAAGTCTTTTGAGTTGACGTCACTTCGGCGACTTTCGCGTCGATGGGGATAAGATGGTGATGAAGACACCACAACACCCAGTCCCTGAGCGGAGAAAATCTCCGACCCAGCCGGGAATCGAACCCGGGCCCATAGCATGGCATTCCGTCGCGCGGACCACTCAGCTATCGAGGCGGACTCCTACATCCGTCTTTGATGTTGCTTCTCGATTATACCACATAGTTCTGAATTTTCGCCAGAAACTTCTTTCCTGTTTCTTCGAAGGTACATAATGCTCCACTTCGGTCTGCGTCGCAAGCTCTGCTCTATGGTACTTACTGCTCGCTTTTTGTCAGAAATTCCTCGTTCTTTCGGTGTCCCTCCTCGTTCTCGATGGGGATTTATGTTTCTTACATAAACGGACTTGCTGGTGTCATTGGAGTCCTCATTGCTTGCTACTGTTATGAGAAGCATACCCATAATCCGCTCTTAAAATCTACCTTGTTAGGAGGCTTTGATACGTGTTTCGTCCGTCTCTGTTCCCTGGGCGTTTTTGCGCCTATATTTACGTGGCACATACATTGTACTTCTGGTGAGGAGAGCTGTTTCGTCCACGCAGATGGCTCTTATTACTTTACATGTCACTGGGAGGTTGGTTGTTTCGATGGAACACTATAGGGGGCCGAGCAAGGATTCTTGTGCCACTCCAGCTGATATTCGTCAGATGGAGGAGGTTAACTCGCGTGAAGATAGCGTACTGTTACTTTTACGTAGGACCCTGAGAATGTTATTTTGTCTAGCTCATATCAAATGTTTCGAAACACTTCGTTAGAAGTAATGCAGGGGGTAGAAAACGTCAAATCAAATATATTTAGTTATTTCTGATGCTAGAAACGATTTACACAGTAGGTAGCTCGGTAAGCTAATTACAGTAGTGGCATTCACAGGAACCGCTCAAATGTGCTACCACTGGCCTGTATGTACGCAGTATGTCATTGGACCATTGATTCTTGTGTCCATTCGAAGATTCCTGGCATGTCTGTAATGGCACCAGCAGCAACGACAGTTATAGTGACGAGGTCTGCTTCTGTTGTCCACGATGGTTTCGTAACCAGCTGCTTCACATGGCCCCGAGAAAGAAATAGAGACACGTGGGCCACCTCCCTCGGCTGATCGATTGATTTCCGTAGGTGGCTCTCAGATGATTCCTCTCATCAGTGCTGGAATGGGCTGGAGCCCAGTTATACTGGAAGTACACCCTTTGTCTAACATTCACAGGTACATCCGATCAGTAGGCTACAGCCGACCATCCATACACAGAGCAATTTTCAATGTTGGTACAGATTCCCAGTCACCGACGCCGACACAACAACTTACGTTAGCACTGCTAACAAAATATTCTCTAACATTAAAAGGTGGCTTCAAAGACCGTAACTGTTTCTTAGGGAAATAATTTGTTTTAATGTTTTCGGCCTCCTGTATTAATTTGAACGAATAGTTTCGGAACAAGCTGTATAGCAGTTCCTGATGCCATTCACCGTTGAAGGTTTATGTTAGAAATGGAACAAATTTTCAATTTGAGAAATAGACCAAACAACTTAATTTTGATATGTTGCATCAGCACGAACAGCTGTTGGTTAAAACTTATCAGCAGTCAGCAAAAATTTTATTTCCACCCAGTATGATCCCAGTCAGCGTGAAATGCCAGCTATCTTTATTGCATCAAAATATTCAAATACTAAGGAGTAAAACTAATAAACTACTTACCTGCTTTGAAGAATTGGAGACATCTAAACTAGCTGAGATGATCTGGACTCACTGAACATCATGTGACCACTGCTATAGCTGTGTCAAGTGTTACATGATTTAGGTGAGTATCTCACTTCTGTAGTAGAGATGGAGGAAGGAGGAGTTGTTACAGTCAACAGGAATCGTCATAAATTTTCGTACATAGACTTTCATAAATTTTGCTTAGGCTAATGTATAACAGAAGTAGAACTTCATAATAAATCATTCATAAAATTAAATATAGACAGAGTACCTGCAGGCGACCTTAATGTGTCTATAAATCACCTTGAAGCTCTACTAGCCTACTTAACTGCAAAAAAGTAGTTACTGGTGATTTTAATGTAGCTTTTCTTAAAAACTCTTCCATTAAGAATTTATTACAGTCAGAATACTATCATTCAACTCAGTTCCTACCGTAATCTTGCCAAGGAGGGTAGCTAATTGCTCAGAAACAGCCGTCAGTAATACCTTTATAGAGGAATTTAAGGAACAAAATTATACTACAAAACCAATAGTCAAGGCTCTCTCTGACCCTGAGAGGCACTTTCTTTTGTTAAATGTTAATACTGAACAGCGTATAAAATTCGTTAAATCTGAATTCAAGGCAAAAACTGATTATTTTATGACAATTCTCAAAGAGATAAAATGGAGTGAGGTACACAGTGCTCATGGCATGACTGAAAAATAAAACACTTTTATCAATTAAGTACGTACCTAATTTGAATACTGATCCACCATAGTAACCCGGGTTAGACCGAAGTCTACAAAGAAGCTATACATTACTCAATCAATAAAGGTATCTCGTAAAACAAAAAGGAAACTGTATTATCAGTCACATACAGCTCCAATGTTGATGCTATAGCTCATTACAAGCTATTAGAGATAGTAATACAGACATCAGTGCAAAGACATTACACGGAAAAGATGATCACATCATATAACAAAATAAAAGTAATTGGGGTATAGTGCACGGGGAGACTGGTAGAACCGCATGTGGCGAGGACCAGGGAGCATTAAGAGTAAATTATACATAGGCAACAAATGTGTGAGGGGTTCTAAAACTTTTTAACAAACATTTCATACCTGTTATTGAAAATTTGGGGTTCTCAGATTGATTAGATACTGCCATGAAAAATCTCAGACCAGTCATTACAAACAACTGCAGTAATATGAATATGAGCCTAACTGCATGAGTGGAAGCAATTTCTAATACAAAATCTTTTAAGTGAAGAATGAAAGATTTACAAAGTTACTAAAAGAATGTGCTCGCCAGTTTAGTTACATTTTAAGTTTGCTGTGTAACCATTCATTTATCACTGTAACATTTCCTGAATGGCTGAGATAGCTGAAGTGAAGCCTTTGTTTAGGAAAGGGGACAAGGAAATACCAACAAATTTCCTTCCAATTTCTCTTGTGTCGGCAATCACAATAATTTAAGAAAAGGTAGTATACGTTGAACTTCTTAACAATCTGACAGCAAATATTTATTATCGAAGTCATAGTTGGGATTTATAAAGGGGTATCATTAGAAAAGGGTATCATTAGAAAAATTGTATGTATTAAGTTGTGAGGCGTCATCTAGATGGAAACTAATTACATACTGTGTCCCACAAAGTTCAATCTTAGTGCTCTTACTTTTTCGTGTGTATATCAATGACCTTTAGTCTGCAATATTACCAAATGTCAAATCTGTTTTGTCTGCAGGTAACATAAGCATTGTAAAACAACAGAGCAACTATGATCTTAAAATGCTCAGTTAATGAAAATTTTCATGGATATTAATGAAAGGATAATAGACAATTATTTGTCACTAAATTTTGAAAAAATAACACACTCATCATGAGCAGTTTAGGTCTCGTAAGAGGTTTCCCGATAGTATATGCGTAAAATATGACGACAAACAGATAGAAGAAGTTGACTCTGTTAAATTCTTGGGCTTACAGCTTGATAATAATTTCGACTGAAAGGAGCATAGCACCGAACTGATGAAGCGCCTAATCAAAAGACTTTTTGAAGTGCAAATGTTGTCAGATACATGTGGTATAAAAATGAAAAACCTGACATACTATGCTTATCTCCATGATGTCATATGGGATTATTGCTTGGGGGTAACTCTTCAGGCCTAAATAAAGTTTTCCGGATCCAAAAACATTAATAATAATTATTTATGACGCTAACTCAAGAAAATCTTTTAGGAATGCTAGCTACTGATTACTAATATATATATTGCTTAGTGAAATTTGTGATTAAAATATATATCTCTCTCTTTCAAACCAAGAGTGCAACTCATTGAATAAGTACAAAAAATGAGAACAATTTTCAGAAAGATTTCAAGTCATTTACTTTGGTCCATCAAGGAGTTTATCACTCAGGAATACACATTTTTAATAGCTTGATAGCAGCCATAAAACGTTCAACTACTAAGAAAGTTCAGTTTAAGAGGAGCATAAAGCAGTAACTGATGACAAACTCCTTCTAGTCCACTGATGAATTTCTGAGCAGAATGAACTGATGCGTAATGTTACTAATAATATTTAGTAGTGCAAGTATTAGTACAATGCGAATTCTGTGCAAATTCAGTGTAGTAATGCGGTCATTGTAGAAAAATGGTGTAAAATGATTTCTCTATTTGGTGATGCATGACTATAATGGCCAAAGAATATGCACCTCAGAGTATTTTTAAAAAATGGCTCTGTGTGCTATGGGACTTAACATCTGAGGTCATCAGTCCCCTGGAACTTAGAACTACTTAAACCTAACTAACCTAAGAACAGCACACACATTCATGCCCGAGGCAGGATTCGAACCTGCGACCGTAGCAGCAGCGCGGTTCCAGACTGAAGCTCCTAGAACCGCTCGGCCACACCGGCCGGCAGGGTACTTAAAATTCAGATATTTTATCGCAAGTTATTTATTACGTTTTAAATGTCAATGGCCATGACAAGGTGGGTACGCTGGTTCCCGTCGGATCGCCGAAATTAAGCACTGTCGGGCGTGACCAGTACTGGGAGGGGTGACCGTACACATGTGCCATATGCCGTGTGCTGTTGACAATTTTCCCTTTGCCTTTATGGCAGAGGCGACAGGGAGGGTCGTGGTGTGAAGTCCCTGATCACCAGTGTTTGCGCCAATGTCCTGGATTACATTTCAGATCTCTCTGCAGTGTCTAGTGGACTTAGAGCATAAGAGATTGTCGATAGTGATCCGTCTCTTGGATGAGGCCTGGATCGAACGCCAAAGGGTAAAAACTAAACTAGTGGCTTTAGTTCGGAAACATCTTCAGGGAACCATGTTGCGCGCCAGATGTCACGATACGATAATGCACGAGATTCCTTCCATGCACCACGTCGTGAGTGAACGAAAGCACCGACGACGCGTTTTGGTACGGGAATTACTTACCCGCGAAGACCGAAGAGTGACGCGTCAAGCGGACATTGTCTCAGCATTTGTCGACCATTACCGACAGATCTATTGGGAAGAAGCAGCCCCTGTCGATGACCTCGACCGTATAGCCACGTACGTCTGCCGTACACTGACGGTGGAAGCCACGGGAACCTTACTGGAAGCCATTAGTTGTGAGGACGTACATGATGCAATCGCAGAAGGAGCGTTGAATCGGTCCCCAGACATTGATGGGCTTCCTGCTGAATTTTACCGACAATTTCGCAACGAAATGGCATCGTGATGGACGGAAATGTACAACGAGATGTTAAATTGCGATGCGCCTATTCCGCCGGCTTTTATGAAAGGCCTCTTGGTGCCAGCACATAAACCGAAGCCAGGGATTACGGTCGCACATTATCGCCCCATCACCCTGCTTAATGCTGACTATAAGATCTTTGCACGGCTGCTAGCGTCCCGATGTCGTATGTTAATTCGTAGCGTTCTCTCTCCAGAACAGAAGACACCGGGTGGATCGGTGAATGTGCAAACAACTACTTGCGATTGCCGTGATGTGATAGCGCTAGCGGAGGAGTGCCGGCTCAAAGTGGCGATGGTGGCGGTTGATTTTGACAGTGCTTTTGTTAAGGTGCGCCATAACTATCTGTACGCTATAACGGAACAAATGGGCTTTCCAGACCGTTTCACTGGTCTCATTAGAAGGATTTATGGGGGCGTACAATCCTTGGTACAGGTTAATAGTCGTATAGCAGGGCCCATTCAAATTCGACGATCCATTCGCTAGGGCTGCCCTCTTTCGATGCTGCTATTCTCGATAGCGTTGTAACCATTAATTGGGAGGCTAACAAATTCTCTTTCTAGGATGGAACTACGGGGCTACACCTTCAAATGTCGTGCCTATGCGGACGACCTCCTGCTGTTCGTTCGTTCTGAGGAAGAGATGAAGACGGTCCTTGAACTGTTGTTGAACCACAGTGTGGTGGTGGGCAGTGCAGTGAACATGAACAAATCGGCGGCAATGCCGGTTGGAAGGGGCCTTACGCCGGAAGAAATGATTCCGCTATCTCGGCATAGACTCTACCTCATCTGTAAAACATGCTGCGGCAGTTAACTACCGACATATTTTACAGACAACACGTACCATGGTCCGACAACATCTCCTACGTCGCCTTCATCCTTTGCAGCGAGTCGAGTATCTGAACCCATATGTGGTTTCTCGAATGGTGCATATTTCGCAGATCCTGACCCTACCACTCACGCTCGGACGTCGAATTCAATCAGCACTAGGCTATTTTGTGATGATTGGATCGCCCCTCAAGGTGCAATACGCAACGCTCACGCTCCCTACGGACTAGGGGGTTCTCGGAGTTACGAATGTTCACTGCCGAGCGACGGCACTCTTTCTAGCCATGATGTACAAGCAATGGCGTAGCGGGGGTGATATCCTTACATCCCGCCAACTGGATCTCCTGGTTCCAGCGTCCCTCACACCTCCGGTGGCGGTGGGCAACATTACGCCACATTTTGCGCATGTGTCAACATTTATCGTGGAACTTAGTTATATCAGAAATGAGCTCCAACGCACGAGACCACCATGAGCGAAGGATTTTTATGTTTGGCTGATACGACGGATAAGTCGTAATGTCATTGAACTCAAACACCCCAGGTTGCATTGGCCGAAGATTTGGAGACATGTGCTTCAAAAATTCCTTCCTACCTTCGTTCGGGCATTGTGGTTCTCTGTCGCCTGTGGCAAGTTCAACACCAACCAACGGCTGCATCCAATTGGACTAGTGGACACTCCACTATGCCCGAAATGTCGCCAAGTGGATGACGACCATCGCCATTTAACTTGTATCGCGGTGGGGGACGTCTGGCTCCTAGGAAGACAGATGGTAGCTTGCTACCTCCGCAACATATTACACCTGCTTCCTTCTTACATCCGAAGAGCGACTACTTTCCGGCTACTAAATCACAGACGATCATCTGGGTCAAAGGTTGGACGATCGCGTACCTCTATGGGAATGTTGCCAAGTCACGACTTGACTTTCGGTATTTCTTGCAGCAAGCCCACAGTGAGGTTCATAGATCGACACACTATCGGAAAACCTTTGCCAACTATCTTCAGGCAGTCTTCCTCGACCCACCACGCAGTTGGGATGTGCCGGGTGCAGTCGGTGTGCACATTTGACAGCTGATAATGAACCTCACGCTTTTCTCACCACTCAATATGTAATGCACATACTATACCATGAAATGATCTACATGTTCCTGTTAACAGAGTGATCTTTATTGACAATAAATAAAAACATCCCTGTTCCTTTAAATTTGTGATTGGCAAAAAAAAAGTGGTCAGCGCGACAGAATGTCAATCCTAAGGGCCCGGGTTCGATTCCCGGCTGTGTCAGAGATTGTCTCCGCTCAGGGACTGGGTGTTGTGGTGTCCTGATCATCACCATTTCATCCCCCATCGACGTGCAAGTCGCCGAAGTGGCGTCAAATCGAAAGACTTGCACCCGGCGAACGGTCTACCCGTCGGGAGGCCGTAGTCACGCGACATTTTTTTTAGAGACAAAGTATTGTCCTAGTTCGAACTGAAACTCGTAATTCAAGAGTCTTTGCTGAGCATCTGGAGAAGGCTTATGCATCAATAGTTCTTTGGCTGGGCCTTGTTCTTGCCTGGTTTCGTAACAGTCGCAATGAGGGCGTGCTTCCACGCCTTCAGATATATCCTCTAACCAATTATTTTTTGGAGATGCCAGCTATGGTTCTTATGTCTTCTTGTGGTAGCTTCTTAAGTATTTTGTCTGTGACGTTGTCATGTCCAAGGGCCTAGTTGTTAGACAGGTATTTGATACAGATGCTGTGGTGTCGTCTGAAGAATGGGGTGCCAAAAAATGTTGGCACACCTCATCAAAACCACAAGAAACGATAGTCGCTGCATGCTACACTGACGAACAGGTAATGCTGGCATAGCCACGCCCCATAGATATTCGCTGCGCCATAGCAATCGATGGCCCAGATATGGCTGAACAGAGGACTAATCCCTCCAGTTCGCAGTCACCGATCAAGATGACGGTATCATCTTAGATGGGCTGCCAGGTTATCAACTACCTTAGGCGGAACTTTATGTGAACATTATTTCAGTTATACTTCAAGTGAAGAATCTTGTAAATTTCTTTATCAAGTGATACCCTGATGTTCACAGACAGTTGTAAATACTCAGAATATTCCTACGGAAATTGATTGCGCCAAGTCAAATAATTCTTCAAAACTGTACTATAGAACAGAAAACTAATATTTGGTGAGATACAGTTCTACTGAGTCTCCTCCTAGAGCAGATCAAGTGTATGTCGTCTGGCACAACAGGAGTGGACTTCTTCTGTGGTTACTGACGGTATTATGTGGCTCCTCTGCTCTCTCCGTGCAGATGTCAGCTAGATTGCAGTAATAGGGTAATGTCTGTTGTGGGGCACCTTTAATATCAAATTAATTAATTGATCAATTAATTATCCCCTGATGATGTCATGTGTTTTACTCAGTCAGCACGTGGGTCCCTTACCCCACCATCCCACTGGGAAATCGCGACCTCTCCCTTCCCATGCCATCCCTCGCCCTCCCCTCCCCCCTCCCCCCAACTAGTGGAAATGGCGAGATATTAAAAAAATTACAGGAAAATCAAGATTGCGTGGTAAATTCGAATGTTGGTAGTAAATAGAAATGCAAATAATATTGTTTTTCATATGATATAATAATAAAATATTCTTTATTTACAGAAATTCAATTTGCATATCATCTTTGGAGCACTGATGCATTCTACAATGAAGCGCCAAAGATACTGGTGGAAACATGCATATTCAAATACAGAGATATGGAAACAGGCAGAAAATGGCACTATGGTTGGCAACGCCTTTATAAGATAACAAGTGTCTGGCGCAGTTGTTAGACCTGATACTGCTGCCACAATGGCAGGTTATTAAGAGACAAGTGAGGCTGAATGTAGTGTTGTAGTCAGCACCCAAATAATGGAACACAGCATCTCCGAGGTAGCAATGAAGTGAGGATGTCCCCTTATGACCATTTCACGAGTCCTCTTCATCGCTGCAGCCTAAAAAAGATCGTGCAAGATTGGGACCAACGACAACTGAAGAGAATCGTCCAAAGTGACAGGTATGCAGCCCTTCTGTAAACTGGGCCATCAACAAGTGTTAATGTGTAAACCATTCAACGAAACATCATCAAATGGGCTTTCAGAACCAAAGGGCCACTTGTGTAACTTCGATGACAGCACGACACAAAGCTTTACGCCTCGCCTGGACTCGTCAGCGCCGACATTGGACTCTTTATGACTGGAAACGTGTTGCGTGCTCAGATGAGTCTCGTTTCAAATTGTATCGAGCAGATGGTCGTGTACTGGTATGGGGACAATCTCATGAATCCATTGACCCTGCATGTCAACGAGGGACTGTTCAATAAGGTGGAAGTTCTGTAATGGTGTGGGGTTTGTGCATTTGGAGTGATATGGGATCTCTGACACAACTAGATACAGGTGGCATAAACGTAAGCATCTTGTCTGATCCATTCATGTTCATTGTTCATTCCGATGGACTAGGGCAATTCCAGCAGGACAATGAGACACTCCACATGTCCAGAATTGCTAGAGAGTGGCTTCAGGAATACTCTTCTCAGTTTAAACACTTCCGCTGCGCTGCCCACTAAACACCGCAGAGATGAACATTATTGAGCATATATGGGATGCCTTGCAACGTGCTATTCAGGAGCGATCTCCGTCCCCTCGTACTCTTATGGATTTATGGACAGCCCTGGAGAATTCATAGTGTCAATACCCTCCAGCACTACTTCAGACATTGGACGAATCCATGCGACCTTCAGTGTAATGATGACATCACAAAACAAGATGACTGACTCAGAATAGTGGTGCAGACTAATAGTCCCTATTCCTACTGGTGGGTTAATTCAAAAATTGGCGGGCAAATCCTAATTTTTTTCGTATGGCTGTGAAGCATGGGAGTTCGGGAGGGTAGTTGCCATTGATTGCGCACTATACAGTAGCTCTATCCAGTTTTATCAAGAGCTGTGGGACGTAGACAGGATATTTTCGCTATTAGTCTAGCTCTTGAGAGTTGCTCCATCCAGTCTAGCCAACAGCCTCATATGGGAAGGATGGGTAATGACAAGACAGCAAGCTTTGACTGAAGTTCAGGGGAGTAGTCTCCCGCTGATCTACAAGCGAACAGATGCTGGGAGGGACATGGGGATGGGTAATAATATTACAACAGTGACACACTACATCTACATCTACATTTATACTCCGCAAGCCACCCAACGGTGTGTGGCGGAGGGCACCTTACATGCCACTGTCATTGCCTCCCTTTTCTGTTTCAGTCGCGTATGGTTCCGTTGGAAGAACAACTGTCGGAAAGCCTCCGTGTGCTCTCGAATCTCTCTAATTTTACATTCGTGATCTCCTCGGGAGGTATAAGTAGGGGGAAGCAATATATTCGATACCTCATCCACAAACGCACCCTCTCGAAACCTGGCGAGCAAGCTACACCGCGATGCAGACCGCCTCTCTTGCAGAGTCTGCCACTTGAGTTTGCTAAACAGCTCCGTAACGCTATCACGCTTACCAAATAACACTGTAACGAAACGCGCCGCTCTTCTTTGGATCTTCTGTCTCCTCCGTCAACCCAATCTGGTACGTATCCCACACTGATGAGCAATACTCAAGTATAGGTCGAACGAGTGTTTTGTAAGACACCTCCTTTGTTAATGGACTACATTTTCTAAGGACTCTCCCAATGAATCTCACCTGGTACCCGCCTTACCAACAATTAATTTTATATGATCATTCCACTTCAAATCGTTCCGTACGCATACTTCCAGACATTTTACAGAAGTAACTGCTACCGGTGTTTGTTCCGCTATCATATAATCATACAATAAAGGATCCTTCTTTCTATGTATTCACAATACATTACATTTGTCTATGTTAAGGGTCAGTTGCCACTCCCTGCACCAAGTGCCTATCCGCTGCAGGTCTTCCTGCATTTCGCTACAATTTTCTAATGCTGCAACTTCTCTCTATACTACAGCATCATCCGCGAAAAGCCGCATGGAACTTCCGACACTATCTACTAGGTCATTTATATATATTGTGAAAAGAAATGGTCCCATAACACTCCCCTGTGGCACGTCAGAGGCTACTCTAACGTCTGTAGACGTCTCTCCATTGATAACAACATGCTGTGTTCTGTTTGCTAAAAACTCTTCAATCCAGCCACACAGCTGGTTTGATATTCCGTAGGCTCTTACTTTGTTTATCAGTGCAGAACTGTATAGAACGCCTTCCGGAAGTAAAGGAAAATAGCATCTACCTGGGAGCCTGTATGTAATATTTTCTGGGTCTCATGAACAAATAAAGCGAGTTGGGTCTCACACGATCGCTGTTTCCGGAATCCATGTTGATTCCTACAGAGTAGATTCTGGGTTTCCAAAACCGACATGATACTCGAGCAAAAAACATGTTCTAAAACTCTACAACAGATCGACGTCAGAGATATAGGGCTATAGTTTTGCGCATCTGCTCGACGACCCTTCTTGAAGACTGGGACTACCTGTGCTCTATTCCAATCATTTGGAACCTTCCGTTCCTCTAGAGATTTGCGGTACACGGCTGTTAGAAGGGGGGCAAGTTCTTTCGCGTACTCTGTGTAGAATCGAGTTGGTATCCCGTCAGGTCCAGTGGACTTTCCTCTGTTGAGTGATTCCAGTTGCATTTCTATTCCTTGGACACTTATTTCGATGTCAGCCATTTTTCGTTTGTGCGAGGATTTAGAGAAGGAACTGCAGTGTGGTCTTCCTCTGTGAAACAGCTTTGGAAAAAGGTGTTTCGTAATTCAGCTTTACTCGTGTCATCCTCTGTTTCAGTGCCATCATCATCCCAGAGTGTCTGGATATACTGTTTCGAGCCTCTTACTGATTTAACGTAAGACCAGAACTTCCTAGGATTTTCTGTCAAGTCGGTACATAGAATTTTACTTTCGAATTCACTGAACGCTTCACGCATAGCCCTCCTTACGCTAACTTTGACATCGTTTAGCTTCTGTTTGTTGAGGGGTTTTGGCTGCGTTTAAACTTGGAGTGAAGCTCTCTTTGCTTTCGCAGTAGTTTCCTAACTTTGTTGTTGAACCACAGTGTGTTTTCCCCGTCCCTCACAGTCTTACTCGGCACGCACCTGTCTAAAACGCATTTTACGATTGCTTTGTACTTTTTCCATAAACACTCAACATTGTCAGTGTCGGAACAGAAATTTTCGTTTTGATCTGTTAGGTAGTCCGAAATCTGCCTTCTATTACTCTTGCTAAACAGATAAACCATCCTCCCTTTTTTATATTCCTATTGACTTCCATATTCATGGATGCTGCAACGGCCTTATGATCACTGATTCCCTGTTCTGCACTTACAGAGTCGAAAATTTCGGGTCTATTTGTGATCAGTAGGTCCAAATGTTATCTCCACGAGTCGGTTCTCTGTTTAATTGCTCGAGGTAATTTTCGGATAGTGAACCCAGTATAATGTCACTCGATGCTCTGTCCCTACCACCCGTCCTAAACATCTGAGTGTCCCAGTCTTCATCTGGTAAATCGAAATCTCCACCTAAGACTATAACATGCTGAGAAAAATTAGGTGAAATGTATTCCAAATTTTCTCTCAGTTGTTCTGCCACTAATGTTGCTGAGTCGGGAGGTCGGTAAAAGGAGCCAATTATTAACCTAGCTCGGTTGTTGAGTGTAACCTCCACCCATAATAATTCACAGGAACTATTCACTTCTACTTCACTACAGGATAAAGTACTACTAACAGCGACAAACACGCCACCACCGGATGCATGCAATCTATCCTTTCTAAACACCGTCTATGCCTTTGTAAAAATTTCGGCTGAATTTATCTCTGGCTTCAGCCAGCTTTCTGTACATATAACGATTTCAGCTTCGATGCTTTCTATCAGCGCTTGAAGTTCCGGTACTTTACCAATGCAGCTTCGACAGTTTACAATTACAATACCGATTGCTGTTTGGTCCCCACATGTCCTGACTTTGCCCCACACCCTTTGAGGCTGTTGCCTTTTCTGTACTTGCCCGAGGCCATCTAACCTAAAAAACCGCCAAGTCTACGCCACACAACGCCTGCTACCCGTGTAGCCGCTTGCTGCGTGTAGTGCACTCCTAATCTATCCAGCTTAATCCGTAACCCCACCACCCTATGGCGCAAGTCGAGCAATCTGCAGCCCACACGGTCGCAGAACCGTCTCAGCCTCTGATTCAGACCCTCCACTCGGATCTGTACCAAAGGTCCGCAGTCAGTCCTGTCGACGATGCTGCAGTTGGTGAGCTCTGCTTTCATCCCACTAGCGAGACTGGCAGTCTTCTAAACATTCATGGAGGTGTCTGTTTGTTCTATATCGTGTCTCCCTACTACTTTCGCGCAACGACGCTCTGAGCATGTTTTTTAGGGAATTGACTAGTTTGAACCCGGGACCTGTTGCTGGTAAGGAGACGCCAGACCACACATGACATGTAGAATTCAGAAGAGTTCAGTGAGACTAGCGATGATATAACCAAATACTTAATGATCTCAGCGTCAACTCCACTGCACTCCCTGTAAAAGAATCTTAATACTAACTAAATTTAGTGGAAGGGGTTCAAGGCTTTCCTATTTTTAGTTAGCTAGTAAAATAACGTCGAAAAAGCAGTTACGTGTACCACTGGAAATTTTATGCCACTCACAAAACATTGTTTATAAATTGCACTATTGATAAAAGGAGATGTTTTAATACAGGATGGTAAAAACCAACTGCGTTCAACAAAAATGTGAACGAATATTCCCTGAATGGGTTTCCAAGTTCTACAATCGATCGAAGGATGACCTATGCCATATCACATCTATAATCTAGGTTTAATTTCACAAAAGAGAAAACTATCAAAATGGTCTACAGCGACCCTCAATTATTTTTAATTACTTATCTAACTTGTCGTAAATTACAGTGGCTGATGTGGCTTCTCAATAACTATATAAAAGAAAAATCATCGCGTTTCAGATCTGTTCTTCAAGTGGCAAATGTGAACACCATGAGTTTTAATTAACGACCGACACTAGTATTACGCAAAAAAGAGGGTGTAACAGATGAGACTTCTGCAGTTCTGAGTGAAGCCTTATGCGCTCAAAAATGCGGCATCGCGTGCGTTCATTACCTTGTCGGTGTTTAGGCAGCGTCAGGGCAGCGGCGGGCAGCACAGCTCCGCTCACCTCGCCATCTTGGAAGCAACTCTCACCTAACTTCTCCTTACTACAATTTACCGAAGTTGGTTTAAAAAAAACTATCTGGCTGTGTTTTCATCTGACCAATCAGGGTCTCAATGTTAACCTTAAGCTCCGCCTACAAAAATTCTGTCTATCCAATGTGAAACGTTATACTTTTCGTGGTGGGGTAATGTTTTTAAAGTTTGCAACGTAACAGAGACGCGAAAAAGTCTCACGCTAAAACCTGCAGCTGGTGTGGTCCTTTTAGCGTTATCGTAAGATCTATACTGTTCTTCTGGAGGGCTCTATCTTTTAACATGGGCTCGGGGTGGTCCTAATGTAACACATACGCGAAAAGGCTCACGCTAAAACTTGCGGGTGGTAGTGGCCCTTTTTGTGTTATCCTAAGATCTATACTGTTTTTCTGGAGGGCTCTAGCTTTTAACATGGGCTGGGGGATGGTCTTCTTGCTTAACACGGTTCTGCTCTCGGCTTCTGTTCTCGTTTGTCCCCTCGAAACTGCGTCGGTCTCACGGTGGGAAGGTGCGACATGCATTTAGGCATTCTTGTGTTAGTCTGTGGTATTCCATGTGCTCACTTATTACTTGTATTACTTTGGTTAATTTAATGTCACGATTTATTCGGAGCTATGTGACATACTACTGGATTTGCTTATCATGTCAGGGTTTTCATGGAAGGTATTTGATTTACCTGACACCTTACAGTCTTCACCAAATCAGATAGCCGCCGGAAGCCAGAGAGGATTTACTCCGATCCATAGCGACACACATCATTCCTGCCGACATGAGCGACCACCTGCAGATGGGTGCACCCTGTACCCTTCATGGCATCCGGAAGGACCCTTTCCACATCTGGAATGACTCCCCCCCCGGTATGCACACGGAGTGTACATTGGTTTTCTTCCCCTCTTTTGCTGCCATTTCCATAAGGGGCCCCATTACGCGCCTGACGTTGGAGCTCCCAACTACCAGTAAACCCACCCTCTGCGACCGCCTGGATCTTGCAGACTGAGGGGCAACCTCTGGAACAGGACAAGCAGCCATGTCCGGCCGAAGATCTGTATGACCTGAGACAGAGCCTGAAACCGATTCGTCAGACCGCCTGGATCTTGCAGACTGAGGGGCAACCTCTGGAACAGGACAAGCAGCCATGTCCAGCCGAAGATCAGTATGACCTGAGACAGAGCCTGAAACCGGTTCGTCAGACAAAGTGGAGTGGCCTTCCGTTCAGCCCTCTGGAATGTCTTTCGCCCCCTGGCACACCTCGAGACGACCTCCCACTCTACGACAGGTGAGGGATCACCCTCAATGTGGGCAGTATCCCGGGCAGCCACAGTCGTAGTCCGATCGGGGGATGCGTGGGACGAGCTGGCCGTCCCCTACAAACCCCCATCCGGACCCCCACAGTGATGCCCATTGGCAACAGCCTCAGGCTGTGTGACCGAAGCCAACACTGCCTGAAGCTGGGAGCGAAGGGATGCCAACTCAGCATGCATCCGAACACAGCAGTTGCTGTCCCTATCCATGCTAAAAAAAAACTGTGTGCAAAGAACGTCTGAACTAATCTACAGAGAGCACAAACAATTCGACACAAAAGTTAAACGGTTATTAAAATACAAGACTGCCTAGCAAATGCAGTAATGCTGCTACTTGCGCACTGCTGATACACTGCTCGGCGGCGGAAGGAGACTACGCAATTTTACACTATTCAGGTACTAAAACGCGTTGCTACGACTCTCAAGTACTATAATACGCCCGAAATTCATGAATTAAACAATGCAAGTACTAAAAACACGCAAAGAAATTAAGAATTAAACTAAGTAACAAATAAGTGAGCTAAGAGTATACGACTTTCTGCTGGTAGCTGCTTATCCAACGGCGGCAGGGAGCACACTGGCTGTGATCGACCGACACTGGCCGTTCAAAACAAATACAGAAGACAGACGACTACGCGAATTTACACTATTCATTTACTAAAACGCGATGCTACAACTCTCAAATACTATAATACGCCCGAAATTTACGAATGAAACAATGCAAGTACCAAAAACACGCAAAGAAACTAAGAATTAAACTAAGTAACAAATAAGAGAGCTAAGTGTATACAACTGTCTGCTGGCAGCTGCTTATCCAACGGCGGCAGGGAACACTGTCCCAGTGCACCTATGTACAGGGCTCCCATAACAACATCATTGGGAAATGAAGTACTCTTATACCTATTTACAAGTCGGAAGTCGCTTCCTTGCCAACAGAACCATGGAAAATACATCATAAAATATTTTTTACAAATGCACTACTCATTATCTTATTTGAACATGGCATCTCAAGATGAGAAAGAAAAACACTTACCAGTTACCTCCAGTTTAGCCCAGCGCCGACTATCATGTGTATTGTATACCTGTAGAGCCGGCCAGCTGGGACAGCGGTGAGCCACGACTTTCGCTAGTCGACCACTCTTGACCACTGCTGCTACTGGCTGTGGCACAATGCGAGATAAGCAGCTGTGACTTGGACTAACTGCAGTTCAAAGATGGTTCAAATGGCTCTGAGAACTATGGGACTTAATTTCTGAGGACATCAGTCCCCTAGACCTTAGAACTACTTAAACCTAACTAACCTAAGGACATCACAAACATCCATGCCCGAGGCAGGATTCGAACCTGCGACCGTAGCCGGAAATATTAAGCTCACTTTTGGTTCATGATGGAGTGCTAAGAGCATGCTCTACGTCTTTCAGTGGATGCTTACTCACTTTCAAACTCTCTTAAAGTATCCAAATGCCTCGTCAGCTACGAAGTCACTCAATGTAGCAGCACAGAGGAGTTGTAAATATCAGGTTTATACCACATACCACTTTATATAAATTCGGTGATATAGGTGATTTAATTACGATGATTGAAAGTTGGCAAGCCACTCTCTCACTTTAACTACTCTGTGTTCATATCTCCTTGCTCCTCAATGCTACATATGGTGTTTGCGGCTTATGACCTTAGTGGGAACCAGAGGTCTGTAGATTGTACCTGCACAGGAACTTAAAGCCATGGCACTCTCCTCTTTCCACTTGCGATCGCAACAGGAGAGCACCGGCTCGCAAAAAATCTTACCTGGGCCAAGTACAGTCTGTTGTGAAGGAAGCCCGATGGCAGAAAACGGGTGGAGGAAACCATTAAATAGAGACTTTGTAACGTGAGTTTTTGTGCAAACGGCGGGACAGCCATAAGACTATAAGCATTCTCATGTTAGAAGCTGAGACGATACGATCAGAGTGGCTGGAGCCCGTGTTTAATGGAGGCAAGACTATAGCTCCCCTGATGTGGAGAAGTAGGCAGTTCTTTTAGCGGCGGACAAGAACATATATTTCACAGGTACGACGGCCTGGGAAGATCAACAACAGCATTCTATTAGAAATTAGAAATGGTTGACCTGGAAAGATTAGATGTCTTCATAAATGAGGGACTTTCCGAAAAATGGCCATGCTTACTGTGAGAACGACGCCTCCCTAGTCTAAAATCTTCTTTTTTCAGACAAGAGAGATTTTGAGTTGCTGATTGGATCCCCTCAGGATATGCAAAGCAGAGGCTTGCTCCCAGTGTGAGAACTCCAGTGCTGTGTCTGGATTGGCTACCAGGCCAGAAGAACAGTCAGGGAAGGAGATTCAGTGGATGGAGGATAGTTCGATTAGTTTGTACAACGTGGAAGCGGGTTTTGTCTGCTCATTCTGCTCCTGTAAAAGGTTTGGTGGAAAGTGATAATGATTCTTTCGTCTTCTTCGTCTTCTAGTCCTCCTCTGGTGGAGAACCTTAGGTCTTTCCCTAGTGGATGAGAATTGTGATATGCAACTTGTGATGGACAAGAGCCAGTGACAGTTTCCGATTGTACTGAAAGTGGAACTGCATATCATCTCGGACATATCCTGTGTCACGAAGGTACACCTATTCGTCCTGAGTCGGCCGCCTGACGTTTGGCAATTCCGGCACGCGCCGTCGCCCTTGTGAGTCAAATTGGTTGGCCAGTCCAGCGAACGGGTGCACCTCACATTGAAATCTTCCGGAATTTCAGGGCTTTGATAGGGAATTTTCCCGCGTTCTAATAACCAAAACGCCAGTCCGTGTAGTTTGCAAGTTTTCGGGGACGCATCAGAACATTAGTCCTGCCGCCGCTCTCCGCTCCTCGCCCACGGCTTGCCGTTTTCTGGTGCCGCCTGAATGAAGGTGAGAGGGTAAAGTATTGCTGCACCGGTGCAGGGTTGTCAAATGATATGCACAGCTCACTGTTCTCCGTGAACCACAGTTTGTGCTGTACCTGGTCGTAGTTGATTGCATTTGAATAGAATCTGGCCTCACAATGGATTCATGCAAATGAAGTCTGATTGTGTTGTAAAATGGATTAATTAAGGGGAGGACTTGTGTAGCCTCTACCTCCATGAATGCTTTGCAAATCAAGCGCCATTCCTGTCCTGATTTAGGTCTGCCATTTTTTTGTAATATTTATCTGCTCGATTGGAGGTATAAAAGGATGAATAAAAACTAGTCATAATTTTTGTAAACTTAAATACGTCACTGTTCTCACTCATACTCCCACAGCCACTCATTGTTTTTATTTTATTGTGATGATATATGGATACACCAGCAATTCAGTTCAGGATGCGGTAGTACTAAATAAGTTAATTTGATGATTTGTTTGCGTTCTGAAAGAGACCGCAGACAAAGGCAACAAAAGTGCCATGAGTAGATTCTCTGATATCATATATAAAAGTTAAGGGTGTAGCTCACGATTTAAGGATTATTGAGATGGTAATACTTTTCTATACGTAAAGGTAATAACATGTAGCATCACTCTGAGGTATATTTATGTTAAATTGAGCGACTGCTTGCACGATCATCTCTCCCTATTTAGGTGGGAGATTGAAATTCCGTTAAAAGATCTCGCCACAAAAAAAAAAGCCTGATTACCACTCCAGCTCTCGGATCATATCCATGGTACTCTCGCCCTCGCTTCCAGCTGCCCAGTGGCACGTCATTGATATCAAATTGATTGGCTAAGTATTAAATTTATAATGAGAGTTTTTTTCATGGTGTGGAACTTTTTCCTTCAGTCTTATTACACTTTCCAGGTATCCATTATAGACGCTTCCTTGATGTCTCCGGAGACTTCTCACTAGCTGGGTCATCACGTCCTCCGATATCAAATTGAGTGGTAACTATCGTCAATTGGCTGAAGACACCCAACGCTAATTGCGTTCTGTCTCTCGGTTGCCTTGTCATGCTAGTGGAAGTAAGGCATTTAGAATCTGGTATACGGCTCCCGAACTAATCCTACCGAGACCTGTCAGCCTATGGCGGTAGTAGGATGTTTTTTTTCTGTCCACACCCACAACGCCTCCGCCTCCATTCTCACCCTACCACCGGCTCACATGTAAACAGCTGCCACAGCTACCACCGGATCGCTAACTTCCGCCCTTGAGTCAGGGCTGTACCACACCTGGCAGGCTACCCACCGCTTGCCACGCCGGACAACTATTAATCATTCCAGATTCGCAAAAGTTGTCCTACCCTTATCAGAAGGACTGGGCTTTTAAATGTTGAAAAATGCACTCCCTCTCATCCCTCCTGCAAACGTAAACGTTTTGAGACGTGTTTTCGAAATATCCTGGAAAGGCTGACCCGTGGGGAATAGCAAAATACCTGTCTACTGACCACCACATCCCAAACGTGTACGAGTCTGCAGGCATAGGTTTCCCTCACGATACATCCTAATAGCAGCGCTCCTATTGGATTCCGGCAAATGAATGGGCAGATAAGTCGAGAACACAAATGTGAATCCTTGGAGAGAATGCGATATTCTTTTCAAGGAACACCATTGAGAACCAACATTTGAAGCTGACTGTAGAAGAATTTTCTGCCGCCAACATACATTTCGCGTACAGACCACGAAGATAAGATTCGAGAAATTTTTAAACAGGCATATAGATAGTATTTCTCTCCACGGCCTGTATGATGACTTGTGAGGTATGCGTATGGATGCAGATGTAAATTTAGTCTACCTATTAAGAAGTCAGCCCATCCATTTCTTGGCAAATAAACCTCACAGAAGAATGTTGTCTCTTATTTATCGAGAAAACAAAAGACGGAACTTGTATTGCTGATTCTCCCTCGGTAAAAATCTTGGTTGTTGTTGTTGTAGTCTTCAGTCCAGAGACTGGTTTGATGCAGCTCTCCATGATACTCTATCCTGTGCAAGCTTCATCTCCCAGTACCTACTGCAACCTACATCCTTCTGAATCTGTTTAGTGTATTCATCTCTTATCGTCCACATTTCACTTCCATACATGACTACACTCCATACAAATACTTTCAGAAACGACTTCCTGACACTTAAATGTATATTCCATGTTAACAAATTTCTCTTCTTCAGAAACGCTTTCCTTGCCATTGCCAGTCTACATTTTATATCCTCTCTACTTCGACCATCATCAGTTATTTTGCTCCCCAAATAGCAAAACTCGTTTACTACTTTAAGCGTCTCATTTCCTAATCTAATTCCCTCAGCATCACCCGATTTAATTCGACTACTTTCCATTATTCTTGTTTTGCTTTTGTCGATGTTCATCTTATATCCTCCTTCCTAGACCATGTCCATTCCGTTGAGCTGCTCTTCCAGGTCCTTTGCTGTCTCTGATATAATTATAATGTAATCGGCGAACCTCAAAGTTTTTATTTCTTCTCCATGGCTTTTAATTACTACTCCAAATTTTCTTTTGTTTCCTTTACTGCTTGCTCAAAATACAGATTAAATAACATCGGGGAGAGGCCACAACGCCGTCTCACTCACTTCTCAATCACTGCTTCCCGTTCATGCCTCTCGACTCTTATAACTGCCTTCTGGTTTCTGTACAAATTGTAAATAGCCTTTCGCTCCCTGTATTTTACCCCTGCCACCTTTAGCATTTGAAAGAGATTATTCCAGTCAACATTGTCAAAAGTTTTCTCTAAGTTTACAAATGCTAGAAACGTAGGTTTGCCTTTCCTTAATCTATTTTCTAAGATAAGTCGTAGGGGCAGTATTGCCTCACGTGTTCCAGCATTTCTACGGAATCCAAACTGATCTTCCCCGAGGTCGACTTCTACTAGTTTTTCCATTCGTCTGTAAAGAATTCGTGTTAATATTTTGCAGCAGTGGCTTATTAAACCGATAGTTCGGTAATTTTCACATCTGTCAACACCTGCTTTCTTTGGGATTGGAATTATTATACTCTTCTTGAAGTCTGAGGGCATTTCGCCTGTTTCATACATCTTGCTCACCAGATGGTAGAGTTTTGTCAGGATTGGCTCTCCCAAGGCTGTCAGTAGTTCTAATGGCATGTTGTCTACTCCCGTGGCCTTGTTTCGACTTAGGTCTTTCAGTGCTCTGTCAAACTCTTCTGCATCTACATCTACATCCGTACTCCGCAAGCCACCTGACGGTGTGTGGCGGAGGGTACCCTGAGTACCTCTATCGGTTCTCCCTTCTATTCCAGTCTCGTATTGTACGTGGAAAGAAGGATTGTCGGTATGCTTCTGTGTGGGCTCTAATCTCTCTGATTTTATCCTCATGGTCTCTTCGCGAGATATACGTAGGAGGGAGCAATATACTGCTTGACTCTTCGGTGAAGGTATGTTCTCGAAACTTTAACAAAAGCCCGTACCGAGCTACTGAGCGTCTCTCCTGCAGAGTCTTCCACTGGAGTTTATCTATCATCTCCGTAACGCTTTCGCAATTACTAAATGATCCTGTAACGAAGCGCGGTGCTCTCCGTTGGATCTTCTCTATCTCTTCTATCAACCCTACCTGGTGCGGATCCCACACTGCTGAGCAGTATTCAAGCATTGGGCGAACAAGTGTACTGTAACCTACTTCCTTTGTTGTCGGATTGCATTTCCTTAGGATTCTTCCAATGAATCTCAGTCTGGCATCTGCTTTACCGACGATCAACTTTATATGATCATTCCATTTTAAATCACTCCTAATGCGTACTCCCAGATAATTTATGGAATTAACTGCTTCCAGTTGCTGACCTGCTATTTTGTAGCTAAATGATAAGGGACCTATCTTTCTATGTATTCGCATCACATTACACTTTGCTACATTGAGATTCAATTGCCATTCCGTGCACCATGCGTCAATTCGCTGCAGATCCTCCTGCATTTCAGTACAATTTTCCATTGTTGAAACCTCTCGATACACCACAGCATCATCTGCAAAAAGCCTCAGTGAACTTCCGATGTCATCCACCAGGTCATTTATGTATATTGTGAACAGCAACGGTCCTATGACACTCCCCTGCGGCACACCTGAAATCACTCTTACTTCGGAAGACTTCTCTCCATTGAGAATGACGTGCTGCGTTCTGTTATCTAGGAACTCCTCAATCCAATCACACAATTGATCTGATAGTCCGTATGCTCTTACTTTGTTCATTAAACGACTGTGGGGAACTGTGTCAAACGCCTTGCGGAAGTCAAGAAACACGGCATCCACCTGTGAACCCGTGTCTAAGGCCCTCTGAGTCTCGTGGACGAATAGCGCGAGCTGGGTTTCACACGATCGTCTTTTTCGAAACCCATGCTGATTCCTACAGAGTAGATTTCTAGTCTCCAGAAAAGACATTATACTCGAACATAATACGTGTTCCAAAATTCTACAACTGATCGACGTTAGAGATATAGGTCTATAGTTCTGCACATCTGTTCGACGTCCCTTCTTGAGAACGGGGATGACCTGTGCCCTTTTCCAATCCTTTGGAACGCTTCGCTCTTCTAGAGACCTACGGTACACCGCTGCAAGAAGGGGGGCAAGTTCCTTCGCGTACTCTGTGTAAAATCGAACTGGTATCCCATCAGGACCAGCGGCCTTTCCTCTTTTGAGCGATTTTAATTGTTTCTCTATCCCTCTGTCGTCTACTTCGATATCTACCATTTTGTCAACTGTGCGACAATCTAGAGAAGGAAGCACAGTGCAGTCTTCCTCTGTGAAACAGCTTTGGAAGAAGACATTTAGTAATTCGGCCTTTAGTCTGTCATCCTCTGTTTCAGTACCATTTTGGTCACAGAGTGTCTGGACATTGTGTTTTGATCCACCTACCTCTTTGACATAGGACCAAAATTTCTTAGGATTTTCTGCCAAGTCAGTACATAGAACTTTACTTTCGAATTCATTGAAAGCCTCTCGCATAGCCCTCCTCACACTACATTTCGCTTCGCGTAATTTTTGTTTGTCTGCAAGGCTTTGGCTATGTTTATGTTTGCTGTGAAGTTCCCTTTGCTTCCGCAGCAGTTTTCTAACTCGGTTGTTGTACCACGGTGGCTCTTTTCCATCTCTTATGATCTTGCTTGGCACATACTCATCTAACGCATATTGTACCATGGTTTTGAACTTTGTCCACTGATCCTCAACACTATCTGCACTTGAGACAAAACTTTTGTGTTGAGCCGTCAGGTACTCTGTAATCTGCTTTTTGTCACTTTTGCTTCACGCGGTATCACATCTTCCATTTCATCCTCATATACATTCTCTTCCATTTCTATAATATTGTCCTCAAGGACATCGCCCTTGTATAGACCTTCTATATACTCCTTCCACCTTTCTGCTTTCCCTTCTTTGATTAGAACTGGGTTTCCATCTGAGCTCTTGATATTCATACAAGTGGTTCTCTTTTCTCCAAAGGTCTCTTTAATTTTCCTGTAGGCGATATCTATCTTACCCCTAGTGAGATAAGCCTCTACATCCTTACATTTATTCTCTAGCTATCCCTGCTTAGCCATTTTGCACTTCCTGTCGATCTCATCATTAGTTTCTAATTTTTCCATTGCAGTCACTTCGCGAGACGTTTATGAGAGATTGTAATAGAAGAAGCGGTATAGAGCTCATTTCTAAACTCCCCTTTCGTCAGAGTACGGATTACTGCCATATTCTCACGAATATTCCAGTCTTCGATATGCAGCATTTGAATCCAGTTTCCCGAGTAACAGATGTCTCCTGCCTGCCAAGTCACACTCCTGCTCATTCTCTCGAAATCCCGTAACTTTCCACCAGCACTGTTCCATTAGTTAGAGAGCTGTCTCGTCCTTCACCCATCACTGACTGGATAGAGAGCTATCACAAAGAGAAAAATAGCACACTAAGGTACAGAAGCCCGCCTGGCTAGCCGCGCGGTCTAACGCGCTGCTTCCGGGAGGGAAAGCGTGCCGGTTCGCAGCACGAGTCCACCCGGCGGTTTAGTGTCGAGGTCCTGTGTGCTGGCCAGCCTGTGGATGGTTTTTAAGGTTTTCCGTCTACCTCTGCGAATGCTGGCTGGTTCCCCTTTTTCCTCCCCAGTTAGACTATGTCGGCGATTGCTGCGCAAACAATGTGTCCACGTACGCGTACACCATAATTACTCTACCATTCAAACATTTGGGGTTACACTCGTCTGGTGTGAGATGTTCCCAAGGGGGTCCACTGGGGGCCGAACAGCACAATAACTCTGGGTTCGGTGTGGAGAGGCGGTGGGGTGAGTGGACTGCTGTGGCCCGTTGTGAACCACTGAGGGCTACGGCGGGGACGAAGCCTCTCCGTCGGTTCTAGGTCTCCTGTTGAATACATAGTACTCAATACACAAGATACAGAAGAATATTCACAGCTATTCAAAGTACACGCGGAACGCGCAAAGAAATTCAGTCGTAATGGTCGTAATGGTGAACCCACGTTTCGTCTCCTGTCGCTATTGTGTGGAAAAAGGCGTCATCTTCATTCTCGAAACGCGAGAGGAGTTCCTGGCAAATTTCAAGACTGTGCGCTTTCATTTCAGGAGTCAGCATTCGGGGTACCCATGGTGCACAGATCTTCCGATAGCCAAGCAAAGCAATAATGTCACCCAGAAGTTCTTGTGAAATGCCGATTGTGCTTGCAGTTTCTCTCTGAGTGATACGATCATCGTCCTGAATCAATCTGTCAACATTTTGCTTGTGAAACTCGGTGGCTGCTGCCACAGGACGTCCAACTCACGCAGGTCAGATGTACCCGCCTCAACTCTTTAAACTTACTCGCCCAACGACGCACATTACTCACATCAACACAATCACCATAAACTGCTTTCACATTCTGATGAATCTCCCATGGGGTGACACCTCTGCTAACAAAAATTCAATGACTGCACGTTGCTTAAATCGCATTGACCGACCGTCTGCGCAGGGTTCCATACTTTACACTGTAACAACACAACCGTTCAATACTAAGGCTTCCCCCCAACTGGAGCTGTAGAGAAGAGGCAACGGAACGAGCCAGTACCTGGCGCATACCAATACTGCCAAGTTACGAAGGTGGAGGAATTACATTTCAGTCAACTCTCGTAAATTTATTACTCTACATTTATGGACCATGCACGTTAAACAGTCTGTTCCAGTTGTCTTATCGTTGTTCATGATCACATTACTGTTTCCCTGGGTCCCAGTGCTTCCATTTGGGTATTTTTCTTGTACGTATTTCTCTTGGTGCCACACACTCGTTCCCATGTACTAGAACTTTCCTGAGGTTAGAAGACATGCAAGTACTCTCTCATTCTCTCTGAATTTTCCCTCATTATGACGTACCACCCATCAATTTTTATGCATTTTCGGTCAATTTTCGTAATTTTCTTTATCGATTTTAGGTCATTTTTCCACATTTTTTTCCATATGCATATGCCATATTGCTAACATAACCACTTGCAGTTAGGTTTTATACATTTTATATACATCAATCTACTAAAAAATTCCTGTGAATTTCCTACTTTCTGATGGTTTACATGCATGAATTTCAGATGGGATGAGCATGAAAAAAATTTAACCAGATTACTGAAAGTATAGTAAACCTTCTGCATGGCCATATGAAACTCTACGAGTGCAACATCCGCAGCAGCCAATACCGAGTCGAACCTATAGTAGGAAGACTTTACTTACAGACTATGCAGTGGGTTGGATCCATACTAAACGTTACCTGGGAATCATTATGCAGATGGATTCAACCCCAACAATACTCGAACCTTTGTGTTAATAGATCTGTCGTGAAAAATATTAACTATTGCTGGATGCAGAGTGGGGAGCATTCCCATGAGTACAACACGTTGGATCTATCCTGAACAATATTCTTGGTGTTATTGCAGATGGATCCACCTTTTGGACGCTGCCTAGGATCATACATTGTGTGGATTCATTCTGAACATTAACTGAGAATTATTAGCTCGATGGATCCAACCCATCCACTATACATGTCACTGAGCTGGTGGGTCTGCCCCTGTAGTGACATTAGCTGGAAGCAAATCTAATAATATTCCCAGATGTAGCGCAATGTAAATCTAGCATTATCGATATACAGCTGATAGTGCTGGCACATCCACCCCAGGCGTCGTCATCAAAGGCAGTGCATTGGTGCTGGTGGAGTGTAGGGGGAATGGTGTGGAAATCATATACATGAAATAGCGTAATTACGTTGTATGTGTTCACAACAGAATAACGTCAGCCCTCTAATCCCAAACGTTGATACGTATATGCATGTTTTATCGACGCAGGTAATAGGAGCATATACTTGCGGAAAATCGAGGCAGCAGCAGGAAAGATCAGCTGTGTACACAACTCATGTCCCTGTTGTAGCTCTCTACAAGTTGGGGTGGAACCAAGTCAACATGCAGAACTGTTTTCAGAGTTTGAGTTTCCATCAACTACACGACCATACGAGCCTGCATACACGTTCTCTGATGCATTGGTGTGAGACATTGTATTGTTTCCAGACTTCAATTTTCCACTATATCCTTTGCATGCTGCACTCACAGAGTTTCATATGGCTATGGAACGAGGGTTGCTATGCATTCAACTATCTGGTTCGATTACTTTCATGCTAATCCCATCTAAAATGCATGCTTGTAGACCATCAGAAAGGGAAATTCGTAGGAATTTTTTTACTACGTACACGTACAAAATCAAGTATACGTCACATCACAAGCTCAGGTGCGACCACAAAATTATCTGTAACCACCATCTGTAATATATGCTAACTTATTAAAAAGATCTATGTGATGAATAAATGGGAACAAATAAATAATGTTGCACTTTAATTTCCCTAAAATTGATGAAAAAAATATCAAGTTCCTTAAGTTTCGTGCGAGGCTCATATAAATTGGATATACACAACACTGTTAAGAGTACACGTAGTTAAAGTCGAACACATCACAATAATTACTATTTGCTTAAAAGATGTGGCTAACATCACAAGGGTGTGACGACGACTACTCTCTCAAACAGCAGATTGATACGAGAGCACGAGCTATCTTATTTTCACGGTAAATGTGGATTCTGCATGTGTGGCTGCAGATGACCTTGGAAACATTTATAAGTAGCTGAAAACAGTAAAAGAAAATGAGCTGCGTCGTGTTTAACATACGCGGTTGCTTTCGTCCTGATGTTCCTGAAATAATTTAAAATTCTGACCGTATGTGCTTGTATTGCTTGCACATTTTACTTCTCTTCGTTAATGAAGCCAACTTTAAGCGAATATGTAGGCGCGACGCCTAGCCTTAGGTGAATTTAGACAATGTAGGAGCAATGGCGGCCAACAATTAACATACATCTGCTACACTGTAAAAGGCAATAACTCGGAGGAGATGTGCTTTACACACATGAACAGTAAATAAAACACGATATTTTGTGTTAAAGAACAATA
This sequence comes from Schistocerca gregaria, assembly GCF_023897955.1. Taxonomy (NCBI): domain Eukaryota; kingdom Metazoa; phylum Arthropoda; class Insecta; order Orthoptera; family Acrididae; genus Schistocerca; species Schistocerca gregaria. Next base: position 666,172,568 of record NC_064922.1, read on the forward strand.
ATTAATTAATCACTCACTCACATGCCTTTGTTTTACACAAATGATTTACCCTGCACCAGGTTACTCATTGTATTGTGTGTTAGCCGGGGCCCTAGAAACGACGAAGAGGCTCCGTCCCCTCCGCAGCCACAGTGGACCACAACCCATACGACGACTACCACTGTCCACTTCACCCCTTCGCCGCCCCACACAGAACCACTCTTTCAGGGCTATTGTGCGGTTCGGCCCCCAGTGGACCCCCAGGGAACGTCTCACACCGGACGAGTGTAACCCCTATGTTCGCTTGGTAGAGTAGTGATGGTGTACACGTACGTGGAGAACTTGTTTGGGCAGCAATCGCAGACATAGTGTTGCTAAGGCGGAATAAAGGGAACCAGCCCGTATTATTTGTTGAGGCAGGTGTAAAACCGCCTAAAAACCGTACACAACTTGGCCAGCTCACCGGACCTCGATGCAACTCCGCTGGGCGGATTCGTGCCAGGGACCAGGCGATCCTTCCCAATCCGGAAAGCCGTGCGTTAGAGCGTACAGCTAACCGGGTGGGCTGGGTAACACATAATATAAGGTACATTTCAGTGTCTGTACTTCAATGGACCGCTACGGTAGCAGGTTCGAATCCTGCCTCGGGCCTGGATGTGTGTGATGTCCTTAGATTAGTTAGGTTTAAGTAGTTCTAAGTTCTAGGGGACTGATGACCTCAGATGTTAAGTCCCACAGTGCTCATTTGAACCTTTTTTTTTTTTGTACTTCAATGTGCGTACAGTACATAAATGCGGATACTTTAGTCATTTCATTTCATTATTCCGATCCTTTCACTGTGTACATCTTAGGAAATTCCCAGTGTAGATGTAAGGATTGACTTACGCAGTCTTTCTGCAAAATAGCAACCTTCTTGGAGTTATTGTCAATTGACCATTACCAGACTACAACTGTTTTGTATGTTTCACATAGATGTTTCATCCATTCTCATTCGTTTCGTTATTTAGGTTACATATGATCTGAATGGGACCTAGTGCATGTGCCTTAGCTAAAGACAACAAGTGCGAAGTATGATGCGAAGTGTGACTGAAATAGCAGTCTCACAGTGTCCAGAAAATACTCACAGCAAAAACTAGACTCGTGGCGATAACATATTAGACCTTCTGGTGACAAACAGACCCGCACTATTTGAATCAGTTAATGCAGAACAGGGAATCAGCGATCATAAAGCGGTTACTGCATCGATGATTTCAGCCGTAAATAGAAATATTAAAAAAGGTAGGAAGATTTTTCTGTTTAGCAAAAGTGACAAAAAGATTATAGAGTACCTGACAGCTCAACACAAAAGTTTTGTCTCAAGTGCAGATAGTGTTGAGGATCAGTGGACAAAGTTCAAAACCATCGTACAATATGCGTTAGATGAGTATGTGCCAAGCAAGATCGTAAGAGATGGGAAAGAGCCACCGTGGTACAACAACCGAGTTAGAAAACTGCAGCGGAAGCAAAGGGAACTTCACAGCAAACATAAACATAGCCAAAGCCTTGCAGACAAACAAAAATTACGCGAAGCGAAATGTAGTGTGAGGAGGGCTATGCGAAAGGCTTTCAATGAATTCGAAAGTAAAGTTCTATGTACTGACTTGGCAGAAAATCCTAAGAAATTTTGGTCCTATGTCAAAGCTGTAGGTGGATCAAAACAAAATGTCCAGACACTCTGTGACCAAAATGGTACTGAAACAGAGGATGACAGACTAAAGGCCGAAATACTAAATGCCTTCTTCCAAAGCTGTTTCACAGAGGAAGACTGCACTGTGCTTCCTTCTCTAGATTGTCGCACAGTTGACAAAATGGTAGATATCGAAGTAGACGACAGAGGGATAGAGAAACAATTAAAATCGCTCAAAAGAGGAAAGGCCGCTGGTCCTGATGGGATACCAGTTCGATTTTACACAGAGTACGCGAAGGACCTTGCCCCCCTTCTTGCAGCGGTCTACCGTAGGTCTCTAAAACAGCGAAGCGTTCCAAAGGATTGGAAAAGGGCACAGGTCATCCCCGTTTTCAAGAAGGGACGTCGAACAGATGTGCAGAACTATAGACCTATATCTCTAACGTCGATCAGTTGTAGAATTTTGGAACACGTATTATGTTCGAGTATAATGTCTTTTCTGGAGACTAGAAATCTACTCTGTAGGAATCAGCATGGGTTTCGAAAAAGACGGTCGTGTGAAACCCAGCTCGCGCTATTCGTCCACGAGACTCAGAGGGCCTTAGACACGGGTTCACAGGTAGATGCCGTGTTTCTTGACTTCCGCAAGGCGTTTGACACAGTTCCCCACAGTCGTTTAATGAACAAAGTAAGAGCATACGGACTATCAGATCAATTGTGTGATTGGATTGAGGAGTTCCTAGATAACAGAACGCAGCATGTCATTCTCAATGGAGAGAAGTCTTCCGAAGTAAGAGTGATTTCAGGTGTGCCGCAGGGGAGTGTCATAGGACCGTTGCTATTCACAATATACATGAATGACCTGGTGGACGACATCCGAAGTTCACTGAGGCTTTTTGCAGATGATGCTGTGGTGTATCGAGAGGTTGCAACAATGGAAAATTGTACTGAAATGCAGGAGGATCTGCAGCGAATTGACGCATGGTGCACGGAATGGCAATTGAATCTCAATGTAGACAAGTGTAATGTGATGCGAATACATAGAAAGATAGGTCCCTTATCATTTATCTATAAAATAGCAGGTCAGCAACTGGAAGCAGTTAATTCCATAAATTATCTGGGAGTACGCATTAGGAGTGATTTAAAATGGAATGATCATATAGAGTTGATCGTCGGTAAAGCAGATGCCAGACTGAGATTCATTGGAAGAATCCTAAGGAAATGCAATCCGACAACAAAGGAAGTAGGTTACAGTACGCTTGTTCGCCCAATGCTTGAATACTGCTCAGCAGTGTGGGATCCGCACCAGGTAGGGTTGATAGAAGAGATAGAGAAGATCCAACGGAGAGCAGCGCGCTTCGTTACAGGATCATTTAGTAATTGCGAAAGCGTTACGGAGATGATAGATAAACTCCAGTGGAAGACTCTGCAGGAGAGACGCTCAGTAGCTCGGTACGGGCTTTTGTTAAAGTTTCGAGAACATACCTTCACCGAAGAGTCAAGCAGTATATTGCTCCCTCCTACGTATATCTCGCGAAGAGACCATGAGAATAAAATCAGAGAGATTAGAGCCCACACAGAAGCATACCGACAATCCTTCTTTCCACGTACAATACGAGACTGGAATAGAAGGGAGAACCGATAGAGGTACTCAGGGTACCCTCCGCCACACACCGTCAGGTGGCTTGCGGAGTATGGATGTAGATGTAGATGTAGATACATGAAATTAAAATTTGGTCTAATTAAGTACGCATATCAGTTAGCCTACCTGGCGTGCAAGTATTTTAACCGAGGATCGTTAAACTTTCTCACCTTAATAGCTTTGATATAAGAGTACATATTGCACAATTTAAATATGTCATCGCGTACATACATACACATTAAATAGACATTTATATGGAAAGAGTAAAATCTTGCCGTAATTAACAAAAGTATTTGTTTTCACTTCAAATGTGACATCTCAGAGTAATTCCAAATCAGGGTTCTTATTCGTTGTACTTAATACTCTGTCAAAAACATGAAAGTAATGCTGCACTAATCACTAAACATGTACATATAAAGTAACACAAGAAAAATTACTTAACGACTACTATGTACAAAGAAAAGTATTTAATTTCTGCTCTAGCAGAAGGGTTCAATGACGGGTATAAAACTTTTTAATGTCAACGTGTGGTTACAAGCCTTTTACTTCGTACTTGTCGGGATTTCCCAATACATAACAACCCTCATGTGGCATATCAGAATTTTGTATTGTCCATTGTATTACACATGCCATTTCTTATTGTTTTTCTCAACTAGTGTTGCCTTCGGATGGAACGTAAGCAACACTAACACTACAACAGTGTATGTTTGTGGGTTAGTCAGCTTGTTGCCAAATTGTTTCTTGCGGAGCCTCGCTCGCTTTGTAACAGTGACGACAGCTCGGTTTATTTTGTCCTCCTGATTTGCTTCCTGATCAACAATCTGAGGAAAATGATTCGTTTCGCTCAATGCATGTGAACATGTGTTCAGCCAGTGTAAAGTCTGTGGACGTGTGTGGCAGGTTATTATGCATTTTCTCAAATTGAGCTATATGCTCGACTCATTTTATTTGCTTGGCATGAGCATATGTTCTGATGAAACGGTTCAGTTCAGGAAATATCCGCCCAACTGAATTACTAATCGGGCTGAAGCGCGATATTAAAATGTGCTTTATATCCTGTATTTGCAAGAAGTCTTTCCACTTTCTATCAAGGTACGAAGCGTTATCTGACAAGGTGGATGTGGGTTTGCCTACCACAGGTAGGTAATCAGAGACGATCGTATTTATAACTGAGGTGGATGTTGCAGATTTTACTTGATACATTTTTTATGTATTTTCTGAATATGTCATACATAGCTACTACGTACTTCACACCATTTCTTGCTGCCGGGAGGGGTCCCGTTACATCCAATGCAGTGATTTGCACTGGCTTCACAGGTAATATAGGGTGTAATTCCATTTTGCTGCATATGTTCAGTGGCTTTACTTTTTGGCAAATGACACAAGTCCTCAGTACACGTTGTACCTGTTGCAAAAAAAAAATGTTCAAATGTGAGTGAATTACTAAGCGACCAAACAGCTGAGGTGCATGGCTTACACATTACTTAAACTAACTTATGCTAAGAACAACACACACCCATGCCCAAGGGAGGACTCGAACCTCCGGCGGGAGGGGCCGCGCCATCCGTACGTGGCGCCTCAAACCGCGCGGCCAGCCGCGCGGCGTACTTCTCTTCAGGTCCGGGTAGTGACAATATTGCGCTATTTTGTCAGAACTCTTTTTAGCCCAAAATGTTCCCAGATATGATGGGTACGCCAAATAAAGTCTTCTAGGTGATCCATAGGCACACAAGCACGCCATTTACCTTGGTCAGGGCTATGTTTATAGAACAATACTTCGTTCTGTAGCTGGTAATGCCGACTTAGGACATGTTGAGAGGCACCCTTTAACGTTTGCTTAACGTTTGACCAAGAGGAATCTGCATCTTGCAACTGTCCTATATTTTTACGTATACTCAGATGTCTCTCCCTGTAAATAAGGTCTCTTGTCAAGAGTACCTTGTACTCGGTTGATTTTTCTACTATGTCGGCAAATTCTGAGAGACCTTGGGGCAACCTGGATAAAGCATCAGCCACGATGTTATACTGTCGCTTTGTACAACGAATCTCAAGGCCATATTCTTGTAGGGCGAATGTCCATTGAGTCAGCTCAGCATGCACTAACCTGCATGACAACAGAAAATTGGGCGCCTGGTGGTAGCAGAATACCTTTACGTGTTTTCCATAAATGTATTAACTGCATTTCTTTAAGGTCCACATAACTGATAATGTCTCAAGCTCTGTCGCTGCGTATCGCCGTGCACACTCTGACAGGACACTACTTGCAAGTCCAATGATTCTTCTCTGTATTCCCAGAAGTTTCATCTGTCTGGAAAACTAACCCCCAAGCCGTAGCTCGAAGCGTCCGTCGCCAGGCAGAAATCCTTACTTATACCTGGACGATGTAGCATCTCTGAAATTACTAGCGCCTGTTTAATATTGTCGAACGCGGTCTTCTATTCTTCTGTCCAGTGCCAATGAGCGTTTTTTCTCAAGAGGCACATTAAAGCATCATTATCCAGCAGTTGCGCCGGTACAAAGCGGCGAAAAAATGAAGCAAGACCTAACAATGCTTTTAAGTGTCTTTTAGTCTTAGGGTAGGGACAATTCAGAATCGCATCCATCTTCGCTGACTCATGTACAATCCCTTCAGGTGATACAGTATACCCAAGGAACTTTATATGTTGTCGACCGAATTTAGATTTTTTGAGGTTGACAGTTACTCCAGCGTTCGCAAACTTATTCAGTTCTTCCAGAATGAGATTTTCACTCTGCAGAGGAGGTGCGCTGATATGAAACTTTCTGGCAGATTAAAACTGTGTGCCGGACCGAGACTCGAACTCGGGACCTTTGCCTTACGCGGGCAAATGCCCTAACCAGTGGTTAGGCAAAGGTCCCGAGTTCGAGTCTCGGTCCGGCACACAATTTAATCTGCCAGGAAGTTTCTTATTCAGTACTCTCTCCACTAATTCTACATGCTCTTATCAAGTTCTGGTGGCAACAAGTAGGTCATGAGCGAGACAGTGACTTGGTCTTGAAGCTCAGGCTCAGGCCCTAACACAGTGTCAAGTACAGCATTAAACACGCCCTCACTTACATTAAGATCAAGCGGTAGTACCCTGAATTGGTAACTATGTCCAGACAATATGGATGACTCAGACAATACTATTTGGCAGTATGATTACCATATGTCAATCGAGGTGAGATATTTCGTATCAAAAAACTTTTGTAGCTGCTCCTCTAAATTCTTGGGCCTAGTGTGCACTGGGATTATTATTTTATTTATATCACGAGCATCGAGTATCAGGCGATTGCTATTATCTGACTTCATAACAGCCAGTAATGGCCACACCTTAAGTCAGCATCTTTCTTATCCTCTTCATGCCAGCTTCGCTTTGGGTCCACAGCACCGAGTAGTCACCTCGACAGTACGTTTGATGCTGGTAAACTTGCATGTCGTATATGTATCCCCGAATAACCCCAGGTTTCTCCAAGAATACTCCTTCATATTGTTTCAAAAGGTGTGATAATTCTCCTTGCTGTATCGAGCTTAGTACTGAGATTCTTTAACTTTCATTTCTATTAAGTCAGGTATTTCCTGTGCTTCTGGTGTGTGATCATTCGCAATCCGACAATAACCCTCTTGTGATTGATTATCGTCTACCCACAATATGTTCTTTCAGACATGCAGTACCAACTGTGTATCATGGTTCCTGTAGCTAATGAGTCCACCGGAGAGGTCAATTTATGCGTTCCTCTATTGTATAATATCCCAACTTAGAATGACAGGTACCTATAAATTTGTAGGTAGTGGCGAACAGGCACGGTAATTATGGTGATAAATAATCACTCGCACTCCTGTCACTCACTATGAATATTTTTATTCTCACAGCGTATACACAATGTGTGTAGTTTAGAGCGTGTACTACAGAGAAATGATCTGGCAAAGATACCGTTGTTCTTGTTGCGGTAGGGCAGCGATATAATAATATCGTGGCGGTGGCGGTGTTCGTTGAGGTGTTGGTGACTGGTCATGTGTCGTCAGGTGTTGGTGAGGCTGTCAGTCCGCTGGCGACGGTGTCCGGGGTGTCAGTCGTCGTTAAGAAGTGCTCTGGGGAAAACATGAGTGGATAGCCATTTGAAGAAAGAGTGGGTTTCAGACCTGCTGTGTCGATTGTAGGCGGAAGGGTCGTGGAGTGCTCTAATTACCTCGAGACCGTGCTGTAGCCTGACTGTCTATTGTCTAATCTGGCCATAACCAAGAGTAGTGTGTCGTGCAGTGTTACATAAATGTATTCTGGAAGGTGGTCTCGCAGGTCTAGGCCAACAGTTGAGGGACCCAGAGCTGGGGCCGGTGGAGTGTAAACACTGGGTGTGTCCTCTGAAGCCCATGCCCGTTTTAGGCTGTTCAGTAGCACTGTTGTCGACTTTCCAGCTTGCAAGATATCAAAAGTGTTTGACCCTTGTTTCAATACCTTGTACAGGCCACTGTATGCAGGGTGGATTGTCAGTCTGGCGTGGTGGGATGGCAGTGGAATGCGAAGGTGGCGGATGTGGTCCCTGACACATTTTACTAGAACCAGCAGGTTGACGTCCACGGTCGATGGCTTGCGATGCGAACTCTGCTGGGAGGATGATCAGGTTCCTGTAGAGCACCTCTGCCAGCAAGGTGTCCATAAATTCTTTTTAGGCAGCTTGTATGCACAGCAGCACCCAGGGGTGGGCCTCTGTTTACTAATGGTCGTGGCATTACGAATGCTGTCTTGAGGGTGTGGTGCCACTGTCCAACAAGTCCACTGGATTGAGGATGATAGGCCATTGTGTGGAAGAGGTGGCACCCATAGCGGCGGTAGAGCTAGGAGAACTGGGTCAACTGGAACTGTCGGCCCTGATCAGTTGTCAGGGACTCTGGGCAGCCAAAGAGTGCAATACATAGTACAATGAAAGCTCAGGCGACAGTGTTGACCAAGGTACCACCTCCACCCATCTAGTTGTCCTGTCTATGGCTGACAAGATGTACTTGTAGCCATTTGAATCTAGCCCCACCAGGTCTATGTGGACGTGTTGGAGTCTGTGCTTTGGGGTGGGGAATTTCCCGAAGGGTGGTTGGATGTGACGTCCTGTCTTGGCCTGTTGGCATTGGGTGCAGGCCCTTGTCCAAACAGCAAACTCTTGCTTAATGTTAGTCCAAAAAAAAACATTCCATCATGAGTTCCAATGTCAGGTGTACTCTGGGATGAGACAAGTTGTGGAGAAGGTCGAAAACTGTCTTCCTGAAGTTCTGTGGGACGACTGATCATTGCCTACCATCGGAGACATTGGACCAAACTAATTTCTTGTGCCTGAAATGGTGCACTGCTTGAGCTGGAGGCTCATTGTGTGTCCAAGTAGAAGGTCTTGAAGGTCGGTGTAGTTGCTTGTACCTATGCTAGTGGTCAAAGTCAAGGTGAGCTGATGTGGCGGCGAGTAGTGAGAGGTAGTCAGCCGCCGTATTTTCTGCTCTCTGTGCATATTGGGCTCCTGCAGAACATTGTGAAATCAAATCCAGGTGGTGGGATCATCGAGGGGAGATATCAGCTGGTGGGTTTTTAATAGCGTCAAGCAGAGGGCGGTGGTCTGTGTAGATAATAAGTGACCAGCCCTCGATGTCATCTTGGAAGTACTTAACCGACCTGAACATCGCCAAAATCTGATGGTTGAAGGTTGACCACATTTTCTGGGAATCGGTAAGTTTCTGCAAGAAAAACCACAGGGACTGGGTTGCAGCAGGGAGTTCTGTTGTAGCATTGCCAAAATCACTCAGTCGCTGGCGTCGGCCGTTATAGCCATATGAGCGTCCGGTGATGGGAGTGCCAGGGTGGTGGTTTAAGCAAGCTCAGTTTTGATGTTCTCGGGAGCTGCTTGCACATCAGTTACATGCACAACAGTTGCTTGCACATCAGCTTACGTTTGCCTGACATGTTCTTGCCACAGAGTGATTATGTGAGCAACAGAAGTGCTTCTGCAGGATGGGGGAGGTGTTGTTGGTGAAAATTAATTACCCCTTAAAAACAGCGCAACTCTTGATAACCCATTGGGGGAGGTAGGTTATGGATTTGGTCTTTGTTTTCTGTGGTGGGGAGATGACTGAAACGTCAACGAGGTGGCCTATGAATGTAACACATTTTTGCCAAAGTTGGCATTTTTCCTCGTTGACCGCAACATCATGCTCTGCTGGTTTGTCAAATACCGCTTGGAGGTGTTTGTCATGATCTTGATATGCTTGTATGAAGGTAATTACATTGTCCAAGAACCAATAGCAAAGGGGCCTGGTAAAAAACAAGCCATCAATGAACTGTTGCCAAGTCTGGGTTGTGTTCTTTAGTCCAAAGTGCGTAAACAGGAATTCAAATAGAGCAAGTGATGTAACTATTGCCGTCTTTGGCATGTCCTCCATGGCGAATGTGATCTGTTAATAAGCTCTTTTGCAGTCTATCATGTTAACGATGGTTGCTCCAGCCAGTCCCTGGGAGTAGTCCTGAATACTGGGCATGGTTTAACTATCAATCATGGTGCATCATGTGTTCAAATGTCAATAGTCCCCACACAGGCACGACATTCTATCTTTTTTCATTCTCATAGGAATCGGCGAGGCCCACACACTGTCTGATGGCTAATGGTGCCCTTGTGTAACAGTCCCTCAATCACTGACTTGGACACCTTGAGTATGTGAGGGGCAAGGCGGTGGGGCCGGCGTCAGATTGGTGGTAGTATTAATTCTGTTTACAGTACCATCACGTACGATGTTAATCTTTTTATGGGGCTTATGTGGAGTAGCAAGTGAGAGACACGATCTGCTCATGGAGGCAATATCACTGTTTACACTCGACCTGCTCACGAGAGCAGTATCACTGTTTTATAGGAGCATCGTCACCAGAAGTATGAGGTGCTGGACTGACCTGTGGTTCTGGAGGCCTGGCAGCATCACGGGCAGGCAGCTCTCGTTGTTGCTGGTGCAATGACAGCTGTTGCTGTGTGATGTGCAGTTGTGCTGTGAGCTCGGACCAGCGGTTACGGAAGTGTTCGTTAGCTGGTCGTGAGGTAGCATTGGTGCAGCAGAGGTCAGTGTATGCAGTAGCCGCGGTTTTAAGCTTCTCGAACAATGCCTCGCGCTAAACATGAGGTCTAGTACTGTTTCAGAGGTAGGAGGAGCATGCGGCGGGGTCTTGTCCGTCGGTAGAAGATCACTGTTTACTCTGCTGATCGGCATGCGGCCGTCGCGATGTAGTAGTAATGCCCTGTCCAATTCAGGCAAAAGACTATAATGCCTCAAAACATCCGTGGCTCTACAGTGTCGGCCACGAGAAACGTCCATGAGCGAGTGGTGTGGTTGTTCAGTTGAACTACGATGGAGGCTGTGCCTATCACAGGAATCACTGAATTGTCCATGGCGCGTAGTTGTATAGTGGATAGTGTACGTTTTCCAGGTGTCAGCTGAGGCGGCAGCGTCGGCGCCCGAGTCGACTAGGAACTATGCTCTAAGATGGCTGTCGTAGACGAAGAGCCGCACGCCATTAGAATGTAGACGTGGGATATGATGAGTATTGTCATGTTTCGTAGCGAGGCGGCTTGAAGCAGGGGAGCGACCGGATGCACCTGTGTCAGGCTGCTGTACTAGATAAAGTAGCTGCAGGGTGGATGACAGCAGTGCACGTCGGCACCGAAGCTTGCGTGGAACTAGCAGGGGCAGCGTGGCCGAGTGGATGCAGTGCCCTGGCTGGCTGAGTTGTTGTGATGGTTCGGTGTGGGTCAACGGCCGGACGTGAATGGGGTAGGTGGTTGTTTACATTTCGCTACAAATGCGGTGCCTGGGTCTGTTGTGGTATCTGATCGCTGATGCCTTGCTATAGTGGAGTCTTGCAAGGCAGCTGCAGGCGTGGTGTGGAAGGGCTTGGCTGTGGTTGGAGCAAAAAAAAAAAGCTCTGAGCACTATGGGACTTAACTTCTAAGGTCATCAGTCCCCTATAACTTAGAACTACTTAAACCAAACTAGCCTAAGGACATCACACACATCCACGCCCGAGGCAGGATTCGAAACTGCGACCGTAGAGGTCGGAGCAGTTTGGTGACTGTCGGTTGGCTGGGTGCTGTGCAGTGAGCGGTGCATGGTGGTCTGTGGGCACGGCTGGTGTGCAGGCTGCATATGCAACTGTTGTTGACATCGGTGCTGGAGCCAGTGCGAGTGTTTATCAAGGCATGATATTGCACGAAGGCAAGCATCCAGTCGGCAAGGTGTAACTGGATTTCCAGCGGTTGTCCTCATGCATCAGCGTATGTTTTCAGGCAGCTTGACAAGCCATAGTGCCCAGAGAGCATGATGTGGTAAGAGGTTTGTGTCGATTCGGAGGCATAACCTGCGCCAGAGCACTGACGGGATATTGTGGCCAAGCGATGACTAGGTGGAGTTGTTGTACAGGTGAATGCGACAGATGCTGTAGTATAAGGGTATTTGCTGTGTCGTTTCGGTCAGTAGTTTGTGTGTGTAATAGAAGGCCACTGATAAGATCGGTGTTGGTGTGGAGGTGGTTTAAAAGCCCCAAAAACTTATTGTGGTCGTCTGTGATCCTGGCCGACTGCATCATGCACTCGCAGAGTGCGAACCATACTTGTGGAGAATCAACTAGTAGTGGTGCATGGCCGTTGGTAGTCTACCTGATGGCGAGAGGCCGGGACAAGTATGGTGGTGGTGGTGGTTAGTGTTTAACGTCCCGTCGACAACGAGGTCATTAGAGACGGAGCGCAAGGTCGGGTTATGGAAGGGTTGGGAAGGAAATCGGCCGTGCCCTTTCAAAGGAACCATCCCGGCATTTGCCTGAAGCGATTTTAGGGAAATCACGGAAAACCTAAATCAGGATGGCCAGAGACGGGATTGAACCGTCGTCCTCCCGAATGCGAGTCCAGTGTGCTAACCACTGCGCCACCTCGCTCGGTGAATCAGATCTTAATAAGATTTCAGATGGTGCAGAGATTCACAACTTGCTCTAAATGTTCAGAAATGCAAAATGTTGCACTTCACAAAATGAAAAAAATGTAGTATCCTATGACTATAATGTCAATGAGTCACTGTTGGAATTGTCCAACTCATACACATACCTGGGTGTTGCACTTTGTAGGGATTGAAATGGGATGATTACATAAGAATGTTATGAAAACGAAAGTCGCTACTCACTGTATAGCAGAGATGCTGAGTCACAGATAGGCACAGCAAGACGGCTCTCACAATTATAGCTTTCGGCCATTAAGGTGTTCTTCAACAATAAACACACACTACGTGGGTACACTTAAGTTTATTGGTAGAGTACTGGGAAAGTGCAATTAATCTGATTAAAGATGATTTTGTTAAAGGGCAATGTTTAAAAGTTGTGTGGTATGCAACAAGTTCATAATGTAAATCACAATAATGGAATGGTATTGCAAGCAAGGCTTGTATTTGTGTGAGTTGGCTAATATTCCTTGTGGTCATTATTAAGTTGGCTGGAAATCATGAATAGTTGTTAAATAACATTAAAAACATTAACAATACAAATAATGAGACAAGATTTTCGTATGCAGTTTTTCCGACATTATCAGAATTCAAATGTTGAAAACTTTCAGAGTAGTTAATATAACAGACCCTCCTCTCTCATGTTAAATGTCTAGAACTATGAAATAAATGTTTGCCATGAAAAGTGATTGTTAACTGCTGTAGTATTCTTGCACAAATGCAGACTTATCTCAGCTTTCTCCGAGCATTTAAAAGCGCTGATTTTATTATATATTATGAAGTTATTATACAGAAAACTTAGGGCATGTTCGTTAAATAATCAAAGTATTGTCAGGCTGGAAAATAGCCAAGCATGAAGTTAAAATAAGTGGAAGTAATTTTATTTTAAAGTGGACTGGATACTAAAGTGGACTGATCTGCTTTTCCATTTTTATTTTTTTACATAGTCTCCTTTTAGACTTACCTACTTTTTCCAATGCTGATCCCTTCCAAATAATAGGAATTGTCCAAGTCTGCAAAATAGCTATTAGTTGCTGCAATCGCCTCCTTGTTTGAATAAAATCTCTGTCCTGCTAGCCATTTCCTCAAATTGGGGAATAAATAGTAGTCCGAGGGAGCCAAGTGTGGAGAATAGGGGGGATCAGAAACGAGTTGGAATCCTATTTCCAATAATTTTGCGACCACAACTTCTGAGGTGTGTGGTGGTGCATTGTCATGATGGAAAACGACTTTTTTGCGGTCCAGTTGCCGGCGTTTATTTGGCAGCTCGGTTTTCAAACAGTCCAATGACAATGAATAATGTACACCTGTAATAGTTTTACCCTTTTCCATATAGTCAATGAGGATTATCTCTTGCGAATCCCAAAAGACAGTCGCCATAACCTTTCCGGCCAAAGGAACGGTCTTCGCCTTTTTTGGTGCAGATTCTCCTTTGGTAACCTATGGTTTTCATTGTTGTTTGGTCTCAGGAGTATAGTAATGTATCCATGTTTCATCCACGGTGACAAAATGATGTTTAAAGTTGTGCAGATTCTTCCTGAACAGCTGCAAACCATCCTTGCAACACTTCACACGAATCTGTTTTTGGTCAAGTGTGAGCAATCGCGGAACCCGTCTTGTGGATAGATTTCTCATGTCCAATTGTTTATGCACAATATTATGTACACATTCATTTGAGATGCTCACAGCATTAGCAATCTCACACACCTTAGCTCTTCTGTCATCCATTACCATATCACAGATTTTATCAATGACTTCTGGAGTCATAAACTCCACAGGGTGCCCAGAACATTCAGCATCACTTGTGCCCATATGGCCACTCCAAAAATTTTGAAACCACTTAAAAACTGTTCTAATCGAAGGTGCAGAGTAATTGTAATGTTTATCAAGCTTCTCTTTAGTCTCCTGAGGCGTTTTGCCTTTCATAAAGTAATGTTTAATCACCACACGAAATTCTTTTTCTTCCATTTTCTGACAATCACTCTAGTTCGTTGATTCACACGAATGCCAAACACGAAGAAATAGTCCAAAATGGCTGAAATTTGGTGTGTATTCTTCCCAAAGATGCTACTAACTAAACATGACTTTGATACATGCCAGTGGTGCCATCTCTCAGACTTTGCACGGACTTTTGAAACACCTCTCACAGATAACTACATCATGTGCAGAAAGCCAGATTTTACTATTAATATTGTCTGCAAGGTCATTAATATGTAACATGAACAGAAACAGTCCCAACACACTTCCCTGTGGTGCACCTGAAGTTACTGCTGCATCTGACAATGGCTCTCCATCCATGATAACAGACTATGTTCTCCCCATCAAAAAGTTGACAGTCCGGTTACAGATTTCACTTGATACACCATATGATCATAGTTTTGACAATAAGTGTAGGTGTGGTTCTGAGTCAAATACTTTTTGGAAATAAAGAAACACTTCATTTATCTGGTTGCCTTGATCCAAAGCTTTCAGTATGTCACTTAGAAAAGTGCGAATCGGGTTTCATATGTCAATGTTTTTGAAATCCACGTTGGTTGGTACTGAGGAGGTTATTCTGTTAAAGATATCTCATTATGTTTGAGCTCAAAATTTGTTCTAAGATTCTGCAACAAATTGAAGTCTAGGAAATTGGATGGTAGTTTTGTGGATCACTTCTACTATCCTTCTTGTAGACAGGTGACCTGTGCCCTTTTCCAAGAACAAACCACCTTTACAGACGCCATTTTGCACTAATGACAGGAAGTGCACACTAATGCCTCCTGGTATCTGAACAGCACAATTGCATATTTATTTACCGCTAGCCACACTATGTGGCAGTACACATTAAGAATAACAACAAGCAGAGAGCTGTCATTGAGTGTCTTTTGGTGGAAAACCAGAGCATCGAAGATATTCATAGGCATTTGCAGAAAGTCTACAGAGACTTGTCAGTGAACAATAGCATGGAGAGCCATTGGACGCGGCATCTGCCATCATTGCAACAAGGCTGCAAAAACCTATCCGGTCTCCCATGTACTGTCTGGCCACACACAACTGTCACTCTTGCAGTGTTGGAACATGTGACACTCTAATTTGAGGTAACTGGTGGATTACAATCAAACACGTGCTGTGCAACTGGACATCTATGTAGGTAGATCACCAGTTGGGATACTCAAAGTTGTGTGCCTGCTGGCTTCCTCACCACTGAAGACCATAAAGAGCAACAGAGGACCATCTGTGCAAAATTGTTTGTGCATTAAAGGCTGATCATAACAATTTTTTGTCAAACATCATCATAGGTGATGGAAAATGGGTTCATCACTTTGAACCGGAAATAAAACAGCAATCCATGGAGTGATGACACACTACCTCTCCTCAGAAGAAAATGTTCAAAGCCACACACTCAGCCAGTAAGGTCATGGTGATGGTCTTATGGGACTCTGAAGAGGTTATTCTGTTTGATGTACTCCCTCATGGTATAACGACCAACTCTGAAGTGTGTTGTTTTGCCCTCAGGAAACTGAAGAACTGACTTCAGAATGTTCATCACCACAAAAATGCAAACAAACTTCTTCTCCATGAGAACATAAGGCCTCACACTTGACTGTGCATGGGAGAGGAGCTCAAAAAAATTAATTGGACTGATCTTCCTCATCTGCTCTACTGCCTGGATCTCACACCTTCCAACTTCCATCCGTTTGGCGCAATGAAGGATGCCTTCCATGCGGGAAGCAGTACATGGATGATGGGGAATTTATTCATGCAGCAAGACATTGATTCTGATGTCGACCAGTAAAGTGGTACCATCTGGACATATGGGCACTCCTTGTAAGGCAGTATAAGACCATCACATTGAATGAAGATTGTGCTGAATAACAGGTAGCCAAAAGAGAGAAGATTAGTATAGTATATTTGAATCCTGAATAAAATCAATCTGCTTTCAGAAAAAAATGTGCTTCATTACTTACAGAATGACCATCAGAAGTCATTTTTGATGCATGGATCTGACTGTGTACAATTTTGCCCATTCACATGCCCTTTAAGGCTGCTTGCAGATAATATTGTTGTCTATAACAAAGTAGCAATGCCAGAAGATAGTAATGATTTGCAGAATGAGCTCCTGAGATTTGATGAATAGTTGAGGCTCTGGCAGTTGACTCTGAAAGTAAATAAAATAAATGTAACATACTGTGCATACTGTAGAGTTACACTATTGATGACAAACTGCTGGAAATAGTATCTACTATAAAAAATTAAAATATCCTAAAGAAACTTTGCACCTTGACCTTAAGTGGAATGACCACATAAAACAAACAGTGGGAAAAGTAGATGTCAGACTCAAATTCAAAGGAAAAATCTTAAGCTAAGGTAACTCATCCATGAAGGAAGTGGCTTATAAGGCACTTGTTCAACTGATTCTGAGTACTGTTCATCTATCTGGGATCCCTACCAGGTAAGATTGACAGAAGAGATAGAGAAGATCCAACGAAGAGTGACACATTTTATCATGGGATCAATTAGCTGACGTAAAAGTGTTATGGAAATGCTCAACAAACTTCATCAGTAGATGTCATAAGAGAGGCGTTGTGCATTGCAGAGAGATTTCCTATCAAAATTTGGAGAGAGCACTTTTTGGGAAGAGTCAGACAATATATTACATCCCCTTACATCTGTCTCACATAATGACCATGAGGAGAAAATTGGAGAAATTGAGCCAATACAGAGGCTTACCGACAACCATTCCATTTGTGAGTGGAAGAATGTCAGAAGGCTCAGTTAGTGGTACAAGAAGTACCCTCTACCACACACCATTAGGTAAGACTTAGAAGTAGATCTGTACAATATCAGAGTAGTGTCCTCATTTGTATATTGCTTTTTGCAGGTCATTCATAACAGCAAAGAGCTTGCAGTAGAAGAAATGTGTTACACAGTAGCAAAAATAAGCGAAAGGTCATACCTCTTAAGGCATGCATTTCTGAGCCCATGTTTACTGGACATTTTTGTCAAGTTTTAGTCTGTACTACCACCTCTCAAAATACAGAATATCTTTTCTTTTACTGTATAAACAATGCAAGTGTATTTTTCTGTGGTTATCAGTTCCACCCTCTGCATCACAACACTGAAAAAGGTAGTTGAAACACAAGCAGACACACATATTATTCATCTTTCAATCTTAATTACTACTTTAAATCTTAATTACCACTAAATCTTAATTACTACTATGAACAAATTGTTATGAAACTCCAGTTGTGCTGTTTAAAAACATAGGGATATAATAGCACTTTTTCTGATCAAACGCTTTTAAACATGATTCTCTACATTTTCTTCAGTTGCAGATCCCTTTTTTCCCATGAACAAGAATCAGTTTTCACTGTATTAACATGTTACTACGTAATTCAGTGTATTTTCTACTGCAAATATTGTGACTAATTAGAGTTCCATAAGCAAATAAGATGACTAAACAGACAATCATATTTAATTTTGCTAGTCCTTGCTAAATTTTAAGCTGACATCATACTTCAAACATATTTATTTTTACTGATTCATCATTTCTTTATGATTTCATGAATATGCTTTACTGCATTTCAAGTTAGCATAGTCCTAAACATAATTTCAGTCTCATATTCCTATAATCTTGCCTCTCACAGAGTAATCCCAAACACATCATCATAATTATCTACATCACCATAGACATCACTATCCATAAAGAACCCTAACATATCTCCATTATTATTATTTCAGACCCAGTACTTCTTAATAATTCATCATGTTTCACCATACTTATTTCTCACCTAATTGCTAGAACACGAAAGAATTATCAACCATTACATCTGCGGGGATGCAAGTTCCTGTCCCCAAGCATATCACTGCAAGAACAGTACCTCTGGGCTTTTGGCAGTGTGTTCTGAAACACCAAGTGTTTAATATTTGTCCACATAATGTGCATAAATAAATATTGTGTGTGTGAATTGGTAACGTTGACAGTCATCATGCACATTACCCAGATCCTACACTGGTAACCTTGAGTTTTTGACAACCGTGCTGCAATATTTTCATGTGACACGTTGCTCTGCCTCCACCCGACGCGAGAATCCAACACCTTGCTGATCTGGATCCTTCACACACCAATGGTCAGCCAGCTACAGTCAACCATAGCAAGTGTTACGAGTGTTTTTCTAATGGCTTTTCACCACTACAAGACGGAAATTGCAGTACTTCAGTGTTTAATACCTGCACAACAATGCAACCACTGTCACATCAGTGCACACATAAGGACTACGATATTGAACTTCCATCAGTCACAGTTCTTTTAACAAACACTGAAAATAGTGCTATGAGTGCTCATGTGGGTACTAACCTTGCCAACTACACAACGAACGGTCAATGGCAATCGGTGGTAATGAACAATGGCGCTACCCTGCTGCCCATGCCATTCTCGAGTGCAATATTCCAATTGATATACATTCCACAAGTGCTAATACTACTCATGAGTCTTTCTATCAACCGAATGACTTTACTATTTTTCAGATGCCAGGCATCGACAGGCTAGACAGTGACATAACAAATGCCGAACAATCAGTGACAACAAACAAACATGTAGGTCAGTGTATTTAGTGGTCTCAGGGACAGATAGTGCTGGTTAACAGTGATTTTGAACAGAATGACATATTTCTGCAAACCACTTTCGCTCTCACATGTCACTAGGGTGACATCACAGCAGCTGTGACGTGTACCATGATACACCTTGGGTGTGACATCTCGGCCCTACTGGCTGCACCATCCCTCACACCCCAGCTCACACCGGGATGCACTGATGCTCACCATGTGCTGGTACGGATGCATGACATGACCATTTTACCACGACCGCACATCAACAGCTACCAGGATGCCACAACAGACGCATCAACAGCACTACGACCACAAGATGGATATCAGAATTACAATTTGCCTGCTAGACCACCTACACTGACAATGTCAGGTTTGAGCCCACACTTACAGTGAATCCCATACCATGTGGGCTGACGATCTACCTCAAATTTATCCAGCCGACAATGGTTATATGACACGCCACTGGTCCTGTGGGCACACCAAATAGACTTCCTAAGCCACGATGGCCTCCAGCTGACTGTGGCTTCACACCACCTACCACGACGCATGTTATGACCAAGGGGTGCAAAGCCATTACCATGGACTTACTTGCTACACCACCCATGTCATGCACTACGTTTTGTTACACCAATGCCACCACAGAAACTGTGATGGCCGCGACGTGACTAAAAGAACAGTGTGCACAGTGGACACACAGACAAGAATCGCTAGAAAACTGTGATATCCGACAGAACTATATTTCTCCACTGTCTGTCAATGCCTCTATACGTTACATGAGTGATGGCACAGAGATATCAGCCACGCCACGCCACTCGCCACTCCATGGTCATGATGTCACTGTCCGCCCAGCCACACTGCACGCCAGACCACAACTCCAACCAGAATATCACACGGCATGATGCCAACAGGTACAACAAATAGTGGCCATACCTCATCAGACAGCACTTCCAGTACATCCAGACACTCCAGTGGACACCTGCCTACAACTGGCTGATAGGATGTTGGCACTTGCACACCAGGAGACAACTACCTACAACTGCCACTCCAGCAATGGATACGATGCACAACAGACAAGGACGCCAGCAGTGGCAGACACAGTGCAAAACACTGTGCGCAGACCCTGGGCAACCCCCTCCTCCTCTCCCCACATCTGGACCCCAACCGCCTTGCAGACCGCGGCAGCTGCAGCGCTGCAACAATAATGGCACACAAACCCATCTCCAGCATGCCTCCCTACAACAAACCACCTTTCCACTGGAGATACCAAAGCACATAACATGCCACACAGACAGGCAGGCAGTGCATGTCTATTTGTTTATGACCTCGGGCTACACCAGTACCTGCTGGTCAATATGAATGCCGGCATCAGCATCCTACCACCACATCCCACCACAGGAGATTACAAGCCCTCAACCATACAACTCCATGCTGTAAATGATTAATAATACTGGTAATGGGGACAACCACCATGGCACACTGGCTAGACGACCACGCACCAATGCCCATGGACTTTCTTTGTGGCTGAAACAGTGAAACCAGTGCTCATAGCAAACTTCTCCCATCATTACCATTTCATCCTGGATCTCAGCAGGGCTCTGTTATTACAAGGCAATGGACTACACTCTAAAGGGGGCGTCTGCAGTGACAGTCTACTGTCAACCACAGACTCTCCCCCTCCACCGCTAGACATAGAGACTGCAACAGATCTTGCATTACAATGTGAAACACTGTGCGATGAACTCCACAAAAAGATCACAGCGTATGAGAAATCTGCAAAGAGAACAACAAAACATGTACAAAGAACAAGCAGCCATGCAGCTGCCATCATGAACTGGACAGCCAACTGGAATGAATCCGGCAGCAACTACAGATGGCCCAGCACACCCTAGAGTCACAGAATAACTGTACAACCACTAGCACATATACACAGCTTAGTACAGTGCCCATTATACTTGGTGACACAGCTCTTGCAATTGACAGTGTTTATGCTCTCGCAAGCAGGTTGAATAGTGACGGTGTTTCTGCTCTCATGAGCACGTTACCCACCCCTGCAGGATTCCACCCCCTGCATCACCCCTTCCAAACAAAATAGTTAGCATAGTTACTGTGGTGTCACCGCCAGACACCACACTTGCTAGGTGGTAGCGTTTAAATCGGGCGCGGTCCGGTAGTATACGTCGGACCCGCGTGTCGCCACTATCAGTGATTGCAGACCGAGCGCCGCCACACGGCAGGTCTAGAGAGACTTCCTAGCACTCGCCCAGTTGTACAGCCGACTTTGCTAGCGATGGTTCACTGACTTCTACGCTCTCATTTGCCGAGACGATAGTTAGCATAGCCTTCAGCTACGTTATTTGCTACGACCTAGCAAGGCGCCAGTGTCCGTACTTTTGATATTGTGAATCATGTACCATAAAGAGCGACGTTCGTCATTAATGGATTAAAGTTAAGTATTCCACCAGCTACGTCCGTTTTTCTCAATTCTAATTCCCTTGTCACGTTCCAGACCTCACGCCAGCTTGCGTGAGCTAAAACGCGTGCATTTCGGCCTCCTTTAGTACCAAGGGGTTGGCTCTTCTGCCAACCACAACATTGGCAACGAGGCAAAACCGCGTTCGTATCGATATTGCCCTGATTTACTTGTGTAATGGCTTCTCCACACTCTCCAGATGTACTGTCCGAATTTTATCGCTTACAGAATCGGCAGACGCAGGCCTTACTGGATGCCCCTGGACAGCTCGTCCAGGGTCAACGTGCGATGCAAAACGGTGCGGCAGGAGCCGCTTCACCGCTAACGCAGCCACAACACGCTGTTGCACCCTCTTTTCGACCTTTTGATGCTGCACTGGAAAGCTGGACGGAGTGGTCACGCCAATTTGGATTCCATCTCACCGCCTACAGAATTCAAGGTAACGAGCGGCAGCCTTTTCTCGTTTCTTCCGTAGGTGTGACCACGTACCGTGTGATAGTCAAATTATTTCCCCGACGCGACGTCGCATCTCTGTCCTACGAAGAAATTTTGTCTGCATTAGATGCATATTTCAAAGAATCAGTCAACGTAGTTGCGAAAAGTTATACCTTCTTTAGTACAAAACGTACGGCATGTCAGACTAATCGGGAGTGGGTTGCAACCTTGCAAGGCCTTACTAGAGATTGTGCTTTTGAGTGTCAATGTGGACTCCCTTATTCAGATACTATGGTACGTGATGCAATTGCACAGAACGTTTCTGATGTTTGTATAAGGGAACAGATTTTGAAACTAGCAAATGCCTCCCTTCAACAAATGATGGACGTATTGGATCGGCAGGACACGCTTGACTTTGCTCAGGAATCATTTGAAACTTCGCCAGCAGTGTGTCAGATTAACCGGCCCGCCGGACGAGCTGCACGGAACAGTAAACAGTCCTCGCGCCCGGCCGCGCCGCTGCCGCCAGGCTCTCAGCCACGTGTACCGCGACGGCAAGCTAATGCAGTGATCAAATCATGCCCGCGGTGTGCTACTAAACATTCGCGTGACAATTGCATGTCACGCCAAGCTATTTGCTTTTATTGTAATAAAAAAGGACATGTTCAGAGTGTTTGCCACAAAAAGCTCAGATCGGAAGCTCAAAACCGTTCCAGGCCCTTTGCTTCGCGCCGGAATCGGAATCGAACCAAGAATACTCAGGCTCACGAAACTTCGCCCATGGAAATTCATGTAGTTCATTCCACTCCGCCCAGTGCCACTCTCTCTGACAGTGACGGTGTTCGTCCCAAAAATAGTGTGCGTCGACATCGCCGGAACTCCCGTCAAGTCGCAAGTGATTATGTACCAGTGTCAGTTCACGTTGCACGAGACAGTCGCTCTTGTCGTCAGCAGGACAATAAACTTTTGTGGTCTTGGACATTAACGGCAAAGTGATACCATTCCAGCTCGATACAGGAGCTGCAGTTTCACTGATCAATCACGACACTTACAAACTGCTGGGCACACCTCCGTTGCTTGCCGCAAATGTTCAGTTAACAAGCTATTCAGGGCAACGTATCCCTGTGTTAGGACAGTGCAGCCTTCTTGCAACATACAAAGGACAAACAAAACTTGTGTCATTTTACGTCCTTCGTTCTTCTTCTGCAGTGAACTTGTTTGGTTTCGATTTATTTCAGTTGTTTAACTTATCTATAGTAAATAAGGTCCTATCAGTGAACCAGACTGTGCCTCAGACAGTGTTTCTCGTCTATGTGAAGAATTTGCAGACATTTTTGCACCGGGCCTCGGTTGCGCTAAGAACTATAATGCACATTTGGAACTGAAAGTAAGCGTGCAGCCGAAATTTTTCAGAGCGCGCAATGTTCCCCACTCATTGCGTGATGAGGTCGCAAACACATTACACGATTTGGAATCACAAGGTGTGATTGAACGTGTGCAGGCTTCTCTCTGGGCATCACCCTTAGTAATTTTGCCGAAACCTTCTGGAAAGTTGAGACTTTGTGTGGACTTCAAGGCAACAGTGAATCCACAAATAGTGATTGCAACTTTTCCTTTACCCCGCCCGGAAGATAGTTTTGACTAACTGTGCCCGGGTAAATGTTTTTCGAAGTTGGACCTAGCAGATGCATACTTGCAAATACCGGTGGACGAAGAATCCCAGCGCGTTTTGGTGGTTAACATGCATCTTGGTTTGTATCGATTCAAACGACTGCCATTCGGGTGTGCATCTGCCCCTGCATTGTTTCAGCAATATCTACAAACTGTTTGTGCGTCGGTCCCTACTGCAGCAAATGATCTGGACGATACTGTGATCTCCGGAAAGACGGAAGAAGAGCATTTGGCCGATCTTAGAACATTATTTCAGGTCTTGCGACAAAATGGTCTTCGCTTGCGGAAGGACAAATGTGTGTTTTTTGCTCAGGACTTGCCATATTTGGGACATGTACTCAATGCCCAAGGCATACATCCCAGTTCAACGCACCTCCGTGCCATACGAGACTTGCCATTGCCGCAGAATTTGAAGCAGCTACAGAGTGTGCTGGGAAAAATCAACTATTATTATAAATATATTGCGCATGTCTCTTCCATTTCAGCTCCGCTTCATCGCTTACGCCGTAAGGGTGTTCCGTTCGTCTGGACGACGGAATGCGAACGCGCCTTTCGCCAGTTGAAATCGGCGTTGCTTTCCCATACTTGCCTTACGCCATTCGATCCTCAGAAGCCCCTTTTTGTTGATGGTGGATGCATCGGATTTCGGGATCGGTGCTGTGCTTGCGCACAAAGATGGATCGCACTATCGCCCTATTGCCTTTGCGTCCAAATTGTTCTCGTCTGCGCAAAGAAATTATTCACTGATCGAGAAAGAAGCATTGGCTCTCGTATTTGGTGTTACAAAGTTTCATGATTTCTTGTATGGTCGTCACTTTACCATAATCACAGACCACAAACCTTTGACATCGCTTTTTCATCCGACCAAGCCTGTACCTCCACGTACAGCGCAGAAATTCATTCGCTGGTCTATTTTCCTGTCGCAGTACCGCTACGATATCTTGTATCGGTCCACTACTAAGCACGGAAACGCCGATGCGTTGTCCCGCTTGCCTGTTGCTGAGGATAGGGTATTCGATTCCTCCGAACTTGCTTGCATGTTCATTGATGCGGAAACCGATGACGTGGTCGAATCGTTTCCGACTGATTTTCATCGTGTAGCTACAGCCACAGCTGCTGACCCTGTCCTTGCTCCCGTTCTGCGTTTTGTTGCTACGCAATGGCCCTTGTCAAAGTCACGGATCGGGGACCCGTTGGTTCGCCGATTTTTTGCTAACAAGGAGAGACTTTTTGTACGATGTGGTGTTTTGCTGTTGCGTTCTGATAATGATCAGTCCAGGGTCGTGGTCCCACGTTCGTTACAGTCCTCTGTCTTACGGCTTCTCCACCAAGGACATTGGGGTATAGTGAGAACGAAACAACTTGCTCGTCAGCACTGTACTTGGTTCGGAATCGAAGCCGCGATTACGAATATGTGCTCTTCTTGCAGGGTGTGTGCCGAACAACAATCAGCGCCACCACGGAAATTCTTTGCATGACCAAAAGCCACTTCCCCTTGGCAACGCTTACACATCGATTTTGCTGGTCCATTCTGGAATGCTCGATGGTTGGTTGTGGTAGATTAATTCAGTAATTTTCCTTTCGTTGTCCGGATGTCTTCCACGACGTCATCTGCCACCATCCAAGCGTTATCCGCTATCTTTTGCATTGAAGGTCTTCCACAGACTATTGTTTCCGACAATGGCCCACAATTCATGTCCGCAGAATTTGTCATTCTGCAAGGCCAATGGTATTAAACATCTGACGTCCGCGCCATTTTCGCCACAGTCAAACGGTGCCGCTGAACGATTGGTCAGGACTTTCAAGTCACAGATGTTGACGTTAAAAGAATCGCATTCTCGGGAGGACGCGTTATTGCTCTTTTTGTCCTCGTATCGCTCTCAGCCCCGAGATGGTCGCTCGCCGGCTGAGTTGCTCCACGGTCGTCATCATCGAACCTTGATATCTTTGCTACATCCGCCGCATCAGGTTCCTGTGCAGCGGCAGACACCTGCTTTTGCTCCAGGCGACGTTGTCTACTATCGCCACTATCTAGGTTCACGGCGTTGGCTCGAAGGGCGCTTTCTTCGTTGCCTCGGACGCGCTATGTATCTGGTTTTGGGGGCCTCTGGTGAGGTGCGTCGGCATCTCAATCAGCTGCGCCTCTGTCGTCGCACGGGATCTGCCGCTCGCCGTCAGCTTTCAGCGACGGTGCCGTCCGGTCGGCGCCCCAGGGACCCATCTACTGGCTCGCCTCAGCCCCAGGTGTTACCGACGCTGCCTTACATTTTGCCCCATGGCGACGCGCCGCCGCCGCCGCCGCCGCCGCCGCCGCCGCCGCCGCCTGTTCTCCCGCCGGCGACGCCCGCAGTGGACGCGTCGCTGCAAACGCCGGTCGCCTCCCTGGGTCACGCGCCGCCGATCGCTTCCCGTGACCAGTTGTCCTCCGACATGGAACTCTTGCCCGCTCCGGACCATATGTCGTCTTCGCCCGTCGGGTGCCCCCGCCCGATGGAGGTCGACCCTTCAGCCCCTCCTGTCTCACTACGTGCGCATACACCGCATGTTGGCGTGCACCCTGGAGCAGGTTTTCAGGCGTTTCCTAGCTCCCCGCGGTCCGAATGGCAGGGTGCGGGTGGCACAGCCTCGCCTGTTGTTAGGCTCCCCACCTCGTCGCATACGTCAACATGCGGTCCTCCCCACGGCGGGCGGAAGCCTTATGCCACAACCGTACGCCGATTTGAGGGGGAGGAATGTGGTGTCACCGCCAGACACCACACTTGCTAGGTGGTAGCCTTTAAATCGGCCGCGGTCCGGTAGTATATGTCGGACCCGCCTGTCGCCACTATCAGTGATTGCAGACCGAGCGCCGCCACACGGCAGGTCTAGAGAGACTTCCTAGCACTCTCCCCAGTTGTACAGCCGACTTTGCTAGCGGTGGTTCACTGACTTCTACGCTCTCATTTGCCGAGACGATAGTTAGCATAGCCTTCAGCTACGTTATTTGCTACGACCTAGCAAGGCGCCAGTATCCGTACTATTGATATTGTGAATCATGTACCATAAAGAGCGACGTTCTCCATTAATGGATTAAAGTTAAGCATTTCACCAGCTACGTCAGTTTTTCTCAATTCTAATTCCATTGTCATGTTCCAGACCTCATGCCAGCCTGCGTGAGCTAAAACGCGTGCATTTCGGCCTCCTTTAGTACCAAGGGGTTGGCTCTCCTGCCAACCACAACAGTTACAGATGGCACAATCAACAGAATTAATATGACTCCGGGACCGCCTGTACGCTGCCGCTCCCACCGCCTAGTCCCCCACAATCTCAAGGCGGTCAAGGTGGCTATTGAAGAATTTCTCCAGGATGGCATAATCAGAGATTTGGACAGTGTATTCGCATAACCTATCACTATGAGGCCAAAGACAGACAGTAGTACATGGTGCCTCTGCGGCAACTGCTGGTACCTCAGCACCAGAACAATTATATATAGCTACCCAGTCCGGAATATTCAAGATTTTTCACTCGAGTTGGCAGGGCAACAATCTTTAGTGTTGTTGTTGTTGTTGTTGTGGTCTTCAGTCCTGAGACTGGTTTGATACAGCTCTCCATGCTACTCTATCCTGTGCAAGCTTCTTCATCTCCGAGTACTTACTGCAACCTACATCCTTCTGAATCTGCTTAGTTTATTGGACTTTAAAAGAGCGTACTCCCAAATACCTATGGCCCTGGAGAACGTTCACAAAATGGCCATTATCAATCCATTCAGTTTATATGAATTCTTATTCATGCCATTTGGATTGAAAAACACTACACAGATGTGGCAAAGATTCATTATGGGTCGTTTTTCAATGTGCCACACTGTCGCTGCTATTTAGACAATTTTATTATATTCTCAACAACCACAAAGGAATACGGATGACACCTGTGTGGAGTGTCGATGCAACAGGCATACAGCCCACACAGGACAAAATTGAGCGGATTACTAACTGATCCCCTCCCACACATTACCAAGAACTACGTAAATTTCTCGGCGTTTTCAGTTTCTACTGATGACACCTGTCCCATGCAGTTGAAACTCTGCTTCCATCATAGAAACTCTATGGGAGGGAAAATACATTGGGGAAGAGGAAACTAACATAGAAAACCGATATACAAACTGCATTCAACAACAGTGAAGCTCAGCTAACCCACATTGCCACACTCACACTATTTTCACCTGATGTTCATCTGTCAGGGATGGCACAACCTCTCCTTTTTTTCTCAAGGAAGCTGACACTCTCAAAGGAAGTGATCAACCTTTGACCATGAACTACTGGTCATGTATGAAGTGGTGCACTACTTCGTCAATGGTATTTAAGGGAGACCACTTACTATCTATATAGACCATCAACCATTAGCTGACCTTCTCCCTAACGTAGCTTACTCTGGAGTATGCCCCATGATGAAACTAGTTTTGGAGCATTATATGTGCCCGAATATGAAGAGGAATTGTGCCACTTGGACACGACCATGCATTCCTTACCAGAGGGCAAAGATAGGACAACACAGCCAGCCACCATCAGGGAGCTTCCAAGGCCCAAAAGGTCATTTTTGCCACGCACATATAGGTTAGTGGGGCCTCTACCTGACTCTAATGGGTCTCATTATATTCTACTGGTTATCAACTGAACAACTCGGTGGGTGGAGGCCAATCCATTCAGGGACATATAAGTGGAGACAGTGGCGAGATTGTTCATCAACCTATGGATAACAAGATTTGGCTACCCTGAGCCACTAACACCCAATCAGGGCAGACAGTTCGAACTGACCATGTTTACGAAACTATGCCACCTTTGCAGCTGTCACCGATTCCATACCACAGTCTACCATCCACTGTCAGATGGCCTAGTGGAACGGTGTCACCCCACGCTGAAAATGACATTAGTGTGCCGTGATAACGAATGGTCAGAGGCCCTACCCAGGATGCTGCTGGGTATCAGAATGGCCCACAAAGAGGACCTCGATGCCTCACTAGCAGAAATCTTTTATGATGAATCAATTAGCCTTCCAGAAGAATTTGTCACACAGACAATGGACAAAGGAAACGAGGACCTCCCAGACCTCATACGACGGGTTAGTCCCACTTTTGTCACACCATACAACACCCACTGTATTTGTGCACAAAAACCTACAGAACTGCACTCATGTAATGCTACGCACAGACACCATCAATCCAGCACTGCGCCCAGCATACAGTGGACCATATAAAGTACTAAGATGGGGATCCAACACATATGAACTCATGCTAGCTGGCAAACACAGTACTGTGTCCTTCAATAGACTGAAACCAGCATGGACTTTGGCGGAGATGCCATGGAACAACACTGCCCCTTTGATATCATGCCATGACAACCCCATTTTCCATCACAATCAGTGTCAAGAACTACCTTTCAGAAGATATCACATTGTCTCTACATGACATAGTGATCATGGTATCTGCCACTTATGAAACCAACAGGTTGGCAACAGCGTGGTGCCCCGATCATTGTACCACTCCACACCGATACCACAGTCAGTCGATACAGCTGCATTGTTGTCCACACTGTCCGGGGACAGTATCCTACATGTGTCAGCCCCAGACCAGTACATGGTAAACTGGACACAGGATCAGCCTACATCCTCACCACAGGGTCACATACAACAACCAGCAGATGACCTAATGATGGCACCTCCAGTACCACCCATTCAGACAATACCAACATCACGAATAGGCAGACTGCTGCACCGACCTAGATTTTTAGATGAGAATGAGCTAGACAGGATCTCCAGAGACAACCTGCATCACACCACAACATAAATTCAGCATTTGATGCCTTTGGGTGGGAGCCCTGTGGGAAAACAAGCTCTGTGGACTTCCGTCCCCCAGAATATCACTGTAAGAACAGTATCTCTGGACCTTGGGCAGTGAGTTCTGAGACACCAAGTGTTTAAGTTGTGCATGTCTGTATAGTGCGTATAAATAAATATTGGGTATGTGAATCGGTAATGTTGACAGTCATTACACGTCATGAACATCATGTTTGTTATCCAAATCTTACACATCATAGCTTCACAAAAATTTGCACAATACTGCATTTTACTATCTACGTAGCTCTACATAATTCTTCTCACATATTGCCTCTTCTTACTTCACACACACTTGCTTCATTCTTTCATACATCGTACATTTTTTGGACAACTGTGTCATGGCGGCTGCAGTGTAACACGTGTTAAGTTCGGCTCGCGAAATTTAGTTGAATTCGAAGGTGTTCTCACAGGTGGTGTTGTCTAGTACAAGTGGAAATCGTGTAAACAACAGTGTTCTGTGCAGTAGTGCTATTTTTCTTTCTGTGCTCCGCCAATATCTTCGAGAAAATGATAAACAGAAGAGTCAACAGCAGCGCGTCCAGCAGCGGGGAAGCAGCAGGTGCGGCGGGCCTGCTGCTGGCGGGAGGTGTGGCCGCGGCTCCCGGTATAGCGGAGCTGGTTCCCTCTGACGTAAACGCTGCGCTTCGCGATAAAAACAATCTCGATCTGATAGCAGGCACTATATCAGATACTGTAACGGCAGCAGTATTGGCCAAAATGCGTGAAACTGTTGAGGCCAATACTGCCGAAATTACAGCACTAAAAAAGTCTGTGTCTGAATACGAGAAAGAGGCACGAGAGTTGGAAGTGAAACTATCTTCCGCAACAGACGAGCTAGAACAGTACCAAAGGCGAAATAGTCTACGACTGTTTGGAGTAGCAGAAAATAAGGAAGAAGACACAGACAACCTACTTATACAGGTTGAGCGTGAAAAATTAGGCTTTGAAGTGACCAAGGCAGACATTGACAGGAGCCATCGGGTGGGACGAAAACTACCAGGTGCTACCAAACCTCGTCCAATAATAATTAAATTTGTCTCATACCGAAAAAGGGCAGAGATCTCTACCCAGAACAGGAAGTTAACAAGGACAGGGCTTACAATAAGGGAAGATCTGACACACAAACGGCTAAAGATTTTAAACAGTGCCATATCCCATTTCGGTCTTCAGAATGTGTGGACTCAGGATGGCAGAGTAATCATTAAGACAGCAGCTGGAAAGAAGACAGTCACAAACATGACAGAAGTGAATAGTATTAAGTGAAGTTACTCGAGCCAAAAGTGCAAACTTAAACACCATTTGCAAATTGTAACAGTCCTATACTCAGATATAGTCTTGTAATTGTATTAACTTTTTTATTATACCCATATTTGTACCTTCAACTAATTGTTTTTGTAACTGTATTAACTTTTTACTGTTTTTTGTGTCTGTAGCTCTAACCATTGCTTTATTTTAGTTACTGCTAATACTTTTTTCATTTTCTCCGTTTATTCTCTTCCATTCTGTAATAGTTCTATTGCAATTATTAGTCTATCCTCTAGTTCAAGAGTCACCCATCTCTTCGGTTTAAATTGTTCATAACAAAAATCACTATCAGTATCACTTTAGCAAATTTAAATCTAATTGTAGCTTCCTACGATAATCACTACCAGTATCACTTTAGTAAATTTCAATTTAATTCTAGCTTCCTACGATAATGTATTAAATATTAAGCTTACTTCTCTCTGCTGGCAGCATCGGCCTCTTAAATCACTCCCCTTTCCCTTACTTCCACCCTAAGCTGTTTCAAATACGCTAATTACATTCTCCTCTTACGACATAGGATACACAGTGACACACAGCCGTCACTATCTTCGTCATATTCTCCTCGCACCGAATACCACTAATCCATTTTCTATACTCCCGCAACCTCAGGAAATCTCTTGCAGTCACCTTTCTTCCGGCACTCGCGGAGTCACAAACAGGGCGCGCTATATCTCGGACACCCCTGTATTATGTCACTTGGCGGAAACACCGGCCAGTTCCCCTCGCGGCAGGTAGTGCCTAACAAAGGGACAAACCAGTCTGCCACCCTACTCCAGGCTGCTCAGCGGAACGCGTCAGGGCTTTTAGCAGCTCACTGCAACATCCAGTCTTTACCTGCGCATTACGAAGAACTTAGCCTCCTCTTCAACCAACTAAACTACACGTAATCCTCTTATTCGAAACGTGGTTGAATCCACACATATCCTCCACATCTATTCATCTCCCAGGGTACACATTTCTTAGGGCAGACAGATCAAAAAAGCGAGGTGGCGGGGTCGGCGCGTATATGCGAATAGATCTCAAAGCGAAAGTCTTATGTACGTCAAATCCTGCTGAAGAAAAAGAGGCTGAATTCATGTTCATTATATAAATATACAAAGTCGGAAATTCTTGACTGGCGTCGTGTACAAGCCGCCTAAAATAAGCTCAATGAGTTCCTTCCAGTCGGAATTACATACACTTCAGTGTCAATACGAAAATGTCATCGTAATGGGTGACTTGAACACAGACCTGCTAAGAGACACTCCCTCCGCAATAAACCTAAGAAGACTGTTTAGTTGCAATAGCATGAACATTCCTCCATTACAACCTGCACACCATACGGCGCACAGTCATACTCTTATAGACGTAATCGCAACGAAACAGACTCACAAAGTAAGAGATGTTGGTCAATCATCGGTCCCTGGCCTCTCAGCACATGATGTAATATTCCTGGCCTACTCTGTGCAGCCCCCAAGGATCAAATCGCGTTACATAACGTGAAGGGAAACGTATTGACTTTGATGCTCTAACAGCCGATTGCTCAGAAATCTCATGGCATCAAATAATCAGAGAACCTACAATCGACGGCAAAATTAATGAACTTGCTGATAAACTCACTGCCCTCTATGACAAACATGCACCTGTGCGCACAGTCCGTGTAAGAAAATCTCCTGCTCCATGGCTGACAGCTGAATTACGTCAAATGATGACTAATAGGGATGCAGTCCACAGGCATTTCAAGGCAGATCCGAAACCCGAGCGTTTCGAAGAATATAGAAAGCTATGGAACAGAGTGAAACAATGCATTCACAATGCCAAAATCAGGCACGCTCGCTCCCTTGTATGCAGCGATCTGACACCCACGACTCTATGGAAGAATCTCCGTAGCTTGGGGGTCGGAAAAGCAAAATCGGAAACTACTTTTCATGTGTCAGCTAACGAATTAAATGAATTCTTCTCTGCACCTCTGAATACCAGCATGGCTGATAATTACCGTCCACAAGAATCCCCAAACAGGATAACTAACAACGATACCTCCCATCTAAAACATGTAACAACAAATACGGCAAGAAAAGCAATACTGAGAATCTCTTCTCATGCAATAGGCAACGACAGTATCGGTATAACCATGATTAAGAATGTTGCCGATATCTTAGTACCTGTCTTAACTGACATATTTAATTTTTCCCTCGTGAACGGAATATACCCCACTCCATGGAAAAGAAGCATAATTCGACCCATCCCTAAGATCGAAAACCCGCAACTGCCTAGTGATTACCAACCAATTAGCATACTGCCTGCTGTTTCCAAAGCACTTGAATATATTGTTCATGACCAAATCACTGAACACTTGCATGAATTCAGTCTATATGACAAATTTCAATCCGGTTTCCGTAAACATCACAGCACAAAAACTGCTCTAATTAAAGTAACTGATGACCTGAGAATCGAAAGGCAACAATATTGACGCTACTGGACTTCAGCAAAGCTCTTGACACTGTTAACTTTGAGATATTGCTCAGAAAAATGCAACACCTTAATTTCTCTGATAGTGCAATGAGATGGTTTGAAAGCTACTTAAAAGACAGACAGCAATGTGTTGTCTGCGTAAATGAAAAATCTTCCTGGAAACATGTTTCTTCGGGAGTGCCACAAGGATCAGTCTTAGGACCACTTTTGTTTTCTTCATATGTCAACGATATTTCGTCGGTTCTGCCCTCCTGTAAATATCATTTCTATGCCGACGATCTCCAGCTCTACCTAAGCGTCAGACCTGAAGATGTAAACACTGCAATCGCTCTGATGAATGATCTGTCTTCAGTAGTGACATGGGCGAAAAATCTGGGGCTTAAACTAAATGAAAAAAAGACGCAAGTAATCTTAATAGCCCATCAGAAATTAATAAGTTCAGATTTCCGCGAACGGCTACCTCCTATTCTGCTCGACAGTACTCCAATACCATATCAGAAAACAGTGAAGAACTTGGGTGTAACTTTGGATGAGCATCTCAACTGGGCAGAGAATACAGTCGCAGTGTGCCGAAAGACGTCTGCTTGTCCTTATGCTCTCAAAAAGTTTCGGAACGTATTTCCACAGGACTTGAAACGCCAGTTCGTGCAAGCACTCGTTCTACCGAACCTCCACTATTGTGATGTGATTCAACAAGGAATGAGTAGTGAAAACAAAAGACAGCTAGAGCTAACCATGAATGCCTGTGTACGTTACACCTGCAACATTCGCCGATATGATCATGTTAGTGCTTCATACTCCGAGCTAGGATGGCTGCAGCCAGACAAATTGCGTGACTACCACACTACATGTCTACTTCACCGACTTCTCGTCGCGCAAGCACCCCAATACCTTGCTTCAGAGATTAAAAACCTGTCATGCCATCATAATCGAAACACGAGGTCACTCTTATTTGGTATCCTAACTGTACCCACTCACAAAACAAAAACTTTTGCAACCTCCGTCTCAGTTGCCGCTGTCCGCCTCTGGAACAAACTGCCCCTTACCTTGAGGAAAATTCAATCTCCTGCTGCTTTTAAGAAGAAGTTGAAGCATTTCCTACTATCATCCTCATAAAGTTCACCACAAAATTAATGTACAAGGCCAATCCTCTCATCTGTCAAATAGCAAAGCTAGCGTCTCCTATCTTGCTCCTGAGATGCCTTCCACTTCATCTATCTCTATTAGCCACGCAATCTTCTTTTCCTTTATATTTCCTTTATTATGTTTTATCATGTCTCTCTATTCTTCTCCTCCCTTCACCATGAGTCTCCCTCATGTTCCCTGCTGCCAGCACTCCTATCTAAAATCTTTCTCTTCAATAATGTATTTTTCCAAGTGTACCTTTCTAATTGTTTATTTCACTTTTTGTACTAGATGTAGTTTAACATGCCTACTAAAAACATATGAATGTAAAATAAGTAGAATGCCTGGTTAGATGTAAGAGAGGGCCTGATGGCCCTAATCTTGCCAGGTTAAATAAATAAATAAGTAAATAAATAAATAAATAAATTAACCTTTTCAAAGACTAAGTGAAATAGTAAATAAAAGATTTTTTTCATGTGAAAAAAAGGCAACTTAGCCAATGCCATATCTACCTCACAAGAAGTAAAACCAATATATTGCTGTTATGATTTGAACATTATAGTGCAAACAATCAAATTCATCTCACCTGTTCATCCTTACATCTTCCATTATCACTGCGTCTTTGTTGCTCATCAAGATGAATCCTCAAAGAATCCTCAAAGGAATCCCAAATTGAAAGTGCAATCAGTAATGTTACCTCATGGCATTTTCCCTATTTAGTGACAACAAATGTAATATTCTACTAAATGTGAGTATGCACTGTTATTAACAGCAATAGAAGCATATATAATTCATAGAATGAGAAATTGTTGTATTTAGTACATTTCACACTCTGTACCTACTTTTAAGCTTACTATACAAACTGTAAAATCAGGTTGATAATATCTACAGGCAACCTTAGCTTCCTTTCCATAGATGTTCTGATGTTAATTACCATTTATCATTGCAGAATTTTCATTTTTCTTTTAATATGTGTTTTACTTGGCTTTGTTTTTTATGCAGGCTTGAGAAATACATTCCTCATTATTTTGTATTTTGCTACACATGAGCTCAACTTGTGCCACATGCTGGTGCAAGCAGGACTGTGTCTGCAGAATGAATTAAGGGATACAGAAATGTTCTCATGGTTCCTTTATTGGAACTGGGCAAAACTACATATAGCACACAGCTTGCAGAGGGATTACAAGGGCGTTGTCTTACTTGGCTTAGAGAGGGCAGATGCCAAATTGGGAATAATTTGTGGTGGGTGACATACAGTGGGTACTCACACTTTGAGGTGTGGACACCATTTATCACACACAACCTTACCTATAACTTGTGAACACTTTTGTGGCAGCCTACTTTGTTTAGACAAATATGTCAGCACATAGGTATGACCAGAATGGACACACAATTTTATTGTGACAAAATACTATAATGTATTGTAATACAAGAACAGGTGGATGAAGTGTCTGAGGATGAATGCTCTCTATGTTTAATCACTCGTGACAAAAACAGTATAACTAAACAGTCTCAGTATAGAGGAAAGGGAAATGGTGCACTATCCATGAGGATACAGGTACACACTAATACTGTAATATATATGAGACACAAAAGAAACAGGTAGGCAAAAGGAGAAGCCATGTACGAATTTACTCTATAATAATTACAGTGTGAGCAAGGCAAGAGTGATATGGTCTATCAAGCCATAGAATTAAT
This sequence comes from Schistocerca gregaria, assembly GCF_023897955.1. NCBI lineage: Eukaryota > Metazoa > Arthropoda > Insecta > Orthoptera > Acrididae > Schistocerca > Schistocerca gregaria. Next base: position 666,208,467 of record NC_064922.1, read on the forward strand.
ACAAGGGATTCCATGAGATGGAGACAGTAAGCTATGAAAATAAAGCTGCTTGATGGTGTATATGCATCAGTTGCAAAATTTGGTCCATATAAACAGTAAATGGAGCGCTCTGCAACTAGCTCTCAGTAAGACTTGCAGGCACCAACAATAATAGTTGGCCAAAATGTGTGCTACTGACTCAATGGTGTTGTTTCTGCTTCACTTATACCTATGTGCAGCATTGTTGTGGCATTTCATGAAGTGTTCATTCTACTAACACAAAACACTCCAGAATTAACACTCAGAAAATGTTATCTCATTTAAATAGAAATGCGAGTCACTTGGCATCCATGCCAGTTAGAGAGCACATTTCTGCATGTGCCTTTCTGGGAAATACCCTAAGCTGCACCAATGAAGTGCATGCTGGAGAGAGACTCCAACTCTTGGATCCAGTTTTCCTTGCAGTTCGACCTGGTAGTGTGCTACATGATGCCTTCTGTTGAAGCAGATGGTTGGCAGGCATTTACATACTGTTGTGCTTCACCATCTGTGAGAAGAAGATTGGGGGGGGGGGGGGGAGGAGGGGAGGGGGCAAGTCCGCAAAGGCACAGATGGTGACAGTGCACACTGTGCCCTCTGCACTGGGCAGTGGTGCAGTGTTGGCAGGGGCTGTCACAGTGGGTGCGGTGGTGAAAGCAGAGATGGCAAAAACATGCACTGTGGTCTCAGTGGCAGGCAGTGGCGCAATGTCATTGAGGCCAGCGTGTGCCATGGGGCAGGTGCATGATGACATGCGCAATGGGTCTAGTGCTGCCTCATGGTGAGCCTGGAGTGAGAATGATGCGACACCGTACCACCAGCTGGCGTGGGGGCAGCACTGTACGCCAGTCAGTTGGTGCAGTGGGGAGTGCTGTGGCACGGGGGCAGGGTTTGGCAGGTGAAGCAGTAATATGCCAGCATCTGGGCAGGTAGCACATGGTGGGTGGTGCACAGTGAGCCCCACGTGAGTGATGTACTGTGCCCAATCCTCTGTCAGTGCTGTAGGTATCTGCTGCTGCCGGCTCGCACTGGTAGGACAGGTCTCGTTTCAGTGTGGGGATGTGTGTTGGCATAGTGGTGACATCCCTCAGTGCTGGGTGTGTGGCATTGCCACCTTTAAATTTGGACAAGGTGCCTGGTGAACGGTTCAACAGTGTGGACAGGGTGGCAGGTGTCATTGACAGCTCTGCTGGGATGGACAGCAGTGTGAACAGCAGCGTAGCTCCTACCCTGGGGCCACACAGGCTGCCACCCAGGACAGTGGTGTTGGCCAAGGCACTGCTCAGTGTCATCCCAGCCTTGATGGCTGGTGATGTGATCGGACTCGAGGTCGAATGTGTATGCCGGCTTCAGATGATCAATGGAGACTGTGATGGCAGTGTCTTGGAGCCACAATAAGAATGACTCAATGACTTGTCATCATGCAGGAAGACAGATGTGGTCCTGAGTACTGCAGACAGAGCAATGGCTGGCTGGCATCCTCCTGGGGCATCAAATGTGTGTGCCAAAGTCTTGATGCATGAATGGGTGGCACTCTCTGTTTTTTTGGTGGGGGGAAGGGGGGCCAATAGAGGCAGGTGTGCCATTGAGTCACGGAGCTGCCGCATGAAGGCAAAGGCCGTGACACAGATTGTAGGAAGCAGGGGTGAGGCTCAATGAGTTTGCCTGGGAATGTGAGTTGCATACATGAGTTCAGTAACAGATGTGTCCATATCAGCATTGTGGGGCACCAGCAAACCTAAGAATACTAGAGGGAAGGTGACAGATCAAGTTTCATAGTGGCTTAGTGGTCCTTAAAGACCTGTGGGACAGCTCCACTTTGCCACTGGAAGCTGGGTGGTATCTTATCATAACATGCAAGGCCGAGCAACGTTTTCATGAGTCTTAAATAAACAAGACATTAACTGCTGTCTGTGGTGACAAGGTGGGGGCACCTGAAATATGAGACCCACCTCTCTGTAAAAGCCTCGGCCACAGAGTCCATGGCTGTGGAGAGCGACACAGCTTCATATCACCTGGTGAATATGTTGATGACAGTTCAGAGGTACTGGTGACTGACTGTTGCAGGAGGCAGGGAGCCTACAACATGAATATTCATGTGTGAGAAGCGATGGTCCACACGGGAAAAGAGGCTGCAGGGGTGTGCACATACCTGCCTCCTGGTGATTGCTGGCGTGGGAAGCAGGTGCAGGCCCATGTGAAGCAATCACATTGGATACCAGACCAAAGGAAATGCTGAATGAGTGCAGCGCATGCACAGATCCCAGGGTGTGGCAAGCTGTGCAGGTGTTCACAGGCTGCCTTGCAGAGGTCTGGAGGAAGGTAGGCCTGTATTTCATCATTCAGCAGTCACAGGAGCTAGTGGTCTACAGCATGGGTGGTGGCGAGGAACGTACAGTTGAGGTGAGCAGTAAGGGTACTCGACTGACCAAGGCAATCAGTAACTACATTTTTTGATGCCAGCCATGTGCTGAATATCTGTAGTAAACTGTGTGACATATTCCTGCTGCCAGAATTAGCGGGATGAGATCTGTGTGCCTTGTGACAGAAACTCATTGTCAGAAGGAGGTGATCAGTAAGAACTGTGAACTGTCACCCTCCCACTGAGTGGTGGAAATATCTAATTGCCTTGTATACAGTGAGGAGCTCAAAGTTGCATCCGGCTAATGCTGCTGCGGCTGTGTCAGCTTTACCAAGAAAAACGCCCGAGGCTGCAAAATCCCCTCAACACATTGCTGCAAGTCTGCACCTTTCGAGGACTGGCAAGTGTCGCTAACAGTTGTGAGTGGGATGGTCAGGTGAGGGTGGGCTGTGAGGATGGCTGGCAAGAGGTTGTGCTTCATTTTGTCACAGCTTCCTGACATTTGTGCTGTCTAGAGAACAAGCTGTTGCCTTTTGTGTAGTCACCCTTGAGTGCAACCGAGAGCAGCACTTACACGCTCATGGTGTCTTTCCGAAATTTGCCATCCCTGGAACCTGCAGAGTTCCTTGTATGCAATGGGTTGTGGGAACTCAGACACAGACCAAACCCTCATTTTGAGGGGGTGGGAGTCCACAGATGATATCCTGTTCCCCAGAAGGTCGATCTCCTGAACACCAAAAATGAACTTCTCCAGGTTGATAATGGCAACTGTCTCCTGAAGGCCAGAGAATACTTCCCATAGATGATGGCAGTGTTCCACAAGTTCATGTGAGTCAATCAAGATATTGCTAGACAAAACTAGACAAAACACACTGAAAGACTGTGTAAGTTGTCAAGGAAGAGTTGTCATGTCTGGGCAGCATTCTGGAGCCTGAATGACAGGAAAACATGCATGAAGAGCTCAAAAGTTGTAATAATGGCTGTCCTCTTCTTGTCCTTGGGGGCATACTGGTATCTGTGTAAAGTCTTTTACACAGTCCACTTTGCTGAAAACAGATGAACCACAGAGGCCATTGCTATAGCTGTGCAAAAGTAGAATGGGGTAGCGATCGGCCACTGTCCTGGTATTTAGCGCCTTTCTGTCACCACAGTATCACCACATATCTTATTTCTTTGGCATGAGTTGTAGGCCAGAGGCCCATGAGCTCTAGGAGGGGCAGAGCACACCAACAGTGATCACTGCCTCAATCTTGGTCTGCACAGCTCTCATTTGTTGGGTGGAAGGGGACAGGAGGTGCAGCACAGCAGTATAGTGCCAATTGTCATAATGAACCTCACAGAGGGTGCTGGAGAGGAGGCTGAGGGGTGGGGTGTGCTTATTTGCAGTTCTACAAACTGCGCAAAATGGTTCAGGAATGCCTGCATATCAGGGGAAGAGCAGTGGAGGATGTTTGACCATCAGTGGGAGCCAAACCCACTGGAAGCAGTATACCAGGACCATTTTGCAACAAGGCACACTGCTCTCTTTGCTAGCAATGGGCAGGTGGAGGCCTGGGAAAGTCTGTGTGATGCTTGCAACCTGGTATGGAAAGTGATAGCCAGTTGGTGGGGGACAGTGATGCTGGCAACTGCTTGGCATAGTCAGCCACAACTGGGATGGGGTGGATTCGGCCGGTGTCATCAGCATGGGAAATACATTCCTCACTATTCTGATGCATTCAGCTCAACTTGTGCTGTGCACTTCTACACTATGACTGTGTTTGCAGAATGATGTAAAGGAAATAGAAATGTCCTCACAGTTACTGTGTTGGAACTGGACACAACTACATATAACACTTAGCATAGAGTAGGATTACAAAGGTGCTGTCTGTACTTGGCCCAGAGAGAGCAATGCCAAATTTTCAGTGGGTGACAGACAGTGGGTACCCACAGTTTGAGGTGTGGACACCACTTATTTCACAGACCCTACCGACAAAGCCCTAAGCAATCTATAACTTGCAAACATGTTTATGGCAGATTATGTAATTTAGACAAATACTTCAAAACACAGTATGACCAAAATGGACACACACAGTGTTATCAAGACAAAAAAACACTATCATGCATTGTAATAGGAGAGGAGCTGGACAAAGAGACCAAGGATGAAATTTCTGTAAACTTAAGGCACAACACAAAAAATATAATTAAATACTCTTGTTACAGAGGCAAGGGAAATGTCGTGCTGTCCATGAGGTTACAGTTACACACTAATACCATAACATATACGAGGCACAAAAGAAACAGGCAGGTAAAAGGAGAAGTCATGTATGAATTTGCTCTACAATAATTACAGCACGAGTAAGGCAAGAGTGAAACAGTCCATCAGGCTGAAGACATTAATAAAAGGGATTCTGTGAGGTGGAGGTATCAAGCTGTGAAAATGAAGCTCCCCAGTGGTGTGTACAAATCAGTTGCAAAACTTAGTCTGTACAAAGAGTAATGGATAAATCTATTACTAGCTCTTGACAAGGCTTGCAGATGCCTACAATTACAGTCAGCCAAAATGTGCACTACGACTCACTGGTGTTGTCTCTGCTTCACTCATACCTATCTAGAACATTCTTGCAACAATCCATGAAATGTTCATTCTTCTAACACAAAACCCTCCAGAATTATTTCGTTTAAACAGAGATGTGAGCCACTCAACATCCATGCATGCATGAAGCGCCAGTCAGGGAGCACTTTTGTGCAATGTGCCTTGCTGGGAAAAATCCTAATCTGCAGCACGAAAGTGCATCTGGTGTTGTGTGAAATGTCACCTGCTGTTGACATCTGTTAAAGCAAATGCGTAATGGGCACATACTCACTGTAGTGCATTGCCACATAAGTTTGAATAATTCAAATACTGTCAGTGAATAGTAGCTCACAATACTAAATATTAATCATCGTATAATTGAAGTCTGTATTCAGTTAATCCCTACACTAACCAGTATAGCAAAAATCACCATTAGGTCACTGTTATGTGTACCAAAGTCTTGTACAATATTATGAGAAGGAAAGTTGCTACTCACCATATAGTGGGATTCTGAGTTGCAGATAGACACAAAAAAGAGACTGTCAAAATTAAAGCTTTTGGCCATTAAGAACTTTGTCAACAATAGACACAAACATATGCACAATCACACTCATGTAAATGCAACTCACACACACAATTGCAGTATCAGGCAACCGAAACCGCAGTGCAGTGTGTATGTGTGTGTCTATTGTTGATGAAGGCTTTAATGGCCAAAAGCTTTAATTGTGAGAGTCTCTTTTTTGTGTCTATCTGCAACTCAGCATCTCTGCTATATGGTGAGTAGCAACATTCCTTCTCATGATATTGTTACATTCCATCCTGGATTTTCCAAAGTCTTGTACAAATCAGCTCATAATATCTATAGTAATTTAATCATGATGGTAAATACTAAAGTCATAATTAGGTATGTCAAAGAGTCTCTTTCTGTAGCTGTCACCAAGCATAATCAACAAGTTCACTAACATGAATTCTCTCAACACCTAAATGCAGAATAGTCTTTCACGTAAAATCCTACATGACTTTCAGCACTGAGCCACAAGTAAAGCAAAGCATATAATACTCAAATTCATAGAGCAACATTGATTATACAACAAAACAATAAATAATTAGGTAAATCAGAGAGTCCTTTCCCCTAGGTAGCGCCTAGTATGATCTTGTAAGTCCACTAACACATTGAATTCTCTCACCAACATAACACAGAATAGTACAGAATATTTAGGAATAAAGGAGATGGCTCACTGAAAAGGAGAAACACTGCTTTGTCGATAGTTACACAAACACAAGGTACAGAGCTTTGCTAGCTATACTTCTTTTTTCAATTTCAGGCTTGTAGAAAAAACAAGCACACAAACACACATAGTCACTCACATGCACATTCCTGACTGCACACACACACACACACACACACACACACACACACACACACACACACACACACACAATAACAACAACATACACATGATCTCTCTCTCTCTCTCTCTCTCTCTCTCTCTCTCTCTCTCTCTCTCTCTCTCTCTCTCTAGTGGGTGGGGGCTGGGGGGGCTGAGAGGACAGTGCGTTATCTTAGGTGTAGGGCAGGGAGGTTATTTGAGTGAAGGATGTGCTGTAAGGATAGCTCCTGTCTGTGCAGCTTAGAAAAGCTGGTGGTTGTGGGGAGGATCCAGATTGCTCAGGTTGTGAAGCAGCCATCAAAATGACACAGGTTTTGCTCTTCTGCATGTTGTGCCACTGGGTGGCCCACCTTGTTTTTAGCAACAGTTTGGCAGTAGCCATTCATTCTAGTTGACAACTGGTTGGTTGTCATACAATGTAAAATGCTATGCAGTGGTAGCAGCAGAGCTGGTATGTAACATGGCTGGTTCCACAGGTGGCCTGGCTTCTGATAAGATAGGATAAGTTTGTGATGGGACTGGAGTAGGTGGTGCTGGGTGGGTGGATTCAGCAGATATTGCACTTGTGTCTCCCTCAAGGCAGGGGGTTGGCGCTGGAAGTGGCATAGGGACAGAATAGGATGGTAGAGGCTGAGTGGGTGGCAGAACACCATTTCTGGTGGGGATGGAAATATCTTCGATAGGATTTCCATCATTCCAGGACATGATAGATAATCAAAGCCCTGATGAAGGATGTGGCTCAGTTGTTCTGGTCCCAGGTGGTACTGGGTGATAAGGGGGGCACTTCTTTGCAGTTGGTTCTTGGGATGGATGTGAGAATGAAGTGTGTATGGAGATATGGCATGGGATGTAGATGTAGATGTAGACATTTGTTTGTGTATTAGGTATTGGGGTTTTGCCTGTCTGTGAAGGCCTTTGTGAGGGATTTCTCTTCACTGCAGATGTGTCTGTCACAGGTGGCCAGGCTGTATGGGAGGGATTTTTTTGGTGTGGAAGGGGTGGCAGCTATCAAAGTGCAGGTACTGTTGGTGATTGGTGAGTTTGATGTGGACAGCGGTGTGGATGAAGCCATCTCAGAGGAGGAGAGTGTCATCTAGAAAGGTGGCACAATGGCTGGAGGAGGACCAGGTGAAGTGGATGGGAGAGAAGGTGTTGAGATTGTGGAGAATAAGATGTCATGCCGTTGGGTGCAGATTATGAAGATGTCATCAATCAACCTGAACCAGACCAGGGGTTTGGGGTTTTGGGAAGCTAAGATTGTTTCCTCTAGGTGGCCCAGTTGGCATAGGAGGGTGCCATGTGGGTGCCCTTGACTGTCTCCCAGTTTGTTTGTATATCTTCCCTTCATAGTTGAAGTAGTTATGCATTAGGATGTAGTTGGTAACCAACTAACTCACTGTTGGTTAGGTGTATGAGGAATGAAGTGGGGGATTTGGAATCTGCAGGGCATTGGGAGAGGTAGTGCTCAATTGCAGCAAGGCCATGGACATGAGGTATGTTGGTGTATAGGGTTGTTGTATCAACAATGACAAGTAGGAACTGCAAAGGTAAAGGGGTTGGGATGGTGGAGAACCAGTGCAGGAAATGGTTGGTATCTTTAATGAGGGAGGTTACATTTTGGACAACTGGTTGCAGGTGTTGGTCAACAAGGGCTGAGATTCTTTAGGTGGAGGCACTGTAGCCAGCCAGATTTTTAGGTTTGTGGAGTTTGGGGAGCGTGTAGAACGTGGGTGTGTGGGCTGTTGTTGGGGTGAATAAGGAGGAGCTGTTCTGGGAAGGGCCTAAGGATTTTGGCAGAGGTTGGCAGTTTTGTTGGCCTTCTGGGATGGAGTCACTTTCACAGAGCTTGTAGGTGCAGGTGTCAGCCAACTGGCAGAGGCCCCCTGCCAGGCACCGCAACAGTGGTGAAATCTTTGTCTGCTGGGAGGATAATCTGGTCAGGATCTGTTTTTAGATTGTGTAGGGCAGTCCATTCTTCTGCTGAAAATTTGTTATTTTTAGGGGAGGACCTGGGGAAGGATGGTGAGTCCAGATTGGAAGTTAGGAATTCCTGGAAGGTAACCAGGGTATGGTTAGGTTGGAATGTGGAAGGGTCACAGTTGAATGGTGGTATGATTTGGGACAGGCAGGGTTCAGTGTTAGGATTGGATTGACTTCGGTTGGACGGGTAGGTGCCAAAGACGTGTTTCCACTGTAGGGAGCAGGAGAATGGGAGTAGGTCTTTCACAAGTTCAATATGGTTAAACCTGGGAGAGGGGGTGAATGTGAGGCCTTTGGATAGGACTGAAATTTCTGTAGGGCTGAGGATTGTGGTGGAGAGGCTAACAACAGTGTTCTAGGATTGTTTCAGTTCTGGATTTCGTGGAGCGTTGGTAGGGGTTTTTGGAGGAGGTGGTAGGTCGGAAAGGTCAGCTAGGCAGGGTTTAGATGCTATGAGGGGTTGACAAGGAGGAACACTGTGAGTAGGATTGGAGTTGGATAGTGGTGCTCCAAGGTGGGAGTACAATTTATGCAGGGTGCATAACTGGTGGATATGGTGTTTGGAAGGTTCTTCTAGGTGTTGGTGTGTCAAGACTACAAATTGGGTGATGAGGTGTAGGAAGTTGGGGTTGTGTAGCAAAAATATTTTGCAGAGGGAGTGGAGATGGTTCAGAGGTGCCTGTGACATGGAGATGTGTTTTTGTAGAACCAGGGTTGTGAGGGAAAAGACTGGTGGAATCTGAAATGGTGACAGTCATTGTGGAAGGAGGGCTGGGATCCAGAAATAGGGATTTTTATGGTTAGGCCATTGGAAGGCATTCCATGGCTGAGGCAGCATTTAAGGAAAAGGATATGGGGCAGGTTTTGGCTAGGGATAGGAAAACTTTTCTGAACTGCTACAGGTAACTAGAGTAGGGGTCCATTGCGATGGGAAGGGGAGGGTCGGGGAGGGGAGGGGGGAAGGGAGGATGGCACTGGGGAGGGAAGTTCGAATTGAAAGTGGAGGATGAAGGTTGAAGATGGTTGCAGGGAAAGTTGAATAATGTCTAGGTGCAAACAGTGAAAGGAATTGTGTTGGGTGCACCTTCGTAGGGAAGGTATACAAACAAATTTGTGGCAGAGCCATGAGTACCCGCATGGCACCCTCATATGCCAACTTCCTCATGAGAAACCTAGAGGAAACATTCCTAGCTTCCCAAAACGTCAAACTCCTGGTGTGGTTTAGGTTTATTGATGATGTCTTTATAATCTGGACTGCCGCACAGGGTAGCCGCGTGGTGTGAGACACCTTGTCACGGTCCATGCAGCTCTCCCCATCAGAGGTTCGAGTCCTCCCTCGGGCATGGGTGTGTGTGTTGTTCATAGCATAAGTTAGTTTAAGTTAGATTAAGTAGTGTGTAGGTTTAGGGACTGATGACCTCAGCAGTTTGGTCCCATAAGATCTTACCTCAAATTTCCATTTATAATCTGAACCCAAGGCTACGTCTTATCCTCTTTCTTTCACAATCTCATCACCTTCCCTCCCAGCCACTTCACCTGGTTCTCCTCCACCCATTGTGCCACCTTCCTAGATGACAATCTCTTTCTCTCAGACAGCTCCATTCACACTCCTGTCCAAATCAAGCCCACCAATTACCAAGTTAACTGTTGAATGTTTTTACTGACCACCTGATGCCACTGTGACAGTTCTAGTGTCATAAAAGAAGGTCTATGCGCAGTTGTGCATAAATACCCAGATCATGCAATACCAGTTGGTGGTGACTTTAACCTTCCGAGTATAGATGGGATGTGTGTGGATTCATTGGAGAGGCTAAAGACAGACAGTCTTATGAAGTACTTATGAACACATTTTCAAAAAACCCTTTTGAGCACCTATTTAGGCAGCCCATATGTAATGGAAGTATCTAGGACCTTGTAGCTACAAACAGGCCAGACCTTATTGATGGTGTCAGTATAGAGGCAGGGATTAGTGACCATGATGTCATTGTAGTGACTATGGTTATGAAAGTTAGTAAATCAGTCAAGAGAGTGTTTCTGCTAGAAAGAGCAGACAAGCAGTTGTTAGCCTCTTGCCTAGACAATGAACTGCAATCATTTAGTTCCAGAATGGTGGACACAGAAGAATTATGGGCAAAGTTTAAACAGATTATAAATAGTGCTCTGGAAAAGTATGCAGGTACTTGGATTAAGTACAGGAAAGACCCACCATGGTTTGATAACGAAATTTGGAAAATTCTGAGGAAGTAAAGGTTGTTGTACTCTCAGTTTGAAAGAGGGCACACAGATGATGACAGGCAAAGATTAGTAGAGATTTATGCGTCTGTGAAAAGATCTATGCGTGAAGTATACAACAACTACAACCATTATACCTTGGCTAAAATCTAGCAGAGAACCCAAAAAAATTCTGGCCCTACATAAAATCACTAAAAGGATCAATGGCTTCCTTCCAGTCACTCATTGACCTGTCTGCTTTGCCAGTAAATATAGCAAAAGGGAGGCTGAAGTTGTAAATTACATGTTTAAGAAATTGTCCATGCAGGAGAATCATACAAACATACCATTGTTTGATCATCACACAGAGTCCCATATTAATGACCTAGTAATAAACATACATGGTACCATGAAACAACTGAAAGAGTTGAAAAAAATAAGTTGCCAGGTCCAGATGGAATCCCAATTCGATTTTACTAAGAGTACTCATGTCATTGGCCCCTTACTTAGTTTGCATTTATTGCAAATCTCTTGGTCAACGTAAAGTGCCAAGCGACTGTAGAAAAATGCAGCTGACTCCTGTACATAATAAGTATAAAAGAATGGACCCACAAAATTACTGACTAATACCATTAATATCAGTTTTCTGTGGACTTCTAGAGCACATTCTGAGTTAGGATATAATACATTTCTTAAAGACCAAAAGCTCATGTCCACAAATCAACACAGCCTTAGAAAGCATTGCTTGTGCAAAACCCGGCTTGTACTTTTCTCACATGATACAGTACATTGTGAACTGTGGGTGAAGGACAACAGGCAGATTCCATATTTCTAGATTTCTGAAAACCATTCATCCTGATACCCCAGTGCAGACTTTTAACAAAGGTATGTGCATACAGAATAGGCTCCCATATATGGGACTGGCTGAAATACTTCCAGGGAATAGAACCCAGTATGTTGTCCTCCATGGTGAGTGTTCATTGGACACATGGGTAACATCAGGAACATCAGGAGTGCCCCAGGAAAGTGTGACAGGACTGTTGCCATTTATAATATACACAAATGATCTGGCAGAAAGGATGGGCAGCAGTATGCGTTTTTTTACTGATGATGCTGTGGTGTACAGGAAGGTGTTGAAGATAAGTGACTGTAGGTTGACACAAGATGACCTAGAAAAAATTTCTAGTTAGTGTGATGAATGGCAGCTGGCTTTTAATGCAGAAAACAGTAAGTTAATAAGGATGAGTAGGAGAAACAAGCCCATATTGTTCAGATACAGCATCAGTTGTGTCCTGCTTGACACAGTCAAATCATTTAAATATCTGGACATAATGTTGTGAAGTGATATGAAATGGAATGGGCATGTAAGGTTTGTGGTAGGGAAGACGAATGGTCACCTTCAGTGTATTGGGAGAATTTTAGGAAAGTGTAGTTCATCTGTAAAGGAGACCACATTCAGAATGCTAATGTGACCTATTTTGAGTAATGCTCAAGTGTTTTGGATCTGCACCAGGTCAGATTGAAAGAAGACATTGAAGCAATTCAGAGGTGAACTGCTAGATTTGTTACTGGTAGGTTTGGCCCGCATGCATACGGGTATGCTTCAGGAGCTCAAGTGGGAATCCCCAGAGGGAAGAAGAGATCCATTTTGAAGAACACTACTGAGAAAGTTTAGAGAATTGGCATCTGAAGCTGACTGCAGAATAATCCTACTGCCACCAAAATACATTTCGCTTAGGGACTACGAAGGTAAGATATGGGAAATTTGGGCTCATACAGAGGTACATAGACATCGTTTTTTCCTCATTCTGGCTGTGAGTGGAACAGGAAAGGAATGACTAGTTGTGGTACAGGGTACCCTCTGCCACACACCATACATTGGCTTGCACAGTATGTATGTGGATGTAGATGTGGATAATTAAGGCATAAGACACATCAGATTAATGGGAGTGTCTGAAATTCAGTCTAACTACATAGGGACTACACTTATTAAATGTAAACATAAATTCATTTTGATAGAAAACATAGTCCTTAAATGCATACATACAGGGTGTCCCATCTCAGGTTTGCTTACACATGTACAACAGGTAGTAAACATTACAACACTTTTTGACAAAGACTCAAATGAAAAATAACATATTTTTAACTCATTCATCCCTAAGCAGTAGTGTATACATCATATAACATTAACGGTATTCTTTCATGAGCATCAGGAGCACTACCATCGTAAAACCCCTAAACATAGACCATATCTGCATGTTTTTCATTCTTGTAGATGCTTCAAATGATTGTTCCTGACATACCCCTGGATACTGCCCATCCTTGTGGGATACTCTGTATACAGTAGTAGCACTAACCATGAAATATGACCCGAACTTTTAATTGTCACGGTGGTGATGTGTAATTGCTGCATGTTTTATAATGCAACCAGTTTATAGACATCATATTGCCAGTGCACATATCTGGTTGTTGCATAATGTTCTCCAGGAGAATATTTGCAGCTTCAGCACCAGTAGTGTGAGAAATCTTCATGCTCCCTCCTTGTATGTCCTCTTTTCAAAATTGGGTGCTTAAGACCTAGCTGTCCTGCACTCTCAAAACCTTATTATTAGACCACAGATTTTTAGGTCGTAGAAAGGTGTGTTTTAGGCACCTAAAACAGGCTCCTTCAGTAGTTCATTTAGGCTATATAAAACCTAAAATAGGCTCTAATAAAAATGATGCAGAGAAAATAAAAATAAATTAAAATACAGAGTGTTGGCAGTATGAACATCTTATTAGTCATTAAAACAAGGAGAACGAATATTTAAACAGTTACAGAGCACAGCAATCTACAACATTAATGTTGAACATAACTCCAAATATTTTTGAGTACCTGCAAGATAAAGATCTCTGTAAAAAAGATATGGCAATGGTTTAATTAATACATTCATAGTTTAACATATTCTGACCATAGTTGGCTTCACAATAAATAACCGAAATCTTTTCTAGGTTTTCTAGTGAAATACTGTGGAGCTTGTCAGTACTGATTTGTTTTCGCTGGGAAAAAGTGAACGATGACCTGTTTCTTTTTCCTTTTACTGTGGTGCATGGGAGCGGTAGGGGAAGTACCGTACTCTTTGCTGGACATATGGCACCTGACAGGCTGCCCCTTCTGAACAAGCGAATGGAATCTACCGGTGCTTCAGATGAAAACATCTCACTACTGGCAAATTATTTTTTGAACTGGAAAATTCACGTATAATACCCTTCACGAAACAGAGTAGTTTGATAGGACTGCCTGTAGACAGCAGCGAGAAAATGCGTGAAGGGCAGTAATTTAGCTATTGAGGGCATCTACGATTAACATTGTGAGTTTTTAATCCGTGCTCAGCTTAAGGCCTATGAAACCGTTTCTTTGCGAAAATACACAGCTGGCCAGAACCCTATGAATGAAATATTTTCAAATATAACATTAAGTACTCCCACATCCGATTGTAATGGGTACCTCAAATCTTTGACCAGTTCCCATTCATTCACCGAAGTTAAGCACTGTCGCGCTTGGCGCGTACTTGGCTGGATGACCATTCAACCGTGCCGAGCAATGTTGGTAGTAAGACAAGCAAAGGAATTGTAAACAGTCTCTAATGACCTTCGCCTTCGATGAGACGTAAAGCCCTAAGTTTACTTCCTTTTTCTAATCTTTGAAAACACAAGAACTCTATGTCAGATTATCGAAACAGGTACTTTTTAGGAATTTGATGCCGAAAGAGGCAAAATTAGGCATCAACATCGAAATATGCAATTTTAGGTCCTATAGAACTAACGGTATTCAGTTTAGTTAGTCATGAAACGCATAAGTACCAACTTATATGCAAATTGGAGCTTAGGAAAAAAATAGGTTTTAATCTAAAGATCCATGATCTATTTTATACATATGAATAATAGAACACCTATAAAGAGTATTTGGTACTAAAAGGGATAGCGATATAAAAAAATAAAAAAAGACCGAAGTGTTAGGCAAATACGAAGCATGAGCGCATATCAACTAGCCACCTTGCTGCACACTGGGCAGAAAATATTTTTTTCCATCTGTCGTATAGTGTGGGAAAACTTGGAGCCACTGTCTTATATGATGAAATAGGCACTTTTTAGGATATTAAAGCCAAAATAGGCAAAAATAGGCAATAATGTCTAAATAGGCTTTTTTAGATCCTATAGAATTAACGGTATTAAGTGTAAATAGTCATGATGTAAATAAAATAGAAAGAAACTTCCACATGGGAAAAATATATTAAAAACAAAGATTCCAAGACTTACCAAGCGGGAAAGTGCCGGTAGATAGGCACAATAAATAAAACACACAAACACACACACAGAATTTCTAGCTTTCGCAACCGACGGTTGCTTCTTCAGGAAAGAGGGAAGGAGACCTCTTGCTCCTCCTCTCTGAAGTTTGTGGTACATGGTAATGTACAAAATGTGGGCAATTGACTTGCTCATTGCTGTTGCCCTGTATTGACCCCAACTCCGCATCAATGGACTGACACACTTTTCTCCAGCTCATCATTATAGTAGCCTATTTCACTTAGTCCAAGCTTCTGCTGTTTGGAAAACATCATCACATAACTTGATTGCTTTATTCACCTTTAACATAGCCTCAGTAGAGTCATTTTTACAGTTGTTCAGCAAGGAGTCAAGAAATTCAGATTGATAGTGATGTTTAATTGGTTGGAGCATTCATGAGCTGAATCAGGGCTGCCACACTGGATCGAAGAAAGAGTGCTTGTATACCATCAGAGTTCAAAGTCACATCAGAGAGATGACTCACAGCATTGTCCTTTACAAGGATAGCTGTCTGTAGAAGTTTTTCTTCTTCAGTGCAAATGTTTCAAGTAATCACTATGAGAATAATGATCTCTCTATCAGTGCACACTTTCTTCTGGGTACAATACTGCACTGGTGCTTGTGGGGTGGTGCTCGACCTGGGGGTAAGCTGGTTCAAATCCTGGTGGTGTAAAAAATTGTTACTTCCAGTATTTGGCCAGCAAGGGGAGGAGAGCTGTTGGCATAAATTTCCTGATCATCAGACTTTGTGCCAGCATCCTGGTTTAAACAACAAACTAGTCTGCATTGTCTCACGAAGCAAGGACGTGGAAAACTTTGTAAATAAATAAACAAAAATTAATAAATACTGAACTGGTAGTGTATTTATGTCACTGTGTTGAAAACAATTTGGATGTTGTGATTTCCAGTCACCATGAGCAGTAGTTTATGAATCCACTATGCTGTACAACATATCATTAATGTTAAGCACTGTTTCTGTTGTTTGTGCCTCATTCTTGGCAACCAAAGTTTTTGTAGAAAGCTTCTTGTAAAAGAGACCAGTTTCATCAACACTGTACAAGACATCAGCAGTTAAATATTCTTCCTTTATTATATTCCATAGCTCCTTTACAAACTTCTCCGTATCTTTTTCATTAACTGAGTGACTTTCCCAGTGACTATCAGCTGCTGCACACCACGTTAATTTTTCCAGTTTGATAGCCAACCCTTGCTTACTGCAAACAAATTACTGCTGCCAAGTTCTTTGTTAAATGCAGCTGCTTTTTTCTTTAATATTTGTCCACTGACTGGAATTACTTTACTGCTTTGTTGTATCAAGCATCTGTAAACAGCTAAGTGCTGCTCTTCATTCTCACTATTTTGTATAATATTCTATTTTCCCAGCTCTCTCCCCATTTGGCTTGCATACTGTCAAATAATATCTTTCTCTCTGATGTCATAAATACACCGCCAGAAAAAAAAAAGAAATTAGTACACCCTTTTAGAGTGTTCAAATTCGCTCATGGTTTGTTGTTGCGACAGTACATTTGGCGTACATGAAATGATTACATTTACAGATCAATAACACAAGATTCTGAGATACTAGGTGCCCATCGATGCTGAAACACCCATATTAGTATGTGATGTAGCCTCCAATAGCGATAGTGCAGGTTCTGAGTGGCATCCAGTCGGTCATACAGATGGCAAATACTGTTCTGGGATATTTTATGCTACACTAGCTTGTACTGTTCATGTAGTTCTGTAAGAGTTATTGGTTGACAAGCCACTTCTCATCCCATCATATCCCATATGTGCTCAACTTGAGACAAGCCTGGTAGTTGTACTGGCTAGGG
Organism: Schistocerca gregaria; assembly: GCF_023897955.1. Lineage (NCBI taxonomy): Eukaryota > Metazoa > Arthropoda > Insecta > Orthoptera > Acrididae > Schistocerca > Schistocerca gregaria. Next base: position 666,225,141 of record NC_064922.1, read on the forward strand.
AAGCTGTTGCACATCTTGAGGAACACATTGAGTTTCAAGGATAGTGTGTGGGTGAGCATTATCCTGTTGGGACAACATGCTATCTTCCTGTTGCAAGAACAGCAAAAGAATGGGCCTAACAAAATTTTGAATGTCCAAGCACTGTTTAGCATCACTTCCAGAAACACTAAAGGTAAAATGAGAGTTGTAGCTTTCGGTGCGGGGTGAGGCCGGTGTGTCTTGGATGAACGCAGTTTACCAGATGATGCTCACCAGGTCTATGCTGTATGCACAAATGGCCCTCACTTGCACGCACGCAGAATCTGCTTCCATTGGTGAAGATCACAGCATGCCATTCTGTTTTACAAGTGGTCCTCTGATGGCGCCAGTCAAGCCATGGATATCAGTGGTGTGATGTGAATGGAAGATGAGCTAAAGGCATGCATGCCCATAGTTCCACTGCAGTTTACAACAATTCATGTTGAGACATCTGGACTCACAAGCCATCTTATCTGTGCTGTGATAGCTGTACAATTTGCCACTGCTGCCTTTAGAATATGATGGTCCTGGCAACCGCCTGTGCTGCTTGAACATCCAGAACTTTGCCTGTAAGTGAGAGAATATTCACTTGACCACTGATTCCAGCATCATTGAATGAGTGATGCAGCATTTCCAACAAGTGAGGGCTATTCTCCAAAAGGACCATCTTGCCCCTTGAAAGGTCACAATTTGACCCCTTTCAAACTTGTTCTATTGGATGTCGGAAGCATGAGTGCATCTCCAAGGCATGGTTGCCTGCTTGCTTCACATATTTTCACCACATCAAGCCTTCCAGCTGTGAGCATTTGCTATTAGAGGGTAGACACAGATAGCTTTCTGGTAGCTATGCCACTACACACTCTGCAGGTGCACAAGATTGAAACCATTATCAGTGAATCTTCTATCCCCCATGCTGCATATTTTGTTACTGGATCAAATCAACCTTGTCTTTCCAGGTGTATTAATTTGTTTCCCAGCAGTGTAGATGCTCATTCAGCATTCTATTGAGTAGCAATGGCTTTCTGCACAGAAATTGGTTCAACTTACCTAAAATTTAATTTTTCTGCTTGCAGTATTGTGTAATTTGTTCCCTTTTAAAAGTAAAGTTACTGAATTGCAAAGAATGCCACTATTTCAAGAACTTGACTAGAGGCAGGACGTGGGCCGATTATCAAGATGCAGACTGCTATGAACTCACCATGTAGCAGACATTACGCAACTGTTATTTCCGAAATAAGCAATAAGCAATAAGCAATAATTTGGAAGCATGATATTAAGAGTTGATGTGAAACAGATTTTCTGGAATTTTCTGTGACAATAGATTAGCATAAATTAATAATAATTTGCAAACCAGTAGCAAGCCTACTTAAGAGTAATAACAATTTATAAAGTTATGTTAGTGTGGCAGTGTTAACACTAATTTATGAAATTTATCTTCTGTACACAAAATCAATTGCAAAATGATTTAGATAAGATATCTGTAAGGTGCAAAAATTGGCAGTTAAAACTAAATAATGAAAAGTGTGATGTCCTCCATGTGAGTGCTAAACGGAATCCATTGAACTTTGGTTACACAGTAAATTTATCAAATCTAAAGGTCATATATTCAACTAAATACCTACGAACTATAATTACACACAACTTAAATTGGAAAGAACATCAAAAAATGTTGTGGACAAGGCAAACCAAAGACTGGTTTTTAATGGGAGAACACTTATAAGATGCAAAAGATCTACTCAACAGACTGCCTACCCTATGCTTGACCATCCTCTTTTAGAGTACTGATGTGTGGTGTGGAATTCTTACCAGATAGGGTTAATGAAGCATACTGAGAAATTCAAAGAAGGGCAGCATGTTTTGTGTTACTGAGAAACAAGGGAGAGAGTGTCATGGATGCGATACAGGATTTGGGCTGGAAATCGTTAAAACAAAGGCTTTTTCATTGCGGTGGGATCTTCTCCTGAGATTTTCTCCTCAAAATGTGACAATATTTTATAGACACTAATATACATAGAGAGAAATGTTCATCATATATAAAGGAAACCAGAGCTTGCACAGAAAGATATAGGTGTTCTTTTTTTCCATGTGCCGTTCAAGAAAGGAATGACAGAGAATAAGTGAGAAGGAGGTTCGATGAACCCTCTGCCAGGCACTTATATGTGATTTGCAGAGTAGCCATGTATATATAGATGTATACGACCTGTATATGAAGATGTGCATCATTTCTGGCATCAGTCACTTCACTCTAGTGTTCTTTGGCCAGCTACATCTCAAGGCAAAGTTAGTGTCAGTGGTGGTGCAGAAGTTCATGTACGAAAGCCACAGAATACATTACTGATCTGTGATGGGCTGAGATCATCTTGTAGGTCCAGGATGGGTGGAATCTGAGATCTTGGGCCAAAGCTGGGCTACCCTCCAGCGAAGGTGAGGCCCAGTGATGTAATGTGTCAGTGGCTTACACAATATCTCCAAAGAATGTGATGATGGCTGCCTTCTGTGAAAGTAGTCCTGCAAGTTACTAGAAAGACACAGGGTGTGTTAGGTGTGGTGTAAGACATCATTTCCTTGCAGGTGGCAGCTGCAACATAACCAGCACTTGTTTGAGTCCAATGGCTGAGAGGCTGAAATCAAAATCTGTAACAAGTGGTTGCTTGAAAGAATACTTGTGCAAGTGGCATCTTAGTCATTTTGGCATCTCATGAATCATAAATTCAAAGACATAGAAAGAGTCTATGCCAAAAAGTTGTCCACTGTGGGATCAGCTACCACAAGAAAAATTACTGGATGAATGACTGTTGTGAGTAAATAAAACAAAGCATTCCTAGCAAAGGCACTTAATGATATTCATACATCCACAGGTTCATATCAAGTGCCTGCAAGAGAGGCACCCCTAAACTAAAGGAGTAGATTGGTTCAGCAAGGACACAGACCCACCTGCGTTCAGAAGTGATTTCATAGGATGTTTGCCTATGAAAACATTTAAGTACATTTGCTGGTTTTTGCCCAAGAAGTCTGCACTTTCGTAGGTTTATCACTCACTTGGTACACTTACTTATATTAAAGCTTATCACCGCTGGAACTACTACAACATACCACTTGCTGGTGTCCTTTTTTCACACCTGTGACAACTTGCACAGTGATGGGGGGCACACACTGTGGGTGTGGTTAAGGAAACAATTTTACAGCTGGACAATGTCTCTGCTGCTGATTTGGCCTGTCAATGCCTGTGTGGTTGTTCACCAGGTCATGTGGGACTCAGAGCAGGTGGGGCCCCTCTCAGAGTTCCATGTAAGTCAAGTAAGAGAACTGACAGCCACATCATCTTCCTTCATAAACTTGAGCTAGTTGGAAGTTTCACAGACTTGAGTTTTATGCTTTACTTCCATCAGAGATATATCTGACTTCACAGGGTATGGTTCCTTATTTCCTTGTTGGCACTAAGATGCACTATCACATTTGCACAATTCTAACCACATACCTATTTAATGCCTGTAGGTCAGCCGCTGGGCCTGCATATGACTGGCCTTTTCCCACTGTCAAAATTCTAACCTGGCTGCAGTCATATTTGCCTCCAACAAAAAACGTTCTTGCAGTAATGAAAACATTCTAGGTAACCCAAATTCTACCAGGATCATTAATGGCTCTAGTCCTACATCTACATCCATACTCCGCTAGCCACCTGACGGTGTGTGGCGGAGGGTACTTTGAGTACCTCTATTGGTTCTCCCTTCCGTTCTAGTCTCATATTGTTTGTGGAAAGAAAGAGTGTCAGTATGCCTCTGTGTGGGCTCTAATCTCTCTGATTATATGCCCATGGTCTCTTCACGAGATATACATAGGAGGGAGCAATATACTGCTTGACTCCTCGGTGAAGGTATGTTCTCGAAACTTCAACAAAAGCCTGTACTGAGCTACTGAGCGTCACGCCTCCAGAGTCTTCCACTGGAGTTTATCTTTCATCTCCGTAATGCTTTTGAGATTACTAAATGATTCTGTAATGAAGCATGCTGCTCTCCATTGGATCTTCTCTATCTCTTCTATCAACCCTATCTGGTACGGATCCCACACTGGTGAGCAGTATTCCTTTGTTTTTGGATTGCATTTCCTTAGGATTCTTCCAATGAATCTCAGTCTGGCATCTGCTTTACTGACAATCAACTTTATATGATCATTCAATTTTAAATCACTCCTAATGCCTACTCCCAGATAATTTATGGAATTAACTGCTTCCAGTTGCTGACCTGCTATATTGTAGCTAAGTGATAAAGGATCTTTCTTTCTATGTATTCGCAGCACATTACACTTGTCTACATTGAGATTCAATTCCCTGCACCATGCGTCAATTTGTTGCAGATCCTCCTGTATTTCAGTACAATTTTCCATTGCTACAACCTCTCAATATACTACAGCATCATCCGCAAAAAGCCTCAATGAACATTCTGATGTTATCCACAGGGTCATTTATGTATATTGTGAATAGGTGAATAGCAATGGTCCTACGACACTCCCCTGCGGCACACCTGAAATCACTCTTACTTCAGAAGACTTCTCTCCATTGAGAATGACATGCTGCATTCTGTTATCTAGGAACTCTTTAATCCAATCACACAATTGGTCTGATAGTCCGTATGCTCTTACTTTGTTCATTAAATGACTGTGGGGAGCTGTATCAAACGCCTTGCGGTAGTCAAGAAACATGACATCTACCTGGGAACACGTGTCTATGGCCCTCTGAGTCTTGAGGACGAATAGTGCGAGCTGGGTTTCACATGATTGTCTTTTTCAAAACCCATGCCGATTCCTACAGAGTAGATTTCTAGTCTCAAGAAAAGTCATTATACTTGAACATAATATGTGTTCAAAAATTCTACAACTGATCAACATTAGAGATATAGGTCTATACTTATGCACATCTGTTCGACGTCCCTTCTTGAAAAATGGGGATGACCTGTGCCCTTTTCCAATCCTTTGGAATGCTACGCTCTTCTAGAGACCTACGGTACTCTGCTGCTAGAAGGAGGGCAAATTCCTTTGCGTACTCTGTGTAAAATTGAACTGGTATCCCATCAGGTTCTTGTATTAGATGATACATTTCCTGACACAAACATGACCTTTTGTCTTTCTGTACTGAAAATTTGACAAGCCAAAAAATTTAATTGCTGTCATTGGTAGTAAGTGTCCTGACCTTCATATTGTTCATTAAATGGTGGGAATGCTATAACAGAGGTGGCATGGGTGATATTCCTGCAACAGTCCCTAATGTTTCCACTGCCTGTAATATAGCTGTTATTAGCTCTTAATAACACTACTCAGTTTGTGTAAGTATAGCCGTGGTTCTTCCATGTGTGAGAAATACACATCCTCATCTAATTACATCATTTTTCCAAGTCTGATTTGCAAGCATCACCAATCCCATCCTCATCACTACATTTGTAAAAAGGTGATCTACACGCATTACTAACACAGTTTATTCATAAAAAAATACATGTATAGAAGATACTATTAGGAAACAGTGCAAGCTGTTGATAAGTTCATATTGTCAGCAAAGAACAGTCCAGGGAGTATCAGAGTTATGTCTATGGTAATTAAAATCCACCAGAACAACAACACTGTAACCAATATGGTAACAACTGCACCATGCACTTCACTATTTGCATCGTAACACACAAAAAAGATTGTCAGGCCAATCCTGCACCAGATTATGTGTTGGAGTCTGGTGGGATCCTGTCAGAGGACACACCTGACATTCAGCACCATCTGAACAGTGGCCTGATGCCACTGATAGCAATGTTGTGCCAGTTACTCAGCGTCCACAGTAATGTTGGGAGGTGCCTCTACAACTTCCGATACCAGAAATTATTCTGATGGCAAATGTAGCTGAACACAGCCTTTACAAGATCTAGAGGAGGTGACTTTCCCACTTAATCCTTATATCTACATAGAAACTCTAGGATTTAGGCAGATAATAGAATATACCAACAGGCAGAGACTTGCGTCTAGTCACTTCAGAATGACAAATATCATTTTGTGAATGGTTGTACACATTTTGTTTTGAAATTAAAATTGTTTTTACTATTGAGAAAGGCTTAAGTTATCACGAAGCTTCACAGCTGTGTTCTGGAATGCACAAGCATGCAGCAATTTTTTAAGTAGTTTATTTTATGTTGATAAAAGGAAGACAGGATGCTAATTTGTAACATCTGCGGCAACACCTTTTTTTTTTTTTTTTTTTTTTTTTTTTTTGAGACTTCACAATTTTCAGTCTGTCAGACTAGATACATTGAATTAGTGGTGGTGCTCATATTGTTTAGCTTATATGCAAAGAGTCAAAGAAACTAGTACACCTTCCTAATATCGAGTAGGGCCCCTGTGAACTTACAGAAGTGCCACAACATGACGTCTCATGGACTCATCCAATGTCTGAAGTAGTGCTGCAGGGAACTGACACCATGAATCCTGCAGGGCTGTCCATAAATCTGTTAAGAGTACGAGGGGGTGGAGATCTCTTCTGAACAGCACATTGCAAGGCACTCCATGTATGCTCAATAATGTTCATGTCTGGGCAGTTCGGTGGCCAGAAGAGTGTTCCTGAAGTCTCTCTGTAAAAGTTCTGGGAATGTGGGGTGTCACATTGTCCTTCTGGAATTGCCCATGCCTATCGGAAAGCACAATGGACATGAATGGATGCAGCTGATCAGACAGGATTCTTGTGTTTGTGTCACCTGTCAGAGTCATATCTAGACTATCAGAGTCCCATACAACTCCAATTGCACATGCCCCACACCACTGCACAGCCTCCACCAGCTTGAACAGTCCCCTGATGACATGCAGTGTCCATGGATTTGTGAGGTTGTCTCCATACCCATACATATTCATCCACTTGATACAATTTGATATGAGATTCATCCGACCAGGCAACATGTTTCCAGTCATCAGCAGTCCAGTGTTGGTGTTGACGGGCCCAGACAAGGCATAAAGCTCTGTGTCATGCAGTCATCAAGGGTACACAAGTAGGCCTTCAGCTCTGAAAGCTCATATCAATGATGATTTGTTTAATGTTCACATGCTGACACTTGTTAATGGCCCAGCAGTGAAATCTGCTGCAATTTTCAGAAGGGTTTGCACTTCTGTCACATTGCGTGATTCTCTTCAGTTGTCGTCGTTCCTGTTGTAGCAGGATCTTTTTCTAGCCACAGCAATGTCAGAGAGTTGATGTTTTATCGGATTCCTGATATTCACAGTACACTCGTGAAGTGGTCATATGGGAAAATTGCCAATTCATTGCTACCTCAGAGATGTTGTGCCCATTGCTCATGTGCCAACTATAACGCCACCTTTAAACTCACTTGAAAAAAAGCTTGACAACCTGCCACTGAAGCAGCAGTAAACAATTCAAAAACTGCACCAGATACTTGTTGTTTTATATAGGCGTTGCCGACATGCCTATACCAGTTTCTCTGGCACTTCAGCATAGTATTGTGTCCAAAAGGGACTGTCACACATTCAATATTTACTGTCCAATACTGAGTATTGCACAATAATATTGATTGTATGAGTGGTCTTAATGGTTTGTACAATATATTGACTGAGACTGTAGAATTTTTAAAATACTGATGAACGCTCAACGTATTTGCCACGTAAGGGTAACATTGTGCAATAAATGGCGATTCCTGCCAAGACAGAGAGAAATTCAGTTCATTCCAAATAAATGTTAACTAAGAGCTGAAACAAGTTAATAGCAAAAATTCACAATGTGTGTTGAAGGATGCGTATTAAAGCAACATGTTATACTTAGAGAAATGAAATTTCTGACTGTTTAGGAAATGATAGATAAATTGTTGTCCACAATAGCAGAGGAAACTGAGACTCATGGTATCATGGCAGTAAGCAGGAACATTTATTTTACTTGTATCAGTTTTCTTAATTAGCAAATAAGATCAGGTCAGTTGTCTGGTGAGCTTCCTTCCTTCCTTTCTCTCTCTCTCTCTCTCTCTCTCTCTCTCTCTCTCTCTCTCTCTCTCTCTCTCTCTCTCTGAGAGAGAGACACACAGGATCATGATGTAAGTTTCAATCAGTAATCAGTAAATAATTGGTTTGTTTCATTTACAACAGAAATATATATAAAACAACAGCACATGTTCATTATAAATTACACATTTCACTTGTTTTATTTTGTTACTTTCTTGAAACAGTTTTTCATCAGAACAGAGTTATTATAATGTCATTTTTAAATTTAATTTTCAAAATATCTTGACTTCTGAATTTGGTTCCTACCTGTGACCTGTGACTGAACAATTGATCCCCCCCCCTACTTGGGTCTTGTTTCTGTGTTTGAGGATATAAGTATTATTTGCCATTTTTTTAAAAGCTGAATTTCTGTTTGATTTTAGCTTGTTACATAGCTTTCTCTTTTTGGAACTAGGAATTTTTATTTTTTGTGGTATTCAAGTTAACTGCTTACTTTCTTTTGCCACAACCTAGGAGGTAAAGTCATTAAATTTATCAGAAAAACATTTTAAGAATTTGACATAGTTTATATTACTTGAACTGTAGGCATATACTACTTTCCCTGAAATCCCTTTATATATGCACATCTGGAGGTTTTAATTACTCCACTTTTGGGACATCAGTAAACAGAGCTGAATGATCTGAAATACCTAGGTCTCCTTCTTTGCATTTTCAATTTGCTAGTGTGACATAATATTATCAGTGCAGGTCGTTCATCTGCTGTTTGCTCTAGTGCCTTCAGGAAGTACGACTTGAAACCATATTTCTTAATTAAGTTGCAAAATTTTGTGAAATCCTCTTATCTCTATAAAGCAACTATCAAACACACTCTCTCCATAAAAAAATAAAATTTTCTCTTATTTTATAATTTACCAAAGAATCAATAAGAATGCAGGAGTCTCCACGAGATTTGGTACGCCTAAAAAAGCTGTTAGCTACCTTAAAATTACTAATACTATTTAACACTTGTATATAATCTTCTGTTAACCAGTATTTATTCACACAAATTATTTTTATATTTACAGATTCTGAAAGCAGAATTTTAAGTTCATCAATTTTAGACTGTTTAAGTTAGATATGTCTGCTGAAAGCAGTTGATATTCCATTGCATCAGTAAATAATTTTTGTTTTTGACTGTGATTTTCACTGCATCCTTTTTGGTACACACACTTAGTATCTGCAGTTCATACCTTTGTTTTGTCAACCCTATCAGAATGTATTGGTCTGTCTTGCTTTTAGAGGTTTTACCAGTGGTGTACACGTTTCGCTTTTAACCCGCCCATGCTTGCCTGGTGGCCAGGCGGGCAGGCCGCCGCACGTTGTCAACAGAACGGGCAGGCTGCTCCACTCCCAGCCAAGCCAAGCAGAACCCAACCCGGGCAGGCTGCGGGGAACTTGCCTGCCTGCCCATATTACTGCTGAGCTGCGCTACGCAGCCGTTTAGTCTGCGCGCCTCATTGTCGTATTATGAAAGTTAATTAAAAGTTTTTATTTTACCTGAGCACCAAAAGACAAACCCCATTTTTTTTCAGGTCAAAAAATATTGGGTTTTATTTGTACATTCTTCCTTTACGCATATATTTCTGGCTTACTATCTATATAAATAAAAATGAATTGCCAAATGTGTTGATAAGCGTAAAACTCGAGAACGGCTGGACCAATTCGGCAATTATTATTATTATTATTATTATTATTATTATTATTATTTTTTGCTCTGTTCTTAATTCTCAGGACAAGGTTCTTATGAAACAAAATTTTTGGAAAATTGACCGAAAAATTGTAAAATTTGAGGAAAACTGAAATTGTGTTTTCATTGTGTCCGTGTGTTTGTATTGCATACAATCTTGATGAAATTTTGCACACTATACCTTGAAACCAAGAGGAAGGTCACAGCTACATACCGTTTCGTAGAGTGCATGGTAGAGGTTACTTTACCTAACGGAATTCGACAAATACGTTTTTATTCTGATCTTGATGAAATTGAGACACTTGATATTCAAAGCAGGATGAAGGGCGCTGTCTGCTTAAAATTCTGAATGGTGCATGGCTGAGGGTACTTTAGTTACACACTTCTACACCAACCTACAGTTTTATTCCGATCTTAAAGAAATTTTGCACAACTGACCTTCAAGAGGAACTTCACTGTCTACACAATATTTCGGACAGTGCATGGAATAGAGTACCTTACAAAACATTTTGACATCGTTTGCGGGTTACCATGAAAGTTGGCTCATTTATGCATGTTTCCATGGAGAAGGTTTTTGAATATTTCCATGTGCAGCTTAAACCTAACTAACCTAAGGACATCACACATATCCATGCCCGAGGCAGGATTCGAACCTGCAACTGTAGCGGTCGCGCGGTTCCAGACTGTAGCGCCTCGAACCGCTCGACCACCCCGGCCGGCCACATTCACAGTCATTGTGTTTGACAATTTGCGCACAGCAAATTTTTAACAGTTCCAAACCATTTTTGGTTGAGCGAACGTGTTATATTGGCTGCATAGAACGTTGATGTTAACGACATGAATTTTCAGATTCAAAATATGATACCTGGCGAATTGATGACATACAAGTTGGTTTATTCCGCTACTAACCTAGATGATGTAGTCAACTATCCTACGGAATTTTTAAATTCACTGCATTTTTCTGGATTACCGCCTCACAATCTGCAGTTAAGCCGGATCGGCAATCATTATGTTGTGAAAGGTAAACCAACCACATCTTTGTAATGGCACCTGCCTTGCATTTCGAATATTCGAGTCAGTTTTTGGGCAGTCAGGAAATGTGGAGCACATCAGCACATATTTATTCAAATGCCAGTCTAAATTTATGTAATGCTTTGTCACGGGCATTTAATGCACCCCTTTGTAATTGTCTGTCCATAGATCAATTGTACTGGCACATATACCAGAACGAATCGCATGCACTATATCTGGGAGCATTTTGCTGCACACTTTATCAGCCAAGGTTTGAACTGTCCTAGCTACTGTCACTTGGGAAGGCATAATATTTGTAATATCAACTGAGCCACATTTTTTACCTATGTCGATCAGTGTCTGCCCTAAATTAAAAAATCCATCTCCCTCTATACTGCTAAATGGTCTCAGGTCCTTAGCACACATTTCGACGCACTTTTTGGCCACTAAATCTTTGTCCTCTTTCAAGATATTTATGGAGTGAGAGAATTGCTTGTCAAATTTGCACACGTCGTAACAGACTCGAGTTTCCCGAACAAGTATTTACAAGTTTTTTACATAGTTTGCATTGGGACACACCTACTGATTTATTTGAAGTGGGCTCATAAATACACGAAAACGTTTCTCATGCAGCACTTGTGCTCTCTTTCGTTACCAGCATGTATTGGCCAGCTGTCAATTTTTTTTCAATCCCACTAAAGTTCGACCTATTCATTGTGCTGCCCCCACCGTTGCGATAAATGAACTGCGGGCTAACTACCTGGCTACGCTAGTCTCGGTAGCTTGACAGCGCAACCTGTTGTCAGCCGCAGCAAGCTGAGCGGGTCCCATGAAGCTTGGCAGGCCTGCGGGAACCCAGGTAGCCCGGGCTTGCGGGAGCCCAAGTCGGCCGCATTATCCAATGTGCCTCAGTACAAGCGCACTCTTGTGTTTACATCATGGCAGGCTGACCTGCATGAATGGTTGCAGAGGAGCTAGGGGCAAGCAGGCTGCAATGGGAATTTGTACACCTCTGGGTTTTACACATGTCTATTAACATTTTCCTGAGTTTTATAAAGCCTAGCATTTTGAGGTTTAGTCTTTCTTCCCCCAGACATTTGACATGTAAAAACTTCTTTCATTCAATGAATACTGCTCCAGGTCTGACACACTGTTCCCTAATGCAGTTGTTTGTTCTGTTGACATAAGTATCGCTTGCTGATCTTCTGTGAATTATACCACCAATTACCACTAGAGGTTGTGCAGACAGTTTTTGCTGATCTACTCAAGATTCTGTGTGTCAATCACTATTTCTTCCTAACTAATGCTGCACGTGTAGTTTGTGCCCACATGGATTAAAACACATCTGCGGTTTAGTATCTTTTTATTGTGGAACTTACACTTTTGTCGTCTTTACTATAGGAACTGTTGGCTTTAAAATTTCAATTTTCAGCATTTCAATGTTACTGTCAAGCAGTTCAGTAATTTCTTCTTTAGAGGTCAATGTACTTACAAGTTTAGCGACTTCAGTACATAAACAAAACATAAACAAAACAGACATGAGCATAGAGTATATACCTCCTAGCTCTGCAGAAAGTGAAGAAACTGAAAGAATGTATGATAAGATAAATTAAATTTTAATAATAAGTTTATTGCAGTCAAATAGCCATGCAAATTCAAAGTAAAATAATAATAATAAATGAAATTAGTAATTTTATATATTGTGATTTGCATAGTCACTTATTGACTGTGTCCTTATGGTACAGAATTCTATATGGTAATGTTTGCATATCTGATGACACAGTTTACATTCACACATTGCATTTGGTTTGTGATATGATGTGTTGTTGCAAACAAGGTGGTGAAAACCATGAACTGCAAGTCTGGTGGTCACGTGTCTCATTTCGAAGTTTTCCTTTGTCCATGTTTCGTCAATCATGGCTACAAAAGTCTGGAGGTATGTCTTCCCTTCTTTCCTTCAATGTTTTAAGTAGACTTTACAAAGTGTTGCTGTTGGGTAGCATCAGGTTTGTCTGTAGGTCTTCAATGAGGAAAGGTCCCCTTGTCAAAAGGTATACAAGTTTGGATCCTGTTGTTTTGGGCCCTCCTATTGCTTTCTTTACATAGATTGCCTTCACTCTTTCTAGTGTCATTAGGTTTTTCACAGTAAGATGTGGTCCAATAATTTGCATGCTGGACATCAGTAATGGAAAGATTTTGGTTCTGAATTACACCATTGCTGTTTCTATGCTAAGGAATCTGATGTATTGTATTTCATGGATTGCCATTATTGCTTTCTCTGTTACACGTTTTGCGAAACATTTTGCAGTTGTTTGTATTGTGACCCCTAGTTACTTGAAGTTTGGTTCAATCTTCAGTTTACTCTTCTGCATGAAGATCTCAGCTGATGCAGGTGCTCTTCCTCCATTCCTGAGTACCATCATTTCGGTTTTCACCACATTAATTTTGAGGTCATGTTCACACACCAATCTTCCATGTTGTTTATCGCTTCTTGTAACTATGCAGTGTCCTTTGCACCTATTGCAATATTGTGTGCATATGCATATGAGATTACACTCTCCCTTTGGGATATTCTTACAATTTCTTCTGCTGCAATGATAAATAACAGAGGCCCCAGTGAATCTCCCTGTAGTGCTCCATTTGATTGGAGTATCAGCTCTGACAGGGACATGTCTGGGGTCCTTATCTTGTTCTATCGCCGTATTGCACTTATGATTAGTGTCCATATGTTGTTTTCTCATAGGGTTCCTCTATTTTTTAGTCAATTTTCTGTTTATAAAGTCAAAGGCTTTCATGAAGCCTATAAATAATACAGTCTTCAAGGGCTTCCCATACTCTCTTTAGCAGGAGTTCTATTGCAGACAGAGTTGATCTTCCCTTCCTGATTCCCATTCAGCTTTCGTGGAGGTGTTCAATTGTTTACTCTATTCTTTCTGTTGTTATTTTTGTGAACACTTTGAAAGGTAAGTTTTCTGTATTTGCTAGGGGTCCTTGGGGGGTCTCCTTTCCCTTAAATTATATAGACAGTTAAGGAAGACGGAAATTTAATCATGGTGGGAGACTGGAATGATATTAAGGAAAGAAAGAGAAGGAAAAATTGTAGGAGAATACAGACTAGGGGTGGGGGTTGGGGCGGGGGATGGCAGGGGGGATGACAGGGGAAGTCACCTAGGAGAATTCTGCACAGAGTGTGAGTTAATCATTGCTACTACTTAGTAAATGAATCATGTAAGCAACTTGCATATATGGAAGAGACCTGGGGCACTAGAAGGTATCAGATTTATTGTTGTTGTTGTCATGGTCTTCAGTCCTGAGACTGGTTTGATGCAGGTCCCCATGCTACTCTATCCTGTACAAGCTTCTTCATCTCCCAGTACCTACTGCAACCTACGTCTTTCTGAATCTGGTTAGTGTATTCATCTCTTGGTCTCCCTCTATGATTTATACCCTCCATGCTGCCCTCCAATACTAAATTGGTGATCCCTTGATGCCTCAGAACATGTCCTACCAACTGATCCCTTCTTCTAGTCAAGTTGTGCCACAAACTCCTCTTCTCTCCAATTCTATTCATTACCTTCTCATTAGTTATGTGATCTACAAATCTAATCTTCAGCATTCTTCTGTAGCATCACGTTTCACAAGCTTCTATTCTCTTCTTGTCCAAACTATTTATCGTCCATGTTTCACATTCATTCATGGCTGCACTCCATACAAATACTTTCAGAAACGACTTCCTTACACTTAAATCTATACTCCAAGTTAACAGATTTCTCTTCTTCAGAAACACTTCCCTTGCCATTGTCAGTGTGCATTTTATATCCTCTCTACTTCGACCATCGTCAGTTATTTTGCTCCCCAAACAGCAAAACTCCTTTACTACTTTAAGTGTCTCATTTCCTAATCTAATTTCCTCAGCATCACCTGACTTAATTTGAGTACTCATTTTGCTTTTGTTGAAGTTCATCTTATATCTTCCTTTCGAGACACTGTCCATTCCGTTCAGATGCTCTACCAAGTCCTTTGCTCTGTCTGACAGAATTGCAATGTCATTGGCAAACCTCAAAGTTTTTGTTTCTCCTCCGTGGATTTTAATACCTACTCCGAAGTTTTCTTTTTTTTCCTTTTCTGCTTGCTCAATATACAGATTGAATAACATTGGGGAGAGGCTACAACCCCGTCCCATTCGCTTCCCAACCACTGTTTCCCGTTCATGCCCCTTGACTCTTATAACTGCCATCTGGTTTCTGTACAAATAGTAAACAGCCTTTCGCTCCCTGTATTTCACCCCTGCCACCTTCAGAATGTAAAAGAGAGTATTCCAGTCAACAATGTCAAAAGCTTTCTCTAAGTCTAAAAATGCTAGAATCATTGGTTTGCTTTTCCTAAATCTATTTTCTAAGATACGTCGTAGGGTCAGTATTGCCTCACATGTTCCAATATTTCTATGGAATCCAAATTGATCTTCCCGAGGTCACTTCTACCAGTTTGTTTGTTCGTCTGTAAATAATTTGCATTAGTATTTTGCAGCTGTGACTTATTAAACTGATAGTTCGGTAATTTTCACATCTGTCAACACCTGCTTTCTTTGGGATTGGAATTATTATATTCTTCTTGAAGTCTGAGGATATTTCACCTGTTTCATACATCTTGCTCACCAGATGGTCGAGTTTTGTCAGGACTGGCTCTCCCAAGGCTGTCAGTAGTTCTAATGGGATGTTGTCAACTTCCGAGGCCTTGTTTCGACTCAGGTCTTTCAGTGCTCTGTCAAACTCTTCACACAGTATCATATCTCCCATTTCATCTTCATCTACATCCTCTTCCATTTCCATAATATTGTCCTCAAGTACATCGCCCTTGTATAGACCCTCAATATACTCCTTCCACCTTTTTGCTTTCCCTTCTTTGCTTAGAACTTGGTTTACTGGGTTTCCATCTGAGCTCTTGATATTCATACAGGTGGTTCTATTTTCTCCAAAGGTCTCTTTAATTTTCCTTTAGGCAGTATCTATCTTGACATGTGGAATTATTGGGTCTACTGCCGGATATTTGTGTCGCTCTGGCACAATATTTCGGCCACGTAACTTGTTGCATTCTTCAGGTGCTACCTGAGACAGCCGTATTGGGCGATATTGTCCAGTATTTATACCCAGAGGTGACTGGGCTCTGTGTTTGCTGTCTGTGCCCGCCTGGCGATGCTTGTAAGTTATTGTCTCTTCCCCAGTGCTCCCTCAGACGTCCGCGCCTGACTTTGTCGCCATCTGTGGCAGCTCTCTGAAGCCCGTCCTGTGTCGGGCACTCCGTATGCGGTCCGCGCCCACCTGGTGCTGCTCCTGAGGTTTTGGCCCTTCCCTGGTACTCCCACGGGTGTCTGCACCCGCCTCCTCCACCATCTGCAGTTGTGGCAGCTGACTGAGGCCTGTCTCGCCTGGGGTGCCCCATTCAAGGTTCGCCCCCACCTGGTGCTGCTTGTAAGGTGTTGTCTCTTCTCTGGCGCTCCGTTGGACATCCGCGCCCGATTCGGTTGTCATCTGTGGTTGTGGCAGCTCTCTGAGGCCCGTCCCGCGTTGGGCGCTCCATTCGCCGTCTGCGCCCACCTGGCGCTGCTCCTGAGGTGTTACTACTTCTTGAGGAGTTTCTTGGTTCCTTTCGTTGGGCCCTGATGACCTCCAGCGCCAGGTTACACACTGAGCTGAGCTGGTAACCACTGTCTCGGTTTATTAGGTTGTCTGTGACCTTGATCTTGATGTCCTCCTTTATGACACTGTCCCAAAATCTTGGTGTCTGTGTCACAATTTTGGTGTTGCTGTAGTCCATTGACTGACTGAGCTCCAGACAGTGCTCCACTATGGCAGATCTGGTTTCCTGTCCGAGTCTGGTGTGCCTCTGGTGTTCTTTGCACCTGACGTCCACCGTCCTGGTTGTCTGGCCAATGTATGACTTTCCACACTGGCACAGATGTTGTAAAACTCCTCAAGAAGTAGTAACACCACAGGAACAGCGCCAGGCGGGCGCAAACCACGAACCCAACTCACAACGCGGGATGGATCTCTGACAGCCGCCACGACCGCAGATGATGGATGAGCCAGGTGTGGACAACCGTCAGAGCACCAGAGAAGAGACAACACTTTACAAGCAGCACCAGTTGGGCGCGGACTGCGAACGGAGCACTCCATGCAAGACAGGCCTCAGACAGCTGCCACAACTGCAGATGGTGGACAAGGCAGGCGCGGATGTCTGTTGAAGCACCAGAGAAGTTCCAACACCTCAGGAGCAGCGCCAAGCGGGCATGGGCCACAAACGGAATGCTAAATGCAGGTCCGGCCCCAGACAGCTGCCACGACCACATATGGTGGACGAGCTGGGTGCGGACGTCTGTGGGAGCACCAGGGAAGGGCCAAAACCTCAGGAGAAGCACCAGGCGGGTGCGGACCATGAACAGAATGCCAGACACAGGATGGGCCTGCACTCTCCAGTTCAACAGGTACCATTCAGTTACAACTATGCAGGATTTTTTGAGTATGGCATGACACTTCCTACACGTTGACTGTTGTGAGGCTACAGCAGAGCTTTACACTAGAAGCTGTAGCCCAGCTTAGTGGTGAAACATCATTCACTATGCATGCAGCAAGCAATTGTTAAGGGACAGGATGGTTCTCAGAGGGATGCCACCGATGGTGATCAAGTCGGATGCAGACATGCGAAGGAGCACCAGGGAAGTGACAACCGCTTATAAGCAGCACCAGGTGGGCACGGATGGCAAACAGAGAGCCCAGCCCCCTCTGGGCATACATACAGGACAAGACCCTCCAATACGGCAGGTCTCAGGTAGCACCTGAAGAAGGCAACAAGTTACGTGGCTGTAATATTGTGCCAGAGTGACACAAACATCCGGCAGTAGACCCAATTATTCCACATGTCAAGATCTCGCCGGGAAAGCCTGAAGAGTTACAGTATCTATCTTATCCCTAGTGAGATAAACCTCTACATCCTTACATTTGTCCTCTAGTCATCTGTGCTTAGCCATTTTGCACTTTCTGTCAATCTCGTTTTTGAGACGTTTGTATTCATTTTTGCCTGCTTCATTTACTGCATTTTCATATTTTCTCCTTTCATCAATTAAATTCAATATTCCTTCCGTAACCCAAGGATGTCTACTAGCCCTCATCTTTTTACCTACTTGATCCTCTGTTGCCTTCACAGTTTCATCCCTCAAAGCTATCCATTCTTCTTCTGCTGTATTTTCTTCCTCCATTCCTGTCAATTGTTCCCTTATGCTTTCCATGAAACTCTGTACAACCTCTGGTTTAGTCAGTTTATCCAGGTCCCATCTCCTTAAGTACCCACCTTTTTGCAGTTTCTTCAGTTTTAATCTACAGTTCATAACCAATAGACTGTGGTCAGAGTCCACATTTGCCCCTGGGAATGTTTTACAATTTAAAACCTGGTTCCTAAATCTCTGTCTTGCCATTATATAATCTATCTGATACCTTCAAGTACCTCCAGGCTTCTTCCATGTATACAGCCTTCTTTCGTGATTCTTGAACCAAGTGTTAGCTATGATTAAGTTATACTCTGTGCAAAAATCTACCAGGCAGCTTCCTCTTTCATTTCTTACCCCCATTCCATATTCACCTATTACGTTTCCTTCTCTTCCTTTCCCTACTATCGAATTCCAGTCACCCGTTACTATTAAATTTTCGTCTCCGTTCACTACTTGAATAATTTCTTTTATCTCCTCATATATATTTCTTCAATTTCTTCCTCATCTGCAGAGCTAGTTGGCATATAAACTTGTACTACTGCAGCAGGTGTGGGCTTCATATCTATCTTGGCCACAATAATGAATTCACTAAGCTGTTTGTAGTAGCTTACCCACACTCCTATTTTTTTTATTCATTATTAAACCTACTCCTGCATTCCCCTATTTGATTTTGTATTTATAACCCTGTATTCACTGTATCAAAAGTCTTGTTCCTCCTGCCACTGAACTTCACTAATTCCCACTATATCTGACTTTAACCTATCCATTTCCCTTTTTAAATTTTCTGACCTACCTGCCCGATTAAGGGATCTGACATTCCATGCTCCGATCTGTAGAACACCAGTTTTCTTTCTCCTGATAACGGCGTTCTCATGAGTAGTCCCTGCCCAGAGATCCAAATGGGGAACTATTTTACCTCCGGAATATTTTACCCAAGAGGACGCCATCATCATTTAACCATACAGTAAAGCTACATGCCCTCGGAAAAATTACAGTTGTAGTTTCCCCTTGCTTTCAGCCGTTCACAGTACCAGCACAGCAAGGCCGTTTTGGTTAGTGTTACAAGGCCAGTTCAGTTAATCATCCAGACTGTTGCCCCTGCAAGTACTGAAAAGGCTGCTGCCCCTCTTCAGGAACCACACGTTTGTCTGGCCTCTCAACAGACACCCATCTGTTGTGGTTGCACCTATGGTAGGGCTATCTGATCACTGAGGCATGCAAGCCTTCCCACCAATGGCAAGGTCCATGGTTCATGGAGGGGAACAGATTTATTATACAGTTATAAGAAAGATATTCCAAAACTAGATTTTAAAATATGAGATATTTCCAAGGATGGATGTGGACTCTGCCCATAATTTCTTGGTTACGAACTGCAGATTAAAACTGAAGAAATTGTGAAGAAGTAGGAAATAAAAGAGATGGTATTTGGATAAATTGGAAGAACCAGAAGTTGTTGAGAGTTTAAGAGGGGACAAGAGGCAACAATTGCCTGAAAAAGAAATAGGGATACAAGAAAAGGTGAATAGGTAACTTTGAGATGTGAAATGGTGAAAGTAGCAGAGGAGCAAGTACCATAGGTAAAATGACATGGCCTAGTAAAAACCCTTACATAACACAGAGGGTATTGAATTAAATCGATGAAAGAAAAAAATATACATATGCAAAAAAAGAAGCATGCAGAAAATGAGGTATAAAAAATGAGATTCACACAAAGTGCAAAATGGTTAAGCAGGAATGACTACAGAACACATGCAAGGCTGTAATAGCAAATGTAAGTAGGGGAATGATTGATGCCACATATAGAAAAATTAAAGAGACTTTTGGAGGAAAGAGAAACAGTTCTATGAATGTGAGGAGCTCTGATAGCAAAGAAGGGAAGGTACAAGGAGGGGCTATACAAGGGAAATGAACTTTGAGACACTACTTTAGAAAGAGAAGCAGAAGTAGATGATGATGAGATGTGATACTGTGAAAAGTATCTGACAGGGCACTGAAAGACCTAAATCAAAACAAGGCCCCTTGAGTAGAGGATGTTCCCTCAGAATCACTGAGTCCTTGGGAGAGCCAACCATAATAAAATTATTCTACCTGGTGTGGAACATAAATGAGGCAGGTGAAATACTCTCAAGACTTCACAAACAATGTAATAACTCCAATTCCAAAGAATGAAGTGGGTATAACTAAAATATCAATTTTAAAGCCTTGGTTGCAGAATACTGGCACCAAGTATTTGCAGAAGAATGGAAAAAATGACAGAAGTGAACCTTGGGGAACATCAGTTTGCATTCCAGAGAAAGACAGGGATATGTGAAGCAGTACTGACCCTGCCACTTATCTTAGCAGATAGGTTAAAGAAAGGCAAATATATGTTTATAGTATATGCAAATTTAGGGAAAGTTTTAGATAATGCCACCTGAACTATGCTCTTCCAAATTTTGAAGGTAGATGGACAAAATACAAAACAAAAGGTTATTCACAACTTGCACAGAAACCAAATTGCAGTTATAAGAGTCAAGGACATGAAAGGGATGCAGTGGTCAAGGAGAAAGGGAGACAGAGTTGTTGAGTATCCTTGATGTTACTCAGTTTGTACATTGAGCAAGTAGTAAAGGAAACTCAGGATCAATTTGGATAAGGAATTAAAGCTCAGGGAGAAGAAATAAGAACACTGAGGTTTACGGATGACACAAATTTAATCAGAAACAACAAAGAACTTGCAAGGACAACTAGATGGAATGAATAAAAGGTGTCTGTTGATAGAACACATCGTAAAACATCAAGAAATAGTCAGTTAGGTAATGGACAGGGAGGTGGGGGTGGGGAGGGGGGTGGGGGGAGTAAAAATTGTAAGAGGACACCAAGGGATGAATACATTAAGAAGTTTCAAGTGAGTATAGGTTACAGCAATTACATAGAGATGAAGGGGCTCACCAAGTTTAGACTAGCATGGAGAACTGCATCAAACCAGTCTTTGGACCGAACACAATAATGTCAGTACCATTAAAAAAGAAGGCAATGGAAACAAGTGCCAGCTTTTGCATGCTCAGTTGGGTGTGGAGTTATGTCTAATGCCAAAGCTGAGCAAAATGATCCATTGTTCCTTTAAGAATGTTAGCATCCAAACTTATTTTAGCATTCACATAACAAAAGAGTATTTCCTTCAATGTTTAAAGTATCACACCTAAAGCAATACTCACTGTGTGTTTGGAAGTATTTCCTAGTAGCAAATCCAACTGGCTGCATTCTTATGGCTGAATTACCATTTTCTCTGACAGCCTGTTTGTACAATCACCTGCTACCCCTATTAATATCTTTTGTTCTGCACTACTTATTAATTTTGACACACATCAATCAATCTTCCACATTAAATAAATCACGGATATCTAAGTAATCATCAAATAAAAAGGCAGTCTTTGTTGCAGGTATTTATTTTAAAACTGGCATGTATTATATGTAGTTGTGACCATGAGCCTCTCCAACCCCTCCTAACTATTGACTTAAGTAACTTATAAAAAGAACACGTCTTAGACAGTGTAAACCACATTAGTCACAAAATAAACACTAGATGGAGCATAACCACAATCAAATATAAAACTGGAAGCTTGAAAAGCTAAACAAATGTTTTAAAAATTCCTTATGAAACAGGGAACTACTAGAATGGACTTTCTGTATTTATGGGCACAAAGAACATAACTGGGAATAATCATAGCTCCCAGTTAGGTTTTTCATGCCCAGAGATATGGGAAGACCATTCTAGTAGTTATCTATTTTGGAAAGAATTTTTATAAAAATTTATTTAGCTTTTCAGGCTTCTGGTTTCATATTTCACAACTGCAGATTGTGGTTTCACTCCATCCAATGTTTACTTTTTGACTGGTGGGATTTTCACTGTCTAAAGCAAGATGTAATAATTTACTTAAGTCAATAGTTACTTATCAGCAGTTGGATAGGTTCATGCTCACAACTTTAGTAAATGTAAGTATTATTATTAATTTACACAGTTCCTAAAGATGTATCACTAGTATGAAATGCATCAACTTTAAAAATAAACACCAGCAACAGAGACTTGCTTTTTTTATTTGAAAGTTGAGTTACTGTAGCTGAAATAGGCTGGAAATGGAGTGGAGTAACATTTATACTTAATACCTGTATGTTTCTTTCTCAAAACTCAGTTCCTCCATTGCACTATTTTATATTCCTCCCCATATGTCTTGATGAATGAGTGGACCCTGTCAGCTGAGAGACAGAAACACCCATTCCACACCTTACTTAATAGCCATATATATATTCCTAAACAAAGACTCTACAGCTTGCTGGGCCTCTTTCTTGACCTTCCACCTTTTATGTTTCCCAGCTTTTCCCTCGAAGTCATCAACTATGGAGCAAAGCTGTCACTGTTTCTATCATCTACCAACAGCTATAAGGGCCGTCAGTCATGTGGGACAAGAAACAAAACTGTTTCTGTCCATGTCAGTGCATTGTTAATGGATGTAAGTTATAGTGTGTCTAGCTCCTGGCTACGAAAATTCCATGTCCATAGCTAAACAAAGAAAGATGTTTCCTCCCCCTTTCAGAAACTCAGATACGCAGTGCTTCATTAGTTAATGTAACAGAAGCATGAGCAGGCAGGGGCTATATTGGGTAGGCACTGGGTGACATGCTTCAAGCATTACATGTGATATTCAAAGTATTAGGCATTTCTTTGTGGTTGAAGTAATGGTTTTCAAAGCTGACTTCGCAAGAGTAGACACACTAAGGGAACAGGCTACATTGCCTTGATATCATATTGGCTTCAACGTTCAGCAGGAATTTTTTTTGAACTTCTCAAATCTCCCTCTCTTCAGCGAGGTGTGAGCACTATCAGAAGCATATAATTACAGATCCATTAACACATTACAGTTGGGCAGTCTCAAGTTTCTGGGTTGTTCTGCTACACATTCCACAATCTTTAGGATATTTAGATAGAAAGATAATGTGGCATTATTTCTGATATCTGAAACACTACATAGGCTTTAAGGCAGATGTTATTTGACTAAAGTGTTTTTCAAAAAAGATTCATCCAATTTCACATGACCACCATCTACATGAAGTTTGAGTAAATTTTAACACATACCAAAACTAAGTATTCACCTTAGTGCCTCTTGTAAATTGACTGTTGATGTAATTGCTGGTAGAGGCCCCCATGGGGCGGCTAACTCACTCCATTACCCACTGAGCATTGCATTGAGATGGCAATATCCAACAATAAAAAACTTTTCTGCCTTCTCCATTTCAACAGGTGCCATTCAGTTACAACTATGCAGCATTATTTGAGTTTGGCATGATGCTTCCTACACGTTGGCTGTCGTGAGGCTACAGCAATTGTTAGGGGGAAAAACATCTTCCATTGCACCAGACCTCTAAGGTATTTATCTCACAGTATGTGATGGTTTATATGAGTGGGCTTATGAAAGACCCCAGGGTACATTGAGCATTTGTGGAAGGTACCTTAAAACTTTGGTCCTAACTATAATTGTACAAAGTACTCCAAGGTCATATATGCACCAGATACACCCTTGTAAAATAGAATGGTTCTTTTGAACACAAAAACTTTGTACTCCTGTGTGTGTCAAAATTTACCTTAAGTTTGTACTCTCATTCATGAGGAAGAAAGTCTTGTGAAATTGTATGAATCTTTTTCAAACACCTTGTAAATTGAAAGCTGAAATAAAAGTGACAGTTTCTTCCATGTCATGAATTTTTTTCCATTACATCTTTTCTTCTCATTTCATTTAAAGTTTGCATTCTTTCTGCAGGGTAACTGAATCTATATTGAAACTGTCAAGTACAATTCGAAAAATTCGGTACTCTTAAGGCTCTTTACTATCCATTAAATTAGTAACAGTGCGAATTTTTGCAGTCTAGGAGACTGTACAGGTACCCTTCACATTTTATAACTACCAACACATTCCATACAATGGGAGATACACTGCTCCCATCACTAAATGAAATCTCAGCTTTTGTGCGTTTCAGTTTCATCAATGACAAATCTATCCCAATCTGAACACTAAACTAAGCAACAGGAGGTTGTCCCCATGAAAAGCTAAGTATTTTACAGCACATCCATGCAGAATCTTACAAGCCTGGTTAAGCCTAAGGGAACTGAGGTCCAGCACATACACCAAAGACTGCTATCTATTAACTGCTTCATTTGTCTCAGTAGACAAACCATTCCGTTTGCACACTTCAAGAGTCAAGTTTTCCTATCTTTGAGATCCACATAGCTGGTTTGATGGTATTTCACCCTCACAGCCCGTAATGTTAACTGATGCCCATTCATAAGTGGTGGCAATAAGCATCTAATGAACTGTGGATTCACCAAACCTGAACTCAACCATTGCTGACACTGACCTGAAGTGCATATTTGTAGTGTATCCAAGAAACTAATAGCATATCAAATACCTCAAAAATGTAGGGCACTACCTACTTTGAACCCATCTCCCTCATATGTAATTCTGTTCTCCAAATGAACACTGTTTGTAAAATTCTTGCACGTCACAAGATAATCTACAAAAAGCACCTCATTCTGGTATGTTTCGAACTTTAAGTTACCTTTCATTGTGGTGACTAAGGAAATAGTGTTGACTTATTTCACATACCACCCAACCACTCCCTGCTGCCCTAAACCTTTTTCTTCTGGGAAAGTGCAGCTAAAGTAACATAACCATTTAGTCAACAAAAAGAATACAAGCAAGTGGCAATAGCCACTTAAAAGGTCTTTGAAATGTTAACACTTATTTCATAGTACCATTACTTCATATTGTCACAGATGCAGCTGAGTAGCAAACGGGGTGTAGTGGATACTTAACTGTTGCATTGAAGGTCGTGAGTCCGAAACTCACCTGGCCTGTACAATTTTAGTTTCTATAGTCAATTCGAGTACATTCTAGAAGTATCCACAAATGGGAAGAATCATTGTACTGGAATGTTCTGTAGCTGTATATATACCGCATCTGTTCTGGCCGGAGGCAGTTTGTTCCGCGATCATATGTGCAAGTACTGAATGAAGCTCCGTTAAGTGAAATTAGTGTTCGTCATTCATCTACTTACACCTTCCTCTATGTAAGATTATTCTGGTGGAGGCACTAGGTATTGGAACCGCACATTATCAACGACACAGTGGCTCCCATTAGGCCACGACAGAGCTGCCATTTACATGACGAGAAACCCAAGTTCAAGCCATTTCAACAGATTGCAATCTATCGGAGACAGAAGAAGAGGATACAACAATGGCATCAATGTATTCCACCACATGATACATCCTTCCAGGTTATCTGATGATGGTGGCCAAGATCCTAACAATTCGCTGAAGGTATATGAGCTTATAGATAAATTTAACAAATGGGACAACACCGTTTGTTTGGCTAACACATTTTTCTACTTGAAGGGCACTGTCAGGCAATGGTATGAGAACAATAAGGAGAAATTCACAAGCTGGGAAGTATTCCAGGTGGAACTGTGCACGTATTTTGGCGACACACAAAAGAAGTGCAATGCTCAAGATAAATTTAAGTGCAGGGCACAGTGTCCAGGAGAAATGACAGCATCTTACATTCAAGACGTCTTGGAGCTGGGTTAAATAGTGGATCCTCAAATGAAGGAGGAAGATAAGGTTGCACATCTCGTGAAGGGTGTTGCTGAGGACATGTATCAAGCCCTACTCCTGAAGGTGGTTTCGACAGCAGATGACTTCATAAAATGGTGCCAGTATATTGAAACCATGCATCAAAAAAGAATTACACACAAGAAGTTTGAACGGCTTCCAAATGTTGTATCGATGTCTGTGATGGAAGAAGAAACTGATTTCACAAGTGTTCTTCGTCAGATAGTGAGAGAGGAAGTTCAAAAGGCACTTGGATTGCACGGTGAGCAAAAAACTGAGACGCTTGAAGAGGTCATAAGGGAGGAAGTGGAACAGACATTGAACCCCTATCTCTCGTCCTTCACTTCCCTTTAAAACGATGAAAAAGTCGAGATGCCGGCGAAGTTACATTCCTACAATGCTGCACGAGGAACCTGTTTGGACACCAAGGAAGACTTATGTCTAGAGGACCCAGGATAACCAACCGGTATGTTTCCATTGCGCCCGACCGGGTCATGTGGTGTGCTATTGTCAAGAAAGGCAGCGGATATTTGATGACGCCCATGCCAGAAGACAGCAGACTGATCTTAGCTGATGCCAACTCCAGAGCGACGACAAAGATGTGGGTACAGGACAACGTAGGCGAGACCGCCATAGAGAAAAATCCTCCGCCGTCAATCACTACAATAATGATAGGAAACTTTGTCGATCTCATCACAAGTGGCTGGCCAGTCCAAGCTCTTGTGGACTCTGGAGCATCATATTCAGTCAGTTTAGAGAAGAACCATTGCCAGCTGCAGGAAACTATTCGTCAACAACAAAACATCTCTGCTGAAGGTGGCTAATGGGAAATAAGTAAAACCTAGAGGGAGACATGTCACTTGTGTGGGTATAAGTGGCCCTTAGAATACATCATCTTACAAGAGTGTAGTCATGTCATTCTCGGATGGGACTCCTTGAAAGCTTCTCAGATCAATTATAGATTGTGGTCGCTCGAAGATTATGCTAGACGAGATGAGATACTGTGGACAGGAAGATGCACATCTGAGTTTGTGGAGACTGTGTGCTGGATGAAGTGCTCATTCCTGCTGTCAGCACTAGAAAAGTAGCCATCATGTGTCATGCCATTCATCAACCCATGGATCTTTTAGTGGAATGTAAGAGAAGCATACGAATGAATAACAACTTGGTCATCCCAGCCTCTGTCGTCTCGTTTAAGAATGGATTTGGTTAATTGTGAATAGATAACTGTCGCTGACAACCGCTGATCCTTCCAAGACGCATGTGCGTAGCAAACACTGAGCTGTAAATTGCACAACAGCCGAGCGTCCTAGAAACCTCCCATGCCGAGTCTGTGGGAGAAACTAGCGCTACTACTACAAGACAAGATCTTGTAGCTTGACTATCACCAGATCTCACTAAGGAACAACAGAGGAAGCTACTTGCCACTCTTCAAGAGCTCTCTGAATGCTTCAATCCACAGGTGAAGAGCAAATTACAACCAATAAGCCAGAAATCATACTGTGTGCAGCAACAGAATGTCGAATAATTCACGACTAGGTACAGAAAATGATGATGAATGACATCATTCAGCCTTCGCAGAGCCCATGGTCGTCACCAGTGGTCCTCGTAAGGAAGGATGGCAGTTGGCGCTTTTATGTTGATTACAGGAAGCTTAACATGATAACTAAAAATAAAGTTTACCCTCTTCCACAAATTATTGATACACTAGATTGTCTGAAGGAGGCTAAGTTTTTCTCAACTACGGAAATGTACTCGGTATACCAGCAAATAGAAGTAGACGAGGCTGATCGTGAGAACTGCATTCATCACCCCTGAGGACATGTATGGTTTAAGGTAATGCCATTTGGTTTGTATAATGCACCAGCAACTTCTGAACGAATTATGGATAATCTAAGTCACCTGAAGTAGACAATATGTCTTATTTAGATGACATAGTGTTCTTAGAGACATTTGGTGAATGCGTAAAAAGACTGAGGGCCGTTCTTAAGTGTCTCCAACAAGGCGGACTGAAATCTAATCCAAGAAAGTCTTTTTGGAGCAAAAGAAATCAAAATATTTGGACACCTTGTGTCAAATGAAGGTGTGTGGCCAGACCCAGAAAAGGTGAGAGCTATAATGGAATTTCCTATTCCTAAAAGTATTAGAGATGTTAGAAGCTTCCTCGGATTGTGTTCTTATTACCATCGTTTTGTCAAACATTTTTGTATCAAAGCCAGGCCACACCAGGAGTTGTTAAAAACCAATGCTAAATTTATCTGGGGTGGTGCTCAGCAAGATTCTTTTGATGTGCTACGAAAAGCTCCGACAACTGACACTGTTCTTGGTCTGTATGATGAGAGAGCACCTACAGTACTACACACAGATGCCAGTGGGTACAGGCTTCGTGCTGTTCTGGTGCAAATTTCGGATGGAAGAGAGAAAGTTGTAGCCTATGCTTCTAGGACACTTACAAAAGCCGAGAGCAACTGCTCAACTACAAAAAGAGAATGTCGTGCTGTGATCTGGACCACGTGTGAATTTCGACAGTATCTCTATGGAAGGCCATTCACAGTTGTTACAGACTATCATTCACTTTGTTGGTTGACAGGTCTTAAGGATCCAACACGACAACTCGACAGGTGGCGCTATGCCTTCAAGAGTATGACATTACCGTAGTTTACAAAAGTGGAAGAAAACAAGATGCCAACTGTCTCTCAAGAAACCCTGTGCAAGACCATCAAGACTTTGGTGAAGAGTCACTATCTCGCTGCACTCCAGGATCTCTTTGCTGACCAGGATGACACCAAGATCTCAAATTATGCTTGCCTTAAATCGGTCACAGGATGTGAAAGGACAATTTAAGGTAGTTAATGGATTACTTTGCAAGAAAAACTTTGATCTGTTTGGGAAGAGGTGGCTACCAGTGATTCCTAAACACATCCTCTTTGATGTTCTACAGCAAATCCATGACACACCTGAGGCCGGACATTTAGGATTTATTACGACAGACAATAGGATCTGCAAGAGATTTTTCTGGCCAGGTTTATTTAGAAGTGTTCGTCACTGTGTGTCGCACTGTCAAGAGTGCCAGAGGAGAAAGGCAGTTCCTCAGAAACCACCTGGCCGACTTATACCAATTCCACCAGCCAAAACGCCTTTCCATCACACTGGGATTGACCTCCTCTGACGATTTCCAACATCTGCTAGAGGCAACAGATGAATTTTTGTTTGCACTGATTATCTGACGCGCTATGCCATTACAAAAGCCGTGAAAACAGCCGAGGTAGCCAAATTCATCGTAGAACATGCTTTATTAAAACACAGTGCCGCGAGATCATTAATTACAGATCGAGGGAAAGTTTTTAAATAGTCTTGTGACAGAGATAAACCATCAGTGCAATGTTACTCATCACATGATGACTGCCTACCATCCGCAAACTAGCGAGCTTACTGAACGCCTTAATAAGACTGTAGCCGACATGCTATCATTGTTCATCAATGTTGAGCAGAGCAACTGGGATGAGGTGCTACCTTTTGTGACATTTGCCTACAACACCACTAAATAAGACACCACAGGATTTACGCCATTTTTCCCGGTGCATGGGCATGAGGCAATGGCGACGACGGACACTTTTTTCGTTACATCCTGATGACGTGGACGACTACTACATCAGCCAGGTGTTAAACATAGCTTAGGAAGCTCGGCAGTTAGCTCAACTCTGCACACTGCAGGCTCAAGAAAACGATCACCGTAGATATGACGCGAGCCACCGCCCTGTTGTCTACCAGCACGGTGACCTTGCCTGGATCTTCACTCCTGTTCAGAAGGTTAGTCTCTCTGAGAAGTTCCTCAGGTGTTACTTTGGACCTTATCAGTTGTCTGACGTTACTTATGAAGTTGAAGATTTCGACCCTGATGATGAAAGATCAGAGATAGGGTCCATGTCCTTCAAATGAAGCCCTATAAGGATCCTGCAACCCAGGGTACATTCGCAGCTCCAGCAACAGGCAACAAGCAGAAAGGTACCGAAGAACTTAGCGGCAAGTGAAGTTCTAAGATCACCGTCATAGCAAACCTCAGTCATTGGGAGTTGGAGTACGCAGGATCGATGACTCGTTCCTGGACTACGAGGATGTAACACCGAGATGCTGTTCTCTTAAGGAGGGAGCAACGTCATAGAAGCTGAGTAGCAAATGTCGTGTAGTGGATATGATAATTGTTGCATCGAGGGTCGCGAGTTCAAAACTCACCTGGACTGTACAATTTTAGTTTCTATATTCGGTTAAAGTACATTCTAGGAGTATCCACAAAGAGCAAGAATCATTGTACTGGAATGTTCTGTAGCTGTATATATACCGTATGTTTTGTGGCTGGGGGCCAGTCACTCCACGCTCTTATATGTGAAAGTGCTGAAAATATTGTTAATAACTGCTAATAGTAATTGTTTCATTGCTAATATGATTTAAACAACTACAACATAAGACAAAAATAATTTACAATTTTAGTCTAGGCTTCATCATTGTGTTCCATTTTCTAGTGCAACTGTGTTTACCAAGCTCCCTTCTGACAAACCCAACACAGCATTTAGGACTTGTGTAGAAAATTGAAAATGTACCTTATTAGCTGCTCCTACAAATTACCCAACTTCAAGGACTGAACGTTTCTTTTCGCTGTAACGCTCAATGCAAAAGAACATGAAATAACTTTTTGGGTGATAAATGTTTTGATTGTGTAGATATAAATATAGCATTGCATCAACAGCAATTACTTAATAAATGAGAAGCAGCTGCTTTTTTTCAGTGTCAAGTTTTCTGTAATTATATTATGAAATATTCCTGTGTTATTACATTGTAGTGGCACAGTACTGTTTGGAATCCACATCTTTTCTCATGTTTTCACCATATTCTTCCAAAAGACTCTAGTAATATCCAGCAAATTAATCAGTAAGAGGTGTACGTTTTGTGTTCCACAAAACTGGCTGTAGCTTTTCTGGCACAGGGAACGAACTTTCATCTATGCAGAACCACATTTTCCTATCAAGTACTGCTTCTTTTCTGGCATTAAGTGTCAGTCTCAAAACACGTCCTTTAAGTCCATTCAAAACGTAACAACCATTTCCTTATATTTCAATGTTGTCTATTGTATACAAAGAAAAAAATGTTTCATAAAATTGTTGCTCCCACAAATTCCCAGTGCATGCTGTAATTCAATGCATGTGCACAAGGTTCTACAGCTGCTCAAATTCAGAGATCTTGTGTTTCTAGTAATGAGTGACGGAAAAGTTAGAGTGTTCAATAATAGTGGTAAAAAATGTGCACAATAATGAAGATGATAGACTCAGTATTTAAAGTGATGAAATCATGGAACAAGTACACCTAAAATTTACATCAAATTGGTGATTAGTGTTTTGGCAGAGAATATTGTGAAATGATCTTTTCAAAACCCAAAGAAATTCTGGTTGTACGTAAAGGCTGTTAGCAACAAAAAAGTTATAGTGTCCAGTTACTGTCAAATGTGACAGGGACAAACTGAGTAGCAAAGCAAAAGCTGAATTCCATTTTCAAACATTCCTTTACAAAGGAAAACCCAGGCGACCTGCCCCAGCTTATTCCTCAAACCACTGAAAAGATAACTGAAATCAGTATTAGTATCAGAGGTGTTGAGAAACAACTGAAATCATTGGAACTGAACAAAGCTTCAGGGCCCAATAGAATCAACATTAGATTCTATGTGGAATTTGTGGCTGAGTTAGCTAATCCTGTAACTATAATCCACTGTAGATCCCCGAAACAAAAAACCGTTCCCCACAGTTTGAAGAAACCACAGATAGACTCGTCAACAATAAGACTAGTAGAAGTGTCGCATGAAACTACTGTCCAATATCTTTGACATCAATTTGTTAAGAAATCTTAATTCTGAGCTCAAACATGATGAGGTATCTCAAACGGAATGACTTCATCCATACCAACTCGCACGGATTCTGGCAACATTGATTATGTGAAACCCAACTCACTTCTCACATGGAAGCTTAGGATCAAGGCAGACAGAGGCAGTATTTCTCTATTAACAAAAAGCATTCAACTCAGTATCAGAACTACACCTATGTCCTAAGTATGATGATGGTGTGTCAAGTGAAATTTGTGACTGGATAGGGGAATGTGTGGTAGGGATTACACAGCATTTTATCTTGGGTGGAGGGCCATTGTCAGATGTAAAGTAACTTCATGTGCACCCCACACTGTATATTAATGACCTTGATGACAATGTTAACAATACTGTCAGACTTTTGCAGGTGATGCAGTTGTCTATAATGAAGCTAGTTTTCAAGCTGCTCACAATTGATCTCAGGAAAGCTAACCTTACTTCATGCAAAAAAAATTCCATCAGTCTGTAATTTTCAATCATTATAATTACATTACTTCGTTTTATAATTTTATACAGTCCGAAATCATTTTTGCTAATAACACGTCATGGCGACAAACTGGATGCAATCTAAGTACGTATTTTGATTTCTTTTCTGAGGGATTTGGTTGAGACCAAATTATAAAATTAACTTAGAATTTTAATTGTGATATCATCCAAGTAACTTTTGAATTACTGAACCAAGCCACCAACAGATATTTAGCACAGTAGAATATCCAAGCTTTCCTGAGTATGCAGTACCTGCTTCTTAGACACACAAATATCACTAATGAATTAAGGCAGCCATCCTATCAAATGCCAATCCAGTATTATAACCATCACATCAAGTCACCTTGCTCACATTTCAATTAATGTCGAAAACAATCAGTTTATTATTTAAAGGAGGCCATTTCTATGTGGGCCATCAAACCGTCTTCCATTACAACACACATTCCTTGATTACATCCTACTTTTCTGTGTATTACCTAACCACTGGAGTGATCTATAACATCAATTTATCACAAGCTGATGTTACTTTTAAGCAGTAAGTGGAAAGTGATTAGACAACATATGTGCTACCCTTGTGAATCTTAAGTATGGTTCTTGTGTACCACCATACATTCCATCGTTTAATTTCATTTAACTATCATTTATTTCCCATGCCTTTTCTATAAAAGTAGCTGCTTTTTTATTAATGGTACAATATTTTTTGCCATTTTCAGATCTGTGATATCTGCACCACACACAAACTTTAAGGAGAATATCACAATAACATGTACTATTAACAGTAATTAAGAACACATGTAACATAACAAACACTTTAATCTTTGAGCCAGTAACAAAGTGAAATGTTCGAAACCATTCTGACTATAGGCTCAAACTTCACACACATACAGTACATAGATTCCATCTATTTATAATGGTATACAAAAATGGCAACAATACATAGTATGAGTATTTCATTTTAGTCCATCCATGTTATTTATACAGATTGCTTTCACTACTATTCCTAAGCATTTACCCCCACAGCAAGAATTCTGAATTCATTAAAGCATAATCAAGCAAGAAAGCTTAGGTGCCAAAAAATATTTGATTTAACAATAGCAGATCATATACAATGCTTAATCTTAGAACAGAATCAACATTTTCACTTCTTACTGATAGCAGTACTACATACAATTCTGCTTTTTCTGTAGGTTTATCCATAACATTTCAGAATATCACTTATGGAATGTATTATATATTAAATTTATTCCACTAATCATTTGAGAAATTTAATGAGAATTTTAGCACCGTGTTTCATACAGGCCACTGCGCCCAATGTATCTAACCCATTTTATAACATCATGGTCTGAATAATTCAGCTTTGGTTCAAACACTTTCAAGTACCGAACTTTGAAGCCAGAAGGAGCAAATGGGACCTGAAAATGAAGACAAATAAGCAA
Organism: Schistocerca gregaria; assembly: GCF_023897955.1. Classification (NCBI taxonomy): domain Eukaryota; kingdom Metazoa; phylum Arthropoda; class Insecta; order Orthoptera; family Acrididae; genus Schistocerca; species Schistocerca gregaria. The sequence continues at coordinate 666,258,597 of NC_064922.1, forward strand.
CTAAAAGAAAAATTAAATAACTTTTGTTAATTATGATTTGTATATGAAAACAATACCTCAAAATTCATGGATATAGGAGGTCTTGTCCACTTCTTTTTTGTGTCAGTTTCAAGAAGTTCTATTTCTGCAGATAACTGTGTTTCTTTCATGCCTGCCATTCTCTTGATCCTTAAAAGAAAGGGAGAAAACATTGAATACTTTAGCAAGTCTTGACAGATAAAAAGTAAAAGGTTGACTCCACACAGTGGTAACAATACACACAAACATGTAAATTGCTTTCACATTATGGAGGTTATCATTCTGTACTTAGAGGAATGTGTAACCATGCTATGAGGAAATTTAATTTAGTTTACAAATAAAAGTTCTGCTTGACAGCAATATTTTGCCAATGTTGGCCACAGAACATAATAACGAACTGTTTTTCAAGTCCTCCCATTTTCTCTTCAGCAATTTCTCTTCTTCAGGTAACCAACATTTATGTTTTAAATCAAGTAGTGCATTCTAAAGAAATGTTTTATAGCCATGAATCATCTATGAATTGAACTTTTTTTCTTTTTCCAATATTAAGTGACAAGCCTCTAAGCTTCATCTGTACTGCGATAACAGTTCACAATGTGAAGTTCCTTGAGATTCAAGCATTTATTATGGATGTAGTTTACCTCAACTCTTGTAATTGTTATAAATTGACAAAGTTCTACTTTTTTCATCGTTAGAGAGCACTGTCTGAACATCACTGATAAGTTCACAGTTCTATTGGATGTGAACTGTAGATTAAAACTGAAGAAACTGCAAAAAGGTGGGAATTTAAGGAGATGGGACCTGGATAAACTGAAAGAACCAGAGGTTGTACAGAGTTTCAGAGAGAGCATAAGGGAACAATTGACAGGAATGGGGGAAATAAATACAGTAGAAGAAGTAGCTTTGAGGAATGAAATAGTGAAGGCAGCAGAAAATCATATAGGTAAAAAGACGAGGGCAAGTAGAAATCCTTGGGTAACAGAAGAGATACTTAATTTAATTGATGAAAGGAGAAAATACAAAAATGCAGCAAGTGAAGCAGGCAAAAATGAATACAAACATCTCAAAAATGAGATCAACAGAAAGTGCAAAATGATTAAGCACAGATGACTAGAGTACAAATGTAAGGATGTAGAGGTTTATCTCATGAGGGGTAAGATAGATATTGCCTACAGGAAAATTTAAGAGACCTTTGGAGAAAAGATAACCACCTGTATGAATATCAAGAGCTCAGATGGAAACCCAGTAAATCAAGTTCCAAGCAAAGAAGGAAAAGCAAAAAGGTGGAAGGAGTATATGGAGGGTCTATACAAGGGCGATGTACTTGAGGACAATATTATGGAAATGGAAGAGGATGTAGATGAATATGAAATGGGAGATATGATACTGTGTGAAGAGTTTGACAGAGCACTGAAAGACCCAAGTCGAAACAAGGCCTCGGATGTTGACAACATCCCATTAGAACTACTGACAGCCTTGGGAGAGCCAGTCCTGACAAAACTCTACCATCTGGTGAGCAAGATGTATGAAACAGGCGAAATATCCTCAGACTTCAAAAAGAATATAATAATTCCAATCCCAAAGAAAGCAGGTGTTGACAGATGTGAAAATTACCGAACTATCAGTTTAATAAGACACAGCTGCAAAATACTAACGCAAATTATTTACAGACGAACAAACAAACTGGTAGAAGCAACCTCGGGGAAGATTAGTTTGGATTCCTTAGAAATATTGGAACACGTGAGGCAATACTGACCCTACGACGTATCTTACAAGATAGATTTAGGAAAAGCAAACCAATGATTCTAGCATTTGTAGGCTTAGAGAAAGCTTTTGACAATGTTGACTGGAATACTCTCTTTTACATTCTGAAGGTGGCAGGCGTAAAATACAGGAAGTGAAAGGCTGTTTACAATTTGTACAGAAACCAGATGGCAGTTATAAGAGTCGAGGGGCATGAAAGGGAAGCAGTGGTTGGGAAGGGAGTGAGACAGGGTTGTAGCCTCTCACCGGTGTTATTCAATCTGTATATTGAGCAAGCAGGAAAAAAAAAAAAAAAAAAAAAAAAAAAAAAAAAAAAAAAAAAAAAAAAAAAAAAAGAGAAGACTTCGGAGTAGGTATTAAAATCCATGGAGGAGAAACAAAAACTTTGAGGTTTGCCAATGACATTGCAATTCTGTCAGACAGAGCAAAGGACTTGGTAGAGCATCTGAATGGAATGGACAGTGTCTTGAAAGGAGGATGTAAGATGAACTTCAACAAAAGCAAAATGAGTATTCAAATTAAGTCGGGTGATGCTGAGGGAATTAGATTAGGAAATGAAACTAAGTAGTAAAGGAGTTTTGCTGTTTAGGGAGCAAAATAACTGATGATTGTCGAAGTAGAGAGGATATAAAATGCAGACTGGCAATGGCAAGGGAAGTGTTTCTGAAGAAGAGAAATTTGTTAACATCAAGTATAGATTTAAGTGTCAGGAAGACATTTATGAAAGTATTTGTAAGGAGCGTAGCCATGTATGGAAGTGAAACATGGACGATAAATAGTTTGGACAAGAAGAGAACAGAAGCTTTCGAAATGTGGTGCTACAGAAGAATGCTGAAGATTAGATGGGTAGATCACATAACTAATGAGGAAGTGTTGAATAGGATTGGGGAAAAGAGAAGTTTGTGGCACAACTTGACTAGAAGAAGGGATCAGTTGCTAGGACATGTTCTGAGGCATCAAGGGATCACCAATTTAGCACTGGAGGGCACCATGGAGGGTAAAAATCGTAGAGGGAGACCAAGAGATGAATACACTAAGCAGATTCAGAAGGATGTGGGTTGCAGTAAGTAGTGAGAGAGGAAGAGGCTAGCATAGGATAGAGTAGCATGGAGACCTGCAACAATCCAGTCTCAGGTCTGAAGACAACAACAACAACAAAAACAACAAAAATGTGTTGGTTTGAACTCCATACTGTTTCAATAACCATAGTCATGTGACGGGTGATGTACACCAGAGTTAATCTGGCCTTTTAACTGACTGACCCATACAGTTTTTGAGGACATAATGTTAAATGAGGGCTCTGAACTGATTTAAGAAAAATGTCCTGAGTAATTTTGGTCATCAATCTGGACTAGCTTGATGTAACCTATCACTCTTTCCTCTCCTATTCTAATCTTTTCATCTTAATCATAGTATCCAACACACATCTTTAATACTCCGCAAAATGAGAGAAAGTCATTCACATTATTAGAGCAGACTGATGTTTGGAAAAAAAAAGTGTCACTTTTGAGCGCTCTGGCTCTCCTAATAGGAAACACACTCATTCTCACACAAACACATGTACACACAAATGTACACTATCAGAGTGATGATCAATTGCACAGGACTGCAGAAACATTTATTGGAAGTTGTTTGAAATTTGACAACTGACTTGTGTACTTTTCAGTGCTGGTTTCAAAAACGCAATCCATTTTTTCTATCACGTCAGGGTTTCTCACAAAAAAAGGGAGTATTTTTGGGTATAATAACAAAATTTAAGCAATTTATCACATTTTTCCAATGTTATAATTTTTTAAAATATATATCATGTTCTAAACTACATTTCCAGTACACTTCCATTTCCCTTTAATCTCAGAAGTCCTTATAATAACGCTTTCACTTTCTGTTGAAGCTTCTTTTATTGCTTTTCCAGCTGTGGAGTCATTGAGGATCACCTCCTTATCATCCAGCAGTACACCGCTACTATCATGTTTATGTTCATCTTCCTTGATAGCTTCTTTCCATTACTTTGATGTCTTGGTGGAATATTCCCCCCTGCTCTTCACTTACATCGCCAAGGTTTGCAGGGAGTAGTCAATATGTCAGTGGACAAAATGAACTTTAAGAAGCTGGGATGTAACATGAGCATTAAAGTTGTCGAGCAAGTCTGCCACGATTGTATTTTAGTTTGGCTCTCTTGTTTCCTACGGAACCAGGAACAACTGATTTAAATGCCCATGCTGCCTTTTCTTTTTTTCCATTTTGTTCACAAACCTGGGATATGTCATTAGTTTTCTAATGTCTGGTCTGACGAAGATTCCTTCCTTTAGCTTTGCCTGGAATAAACCAGGAAACTGTCCACAAAGATATCTGAATCACTCCCCTTCTTTTGGCAAGGCCTTAAATTGTTTTATCAGCCCCAACTTAATGTGGAAGTGGTGGACGTAACATTTTTTTGGGATCCACGAGGCTTTTCCTCTTAACATTTTTAACCCCTACCAGTAAGGTTTATCTCAAGGGCCAAGCTTTCTTTTATGTAGTGTTGCTGTCTCTACTGTCCCATTCACAGGAAAGCAAGGTAACTTTGTATAGCCACTTTGTTGACCAAGCAGCATTGAAACCACCACCTAGTGTCCATTAGTGGTCTGAATAGCAGTGTTTGCTTAAAACCAGTTCAAGGTTTTCATAACATTCTTTTAAGTGAACCAAGTGTCAAACTGGTATAAAAGCATACTCATTGCCATTGTGTAAAAGTACTGCTTTAAGGCTTCTTTCTGAAGAATCAATAAAAGGTATCCACTCATCATGAGTGTATTCTATTTTGGAACGTTCCATAAGTCCAGGAACATCACTGCAAAACACCAGGTCACCTTCTTGAAGGAAGAAAGATACAAACACTTTCCCTCAATCGATACCAAGAAAAGAATGTTAGAGACAACATATGTCTATCTTTCAATCTAGATCCTAAAACCTCTGCTGATTCTTTATAAAGGCCGAGGTCTCTAACTAAACCATTCAGTTCAGATTGTGAGAATGGAATGGGATCATTGTGCTAGGATCGTAGCAATCTCCGTCTCCTTCACTATCACCTTGCTGAGCTAATGGCTCGTGATCATCTGTATCGTACAAAGAATCTGGAGGACAGATTATTGGTACGGTCCACGAGGAACAGGGCAAATGGCTGACTGAATGTTAGGGTAAGAAATTTCTTTTTGTTTTTTCAAATTGAAACCTTGTACGTTACAAGTACAAAAATAGCAGTCATCACTATGATTTTGGGCCCCCTCCAAAGTATTGGTATAAATTGGTTTAGGGAAAGGGAAAGGGAGTGGTTAAAAGAAAAGAAGACAGAGATGGAGTCAGCGGGGAAAATGACAAGTGTGTGTGTGTGTGTGTGTACAAGTACATGATTACCAAGTGCACACAGAAAAAAGGGGACATCATGACTACTTCTACACATCAAGGGGCGCAGGACTGGAGTAAGGTTGGTACGCCAAAGGCAGACAAAGTTTGGGTAATGTGTGTAGAATTTTGAGTAGGATGTCCCTTATCTCATATGTAGTTGAAGACCCTGTGAAGGATGTGGTTGAACTTTTTAAGACCAGGATGATATTGAGTTATGAGGGGAGTGCCAGTAGGAGGCTGGTTACCAGATTTACTGGTGTCTTAGGGTAAATCTGTTTACACACAAATTGGACAGGATATTGTCTGTAAGGCTCTCTGTCTACTTTGACACCTCTGCATAAAACTTTATGACTCTGTTCCCATCTCTGAAGTGCTATACTACAACCAGTGGAACTTACAGGTATTACGTCCATCCCAAAACTACTTCTGAACCCATTTCCCTCTTCATATTAGCAACATCTCACAATCTTACTTTTTACCTACTCCCCAACTTCTACAAATCCAATCCCAAAAGTCTCCCTACTTGTCTCATTGAGAATGGTTACAATGCTCCCACAGAATAAACCTCTGCCTTTGTTGACCAACACTTCCAAACTGCTGACTGACACCTCTCATCCTACATCCAAGGTGCTACTCACTTTCTTCACCACCTTTCTACAGTTCCAGTCCCATTACCAACACCTTCGTTGTTACTGTGGATTTGACATCCTTCTGCACTGACATGCCCAACTACCTTTCCTACTGTTGTCCTGATACCAAACCCACAACATGACTGACAATTATTTAACTTTTCAACGCCAGATATACAAACAAATCAATGTTACTGCCATTAGTATTTCATGGTATCATCCTATGCCATCTTATTTAGGACAATCTGCAGGAATTCTTCCTACACAGTCAACATCTACAACCCTTTGTCTGGTTCTGGTGCACTGATGCCACTTTCATGAGCTGAACTCATGATAACCTTTCCCTCTTTCCTCCATAACCTCAACACGTGTTCCCAAATCTGTTTCAATCGGTCCTCCAGAATTCAACTAGCCACCTTCTTTAAATGTTGATCTGCACCTCTCAGAGGCTTCATGAATATGTCTGTTCATATGAAGTGCACCAACCACCAACATTACCCACACTGTGACAGTTGTCATTCATTCCACATCAAACAGTTTCTTCCTTACACCTTCTTGGGCTCTTCATCTGCAGTGGAAACCAGGAGTTATTGAAATATACTCTTAACCGAGCCTTTACTGACAGACAATATCCTATCCAGTTCATTCATAAAACTGATCTTCTGTGCCATCTCATCCTCTGATACCTTTAAATCTGTTAGCCAGCCTCCAAATGGCATTCCTCTGATCCACCCAGCATCACTCTTGCCTTTAAACACTCAGCCACACCATTCACCAGGACTTATACTAGCTCTCATTGTGCCCTAAGATAAGAGGTATCAAAACCAAAATCCTGCTGACATGACCCAAAGTAATGTTCCACTGGGCACTCAACCAGCTGAATATCTTTGTCAATCTCTACTGTGATAGATCCTTCCCATATGTGATTCTGGGTGGATGAGTGTAATGTGTATTGGACAGCTGTGAATACCTGTGCAAAAGTTTACAATTTCTCCTGGAATGGAAACAGTTTCTTTCATTTCTCAATTATTCATCCTAACAAAGACACTTGGATGCACTGCTGCCTGCAGTCTTCGAGTATAATGATGACATCATTATGACTGTATTATATTGCATTCTTTATCATAGCAATGGATGATGTAATTTTCAACCAGCCACTCAACCTGCAGAATAACTTTGTCCATCGCTATTCAAATCCTGCACCACATGGATTATTCCCTTGGGGATGACCCACATGTAAGACCAGCCCCACTACCTCCTGCTGCAATCCAGTCACAGGTATTCTCTGTACTGTAGTAACCAGGGCTGCATGTGAAAGTAGCCTTGTTATGTGTCACCTATGCTGTATTACTGTGCAGCATTTATGTGGGCAGAACAGGTACCCAACTGCCTACTCTTCTGAATAGCCACAACCAGACTGTGGCCATCTGCAGACTTTACCATCCAGTTGCTATAGATGGTTCACACCATAACACAAATGGCCGACACCTGCTTCATGGCACATGCAATTTGAATAATTTCTTCCAGAACAACTACACATGTGTGAATTGTCTCTCCAGCATATCCTACATTCCCACTGCCTCAACTTAGCTTTTGCCTTCTGTCATTGACCACTTCCTCCCTCCCTTCCCCCCAATGTATATGTATGTGTGATTCATGAAGATATGCTAATATTTTAATGTGTTAGTCTACAAGTAAAACTAAAGAAATAAGTTCATATAAACATAGGTCCCCAAATGTTTAGTTATGAAGTTACGGCTAATAATAGATTTTGTCTGAAATTTAGCAACTTTTCCGATATGAAGCCACCGCAAAACTGTACGAGGTTGAAGTAAAGCAAGATTTCCTTTTATTTTGTTGTTATTGGTCTGGTGAATCTAATAAAACATGTCCCACACATGTATCTGCAGTAGTTTTCCAGAACATGCAGAAAAGCAAAGATTATTATACAAGTGAATTTGTTTAATTTCCATTAATAATGTAGAAATGTTTATGTCATTGTTGGCAACCGTTAGTGAGCTGTTTCAGTAGTTTTTTTAACCTTGAAACAAGTTAGTTTTCTTTACTGTTCGGTGAAAGAACATAACAGAGTAATTAAGTGAAACCACATAGTAACTGTTGTAGTATATACAAAATAGGGATGACTTTCAGATTTATGCCAGAGGAATATGCCAATATGGCATTTATTTATGGCAACTGTGATGGTAATGCTATGGCTCCAGTTAACGAATATTGGGTATGTTATCCAACTTTGAAGATTCCGAATACATGAAACATTAGTGGAGTATTTCAAATGTTATGGGAGACAGGTTCTCCACCTAGCGTTCATAATCAGCAAGAGTGATCGATATGTGAAGATAATTATGAGGATATTAGGGGTACTGTTCACTGAAGCCTGGGTTCCAGTACACAACGTATCTCTCAACAATTAGGCATTTTACAATCTAAGGTATGGTGTACACACAAGTAAAATAATCTATATCATTATCATACACAAAAAGTGCATCATTTACATCTGGAAGATCCTGCCCTTCGCTTGAAGTTGTGCAACTGGTTAAATACTAATCGGCAGTTACATAGGTACATTTTATTTACTTACGAGAGAGAGTAGTCGAGATGGTATAAACAATTTGCATGAAGCGCACATATGGTCTGAAGCAAGCCCACATACAATAGCGCAACACAATTTCCAGCAGCAATTTAGCATAAATGTGTGGTGTGGTATCCTCAACATACACTTTATTTGACTATTCATTTTCCCAGGACATCTAACTGGTGAGACATACTAACAATTCCCTCAAGCAGAAACACCCCACTTGCTCTTAAGATGTTCCACTTGCTATGCAACTGCAAATGCATTTTCAATATGACGGCATGCATCCACATTTCACTGACATCATTACTATGCATTTAAATGGACATGTTCCCCAGAAATGGGTTGACCGTGGTGCACACGTCTGTGGCCACCCAGATCACTTAATTTAACACCAATGTATTTTAGTCTATGGGGATGGGCAAAAGACATAGTTTAAAAGGATGAAGTTAATACACCTGAGGCATTACCTGGTCCCATTACAAATGCAATAGACTAAATTTAGATCAACCCTATGAAACTGAAACAAGGAACAATATCTATTCATACACATGCATCTAAATGTAATGTACTCCGTGGAGGCATCTTCGATCATTTATTGTGAAATTGTATATACATTTTACAACTTCCTTAACGCTGAGCTTTGTTTTTTTTTCAGTTTTACATTAATTCACATGTGCTATGGTATTAATAAAAGCAGAAGATCTGCACATTCATACAGTTTCAGTTAAAATTATTACCATCATTTTACCAAAATTAAATTCTCTACAACTTCTGTTGCAAATTTTGTGCATTTGTCTGGAATTTAAAAAACAAATTGTGCAAAGTTGTAAATAAATTAAAAATTTTACAAAATTGCTTCTTTGCTTCTCTGGATGTTCTGGAAAACTACTGGATACACGTTTGGGACATGTTTTATTAGATCCACCAGATCAACAACAACAGAATAAATGGAAATCGTGCTTTACTTTAACCTCCTACTGTTCTGCAATGGCTTCATATTAGCAAAGTTTTAAAATTTCCAGCAAAACATTTGCGGACCTATGTTTATATGAACTTTTTTCTTTAGTTTTCCTTGTAGAGTAACATATTAAAATAATTGCATATCTTCGTGAATCACCCTGTGCTTTCTTTCTCTTTTTTTCTTTCTTTTTATCAGTGCTCAGCAGTTTGTTCATGCCACCCAACAGGTCTGCTGACAATTTCTCTCATTCACAGATGACAGCAATGCCATCAGCAAACTGTCACTGATACTCTTCCACTCTGATTTTTTTCCACTTCTGACATTGCTGCTTCACGTATGAGGGCAATTAAAGTAACAGCAAACTATCAGTATTAAATGTAGTTAACACAGAAGGCATTTGGAACTCATGGAAAGGGAAGATGCACGCTTTGCGGAAGTTCTAGTATATGCAGACAGATAGCCTGAAAACAAGCTGAATAGGAAAAGCAGTTGAAACAAAAGGGCTGTGTCCCTATCTGTGTGCCTCGTCACAGACAAAGATATCCAGACAGGCAACCTCCGTAAGGGCCTGTAGACGCGGTCAGGGGTGCGGGACGGGGGGGTTACAGCAGTTCTGTCAGATGACACGTGATGGCGCTGGGGAGCGAAACTGCTCGGACAGCGGGCAGCAGGTAACTGCACACGAGGCCGTAGCAGTGGAAATCCCCACCACCACTTCCCCTCAAATGCCGGCACAGGGCACCATCCAGTTCTGAGACATTTAGTCGTTGCGGAAGATTACGTTATCTTTCTTAATATCCTTTATTTAATGAGAACAGTTATATTTAATACCATATCTATCATATTATTTTGTTTGGATCTGATGTGTTTTTCCTGGAAGCTCCGATTTTTCCTAACTTTATGTTTTGGGCGCAAAAGAATTTAATATCTATGGATAACATGTTATAAATCGATGTCAGTTTCTATGTGATGTGATGAAATAGATCTTCCTCTTAATCACAATGTAACGTTTTACTGATTTGCACGTCCATGTACCCATCCCTCCACAAGTAACTTACTCTATTCAAATTTTCTTATTCTTCGAACAATCCGCCCTCAAAGGAAAGGAAACGATGTTTCTTTATAACACTTGCCCCTGCTACCTCTTGCATGGCTTTTCTTTTAGGGGACATAGTTCCTTTGTAGAGACAGTTGTACTAAACCATCCTGGCATTTTACTCATAGTCGGCAAAAACTGGTCTGTCATCTCTATCTTTACTGTGTAGAAACGAGTAGTTAGTTTAAACGAAAAACTTCTGTAATATTACCATTAGGACTTATATTACAGACAAGAACCTCGTTATGTCTTCCGTAATACAGGGGATAAACACATTTTGTGACCTGACAGCACTATAAGGAAAAAGCAAATGAAGCTGTTATCAGCGTATTACTGTTGGCATTGTACAACAAAATTGGTATTCCATTCAATAATATTAATGTTCTCTTCATTGTAGTAGGTTGGAATTATTTCACAAATGATCGATCAAAACTGCACACTGTCTCTGTTAGAGGCTAGAACAACATAAAAGCAAGCATTAGCCAATGCACAAGACTCGGAAAACGAATTATTAAATGGCCTGTCACCTAAATCAGTCATTAGCAACGATAAACACACTCTTCGTAACAAACAGACCGAACCTAAAATCATTCTATGAATCTGCATGAGCTGACTAAAGGAGCAATTATTTGTGTAATCGTATTCAAGCAGATTATTGATCCTTATGTGACTGGTCGGCATTTTTATTCATTTCCTATGTCCTATGAAATGAGGATAAAGTAGATATCTTTAATTGCAACGCATGTTACCGCCGCCAGTTGCAGCTGTATGCAGAATTACGCAACAGAATTGTCTTGTGACACTATGTTGTAACGTCTGTTATAGAAGGCCAGTTTTCAGCATAAAACCTAGTTATGAATATTGGCTCATCACGGCTCCCTATTAGAGAATCAGCCAGCTGCTACAGCCAAAATTACGCACAGCGGAGAAGCGCAAAATTTTGTTGCGGCGCTCCTTTCCATTATTTATTAGATGTATTTTCCAACATTGCTTATTTCAAAAGGTCTGTCTTCTCAACGTACTGTGAACAACTTGTCTCAGGCTTTGATGCCTCAGGTAGAGCCCATAGTGTGTGTACAGAACTGCTCCAATATGCACAATACGTCACCGTCGAGAAGCTCGGCGCAGTTCGCGTGCAATGTTACATGTTGAAGCGATTAAGTTTCATGTGTTGCTATTTATTTTTGTCTTCTTTCGAGTTTGTTCGTTATGTTCGACATTAATAATGCTGAATTGACCTATGGCTGTGTGTGGAAACTAATCAGAAGACTAAAGGGCAGTAGTATTACTTGTCATAACTTCCTTCAAATTCCTGAAACATTTGCTCGGTGTGTTCAGCTCTGTAGCAGTAGTGACAGCAATAACATTAAAAATGCTACTGCCTGTAGCAAAAACTTTAGAGAGGACGTTTGTTTACAGTATCTACAAGCTGAATTAAAGAAACTTCAACCAAAATAGGTTTTAAAGCCGACTGCAAATTCTATAAGCTCGTGAAACTCGTAAAAGTGCACTTAACATGCTAGAAAAAGTAGATCAAAGCATAGAATCAGAGAAAGGTATTATCGAGGATGAAATGAAAAAACTTCAAGAATTATCTCCATTGAGAGAAAACAATTGAGCGTTTAATTTGCTTTTCGTTCTCAGTATATTGTTATCCGCTATTACTGTTTCACGCTTTAAGCAAAAAGAGGAGGTAATGCAAAGCATTAAGTATCTACACAGTGCTGATGAGTAAAGTACACAAAAGTTTTGCTAAAAGCACTTCACGAGTAAGCAAAAAACAAGCTTAAGTGAAGCATAAAATTTGTGTGTGTTGAGCATTTCATCAAATGATTGGCATATGCTACGACCAAGAAAGTGACGCCATATACGGACCACATAGCCTGGTACAGGTTGAGACACCCGAGTTTCTCCTGCATTATACAGCTTTCAAATAACTTCCCAGAATTCAGCCAGGTAACACTTTCAGCGACAGCCTTGAAAGTGGCGGGGTGTTCTCCCGCCGAAATATCGGCGGTCGCTGAAAGTGGTTTATACGGAGTCCGGAAGCAGTCTGTATACTGCTGGTCACGAAAGAGATGCAAAAATACATCACTGGATGTATTTCTTCCAGATCCGACTCCATAGAGCAATCACTTGGACATCACAGTGATAAGATAATAGAAGCATCGAAAGGTCCTATAAGCTCTGGGGCAAATGAGGAACAATCTCCTCCTAGCTTCATTGTCTCTTCAAACGCAGCTCTCTGTGTAAAGAAGCAGATGTGAATAAAAACCTGCCAAAACTTTTAATCGGAAACTTCAAACTATTCCTCAAGAAATCTCCGCAATTTACACCAAGATCATTACTGTACCTACATCCGTATAAAGGCACCTAACACGTAGGTAGAGACAATGAGGGCTAAACAGCGGCAGAAAGGAGCACACACATGGAGAGCTTCCGCAGTTCATTCCAGATGGGATTAAGGTATTTAATTTGTCATTGTTGAAGCACGGCGATCAATACTGAAGCTTCAGAATCATCAAACGCAGAAATGACAAGTAAATGGAATTATATCGTTTCCTTTCTACTTAATATCTGCACGAAAAAAAATGTTCTACAAGATTGCTGATTGTGACGAAAAAACTGCGTTTAGAAAGTGAAAGCTCTCACGATTGTTGTGTTTCCTGTACTATTAAAAATGTGTAATACTTAATAACGACTGAAGGATGCCAAGTTATAACTTATCTCATAGAAAAAGTTAAGCCATAGAATGTATGTGTCAAGGTGACCCATAATACGTAGTTATACATCTGTCATTACTAGGAAGACAATATGATAATTTCATTGCCGTAGGAAACAATAAGTCCCTGTGTAGGTAAGCTTCAATCGAACTCATATCTTATTACATCGCCCTTCAGTTTAGTAAATTAATGATGGCTTAAGCAGAATACTGCCATGCGCGAACGTGAAAAAATTGTCTCTTCTTGACAGTGACGTCATGCGGAAGCGCTCGCGGCCAAACGCTTTGGCTCAAATTTTCTATGTTGCTTGTTGCTGCCTCCACAGATGCAGCTACACTCTCTCGGTCTCTCCCCCCTGTCACCCCACCTCGCTACCCTTGATGTCAGGGAGGCCGTTGCCGAAGCGCCTCTAGCGTGATCTCCCGAAACTAAGCAGGCGACACGCCTGACATCTACTGTCATCTAACGGAAATACGAGCACACCCCCGGGACAGTGGTTTAGGGGGGGGGGGGGGGCTTCCTCTCTGTATATGTTACTCTGTGGCATCGTAAAAGAAGGAGCAGTAATACAATTTTTGTGGTCGGAGGGTGTAAAACCTCGTCAAATCCATAGAAGGATGTTGGAAAGGTATGGAGATAGCTGCATTAGTGAGACAAAGTGTATGAGTACACAGTTGCCTTTTGGAAGTGGACGTACACTAGTCACAGATGAACGATGCTCTGGTCATCCCAACACAACTGTTACCAATGAGAATGTGGGACACACCGGAGCCATGATTCATGAGAACGAACATATTTCTGTAGAAGCTTTAGCCAGGGTACTGCGTTTCAGTGTTGGAGATCCAATCACACCATTATTAATGTGGTTCTTAAGTATAATTTTGTGTGTGCACGGTAGGTGCCTGGGATGCTCATTAGTGAACCCAAGATGACTGTTCAAGGCTGCTGCATAATTTCTTGTGCAAGCCAACGCTGAAGATGACGACTGACATGTATCATCAAGGAGACAAAACCTCAAAACCTGGGTGCATAATGCAAAAGTGTCTTCAAAATGGTGACACACAGTTCTTTCAGCCAAGAAGAAATTCAAGACTCACTACTCTGCCAGAAGGGTCCTTTGCACCCTCTTCTGGGGTATGACGGGTCGATTTTGGAGCACTATGAAAGAAGGGGTGAAACAGTTAATGTTGCCATGTTGGAGAATCGGCTTAAAGCCAGCCATATGAAGCTGTTGCAGAGGCCTTCTGTCTAGAGGCATTCTTACTCTTCACAAGAATGTGCAGAATTGTCATGATTACTAAATAATATTCTGAATCTACATCTACTCCTCAGTATACTTTATAGCTAAATATCTGATTTTGAAGTATCTCTCACCATGATGTTATCTAGTCGGTATTTTGCTGTGTCTCCTGGTCTTTTCCAGGTATGATATCTCCTCCTGTAATTTTTTACCATCTATTTGCTATTACTAGTTGAAATTTACTGCAGATCTGAAGAATATGTTAAGTTTCCTCACATATTGCCTATTTTTCTACTGCATGTGTATCTGAACAGTAGCTGTTGGCCATTGTTTTATCTGCATTCTGGTGAGAAACCTATTGCTGAACCATCCTCTCTTTGCCCTATGTTCTTAGTCAAACTACTGCTGTTATGCTGTTTTCTGATGCACATGATATTTTTATCTTCCTTCCATTTCACTTCACTGGCCTCTTACTACATATAATTTCAGCATTTACATTCCATATTTTCGATGATCTAACTTATCTATTGCATTCAAACTCCTGACATTCTAAGTCCAAAAACTTGTTACATTTTCATTGGTTTTAAAAGCTTTTGCCATGGTCATCTCCAAACTGGCAGTGTCCATCCAGAAACAAAAATTGGGGACTTGTGAGAAATCATTTGGTAATTTGTGTGTCGTCATTGGTTTCGTGGACTTCCGTCTCATGACTAGTTCAGTACAGCTCTCTACACTCCCTATCCTGCTTACTGTAGTTTAGCCTTTGTCTCTTACTACAATTTTTAACCCTTACACTTACTTCCACTATTTAAATGATGATTTTTTTAATCCCTGCAATGTGTCCTATCACATGATCCCTTCTTTTAGTCAACTTATGCCATAAAATCCTTTGCATGCTATTTTGTAAGTACCTCCTAATTTCAAACACTTCTATTTTCTTTTTGTCTAATACACTTTGTGTGTCTTTCATACAGTGACTTCCATTGTTTTCTGCATTCTGATGGTATTTATTATTACCAACTGCCATCTTTAAAGGCAGTTTCCCACCTAAAGGGTCAGAGGATATCCTGAATCTCCTCCTTCATCCTTTTCAAAACGACACTTGCAGGGCCTGATTCCTTATACAACAATGTAGGGAAAAAAGGATTGCTACTTACCATAAAAAAGACATGTTCAATTACAGACAGGCACAAATAGGTCTTTTTTGGCCACAGCCTTCAGCAGCAAAAGAGAAACACACACTGCACACACAAGCAACCAGCACCTCAGGCATGCTTACTTGTGTTTATGAATGTGTGTGTGTGTGTGTGTGTGTGTGTGTGTGTGTGTGTGTGTGTGTGTGTGTCCCTTTTGCTGATGAAGGCTGAAGACAAAAACTTCAAGTAAGTGTCTTATTTGTGCCTGTCTGCAACTTAACACGTCTTCTTTACAGGAAGTAGCAATCTATCTTTTCATAGATTGTTAACATTACTATCTGGAGCTTCAACTGTGGCTCCTTATACAGGAAACCTTTGGCTGTTGTAGCTAATTATTTTTGTTAAAAGCTACTTAAGTACCTAAAGTTGCCCTGAAATGTATTTATTTCCAGTTCCCACTTCCTCCTTCCCCTTCTCTGTCCACCTCCTTCTGCCCCCTCTACCTGCTACTACTTCCCTCTCCGTCTCTCTCTTCTTCCCTTTCACTCTATCTCCTCCTTCCCTTACATCTCCTGAAATATGTATTGTGTAACAGTATACATGGATACTATCAGCTAAATGCATTGTGACTAGAGTAGTAAAGAAGCGATCACTGTAATGTGATGCCTGTTTCAACCGTTTTACTGCATGGACAACAAAAATGTAACCAATGATAAACCTTTTTCTTTTCATCATTATTGCTAAGGTTATTGCAAGTTACTAAGTGCTCTCACTCTCTAGTACTGGATGAGTAACATCTGAGTATTCATGCATGCTGACCTTCACTATTTTCACACACCCCCCCCCCTCCCTCTCCCACAACCAACCCACCGATAGGTGGTTCGTAGCTCCACAATGATTCTTTCCGAAGTGTATGTGATGTGTGCCAAGTTTGGCTGAAATCAGTCCACTGGTTTTGGAAGAGAAGTGGAACATATGCAAAATTTGATGAATTAGAGCCTATATAGTAGCCCTACCTACACTTAAGTTACAAATGAAAACCTCATGGAAATCTGTCTAGCAGTTTTGGAGATTACCGTGTTCACAGAAAGATGAAAAACATTTTTACAGATTTATTACCAATATAGATTGAAGCAGTTAACTGACTACCTCCAGACCAGAGCCAGAATCTTTGGATCAGTAGTTACAGTATTAATTTTTGTATTTTAGCATTCTTATGCACCAAAATTGTGTTAAATATTAGCATTAGTATTGAGGGTACATTACATAATTCTGAGACTTTCATTACTGTACCAGCATAATTGGTAACTCAACATAAAATCACAACAGAGTATAAACAACAACTTTCAGCAATATGTATGAACCATTAAGTACTGTGAACAGGTGTAACAATTCAAGCATTTTGACTTTTTTGTACTACCTTTTTAACTTCTAACACTTACTTCCACACAATTGCATTTTCTGATGCTTTGTACTTAGCTTTCCCTTTTAGGCAAATTAACTGTACACCTGATGTATTCAGGGGTGTTGGGATTTTAACTTCAATCTTCTGACCCAGAAGGGAAGGTTTGAAGTTAGATTTCAGAACAACTTTCACTTCCATCTTGGTACGTCCCACTTCTCTCACAAGAGGAATAACTCTGAATGGCAATGAGATATCTTTTGTCGTACGGTACCTGAAAAGGACCACCAAACCAGTCTCAACAAACTTAATACCTACAGCAATTTTCCACACACAAATAAAGATATATTCATTAGTTTCACAAAAAAGGGCATAATATAACCTTGGCATCATGAAACTTATTTATTTTGACTACAAACAGTTTATTTTGTCACATTATTGAAGTACAATAGTTAAGCTCATTGAAATATATTAAGATACTTTTAATACTCTTCCCAAAACAATTTGCAGACTATAGAATATACCCTTTCCAAGTCAGTAGGGGAAGTTGCTAGAATAGTAATTTGATCCACAGTTTAATTTCGAGAGTAATTTTGTATGCAACCTCACAAGTCAATGAGATAGATATGAACATTAATGTGATTTCCTGAAGATTTCCGTACAGAATCTGGGGTACCAGTTTCTTGTTAGGCTACCCCTCCACCCTCCCCCTCATGAAACAGTGCACTATGGCTCTTCATAATATCTCAGCCATGACATAGTCTGGACTGGAGTTTCTGCACTCCAACTGGGATTCAGCAGAGTTTTGGTGACTTCACAGAGACTTTCCTGGCCATTAGTTGGAAAAATTTGGTAAACATTGGCTCTGCAAAGTGGCATCTTTAGGGGGGAAAAGAAGTAATCGCTCTGCAACCAGCATGCTCCACAACTCCAAACATTCTAGAAAGTTCTAGAGTTAGACTGAACTCAACAAAAATCAGAGAATCAGTTGCAAACTCTTGTGGAGACAAGGGAGGTCCAGTGGAACCTGGACAGAGTGTTATTAAAATTTGAAATTTAATAAAGAGACAATATTTCAGCCTAATTGAAGAATTCAGATTTTTATAGAAGCAGCTTTGCTGTAAAAATAGCAAATTGGCAATTGAAACTTTAAAACTCAATTGCAAAGCTGTGATACAATTACATTTAATTATTTGCTCTTTTGATCAGTGCTAGATTGACTGCAAGCACTTAAAATACATTTATTCAATTTTATCATATTGAAAGCTTATGTTCATCATTATTTAAATTTTTAGGAAGTAGAAACTGAGTCTGATGTAACATAACTGACACTCACATACAACATTTTTTATCTGTTTTCTTTTCAGTGATTTTATGTATACCAGTTCACTGTCACATTCAACTTCTAGAAATGGTATAAATGAATTGCTTATGTATGGCTTGGTTGTAGCCCTAACAATGGTGTCTTCATAAATCTCTTCAAAGCAATCTGCTTCAAATGGAGAGATGGTGGTCAGCCTGACAACAATATGAGAGGTTCACACCTGCTATGTGTCACTGTTACAAAAGAACTAAAACAAGCTGTAAATTTACAAGCAATGGACCTCTAATGAACTGACTTTCATACCAGTAATAAGACTGGTTGTGACATTTGGTCTAAATGCCAACTCATTTGTCCTTAACAACCGTTAGCCTGTGACAGGATGTAATAAAATATGACGAGGTCACAACCATCCTCATATCACAAACAATAAAGAGAATTTCTCAGTCTCAACTAAAACACAGTGAAATTGATTGCAAAACACCCCCCCCCCTCCTCTCTCTCTCTCTCTCTCTCTCTCTCTCTCTCTCTCTCTCTCTCTGTGTGTGTGTGTGTGTGTGTGTAAGTTAAAAAATGATCCTAAGATTTCCCCAGTGGGTGAAAGAAATAACACTATTGACATATTATTTCTATAGGTGATTTCCTATAGATTCTCTCTCTTTCAGTGGACGATAAATAGTTTAGACATGAAGAGAATAGAGCTTTCGAAATGTGATGCTACAGAAGAATGCTGAATGCTGAATAATGAGGTATTGAATATAATTGGAGAGAAGAGAAATTTGTGGCCCAACTTGACTAGAAGAAGGGATCAGTTGGTAGAGCATATTCTGAGGCACCAAGGGATCACCAATTTAGTATTGGAGGGCAGCGTGGAGGGTAAATATCATAGAGGGAGACCTAGGGATGAATACACTAAACAGATTCAGAAGGATGTAGGTTGCAGTAGGTACTGGGAGATGATGAATATTGCACAGCATAGGGTAGCAAGGACAGCTGCATCAAACCAGTCTCAGGACTGAAGACCACAACAACAGGTGATTTTCACAAAACTGAGTTTATGTGGGCATTTTTATAAACAATATAGCAGGAGGAAGACTTTAGTGCTGATAAGGGAATAAGTGCTTCCCAGTGACATCCTTCTATAAAATATTTGAAGTCTTTTTGCTACAGTGAATTAAAGAATAAAAATTCAAGCTTATGATGGTAACCTCTACCTTCAAGAGGAAAAACTGACGTATTTTGTTGTCACAAATTGTATGACGACACCCTTTGATGGCATTTTGTAATTAAAACATCTGGATTGCCTATTGGTATTGAAAGTGTGGAATTTTGAAAGAGTATGCTATGTCAGTACTAAAACCTATATCTATTCCACTAGGCATAGGTTTTAGTACTGGCAAACTCTACTCTGTTAATTCTAAGCTTTTGATATCTGATGATGGCGGTAGCAGAAACCTCTTAACAAAGAAAGGAACTTTAATGACGTCCTTAAGGATAAATAAGTTTGGCATTTAGACCGAATGTCAAATACTGCATTACTGGTATGAAAGTCAATCCATTACAGATCCATTGCCCGTGCAGTCACAGATGGTTTTAGTTCCTTTTGTAACAGGTTCTGATTCATCATATTGAAAGTATAGACCTCTCTGACAAAAGAGCATTGTTAGTTTTGTCTTGGACAAACTAGACTATAGTACATTAACACTAATACAGGTTATGGTTTTTTGCATGAAGACTCTCTTACAAAATTTCCCTGCACTCTCCTCTCCTCACCCTCTCAAATCTCCCTCTGCTTACACATGGAACTTCATCCTGGCATTACTACTCGTTTATCTAACTGTAGACAAGTGCCTGACCCTGAATGGATAAAACTCTTGAGACAAAATATTTAGTAGATTTTACCTCATCAGCTCGAATTCTCCGTCAGGTGGAATGAAGCTGATGGAATGTTCCGTCTCAAATTTTGATAGCTTCACACATTGATGGAACTGACAATCATCTATGACAACTACAGGCTTCCCTGAACGTGCTGGATCATCACCACCTGCAGTCAGACCTTTTCCTTTGGCTTCCATGACTATCTTATCATTGATACCAAATTTACATTCTGGCATACCTGAGAGGTAAGATTTCATGACTACTTTACCAGCAACATGTGCTGACAGTACTTGACCTGCAAGAAATTTAACACACAAAAATTAACATTAAGTGAATATAGTTTTGTATAATACTTCACATCAGGTTTTTGTTTTACTAACACTCACAATCACATTTCCACTAATTTCTTGTTAGCTGTGATTCTAGTAACATTAAAAATTTAGGAGACAGCTATTGTGAGAGCACGATCAATAAATATTAAGCTGACAATTATGTTAGTGGACTTGACATTCAGTTTTTTTTAGTATCAGCATTATTCACTATTCGTGAATGAAAAGTAACCTGAGATGAAAGTTGTGGAGAAGTGCTTTAACTTGCACATATTGTGTGGAATAAGGCATGCCTATCTGAAGAAAGCAACAAATATGAAGAAAAAATATTTTTAAATGATTAATGAAGCTATATCAATTCAATGCCACTACTCAAGACTAAGCTTACAGTGGACATGGGACCTGACTATTTGACTCATTGTGGAGATACTCTGATAAGAAGTTGATACAGACATGTACTTGTCAGTGTTTTAATAGCAGTCCATTCTAACTGAACATTCTAAGTGAAGTTGTAAACATACATTGTGACTGATCTCACAAAACTTCTGATGTCTGATGCAGAGGAAATAAGAAACTTTTTTTCTTTAACTAGCAAGAATGAGCCTAGTCATATGAATTGAATGTAAAGAATATGACAGATGTCTTGAAAAACTGTTACTCTCTAGAGAATTTTTTGTTAAAATTTGATAGTGCCATAGGGTTTGGACTGAGAAATTTCACTATGTATTAGGGAAACTGCAGCAGGACTCAATGTTACATATTACTTTCAGAGAACAATTGCACCAATGAGGTGATTACATTAAAGTAGCACAATTTCAGTTATGACTACAATGTGTATACACACTCAAGGAAAAAGATTATTGGATTTTCCCAGACTTCTCAGTCAAAAACACATTTTCCCTGGGTGAAAATAGCACTTTCTCTACTAAATTACAATACACTTTCCCTTGGAGCTGTAGAAGTTATCAATCATTTGAATGGTCAAGGTTTTACACACTCTGGGGTAGAACTTCCTGGCACTTTAGGAAACTAAACCCAGGAGGGAGGGGGGGGGGGGGGGGGGGGGTGTTTGAAAAGATCTTTGATGTGCAGCAACATGTGTACTGCATATTTTCTTATTATCAAAATTGAGATTGTGAGGTGGTTTTGTCAGCCAATCATAGCTCATGTCACATACTCTAGCCAGCCAAAGACAGCACAACTTAAGATAAGCTGCAGTCAACCAACAGCAACGTAACGGAAAAGGTAATGGTTTAAATTACTAAAACTGCAGTATAGCTACAAGAAAAGCTAAGCTTTCACACATAACATTAGTTATTTTAGTATTTGTTACCCACAACTGTGTCAGTAAAATTTTAAATTAAGGCATAAAAGTCTGATCATCTGGGTCTGAAACTATTCTATGTGGCTGGTCATTGAAGCTTTAAGTTTTGAAGGAGAGTCAAATGCTCAATTTATGAAAACCAGTGCACATTCCATATTAACATAATTTGTCCTCTGTAAAATGAAATTCACTCTGAGAACAACGCATATGAGACCACCACTTGCAACCTTTACCTGTGAAATGTTAAAGAGTTGCGAACATGAGAGATCGCAGAAGTCCACTGAATGCATTATTGTCTAATTAGCCAACCGCCTTAATGTGATATTGCCTGTAATTGGTCGCTCATTTTCATGCCCTACACTTAAGTGATTTGCCAAGTTATTTCAATCAGAATCATAAAAGTCACTTTCTCAAGAAGCTGCTCTATGAAAATTGAATTGCTATATTTAGCAGCAGTTGTAGCTGAGTTTTGTATCCCCAGGATTACTTTGGTGGTTTGGAGTTATCTACAAAAACTGTTTTGAGATGAGGGCAAAAGAAATTTTTGAATAATAGAAATGGTATCACCGCCACTATCAACTTCGTACTGTTGATAATCTTGAAATATAATGGTTCTTAAACTTTTTACACTCATTTAGCAATTTCCCAGCTTTAACAACAAGACAGCGATGAAGGTATGTCGAAACAGCCAATTTTGTAGATGCGTCATTGTGACTAAAGCCCAGGCTTACAAAAAAAATTTATAATAAATGAGAATGATGATTTACTAAACTTGTTTAGAAACTGTAGGTTACTTAAAAGAATTTATTAAATTTTACACCAACATTGAATAGGTTGTGTATATGTTTTCAATTTGTTAATATGATTCGTATTCTGTTTATTAGTCCTCAATTCCTTTTTATTCACGAGTCTTATAACTTCAAGTATTTACACAATTTACTTGATGCATATATAGAGGGGTCAATAATGCACTACTGATTACTGCAACTTGTTATAAACTGTGGATGAGAGTTAAGATTTATGAAATGACAAGGGATTTAAGCAAAAAATATGAAATGATTGTATGGCATGAATGGTTGGGAGCCCCAAATGGGGAAGTTCAGCTACCTAATTGCAAGTAGTTTGAATTGACACCACACTGGGCAACTTGCATTTTGTTAATGAAATAATGGTGGAGTCAACCAAACACACCACCCTGAGCACAGAAAATCTCTGACCTGGCCAGGAATCAAACCTGGGTCTGCTACATGGCAGTCACACAAAATGACCATTCAGCTAAGGGGTCGGGCAAGGATTTTGATTTAACTTTATCAGATTTGCACTGAACATTTAAACCAAAATGTACCCTCAACATTACTGGGTACATACATCAATTTAGAAGTAAAAACTTTATCAACACACAATTATTTCATAAATACCGGAATATCTAAAGGGGGAGCCCATTGTACCACAACTATACACTTCCCATCAATTCTACCTCTGTAGCACAAGCTTAAATGCTAATCGCTGCAAAATTTGGGAGTGTATTTGGTATTACTTTTTGATATAAATGGCAATTCTGGCTTCCCCTTCACTTCTCAAAACCTAAAGTAAATTTCTTATTCAACATGGAAAAGGAGAAAATAAATGAAACCGCACAACCACGTTTAATGAATAAAGAGAAGAGCTGCAGCCATAATGTCACACACCCCTGCATTAGCCAGGCAGCCATATTGTGTGCCTGAATTGCATGAGATCTGTCAGTTTGCTTGGGATTTCTAGGAAACCAGCAATCAGTGACTGACTGCTGCAATCTGCCCACACATGCGCAATCTACAAAGTGATCAGCTGCTCATGCGATGGGTCACTGTGATATGTTGTTCGTGTGTGGAGACCTTTAGAAATGTACCCAGTTGTGATGTCACACTCATCAAAAGCAGTTTGTTATGAAGTAGTGCACAATCTTTGTTCTTAAGCCTCCAACACTTTGCTGTTGGCAGATGATTGTGCATGAACTGGGAAACCTAAGTTTAAGTTTGTCATTATTATCTTGTTTATGTTTTCTTGCTGCAGTCATGGGCTGAAGTAAAATTCAATGTTAGATTATCAGTTGTTACCAGTCAAAGCTACTGAAATTTAACTGCAAACTGAAAACATGAAAAATTCCTGGACTTCTAAAATATGTTCCTGTGATTTTCCCCAATGAAAAAATTCCCAGCCTTTTCATGGGGCTTATACACCCTCAACTACCAGAAGCGAGCAATATGTTATTTGCTCCACAATTTTGCATTGAGATCATAGCATATTTGTGTGCCAGCTGCCGAGCGTGTACAAATTTAAAACTCCCTAAAAGAGTAAAAACCCAGAAATTTTGCCTTTTTCCAGCACATTCTCTACCAACTGCATCATTTTTGTGGCTTTACTTTCATCAATAGCTGTCTCCTACCTTAAATACTTCACAAAAAGTAATACTGTATGCCTTGTAAGAAGCTCTAGTTCCGCAAGGTATGCAGCAAACTTTCTGTGAAAGGAGAGAGGTACTGACAGAAGTAACACTGCAAGTGAGAGTCATGAGATGGGCCCGGAAAAGTTTGGAAATTTGTGGTAAGTTCTATGGGACGAAACTGCTAGGGTCATTGGTCCCGAGGTTTATCCACTACTAAATCCAACCTGAACTACCTTACACTAAGGACGGACACACACACACACACACACACACACACACACACACACACACACACACACACACACACACACACACACACGGCAGGACTCAAACCCCAACAGGGGGGAGGGGCGAGCAAATCATGGTAAGGCGCCATAGACCGCACGACTACCCCGCATGGTGATATGCCCGGGTAGCTTTGTTAACAGAGTCCATAAAAGGCAAAGGTTCCAGTTTGAGTGCTGGTCCAGCACTAAGTTTTCATATGTGAATGTATGTATGACCAGTACCATCACATCATCCATTGTGGTCTTGTAAATGTAAGTTTGTCTTCCTATACATAGCCGCACAACCAAAAATTGCCTCCAACAATAGTTTGAATGGAATTTCTCAAAGCTTTTCCCCCTTCCTGACATCTAGAAACTGGATCTTTTTTCCACTTAATTGCACAGCAGTTCAGAATGCACAACAGAAAATACAGTACACACTAGATCATATACTTTATTTCAAAGAGGATTTATACTGAACATTTAAAAATATCATGAGAAAAAATCATATCCCATCTACAATGACCAATATAAATGGATGACAATTGATATGCCATGTGATTTACTTTGTGATGACTAACTGCAGAAACTTTACCTCATAATTGCGTTAAATGAAAGTTTTCAGATGAGGAGAAGGAGACCGTTTATCAACTTTCACGAACAATAAGAACTGTTGAAGGTATGAAAGTCCAAATGGAGATTACTGCCAAAGGAAGAAAATGTGGAGAGAATTACCAAATGGATCTGTTTACTAGGTGTGCTTCCTATCATACAGTGGAAGTGCTTTGCAAGAAAATGTGTTGAAATTTCGTAACGTTTTGAAAACTTGTAAATGAAACAAAAGTAACAGCAATGGAAGGGAAACAAGAGGAGCAGAAACAGTGAAAAATAAAACAGGTAAACCTGTTTTAAATATTAAGGACAGAGCGATCAATATCCAAAATTAATTCAGACGGGGTTTGAAAATAGAAATATAACGCTATAAATGTTTTTTCCAAGAGGAATCTTTGTAGAATTACAACGAAAGAGCTAACAAACTACACAATGTGGTGGCTAAGCCTGCTCTCATTTATGGTCATGAAAGGTGGGCCTGAAGAAAACAAGCAGCTGAGATGAGGTTTCTGAGGTCACTTCTCAGGCTAACGGTAAGAGAGAGTGCGGAGTGAAGATACAAGACAGCAAAAAGATGTAAAAAAACAGTAATGACAGATCTGTTGTTGCTGTTGCAGTCATCTTCAGTCCAAAGACCGGTCTCATGCAGCTCTCCATGATACGCCATCCTGTGAAAGCCTCTTCATCTCCGAGTAACTTCTGCAACCTGTATCTTACCGTATTCATCTCTTGGTCTGCCTCTATTTTTAACTCCCCCCCCTCCCCCTCCCCCCCACCAATACTTCCCTCCAGTACTAAACTGGCGATCCCTTGCTGTCTCTAAATATGTCCTACCAACCAATCCCTTCTTCTAGTCAGTTTGTGGCACAAATTTCTTTGCTCCTCAGTTCTATTCAATACTTCCTCATTAGTTACATGATCTAGCCACCCAATTTTCAGCATTCTTCTGTAGTGCCACATTTCAAAGGCTTCTATTTTCTTCTTGTTTAAACTCTGTCACCCATGTTTCACTTTCATACATGGCTACATGCCATACAAATACTTTCTGTGAAGACTTCCTGACATTCAAATCTATACTCTATGTTAACAACTTTCTCTTCTTCAGAAACTTTTCTTGCACTGCCAGTCTACATTTTATATCTCCTCTACATCCACTATAATCAGTTATTTTGCTGCCCAAATAGCAAAACTGATACTACTTTAATTGTTTAATTTCCTAATCTAATTCCCTCAACATCAGTTTACCTCATTCTACTAAATTCCATTATTTTGCTTTTGTCTATGTTCATCTTATATCCTCCTCTCAACACCATGTCCATTCTGTTCAACTCTCCATTTATTTAGTTGCTTTCCTCGTGCATGTGATTTTGGCTGTCTATAATAGCCAACTTGGGACCCCACACTTCAATCAGTAGTTAAGAGAAATTGTAAGTGTTCCCTGAACAGTACTTTTCCTTGTTTCAACCCAATGCACACAATTTGTCAGTCTTAATGAATGGTAACAGATTGGTTTGCCAAATCAAACAGTAGCTGGAATATATAGTATTTGTAAGTTTAGCACTCAAAATGTGAAGGATGCAGTAAAATATCTGAAATCTCTTGGCAATTTACTTTACAACATGTGATTAATCTTAATATTTAAATATCATCTAGGGTAAATGATTCTAAAATTTGAAAGAAACCCCTATTAGATTTATGCAATATCTTTCAATCAGTTTGTAAGATAAAATGAGCCTTCTTTACAGCCCCTAAAAAATGTGAATATTTGAAAATGCTTTCCGTTCCCTCCCCTAAAAATATTTTTCCTTGAAGAATCTATCTCAAGTGTCAAGGGAGAAAAAGCCATGCACTGCCTACATTCAATTCAATGAGTGATATATGAAAACAGTATAATTCTTTCATAATGAATCTTCAGCATCCATTAACTTAAAACTGAAAATTGATATGACACTCATTTTTAACTAAGAGAAACAGATTGCATTCAAACCACTGAAGTATAATTTCTTTTTAAGCTTCTCAGTTCGACTAGTCTTCCCACAATTAGGTACTCTATTTTACACACACCTTGTGGTGACATCAGAAGATTAACATATTCAAGGACATCTAAGAACAATTCGTTCCTTCTGTATTTTATACCCTCTCGACGCCATCCAATCTGTCCAGTAACTTGCGATGTTATCTGTGCTTGTTCTTCCTTAGTCTGAGATTTTATTCCCTGTTGTGTTATGAAAGTTTTCAAAACACCTGTGTCTGAATTCTGAGGATAACCGAAGTCCAAGATTTCTGCAAAAAATTTTGTAGCAAAATTATCAATTAATTCCCTTTGTCAAATGATTTTCAAGTATATGCATTTTGCAACATATAACAATAAATATATGTCTACTGACATTAATAATGAGAAAACTAATTTTACAATAAGAAATATTTGTATGTACAAAAATCAATTTTTAAGTAATTATTAAAGTAATACAAACAAACAATTACACAAAAGAAATAAAAGTCCAAGAGAAACTACCATAAAATGCATTCGAATGACTGTGCGTGTTTAATATCTGCATTTCCTCAAAGAGTTAACTGTATGAAAAAAATAAGCAAGTTTTTATGTCCTCACCATCAAGTAATTCATAAATGAGCACAAAGTTATTCTTGATATTCTCTTCTGAAATCTTTCCAAAATAGGACTGCATAACATCTATTATCTTCAACAGAAATTCAAACACCATGGCAGCGTTCACATTCTGCTTTGTTACTGCGGCAAGCCATATATTTGCTCGCTGTGAAAATAATAAATATGGAAATTTAAACAGAAATTTCTTTATGGGCACTCTACAGATGTTACACAAGTGAATACGCTGTGTCTTTCTCTGTCCACTTGATGTACAATGGGGGGAAATCTATGCCATTTTAGGTAAAGGGCACAAGGAAGGGCCAGGAAAGGGTGTGAATACACGTGTGTGTGTGTGTGTGTGTGTGTGTGTGTGTGTGTGTGTGTGTGTGTGTGTGTGTCTCAGAGAGATAGAGAGAGATAGAGAGAGATAGAGAGAGATAGAGAGAGATAGAGAGAGATAGAGAGAGATAGAGAGAGATAGAGAGAGATAGAGAGAGATAGAGAGAGATAGAGAGAGATAGAGAGAGATAGAGAGAGATAGAGAGAGATAGAGAGAGATAGAGAGAGATAGACAGGATCAGGACAGGGCAGGGAATGATCACAGTCCACTCCTGTATGACTGTTGTGTTCTGAATCTTCATGATTTTCCTAATTATTGTCTGAATACTTCAAGTTACTGCAAATCTTTCCCTGAATGACTAAATCTGGGTATGGGACTTAATAACATGGTTAAGTATCACGCAACCCCAGAACCCCTGCAGATAGGAGATAACAGTGGCATGAGAGGTGACTTATCAGCCAGAAAAAGTTGCATCAAAAGCCCCTCCTGGTTACATAGTTTTAAAGAATTAATTTGCAAACTGAAGAAGCTTTCTGACAATGTAACTATGAACAGAAGTGATAAACAATGTCAAAGATCAATTTTTGCTTTAAAAAAGAAAAAATTACATTTATTTTGAAAGAGGAAGATGAAATGGCCACATAATGGATTTTTGCCACCAGGTAAACACAAATCTCTAAAATATCAACAAATATGGTAAACTGCTGTAGAAAATGCAGGCTGTATCAGTTAATGGCAAAAAGGTATACATTTGAAAATAAACAATACAACAAGCAAAAAGTCTCAGTAAACATGGCCTCTAAAGTGTATTCCATAAGAGCTATCCACTTTGCTACATCTTTGTTACTGTGTAAACATCTGTAATGGCCATTGTTTTCTTGTTTTGATCCCTACTGCCTTGTCCCAAAACATGGAAAGCAAACTAGTGTAATATCCTCCAGTCTCTGTAACATTATTTTGCAATTGCACTAACATTGTAATTATTTTTTTATTGGCCTCTTTTCCTACTATCTCACCACAATAGCCTTCACTGTAGTTATTACTTAACATTAGTTAACGTCAACATCTCCATTTTTCCTTTTGCCTTAGAGTTCTCTACTTCTTTGCTGCTGCTGCTGCTGCAATCCTGTGTCAAACTTTCTAAAATCACACATACCACCAGTAACTGTATCTTCCACTGCATATGTTTCTTAGGACTGAGACTAAGCAAGATACACAATATTTGATCTCAGACGAAAGTTTTAAGAGCACTGAGCCCTGGTAAAGTAAGACAGGCATAATTTATGGCCAATGAAGTTAGTCTACAGTGTTTTAAACACTTAATGTGAGTTGCCTATAAGCCTCCAAAAATCAGATCGATGACTTCCATTCAGCCATAATTATATTCTCTACAGTGACAATACTAACATGTCATAATGGGAGACATGAATACAGACCTGAGCATTCTCCCATTACAACCCCTACACTACACAATGCAGTCACAGTAATGGCAACAAAAAAAGACGAAGTAGCTAGTGAGATGTAACGAGTTGAAATTGAATTCACCCGCTATGTTTTCTGCTCCCAAGAACAGCTAAAATTTTTTACCGTTTAATTCTCTAGTGCAGTGTTCATGTGATATATCACATCTACAGGAATAAATAAAATTGGTTTTTAGGCAAAATCTAAAATTTGTAGCTCAGCTGTTTACGTTCATGGGTATAATGATTCAATTAGCTTTACAGAAAACATTAGTAATACAAGGTATTTCAAAAAGGACTTTACAACTTTGAAAATTCACATAAATTGATTCAAAGTACCGAGAGAGGTGATTGTAGTATTATAGGAAAATACATGAAGTTTTGTCTCATGTAGTTTGCTAGTGCCGAATTACACTTTAATGACCACTTGCAGCAGTTGCATTAAAGATGGCTGCCATCACTGGACCCGAGTGTGCTAGCACTGCACTTAGGTTTGATGATTCAAAGTCGGCGACAACAGTTCATCATAATTTCCACACCAAGAACACTAAAGATCCTCCTAGTACCCCCACAATTTATGAGTGGCATTAAAATCTGGAGAAACAGGGTGCTTAGTAAGACGTGGGAAATCATCACTTCATCCAAGCACAGGGAGTGAGAATTTTGTCAACAGACCTATGGAATCAGTCCGGCATGCATCTCACGAACTGCAAATCTCACAGACGCCTGTTTGGCGTTTGTTGAGAAACCGTTTGCATTTGAAACTGTGCAGATTGACGATCATACAAGCAATAAAAAAAGACACCAAAAATTGCTCAAAAGAATTTCTGTGCGGAGGATATGTTAAATCAGTTACATGAGGATCAATATTTCTTGAACAAAATCATCTTTTCTGATGAGTCGACTTTTCACTTTAGTGGCAAGGTTAACAAACAACTGTTGGATTTGAGGAGCGAATATCCATAACAAACATTGCAACATGTTTGTGATAGCCCTAAACTCAACTTTTTTTGTGCACTGAGCAAGATTGATGTGCACGGCTCCTTTTTTCCCCATGAAAACCATCAACGGGATGGTTTACCTGGATATGTCGAAAGTTTGTACCACCTCTGCCGGCTTCTCTACCTGAACTTTGAGCAAGAATTTATTCTGTCACTGAGCAAGTTTGGGATGTGTGCAGGATAACCAACAGAAGCCACATACAACATCTTTAGTTTAAGACATAAAACCTTTGTGTGTTTCCCTACAAAGTAACACTAAACCTAGTTCTGTTTCCTTCATCAATAAATTGATATGAATTTTTAGAGTCTAAGTCTTTTTGAAACACCCTGTATTGTTACCACTCATTCAAAAGCACGCACTGCCAACTTTTCGAGAGTTATCTAGTGTATGTGCGGATGGATATGTGTGTGTGTGTGTGTGTGTGTGTGTGTGTGTGTGTGTGTGTGTGTGTGTGTACACCTGTCTTTTTTTTTTTCCCCCCTAAGGGAAGTCTTTCCGCTCCCGGGATTGGAATGACTCCTTACCCTCTCCCTTAAAACCCACATCCTTTCATTTTTCCCTCTCCTTCCTTCCTTCCTGACGAAGCAACTGCCAGTTGCGAAAGCTCTAATTCTGTGTGTGTGTTTGTGTGTTTTGTTCATGTGCCTGTCTGCCGGCGCTTTCCCGCTTGGTAAGTCTTGGAATCTTTGTTTTTAATATATTATCTTATGAAATAATTGATTAAAAGTTCAAACCCTCCAAAATCTGTGATGTTGCTTAGTAGTATGTTAATTTTCCTTCCTTATGGAATTACAATATGGAATATGCACTTCCATTTACATGTGTATACTGTGGATACTGAATGGTGCAATCAGAACTGACCAACTACATGCAAAAGGGCATAACTATCAATACATCATATAACTGCACTCTCCTGTGCCATTTGAGAGAGAGAGAAAGAAAAAAAAAACGTGCAGAAAATTGGCGCGCAGAGTTCATTCACATCAGGAGAATGTACTGCCACATGAAGCCCTCACAACACTGGAAACTCTGCATGACCAATTTAGAATTGTTACATCATCCGCCAATTCTCCAGATTTGGCTCTGCCTGACTTTCTTCTTTTCCCAAACCTAAAAGAAGACCTCAAAGGATGACAAACTGACAATGATGATGCAGTGACTGATGCTGTGAATACTTGATTGGACTTGCAATCAAAGACCTTTCATTTAAATGGTTTTTGAAGTAATCTGAGCATGCCAGCAAGTGTATTAATGTACATAGGTATTATACTGAAAAATATACTGGTCTTATGAAACTTTTATCATTCTCTATTTGTTAGGCTAGAAACTTTTTGATCCCCCTCATAATTATACTCTCCACAACTGATGACAAAATTCATGAAGTTACTAATAATCTGATAGCTCTCTGACGAACGTGGTCCTATATGCACATATAAGAAAAAATCTTTCTCCTCAGATGACAAATGACTTGAGTCCAATGATGAACAAGAATACTGCTCACATACAAGCTGCAATCCAAAATTTTCAGGGGCGGTGCTGCCAAAGAGAAAGTAGGAGTAGTTGATCTTTGCACTGCTAGGTGGTGAGAGCTGTATATCTGATGAGTCAATGTGCGGAGTTGCATTCAGCTGGGAGGACGTGTGTCCACAGTGACTTCCGTAATACTCTGTGTGTGGCAATCAGAAGGCACAGTGTGCACAGACCTTCGTCAGACTGTATCGGATGATCCAACCTTCTAGTCGTGGATTATCACCTGTGATGAGGGCTGGATTTGCGGTTATGAGCCAGAGACAAAGCAACAGTCATCCCAGTGGAAGGGCCTGGGCTATTCAAGACCCAAAAAAGCGAGACAGGTGAAGAGCATGATCATCATTTTCTTTGATACCAAGGGAATTGTGCACAAAGAATTCATCCCACCCAACCAACCGGTGTATATGTGCGGATGGGAACTACTTTGAGGTGATGGTGACATTAGTCCAAAGGTAAGATTTTGAACAGATGGCAGCACCAGTCCCAGAAATTTTGGATAGCACCTCTTACATTTCAAGGCAAATCCAAAAGTGGAACATTACGAAGCATACAGAAAGCTGCAAAACAGCATAAAGCAATGTGTTCCCACTAACAAAATCAGGGACACTCATTTGTTTACAGTGATATGACAACTGTGATTCTGTGAAACAATCTGTAGCTTGGAATGCCAGTAAGGTAAAATTAGAAACCTGCAAGCTTACATAAAATTAGAAACTGTTTTTCTGGTCTCAGCTGATTGAATTTTTCCCAGGACCAGTCAACCATCTTGCTGCAAAGAACCACTGCACACAAGAAACCTCAGACTACATAACTATGACACTTTCCACCTAACATGCATTAAAATATACACAAAAAGAAATGCAAAAATGAGAATCTCTTCTAATGCGACACGAAATGCGAACCAGCACCACTGTGATCAAGAATGACACAGATACTTTACTAGGCCTACCTGTATTAACATACACTTATCTCTTGTGAAAGGAGCATATCTCACGACATGGAAAAGAAGTGTACTCCAACCTATCCCTAAGAACAAAACCCCACAATCACCTTGTGATTACCATTCAATCAACCTCTTACACTGTATCCAAAGCACTGGATTTTGTCGTTCATGGCTAAATTAATGAACACTGGCGTAAGTTCAACATTTAGGACGAATACCAGTCTAGTTTACATAAACATCATAGCATTAACACTGCATTATGCCATGGATAACCACAAGCTACAATACTGACAATACTAGACTTCTGCAAAGCATTTGATGCCATTAGCTTTGACGTACTTCTCAGAAAAAGGTGGCAGTTAAATTTTTTAGATAGTATACTGAAATAATTTCAAAATAATTTGGAAAACAGACAGCAATATGTTGTCTGTGGGAATAAAACGTTATCCTGGAAACATGTCCTCTCAGTAATACCAAAGTGGTCAGTCCTAGGTCACTACGGTTTTCCTATTTTGTTGATCTTATTTGTTCTACCTTATCTACCTTACAAATATTGTTAGGCCTACATTCTCCAGCTTTACCCAAGTGCTAGACCTGAAGTCATTAATACTACCATCACCAACAGGAACAATGCGTCTTCAGTGGTGAGAGGGAGAGGAGTGCAAAACCTAGGATGTAAACTAAATGCAAAGTCCTAAGTAATTTTAGTATCCCACCTTAAATCAATAAGTTCTGAATTCTGCAAACAACTGCCTCTTATCCTTCTCGGTCATATTCCAATACCTTACCAAAATACAGTGAAGAACTTGGGTCTAACTTTGCACGAGCATCTCAATGGGGCAGAAAATTTGCTACATGCATGAAGACTTCCACTTGCCACTATGCCCTCAAAAGTTTTGGAATGTATTTCCACGTAATCTGAAACATGAACTTGTGCAATCAATTGTTGTTCTAATCCACACTGCTGTGATGTAATCCATTATGACACGAGTACTGAAAACACTACCAACTGTGACTATTGCATGCCATGTCCATTTCATCTGCTGTTCAGTGCACTAGCATCCCAGTAACTTGCATCAGACATCAAAAAACTGTCCTATCATCAGAAGTAAAACAAGGGTTCACATATCTAGCACCCTAGATTTAAAAAACATTCGTAAACTACTACTATGCTACTGCCATCCACATCTGGAACAAGCTACCCTGCAAGCTGCACAGAAATGCTGTTTTAAGAAGAATGTGAAACATTTCCACCCATCACCCTCATAATGTTTCCCAAAAATTAACATGCATGATCTGTATTTCCATTGTCAAACAGTAAAGAAAATGCTCACGTCATCTCCCATTTTCACTTGCTCGCCAATTTTCAGTCAGTCTCGTCACTTTACTTCACTTTTCCCTTCGTTCATGACATGTTTTATAAAGTTTCCCTTTCTCTCTTGGCAATCCCTTCTCGTGCCTTTTGTTGCCCGTGCTCAGTTTAGAACTACCCCTCTGTCTCTTGTCTAAATGTTTTACTCTTTAAGGAATGTATACTGTGCTTATTTTTTCTGTTTTATAGTAAGCCTCCTGAAACTCAAGATTGCCAAATGTGGTGGATAGCATGCACATTTATTCATACTTCAAATACCTTAGTTGTGTCACTCAATTTTTGATTGCCAAAGGTCAAGGTATAATGCCCTTAAGAAAAATGATTCGTTTTGGAACGCAGTTTTTTTCCATTTCTAATGTAAGAGAGATTGTTCTAGAGATGAGATCATTGGCCTAGCTTTGAAGTAGATGAAATAAATTTAATCTAGAACGAAATATTCACCCTGCAGCGGAGTGTGCGTTGATGTGAAACTTTCTGGCAGATTAAAACTGTGAGAAACCAAGGAATGAGGTACCGGCAGAAGTAAAGTTGTGAGGACAGGTCATTATTTGTGCTTGGGTAGCTCAGATTGTACAGCACTTGCTTGTGAAATGCAAAGGGCTCGAGTTCGAGTCTTGATCTGGCACACAATCTGCTATGAAGTTTCAAGTTTCAGTTGGTTTGGTTCATGGCTGTTTCCAGCCCCTGGTTTGACTACTATTTAACTTCAGGCACAAGGTGGTGGGCACAGGTCTCATGGATAATAACAAAAATGCTAGCAACATCTGTTTGATTCTTTATAAATGGCCCATATAGTGCTGAGAAATTTGTTCTTACTTCCAGTCAGTGTTCAATGACCAACAATAATTGTGCACGAGGTCTTAATAGTTAATTCTTCATGTGAAACACTTACTTTAAGAAGCTATGGCATCAGATACATCACACAGCTATAATTATCTCTTGTCCAATATCATATTATGCATTGCATGGGGATTAATCCGTTGTTGCAGAGTTAGGGATCATCAGCCACTGAAGTACATGACTGCAGTTCGTTGCCATTTCCAAATCGTTAAAAATTATGATGCAGGCTCCATATTAAACTATTTCTTATGAATTTCCTTTGGTTATAATCACGCCAAACTGAATTCTATGATGGCGAAGTACTTCATTTACATGACTACATGAAGTTATCCTGCAGATCCAAGCTGACCCTTGTTGCGTGAAACAATTTGTACATTGTCAGTACCATTACTATGACAGACTTACATTATTTCCATGTCCTTTCATAAACATATTTTTAATGATTTTTGAGAAGGAGATAGAATCTGACATGTCACAATATCGAATGATTAAACAGTGGCATTATTCACTGCAATATGCTTCTCTTCAATTTCACTATGTCAACAAATGGATTAAACTATTCATTCTATTCTCTGTATTTGTGCCAGCTAACAGCAATCAGGGAAACAAGTTATCTTTTCAATCAGAGCACACATGTAATTTAATAACATTTTAGAAACCTAAGTGAGAAAAACAGTGAACAGGCACTTTTTTGAAACAATACCTTAATGTGAAAGAAAGATGTTCTTGCTATATTAGTCACCGGTGATCTGACTTGCTGCCTGGCATGTATAACATTGACACGGAAAGCATCAACAGCATTTCGTCCAATATCATCTCTATACACTCTGGAGATCAGTACTTCACCTTTATGGTTATATACAAATAACCCACCGATCATCTTGTGGGCAGAGGTACCTGCAAAGAGATACATCTTTTAAAGAAGTACAGCGTAAATTAAGTTATTGTAAAAGGAATTTAGACACTTACAAATGTGTACGAATGTCCCCTCCTTGGAACTATCCATGGAGGGGGGGGGGGATGTTTCACATCATGAGTACAATGTATTAATATTTTACAGCATTTATCTAGAGGATAAATATAGCATAAATTACTGAGTTACTAAATTACCATCATATAACCCCTGATGACTTGGACATAAAAAAGGCAAATGAAATGGAATTGAGTAGATTAATCACAAACAACTTAAACTGGCGTAAACCACATTATAAGTCTAAATTCAGCTATGAAATTACTCTCCACTTCAGTAAACGATTTATATGTACACAATACCTTAAGGTAAAACCTCAACAAAATTATGAGAGAAAACCATCCGTTAAATGTGACAAATTACACATTTAACTAATCAGACCAACTTCTTCACTGCAGAAACACACACAAATTTAGTGAAAAGTTTTAACAATATAAATCATCATGAACACTAATATGACATGCACACATCCCTATACTGGCAAAGAAGGAAATACCAAGTCCACAAAAATTGTAATCAGAAACGAAGAGAAAACTTCTTACAGTTTCAGTATGACTTTCTACATAACATAGCACCTTAATCACAGCACGGGGATAAGATATCACAGGAAGCTCCCATCCACTACCATTTAATCAGTGATACCACACACAAGACATCCGGCACATACACTCATGTGATTAACTGCTTAATTTGACAAAGCACAGACGATTAAATCTTTACTGCCCTCACTTTCACAGCCAGCATAACATTCAGTACTGAGACTGATTTGATGCAGCTCTCCATGCTACTCTATCCCATACAAGATGCTTCATCTACCAGTAATTACTGCAACCTACATTCTTCTGAATCTGCTTAGTGTATTTATCTCTTGGTCTCCCTCTACAATTTTTATCCTCCAATGCTAAATTTGTGATCCCTTGATGCTTCCGAACATGTCCTACCAACTGTACTTCTTGTCAGGTTGTGCCACAAAGTCCTTCACTCCAATTCTATTCAGTACCTCCTCATTAGTTGTGTGATCTACCCATCTAACCTTCACATTTTGAAAGCTTCTATTCTCTTCTTGTCTAAACTATTTATTGTCCACATATCACTTCCATACATGCCTACACTACATACAAATACTTTGAAACGACTTCCTGATACATAAATCTATATTCTATGTTAACAAATTTCTCTTCTTCAGAAACACCTTCCTTGCCATTGCCAGCATACATTTTATATCCTCTCTACTTCGATGATCATCAGTTATTTTGCTGCCCAAATAGCAAAACTCCTTTACTACTTTGTCTCATTTCCTAATCTAATTCCCTCAGCATCACCTGATTTAATTCGATTATATTCCATTATCCTCAATTTGCTTTTGTTGACGTTCATCTTATATCCTCCATTCCTTTCAGCTGCTCTTCCAGGTCCCTTGCTGTCCCTGACAGAATTACAATGTCATCAGCGAACTTCATTTTTTTTATTTTTTCCATGAATTTTGATACCTACTCCGAAGTTTTCTTTTGTTTCCTTTATTGCTTGCTTAATATACAGATTGAATAACATCAGGGATAGCCTACAACCCTGTCTCACTCAATTCCCAACCACTGCTTCCCTCTCATGCCCCTCGACTCTTAACTGCCATCTGGTTTCTGTACAAATTATAAATAGCCTTTCGATCCCTGTATTTTAACTCTGCCACCTTCAGAATTTGAAAGAGGGTATTCCAGTCAACATTGTCAAAAGCTTTCACTAAGTCTACAAATGCTAGAAACATAGGTTTGCCTCTCCTTAATCTAGCTTCTAAGATAAGTTGTAGGGTCAGTATTGCCTCCCGTGTTCCAATATTTCTACGAAATCCAAACTGATCTTCCCCGAAATCAGCTTCTACTAGTTTTGCCATTCGCCTGTAAAGAATTCGTGCTAGTATTTTGCAGCTGTGGCTTATTAAACTGATGGAACAGTAAATTTCACATCTGTCAACACTTGCATTCTTTGGGATTGGAATTATTATATTCTTCTTTAAGTCTGAGGGTATTTCACCTGTCTCATGTATCTTGCTCACCAGATGGTAGAGTTGTCAGGACTGGCTCTCCAAAGGCTGTCCAGTAGTTCTAATGGAATGTTGTCTACTCCCAGGGTCTTGTTTCGAATTAGGTCTTTCAGTGCTCTGTCAAACTTTTCATGCAGTATCATATCTTTCTTCTTTATCTACATTCTCTTCCATTTCTATACTATTGTCCTCAAGAACATCACCCTTGTATAGACCCTCTATATACTCATTCCACCTTTCTGCTTTCCCTTCTTTGCTTAGAACTTAGTTTCCATCTGAGCACTTGATATTCATGCAATTGGTTCTCTTTTCTCCAAAGGTCTCTAATTTTCTTGTAGGCAGTATCTATCTTACCTCCAGTGATATGTGCCTCTACATCCTTACAATTGTCCTATAGCCATTTTTGCACTTTCTGTTGATCTCATTTTTGAGACGTTTGTATTCCTTTTTGCCTGCTTCATTTACTGCATTTTTATATTTTCTCCTTTCATCAATTAACTTCAATATTTCTTCTGTTACCCAAGGATTTCTATTAGCACTCACCTTTTTACCTACTTGATCCTCTGCTACCTTCACTATTTTATCTCTCTAAGCTGTCCATTCTTCTTCTCCTGCATTTCTTTCACCCATTCTTGTCAATCGTTCCCTAATCCTCTCCCATAAGCTCTCTACAACCTCTGGTTCTTTCAGTTTCTCCAGGTCCCATCTCCTTAAATTCCCACCTTTTTGCAGTTTCTTGTTTTAATCTGCAATTCAGAACCAATAAATTGTGGTCAGAGTCCACATCTGCCCCTAGAAATTGTTAGTTACGATGTCTTAATTATTTCATCTTCGTTCCATCTTCATCAATGCCATTGTAGTGGCTTCAAACAAACTGCACCTGGCAGCCATACAATCATTTTTTCATTTATTACAAAAGTTTTTCAATTACAAGTATTTTTTCAGGCTAATAAAATAGGTTTTATTATGTCAAATGGTAACACTTATTAAATTTAATCGGTACACTGAAGACCTTAGCTGTTAAGGAAATGAACGCTTCTAGTTCAATTTAAGCATGCATTCTCCAACAAGGAAAACTATTGATAAAATGTGTTTTACAACATAGCTCATCAAACTAAGCTATCGCTTAGGCACAACTGTTATTGTCAGACCATAGCCACCACACAGTATCAGTTAGAACTCTGCAAATAATTACTAGGTTCTCCTGTGTATTGGTGAGTACCGAGTTACTTTTTACCCAGCTTTACAAAAATGTTCATATACGTTTGTAAATTTGTAGTATTGTAATATTCTCTTTAAGTGCTATAGGCCCTATGTCTGGAGCAGGATATATACCTAGAGGATTGGAGAGAAGTGTATTAATGACCCATGAACATACATTACTGGCATCACCATTCCATGGGCAACATAGAACAAATCTGGAATAATATTGAACTGTTCGAGACTCCACAGATTTTTCCTGGCAGCCAGTCATTCTTTCTTCAGTGATGCATAATCTTACCTACAGCAAGATATACCCATGTTCAATATTTA
Source organism: Schistocerca gregaria (assembly GCF_023897955.1). NCBI lineage: Eukaryota > Metazoa > Arthropoda > Insecta > Orthoptera > Acrididae > Schistocerca > Schistocerca gregaria. Next base: position 666,298,337 of record NC_064922.1, read on the forward strand.
TTCTTTTACACTGAAATTTCTGCATATCTATTTCCATAAATTGATTCTTTTTCTTACACTATGTGCTTTTTACTGCATTAACAAAGACACTTTGCCAAATCAGTTCATTTAAGCTGCTTCATTTACAGAATTACTATTACTTTGGATGGGAATGATTCAGTGTTTGTAGATGCAAAATATTTGATAGTAGGAATCAACAGTCAGTGTCCAGTATAAGAATGGGTGATAAGATGCTAAGGGCAGAAACTGACTGTTCACACACTTGCACCAAAAGATGACAAAATTCGTAATCTAATAGAAGTGAAGAAATACACTGCATGGCAGTATTATACAGATGATGACTGTCAGAAAATTGTCACAAGTTAAATCTGCAAGAGGCTATATGATATGAGAAATTAAAATGGTATTTAATAACACATGGAAAGCGTTTAAGACAACTGTGAATTACCAGATGAAATTATGTGTAATGTGTTTTGTTAGTAATATTGTCACGGTCACTGAATAACTAGTCTTGTTTCCACTTGACCCTCATTTGGTGGTGGGGGTTGGATACGTTAGCACTGTACCCCAAAAGCGTCTCTAACGTATCTGCTTGGTTGTATGTGGCACACGCTTATCTTAACTGCTGTAAGCCGTGGTTTTAGTTGTAATATTCAATCAGTGTTTCAAAACATTTTCGTCCTGGTCGAGGATTTGTCCGTTTCCGTCTGAAACAGTGTTTCCGTACATCAAACTGCTTATCTGGTAGTGATAAAATCTGACATTCTATAGTGTGTGTCGGATGACCTCACATTAATCAATTTATTTCCTAACTCTCTCGAATGAACTTCATACTGAATACCATTCAGAACTTAGCTTTACTATTCGCCGTTTCTAAACGGTAAGTTTTCCTGACGCCAAACTTAAGTACATACGAGTAATACTACTAGCACTTACCAGCTTCACAGCTCTAAAGCAGCAGTCTGATCCCCTTCCTCTTCTACTCCATCACCATTTCGAGATTCAGCCCCCTTCTGCCAAACATCCATACACCCACAACATGGCCCCTTGAACTCAGAGATAACATTCATTAATTTGTGTCTATCGACAGATGAAAGCGAGTTATGCCGCTGTTGTTTTTATGGTAATTGAGTACAGCCACTGCTTCATACTTAAATTTGCTGTATCTTTGCGGCTGCATTTACAGAAATTGGACAATAAACTGAGATTCTAAAATTTTAGGTCGTTAACAGTAACAGTTGTGCAGTTTATGTTCCTTTTCTTTTCTTTTTTTAACTTCATTTCCATTACAAACTGAAAACAACATACTCAGGAAATTATGTCGCACGTATAAGCTGAAGTAAATGTGCTGAATGTGAAGAATCAGGTCCCAATTAATTTCGAAGATACGCGATACACGGCTTTTAGTAGCGTTCGTTCGTTTTAATCTCTGAAACTATAAAGATGACATTTATGTTTTGAATTGTTGATAATGCGCCCTTCGTACTACTGACGCTGAAACGTGTTGATTTTAAAGACCTGTCCAGTGTTATGCAATCATGCGTGTGCCAGACAATAACAATTTACCTAACTCCAACGTTGAATCTACGAAACCCCGAGAGGAGCTCGTAAGTTAAATTCTATGTATGTGATGGCAACAACTTGCCTGAGATAAACAGAATCCTGTTTTAAACACATTCATTTAAATGAAGGGAAACCACTACTGGAATAATAAATTGTCAGCATTGTAGAGAAAGAGCACAATATTTCCTCATCATCTTCTTATTCTTTTTCGTCTTCCTTATCAAACCTGTTGGGACACTGTACTCACAGCCATCCTGATTCCATCTTACAACTTTCGGTCTGATTTCTTCAAACGCCGCCAGCATACTTTTCTAACAGTGATGTTCAGTCTCTCTTTGATAACATGCTGAAGCTGTTTCTTTCTTGATTCTCCAGTTTTTTTTCACCACGTGTAGTTAAAAATAATTCCTTGTTCACTGACTGTGTTCTCCATAAAGGTATAAAAGTCATTTAATTAAGTTGGACAGGGATACATCTTTTTATTATTGATAATCTTCCCCAGTAAAAGCAGGAAATGCTAAATTAGGCTTGAGTGTCACAGTGATTTTCCCCCCACCCCACCCAAAAAAATAATACTTGTTTGTGGTGACTGACTGACTGATCATTCATTTATTGCATTCCATAGATCCCGTCAAGGAGAACTTGCAGGAATGAAGATCAAAAGGTCAAGCAAATTATAGAAAAAATAGTCGGGTTGCTGTGTTAACATTTTACTGTCACTTTCCTGCTTAATGCTGTTTGTGCTTATGCCAGCAAAATTCAATCAAGTAAATCTGAAGTGGAGCTCCTACTTTGAAATAAAGCTGTGGCCACCTTATTCTGCAAAATGGGTGCTTTTCCTCTGCTATTGATAAATTAATATTTACCTGGTTAAATTTGTAATTTTTCTGTGAAAATGGTCACCTACATATGTAAGTACGTAGTCCTGTTTATAGTACATTGTTACTTTTCATGCAGCTGCACCACAATCTCTGCAGTTTAAGCTGTAGCTAAAGGAACTTTTCTATCTTTGTAGCTGTATATTAGTATTACATAATTTGTAGAAAAGGCAGCTAATTAGGCATGTGTTTTGTTTTATTTTGAACCAGGTGGGATTTGTAACTGATTTGTACGTGTTATGTGCCAGCTTATTGAATACCTTCCCATCACTTCACTAAATAAGGGGGCAGGAATCATTTTTACAAAGACAGGAAATATGACATTGGTGGTTTGGACAATATAGTCTTCTTGACTGGCAGCACAACCTTGTTGAGCTGTTGCTTACCATGATTAGCCTTAGCTGTTAAGTTAATGCAAAGCTGGGAATGGCACTGATGACTGCTGATCAAGTGCACATTACATTATTGCTGGTTGGGGGTATTGGGAAATCGGGTTTCACTAGGCATGGTTGGCACTTGTATAGGATAGGGAATGGAAGGGAAGGTGGGTGGGGCCACATGGTGTCAAATTCCTTTTCTCACAAACTAGGCTCTATGCAGGTAGGCCTAGATTGTGACAACAGGCTCCATGTCTAATAAGTGTCTCAAACAGTTTAGATTTATACAACAGATACAGAGAAAATGGAATGTACCTCACTGGAAGGCATATACACCAGTAATAGGAAAGAAAGAAAAATGTAAATGAGGAATCTTTCAGAATTGAAGGCCTATACAGGTATGTCTGTCCTCATCAAAATATACAGTCTATTAAAAGTAAAGAAGAGTAAATAAAGCTAAAAGCTCTTAGATTGTCAGCTGCTGTTGTGTTCCTGCTGCAGTTGGTTCGGTGAATGACCAGGAAGTGAATATGACAAATAATGAGCCGAATGATTAGACAAGGTGGTGGATCCACTGAAGAAATAGTCCTTCATAAATGGTGTCACATTGCGGAGTGCATGAAATTATGTAGTGGAATATATTGGGCAGAATGTAATATAAAACAGAATACTCTGTAAAACTGAAACTGTACTTGTAGGCTCCTGTGTAACAACAACCTCAGAAATTGGAACATTTCAAAAATCACCCACAAATTTTTTGAAATGATTATTAGCTATGCAAAAGAACAGTTCATCGCCACTGTCATTTTTTCCTCCTGTCTCATTCGTTGGCATCACCAATTCTGAATTATATTATAACACAGGAATACAAAACAATCTCCCAAGAACCCCTCTCCAGGAGGCTTGCCACTCTTTGGTGGGTCTGTGCTTGGCTACCATGGGGCCCCAGCCTTTGCAGCATAGTTTTCCTTCTGTGCTGCATGTCTATCCTCTTGCTATCCTTTTTCTCCTCCCTTGGGGAACACACCTGGGATGTCTTTGGAAATGTGTTCTGCATTTCCAGTAGCCAATATCAGAACCATCTCTCCACTGTTTTTCGTTCCTTTTTTTCTTTCTTTATTCCCCTTCACCTATCTTTCTTCTGGTTTGGCCAGTGAGGTTCGTCTTTTTCCTTCTTTCTCGCTGTGCACTCATGTAGGCCTGCCCACACATGTGATGCGAACAGGTGACTGATAAACGTATAATTTCCTGCCTTGGAGTGACAGGTAGGGTTTGCACATACCTCGTGCTACAGGCCAGGCCCAGGAAGGGATGATTGCCTGAGCTGCTACTGTCCCAAATTGCCGATTGATCCCTGTGTCAGCTGTTCGGGAGATTTGACCTGAGGTTTGAATAGTCACCTAAGGCGGGTGTGTACCCTTCTGAAGGGGGCCCACCAGTTGGAAGGAGTGCTGGCAATTGTGGAGGATTTTCCCACAATGAAGCCTTTCACCTCCACAGTCAATGTCTACGAAATGTAAGTGGTATGAGGCTAAAGGTTCAAAGACCCTCCCAGCCGCACCACAGATCCTCGTGATTTCACATACTGAAGTCAGTCAGTCCTTTGCTACAGGAGATTGGTTTATTGTTCAGAAAGGTGTTCATTCACTAGCTGGCCCTGTGAAATCCTGCTCTCATTAACGCAGTGGTGCTTTGCTTTTGGAGACTACTTCTGATTCGCAAGCACAACAACTGCTTGCAGCTTCACTCCTCCAGAAAAAATCCGAACATACTTCTCTGATCATGATGTCATTGCAGTCCATTGCGGTTGCTTGCAAGTTGTTGGCTAGTTGGAAACCCTGGTTTCAACCATCCGGTACTTGCAGAACTGTTTTACTGCTTCTTGCTCCATGAAGGACTCAGCCACGCAGACATGTGACCTCAAATTTGGCATTGCAGTTGTAAAATTGCCCATGTTCATGGTAGGGTCATTCCATTTAAAATCAACCAATTGTATTACATGATTTGAACCATGACCTCTCAGATTTGGATTAATTTTTTTTCAGGTAATGTACCCACTAACACTAGTTTAAATTTGAAATTTCCAATTTTTATGACCTTCGGGTTTTGATTTTCAAGGGCTTAAAAATAAAAAATAAAACCTCTGGTTTTGATCAATCATGATTGTTTAAAAATGCTGTAGCTCAGAAACTATACAACCTAGAGAGCTCAAACTTGCACCATTGTTTTCCTCTAAAAATTCCCTTACATTTGATATGTAACATGACTATTCTACCAAAATCTGAAAATTTTAAACTATTCCAAAAAAATATTTTTTGAAATTTTCAAAATATGTACCCTCTGATTTTTTTTATAAAAATTATATGTGTTGTCCAGTCTAACTGACTACATGCATGCAAAATTTCAAGATGGGATCTCAATGGATTCTTGTATAAAATAATATTTTATTACCGAAATACGCACTAGTGAGGTGAAAACCAGACTATTTCTAGGCTGTGAATACTAAGGTAGGCCTATGTAATTCTAACAAACTTAAATTGTTATGTTAGCCTTTTTTTGCAAAATTACCCTCTTATTGTGTGTTAATTCATTAAATGATATAGTGTCGTTTTAATTTAATGTTCATGATTCTTTTAACTATGCATCAGAAGGAAGTGAACATATTTTAAATGGTAATATATGTGCTACAAGTTAAAATTTTCAATAAAGCCACTCACCTTCATTCTTAGTTGTCAATGGCAGAGATTATCTTTTTCTTGGTTTCCCAGTGTAATTTGTAATCATTTACAACAAGCTCCTTATATTAGAAATTGGCATATAAGTTATTTCACTTGGGAAAAAGATTAACTTGTTGATATTTGCATGGATAGAACTGTGTTTCTAATACTAAGTGGTATTTACAAAGTTAATACACATGGTATTTATACAACTTAGTGTTTAGTGAGGGTAGGTGTAACATAATTTAAACGCGCTTCTTTTATGATCTTTTAAGATATTTTTCCAAAGCAAGAGAAGACAACCTCATTTCTTTAGCACTTAAAGTGTAGGTTCTTCCCGTAGCTGTTGTTGGATTCGCTGTTTGTAAAAGAGTATTTCCTGGGACATCTAATATATCTCTTGGTTGTGGATAGTAAAAAGACTGGGCTGGACCCTTTGGGTGTAAAAAATTTATTCGGTACATGTCATTGTATTTTTCTTCAATGCATCCTAGCCACCAAGAGTCATCATATGCTACTGTCACAAAACCAGCAACGATATTTTCCATATGTGATGGTGTTATTTGGTTCAGTGTTGTCATATATTCAAGAGACTCATCCAGACTAAAATGATAAGGCTTGACAGCAATTTGACTCTCTGTGCAGGGTTTATATGAGTTAAACTTTAGTGTTCCCACAATTGCTTTTGATTCACTAAACCGAGGAAGTAAGTGTTCTTTGGTCAGGGCAGCTAGCTGCTTAACAGTTCCGCCAAGGCCATTGCCTGCACTCATGCCATAGGATGTTGCAAAGAACTCCCACACTGCCTCAAATTCAAAATCAGTTTTAAGCAAACACAAATTATGGATGTTTTTCTTATTTTTATATTGTGCAGTGCTGGCTGCCATCAGAAAAGTAAGTTATCTTTTTAAGTGCAGAAGGCAAGGTTTGCTTTATGATTTCTAGCAGTTTTTTCTGGAATACATAGAAAGCGACTGTTTTCTGCTGACTAGCTATAAATGAATGAGTTTTTACCTTCATTAGAGTGTCAAAAACTCATCCATAAAGTCATCAGTACTTTTTACTACAGTTTCCATCAAACACCTATCTACAGGTGCCCACTTTTTGTAGGTAACTTCATCAATCATATCGTCAGTGAACTTTTCATTCAATAGATCTTTAAGTCTAGAGACACCAGGACATTCTTTACAAACATCCATAAAAGATTGTTGCGATGATGGACTGCACATCGTCTTGACTAGGCAGGAATGATAAGATTTCAAAGCAGTTTTATCTCCATCCAAACAAAATTTTGCATCTTAGCACAATTCATCAATAGCTTAATGTTTTGGTGTAAGGTACACACACAGACATTATGTGTGCCTCTTCTTCCAGCCAGGACACAGTTCCTTGGTCTTAATTCGCAAAACTTGGAAAATCCAATTTTGTTTGCAGGGATCTTTTCCTTAAATAATTGGTATATTTCTTGCAAATTTGTCAACACTGGCCTCTTTTCAACCTGGATCTTTCTATCTTTATTTCTTATGGTCACACAAGCTTTTTTCCCCCGGCATCATTCTACTAACGTTGTCAGAATTGTAGAAGTCTTAACAGTCAACAATATTCCCATTTAGAGTTCTTCCAGGTTTAGGGTTAGGATTTGACAAAATTCCTTTTTCTTTAACTAACAGTTTTACTGTACCAGCCATGTAGTTTGTCACTCCAAATTCTTCTTCTATTTTCTGACAGCTCCAACTCATAGGTAAGCTAGACAAAATCATCATATTTTCACTTCTTTTTGTTGTTTGAGCAAACTTTTCTTTTAACTGTTGAATAATCTCCGATTCATCTTTGGAATGTTCAGTAATAACTACTTCAGGGCTTGATTCTGATAGTAAGTTCTTTTCTAAGCTAGACTTCATTTTATCAAGTTTTTTCTTTGTATAGGTAGGCACAGCAAACTTTTTCTTCTTTAGTGGTGACTCGCCAATGAGTTCCAGTGACTTGTTCAAATAGTCTATGGAAGATTGAGGGTCAATAAAAGAATCGTTTGCATTTTCGCTACTGCAAGGTAATACTTCTTCTGTTTTGTGTTTGTCACTAACCTTTTTCCTACATTCATCACATATTTTCATGCCACTAATGATTCCTAAGTCTAGAGAGCACATCCAGTCTGTTACATTTCTTAGTGATTGTACACAAACTTTCTTATGTTGTTGTACTTCAAAAGGGTTACAGCATTTAGCAGCAATAATTGCCTAATTCTTCTGAGGTGCCATTTCTGTAAGGTAACAAATTCTACTACCAAAAACTTAAATAACTACATTTCTATTATTTGGAACATTCTAGAAAAAATAAATATAGTAAATAATCGTATTTTATGATGTTTGATATATTACCACACACATGGTACGGCGTACACTAAGACTACATTGCTCTATACTAGATCACTTGGACAACTTAACACTAAAACACAATACAATATAGAGCACTCATAAGTTTTTATGCTATGATTATTTCATACGCATTTTAATGTAGGGTTGAGGCCCCACTTATGGCCACATTAATGACAGTTTTTAGGTTTTATCATGTTTAACTTGTAGGAAATGACAATATAATACTTAATCTTACCTCTCAATAAATTAAGTTTCTTCTTATGCTTTGTACAACATGTAGAATATATATATATATTCTACTTTGTACAACATGTAGAATATATATATATATATATTCTACATGTTGTACAAAGCATAAGAAGAAACTTAATTTATTGAGAGGTAAGATTAAGTATTATATTGTCATTTCCTACAAGTTAAACATGATAAAACCTAAAAACTGTCATTAATGTGGCCATAAGTGGGGCCTCAACCCTACATTAAAATGCGTATGAAATAATCATAGCATAAAAACTTATGAGTGCTCTATATTGTATTGTGTTTTAGTGTTAAGTTGTCCAAGTGATCTAGTATAGAGCAATGTAGTCTTAGTGTACGCCGTACCATGTGTGTGGTAATATATCAAACATCATAAAATACGATTATTTACTATATTTATTTTTTCTAGAATGTTCCAAATAATAGAAATGTAGTTATTTAAGTTTTTGGTAGTAGAATTTGTTGCCTTACAGAAATGGCACCTCAGAAGAATTAGGCAATTATTGCTGCTAAATGCTGTAACCCTTTTGAAGTACAACAACATAAGAAAGTTTGTGTACAATCACTAAGAAATGTAACAGACTGGATGTGCTCTCTAGACTTAGGAATCATTAGTGGCATGAAAATATGTGATGAATGTAGGAAAAAGGTTAGTGACAAACACAAAACAGAAGAAGTATTACCTTGCAGTAGCGAAAATGCAAACGATTCTTTTATTGACCCTCAATCTTCCATAGACTATTTGAACAAGTCACTGGAACTCATTATATATATATATATATATATAAAAAACAGATCTTTTCATTAAATGGTGACTTCAAACAAGACCAAACAAAGAAATGTTTCTATAGAAAATTGAGTAGCACATTTCATTCATTATAATAAGCATATTATAATCTATGGTAGGACTGGCTGATATTCCAAAGGAGCTAAAAATTGCACCCGTTACATCAAGGTGGCCATAAGTGGGGTAGTGGCCGAAACTAGAGCCTTGACCCTATATGAAAATCTTACATCTTTTTTGTAGTAAAAAGTGAATGTCATATAAAATCGTAAGATTCTTAAGTTATTATTTTTTATATATTTTATTCTCTCATTAAAATATCATTTAATGAATTGACAAACAATAAGAGGGTAATTTGCATAAAAAGGCTAACATAACAATTTAAATTTGTTCGGATTACATAGGCCTACCTTAGTATTCATAGCCTAGAAATAGCCTACTTTTCACCTCACTAGTGTATATTGCGGTAGTAAAATATTATTTTATACAAGAACCCATTGAGATCCCATTTTGAAATTTTGCATGCATGTAGTCAGTCAGACTGGACAACGCATATAATTTTTATATAAAAAAAAAAAAATAATCTGAGGGTACATATTTTGAAAATTTCAAAAAATGTTGTTTTTTGGAATAGTTTAAAATTTTCAGATTTAGGTAGCATAGTCATGTTATATATGAGAGGAAAACAATGGTGCAAGTTTGAGCTCTCTAGGTTGTATAGTTTTTGAGATACAGCATTTTAAAACAATCATCGATTGATCAAAGCCAGAGGTGTTTTATTTATTTATTTTTTTATTTTTAAACCCTTGAAACTCAAAACCCAAAGGTCAGAAAAAATTTGAAATTTCAAATTTAAACTAGTGTTAGTGAGTACATTACCTGAAAAAAGATTCATCCAAATCTGAGATATCAAGGTTCAGACTGTTAGTTGATTTGAGGTGGAATGACCCGGTAGCATTCCTGTGACCTCTTCCTCGAGCTATGCAAATAGCTGCCAAACTTTCCCCTGCTACTGTGCATCCCCTGCTACACAACCAGCAGGCCAGAAAAGACAGAAGGAATACTCCCATGAAGATTTCCTATGTCCCTCCATCTGAGTCTTCCTCTGTCAACCACAAAGGCTGCAAAAAGTGAAACAAAGGCAAATGATCTTCTTGTTTGCCACCTTGGAGATCATCTTTAGCGGTGTTGTCACATGATACTCTCGCCTGGCTGACCTCCACAGATCAACAGAGGAAGAAAGCCGATGCCGCTGTGGATTTCTTGGAGCAGGATCCTCCAGCCTGTGTGCCCTGTGGATGAGTGTTTTCAAATGCTTGCACTCGGCAACTGACGAGGTGACAACCCCTCCCCCCCCTTTTTTTTTCTTCCTCCCCTTTCCTCGTCATGGCTCTCCTCCAATGGAATGTTCGCGGCCTTCGATCCAACAAAGAGGACGTATAGCTGCTCTTAGAATGGCAGAGCCTGCTTGTTGTCTGCCTTCAGGAGATAAAATTGTGTCCTCACGACTGTTTTGAACTCCTGAAATTCTTCCTGATCTGCTTTGACGTCCCCCACCCACTGAGGATGGCATTCCGTCTCATGAGGGAGTCATGCTGCTCATCCGGGATGACTCTTTTTTGCATTAACACAGGAAGCACCCACATTCCTTTCGGATTCCAGGCACACCTACTCCCATTTGGACCTCTCCTTTTGACTGCCCAGCTTGCTCATCATATAAGTGATCTGTTCTCTCTGACACATACTCGTGGGACCATTTCCTGTGTGCTGACTCCTAGTCCACCTGAGTGCACACTCAAGTGGCTACTTTCTAATAAGGCTGACTGGAGGCTTTACTTCTCCTGACAACCTGCGACGAACCACATTTCCCCAGTTGCAAGAACGAGTTAGAACATATTACAAAAGTATCCTTACTGCCGCAGAAAGTTCTATACCTGGCACTTACCCTTTGGCGTGCCATGTCCTGGTCTCTTGGTGGACAGAGGTGTGCTGCAACACAGTTCACACATGCAGATGTGTTGTCTGCATTTTTAACAGTCATACTACAATGGAAAACTGAATTCATTATAAACAGTTACATGCACAGTGTCTTCACATTCTTTGGGATAGCAAAAAAAGCTAGCTGGATTTCATTTACTAGTTCTTTCAACAGTTGCAATCGCCATGTCGGCCAACCTCCACCCGCTCTCCGGAACAATTTCTGGGGTTATGGTAGCAGAAGATGTCATAGTGGACCCTATTGCTATCACCAACACCTTTGCTGCTATTTTGTGGAGATTTCGAACTTCTCCCACTATCGCTCTGCCTTCCTCCATAGGAAACGAGTGGAGGAGACTCTAGCAATGCCCTTCGCTTCTCAGAATCGTGAGTGCTAGAATGCCACCTTTACTATGCTCTCACTTCATCCAGATCCTGTGCCCCAGGGCTGGATGATGTTCACATTCAGATGTTGCAGAACCTCTCTCTTGCAGACAAGCACTTTCTCCTTGATATGTACAATCTCATCTGGTCAGAGGGCCTGTTTTCCAGATGCTGACGTGAAGCTACTGTCATACCTTACCTAAGCCCAGTAAGGACAAATACCTTCCTTCTAGTTATTGACATATTTCTCTCGCCAGCTGTGTTTGCAAGATGATGGAATGTATGATTCATGCCTGGCTGGTATGGTGGCTAGAGTCTCGCAATTTACTGACCACAGCACAGGGTGGATTTCGTGCACCCCGTTCTGCAGTTGACCATCTCATCACCTTGTCAGCCCATGTCGCGAATGGTTTTCTGTGGAAATACCAGACTATGGCCATGTTTTTTGATTTGAAGAAAGCCTACTATGTCTGCTGGGGGGCTGGTATCCTCCATACTCTACACATGGGGCTTCCGAGGCTGCGTGCCCATTTGTTTCAGGAATTTTTAAAAGACCAAATTTTGTCTTGTCAGACACCTTTATCAAGGACAACAATGTGCCTCAGGGTTCCGTCCTGAGTGTTTTCCTTTCTGCTCTAACCGTTAACCATATTATGGCCTGTCTCCCACCAGACATCTCGTGCCCCTTTTTTGTTGGTGGTTTTGCCATCTGTTGCAGTTCTCCACAGACTTGTCTCATTGAGTGGCATCCCTTAGTGCAACGGCTCCAGGAAAGCTGTCACTTACTCACTCTTGATGGAGCTATTGTGATATTTATGTGGGTTCTTGGACACGTTGGTGTGATGGGAAACAAGGCTGCTGATGCTGCTGCCAAGGCTACAGTCCTGGTACTTTGGCCCACTAGTTCTTCAATTCACTCTGATGATCTCTGTGTTGCTGTCTATCAGCAGGTGATGTCACTTCATGGGAACAAGCTCCAGGAAATTAAACACTCTTGGCTGACCTCCTTTCAGCCCTCTTGCTGTGAGATCATTTTAGCTATGTTGCATAATGGGGACTATCTTTTTAGCTATCGGCATTTGTTAAGTGGTGCTCCTCCCATTTTGTGCTAATTGCCCTCAATCTTTGACGGTTCGCAATTTCCTGATGGACTGCCCTTTTTTTAACCATTTACATTCCAATTTCTGTTTACTGTCTGAATTACTGTTTATCCGTTATAGCAATACGGCGAAGGACATTTAATCTTTAGTTCGGGGCCTCTGTTTCTCTATGGTGTATTTAATGGACCCTTCTTCAAGCACCTGTCTTTCTTTCCATCCATTGATTGTGCCTTGACTTGCAAATCGCTGACGTGGTGTCACTTAAAAATGCCTTGCAATACAGTGGCCGAACTCCCCCGAATGGGGCCTCCAGGCCAACAACACCATATGATCATTTCGTTTCTAGATTCAACGATTCTCATCGGCTATTCTGTTCTAATACCCATATTGGCTGTGGCCAAGGGAAACAAATTGCCAACAGCAGCACACAGTGAAGAGCCACTGACACCTCAAGTGGGCTTTAACCCAACTAGAAATTGAATTAGTCTGTCAACAGTGTAGTCGTACGCATTTCAGAACACTGGTTATGTAGTGCTATCGTCATATGAATTGGTAATCTGCTACTGCAGAACTACCATATAAAACGATGGTAAAGGGCAAAAAATCATGTATTTATATCACAAAAAAGACAGATTTTTCAAAGTATGCAGCTTATAATCACAAGTAATATAGATAAACATTTTGAAATTCAAGTGGTTGAAATAAGAGTATGACATCTAGAAAAAGTTAAATATTTTGTGTGCATACCTCACACCTAGTGGCAATATGGACAACTTTTTTTTTTTAATTGTGAATACTTTTGGCGTAGCACAAATGGTAAACACTTCTTATAGAGGAATCATAAATCCATCAGTCTTAGAACAGGTACTTACACATATCATAAAAGAAAATTGCAAACTATATGATTTTATACTCAGCTTTTAGGGAATAAGAAGCAGCTTTGTCTTCATGTTAGCTACAAATTTCCATAAATGACATCTCTACACATTTACTTTAAGTAAACTTCATAATTTTACAACTTCCATTTGCATATAAGTTCCTGAATCTGTTTAACTAAGTTGAAGAAGCTTGGAAATCAGTAGCATTCATTGCACTGCAGTACAGAGTGCCCAGGCTTATAGATGTCTGTCGGTAATGGTGCACTGACTCTCATGATCAGTTCTAAATCTTTTGAACAGTTAGGTTTTTTGCAAGTTGCACTGTGGCATATATTTCATACTTCATGTAATCTTTCTTCCATTTATATGATTGATGTCCAGATTTTACAAAACAAAACTGGCTTTCCAAGTTTAAGTGTCTTCTCCCTTCTTCGTTTAACCAAAAAATTTACAGCCTTGTCTTTCTCACTGAGGACTCTTACTTTACATGTTTTCTTTTGGTTAAAAAGGTACTGTATTGTAGCTCTGGACTGTTATTAGCACAACAATCATTGTTTGAACCACAGTTCGTGGAACTGTCACAGTTATTTAGATATTTTGGATTGAACAGTTCCCTTGAAGAACTCAGTAGTAATCTAAAGTTCTTAATTTATCATCACAGCTATAAAGTTTATATTAAAAATGAAGAAATTCCTCCAGCTGTATTTAAGGTGTTGATTTTATTTTGGCAACTAGTTTCAAAGTTGTAACAATGTCATCTTTAGGCCCTATAAAATATACCATACATACAACAAGAAATGTGACATCAGTAATCTACGAGTTAGTATGTAAACAAATGTATTGTAGACATATTACATAATGGATGAATCAATAAAATTAATTTCATTTTGGCCATTTTCATGAAATTCAATCAATTTGGAAATTAACAATTTATGTGGAGGGAAAGGTAGAAAGAGTTATGTTTGCATAACACTGCGTTGTCATCATACTAAAGTGACAGTGAAGCAAGTTACTGAAACAACGTCAATCGTAATGCCTCAAAATGAATAATAAGAAATTGGAAAACGAGTATGGAACCTACATACTAATCAATCTAAAACCTACTCATTCGAATAAAAATGTAAGTTAACATGCCGCTGAAAAGCCTTATTTCAACGTCTTTGTCTCATCGACAGCAGTCCCCCCTGCTGGTCCGGGGGTTAGAATAGGCCCAAGGTATTCGTGCCTGTCGTAAGAGGCGACTAAAAGGAGTCCCTCCCCCTCAAGGGGGTAGTTAGCTCCTGCGTCTGGAGACGGACGGTTCCACGACCTATCTTTGCGGCCATTTTGGTTTTTCACTTCTTCTGGTTTCTTCCTTTCTTTGTTCTTCTCCATCTCACTGTCTTACTTACTCTTTCCCTTGCCTTCTTCTCCTTGGCTTCTTCTCCTTGCCTTCTCTGGTCTCCGCCTCGGCATTTGAGACAGTCTGTCCTTTCTTTCCCTCTCTCCTTTCTTTTTCCTCTTCTTCCTTCCTCCCTGTGCGTGCCTGAAGGCTGACCCACGCGTTCACACGTGTAGCTGGTGACGGGGTAACGCGTAATTCGCCGCCCTGGGTAGACAAGTAAGGCACGCACGTACCCCCTGGTAAAGGCCAGGCCCAGGGAGGGGTGATTGCCTGAGCTGACTCCTTCCGACCATGCCGATTGGTCCCTCCATCCGTTCCTCGGGAGGTGTGACCTGAGGTGTGAACAATCACCTAACGGGGGAGTGCCCTCTGAGAGGGTCGCCACAAGGAAGGAGTGCACCATCGAAGACGCTGGCAATCCTGGGGGATTCCTCCGCAATAGATTTCTCTTCTTCTTCTCTCTCGACTTCTGCCCACAAACGGAAACTTGACCAGCCACCAGTGACAAAAGTACTACCGCCTGCCCCACAGTTGCTCGTAGTTTCTCGATCTGAGGACGGAAAGGATTTTTCCTCTGTCAACCCTTTTGTTATCCAGAAGGGCGTAGATGCCATAGCCACATCGGTCAAGTCGTGTACCAGGTTCCGTAACGGTACCTTGTTACTAGAAACTGAGAGCGCCTTTCAGGCACAAAAACTGCTTTGGGCCACACTCCTGTATACGTTCCCTGTCCGGGTGGAGGCTCACCGCACTTTGAATTCGACTCGTGGTGTGGTATATACTAGATCACTTGACGGATTGACTGACGAGGAGATTCAGTCTTTCATCGCTGAGCAGGGTGTGACGGCTGTCCATAGGGTCATGAAAAAGGTCAACAATGACTTTGTACCGACCCAGACACTTTTCTTGACCTTTGATAGTGTTCAGCTGCCGTCGCGCATCAAAGCGGACTATGAGGTTATTTCTGTTTGCCCCTATGTCCCGACACCTACACGCTGCTACCAGTGTCAGCGTTTTAATCACACTCGCCAGTCTTCTTCCAATGTGGCTAAATGTGTCACTTGTGGCAGGGATGCCTATGACGGTGACTGTCCACCTCCATCTCCTCGTTGTGTGAACTGTCAGGGTGACCATGCAGCGTCCTCTCGCGACTGTCTCATCTACAAGGAAGAACGATGTATACAAGAAATTCGGGTCAAAGAGAAGGTGTCCACCTCGGCTGCTCGCAAGCTATTTGCACGTAGGAAGCCCACGTTGCTCCCAGCGGGGAAATACAGTACTGTCCTCGCCTCTCCTCGGACTACCAGGGAGGTGGCGACGGAGACATGCGATCTGACCTTCAGCACTACGCTCGTCCATTTGGCCAGTGCTAAGATTGCCCGGTTGACGTCTCCTCTTCCTCCCGTCACCCCTCCGACACAAGCACCTTCATCAGCTTCTGCCAAGACGAAGACCCAGAAGTCAGATGCAAGGGCCTTCAAGAAGGAACCGTCCCGTGCAGACTTCCTACGTACCTCGAACTCCCAGTCATTGACCAATACTTCCACAAAACGACCTTCCAAGAAGGCTCCTAGGAAGCACAGTTCTCCTTCTCCGCCACGGCGCAATTCTTCGCCTGCGCCACCCAGAGGTTGCCGCTCCAGGCCGTCATCCGTTTTGCCTGGCCGCACCGCTGGTAGCCGAACATCTGGCTGTTCACCAGTGGAAGAAGCTCCCTCTCCCGGCCATCTTCACAAGATGGCAGATGAACCTATAGAACCAATGGACGATGACTGTCCGCCTACTGCTAGCGGCGGCAGTGCTCGCTCGAAGCCAGGCCCTCAGCAGCCTTCGAGGTGACCCCTTCTTGCATCTTCTATTTCTTTTTATTCTCACGATGGCACTTCTTCACTGGAATATTCGCAGCATTCAGTCCAACCGAGAAGATTTGAAATTGCTGCTCCGTTTGCACCATCCGCTCGTCGTAGCCCTCCAGGAAATGAAGCTACGCCCATGCGATCAAATTGCCTTGGCACACTACACCTCTGTGCATTTTAACCTACCCCCTGTGGCAGGTATTCCGGCTCATGGAGGGGTTATGTTGCTGGTCCGGGATGATATTTACTATGATCCCATCAAATTGCACACCGGCCTGCAGGCAGTTGCTGTCTGCATTATTCTCCCCACTTTTACATTTTACATTTGTACCGTTTACACTCCATCGCCGTCTGCCGTTACCAGGGCAGACAGATGCAACTTATTGCTCAGCTACCTGCACCATTTTTGTTAACTGGACAATGCCCACCATCCTCTTCTGGGCTCTCCAGCATCCTGTCCGAGGGGCTCCCTGTTAGCGGACCTTTCCAACCAGCTCAATCTTGTCTGCCTCAATACTGGCGCCCCTACTTTTCTTTTGGACACATCTCACACCTATTCCCATTTAGACCTCTCTGTATGTACTACCCAACTTGCATGCCGGTTTGAGTGGTATGCACTTTCTGATACATATTCGAGCGACCACTTCCCGTGTTTTATCCATCTCCTGCATCATACCCCCTCTCCGTGCTTAACTAGTTGGAACATCTCCAAAGCAGACTGGGGGCTCTTCTCTTCCAGGGCGACCTTTCAGGATCAAACCTTCACAAGCTGCAATAGTCAGGTCACACACCTCACGGAAGTCATTCTCACTGCTGCTGAATATTCCATCCCTCACACTACTTCTTCTCCAAGTCGCGTACCGGTCCCCTGGTGGACCGCAGCATGTAGAGACGCTTTATGTGCTCGTCGACGTGCTTTACGCACCTTTAAACGCCACCCTACTTTGGCGAATTGTATCAATTATAAACGATTACGTGCACAGTGTCGTCGTATTATTAAAGAAAGCAAGAAAGCCAGCTGGGCTGCTTTCACAAGCACGTTCAACAGTTTTACTCCTTGTGTTGTCTGGGGTAGCCTGCGCTGGCTATCTGGCACTTAGGTCCACTCACCAGTTTCCGGCTTGACGGTCGCGAATGACGTCCTTGTGGCCCCTGAGGATGTCTCTAATGCCTTCGGCCGCTTTTTCGCAGAGGTTTCGAGCTCCGCTCATTACCACCCTACCTTCCTCCCCCAAAAACAGGCAGAGGAGGCTAGGCCACCTAACTTCCGCTCCTCGAATCGTGAAAGTTGCAATGCCCCATTCACCATGCGGGAACTCGAAAATGCACTTGCGCGGTCACGGTCCACCGCTCCAGGGCCTGATTCTATCCATATTCTGATGCTGAAGAACCTTTTTCCTGCGGGTAAAGGTTTCCTTCTTCGTACTTATAATCGCATCTGGATTGAGGGACATGTTCCCGCATGCTGGCGCGAGTCTATTGTTGTACCGATCCCTAAGCCGGGGAAGGACAAGTACTTGCCTTCCAGTTATCAACCCATCTCGCTTACCAGCTGTGTCTGTAAGGTGATAAGGCGAATGGTTAACTCTTGTTTGGTTTGGCTGCTCGAATCTCGACACCTACTTACCAATGTACAATGTGGATTTTGTAGGCGCCGCTCTGCTGTTGACCATCTGCTTACCTTGTCGACCTTCATTATGAATAACTTCTTGCGGAAGTGCCCGACCGCGGCTGTGTTCTTTGATTTGGAGAAGGCTTATGACACCTGTTGGAGGGCGGGCATTCTCCGCACCATGCATACATGGGGCCTTCGCGGTCGCCTCCCTCTTTTTATTCGTTCCTTTTTAATGGATCGATAGTTCAGGGTACGTGTGGGTTCTGTCCTGTCAGACACCTTTTGCCATGAGAATGGGCTGCCACAGGGCTCAGTTTTGAGTGTCGCTATCTTCGCCATAGCGTCCAGTCCAATAATGGATTGCCTCCCAGCTGATGTATCAGGCTCCCTTTTCGTGGACGATTTTACCATCTATTGCAGTGCGCAGCGTACATGTTTCCTGGGGCGCTGCCTTCAGCGTTCTCTTGACCGTCTTTACGCCTGGAGTGTCACCAATGGCTTCCTTTTTTCTGCCGAGAAGACGGTCTGTATTAACTTCTGGCGCTACAAAGAGTTTCTCCCACCGTCCTTACGACTCGGTCCCATTGCTCTCCCATTCGTGGAGACAACAAAATTTTTAGGTCTTACATTTGACAGGAAACGTAGCTGGTCTCCACATGTGTCATATTTGCCTGCCCGTTGTACCCGTTCTCTAAATGTCCTCCGTGTTCTCAGTGGTATGTTGTGGGGAGCGGATCAAACCGTCCTACTTTGCCTATATCGGTCGATCGTCCACTCCAAGCTGGATTATGGGAGCTTCGTATACTCCTCTGCACGGCCATCCATCTTACGCCGCCGCAACTCCTTACAACATCGGGATTTACTTCTTGTGATCGGAGCGTATTATACCAGTCCCGTCGAGAGTCTTCATGCTGAAGCCGGTGAATTGCCACTCACCTACCGGCGCAATATACTGCTTTGGCGTTATGCCTGTCGGCTACTGTCAATGCCTGACCACCCATCGTATCGTTCCTTTTTTGACGACTCTCTCAACCATCAATACAGGTTGTATGTCTCTGCCCTGCTACCCCCTGGAGTTTGCTTTCGTCGCCTCCTTCAACACCTTGATTTTTCACTCCCTGCAACCTTTAGAGTGGGCGAGAGCCACACGCCACCTTGGCTCCAGGCTCAGGTTCGCGTTCACCTTGACCTCAGCTCACTCCCAAAGGAGGTTACCTCCGGTTTGGTATACCACTCCCGTTTTGTCGTATTCATTAATATTACCTTTATTTATACCGATGGCTCTAAGACCAATGACGGGGTCGGGTGTTCTTTTATTGCCGGGGCACAACGTTTCAAATACCGGCTACATGGCCATTGTTCGGTCTTCACAGCTGAGCTCTTTGCTCTCTACCAGGCTGTTCTTTACGTCTGCCGCCACTGACATTCTGCTTATGTCATCTGCTCCGATTCTCTGAGCGCCATCCAGAGCCTCAGTGATCCGTATCCGGTTCACCCTTTCGTGCACCGGATCCAGCACTCTCTTCAGCAGCTGGTGGAAGACGGTTCTCCAGTTAGGTTTATGTGGGTTCCTGGCCATGTCGGTATCCCTGGGAATGAAGTGCAGATGCTGCGGCCAAGGCTGCGGTACTCCAGCCTTGGACGGCTTCTTGTTGTGTCCCTTCATCAGATTGTAGGAGGGTCATTTGCTGGCGCATTTTATCGCTGTGGCATGCCGATTGTGCTGCACTTATGGACAACAAGCTTCGGGCCTTGAAACCTCTTCCTGCGGCTTGGACATCCTCCTCACGCCCTTCTCGGTGGGAGGAGGTCATTTTGGCCCGGCTACAAATTGGACACTGCCGGTTCAGCCATCGTCATCTGCTGACGGCTGCGTCGGCGACGCTCTGCCCATCTGTGTAATTGCTGACGGTCCGCCACATTTTAACGTCCTGTCCGGATTTTACTACACTGCGTCTTGATCTTGGCCTGCCATGTACTCTGGATTCCATTTTAGCGGATGACCCAGAAGCTGCTGCTCGCGTTCTTCGTTTTATCAACTTGACAAACCTGTTTAAGGACATTTGACTATGCTGTTGTTTTTTTAATCCTATGCCTGTTAATACGTCCTTTATAGTGTTGTCCCTTTTAGTTGCTGTTTTAACCTTGTGCCTTGCAGTGCATTCCTAACTTAGTCTGGGCGCTAATCTAACCATTGTAGTTGTGCGCCACAAAAGAAGAAGAAGAAGAAGAAGAAGAAGAAGAAGAAATTGACAGCAGTATTCTTGATCACAAGTAGTCTAATTCTAATATGCTTACGTGGTCAATAGAATGATCAAGTTCATAGCAATACTCTAAAAGAAGTAACTAGGTATTGACAGTTGAAACAATTCTTCACACCTTTAAAATATTTGCTGTTCCTCTAATAAACACTTACCAGACCGAAGACATACAGTAAAGTATACAACGTATAACACTCATATTGTAAATGTGATATAGTCAAAGGTTGATTAAGTTAATTACACTCAATGACGTGCTTAATCACTAATTATTAGGACAGCGGAAAGTCTAACAACCAATATCACCATTACATCATGGGTACTCATTCATTTCGCTTATCCATATACATCAGTTCTTGTATAAAATTAATAGTTGAAATACTAGCTGTCTACTGATTACGAGATCAAGTATTGAGAGTGGGAAGTAAAATTATTCTGAACACAAAGCTTCTTAAGTGATTAAGATGAAACTGACTCATAACAGTGAAAGATGATGATGTGTCCAGTAAGGAGTCTGAGAAGGGAAAGCGAATGCTTTATTGAATTGACCACATAGTGAACTCCATAGTAGATATAACTGAGCACAAACACATGAACTACTACCTTATAATCAATACCAACGGACAAATCTCCATATATAGGGGTGTCAATCCAAGTACATGAATTCACATAATCTAGAGGCCAATCATCAACCACAGTATGGAAAACTGTGAGAATCTGTACGGATGATTGGCATCTGGTAATCGTTAACAGGCCGACATCTCACGATAAGGCGTCATGTAATAAAAGGAATAATATCGGTCCTACTTACATCACAACTTACGTAAATATTTATAATACTGCATATCTGCACTACCGACAAAATACTATTAACTTCAAAGTGAGTGATTATTTCCTGTACATGCAGAAGTCAGTACTGCTCTATCTGTATGTCAAAGGAAGCCGAAAGTAGTATTTAAAATTGTATCGATGTTTACTGATCAAATAGTTTGAAACACAAAAAAATTATCATTGTTATTGTGCAATACTCGTGGAGTAGAATACATCGATATCATTCTTTCATCATCAAACTCCGATTACACTCTTCAACATTACTAAATCAAGGTGAATTGTAATCTTATTTTCACAGATGAACTCCATTACTATCACTTCCACTAGTGTGTTATCATCATATATTAATCCTGTAGCTTTAACTAATATGTAATGATAACACAGAAATCGTTCTAAATGAAAGATATTCTTTACGATAAAAACATCGTGGCAGTATCATGACTAGAATTATTAGGTATAAGAGAAACAGCTAATGAGTGGTTCCATAAATACGTGGAAGTTACGGTGCAATAATAGAGATAGCCTGACCTTCAGATGATGCTAAATTCTTAATGAAACACTTACCAACCACAGAACATATTAACATACATGTTCCTCAGGTTAGCATAACAGGACTGTCAATTTCATTTTGAATGTACAGTGTAATCAACCCAGAATATCAGGAGTGATGGTAAAAGCAGTTGCTGTAATATAATGCTGTAAGTCTTCAAGGTTCTTTGGTGGAGAAGGAATATAAATGCTGTCCTTGATGTAACACCACAAGAGAAAAATCGCTTGGTTTTCTGGTAACTGTGGTGTCCACTGGAGCAACGCCAAGCCAGTGGCTGCAACTCTGCCTATCCAGCGATGTGGCAACGTCT
Source organism: Schistocerca gregaria (assembly GCF_023897955.1). Taxonomy (NCBI): domain Eukaryota; kingdom Metazoa; phylum Arthropoda; class Insecta; order Orthoptera; family Acrididae; genus Schistocerca; species Schistocerca gregaria. The sequence goes on from NC_064922.1 coordinate 666,320,432, forward strand.
CATTCAGGTTATCTCGTACACAATTGTGGAAATAGGGAGATGCACCATGTTGTTGAAAGATGAAATCCCTGCTTTCAGTTTCAAGTTGCAGGATGATCCACAGTTGCAGAAAGTCAAAATAGGTGAAACAATTGATAGCTCTCTGTGAAGAAAAAGGGCCCATTAGCTCTTTTGTTGGACACAACACTAAACATGTTAACTTCTTCAGAATCACATATATGTTTGACACTTTGATGTGAATTATCTGTTCCCCAAATGCATATGTTGTATCAGTTGATTTTTCCTGGAAGATGAAAAGTGTCTCTGCCACTGAAGATTAACTTGCTCTTGGTCATTTTCCTATTGGTTCTGCATATCAGAGTTTAAATGCAGATGACTAATTTTGACATCGAGGCTGGTGGCTTGCACAAACTGCAATTTCTACAGTCCATTCTTAATCAGTTTCAAAGGACTTTTCACAGTGGGGGCAAAGGGATGTTTAATCCTGCACTAGCTTGACAGTAGACTTGGTGGGACTTTTCATCATCATGCCTCTCACATGGTCCACTGTCTGTTCTGATAAGCCTGGTCAGCTGGAACCTGCTGCATCACACAAACCACCACCCTCCTTGAATTTCTTTTACAAATTCATTGTGCTTTTGTAAACTGTCTTGTGAGACTTGGGCTACGGAAAGCCATTTGCGTACTAACTGCTGATAGGCAATGGGCAAATTCTAGCCAACAGAACGCTTTTTCTGCCTCACCTCCACCATTTTCAGCAACTACGGACAACAGTGCGACTGCCAGTGCTTTTCCAAACTGACATTGAGAATTTATTTTTCACCTACAGTGTCATTTGTTATGTTTTGCTATTTACTTGTACTGATTTTTTAAAAGTTCCATGGCCTTTGTAATTACCCTGTTTATCAATGTCTTTCCTGATAGTAGAATCCCCCTGGAGGTTCGCCACTCTTTGGCGGGTTTGTGCTTGGCTGCCACAGGGCTCCAGCCTTTGCAGCATTTTTTCCATTCCATGTTGTGTGTCTATCCTCTTCCTATTCTTTTTTCCCTCCCTTGGGGAACATGGCTGGGGTATTATTGGGAATGTTCTGTATTCTGTCACTGACCTGCAAACAGTCTCAACTTTCTTTTTGGCACCCTCTTTTTTCTTTGTTTCTCTTCTCCTCTTATTTCTCCACTTCAGCGTTTGAGGATGCTCTTTTTTCCTTCTTCCTGCCTGTTCACTCCTGAAGGCCGGCCGCATGTCTGATATGGAAAAGGTGACGGGGTAATGCGTAATTCCTAGCCCCGGGTCGACAGGTAGGGTTAGCATGTACCTCCTGGTACAGGCTAGGCCCATGGAGGGGTGATTGCCTGAGCTGTAACCTTCCCAAATTGCCAATTGGTCCCTCCGTCAGGTGGTCGGGAGGTGTGACCTCAGGTGTGAACAGTCACCTAAGGCGGGTGCGCCCCTTGTGAAGGAGGGCCCCAGTTGGAAGGAGTGCATCATCGGAGATGCTGGCAATCCTGGGGGATTTCCTTGCAATGAGCCAATCATCCTCTCCATTGACTTCAACGAAACATAAATGTAATGAGGCTACTGATTTGAAGACCCTCCCCGCTGCACTGTGGTTCCTTGTGGTATCACATACTGAAGACGGTCAGTCCTTCACTGCAGTCAATCTGTTTATTATTCAGAAAGGTGTTGATGCCATTGCTGGCCCTGTAACATCCTGCTCTCATTTATGGAATGGCATTTCACTTTTTGAGACGGCTTCTGATTCTCAAGCACAACTATTGCTTGCTGCCTTGCTTCTCCGTGGCTACCCTGTTTGTGTTGAGGCGCATAGAGCTTTGAATTCTTCCTGTGGTGTAATTTACTCCAGGGTGCTGGATGGTCTAACCGAGGATGAAATATAATTTTACCTCTCTGATCAGGGCGTCATTGCCATCCATTGTGTAATGGAAAAGGTTGATTCCTCCTTGGTGCCCAGCCGCACTCGTTTCCTCACCTTTGATAGGGTGGTGCTGCCACCCAAGCTTAAAGCAGGTTATGAAATCATCACAGTCCGGCCATACAATCCGAATTCGATGCGCTGCTACCACTGTCGTCATTTCAGCCACACTCAAACCTCTTGTTGCCACCCAGCCAAATGCGTAACCTGTGGCAGGGATGCATACAAGGGCAAATGTTCGCCTCCTTCTCCCCACTGTATCAACTGCAATGACGGTCATTCTGCCTTCTCCCGGGAGTGGCCCATATATCTAGATGAGCGGGCAGTTCAGGAGATTCGGGTAAAGGAAAAAGTGCTGTACTCTAGTAAGGCGACACCTCTTTTCTTGTTACCCCTCGCTCCATGAAGGACATGGCCACTCAATCTTGCGACCTCAAATTCGGCTCTGAGGCTGTGAAGTCGTCCAGTGTCAAGGTAGCATTGCTGTCCCCTGTCCCACTGTGCAAAAAACAGTCAAACTCTCGTCTAAAGGGGTGAAGCTATCCACTACACAACTGGCAGGCAGGAAAGGACAGAAGGAGAACTCCAGATAAGACTTCTTCCATCCCTCCATCCAAACAACACACAAGTCTTCCTCTAACCAGAAGGGCTCGAAGATCCTGCTTGACGGTGTCGCCATGTGGTCACTTAGTGTGGCCAGCCTCTGTCTTGTCGGTGTGCATCACCAGCTGTTTTTTAGTGTTGGACTCCACAGACAAACCACACAAGCATACCAATGCTTCTGTGGACCCCATGGGGCAGGATCCTCCTGCTTCTGTACCCTGTAGTAGCAACTCTACACCGGCTGCCCCTCGGTAGCCACAGAGTTGACACCCCTACTTCTCTTCCTCCTGATGACTGTCCTCCAATGGAACGTTCGTGGCCTTTGGTCCCACAAAGAGGATTTACGGCTGCTTCTAGTAGCATCTCAGCATCCCCTTGTACTCTGCCTTCAGGAAACGAAATTGCACCCTCAAGACCGTGTTGAGGTTTCACTTCCTCCTGAGGTTGGCATCCCATCTCATGGGGGCGTCATGCTGCTCACACGGGATGACCTTCATAGTCAACCCATCTCCCTGACTACCCATCTTCAAGCTGTTGCCGTTCACCTTTTCCTTCCCCACCTGACGTTCTCCCTCTGTACCATTTATGTACCTCCGTCATTCGATGTCACCAGGGCAGACTTCCTTCAGCGTATTGGGGAGCTACCTCCCCTGTGTTTGCTACTCACTGACTTTAATGCACATCATCCCCCTTGGGGTTCTCCCAGGACCTACCGGAGAGGTACTCTCTTGGTTGACCTTCTTAACCAACTCAACCTCTTCTGCCTTAACACTGGAGCACCCACTTTCCTTTCTGATTCCTCGCACACCTATTCCCATTTGGACCTATGCTTCTGCACTGTCCAGCTTGCCCATCGTCGTGAGTGGTCCGTTCTTTCTGACGCCTACTCAAGTGACTATTTCCCATGTGCTCTCCATTTGCTGATTCCTACCCCATCCACATGCATGCCCAAATGACAGCTTACTAAGGCTGACTGGCAGATTTATTCCTCCCTGGCAACCTTCACAGCACAATATTTCCCCAGTTGTGATGATGAGGTGTACTGTCTCACCAACATATCGTTACTACTGCATAATGTTCCATTCCTCACACTTCCTCTTTACCACGTAGTGTCACAATCCCTTGGTGGTCCATGCCTTCCTCTGTCATGTGGGCTATCCTCTGACAGCTCTCTGGAACTAAGATCCATTTCCCCATTTCCGGCCTGACAGTAGGTGCCGCTGTCATTGTGGACCTATTACTATCTCTAACACCTTGGGCTGCCATTTTCGCAAGTTTTGAGCTCTTCCCACTATTGCCCTGCCTTCAACCATCGGAAATGATTGGAGGAGGCTCGGGCAATACCCTTCACTTCTCCAAATCATGAGTGCTACAATGCCGCCTTCACTACGAAGGAGCTAGATCATGCTCTCAGTTCATCCCGGTCCTCCACCGCAGGGCCAGACACTATCAACATTCAGATGTTGCAGCACCTCTCTCTTGCAGGCAAGCACTTTATGCTGAACACATACAACTGCATCTGGGCTGAAGGCACATTTCCTGGATACTGGTGTGAAGCCACTGTCGTACCCATACCCACACCTAAGCCCGGTAAGAACAAAAACCTTCCTTCTAGCACCCCCTGTGGGGTCCAGGGTTAAGAATAGGCTCGAGGTATTACTGTCCATTGTAAGAGGCAACTAAAAGGAGTCTCATACGTTTTGGGCTTTATGTGATGGTCCCCTGTGGGGTTTGACCTCCATTCTTCAAAAAAATTTCTGAAGAGTGAGCTAATTGGGGAAGTGTGGTGCCTTAAGTGGCACATGGTGTCCATTGTGCCTTGAGATCTGTAGCCTGCTTTCTTGTTGTCGCATTGTGGTCACGATCATTCTCCATCTCTTAGGTGAGGACACCATCCTGGGTGCGTTTTCCACCAGGCACTATGCAGTGTCGTTTTCTGCGCCAACAATGACTGTGGACTTACTTGCACTTGATATCCAGCACGGTAGCCAGTCATTTGTGGTGGGGCCGTCATGTACCCTGTTGGTTGTAGCCCCCTGACAACATAGGAATTGCTCTGTTGATGCCTGCGCCATTAACTCCTCATGTATGCCAAGGAGTAGAAGATGCGTGTCACCCTGGGGCATTGGGACTCCCAGCAACGACCATCCTGCCAAGTGGCCTTTGCTGTGGCTAGGTGGCACCTGTGGGGATGGCCCCTGGTCGGAGAGAGTGGCATCAGGGAAGATGACGCACGATGAAGTGTACCACGTCATCGCTTGCTGGCGATCAAACACTAGCAGTCTCTAAGTGTTCTAAGTCTCAGTACAATGCTAGGAAGTAAGACCCTAATTCATTCCCCTTTCTGGCCACACCATGGTAGGACCGCCAGGCTAAGGATGGCAGTGAACCTTATTCACAAAGGTACCTTGTATGTATGAGAACTGCTGGGGACTCCTTTGTTTCAGTGAAACCACAGTTTATTGTAGAGCATTTAGAGGGCAAGTTTGGGGAGGTGGAGGGCTTGTCCAAAATGTGCCCTGGGTCAGCCTTGATAAAAACAGCTTCCTCTGCTCAGTCATGGGCTTTACTCGCTTGTAACAAGTTGGAGGATGTTTCTGTTGCCATAATGCCACATAAGAGCTTAAATATGGTCCAGGGTATTATATTCCACAGGGACCTTCTTTTGCAGTCTGACGATATGCTGTGCACCAGTTTAGAGAGGCGAGGTGTTCATTTCATGCGGTGCGTCCATCGGGGTCCAACGGATAATCAGGTTGCAACTGGTGCCTTCATCTTGGCCTGAAGGTGGCACCTTACCCGAGAAGGTCAAGGTGATGGTCTACCACTGTGACGTCAAGCCATATATCCCTCCCGCGATGCAGTGCTTTAAGTGCTGGAAGTTCAGCCATATATATTCCTGCTGTACTGTCAGCGTCACATGTCAAGATTGTGGACATCCATCATATCCCAATACTCCATGTGCCCTGCCTCCCATCTGTGTCAGCTGCGGAGAGCATCATTCACCTTGCTCGCCAGTCTGCCGAATTTTACAGGAAGAGAGGAAAATCATGGAATACAAGACCATGGACCGACTGACCTACACCCCCCCACCCCTCCCCCCGCCCCTTCTGCTCCCTCACCACCTACCTCGGAAGCACTGCCCCCCCCCCCCCCCACTCCCCCAACCATCAGGGACACCAGCCCCTACTTCTCAGCCAGAGAAGCACAAATCTTCTTCGGCTCCTCTCGCCAGAAAGGCATCCCTTGGGTCACTCCCTTCCCGGGTTTCTGCTAGTGGGAAAGATGCCACCCACCAGTGGCTGAAGTGCCCAAAAGCAGCTGGTCATAGGGCTTCGTGATCCTCCTCAGTCCCAGAGACTGAATCAGTGAAGCCCTTCTAATGAGAGAAACCGAAGGAGCAGAGAAAAGTCGAAAAAGAAGACCCCTAAAACTAAGGAAATTGCGGGGGCACACACACCACCGCTACCTACAAGCTCTGTGACTGGGGGTGAGGTGGAGATTCTGGGATCTGCTGAGGACCTAGATCTTGCTGGACCCTCAGACACAATGGATAGAGACTGCTCAGGCAATAAGATGGTGGCAGCAGGTGACCCTGAGGCGTAGTCCACCATATTGAATGTTCCATGCCTTCCCAGTCTCATGATGTCATCCTCCAGTGGAATTGTGGCAGTTTCTTCCACCGCCTGGCTGAGCTATGGCAACTGATAAGCTTTACACATGCTATCTGCATTGCCCTCCAGGAAACCTGATTCCTGGCAATGCGGACCCCTGCCCTCCACGGCTGTACGGGTTATTACAGGAACTGTAGCGACTATAATCGAGTGTCAGGTGGAGTTTGCGTTAATGTCCAAAACTCGGTCTGTAGTGAACACGTGCCCCTTAGAACCCATCTTGAAGCTGTGGCTGTCAGAATGATGATGATGCAGGAAATAACTGTCTACAATGTGAATCTTCCTCCAGATGGTGCAGTACCCATGAATGTATCAGCTGCACTGATTGATCAACTCCCTAAACCTTTCCTATTTTTGGGAGATTTTAACTTCCATATCCCCTTGTGGGGTGGCGCTATGCTTACTGGCCAAGGCAGAGATGTCGAAACTTTACTGTCTCAACCTCTTCCTCTTAAATACTGGGGCCGCCACACATTTCACTGTGGCTCCTGGTAGCTACTCGACCATTAATTTATCCATTTGCAGCCCAGGACTTTTCCCTCTATCCACTGGAGAGCACATGATGACCTGTGTGGTAGTGACCACTTCCCCATCTTCCTGATGCTTGCCCAGATGGAGTTTCAGCAAGACAGACTGGGAAACTTTCACCTCTGTGGTCACCATTGACTCTCCCCCTTGTGGTGACATCGATGTGATGGTTGAGCAGGTGACTACAACAATCATTACTGCAGCATTACTGCTTTTTAGGGCGTCCCTGGCGAATGGCAGTTCCTTGGTGGTCACCGGAAGTTGCTGAGGCAATTAAGGAGCATCAGAGAGCTCTACAGCGGCATAAGTGGCACCCTCACCTGGAGTACCTCATGGTCTTTAAGCAGCTCTGTGCCTGCATTCGCCAGCTTATCAAAAGATGGAAGCAGTATCATTGGCAGAGACATGCGTCGACCGTTGGATGCCATACATCACCTTCCCAAGTCTGGACGAAGATCAGACGCCTTTTTGGTTACCAGATCCCAACAGTTGTCCTTGGCATTAATATCAATGGCGTGTCGTCTACTGATGCAAACGCGATTGCAGAGCACTTTGCTCGAGCCTCTGCGTTGGAGAACTATTCCCCCAGCCTTTTGCACCCTTAAACGGCGGGTGGAAAGGAAAGTCCTCTCGTTCGCTACATGCCATGGTCAACGCTATAATGCCCCATTTACAGAGTGGGAGCTCCTCAGTGCCCTTGCACATTACCCAGACACAGCTCCAGGGCCAGATGTGATCCACAGTCAGATTATTAAACATCTCTCATCTGACTAGAAGCGGCATCTCCTCATAGTCTTCAACCAGATATGGTGTGATGGCATCTTTCCATCCCAATGGCGGGACAGCACCATCATTCCGGTTCTTAAACCCGGTGAAAACCAGCTTGCTGTGGACAGCTGCCAGCCCATCAGCCTCACCAAAGTTCTTTGTAAACTGCTGGAACGTGTGGTATGTCAGCGGTTGGGTTGGGTTGGGTCCTGGAGACATGTAGCCTACTGGCTCCAAGTCAGGGCGGCTTCTGCCAGGGTCGCTCTACCGCTGATAATCTTGTGTCCCTCGAATCTCCCATCCAAACAGCCTTTTCCAGACGCCAACATCTGGTTGCCATCTTTTTCACTTACGAAAAGCATATGACACCACCTGGCGACATCATATCCTTGCCACATAATACGAGTGGTGTCTCCGAGGCCCACGCCCAGTTTTTATCCATAATTTTCTGTTGCTTCATACTTTTTCATGTCAAAATTGGTGCCCCCCATAGTTTGCCCCATGTTCAGGAGACTGGAGTCCTGCAGGGCTCTGTATTGAGTGTCTCTCTATTTTTAGTGGCCATTAATGGTCTAGCAGCAGCTGTGGGGCTGTCCATCTCACCATCTCTGTATGCAGACAACCTCTGCATTTCGTATTGCTCCACCAGTACTGGTGTTGCCGCCATCCACAAGGTGCAGTCATGGGCTCTAGCCCACGGTTTCCAGTTTTCAGCCATGTGTTATGCACTTCTGTTGGTGTCATACTGTTCATCAGGAACCAGAACTTTACCTTAATGACGATCCACTCAGTTTAGTGGAGACATATCAATATCTAGGGCTGGTCTTTGACACCATATTGACTTGGCTTCCTCACCTCCGTCAGATTTAGTGGAAGTGCTGACAGCACCTCAGTGCCCTCCGCTGCCTGAGCAACACCAACTGGGGTGCAGATCGCGCTCTATGCCATGCAGCTCTACAGAGCCCTTCTTCAATCCCACTTTGACTATGGGAGTCTGGTTTATGGTTTGGTGTCACCTTCAGCATTGCCTTTACTCGACCCAGTGTACCACAGTGGCGTTCGCCTAGCAGCAGGAGCTCGTATGAATAGTGCGGTGACCATTGTCCTGGTGGAGGCCAGAGTCCCTCCATTTCAGGTTAGGCATGCACAATTACTCTCCAGCTACGTTGCACACTTTAATAGTTCTCCTGCGCAACCGAATTACCGTTTCCTTTTTCTGCACACCATGGTTCGTCTCCCGCATTGGTAACCCAGGTCAGGGCTTACAGTTGTTGTTCGTGTGTGATCCCTTTTCTCTGAATTGGAGTCCTTGCCTTTACCACCTATACTTGAGGTTCATTCATGAACATCTCCATGGTGTACACCTAGGCCACAGCTTCGTCTGGACCTTCCACATGGCCCAAAGCATTCCGTTAACCCTGCGACTCTCCATTGTCACTTCCTCTCGGTTCTTGACATGTACCCCCTGTGGGTTTGGGGGTAAGAATAGGCCCTTGGTATTCCTGCCTGTCGTAAGAGGCGACTAAAAGGAGTTTCAAATGTTTCGGCCCTTATGTGATGGTTCCATCTTGGGTTTGACCACCATATTTCAGAATTATTCTGATGAGCGAGGCAGTTGGGGAAAGGCGTCTTACTTGGTGCATGGTGTCCATTGTTGCACTGCAGTCCTGCTTACTCTCCATCTCTTGGCCAAGGATACATTCCTGGATGTGATTTCCAGCCATGCTGTCTGCAGTGTCGCTTTCTGCACTGACGACGACCATCGAGCACTTGCCACCTAATACCCAGCACGGTAGCCAGTCCATTGTGGTGGGGCCGCCATGTACCCTGTTGGTTGTAGCCCCCTGACAACACAGGGATCGCTCTACTGATGCCTGCGCTGTTAACTCCCCACATATGCCAAGGAGTAGATGCCTATCTTCCTGGGGCATCGGGACTCCTGACAATGGCCATCCTGCCAGGTGGCCCTTGGTGTGACTGGGTGGCGCCCATGGGGAGGACCCTTGGTTGGAGTAGGTGGCATAGGATGGATGACACGCAATGAAGCATGGCACATCTTCTCTTGCTGGTGGCCAACCACCAGCAGTTTCTAAGCATTCGAGGGCTCACTTTAATGCAAACATGTATGACCCCAAATCGTTTCCCTCCCTGGCCACACCATGGGAGGAACGAAAGGCTATGAATGACAGTGACACATATTTGCCCTGGTAGCTAGTCTCTACGAGAGCTGATGGGGAATCCTTTGTGTCCATCAAGCCTCAGTTCTTCGTAGAACATTTGGAGGACAAGTTTGGGGAGGTGGAGGGCTTGTCAAGAATGCAGTCCAGGTCAGTTTTGATAAAAACAGCACCCTCTGCCCAGTCATGGGCATTACTCGCTTGTAAGAAACTGGAGGATGTTTGTGTTACTGTCACGCCCCATAAAAGCTTAAATATGGTCCAGGCCATTATGTTCCATAGGACTTTCTTTTACAATCTGATGACAAGCTGCACGCCAACTTGGAGCAACGAGGTGTCCATTTCATCCGGTGCTTCCTCTGGGGTCCGAGGTATAATCAGGTTGCCACCGGTGTGTTTGTCTTGGCCTTCGAGGGTGACACATTACCCGAGAAGTTGTAGGTAATGGTCTACCACGGTCATGTCAAGCCATATATCCCTCACCCGATATGGTGCTTCAATTGTTGGAAGCTCGGCCTTATGTCTTCCCACTGTGCTTCCAGCCTCATATGTTGTGATTGTGGTCGTTCATCCCATCCCAATACTCCATGTGCACCGCCTTCCATCCGTGCCAACTGCGGAGAGCACCATCCCCCTTGCTCACCAGACTGTAAGATTCTACAGAAGGAACAGAAAATAATGGAATACAAGACCTTGGACCTACTGACCTAGACTTAGGCTAAACAGAAATTTGAACGGCTTCATCCCATGTGCATGACATCATCTAATGCGACCACTGTCACTCTTGTTACAGCTCCATCCATTGCACCACATGCAGTCAGCTCTCAGAGCCGAAGGACCACACCTGCCCTCTTGATGCTGGGGAAGGGGGGGGGGGGAGCACTTCCCTCCCTGTTACTCCTGCACCACCTACATCGGCAGCAGATCCCCCAACTAGCGGGGACACCAGTCCCCACTTCTAAGGTGGAGAAGTGCTAGTCTCCTTCGGCTTCCCTTGCTAAGAAGGGATCCCTTGGGTCACTCCCTTCCCAGGTTCCTACCAGTGGCAAACCAGACACCCACCAGGGGCTGAAGAAGTCCCAGGTAGCTGGTTGTAGGGCTTCGCAGTCCTCTTCAGTCCCGGAGACTGAATCAAAGAAGCCCTCCCAGCAAGGGCAACCAAAGGAACAGCGTGAGAAATCGAAATCGAAGACTCCTAAGACCAAGGAAATTGCAGGAGGATGTATACGACCCGGTACATCCAGGAGATCCGGGAAAAACTCGGGGATTTTTTCATCCGAGAGAAAACCGGAAAAAACCCGGGATATTTTTAGAATTCTAGGAATTTTTCATTGTTTTAGTTTTCAGTTAAATTTTTGTAATTTTGACTGGTAAGAACCGATACTCTAACAAAGTATATTACTGTATTCCGCTACTGCAGAATAATACTTCAACAATAAAATATAAACAAGAGAAAAAAACGAAAATAAATTGCAAACGAAATGCGCCATATACAACAACGACACACAGTACTCACGCAAGCTTCTGCCAATTGAAAATGTGTCGAAGGCTTTAAGAAGACTATGCAGTGCTTCATAACAACAAATTGCCTCCAATGAGCGTGAAGTCGCAACTGTTTACATTCTATTTGCTTTAGCAGTTATGCGCGGGATCCTGCGCATGCGCAGTCGAGTCACGTTTGAGTAGTAGATTCTCCCGCTTCTGGCTACAGGAATGTGGCTGTTGGCTGTGCAAGCAGTCGCAGCAAGCAGCTAAATGCTACCGGGAGAAAGGGGGGCGCAAAATTCATATTCTTGAGGAAAAGAAACTTGTTGCACAAAGCGCCTAGCATCCAGCGCACGTTTGTCTACCGATTATTCATATGATTTTGAAACGCTTCCCTGGTGGTTTTTGAACATTTTTGAAAACATTTTAAGTTGATTTCTGAATGAATGATAAGTTGACTTTTGAATGTATGCATAGTGTGCGTGATGTCTCTGTCAGGAGAATCCTCGTCGCATCTAGAAATAAACTTTCCGCAGACAAAAGGGAACGGGGCCATACGAGCTGAGGGAGTAAAGCCGAACGCATGAATGTCAATCGCTGTCTGGTTATGTGGTTGATTGGGTTTGCGAATGATCAGCGTTGTTACAATTACTAGCGAAATCCATAGATTCAGACTACCAGAATGGAAAAAAAAAACGACTGACAGGCATAGCAGGTGAGAAAGATTACGTATTATCTTCTCGGTGTATCCAAGAAAATGAAATTTTGACAAAATTTTTGGCCAGATCGCTACACTAGTAAGGACCAGTAGTACAGTCCACGCCTAGCAGCCGCGTAAGTTCTATCCTGGAAGTAACGCGGAAAACGTGTTGTTTGAACACGTAATAGCGCCTAAACGTAAAATAATCTCTGGATAACTAAACCTGTGATTCTGTCAGGATAAGTGAAGTTAATCGGGTAACAAATTTTGACAGTGGCAGCAATAACTACAGAATTTGTGATGACAAGATTGTTTGTTAGGCCGAGGAAGGAGAAGAAACTGGGATATCACACAAATTATGGAAGAATAAGACAATTCCAGATTTATATATAAAATTTCGTAATACTACTATTCGATCACATGCTTGAGAAGCTGGTGCGTATGAATGAAATGTGAAACTATTTAAGATTTTTGCTTGTAGTAGGCCTCATAGGCATTTGATATTGGTACTTCGTGGATTATATTCTGTCGTGTTATAAAAATGGCCATTTGTGCCAAAACAGTCTCGTTTATTTTGTGTGTTACAAAACTGCTGCAATATTAGAAAGGCCTATTTTGTTGTATCTAGTAGACAGTGACAAAATAGACGTACTCAGATCGAGAAACCACACCAGTCTTGGGTATCATTTGTATTAACAGCTTTTTCAGTATTAGATAACGACATTTTGATTTTTCATGTAGCAAAACGTTTGACGAACATTGATGAGGTAATAGATTCTTTCGCAGAAAGGAAAGCACGCTATGTAAAGCTGTAGCAAGATTAGAGAGACAAAAATGTTAGGAGCTAAAGTTTGAAGAAATGTGTAATTTCTTGTTTATGCCTTGTCAGTATTGGTTTTATATATGCTATATTTAATTTTGTCACACAAAACAGCAGTTATTAACTAATAGGCAATGAAGAGGTCAGATTTTCTCTCGATTACGAATAATCCCATCCGCTATTAATTGCGAGATGTTTTTTAAGAGGGGCAGGCTGTCAAACCGGACGACTGGGAGCACGAGAGGCACCACAGGACATTTCAATTTCCACTCTCCTGAATATGGTTTGGACGTGTGGTGGAAAAATGTTTTATGAAGAGGCGTGGCACTGCACTTTGGCGTACTTAAGACCAAATAATATGTCGTACACTTCCTCGAATACATGTTTTATGTTTCATACTTATGCACTAAAAGATGAACATATTTTGAAAATTCGATTTTTTTGTTATTGACCCGGTTTGCAAATGTCGTAGATCCGGGGCTGATGCGTGGAGCAGTCTGAGTTATAGTGGGTGGTCTTCACGTGACCCGTGTTTACATTTGGTGATTTTGCTGCTTCCCCTTCGTTTACTTTCACGTTAAACGAAAAAAAAAAACGGATATCTGTGGCCGGGAGCTATCAGGTGAATTAAAACACATTCGCATAATTACGGAAGCCTGAAATATGTCATTAGTTTCAGATTTTATTTTATTTCCACCTTTCTGGCAGTCAAGCATTAATCGCCTTGCGGACCATTGAAGTTATTTTTGTCTGTTTGCTAAAGAGATTTGACTTTTGTTAACCTTTTCCGCAGAGGCAGTCAATGTATTTGAAACGAAATGTTTAATTTTACAATACGGGCTAGTTTCAACTGTTCGCTGCATTTCAAGTGCACGTTTTTATTTTCTAGCACGTATGGCATTATGCCATAATAAGGAACCAAACATGATAAAATACAGTACTGGTGCTCCAAGAAAATTTACATCCCGAAAACCACACTGAAAAGCTTAATATCAGGTCGAGGCCTACTTCCTTGGGAATCTGGACATACGAATGTGCCCTTTAAGTATGCACTTTAAATATGGTTCACGAAATTCCGATGCTCTTGCAGTATCCTCTGATGTCTTGTTTCTTTTATGACATAATGTTTTACACGTACGGTACGTACGTACCGGCTTCCTACATCACGATAGCTACCTAAGCGCGGTGTCGCCTGTTACCTGCGCGCTCTGTTAGCTGCTGAAACGAACCAATTTCTAACAGGCCGCGGGAAAATATTGCGAATAGTGGTTTGAAAAGCGTTACTTTCAACGTAAATATCCTTTTACGTAAGCTGAACTATGTGCAAGAATGTACCATGAATTTATTAAAATACAGAGCGTTTGACTCTCATTTAAAAATCAACTCTTCGATGATGAGCCATTTAGAAGAAAGTCGAACCCTGAAGATCAGACATTTATGTCATTAAAAATTTCACTCGCACATTTGTGTGATGTATCTTTAAGTGTAACACGCGCAAAAAAGGTCAACAGTATGTGCTTCTCTTGCAGCTTGAGACCAATATTATACAGAGCGTTACAAAAATGTACGGCCAAACTTTCAGGAAACATCCCTCTCACACAAATAAAGAAAAGATGTTATGTGGACATGTGTCCGGAAACACTTAATTTCCATGTTAGAGGTCATTTTAGTTTCGTCAGTATGTACTGTACTTCCTCGATTCATCGCCAGTTGGCCCAATTGAAGGAAGGTAATGTTGCTTGTGTTGACATGCGACTCATTGCTCTACAGTACTAGCATCAATCACATCAGTACGCAGCATCAACAGGTTAGTGTTCTTCACGAACGTGGTTTTGCAGTCAGTGCAATGTTTAAAAATGCGGAGTTGGCAGATGCCCATTTCATGTATGGATTAGCTCGGGGCAATAGCCGTGGCGCGGTACTTTTGTATCGAGACATATTTCCAGAACGAAGGTGTCCCGACAGGAAGACATTCGAAGCAATTGATCGGCGTCTTAGGGAGCACGGAACATTTCAGCCTATGACTATCAGCAGCTGATGGTCCTCCACGGGTACACTTCTGCGAATGGTTCATCCAACAATGTGTCAATCCTCATTTCAGTGCAAATGTTCTCTTTATGGATGAGGCTTCATTCCAATGTGATCAAATTGTAAATTTTCATAATCAACATATGTGGGCTGACGAGAATCCGCATGCAATTGTGCAATCACGTCATCAACACAGATTTTCTGTGAACGTTTGGGCAGGCATTATTGGTGATGTCTTGGTTGGGCCCCATTTTCTTCCACCTACGCTCAGTGTAGCACGTTATCATGATTTTATATGGGATACTCTACCTCTGCTGCTAGAACATGTGCCTTTACAAGTATGACACAACACGTGGTTCATGCACTAAGGAGCTCCTGCACATTTTAGTCGAAGTGTTCGTACGCTTCTCAACAACAGATTCGGTGACCGATGGATTAGTAGATGTGGACCAATTCCATGGCCTCCACGCTCTCCTGACTTCAACCCTCTTGACTTTCATGTATGGTGGCATTTGAAAACTCTTGTCTACGCAACCCCGGTACCAAATGTAGAGACTCTCGGTGCTCGTATTGTGGACAGCTGTGATACAATACGCCACTCTCCAGGGCTGCATCAGCACATCAGGGATTCCATGCGACGGAGGGTAGATGCATGTATCCTTGCTAACGGAGGACATTTTGAACATTTCCTGTAACAAAGTGTTTGAAGTCACGCTGGTACGTTCTGTTGTTGTGTGTTTCCATTCCATGATTAATGTGATTTGAAGAGAAGTAATAAAATGAGCTCTAACATGGAAAGTAAGCGTTTCCGGACACATGTCCAAATAATATATTTTCTTTCTTTGTGTGTGAGGAATGTTTCCTGAAAGTTTGGCCATACCTTTTTGTAACACCCTGTATGTGAAAGCTTTGCTTTTCTCATAGCAACACTATGGCTATTAATTTAAACTATTAACTTTCCCTGTTTGTGCATTCGTACTACTTAACAGTGATGTTGCTGTTGGCTGACTACATCACGTGTCCTATGCTCTGAATATCCGCTGTCATTGGCTGGCGAGATCACGTGACATGAGCTACGAACGGCTTACAGAAGCACATCGAAATCTCGATTTCAATGATTCGGAAAGTAACATGGGCGCCGCATACATTTTGCTGCACATAAAAGATATTTTTCTCTGAGTTTCGTTTTCTAAAGTACCGGAAAATTGTACGTCCCGAAACTGTACGCCCATGTATAAAACTATAACCATTCAAAGGATTGATAAGGGAAAATATACTATCACCCGGGAGAAAGTGTATTTTTAACTGGGAAATCTGGGAAAAATCCGGGAATTTTTTTTTGCTAGTGTGCAGTGGCACCCACTCCACTGCTACTTTCAAGCTCTGTTGCGTGCGGTGGAGATTCTGGCGTTCGCTGAGCACCTAGATCTCGCTGGTCCCTCAGACATGATGGATGTCGCTCCTGTCGGTACTCAATTGGTGGCAGCAGGGGACCCAGCGGTGTAATCTGCCTCCTCGGTCCCATGACGACTTTCTCGGTCTTGGACAATGTCATCCTCCAGTGGAACTGCAGCGGCTTTTTCCACCATCTTGCTGAGCTCTGAGAACTTCACAGCTTTCACCCTTTCCTCTGCATTGCTCTTCAGGAAACTTGGTTTCTGGCGATGCGAACCCCCGCCCTCCATGGCTATCGGGTTATTATAAGAATCGGGTATCTGATGGCACCTGCATCTATGTCCTTCATTCTCTTTACAGCGAGTCTACCCATATACAAACACCTTTAGAGGCTGTTGCTGTTCGGATGTGGGTGCCTCAGGCTCCTACTGTCTGCAGTTTCTATCTTCCACCGGATGGTGGTGTCCCGCAGCATGTCCTGGCTGCGCTGATAGCCCAATTGCTGCCACCTTTTCTGTTACTGGGCGATTTCAACACCCATAACCCTCTGTGGGGTGAATCAGTGGCAGCAGCCCGAGGCAGCATCATTGAGCAAGTATTGGCACAGCTCGATCTTTCTCTCTTAAATACTGGTGCCTTCAAACATTTCAGTGGCACATGGCACGTACTCAGCCATCGACCTTCCAATCTGCAGTACTAGCCTATTACCATCTGTCTAGTGGAGTGTGCATGACGACTTGTGCTGTATTGACCACTTTCCAATCTTTCTGTCACTGCCACAGCGTCACTCTTCAGGGTGCCCCTGCAGATGGGCTATGAATAAGGCTGACTGGGACTTGTTCACCTCCGTTGCCACTATTGAGCCTCTTTCCAATGACGCCATTGATGTGGTGGTTCACTCGGTCACCAGCGGCATCATTACTGTCACAGAATCTGCCATTCCCTGTTCTTCTGGGTCCCCTCGGCGAAGGACTGTGCCTCGGTGGTCGCCCGAGATAACTGAGTCGATGAAAGATCGCAGGTGGGCACTCCAGCATCAGAAGCGGCTTTCCTCATTGGCACACCTCATCGCCTTTAATAGGCTCCGTGCGCAAGCCCGCTGCCTCATTCGCCAACGCAAACAGGAGTGTAGATAAGGTACACTTTTCTAAAGCTCTCCCAATAAACCAAAGCTGACCATTCACCTTCCCTATTAACATTTAGATATTTCATCAATGTGACCTGCACATTCATGCTGTGTCAAGATTTCTTGACATATATAAGCAATTCCACTCCCTCACCAAAGGCACATGAGATCTAGTACACTATTTTGTACATCTTAGAAACCTCTGTTGCTGTGTTCATCAGGAATTGCACTGATGACCATTAGCCTGAGTCATTGAAATAAGCAGTCATAATACGGTATCTAAAAGGGAAAAAGAACTACCCTAACTATTGTTACATCATCTTATCTTGTGCATTGTTTAAATTTCATGCACTAGTTTCTATCATTAATTGTATGTGGCTTATGAACAGTTCATTGACCATTGCCTTGTTGGTGTTCTGGGGTCACTGAATTCTTCTTGAATAGTTACATTTTAAATTTTAACAATGTGACTAGATTTCTGATGGAAAAGTGTGTCAAGTTGTAATAAGTCACTGATGAAGATCAGATACATTACATAGATCTTTCATTCTTTTCAGAAGTTTAATATCTCTTGCTTACAAGTTAGTATGAAAATGGGAAAGTAATTCATTGATCGGCATTCCACAACCTTCACAGCCCTTCACCTTAGGCTTTAGGAGAATCATATTCCTTGTACCACATTTTTTTTTATCAAATGACAGTATATTTCATATCAGCTTCCTCTAAAACTTAATGTAACTTTTTCTTGAAATTTTCAGATTTCCATTGCTACAAGGTTTCTGAGTAATCAGAAGATACAACAGAGCCCTTTAACATACAGGCAGAAATTTCTAAAATCTAAAGGACTGACAGATGAAGAAATCAGCATTGCCTTTGAGCGTAGCTTCACTCCATTGGTGAGTAAATAAAGTGGGAACTCACTAAGCATTGATGCCCCTGTAACTGTAATGAATTCTGAGTAAAGGTGTTGAACCTGGTAAAAAACAGATTTGTTGCTGATGCAGAAGCAAGTAGCATTTGAACACTTAATACTTTATTGACCTCGTAAAAGGATATGACTTTCTTAATTGAGCTTTCAGTGTATTTTGCTCACACGTAGCAACAAATCAAAGATAATAGTGAATAATTAAGTTTCTAAATTTGTGTGTTCTTTATTCTGAGAAAAAGCTTAGAAAAGAGAAAATGATGGAAAGGAGTGACTAGTTACTCAAAGCCTTGTTAACATCCTTGTGATGAAAGAAACACTGCCTGCAAGCACTGGATTTATAACTGCAGTTCACTTTTGTAGCTTGCCAGCCTTGTAATGCAAAATTAGTAATGGCTTCATTCTTCAATTCAGAAACTCATTATAGTAATACAGTTCAGGTTACCATTTCTCCTCTTTACTTAATGTAAGGGAAAGGCAACCACTTACCTGCAGAGAGGCTAACAGCTTTTGAGATCCTACCCTTTTTCTAGTGAGAGTACACACATTCACACATACAACCACACAGCCACGCAAATGCAATGTACTTTTGGGTGTCTGTGTGGCTGTTTATGCGAATCTATGTACTCTTACTAGAAAAAGAGCAAGAGCTCGAAAACTATTGTTAACTGTTTCCTATTACGTGCTTAATGAACAGCCCTCTACAGGTGAGTTGTTGTCTTTACCTTATTTTATGTATTTTTCCATCCAGGAATTTTCATTATTGTTAGGCATGATTCCTCTTTGTTATTTAGACGAAGCCTGCATCCTGGAACCTCTGATTTCTTTGTCATTTTGCTGATGGTACAGTAACCTCTAATTTTACAAATTGCTCCCTGATGAGGTGCAATGCACCATATGAGAATTTATTGTAGTAAAATAGTAAAACAATCCACAAACTGAAAGGAGGGGGGGGGGGGGGGGAGATGTGCTTACCAGAGACAGAGCTTTGGTCTGTAAACCAAAGAGTGAGCTAGAATGAGATTTTCACTCTGCAGCAGAGTGTGCACTGATATGAAACTTCCTGGCAGATGAAAACTGTGTGCTGGACCGAGACTCGAACTTGGGACCTTTGCCTTTCGCGGGTAAGTGCTCTACCAGCTGAGCTACCCAAGCATGACTCACGCCCCGTCCTCACAGCTTTACTTCTGCCAGTATCTCGTCTCCTACCTTCCAAACTTTACAGAAGCTCTCCTTTCCACAGTTTTAATCTGCCAGGAAATTTCAAAGAGTGAGCTGTTGAGTCCCCACTCTGTCTAACCTGTAATGTTGCAAGGAGCACCTACAAGCTCACAAACATAAAATATGTCATATGAATCAGTGGTTACACAGTGCACAATATGTGTTCCTTTCCACTAAATATGTTCCTGCTAAACAGAATACAGAAATTAGAAAATGATGTAACTAATGCAATAAATGCACATGCACAGAATCTACACAGTCACAGCCACTGCTAGGTGGGAAATTGGTACATAGTTGTAATGAGCAGCAGGTGTAGTGTTTTTCCAGGAAGGGCCACCTCTTCCTACCACAAGCTGTACTTGTTCTTAAATTTACAGACAAGACTAGAACTGTGGAGAGTAAATTGTAATGCATATTATCATTACGTTAGTATTTACTTTGATGCTTCCCAGGGGAGAAAAAAATACTTCCTATACTTAAGTTTCAATTTCTGTAAGCGTGTACAGGGTTTCTCTTCTAAGGGTCATCAAGTGCATTTTCTTTGGTGTTTTGGTAGATTTTTTTGCAATGGGGAGGAAACCATTGCTTTCCTTCAACATTGAGCGTCACATAAAAGATGTGATGAGTGATATTTGCTTGGACTGACTCCTGATACGTATTACAAAAACAACATTACAAATACGTGCTGAAACACAAGAGGAAATGCACCTGATGACTGTTTGGAGATATACCCTGTATAAGACTTTATTCGTATTTTGTCACTTCCTGTTCATACCTAACATTGCCCCTTCTACTACATAGTGTTCCAGTATTTAGAAGTGAAAACTGCTACAATCTGTTAAAATGCAGTGAGTTCTTGTTACCTGCTGTTATTTCTCTTACAGCCAGACACTCAGACATCAATAGCAATACCCCCCCAACAGATAGTTCTTCCACGACCAACATTCTGGAGCAGATTTAGAGATATTGGCAACAGTATAGCTCTAATAGCAGGTGCTCTCTATGCATTATATCTGTTCTATAAGGTAAGTGTTTCTTATGATGACTGATGCAAAACTTTTGGAAGCTGTGTCTCTTGATGGTTAATTATTTGGAATATGTTGATGCTTCCTTTTCTAAAATAAATTAGCTTCAACATTCAGTGCTTTACTGATTTGCATGTTCATTGAAAATTTTCTCTGGCTGCTGTACTACTGTGATTATTTATGAGATCAAATAAAAGAAATATAACAGAAAGAACTGTGAAGGGGATGAAATGTGTAGTCATATGATTAAATATATAGGCAGTGATGTTAATAAATATTGCGCAATGATTATGATGAAAATTTTTGAAGGTATTATTACCACCTATAATACTCTGTTAGTGGAACTTGACACTAGTTATCCTTCCTTCATCTTTACAGTATTCTCTCCTTGAGTCATATGTGATAGATCCAATCCTGATGGAGATATCATATGAAAATATATCAGAAGCACCATTGAATAGTTTTGTTCTAAACAGGGTATATGTTACATAGGTAATGCCAGGGTAGGTGTCTATTATGAGTTGGGAGTTCAAATGTATGCCGAGTGATGGTCCCCTTAGGGAAATGGCAGCAAGGGACAGGAAAGAACACCAGGCACACTCAGTGTATATGTCTGTGGACCTCATTAAACATGTTGAAGAGGTCATTTCAGTAGCCATTGGGGAACAGGGTGCAACCAACTACAGATTGCGACACACATTCGAACAAGTGATGCATGTTGTCCGGGCATTTTTGGGTCGTTTCAGTGACTTGCAAAAATGGTTGGAAGATCAGACCTGTGCATGGAGTCTCAACGAAGCTCACAATTTGCAGCATTGTCCCTAAACTAATCATTTCTCTTTGGTTCTAAGTTGAGTGGAAGTACTAAACCAGGGACTTCAAAAGTTCTGTGACAAGCTAGGCTGAGACTTCCTGGAGTTAGGCCATAGGATTTAGAACTGTAGGGTCCCCCTAAATAGGTTAGGTGTGCACTGCACATCAGATGCTGATACTCAGCTAGTTGACTCTGTGTGAGGTGCAAACGAGAGTTTTTTTTTTTTTTTTTTTTTTTTTTGAATGGGCAGCTCTCCATCCAGCTGTAGAAAATCCAGACGTACCAGGTGTAAGATCCAAAGAAATGCCTCCCACAGGCAAGAGTGTTAAAACCTTAATGGTAAACTGCCAAAGCATTCACAACAAAGTGCCAGAGTTTGAAGCGCTCATGAAAAGCAGTGAAGCTCATGTAATACTAGGTAAAGAGAGCTAGTTGAAACCTGAAATTGATAGCAGTGAGATTTTTGTGGAAAATTTAAGGGTATATCAAAAGGATAGGCAAATGGGAAATGGAGGTGGTGTATTTGTCACAGCAGACAAAAAAACACCTCGAACCCACTGAGATATGAATTGAAGCTACATGTAAGATTGCTTGGACAAGACTCAATATCAGGGATGGGTCCTTCTATCGCCCACAGACTCACCTCCTGATGTAACAAAAAACTTCAGAGAAAATCTCCGTTCACTTCTGTGTAAGTCCCCCAATCATACGGTAATTATGTGTGGGGACTTCAATCATCCAACAGTTAATTGGGAGAATTCTAGTTTTGTTAGTGGTGGATGTGATAAAACACCCTGTGAAACTTTACAAAATGCCTTCTTGAAAACTACTAAGAACAGATTGTTAGGAAGCCTACTCGTGATGGAATATATATATGTTCAGTAAACCAGATAAAAATCAGTTATGTCATATGTAAATGAGGAATCTGAAACTTTCAGCACAGGTCAGGAGCTAGTAGAGGAACTGTGGCTCTAGTTCAGAATAATAATTGACCACACACTGGATAGATATGTACCCAGCAGAACAGTCAACAATGAAAGGGAACGTCTGTGATGTGCAGTCAATGTAAATAAACTTCCAAAGAAACAGAGATTACTACACAATAGGGCTAAAACAAAGAGGAGGGCTACAGATAGAGAAATGCTGAATGAAACACATTTGGGTGTCAAGAGAGCAATGTGTGATGCCTTCAGTGACTTCTGGAGCAGAATATTACCAAATGATCTTTCACAGAACCCAAAGAAATTCTGGTTGAATGTAAAGGCTGTTAGTAGCATCAGAGTTAGCACTCAGTCCATAGTGAATGGTGACAGGAATTAAAATCGAGGATAGCAAAGCAAAATCTGATATGCTTGACTTGGTTTTCAGATGTTACATTACAAAGGAAAACCCAGGAGAACTGCCCCAATTTAATCCTCCTATAACTGAAAATATGTGTGAAATATGTATTAGTGTCTGTGGTGTTAAGAAAGAGCTGAAGTCGTTAAAATTGAATGAAGCTCCAGGCCTCAGTGGAATCACTGTCAGATTCTATGCTGAATTTGAGGCTGAGTTAGCTGCTCTTATAACTGTAATCTATCATAGATCCCTCAAGCAATAAACTATGCCTAGTTTTTGGAAAAAAGATACAGGTCACACCCATCTACAAGAAGCGTAGTGAAAGTGATCCATAAAACAACTGTCCAATTTCCTTGACAGCAGTTTATTGTAGAATCTTAGAACTTATTCTGAGCTCAAACATAATGAGTATCTGGAACAGAATGAGCTCATCAATGCCAACTAGCATGGTTTTAGAGAACATCGATCACGTGAAACCCAACTCGCACTTTTCTCACAAGACATACTAAAAGCTTTGGATCAGGGCAACTGTGTAGATGCAGCGTTTCTTTATTTCTGAAAAGCACTTGACTCAGTACTGCACCTATGTTTATTGTCAAAAGTACGATCATATGGGGTATAAAGTGAAATTTGTGATGGGATTGAGGACTTCTTGGCTGGCAGGACACAACATGTTACCTTGGATGGAGAGTCATTGTCAGCTGTAGAAGTAACTCCCGGTGTGCTGCAGGAAAGTGCATTGGGACCTTTTCTGTTTATATTGTATATTAATGACCTTGCATACAATATTATTGTGAAATAAGGCTTTTTGCAGATGATGCAGTTATCTATAATGAAGAACTATCTGATAAGCTGCATAAATGTTCAGTCAGCTCTTGATAAAATTTCAGAGACTGACAACTTGCTCTAAATGTTCAGAAATGTGAAATTTTGCACTTCACTAAATGAAAATAATAATAATAATAATAATAATAATAATAATAATAATGTAATATCCTATGACTACTGTATCAACTGTTAACTGTTGGAATTGCCCAAATCAAATACCTGAGTGTAGGACTTTGTAGGGATATGAATTTGAATGATTACATAGTTTCAGTCATGGGTAAAGCAGGTGGTAGACTTTGGTTTGTTTGTAGAATACTGGGGGAAGTGCAATCAGTCTACAAGAGAGATTGCTTACAAATCACTCGAGCAACTTGTTCTAGAATACTGCTCGCAGATGAAATGTCGCATGTTGGTATAATCCATGGGAGAGTGTCATAGAGATTCTGAAGGAACGGAAACGGCAGGCTCTTGAAGACAGATGTAAATTATACTGAGAAAGTCTATTAACAAAGTTTCAAGAACCAGCTTGAAATGATTACTCTAGGGATACGCTACAATCCTCTATGTATCACTCACACAGGGATCATGAGGAAAAGATTGGAATAATTACTGCACATGCACACTCCATCAGTAGTTCTTCCGGTGCTCCATAGGTGAATGGAACAGGCAGAAACCCTTATAACTGGTACAATGAGACATACCCTCTGCCATGAACCTCACGGTGGTTTACAGAGTATAGATACAGAACAAATATCAGTAGTTATAGAGGAAGATTAGTGGTTTTGTTGTAAGGTTGGAAGGGAGGGGGGGGGGGGGGGGGGCTTGTATGATAGTGGCTCCATTCGCTCCACTTTAGGTCTGACTTTAATGTACAAAGCAGATGTGATAAACACAGTTGGTAACTTCCAAAGAAACGAACTTAGGTCTTCTTTGTGTGAGTGAACAACAAAAACGGCTTCAGAGTTCTGCAAAGTTACAGTTCACAAGTTTGAACAAATTGCAGTCTTTAGTATAACATAAAGTTTTCCAATTACTTGAACAAGTTAAGTTCTAAAATATGAACCAAAGGTTCGAATCCAGAGTTTTAAGAGTTTTTGGCAGACGGTCCCTTGCTGATCGAGTCCTGACGAGAAAACCAGAGAAGTTCTCTAATATTGTGCGTATACTACCAGCATTAAGTCACACTCTGTCAAAGTGGAAGAGAAGTAGTGAAGCACAGTATAGCAAGGTCTCCCGGTGTGACACTGTTACATTGACTAAGTCTGGTCCATCAGTGACTTGCAGAGTGGAGAGAAATCCTCGTTATAGTGAGTGATGTCCTGGCGAAGTCCTTTTAGGGTCTCACTGTGCTGGAACTGACTTCTCAAATCAAAGTGCAAACATAAATAATTGTCTCATGGAATGATGCTCCATTTGTGACTGGCTCCAGTTGATTCCTGTTAAAGTAAAAAATAGTTTGGCCTATACACACTGATCAAAGCTGTGCATGTGTCTGTGTCCTAACCCAGCTGCTGGTGCCACCCTTTGTTGGTCTGGCTGGTTGGCTTGCCAGGTTGAGTTGCTGCGGCCTCTGGTCTGTCAGCATGCAGGCTACGATAGTGCTGCTGTGGTATTTGTTCTGTGGGTAGCTGTTGGTGCCCGCTGTTCATGTTGCCACAGCAGTATTCTTTGACTTACTCTATGAATACTAGAGCAAGGGTTGATATTAACTGAAAAGTGACTGCCATTTCGGATTCTTGCATGAAAACTTCTCATATCAAATCATTGTTGCTCTCCATTGGTATTTTGCCAACTAATGTTCAAAAGTCTTGTAATTGAATTCCAACACTCACAAAATAAACTTTATTCTGTAATTTGTGTAAGATATTTCAAAAGTTGGACAATATGCATTCAGATTGTATGTTTTAATGGATAGTGCCTCTCTAAATCAGTGGTTATATGGTGCTATGCTGTTTGAAATCTTCCTATACATGATCTCTTGTTGGCAGCTGTATGAAAAGCCTAACAGTGAATGTTAAATAATGTTTTATGGTATGTTGTGTTATTAAATATCAGTACACAAATTACTAGTCTTTAAAACTCCAAATATGTGTGTAATCCTTAATACATTTTTACCTTTCACAGCGATTCTTACACTCATTTTTCTTTGGGAAGAAAAAGAAGAAAACTCTTGAAGATTCTATTGTGGACTTAGAGAAATCATTGACAGGGAAAGTAAAGAGTGTGCAGGATGATGTGAAGAAAACTAGTATTGAAATTGGACATTTAAGCAACCTAGTACAAAATGCAGATACAACAAGTAGGCACATCCAAGATCTCAAGGCAGAGTTCTCCTCACTCAAGAGTGTGCTTCTTAGTGGGTAATGTATCACGTAACATACTATTTTCTTATAACAAATTAGTTATGTTGCTAAAGGATTTATTAGAATATTACTAATCTGCACCAGGTAAAGTAATTAAATCTGCTTTTGTGTTTCATATGATCTGAAACTTTGTTCTTGGATATTAAATCATTGATAATAATCATTGGTCCTTATAGTGGTGCTAGTATTCTGATACTGCAGAGTAAAAAGTACAATATCTGCCACCCTACCTACCTTTCTGTGGTGCTCGCTGCTGCTGCATGCATTTATGTGGTAGCAAATGCTGAGTAGTCAGAGATACTTGTATTGTTAGCACATACAATATTGTATCAAAATATAATAAAAATGATCCATATCTAATGTAAATACAAGACACTGAAAGAAAAAATGGAATATCATCAGATGACATGGAAATCGCTGAAATTAAAGACTAAATGGATACAAGGTAATATGGTACTGTTTCGGAAGTAGTAAAATATGTCATAGTGGCTATGTCCTCAGTAATTGGAGTTAATTCTCACTGTACTTAATAGTTCTTTGAACACTATACCACAGTAGTGTATCTAGAGACACTCGGTCTATTAGTACATGCAGTGTGCACCCTGCCACAGGGAACTATCTTAAGTTTTGTTATGTAGTTATAATATTAATGAATATAATAGAAAGAAACATTCCACATGGGAAAAATATATTAAAAAATGATGCTGTGACTTACCAAACGAGAAAGCACTGGTAGATAGACACAATAAAAAAAAAAAAAAAATAAAAAAAAAAAAACACACACACACACATACATATATATATGTATATATATCCATCTGCACATATACAGACACAAGCAGACATATGTAAAGGCAAAGAGTTTGGGCAGTGTGTCAGTCAAGGCAGAAGTACAGAGGCAAAGATGTTGTTGAATGACAAGTGATGTACGAGGGGCAGCAACTTGAAATTAGTGGAGGTTGAGGCCTGGTGGGTAATGAGAAGAGAGGATACATTGAAGGGCAAGTTCCCATCTCGAGAGTTCTGATAGGTTGGTGTCAGTGGGAAGTATCCAGATAACCCGGACGGTGTAAAACTGTGCCAAGATGTGCTGGCCGTGCACCAAGGCCTGTTTAGCCACAGGGTGATCCTCATTACCAACAAACACTGTCTGCCTGTGTCCGTTCATGCGAATGGACAGTTTGTTGCTGGTCATTCCCACATAGAAGGCTTCACAGTGTAGGCAGGTCAGTTGGTAAATCACAAGAGTGCTTTCACACGTGGCTCTGCCTTTGATCGTGTACACCTTCCGGGGTACAGGACTGGAGTAGGTGGTGGTGGTGGTGGTGGTGGTGGTGGTGGTGGTGGTGGTGGTGGTGGGAGGGTGCATGGGACAGGTTTTACATCGGGGGCAGTTATAAGGGTATGAGCCAGAGGGTAAGGAAGGTGGTTTGGGGATTTCATGGGGATGAACCAAGAGGTTACGAATGTTAGGTGGACGACAGAAAGACACTCTTGGTGGAGTGGGGAGGATTTCATGAAGGATGGATCTCATTTCAGGTGTTGAGATCATTTCATTGAGTTGTTGATGCTGAGTATTAGTGACACATGGAAGGTTGAATGTGTCGGTTTGTAGATTCAGGTTAAAACATAGCTTGAGACTCGATTTCTTTAAGCATTGAAATATTTTAGATCTCTTTCGTCTGTGAAAGTAGTACATTTCTCTTATGCTTTTCGTGAATTATTATTAGGTCAAGTCCTATCCTTATGGCTTGGTGGCTGAGTGTTAAAGTGCCACAGATCCAAAGATAGCATGCTCAGTCACCAGTTAATTGTAAGATTTTTATAAGTCACTTATCACTTCTTTCACCTCTGGCAATGTTTATTGATGTGAAAAATGCCAAGTTGCAATGTGGTTCAGAAACTGTGGTTCCCCCTATAACTAGCTGGATAAATCAGTTCAAAGGTTGGAGGAAGGCATCAGCATACCACTTCCAACAGGACCATGCATAGTACACCACTGAGGTGTTCAAACCAATCTTTGGATTGATGACTGCTGTACTTTATCCTTATAAATTAATACTTATATATTCTGTGTATTTGTATATTTTTGAGCTACTTATTTTCATTGTATTATGATGAGAAATCCTATATCATTTTAAGATGATTCCTCGATGAATAAGTAACTAAGTTAGTGGTGTAACTGATTTTATAATTAAAATTTGTATTTATGTGTTAATAATATTCTTATGTGAACCATATTTTTTTTTACTACATGAGCTACTCCTGTTTCTTGTCTCTATGTTTGCTTGCAGTAACAGTTAATGGTCTGCCCACTTTAGATCATTTTGTGCCATTACCTCATTAAAATGATATGTATTATAGTTCAGATGTTTCTGGATCTTTTTTAGGTCACAGTTTCCTGTGCCAAAAAAGACCCCATTAGTATCAACTGCAATTCCTTCTTGGCAGATGCCTCAAAAAGAGGAAGGTGGTACAGGAGTGCAATCCAAGACTGAAGGTGTCAGTGATGAGGCTTGTGGATCAGGCTCAAGTGATCCCGAAATGATAAATAACAATGGAAGTGATAGCAGTATGGAGTTAATCAGAGAATAGCATCTCATAACGATGTAGTAATAAATGCGGCATCTTGTAATTCAGAAACACTGTAATTTGCCATATATTATAGTGACACATTATCAGTACTTTAAATGACTGCCATAAGCTTAGTCATTGCTCAGTGATTTTGTAAAACAAAAGTTTTCAGAGAACCAGCAGTGCAGATTTTTAAAAAATCTATTTTTTTTAATATTTTGTAATGTTGCTATATTTGTTATAGCTCATGGGCATTCCATTTAATTATTTCCATTGTGATTGACTGCAATGGTTTGTAATATTTGAATTTGTGTAGTATCGATTTCAAGCAGTGTGTTGTGACATGCAGGTAGTCATTAGTACATATAAAATCAAAGGTATCTTGATCCAGACTTCATTTGTTGTTTCTGTATGGTTCTAGATATCACAGGTGGGGGAAAATAAATTTTATTGCACACATTGGTGTGAATTCCATATGCTGCATTTAAGTCTTGTAATCATCTGTTCGATTTTGAGGAAGTGCAGTGTCAGATTAATGAATTGATAGCTGGCATTTCACCGATGCTCGATGCTTGCTCCTTTTCCTGCCATGTTCCCCATTGAGAAATGACAATCTGTAACTACCTGTTAGCCCAGTTTCCTCCATCTTTTTGTTTTCCTTTAATCGAGCTCAGTAATATTTGGTTCCACTAGCTAGTGTTTTTACTATCTTTTTGATTATTTGTGTTCCGTCCTTTAACCTGGTAAATACTTTGAAGTTGTTTTAACCAGTGTCTGACCACAGTTCCACTTAGGAGATTGTATACAGAGTAAATAAATTTTTCATCTTGCAGTAAAGTTTCTGCCAGTTGGGCTGTTAGTAAACTGTGTATCAAGTATCTTGTACAAGATATAATTTGTAAATAAAATGGAATTTAATGTGCAGTATGTTAAACTGTTGCTCTAGTATATCACTTATTTCATTTTGCAACTTCTCAGAAAATATTTTGCAGATTGAAGATGATGGAGAATCCTCTTCTGATGGCCACAAGAGACCAAAGTTAAATTTATACTACTATATAAAGACAAATCAGTGTTTAACATTCTTACCATAAACCTTAAAGTTCTTGACTGATTCGCTTCAAATTTTCACATTGTCCTCTAATAAATGGTCAGACAGGCATAGGCTATGTTTCCTTTTTAATATTCATGGTACACAAAAAGAAAATCTGTACTATTACTATATAAATACAGTTTGTTGTTTAAGGTTGTTACCAAACAACTCAAAATGTTCTTGATGCTCTAATAAACCTACAGATGCACATAGGCTACACATGATATATAAACACACACATATTACGTGAGTGGGGACAACCAAGAAGTTCTTGACTGATTTACTTCAAATATTTGCATGTCGAAAAGTACTTGGCCTGTTTACTTTAAACTTTTATACAATTCTCTAATGAACATGCAGATGGATACAGGCTACATATTTTTAATATATACAAAATATAAATAAACAGGTAATGTATAAAGGGAAAACATTATTACCAAAACTCTCAAAAAATTCTTAATCAATTTATTTCAAACTTTCACATGATACTGTATTGAACATTTGGACTGGTGCATGGTCTATAGTCTTTAAATATATTACATATTTTTCAATATATATGTAATATGTGTAGTTGGAACATTGTTACCAAAGCTCTTGAAAAGATCTTAATTGATTTTCTCCAAATTTCTGTGTGATACTCTAATATATATTCACATGCCATAGGCTGTACATTTTTAAAAATGACGATGTACAGGTTTTCTGTTAAAGCCAACTGTGAGAAAGAAAATGCTGTGCAATGAAAATGTGCAGTTTCTTACAGTCGGCTTCAACTATGGTAGGAAGGTATGTAAACCATTAGATAAATTGTTTCTCCCAAATGTATTCTTTCTCCTTTTATATGTTTTCAATAAATAATTGTAGACACAACAATTTATAATTCAGGATGGAATGTAACAATATTATGAGAGGGAAAGTTGCTACTCACCATATAGCGGAGATGCTAACTCACAGATAGGCACGACAAAAAGTCTCTCACAATTATAGCTTTTGGCTGTCAAGGCCTTAGACAGAGAGATGCACGCACGCACGCGCGCGCGCGCGCGCGCGCGCGCGCGCACACACACACACACACACACACACACACACACACACACACACACACACACACACACACACACACACACACACTTAACACGACTGCAGTCTCAGGCAACTGAAACCACACTGCCCACTGTGGCTTCAGTTGCCTGAGACTGCAGGTGTGTGTGTGTGTGTGTGTGTGTGTGTGTGTTGACTCAGCATCTCTACTATATGGGTGAGTAGCAACTTTCCTTCTCATAATATTGTAGACACAACAATGTGTTGCTTTGTTTTCTTCCTCCTCGTCAGTTGTACAAAATCCAGGAAAGTGGTGCTTAAGGCTTATCAGCTTGTGATTAGAGTACTACTATTTAATCTGAATTGTCTGAAACTTTGTAAACTTACCCATCCACAAATTAAAATAATGTGAATTACTGGCACTGAAGCTACTACCTCAGTAAGAATTTAACAAGATAATTCTGTTGGTGCTCCATAAAATTTGAAGTGTGGGGACTGGGATTTCAGAAAGGTTGTGAAATAATAGCTAATTAAAGATATGCAAGTTTGTCACAGTATCATTAAGATTTAACTAAATCAATGAAAATGAAGGAACATATGAAGCAGTTTCAGAAATGCAGATCATTAGAAGAGATGGCTAATGCACATGCCTGTGTTCCGTGGCAGGGTTAAATCTGACTTTGGCACAGAAGGGGGTAAATTATGCTGCCACAAAAGTCTTTGGTCACCTACCAAACAGCATCAAAAGCGTGACAGATAGTCAACCAACATTTAAAAATAAATTAAAATAATTTCTAGATGACAACTCCTTCTACTCATTGGCTGAATTTTTAGATATAAATTAAGGGAGGGAAAAAAACTAACTTAAGCATTAGTGTCATGCAATATTTTGTGTAATGTAATATCTTGTACAGACATCTTTCTTTAACCTGACACGTTCCACATCATTACGAAGTGTCGTATTCATGATATATGCAACAAGTATTAATCTAATCTAATCTAATCTAATTGAAACAATGTATTAGGTTTGAAAGATTGAGGAAGTGATTTGTAGTCTTTGAGCTGTGGCCTGTTATTGTGTCACCCCTGATGTCAAAAGACCAGGGCGTGGATTTGAATCTAAAATGGGCTAATTCATTCTTAAA
This sequence comes from Schistocerca gregaria, assembly GCF_023897955.1. NCBI lineage: Eukaryota > Metazoa > Arthropoda > Insecta > Orthoptera > Acrididae > Schistocerca > Schistocerca gregaria. Next base: position 666,352,034 of record NC_064922.1, read on the forward strand.
GGCCTAAAATGGGCTAAATAGGACTTAAACAGAAGAAGCACAGGCTAAAGAGGACTTTTGTAGAAAAATGTGTTTTAAATAGATTTCCAAATTAACTCCAAGGAAAATCAATAAAGTGAACTTGCACATTTTAAGAAAAATCTTAATGAATAACTTTACACACAGCACTGACAATAAGAATGTGTACGACACAATGGCACTTGTCTTTGTAACCTGATAATGTGTCAGCACTCTGCTGCATCACATACGTGATTGTAGTTATTTCCGTGGTTTGGAAGGTACATGGAATGTAGCCCACACTGAAACCAACACTGTATATGATGCGCTGTTGCTGCATTGTCACTCTGAGAATATGTCCATGCACTGCTGCATTGGGACAATCCCAGCCAGCCCTTACTTACATGCTGTCCAGTAATGGAGAGGTATATTAAGAGAACAAATTGGTGACACTTAAGTCTGTTTATTACTGTAGGTATGAAGTAAAGTTGTTGTTGTGAGTTGACTCGCACAGAGTAGTGAGATTTAAGTGTAATTTTGCGATGCCTAATCAGAAATTGTAGGGAACTGGTCTTTTGTAAGAGGGGATTGAGGAAGACTACAATTTCACAACTGTTGACAAAGTAATTTTTTTTGCCAAGCCTATTAAAAACAAGTATGTAAATAAATGTTATTTTTTGTCATTCATTTTATCTACCAATCTTCTTGCTAGTCTTCTGATTGCAGATTTTCAGATCAAAATTTAAAATTATTTTACTGACATGCATATGTGATTCAACTGAAGCTGTCATTTATCATGATCACATTCTTATTTTGCAGTTACTGTCATCTTTTTAGTGTTTGTTTGTTTTAATTTCATGTAAGACATGGTAAAAAGTCACTTTTCCTTCAAGACAAAATTCCACATCTCAGATTAAGAACATCACTAGGAAGAAGTGTAAGTGACAGATTCAACCAGTAATTTCCTCTATAACAAGCAGTATAGTGGACAGCTATAAATAGACTTGCGTGAAACCTTAGTGTAGGCTAATGTACCGTGGGATGTGCTAAATAACTCTACTTTTAAAGGCTTCTTGGAGGGTATCAGAGGCCACAGTTGTGGCAGATTTATAGCTAATGTCATGGTTAGGAAGTTAGGTTCTGCGGCATCAGGAAAATCCCACCTACTCCTGTGTAAAGAATTGAAGAAGATAAACCACAGTCAGTGATGACCTCATCCTATGGCCAGGAGAAGATAGGGATGAGAATTTTTTGCTGTTGATGACAGACTGTGCTGCTTGTATGTTAAAAGCAGGAGCAACACTACAGGAATTATAGCCCAGTGTGATCCACTGCACCTACCTTGTCCTCCGCCAATGACATCTATCAAAGGAAATCAGAAATAATCTTCCCGATGTTAATAGTATCATTTCCTCTACTAGGAAAGTATATTTCAAAGCTCATTCAGTCTTTTAAGAAAATAGCTCCAAATATTCCCCTCCCTTCAGAACCCATACATACTTGCTGGAGCACTTGGCTCTAGGCAGCTTTGTTATGTGTGAACACTGCCTTAAAGTCAAAATGGTAAAAGTCACAATCAACTCTAGTGAATAAGCTTTTGTGAAAAATAGCCAAGATGGCCTTTAAGAATAACAAGAATGTTGCACGCTTGACATTTTTTAGAGCTCACTTCCAACATATACCCGCTGCAGTTCAAGACTAGACTGTGCCCCTCTAGCACTGAAAGGTGCTGCAGATATGATCTTCAGGATGCTGATGTATCTGGAGGAAGTACATGGTTCAGTAGCTACAACATGCAACACTAAATTAAGGAATATTCTCTTGAGTATCAAGATACGAAGAAAGTGTCCACCAATTATTCAGAAGTAGTAGTTCGAAAGTGGATTGTATTGAGTTCCAAAACCAATTGCCTCTATGAAATAGGTACCATTGACCTCTTTTGCTGTAGAGAGATCTTTCTTGACCCACAAAAATGTTCTGAGAGCCAGCAGAAAAAGTTTCATTTCACAAAAGTTAGAAATGTGATTAACTGTTCAATTCTCTACCAAAATGTAATTATATAAAATGTCTTGTTATTTGTAGAGTTGGGCCACGGATTGTGGTCATACATTGGCACACATTTCAAGTGTTGTTTTTATGAGTGACACATGGAAAAAAATTCAGTTACAGACTTTTCATTGCCATGTAAAAAGAGAAGTAATTGTAACACAGGTAAATATGTCAATTGTTTACACATTTTTCGAATGCCGATATAAAGAATAGTTAACTGTTTATTTTCCGCAGAGAACTAGAATAACTGTCAAAATTATAATAAATTTCTAATCTTAATATTTGTGTTCATTATATTTATTATTAAGAGACTCCAAAAAAGGCTAAAATTGTTTGTTTAAACTTTAAAAAAAGGGCTATTTCAAGAAAATAAAGGTCGTTTCCATAAAAACCTAAAAGTCTGGTCCATAGTGATAACCATTTTACAGAGTTATAGATGAATGCCCTGTGCTGAAGGAGACATTAACATTGCATGTTGTAGGACATATGGGATATCATGGCATGTACTTAATGTGCAATAGAAATGTCAAATTGAAGAAAATTTGTTAGAGGACCACAAAATAGCACACAACAGTGGGGTGAGATATCTTGTAATTTGATTGATGGAAGAAAACCATGAGTACCAATTACAATGTTGCCTTATATGACTGTCATAATGTCGTTCTTTATTAACGAGATTGGTGTTATGTGACTCCAAAGGTCCACCAATAAATAATACATTGAGCTCCTTACCTTGAAAAAGGCTTAGATCTAAAAACTTATCTGGAACCGCATTCCATCTGCCTTATGACCTGAAAGAACAATGAAGATAAGAATGGGCATTTTTTCAGAACCGCAACTACAAGGCCTGCACAGATCCGATGAAACCACTTCCAGGAATGCATTTTCGTTGAAAATCAAGGAGCTGCCTGAACAGAATCAGAACAGAGCATGCCAGAATGAAAGTGTGGTACTGATGGCATCTCTGCCAGCCACACCTGGTGCACTGCATGCCTCACAGGAGATGGCACATTTACACCTCCTGTCAAGGTGCCACCGGCAAGATTGCTCTTTCATCACTTGCTGCCTCCAGTGATTGGTGCAACACATACAGGCCACCAGAGGATGCCAAATTCATATGACGTCGCTGCGTGTGACTCTGATTGGCTGATGCATCTTTTTAAGCAGGCACACTCAGAGCTTCATACTTTTATCAACACTAGTATGGAAGACTGCAGTGACAAACTACATAAGTGTAGTGTAGTGGAACTGGTTAGTGCTCCTATATTTCTTACCTATTGGAGAAAACAGTACTCAGATTAAATTAGTGACACTATCCAAAATTATAGCTTTGTGTTTGTTGCAATTGTTTTAATATAAATTAATATATAATAGAGGGAAACATTCCACGTGGGAAAAATATATCTAAAAACAAATATGATGTAACTTACCAAACGAAAGCGTTGGTATGTTGATAGATACACAAATAAACACAAACACACACACAAAATTCAAGCTTTCGCAACCCACAGTTGCTTCATCAGGAAAGAGGGAAGGAGAGGGAAAGACGAAAGTCCCCTAAGGTTAGTCTTTCCGCTCTTGGGATTAGAATGACTCCTTACCCTCTCCCTTAAAACCCACATCCTTTAGTCTTTCCCTCTCCTTCCCTCTTTTCTGATGAAGCAACTGTGGGTTGCGAAAGATTGAATTTTGTATGTGTGTTTGTGTTTATTTGTATGTCTATCAACATACCAACGCTTTCGTTTGGTAAGTTACATCATCTTTGAAACTTTGAATTTGCATGGGATTTATTTTTCAGAAGACATAATTATTTTTTATCTTTCCCATTTAATTCACAATTACAATTATATTTGAAATCATCAGTGTTATTCTATAATTTTTAATGGTAGCTGAAGAAATATTTTATTAGCAGTGAGAGTTTGTGGGAATCTTAAAGTTCTATACAAAAAATGAAGAGAAAATAACAGATGAAAGAAACGGAAACAAGCAGTGTTCAAATTTAAAGTGCAATACCACCTAGATATAAGAATGATTATGTCAATGAGCGACGCTTTCAATGAGCCACTATTATTGATAAAGAGCCATGAGTACTAAATGAGTAGTTTTAGGTATTTTTTTACCTTCCATCACACTTTAAATGGCTGCACAGACTTAAATGTTGGAGTTCCTAAAAATGTTCATGAGAATAATTAAAGATTTTAGAGTAGTTTGCAATAGTGGTGCGGCACTACTAAATTTTATTACTATTCCGTAACTTACCTGACTGGATCAGCATTTAAGACTATTGCTTCTATCAAGAATATTGCTCTCATTGTATATAGCTCAGGACCACAGAAGAATTCACAGTAATTCAAAGTTGTGTACATCTCAGTTATTAAGTGTGTGTATTGTAAAGAAACTACTTAATGTGTTACCATTTTATAGATGTCTGATTGCCTTACTTGGTAACCTCAATTACCAGTACATTATAAAGCTATGCTCTTTAAATGGAAAACGGTTGAAAATTCTCACTGCAACTGCTGCACTCTGGAACAAATACTGCTGCACATAGTAATAAAGCGCTTTAACCCTCCAGTCACCTACTACCTCCCACATGCCCAGCGTCTTGCCACAAAAAAGCACTCCCCTCGTGACTCTGTACCATCTAGGACAGGAACTGAATCGTATTCTCCACCAAGGTTTTGACTGCCCTCATTGTGCCCACAAGTGAGGAATATCCTATGCGCTATTCTTCCCACAGTGGTTATTCCGCCACTTGCTGAATCTACATAATATCCTTGTGCAACCCCCTGCTCCCAGCCCCTTGCCTCATGGCTCATACCCCTGCAATAGACCTAGATGCAAAATCTGTCCCATATATCACCCAATCCCCACCTACCACAATTTGGTCACAGGTATCTCCTGTCCCATCAAATACGGGGCTACCTGTGAAAGTAGTTGAAGCAGTCATGATCTACAAACTAAACTGCAAGTGCAGTGCTGCTTTCTACATGGACATGACAACCATCAAGCTGTCTGCCAACATGAATTTCCACCAACTAGCTGTAGTCAAGAGAGAGTTGGAACACACAGTTGCTGAACATGCCTTCTATTCCACCATTTCACCTGCAGTCTTTTTCCCTTCTCTACTTCTCTCCTCACCCTGCCCACATCTGAAACCTCTGACCCCACCTAGCAGCACTACCCTGACCCCACTACATCCCCACATCCTCCTACAAGCAGCACTACACCTTCCCCCATCCTTACCCTGCTGTCCTTCCCCCTCCCCATCCCATTCTCATTCTTGCCCCCGCCACCCACAGATTATTTCTCCCATCAGATACTGCTGCAATACACAGTTGGCCTTAGTGGTCAGAGAGAGCAATTTGTGTATGTGGTGTGCTTGTGTGAATGTACGTGTGTGTTTTATACTTCAGAAATTAAATTTATAACAGTCATTTCATTGTTGCTCTATGCGACTCAACAACAACATTTTAACCATCAAATATTAGTGTGTGATGAGTTTTGAACTTTCACTCATCATCAGGTGCCTTATTATGCCTCAGTATGTCGCAGAACGCTTTCATAAACCACAAAATAGATCATATCATATAAGGTAACTTATCAAAGCAGTCTATTTCTTACTGTTGTAATCTGTTATTGTATTTATGTGTAACAGCATAACTTCTGTTTAAACTGGATTATACCCACAGACTGTTTCATCAACATTGTTGTTTCAGCTCTAAGATACATGAACTGTAATGTTCATTGTACAAGGCATGTCTTTAATGTAAGTGCTGTTCTGGAGAAAACCTCTCATAAAAACAGTTTTTCAAATCAAAATGTACAAGGAAGAGAATTTCTTAAACTATTTCTCCACATATTTGCCACCGTTGTTCAGATATCTGTCTTAATGCAAAACCAACTTTTCTTTGCCCTTCATAGAAAGATGCCACCAGTGACAACAACCATTGCTAAGCATCGTTTCTTGTGTTGTCCTGGCTGTCAAAATATCTCCTTGCAAAATTGCATTTAAAGTTCAAGAGCAGGTAGTAATCAGAAGGTGTAAGATCGGCAGGGCGGTGGGTGATTGAACTGCTCCCAACCGAATTGTTGAATAAGGTTTTGAGTCAACACCAGCAGAATGGGGACATGCATTGTTATGAAGCAACACAGTGCCTTGACTGATCATTCCGTGCACTTTATTTTGAACCACATGCCGAAGCTTTCTCAGTGTTTCACAGTATTGTACCACATTGAAGGTTTCACCACTGGGAAGGAACTCAACAAGCAGAATGCCCTGTCTCTCCCAGAAAACAGTGCTGACATCGTTGTTTTGAATTATTATTTTTTGGGGGGATCGTGAGTACCCCCACTTCGTTGACCTGTTTCGATTCTGGAGTGACACGAAAAACCGAAGGTTCCTCATTGGTCACAATTTTGTTTAATAATTCATCTCACTCATCACTATATTAGGTAATTAACATCACAGCACTGCCAAGTCACTTCATTTTTGGACATCTGTAAGCATTTTATGAACATAATTTGTGAAAATTCAAGTGATTTGTGACAGTCTCGTGCAAAACAGTTTTTGAAATCAGTGTAAGCCTGTCACAAAGCACAATTATTGTGAACAATCTGTTTTCATGAATATTCTCAATCACTTTCTCAAACAGGTCATCATTAACTGCAGAAGACTGTCCACTCCACACTTCATCATAAGCATTGGTTTGTCTGTCATTGAATTTCCTCATCCACTTTCACCGTTCCATCAGATATTACACTTTCACCATAAATCTCTGCAAGATAATGATGAACATCAGCTGGCTTAACATTCTTTGCAATCAAGTACAATATTGCAGAACGCATTTCGCAGTTGGTTGGCCCCGAGATTGTGATCAACATTTTGAATGATCACTAGCAAATGTAACACAACACAATCTGGCTGTAATGGTGTCAGTGGAAAAACAGTGAATCAGAGAGGTGAGTGTGAATATGTGGAACAGTGTCATTAGCGTTGTGATGGCAGTAGAATGAAACATTACTTACTTTCAGAACATGCATTGTATGAAGTTCCTTATTGTAGCTTTAGAGAAAGCACAAAGATGCACATTACACTAACATAAATGTATGCTATATTCCAAATAAATATTTGGCACGATGTATTGCAAGTGGCTTTACATTCATAGGTGTACATTACTCTGTGTTTCAAATTAATAAAAAGGTAAGTGCTACAGAATTTGAAATATTCATCTTGTTCTATCTTTTACATTTGCATTACAAATGTAGATCTCTAGCTACTCCATCAGATTGTCTTTCCCCTTTGTAGATATTGTGCAGTGGCCTACAGTAATCCTTCTAAAGTAAGTGGCTTGTGAGTCTGATGTTAGAGCTACTACAGGCTTGTACTTCATGTTGACTGTCATTGAATTCAGGTCACACTATGTAATCAAAAGTAGCTGGCCGCACCCCCCCTCCCCCCCCCCCCCAAATAATAATAATACGTTTTTCATATTAGGTGCACTGTGCTGCCACCTACTGCTAGGTACTCCATATCAGCGAGCTCAGTAGTCATTAGACATTTTGAGAGAGCAGAATGGGGCCAAACTCAGACTTCAAACGTGGTCAGGTAATTGGGTGTCACTTGTGTCATATGTATGTATATGAGGTTTCTACACTCCTAAACATACCTACGTCCACTTTTCCTATGTGATAGTGAAGTGGAAACACGAAGGGACACGTACAGGACAATAGCGTACAGGCTGACCTCTTCTGTTGACTGACAGAGACAACAACAACAGAAGAGGATCATAATCTGTAATAGTCAGACATAGTCAGACACCTATCGAGACCATCTCACAGGAATTCCAAACTGCATCAGGATCCACTGCAAGTATGATGAAAGTTGGGTGGGAGGTGAGAAAACTTGGATTTCTTGGTCGAGCAGCTGCTCATAAGCCACACATCATGCCAGTAAATGCCAAATGATGCCTCGCTTGGTGTAAGGAGCGTAAACATTGGACGATTGATCAGTAGAAAAACATTATGTGGAGTGATGAATCACGGTACACAATGTGGCGATCCAATGGCAGCGTGTGGGTATGGTGAATGCCCGATGAACGTCATCTGCCAGCATGTGTAGTGCCAACAGTAAAATTCGGAGGTGGTGGTGTTATGGTGTGGTCATGTTTTTCATGGAAGTGGCTTGCATGGCACTATCACAGCACAGGCCTACGTTGATGTTTTAAGCACCTTCTTGCTTCCCACTGTTGAAGGGCAATTTGGGGATGGCGAGTGCATCTTTCAGCACGATCGAGCACCTGTTCATAATGCAGTCTGTGGTGGAGTGGTTCCGCGCAATAACATCCCTGTAGTGGACTGGCCTGTACAGAGTCCTGACCTAAGTCCTACTGTGCTTTTATCAAGTTATGGGCAGGGATAGATTTTTTGGGATCCTGCAAGCTTTTGCGTTTTGCAAAAATCCAGAACCCAAAGAACCTATATCTGGTGAGAGCCTGTACAAAATTCAACCCTTGTTAGGCATTTTTCATAAGACAATGGACAGACTCATATTACTGAGCAAAAACTTGACAATAGATGAATCCATGGTTCTGTAGGGAGGTAGACTCATGTTCTGACAGTATATGAAGAACAAGGCTCACCTTTATGAAGTTAAACTTTATATGCTGAATGAATCCTCTGGGTTAGTCCTGAGGGATTTTGTATATACAGGTGCCTCTGATGAAGAGGTTAGTGGAAGACTACAAGCTAGTTCAGCTGTCCACAAATTAATGAATGGAAAATTGGGGGTTGGATATTCGTTGTTTATAGGTTATTTCTATAATAGTGTCAACCTCATCCAAGAATTTCTTGAGAAACCTGAGATGATTTTGAAGTACAATGGATCACTAGGCAAGGTCTTACATTTTGGTCAAATGATGGCATATTACTTGATTATTCAAAGAAAGAGTCTTAAATGGACAAAAACACTTAGAATACATTTTCTCCAGCTATGCCTATTTAATGCGCACACAACATATAACAAATTTAGGCAAAAAAAAGCCTTTACGACTTTTGTAATTCAGTAATAAAATCCCTACTTCTCTTTGTTACACAGATGCTAAATGTGATTTGACATTTAAAAAGAACTGGGATCAAAGGACACTGATCATTTCCCCACAGAATTTTGGAAGGCTGAAGAGACAAATAGAAAGTGATGCCGAGTTTGTCTAGACAATAAGAAAAGGCAGGAAACGTCCTATTATTGCTGTATCTACACAGATATGCCAGCATTAAGCATAATAACCTTTCTTTTAAGTATTATAAAAAAACTGTCTCAATAGTAATTTTTAATTCAGAAATTTGCACATTTCATTTGAGCTATATATTTTCGATGAAAAATGAAACATAAAGTCCTGCTGTGCAAGCCTGCAATGTAGGTTAAAATCCCCCTTAGGCTCGGCAAGCACTCGGGCTCACTGGTATACCCTCCACTGCTGGCTAGGAATCAGGGGAGTGTGCCAGCGCTCCTCCGTATTGAATGGGTTAAGTGTGCCTGTTTGCTGCTCAACATCTTCTATATGTTGAGTAGCTATCTATCCTCTTTCATATTGATGTTATTTCTTTATGGATTTTCCATTGTTTAATAAAGTATTGTTGTTGTTGGGGGGGGGAGGCTCATCACCCCATGACCTCCCACTGATGAAAGCATCTTTATTGTAATCTGAGTTTGGCTTAACCCAGGTACAGACAACATTTAACTTTGTTTGAGTTTAATGATTATTTATCCTATCTGACTGGCTGTGTTCATTCCTTGGTTAAAACTTGTAAGAGCAATGTTCAGTTTAAAATCTGTGAGGGCAAAGACCTTGGAAGCAAATTATTTAAGAGAGTTTTATGTATAGAGTGGATGGCAGTGGCCGTGTCTATGGTGGGTGCCATTTTCTAGCTAAACATTAAAGGTAGGTATGCAGCTAATTACAGATATTATCATCCCCAGGCAGTTAATAAGTTTGTTTTGATATTCCATTGGAAAAATTAATGTTGGTATGTATATTGTTAAATTTGAAATTTAATGAGTTACACATATCCTTGGAACTTTTAAAAGTAAGCGGTGTATGATCTACACCTTTACATTATTTCAGTATTACAATCATTACTCTATAGTTTTTCCCATTAATGAGAAGATATGCAAGGAGGCCACTCAGAATGTTCCGCATATCTAGGCCTGCTTCTTATTTACATTTTTTTTTTTTTTTTTTGCTGAATGTCACTTAGTGACAGAACAAGCTGTAGCATTTTGATAACATTATTTCTGGTAAGGGCAATGCTATATTTTTCATGATATTCTGTATTATTACGTCATTGGTTCCACCTAACAAACGAAGTAATTGTGTTGTAGTCTTCATGTACGGATTTAGTCAATAATATTTTAAAGAGCCAAATAGAGAATAAACAGTAATGTACTAGTCCAGCTGCCAGGTCTTGGAACTAATTTGAGTTCATTTAGATTGCTACAGGGCAATGATCAATTATGACTTAGATGTCAATGTAAGGCTAGTGCCATGAAGAAACTAATATAGTAGCACAGGAATTGATCTGAGTCTGCCAATTGGCAGCTTTTTTATAACAATGATGTAGTTACATTGTGTAGTTGGATTTCTTATGTCACAGTATTTGGAGTATATGGGATCACAGCACAGACACTGCACTGTTAAGAAGAATATAAGCAGATTGCAACAAACTTTGTGCCAACAAGTTGCCAATATGCTGCTGAAGTGTCGCTGGGAGTCTCAATCTCTCCCCATGTGATTTCCCTGTTTTTGGAGCCCTGAAGAAGGGCGTTTTTGGTTGTTGATTTGTTTCAGATGAAGAGGTGTGTACCTGGGTACAATCATGGTTCTTGGTTTTGTAGGGAACTGCAAACATTTTTTGATGAATGCACTGGCCATCTTGTCTCACAGCAGGATAAATGTATGAACAGTTCTTACAATTACTTTTGAAGTTATAACCAGTTTACTTACGTTTTTCCATTTGTCTGATTTTCATTTGACTGGCACTTATATACATAAGCAAGACTCTGTGTTCCAATTATTATGGAATCAGGTCCCTAAACTCTGTTGTGAAGAACTAGGGTGCATAGTCATTAAGGAGCAGATGAAGTAAATGTAGGATATGAACAGTAGTAGTGAGGGATAGATTGCTACTCACTGTAAAGATGATTTGTTGAGTTGCAGGCAGGCACAATGAAAAGACTATCATGCAGTTAGCTTTTGTTCAATGCCTCCTTCAGAAAAGGAAACACACAAATTCATGTGAGCAAGCACACCTCACACAAACATGGCTGCTATCTCCAGCCGTTCAGACCGGTCTGAGCCTGTCTGCAACACAATATGCTTCTTTAAGGTGAGTAGCAATCTATCCTTTCCCAATGTTGTTGATATTCCTACATACACACAACCTGTCTAGCCACAACCAAGCTAATGGGGCATATGAAGCACTGACATTGTCAAATAAGTGGATGTTACAGATGCAGTCTACACAAGCATTCATAGCTAGTTCTCTAATAGGCCACTTGCACTGTCCAGTGGAATGGGACGGTGGTGTATTGGTTGGTTAGGATGACATAAGCATTATCCCCACGCAGGCATTTTGAATTTGATGAGAGGGAGTGGATGCCAGGAGTCCATTAAAGGTGAGGGCTACAGCAGATTGCAGACTACAGCAAAGCTCTTTATTGACACATTGTGCTGGAGCGGACACAGGTGCGTATCTGTGTTGGATTGGTGTGCCTGGTGTCGACCCATGGTGTCTTCATACCCAGTGTAGTGGAGGTGGCCATGCCAGAAGGTCTCCTAATCCTCTAGGAGACGATGTCCTGACAATGTGCTGCAGTGGTGGTGGCCAACTGCAGTAAAAGCAGTATCCTTGCAGACAGGAGTGGCTGTAGTTAGCACAACGAGTAGTAACTTGGCAAACGTTTGCCACTTCACAGGATTCCATGGATGCCTCTGTTGCATCGAATTATGGACTGCTCTGTAAGCATGTCAGAAGCTGACTGGCGGACGCTGTATGACCAGATATGCAGGTCAGCTATGCTCTGTTGCTGAAATCTTCAGGTCATGAAGCCTGGAGACCAATTTAGCTGGAGTGAACTGGTAATGAAGTGGAATGCTACAAAGAGATTCTTGGCTCTTTGCCAGACGTACATATTCTAAACAGATCTCCTCACAGTTCATTGAAACAGTACAACTTGCACTGGCTTGAGTGAACGGAGACCCTGTCACTCAGTTAGCGGCTGTAATTGTGTGAGAGGTGTAGTGACATTTGTATACTTTTCAAGCCCTTTTGTACAGTTGGTATGGTCACTTAAAGACAGAAATATGGTATAATTATACTAGAAAATAACTGGCAAAGAATTTTTCTAATTTAATTAATGTATGTAACTGAGACTAGATAGTTTAATTAACTTGTATAGCTAGTTTATAGTGCACTTGTAACCTAGTTATCATGTACTAACACACTGACACATTACCAAAAGACATGTAGTTGTAGTTCACCAACATATTAACATAACATAGCTGCATAGTATCCTTATTTTGTTGAGCAGAAAAAATGTGCAGCCAGTTAAAACATTGTAATAATATATGTAACACAACCTACTACAGTACCTAGGCAGCAGTTCAAAATTAAATGCAGCAGAAGCACAAACTGGCCATTCATGTTTCTAGTTATGCAAGTCTTGACACACACTGATATAACATTGGGAGTTACTTAGCTTGTCAGGTGTCATCAGCCACATGCCTTCATGGGTGATAAGGTGGTCACCATGTCACAACATTCATCTGTGTTGCAGTATTTTGTCTCTGTTGTGACATACTTCCCTCTTTAGAAAGATTTGGTTCCAAATTTAGTGTGATTCCTCCAAGGACAGTTAGCCATAAAGGTGATAGAAACAGACAGTCACATTTGAAACCCATTATTATCTCCAGGGTCTGTGGAGTTTTAATCAGTGGTAGGAGTTCTCTGGGTGTGCTGGTAGCATATGCTTCTGGGCAGAAGGGCAGTGAGGTGGAATCTGAATAATTATCCATTTGTGAAGGTGATTGATGTGGATATTTCTAATGCAAGGAGTTGATTCTTATACTATGCGCAATAATGTCTTAAATGTCTCAATAGCTGCTTTAGAAACTAGCTTTGTGTTTTCTGTTGTGAGACCCTTAGCTGAAATGCAGGTTAGGGGGCACAATCACCATGTTATGCAAATCATGCCCAAGTGGGTATATTGAATCTACACAAGGTGTGTAATGTAATCTTATAATGGCCCTGATATAAATCCTATGTGGGGTGTCTAGCCTTTTATATAATTTATTCATTAAATTAACTGATCAAGTTCCCCTCCAGAAATGATGTTGGGAAAGGGTTCTAATGAGTGACTGTTTAACAGAAAAATGCCATCCTGAAAACATTACAGTAACATTTACTTTCTTTAAATGGAACACAAAAATAATCATGAATTTGTACAAGGATCAACCATGTATATTAATGTAAACCAAACATGTAAATAATCCTTAGCCAGTAGAATTGTTGGCAAAAATCTAATAAAAATGACACTGGTTGGAATCTAGTGTGCTTTTCTAGTAAAAGAAGGGGGAACGAAGAGAACAACTGAAATAGACAATATTAATAAACAAACGGGTAATTGGATGCAGTACCATGACATCATCTAAGGAGGTAAAGTGGTTCTATGGATGCCACCTCTGTGAAACCTTAGCTTGCATTTTGGGAGCCTGACAAAGTAACTGAAATCCTACAAGCCAGAGCTGTATATATTACCAACTGTATGGCACAAGGTGGTGTGCTGATGATGGCTGCTACTCATAATTGGCTCCGCTGCATGGAGATGGGCTCTGCCTCGGAGACCGATCAAAGCACAAGTGCAAAAAACTAAGCGTTTGTCCAGATGAACAGACAAGTAAAACTGCAAATGAAATTACTCTGCAGCAAGGATGGTATAGTATATGACTGGCTCCTGTGGCATCCAGATACCTCACTTCTCTTCCACTCTGTGCCAGTGAGTGAATGCTCCGCTGTGCCAGCAGTACCAGTCATCACTGATAAACAAAAGTTTTGCCAATTGTAGCCCTAAGCAAATTTGTCTGTATTCCCACTACTATACTCCATCAACATAGGCACAAATACCATTCCTTTCCACCACTTCCTAATGGTGATTGTAAATGTGTGCTGATGTAAGAGTCGATCAACCTATCACAGCTTCTGCCAGCGATTTTCATGGGAAGCTTTCTGGCACCAAATGCCAAAGGAATACGATAATTGGGAGGCTACATGTGGCACCATTCTATCAGCTATCCTGTGGAGGTCAACACTCATTTTCCAAAATGTCCCAAACAACAGTGCAACCATGATGCCAAGCTGGTGTTTATTCTCAAAACATGAGGCTTTTGTAAGAAAACTGTCTCAGCCATTGTAACAATAGCAAGTGTCTGTTGCTTCGGCCCTTGAGACCTGATATCAAAGGAGAAAGCTGCCAGCCACAGTTGGGACTCCCCAGTGACAGATTGTTTTCCCCACCTACTGACTATTTGCTGCTATTGTGAGCAGTTGGCGTCCTCACAGCCCAAAAGTTCCCACTAATCTCCAGCATGAAATGAAAATAATTATAATATGCATGCATTCATCTACTCCTGATCATGTACATGCTGGTATGTAGCATCCGATTACCTACTTTGTATAACAGTATATATGATAGCAAAGTGACATGAATTTGCATGCATGCAAATACAAATTTTAGAAATGCAAGATAGGCTGGTCTGATAGCCTTTCATAAGTGTATGAAGAGGCCAGACGGCCTGCAGTCTTGCAACTTCACTGAAGTTTTATTACTCTGGTCTCCTATGAGTCAATCCAGAGAAGCTGTAAGTGATGGTGGCCTAAGGTGCTGCAGTCATGGACTGTGTGGCTGGTCCCGGCAGATGTTCGTGTCCTCCTTTGGGCATGGGTGTGTGTGTTTGTCCTTAGGATGATTTAGGTTAAGTAGTGTGTAAGCTTAGGGACTGACAACCGTAGCAGTTAAGTCCCATAAGATTTCACACACATTTGAACATTTTTTTGTAAGTGATCAGTCTGAGGTCGTGTTTAAGTTATATTAGATTTCAGTGCTCTTCGGAGGAAGACTGGGTAGGTAAAGCAATAATAGGTAATGTTCAGCATTTTGGTACTTGGGGTGGTCGTAGGTAACCAAGAAGAGGGGCCAGATATGTTACAATGGGCACTGTTGATCATTAAAGCCTGACCACATAGTTCTAGGCAATGTGTTGCATTTAGATGCACTGGACATAACATGTGCAAATGGTGATCATTTGTGTCACCACTGAAGAAATCCATTGAGGTCCAATAATTTGACAATAGTTGGCTTGACTAGTCAGTACTTCATGAGGACAGTCAAGCGTAATGTCTTCTGTGTGAAACAGCCTGAGCTTGTAAGATCATGAAGTGGTATGGATCAATTTTATGGGCATACATTAATATGCTCAGCTCAGTGCCTTAGCAGTTCCAAGGTGGTAATTAGCGAGTAGGACTTTCTATACAGGGTAACTAGTAGAACATCCTGTAACAACGGATGTAGTTATTACTGGGTAATAATGGATTACATAGCCCTCAAACTGGTACTGTTTACATGTCAGTGATATTTGTATCCATACCAGTAGCCAGGTTCTCCCTACATCTACGTCAGCCGTATGGTAGAAAAAAGGTAAGGAACTCTCCTCCAGTGTTAGCACTAATTCCAGAGGGTGTGATAATCCATATGAATCTCTTATAGCCCTTGAGAAATTGCCCCCAGCATTAAAACTACTGGTGTCAGGTGGCATGAGTGGCATTAAAGAATGATTCTTTAGTTAAGCCCCCTTTAAGCAGTCATTTGTGATACTATTGTACAGCAGTAGTCACACAGTGATCAGCTGGATGTCAGTAATGTCCAGTTGGATCCTGAAAATGTCTGAGTCTTGGTCTGCTGTGACTGTTGTCTCCTGGATGTGACACACTGACATAGTGACCAAAGCAGGAACGTGCCATGTTTTGTTGACTACATACTTCTCCAACTTGCCAGTTGCGTGGTATGCACTCTGTTTCCCAATTACATCCTGTGACTGTGTTTATTTGTTGCAAAGCACTGGCTTTCCCAAAATTGTTTTAAACATTTACACCCCACCCCTCCCCTCCTGCATCTTCCCAACTTCCCTTCTGTCTATCTGTGGTACCACTTCTATTGTCTGCCAGAGTTGCATCTGAAGACAGCTGAAGGAGGATGGTAAGAATTGGTATTCTGCCAGGGTTGGTTCAATACTATTCTGCTCTGAAGCTTTGACTGATGTTTCTCAAAGGCTTTGTCTAGTCATTGTATGCCGTTCTTCATGGCCCAGGCATTGAATTTCATCCTCAGTGTCTTATTGGTGGTTGAAAAAGCACACAAATATTTAAAGGGTGTATTTTAAGGGCTCTTATCATTGCATAGCTGCTGGCTGAGCAGAAGCAGACTGTGGCATTGCTCTTTGGTTTCCTGATTTTCTTCAACTGGTATTCACTCATCCAGGGTTGTGCTGGTGCCAACTGTCCACCAAGGAGAAGATGACATATGCTGTCAGTATGGCAGCCCATCTCAGTGGTGCTCATTTTCATTGGTGGCATCCATGTAACAAGCCAGTAAAATTTATAATGGAACTGTTTGTTATATAACTTTCATTTACGTCATACTGCTTAACACACACAAAAAAATAGTAAATATGATAATTATAAAATTATAAGTGTAGACCTAATCCACAAAATAGTGTTGCTAATTACAAAGTATATGCAGAAGTGAACTCAACTTTTTGTGTGTGTGTGTGTTGGTTGATGTCTGCCTAACTGCTTGATTTCTAGCTTCTCTCATTTTATAAATGAAAGGGCAGTTTTAGCAAACAATCTACTTTATTAATTTTAAAAACACTGTAGTAATACTTGTGTTGCAACCATAGAGCTCCAGAACATGAAACACCACTGACAATGGAACATTTCCAGTTGTAAATAAATGATTTGATGAAACTTGATAGGTACAGAGAGAGATCAAAATAATGCAAGACATATTTTTTCATTTGTGCCCAATTTAAATTTTAAATGCAAATACAAATGTTTTATTCCACTGTTGTGTTATCAGATGCCAAATGCAGCGTATCGACACCAAATGTAGTGGGTGGGTGCCAGGAGGTGCCATATTGAAACTCAATGAGAAGTTCCCAAATGATTTACTGCTCTTTTCACCTCCGTCTGCATCGCAGGTATTGCTGAGGTAGCACCCCAGCATCCTGTGCAACGCAACACTTTGTCGTGCCAGCCTTGTTTGCCAGCTGTAGAGTTCTGATTACGTCTGGATGGCTGCTCCAGCAGCCAACTCAGCGACCACTGTCCTCGTTGTCTCTGTGCTGCTCCACCAGGAGCAGTAGGCCGGCCTCACTGTTGCTTCTTCCTCAGCTAGCCTAGCTGGCAATGCAGTGGCAACAACCGCCCATGATCTGGTGTCCGAATCTGCGGCCCCTCTCCACGGAAGTCTCCGGCATGTGTCGGGAGCCGAGACGACTGCCTGCAGTAGCGAGCCGAATAGTGGCCCGCTACTGGCTGGCTGCGGACCCCGTGTCAGTCTCAGAGGATCTAACCAACGATCCGCTGTGGACTGGGATGCTGTCGCCCCATCTGTTGCTGCATGTAGCCTGGCGGAGTGACAGACAGGACCAAGATATTTGTAGCTGTCATGTGTCTTTGCAAGTCCACCATATGGCATATTAATTGTGTGCCCACTTTTTATGTTATGGTCTTGAACGGTTCTCCTCAAGTCAAATTTACTCAGATTCTCTTTAACGAAGACGAGGCAGTTGTGAATACACAGGCCAGGCACTGTCATTATATTTGGTTTCCTAAAATAATCTCGACATGATTCATGTGGGCTGAGTTCTGCTATGCACCTTAAGGCTTTCTTTTGCCATTTAAACACTAATTTCGAGCCTACAGAATTGCCCCATAATAGTATTCAATAACTCACTTGCGAATAGAAGAATGCAAAATATGTATGAACCATGCGTGGCTCGTGTTCCCGCCATCATCTATTTTACACCCTATTTTTAACATACTTCCACCTCACGACATTAATTTAAATTACTACTGTCACTGAGTTGCTGCTTTGCCTGACCTTGAGCGGTGTTAGCAACGTGTATCGATATATCCCCTCTCATAGTATCTTTGATTGACTGCTATTACTTCCCGGTCATTGTCTGTGAGAAGCCAGTTGAGTGCGGGTCGATTTTGGGCTGCCAGTCAGTTGGAACGCGCCTGGAGTGCAATCTGGAACTGCCAGTCGGGTAATTGCAATGCAGCACTAGTGCAGTTGGGTCAGAGCAGCAGTGAAGTCTGCGTTGACATGGCTCGCCTGACAATTGCCGCCACACATCACTTGAGCTGGGCCATGGTCTTGGTGGATCGTCGGTCAGTCATCCTACTGGACGACGCATTTTGGCTCGCCGATCATTCATGAGTCAGCTGTGCGTGTGTGCATCGACCCCCATTTGTCTTCGTGTGTGCTTAGTTACTGTTGGGTGTCGTTCAGGTCTTTGTGCAGTGTTTGTCAGGTCGTGTGTTTTGTTGGCGTTATTTCCACAGATGACGATTTTAGTTGTTGTTGGCGTACTGCCAGAGTCAGTCGGTTGTTGCGGATGAAGTAAGTTATCTCCGCGCAGTGCAGTCGGCTGTGGAAGCGTGCTGGGCCCGTAACCCAGAGGTACGTGGATTGCAACCATGCTCTGTAGTTGGTGTTATTTCCACTGACAACAATTTTAGATGTTGTCGCCATACTGTCAGAGTCAGTCGGTTGCTGTGGATGAGGGAAGTTAATCTCTGCACGGTGCAGTCGGCTGGGTCTGCTGACAGCCCCTGCGCAGTGTTGGAGCGTGTGTGGAGCTGTCCAACTGCTATGAGCTTTGTGGTTCACCAACCCAGGACGTCAAGGTTGAGTAGTGGTTTCAACTACCCAAGCCATGTCCATTCATGTTGTGGTGGTTTGTTTTGGTGGTTTGCTGTTGGGGAGGTTTTCCTGTGAGCGACACCGAGTGTTTCTACTGCTGAAATTTAGGTGCCATGAAGTGCAATTAACCTTTTGGTTGACTACAATTTGTAGTACTACTTGTAGCCATTAGTGTTCCTGTTACCTGCCCTGGCCACTAACGTAATTTCAGGCAGCGTACTTTCCTCACCTGTTGTCACTGACCATGCAATTTTGTGTAATTTTGGTGTGTAATTTTGACAACTAATATATACTCCATTGTGTGTTATCATGTTTGTAACCTTTTCTGTTTGAGTTCTTATGTACTGATTGATGGGAAGCAAGTCGTGGTGTCGGTCAGTCCATGTCTGTCCCCTGGTTGGGTTCCAATGGATCAAGTGTAGTTGGGCTCACCACCTGTCTCGCCTAAGTGAACGAGGGCAGACCAACCTCCCTGGAGGCTTCTGAGTGCCACCGGGGTTTAATTATCTGTTTTCAGCTGCTTAAAATTTAAGGCTTATGGCTATTTTTTTCTTTTTTCTTAAAAATTTTGCAAAATTGATTCTTTAATTTATCTTTCAAGCTTAAACATTACGGTCTTCTGCCTTTAAAATTTTCTGGTAATATATTTTAAAATCTTTAAGCTTAATGGTGGCCTTCAGCCTTTGGTATTGCACCTTGTTCTATCTACTTTGCTGTGATGTTTTTTTAAATTATTTTATTGCTATCTTAATTGGATTTTTATCTTGTTGATTTCTAAGATTTCTTGTTTGGAGGCCTTCAGCCGTGAAAGAGTTGCATTCGGTAAAGGTCCGACTGTGCATCTTTGGTTGTAAAAGTGTTATTAAATTACAATAAATTACAATTGGAAGGTGAAACTGACCCCAGCCTTATTTGGCCCTTTCCACAATCCTAGTTACCTGTTATGTCCACCGGGTTTAGCAGGCATGTCAATGTATATAACAGAAGTTCTGTACTGGCACTGCTCCTCAGCTTGTACTGCAGATATTTGGCATGTGCCAATTCGCCACATATCTTTCCTGTATGGGTATCCCAGCTGAGCTTTTGATCTATATGAAATCCTAATAATTTTACTGTTTTGTTATCATGATTGGGAGCATTCAGACTGAATACAATAGCTTCAGTTTTACTGTTATTCTCCTGCAGTACATTTGCTTCAAACCAAGTAGTGCATCTCTCCATTTCCACTGCCATGCTGTGTTACACATTTTCAAGATTGGTATCACAGGTGATGAGTGCTGTGGCATCAACATAATATAGCACTGCATCACATGATACAACTACAAGTAAATCATTTATATAAATAATGAAAAGGAAAGGTAAAACAAACCTCAAAAGCTTAGTTGGTGTATTAAGTTTAGAGAGAATCGCTTCAAAATCTTAATACTTAAAAAAAAATGTGGTCATATAAAAGCTGAAGTGTAATCAATTTTCTCAAAAACTGTATAATTAACTTTTATGATAATTTGAAATTTTGCAAAATTCTCTACTACCATTAATTAAATTTTAAAACTGTAAACTTTTGGTACAACATAAATTAAAGAAGATTTCACAGCACTTCCATGTGAAATAAAGCTGGTTTCTGAATTAACATTTTTGGAAAATAGGCTATACACAATGTGCTGATTAAAACACAGTGTAGACCAAGCCCTTAAGTCTGGAATGACAATTGACATAAAGGAAGAAAACCTTGATTAAAATTATGTTTTCCCCCAGGTTAGGGGTGGAGGTGTTCGGCCTGCTCCCTTTCACTCGGAAAACTTCAGCCTGCAAAAAATCCAAGAATAAAGCCTTGAAACCAGATGAGAATTAGACGGAATTGACGAAGCAAACAAAAATGATATATCAATTTTGGTACATGGAATGTCCAGTGCATCACAAGTAAGAAAACAGAAGTATTCAAAGAAATCAACTGGAGCCCTGTAGGCATAATAGCACTAACTCAAACAAAAAAGAAAGTTAAAAGAGCAGAGGAAAGAGATGTTTATGTTCATATTTACATTGGAGTGGACTAAGAGTGTTGGACAAAGAAGGGAGTATCTGATGCAGAACATAAAAAGTGGAAACACTGCATTAAGAAATGGAACTGTGTTAACAAATTTCTGAGGCTAGTGGATACGAAGCTAAAAGGATATGATGTAGTGATCATTGCAGGGTATGCACCCACAAATACTACTACTGGCATTGAGAGGAATAATTTATTTAATGATTTGACCAACCGCCTAGATGGCTTTAGCAATGGCAAGGAACTGTACCTTTTAGGAGATTTTAATGGATGAGTGGGTAAGCAGCAAGCAAGGTTGTAGCCAAATTTGGGGAGGATATTGTGACTGGTAAAGGAGAGATGCTGTTAGAAATGTGTGAACAGTGCAGTCTTAAGCTATGGAATGGCTTTATCCAACACAAAGAGGCCCATAAATATAACTGGACACAGCCTACAAGGAAATTACAATCTATAACTGATTATGTTATAGGGAGCAGAATGTGGATCTGGCCATTTCCTGCTTGGTTGTGCGCTATCGTTCACAGGTGGGTTATGAGCAATAAGGCTGGTGATAGAAGTAGGTATGTAAGACTGAGGGTAGAGGCAAAGAAAGCAGTAATTAGAGTAAAAAAATGATATTGGGACTTTAAATGTGAAGAAATTAGTAACTGCTTAAGGATTTCAAAATTCAAAGAAGTACGGAAGGTAATAAAACAGCAAAGAACAAATGGCAGAAGTAGTATAAACTTACAGTTAATAAGCCTAGATAGCAAAGCTATTTTACTGCTGTCTTAGTGGTGAGGAAATCCCTGTCAGGCTTAAAGAAGGGTTCATCACAGATATATTTAAAAAGGGAAGGAAGGATTACTGCATAAATTACCAAGGCATCACTGTTCTCATTTCTGTATTGAGACTATATGGTAATATACTTAAAACTAGAATTGAGAGAGAAATTGAGGAAGTAGAAGAAAGGAATGGCTTTCAGGCAGGATGGTCTTATATCAATAACATCTGCAGCATTAGACAGGTGACTGACAAGAGACAGGTACGTAACTTGGAGAGACACATGGTTTTTCTAGATCTGCAGAAGGTCTACGATAGTGTACCACTTTGCTAGGATATGGGAAGCAATAAAAAATAACAACATTCATAAATGTTATCTACAAGCTTTTAGAAAGCTGTATTCAGATAATACTTGTCGTGCTAAAGTTGGGAAGTTACTATCACAGAAACTTAAGGTTAGCAAAGAATGAGACATTGATGCTGTTCAGTGCCTACCCTCTTTCATATATTTTTGAATGAAGCACTGAAAACCTGGAAAAGGAAATTCAAAAACATGGGAATTAGAGTAGATGATGACATCCTGTTCTCCCTAAATTTGGCTGATGATCAGGCCATCTTTGCCAAGGAAGAAGAGGATGTGGCTAATGTGTTAAGAGAGCTTAAAGAAGAATATCAGCTATGGGGCTTGAAAATTAACTTTACAAATAGGCTACAAATACTGAAACTTGGTTGTCAGAGGCATAGGAAGGGATCTTGTTATGGATGACAGATCTATAGCAATGTATAGCTATTCATATAAATATTTAAGGACAATCATTTTGGATAAAGGTAGGAGCAGTGAGGAACTCAAGCACAGAGTAGGAAACAGAAATGTGGCAATTAAGCAATTACACTCCATTATTTGGAATAAAATGACACCAAAAAATTTGAAAAGGAAGGATTGGTTGGTTGTTTCGGGGAAGGAGACCAGACAGCAAGGTCATCGGATTAAGGAAGGATGGGGAAGGAAGTCGGCCGTGCCCTTTGAAAGGAACCATCCTGGCATTTGCCTGGAGTGAGTTAGGGAAATCACGGAAAACCTAAATCAGGATGGCCGGATGCGGGATTGAACTGTCGTCCTCCCGAATGCGAGTCCAGTGTCTAACCACTGCGCCACCTCGCTCGGTCGAAAAGGAAGGATATATGACAGTATAGTAGAGAGCATTGCTCTGTATGGTGCTGAACTGTGGGAAGTGTATAAACTTACAGTTAATAAGCCTAGATAGTGTGCTCAGTTAATGAGAAGAAATTAAGACAATGGTAATGGAGTTTTGGAGATGAAGTTGTGAAGTAACAAGAAGAGAATAAATAAGAAATAAAACCTCAACAACTTCTCCCCCATTTGCTTCTGGTCGTAGTCAATCCAACAAGCCACTTTGCTAGATGTTGACCTCCACCTCAAAAATGGCTACATCAGTACCTCCACCCATATAAAACATACTAACCACCAGCAGCACCTCCACTCTGACAGCTGCCACCCGTTCCATACCAAAAAGTTCCTTCCATACAGCCTAGCCACCCATGGTTGTCACACCTGCAGTGATGAGCAGTCCCTCTCAAAATATACTGAGGGTCTCACTGAAGCCTTCACAAACCATAATTATCCTCACAATCTTGTACAAAAATAAACCTCCCGTGCCTTATCTATCCAGTCTCCCACCACCTCATGAAGTCCCACTGTCTGGCCGCAGAGGAGCACTCCCCTCGTAACGCAGTAATACCCAGGACAGGAGAAACTGAATTACATTCTCCACCAGGGTTTCAACTACCTCTCATCATGCCCTGAAATGAGAAATATCCTGCCCACTATCCTTTCCATCCATCACACAGTGGTATTCTGCTGTCCGATAAACCTACACAATATATTCATCCATCCCTAAACAAGCCCTGCTCCCAATCCCTTACCTCATGGCTCATACCCCTTTACCTATGTGCAAGACCTGTCCTATACATCCTCCCACCACCATCTACTCCAGTCTGTTCATTAACATCACCTATCCCATCAAAGGCACGGCTACCTGTGTAAACAGTCATGTTATCTGCAAGTTAAGTTGCAAACAGTGTGCTGCATTCTTTGTGGGTATGACAACCAACAAGCTGTCTGTCCACATGAGTGACCACCGACAAAATGTTGCCAAGAAAGAAGAAGGACAAGGAACTTGTTCATCTGATGATCCCAAAAGACTCAACGAGACAGGTACAGCCATTGGGGTGTACAAGGCTTCAGCGTTGGAAGAACTTTATAAGAAGATTTTCAGATCTAGTTCTCATGAATGACTGTGAAGCCGATCTCGACTTGAGAAGCAGTATAATCAAGCTGCAGTCACTAATACACAATCAGTTTTCTTCAGCAAGGTTTACCAATGCGCCAAAATATGCCTGGTACAAATCAGGGTATTTAGAGGATCACCCACCACAATTTGAAATCCTGCTTATTTTTGTTTTATATTGTGTTGTGCGTCATGTGAATTACATGAAGAAATTTTGTTCATTTCATGTGACTGGCATAAAAAAATGTTTGTTTTAAGTTTTTCTTTGTAAGACTACTGTAATGATTTTGTACCGTAATAGTCACTTATTATTTTCAGTTAACAAAATCCATGTGTGTGAAATAGCAAACTGAAAAACAAAAAATAACATTAATTTAAAACACAAAGTAAAACTCAGCAGTTAAAAAGTTGAGAAAGACAACTTAAGAATTAACAGGGAGAGGCGTGTGACTTCTCCTGCCTCACACGTCCCTATTTTGTGCCTGCAAGACCCTTTCCTATGATACGAGACTGGAAATGCATGCTGTTGTCACAGTGTCATTTTGTCGAAGTAGTGCATAAAGAAATGACTACTAATGAACACACAGTCAACAGTCAACAGCGTGCTTAGTTCATAAGCTGCTGCCTACGCAGCCAGTGTCTTGTGCAGAAGAAAATGGGTTTCTGACATTGTGTGCATGATGTCACAGAGAGTAACAGTTTGCACTCATATTCTACTTGATTTCATGAGTGGTATTGTTTTTGCTTAGGTAATTTTGTGTAGTGAGTGATCTGCAAGTGAAAGTGTTTTGAGTGCATGAAAGCAATGCCAGATTGTGCTGTTGTTGGCTGTAATTCTCATGATCATGACATTAAAGGAACGAAGTAGTGCTTGATGCTTTCCTTCATAATGAAAGTCTGCAAAAGATCTGGCTGTCAAGATGCCATAGAAAAAATGCTGTGAATGTTGCAAATGCTGGAATGTGCTCTAGTCATTTCAAAGAAACTGGTTATGTTAGAGACTTGCATTTGGAGCAGCTAAATTTAGCATGGAAATGAGTGCTTAAGAGTGATGCATTTCCATCATGTAATTTGACATGTAGTAGTAGTGCCAATGACAGCACACCACATGTTACAGAAGAAAGCAAAGAATGTTTTAACAAGCATGAGATCTATAGGAGAAGCATACAGATTTTAGAAAAGCTTTCACTGTGGAGGAAGTGTGTTTATAAACGTATATTTACAGATCTAAAAGTACACTTACACTCTGCAAAAGAATGTGAAGAACATTGCAGAGGGTACAACGCACTGTATCAGTTATTATGGCTTTTTCCCATTCCATTCATGTATGGAGTGCAGGAAAAATGATTGTTTAAATGCTTCTGTGAGTACTGTAATTAGTTTTATCCTGTTCTTAGATCTATGTGGGAGTGACATGTAGGGCATTGCAGTAAATCCCCAGAGTCATCATTTAAAGCCATTTCTTGAAACTTTGTTAGTAGACTTTCTCGGGATGGTTTCCATCTACATTTAGCAATCTTCCGTTGCAGTTCTTTCAACGTCTCAGACAGTACTTCATTATAGATAACTGCATATGCTGAAAAATGTCTGTGGTTACTGTTAATACAGTCTGCAAAGTCATTAATATACAATTCGGACAGCAAGGGTCACAACACACTTCCTGGGGCACACCTGAAGTTAGTTCTACATCTGATGATGACTTTCATCCAAGAAAACATGCTGCATCCTTGCTACCAAAAAGTTCTCAGTCCAATCACAAATTTCACTGGATAATGCTTTTGACAATAATCATAGGTGTGTTGCTGAGTCCAATGCTTTTTGTAAACCGAGAAATATTGCATCTACTTAACTGCCTTGATCCAATCATTTCAGTATGTCATGTGAGAAAAGTGTGAGCTAGATTTCACAAGATTGATGTTTATAGAATCCGAGCTGGTTGGTGTCGAGGTCATTTTGTTCAAGATACCTCATTATGTTTGAGCTCTGAATATGTTCTAAGACTCTACACCACATCGACACAAAGGATATCGGATGGTAATTTTGTGGATCACTTCTACTATCTTTCTTGCAGAGAGGTGTAACCTGTGCTTTTCTCCAGGAACTGGGCACGGTTTTTTATTTGAGGGATCTGAGATAGATCATAGTTACAAGAGAGGCTAACTCAGCTGCAAATTGAGTGTAGAATCTGACAAGCTTTCTATTGGCCCCTAGGGCTTTGTTCAGTTTTAATGAGTTCAGCTGTTTCTCAACACTACTGACCCTAATACTTATTTCACTCATCTTTTGAGTGGAATGAAAATTAAATTGGGGCAATTCTCCTTGGTTTTCCTTTGTAAAGGATCATCTCAAAACAGAGTTAACCATTTCATCTTTTGCTTTGCTAACTCAATTTCATTTCCTGTCTGATTTGTTAGGGACTGGACCCTAACTTTGGTGCCACTAACAGCCTTCACATATGTCCAGATTTATTTGGGTTTTGTGAAAGAACTTTTGACAATATACTGCTACGGTTCTCATTGAAGGCATCATGCTTTGCTCTTCAGCACGTCACTATCTATTGCCTTAAGCTTTGTTTTACACCTCCATTTCCCATTTGCCTGTCATTTTGATATACACTTACTAAAGTTTTTGGTTGCATCTGGAGATGCATTTAAGCAATCATTTTTCCTGCACTCCATACATGAATGGAATGGGGAAAAGCCATAATAACTGGTACTGTGCGTTGTACCCTCTGCAATGTTCTTCACATTGGTTTGCAGAGTATAAGTGTAGTTTTAGATCTGTAAATATACGTATATAAACACTCTTCCACCACAGTGAAAATTATCATTTTTATGCCCAATCCTGTTACTGAGTCTTGCCCAAAAAGTCTCGCATGCAGCTTCAATTTTTATCTTGGTGGAGCTGAGTTGCATGTCTAGTGACAAAAATATATTACCTCCATTTCTCATTTGCCTATCATTGTGATATATGCTTAAATTTTCCCAAAAAAATCTTACTGCTATCAGTTTCAGGTTTCAAGCAGCTTTCTGTACCTGGTATTAAGTTATCTTCACTGCTTTTCAGGGGTGCTTCAAACTCGTGACCCTTTTGTTGCGAATGGTTCAGCAGTTAACCATTACGATTTTAATACTCTCACCTGTGGGAGGCTTTTATTTCAGTCTTACACTGATATGTCTGGGTTTCTTACAGTTGTTGTTACCTTGATTGGACGGAGAGTCTTCTAGCCTGAAAAAGCCCTTATGTGCCCCCCACACACATTTAGCTCACCTGAGTAGCAGCCTCTGATGTGTAGTGCACACTTGACCCATTTGGGGGGCCTACAGTTCTGAACCCTGTGGTACAGGTCCAGGAAGTCACAACCTAGCTTGTCACAGAAACTTCAAAGTCTCTGATTGAGTCCTGCCACTTGACTCCGAACCAAAGGGCGATGATCAGTTTTGGGGACAATGCGGCAAATTGTGAGTTTCATTGAAACTCTATGCACAAGGCTGGTCTTCTTAACCTTCTCTACCAGCTGCTGGAATTAAACAAATCTCATCTCAGAGCCCAGACAACAAACATCATTTGTTCCAATGTGCACCACGATCTGCAGTTGGTTGCACCCTATTCCTTCAACAGCTGCTGGAATAGCCTCTTCAACAAGTTGAATGAGGCCACTAGGCATACAAACTTAGTGCAACTGGGGTCATTTCAAGTTCTTTTCTATGATTTCCCTAACGAGTATCGTAACAGAAAATCATCAAAAGATCTTCCAAACAACTGAAAGAAAATCTGGTTGTATGGAAACGTTGTTAGTGGCACCAAAGTTAAATGTCTAGCCACTCACAGACAAGGCAGGAGAGTAGCAAAGCAAAATCAGAAATGGTTAACTTTGTATCCAAATGTTCCTTTACAAAGGAAAACCCAGGAATATTAACCCAATTTAATACTCATACTGCTGAGAAGATGAGTGAACGAGATATTAGTGCCAGTGGCCTTGAGAAACAGCTGAAACCATTAAAATTGAGCAAAGCCCAGGGGCCCAATGGAATGTGTGTCAGATTCTGTACCCGACTCACGGCTGAATTAGCCTGTCTGGTAGTTATAATCAATCGTAGATCTCTCAAACAAAAAACATGCCCAGTAGCTGGAAGAAAGCACAGGCAATATCTGTGTACAAGAAGAGTAGCATAAATGATACAAAAAAATACCATCCTATACTCTTGATGTCGATTTGTTGTAGATTCTTAGAACATTTTCTGAGCTCAAACATAATGAGGTATCTCGAACAGTAAATCACAGTTGTAATCTGCAAACTCATACAAATACTTGGGTGTAACACTTAGTGGGGATACGAAGTGGAACGATCACATATGCTCAGCCGTGGGTAAAGCAGGTAGCAGCCTTCAGTTTATTGGTAGAATAGGGAAATGCAGTCAATCTACAAAGGAAATTGCCTACAAATCACTCGTGCTACCCATCCTAGAATATTGCTCAAGTGTGTGGGACCTATACCAAATAGAACTACAAGGGGTTATTGAATGTTTACAGAGAAGCACAGCACAAATGGTCACATTTTGTTTGACCTGTGGGACAGCATCACTGAGACATTGAAAGAACTGAACTGTAAGACTCCTGAAGATAGACGGTGTGCTGTGTCAAAACACACGGGTTACTAGTGCTGAGCATCCTACATGATAACTTAATAATAACACCTGGTGGTTACTGTAAATATATGTATACACTGTGTTAAGAAAGAAAAAAACAAAACATGTTGTAGATGAGCTGCATATGTTGATGTAAAAACAGGTGATGAATGCTCACAACTTTGACAATGCAACAATTCACCTTTGCTAGGTCCAGAGATGCTGCCTGAGCGATGCGCAGTAGCTGGCTGCTGTCATAGAGAATGGACAGCAGTGATGAATAATTAATTAATTGTCTTAAGTTGGCATTGCATTGCATGTTTTAGATGGTTCCTATGGTAAGAGTTAGTTAGTTCCCAGGTAGACCTCTCACCAACTAAGTGGATACATCGTTGTGTGTCTAGGTCTGATAGTAGAGCACCCATTTCATGGTGTAGTGAGGCACCGCATCTGGCGATTAAGGCTTGGGAAACGGAAAGGAGTTTTGATTGGTAGTACCAGTATTTTAATTTGGAGCAACTTTTAGCTGGACAGTGGAAGTTTGGGGGAGAAATGAAAGAGCTTAGGGAAAGTACGAGTAAAAACTTAGAAAATGAGTGGCATGAAGAATTAAGGAATGAGGTATTAGATTTGAAGCAAAAGGATCAGGAATTGTCAGCACTTCCTGGGGAAATAGAAAAGTTGAAAGAGGCTCAGCAAATGTCGATGGAATTATTATTTAAAGATGTATCTAGTCAGGTTACTGAAGGACACAGTAAGCTGCAGAAAGAGCTAAAGGAGGATCTTGGCAGTCAAAGTAAGTCTGTTGATTACGAAATCAGTAAGTCACAGACTTGGGTGGTGAGTGAGTGAAGGTCAATATAGGCTTCTGTGTCAGAAATTAGTGTTACTGATAAAATGAGTCAATCCACGTGTGAGCCTGGTTATAGTCGGCAGGCAGATGTAACTTCAACTCCATGTAGTTGTGAGGCGAATCGGTCACAAGATAGTAGTGCAGATAGTAGTGTGATTCCTGTGTCATTAAATTCACAGGTGAACAATGAACAGGCCTGTAGAACCGAAGCAACTAGTAGTAATGATTTAGTGGAAGAAGTACAAACATTTAGGATAAGAAGAGTAATGAGTTGAGGTGTTCATCGATCTCATAAGTTATCGATGGGTTCCACTAAAAAGTATAAGAATGAAAAGGTCGCAAATAGGAGGACGGTCCTTCTTATTTGGACAGAATTTTTGACAAGGACGAGAAAAGGTTAAGGAAGGGTAAGTTTGAAGTAGAAGCAAGAAGGCCCAGAGCCTACCAAAAGGTATGAGAGACTTGTGGGTCATTAGCCATAAGTTAGGCTAACTCATGCCACATGGGTTAGGAATTATAAATTACTCACCTTTAGTGTCTAATTGTTTAATATTTTATAAGGTATTTACTATTTTTGTTGATATTTTAAAAATAGTGTGGCGTTTGTTTTGGCAAATAGGTTAGTAGTCAACAGATTAAAACATTCTATATGATGATGTTATCAGCAGAGTAAGCTGACTGTGATTAAAGTATAAGAATAATGTGGGTAAAACATGGGGACAGCCCTATGCATGATGCTAGTTTTATGTGGAGGAGGGATACCAGAGGATGTGTTTTAAGGAGGGCTACTAATATATGTGGTATATTGTGTAATAGCTATAGTATTAATGATCGTTTTCTGGTTAAAACTAAGCATCATACACGTATTTTTAGGTAATTGAATGAAGAATAGAGTTAAATTGAGTGGGCAGAATTCGGGTGAGGAAGGAACTAATTAAACCATAAATTAGCAGAATTGTTTCTTTGGAAAGATACAATTGGCATCACAGGTATGAGAGCTGAAGTTGCAACTGACCTGTTCCTTTAATGTATACCTAGTAAGATGTCTTTAGAACTTGACGGGAATAGGACAAGTAGCAAGAAATGCTAAAGTAGGTAATTTGCTTCAATGTCTCATGCCTCAGTCCAATAACTGAAATGTAATATATATCAGATGTTGCCTGAATTAGTTGATTAAGTCCTGTTTAGCACATTTAGTAAAAGGAAATATGTAAGAGAGGTTGCTCAGCAACAAGTAAAGGCTAGGAGGGGGCTCTGTGCTGTGTCAAAACACATGGGTTACGTTCGCCCATACTAGTGCTGAGCATCCTACACGACAACTTAATAATAACACCTGGTGGTTACTGTTAATATATGTGTATGATGTATTAAGAAAAAAAAATGTTGTAGATGAACTGCGTACATCTACAAAAAACAGGTGGTGAGCGTGCGACTTCAGTGATGCAAAACTTGCCTTCACTGGATCCAGAGATGCTGCCTGAGTGATGCGCAGAAGCTGGCCTCTGTCATAGAGAACCGACAGCAGCAATGAATAATTAATTAATTATTAAGAGTTAGTTAGTTACCATGTAGACCTCTCACCGACTAAGTGGATACATTGGTGTGTGTCTAGGTCTGATAGTAGAGCACCCACTGCATGGTGTAGTGAGGCACCACAGCTAGCGGTTAAGGCTTGGGAGACGGAAAGTAGTTTTGATGGTAGTACCAGTATTTTAATTTGGGCACAGTTCACGGAGGCAGCGTGGCTATTTAGTCTCTTAGGTCCCTGCTCATATACGTTGCTGTGATGGTTGATTCCTCCCAACGCTGAGCAACGAAATATACAGAGATTCTGTGGGATTTTTTGAATAGCCGCTGGTGATACACTAGTTTGGGCGAATTTAGGTGCACGAGCTATCAATTGATTGTCGTCTTGTGGACAGTTTAGGTCATAAAGTTTACTGTGGTGAATCCAGCATGAGCCTGGTTAGAGAGAGAAGTAGAGTGCTGAGGTTTTGGGAATTGGTGGAACTGACATCCTGTCCGTGTTGTACGATTAGTTGCAGCTCGCCCAGAGGTAACTGGGTTGTTAGCCATTTTGTTGAAGTGGTTTGGTAATGGTTGGTAAGTGTGTGTCGAGAAGGGGAAGCCTCGAACACATGTTCGTAGTTGTTGTTTAAATACCACTATCTTACAGCGGACCGAGAATTGGCTTGAATAAATATGAACTGTTTCACTATGTTGTGATTGAGCGCACCAGTAGTTGAGTGGATAAGTGATGAGAAAATAAAGGAACCATTTTACAAGCAGCATGCAGCTAGACAAAAACTTGATTAGCCAAAGTGACGAGTGGCCGAATTCAAATAGGGAACTTAGCAGGTCGCGTATTGTCAACGCATGAAGAGGTTCAGAATTGTTTTAAATTGTCGCTTAAGGTTAGATTTAAAGTGGCGGTGGCACTTAAGGTTTTTGTTTAATTGTTTTATTACTGAATTCCCTTGTTGTGGGGTGTAGTCTTTGAAATCACTCGCTCGCTTACATGAATGAAATTGTATTGAAATACCAAGAGAAAATAAATTCAAGTTTTCTTGGGTTAACATAAAACTTACATGTATTTAATTAGTATCTGATGTGTGTATATATATTTTACGAGAAAAGAAAAGTGTGAATTTCAGAGATCTTAATACCGCGTTGAAGGACACTAGTATATGCTGGTATTTGTAAGTTTGCCTAATCAAAAGTTCATTGATTGAGTGGAACCATGATAAACCTACAGAGGGAAGATATTCTAAAAAGTTAAAACGATTTCATTGATGGAAATAGTGTCTAAGTAAATGCAAGTAGAATTGAAGTAGTCGTAATTTATTACGGAAAGGTCAATGATTAAATCAAGGGCAAAGATTATTAAAACGCTGAAGTACATGACGTCGTATTGTTTACATTGCAACGCTGGGCTAAGTAGAAAGAGATTTAGTGGTAGCATAAACTATTTCAATTCTTATCGCCTGGCCGAGCGATTCTAGGCACTACAGTCTGGAACCGCGCGACCGCTGTGGTCGCAGGTTCGAATCCTGCCTCGGGCATGGATGTGTGTGATGTCCTTAGGTTAGCTACGTTTAAGTAGTTCTAAGTTCTAGGGGACTGATGACTTCACCAGTTAAGTCCCGTAGTGATCAGAGCCATTTGAACCATTTTAATTCTTATTGATATTGGTGGAAGCATCTTAATACAAACTGGTCATAACACGATGGAATATGGAATAGGAATTTGAAAGTAATTAAAAAGTTATGACTCTTTTTCCAGCCATAATGTACTGCACTGTGAGAATTTCATTATGTGGGAAAACAACTGTTACCTAGTTGCGGCGTTTATCTTACTGTCTTCAATTTGTTCCTTGAGAGCGCGATTACGATACGAGCTAGACTTCGAGTAGCCGCCAGGCGCTCCACTACGACTGGAATCTTCTAAAATCAGATAGTTATCCGCAGTCATAACATCGACTGTGAAATTAAAAACTGTACCTAATTAAAGCTGTAGTGGTTCACCCAAGTATTTTGAGGGGCAGGAAGCCATACATTAACAGCATAGCGATGTTGGTACAGTACGATCTGTTGTCGTTGTAAGTTCGATCTTGGTAGAATAGGGAAATGCAGTCAATCTAAAAAGGAAATGGCCTACAAATCACTCATGCTACCCATCCTAGAATATTGCTCAAGTGTGTGGGACCTATACCAAATAGGACTACAAGGGGTTATTGAATGTTTACAGAGAAGTGCAGCACAAATGGTCAGTTTTGTTTGACCTGCGGGAAAGCGTCACTGAGATGTTGAATGAACTGAACTGGAAGACTCCTGAAGATAGACGGCAACCATCCCGAGAAAGTCTACTAACAAAGTTTCAAGAACTGGCTTTAATTGATGGCTCTGGGAATGTAGTAAAATGCCTTACATGTCACCAGTGCTTTTTTCTAAAAAAAAGTTTGCGGGTACTCCGACACTGGATATAATGCAGCAAAAATTATTTATAACCGAAGCATGGGTACCACCCGTCTGCTTTTAGCCACGACATCATCAACATGTTGAACTAAAACAAAAAAAAAAAGGTATTGGACTCCTCAGTCGACACAATCTCAAATGAAGCAGGCAATACCGAGAAACACCCAAATATACAAGAGAATGTGGTATCGAACACTCGCAATGAAAGACAGGACACACTGTAAAACTTCTCACAACTGACAAGAACAGAACAACAAACACAAATGAATAAAGAACAACGAAACAAAGATGGCAATGAATCGTGAAGGATCATGATAGCGGGACATTTATTTTTAGCTTGGCGTTTGAGCATAAACATATCCGTTTAGCACTACCATCGCCCACTATTAGCGGGCGAGGGCACTACATGCTTGTCGAACTCACTGCCAGCAATTCAGTTGTCGAGAACAGTTGCCACAACTTCGAAACGCTTGAAACAGTCAATGACATTGCTTTTCCTACCAAATACTGCACTGGTATTGTTCATATTGTAGTTACCAACATGAAAACATGAAATAAAAATTTACGTCCGTGAAATAAATCTTTGGCACTCTTCCATGTTCTCAACATCTTAAAAAAAATAACTTTGTCGACGAAAAAGTTTAAGGGTAAGCAACCCCCAGCGTTCCTCCAGAAAAATAGCGTTGCATGTCACCCCTATAGGGATTGTGAGGATAGGATTACACTAATTATAGCACTCACAGAGGCATTTAAACAATCATGTTTCCTGCACTGCATGCGTGAATGGAATGGGAAATATCCATAATAACTGGTAAGGCTGTTAGCGAGACCGATGTTAAGTGTCCAGTCGCTCAAGGACAAGGCAGGAGAGTAGCAAAGCAAAAGCAGAAATGCTGAACTTTGTTCCTTTACAAAGGAAAACGCAGGATATTATACTCATAGGATACTATGTTTATTTTGTTTTGTGAAGTACACATTGGTTTGCAGAGTATAGGTGTAAATATAAATTTATTAGCACTCTTCCTCCACACAGAAAACTTTTCTAAAGTCTCTGTGCTTCTCCTAGGGATCTCATGCTTGTTCAAACATTCTTTCCTTTCTTCTGTAACATGTGGTGTGCTGTCATTGGCATTACTACTATAAGCCAAATTACACGATAGAAATGCATTGTTCTTAAGCACACTTTTCCAGGCTAAAGTTAGCAGTTCCAAAAGCAACTCTATTATGTAATCAGTTTCTTTGAAATGACTAGAAGACATTCTAGCATTTGCAACATTCTTTTCTATGACAACTCAACAGCCAAATCTTTTGCAGACATTCATTGCAAAGGATACCATGAAGAACTACTCCAGTTCCTTTAATTTCATGATCACGGGAATTAGCCACTGCTTGCACACACACAAAACACTTTCACTTTCTAATTACTCACTTCACAAAAGTAACTAAGCGAAACCAACACCACTCAGAAAATCACGCAGCCTCCAACAAACAAATACAAGTGCAAACTGTTCTTCTCTGATTGCATACAATGCCAGAAACCCATTTTCTTCTACAAAACTCCGTAGCTGCCTAGGAAGCACCTATATGAACAAGCGCACTGTTGACACTTAACCCAAGTTATGCGTGTTTGGTAGTAGTCATTTTTTTATGCGCTACTTTGATGAAAGCTGCATAAATGTTCTGTTAGCTCTTGATAAGATTTGAAAGTGGTGCAAAGATTGGCAACATGATTTCAATGTTCGTAAATGTAAAACTGTGCACTTCACAAAACGAAGAAATGTAGCATCATATGACTATAATAATAGTGAGTCACAGTTGAAATGATGAACCCACATGAATACCTGGCTGTAACACTTCGTAGGGATATGAAATGGAGTAATCACTTAGGTTCAGTAGTGGGTAAAGCAGAGTGATAGACTTCAGTTTACTGGTGGAATACAGGGGAAACAATTATTCTACAAAGATTACTTACAAATCACTTGTATGACCAGGTCTAGACTAATGCTCAGTTGTATGGGACACATACCAAATAGGACTAGCAGGGGATATTGAATGTTTACAGACAATGGTAGCACAAATATTCACAGGTTTGGTTAATTCTTGGGAGAGTGTCGAGAGATACTGAAGAAACTGAACTGGAAGACTCTTGAAGACAGATAGACATAAACTATTCTGAGAAAGTCTATTAACAGAGTTTCCTGAAACAGCTTTAAATGATGACTTTAAGAATATACAACAACCCCCAACGTATCTTTGATGTAGGAATCATGAGGATAAGATTGGAATAATTACAGCAGGTGCAGAGGCATTCAAAAAAATTATTATTCCCACGCTCCAAATGTGAATGGAATGGGGAAAAGCCCTACTAACTGGTACAATGGGATGGGTCCATAACCATGCTCTTCATGGTGGTTTGCAGAGTGTAGATGTAGACTGAAGGCTTCACATATTGCTCTCTTGACTACCACATGCATTTCATTCATCATCTCTCTGTCTATACCCCTATGGTATACCTTATACCTGTTATGTAGCAGCCTCTGTTTTTCTTAGAAGTTTCCTTACAGTAATGGTACACTATGGAGGATCTCTCCCATTATGAACTGTTGTACTGGGTACACATCTGTCCAGTGCATTGTCAACTATTCTTTTAAACTTGAGCCATTGTTCCTCTTCGTTGGGATATGACACTGCTGCTTTTCTGTTTAGTTTGCTGAACATATAAATCTTTTTGCTTGTTTTAACTGTCGATTGTAGTTTGGTATTCAGTGTTGTTTTAAC
Organism: Schistocerca gregaria; assembly: GCF_023897955.1. Taxonomy (NCBI): domain Eukaryota; kingdom Metazoa; phylum Arthropoda; class Insecta; order Orthoptera; family Acrididae; genus Schistocerca; species Schistocerca gregaria. The sequence continues at coordinate 666,388,472 of NC_064922.1, forward strand.
TGCCTGTTGGTTGCTGATACCAGTTTCTGTGTGGACTTCCTAAGACTGGTGAGGTCTGTCTGTTACCATTAGACCTAATATATTTCGATCAAGAGTGGGGTTGTGAACTATCTGTTTTAGTTTGTATCCAGAGAAGGCATTTAATAAAATTCACAGGATGACTTGTCATGCAGACCACTAACAAAACTAGAATTATTCAAATTGATTGTTGAATGATTAAAGTCTCATTCACTGATTACAGTATGATTACAGAAATTATGTACAAGCAAACTGTATTTTTCTGCAATGTTTTCATTTACACCAGGAGATGAGTCTGGTAGTCGGTAGAGAGGACCCTATTATAATTTTACCCCCACCATTGATATTGAGTCTTACCCAAATGATCTCACATGCAGCTTCTATTGCTGTCTCGGTAGATTTGAGTTTCTTGTCTACTGTGACAAATAGACCACCTCCATTTCCCTATCCTCTCGATATATGCTTAAATTTCCCCTAAAATCTCACTACTTTCGCCCTCAGGTTCTAGCCAGCTTTCTGTGTCTAATATTATGTAAAGTTCAGTGCCTTTTAGGAACAATTCAAACTCTTGCTCTTTGATGCAAATGCTTCGGCAATTAACCACTAGGACTTTAGTACTCTCGCCTGTGGGAGACACTTCTTTGGGTCTTACATTAATATTTTTGGCAAAACTCAAACAATGGAAAATCCTGGATGGAACGTAACGACATTATGAAAAGGAAAGTTGCCTCTCACCATTGATTGTTGGTTGATTAAAGTCTCATCCACTGATTACAGTGTGGCTACAGTTGTCTGAGACCGCAGTCACATGTGTGTGAATTGCATGCATCTCTCTGTGTGTGTTTTGTCTTTTTTTGACGGAGGCCTTACGGGCCAAAAGCTTTATTTGTGACATTCTTTTTATTGTGCCTGTGTGCGACTCAGCTTCTCCACTAATACTTTTGGATTTCACACAGCTATCGTTATCTGAGTTGGATGGAAAGTCATGTGTGCACCCCACACACATGGGCAGTTGCCTCTGATGTATAGTGCACATCTTGACTCATTTAGGAAGACCCTAAAACTTTAAATACTATGGAACGAGTCTAGAAAGACATAGTCTAGCTTGTCATAGAACCTTGAGAGTCTCCAGTTTAAGTCTTCCACCTGAAACAGAACCAGAGGGCCATGATGAATCCTGGGGGCAATGCCTCAGATTGTGAGCTTCACTGAAAATCTGTGAGCAAGGCTGGTATTCCCAACTATCTGTGCTAGTCAGTGGAATGATCCAAGTTTGACCTCAGAGCTCATACAGCAGGCACTGTTTGTTCCAATGGTCGCCACAATCTGCAGTTGGTGGCATCTTGTTGCCTCAATTGCTGCCAGAATATCATCTTCAACGTGCTGAATGAGGCCTTCAGGCATACACACTGAGTTTACATGGTGTTTTTTCCCATGCCTTTCTGCCATTTCCCTAAGGTGTACCAAGATTCACTGTATGTGTGAACTGCCGATGATTAATAGATCCCTATTCCTTTGCTTTCATTGCCCTGTTACATAGGACATAGCAGGTTTCTCAATATCGTAGCAGGTTTCTCAATATATGAAGCAAGTCTCATTGGCTCACTTTCAGCTTCAGTGGATGACAACAGAATCTGTTGGTTAGTTGGATGGGTGCAACATCCTGAGTTCTCCCTGATCTCTGTCTCCCCATACGATGTCTTGACCCAGCTTTGACACGCCACTCACAGCCAAGTGGATATGAATGATGGAGCTTGTATTTCCTGCAGAAGAGACGACATCCACAGGAGAGGATATTACTGGAGGTACCTCTGGTAAAAATTTCTTGGTAGCTCTCCTAACACCATTCGCAGCAGGTTCTAATTACTCGACAGTAGCGAGAGAGATTTTCAACTGCTTATGAATAGCAATCAGCTCATCGCCTGCCTGATAACAGCAAACACAGTGGGGCTCTATTATGGCTGGTACCATACTAATCACTCAAACATTAAGGTGATACTTAATTTCGCGTCCTTTCTGCTACGCATTAATCCGTCAGACATTCGTTTCCTTTATAAGCTATAGCAGTAAGATAGCTGACGTGGTATGAAGAGGAGGAGCTTATTCCAACAGCTAGTGCCCTAACAACAGTATGAAGGCTGCCGCTCCCAGTATTCTCTGCTCAGTGGCCAAGTAAAAGTTCTCCATCAGTATTTTGCAGAACAGTGAACGCGTGACTTATGCCGGGTGCAGTATTTTACAGAATAGTAAACAAATAACTTTCTACTAAGCTTGTTGATTGTCATTTAATTTATGAGTTTGATATGCACAATTGATTATCAGTGGTCTTTTGCAATTTAAGTAATTTATAGCCAAAAAGAGATATATATTATGACAACGGAAAACTTGGTACAAGTTTTACTGTTTCTCTTAAGCGATTTTCGGGTTATTCAACAGTACCGTAGCGTTAATTTGACGATTTAATACTACACAATATAACAAGACGCCGGCACGACATTTTATAAAAAACGGCATGAAAAGCTCGTTTAAATTTTACTTCAAGTTTTTGTACATAAGTTGTCTAAATGAATTTTTTTGATGTGGGTGATTTTACTCGAAGACAAAGCAAATGCCGTGAGGCGATTTACATACGTAAGTAAACGAACGTGCGAATTTAACGGATTTTGTCCGTTAGCTGATTTTGCGTCCCCGTTTATACTGGCTAGCCCAAGATGAACACAGTTGAAGTTATCTGTAATGATTTAGATAAAACCAGAACTCAGAATTCCGTAGCGGCGTTACAGGGGAGAAACGCTCATCTGGTAGCATGTGCATTGGGTTACGGGCACGTGGTAAATATCTTCGACGTCACTTGTCATCAACGTGTGGACTATGAAGAGATCAAGGGCTATACACGCGCCAACCGACTGACCGTCAAATTGTACGTCTGTGTTAACGTTTTGACCGGCGGACGGACTTTCCTTGTCGGGATTTCGGGCGGGTAGGGCCACCAGACAGCCGCCTCTTCTCCCCCTCCGCGGCACCCAACAATTTGTGCCGTTTCGTGTCAATTTGTGAGACGAAAGTTCGTCAATAGTTTCGAGTGGCGCTTAGACAGAAGAAAAGTCCGTTGACCCACTGCATTTTTATTTTTAGGTATCATTTCTGATACTCAGCGGAAATGAAATCTAAAAACCGAAATATTGACATACAGTGAACGTTAATCCACAAAATATACTTGCTTTATTGTTCTAAGTATTAAAAAAGTCCATCTTATACCCAAGCGCCCTGGCATGAAGAGCAAAGCTTGCGCTATTTCTTTACAGTTCTAACGGTTGCTAGGTGCTTCATTTCTTATGCATGTGTTGTATTTATTGGATGATGTGCACCACCACAATGTGTAGTCCTTCTTCGAAACTGAAATGAGTTTCTTAAACTTACAGGTCATCTTTTATGCTACATACATAAATTAATTAATAACTTTTACGTGAACGTCGTTTGTTTTCTTTATTTTGCTTTATTAATATATGTTTCGTCGTCAACTACAAATCACGTTGTTGGTTTCAGGAATCATTTTAGCTAGTAATTGTGGAGACAGAACTCCACTGAGTTTAACGTCCTCCTAACATCTCCGAGTGGCTAGAAATCGTAATGTAGCCAACAGTCTCTACTCGCAGAATATAGCCTCTCTCATGACTGTATTCTTTTTCGTTAAGAGCGGGTTGTTGATGTTAGGCAGCTCTGAAATGCATGGACCATCCATTCTTCGATAATTATGAAAATAATCGGTTTCCAACTCCTAAAGTAACAGAAAGCAGGCGAATTTCAGTCCTTGTACTAACCACTTCTTTACCCATAGTTTGCTTTCTGCTTTTTCTGGCATTGTTGCCTCTGAAACAACCAAGAGAAACCCACGTTTTTGTTTGTGAGTGAAGCCAAACGGGATCTCGTACAACAAAGTCCAATGAACTTCTGATACACAAATCATTACAACGGCACTACGCTGTGAATGCCGAGTGCAGTCCATTGGGACATGTGTAGACCGCCACGGAAGTCATCGGTCGGTCAGCCGATAAATTGGTGCCCCTGTAGGGGCCTCAATAAAAATTCACTTGACGGTAGTGAAACTAATGGAATACTGGGAAAAATATTTTCACCCAATCAAACCAAAAAAGGTCAAAGTAGGTTCGATGGGTGAGCGTTATATAGATCTTGTTTACCCGTTAAAACTTTTTTCAGAGTCAGCATGGAAAATTACATGCTCGGTTCGACCATTTATTTTAACAGAAAATTGAAAAAGAAGAAGAAGACAGATCAAACTTTAGTTTTTTTGCATGTTTCAGTTTGACAGATGCTTGAAATATTTGAAAATCAGCATTGCTCGTTTAAAAGCTAGTGAGACTACAGAATGTAGCAGTAACATTTCAGCAATAGAAATGTAGCAATGTATGTTTCGCATGGTGTCCAGCGATTTTAGAGAAAAAATTCCCTGGGTTTTCCAGTTCATTTTTGTATTTTTCTACGCTTTTGTTGCGCTTAGTCCCTAACAAATGTATATGAACATAATGGATGCTTTACTTCTAGTTGAATGAAAAAAAAAGAAACCCTTGAAATAATGTGTTTTATTTTAACAAAAAAGAAACATACCAGTGTTTGACAAAATAATTGAATTGTCAAAAGTAATATGGACAAAAAATTACAAGATGAGAACAGGTTTCAAATGAAATAAAACATTATTGTTAAAACATTTCCATTATGACCAAATAGATGTTGGTAGCACTCAAGGGTATAAAAAAGCATTATCTACTTCAGTATAAATTGTACTTTTCACAAGCACCTCTAGAAATAAAATTCACACACAATTTTAACACAATAACTATTGAAAAATAGTAACATTTGTTTGGTAACGACACATATGTGAACACTAATTCACATCACGGAAAGCATTTTTTAATGATACAGCTTCATTTTCAATCTGAGCAATCTCTCTATCAGCACGTTCCAAAAGTAGCTCTCGCAACTTTTAATTAATACCTTTCATCTTTATCTCATTTTCTTTTAAGGACTTCTCAGCTGCCCTCTTCTCCGCTAGTGCTTCACTGCATCTATTATGTGCATTTCGGAAGCTCTGGATTAATTGTTTCATGATGGGTACGGATCCAACACCATCAGCAACCTTGACTGCATCATTAACGAAGGGCTACGAGAGGTGGTTCTGTCAAATTTTCTACAAGAATGGAGGAGTTGTCAGAAAAACCTCTTTCAAGACTGGCATTTCGATGGAAGGGTATGCAAGCAAGCTTGACAAATTTCTTCAAATATTCGTATCCCCTATTATCTCCAATGACCATCATCCAGAATTTATCAATTCGATCACGATTCACATCAAATTCTTTCAGAATTTCCTTTGTGGTCCTAGTCTCTAAAAGATTCTGGAATTCTCTAGCAATTGAATCAGCCTCATGAGCACCAGAGCGATTTGAGTCTTTCAGATTTGTTAATGGTACACTTAGATGTCTCTGTGCAAGGTCAGACGTAATGGCCACTTCTGGGTCCAAACATGTGATGCCCTTCGTGAAGGAATATGCGAGGGGTGAATTGTCCAGAATTTTTGTACACTATACTCTTCCTGAATGTATGACACTAATTTTGGAACACCAAGATATCTTTCTGAGATACATCACATCGAGCCAGAGCTTTCCTGGTACCATAGCCAGTGTCCGCTTTCTCAGGTCCTAATAGATTTGTGCTCTCACTCAAATCTATTTTGAAAATACTCTGCCTCTCCAAAAATTTCGGGTCTGACAAATGTTTTCATTAACTCTTTGACCATAGAGTGGAGGGAGGTGTAAAGAAAAGGAACTAAAGGGGCATCCAACTGAAATTTAGCCAGGAATGACTCAACGTGGGCAGCCATAGTCTCAAAAAAGGCGAGACAGGCTCTCAGCATCTTGTCTCTCAAAGACACTACTTTGTAGCTATGATTCTTAGCTTTCCAATATTGATCTTAGATTTAGGTTTTACCTCTTCCTGTTCCTTCTTTAGCTTTTCTATTTCGTTCACATACTTTTGAACCATTGTTAAAAATCTGCCCGAGCCCTGACTACCACCATTTCATTTTCCACCCATCGCATGGCACAAACCTTCTTCGGAAATTCAAAAGTGCCTGCAATACTGGTGAAATCAGCTCTATGGAAGGGAACATTTTTGAACAGGTTATATAATGCTCTCATAAACTGAACAATGTCCCAGCCAGCACTAGCACAACCTGTTTTGAAAGCACCGTGAACTGTGCGCAATCCACATGTTCCAAAGTCCAAAAGCACTCGATCTTACGTATTACCTTGAAATTTAAGCTTGCTCTTTAGTTCTTTTATGAATGCTTTGTTAACATTAGGAGCATCCATGGACACTCGGACAACCTGCTTTTTTACATCTACTTTAGATTGGGATTCACCTGCTTCAAACACTTCAATTAAATTTTTTGCAGCACTTTTCTCAGAAAACACTGATGTGAGGTACATGCTCGATACCTATCCCGACAAACTGTCCCAGAAACGTACAGAGAGATCCATTTGCTTGTTTTGGCTAATCTTGTTAGGGCTCTCATCAAAGACAAATGTGACAATGTCACTGGCAGCGACAGTATCCTGCAACTGTTTAGTGAAAAATGGACCCAGTCCAAACACAATACTATAATTTGCTTTTGATTTTTGAAGCTGCACTTTGGAGGCTATGTCATTGCAATACACCTGGTAATAGACTAACAAGACTTCCAGTGTCCCGTGAAGACTGATGTCTCACAGCAGCGAACAGACACAGCTGGATTTCTGCCTTGGTCACAGCATCCCTCTGTGTGTAGTCTAGCATCGTAGGCCTGAAGTAGGTATATGAGTTTGCCACAGATTAGGACCTGGCTGCTTGGCCACATCATGACGGCACGACGCACTCCTTGCCTGCATCACAGAGAACTAAAAATGCAGAAAGACTAATTAGAGATACAAATTAATAATTAATAATTTACTTATATAATGCACTTATCACAATTGTTCTTTTCATTGTCAACATTCGTGGTAAGCTGATTGTGTTCAGCAGTGGCAGGCGGCACCACCGTGGCTATGACTGATGCTATAGAATTGGAAGCACAGCTGTTTCCAGCAAACAGCTTGGATATAGGCACTGTTCTCTTTCTAGCAGCCTCAAGCCCAATGTGCTTTTTACCCCTTGCTTGACTGGACAAAGCCTGCTTGCCCCTATTGCTGAGGGAGAAGTTCGTTTTGCAGAGCACGCAACAAACACTGAAGTTTTCAGTTGTGTGCTCAGTAGTCCACTAAAATTCTGGATCCTCGGCCTAGCGAGGCCAGTTCTTTGGTTGCGACCTATCTTAACACATGCATTAGAAAGAACCACATATACAATATAGGCCCTAGTGAGACGTGTCCAAAAGCGCACAAACACATTCAGACACTTTTTTACGCATACCACTAAAACTCTAGAATCAGTTTTATTCATACACTAGCTGAGAGCCCACTGCTTTGCTCGCGAAGACTTACAGACAGCATAGATTTTATTTGTTCTTCTTTAATCGAATTTGTATTTTGTCGTGATCATTTCTAAAACCTATTTATTATTAGTAACAGATAAGTCAAATACCTATTTTCATAGATATATTTTTAAAATTTGTTTCATGTAACGGAATATTATGAAAATTTTCACTCCCCTCTTTCTCGCCCTTAGGGAATGAATTCCTAGTTTTGGTACTGTGTACTAAGTAATTAGTTGGAAAAAGAGATGTATTATTTACAACAAACTTCATTAAGGAATAAATTTACTGAGAAGCTGTGGTTAGTAAGCTCAATTCTTTGAATAGGTTTCGACATGATGTTCTTGGATTTACACTACACATTACTCTTATTATACGCTTCTCTATTCCAAAAATTTTTTCTTGGTTTGTGAAGTTACCCCAAAATATGGGACCATATGACATAATGGAGTGAAAATAAGCAAAATATGCCCGTTTTTTTACATTTATGTCTCCTATGTCTGACATCATTCGCATTGCAAACACAGACATGGTGAGGTGCTTTAGCAGTTCGTTTGTATGTCGCTCCCAACTGAATTTATTATCAAGTTGTAATCCCAAGAATTTTATACTGTGAACTTCTCCTACTTCCGTGTCATCATATTTTATATATACACACCAGAAGGAATTATCTTGGAAGATCTGAACTGCATATAGTGGGTCTTTTCAAAGTTTAATGACAGTGAATTGACTATGAACCACTTATTAATGTCAGTAAAAATTTGATTAGCTGCTGTTTCTAAATTTGTATTTGATTTACTAGTTATTGCAATGTTTGTATCATCTGCAAATAAGACAAGCTTAGCATCTGGTAATATAACAGATGACAGGTCATTAATATATACAAGAAAAAGTGGTGGACCTAGTATGGAACCTTAGGGAATACCACATGTAATTTCTTCCCAGTCATATGATGTCTGATTGCCCACTGCCGAAGTGTTATGTAATGACACCCTTTGTTTTCTATTAGTAAGATGTGACTGAAATCACTTTGCAGCACTACCAGTGATGCCATAATATTTTAATTTACTTAAAAGAATGCTGTGATTCATACAGTCAAAAGCCTTTGACATGTCACAGAATATGCCAGTTGCCTTTAATTTGTTGTCTAACGAATTAAGGATATTTTCATTTTAAGTGTAAATAACCTTCTCAATATCAGAACCCCTAAGAAAACCAAACTGCGACTTTGACGGCATACTATTTTCACTAATGTGTTTAAGTAGATGTTTGAACATAACCTTTTCAAAGATTTTTGAAAAAGCTGGCAAAAGTGAGATTGGTCAGTACCTTGATGGCATTTCTTTGTCCCCTTTCTTGGGGAGAGGTATAATTTCAGCATATTTAAGCTAGTCTGGGTATTTCCTGTGATAAGTGATTGATTACACAAATAACTTAAGATATGAGTAAGCTCATATGAACACTCTTTTATGAACTTTGTTGATATGTTATCATAACCACTAGAATTCTTTAATTTCAAGGACTTTATGATAGATTCTATTTATTTGGGTGAAGTAAGTGTCAATTCCATTTTACTGAGATTGCTTGTATGCACTGGTCTCAGGCATTCCATTGCATTATTTACTGAATCTGACAACATCACGCTATCAGTAATAGAGACAAATTACTTCTTTAAATGTGTTTGTTACCAGAGTTTTATTTATTTTTAGAGCTATTGGTTCCTCCTCATTTATGGTACTACCTGTCTCTGACTTAACTATATCCCATATTGTTTTTGTTTTATGGCTGGATGTATTTATCTTCTTCTCATAATGCAGTTGTTTAGATTTCTGGATAACCTTCATCAATATTTTGCAGTAATTTTTGTAATGAGCTATAGTGCTAATTTCAAAGGTGTCATTACATATCAGATAAAGTTTCCTCACATGATATCTTTATCCCTTGTGTGATCCATGGTTTCTTATTAGACTTCTGCTTAATTTCATTTACCTTCAGGGGAAAACAGTTTTCAAATAAGGTGCTAATTTTATTAATGAATGTTTTGTATTTTCCATATGTTTCTTGGGTGCTGTAAACGTCCATCCAATTAATTTCTTTGAGCAATCTCCTGAATTTCTCAGTTTTTGACTGTTTTATTGGCCTTCTGTACTCACTTCTGATAGACATTTTACCCTAACAATTTTCAAAATTTAATGTTAGGTGTTGCATGTTATAGTCAGATAGCCCATTTACTACTGGTTTTGTAATGTGGCTTAGTTGCCTATAATTGTCTATAAAGATATTATCAATGGCAGTCTTAGAACATATGTATACCCTAGTTGGGAAATTTACAGTAGAAATTAAAGTGAATGACAATGTAACTGATTCCAGTAACTGTTCACTGACAATGTTTTTCAGGAGCTCTATATTTAAGTCACCAGCAACCACTAGTTCTTTGTTTTTTAATTTTAAATGGGATAATGAATCTTCAAGACCATTTATAAATAGGTTGAAATTTTCTGAAGGTGCTCTGTATAAGACTACTATTATAAAGTACCTATTATGAAATTCTGTGTCTGTTGCACATGCTTCTAAGTGCTTTTCTAAGCAAAATTTATTAATATTCTTAAATTGAAAACGGTTTTTAACAAATGTGGCAACTCCTTTCTCCATATTTTATCTACAGAAGTATGAGGCTAACTTAAATTCTGTAAGGTTTAGCCAGCCGGTGTGGCTGAGTGGTTCTAGGCACTTCAGTCTGGAACCGCTCGACTGCTACAATTGCAGGTTCGAAACCTGCCTCGGGCATGCCTGTGTGTGATGTCCTTAGATTAGTTAGGTTTACGTATTTCTAAGTTCTAGGGGACTGATGACCTCAGATGTTAAGTCCCATAGCGCTCAGAACCATTTGAACCATTTTTTGTGAGGTGTAACATATCTAAACCAGTGGTCACCTAATGTTCAGAGAGGCAGTCCTCTAAAACATCGACACATTGGTGGCACGAGAATAATATCGGAACATCGATATTTCCATATTCAACTCGTTGATCGAATAAAATTTTGCCATAATTTAGGATGCCAAGACACAAACGAAATACACACATGAAGAAAAGTTTTGCATCACCCTGTTTCCCGGAACTCCTGAAGATAGACGCTGACTGTGGACATTATATCACAGACTTAGTCCCTTTACTGTTCAGAGATGTCACTAAACCAGCCCAAAGATGTAAACAACCATGCACGAGCAGCGCCTGTTGGACGGAGGGGGTCCGACAGCCGATCAGTTTCAGCCATTCCACCAGGAAGAAGGTACCCGTCTCGTGTTGTCTGTAGTTCAACAATGCCTAGACAGTCAATACCGCGGTTCGATCGCGTCCGCACTGTTGCTTTGTAACAGGAAAGGCTCTCAACAAGGGAAGTGTCCAGGCGTCTAGGAGTGGCCCAAAACGACATTGTTCAGACTTGGAGGAGATACAGAGAGACAGGTACTGTCGATGACATGCCTCGCTCAGGCTGCCCAAGGGTTACTACCGCAGTGGATGACCGTTACCTACGGATTATGGCTCGGAGGAACCCTGACGGCAACGCCACCATGTTGAATAATGATTTTCGTGCAACCTATTGCGCAATAGGCTGCATGATACGCAACTTCACTCCCGATTCTGAGATATACGAGTAATTTGTGTCCGTAGCTTATCTGTAAGAGGGGTAATCGCCCTACTTCCTAAACAACCTAAGTGCCGAAAATTCTCCAGAAATAGGCCACTTTAGACTGATGCATTTAGGAACATGTGCGAATGATCACAAAAATTTTATGAAAATGCGTTAAGCTCATGTTGGAATCACTACACCACTTCGCACTGAATGATTAAAATAAATTGATTCGAATTGGCAGCGACATTCCCTTTTTGGACACGTCTCTGTTATCATATAGTGTTAAAACAACGCAATACTTACATTTGAACACCTGTAAATGTGAGCCACGACAATTATTCTTCAGTTCCTCGGAACACCTCGTCAAGATTTAAGAACGCACAGCACAGCACAACAAACGTTAGCACAGCCACTGCAAGATTACTTCTGGAACTGCGAGTGAAACCTTCTACTTCGCTAGGCAAGGCTCGGGTCCGTCCGGTTCGGCTGTACTACCAGCTGTTAAAATTCGAAATAAACCATAAACTGGAGAACAACGGTATCAAAACAAAAAGTAATTTCCACCATCGTACTAGTAATAAAATAATATTGTATTCGCAATAATAACGAAAAACTCATCAAATTAATTCAGAAATCGGACAGACCTAAGTAAATACTCGTAGTCGCCAAATTTAACAATAATATTCTATTGCAAGCCATATCCTCAACTATGTCTAAAAATGTGATCACAAAGTAACGAGAAGGTTAGTTGACAGAGGCTGCAAAAGATCAGAAATAGTTGCGAATTAACGATTTTATACTAAGTTTCAAGGAGGTTTCTAATTAACTGTACAATGTGCCAATTGCCCCTCTGTACTCACATAGTTAATGTTAAAAATGAAATCAGATTAACGAGCCGATTAGGATGCCGCGGGAATTAGATTAGGAAATGAGACACTTAAAGTAGTAAATGAGTTTTGCTATTTGGGGGCCAAAATAACTGATGATGATCGAAGCAGAGAGGATATAAAATGCAGACTGGCAATGGCAAGGAAAGCGTTTCTGAAGAAGAGAAATTTGTTAACATCGAGTATAGATTTAATTGTCAGGAAGTCGTTTCTGAAAGTATTTGTATGGAGTGTAGCCATGTATGGAAGTGAAACGTGGACGATAAATAGTTTAGACAAGAAGAGAATAGAAGCTTTCGAGATGTGGTGCTACAGAAGAATGTTGAAGATTAGATGGGTAGATCACATAACTAATGGGGAGGTACTGAATAGAGTTGGGGAGAAGAGAAATTTGTGGTACAACTTGACTAGAAGAAAGGATCGGTTGGTAGGGCATATTCTGAGGCATCAAGGGATCACCAGTTTAGTATTGGAGGGCAGCGTGGAGGGTAAAAATCGAAGAGGGAGACCAAGAGATGAATACACTAAGCAAATTCAGAAGGATGTAGGTTGCAGTAGGTACTGGGAGATGCAGAAGCTTGTACAGGATAGAGTAGCATGGAGAGCTGTATCAAACCAGTCTCTGGTCTGAAGACCACAACAACAACATAGGAGATACAGACTCCCGAAAATCGGCCAAAATTGTGAACCGGCAAGTTTATAACGGCGTAACTAAATAACTATACGATATCGTTTCATACAGCTCTGTACATAAGTAGTATAGCATGTCCTCAAATATATGTGAAAAAATAACCGCATCTGAATGAGACGATTAGGAGATAAACTCCTGAAAAACGCCCAAATTTCGGAAACGGCCGATTTAATTCCAAGTTTGGACTGCGTAAGATTCGGCAATTTGGCGAATATTTTGGAGCCTGTATCTCCCAATCAGCTCATTAACGTGCGTTCATTTTTTTTTCGGAACAAGTTGAGGAAGTGCTATACTATGTATGAACACAGGGGAATGCGGCAACACCACGTAGTCTTTTAGTTACGTTGCTCGGAACTTAGTATGAAATTGGCAGATTCGCAAATTTAGTCCATTTTCTGAAGTCTGTGTCTCCTAATTGGCTCACTAATCTGCGTCCATTTTTTTCATATACATATTTGAGGATGTGCTACACTATGTTTCTACTCTGTGGCATGTGACGACAGCGTATTCTTCTGTTAGGAAAAAATTGCCGATCCGCAACTACACTCCTGGAAATGGAAAAAAGAACACATTGACACCGGTGTGTCAGACCCACCATACTTGCTCCGGACACTGCGAGAGGGTTGTACAAGCAATGATCACACGCACGGCACAGCGGACACACCAGGAACCGCGGTGTTGCCCGTCGAATGGCGCTAGCTACGCAGCATTTGTGCACCGCCGCCGTCAGTGTCAGCCAGTTTGCCGTGGCATACGGAGCTCCATCGCAGTCTTTAAAACTGGTAGCATGCCACGACAGCGTGGATGTGAACCGTATGTGCAGTTGACGGACTTTGAGCGAGGGCGTATAGTGGGCATGCGGGAGGCCGGGTGGACGTACCGCCAAATTGCTCAACACGTGGGGCGTGAGGTCTCCACAGTACATCGATGTTGTCGCCAGTGGTCGGCGGAAGGTGCACGTGCCCGTCGACCTGGACCGGACCGCAGCGACGCACGGATGCACGCCAAGACCGTAGGATCCTACGCAGTGCCGTAGGGGACCGCACCGCCACTTCCCAGCAAATTAGGGACACTGTAGCTCCTGGGGTATCGGTGAGGACCATTCGCAACCGTCTCCATGAAGCTGGGCTACGGTCCCGCACACCGTTAGGCCGTCTTCCGCTCACGCCCCAATATCATGCAGCCCGCCTCCAGTGGTGTCGCGACAGGCGTGAATGGAGGGACGAATGGAGACGTGTCGTCTTCAGCGATGAGAGTCGCTTCTGCCTTGGTGCCAATGATGGTCGTATGCGTGTTTGGCGCCGTGCAGGTGAGCGCCACAATCAGGACTGCATACGACCGAGGCACACAGGGCCAACACCCGGCATCATGGTGTGGGGAGCGATCTCCTACACTGTCCCTTCACCTCTGGTGATCGTCGAGGGGACACTGAATAGTGCACGGTACATGCAAACCGTCATCGAACCCATCGTTCTACCATTCCTAGACCGGCAAGGGAACTTGCTGTTCCAACAGGACAATGCACGTCCGCATGTATCCCGTGCCACCCAACGTGCTCTAGAAGGTGTAAGTCAACTACCCTGGCCAGCATGATCTCCGGATCTGTTCCCCATTGAGCATGTTTGGGACTGGATGAAGCGTCGTCTCACGCGGTCTGCACGTCCAGCACGAACGCTGGTCCAACTGAAGCGCCAGGTGGAAATGGCATGGCAAGCCGTTCCACAGGACTACATCCAGCATCTCTAAGATCGTCTCCATGTGAGGATAGCAGCCTGCATTGCTGCGAAAGGTGGATATACACTGTACTAGTGCCGACATTGTGCATGCTCTGATGCCTGTGTCTATGTGCCTGTGGTTCTGTCAGTGTGATCATGTGATGTATCTGACCCCAGGAATGTGTCAATAAAGTTTCCCCTTCCTGGGACAATGAATTCACGGTGTTCTTATTTCAATTTCCAGGAGTGTATTTCCAATCTTTTGTAGTCTCAATCTACTAGGCCAAATGCACTTGTTAATTTGTAATCACATTTTAGACATAAGCGTACGGCATGCGATGTGACATTTCACGATGATGAGTAATTACTTGTGGCGGTGCGATTTTTGATTACGTTTTACGTTATTATTATTTAGATACGCCTGTGTATAATAATTTTCAGAAGAGTGTTACGAACGCAAATTTATTTTATTACTAGTGAGAGGGTTTCGTGGCTATGTATTTTCTCCAATTGTACAGTAACTACGGATTGTGCGTACGGTTTATTTCGTAATTTAACAGTTGGTAGTAGGGCTCTTGCGCCTGGCAGTGAAAGTAGAAGATAACAAAGCGACGTTGAAACCGGCAGGCCTTTGTATTGGGCTGTGACAGGGTAGGGGACGGAGGGGACGAGAGTTCGGAATCGGGAAATCCTGTCGGCGGCCGGATTCAGGATAAGGGCACTGAACAGAACCAAGCGGAATGTTCTGTCGAAAAGCGAAGCGGGTATTGAGCGGCCGAAAAGTGAATCGGGCACAGAGCCTTTTTTCAGTTTTTTTTTTAAATCCAAATTCCCTAAGTTTTCCCGGTTTCCCAGGGCACTGGACACCCTGAAATTTCATTTTTTCAGCAGAAACTAAAACACACCATAAATACGTCTCATAAATGCGCGGCCCAGATGTTATAGCGCGAGAGTCAAAACCGATGCTGTTCCTCAGTGACGTCACAGCGTCAGGCAATAGCAGCACAGAACGCTAACCGCCTAGCCTAGCTATTCAAAAATGGTTCAAATGGCTCTGAGCACTATGGGACTCAACTGCTGTGGTCATTAGTCCCCTAGAACTTAGAACTACTTAAACCTAACTAACCTAAGGACATCACACACATCCATGCCCGAGGCAGGATTCGAACCTGCGACCGTAGCAGTCGCACGGTTCCGGACTGCGCGCCTCGAACCGCGAGACCACCGCGGCCGGCCCTAGCTATTCAGCGCACCTTGTACGTAGTTAGCTCATGTTCAGTTGTGGAGTTTTTGCTGCTATTTCGCTACGGGATTGTAAGCTCTCATAGGTTTCTAGGTTAGCCAACGCGTCTAGAAGCAAATATGCTGTTCAACAAAAGCCTTCCTGTTTTTGTTGGTTTCTACCAACTGAGGACTGGGCCGAAACTGCATAAGTTATATTGCTTCAGAATATTTGATAGAATAATAAGTGAAACGGCAAACATGTCTCACATGTAACACACCATTTACTCTTAACTTTAATTTCCTGTCAGGAAAGCGATAAATGGGAGATGTGTATGTTCAAATTGGTTCAAATGGCTCTGAGCACTATGGGACTTAACATCTAGAACTTAGAACTACTTAAACCTAACTAACCTAAGGACATCACACACATCCATGCCCGAGGCAGGATTCGAACCTGATACAGTAGCGGTCACGCGGTTCCAGACTGAAGCGCCCATAACCCCACGGCCACACCGGCCGGCAGATGTGTATTTTATTTTGAGAAATAAGCAGCGGAGTTTGGTGCCGAATATAACAGAAATTACGACACAGCAGAGCTAGTTAATGAAATATGTGTATTTTATTTTGAGAAATAAGCAGCGGAGTTTGGTACCGAATATAACAGAAATATCGACGCAGCAGAGCTAGCTAATGAAATATCCTCTCTCAAATTCCAGGTAAAAGAGCTGATGATGAGCACTGCCATAGATTCCCATTTGGATATTTTAATTGTTTTCTTCTCGAAGTATGGGTTACGAGATGCTTATTCCAACATCAAAATAGCTTTGAGGACATTTATGACAATTTCAGTGCACAGTTAGCAAATTAAAGACAAAAAAATACTTAAAATAAGGAATAGTTGAAGCTGACTGTCAAATCCAGCTATCCTGTCGACAAAATACAACACAGCTGTTAAATTTGACGTCAATGACGTTATCAATGAGTCTGCTGCACCCAAAGCAAGAAACTGTGAAGTAAAAGTATAATAAGAACGTAATTTTTGGAAAGTACCGTGTCATCGACAGTCAGTTATAGCCTTTTTTCTTTTATTTCCTACTAGCTGAGAAGCCCAGCATTGCCCAGGCATTTATTTATTCTAATCTTCTAGTAGTCCGTATCCTTCTCCTCCTCTCTCTGTACATCTCCTCCTCCTCTCTCCCACCCCCCTCTGTCCATCTCCTCTTGCCGCCCCTCTCTGTCCATCACCTCCATCCCCCTCTCTCTATCCACCTCATCCTCCCCCCTCTCTCTCCACATTCTCTCTCTCTTTACCCATCTTTCCTGCCGCCCTCTCTCAGTATCCATCTCCGCTGTCCACGTCCATCACCTCCACCCCCCTCTCTCTGTCCATTTCCCCCACCCCATTTCTCTGTCCACCTGCCGGCCGGTGTGGCCGAGCGGTTCTGGGCGCTACAGTCTGGAACTGCGCGACCGCTACGGTCGCAGGTTCGAATCCTTCCTCAGGCATGGATGTGTGAGATGTCCTTAGGTTAGTTAGGGTTAAGTAGTTCTAAGTTCTAGGGGACTGATGACCTCAGCAGTTAAGTCCCATAGTGCTCAGAGCCATTTGAACCATTTTCTGTCCACCTCCTCCACCCCACTCTCTGATCACTTCCACCTTCCCCTCTCTCTATCAATCCCCTGCTCCCCCTCTCTCTGCCAGTCTGCTCCTTCTCTCACTGCCCACTTGTGCTCCTCCCCCTCTGTCCACCAACTTCGCTCCTGCCCCTGCCTATCTACTCCTTTCCCTTGCTTTTTGGGCACCTCGTTGTCCTCCCTTCTCTCTCCATAATGCTACACTCTCCCCAGTTGTTATACTAACATGGCACTATCCTCTTTAGTTACAGAAAACGTTAAAAAATACGTGAAGACAGAAGAGAAAATTTCTGTTTCACAACTATCCAGAAGAAGGCTATTTTGTGATTTACAGCAGAGTCTTGCGTGAAATTAATAGCCTTTGTATCTACCATTACAAATATCAACATCCTATATTTATATGCAACACTAAAATAACTTTCAACAAGAATATTTTCAAGATTTAAAGCAGCCCATTATAAGTTACTCCATTGGTGTGAGCAATATTAAAGACTGTTTCGTAAGCTCCATGTGTTCCCACCTGTGTGAATACAAGTGATTAACTTATCCCGTGGTTCAATGATGAAAACAGAACAGTTTACCACAAGGAAAGTGTTCTTTACTTAAAGTACTGTTTGCACATAAAACTATTGGGTACAGTGCAAAAACAACTGTGGTGAATCCTGTACTTAATGATTATAGACTGTTAGCCGCATTTGCATTCAGCACATGGTTATGTGCCCACATACAAAGAAAAGTTTCATATAAAGTAAACTCAAGGTGCAGTTTGCACATTCAGCTATTCAATACAGAACAAAAATATTTCCTTTGCGGATATAGCACCTATTTCTTTTAAAATGACGACTGTATTTGCATTGAGTGCTTATTTGTTTATGTATGTATTAAAATGTTCATATACAAAAAAAGTAGGAGATTGGTGGTTCTTACACCTACAGTATTTCTGTCCAGACTGTAGCTAATATGCCTGCCAGATTTGATTGAAATCAGTCCAGGGGTTGAGGACGAGCTTTTTACTTGTGGTTTTGCTTGCATACCCACATATCAGGTGCATTTCACACGTGCTTGAGACAGGCCGGCGATTTGCCTTTACACAAACAACGTGTTTTTTTTGGAAATGTTCATGCCATCACATAATTCTCTGTGCTGTAGAAGGATCCACTGCAGACCTAATACGAAAGTCACGCTGAACTGTTATTACTGACCCGCAGTGCGCAAAATGTAGAACACAAAACTATTTCTGTTGAGCCAGCAACATTTTTACTCGAACTGAAGTGTGCGCACACTGCTGTTGTCTAGCGGGAACCATGTAAAACTCGAGATTTTGCTTTTTCCAACAGTATGATGTTCACGCACACATCTCAAATAACACAATAGCTATGATTTTTAAAAATCAGACGATTCTTTTTGATACGCCCTGTATATCACTGTCGTAAGTTCATGTGATAAATAGTGAGAGCAGGTGAGATGTCGCATACACCTCTCACACAAATGAAAACAGCAAATAATCGAATGTGAACTATGTTACAGCAAATCAATTCAAGAGTCAAAACTTCCAAAACTGAACGCAAGAGTCGTAACATGTGATTCATGTGTAGAACAAGAAGATTTAGGCTGAACTTAAGAAATCCATTGTCCTACGGACGTAGCAGAGACGCTCTTAGCCGATCTTACCACTTCAGACGCTCGCACAAGCAAGCGGGAGTGCAATGGTAGGGAGACAGTATGATTGTGATTCAATGAACCCTCTGCCAAGCACTTAAATGTGTCCTTTCCTTACACCTTGGTGTTGCGAATGGACGTTACACTGTAATGTCGATGCATTAAGTTGTTCTGAAAGCGGTGCTGATATTCAAGACAATAAAAGCGGGTTAAAAGCTGTGAGCTATCTGGGGAAGTTAACCTTGCATTACTGAGCAAATGTTTCACCAGGTATCCAGTCTAGCTTACCAAATTCCCAACCAGACTAACATTAATTATAATCTTTTAATAGTTCTCTTACAACAACCGGTGATATATATATATATATATATATATATATATATATATATATATATATATATATAAAAGAGAATTTAAATGAAAAGAAATAAGTCACTTTATATTTGGACATTTATTTTAACATTGATCATTGTTCCGTTAAATTTCAGCATATTAAACTTGATTTATAACTAAACTGGTGCCTTGTTTAGGATTGTGAAAATGTGAGTTTGTAATCTTACGGAACACATCAAATATGGAATCAAGATTGGGAGACTGCATACAACACTGCATTCATAAAATAACACACGACGAACGTTGAAACATATGTAAGAGGAAATTAACCACAACCAACAGATTCAATTTTCCCCCAAAGTAGTTACGTTGTAGCGCAATCCTGTCCGTCATGAAATTACTACACACTGGTATTCTAAATTCATACTAATCTCTGTGAAATCTTCCGAAAAGAATAGTTGAGGGCTACTTTGATGCTTACACCACATGCTTCACGTGGCCAACTTGGTTTACACAAAGAGTGTAACTCCACAATAATTTTGATAATTAAAATAAATTACATCGAAACGCAACTTACAAAAGAAAAACCTCGAACTGGTTAATATCGTCTTACTATTAACCTCATGGGTCAAACAGTTGTATAAGCACGTGGTACTGGTCTCACAAAGTACACCCCACCTGGGTTGAACATAAAGAAAAGTTGATATATTGAAAAATATTGTCAAGACGAGATATTATAATCTCACGCACATTCACATTTAAGATTGATGATCTTAGTTAGAGTTACGGGTCTTCAACACGTGGTTCCACTTTACTCACAAAGTAGTGACAAAGCAACTACTGGAAGATATTCTGAATTTCACACTCGAATTACACTGCGTTGCAATTTAAGATAACATAATATATATTAGATCCAAACCTGTAATAAAGGTGATTAAATTTTCAGTTAGGCTGAACTTAAGAAATCCATTGTCCTACGGACTTAGCAGAGACGCGCTTAGCCGGAGATCTTACCACTTCAGACGCTCGCCACGGACAGACTGACCTGGGCTCCTACCAAGCGTGCTTCCGTATACAAAACGGAAGTGACTAGAGAGACAGCTTCCTATACCAGCATGACAAGGGACGGACAGGACCATACTAAGAATAGAAACTTCTTCGCTTTTAGAAAGCTTAGCTACCTGTTCCGATGTTGGTCCTACTGTTCTCTAGCAGAAAGGCTTGTCTGGTACCATAAAGCATGCAACTAGAAATACATTTGCTCATTCATTCTTTCACACAGAATGGAAGGGAGATGACAGTATCTTATCATATACAGAATATAAAGAAAGCGGATGTAGGTTTCGTATGAAACTGTGTGACATGAATTACATATAAACTGTGTTTTAAAGTGTAGTAGTGTGACACATCGTTCTTGATTATGTGTAAAAGTAACACGTTCCACTGCTCAGTCTCCTCCCAGATAGTCAGAAACACCACAGTAAATGTAGAAGTGGAATGTATGCTGTAAATGACAACAGTTTTAAGAAATTAACATGAAAGGAATCCAACAGAGACCTTTCAACACCACGACATAGACGCAAATCTGAATACAGCGAACAGACAGGTCAATGACCTAATGGAAAGTTAATAATTTTGTGAAAAAAGAAATTGGGCTCGAGGGAGATTTGGACATCGTGACCATATAACGCAGGTAGTCACACTCGCTCGTTGTTGCACATCTTGGACAGTTCACTGTTTCATGTTTTCTCCTTTTTTCATAGTTCAGTATACATCCTTCTTCCTTTATTCATGCTCGATCTGTGTGTAGTTTTTGACAGGCTATACACTGGCATCTTACCACTAAATCTGAAGGGGGTGCTTGTTAGCACGATGGCATGACAATGCAACATGCCACAGCTCGCAGTGTACGTGCGTGGTTCGAAGAGCACCAGCATGAGTTTACCGTACTCCTCTGGCCACAGGACTCTCCGTATTTAAACGCAATCCAGAATCTATGCAACAGCCTCGACTGTGCTGTTTGTGCCATTGAGCCTCAACCGAGAAACCTTTTGGGGTTGGTCACAGCACGCGAGTAGGCATGGTTCCACATCCCTGTCTGTTGTCCCTTCCAGAGCCTCACTAACTCTCTACCTGCACGTCTTGCACTAAAAAGGCGGTTATTCAGGCTTCTCACAGGTGGTCACATTAACGTGACTGGACAGTGTTATAATAATAACAATAATAATAGTAATAGTAACTTAAGAGATAATAAAATAAAAAATTGCTAACAGTAAAATACTAAAAACATTTCCATACATGTTCCGGTAAATTCAATCTATGTATGTACATGTGCAATATTTACCAACACACGCATTCCCTAGTAACAGCAAAATATTGAAAAACATATCCATTCTTGTACTGGAAATAAAAATACACCTGAATAGAATTTTCACTCTTCAGCGGATTGCGCGGATTAAAAATGTGTGCCGGATCGAGACTGGAAGTCGGGATCGGAGGTAGGAGACGAGGTACTGGCGGAAGTGAAGCAGTGAGGACGGGTCGTGAGTCCTGCTTGGCTAACTCAGTCCGTACATACTTGCCCACGAAAGGCAGAGGTCCCGATTTCGAGTCTCGGTCCAGCACACAGTTTTAATCTGCCAGGATGCTTCGTTAAGCACACCTATATACAGGGTGATCAAAAAGTAAGTATAAGTTTGAAAACCTAATAAACCACGGAATAATGTAGATAGAGAGTTAAAAATTGACACACACGCTTGGTATGACATATGGTTTTATTAGAACAAAATAAAAAAAAACAAAGTTCACAAAATGTCCGACAGAGGGCTCTGGACAGCAAAACGTCAGTGACTGCTACCGTGACGGGTGAGAGGTACGCCGATATGTTACAAAATCGCATCATCCACAGCATGGCTGATAAACACCATCTGGAACGTACGATGTTTATCCAGGATGGCGCTCCACCCCATATTGCTAGACGCGTGAAAGATCTCTTTCGCGCGTCGTTTGGTGATGATCGTGTGCTCAGCCGCTACTTTCGTCGTGCTTGGCCTCCCAGGTCTCCAGACCTCAGTCCGTGCGATTATTGGCTTTGGGGTTACCTGAAGTCGCAAGTGTATCGTGATAGGCCGACATCTCCAGGGATGCTGAAAGACAACATCCGACGCCAATTCCTCACCATAACTCCGGAAATGCTTTACAGTGCTGATCACAACATTATTCCTCGACTACAGCTATTGTGAAGGAATGATGGTGGACATATTGAGCATTTCCTGTAAAGAACATCATCTTTGGTTTGTCTTACTTTGTTATGCTAATTATTGCTATTCTGATCAGATGAAGCGCCATCTCTCGGACATTTTTTGAACTTTTGTATTCTTTTGGTTCTAATAAAACCCCATGTCATTCCAATCATGTGTGTAAATTTGTACCTCTCTATCTACATTATTGCGTGATTTATTCAGTTTTCAAATTTATACTGACTTTTTATCACCCAGTACATAACATATATTTTCCAGTACACTATAACACACTAACTGCAATATATTGGACGGTACGTACCAATAGGAATGGCATCCCATTCCGGACATGCCACACAACAAAAGCAAATTATGCCTCAGAACTCGCTTATTCCGAGACTAAATTCATTTTATGTTCATCTGGAAAACAACAAAATTCTACCGCCGAGAAGAAAGCGAAAAACTATGAAATACGAAATAAGTTCGTCCTCATGAAATCCACTTTGGATGTATTTATTAATTTTATTTTATGGCTTTGATATGGGAAAATACAAAATGGTTAACAGTGGTTTGCCATACGCCTATAACATTATACAAGTTATTTTATTTTTATGAAGTAAAGTTTGACTTTGAACTTTGATTCTCCTATTTGTCCGTCTTATTCAGGTGGGCCAAGAAAATGTTGGGAGCGTCCGGGCCCACCCTGGCCCACCCCTGGTGCTGCTACTAACTAAGGATTACTTCAAAATCGTATTCAGTCGACCACAACAGCCATTCATTCACGTACTAGGTTGGATACTTCAGACCTATAAGCTGTTTTATGGCGACTCAGATGAAGATGCAATGGTGCGTCGATGCCTCGTTACAGGAGACTTACCAGACGCTGCCGTTACGCCAGGTGCTAATAGCAGGTCGGGAGTGTCATCATCCACTTGTTTTTGGGGATCGTGTGTGGATCACAACGCCACAGAATTCCTTCACGTCATGATATTACGTCTGAACCCTTATTATTCGTACCATGCTGCATTTCTTCACAGTGGTGTAGGTTCGGTAAAAGAGGTTCCGGAAGTTAACATTTCACATCCTGTCAAAATATGTTCTGAAACTCGTTAAGGACGTAAGGCAAACGGAAGTCTTCCTAAATGTGGCGACAGTGCTTTCTGCCCAGCTCAGATGTTCATCGAAAGTTACGCCCAAGTTCTTTACTGTTTTGTGACATAGTATCGGAGTACCACCGACAAGAATAGGACGCAGTTGTTCGCGGAATTCAGAATTAATTAATGTTTGTGGGGGCTTAAAAAGAGCTTGGATTTCTTCGCATTTAGTTTACATACTTTGCTTTTCGCCCATCTAGCTGTCAAACACAGATCGTCATTCATCTAGGCCTTGGTAATTCTGCTACCTTCAGGGCTAGCATACGTAAAGCTGGAGCTTGTCAGCAGAGAAATGATATTTACAGGAGGGCAGAACCGACGAGATATCTGTGATATACAAGAAACGCAATTGTGGACCCAGAACTGATCCCTGTGGCGCTCCTAAGATAACGTGCTCCCAGAACAACTTTTCTTTCCCACTGACAACATATTGCTGTCTGTTTTTCAAGTAGGTCTCAGACCACTCAGCGTACTATATGACAAATGTAGCTATCGGCTTTTCTGTGTGGCCTCACAGTTGCATACGGCATGTTTCAGGTCATCAGTTGCCTTAGTTAATGAAGTATTTGTACTATGGTATTTGTGAAAACAAGTCTAATATTTGTCATGTAAGTTGGATTTGCATAAATGTTCAGTAATTTGATCGTGAAGAATTTATTCCAGGGTTTTGCATACAGAAGGTAAGATACTGATTTGCTGGTAATCAAAAGGTGATTACAGGTTTTGTAGCTTTACTTTGAGTGGGATGTATTCTATTCACGAGAGAACAATTAACTATGTATGTTAAGACGTGCACTACGCTATCTGCAACATTCTTGATTATGGTTCTGCTGATACCGTCGTTGCCTGTCTCTGAGATGAAATTTTAAATTTTGCTTATCTTATTGTATTTATTGTAACGCATTTTACGTGGAAAATGTTGGGCTTGGTTATGTAGTCTGTATATTCTTGCAGGCGATAGTTCTTTCCAACTGGGCCGAAAAAAATGTCTTGACTTTGTCAGCTGAGATCTAGAAATATGTTTCTGAGTTCGTCTTTCGGACACCCAGGCAACCGAGATTCTTCCACAGAATCGCGAGTGTTCTATCGCTGCACAGAAATGAACGAACGTGCATGAGTTTGGCATTGTGAGTGAATTGCTTGACTCTGTGTCGTAGGTTTCTCTACTCGTCGTAACGTTCCGATTTCGGATTTGCTTTGAAATGTCTTCCATAGCTCTTTCAATCCCAGGCGGTGAAAATGAAAAGAGCGTGATCCCGTTTGTGGGTGTTCTAAAGTTATTTCCTATCCAGCACTTGAGCGTGTAAGGCATTCACAACGTTACTACTTACAGGGGGGTCCTAGATTTGTTAAATAATAGGTAAGGTTGGGAGGATATTACAATTCTAATAAGAAATAAATAATGTTAATTAAAATATTTATGTATTCTGAAATTAAAATTACGCAAAATACAATATATAGCGGAGGACAGCATATACTGATGCTATGCCTGATGCAGGATACGGACCACATGTACTGAGCCATAGCTAGGTACCGTACACAGAACTATGATCAAGCCGGAGAGAGAGTACTGAGCAAAGAGAACAGGTCAAGGTGGCAATATGGGTGATTCCTGTGAATCCACGGATATTAGAATACATGGTAGGTATATGTGGTGTATGCTCGCGCCGCTGTTGTCATAATGAACCCAACCAACGTTCAGCAGCGCGCAATTCCCTTAACGTATTGTCTGGTAACTGCGTTTACAAGCAATTGAGTTCAGAGTTAAGTCGTAATTATCAGTTTTTGACGGATTTTTAGAGAAAAATTTTAAGTGAGTAATAATGTCTTGCAGCGCGACCGCCAAACAAATTAGTTAGTAAGTAAATTTCATAAATTTGGCAAAAACGACCAGACGAAAATAAAACGCATAAATGTTTGTGAAGGTGCAGATTCGTTTTCAGTTGAAAACGCTTGTGTGTGCTCCTTACATTTTAACCATTTGCGTTATCAAAGGAATTTGAAGACTGAACAGCTGAATATTTGTTCGAATCGGAAGTTGATGATTGCTGCTGTTCCAACTCTAAATCTACCACCCTCCGGTGCTAATTTATGGCGTAGTAATAAGCACAATAATGACGGAAATATTCTGGCTCAAAAACGAAGCTACGGCAAAGAAGATATTTTACAGATAAAGATATTACCAACTAATGAAAAAATTACTACTAGACAAAACGTTAACCGTGAAAACAAACACTGCTGTGAATGCGAAAATGCATGTTTATGCCAACAATTGCAAAGTATGTAAAGAGACATAAAAGACATCAGGGAAAAGAATGCAGGATCCGCCTCATACTCTCCGTCGTCATCAGTGCCAGCTTCCCAATTTAAAAATGGACATAGTGGTTATAGCAAGTGACAGCTTCCTTCAGATGATGTGCCTGTTCGCTCAGGAACAAGATGGAAGACCCAACAAAGACCCAAGAAAACGCAGATGGTAAATGACCACATTTTTCAGAAGAGGAAAAAGATATAATTGGAGTGATCTGATGGGTAACTTATATGCTGAAAACATACGCTTCAAGACATTTTGCCGTATGTCCTCGTCTGATTTTGAATATTTGATGAATTTTGTTGGACTGAAGATAGCAAAGGCTGGCAGCAAATTTGGGAAAGCTATACCAGTTACTGAGCTGTTGGCATTTACCCGCGAGATTCCTACAGCAGCATTTTTATTTAATGTCTCCAGGCAAGTGATATCAGACGTTTTTCCTGAAATACAGGGTAACAATTCTTGAACTATATGAAATAAAATCATCAAAAGTTCTGAATGGTTTGCGTTAGGACGTTCAAACCGCACAGTTGGCTGTGGGGCATGATGGGAATTAGTATGGTTTGGTTTAGCGACCAAGCGCATTTTCATTTCGATGGATTCGTCAATAAGCAAAATTGGCGCATTTGGGGGACTGAGAATGTGGGGTCCTGCCCACACGTCTCGTATAGGGTGCGTAAAGGGTTCTGCGTTCTCGGAATGCTATACAACAATTCAAGCAAATTGCATTAATAGTTATTATTACAAATAAGAAGATTGACAATACTTAACTTTAAATTTACAACGGTGTCGTAAGCGATGGGTGACATGCAAAGAATCAAAGTCCTTTCCTGCATACAAGGTCCAAGTAAGCAATCGATATGGATCACACGTCACTGCTATCGTAGTGCTCTCCTGGTATTGTGCTGGTCTGTGAATCGCGGCCTGGTACCGTTGGCCGAGGCTGGCGGGAGCGGCGCTTGCATTCTCTTCGGCTAGAGGGCGCTCCTGTAGTGGTGCGGTACTTGTCAGCGGGCTATTGTCTAACGTCGTCTCACCACCTTCTTTGCTCTTGCGATCTTCGCCTTCGTGCTGGCCCCTCTCGATACGCCGGAACAGAGAATCCACATTTCGCGGTCGAGAAGTCTCTTCACCCTCAATGGGTGACTGTGTGGTCTGCAATGTCCAGTCACGGAATAATCGGTGCGATATTCCTTGATCGCACAGTGACTACCGAAAGGTACATGAAGGTTTTGGAAATGATTTCAATCCCATCATTCAAATTGATCCAGATTTCGACAATATGTGGTTAATGCAAGACGGAGGTAGACCCTATCGAAGCAGATGAGTGTTTGATGTCCCGGAGGACTACTTTTGGGACCGCTCTTCTGGCTCTGGGGTACCCGGAGGCACTGGGGCGGGTCTCGATTGACCACAATATGCTCATGATCTGAGCACATTTTTATGACTCCTGCCTGTGGGGCTATGTTAAAGGCAAGGTCTGAAAACAGCCATTCAGGAGGTCATCGACAGCATCTATGTTCCGACACTGCAGCGGGTCATGCAGAATTTCGTTATTCGTCTGCGCCTCATCATCGCCAATGATGGCAGGCACATCGAACATGTCATAACCTAAATCCGAATATTTTTAGTGAATTTTACATGTAGGATAAGTGTGTGCGCGCCGTAGTTTGTAACTAATTTACGTTTTATTCATATAGTTCAATAATTGGCCCCCTGTCTTTGCAGCTCTTACTGGCTTCACTTTTTTTTAAATTTTATTTTATAATGGGAGTCTGTGATATCTCACAACACAGGGTATTGTTCATAGATATTTATGAATACAAAAGTAAAATCGCCGGTCCACTCCCTTTTAAACGAAAACCCAAGTCCACATTACAGAAAAAAAAACGAAGACGGAACTAGACGAGTGCAGCAATCCGACAGATCTACGCATGTCGCCGTCCACACCATTCGCAGCCGGCCGGTGTGGCCAAGCCGTTCTCGGCGCTTCAGTCTGGAACCGCGCGACCCCTACGGTCGCAGGTTCGAATCCTGCCTCGGGCATGGATGTGTGTGATGTCCTTAGGTTAGTTAGGTTTAAGTAGTTCTAAGTTCTAGGGGACTGATGACCTCAGATGTCAAGTCCCATAGTGCTCAGAGCCATTTTGAAAACCATTCGCGCACTCCGCTCCCTTTGATGTACCGACAAAAGGCGGAGCCAGACAATCCAGAGGCTCGGGCGGCTTGCTGACACACCTCGCGGATAGTCGTCGGAGCCGACCTCCGTCCACGTTACTGGTATGACTCGCGAATCTAGTCGAACGAGTAGTGTGGGCGCACCTTTACACTAGCATTTCACCAACCCAGAAAAAGATAGTCTAAGTAATAGGAAGCTTAATAATAATTACTCCAAAACATGGAAAATCTCGATTAAATTCATAACTGCATGTGTGTTCAACATATGTGCATCGTGTGCCTATAGCATTCGAGGCAGTGTGGCGTGGCGAGAGGGTTCACGGTGAGGTCACAGCTCACAGCCCGCCTGCTCATGACTCATACCGTACACTGCAATACCTGTGGAGCCAGCCGCTGTGGCCGAGTGGTTCTAGGCGCTACAGTCCGGAACCGCGCTGGTGCTACGGTCGCAGGTTTGAATCCTGCCTCGATCCTGGACGTGTGTGATGTCCTTAAGTTAATTAGGTTTAAGTAGTTCTAAGTCTAGGGGACTGATGACCTCAGATGTTAAGTCCCATAGTGCTTACAGCCATTTGAACCATTTAGTATCTGTGGGAGAATCTCACCTGATAACTGGCGCATTTGGTTCGCGATCATAGCCCAACCCCAAGATGCCTATGTTCGCCGAGTTAACAAACCAACGAGCGTACGCAATCGACATTGCTGCGTTCTGTTCGAGGCGATGAACAGCTAAACCGCTACTAACTGGAAGATCGTAAACGCCTTTATCAGAACCCGACGGTAACGAAGTTGTAGCTGTTGGTCCGTCTTGAAGCTCAAACTGAATGCGCCAGGACGTGGCATCGGCCACACCTTTTGTTTCTTGCATCTATAAGATACTGGCTTACAAAAATGAGCCATATTCAAAAGTGAGCAGACGAACTCTTTTTTTAACGACAGAAGTTTCCTATTCTGTTTCAGTTTTAGCCTTCGGAAAGGTCGGTTTTGACTGTGTATCTACGCCTCCACAAGCAAGAAGAACGACCATTTGAAACTTAATTAGTTTCTAACGGTTGCCACCATTTTGAGTGAATTAGCAAATGGTCGTTTCCTTCGCCGACTCGGAGATCCTCTTCGACGGTGACGCCAAGTGATACACTCGCAGGAGCCGAAATCTCATTCAGATACCTGATTCCCGTGTTAGGACTCATTTTCACGAAGTTTCTTATCTTTCGGAAATTTCGATACTTATTCTCAAGGAAATCGAAGTAAAATAGACAGGGAAATAATGGATACACCGGTGGGTTGTTCAAAATGGTCCAAATGACTATGAGCACTATGGGACTTAACATCTGAGGTCATCAGTCCCCTAGAACGTACAACTACTTAAACCTAACTAACCTAAGGACAGCCCACACATCCATGCCCGAGGCAGGATTCAAACCTGCGACCGTAGCGGTCGCGCGGTTCCAGACTGTAGCGCCTAGAACGGCTCGGCCACAACTGCCGGCGGTGGGTTGTTGATCGTAAGAATAAACCTGACGTAGACACTATACCATGTATTCTTCCGCGTTTGCTGAAATCTCATTGGGTTTCGTTTCACGAGGGGCGGAAGCCAAGTTGGTTCGAGTACAATCAATTGCGATAATAAGGATAAATTTTATGCTGTGCGTTGCGCGCACGCCCACTGAGCGATAATACGTAAAACAGCTTTACCGGCACATTTAACTTGGACAGCACAGGCCAGCCAGCTGGGCCAACTAGCCTGCAGTGATACGGGCACTTGCAGTTACGACGTAAAAGGATACGGGCAGAGATACAACATAGACTCGAATGTCATTCAATTTTTAACGAGAACGAAGTAATACTCGGCTCAACTCCAATACCGCACGGTTGTTAGGGGACCAGACGGAAATCATAATATGCTCTCGTTCTTAGCTAATATAATATTATAATTAAAAACAAAAGTGGTGAAACGTCCTAACTTAAACACAGGATAATTTTTCTGCACACAATACGTGTGACGCCAAAGGGTATTGGACGAGTTTCACAGTATAGTTAAATACTGAAGGCACTGCACTTGTTATTTATAATCAGTCGTCTGGTAATCTCTGCACTCCATCCATCTCCAAATCCGAGGAATACATTTCTGCACTGGAACTGTCGTCTGTTAAGGCATCGAAGCGTCTCATTTTCCCCTCTTCTTTTAAGGCGTGCCGTTCTGTATCCCGCCAGAATCCGGTAGTGACGTGTGACAAAAGCTTCGTGCATAAATTCGGGTACGTCTGTCAGTTTAAATGCCTTGTTTTCCTGCAACAGGTCCCTTAATTTCGCTCCAGATCATTTGTGTTGGGTTTGTATTGCAGTGGTACGGTAATTTTGCGTGCAATATTTTATTAGAAACAAGACGACGTGCATATTTCATTAAAATGATGATTAGATATGTGCTAATCCGCATATGTTTGATAAAGTTTACATTTTAAAGTTTTTGGTATTCCAAACCCAACGAAACAAAAGGAAGGCCAAAATGAAATTTGTACCATCGATCCATGAATTGTACCGAATTAGCATTCTATAATGATACCGATTCATCTTTACATCCGGTTTTCAAAGCCCCCTTTAACTTTAGTAAATACACATCCTTAGAAAGCCTCAAAGCTGATTCTTTCTGTAAATCTGTGAAAAACATTACAAACAACTGTTTCTCGCCACTTTTTAACGGTGTTCTACGCGTGCGTTTCACTATGGAGCAAGAAGCAGCGCCAGCCATTTTCATACTGCTTATTAACAGTGCGACGATCAGAGGACCATAGTACAGTGTGTAAACTTTTAGATGGCAGACCTCTCCCTAGTCCTGAATCGGTATGAGTCGGTAAACGTCGGTAGGCTTCGGTAGGCACGCAGTTGCAACTGCTGCCAACATTACGTAGCTGACTGTCTTGTACAAGGTAGCCATTGTCGTCTGCTGCGTTATTGTTTTGCGCTGTACTGTTCTGCGTGTTTTTATTGTGCAGTTCTGCTAAACATTATCAAAGTGAGTGAAGAGGCAGTTGGTGGCCCATCTCGGGAGTCACCGACAACCCCTACCGGTAGGCCTACGGCTAGAAGGAAACCAGCATTACGTAGCGATGCTCGCAAAATTATATTGCGTGTGACTGAATGCTGCGAAAGGAAAAGGGAGCAGAAAAAAATGCTTCCATTACTCTTTACGGGCGTTCGGAGAACAAAACAACTCACCAAAGTTTCATTGGAATCGGATGAATGGTTTGTGAGCGCACAGTAGACAAACATACATACATACATATATATATATATATATATATATATATATATATATATATATATATATATATATATATATATATATATATATATATAGATTTTAATGTACATGACGATTTCAGTTTCGTTTACGAACAACATTTAAAGCGAGTTTTACTTCCAAGCCTTTCGTCTGGTTTCGTTTACGCATGACGCACAATTTGTAGTGCCAGCACTGCAACTGGTAGGCGTGCCTTGTCGTCGTAGTCCCCCCCCCCCCCCCCCAAAAAAAAACGGCTCCGCTCCCCTCGCCAACCAATGCTTGCTTGCTTCCTGCTCTCCCCGCACTCACCTCGCAACTCTTCCGTCTTACAGTTAACACACTGTACAGCGACTGAGATTGTACATGATTTTTAAAATAAAAATTACTTAGTTAAAGTTTTTTAGAAAAATGCTGATGGCTGTTAAGACATTAGGATATCTTAAACTTGTATTTACTGTAACGTCGTAATAAGGTATCTAATGCATAGGTAGCAGCTACTCCCAAGAGCGTAACAACACCAGTGTACTTTGCTAGATCTGCTGACCAATCATCGCGGTTGAACAAATTATATACCCCGATTCACGAACGTTGGCGGTTTGCACTCTCAACAGATGGGTTTAGCATTGTTGCTGGTTCCAAAAGACTCCTGCTGATGCAGTTTCTTTCGCGTACCACACCATGAGCGATGACAATATGCAACAAATGTAATAAAAATTCACTAAGTAACTGAATACGATCGCGTTTAATGCTCGCATTGACTGCAACTTAACGCTAATAAACACTCATTGGCTGTGGGAAAATGCGCGACGTAGGTGCGCAGAACAAAACGAATGTCGATCGCCACCGCTCGCGACCCCAACTTTAGAGGTTCCTGGACCTGTCATCTAATTGACTGGTCACTAATTCGTACCGTTTGCAGCCTCGTGCGGCCTCCCAAGTACGCATCTCGTCACGTGGCGGTTCTGGGGAGGTCTGTAGTGTTACAACTAGCATTTCTATTGTTCACGCATTGACGTATGTCAGTTATCAACCAAGAAGCAGGAGTTTTGTTACACAGTTTGTTCGTATAGGAGATTGTCGTAGAGAGCCGTGAGCTTTCGAGTAAGTTCATAAATTTTGACAGCAATAATTGTGGGCGCTCTGATTACTTTATGCGATCGGGTCTGTGAGCAGTCAGCTGTTAGTGCGTCACGACCTGTTATGTTTGTTGCTGCAAATAGGTGGCGCAACTGGATGTTTGAGGGCTGTGAGAAGTGGACCAGGAACATTACGAGGGCTATTCAGAAACTAAGGTCCGATCGGTCCAGAAATAGATGCCCTCGTGGAAATCAAAAATGTTTTATTAGCACCAGATCGCTACACCTTCCAGCTGCTTCTCTACTTGATCGCCGCTCCGACTTAGGCATTTGTCGTAGCGGTGTGCCAACTTTCCAATACCCTCGTCATAGAAGGCAGCCGCCTCTGTGCTTTCCGCAATTCTTTACTCTGGTTTACAGCTCGTTGTCTGTGCCAAAATATTGTCTTCATAGCCAGCGGTTCGTGAGAGCAGAGATGAAACTCAGGGAGAGGCAATTACGGGCTGTAATGTATGTGACCAAACACTTCCCATCGAAAACGCTGCAGGAGCGTCCTCACTGTCCCTGCAGAGTGCGGCAGAGAATACTGTCATGAAGAGAGAAGCGCATAACCGTTAAGTTATGTGGACTGCATGAGATCTGGCGAAGTCTTTCACCAGGCCCTCATACTTGGCGAGAGACACTATTTATCTAGGCGTCTTTACATGCTCACTGTGCGCTCACAACTGAAAGGAGAGAAGTGACGCTGTCGACGGGCATACCAGAAACACTGCCCAACACATCGGATTTTCACAGTACAGGGTGATTCAAAAAGAATACCACAACTTTAGGAATTTAAAACTCTGCAACGACAAAAGGCAGAGCTAAGCACTATCTGTCAGCGAATTAAGGGAGCTATGAAGTTTCATTTAGTTGTACATTGTTCGCTTGAGGCGCTGTTGACTAGGGGCAGCGTCAGTTGATGCTAAGATGGCGACCGCCCAACAGAAAGCTTTTTGTGTTATTGAGTACGGCAGAAGTGAATCAACGACAGTTGTTCAGCCTGCATTTCGAACGAAGTATGGTGTTAAACCCCCTGATAGGTGGTGTATTAAACGTTGGTATAAACAGTTTACAGAGAATGGGTGTTTGTGCAAAGGGAAAAGTTCTGGACGGCCGAGAACGAGTGATGAAAATGTAGCACGCATCCAGCAAGCATTTGTTCGCAGCCCAGAAAAATCGACTCGCAGAGCTAGCAGAGAGCTGCAAATTCCACAATCAACTGTATGGAGAGTCCTACGAAAAGGGTTAGTTATGAAACCTTTATCGTCTGAAATTGGTTCAAGCACTGTCTGCAGCTGATAAGATTAAAAGAATCGATTTCTGTGATTTTATCCTTGCTCAAATGGAAACAGATGAATCTTCCGTTTCAAAGATTGTGTTTAGTGATGAAGCAACTTTCCACACTAACGGGAAAGTCAACCGTCACAATGTCTGTATATGGGGCACTGAGAATCCGCGGGAAACAACTCAGTAGGAACGTGACTCGCCTAAGGTGAACGTTTTCTGTGCCATTTCAGCCAATAAAGTTTTTGGTCCCTTTTTCTTCGAAGGTGCTACTGTAACTGGACTACAGTATCTGGAGATGTTAGAGAATTGGCTGTTCCCTCAGCTCGAACAAGAAGCACAACAATTCATATTTCAGCAGGATGGAGCGCCACCACATTGGCACTTACCTGTCCATAACTACCTGAACGTCAACTACCCGAGGCGATGGATCACCCGCCAGGCAGCCCGTGACAGAGCACTTCATCACTGGCCTCCAAGAAGCCCTGATCTTAACCCCTGCTATTTTTTCTTGTGGGGGTATGTTAAGGATATGGTGTTTCGGCCACCTCTCCCAGCCACCATTGATGATTTGAAACGAGAAATAACAGCAACTATCCAAACTGTTACGCCTGATATGCTACAGAGAGTGTGGAACGAGTTGGAGTATCGGGTTGATATTGCTCGAGTGTCTGGAGGGGGCCATATTGAACATCTCTGAACTTGTTTTTGAGTGAAAAAAAAACCTTTTTAAATACTCTTTGTAATGATGTATAACAGAAGGTTATATTTTGTTTCTTTCATTAAATACACATTTTTAAAGTTGTGGCATTCTTTTTGAATCACCCTGTATTTTACATTTCGTGACCGATCGGTCCTTACTTTCTGAATAACCCTCGTACATCAAGTGCTGACAGACCTGGAGCTGATTCTGACTGTATCCCTTGCTTAGCCAGTCTTTTCCATTGGGAACATATCCAGTACTTAACAGAGATCGTTGGTTGCGTTCTCTAAGATGAAGAGGCTCGCACAGGAATGTAAGTCGTGGCCAGCCGCTTCATAGCAGACCGAAGTTTGATGGAAAAGAAAGCCACCGAGTAGCCAGATTATCTTTATCAGTAGCGCTCCACATACAACAGCTGTGCTGCTGCTTGACCACGAATGACGCAATTCATGAGCCACAGCTGCTACTACTAACGGGTCTGAAAACACTGGCTGTGTTGGACTACAGCGTTTTGTGTATTAGACTTCAAGTAATTTAATTTGAGTGGACTCTTGGAGTATAATACACAAACTAATAAAATTTTCTTCCCTAGATGTAAGTAAATGTGTAAATTATAGACTGATGACTTTATGAGTGACTGATCCAAAGAGAAACATACTAAATCTACAGTCAAATCCACAAGAAAGTGTACGCCGTTATCTGTATGAAATAAAAGATACTATTATAAATA
Source organism: Schistocerca gregaria (assembly GCF_023897955.1). Lineage (NCBI taxonomy): Eukaryota > Metazoa > Arthropoda > Insecta > Orthoptera > Acrididae > Schistocerca > Schistocerca gregaria. The sequence goes on from NC_064922.1 coordinate 666,423,789, forward strand.
TATGCTTACATGAAAATACATGTTATTACTAATTGCACAATTACCTAATAGTTAATTCAATCACTGCTATTACCGATTATAGCTTGGCACTATAGCATTCTGTCCCATAAATCATCCACGTTTCCAGTCTCTAAGTATCGTTTGAGCCACTTCGCAAAGAATGTCTTAACTTCCAAAGAATTTTGGCAACAGCTCCATACGAAAGCTTTGGTCCCTTTGGATGATTCACAAGGAATACTGTCTCGTGCCGCTCCAGATATTTTGCTCTCGTTTTAAACTGCAACCGACCAAACAAAACATTCAACTCTCACACTGTTTATCTATAAACTGTGCAAAAGCGCATTGATTACAGATTCGAGACCTACCAGAGATGACGCTGCACACGTTACATTTAAAATTATGGTGTATGCTTTCTGTGGAACTAACTAAATTTCATTTTGTTGGGCATTTATGTGTGTATTATAATTTATAATGAAAGCTTCCACTATTGCGTATGTACCAAGTACCATTGTTCCTTATTAGGTTACTAATAATCCATAAGAAAGATTACCTTAGCAATCACAACAAAATTACCTAACCGACAGTAAGGTATGTGTATTCGAAAATAATTTTCAGAGAAAGGAACGTATCATTACTTCGTCTGTTTGTATTGTGTGGAATACTTATCTGCCGCCGGCCGCGGTGGCCGTGCGGTTCTGGCGCTGCTGTCCGAAACCGCGGGGCTGCTACGGTCGCAGGTTCGAATCCTGCCTCGGGCATGGGTGTGTGTGATGTCCTTAGGTTGGTTAGGTTTAAGTAGTTCTAAGTTCTAGGGGACTTATGACCTAAGATGTTGAGTCCCATAGTGCTCAGAACCAGCCACTTATCTGCCCAATGATTGAAAAACGGACAGTTTTATAAAAAAGGCCTTCAGAATTTAAGCAGCGCTGGCTGAACTGACCCATATTAATGCTGTATATTGTGCCTTTATTACTAAGAAGTTTTTCCTGCTGTTCTGTACAGCGACGAATGATCTTCACTTGGGTGCCTGACGACACACGATGTAGCCGCATATATATTGTCGATGTATAACGGTTACGGAATTGCGAAGCGCGAACAAGCGGTGGCTAAGTAATTGAGCCGCACTGCAACTGTTACTTTTCAAGACATTTAGTATGGCGTTTTATTTCTTTCTGACAGTACCAACGCTGGTTTTCGCCAACTGGTGATCGCAACGCGTGATTTAATTAAAAGGGAGACACGTTCTTTACCTCACAAACAGTACAAGTATGCATGCTCTCCTTCGTGTTTTGACCATTCGTGTGTTGCGATTTTGAGGCGGAGCTGAGGAATCGGTGCGGCATTCTTTTAAACGTTTGTCTTGAAAAACTGTTGTTAATCCAGCTATCTTGAATATAATATATGCGCAGCTGCATTCTAAAAAGATCGAATGCTCTTTTGCCTGTCGAGCAGGCACTTGCATAGCCAGATGTAATTACTGTCGCCTCGTCACTTCCTCCAAAGGGCAGCTATCTGTGAAATGTGTGACCTCTGGACTTTTACGTATATTTTTAACTGAAGCTGTGTTCATAACATACATATGAAGCGGAACTTGGAGATCTTTTCAAACGAAAGTGAAATGCGAAGGAACCGTATAGAAAGCACACAAACACTGACTGACGCGCCCATGCGTAGTAGTCAGTTCTGCGTATGTACGAGATCCAACCTCACGCCTCCTCCTGTTCGCTAATTTCATAGCCTGTGTCGCATTATTAAATGCAAACTTTTCGACGCACATTTGCACCAGTTCTTCGCGTAACACGGGTCACTAGGGCTCCTTTCTCTTATATTAGGACTACAGGCACATTGATGATCATGCTTCACTACTGGCTGCTTAAGAACAACTACGTTTGGTTCCAGCTTTTGGTTGGAGTCCTTGCGGACTGTGATTCAGACTTTACCCATTTGGGTTTCTCTGTCGTCCTTGTCAATCTCACCAACGCGGAGGCAAATTACGTCGAGTGTAACAAGGGTACAGCTCTTGTGACTGCAGTCGATAACCAATTTCCTCCACACAATCGTGTAAAGTTCCACATAAAACAGGTTAGACCCTGGAAGAACAAACATTACTCCCATATAGAGGAAATATCCAACTTCCTGGTTTACCAGAATTTTGTACTGCAAGAAGACTTTCGTATACAACGAAAGGCAAATTGAAAACTGCTAAACGTGAGGTATTTAGAGACTAAACTTCACAGTGCATATTTACTGACTCACGTCTCTTTGTCCAACTAATTTCGAAGTGTCATAATGAGCAACGCTCTCAATGTACTGCGCCGTTCTAAACAGACTGGCGTTGTTGTAAGGTGTCAGGCAAATCCAACACCTTACATGAAAACCCTGACGTGATAAGCAAATCCAGTAGTATGTCACATAGCTCCGAATAAATTGTGACATTAAATTAACCAAAGTAATACGAGTAACGAGTGAGCAAATGGAATACCACAGACTAACACAAGAATGCCTAAATGCATGTTGTACCTCCCCACCGTGAGGCAGACGCAGTTCCGAGGGGAGAAACGAGGACAGAAGCCGAGAGCAGAACCGTGTTAAGCTAGGAAAGAGAGGGGCTGGGCACCCACGCTGCGAGCCTACCTGTACAACTATACAACCCGCACGTTTTAGCGTCAGGCTTTTTCGCGTCTCAGGTATGTCAAGGACAACCCCCAGCCCATGTTAAAAGCTAGAGCCCTCCAGAAAAGCAGTATAGATCTTACGATAACACGAAAAGGGCCACTACCACCCGCAAGTTTTAGCGTGAGACTTTTTCGCGTGTCTGTTACATTAGGATCACTCCCCAGCCCATGTTAAAAGATAGAGCCCTCCAGAAGAGCAGTATAGATCTCATGATAACGCTAAAAGGACCACACTAGCTGCAGGTTTTAACGTGAGACTTTTTAGCGTCTCTGTTACGTTGCAAACTTTAAAAACATTGCCCCACCACGAAAAGTATAACGTTTCCCATTGGATAGACAGAATTTTTGTAGGCGGAGCGTAAGGTTAACATTGAGACCCTGATTGGTCAGATGAAAACACAGCCAGATAGCTTTTTTAAACTAACTTCGGTAAATTGTAGTAAGGAGACGTTGGAGAGTTGGTTCCGAGACGGCGAGCTGGATGGCTGCTGCGCCGGCCGCTGCCGCCCTGACGCTGCCTAGACACCGACAAGGTAATGAACGCACGCGATGCCGCATTTTTGAGCGCATAAGGCTTCACTCAGAACTGCAGAAGTCTCATCTGTTACAGCCCCTTTTTGCGTAATACTAATGTTGTTGTTGTTGTCTTCAGTCCTGAGACTGGTTTGATGCAGCTCTCCATGCTACTCTATCCTGTGCAAGCTGCTTCATCTCCCAGTACCTACTGCAACCTACATCCTTCTGAATCTGCTTAGTGTACTCATCTCTCGGTCTCCCTCTACGATTTTTACCCTCCACGCTGCCCTCCAATGCTAAATTTGTGATCCCTTGATGCCTCAAAACATGTCCTACCAACCGATCCCTTCTTCTAGTCAAGTTGTGCCACAAACTTCTCTTCTCCCCAATCCTATTCAATACTTCCTCATTAGTTACGTGATCTATCCACCTTATCTTCAGTATTCTTCTGTAGCACCACATTTCGAAAGCTTCTATTCTCTTCTTGTCCAAACTAGTTATCGTCCATGTTTCACTTCCATACATGGCTACACTCCAAACAAATACTTTCAGAAACGACTTCCTGATACATAAATCTATATTCGATGTTAACAAATTTCTCTTCTTCAGAAATGCTTTCCTTGCCATTGCCAGTCTACATTTTATATCCTCTCTACTTCGACCATCATCAGTTATTTTACTTCCTAAATAGCAAAACTCCTTTACTACTTTAAGTGTCTCATTTCCTAATCTAATTTTCTCAGCATCACCCGATTTAATTTGACTACATTCCATTATCCTCGTTTTGCTTTTGTTAATGTTCATCTTATATCCTCCTTTCAAGACACTGTCCATTCCGTTCAACTGCTCTTCCAAGTCCTTTGCCGTCTCTGACAGAATTACAATGTCATCGGCGAACCTCAAAGTTTTTACTTCGTCTCCATGAATTTTAATACCTACTCCAAATTTTTGTTTTGTTTCCTTTACTGCTTGCTCAATATACAGATTGAATAATATCGGGGAGAGGCTACAACCCTGTCTCACTCCTTTCCCAACCACTGCTTCCCTTTCATGCCCCTCGACTCTTATTACTGCCATCTGGTTTCTGTACAAATTATAAATAGCCTTTCGCTCCCTGTATTTTACCCCTGCCACCTTTAGAATTTGAAAAAGAGTATTCCAGTCAACATTGTCAAAAGCTTTCTCTAAGTCTACAAATGCTAGAAACGTAGGTTTGCCTTTTCTTAATCTAGCTTCTAAGATAAGTCGTAATGTCAGTATTGCCTCACGTGTTCCAACATTTCGACGGAATCCAAACTGATCCTCCCCGAGGTCTGCATCTACCAGTTTTTCCATTCGTCTGTAAAGAATTCGCGTTAGTATTTTGCAGCCGTGGCTTATTAAACTGATAGTTCGGTAATTTTCACATCTGTCAGCACCTGCTTTCTTTGGGATTGGAATTATTATATTCTTCTTGAAGTCTGAGGGTATTTCGCCTGCCTCATACATCTTGCTCACCAGCTGGTAGAGTTTTGTCATGACTGGCTCTCCCAAGGCCGTCAGTAGTTCTAATCGAATGTTGTCTACTCCGGGGGCCTTGTTTCGACTCAGGTCTTTCACTGCTCTGTCAAACTCTTCACGCAGTATCGTATCTCCCATTTCGTCTTCATCTACATCCTCTTCTATTTCCATAATATTGTCCTCAAGTACATCGCCCTTATATAAACCTTCTATATACTCCTTCCACCTTTCTGCCTTCCCTTCTTTGCTTAGAACTGGGCTGCCATCTGAGCTCTTGATATTCATACACGTGGTTCTCTTCTCTCCAAAGGTCTCTTTAATTTTCCTGTAGGCAGTATCTATCTTACCCCTAGTGAGATAAGCTTCTACATCCTTACATTTGTCCTCTAGCCATCCCTGTTTAGCCATTTTGCACTTCCTGTCGATCTCATTTTTGAGACGTTTGTATTCGTTTTTGCCTGCTTCATTTACTGCATTTTTATATTTTCTCCTTTCATCAATTAAATTCAATATTTCTTCTGTTACCCAAGGATTTCTAGCAGCCCTCGTCTTTGTACCTAGTTTATCCTCTGCTGCCTTCACTACTACATCCCTCAGAGCTACCCATTCTTCTTCTACTGTATTTCTTTCCCCTATTCCTGTCAATTGTTCCCTTATGCTCTCTCTGAAACTCTGTACAACCTCTGGTTCTTTCAGTTTATCCAGGTCCCATCTCCTTAATTTCCCACATTTTTGCAGTTTCTTCAGTTTTAATCTACAGGTCATAACCAATAGATTGTGGTCAGAGTCCACATCTGCCCCTGGAAATGTCTTACAACTTAAAACCTGGTTCCTAAATCTCTGTCTTACCATTATATAATCTATCTGATACCTTTTAGTATCTCCAGGGTTCTTCCACGTATACAACCTTCTTTCATGATTCTTAAACCAAGTGTTAGCTATGATTAAGTTGTGCTCTGTGCAAAATTCTACTAGGCGGCTTCCTCTTTCATTTCTTAGCCCCAATCCATATTCACCTACTATGTTTCCTTCTCTCCCTTTTCCTACACTCGAATTCCAGTCACCCATTACTATTAAATTTTCGTCTCCCTTCACTATCTGAATAATTTCCTTTATTTCATCGTACATTTCATCAATTTCTTCATCATCTGCAGAGCTAGTTGGCATATAAACTTGTACTACTGTAGTAGGTGTGGGCTTCGTATCTATCTTGGCCACAATAATGCGTTCACTATGCTGTTTGTAGTAGCTTACCCGCATTCCTATTTTCCTATTCATTATTAAACCTACTCCTGCATTACCCCTATTTGATTTTGTGTTTATAACCCTGTAGTCACCTGACCAGAAGTCTTGTTCCTCCTGCCACCGAACTTCACTAATTCCCACTATATCTAACTATAACCTATCCATTTCCCTTTTTAAATTTTCTAACCTACCTGCCCGATTAAGGGATCTGACATTCCACGCTCCGATCCGTAGAACGCCATTTTTCTTTCTCCTGGTAACGACATCCTCCTGAGTAGTCCCCGCCCGGAGATCCGAATGGGGGACTATTTTACCTCCGGAATATTTTACCCAAGAGGATGCCATCATCATTTAATCATACAGTAAAGTTGCATGTCCTCGGGAAAAATTACGGCTGTAGTTTCCCCTTGCTTTCAGCCATTCGCAGTACCAGCACAGCAAGGCCGTTTTGGTTAATGTTGCAAGGCCAGATCAGTCAATCATCCAGACTGTTGCCCCTGCAACTACTGAAAAGGCTGCTGCCCCTCTTCAGGAACCACACGTTTGTCTGGCCTCTCAACAGATACCCCTCCGTTGTGGTTGCACCTACGGTACGGCCATCTGTATCGCTGAGGCACGCAAGCCTCCCCACCAACGGCAAGGTCCATGGTTCATGGGGGGAGGTGTAAGTAATACTAATGGTGATCGTTAATTAAAACTCATGGTGTTCACATTTGCCACTTGAAGTAAAGATCTGAAACGCGATGATTTTTCTATTTTATAGTTATTGAGAAGCCATATCAGCCACTGTAATTTACTACAAGTTAGATAAGTAATTAAAGATAATTGAGGGTTACTGTAGACCATTTTGATAGTTTTCTCTTTTGTGAAACTTAATTTAAACCTAGATTATAGATGTGATATGGCATAGGTCATCCTTCGATCGATTGTAGAACTTGGAAACCCATTTAGGGAATATTCGTTCACATTTCTGTTGAACGCAGTTGTTTTTTACCATCCTGTATTAAAACATTTCCTTTTATCAATAGTGCAATTTATAAACGATGTTTTGTGATTAGAATAAATTTCCAATGGTAAACTTAACTGCTTTTTCGACGTTATTTTACCAGCTAACTAAAAATAGGAAAGCCTTGAACCCTTTCCACTATATTTAGTTAGAATTAAGATTCTTTTACAGGGAGTGCAGTGGAGCTGACGCTGAGATCATTAAGCATTTGATTATATCATTGCTAGTCTCACTGAACTTTTCTGAATTCTACATGTCATGTGTGGTCTGGCGTCTCCTTACCAGCAACAGGTCCCAGGTTCAAACTAGTTCCCTAAAAAACACGCTCAGAGCGTCGTTGCGCGAAAGTGGTTGGGAGACACGATATAGTACAATCAGACACCACCATGAATGTTTAGAAAATGGCGACCCTGCCAGGATGGTAAAATACCATGATTGAAGGTCGACTACATGCCTAACAAGGTCAGAAAAATATCCTGCTAAAAAAAAAAAAATTTCGTAGTAAAAAATTTTTTTTTCTGATGTTATACATAGTCGAAAACAGTAGCTGGACCGATAGATAGTAAAAGTATTCAAGAAAAAGTGAGAATTCTATCAGTGACAATAGCATAATTAAATTATGAATTTTGAAAATTGTTAGAATTAAGTTTCCTCTCCAATGCAAGCGCACAGGTGGCGGATACATCGTTGACAAGTTGGTTCTGTCCCAACAAGTAAGTGAATAGATTGTCAGTCTTGGTAGTGTTAAGTCGTGTGAACAAAAAATTTATGAAATTCGTGAGATCGTATGAGCGCCGTGTGAACAAAAAATTTATGAAACGCGTGAGATCGTATGAGCGCATTTTGACGCGAAGTAGGGTGCGTGAATTACTTTTAAAACAGAAAAGAAGGGTTTCAGAAATATTAGCAATGGCAGATCGAGACCTTGACCGAATTGAGGTAGAGACCCAGCATGAAATTGGACAGAGAATAGAGGACAGTACAACAGACGATGCAGTATCGCGGGAAGTAGGACAGATAACGAACCATAACGAGCATAATGTACGCCAAGGAACAGAAAACCTAGGTCAGCATACGACAGAGGAGCAGGAAAGTAGAGAGACAGGCGATGAGGATTCTAACTTGCGTCTTGAATACGTAGAACCCATAGTACAAGTAATCAGAGATCCCTCACCACAGACTACAAGGAATGCGAGCAGAAACGTGTCACAGCACAGTTCAATGCAATCGGTTGCGAACCAACACTTGGGCGAAAACACAGAGCGTAGGACGTCGGAAGAAAACGCAATAGGACCCACCAATCTGGCAGAATTATTACAATTAATTACGGAAACCATGACAAGGCAAAATAAAGACATAGTGAACCAAATTCAAATTCAGAATGCAGAAACCACGAGACAAATGCGTGAGATTAAAGAACAAAACAAAAAAAATTCAGTTACACATAAGTCATATTGAAGACGAGGCAAAAGAATCTCGAGAAGTGATAGGAAACTTAATAACGGGTCACAATCAATTGAGAACAGACATTGACGAGGTACAAGCGAACGTACAAACATTGCGTAATGACACTGAGGACGAGATCAAAACATTACGTAACAACAACCAGGGAGAAGTCAAGAAACTAAAGAAACAGATAAACGGAATTACTAGACAAGCAGCAGGTACAGCGCGTGAAATTGTTGAAAACAGTGTGTGACACAACCGTATCACAAAAGATATGATAACCGCATAGTCAAAATAGAAGCACAAACGAAGCGACAATTTCAGAAATTGCGAACAGAGTTGTTGCAAACCATTGAAGAGCGTAGTGAACAGGATCGAACAAGCACAGAGTCTGCAACCACGTCCGTATCTGTAAAAGCACCGGAGAAACAAGAAATTAACGAAGATATTACTCATTTGCGATTCCAATCACAGGCGGAAAGTAACATACGTGAAATTAGACAGACAGCACCGCGGGTAAGCGAAAGTTACAGTGGACAATATCCAATGGATTTACCACAACCGGAAAGAACGACGAGAGAAATGATCAGAAACAAAAGTGGCGAAGAATCGCGAATTTCATATGGAACTATGACGAAGTACGACAAAGATCATTTCCTCACAGTCAGAAAATTTCAAAACTTTCGCGAAGGAAACTCATTACATCCGCGAACTTTTATTGATCAATTCCGAGTAGGATTACCAGAACACTGGACGCTAGCACACAAATTAGACTTTATATGTGCACACATGTCAGGAACAGTCGCAGAAACCATGCAGAATGTTGCAGCGACATGCCGATCGTACGAAGATTTCAGAGAGAAGTTTCTCTCACGATATTGGTCCAGCGAAGCGCAGAACAGAGTGAAGTACGGATTATTACAGAATCCATATTTCGAAAATTCAGGAGAGAAGAGGCCCGTGAAATTTTTCGAAGTAATGGCAAACAAAAATCAATGCTTAGATGTACCATACAGTGACGGAGAGTTGATTAAATTATGCGCGATGAAGCTACCATTGAAATACCAACAATCATTAGTAGGTCGCGGAGGCAATGACGTCAAAGCATTTAAAGGTATTCTAAGGGAACTAGAGTTCATATTTTCGGAAGATGACGCAAGAAAAAGACGAAGCGCACGTGAAAACGAAAGCAAAAAGCAGTGGAATCCACAAGACACAGTACGAAGAAACAATTACGAACCACGTGATAACTTTGCACCAAGAAACCAGAATAGATTTCAACAAAGAACCGGTTATGGATTTAGAAGAGAATATGGCAATAACTATAATTCACCCAGGAACGGCAACCAATATTACAGAGAGAATAACGACAACCGGAAAGGGTACTGGAGAACCAATAGACCGACAAATTATCAACAAAGAAACCACTATCAACAAGCTGAACAAGGAAAGCGAATACAGATAGAAGAGGTGGAGATAAGTCCACCAAACCCCGATAAACGTTCGAATTGACAGCTAAGTGCCCATGCCAAAGAGAATGATGCACCGACCCAGGACAATTGCAGAACCTTGAAGAGAGAAATCAAAATCTTATCACGAGAAGAGAAGAAGGAAGAAACAAATCCGCAGCGACCAGATGAAAACCAAGACAAGAAAATAACAATATCGTGTTGGGACGAAATTAATTGGGAGAATACTGACGAGGAAGATGAATTACCAGAGGCATGCCCAACGAATGTAGGAGGAAAGGACGAAGTAATGAGTATTGTAGAGCTATTTGAGATGGAAACCAGGGAAAGCGAATTCAATGAGGATAATGCGCAGTCGACAATAGTTGAAAATAAGTTACGAGTGGGCACACAACCCAACGTATATAATGAAGGAAGTTATGAAGCGATAATTAGAGCATTTAGATGCGATTATGTGGAAGTAGCGACGAAGAAGGAGAAGATAGATGAGGATGAGGAAAAAGTAGAGGATGTAGAAGAAAGCGTAAATGAAGGAAGAAATAGAGAAGAGGAAATAAAAGAGAGAGAAGTAGCAGTCGAAGCTCATCCTACAGAAAGTTCGAAATCACAAGGGAAATTCCTAAAAAGACTCATGTATGATTCAGTGGAGGATTCGTTGATGCAAGAAGAAGAAGAACAGAGCCAACCCTTTCAAATTCAACCAATTCTGAAGGCTATGGTAAACCATATCCCAGTCAATATTGTAATTGATAGCGGAAGTGAACTGACTGCGATCTCAGAAAATTTATTCATGCAGTGTAATGCCAGTGAGGAATTGCCAGTTCTGAAAACACGTAAGATTAAAGTAAGAGGTCCTATTAGAAACAATGCTGCGGAAGTTACGAGACAAACAAGGTTAACTCTTTCGTGCCAAGGTCAAAAGATATAAGCCAACTTCGTGATTATACCTAAACTAACTGTAGATTTGATTATATGTGCAGATTTTTTAAATGAGAGACGAGCGATAATAGATATGGGGAAAGGTAGCGTAACATTCGGGAATGTCACACTTCTCTTTGAGCAAAAGCTAAAATTAGAAGAAATACCAGTTATAAACAAACAATTAAGAATAATGCGAGATAAAGAGGATGAAGAATTAGAATGGTATGCACAAAAGGGGGAATCGCCTCAACTCATGTTAGAAGTCCATAAAGAAATCGACGAAAAATTAAAAGAAGTTCAAGGTATTTCGGAACACAGTAAAAGAGAATTAGAGGATATTTTACGAGATAAAGCAGAGGTATTTTTACCTAAGGCTGGCAGTATTAAACACTTTCAGTACAAGTTTGAAGATTAATTTTATTACTCGTAAATAATCAGCACAATATTTCAAGATTATGTTGCAGATAAAATCGTCAGGCGAAAGAAGAATGAAGAGAGAGGAAGGTGGGAAAAAGAAAGTAGTTTCAATAATAACACCAATAGTACCATAGATTAAGGTGAAGGGATAAAGCGTAGATAGTCTAACAGCATGAAATACTAAAATGCCATACACCACGACACTACACAAAAATAGAAAACTAATTTGAGGATTCTTGAGTAGACGTTAAGACTCAAAATATCTTAGAATTGTAACATGGAAAGGGCGCCGAAATTTGTAAAGCTTTTTAAGAAGGCGTATAACAAGTAGATACTAGACATACGTTAGATGATTATAAGTAAAACGTTTTGTAATAACCATTGTAAAAACTCCAGCAAGGAAGAGATGCAACGACCCACAAGTTGCAAAGCGAAATGTATCAAGAAAGAAAAGGACGTAATTAGCAGGACACGATTCCTACATAGCAGGAGCGTCCTGAGAAGGAAAGAGACAGCGAAACTAACAGAATGCCCTTGTAGCGAAAGTGGGCAATAAATTTGCCCGCTAGGAGGAATCCTGCTGGGATGGACACCGAGCCGCACAGTGACAGACCCCTGCTGAGACGCGGCGGGACGGCGTTGGGACCGCGAACGCCGGAAGGGTCTCCGAGCCCCGAATGAACGGAGCGAGCAAAAAACGGCCGGACGAGAAGACCGCTTGGGCAAGCCACCGCTAGCAAAAAATATGCGTAAAAGTCACACTACTGCTATTAAAGAGCAAGCTGATGCACGAAACTGAAGAAGGACTTCCACAAAGTAAAAATGACGCACCCAAACAATTTATCAAACTGTTACTAGGAGGAGAACTTCAAAGCGACTAGTTATCAATAAATATTTCCATATCCTGCCTAGAGAAGAACCAAGAAGCAAGTAAGAAGCAGAGAAAAAGCGGGAAGAACAGAAGTTGAAGATTCGCAAGATTGAGACCAAGAAAGAAGATGGGTGAAGAATAGACGACATACCTTCCCAAATCCCTATCCTATTGTAAACTAGTCGTCTGCGAAGTATTACAACGACAAACGACCGCATTCAGCGACACACAACGATGACTTTCACGCATACAAAGCCAGTAAACCACGAGATTCTGCACGCACAGCTCCATTCCATTATGGGACCTCCACAACAGCAACACACACTTGCAGAGCCAACCAGGAACGACGAACGAAGCTGTACATCAAATACTTGCCCACAACCACCTCGCTCAAGTTCATCACCTTCGTGCAAAAACATTCGCCAACCTCATGCTTGAACATTCATAGGATTGTGTGAATGTGTGAAATCAAATTATGCGATGTAGGAATTGTGCAAAAGAAGCGTGTGAAAAACTAAATAAGTTAAGCACACCAGACAGCTAATAAACTAAAAAAATAACAGTCATTGACTATGAACTTAAATAAAAAATAGGCAATCGATGAAAATAATTCATTAGTTCTGAAATGGACAGTATATAAAGAAGCTAGATACGCCACTTATTTTCTCCTCATGAAAATAAAAGAATAAGTATATTTTACTTATTTTCTCTTTATAAAAAACAAAGAATAAAAAATTATCTTGTTGGATGTTTTCCTTTTTTTTAACATTTGTATCATTTATTAGGATAATACCTCAATACGTGTGTGTGTATATTTCTTTGTGAAAGCAATTTTTTTAACATTTGTACCATTTGTTAGGATAATATTTGAATACTTGTGCATGTATATTTCTTTGTCAAAGCAATTCTAGGAAATAATTCTTATTTGTTAGTGTAACAATGTTGAAATGCGTGTCTAGAAACAAAAACATTTTACTTGCACATGATATTTAGAAAATGTGTTAGGAATAGATTTTATTTAATTACTGCATTTATAAAAACCATATTTATAAGAAAATCGATGTGAAAGACTCCTCACTTTCGATAACAAACTTCTTAAAAAACAAACTACACACTTAAATAAAGAAAGAAAATAATTAAAAATTAATAACAGTATAAAAATATTCTTCTCTTGTCATTTTCAATTATAATGTGGAAGAATATAAAAATATAAATTAGTAATACAAACTAGCATAGAACAGAATAATGTGGCTGAACAGTGTGCAACAAAATTTAGATAAATTAGAAAATTTTTGACTGACTTAGACAACGATTCAATCATTGCCTAAATTCAGTGCAAAAATTAAGTTCGAAGGGTGGTGATATGTAAGGTGTCAGGCAAATCCAACACCTTACATGAAAACCCTGACGTGATAAGCAAATCCAGTAGTATGTCACATAGCTCCGAATAAATTGTGACATTAAATTAACCAAAGTAATACGAGTAACGAGTGAGCAAATGGAATACCACAGACTAACACAAGAATGCCTAAATGCATGTCGTACCTCCCCACCGTGAGGCAGACGCAGTTCCGAGGGGAGAAACGAGGACAGAAGCCGAGAGCAGAACCGTGTTAAGTTAGGAAAGAGAGGGGCTGGGCACCCACGCTGCGAGCCTACCTGTACAACTATACAACCCGCACGTTTTAGCGTCAGGCTTTTTCGCGTCTCAGGTATGTCAAGGACAACCCCCAGCCCATGTTAAAAGCTAGAGCCCTCCAGAAAAGCAGTATAGATCTTACGATAACACGAAAAGGGCCACTACCACCCGCAAGTTTTAGCGTGAGACTTTTTCGCGTGTCTGTTACATTAGGATCACTCCCCAGCCCATGTTAAAAGATAGAGCCCTCCAGAAGAGCAGTATAGATCTCATGATAACGCTAAAAGGACCACACTAGCTGCAGGTTTTAACGTGAGACTTTTTAGCGTCTCTGTTACGTTGCAAACTTTAAAAACATTGCCCCACCACGAAAAGTATAACGTTTCCCATTGGATAGACAGAATTTTTGTAGGCGGAGCGTAAGGTTAACATTGAGACCCTGATTGGTCAGATGAAAACACAGCCAGATAGCTTTTTTAAACTAACTTCGGTAAATTGTAGTAAGGAGACGTTGGAGAGTTGGTTCCGAGACGGCGAGCTGGATGGCTGCTGCGCCGGCCGCTGCCGCCCTGACGCTGCCTAGACACCGACAAGGTAATGAACGCACGCGATGCCGCATTTTTGAGCGCATAAGGCTTCACTCAGAACTGCAGAAGTCTCATCTGTTACAGCCCCTTTTTGCGTAATACTAATGGTGATCGTTAATTAAAACTCATGGTGTTTACATTTGCCACTTGAAGTAAAGATCTGAAACGCGATGATTTTTCTATTTTATAGTTATTGAGAAGCCATATCAGCCACTGTAATTTACTACAAGTTAGATAAGTAATTAAAGATAATTGAGGGTCACTGTAGACCATTTTGATAGTTTTCTCTTTTGTGAAACTTACTTTAAACCTAGATTATAGATGTGATATGGCATAGGTCATCCTTCGATCGATTGTAGAACTTGGAAACCCATTTAGGGAATATTCGTTCACATTTCTGTTGAACGCAGTTGTTTTTTACCATCCTGTATTAAAACATTTCCTTTTATCAATAGTGCAATTTATAAACGATGTTTTGTGATTAGAATAAATTTCCAATGGTAAACTTAACTGCTTTTTCGACGTTATTTTACCAGCTAACTAAAAATAGGAAAGCCTTGAACCCTTTCCACTATATTTAGTTAGAATTAAGATTCTTTTACAGGGAGTGCAGTGGAGCTGACGCTGAGATCATTAAGCATTTGATTATATCATTGCTAGTCTCACTGAACTTTTCTGAATTCTACATGTCATGTGTGGTCTGGCGTCTCCTTACCAGCAACAGGTCCCAGGTTCAAACTAGTTCCCTAAAAAACACGCTCAGAGCGTCGTTGCGCGAAAGTGGTTGGGAGACACGATATAGTACAATCAGACACCACCATGAATGTTTAGATTGTATTTGAACGAATGGAGGCTGTAACCTTCATCTGGTCATCTTGATTTAGAGTTCTATTGTTTCCTTAAATGACTTCAGGCAGTGCCAGGATGGTTTCTACTACAAGGGCATGGCCGAATGCACGTCCCATCCTTATGAAACTAGACGTGTAAGTATGGAACTGCTTCTACACTCCTGGAAATTGAAATAAGAACACCGTAAATTCATTGTCCCAGGAACAGGAAACTTTATTGGCACATTCCTGTGGTCAGATACATCACATGATCACACTGACAGAACCACAGGCACATAGACTCAGGCAACAGAGCATGCACAATGTCGGCACTAGTACAGTGTATATCCACCTTTCGCAGCAATGCACGCTGCTATTCTCCCATGGAGACGATCGTAGAGATGCTGGATGTATTCCTGTGGAACGGCTTGCCATGCCATTTCCACCTGGCGCCTCAGTTGGACCAGCGTTCGTGCTGGACGTGCAGACCGCGTGAGACGACGCTTCATCCAGTCCCAAACATGCTCAATGGGGGACAGATCCGGAGATCTTGCTGGCCAGGGTAGTTGACTTACACCTTCTAGAGCACGTTGGGTGGCACGGGATACATGCGGACGTGCATTGTCCTGTTGGAATAGCAAGTTCCCTTGCCGGTCTAGGAATGGTAGAACGATGGGTTCGATGACGGTTTGGATGTACCGTGCACTATTCAGTGTCCCCTCGACGATCACCAGAGGTGTACGGCCAGTGTAGGAGATCGCTCCCCACACCATGATGCTGGGTGTTGGCCCTGTGTGCCTCGGTCGTATGCAGTCCTGATTGTGGCGCTCACCTGCACGGCGCCAAACACGCATACGACCATCATTGGAACCAAGGCAGAAGCGACTCTCATCGCTGAAGACGACACGTCTCCATTCGTCCCTCCATTCACGCCTGTCGCGACACCACTGGAGGCAGGCTGCACGTTGTTGGGGCGTGAGCGGAAGACGGCCTAACGGTGTGCGGGACCGTAGCCCAGCTTCATGGAGACGGTTGCGAATGGTCCTCGCCGATACCCCAGGAGCAACAGTGTCCCTAATTTGCTGGGAAGTGGCGGTGCGGTCCCCTACGGCACTGCGTAGGATCCTAGGGTCTTGGCGTGCATCCGTGCGTCGCTGCGGTCCGGTCCCAGGTCGACGGGCACGTGCACCTTCCACCGACCACTGGCGACAACATCGATGTTCTGTGGAGACATCACGCCCCACGTGTTGAGCAATTCGGCGGTACGTCCACCCGGCCTCCCGCATGCCCACTATACGCCCTCGCTCAAAGTCCGTCAACTGCACATACGGTTCACGTCCACGCTGTCGCTGCATGCTACCAGTGTTAAAGACTGCGATGGAGCTCCGTATGCCACGGCAAACTGGCTGACACTGACGGCGGCGGTGCACAAATGCTGCGCAGCTAGCGCCATTCGACGGCCAACACCACGGTTCCTGGTGTGTCCGCTGTGCCGTGCGTGTAATCATTGCTTGTACAGCCCTCTCGCAGTGTCCGGAGCAAGTATGGTGGGTCTGACACACGGGTGTCAATGTGTTCTTTTTTCCATTTCCAGGAGTGTATATAGGAATTATACATCTTTGTTCTGCATCTGTAAGATGATGACAAGTTGAAATTCGAAAAAAGTGATTTAATGATGAATACAACAACAAATTTTACTACTACCACTGCTACTACTATTACTACTACCACCACTACCACCACCATTACCACCACCACCGCCACTACCACCATTATCACGATAGCTTGCTGGCAGTCGGACGTGAGCGTAAAAAAACGAGGGCTTTGTCTGGTTAGGGGAGAAGAGAGGTGCGGAGGAGACAACCCCGCCTCGTTACTGTAGTGCTGGCAGCCTGCGTCCGTATTCTGGGCTTTTGTGAAAGCAGAACTGACCTTACAGTCATACCGATTGCCAATTCTTTCTAGTGCTATGAAGGTCGTAATCGATCTCCGAAATGTATCATGATTACTCTTTTCACTCATTTCAAAATAAGAAAAGAAAACAACGAGCAATGCGCAATAAAAAGCAAAGTGCATGAAGCATTCGCCAATTGCTAAAGCACATTTATTTGCTGAGGCTGGCGTAGTCTAAACGTGGTAGTTCATTCCGGATCTCTACCGGTGTCTTTTCTTAGGTGACTTATATCAAAATATCCCTCTCCCCCCCCCCCCCCCCCCCACTGTAAAACTGCCACGTAAAAGTGTCTGCATAATACTCCTATGACTACCAATAGTATTGCTAATAGTAGTTTGCCTTTACAATTCGCTGAGGGACTCTACACCACTCTGCTGCCGACGAGGATCCTATACAGGGACGATGCTGGGTGATGAAGTTCACAGTCAAGTTATTTTTTCGGAAATAAGTTATTCGTCCTGAGAAAACTTCCAACGATGTACAGTCTAACACTTATTTTCACTCTGTCACTTGGGTACATGTTCCGTAGATCGTTTTATACCGAAATGATATGAAACGAATCAGTTTAAGCGCTATGTATACACGATTTTTGGTGCTTATTGCTGCATGCTCGCATTTACGAAATAACAATATCGCTTAAATTTAATAAAAATGAATGTTTTAGTTGTTTTCAGTGCTCATGCTACAAATGAAATACGTGTTTAATTACGAAGTAAACAGATTTTTGTGTTATACTAGACGTGATACCTGCGTTTAACTATGCAGTCATCTATGGACCAGAAACAGTTGTTCATAAGAAATGATTTCAGATTAAACTTAAAATTTGCTTTGATACTGTCATACCTACGTATTCTGTTATTTGACAAATGATCAGATATTCTTGAACCTGAATGTATTGTAGAATGAAGTTCTTTTATAGCCACTGGCAGCTTTAGGAATCAGTAGTTAGGTAGTTTTTGCCTTCTAGTTTCGTATCAGTTGAAATTGCTACTCTTCTCAAATTGTAACAGATTGCTTACATATCATTGGTTAGAACATCACTCCGAGTTTAAAGCTCACATTACATGTGCTCGATATGGGCAATATTTATGATGTGGCAAACCCCAATACGTGCGTGCAGTACACTGAAGTGGTTGACACGGACTGCCTGTCAAAGTAACGACAACAGCTCACTTTGGGGAACTTTTCATTGGGTTGCCCGCATACAAGTGCAAACTAATTCAACGCGACAATACGGACCGGGTGTTCGGCTGCATCTTCTTGGACGCTTTCCCCCTAATGCAGTGGAGACCATTACCGCCGAGCTCAGTCACATGTTTGCTAGTCCGCAGCACCATATCCCCCTCCCCCGCCCCCAGCTCTCTCCTCGGTCTTCCTCCACCATCACCAACATTAGCGCGTACCTGTTCTTAGAATGAAAAACTATTTTTTTTTCAAACACTTATTTTTAAAAGGACGAGAAGTAAATGATGTATAGTTTTTGTATGTCTTTTATTGAACAAGAAACTAATGAATCAGTGACATTTTTGGTACTGCATATATATCTGATAACTGTCTTTTTATAGGTTGATGAAGCAATTCTCAGTGCATCGCAAATACCACCTACATCTCCTCGGAACAGAAACCTGACTATTCACTTATAGGTTAGACACTTGTTATGAATCATACTTCTTCTGCACCACTACTTTCTTAGCGACACTTGCTTTACTCACATCCTGCACCCCCATTTAACATCAATCAAGCTCAAATGTTTATACTATACAGGATGCCCCTGAAGTCTTTCCCTGATCACAAACTTCCATAAGGCAGAAAAATAACACATAGACACATATCTATTTTCTCGCAGTGCAAGTAATGTATTCAAGTTTTTGTGTACACGCATACAGTTAAGAAATTCCAATGTGTTCTCCTTTCTTTGCCCGAAGCATACCTAGGCGATATTCCAGTTCCACTCACGTTTGGTCGCAATTTCGTGAGCAATGGATGTTATAATGTTGTGACGTCCTTGACATAGCCCCAAAGGAAGAAATCAATCGGTGTTATGTCGGGTGATCACCGAGGACAGTTAATGGGATCACCATGCCTGATCCATCATTCTGGAATTGTTGTACGTAAATAGACTCGAAAATCTAACCTCCAATAAGGTGGCGCACCAACCTGATAGAAAGTTAGGTCCGAAATATCCTGAGTCTGGATTGTTTTTGTTGTCTGTATCTCCTGATACTGGAGGACACATTTGGCTTTCTCATGGTTTGAGTACACTTTGTTTGCAAATAGTGTCCGATTCCGCGGTTGTTACGTCAGTGGACCCTGTAACAAATAAAGTGGCAGTAAACAAGCATGTACACAAAAACTTGAATATGTTGCTTGTAATTCAAGATAAAAAGTACTTGGCTATGTTTCATATTTTTTACCTTATGAAGGTTTTCAATCAAGGAGAAACATCTCGGACACCCGTTACTTACTGTCCGTAAATCACTTCATTGCTGGACTCCTTACTTCTAAACTGGCAGAATGTATCATCATTGACATCATGATGTCTATGCTTGGGTCTGAGCAGTGTCACTAAATAACAATAGAGGCAGTTACAGAATGATTCTGGGTCAACGCAGAGGTGTAAGTAAGTCACAACCTCTCGATGCAAAATCTGACTGTGTTGCTTAGAACGAAAAAAACTCTTTACGAATTTAAAAGTTCTTCTTGTTTATGTGGAAAAATGATGTTTTCAATTGCTAACACTACATACCATTTCCACTTCATTTATTGAATTTGTAATACTCTCACCAACAATGCCTAAACTCAATCATTGTCGTATTAATATTTAAACTGTAGTCACAATTTCACACTGAAGTTTGCCGTGCTACGTAGCTGCTTCAAATTAATCTATCATGGTATAATGGTCCACAGTAGCCTTTATAACTGGCCACATAACGATAATGATTACTCACTACAGCCTGCCATTCTACGGAAAACTGCCAGACTGACATTTCATCACACTAACAACCTGTCAAATAATGTTTTGTTGCGATTCAACTGGGAACCCCCACAATGGCTCTCTCCTTGCATTCTGGAGCGTGACCGGTACCGCTTGGACACTGTTCAACGTGACGGCAAGACAATGCACTTGCCGAAGAAAACCCCCACAGCTTCTAAAAGTTCCGTAGAACCAACGATGCGTAAAGGTTACGGTTTATCATATCGTAATGATACTAGTATTCCTTACGAAGTACAGTCATGGGCGGCCCCGACGCAAGCACATAAAGTGAGGTCACTTCATCTCCTGCATGGCTACCCCACCCCACATAATTCCCATCGCAATCAAATGTTGCCCACACATCGTTTCTTACTGCCAGCCCTCAACTGTCTCCCCCTCCCCCACCCCCTCCCCACCCGCCCAATTTCTCCTTACATACAAACTCAACGATACCTCATTTACCTGCCGATCTCCTTCCACGTGAATGAAAAAATGAAATAAGGGACTTAAAAAAGCAGTTTTATTTTGAATGCTTGGTGAAGTGAAATATAATCTTAACCATTTTTCCACGTTGTATCCATATATCAAACAGTTATTCTTCCCTGTTTTATTGCAAATGACAAACACTGCACGCAACTTAAAAAAGCACTCTGTCTTCAGGCCACAAGTGGCCCATCGGGACCATTCGGCCGCCGTGTCATCCTCAGTTGAGGATGCGGGTAGGAGGGGCATGTGGTCAGCACACCGCTCTCCCGGTCGGTATGATGGTTTTCTTTGACCGAAGCCGCTACTATTCGGTCTAGTAGCTCCTCAATTGGCATCACGAGGCTGAGTGCACCCCGAGAAATTGCAACAGCGCATGGCGGTCCGGATGGTCACCCATCCCAGTGCCGGTCACGCCCGGCAGCGCTTAACTTCGGCGGTCTCACGGGAACCGGTGTATCCACTGTGGCAAGGCCGTTGCCTGCACTCAACTTAAGATTCACTTTAATTATACACAACACTAAACTGTTTCTTAAATCTATATTTAATCAGTAAGACAATCTTTTTACGTTCAGAATAAAAAAATTAAAAATTATTTACTTATAGTACTGAATAATGTCACGACAGTTGAATCATAGCTAATACTCCACAGCAAGACAGAACAAGAAGAGTAGATAATTTCAAAGAAGTTAAAAATCCATGTAAAAATGTAAAGGGGTGATGAAATGTATGCGCTAATTATCAAATATTCTTGCGTTACGTAACACATCATAAAACGCAGGATAACATGGCCAATAGTTGCGTCCTAGACGATTTTTGTTTTAGTGACATTAGGTCGATGTCCGAAGCATGTTTCTGTGCCCACCGATTCGTTTTCTACTGCTAAAGTCATCATCTGAGAGTATAAAGACTCATATAACAGCTCCAAACTGAAAAAGGCGAACTGCTTCTTCACATTCGTGCAACGGTCGGTGTGGATATCATCACATCAGTGCCTAAGAACTTTCGCGCCGACGTGTTACGCAGCTTGTCGTTTGTAAGAGATGACGCTGTCTGCTTTATTCAGAACTAAGGCCTACAATTTGCCTCATTTCAGTCTTTCTTTTCTGTTAAAGTTTTTCTTGTGCCTTTGGAAGATCCTTTTCTGTTAAAGGGTGATTTTCTGTTGAAGTCGTTTTCGAATTTTTGAAGGACGGAAATTTAGCGCATTGTGGACCTCAGTGCTAAATAAAGCGAACGGCGCCTTATTATTCCCCATTACAAGCTCCATAACAGACGACGGTGCGTCTTCTCGAGCCTAAACAGCTAGTAGTAGTAGTAGCTGAGCTTCTCCAAGTCTGAAAGTGCTTTCTGATTCTTTAAAGTCTATGATGATGTCTCTAACATTGGGAGACGAAACTTTAGGCACAGAATGCCCATAATGATTACTGACACTGTGATTGCTATATGCACAACCCACGAGTCCGCCGATCGGTTCCCACCAGTGGCCAGTCCAGCTAGTCCTTGCACTGAGTTGACCACTGACCCTCGGTCGAGTGGGAGGTCCCCTCCGGGCGTGACAGGTCCCACAAACTTCCGGTGGACCGAACGTAAGGCCTCCATGGTTAGTCTGACAAACAGGTTGCTGATACAGTCTGTGGCTGACAATGTCCCTCAGCCAAATGTAATCACTTGTCCTGTTTCGGAGAAAACCACTCAGCCTGCAAGACGAGGGCAGTCAGCGGGTGGAGTTATTGGTAGTGGAAGGTCTTAAGTTAGATGAGGACTCTTAGTGACATGGCTGTCAAGGAGGGGAAGAAAGTGAGTGTACAATCCATGTGCATATCGGATGGCGTCGCTCAAGACGTGGTACGGGTCCTTGCAGATGCCATGAACAGTACAGGATTGGAGCCCACTGCAGACCGTGGCTCATGCACGTACCTATGATTTGTGTAAGTTTGGGTGGAAAGAGATTGTATTTCGTTTAGAGCGGCTATCAGAAGTGGTAAAGGCTGCTAGTCTTGCTTGCGAGATGAAACAGAAGTCAACAGCTCACCATTGGCAGCATAGTCGACAGAACCGATTGCGGACCTCTGGTACAGAGCCGAGTGGTGGTGGCGTGTTTTGTGCTGTTACAAGTAGTTTATCTTGCAGCGAAATTGAAAGATAGTTCCTGTGAGCTGGTATGGGTGGAGGTCATTCTTGGTAACCGGAAAAAAATAATAACTGGGTCCTTTTGCCGATCTACCAACGCAGATGATGCAACTGCTGAAAGGTTAACAGAAAACTTGAGTCTAATTTCAAACATGTACCCGTCTCATACAATTATAGCTGGTGGTAACATTAAGATATTCTCGATATGTTGGGGAAAATACGTCTTTAAATCCGGAGATACGCATAAAACAGCATCCACAATTATGCTCAATGCGTTATCCGAAAATTATTTCGAGCAGTTAGTCCATGAGCTCTCTCGAATAGTAAAAGGTTGTGAAGACACACTCGACCTCTTAGCAACAAAGAGTACTGATCTAACAACGATCATTAAAACGGATTCAGGGATTAAACAAAAAGTGTATCTATCCAAAAATCGGATAGAAATTCGCTCGATACCTTCCTGAGAGAAAATCTCCACTCCTTCCAAATTATCAGTGTAAATGTAGACCAGACGTGGTTTGAACGCAAGGAAATAATATCGACAGCAATTGAGAGATTTATACCAAATAATTTGACAAACGACAGAGCTAATCCCTCATGTTACACAAAAAAGAATACTGTTGCAGAAACAACGAAAAAAACATGACAAATTTAAACGAATACAAAACCCCAAAAATTAGCGATCTTTTACAGAAATTCGAAATTTAGCGTGGACTTCAAGGTGAGATATTTATAATAGTTTGCACAACGAAACTTTGTCTCGGAACCTGGTAGAAAACCCACAGAGATTCTGCTCGAAAGTAAACTATGGCCGGCCAGGGTGGCCGAGCGGTTCTACGCGCTACAGTCTGGAACCGCGCGACCGCTACGGTCGCAGGTTCGAATCCTGCCTCGGGCATGGCTGTGTGTGATGTCCTTAGGTTAGTTAGGTTTACGTAGTTCTAAGTTCTAGGGGACTGATGATCTCAGAAGTTAAGTCCCATAGTGCTCAGAGCCATTTGAACCAGTAAACTATGCTAGCAGCAAAACACAATCAATACCTTCTCTGTGCGATAGCAATGGAAATACCTTCGATGATAGTGCTGCTAAAGCAGAGTTACTAAACACAGACTTTCGAAAATTCTTCCCCAAAAAAGACGAAGTAAATATTCTAGAACACGAGTAAAAAACAGTCCCAACGTGAGTACCTTAAAAGTAAACACCATCGGGTAAGTGAAGCAACCTAAATCACTTAATATTAGCAAGGCTTCCGGTCAAGATTATATACCCGTTAGGTTTCTTTCAGAGAATGCTGATGCTTTAGCTGCATACTTAACGACTATATACAACCACTCGTTCGACAAAAGACCCGCTTTCAAAGACGGGAAATTTACGCAGATCACACCAATATTCAAGAAAGGAAATAGGAGTAATCCAAATTACAGGCTCATATAATTAACGTCTATATTCAGCAGGATTTTGATACATATATTGTGTTCGAACATTATGAATTAACCTCGAAGAGAACGGTGTATTCATACACAATCAACACGGTTTTAGAAAACATCGGTCTTGTGGAACACAACTCGCGCTTTATTCTCACGAAGTGCTGAGTGTTATCGACAAAGGATATGAAATTAAATCCGTATTTCTATATTTCCAGAAGACTTTCGACACCGTACATCACAAGCGGCCTGTAATCAATTTGGGTGCTTATGGAATATCTTCTCAATTATGCGACCAGATTTGTGGTTTTCTGTCAGATGGGTCACATGTCGTAGTAATGGACGGAAAGTCGTCAGGTGAAAGAGTAGTGATTTTTTGCTTTCCCCAAAATAGTGTTATAGGCCTTTTGTTGTTCTTTATCTATATAAACGAAATGGTTCAAATGGCTCTGAGCACTATGCGACTTAACGTCTGAGGTCATCAGTCGCCTATAACTTAGAACTAATTAAACCTAACTAACCTAAGGACATCACACACATCCATACCCCAGGCAGGATTCGAACCTGCGACCGTAGCGGTCGCTCGCTTCCAGACTGTAGCGCCTAGAACCGCGCGCTATATAAACGATTTTAGAGACAATCTGAATAGCCGTCTTATCGTCTAGCAAAGGTCATCAGAAGATTAAAACCAATTGCGAAACAATTTAGATAAGACATCCGTATGGTTGGACGTATAATAAATAATGAAAAGTGAGAGGTCAATCAGATGGGTGCTAAAAGAAATCCTTTCAACTTTTGTTACACGATAAATCAATTAAATATAAAGGCCGTAAAGTCAACCAAATACCTAGGAATTACAATTATGAACAACTTTAATTGGGAAGAACAGACAGAAAATGCTGCCTAAACTAAGTTTTTCCGTACGCTTTTGGAGTCCTACTGTGCGGTATGGGTTCCTTACCAGATATTATTATCGCAATACATCGAGAAATTTCAAAGGACAGCGCGTTTTGTATTATCAAGAAATAAATGAGAGAGTGTCACAGACTTCCTACACGATTTGTGGTGGAGATCATTAAAATAAAGGCGTTTATCGTTGTGGTGGGCTCTTCTCACAAAATTTCACGCATCAACTTTCTTCCCCGAATGCGAAACTATGTTGCTGAGGCCGACCTACGCAGGGAGAAACGGTCATCTATAGTAAAATAATGGAAATCAGATCTCGCACGGATAGATATAGGTGATCAGTTTTTTCCGAGCGCTTTTCGAGAGTGGAATAATAGAGAATTATTTTGAAGGTGGTGCGATGAACTCTCTGCTAGGCGCGTAAACGTGATTTGCAGAGATGCCATGTAGATGTAAATGTAGATGTAGATGTAGACGTAGACGTAGACATCGACGCTGTATTGAACGGCGCACCGTCTCAAACGTACCTGGTTTATCTCGGAGGTATCCTGCTGCCGCAACAATCCTGCCCACTAGGTTCTTCGGCTCTGTAACAATTGTTGGAACACAATGCCTTTCAGGTACCACCACAGAAAAATATCAGTTGGACACAGATCGAGTGACAGTGGTGGGCATGCGACTGGACCACCGTGACCAATCCACCGGCCGGGAAAGGTTGCCCGCCGATGTGTCCTCACTTGTCTGCTGAAACGCGTGGGGGCTCCGTCGTTCTGAAATCGAATGCGGCGACGAATAATGCCTGGGGACATCATTCAGTACGTCCAGCGGAACCTCTCGCAGGAATACGAGATACGTGCGGCAATCAAGTCGGTCCGGGAGAATGTAAGGCCCAATGAAACATTCTCCGACGGTGCCATCCCCCACTTGACTGTAACGCCCTATCGTGGCCTTGTGGCCCCCGGTTCCTATGTGATTACTGAATCTTGTTGTGTGCCCGATGTGCCATCCGTTTGTGAACTTTCTTTTTAGTCACCCTGTATATTCTTCTAAAAGTTTCCATACCAAGTGATCTCTGTGCTTATCTAGGCATTGTGTGTCACCATGGTCTCTTGAACCACATGTTTTCCATGTACATATAACTGGAAATATTATACTTTTATAAGAATTTCTGACAATCATAGAATAATTTCAAACATTAAGCTGAATTCTTGTCATAAAACTTACTTACATTTTACATCATAGATGTCTTATAAACGGAGTGAAATGCGATTTGAAATTGTTACTTCTTACTTATAAATAAATAACCTTCGTCTCCTTTCGTCTCTGTGCCAACGTTGTTTGGATCCTCGATCTCAGTACAGCGTACTCACATTTGCTTGGCTCTCGTCCTCCTACTGTCGAATTAGTGAGTCAGACTGTTCTGAAATGTTCATTATTTTCCCCTTCAACTTCGACGGTCAAGCGATACTGTAACTGGCCCAACTAAAACATTCATATTTCTTCACGTACTACACGAATATGTAATAAAAATGGGGGTTCCAATTTAAAAAAATGCAGTTGATATCCGTTTGACCTATGGCAGCGCCATCTGGTTTCCCCCTTCAAGCTAGACGAGTTTAGTTCTTTGTAGGTTTTTCGTTTGATGCTTATTTCGTGAGATATTTGGCCCGGTCACTATCAATGTACCACCGTGTATATTCATTCTGGGTCACTGAAAACCAGAAAATTGTGGATTTTATGTGTACTTTTTTTCCTCTTCAGTGTCTTATTTAGCTACTTCGATATGAACTGTTTTCTCTGCAACTTCACCCTCTTTCGAGTAACACTGGCTATTCTCTGTTAGAACTATCATCAGTTTAACTCTAACGCATGTTTTCTGTTATTAAGCAGATCCATCTGAAAATTGAGATCCCAAGTACGTAAGAATCTGAAGATGTCTGTCGCACTGCAATTCCAACTAAAGTAACATTTTGGAAGTCTACATTCAGTAATCTTAATGTGTTTCACCCAACTATGAAGATAGTTACGGCAATTTTAATTACTTTTTCCGCATATGCACTGCGGGTTCGCTGAATTCACTGCAAGTGGCCAAAATAGTTAGTACTAAATTCCCAAAATGCATTTTAGCAAATACGAAGTTTATTTTTTATATTATGTGAATCTAAAAGTACATGTCTCAAAGAAGAAGCTTTTTTCCATCTAAGCTCTCTTCGCACTACGTTGCATACCAGCAAACCAGACTCAGCCATATATTTGACTTATTTCCGTCAGTGGCTGGCCGTAATTTAGAAAGCCTGTATACTGCTAAATGACCTCAAGTCCTTAGCACGAACCTCAGGTCCTTAGCACACATTTACACACACTTGTCAGCCACTAAGTCTTTGCCCTCTTAAAAAAAAGAAAAAAAAGCTATGAAGTGAGGGAGTGCTGGTCAAATTTACGAACATGTTTCACAATATTCGAGGTTCCCGAATTAGGATTCACTAATTATCTACTCATTTTACGTTGCGAGATACCTACCAATTTATTTGAAGCTGCCTCATCAACACACGAAAACTTTTCCCATGCTGGATTTGAGCTGTTTTTCGTGGCTTGTCTGTATTACCCAACTCGTAATAACTCTACAGTCTCCTTTAAAGTTGGTTTGTTCATTTTGCTGCTCCTACCGTTAACATAGCAGTGAAACTATCTACGCAAACATATACTTGGATATTCTACAGTCGTGCTGGATAGATAGTACAACCTGTTGTCAGGTGCAGCAGGCTGAACGCATCCCGTGAAGCTTGCCAGGCTTGTGGAACCCCAGGTTGGCCTGTTTTAAGCACTTTGCTTCAGTACACGTGCTCTCTTGTAACTCCGTCGCGGCAGTTTGAGTCGCTTTAATGGTTGCGGTGCTGACAGGGGCAGGCAGGCAGGCTGGAAGGAGTATTTGTGCACCTCTCAGTACTGAATGTAAGCCCGGACGGCTGGCTTCTAAACATTCATGGTGGTGTCTGTTTGTTCTATATCGTGTCTCCCTACCACTTTCGCGCAACGACGCTCTGAGCGTGTTTTTTAGGGAATTGACTAGTTTGAACCTGGGACCTGTTGCTGGTAAGGAGTCGCCAAACCACACATGACATGTAGATTTCAGAAGAGTTCAGTGAGACTAGCGATGATATAACCAAATACTAAATGATCTCAGTGTCAGCTCCACTGCACTCCCTGTAAAAGAATCTTAATACTAACTAAATTTAGTGGAAGGTGTTCAAGGCTTTCCTATTTTTAGTTAGCTCAATAATTATCTAACAGAGAAATCATCGCGTTTCAGATTTTTACTTCAAGTGGCAAATGTGAACACCATGAGCTTTAATTTACGATCGACACTAGTATTACGCAAAAAAGGAGGTGTAACAGATGAGACTTCTGCAGTTCTGAGTGAAGCCTTATGCGCTCAGAAATGCTGCATCGCGTGCGTTCATTACCTTGTCGGTGTTTAGGAAGCGTCAGGGTGACAGCGGGCAGCCCAGCTCCGCTCACCTCACCATCTCGGAAGTAACTCTCCTCTAACTTCTCCTTACTACAATTTACCGAAGTTGGTTTAGAAAAACTATCTGGCTATGTTTTCATCTGATCAATCAGGGTCTCAATGTTAACCTTAAGCTCCGCCTACAAAAATTCTGTCTATCCAATGAGAAACGTTATACTTTTCGTGGTGGGGCAATGTTTTTAAAGTTTGCAACGTAAGAGAGACGCGAAAAAGTCTCACGCTAAAACCTGCAGCTGGTGTGGTCCTTTTAGCGTTATCGTGAGATCTATACTGTTCTTCTGGAGGGCTCTATCTTTTAAATGGGCTGGAGGGTGGTCCTAATGTAACAGACACGCGAAAAAGTCTCACGCTAAAACTTGCGAGCGGTAGCGGCCCTTTTTGTGTTATCGTAAGATCTATACTGTTTTTCTGGAGGGCTCTAGCTTGTAACATGGGCTGGGGGGTGGTCCTTGACGTAACAGAGACGCGAAAAAGTCTCACACTAAAACGTGCAGGTTGTGTGTGGCCTTAGTGGTTAACTGGCGACGTGGGTGTCCAGTCCGTCCCTTATCGTAGGGCTTTCTAGCTTAACACGGTTCTGCTCTCGGCTTCTGTTCTCGTTTCTCCCCTCGGAACTGCGTCTGCCTCACGGTGGGAAGGTACGACATGCATTTAGGCATTCTTGTGTTAGTCTGTGGAATTTCCATTTGCTCACTCGTTACTCGTATTACTTTGGTTAATTTAATGTCACGATTTATTTGGAGCAATGTGACATACTACTGGATTTGCTTATCATGTCAGGGTTCTCATGGAAGGTGTTGGATTTGCCTGACACCTTACAAGCTGCGTGGTCTAACGCGCTGCTTCCTGAGCGGGAAGGCGTGCCAGTCCCCGGCACAAATCCGGCCTTCGGATTAGTGTCGAGGTCCGGTGTGCCGGCCAGCCTGTGGATGGTTTTTCAGGCAGTTTTCCATCAGCGTCGGCGAATGCGGGCTGGTTCCTCTTATTCCGCCTCCCTCACACTATATCGGCGATTACTGCGCAAACACTGTCTCCGTATGCGTGTACACCGTAATTACTCTACCACGCAAACATCTGGGGCTACACTCGTCTGGTATGAGACAGACTGATAAAAAATGAAAAAAAAATTTTTTTTCATGTTATATAATAACAAAGTAACAATTTTGGGATTTTTACTTTACTTATTCTATGAAACCTTTCTTCTTGCCAAATTTAATGCTTCCAGGTCAACGGGAGGTACGCTACATGTTTTGATCAGTGGGTTTTCGAGTATCAAAATATGTGATATAAATGGCCGTATCTTTTGACTGAACCAACTCAGAAGCTTAAAATTTTTACAAGGCCAAAGGACCATAGACTTTAATATGTGGCATAAATTTGAACTTGACTCGTCTACCTGTTTTTGAGAAAAAGTGTTCTTAACATACAGACAGAAAGACAGACATACGGACGGACAGCAAAGCGATTCTATAAGGGTTCCGTTTTCACAGGCCAAGCTACGGAACCCTACAAATGAAGTCAGGGCCAAATTCACGGCTGAAAAACCGCACATGGGGACGGAGTACAGAGTCAGAATAACAGTGGCCGGTGAGCGGACCGTGTTCAAATATGTAGAGGTCAGTACGCTCATGCTACATCTAGAATCACTTCTGAGATTGAATCTGGTCTCATCCGAGAAGAGCACGCGACCCCATTTCTGGTTGGTCTATTACCTATGCTTTTGAAACCGTCGAAACGGTGCACCCGATGTGCAGGTATCAACGGAACAAAGAGACCACCCATATGCAGTCGCCCTGCGACTGTGGAGCGTGAGGTTGCGTATCTTGCAGTCCTGTTAAATGTGGTTGCGACTGTACCCTCTCTTTGACGTGGGACCCTTCCTGCCCGTTGCACAACGTAGCGGTCGTCTGCTGCTGTGGTTTTCCGTCGTTGACCACCTCCTCTTCTTGGGATGACAGTGCCTGTAGCTCAGAACACGCGCCATGCAGATGAAACGATGCTTTAAGCAGTAGCAAACTCATGGGCTACAATCGTCACACTGCGTCCTTCTTCCATCTTCCCGAAGATTCTTCCCATTCTGAAGTTACTTGTCTGTTTTAATGCAGAAGACTTCCACAGTGCCAGGGGCGCAGGAATATCTCGGTACGGCTGTGGTTTGTATTAAGACAATAAAAATGAAGAATAGGGGGCAGCGAAACAAAAGAATAAAGAACACAAGAACTGACTATTTAGCACGCCCTGTCGTTCAGAGAAAACATATACTTCAAGGACATTATCTGGATTAATACTATCATCGCCTTGTAAGTTTCTTTAAGTCATCTCGGAACATTACGACGGTGCTAAAATCTTCGATTAAAAATCAGTTTACCGTAGCGACATATAACGTGCAGTCATGGACTGTGCGCCGTGCGGGATTAGCCGAGCGGTCTACGGCGCAGCAGTCATGGACTGTGCGGCTGATCCCTGCAGAGGTTCGAGTCCTCCCTCGGGTATGGATGTGTGTTTGTCCATGGGATAATTTAGGTTAAGTAGTGTGTAAACTTAGGGACTGATGACCTTAGCAGTTAAGTCCCATAAGATTTCACACATTTTTTGACATATAAAGCAGATCAATTAAGCGTCGTTCATTTCTGGAGGCATCCTTACGGTTACAAACAAAAAACATTTGCTGAAAAGTAATACCTTGTGCAAAAACTGCAGCTGATTCGCAAGCAAAGGAAATGTACTCGTAATTGGACGAAACAGCACGATTTTTTTAAAAATTTGTTTAGTTGAGTTTCGATTTCCCCCGAAGGGGGCGGGCTGGCAGCAGCTTAGTACGCCACTCTTCAGCCTACGGAATTTGTTTTAAAAAGATGAAGATAATAAATAATAAAAGCAGGCGATAAAATCGATGACTTAAATGGCAAAATGGCGGAAAATCGTGTAACTTAAAACATAGAACAAAGGATTGATGATACTAATAAAATACTCGTACATACGAAGCAAACAGGTAAAAGAATAGACAGACAATTAAAAAAACACGGCGACAGACTGGTTTCTGTTCGCAAGAGATATAAAATTTACACCCAGCGACAGCATGGTTTCTGTTCGCAACATTCACTTGAACACTGCACTAAAAAATTGGCACAAATATGATATACCACAGCCGAGGGCAGATGAGGGGAACCTGGACAGATGATGGGAAAGGAGAGGGGGGGGGGGGAAGGAGAGGAAAAAACGAAATGGGGGGCGGGAGGGGGGAAACAGCATGTGTACTGTATGTCCTTTTATCTGTGGTTGTAAACGAGTAAGCAGTAGAAGATACGACAACTATATGAGTAGAAATAGCAGTGGATTATCACTGAGGAAGAAAGCTGTGATGGCACAAAGGCGAGCCTTGCGAGTAACACTCTGCTCGGAAAAACTTAAGGACGAGCTAGAAAAAGTGACGTAACATATTAACTACTCGCACCGTCCAACTGGTTCTACTGTTCCTTCAGTTACCGTGTGTTGTGGGGCCAACGCTTTTTGGTGCTGCTGTCACGCTGACCTCACGCCACGTGACGTCCGACTTTCTGTGCACGACTGGGAGACCTTTGGCAACATGCTCCCGCAGTTCCATTCATCTCCAGCGAATAGTTAATATGTTTTGTCACTTTGTCTATCTCGTCCTTAAGTTTTTTCGAGCAGAGTGTTACTCTCACGGCTCGCCTTTGTGCCATGATGCTTTCTTCTTCAGTGATAATCCACTGCTGTTTCTACTTATTTGGTTGTCGTATCTTTTACTGCTTAGTCGTTTACCACCACACATAAAAGGACATACACTACACATGCTGTTTCGTCCAATTATGGGTACATTTCCTTTGCTTGCGAATGAGCTGCAGTTTTTGCATTAGGTATTACTTTTCAGCAAACGTTTTTTGTTTGTTACCGTAAGGATGCCTCGAGAAATGAATGACGCCTAATTTATCTGCGTTATATGTCACTACTTACAACTTAAAGATCGGTACACTGATTTTTAATCGAAGATTTTAGCAGCGTCGTAATGTTCCGAGAAGACTTAAAGAAACTTACAAGGCGATGATAGTATTAATCTAGATGATGTTCCTGAAGTACATGCGCCGGCCAGAGTGGCCGAACGGTTCTAGGTGCTACAGTCTGGAGGCGAGCGACCGCTACGGTCGCAGGTTCGAATCCTGCCTCGGGCATGGATATGTGTGATGTCCTTAGGTTAGTGAGGTTTAAATAGTTCTAAGTTCTATGTGACCATTTGAAGTACATGTTCTCTCTGAAGGAAAGGGCGTGCTAAATAGTCAGTTTTTGTGTTCTTTATTCTTTTGTTTTGCTGTCTCCTATTCTTCATTTTTATTGTCTTGATACAAATCAGAGCCATACCGAGATATTCCTGCTCCCCTAGCAAAATCGCCAACTGTGCTGCCACCCCTCCCCCCTTCCCCCGGCCTGAACTATTATTCTGCAATTTTTTCTTCACACGTTCATTGAATGAAAGGACAAGTAAATTACGTATAAAATCCACTTTTTTTCTTATTTCCTCGATTGTCGGGCCTCGCTCTAGTCCTCAGTTGGCAACAGTTAATGAGTCCTTCGGTTACGTGGAATATGTGCTACTTTTTTATTTTACCAGCTCGGTGACTTCTGATATCCTGTGATTCCGCAACAGCAACAATTTCATTGCTGGGCGTGAGCGAGTTATGTGGTCGATAGCTGTGTGAAATTAGCGCATCGTTGACATACAAAATATGCTTTCGAAAGATGTCTGACCGGTAGTAGTCATTTCTTACGACGCTACTTGGACGAAACGATACTGTAGAAATGATATGGTGACAACAGGATTTGTTTTCAGTCAAAGACATCCTATCATAGGCACAGGATGGAACACGAGGCTGTGGAAAGAATCACGTACCTCTCCCGGTTATTTCTTAAACCGTCTGTCTTCCTTGTTTTATTTTTTTTTTCAGTTTTCGCGCCACCCCTGTTCTGCGCCCTTCGAGCGGAATTATCTCAGCCCCGCTTTCGGTACGGTCATGGTGTAATTTATTGCAGTCCCTTTTGGAGCTTAATCAGCTTAAACCATTTCCAAACTGGGCTTCAGCCGCCTTCAGTAGCTAACAGTGAATTACGTGCTTGAATAGCACACGAAGTGTCCGGAATCGATTTGCCGTGGAGTATTTACGTGCTATTTGGACAGAATACAAGAGAAAATTACTGTACCGCGCTCTGAAGTAGCTCTTGCAATAAGTATCCTCGTATTGGTTTTGACCGAAGTAAAATTATTGTGGCAGGAATTACAACAAAAGGAGAAAGATAAATTTCCCCTGAATGTATTACGTCTGCCTTTATTGTACTCAAATAGCTGAAATTAGTGCTTAAATTTATATAACGACAATATAGCGACAATTGGCTCATTTTTTGATTTTATTAAAATTGTGTCATCCAGTGAAATAGTCCCTAGAAAATTTTAATTATTTCGTAAGTAGGTTATCTTCAGTAAGTGTGTTGGTCCATTTAGGATCGGTCAACGTGAATCATATATGCTGCGCGATAAAAATAGCGAAGCACAAGGAAGACAATGTTGGATGTGACTGTAACTTTGTGCACTTACAGACCATCGACTGTAGTGTATATACAGACCCTGGCCACATTATTTGACGCACCTTGAACTCTTAACATAATACGAATTTACGAGGTACAAAAAGCTGAAAATATTATTTTGTTGTCTAAATTAAGTGATTTAATTTTTTTATACATTAAAGATTATTAATAACTGATAAACCACACAGTTTCTATATTGTTGTTGGTTTTAAAAATGTCAAATAAATGGAACTAGGCCTAACTTCTTAATACCTTGTCACACCGCCTTTAGCAGCTATTAATGCTTCAGTTTGTCTTGTCACACTATTAACACAGGTTTGTATAGTGTCCTGCATCTGTGACTGATGATACAAAACTTGAATAATCTTTTCAATAATATGAATTTTTCTGGTGACTGTTTCCTTTGCCACTTCCCTTTTCACCAGCTTCCATATTTTCAATTGAGATCGTGTCGGGGTACAAAAGGAGCGTTTTATTGCTGCAAAAAGGTTTTTCCTGGTCGTGCCGTGTAGCATGGAGATCCGTCCTGCATGGACACTAATGGTTCTCCTTGAAGGAACCATTTATTTATTTGAGATAGTAGCCCCTCCTTAACATATCCTTGCCGGCCGCGGTGGCCGTGCGGTTCTAGGCGCTTCAGTCCGGAACCGCGGGACGGCTACAGTCGCAGGTTCGAATCCTGCCTCGCGCATGGATGTGTGTGATGTCCTTAGGTTAGTTAGGTTTCAGTAGTTCTAAGTTCTAGGGGACTGATGACCTAATATGTTGTAAGCGCTGAGAGCCATTTTTCTAACACCGCCTTGTACTGGTCTTGCTGCATTGTTCCCTCAACCAAAAACAGACGTCCAATGACTTTGACACAGATGACAGACCATTTCATGATTTTGATGGGATATTTCACAGTGTGTACAATACAATCGGGATGGTACTTTTCACCAGAGCGCCTTTGTACAAACTAAGATTTACTGAAATCAAAATTTCAAATGTGGACTCATCACTAAAACAAATCTGAAATGAGATGAAAAAGCTATTAGGATCTGCTTTAGAATTGACCTTGAACTCAAAAAATTTATTTATCAACACTGTATGAAGCCAAATGTTGGTTGATTTAATGATACTCACTGATTCCAAGAAGCCCAAATCTCGATGCTTGTGCTCCTTTGCCCAGGCAAGTTGTTTCGATATCATAGCAGCAATTACTTTTTGATTTCGGCCAGGCCCACGACCCATGAAGTTTATTCATGAAAGTATGTGTCTCACAGTTCTTTCAGAAGCAATAACGCTATTGTGTTCCAGTTTAATTTTAAATTCTTTTGTATAAGCAAACCAGTTCTCACGGCATATCTTTTTCAAGGAGCGTTCAGACCTTAGTGAAAATACTGGTTTTCTGCCGCACTTGTTCTTGATTGTGGGACTAATTCCTCACCAAAATCAATTTCCTCTCTACATGCCCGCAAATGATTCTGATAAGCACAATCTTCGATAAATCTCCCAATTTGAATAAATATGTTGGTGCCAATCAGTGATTTTACTTCAGCAATATTTCGAGGCGTTGAATCAGTTACTTTACCCATTATTTTCGTATCTTATTGCATCTACAGTGAAGAGCCAAATAAACTGGGACACCTGCCAAATATCATGTAGAGCCTTCGCGAGCACGCAGAAGTGCCGCAACACGACGTGGCATGGACTCGACTGATGTCTGAATTGACATCATGAATCCTGCAGCGCTGTGCATAAATACGTAAAAGTACGAGGAGATGGAGATCTCTTCTGAACAGTGCGTTGCAAGTTATCACAGATGTGCTCAATAATGTTCATATCTGTGGAGTTTGGTGACCGGCGGAAGTGTTTAATCTCAGAAGAGTGTTCATGGAGACACTCTGTAGCAATTATGGACGTGTGGGTTGTCGCATTGTCCTGCTGGAATTTCCCAAGTCCGTCGGAATGTGCAACGAATATGAATGGCTGCAGATGAGCAGACAAGATGCTTACGTACCTGTCACCTGTCCGAGTCGTACCTAGATGTATCAGGGGTCCCATATCACTCCAACTGTACACGTCCCACACCATCACAGAGGCTGTACCAGCTTGAACAGTCCCCTGCTGACATGCAGGGTCCATAGATTCATGAGCTTGTCTCCATACACGTACACGTCCATCCGCTAGATACAATTTGAAAGGAGACTCTTCCGAGCATGCAATATGTTTCCAGTCATTAACAATCCAATGTCGGTGTTGACGGGCCCAGGCAAGGCGTAAAGTTTTGTGTCGTGGAGTCATGATGAGTGGGCCTTCGGCTCCAAAAGCCCAAATCGATGATGTTTCCCTGAATGGTTCGCACGCTGACACTTGTTGTTGGACCAGCATTGAAATCTGCAGCAATTTGCGGAAGGTTGGCGCTTCTGTCACGTTGAACGATTCTGTTCAGTCGTCGTTGGTCCCGTTCTTGCAGTATCTTTCTCCGGCCACAGCGAAGTCGGATTCCAGATATTCACAGTACACTAGTTAAATGGTCTTACGGGTAAAATCCCCACTTCATCGCTACAACGGAGATGCTGTGTTCCATCGCTCGTGCGCCGACTATAACACCACGTTCAAACTCACTTAAATCTTGATAACTTGCCATTGTAGCAGCAGTAGCCGATCTTTGAACTGCGCCAGGCATTTGTTTTGTATAGGCGTTGCCTACTGCAGCGCCTTATTCTGTCTGTTTGCATATCTCTGTATTAGAATAAGCGTGCCTATACCAGTTTCTTTGGCGCTTCAGACATTAAAGGCTACAGAAGGAAAACGCACCACTAAACCAACAATAGCGGATGTTAATAACTCTCTTATACATCAAACACGTCAACTATTGCTTCTTAAAACTTCAGGTGGCAACTGTTCATCAACAATCACCTCTCACAAAGATAATTCAGCACAACAAATGCTCACATTTCGTTCAGTAGTAGCTCTTTAACAATATACAACCTGTTAAATAATGATAGTGAAGCAGTTGACTAAATAAAACCCCAGAAATAAATGGACTGTCAAAACAATCGGGTTTCGTCAAATAATATGGCCAAGGACTGTAATTTGAGTTACGATTCTCTGTGACAGGTAGAACGGCCACGAGAGTGCGTTAATGTTATTCGTGTTTAGTGTTGTTACTAGATATGTAATGGACGTGAACAGAGTCAGATACTGAGTGATCACAGTGATGGGGAGACGCCGTGTACTCGCGAGAGACAGTGTTATCAGAACCTGACAGATTGAAAGGGGTTTCATTGTGGGTCTCCATTCGGCCGGGTGGTCGATTCGTGCAATATACAGATTTGTGGGACATTGGGATGTGACACTGGTCCAATGTTGCCCTGTATGGGACCTTGTGGGCAGGCATGCTTGTCGTAAAGGTTCCAGGCGACTACGTCTGACCACCACAATGGATGATCGCGGTATTGTGCACCAAACCGCAGTCACCTTTTCGCACTTGCACCCGCCGTCCGAGAGCAGGTAATGGACTCTCCGGGACATTCTGCGTCGTCTGACACTATTGGCAGGACACTAGCAGCAGCCTGACTAAGGAATTACATCCCATGCGTAGGCTGCCGTTAACATCACAACACAAATGGCTGCTTTGGGAGTGGTGCCGTGATCGGGAAGCATTGAGTTCAGCTATGAATCATGATTCGGCACTACACATGATGACCATCTTCGGAGAGTATGGCGGCACCCTGAGTAGAGGTACCATTTTCTCGGTGTTCTGGAGAGGCAGAATAGTGTTAACGCCTGGCGTCATCGTCTGGTGAACCATCGGGTATGACTTTTCGGTGCTGGTAGTGATTAAGGGAGTTCTGACGACACAATGGTACGTCACGAAGATATTTCATCCTCACGTGTTACTTCTCAA
This sequence comes from Schistocerca gregaria, assembly GCF_023897955.1. Taxonomy (NCBI): domain Eukaryota; kingdom Metazoa; phylum Arthropoda; class Insecta; order Orthoptera; family Acrididae; genus Schistocerca; species Schistocerca gregaria. The sequence continues at coordinate 666,461,798 of NC_064922.1, forward strand.
GTGACACGGTGCGTCACGAACATCTTTCATCCTCACGTGTTACTTCTCAAGTGACAGTATCGTGGTGCCATTTTTCAACAGGACAATGCTCGTCCTCTTATCCCACGTTGCTCTGTGAACTGTCTGCTTCACTTCGAGGCACTCTTGCGGCCAACAAGATCCCACGATTTGTCCCAATACCAGTGGGACCAGCTGTGACGCCAACTCCGTCCCAGTGCATGAAGGATATCATGGAGCAGTTACAACACTCGTAGGGCAATTTCCTTCAAGAGAGGGCACAAGGGCTCCATAACACCCTTCCCAAATGAGTCAGTGCAAGCATCCAGGCTAGAGTGGGTGCAATGTCATGGTAATAAATGGTGCAAAACTACCAAGTTCCTTCTCAATCTGACTCACTTTCGTAATCACTGAAATGACATATTATAACCTATAAACCGTAAAAGTTCCATTTGGTTTCTCCTCCCCTTCTGGGTTCTCTACTGTTTTTGTCTGGCTGTGTATTTACAGTTCTGCGATCAAGGTTATATGTTTTTCGCATTCCGTGAAGTGTAGAAGCTAAATATTATTGCTAGTCTTTGTTTTTCAGTTACAGGTCCTGCCTGCCTTGACAACATGGAAACAGAAATGAGATATTCAAGTTTAATTCAAGTACGTCAAGATTTTCTTGACTTCTCGCGAGAATTTCCTGCGTGTTTGTGAATAGAAAAAAACAAAAGTGACGTCAAAGATTTCGGAGTTAAAGTATGACTGTAGCAAGTTGTGGAAAAATTATTATAATGTACTGATAAGCTGCTGTCAAGCACAAAATCCAGTATCGCAAGCGAAAACAAGACCACTGACTAAGAGAGTGGGACACAAGAGAACACCGAAAACAAGTTTTTGAACTGAGAATGGTCCCTACAGTTGTATGACGTGTGCCGCGGAGTGGCACATTTGTGATGGCAAACGTCGTTCTCGCTTGGCGCCGCGCCATTCCGCCCCGGAACCGGAGCTGGGGGCGCAGAGTGGCGACCAGAGGAAGCTGGCGCGGATTCCTCCTGGGTGCGCACAGTACTGACCGTCTGGCCAAAGGAACTCAGTCGACCCTCGACGTTTACCCAGATTCCAAGGTCGGGCATGCATATGGAGGTGTGCAACTGTGGCCATAGGCGGAGACTGTTGGTCCTGGTACGGCAGTAGTACGCTGAGTGGCCTATGGACAGCAAGGGATTAAGGCGGTTACCTGATGAAACGTCCGATATAATGTGACGTTCGTGGACCCCCAGTGAATATTGTCAGAAGTGCAAATCCGGCGCCAGTTATCGCTGGATGCTGCTACGGGTTCGAAGCTGCTGGGCGTCTGGATTTTTAACAGAGCTACAGTCAAAAGACATTTGCTAATCCCTGCCAGGAGTTGGTAAGTTAATGTAACCTTTAGAATTGTTAAAGCCTACCGTACTGTGACAGTACGCGAGATGCTTTCATTGCCTAGTATGTTAGGCGGAGGCATAAATTTGTAAAACAAATCCTTAATTACTATTTCATGCTTAATAGAAAACTGTGACTGTTATACTGATATGTGTAACTTATTATTATGGTTGTACGCATTTTTATGCTCCAGTAGTTTTAAATACATTTTAACTATGTAGATGATCATTATGCTTTAACGATTTTTTGTTTAAGTAATTTCAAGTAAATTAAAATTTTGACAGAGTTAGTTCTAATTAGTGGTGGGTTTCCGTGAATTATTTGATTGAAAGTTATTTGCTAAATATCCATTGGGACATATAACCCACAGAAGGTTCGTGGAGGTATGTTCGGTCTATGCAACTAATTGAAGGCTGTTTGTTTATTGGCAATAAATTAGTTGCATATACGGAACATACCTTCACCAATTGTAAAGCAACTAAGGAAAGACGGAGAACAGAAACAATGACGATCCATAGACGGTGTACACAAGAAAGGAAGATGGTGATTAATGATTTATTAATTTGTATGAATGTTTAGTTTTAATGAAAACTTGAAAGTGTCAGTCCGCCTTTCCAAGACACAGTCCTCGCTCCTTATTACCTCCTGGTAGAGACGCAGGAAGTAAATAGAGGTACAGTGCGTAAGAAAATCATGAAAGTTATCATGTGAAAAGAAAAAACAATATTTTGCAAAATGAGTACGAATAAGCACGTGCTGTGCGAGATATTTAAGTGTGGACGAGAGAGGTCACGATTTTGGCTTTCATGACATCCGTGTTTCTTGACATAACATGATAATGTGAAATACAGGGTAACTTTATTTAATCTACCTCACAAAAAATGCAACACTACGCAGTTAATTAATTGCTTTTTCGCTTACTACACTATCTCCAATCGACTCTCTTCCCCTGCCTTTTCACACGCGTTCTAGCAGTAGTAACTTTCCACTCGTGTGCAAATAGCTCGTTCCGAGGTCAGAGTTGGGTATTGAGGATGACATGTCCTGCCGAGCGTGTTTCTGCGATGACAAAGCGCCCCGATCATACACGCAGCGTTAATCGCTCTCGCGGCATTGAGCGAGTGATTAATCACACCTGAGTCTAAATTAAAGATCGATCCATTGCTCCCCGCTGCCGCGTCTTGCCCTGTGTTGTTGCCGTCGCCGTAGCGACACGTTTTGCTTCCGGGAACTGGCCCGTCCCCAGTAGTCACAGCTGCCAGGCAGACAGGTTTTCTGCACGAAGGCTAGTCATAAAGTTTTAACTGTCAGCTCACAACATAAAGCTAAATAGTTAATTTCTTCGTTTATTTGCAGGCAAGTGCCTGCAGTTCCGGTCCATACTGAAACAGGGATGAGGGTTTTCGTCGAAACAACCGGTTTTCGGTTCTTTTCAATGCTAGTTTAACGTGAATTTTAAAACCGCTCAAAATAACCAGTTTCTGAAATAACCGATTATCGTTTTTTTATTCCCCTAATAAACGTAGAAATTCAACAAAGGCTGAAAAACTTAGTCCTTCTCAGTTCAGAGATACATACAATCACAATATCAACAAGGAGAGGTCATGACATTGGGATCACGGATTTACTTTAAACTTTTAGTAGGCCATTAAAGCAACATAATGAGTAAGTAGTAAGGTGCACTACTCTGGCAATTGCGAGAAAATCACAAGACAAGGTTTACGAGTCCATTATGTACCTGATGTATCTTTTCGTAGGTGGCAGCCGTTACAGTTTACTATGGTCAAGTGGTTATCGTTCCAGTATCATAAGGTGAACATGTTTGAGGCGACGGTCCGAATCCTGCTCAACTTTCACATTAGTACACTACTGGGCATTAAAATTGCTACACCACGAAGATGACGTGCTACAGAAGCGAAATTTAACCGACAGGAAGAAGATGCTGCGATATGCAAATGATTAGCTTTTCAGAGCATTCACACACGGTTGGCGGCAGTAGCGACACCTACAACTTGCTGACATGAGGAAAGTTTCCAACCGATTTCTCATACACAAACAGCAGTTGACCGGCATTGCCTGGTGAAACGTCGTTGTGATACCTCGTGTAAGGAGGAGAAATGCGTACCATTTGTAAGCTGTCGGGCAAATCCAACACCTTCCATAAAAACCCTGACATGATAGCAAATCCTGTAGCATGTCACATAGCTCCGAATAAATCCTGACATTAAATTAACCAAAGTAATACGATCAACGAGTGAGCAAATGGTATACCACAGACTAACACAAGAACGCCTAAATGCATGTCATACCTTCCCATCATGAAACAGACGCAGTTCCGAGGGGAGAAACGAGAACAGAAGCCGAGAGCAGAGACATGTAAGCTAGAAGGCCCTACGATAAGGGACGGACACCCACATTCCGACCGACCGCCAAGACCACCCCCAGCCTATGTTAAAAGCTAGAGCCCTCCAGAAGAATAGTATAGATCTTACGATAACACAAAAAGGGCCACACCAGCTGCAAGGTTTAGCGTGAGACTATATGCGTCCCTGTTACGTTGCAAACATTAAAAACATTGCCCCACCAAGAAAAGTATAACGTTTCTTATTGGATAGACAGAATTTTTGTAGGCAGAGCTTAAGGTTAACATTGAGACCCTGATTGGTCAGTTGAAAAAACAGCCAGACACCTTTTTCTTAAACCAACTTCGGTAAATTGTAGTAAAGAGAAGTTAGAGAGAGTTGCTTCCGAGACGGCGAGGTGTGTGGAGCTGCGCCGCCCGCCGCACCCTGACGCTGCCTAACCACCGACAAGGTAATGAACGCACGTGATACCGCATAAGAGCGCATAATTCTTCACTCAGAACTCCAAAAGTCTCATCTGTTACACCCCAATTTTACTTAATACTAGTGTCGATCGTCAATTAAACTTCTTGGTATTCACATTTACTACTAGAAGTTAAAATCTGAAACGCGATGATTTTTCTGTTATATAATTATTGAGAAACAACATCAGCCACTGTAATTTACGACAAGTTAAATAAGTAACTAAAGATAATTGAGGGTCACTGTAGACCAGTTTTATACCTTTCTCTTTTATGAAACTTAACTTAAACCTTGATTATAGATGTGATATGGCATAGGTCATCCTTCGATCCATTATAGAACTTGGAAACCCATTCAGGGAATATTCGTTCACATTTTTGTTGAACATAGTTTGATTTTTTCATCCTGTATTAAAATATTTCTTTTTATCAATAGTACAATTTATAAACAATGAATGTTTTGTGAGTAGAATAAAAATACTAATGGTAAACTTAACTGCTTTTTCGACGTTATTTTACCAGCTAACTAAAAATAGGAAAGCCTTGAACCCCTTCCACTAAATTTAGTTAGTATTAAGATTCTTTTACAGCGAGTGCAGTGGAGCTGACGCTGAAATCATTAAGTATTTGATTATATCATCGCTAGTCTCACTGAACTCTTCTGAATTCTACATGTCATGTGTGGTCTGGCGTCTCCTTACCAGCAGCAGGTCCCAGGTTCAAACTAGTCAATTCCCTAAAAAACACGCTCAGAGCGTCGTTGCGCGATAGTGGTATGGAGACACGACTTAGAAGAAACAAACACCAACCAGAATGTTAGACATTACGTTTCCGACTTTGATAAAGGTCGGATTGTAGCCTATCGCGACTGCGGTTTATCGTATCGCGACATTGCTGCTCGCGTTGGTCGAGATCCGGTACTTTTAGCAGAATATGCAATCGGTGGGTTCAGGAGGGTAATACGGAACGCCGTGCTGGACCCCAACGGTCTCGTATCACTAGCAGTCGAGATGACAGCATCTTATCCGCATTGCTGTAACGGGTCGTGGAGCCACGTCTCGATCCCTGAGTCAACAGATCGGGACGTCTGCATGACAACCATCTGCCTATCGCGACTGCGGTTTATCGTATCGCGACATTGCTGCTCGCGTTGGTCGAGATCCGGTACTTTTAGCAGAATATGCAATCGGTGGGTTCAGGAGGGTAATACGGAACGCCGTGCTGGACCCCAACGGTCTCGTATCACTAGCAGTCGAGATGACAGCATCTTATCCGCATTGCTGTAACGGGTCGTGGAGCCACGTCTCGATCCCTGAGTCAACAGATCGGGACGTCTGCATGACAACCATCTGCACGAACAGTTCGCCGACGTTTGCAGCAGCATGGTCTATCAGCTCGGATACCATGGCTGCGGTTACCCTTGACGCTGCAACACACACAGGTGCGCCTGCGATGGTGTACTCAACGACGAACCTGGGTACAGGAATGCCAAAACGTAATTTTTACGGATGAATCCAGGTTCCTTTACAGCATCATGATGGTCTCATTCGTGTTTGGCGACATCGCAGTGCACGCACATTAGGAGCGTGTATTCGTCATCGCCATACTGGCGTATCACCCGGCGTGATGGTATAGGGTGTCATTGGTTACACGTCTTAGTCACCTCTTGTTCGCATTGACGGCTCTTTGAACAGTGGACGTTACATTTCAGATGTGTTCCGACCCGTGGCTCTACCCTTCATTTGATCCCTGCGAAACCCTACATTTCAGCAGGATAATGCACGACCCCATGTTGCAGGTCCTGTACGGGCCTTCCTGGATACCGAAAATGTTCGATTGCTGCCCTGGCCAGCACATTCTCCAGATCTCTCACCAATTAAAAACGTCTGGTCAGTGGTGGCCGAGCAACTGGCTCGTCACAATACACCAGTCACTACTCTTGATGTACTGTGGTATCGTGTTGCAGCTGCATGGGCAGCTGTACCTGTACACGCCACCCAAGCTCTGTTTGACTCAATGCCCAGGCGTATCAAGGCCGTTTTTACGTCCAGAGGTGGTTGTTCTGGGTACTGATTTCTCAGGATCTATACACCCAAATTGCGTGAAAATGTAATCACATGTCAGTTCTAGTATAATATATTTGTCCAATGACTACCCGTTTATCATCTGCATTTCTTCTTGGTGTAGGAATTTTAATAGCCAGTAGTGTAGTACAGGTGTAAATTCTGTGATATTTAAGAAATTTGCACCTACGCTATTCGTTCTTGCTACTTTAGTAACGTCTCGCCGCTACCCAGGTTAACTGATAAATTGGCCCTGCCTCTGTGTCTGTAGCTCGATGCGTCGAGGTGCAAAGTAGTTCTGGGTACTTTACCAGACTGCATGTGTAGAGAATTTCGCAAATCACGACATGCATACATTTTCTGGAAAACACTTCGCGATTTGTCATTTACTTATCGATGGATATAAATATGTTTGTTCTAATAATTAAATTTAATTAAGTATAGTAATTAGTCAAGTACATGAAATTAACTACACCTTTATGCAAATAAATGTGGTGTTTTGTAATTATATTACATTTCAGTTGCCATATAGGTTAAATAATATGACCAGTGATGAAAGAAATATAGATTAAAATTTAAGTTTGAGCTGTGTCGAGCCGTCGCCTCAGACATGGATATTTTGCTTAGCTCGAGCGCTAACCACTTTTATTTATTTGCTTTTATTCATCAACATGTATAACAGAACTTTTAAATTGACTTTAAATTAGATGCTTATATTGTAAGAACTCTGATTTCCATTTGTTGTTTTGGATTTCTGGATTTTCGTTCATCAAGTATTGTTTAGGTCATGTGTAGACTCTCCTCCCTCGCTGAATATGTAGTTTATAAAACAATGTCTGAACCATGTGAATGTTCTTGTCTTGGATGCGGGAAACGTTTTTACGTCCATATGCATTATTTTCTTGGTGTTTATTTCGTTAACAGTGGTTGCCAGCAAACTTGTCGATTTAAGCATTATCGATTTCCAAAATGCTACTATTCTGGAACATCCTACTGTTCGGTGATTCTTTGGCATCTCGCAGCTATCGGGAATAAGTCATTTATAAACATTTACCCTTCTGAACTTAACCTTGAACTTAAGGATTGTCTGCAAAATTCGATCAGACCTTATTTCAGTTTAAGTCGTTGTGTTTCATCTTGTTTGCTGGGGGACGTGGAGCTTTTTTCGTAATAGTTTCAATTATTTTCTTTGTCGTATCTTACATTTTCAGCCTTCTCTAAAACATATGTCGCAATTTACAAGGCATGTATTAAATTTGCTGGCATCTGTCTATCATCTCTCTTTCCTGTCGCGATGCCTCAGCCCTCTCTAGTAAGTCCGACGTATGAGATTTTTCACTATGAGGGTTAAACATTTTGTTTCACAATCTGTTTAAGCTAGGCCGCCTTCGTTAAGTGGTTTCGTCAGTTAACCCCTGCCTACTCGTAACAGCATACCTTTTCAAATAAACCACCATGAACTCTAACGGCTGGCATGTTTGCACATATACATCAATTACATAGCAGATCCTTAAAACTTATCTCGCGATTTTCTCGGAAATGCCAGACTGGTGCATCTAACTACTTGCACATTATGTTGTTTTAATAGCCTACTAAACACGTACAAAGTTTGCAGTAAATCTGTGAGCCCAACGCCGTCGCCTCCCCTTATTAATTAAATATGGAAATGAAAAGAAAACTTAGTGTGTCCACTGTTCGATGCTTTTCTCGAAATGTGATAATTGCTTGACTATTACAAAAAGTCACCAATGTTGTTCTATTGATTCTAATTTTTTGAAACTCTGGTCAAAAATCGTGTTGTGATTGACGATCTTTCAAAGGAAATGGAACGTTGTATTTCGTTGCTACCGAACTGACGCCGACAACAGGGAACTACCGTATAGGCCAGCTGGGGTAAGTCTCGTACACTGCGTGGACACGCGTACAACCCATTAGGACACATCACATGGTAATAGGTACATTATTCATCTTGAAGTTGAAGCTCTTCTGTCTGTGTTTGCTTACAAAAAAAAATTGTTTTTGGAGAGGGTCAGCTTTGAGCAAAACAAAATTTCTTATTTTGTTGCCCAGACATGTTTCGCTTAAGTTTCAGCATGTTTTATGTTATTGTCTACAAAACAGGATTAATGCTGCAAATACTCTTCTCGGGTTTGCCGCCGGATTGTATTGTGTAACTCGCACAATATTTCGTCGATGCAAGTGCTCGACATCATCAGGTGGTGGTAGCTGCTGTTATCACTGCTGCAAGGTGCTACTGATGATAATCGCACGGCGGCCACGGAATTTATCATGCCGGGAGCAGGCAATACGCGTGCGCGGGAAGACGCTGGTAGTTGGAGGAAAGCGGCGCTCCTGGTGCCCCCTGCTGGGGGCCGCAGAAAGGCCATCCGCGCGTGCGCTGTGGGCAATGACTGTGCTGCCGGACGCTCCTGTGGTTAAAGTCCGAACTAAACCTCAGTTGCGCGTTTCGTCACTTGACAGATCGGAAGTTCTTGTTTCCCTTTTTTTTCGATTTAATGGCAGCCAGTGCTGGATTCCAGGCGGCGCTTAGTTGAAAACCTGTATCCCTGTTGATAAGATTGTCCGCTGTACGGATATGTATGGCCTCCTTGACAACACAGTCCCAGAAAGATGACGCTGGCGATAAAATTTGCGTCTGTTCGTACAGCATACGATGTCCCGTGTCCAGGCAATGCTCCGCTACCGCTGATTTATCAGGTTGCCCCAGGCGTGTGTGACGATGGTGTTCGACGCAACGTTCTTGCACGGTTCGGCATGTCTGTCCAATGTAAGATTTTCCACATTGGCATGGGATTTTATACACGCCACGTTTCCTAAGGCCAAGATCGTCTTTGACCGAGCACAATAAATTCCTCAATTTTGCTGGTGGCCGAAATACACACTTGATATCGTGCTTTTTGAGGATTCTTTCTATTCTCGAAGACATGCCGCCAAAATAGGGCAAGAACGCTGTTGCAGTGGGCGCCTCCTCATCTTCATTTACATCACTGCTTCGAATTTGCTTGGAACGGAATGCATGGCGTACCTACCTATTGGAATAGCCATTCTGTTGGAATACCGTTCTCAGGTGTTGTAGCTCACCAGGTAGACTGTCGTCATCTGAGACTACATGTGGTCTATGCACCAAAGAGCGTAGGACACTACCGCGTTGCGCAGGGTGATGGCAACTTGTGCCTGCAAATATAGCTCCGTGACACAGCGTCTACCGCAAGTCAACTCATACAGAGCTACGTGTTGCACTGCTACATACCAGTATCAAAGGGGCACAGAGGGGCTATAGCTCACTTTCTGTCAGTGTCGTTCAACTTTTTGAGTACTTGTTAGTTGGAAAAAGAAAGGGTCTTTCAAAGACAAAGAGAAACTACGAGTTATGCTCCTTACAGAGAAAGCAGGAGATGGCTAACAGCAGAGTTGTATGCACGAAGGTATCCTGTCAGATGGAGTCCAGCGAGAAAGACAATTCAGTGAATGTGAAAAAATGTTTATTGAAAGGACACTGGGAAAGGACAGGCCTGCAACGAGGAGATTAACGAAATAGACGATATGGCAGGTATTGCTCGTAATACCCATACTGAAGACAACAACAACAACAACCCATGCCTGCTCCAGAAAAAAATGTGAATGCCTATGGAATAAGTCAATTATTCGCATTTTTAGCGCAAACAGCGTTCGTCCGTAAGCAACAGGGAACTGGTGCTTCTGGAACAAAGGGGGCATTGTTCACCTTAAGTAAACAAACCAGCCACTAGCGATAGCCTAATTTAATAGCCTTTACGTAAAGAAACTGTTCACTTGTGCACATGTTTTGTTTATTTGTGCCACGTAATGGGCAATAACAGTCTTCATAATTACCGTAATTTATGGACAAGATGTTGGCCCAGTAGGTTCACATTTCCTCAGGTGTTCAATGCTTTTACCTTAAGCATTTTTGATTAGGGTTATTTATGTCCCCCACCACGCACACTGTGCTACTATTGGTCGTTCCCCCACCGTCACCACTGCCCCTCCTTAGGCTAAGGCCGTACTTCGGTCTTTTGAAGCTGGCACTCGGCGTCAAAAGACGCCACAGTTACAGGCAGGCTGGAAGGAGCCGGTGGTAGCCACATACAGCGTCTTTTCCTGCCAACGTCAGACGAGATGGCGCATCCTCAAGGTCAGACGCTGAAGCCCGTTTCTCAACGTCAATTGACACTGCTCACATTGTTTTCCCAAGCGGACTCAGTAGAATCTTTGCAGTGTGTACAAAATGTATAGTACCTTGTGGGCAGTGAAGCGTTAAATTGCAGTTTTTTCGATGTGTGCAGTGGACAATAGAAATTTATAGCAAACGTATTCTTTTTGAAGTTCAACCTCGATGTTTTTTATACGACATTCAAAACGCAGATAATAAAAGCAGCCAAAAAATAAGAGATGGTTAGCTAGCTGTGTCATCCAGTGTTGTTGGTGAAGGTTAGGACGAGATGCACAAAGAGGAGAAAAAAAGCCTTAGGCAAGTGTAGTAGAAATATTTAATTATGGTAATATAACAAGAAAAAAAGCGTGAAAATTAATATTTAATTTTTATGAAATATATGTGTTAAATTACTTCTGTATCTTTAATTGTGTACAATAAGTCACAATATATGTGCTTTATTAACATATAGAATATTATAGATGTCTTGTTATGACAGACGGCTGATGTGGCCGAGCGGTTCTAGGCGCTTCAGTCTGGAACTGCGCAGGTTCGAATCCTGCCTCGGGCATGGATGTGTGTAATGTCATTAGGTTAGTTAGGTTTCAGTAGTTCTAAGTTCTAGGGGACTGATGACCTCAGATGTTAGGTCCCATAGTGCTCAGAGCCATTTGAACCATCTTGTTATGACAGCAGTCTTCTTTTATTCAGCAATGTTTGCATATCGGTTTTGCTAGGGTACAGATCCTGCGGTGGAACAGAAACATTCAGCAAACTGATCTCTTGTGTGTGTTCCTTTCGTAGTCCCTCTTATCCCCTGCATGGAGTGTTGTCCAAAGGATACGATAACGTGTCCTCAAAACTGTACCCATAGTTTTCCCTCACAAAGTTGTGCAGTTTACAAGTGGTCTTAACATTAATGTCGACTAAATCGATACTGACGTCAACTGGAAGGTGGAATGCACGCCATTTATTGGCTAAAATACCAAGTGCACATTCCACGTAGCGCCTAGCACTCGATAAACAATAGTTAAAAATTCTTTTGATGTTAGTCATGTCACGGTTGGTTGTGGTGACGGTAAGTTGTTGGAATAGAGTTTCTTGCCAAAATTAGTAGTTTTCACGATGTTTGAATCTCCTTCGTGTCCAAAGGTCCCAATATCTATATATCTGAAGCTGTAATTTGTAATTTGCGTTAGCCACTGCCATTAAAACTGGTGAAAAACACTTCTTGTAATTAAAATATTCACTGCTCGATCCCAATGGATTAATCACTGTTACATGCTTACCTTCAATACACCCCACGCCATGTGGAAAATTAGCTTTTTTTTCAAACTGCGAAGTAATATTCAATCAATCGTCATTGTTTCAGATATTGGCCTTCTATTGTTTCCCAGATTGGTGAGCATGCCTCTCGAATGATCTTTGAAATTGTTGAAAGTCCAAGTGGAAACTCGAAGTGTAGAGATCTGATGGAATTGTCAGTCGTGAGATACCTACAATGAAACATTGATATTGTTATAAAAGTAGAACAAATATTTATATTAAATGTCTTTTAGGGAAGGATGTGCAAAAAAAGTGGAAGTGCATCAAGGATTGCTACTACGAAAATTTGTAAAATCAAGATGGCAAAAATGGAGATCCATCAAAACTCAGGAAAAATTACATTTATCACAAAAATTGTCATTTCTCCAATCTTCACATGTAGAAAGACAGTGAGTATAGAATATTTATAATGTTAGTACAGTTTTAGGTTCCTATTCATAAGCATAGACGCCCATAGGTTTGTGATAATCATATTCTTTGAACAATTCTGAATTATAGAGGAAATCAAATAAGGAAGCAAATGTAGCCTCTCTTGTAAAAATATATTGCACAGCATTATGAAATGCATAACTTGAAGCCGGCCGGCGTGGCCGAGAGGTTCTAGGAGCTACAGTCTGGAACCGCGCGACCGCTACGGTCACAGGTTCGAATCCTGCCTCGGGCATGGATGTGTGTTATGTCCTTAGGTTAGTTAGGTTTAAGTAGTTCTGAGTTCTAGGGGACTGACGACCTTAGATGTTAAGTCCCATAGTACTCAGAGATATTTGAACCATTTTTTGAAACGAAAATTATTGTCAGAAAGAATAAGTTAGAGTGTCTTTACATATAGATAATGCAATAAAAATCTTAATTAAATAACCTATCTAAAAAAACAGTATATAGTTTGCCTAGTTGCTAAGATGTAAAGATCATGATAATATCTTTGCCTGACTATGTCCTTCGATTTCAGTTTCCTTGGTAATGGCTGTCGTGGTAATATGGTGGCCGTTGCATGGGCTTAGCCAAGGGGCAGGGGATACAGAGGTACAACACCCGCCCTCCTCGGAAATGTTAAAAAGAAGGAGGGGGGGGGGGGGAGAGCGAAGTGATCTTGTTGTCGATGTCCGTGGTTTCATAGTTCACTCTACGCGAATGCACCAGGATAGTATATTATTGCCGTTTTGTATTTCATTACAAGTCTACTTTATTACAGAGTGCACCTGGTGATAACTCGTAAAACAAATTATGAAATTTTTGCTGTTTACAGTTACAGTTTTCCCTTTTTACTACAGAATGTGTGGGGATATGAGATATGACTGTTGATCTAACAAAAGGTACGCAAGACACCGACAACAACACTGCGCAAGAAGAAGTAAACACGCCGACACCCACAGTCTAACATTCTGCATCCAAATCCTCTACCCCTGGCCGCAATGCGCAAAGGGAGAAAGGAAGTCCACTACCAAAGAAACGGAAACAGGACCAGTTCGAAAAAAAAAGTTGTTGGGCATCCTGTAAAAGAATTTGCGACAACCACAGCCAAAGGAAACTAGAACTGATGATCTATGTGAAATGCTCTTACTGTCGCAAATGCTCTTTATGAAGAACTTCAGTCCAGCTGACAAGATGGACATTCAGTTGAAATATTTACAATTGGTTCAGTTCTATACACACGCACAGCCATCCTGAATTACATCTGTATGTGACCGACGATAGTCTCATACCGCAAGCAGCACATCTGCAATGGATTTTGAGAAAGAATCAAAAGTATCAGTCCTGTCTCTTTTTCCATTGCAAACAAATAATAAAATAAATAACAGGACTTTACTTACCTCGTAGTAATTGATAGTTTTTGTTCAGCACTTACACAATCTCGCAAACGAGTGTTTCTTCCACTAGTAGTTCTCGACACATTAGATAGCAGAGTTTGCCTTAAGTCTGGTGTGTAGTACATCGTAATTTCCTCTCTCTGATTTGTCCTCAATTATTGGATGAATCCAAAAAACGTCTCCTTTGTCTAAGTCGTCTTCGTCGAACCAGCAACAATAGAGCACATATTATCGTTGCTGATCGTTAACTTAATACATCCATTTCTACTGTATATTTCAATGCTGCGATGTCACCCAGAAAGGTCTAAAACGCTACTGAGCCAGACACGGCCACATTCCAGTCTTTGGACGCTAGAATGCGTTGCGCTGAAAGAAGTTATTCTATACGCGGTCAAGTTTGTCCACCACCAGGCAAATCTTGAAGCTTCTTCGTTTGACGCTGAGCGTCCAGCTTCAAAAAACGCACATGTGGTTGTAACCTTAGCGTCCTCCCAGCATTCAAAACCTGTCATTTTTAATCTATATCTCACTGGAGCAGCAGCATCAGTAAATTCAGGTGATTTTGCAAATTTCCAGCATAACATAGACGCAGCGGTTTTGTCATAGTTTTCGCAAATGTTTGGCATCTACCCTGTTTTCTGCAACACACTCATATAACGCTATTTGCAGTTTCGTGGCTAATGTTTAAGAATACGCACATTTCATTGCCATTTTACTGATTTCCCCACTTTTTAAGAAGACAGGCATCAATGTGGGCTATTTTGCTGTACTCCCTATTTTTTAGGAAGATACGCGAAAATTTGAGTTTCGTAACTAATTTTACCCATTTTTTAAGACAACTCACTTAAATACGGATTTCGCTGGTATTTTATCGACTCTGAAGACACGTAAGTAAAATACATAGCTTTAAATGTTTGATAACAAACACCATCAACATATGGCGCTATTTACAGCTTTTAGTCAAATTTTATAGATTTTCGCCCAGTATTCCGCAAATACTTATAATTCTACTGATATTTAAATGGTTCAAATGGCTCTGAGCACAATGGGACTTAACTGATGTGGTCATCAGTCCCATAGAACTTAGAACTACTTAAACCTAACTAACCTAAGGACATCTCACACATCCATGCCCGAGGCAGGATTCGAACCTGCGACCGTAGCGGTCATGCGGTTCCAGACTGTAGCGCCTAGAACCGCTCGGTAACCACGGCCGGCACTCATATTTAAGACGACGCATATAAATATCGGGTTTTCGTTAAAATTTTATCAATTTCCTCCACAAACTGTTTTTTTTTTTTCAGGAAGACATATTTAAAACAATCACAAATCGCGGTAATCTAAAAAAAATACACATATATTCAGCCTGCAACAATTTTTATTTAACGACAACGTTTCAATTAAAACGTACTTATCACCTGTACTTTTAGCCCGTGTGACGATGGTATAAGCTCTCCCAATACTACATTATACTTAGCGCTATATATCACATACACAGGACACTACATGCCCCAAAGTACTTTTCTTGATATCACCATGACCACTACTTCTTTATTTAAAAGGTTATGTTAGGTTAAGTTATAAACTCTAAAGAAAAAAAATGACTGGACCCCTTCTGGTCTAGTCCATGTGCCCAATGGTGTTATGTGGCCGCTGACTGGGGCACTGCCACTGTAGAGCTTCACGAAAACAGCTTGTCCTCGCACGTGGTTAAATAAAACATTACGATTTCAAAGCTCGAGTTGTCTTGCCTGTTGGCTGTGCCTCCTCCTCCCACCCCCTTCTCTCGCCACACCCATATCCTGCCCCATCCACGTGCCCAAGGCACAGAGGAAGATAAGCGAAGACGGCACTGCGCCGCTGCTCCCGTGGCTCGCCCGAATTACGGCACGCCACTCAACCTATTACAGCAGCACTACGTAAATACGGGCACACACTCTAAGAATTTTTTAGTATAACGTGCTTCCTAGTCCTATAAATCAGACTTTATGAATACTTCATCATGCTGACACATTGTTTTCTCCGTACCAAGGCATGTACAATACCTTTGTTAAGTCATCTGTACTGCCAACGGCACTGCGGTAGCGCGCGGAATACACCTTAACAGTACGTTGGTATACCATTTACGTCTAATACAACATCAGTTCTACGTGATACAGAGTTTGTATGCGCCTCTTAGAGACATATGACTCCATATGTTTTATGGAATTCACGTTCAATAGCGGTTTGACAGTTCCAGTTTTATTTTCCCTCGTTCCGATAGAATGTATTCCAGTTACGCTCCTTTCGCGGCGGATAGCTCTTCCATTGTTTCAGTTCCGCCATCGTAGCGGTCAGATATACGCTGTATCATACCTAGGTGTCGTCAAACAAATTCGTTTTTCGTGAGCAGTTAGAATCATTTGCGATTTGTACATGGCGGGAACATCTGTCTGTCGGCCAGAATTTTGGAGATGCAGAGCAATTCCATTATTTAATTCGCTATCTTTTATCTATGAGTCAACTATGTAAATTTTAGTCTCCTAATTAAGATGTCAGACTAACCATTCACGGACAGACCAAGCTCACAGAGCAATTTGCAGTATTCGCCTAGTCTTTTCAGTCACGAGGTCTCTACTACAACTTAGGATTGACAAAAATTGTTGAAGTAACGTAATTACGTTTCATAAGTGTGCAGCTGAATGAAAATGCTAAATTACAACTCAGTTCTGCTTTGTTGATGCTTAGCATTTTCTTCCACAAGTCATCGAAAAGAACTTAAGAAACCTTTGTCAATTTAGCGTGATGCTGCATACTGCTTCAGGTTATTTGTCCAGCGTCATTTATAACATAACCATCATTTAACAGACATACACTGAAGCGCCAAAGGAACTGGTGTAGGCATGCGTATTGAAATACAGAGATACGTAAACAGCCAGAACAACGCGTCGCTGTCGGCAACGCCTATATAATACAAGTGTCTGGCGCAGTTGTTAGATCGATTACTGTTGCTAAAATGGCAGTTTATCGAGATTTAAATGAGTCTGAAAGTGGTGTTACAGTCGGTGCTCGAGACATGGGACACAGCATCTCCGAAGCAGCGATGAAGTGGGGCTTTTCCCGAATGATCATTTCACGAGTGTACCACGAACATTAGGAATCCGGTGAAACACCAAATCTCCAATATCGCTGCGGCCGGAACAAGATCCTACAAGAACGCTGAAGGCGACTGAAGAGAATTGTTCAACGTGACAGAAGAACAACACTTCCGCAAATTCCTGCAGATTTCAATGCTGGACCATCAAAGAGTGTTAGCGTGCGAACCATTCAACGAAACATCATCGATGGGGGCTTTCGGAGGCTATGACTGCACGACACAAAGCTTTACGCCGCGCCTGGGTACGTCAACACCGATATTGGACTGTTGATGACTGGAAACATGTTGCCTTGTCGGCCGAGTCTCGTTTCAAATTGTATCGAGCAGATGGACGTGTACGGCTAAGGAGACATCTAATGAAACCATGGATCCTGCATGTCAGTAGGGGACTTTTCGAGCTTGTGGAGGCTCTGTAATGACGTGGGGCGTGTGAAGTAGGCGTGATATGGGACTTATGGTACGATTAGATATTATTCTGACAGGTGACACGTACGTAAGCATCCTGTCTGATCACCTGCATCCATTCATGACCACTGTGCGTACTGACGCACTTGGACAATTCCAGCAGGACAATGCGTCACCCCACACGACCAGAATTGCTACAGAGTGGGCTCCAGGAACACAATTCTGAGTTTAACACTTCCACCGGCCACCAAACTCCCCAGTCATGAACATTATTGAGCATATCTGATTAATGGTGTCAGTTCCCTCCTGCACTATTTCAGACATTAACATTCATGCCGCGTCGTGTTGCGGCACTTCTGCGTGCTCGCGGGGGTTCAACATGATATTTGGCAGGTGTACCAATTTCTTTGGCTCTTCAGTGTATGATATAAATACATAAACCTGCCTTTGTTGCTGATACATTCATTTGCTCTTTTCTGGCGGACACAAAGAATTTCTGTCTGTCGACCAACTTTTTGGGCAATGTTCTAACTTTATTCATGGAACTTTATCTACAAGCTAACAATGAAATTTTAGTCTACGTATTAAGACGTATGTCCATCCATTGACAGGCATAAAAAACTCACAGAGGAATGCTGTCTCTCGCTGCATCATTTGAACCCAATTTAAAGTGCTTACAGACATGTTGCTGATTTAGCACAGACTGTATGATGCTTGAAAATAGAGAAAGCCTGGTTGTGCTATATCAGTCATACATTTCACATACGAAAGTAAAAGGATTTATTCATAAAGCCCATTTAGTTTTTATTCGATGCTTTCGCAAAGTAGTTTAATAGGAGGTTGGCTACTAACCAACTTCAATATACGAAGGTTGATCCTTCGTCGATGACATGGCTTTCCCTCCCATATGCTCTCCTCTGACAATTTCGCCATTAAAAAACTTCAACTATCGATGTACAGATGTTCAGTATAGTAGTAATACCGCCTTTTTTTCTTTCCTATCCCACTCTAATATATTTACCGAGAGAAAATAAAAAGATGGAACTTCTGCTGAATGTCACCCGGTAAAACCCTTTATATTAGCTCGCAGTCCTCTCTTTGCAGCCACTTCGCGAAATGTATGTGGTAGGGAGTGAAATGTTTGCTCACAACACATAGAAGAAACGGTAAAGAGATCAGCTCTCGGCCTCCGTTTTGTCAAAGTATCGCTTGCCCCCCACATTTCCACCATTCATGAATCTTCCAGTCTTCGATATAAGACATTTGCATCTTGTACCTTGACGAGTAAGGCTGGCTCTAGATGTCCTCAGCCAAGTCGCAGAGCCCTGCTAATTCCCTCGAGATCCCGTGACAGCGCTGTTCGATTTGTTAGAAGGCTCTCAAGGCGTCTACGAGTCACTGGCTATGTAGATTCTATCACATGTAGAAAATTGCACACAAACGTACGGGAAGAAATTCGCAACCTTGCGGATGCTCGTGTCCAGATATTTTTTACGACTGATGTTGCTTCTAGTGATTTGCAGCTCTTAGGCTATTTGAGATTCAATAGTTACATTTATCTACATTCAGCTCCAACGTCCGCCAATTATCAACCCTCTGCAAATCGTTATAGTGTACAGGTGTCACAACCCTGCTATAGACAGGGGCTTACATCTAAGTACATATGCGACAAACCTCTGCACGGTGTACTTTGTAAAAGCAATATTACCGATTTCCACTCACATGTATAATAACCGAATAAAACTAATTGTCTGTACCCCTCTGTATATACCCTAATCTCTATGATCGCACTATTCACCCAGTATAGATTTTTTAATGGCAAAGAAGACCTGCACCTTTATTATAAGAGGACTACACAAAGAAAATGTGGCACATAAGACGTGCAATTCGTCGACATTGAGTGATTGTCTGTAAATAGTCCCTGTACATGCCCTAATCTCCTCTATTGCATTCCAAAGATCGCTGCGCTAGATATGCGGAGGCATAATGGTATCAGTAGCCCTCAGTGGTCCACAACCCCACAAAAGGCCACAGCAGTCCACCCAACAAACCGCCGCCCCACACCGAACCCAGAGTTATTGTGTGGTTCGGCCCCCAGTGGACCCTCCCGGGAACGTCTCATACCAGACGAGTCTAACCACAAATGTTTGCGTGATAGAGTAGTTACGGTGTGCGCCTACGTGGAGACTGTGTAAGCGCAGCACTCACAGACACAGAGTAACTGAGGCGGAATAAGGGGTACCGGCCCGCATTCACCGAGGCAGATGGAAAACCGCCTTAAAAACCATCCACAGGCTGGCCGGCACACCGGACTTCGACACTAATCCGCCGGGAGGATTCGTGTGTGGGACCGGCACGTCTTCCCACTAAGGAAGCACCGCGTTAGACCGCGCAGCTAGCCGGGCGGGCATGGCTATACAGACAGGGTGCATCAAAAAGGAGGCGCAAACTTACACCGCTGAAAGTACACGATAATACAAGGACTAATGTGCAATGAGCACCTGTTCGTCTTCGGTACTTTCGAACACAACTCTTCTAAATGAACAAATGCTCATAACTTTTAAGGTATGCATTTTAGAGCACGTGTTTGCCGGACATTTTTTCTTGTTTTGGTTCATACTACCACTACCCAAAATACCGTAAGCAAAGAGCTTGCAGTAGAAGAGATTTGTTTCACAATATTGAAAATCAAGAATATGTCATAGCTCTTAAGGCATGCGTTTTAGAGCCCATGTTTACTTGCCATTTGGGCTTCTATAATCGTGTACTTTCAGCCATGTAAGTTTGCGCCGTCCTTTTTAATACACCCTGTATAGACTCCCACCTGATTCTGAAATGTAATTTGCTTACGATGATAAAACCCAGCCATTCTACTAAGCAATGGAATCAGATGTGGGTAACATAGTTTCCAAACGTCTGTCAGGGCTATTTAATTACGAGGGTTGCCTAGAAAGTAATGCACCGCATTTTTTTGCTGAAGTGTAGGGTACTCCCTGCCATCACTAACACTGAAACTACAGTTTTCTGCACCATAAATATACCATACTGATTTCTGTTATGTACTTCCACAGGCATTTAGAAAGAACCAAACTCTAACAGTCAATTTCCATAGTTATAAATCAGAAAATCAGAGCTTAAAAAATATTTTCCTTGTTGCGGAGGAATATGTAAATGTTTCTGCATTTAGAATTTTATACCAATCCTTAATTTTGTAGTCATCTGTAGAAGGTTATTTCAGCGTTACAGGCTGAGGGTCCATTTTGATGTGAACCAGCTCTGCATTAGATGGAATCCACATATTCCCTCTGCAACTATAGCAATTTTTCCTAATATGCCTCCTGCTCTGACTTTGGGAATCTTACAATAACTCTAGAGTGCACAGACTCCTCCCTCCATATTAAAATATTGATATACGACGTTGAGTCGGATGTCTTGGACACTGACTTGGCTAGTGATAATTCCGTTAGTTGGAACATTATGAGTAAGTAATACTTCAATAATTACAACAACAAAAACTTATACATATTTGCTCGCGAGACTAGGCTGTAGCTACTAAACTGCACAGGTGGACTTGCGGTTCACAACAAACTAAAAGAGTCACGATTACTTATTGGCGAATTGATGCACGTTCAGAACTGCCGTACTGTGGATTCGCTACAGTAACTAGAAAACGCAAGTCACTTGTTGCCACAGTTCTGGTTCTTATGCAACATCATGACAACAGGTCGTTTCTTCACGGAATTCCCTTCGCCGATGAAGCTACCTTTGCAAACCACTGGAAACTGAATTAAAGAAATATGCGTTTATGGGCTACTAAGACTTCACACTGACTGAGGCAGGCTGAACATCAGAGGCATGGAGTGTGAACATTTGGTGCGGGATTGTTATCTTATCTACGTGGTTGGCCCTTACTTCATTGAAGAAACCTTAATGTGTAAAAGATATACAGTTTCTTAGAGAAGTACCATCAGCTCTCCTGTAGGAAGTACCACATGAAATACGAAGGTTGGAACTTTAGTAGTGGCAACTATTTATTTACAGCTCTTAGAAAATAGATACGTGTTTCAAAGTTATACTGACCTTCAAAGTAGTCACCAACATTGTGTATAACCCGTTGCCAGCGATGTGGAAGTCGTAGGAAACTCTTAGCAGTGCCAGTTGTGTTGACAGTTCGAGCGGCGCGGTCTATTGCCCGACTAATTTGTAGCAGTTCTGAAGCGAATGCCGTGAAGTGTTTCCTTCGTTTAGAAATAGAGTTGAACTCACGAGGGCTTAAGTCAGGGGAGTGCAGTAGGTGGTATACCCTAAGCAGCCCCATCAGTCAAACAAATCAGTCACAGCTTGCACTGTACGTGCTTGAGCATAGTCCTGCAAAGTGATGGTCACGTCCAGCAGACAGTGTCATCACTTCTGTCTCTTAGGCTGGTCGTAGGTTGTGTTCCAAAAATGAACAGCATAGAGACAGAAGTGACGACACTTTCACAATACCTAGCCATTATTTTGCAGGACAATGCTCAAGCACGTACAGTGCAAGCTGTTACTGATTTGTTTGACTGATGGGGCTGCTGTGAAATGCAATTCTCAGCTTTAAACGCCAATGTAACATCAACGGATACTCCTCTCAGTTTTTCTGCTATGCTTCTCTCTCTTTCTCATTTTAATTTATCTTACTCTCGTTTTCTTTTATTCACGGTATTCAAAATTTAACGCGTAACGTTTTATTACCAAAAAAAAGGCACTATTTATAGCCTGATTTTGCTCAAGAGAAAGAGAACTAATAATGTGAGAAACAAACTACGGATGGCGATGGAAGTTCTGTGACTGAAATGCATTATGTAAAACAATAAAGAACAAGTATTGGTGACTAAGGCGACGTCTGTTACACTTCCGTCCATACATTAAGTCACGCCAACGACTACTAATTACTAATCAATTTAATTCAAATTTCTTTTATCGAGAATTTCTTGATCAGCTGCAACTACACTACTGCCCATTAAAATTGCTACACCAAGAAGAAATATAGATGATAAACGGGTATTCATTGGTCAAATATATTATACGAGAACTAACATGTGATTACATTTTCACGCAATTTGGGTGCATAGATCCCGAGAAATCAGCACCCAGAACAACCACCTCTGGCCGTAATAACGACCTTGATAAGCCTGGGCATTGAGTCAAACAGAGCTTGGATGGCGTGTACAGGTACAACTGCCCATGCAGCTACAACATGATACCACAGTTCATCAAGAGTAGTGTGACTGGTGTATTGTGACGAGCCAGTTGCTCGGCCACCATTGACCAGGCGTTTTCAATTGGCGAGAGATGTGGAGAATGTGCTGGCCAGGGCAGCAGTGGAACATTTTCTGTATCCAGAAAGGTCCGTACAGGACCTGCAACATGCGGTCGTGCATTATCCTGCTGAAATGTAGGGTTTCTGCAACATGCTGTCGTGCATTATCCTGCTGAAATGTAGGGTTTCGCAGGGATAGAATGAAGGGTAGAGCCACGGGTCGTAACACATCTGAAATGTAATGTCCACTGTTCAAAGAGCCGTCAATGCGAACAAGAGGTGACAGAAACGTGGAACCAACCAACGGCACCCCAAACCATCACGTCGGGTGATACGCCAGTATGACGATGACGAATATACGTTTCCAATGTGCGTTCACCGCGATGTCGCCAAAAACGAATGAGACCATCATGATGCTGTAAACAGAACCTGTAGTCATCCGAAAAAATGACGTTTTGCCATTCGTACACCAAGGTTCGTCGTTGAGTACACCATTGCAGACGCTCCAGTGTGTGATGCAGCGTCAAGGGTAACCGCAGCCATGGTCTCTGAGCTGATAGTCCATGCTGCTGCAAACGTTGTCGAACTGTTCGTGCAAATGGTTGTTGTCATGCAAACTTCCCCATCTGCTGACTCAGGGATCGAGACGTGGCTACACGATCCGTTACAGCTATGCGGATAAGATGCATGTCATCTCGACTGCCAGTGATACGAAGCCGTTGGGATCCAGCACGGCGGTCCGTATTACCCTACTGAACCCACCGATTCCATATTCTGCTAACAGTCATTGGATCTCGATCAACGCGAGCAGCAATGTCGCGTTACGATAAACGCAATCGCGATTGGCTACAATCCAACCTTTTTCAAAGTCGGAAACGTGGTGGTACGCATTTCTCCTCATCAAAACAACGTTTCACCAGGCAACGCCGGTCAATCGTTGTTTGTGTATGAGAAATCGGTTGGAAACGTTCCTCATGTCAGCACGTTGTAGGTGTCGCCACCGGCACCAACCTTCTGTGAATGTTCTGAAAAGCTAATCATTTGCATATCACAGCATCTTCTTGCTGTCGGTTAAATTTCGCGTCTGTAGCAAGTCATCTTCGTGGTGTAGCAATTTTAATGAGCAATAGTGTACCTATCTCTTGTGTCTCCCTTCCTATTAGTGTTGGTGGATGCGAAGCTCATTGTATCATTCTTCTAAGATTTACAAAAGGAAAAATTTATACTTCTCTGTTTTATTGTCTTCTAGTTGTTTTTTTAAAGTAGGATCTTTACAGAAGAGTGACCTCCAGTTTGTAAACATGTTAATCGGTGCAATTTTCCTTGGATAGTCGGAGTTAGAATAACAGTCAGCCGGCTGTACGCTTTGAGCTTGCTGCATTCAACAGCCACTGCAAGTCAATATCAGAAGCACCGACTTCTCAGGACGGTGTTTGGAATTTCAGGAACTGCGTTAAGTGCAAGACATACAACGCTGGCGGAGCACTTGCTGGAACGCGCCCTCAATTTGCACGTCTTCTGACGACTAAGGTATGCAGATGTGAAACAGTATGTAGCTGCGATCTGCATTGCTGATCACTCCGGGGCTGTCCCGCGTTGACGCATAAATGCTTGGCACGTTACGTGAGCAGTGGCACGGAAATGCGAAAAGTGCAGAGAGCGCCACAGTAAAAGAGATTGCGCAAAGCGCCTCAACTTGCATAACACTCGTAACTTGGGAACAGAAATATGCAAATGCTAACAAATGTGAAGAGCGCTTCCAGTATCACTGCAACCCACTAAATACATTTGAGGAACTGAGGGCACGAATGTTCGATTGGCTGTTGCAGCAAAATGACTAAATGACTGTTAAAATTGAATGGTTGTTTATAAATTATGTGAGTTACTATCGAAACGTCAGATCTTTTCTCCTAATGTTAAGTTAGTCTGTGTACAATTCAGATATGGCTAGAGATCATAGTGACCCTGCATTATTTTTTATAATATGTTGTCAATACTTATACTCCTTGCATCTTAAGACTTTTTAAAGTTATTTACCATGCTACATTTTGAAGATTTTTAGATACAACACATATGTATACATAGTGCAATACATGTTCATTACAATACAAAGATGTGGGAGTAATTAAAGTGAAGTTAATATAAACACTGAAAGATAATAAGTAAAAAACAAATAAAATTAAATACCAAACCGAAAATGTATTGATGAGGTACCGACACAAAAGGTAGATTATAAGAACACCGTGAATTCATTGTCCCAGGAAGGGGAAACTTTATTGACACATTCCTGGGGTCAGATACATCACATGATCACACTGACAGAACCACAGGCACATAGACACAGGCAACACACCATGCACAATGTCGGCACTAGTACAGTGTATATCCACCTTTCGCAGCAATGCAGGCTGCTATTCTCCCATAGAGACGATCGTAGAGATGCTGGATGTAGTCCTGTGGAACGGCTTGCCATGCCATTTCCACCTGGCGCCTCAGTTGGACCATCGTTCGTGCTGGACGTGCAGACTGCGTGAGACGACGCTTCATCAATTCCCAAACATGCTCAATGGGGGACAGATCCGGAGATCTTGCTGGCCAGGGTAGTTGACTTACACCTTCTAGAGCACGTTGGGTGGCACGGGATACATGCGGACGTGCATTGTCCTGTTGGAACAGCAAGTTCCCTTGCCGGTCTAGGAATGGTAGAACGATGGGTTCGATGACGGTTTGGATGTACCGTGCACTATTCAGTGTCCCCTCGACGATCACCAGAGGTGTACGGCCAGTGTAGGAGATCGCTCCCCACACCATGATGCCGGGTGTTGGCCCTGTGTGCCTCGGCCGTATGCAGTCCTGATTGTGGCGCTCACCTGCACGGCGCCAAACACGCATACGACCATCATTGGCACCAAGGCAGAAGCGACTCTCATCGCTGAAGACGACACGTCTCCATTCGTCCCTCCATTCACGCCTGTCGCGACACCACTGGAGGCGGGCTGCACGATGTTGGGGCGTGAGCGGAAGACGGCCTAACGGTGTGGGGGACCGTAGCCGAGCTTCATGGAGACGGTTGCGAATGGTCCTCGCCGATACCCCAGGAGCAATAGTGGCCCTAATTTGCTGGGAAGTGGCGGTGCGGTCCCATACGGCACTGCGTAGGATCCTACGGTCATGGCGTACATCCGTGCGTCGCTGCGGTCCGGTCCCAGGTCGACGGGCACGTGCACCTTCCGCCGACCACTGGCGACAACATCGATGTACTGTGCAGACCTCACGCCCCACGTGTTGAGCAATTCGGCGGTACGTCCACCCGGCCTCCCGCATGCCCACTATACGCCCTCGCTCAAAGTCCGTCAACTGCACATACGGTTCACGTCCACGCTGTCGCGGCGTGCTACCAGTGTTAAAGACTGCGATGGAGCTCCGTATGCCACGGCAAACTTGCTGACACTGACGGCGGCGGTGCACAAATGCTGCGCAGCTAGCGCCATTCGACGGCCAACACTGCGGTTCCTGGTGTGTCCGCTGTGCCGTGCGTGTGATCATTGCTTGTACAGCCCTCTCACAGTGTCCGGAGGAAGTATGGTGGTTCTAACACACCGGTGTCAATGTGTTCTTTTTTCCATTTCCAGGAGTGTATGTATGACCAACTCCAAGGACATTATGATCGACCGTGTCAATATGCTGCTTTTGCTTCAAGATGTACAAGCGGTATTTCGAAATACAAGCTATTTAAACGTGCATTAAATATTACTATGAGTACTCTTAAAAGCATTCACTTTAGGCTAGTGCTGCACTTTTAAAACATACAAACCTGAACCTTCGTTAAAGATAGCAGCAATTCTCCTTAGTCCGCCATTTCACGGTAACTAGATGTATTCTACATGCAGTCTAGGCACTGGCTTAGAGCTTAAGATTTACCATCGCGGAATGTGGCACTATGCAGGAAATTGCTTGTACTTCTTTCTCTCAGAAGAGATCCCCACTTTAGCTCTGCAAATGTGCATTTAGATAATTTTCTTGTGAAATGTCACTTGTACCCCTTGTACTCCGAGCCCTACATTTGAGTGTTAGTCCTGTGATGCAGACTGAAATAAGAATTACGTATTATTATTTTTTCAATTCAGTTCTTCTTTGCTTGTGCATATCAAGCCTACAACCACAACAACGTAGCACGAGGTTAAGGCAATGCACTTGATTCAGCAGGAATAGAATTAACATATTTGTTTTAAGTCTTCCCTACTTTTTAAAAATTGATTTGCCTAGTTTTCCGCCAGACTGAAGAAATTACTTCTCTGTGCATCTGTTTATAATGATTGTCTCTAAGCATAGGACTCTTCTACTTGAATAATGAGGTGGACAGAATTGCAAGACAGCTGACATCAAAAATGTGAAGTAGAGCACATACTGTACAGAATCAGCCATTAAGAAACAAAACGAGATGGTGATTCGCTAAGATGTCAACGTGCAGACAAATGATGTCATTAAACGTGTTTGGCATACTTGTGAAATATTTGACACTTCAGCTGCAGAGATGAAGTGATGCTGTACGTTACCAGTTTTAACACTCCTGCCGTTATTATTACAACTTCTTTCTTGCTTTTTTGTTAGCCATTTAAAGTTCACGATAAGTTTACAACCACTACGACAGATGTTCTCAGATTTTTGTTACCATTACCATGATTTGTATAAATTTTGTAGAGGTGGACTGGTATATTTACGGCTGACTGGAGAGCTTTGGAAATACCTGCAAACCAAATTCACGTAGCGACAGATAAAGAATTATGGGTGGTTCATTTTAGCCGTGGTTAGCGTAGTTATTGGAGCGCTCAGGAGGAAGTAGAAATCGTGATCACCTTGTGCTAGTAAAATACATACATAGCTGTCTTCGTGAATAGAATGTGTAGGTGAACAGCCCTACGAAGAAAAGGTACATTACATTTAGCTCCAGTTGAGACTGCATAATTTTTGTCGTAGCACAGACTTGGTTTAGCGCCGATTTACTTCCCTGCCTTTCACTATCCGATATTCTGCTCGCCCTTTAATGACCCCGTTCTCAACGAAGCATTAAACCTTGGTTTCTTAGCAAGTCCTATACCTTATCACTACACCAGTTCTCTCCACAAGACAGTACAAAAGGGCAATGCTCGATAACATTGCACTGTCCAGTCCTTCACAGTGTCGTCACTGGTATAGTTGAGGTCCACGAGAAACATGCAACCCCCCCCCCCCCCCACGTCACACTAGCTCCCTCTCCCGACATACAGGGCGAACGCTCAGCTCCGCTGGGGGCCAGAAGGGAAATCAGCACCTACGAAAAGGTACCCAGTAAAGTCCTCAAGTTTGCAGTCTGTTATCAAGAGCCGGCCGCGGTGGTCTCGCGGTTCTAGGCGCGCAGTCCGGAACCGTGCGATTGCTACGGTCGTAGGTTCGAATCCTGTCTCGGGCATCGGTGTGTGTGATATCCTTAGGTTAGTTAGGTTTAAGTAGTTCTAAGTTCTAGGGGACTAATGATCACAGCAGTTGAGTCCCATAGTGCTCAGAGCCATTTGAACCATTGTTATCAAGAGAGCGAGTCTATTTAGGCGCACAGTTACGAAATACTGACGTGATATCAAATAGTTTATCGCTTCCCCTTGGAGACGGTTGCTGCTACTCGGAAGACCTGCAGCGCCACGTGCTGTTACGTACGTCGCAGGGTCCGTAGATATCGTTAGCCCCGTGGTAGGGCCCAGCCAGATGACTAGAGTTCTGTAGGCGTGTGCCCGATCCGTGTAGTATTTACTCGGGTGCGATGTGCAAGAGAGAGGGCGAATAATAAACTTCGCAAGAACTGAAGGAAGATGCCTTAGACGACTGACGCTACCTCACCTAATTAATATAAAATCCACAAAACATGGTCTTCAACGCAAAACGATAAATAAGATACGGCGTCTCCTAAGTTCTGCTTGTGACGTAGAGGGTGTTCTTGCCTCTTATTTAGCTTGTCCAGCGGAGCTCACGTGGCTGTACATAGGCCGCGAAGTGGCAGTATGTACAGTCGTGGTATTCTTTATCTACGCCTCACGCTCCGTTATCAGTGGCGAGCCACCATGGATCCTTAAGCTGTCCTCTACAGGACGTGTTACCTATCGTTGACGTGGAACGGTACGAGTTTTGTGACGTATCTTCCCGTTATTTCACTTTGAGAAACCATTGCCTTGCTTGAACAAGTCCTGCAATATTTTGGCAACGTGCTACGAAGCGTTTAACCAAGAAGAGGCAAGAACACTCTCTACGTGGCAATAACGGTATTTTTCGTTTTCAGTTGAAGCCCATATCTGGTGAATTTTATGTTATAACTTACATCCTGTAAATGTATGCTGCTTCTAAGCATCAGCACATTGAGGATCTCTTGAAAACCTGTCGTTATTAGTAAGGCATGTTGTAATAAGGCGACGGGAAACGTCACATTGGTGGTTAAAGAAGTTTAGTACTTGGTTATTTTTGTTCTATAAATCACTTGTTATGAAAGTACGCCGTTTTAAAACAATGGCAAACTGGAGACTGATATGAAACATATCTTTCTTGGTTATAATTAAATATCAGTTAATAACAGACCAACGATTGAAGGTGATACGTCGCGGCGTTACGCCTGCGTGGTCGACTACACATCATACATCGAAGGGCCGGTGGTTGCCAGCTTGCCAGGCGACCACTAGGCGTATCTAGCAGTGCCGCCAGGTGTTCGGGTCGCGGGAACCCACTTGCTCCCGCAACGCAAGTGACCAAAACTAGATGCAAAGACATCCTGCTGCCGGGCAGTATTTAGGTTGGCGCACGGACCTCCATCTGCAGTTGATTCCGAGCCAGGACTCCAGCTCGGACATTCACACTACTCGACTCTACGGCAACGCTCTAGGTCCCAGCGACATCGCTGACGGATCTATGTTCGTGGCTATGGATGTCGTGAAAGTTGGCTCAGATTATTCTTCTAGCACTTTCCATGCAGACTGTTCCAAGGAATCTGTATTCTTGTAGCACATTCTCTGCCGAATTTTCCAAGGGAACTGTAACTCCTTGCATTGACGAAAGAACTTAACGTTTAGCTGAGCTTTTCATTGAGACAGTCTCATGGAGACCTAGCATTTTATTTTGTGTGATCAACTCATTTGTTTATAAACTTCAGCCTTCAGCCAATAACTTTCACTTGCCAATTTTGTAGCAGGCCGGTGTGGCCGAGCGGTTCTAGGCGCTTCAGTCTGGAACCGCGCAACCGCTACGGTCGCAGGTTCGAATCCTACCTCAGGCATGGATGTGTGTGATGTCCTTAGGTTAGCTAGGTTTAAGTAGTTCGAAGTTCTAGGGGACTGATGACCTCAGATGTTAAGTCCCATAGTGCTGAGAGCCATTTGAACCATTCAGTCAATTTTGTATTATTATTCGTTAGAGGAGACGAACAGTGTTTCTTGGTTTTTTTAGTAAAATGTTTTAAGAACCATTGCCATTGTTTGCGGTGCCTAAGGTGGATTATGCAAAACCCTTCAGGAGATCGTAACATAAAATACAAGGTCGTTCGTTGCACAATTAGCGTAGCTGGTAGCGGTGGCTGATTATAAAACAATGTATAGCGAGTTCGCGATCTACATCTCATCTACGTGATTACTCTGATGTTCACAATACAGTGTCTGGCAGAGGCTTCAATGAACCACCTTTAAGCAAGCTGTGTCTCTACCGTTCCACTCTCGAGCGCCGCGCTGGCAAAACGAGCGCTTAAATTTTTCTGTGCGAGCTCTGATTTCTCTTATTTTATCGTGATGATAATTCCTCCCTATGTGGGTGGGTGCCAACAGAATGTTTTCGTAATCGGAGGAGAACACTGGCGATTGAAATTTCATGAGAAGATCCTGACGCAACGAAAAACGCCTTTGCTTTAATGATTGCCACTCCAATTCAAGTATCATGTCTGTGGCACTAGAATTACTTTTAACAAATATAATTGTATGCTTAGTCATTAAATCCACTCTGTTTGAAACTCTGTAGGATGAGGTATAAAGTAACCATTGTGAAGTAATGTTTATCATTTCTCTGTCTTTCTTCTTCTGCCTCTTTTTTTCTTGCGTTTCCTCCTTCTGGCCTGGTGTGTTAAGACGTACATATCGTTGCAAATGTATTGGTGCAAATAATTATCTATTTTATGCCAATAATGACTTTAGTTTTATTATTTATTAACATTAATCTCCCTCTAATGTTATTAACCAACGGGAAAAGTGGGTGACTGTTGTTGTATAAACGGCAAAAAGCGACTTGGGCGAAGTTTGCATAGCCATAATTGTAGCAGTCTCACTGAGATAACTATACATTGCAGTAGTTGGTTATAACCCGCTCTTCATTTAATTAATAAGTCCAGTTGGAGAATGCGAATTAAATTAGAAAATTGAAACGCTTTATACTTTCACGGTGGCGAAAGTGCGTTATTCCGTACGCTATTTCAGTTATTCTGAGAGAATAATATACTGTGTCCAAGTATTTTCGAATTCATATATTTTTCGTCAATTTAACTCGCCTATTTCATATTAATGTGAACTGAATACTTCCCTTTTTGTTTTACAACATTTTCGCGGGTACTGAACATTTTATTAATGTATACTACATACAGAACAACATAACTAGCATCTTTACAAGGGAGGAAATGTACGTTTTAATAGAGCGAACAGAGGAATTTTACACGCGTCCATCTTCGTAAACAGATGTTGAGTCCCATAGTGCTCAGAGCCATTTGGGCCATTTTCGTAAACGAACTGTCTGGTCTGCCAGCCAGATACAGCCATAGCTGCCACAGGGGTACGCTACACTTTCAGACACTTTCAGATCGTGTAACCAGCACATCCCATATGACGCGGACGCTGTATCTCCTGAGGCTGGGTTCCTGTCCGCGTCCACAACGTTAGCAACTTCATCCCGTGTGAGGATGACTTAAGTCGTGTGGAAGGGACCACCCACCTGTTGAGTCGCAGTCGGCGAGTGCTCGCTTGCACGAAAGCGACTGGCATTGTTTAACAACGCGGGTTGCGAGAGACAGGAAATTACGGCTGTTCACTCGGCTTCACCACGCGGATGAACTGCTCTAAAGCCCACGCAGTCCGTGAGGCGAGACCTGAAGTATCAAATGGAAGTCTCCTCTAAAGGACCGACTCCTGGCACTAGGAGGAGAGTCCTCTCATTATGATGTCTGACTCATTCCGCGTCGTCACAGGCCAGGTGTGGCGCTCTCGACTACTTTTCTCAATCGTGATCCATCCCATCCACCGTATACATTTTCAACTAAAAAGAAATATCATCTACTTACAAAATGGCATCCAGCCAAAAAGATCCAACAAGGGAGTCTATGCCAAAATAGAGAAAATTACAAAGTCCGGAAAAGATGTGCATGATTTTATGGTCAGCTTAAAAGAATAGACAGGAACAGGTTGACCAAGAAGATCTTTCACTTATTTGTATCAAACTCCAAAACCACAATGCCCTACGTTTAGAAATTCCAAAGAAGACCTCCAACTTATACAAATGAAATCCGAAAACCCTACGACTAGGTTCTCTTCTGCAAGAAGATAATGATGAGCAACCAAGATTAAGACGCGATGCTCCTTGGACACAGAAGCGTAAGCAAGCCCACTCACCAAGGATGAAGGAAAGCTGAGCTTCAAAGAAAGAAAAGCTCACTGTTAAACGTATAAGGGGCAGTCAAATGCAAACGAGACAAACTGTTTCAAAACTAAGCGCCATAGCTGATAATGGATTTGTCCCACTGCGATACAAGACAGTAAGTGCCTTCTTCATGCAATGAAGTCTGCGGTTGTCTACAGAACTGCCAACATGTTACCAAGGTTATTTCCACTATCGTGCAGAAGTTTCGCTGGAAAGCCCTTACACATCATCTTCACAGTTCCGATTTCTACCCATGCGATTTCCAGATATTAGTTTCCCTGAAGAAAGACATTCGTGACCGTCAACTTACTTTGGACGAAGAGGTTCACGCCTGGGTACAATCATGGTTCTTTGGGCAACCGCAAACCTTTTACCATGAAGGCATCGACCATCTTGTGTTGCAGTGGGATACATCTGTTAACAGCTGTGGCAATTACTTTTGAAACAATAAACAGTTCATTTTTATTTTTCTCGTTGTCTCGTTTTCGTTTGACTTCCTCTTATAAGGTGACTTAACGTCTCATAGATGGCTCCAGCAAAACAATAAATAATATAAATAAATAATAAATGTATTACAAAATAAATAATTAGTAATAATTAAAATTAATAATAATACTGAAATAAGCACATTAATAGACACATTGATAAGCTTTGGCATGAAATGCTGTTACATCAATTCATGACTATGTAATGAGTTCCATCTTGTAGGCAAGCTCGTGCGAAACAATGTATTTACCATGTTTATACTATGAAATTGAGCACTCAGAATGGGAAATTTCAGTTTCTAACGAACAGTGATGAAATTTACATTCCAGACTCTGATCTGATGGAGTCCTTGCTTCCAACTACTTTCATCAGCAAACTGATACTTGACGAGTTACCTGAGAGCGGTAAATTCTACAAAAGACAACTCGATAATGTGTAGCAAAGTAAATCAAAGGCATTTCTTAGCGTAGTGAAATAGTGAAAGTCGGCCTGGCACCATAAAGAAAGCAGCACTGGGCAAAAGTATAATGGCACGTTGTCATGAGTTTGGACAAAGGAAACCATTAATACGATTAAAAGGTAAACGCAAATTTTTTAGGAATATATTATAACGCTCAAAAGTTGTGTACAACTTATAAATCCCCATATGAGTGATTTCAGCTACCTTCGGCGGTACGTCCACCCGGCCTCCCGCATGCCCACTATACGCCCTCGCTCAAAGTCCGTCAACTGCACATACGGTTCACGTCCACGCTGTCGCGGCATGCTACCAGTGTTAAAGACTGCGAAGGAGCTCCGTATGCCACGGCAAACTGGCTGACACTGACGGCGGCGGTGCACAAATGCTGCGCAGCTAGCGCCATTCGACGGCCAACACCGCGGTTCCTGGTGTGTCCGCTGTGCCGTGCGTGTGATCATTGCTTGTACAGCCCTCTCGCAGTGTCCGGAGCAAGTATGGTGGGTCTGACACACCGGTGTCAATGTGTTCTTTTTTCCATTTCCAGGATTGTACATTCCACATTCACTGATCTGAACGGAAGTGTAGTGAACACAACTTCACGTTTTTTGATTCGAGCTTTCTGCTAAATA
This sequence comes from Schistocerca gregaria, assembly GCF_023897955.1. Taxonomy (NCBI): domain Eukaryota; kingdom Metazoa; phylum Arthropoda; class Insecta; order Orthoptera; family Acrididae; genus Schistocerca; species Schistocerca gregaria. The sequence goes on from NC_064922.1 coordinate 666,495,511, forward strand.
TCAGGTCATCTGCTGTTTACTAACCATTATTTGTTTTTAAAAGAAAACAACATTCTTCAGCAAATGTCTGTATGCAGTAGCGGCTCGGGAGTATACATTCTGGGTGTTCACAAAGTTTTAGATTCAGATAAATTTGAGAGTGTGAGCTTAATACCATTTGCTGTACAATGGTTACGCTTATCAACAAGTTTATACAACCGCAGCAACTGCCAATTATAGTAACAACTGTAATAACAATGATAATAAGTTGCATAGCTTATCTGACAATAGAAGGAATCGTTTCTGTGGAACTTTGTCGTTTTGTACATAATTAAGTACAGTTTAGGGCAATAACCAAGTGTGTAAGCTTTCCCAACTCACCATTTCGTATTTTTGTGCAAGTGGGAGTTTTCATGCTTTCCCATTTTTTCGGAAAAAAGAAGATGATTCCAAACAGATGTATTAGTTCACAAATTTGCTTCCAGGCTGAAAATCAGGTGCGCCCACACAACAACTTGGGCTAACTGAACACTTGACAGCAACCAGAACAAACTTTTAGCGGGAAGTAAGGATGCCAGGGCACGACTACTTTGCAAAAAACAAATTAACGAGAGAACAGCTGATAACACCCAGTTAAATGTTTGCTTGTAGTCACGCTTATTTTATTTCGTTACTCCCACAATCAGAGGATCTGTTCTCAGAGGCCCTAGTTCCTTTGCGGCTAACTTTTCGTGATAATTTACTTTTCTGTTTCCAGAATGAGATTTTGACTCTGCAGCGGAGTGTGCGCTTTACGGCAGATTAAAGCTGCGTGCCAGACCGAGACTCAGGCTCGGGACCTTTGCCTTCCGTGGGCAAGTGCTCTACCAACTGAGCTACCCAAGCAGGACTTACGACCCTTCCTCACAGCTTTACTTTTATGTTAGCATTTAAAATAGATTCAACATAGCCCATGTTTACAGTACACACGAAAGCCGATTCCTGCACAATAAACAACCAACTTCAAACCAGAGGTGCCGCCCATAGAAATGATTAAACTCAAGTAGTTAGTCTACCAACATTACCATCTGACTAGAAGACAAATGAGGCTTCGATATCCATAAGGGCCTAAAGGACGCCTCCGAGGATGCCACATTGAAGTGAATATCAGAGAATTACCAGTGATACAGCTTTTCTTGAATTTTCATACACGCAATGTGGCCCTACGGCAAAGATAAACCTGACTCACCATGAGATAAACAAATTTCAGAAGCATGAATAGCTCACAATCGACGGTGATGTGCTATAGGCCCATATGATTCTAAGTGTCTTAAATGGGTTACTGTATGATAAAATCCATAACTTAATATACACTATTGCTCATTAAAATTGCTACACCACGAAGATGACGTGCTACAGACGCGAAATTTAACCGACAGGAAGAAGATGCTGTGATATGCAAATGATTACCTTTTCAGACCATTCACACAAGGTTGGTGCCGGTGGCGACACCTACAACGTGCTGACATGAGGAAAGTTTTCAACCGATTTCTCATACGCAAACAGCAGTTGACTGGCGTTGCCTGGTAAAACGTTGTTGTGATGCCTCGTGTAAGGAGGAGAAACGCGTACCATCATGTTTCCGACTTTGATAAAGGTCGGATTGTAGCCTATCGTGATTACAGTTTATCGTATCGCGACATTGCTGCTCGCGTCGGTCGAGATCCAATGACTGTTAGCAGAATATCACAAACAATAGAGATGACAGCCATCTTATCCGAATGGCTGTAACGGATCGTGCAGCCACGTCTCGATCCCTGAGTCAACAGATGGGACCTTTGCAAGACAACCATCTGCACGAACAGTTCAACGACGTTTGCAGCAGCATGGACTATAAGCTGGGAGACCATGGCTGCGGTTACCCTTGACGCTGCATCACAGACAGGAGCGTCTGCGATGGTGTACTCAACGACGAAACTGGCTGCACGAATGGCAAAACGTCATTTTTTCGGATGAATCCAGGTTCTGTTTACAGACATCATGATGGTCACATCCGTTTGGCGACATCGCGGTGAACTCACATTGGAAGCGTGTATTCGTCATCACCATACAGGCGTATCACCCGGCGTGATGGTATGGGGTGCCATTGGTTACATGTCGCGGTCACCTTTTGTTCGCATTGACGGCACTTTGAACAGTGGACGTTACATTTCAGATGTGTTACGACCCGTGGCTCTAGCCTTTATTCGATCCCTGCGAAACCATACATTTCAGCAGGATAATGCACGACCGCATGTTGCAGGTCCTGTACGGGCCTTTCTGGATACAGAAAATGTTCGACTGCTGCCCTGGCCAGCACATTCTCCAGATCTCTCACCAATTGAAAACGTCTGGTCAATGGTGGCCGAGCAACTGGCTCGTCACAATACGCCAGTCACTACTCTTGATGAACTGTGGTATCGTGTTGAAGCTGCATGGGCAGTTGTACCTGTACACGCCATCCAAGCTCTGTTTGACTCAATGCCCAGGCGTATCAAGGCCGTTAGTACGGCCAGAGGTGGTTGTTCAGTGTACTGATTTCTCAGGACCCGTACACCCAAATTGCGGAAAATGTTATCACATGTCAGTTCTAGTATAATATTTTTGTTCATTGAATACGCGTTTATCATCTGCATTTCTTCTTGGTGTAGCAATTTTAATGGCCAGTAGTGTATTATAACTCATTCAGGAAGCCACAAAATAGGTTTACTGTCAGTACAACTTTAACGTATACTGACGTCCGATCTACTACAGTATGTAGTGAGTGAATTAGCATATCTGAAGAGTGTGCTGTCATGTAGCACGATTTATGCCGAGTGAGAAGAGATAAAAGTCTACCACGGTGTGCTACCCTCCTGCTGGGACAGATATAAAGTTCTAGTTGATTGGCACTGGCTAGCTGTGCAAATCGTGAACCGGGCACATTGTTTATCAAATCCGTATGTACTTGGCCTCGTAAGGCAGTTACGTCACGCGAGTTGCGCATGGGCAAAAGCTTCTTAAAACTTGCACAAGTGAAGGCGTGCTCGCGACCCTGGTGCCAAGTTTCAAGGAGCATAGGGGAGCAATGTATCATAGCGTGGTAGATTTAAGTCTATATCTTTCAGATTGCAGCATCGATGCTACGTTTAACAAGAGTCAAAGAAAACCAGTAAATCCGCAAGGTGTCGAAAGTTAGGGTGTTCACGTGCTATTGTGCTGTTAAACAGTAGCCGCCACTGTCTGTAGGTTACAAAACAACCGCAAATATATTGTCCTGTATTACCATTTTATACCGCTCAGCGTCCTTACGAAACTAAAGAAATGCGATGTCATTTTTTGGTTATTGACGATTTTTATGGTACTACATATGCTCCTTATTGTAAAAACTACGTTAGAAATCAACGTAACTCTTTGAGCTGTGCCGACTCGAATGAGTTGCTGGCGCCACGGCCGCTGTCGATCATCGCCGCCCACCTGGAGGACCTTTGACGGCGAGTTGGACACGAGTTTTTAGCTTTAAAATGCCTGACGCGAAATCGCGGTGCTACGTTGGACAATGGGGTGGTTCTTGTGCTGTGGTGCCAAAGAGTGGAACTGCGCGATATGTGCGAGCTACTAGCGAGAGGGCGGAAATGTGCCTTCCATGTGGCTTGCACGAGGCCAGAGGCTGATTGTGCAATTACCACTGCTGGCAGACGGAACGGTTTCGGGAATTAAGTTCACCTTGGCTGGTCTATACAGCTAGATGGTGAAAAAGGAAGCTGTGTGCAAATTCGTTTGGTGAGCAAAACTGAAAGTGTAACTCTTGGTATTGCGTATTACTCATCTGTTTTTCGATCGGTGTAAGATGCCAGGTGGCTTCTGTTTATCAAAAGTGATTCTGATGGGACGTTACTGGAAGTCAACTGAATTTACCCCTTTTTTAACTGGCGCCTTGCGTAAGCGGGTCTTGTGATTCCATTTTGAGAACGCTGAATGGGTAATAGTGCTTTGTCTCACCAGTTCTTCAACTATCTGGCACCCATTAAGAGTTTAATTGAAATTACAAGCCCTTTGGAAGCGGTTCCTGTATTCACATTTATAGTAAGAACCTGTAAATAGGCTGTTTAGGTTTTTTTATTGGTAACGCCGCCGCCACGTAGCGCTCTGTATGAAGATCACTGACTGTGCTATGTGCAGTCTGTGGCTGGTTGGCATTGTTGTAATACTCGCCATTGTAGTGTTGGGCAGCTGGATGTTAACAGCGCGTAGCGTTGCGCAGTTGGAGGTGAGCCGCAAGCAGTGGTGGACGTGGGGAGAGAGATGGCGGAGTTTTGAAATTTGTAAGACTGGATGTCATGAACTGCTATATATATTATGGCTATTAAGGTAAATACATTGTTTGTTCTGTATTAAAATCTTTCATTAGGTAACTATGCCTATCAGTAGTTAGTGCCTTCAGTAGTTTGATCTTTTATTTAGCTGGCTGTAGTGGCGCTCGCTGTATTGCAGTAGCTTGAGTAACGAAGATTTTTGTGAGGTAAGTGATTTGTGAAACGTATAGGTTAATGTTAGTCAGGGACATTCTTTCGTAGGGATTTTTGAAAGTCATATTGCGTTGCGCTAAAAAATATTGTGTGTCAGTTTAAGTACAGTCGTGTATAATTTTTCTGAGGGGACGTTTCAAACCTCGTGCCGTATTCAGGCTTGTGCTGCAATAATTATCGGGCTATTTGTTAAAGTATCCAGTGGTGTAAGTGAAGTACTGTATTATATCTGAGCGGACAGTCATATCCACGTAAAAATTTGGTGGTCGTAAAGAGTGTTGTTTTTAAAATTGGATGGTAAATTTTCAAATTATTTTGAATAAAAAAAATTAATTTGTGTGAGCCACATGTTGGGGCTGTGTAGAGTGGGATATGATACTATTCAAAATCCAAACATTCATGGAGGTGTCTGTTTGTTCTACATTCCTGGAAACTGAAAGAAGAACACCGTGAATTCATTGTCCCAGGAAGAGGAAACTTTATTGACACATTCATGGGGTCAGATACATCACATGATCACACTGACAGAACCACAGGCACATAGACACAGGCAACAGAGCATGCACAATGTCGGCACTAGTACAGTGTATATCCACCTTTCGCAGCAATGCAGGCTGCTATTCTCCCATGGAGACGATCGTAGAGATGCTGGATGTAGTCCTGTGGAACGGCTTGCCATGCCATTTCCACCTGGCGCCTCAGTTGGACCAGCGTTCGTGCTGGACGTGCAGACTGCGTGAGACGACGCTTCATCCAGTCCCAAACATGCTCAATGGGGGACAGATCCGGAGATCTTGCTGGCCAGGGTAGTTGACTTACACCTTCTAGAGCACGTTGGGTGGCACGGGATACATGCGGACGTGCATCGTCCTGTTGGAACAGCAAGTTCCCTTGCCGGTCTAGGAATGGTAGAACGATGGGTTCGATGACGGTTTGGATGTGCCGTGCACTATTCAGTGTCCCCTCGACGATCACCAGAGGTGTACGGCCAGTGTAGGAGATCGCTCCCCACACCATGATGCCGGGTGTTGGCCCTGTGTGCCTGGGTCGTATGCAGTACTGATTGTGGCGCTCACCTGCACGGCGCCAAACACGCATACGACCATCATTGGCACCAAGGCAGAAGCGACTCTCATCGCTGAAGACGACATGTCTCCATTCGTCCCTCCATTCACGCCTGTCGCGACACCACTGGAGGCGGGCTGCACGATGTTGGGGCGTGAGCGGAAGACGGCCTAACGATGTGTGGGACCGTAGCCCAGCTTCATGGAGACGGTTGCGAATGGTCCTCGCCGATACCCCAGGAGCAACAGTGTCCCTAATTTGCTGGGAAGTGGCGGTGCGGTCCCCTACGGCACTGCGTAGGATCCTACGGTCTTGGCGTGCATCCGTGCGTCGCTGCGGTCCGGTCTCAGGTCGACGGGCACGTGCACCTTCCGCCGACCACTGGCGACAACATCGATGTACTGTGGAGACCTCACGCCCCACGTGTTGAGCAATTCGGCGGTACGTCCACCCGGCCTCCCGCATGCCCACTATACGCCCTCGCTCAAAGTCCGACAACTGCACATACGGTTCACGTCCACGCTGTCGCGGCATGCTACAAGTGTTAAAGACTGCGATGGAGCTCCGTATGCCACGGCAAACTGGCTGACACTGACGGCGGCGGTGCACAAATGCTGCGCAGCTAGCGCCATTCGACGGCCAACACCGCGGTTCCTGGTGTGTCCGCTGTGCCGTGCGTGTGATCATTGCTTGTACAGCCCTCTCGCAGTGTCCGGAGCAAGTATGGTGGGTCTAACACACCGGTGGCAATGTGTTCTTTTTTCCATTTCCAGGAGTGTATATCGTGTCTCCCTTCCACTTTCGCGCAACGACGCTCTTAGCATGTTTTTTAGGGAATTGACAAGTTTGAACCTGGGACCTGTTGCTGGTAAGGAGACGCCAGATCACACATGACTTGTAGAATTCAGAAGAGTTCAGTGAGACTAGCGATGATATAACCAAATAGTTAATGATCTCAGCGTCAGCTCCACTGCACTCCCTGTAAAAGAATCTTAATACTAACTAAATTTAGTGGAAGGGGTTCAAGGCTTTCCTATTTTTGTTAGCCGGTAAAATAACGTCGAAAAAGCAGTTACGTTTACCATTGGAAATTTTATTCTACTCACAAAACATCGTTTATAAATTGCACTATTGATAAAAGGAAGTGTTTTAATACTGGATGGTAAAAACCAACTGCGTACAACAAAAATGTGAACGAATATTCCCTGAATGGGTTTCCAAGTTCTGCAATGGATCGAAGGATGACGTATGCCATATCACATCTATAATCTAGGTTTAAATTAAGTTTCACAAAAGAGAAAACTATCAAATGGTCTGCAGTCGCCCTCAATTATCTTTAATTACTTATCTTACTTGTCGTAAATTACAGTGGCTGATGTGGCTTCTCAATAATTATATAACAGAGAAATCATCGCGTTTCAGATTTTTACTTCAAGTGGCAAATATGAACACCATGAGCTTTAATTGACGATCGACACTAGTATTACGCAAAAAGGGGGTGTAACAGATGAGACTTCTGCAGTTCTGAGTGTAGCCTTATGCGCTCAAAACGCGGCATTGCGTGCGTTCATTACCTTGTCGGTGTTTAGGCAGTGTCAGGGCGGCAGCGGCCGGTGCAGCAGCCATCCAGCTTGCCGTCTCGGAACTAACCCTTCTCCTAACTTCTCCTTCCTACAATTTACCGAAGTTGGTTTTAAAAAAAAATATCTGGCTGTGTTTTCATCTGACCAATCAGGGTCTCAATGTTAACCTTAAGCTCCGCCTACAAAAATTCTGTCTATCCAATGAGAAACGTTATACTTTTCGTGGGGGGGCAATGTTTTTAAAGTGTCAAGCTAAAACGTGCGGGCAGTGTGGCCCTAGTGGTTAGCTGGCAACGTGGGTGTCCAGTCCATCCCTTATGACAGGGCCTTCCAACTTAACACGGTTCTGCTCTCGGCTTCTGTTCTCGTTTCTCCCCTTGGAATTGCGTCTCTCTCACGGTGGGAAGGTATGACATGCATTTAGGCATTCTTGTGTTAGTCTGTGATATTCCATATGCTCACTCGTTACTGGTATTACTTTGGTTAATTTAATGTCACGTTTTAGTCAGAGCTATGTGACATACTGCTGGATTTGCTTATCATGTTAGGGTTATCATGGAAGGTGTTGGATTTGCCTGACACCTTACAAAAGTCGGGCTGGAATGCGCTAAGTACACTTGAAATATGTTTTGGTTCGCTAGCAACTGTCTTCTAACGGTCAACGGTACTTGCCTTGCACTTCTTAACAGTATATCACGCTCGTCCGGCATTGGGCGAATTTTGTAACAAAAAAAATTGCAGTAGAATTCACCTTTTTAAGCATCACTTCTAAGTAGCTCGTCCTCGAGTACTCCGACTGTATAATTTATTGTTATTCCCTATGTCCTTGTGTTACGCCTGTGCCACATAGGTCCTCATTGGAGACCTTAGTTTGTTCTAGAATGGGCTTCCGGGTATGGTGTACGTTCCGGTGGTCTGTCATTGGATCGATGGCTGTGAGGAGTCTCAACCCCAATGGAATAAGCTGTAACCAGAGGAATAATGAAACTGTTATATCTAACCCGTTGAAACCGCCACCAGTAGGTCTCTCATTGTATGTGCCACATTTCTTTCGTAATGGATTAATAGCCTGTAACTTATTAAGCAAGAGTTGTTTGATAATTGTGTTACTTAAATTTTTTAGGGAAGTTTTAATCAATAAATTGATCTCTGCAGTCTCTCCTTTGATTTATCATCACTGGATTACCTGATTAATCCGAGCCGTTGAGCTCATATAAGTATTTGTTACCCTGCATTTGTTCTCTAATTAATTGGTTTTGTTATTAATTATATACTGAATTGCTATTATGGGTCCACAACACCGCCTTGATAGACTGAATTTGTCTACCTGTTAAATTATGTAACTTGTATAGCTTTCTGGGACATTAGATTAGCAATTTGAAATTTTTAATAGGCAAAGACTCTGCTTTACTAAATTTATTTGTAAACTAAAGAATTTTGTGTAGTTACCCAGAGTGGCAGTTTTCCTTTATCTTAATAGTGTGTGCTCTGAGTAAGTTATTAACTTTAAATTTTCTTTGACTGGCTTTCGTTGTTGCCTTAGTATATTTTTAAATTGGCTTCTAAGAAAAAATTCATTAACTGTAACTCAATGAACGCCCTGTACAGGTTGCCGTGACCGGCTTATGTAATTGTTGCATGTAATCATTCACTGTTATTTTATACTGTTACTATAATAAAGTACAGTAAACGAAGTTCGAGAAAAATACCCTTGATGTCCAGTTCTCCCTCTCAGCAGGCGACTGTGCCAGAGCCGAAGTGGTACTAATAAAGCGTAGCTTATTGTCCACCCGCGTCACTGCTGCCGCAGTTTATAACAAAAACTAGCGGGAGTGCAGAGGCTGTACGTGGTTCATCGTGGAGATACTGCACGAGTCGGTCAAAATACTGCTGCCCAGGACTCATGGTGGAACCATGATACTGTGACGCACAAGCAGAAGATAGCGCGCGGCACGCATGCATGCTTTATGAAAGGTCCTGGCGTGTATATGTGAGGCCTTTCAAAGTAGCCCATTGCATTTGCATCTACATGCTCATAGTCAGTGTGCTGTGGGCACTCCCATCTTCCAAGATGACAATAACCGTGTTCAAAAGGGCGCAGGCGTACGTACTGGTTTGAAGAACAGCCACGCGTACTTTCGCACTTCGTCTGTCCCACTAAATTACCATTTTTAGCCCACTGAAAATTTCCAAAACTGTTTGGAACAGCGGCATAGCGCAGCAATAAACGTATACAGAGTTTGGTAGATCTATGGAGCTCCAACTGGATGCGACACACCTGAAAAAGTCTGTGGACTCTCTTCTTCGCCGAACTGAGGCTGTTATTACCAAGGCTGGTGACGTTGTTACACGGTTTTAGCGCGAATTTTCCCAGGGATGACTAATTATTTTTTTGTACAGTTTATATACCGGGTGATCAAAAAGTCAGTATAAATTTGAAAACTGAATAAATCACGGAATAATGTAGATGGAGAGGTACAAATTGACACACATACTCGTAATTACGTGCGGTTTTATTAGAACCAAAAAAATACCAAAGTTCAAAAAATGTAGACAGATGGTGCTTCATCTGATCAGAATAGCAATAATTAGCATAACAAAGTAAGGCAAAGCAAAGATGATGTTCTTTACAGGATATGCTCAATATGACCACCATCATTCCTCAATAACAGTCGAGGAATAATGTTATGAACAGCACTGTAAAACACGTCCGGATTTATGGTGAGGCATTGGCGTCGGATGCTGTCTTTCAGCATCCCTAGAGATGTCGGTCAATCACGATAGACTTGCGACATCAGGTAACCCCAAAGCCAATAATCGCACGGACTGAGGTCTGGGGACCTGGGAGGCCAAGCATGACAAAAGTGGCGGCTGAGCACACGATCATCACCGAACGACGCGCATCTGTCGGACATTTTGTGAACTTTGTTTTTTTTCTAATAAAACCCCGTCATTCCAAGCATTTGTGTCAATTCTTACCTCTCTATCTACATTATTCCGTGTTTTATTAAGTTTTCAAATTTATGCTGACTTTTTGATCACCCGGTAAAAAAGCTGTGTTTATCTTCAAAGTCGGAAATTGAAATATACCCCATGCATAATTACATCGTACAATGATATTGCTACGACTAGAACTCGAAGTAATTTCGTATTATGTCAGTGAGAAACACACCAGGCAATACAAGAAGGTCAGCAATTCGGCTTCCTCTTCGCATTAGTGTAGTTAGGAGGCTCTACCGTCTTCGGGATTGTAGGAACGAAAGGAACAGGGCGCGAAACACGAGACGATCGCCGCAGGGCATCATCCGGTGTTCACTCGTATCACACGTTCTGGCTAGCTGACTGGCGTTCTGTCGCTGGCGGCGAGCGAGCCAGTCGGCTGTGTTCTGCGCGCTCCAATTTTTCGATAGTAACGTATATTCTCTCTGTCAGGAGTAACAATGATAAAGCACCGGTGTCTGAAGCTCAGGCTCACATCCCAGCACGATTAAAACGAGGAGCCAACAAGAGAGTGGAAACTAGAAAACTAGTGGTACCATTATCGGCTGCTCCTGTTAATGGTGGGGCTAAAAGTACACATTTTTTAATTTACTAAATATGAAAAAATTACTCACAGGAACACTACATCAATTACACAGACAACAGATAAAATCCGTTCAAATGTGTGTGTATTCCTAAGGGACCAAACTGCTGAGGTCATCGGTCCGTAGACTTACACACTACTTAAACTAAGTTATGCTACGAACAACACACACACACACACACACACACACACACACACACACATGCCCGAGGGAAGACTCGAACCTCCGGCGGGAGAGGCTGCGCAATCCGTGACATAGCGACTCTAACCGTGCGGCCACTCCGCGCGGCTGCAACACATATTACATATTGCTACCATGGTGTAAAAGACTCACTGTCAACCAGTTATTACGCTGAAGAGCCAAAGAAACTGGTATATCTGCCTGATATCGTGTACAGCCACCGTGTGCGCGCAGGAGTGCCGCAACACGACGTCGCATAGACTCGACTAATGTCTGAAGTAGTGCTGGAGGGAACTGACACCATGGATCCTGCAGGGCTGTCCACAAATCCGTAAGAGTATGAGCGTGTGGAGATATCTTCTGAACAGCACGTTGCAAGGCATCCCAGATATGCTCAATAATGTTCATTTCTGGGGAGCTTGGTGGCCAGCGGAAGTGTTTAAACTCAGAAGAGTGTTCCTGGGGTCACACTGTAGCAATTCAGGACATGTGGAGTGCTGCATTGTCCTGCTCGAATTGCCCAAGTCCGTCCGACTGCACAATGGACACAAATAGACTCAGGTGATCAGACAGTATGCTTGCTTACGTGTCACCTATCAGAGTCGTATCTACACGTATCAGGGGTCCCATATCACTCCAGCTGCACACGCCCCACACCATTACAGAGCCTCCACCAGCTCGAACAGTACCCTGCCGACGTGTAGGAGCCATGGATTCATGAGGTTGTCTCCATACCCGTACACGTCCATCCGCTCGATACAAGTTGAAACTAGATTCATCCGACCAGGCAACATGTTTCCAGCCATCAACACAACAACATCGTTGTTGATGGGCCCAGGCGAGGCGTAAAGCTTTGTGTTGCGCAGTCAACAAGGGCACACGAGTATTCCTTCTACTCCGAAAGCCCGTATCGATGATGTTTTGTTGAATGGTTCGCACGCTGACGCTTGTTGACGGCCCAGCATTGAAATCTGCAGAAATTTGCTGAAGGGTTGCACTTCTGTCACGTTGAACAATTCTCTTCAGTCGTCGTTGGCCCCGTTCTTGCAGGATCTTTTTCCGGTCGCAGCGATGTCGGAGATTTAATGTTTTATCGGATTCCTGATATTCACAGTACACTCGTGAAATGGTCGTACTGGAAAATCCCCACTTCGTCACTAGCTCGGAGATGCTGTGTCTCATCGCTCGTGCGCCGACTATAACACCACGTTATATAACATTTCAGCTCCTCAACACCAAATTAAAACGTTCCACTTCAATTTGTTTGCACTTATAGCGATCCAAGCTTCCTCAACCAAATTAAAACGTTGCATTAGGAGGTGTCTGCTTCGTGCAAAAGGTCTTGAGTTCATATTGACGACAACAAGTAATTCTTCATTACAGACGTTTATTTACAAACAGAACTGACAGACTTCACAGACTCAACAGCTGACTCTCAGAGCTAACCGCACTGCATATCCGAACTGGCCACTGACAACTCCTAGGTGTATTAATATCTCTCCAAACAATGAGAGTCTTTGACAATGTTTTGTTTACAATACGATAGCAATTCACGACTTAAAACTAAATTAGACATTACAGAATTTTAGTACAGATTAAAGTAAGTAAAAGGATCAGTACATATAAATTCTTACAAGCATAATTTCCAAATAGATTTTATAACATTTTTCTACCAGCTTCTGGATAACCTTCACCAGATTTGTACCGATGTTTCCAGAAATATTTTGACATTTGATTCTGGATATTTCTTGAGTGATTTAGAACAACTATTTATATGTAAAATGATTTAAATCGTGCTTCAAAACGTAAACAAATCTTTCCAGCAATATTTCTTGATACAAATCGTCTTTCGAAACCAGGTCATGAAACAGCTTTCACAAGTTCTCGTATTTCTGCGATCATAACACAGAACTTCTCCATAGAAAGCTCCAGAAGTGTGCATCAAACGTTCATTCACAGACCCTCTCTTTAGCTGGTGAGTTCCTAAAAATATCTTGTCCATATTACACGAAATAATTCAGCCCAAAACCGATAATTCATACAATTAATCAGAGCTACAGCAAACAGTGAGTCTTTCTTTTACAAAATGAAATATAATTACAAAATTGAATGAAAATAGGTTACTAACACTAATATATATTTACATTAATTCTATTTTTGTTCTTTCTGTGCAAAATGTCCTAATATTGACACAGTACAATATTTAAACATCACCAAAGTTTCCCTTTACGTTTTGCATATCTGTATCGACATCCCCTAAAAGTCTACAGTATCGAATACTTCAATATGTCCCAATATGTCCTGTAATGTTACAGTTATAACTCACTTAAATCTTGATAACGTGCCATTGTAACAGCATTAGCCTATCTAATAACTACGCCATACCCTTGTTGTCTTTCAAGTATATAGGCGTTGCCGACCGCAGTGGTGAATTCTGCCTGTTTTCATATCTCTGTATTCGAATACGCTTGCCTATACCAGTGTCTTTGGCGCTTCAGTGTATCAGGGGAGTAATAAAAGCTTTCTTCAAATTTTTTTGCGTGCTCTTATCGCGTGCTATGCGGTAATAGTACGCGCGCCTGAGACAATAGTACGTAGCACGTAATTTTATCCCAAACTGAATAAAACAATCGAGCGAAGTGGCACAGTGGTTAGCACACTGGACTTGCATTTGGGAAGACGACACTTCAAACCCGCGCCTGACCATCCAAATTTAGGTTTTCCTTGATTTACCTAAATCTCTCAAGGCAAGTGGCAGGATGATTCATCTGAAAGGGCACAGCCAATTTCCTATCGCGTTCTTGACATAATCCGAAACTGAGTTCTGTCTCTAATGACTTCGGTGTTGAAGAGACTGTAAACTCAATCTTCCTTCCTTCTTTCCCTTCTGAATAAATAAAAAGTACAACAATTAAATGCAAGAAAAAACAAAATTAAGAAGTCTTTATTTTTCAGTGAATTCAAAAAATAAATTTCATAATGATCTGAGACTAAGGTCGAAAAAACGTTCGTCGGGGGGATAAGCAGTACTGCACTATTGCTTGTTTTTCCAAGAAGCTGACTACCTTTGCTCCTTAAAACGTTTTCTTAAGGCTGCCTCTGAAACCGCAGTAGCTTTGGATGCTTGCTGTATTGAACTACCATTTTCAATAATGCCAACAACTTGATGATAGAGCGGCTCTGTTAATGGCTGTTGAGTTGATGTCCTCGGTCGGTTTCTGAAAAAAAATGCCGCTTTCGGATACAAAATTATATTCGATTTATGTCTGAGAGATAAATATGTTTGAAAAACCACTACCAAACGATAGAAAAACTACAGGATAGAAATATTAATGTAAGTTCTCTAAGGCGAATAATGAGGCATCTAAGGTAAATAAACACAAAAGAATGCCTATATACGCTAAGCTTCGCTGGTATTAGTCGTAGTCGAAGGAAAGGGAAATTTTGTCAAAATTCAATGAAGGCTCGGTTGGGTGATGAAATCTGGGGCCGCTGGCAGAGTGTGGTAACAGTCAACAGCCAACAGGCCAGGCAAAGTAAACATGGCCCTCGCGGGCGCGGAGCTGCGACGCCAGTATTGCATGTTCAATTTGTTTTTAGTGGAGCAACAACGAGGCAGAAAACTGCAGCGTTGCTTTACGTTATTGCGATGTATGAGGTGGGGCATTAGGCCAGAGCCAAGAGTTGAGATTTGTAAGTAGCTGACGTGTGGGAATTTATCCCTGCCATAGTTTCTGTCTCTCTCTGACACAATGTCAGAAGCAAGGGAAATAAATAGATGGACAATTTTAGCTTGGGTTGCAGTGTGCCAGGTCAGTCGAGTGTCGGGACGGAACCGAGCTGGTCTTATAGGGGCCAGTCTGGCAGCAATATTGTAAGTATTCTGCATAAATTTGTATTCCGTTTTGTATGTACTTGTTCGGGCTATATTCCGCCTCCAGGAACACGACACCGGGGCCGGACGGAACGGCAGCCTTGAACCTGGAGATCACAAGGTCTGCCTGAAAGAGGGCAGTGACAGCAGTCTGCAGTGGGCCCAAGAGGGAGGGGCTCGGCTCCACTAGAGTCTGTGAGCCACATTCGCTTCCCACCTGGCGTACCGGGGTCCGGGCGAGGCGTACTCTGCGGGAGCCTCAGCAGCGCTGCAACAGCGCCAGAGACAGCGATGGGTGTTGCCATCCGGCAACCACCACTAGTGGCAAGTTGCGGCACACCATCCAGGAGGGTGTGGGTTCGAGTCCGATCCTGTCCGGGGAGCAGCGGTGGCCCAAGGGCTTCGTCCCATGGTGGTGACAGAGCAGGCCAAATGGGGCGGAGGGCGGTGAAGACCAGGGACTGTAACAGTCTCTGGAATCACGGGCAGCAGCGCGGCGCAAGTCGCAATGCATCTGCGGGCGGAGACCGGGAGAGCACGGCCGGCTTGCAGTGGGGCGGCCTTGATGATGGCAGCAGCGGCATCGCCATACCGGCAGTCTGCTAAGCCAGCTCGACTCATGGGACAGCGCGCGGGCGGCATGCCGACACTACGCTTCATCCATTCATTACTGTAAATTATCTGAATAAACAAATGTTAACGAATAGTGCTGCATCACTCTGCACTGCCCATTGACGCTCTTGAACTTGTTCGGCCTCCTGAGAAAATACGGCGCGGTGAGTCCTGGCTTCAGCTCTACCATTGGGAGTCTTGGGTTCGACAGACCGAACCTGCAACAGCTAGAAAAGACTACACAAGTCGAAGTACAAATCATGCTGCAAAAGTTTGCAGACAGTTTCTAGATGGGCTAAAAGTACGACCTGTGAACTTCTACCCCGTTAGTCGTGTATACTTTTTTTCTCCATTCCGCTGTTTTCTTCTTGGCAATCCACAGACAACACACACAACGGAATTCATGGAGGTCAAAGCGGATACTGGAAGCTTAAAGCTGCCAGTTACGATAGCAAATTTATCTAATTTTTGAACAGATTTAGATAAACCTAACACTCAATCAAAGCTATACAAATTTTACATCGTAAACGTACAAAAGTTGCTCCAGCTGCAAGCGTACGTGTGCCCCTAGTCTCCAGAATAAACTGAGGAGATTATGACGCATGCGCTGTCTGGTGGGAGAGTGGTGAACTCCTACTTTAGGAACTTGTAAACTCGATATATACTCTTATCCCACGCGTACGTTTACCGTCACCTATAGTAATATTTGCAGAGGGACTTAAACATGATACGTAGACTCTTATTTGAGAACGTATGATCTTTTGTGGCATTTGAGGGAAAGAAAGAGCGATATTGCAGGTGTTTTTTCGAATCCTTTACAGTTTTACCATACAGTTCTGGTATTTCTTGATTTTGGGAAATATACTATCCACGTTTTCGTCAAAAGTATTACTTTTGAAAATAAATAGAAAGTGAAGGCTTTACAATGGACTTAAAATTGTGGGCCATACCATTGTATTGTAAAATCTATAAATTTTTAGTAATTGTAACAGAGAGGCAATAAACATACACAGTACATTTGTAAATGTCACATGTTACGTAGCTGAAAACCATCCATTACAAGGTGCAAGATGGTATATGACCGACGAAGTATGGCTTAACGTCCCATACGTCGCGTATCTATTTTTAAAATTATACAGTATTGTACTCCCTATACAATTCTTTTATTGAGGATTTAATAGTTTCCTTCTAATAGCTTTAATACACCGGGTGTTGTAATTCATGTGCAGCTACTCACGGAGATCATGTGTTGGCTGTAATTACCATGTGGCACCGAAAGTTGGTACACGTAACAATGTGTTAATGCAAAACATATTTAACAAATTAGTTTCCATTCTTTCTACCAGGGGCAAATCTGGCGCTGTACACAATTCCTATGACAGTACGACATTGACGCGGTCATTTGACGAGCCATAACGTGAATGAACAATATGATAATCGAGAAGAGAGACAGTGGGCTGTTAATGAAACTGTTTTGCGTGAACGGTAGCAATTGCAGTGCTGCATTGAGAGAGTGCAGCCGACTGAAAGGTTTGAACAGAGGCCCGATGCCATTAAATGGTATAAAGAAGATGATAATGAAATTCGAAAAGACGGGAGAGTTTAGAAAAGGTAGGCGTCCAATCACGGTAGAAGTTATTTACGAAATTGCTGTTAGTATATCTGGCCATAGAGCACGTAACCCGGGCGGTGGTAGACCTTATGCGGAGTTATGAGAATTGTCTTTGCCATGGTGGACAGTACGAAATTTTTGCGGTGTATTTCACACTGGTACCCGTACAAGATCTAGACGGTACAGCAACTGAAATTTCATGACCCACAGCAGCGTTCTGTATTTGCTGTTAGATTTCTGGAACGGGTCGAACTTGATGTCGGGAAATAAATACTCGAATTCTATGGAATGACGAGGCTCATTTTACACTACAGGTTGCACAGTGAATATACAGAACTGCCGAATTTGAGGTGCTGTTAAACCGCATTTTGTGCTTGAAGAACCGCTCGGAATTAGCCGAGCGGCCCAAGGCGGCGCAGTCATGGATTGAGCGGCTGGTGCCGGTGGAGGTTCGAGTCCTCCCTCGGGCATGGGTGTGTGTGTGTCTTTGTCCTTAGGATAATTTAGGTTAAGTAGTGTGTAAGCTTAGGGAGTGATGACCTTAGCAGTTAAGTCCCATAAGATTTCATACACATTTGAACATTTTTTTGTGCACGAAGAGTCATTACATTTACCACATGTGACTGTGTGATATTGATTCACGAGGACCTTTATACTCGGTCCGTTCTTCTTTGAATAGAATACACCTAGGGGGACTGTAAGATGTATAACGACATCTATACATTACCCAGACCTTCTAGTACAGCATGTGATTCCTTCTTTGGAAGGCCGCAGCTGTATAGAAACTGCTGTTTTATTACAAGATGGGGCAAAACTCATATCGCTCGCCCAGTGAAAGATCCAAAGATCTGCTTAATGCAGTCTTACACGAATGTGTTTTCCAGACACATGGCCTGCGAGATCATCTGATCTGAGTCCATGTGACGTTTGGCGCTGTGGTATCTAGAAAAACACGTTTACCAGGGATGCATTCGGTCTCTACCTGATTTGAAGGCCAGAATACAGTAACACGTTGGTCAGATTCCACCGGAACTGCTTCGTTGAACTGTTGATGATGACGTTTTACGGATATAGCAAAATGATTCAAATGGCTCTGAGCACTATGGGACTCAACTGCTGTGGTCATTAGTCCCCTAGAACTTAGAACTACTTAAACCTAACTAACCTAAGGACATCACACACATCCATGCCCGAGGCAGGATTCGAACCTGCGACCGTAGCAGTCGCACGGTTCCGGACTGCGCGCCTAGAACCGCGAGACCACCGCGGCCGGCACGGATATAGCATCTCGTCGACATCTCCTGTGCTCATATTAAACAAATTGCGTAAGCGGTGCTAAATATTGAAGTCAACATTATGTCATTCTCACTTGTTTGATCTTTTCTACCCACGTCCTATTTATAGTCCATTACATATGGGAAACTTTTCTATATGTCTTTCTTGCATTCACAGCGCCACTTGTGGCCAAAGTTGGAATAATTTTTTTCCAGCGTAAATCATATCCACATCGACGCATTAGAATATCTATCAAGTTTCACTGCCATACGACAATTACAGCCCACACTAGGTCCCTGTGAGTAGTTGAACTTTATTGTAATCACCTAGTACAGCACTTAAATATGTAGGACTCGTAATGCAAACGCTGCAGAAAACACAACGTCGTGTCTCACAAAAACAGAAACAGCAGGAAATGACAGAAACTGCTTATAGTGGTCTCTAGGGTGCTTTTCTTCATGTAGTTCAAAAATCGATCACTAGATTGAAGTGCGGACCAAAAAGAGTCATTTGTTCCCAGCTATACTATCCCTCCTTAATTACAACAGTGGAAAGAAATGTACGTCAAATTTAGAGGAAGAGTGTCTTCAATTTCTGCTAGTTTCTGGAAAACGCTAGTGAGCTTGTTTGGGTGATACCCTGACCGGGGAGGAACATTTCCTATTGCCAATTCAGCAGTAGCTCCTGTTCAGCACCTCCAAGAACATTTTACTAAAAACATTAGTATTTTTACTGATATCAATTTATGAGTTTCTAGCTAACTTTCAGAGAATAAAGTAGCATAAAAACTAAGAGGTTACAAAGTAATCAGGAACCCTAGGCAATCACAATATGTGTTTAACGTAGGATGCTTTTCAGTTTCACGCCTGAAAGCCAGCCCACAGATGCACTAGCTGCGTGACCAGCTGCAGAGAACACTCCAACCAAGGAAAGGGCGCCCATTCACACACAGCTGTCATCAACAAATCTGTCACGATTCATAACTATATAGATAGAAGCAGCAGACCTCAAGAAAGTGAGCAAAGGAAAAGCGAAACACAGCCGGAAAGACTGACTTTTCTAAACGAAAGAGGAAACAAACAAAGAAACAACATTCCCTACACTGGGACACCCATATCCGCAGGAATTAGCACACTAACGTTCGGGAGGACTACGGTTTAGAACTGCATCCGGACATCCTGATTTAGGTTTTCTGTGATTTCCCTAAATCGCTTCAGGATAATTCCGGGATGGTTCCTTTGAAAGGATACGGCCGACGTCTTTCCCTGTCCTTTCCTAAACCGATCGGACCGATGACCTCGCTATTTGGTCTCCTCTCCCAGACCGACCAGTCTACCAACACCAATATCGTGCAAACCTGTGACCACAGTCGTAGTGCAAAGAAGATAATGGCTAACGTTGTGTGCACACTTCGATTTTATATCCTGTAAATTACAACATTGGTATACTCGTAGCTGTGAGCGTTTGTTGTTATAATATTTCTTAAATTAGCTGCATGAGACATAAAATTGTCAAATTTTCAGATAAATGACTTTAAAATGATGTCTTTTTCTGACTTTGTATCTTGCAAGCCATGCTAAGGTGATGAACTAGGCGTTTATGTAAACAAATCTTTATTATGATTACTATTATTACATTAAAACATTTTATATGTTTTATTCTTATTACTGTTAAAATTGAAGGCAACTTTAATAGGCTACATTAAAAGTGAAGGTAACAGCAGATTTCATATGCGTGGATAGAGGGGAGCACGAAGCAAGAAACCGCTGCTGTGTCCCTGTGCTTATCTTTAGACGGTATCTTTATAGCAATACAGCTAACACTGGCAGGTTGCCAGACCACAGAGGTCCTCCGGCTACCTCGATACACCAGCCAGCAGACACCACTTGTAAATAAACACACTGAGTGGCGTACAAATGCCGCTATGTTTACAAGCGAGCCTGCGCCCTCCACAGATAACCACGGCGCCAGCACAGCAACCAACAGTGCTCACGTCGCCACTGGCAGTGCCGGTGTTGCGGAACTGTTTGCTTACACCGATCACGTCTCCGCTGCAATTCGAAGCAAGTATCGACCTGCCTAGCATGGGTTTAACAAGGGGACCTTAATGTATCGAAAGTGCAGTTTGGGAATAGACATCGTGGGTCATTAGTATATTTCAAAAGTGTCCAGTCATTAAATTTGTAATAGGCACTAGCCAGAAGATTCTGAGAAAAACAGCTTATGTACTGGTCAATACAGCAAAATGGTTGCGTCTGTAGCAGACTTGATTGCCACGAGAGCGATCCAGGTTCGATCCTAGCTTTGGGTAACTTTTTATTTCCTTTTTCTAATTTTTTAAACATTATAATAACTTTTAAATAAAGTTAATGACATAAAATATTGCCTACGTAACCTGGGAAGCTAACGTCAGGGCTGTGTATTGACATTTTCAGTCGTTTTTTTAAGTCTTATGTGATAAAAGAAAAGTTTCTACTAATTATTGACTCTTGGGGAGGACAAGCAAAGCCGAACTACATCACGAAATCTTCCAGGATGACGAGAAATCACCAGTATGTACAATTAGGGTGATTTCTCCAAAATGTAGCCCTCTTGTTCAGCCTTGGGAGGCCTATTTTTGTGGACAGGTGAAACACGTAATAAAGTGTATACAAAACTGCGCTTATCTGATTGAAAATAATAGAGAAATAAATTCCCACGAAGACTGTATAAAAATGCAATCAATATTACGTCATCAACTGTCATCGCCAATTTTTAATGAACTGATCCGAACTGCCTGACGAAAGAGATGTTTTCGTGATTGCTGACGAAGTATGTTTTCCAACAGAACTTCTAAAAAAGGTTGTTCAAGTAAATAATCGTCCTTTATAAATTGTGATTACTGCGCTAACGTCGCTTATACGACTTCAGTCTCGGAACTTCATGGACGGACGGTGTGTCTTGCAGATACCTTCCCCACACTTAATTCTTCAAGGATATTTTACAGCAATATTGCTACTAATAGTTCTAAAGCGTTCTTTAGTTCACGCACCTTTCTTGGTGATCGACAAACGCCATATCGTGTACTTTCTCAGTGTATTTATCTGTGGTTAGTGTTTCAGAATATCCTGCAAGTGATTATCTTCCAGGAAAGTACGGCATGTGTGCATTCAGTTGATAGTGACCTGTTTGTTGACAGTGAAGGAGTGCACTCCTTGTAACCTCAACCATCAATGAAGAACTTCCGTTGTTGATAAATTGGCCAAAAAATAAAGGGTTTCGATTGGACTGATCAAACAGACATTGGAGAAAAGAGGAGAGATAAAGCAAAGAACGCACAGCGCCTCTGTGGATTATGAAAAGGCTTTTGATAAAGAAATCGAGAGCAGTTGTGGCCCGTAATGAAATGGATATACGAAACATGTGACCCACATGATACAGGATTTATATGCATGGATGAAGAAAGATGGATAGAAAGATAATGTCGCCCCGGAATAAAAGTGATAATGTATATACAGGATGTCCCAAGAAGAATGGTCGTTATTCAAGAATGTGACAGGGACGAAGCAAAAAAATTTAGTGAACAGTAACTCTATAATGCGTACCTTAAGAATTATGACCTCTACTTCGTCTTCGATAGTGCAAAACAAGTGTCTTCCACTGCAAGCTCTTTGCTTTCCGTATTTTGGGAGGAGGTAATATGGTCAAAGATTACAAACTTGAGCTGCTGCAAATTTTAGGAGAAAGTACAAAGAAAAATGAGCTGAGTTTTGTGTAGAAATTTTTAATAAAATGCAGACTGAAGATGGTTCTCTTAACAAACCTTTGTTCAGTGACGGAGTCGCCTTCCATACCTGCGTTTAAGAGAATTAGCTTAAGGTTCAGATACGGGGTGAGCAGAAGACTTATTCTCAGGATTTGGCAAGAAACTGTTTATAAATGATTCATTTGTCTTGTTAGAAAAGACACTCACTTTGAACATTTGTAAAAAACTTGAAGATGATGTATCAAACATTTCTTTAATTTATTTATGTTATTCACCATTAATGGTTACTTTGGATCAGTAATTTATGAACACCCTGTAATACAAACAGTTTGGTTTCGATATAACGCTGGGTCAGAGTAACACTGAAGGATTTAGTAGCGATGGCAAATAGAGTCATCGACATCGGAAAATTCTGTCTCATAGAGCAGTTTGTTTTAATTGCTTTAGTAACATTTTTACTGAGAATTTCACGTGTAAGGTTAACAAAATGCATTGGAAATGCGATTAGCTTAAAGATGTTTATGAGATACTGATGGTTTATTCTGTCGAAAGCTTCTGCAAAAATCAAATGAAACTAATTGAATAGGCAGACCTCTGCAGTAGATGTGACATCTCTGTGGCAACATAAATTGTGTAGGATCTTCTTGTTCCTGTCTACACTCGTCTGGTACCGACCAAATATCGTATTAATTAACATTTTAAGTCTATGGGAAATGATGCGTGCCACGATTTCACTGTTCAAGCGTAATTGGTTTATAATCATCAGTTATTCTGCTTTCTTGATGTTTAGGAATTAAAACTGCCGTTCCGTCCATGAGTTCTTTAGAAACATTAAAATTCAGGTGCAGACTAGCTGTGAGGCTGGATTGAAGGGTTTTTAGCAAATAAAATAGTGCATGTTGTTCTCAATGGAGAGACGTCTACAGACGTTAAAGTAACCTCTGGCGTGCACAGGGCAGTGGTATGGGACCATTGATTTTCACAATATATGTAAATGACCTAGTAGATAGTGTCGGAAGTTCCATGCATTTCGCGAATGATGCTTTAGTATACAGAGAAGTTGCAGCATTAGAAAATTGCAGCGAAATGCAGGAAGATCTGCAGCGGATAGGCACTTGGTGCAGGTAGTGGCAACTGATCCTTAACATGTTGTTGTTGTGGTCTTCAGTCCTCAGACTGGTTTGATGCAGCTCTCCATGCTACCCTATCCTGTGCAAGCTTCTTAATCTCCCAGTACCTACTGCAACCTACATCCTTCTGAATCTGCTTAGTGTATTAATCTCTTGGTCTCCCTCTACGATTTTTACCCTCCACGCTGCCCTCCAATGCTAAATTTGTGATCCCTTGATACCACAGAACATGTCCTACTAACCGGCCCCTTCCTTTTGTCAAGTTGTGCCACAAACTCCTCTTCTCCCCAATCCTATTCAATACTTCATAATTAGTTATGTGATCTACCCATTTAATCTTCAGCATTCTTCTGTAGCACCACGTTTCAAAAGCTTCTATTCTCCTCTTGTCCAAACTATTTATCATCAATGTTTCACTTCCATACACGGCTACACTCCATACAAATACTTGCAGAAACGACTTCCTGGCACTTAAATCTATACTCGATGTTAACAAATTCCTCTTCTTCAGAAACGCTTTCCTTCCCATTGCCAGTCTACATATTATATCCTCTCTACTTCGACCATCATCAGTTATTTTGCTCCTCAAATAGCAAAACTCTTTTACTACTTTAAGTGTCTCATTACCTCATCTAATTCCTTCAGCATCACTCGACTTAATTCGACTACATTCCATTATCCTCGTTTTGATTTTGTTTATGTTTATCTTATATCCTCCTTTCAAGACACTGTCCATCCGATCAACTGCTCTTCCAAGTCCTTTGCTGTCTCTGATAGAATTACAATGTCATCGGCGAACCTCAAACATTTTATTTCTTCTCCATGACTTTTAATCCCTACTCCGAATTTCTCTTTTGTTTCCTTTACTGCTTACTCAATATACAGATTGAATAACATCGGGGAGAGGCTACAAGTCTCACTCCCTTCCCAACCACTGCTTCCCTTTCATGCCCCTCGACTCTTATAACTGCCATCAGGTTTCTGTACAAATTGTAAACAGCCTTTCGCTCCCTGTATTTTACCCCTGCCACCTTTAGAATTTGAAAGAGAGTATTCCAGTCAACATTGTCAAAAGCGTTCTCTAAGTTTACAAATGCTAGAAACGAAGGTTTGCCTTTCCTTAATCTTTCTTCTAAGATAAGTCGTAAGGTCAGTATTGCCTCACGTGTTCCAATATTTCTACGGAATCCAAACTGATCTTCCCCGAGGCCAGCTTCTACTAGTTTTTCCATTCGTCTGTAAAGAATTCGTGTTAGTATTTTGCAGCTGTGACTTATTAGACTGATAGTTCGGTAATTTTCACATCTGTCAACACCCTCTTTCTTTGGGATTGGAATTATTATATTCTTCTAGAAGTCTGAGGGTATTTCGTCTGTCTCATACATCTTGCTCACCAGATGGTAGTGTTTTGTCAGGACTGGCTCTCCCAAGGCCGTCAGTAGTTCCAATGGAATGTTGTCTACTCCCGGGGCCTTGTTTCGACTCAGGTATTTCAGTGTTCTGTCAGACTCTTCACGCAGTATCGTATCTCCCATGTCATCTTCATCTACATCTTCTTCTATTTCCATAATATTGTCCTCAAGTACATCGCCCTTGTATAGACCCTCTATATACTCCTTCCACCTTTCTGCTTTCCCTTCTTTGCTTAGAACTGGGTTTCCATCTGAGCTCCTGATGTTCATAGGTCTCTTTAATTTTCCTGTAGGCAGTATCTATCTTACCCCTAGTGAGATAAGCCTCTACATCCTTACATTTGTCCTCTAGCCATCCCTGCTTAGCAATTATGCACTTCCTGTCGATTTCATTTTTGAGACGTTTGAATTCCTTTTTGCCTGCTTCGTTTACTGCATTTTTATATTTTCTCCTTTATTCAATTAAATTCAATATTTCTTCTGTTACCCAAGGATTTCTACTAGCCCTCGTCTTTTTACCTACTTGATCTTCTGCTGCCTTCACTGCTTCATCCCTCAGAGCTACCTCCCCCAGTGGCTCAGCATTCACTTGCTGAGTACAGGCTTGGCGACCCCGGGGTCCTGAGCTGGGGACTGGTCCTGTCACCGTAACCCCCGAACATGATTCAGGGACCACCGTACGGCGCGGCGGTGAAATGTTGTATGCTGTGGGGAATGGTAATCTTGGCTTGACCGCCTGGATTGCGAGGAAGGCCAACCTCTATAAAAACCCCTCAATCTTTCGGTGTGCTCCGCGCCTAGAAGATGCATGGCTGTTGGGGTGGAACAGTCGCAAGCGGGCAACCTCTGGGACACCTGCCGCACCCCAGTTGTATAAGGCTTACTCAGGCACGCGGGGCTCTGTCTGAGCGGACTTTTAGTTCCCTAGCTGCTCGTGGGGCCGCAATGGATCCTTCGACCTCTACATTTCCCCCTACCAGTGGCTTGGGTGGGTCGCTGGTAGGAAAACACACCCCATCGAAAAAGCGGCTACGCGCTGCGAGTCCTCCAGCGCCTGGTGTTGCTAGAGATTTAACAGAATGTAGTAACGGAGCACATGCTGATAATCAGAATGTGTTTTTGATTATTAAAAGGAAGGAGGGTAGCTTTGAGAGGGTTTCTCCCTTTTACATCCACAAGGGTCTTAAGGGAATTGCAGGAACACTGAAATCTGTAAAGCGACTGCGCAATGGGACTCTGTTAGTTGAGACTTCTAGTTCCCGTCAAGTCGCTGCCCTTCGGAAAGCAACCTGACTTTGAATTATAGTAAGGGTGTTGTGACGTGTAGGGACTTGGTGGATATCCCCATAGACGAGTTAAAATCTGAGTGGGCTGACGAAGGAATTGTTGACGTGCAGCATATTATGAAACGAGTCGATGGGGACCTCGTCAAATCTGACTCGTTTATTCTCACGTTCAGTTGCCCGAGACTCCCAGAGCATGTTAAAGCGGGGTTCTTACGTTTGCCAGTACGGCCATATTTCCCCAACCCAATGCGCTGTTTTAAATGTCAGCGCTTTGGGCATACTACGTTGGGGTGCAATGGGATAGCCACTTGTGGTAAATGTGGTCAGCCTGCCCTTGACAGAGCCGATTGTTCATCGCCTGTGAAGTGCGTAAATTGCTCTGGGAGTCACCCTATCTGGAGCCGGATCTGCCCCATCTATCTCGAAGAACGGAAGGTACAGGAGATTAAAAAATCCAAGCGCATCCCCTATCGTGAGGCCAAGAAGCTCTTTAAGGCCATGCAACCTCCTATGATTTCAACATCTTTCGCTTCCGCTCTCAAAAAACCGTTACAACTGGCCACTGTTGCTACGCAAACGGAGGTTGCTAGTGTTAGCACTAATACCTGCGCTTGCCAGTGCACTTGTGCTGCTGCGGTTGTTTTGCAATCTGCGGCTCTCCCGCTACATAGGACAAGGCCGTGGTTGCTGACATTGGGGTACTTCCTGCCTCTCCCCATATGGCGCCTTCTGCCCAGGCGAGTAAACCTCCAACTGTTGACAAGGCTCTGCATTCCAAGCCCCCCAAGACAAAGCCACAGAAGGTGAAGGTTCTGCCACCTGAGGAGACTAGTCAGCGGCGGTCCGATGACGAGGCCATCGTACTGTCTGACATCTCCCGTGGGTCGTCATCGGAGCTTATGGACATTGATGTCGACTGGGGCGAACTTCTCGCCCCAGGAACAAATTTCCGGCCAGTACGGTCTCTCCTCTAAAGCACAGAGGGAGGGTGAAAGTTCAGCCACCCTGATCACTGGCTCCCATATTACAGTGGAACCTGAATGGGTTCAGGACGCATGTGGCCGAATTACAACTCCTTATACGAGAGTGCCCCTTGTGCTTATGTCTCCAAGAGACACATTTTCGGGCCACTGATGCTCCTTCTTTATGGGGCTATACCGTATATCGAAAAGATGATCTGACGGGGGAAAGGGCAAAGGGTGGTGTTGCGGTTTTTGTCCGTGACATGCTCCCCTCATCTGAGCTCCCTCTCGTCACCGACTTGCAAGCAGTTCCAGTTGACATTCTTGTGGGTCGGAGGCTCACAGTCTGTTCAGTTTATTTACCGCCTCCGGATGCGATAGACTCTGAGGCTCTCGTGGACCTTATTAGCCAACTCCCCCGCCCATTTCTTCTTCTGGGGAACTTCAACGCTCATAATGTCTTATGGGGCTCTCCGACTACTTGCCCCAGGGGTCGCATTCTGGAAAGACTCATGATGTCTGAAGAACTGTGCCTCCTCAACTCTGGTGCTCCCACTCATTTCTGTACTGCTTCCGGGTCGTCATCGGCTATTGACCTTTCCTTGTGCTCTCCAGCACTCGCGGATTCTGCTCTGTGGGAGGCTGCAGCTGACCTCCATTCTAGTGACCACTTCCCCCTTTGGATTCGCCTCCTGGATGAGGCTGTGGCATTACCAGTGCCGCCCCGGTGGCACCTCTGTAGAGCTGACTGGACACTTTTCAGCCAACTGGCTGTTTTGGAACACCGTGCCAGCGTCCACGAATGTGTAGACCATGTTACAGCCGTGATCTCCCATGCTGCTGAATTGTCAATCCCACGCTCATCCGGTCATCCCAAGAGGCGTCCTGTCCCTTGGTGGACCACTGAGTGCCGCTCAGCCATCCGAGCCCGCCGTGCAGCACTGCGCCGCTTCAAGTGCCGTCCCTCAGCTGACAATCTTGCGGCCTTTCGGGTGGCAAGGGCCAGAGAGCGGCGAGTGATTAAAGAGAGCAAACGACGGTCATGGCAATCGTTCTTGAACTCCGTCTCTCGATCCACTAGTTCTACGAAAGTATGGGAAGCTATCAGGAGGATTTCGGGGAAACTCAGCCAGCTACCTGTCACGGCATTGCTGCATCATGGATGTCTCCTCACGGCGCCGAGAGACATTGCCCAGACACTGGCCATGCATTTTGCGGACTCTACCGCCACTATTAACTGTGATCCAGATTTCTGCCACTACCGCACTGCCATCGAAAGGGGTCACTTGGACTTCCGGTCTCTAAATGCTGAACCCTATATCTGCCCCTTCACAATGTGGGAACTAGATTCTGCGCTGTCTGTGGCTCATGATACTGCGCCTGGTCATGATCAAATCCGGTACAGCATGCTGCGGCACTTGTTGCTGCCATCCAAGGAAGTTCACCTGAGCTGTTTCAATATCATATGGTTATCCGGCACGTACCCTGACTCGTGGAGGGGGGCGATTTTGATTCCCCTCCTCAAACCAGGGAAGGACCGAACGCATCCCAGTAGTTATCGGAGTATTGCTTTGACGAGCTGTGTTGGGAAGACGTTGGAACGCATGGTCAACCGGCGCCTGGTTTGGCTGCTCGAGACCAGGCAGCTCCTTGGCCCCTCTCAGTGTGGCTTTCGGAGATGTCGTTCCACTATAGACAACTTGACCCTGCTTGAGGCCGCCATCTAGCAGGCCTTCCTACGTAACCAGCATTGTCTAGGAGTCTTCTTTGACATTAATAAGGCGTATGACACTACTTGGCGCCGCCTTATCCTCAATCAACTCCATGAGTGGGGCTTCCGTGGCCGTCTCCCCATCTTCATTCGGTCCTTTCTTTCTCACCGCCTCTTTCGGTATCGGGTTGGTAATGTGCTATCTGATTTGTACGTGTAGGAGAATGGTGTTCCTCAGGGCAGCGTTTTAAGTGTCACCCTCTTTGCCGTCGCTATTAACAGTATCACGTCCACTATCCGGAGTCCTGCCCAATGCTCCTTGTTTGTGGACGATTTTGCTGTTTTCTGTTCTTCCTCCAGTCTTGTCACTGCTAGTCGGCAGTTGCAGCTTACGATAAAGCGCTTAGAGGCATGGACTGCAAAGACGGGTTTTACCTTTTCTGCAGACAAATCTGTGTGTGTTCATTTTCATCGTTCTCGGCCTCTTTTTACCTCCCCTGAATTGCGTCTGAGGGACACCGTTCTTCCTTTTAGAGACACTGTAAGGTTCCTGGGCCTCACTTTTTTATTCCAAGTTGTCGTGGTTGCCTCACCTTAAAGACCTCAAGGTGCGTGCCCTGAAGGCACTGAATATTTTGAAGTTTCTGAGCCATCGGTCCTGGGGAGCGGATCGGGCGCGTCTGCTGCAGTTTTATAGGGCTTTCGTCCGATCGCGTCTTGACTATACTTGCACCGTGTATGGGTCAGCAAGGCCTTCGTATCTGAAGATCCTTGACGCAGTACACCATGAGGGTATCAGGCTGGCCACTGGTGCCTTCCGTACCAGTCCCATCCCCAGCCTGTGTGCTGAGGCAGGGGAACCGCCGCTCGCCATCCGGCGGAAACTCCTCATGGTGCGACGGGTGTGTCATTTCCTTGCCTGTCCTACCTCCCCTGCGTACCCTACCGTTGCCCGACCGCCTATGGAACGTCTCTTTTCCAGTCGTCCCAGGGCAACGAGACCATTTGGGATTCGTGCCAAGCATTTGCTTGAGTCCGTTGGTGTGGAGCGTGTTGCCCCCCAACGACAAGGTTTTACTCGCCTGCCTCCCTGGTTGCTCCAGAGGCCCAGCATCCTTCTAGACTTGTCGAAGAACCGGAGGAACTGCACTCCGGAGTTTGTTTTTACCTCCTTATTTTACGATATTTTAAACCAGCATCCGGACCATGTACCTGTATTCACAGATGGCTCTAAACTCTGTTGGTTGTGCTGTTGTTTTCCCTGATCGAGTCGTCAAGTTACGGCTTCCTGCGGCGTTTACCATCCTCGATGCCGAATTGTTTGCAATCTTGCGGGCATTGGAGCAGATGAGATGTGTTCTCAGTCTTAAGTTCCTCATCTGTTCTGACTCCCTGAGTGCCCTTCAGACCATGCAACACTTGTACCCAGCGGATACGGTCGTCCAGAACATCCATGATGCCCTACTCCACCTGCAACGGCAGGGGAAGGAGGTTTCTTTCTGCTGGGTGCCGGGGCACGTGGGTATTAGGGGAAACGAACTGGCGGATGTGGCTGCCAAAGATGCATGTTCCCTCCCTCACGTTGTTGAATGTGCCGTCCCCCTCCATGCTGTAACCTCCCTTTTGCGTTTTCGTGTTATGCATCAATGGGAAGAGGAGTGGCTGCCAGTTTCTGACAATAAGCTGCGTCTGGTAAAGGCCACTACGCGACCATGGCGTATGTCCTACCAGTCATGCAGGCGGGATGAGGTTCTCCTCACTCGCCTCCGCATCGGGCACAGTCCCTTAACGCATGGTTTTTTACTCCGGCGGGAGGACCCCCCAATCTGCAGTGCTTGTGGCGTCCAGATTACTGTCCGCCACATTTTACTTGACTGTGTTTTATTCTCTGACCAGAGGGCGGTGGTTTCTTTGCCACCGGATTTGCCCTCTATTTTGCAAGACGACGCAGCGACTGTGGGTAAGGTCTTACGGTTTTGTGTCCTGTCCAATCTGTTGCCTCGGATTTTAGAAGAGAGGGTTTTAATGTGCTGCTGGGTGACTGGCTCACCCAAGTTTTAGGTAACAGGTCCGCCAGTCACGATTACCTCCTTGTTTCCCTTCGGTTTCTGTTATCTTTTCCTTGTGTTCCCTTTCCTTTTTTAGTGTGTTTCTTCTCCTCTTGTTTTGCCTCTGTATGTGAGCATTTGGAACTGAGTCAGGCCTGTGTCTTTTAGCCGTCCTCCTTGTTCGGTGTCCGTCTTCGTCTCTTCACCGCATGTGTTCCTCTTTCTATGCGTTTGGGCGCTGATGACCACGCTGTTTAGCGCCCGTAAACCTCAAACACACACACACACTCAGAGCTACCCATTCTTCGTCTACTGTACTTCTTTCCCCCATTCCTGTCAATTGTTCCCATATGCTCTCCCTGAAACTTTGTACAACCGCTGGTTTAGACAGTTTATCCAGGTCCCATCTTCTTAAATTCCCACCTTTTTGCAGTTTCTACAGTTTTAATCTACAGTTCATAACCAATAGATTGTGGTCAGAGTCCACATCTGCCCGTGGAAATGTCTTACAATTTAAAACCTGGTTCCTAAATCTCTGCCTTACCATTACATAATCTATCTGATACCTTTTAGTATCTCCAGGATTCTTCCATGTATACAACCTTCTTTCGTGATTCTTGAACCAAGTGTTAGCTATGATTAAGTTATGCTCTGTGCAAAACTCTACCAGGCAGCTTCCTCTTTCATTTCTTAGCCCCAATCCATATTAATCTACTATGTTTCCTTCTCTCCCTTTTCCTACTCTCGAATTCCAGTGACCCATGACTATTAAATTTTCGTCTCCCTTCATTACCTAAATAATTTCTTTTATCTCATCATACATTTCATCAATTTCTTCATCATCTGCAGAGCTAGTTGGCATGTAAACTTGTACTACTGTAGTAGTCGTGGGCTTCGTGTCTATCTTGGCCACAATAATGCGTTCACTATGCTGTTTGTAGTATCTTACCCTATTTTTTATTCATTATTAAAGCTACTCCTGCATTACCCCTATTTGATTTTGTATTTATAACCCTGTATTCACCTGACCAAAAGCCTTGTTCCTCCTGCCACCGAACTTCACTAATTCCCACTACATCGAACTTTAACCTATCCATTTCCCCTTTTAAATTTTCTAACCTGCCGGCCCGATTAAGGGATATGACATTCCTCACTCCGATCCGTAGAACGCCAGTTTTCTTTTTCCTGATAATGACGTCCCCTTGAGTAGTCCCCGCCCAGAGATCCGAATGGGGGACTAATTTACCTCCGAAATATTTTACCCAAGAGGACGTCATCATCATTTAACCATACAGTAAAGCTGCATGCCCTCGGGAAAAATTACGGCTGTAGTTTCCCCTTGCTTTCAGCCGTTCGTAGTACCAGCACAGCAAGGCCGTTTTGGTTAATTTTGCAAGACCAGGTCAGTCAATCATCCAGACTGTTGCCCCTGCAACTGCTGAAAAGGCTGCTGCCCTTCTTCAGGAACCACACGTTTGTCTGGCCTCTCAACAGATACCCCTCCGTTGTGGTTGCACCTACGGTTCGGCTATCTGTATCGCTGAGGCACGCAAGCCTCCCCACCAACGGCAAGGTCCATGGTTCGTGGGGGGATCCTTAACATAGACAAATGTAATGTATTGCGAATACATAGAAAGAAGGATCCTTTATTGTATGATTATATGATAGCGGAACAATCACTAGTAGCAGTTACTTCAGTAAAATATCTGGGAGTATGCGTACGGAACGATTTGAAGTGGAATGATTATATAAAATTAATTGTTGGTAAGGCGGGTACCAGGTTGAGATTCATTGGGAGAGTCCTTAAAAAATGTAGTCCATCAACAAAGGAGTGGGTTACAAAACACTCGTTCGACCTATACTTGAGTACTGCTCATCAGTGTGGGATCCGTACCAGATCGGGTTGACAGAGGAGAGATCCGAAAAAGAGCGGCGCGTTTCCTCACAGGGTTATTTGGTAAGCATGATAGCGTTACGGAGATGTTTACCAAACTCAAGTGGCAGACTCTGCAAGAGAGGCGATCTGCATCGCTGTGTAGCTTGCTGTCCAGGTTTCGAGAGGGTGCGTTTCTGGATGAGGTATCGAATATATTGCTTCCCCCTACTTACCTACTTACACCTCCCGAGGAGATCACGAATGTAAAGATAGAGAGATTCGAGCGCGCACGGAGACTTTCCGGCAGTCGTTCTTCGCGCGAACCGTACGCGACTGGAACAAGAAAGGGAGGCAATGAGAGTGGCACGTAAAGTGCTCTCCGCCACACACCGTTGGGTGGCTTGCGGAGTATAAATGTAGATGTAGATGTAATTCGTTACACGTTGTAGTGAACGTCAGTTCTTTGATCTCTTGCATAAAATGAGATGCTGACTGCTAATTACATTACTACACATTGGAAACCAACAATTAAGTGACATTAGTTATTAAGTGAAATCGAACAGCGAAATGTTATGAGTTGAAGGGCTCGATAAGCGAATGGAACAGATTCTTTGGATGAATAAAACATGAAAAGACTGTATTTATTTCGCTACTTTTTACACACAAAAAGGTTACAAATCTCAGGGCCGATTTGACTGGGCGTGGATACGAATGAGTTATTAAGGTGAAGGAGAGCAAATTGAATCATCGCACCATTCTTCATAGTCATTTGTCGTGTGATGATGGCGGCGGCAGTCTCTGCGTCGGTACGCGCGTCGCGTTGGTGCTGTGCAGCGCCATTCGGCTGCTCCCCTCAGAGTCCAGGCTTTGCGGCGAGGCCCGGACAGGTCTCCACGTTCATCTCTTGTTGTGGGTTACTAGACGGAAGCTGCGATATCTCGGTGTCTGGAGGCGGAGGCTCCCATGCCCTCTTGCTTCTGCACTGCCGCTCTTTTCACTTCCATCACTCTGCTAAGCTCTCCGACTGTTAGAATTTTTCTCTCTCTCGGGGTTGTCATGTAGGGACTAAATTTGCAATTTGCCCCCGACTGATCGCCGTTACATGACCATGTAACGGTTTTTTGCTGAATTCCTAAGTTGCTGTGAAAGCAGCCACACGTCACTTCTTTGTAACACCTAATTCTGTAATAGGCCTGAACATTCTAATGTTCGTGCTTCGTCTAAGAATCTGCTGACGCTCGTGATTTACAAGCAGCCTCCTTACTGCCCAGGAAAACATTTTATTTTAAGTAGGCAGAGGTCTTTCGCAGTTTTTAGTTTCACACCCCACACTCTGCGAATTGTTGTCACTTTGTGTCAACACTGAGTTCAAGTGTCTGTGGGAGTGCTTGAGTACTCTACATCTCCATCAACAAGGATACTCTGCTAATCATATTTAAGTGCCTGGCAGAGGGTTCAACGAACCACCTTTACAATTCTCTACTATTCCAATCTCGTATAGCGCGCGGGAAGAATGAACTCCTATTCCTTTCCGTACGAGCTCTGATTTCCTTTATTTTATCTTGGTGATCGTTCCTCCCTATGTTAGTCGGCGTCAACAAAATATTTTCGCATTCGCAGGAGAAAGTTGATGATTGGAATTTCGTAACAAGATTCCGTCGCAACGAAAAACGCCTTTCCTTTAATAATGTCCATCCCAAATCCTGTATCGTTTCAGTAACTCTCTCTCCCATATTTCGCGATAATACAAAACGTGCTGCGTTTCTTTGAAGTTTTTCGATGTACTCCGTCAGTCCTATCTGGTAAGAACGCCACACCGCGCAGCAGTATTCTAAAAGAGGACAGACAAGCATAGTGCAGGTTGTCTCCTTAGTAGGTCTGTTACATTTTCTAAGTGTCCTGCCAATAAAACGCAGTCTTTGGTTAGCCTTCCCCACAACATTTTCTGTGTGTTCCTTCCAACTTAAATTGTTCGTAATTGTAATATCTAGGCATTTATTTGAATTTACGGCTTTTAGATTAGACTGATTTATCGTGTGACCGAAGATTAACGCGTTCCTTTTAGCACTCTTGTGGATAATGACTTTTCATTATTTAATATCAACTGCCACTTTTCGCACCATTCAGATATCTTTTCTGAATCGATTTGCAGTTTGTTTTGATCTTCTGATGACTTTATTAGTCGATAAACGACAGCGTCATCTGCAGAGAACCGAAGACGGCTCCTCATATTGTCTCCTAAATCGTTTATATAGATAAGGAACAGCAAAGGGCCTATAACACTACCTTGGGGAACGCCTGAAGTCACTTCTGTTTTACTCGATGACTTTCCGTCAATTACTACAAGCTGTGACCTTTCTGACAGGAAATAACAAATCCAGTCACATAACTAAGCACGCAATTTCACTACGAGTTGCTTGTGTGGTACAGTGTCAAAAGCCTTCTGGAAATCCAGAAATACGGAATCGATCTGAAATCCCTTATCAATTGCACTCAGCACATTATGTGAATAAAGAGCTAGTTGTGTTTCACAAGAACGATGTTTTCTAAACCCATGTTGGCAGTGTGCTAATAGACCGTTTTCTTCGAGGTAATTCATTATGTTCGAACACAATAAATGTTATAAAATCCTGCTGCGTATCGACGTTAACGATATGGGCTTGTAATTTAGTGGATTACTCCTACTACCTTTCTTGAACATTAGTGTGACCTGTCCAACTTTTTAGTCTTTGGGTACGGATCTTTCGTCGAGATAACGGTTGTATATGATTGTTAAGTATGGGGCTAATGCATTAGCTATCTCCGAAGGGAACGGAATTGGTATACTCCACACGTTATCATTTCTCAAGGTCCATGATAGCCGCTGCTGCCAGCCATAAGTTTCACGCGTTCTTGACATATTTGTGTCTAATCTTTATCTTAGTGGCTGCGAGTGTCCACAGTCATCTGCACGTTGAACGTTGTCTTCCTGGCTCCGTGCTAGGTGTGCATTCTTAAGCGAGGCGACAGAATCCATCAGGCTACCCCGTGCGTGTTTTCAGAATACATCTGTGGTGCTCGCTTTACGATGTCCGGCTTTCCGCCTCGTTCTGAGTTTCTGGCGCCGTGAGTCGGCGAAATTAGTACCCGGAGGAGGTTCTACAACATACATAATAATTTAGACTTCATTCGTTGTTGAAACACGTGCTAAAATTCCGCAGGGAGGCCGCCGCGTCCGGGAGGTTTACTTTTCGGACTTATTAGTATAGCGAATTATACTCCCTCTTGATCGATTTCCTGTCTTAAGGTTTCCGTATTAGGCTATGCTTAATTTTCTTGCAAGTTGTGTAGTAGTTCTTGCTGATTTCCTTTGTCGGCGTTTTTCATTGACAGCTGTTCTTCCAGATGTCTGTGAACTGCATATATTATTTCGTATTGCTGCAGAAGCGTAGCGCCATCACTTAGCTTCAGATGTGTTGTTATTTTCGTTTTCCGTCAATTATTTTCACGGATTATACGGAACGCGGATGATGTTAACTTTATCACTACCTGCGATTGAACCTTACTTTATCACCTCCTGACTGCTGCCTTTTAAGTTTTAAAAGTTTTGCTTTGATTTTTGTAACTGTAAATAGCTTTCTGTTACTGACGAGTTCAATTTTGTGCACTCTCTGAGACAAATAAAATATAATTAGGTTGTTATATTTTGCCATGAATTGTTTTCTCTTGCGTAATTTCTAAATATTTACGATCTTTTTGATGGGGCTATTTTAGCCAGCGTCGTGATATACAGGCGCATTGAGCAGATTTCCTTTCTCATTCCTTCCATGTTTCGTTAAATGTTCGCCGGCGTTCCGCATCTGAGAGATGAGTGTTGTTGAGTTTCTACGTTTCTTTCACCGGAAGTGTTCCTTGTTTGCTGATATTAAGAATGCATATGCGTTTTTATTTATTTACCAGAAGAAAAACGCGGCATTGCCGAGGTATTTACTTAAGCTGTGCTTGCACGTCCATATCACGAGCGTCTGACCTTATATTTAATACTTATGACGCCATATTTCCTGAACTATGTGTCTTACAATCATATAATTTTTTAGGTACATTCAGCGACATATGTGGATACTGACTACGAAATTTATTGCAAAGAGAGTTAATAGCAAAGAAGTAATAAATTTAAACGTCATGCATGACGCCATAGTTTTTCATTGTTTATGCCTTCCTATCTCTTGAACTGTATCGTGCTATGCTATAATTGTGCATTTACATTCAGCAATATAAGGGCATACCGTCTGAAAAATATGTCGCGAACTAATAAATTATAACGTTATTCCTCATGCGGCACTTTTACTCTGCCGAAGCAGAGTTACTAAATACTGCCTTCCGAAATGCCTTCACAAAAGAAGACGAAGTAAATATTTCAGAATTCGATTCAAGAACAGCTGTCAACGTGAGTAACGTGGAAGTAAATATCCTCGGAGTAGTGAAGCAACTTAAATCAGTTAATAAAAGCAAGTCATCTGGTCCAGGCTGTATGCCAATTTGGTTCCTTTAAGAGTATGCTGAGGCACTAGGTCTATACACCGTTCGCTCAACGAAAGATCCATACCCAAAGACTGGAAAGTAGCACAGGTCACACCAATATTCAAGAAAGGTAGTAAGAGTAATCCACTAAAATACAGGCCCACATCATTGACGTCGATATGCAGCAGGATTCTTGAACATATATTGTGTTCGAACATAATGAATTACCTCGAAGAAAACGGTCTGTTGACACACAGTCAACATGGGTTTAGAAAACATCGTTCTTGTGAAACACAACTACCTCTTTATTCACATGAAGTGTTGAGTGCTATAGACAAGGGATTTCAGATCGATTCCGTATTTCTGGATTTCCGGAAGGCTTTTGACACTGTACCACACAAGCGGCTTGTAGAGAAATTGCGTGCTTACGGAATATCGTCTCTGTTATGTAACAAGATTTGTGATTTCAGGGCAGAGAGGTCACAGTTTGTTGTAATTGACGGAAAGTCATCGAATAAAACAGAAGTGATTTCTGGCGTTCCCCAAGGTAGTGTTATAGGCCCTTTGCTGTTACTTGTCTACTTAAACGATTTGGGAGACAGCCTGAGCAGCCGTCTTAGGTTGTTTGCAGATGACGTTGCCGTTTACCGCTTAATAAAATTATCAGAAGATCAAAACAAATTGCAAAACTATTTACAAAAGATATCTGAATGGCGCGAAAATTGGTAGTTGACCCTAAATAACGAAAAGTGTTAGGTCATCTACATGAGTGCTAAAAGGAATTTCTTAAACTTCGGTTACGGGATAAATCAGTCTAATGTAAACGCCGTAAAATCAACTAAATACCTAGGAATTTCAATTACGAACAACTTAAATTGGAAGGAACTCAGAGAAAATGTCGTGGGGAATGCTAACCAAAGACTGCGCTTTATTGGCAGAAAACTGAGGAGACTGCCTTCAAAAAAGTTCAAAGAAGGGCAACACTTCTTGAATTATCGCGAAATATGGGAGAGAGTGTCACTGATATGATACAGGATTTGGGCTGGAAATTATTAAAAGAAAGGCGTTTTTCGCTGCGACGGAATCTTATCACGAAATTTCAGTCAACAACTTTCTCCTCCGAATGCGAAAATATTTTTTGACACAGACATACATAGGGAGAAACGATCAACACGATAAAATAAAGGAAATCAGAGCTCGTACTGAAAGATATAGGTATTCGTTCTTTCCGCGCGCTATACGAGATTGGAATAGTGGAGAATTTTTGAGGCGGTTCGATGAACCCTCTGCCAGGCACTTAAATGTGATTTGCAGAATATCCATGTAGATGTAATGTAGATGTAGATGTATGCTTGAATAGTGGAAACGTAGTAAGCGATCAACTCCTTTCCTTTCATCATTTCATATTGGTTGTCAGAGAGAAAAAAAATTTAGTAAAGGTATGCAATTACGTGTAAAGGTGGTTGCAAGCCGCTAAGTAACCCATTCTCAAATACTGGGTGAATAAAATCAGGAACTTCATGGTTCACGGGCTTCGCTTCTTTTTCACCCCCACCCTTTGTTGGCTATGTAGTTCTTAACCCCATTGCGATTGTTGCCTGACAACAAGGTGTATGTGTACGAAATTTGGTTGAAATCGTTCCAGTGATTTAATAGGAGGTGTGGAACATACATACACTTACATCCGTACACATACATACATTTTATAACAGGTATGGATTTATTGCTGTACGTCCGACTCCGCCTAAGACCTGAGCGCAGCTTGGTGGGCAGCTCATTGACGTCAGATCGCGAGCCGACGCTGTACTGTTCTGAGTAACAGTTTTTGTTCAGCGTTGTGTAGTAGCGTTCTGCAGAGATCTGACAAACAATTGAGTAAGATGCATTGCTATCCGATTTGATGCTGGAAGGAATACATTTCTGAAAGTCGATTTATTCTGCGTAAGGAAAGGTCCAAGTATTCTAGTGAAACAGAGCGAGTTTAATAGATTGTATGAGAGTTTCCAATAAATTCCACGAATGCACGAGAATGTCTCTATCTACATTTGATTACGAGCTGAAAAAAACCAATGCACGCTTCAGAATACCCTGCACCAGTTCCCATTCAAATATATCCTCAGGGATAAAACTTACGGTTTACCGTGACTTAAGTAAAATAAAATTTAACAGTTTATATGTTTTTTTTTAGATTTTATTTTAAACTAAATAATATTACACAATGTAAACAATTGCATCTAACATTCCTAGTGTTAAGATACGTGTGAGCCATGTCCGTGAATTAATTTTGTCAGAACAGAATGAAACGATGAGAATATTTTCTTATCGTCAAGACAAAGCTTCATTGCCATTTTACTTAATATCTTCCTTCCAGTCGACCTATATCTATACAGAGAATGACTAGTTGGCCAAATTTCTGGCCTTTCTTGTACCACTGTGATAATTTCTTCAAAAGACATGATTCGCCGCATTGAGCACAAGTGAAACACGAACTGATCTGTGTTGTACGCCCACGTTCCGCTGGACGCTGTTACTGCCAATTGCAGGCGCTCCCCGAAACGCTGTCTGCTACAGGTTCGTTCGTGCTGCACGCTGAAGGGGAAACAGCGTTCAACGCTGCCCGCCACGCTCCATTAAGTGTACAGCCTAAGGAGGGTCCTTATATTCTATACCGTACATATTTCTTTCAGTTTGACCCTGAAAATTCGATATTAAGAACTGCAGATGAATTCTACAGCTATATTTTTAACAGCAAAAAGCTGAAATGAATGAATGAAAGTAAGAAGAGGGAAGCTAAAGTAAATGGATACACAACTACCGCAGTACCGACTGTCACTATTCTATTATAATGGTAGTCAGAAATCTCGAATTCGATCAAGATTGTTGACCATGCAATTCGCTGTATTTAAGTTTCTCCCTATATGAAACTACTGCCAAATGATTATGAGTGGCTCTGCAGTACTTATGTGTTTACATTACCATTTAGGTTCGTAATTCTACATTTGGACAATTGTCTACTCTAAATGAACACATTGCATCACTGATTGGTCAACTCATCATCATCCCATTCCGACTCATCCTCATCTTCTTCCCCGGCTGAGCGGTTCTAGGCGCTACAGTCTGGAACCGCGCGACCCCTGCGGTCGCAGGTTCGAATCTTGCCTCGGGTATGAATGCGTGTGATGTCTTTAGGTTACTTAGGTTTAAGTAGTTCTAAGTTCTAGGGGACTGATGACCTCAGAAGTTAAGTCCCGTAGTACTCAGAGCCATTTGAACCATTTTTGAACTCATCTTCTTCCAAACTCAGAAAGTCCGACGAGACATTCTGCGACATTAATGAACATATTTTTTTGTCCTACTCATGTAACTGCACTTAACACAATGTTTTTTATGTTTATTTAATTTTTAAAAAATGCGTACTATCAGTTTAAATGGAAATTCGTCCAACGAATAGAAGGAGATGTACAGGAGAACTTATTTTAGGTTATATTTAAAATGGGATTTGCTACCTTTGAGATATACACTGAAGAGACAAAGAAACTGGTACAGCCATACGTTTTCAAATACAGAGATCTGTAAACAGAGACTATGGCGCTGCGTTCGGCAAAGCCTATATAAGACAAGGGTCTGGCGCAGTTGTTAGATGGGTTACTGCTGCTACTATGGCGAGTTATCGAGATTAAACTAACTTTGAACGTGGTGTTACAGTCGGCGCACCAGCAATGGGACGCAGAATCTCCGAAGTAGCGATGGAGGAGGAATTTTCCCGTACGACAATTTCACAACTGTATCGTGAATATCAGGAACTCGGTAAAACATCAAGTCTCTGACATCGCTGCGGCCGGAAAAAGAATGGGATCAATGACGACTGAAGAGAATAGTTCAACGTGACAGAGGTGCAACCCTTCCGCAGACTGGTCCAGATTTCACTGCTGGGCCATCAACAACTGTCAGCGTGCGAACCAGTCGAAGACGACGGCCAACTCGTGTTGCCGTGATGACTGCACAACATAAAGCTTTACGCCTCCCCTGGACCCATCAACACCAACATTGGACTGTCGATTACTGGAAACATGTTGGCTGGTCGGACGAATCTCGTTTCAAATTGTATCGAGCCGATGGACGTGTACGGGTTTGGAGACAACCTGTTGAATCTATGCACCCTGCATGTCAGCAGGGGACTTTTCGAGCTGGTGGAGGCTCTGTAATGGTGTGGGGCGTGTGAGGTTGGCGTGACACGGGACTCTGAAGAGCGTAATACACTGAAGAGCCAAAGAAACCTAATAACGTGCAGGGCCTCCGCGAGCATGCAAAGGGACACGTACGTAAGCATCCTGTCTGATCATCTGCATCCATTCATGTCCATTGTTCAGTCCGACGAACTTGGGAAATTCCATCAGGACAATACGACAATACGACGCACGACACGTGCAGAGTTGTTACAGAGTGTCCCCAGGAAGACTCTTATGAGTTTGAACACTTCCTCTGGCCACCAGGCTCCCCAGATATGAACATTATTGAGCATATCTGGGATGCCTTACAACGTGCTGTTCAGAAGAGATTTCCACTCCCTTTTACTCTTACGGCTTTACGGACAGCCCTGCAAGATTCATGGTGTCAATTGCCCCCAGCACTACTTCAGACATCAGTGGAGTCAATGCCACCACGTATTTACGGGCTTCTGCGTGCTCGCGGCACACGATATTATGCAGGTGTACCAGTTTCTACATCTACATCTACATCTACATCCGTACTCCGCAAGCCACCTGACGGTGTGTGGCGGAGGGTACCCTGAGTACGTCTATCGGTTCTCCCTTCTATTCCAGTCTCGTATTGTACGTGGAAAGAAGGATTGTCGGTATGCTTCTGTGTGGGCTCTAATCTCTCTGATTTTATCCTCATGGTCTCTTCGCGAGATATACGTAGGAGGCAGCAACATACTGCTTGACTCTTCGGTGAAGGTATGTTCTCGAAACTTCAACAAAAGCCCGTACCGAGCTACTGAGCGTCTCTCCTGCAGAGTCTTCCACTGGAGTTTATCTATCATCTCCGTAACGCTTTCGCAGTTACTAAATGATCCTGTAACGAAGCGCGCTGCTCTCCGTTGGATCTTCTCTATCTCTTCTATCAACCCTACCTGGTGCGGATCCCACACTGCTGAGCAGTATTCAAGCACTGGGCGAACAAGCGTACTGTAACCTACTTCCTTTGTTGTCGGATTGCATTTCCTTAGGATTCTTCCAATGAATCTCAGTCTGGCATCTGCTTTACCGACGATCAACTTTATATGATCATTCCATTTTAAATCACTCCTAATGCGTACTCCCAGATAATTTATGGAATTAACTGCTTCCAGTTGCTGACCTGCTATTTTGTAGCTAAATGATAAGGGACCTATCTTTCTATGTATTCGCATCACATTACACTTCGCTACATTGAGATTCAATTGCCATTCCGTGCACCATGCGTCAATTCGCTGCAGATCCTCCTGCATTTCAGTACAATTTTCCATTGTTGCAACCTCTCGATACACCACAGCATCATCTGCAAAAAGCCTCAGTGAACTTCCGATGTCATCCACCAGGTCATTTATGTATATTGTGAATAGCAACGGTCCTATGACACTCCCCTGCGGCACACCTGAAATCACTCTTACTTCGGAAGACTTCTCTCCATTGAGAATGACGTGCTGCGTTCTGTTATCTAGGAACTCCTCAATCCAATCACACAATTGATCTGATAGTCCGTATGCTCTTACTTTGTTCATTAAACGACTATGGGGAACTGTGTCAAACGCCTTGCGGAAGTCAAGAAACACGGCATCTACCTGTGAACCCGTGTCTAAGGCCCTCTGAGTCTCGTGGACGAATAGCGCGAGCTGGGTTTCACACGATCGTCTTTTTCGAAACCCATGCTGATTCCTACAGAGTAGATTTCTAGTCTCCAGAAAAGACATTATACTCGAACATAATACGTGTTCCAAAATTCTACAACTGATCGACGTTAGAGATATAGGTCTATAGTTCTGCACATCTGTTCGACGTCCCTTCTTGAGAACGGGGATGACCTGTGCCCTTTTCCAATCCTTTGGAACGCTTCGCTCTTCTAGAGACCTACGGTACACCGCTGCAAGAAGGGGGGCAAGTTCCTTCGCGTACTCTGTGTAAAATCGAACTGGTATCCCATCAGGACAAGCGGCCTTTCCTCTTTTGAGCGATTTTAATTGTTTCTGTGGCTCTTCAGTGTATTGTGCTATAGGACGATTAATCCAAGATTTTTGTTGGTGCATATGGAACACCTTTCTGAGTTACTGAAAGCTTTAATAATGGATAATAAATGTCATTTTCCCCTCTAGTTTTGAAGGTATATTCATCCTCTTAGATTGTGACAGATTATTTGTGACGAATCTTATTAGCGAATGTATGTATTGTGACAGCATAGTTAAGATGCCTAGCTCCACGAAGAGTTACCTACAAGGCATCTGTGGGGAGAACACCTTGTATTATCCTCACTACTCGTTTTTGTGCAGTCAGCGATTCCTTTCTAAGTGATGAGCTACCGAATAAGATTATTCCATTAGACATTACAGAGTGGAAATATGCAAGATGTGTCAGAAGATGAATTCGTGGGTTTCCAAGATTAGCAATTACACGAAGTAACTGAACTTAATTGTTTGCGAAGCTCAGTAAAATGCTTCTTGCAGTTCAAGTTTTCGTCAACATGTACATCCAAAAACTTG
Source organism: Schistocerca gregaria (assembly GCF_023897955.1). NCBI lineage: Eukaryota > Metazoa > Arthropoda > Insecta > Orthoptera > Acrididae > Schistocerca > Schistocerca gregaria. The sequence goes on from NC_064922.1 coordinate 666,539,207, forward strand.
GCTCATTCTATCCTATTTACTGACTCCCACTCATGTGCTACATGAGTTGTTAGTATAACTGTCTATTGTAAGGAACTGAATATACTGTGTTTTTCTGAGAACCACTTAATAATTCCTTGAAAAACTTCATTTACTGCATCTTCAGGTTACTTCCTCTCTGGGTTGTTTTGGGGAAGGAGACCAGACAGCGAGGTCATCGGTCTCTTCGGATTAGGGAAGGATGGGGAAGGAAGTCGGCCGTGCCCTTTGAAAGGAACCATCCCGGCATTTGCCTGGAGCGATTTAGGGAAATCACGGAAAACCTAAATCAGGATGGTCAGACGCGGGATTGAACCGTCGTCCTCCCGAATGCGAGTCCAGTGTCTAACCACTGCGCCACCTCGCTCGGTACTTCCTCTCTAACGAGATTTGTTATAACACTAGAATTCTCCGCAAAAGCACCAATTATTTTTGATGAATGTTAAGTGGAAGGTCATTCGCTTATATAAGAAATAGCAGTGGACCCAAAATTGAACCTAATGGCACTCCCTTCGTGATTTCTTCCCAGTCACTAAAATTTTCTGTCCTTCTAATATTGTTTTAATGATTCAGCGCGACATTTTGCAACCTGTTCCGGCTGTGTATGAAGACATCAGTTCCATAAAACTTGAGTTGAAGATGAAGACCATAGTGGACGACCATCAACATCATGGACGGATGTCAGCTTGACAGGGTGCATGAACTCATACGATCTGTTGGAAAATTATCCGTGAAAATGATTGCAGTGGAACAGAACATCAATCGAGAAACGGTTCGTCTAATAATAACTGAAGATCTTGGTATGAGAAAGATTTGTGCCAAAATGGTCCCCGAAAATCTCACACCACAACAACGAGAAACACGGAAAAATGTGGCAGCCGATCTGCTAGAGCAAATGGAAAAAAATTCAGAATTGATGAGCCGTGTTATCACTGGTGATGAACGTTGGTTTTTTTCAGTTCGATCCAGAGACCAAACGCTAGAGCAAATGGAAAAAAATTCAGAATTGATGAGCCGTGTTATCACTGGTGATGAACGTTGGTTTTTTTCAGTTCGATCCAGAGACCAAACGCCAAAGTTCGCAATGGTGCTCAAATGGTGACCCAGGCCAGAAAAAAGCTCACATGTCAAAGTAAAAAGTGAAATGCATGCTTGTGAGCTTCTTTGATTGCAAGGGAATTGTTCATAAAGAGTGGATTCCTCCTGGACAAACAGTTAACCAAAATTATTACAAAGAAATTTTAGAAAGATTTCGTAAAAGAGTTCTTTGTGTCAGTGACAACATGTCTGATAATTGGATTCTTCATCACAATAATGCGGCATTCCATACTGCGCTGTCAGTACAGTAATTTTTAACCTCAAAACAAATTTCAGTACTACCACAGCCACCTTATTCACTAGATATCGCTCCGTGCGACTTTCCTCTATTTCCAAGAGTCAAAACGACGGTCATGGGACACCATTTTCAAACAACACAAGATGTCCAAAATTCTGCGAAGAGATTATCTTGGAGGATATTACTGAAGATGAGTTTCTGACATGTTACCATCAATGCCAGAAGCGCTGGAAAAAGTGTGTGCAGTCAGAAGGGAACTACTTTGAAGGAGACAACACTAAACAAGACTAAAAAGGTAAGCAACATTTTTTTTCGCATCAGTCTCATTACTCTTTTGTCGCAACTCGTACGACGCTTATGAATGAGTCCCACAACTTTTGTTATGCTTTGTGCACTATTTGTTTCGCAACATTCGTTTTTATTTTGTTTTTCCCAGCTTTTGTCTATAGAAACTTCAAATAAGCTGTTTATTTTTCTTTAATGACTTCTTTAATTTCTGTGTTCCAAATTCCTCGTCTTTTTTTCCCAGCCATTAAGTCTTCAATGTTGCAGGCTTTATGTTTGGCCTTTGCTTAAGACAGTATTACTACTCAGGGCACATATTGGTTGAAAGTACTGATGATGGTTGTTAATCAGTTGAAATCGATGTGCAAAAGTGAATAAATAAAACATGATTTTGCGACTGGTTGCTGCATATTTGGTAATTTTGTGGATTACGGTCGCTCCACGACGTGGAACCACCACTTATAAATTCTAAAGTTGTTGAAGGAGGTAAATTGGTCTAGTTCATTCCATTATTATTAAGGGTCTTCTTTCCAAATATATTCTACTCTTACTGGCATAGGCAGATTTCCAACTCTTGCACTAAAATCACTAGCGATGACAACGTGGTCTGTCTTGGCGACTTTGTTCACTTCTTTCTGAAGGTCATGTAAAAAGTATCAGTATCATCCTACCTCCCCTCCTCCGGGACCACGGTTCAAAGCCGTGTCCTGCCATCCTGATTCAGTGATTTCCGTGATTTCCCTAAATCGCTTCAGGCAAATGCCGGGATGATCCCTTTGAAAGGGCAAGAGCTATTTCTTCCTCATCCTTCTCTAATCCAATGGGACCGATGACTCTCTGTTTGGTCCCTTCCCCCAAAATTAACCAGTCAACCAACCTTCTTTGGGCCGTGGGTACCTATAACTGTTAAATGACCTTTTGGAATTTGAAAACTGAGTGTCATTATTCTTTCCCTTATGAAACTGTGATCACAGATCTTTCCTCTCCGTTTCTCATTAACTAAAATTGCTACTCCAGCAGTAGCTCATTTTATTTTTCGGACGCCAGTGTAAGCCATCAAGTAGTCTGTCAAATCTTTTGATCTTTTTAGTGTTTTCTTAGTTTCTGTTAATATTGCAATGTTTACTTTCCTTTCGTTGAGTACTTGATTTAACTTGCTTTCATTGTTGGTAAATCCTCGAACATTCCACATTGCCAAAGACACATAATCCGTAAAACCAAATCATTTGTCCTGTAAGATTTTCCGTTTGTCACCAGTTTATCCAGCCCTCTGTCCGAGGCTGTTCGTAAGTTTTCCAGTAATTTTGTAGTCCCCTGGATACGTTACGATCGCTGTGCAGGTTTAGTCACGTGATTGGACTGCCACCTCTAACTATCGCGACATGCCTTGTTTTATGTCATGGTTGTCTCCATTAGGGAAAGTGGCTTCACCAAGCATATAGAAACCCCCCCCCCCACCTATCCCCCCTTACTTATGCCTGAAGACACCCTTTGTCTGGCTCTTCAGTCGAGAAAACTCCGCCTACTAGTAGTTACGCTACCTCTGACACAGCTCTCGACTTTGTCGAAGCAAGTCAAACCCACCCGCCCGGCACTGAAGGTGTCCCCTGGGAGAGAACCTGATACTCTTCATCTTAATTCTAATCGTAGGGCTGCTAGTCTGAGATAACTGGTGTTCGAGTTGAATGTTATAGCATAGCCTCCGGTATCTGCGATCTTAGAATCACCATTATTATTATATTTGTCCCTTTGTACAAGAAGAATGAGCGTATTTTTTTTGTTTCATTATCTTATCCCTTCTGATGTTCTAGCTGACGGACGCTAACTGCTCACGATCTGTAACTGATGCAGTTATCTGTAGAAGCAATAGAATTTTGTTGAATATATATGAAATTAATAATTGTAATGTGTTTTTGTAAGTAGTGAGTACCTATTCTACATAGTGCGTAATAATTAAATGCTGCCTTGGCCATTTTGTGTAGGCTCATTATTGTAGCGACGCCATTGATGACAAAAATTGTATAAGTTCATTTAACAATCAATTAATGCTAAAAGTATTAAAAAGAATAATCTCAATAAATTGAAAACGGCGTCTTGTAATATTTTCCAATTCATATTAGGCCAGAGCTACAGTTTTTTTTATTAATAGTAAAATCTATGAATGCTTACGCTGCCATTGCTCATAGGCAGTTATCCTGGAGTATCCAGCCTCACAGAAAAAAAGAATTAAGCATTGTTTAAATGGATTATCGCGTAATATTAAAGAAAGATTTTTAAGCCATCGTAAGACGGATTTCTTCACGTTGGGATACGTATGGCATTTCTGGCGATACCGCCCTGAGAAAAATTAGCCATGGCTTTTAACAGACATAAAAGAGTACTTTCAAAACCTTTTCATACAGTAGGAAAAACGGCACAGTTATCGTTGCATGAAGGAGTATTAAATTTAATTCATTCAAAAAAAATCTAGGAAGTCTTTTGTGCTGCTACGTCTAGTTCGTTATTTAAAACATCATTGCGACATATGCTCGTGAACACCACTAGCCCCTTCATCCCACTTCACCCGAGAGTTTACATGTGCTACATCGTTTCTACCTCATGCGCCCCTACCACATCGACAGTGTTCTACTCATTCAGGAGGAACGAGATGTTCAGTAACAGATTAAAACTTCTGTTTTACTGCACAACATTCAACAATACGTCCACAACAATAATCTAGAAAGTTGTTGTACAGACATCTTGGATCCAAAAGATCCCTGAGCAGCATGAACATCGAAGGCCACCAGATGTCGTAGCAAGAGCCATTGATATCAATCTTGTTTGCCATTGCATATTTATTTCTGAAGGAATCCACAATTAAAAGGCTCTATTGCCTTTCCGGAAGCCATATTGGCACATATATTACATACACAGTGTGATCAGTAGTGTGACAAACATCTAGCAGCCATAGGTAACGTCATGGGTAACAACTTCTATTAGAGGCAAAGTGTTCGCGGATGCTTTCTGGCGATGCTAGGCGTCTTTAATAACTGACTATACCCTTGACAGAATAGAGTTTGTTGAACGTTTTAAAAATGTACCTGTACAGACAAAACACGTGACAATAATGTTAGGAACCGGTATGCTACGCTGCTGCTCTTAAGCCTACTAGTAGGCTTGCAGAATCGGATGAGCGTCTAGAGGTTGCCTGTCTACAAGCGCCTACGTCTCTATTACTAGTTCTTTCCGTAAAGGTAATTTTTTAAAGTGCTCGACAAAGGCGGGCTGGTGACGCCGAGGGTGTTGCCAAATTGTGGAATCTTAGGGTAAGTCTTTGCTTCTTTACTCACGCATGTGTCAATGACGCATCCCTCCATGATCATGCTTCAGTAGGAAACAGAACATTTTTTGCTTCAGATCGCGTTCAAATTTCGTCAAATGGCTGTTGAACGGTGCCTAGGGTTTCACCCTGTGCATCAGAGGAAGAATAGCTGTGACACTGCACTCCAAAGAGGTGCGATCACGCTAAATGTTATCGCCGGCCCACGATAGTCCTGAAAGAAAGGTCGAATCGTTCTGGGGGTGTCAGCAGTATCAAACGTTGTGAAGAACGCCGGCCTGTTGCTCGTCGTACTGGCAACTGTCATTTTCGAGCGCGAAATGTGTGGGAATCAGTACCCTAAGGGAAGGGGTGGTTTCATTAACTTCCATTATTCCGCTTCATGACGCATTTTCGCGTCGATTCTGAACAGCGGTGTGTCTGAAATGTTTTACCTGGCTACCCATAACAAAACTGCCTGATTTCAACACTAGGCGTTGCGATTCTTACCTCCGTAGTAGTAGTAGTAGTAGTTTTATTCATCTGTAGATCTCTTTTTACAAGGATATAGGACATGTCAAAGTATTTACAAGCTTAGATCAATTTACAATAAGCTAATTCGTATACACATATATTTACAGACTTCTAGTTAGAGACAATCATTAGATTTTACTCCTGGTATACAATAATTTATTTACAAATAACTCATTAAATAATGTAATGCCACACTATTCACTCATATTTCACTATCAGACACTGCACACACTATACACACATTGTTTCATAACACTTCACTCACTACATACACACACACACACACACACACACACACACACAGGTGATCCTTGGGCCATTTTCTGTACTGCAAGTTCCCATTTGCTATCCTGAAAAACTGAGTCAGCATCCCTTCATAATGAGTGAGATGTTGAGCTCAGAAAGAGGAAGAGGTGTTAGTATTGTGCTATGCATAGCTTGAGGGGAGAGTGTCTCTAGAAAGGAAAAAAGAAGAAAAATAATAAAGTGAAGGTGTTATGTGGAATATTGGATGTTTTATAATCATCACTATTATTATTATTTGTTTGTATAACATTTTTTTATTAAACCCCTACTCTGCTTTATCTAAGTAATCCTTCAATGTATAAAATGTATTGCATAACAGGTACTTTTTAGCTGCCTTCTTAAATAAGTGTATTTTTGAAATTTCTTTAATCTCTTTTGGTAATTTATTGTACAGTTTTATTCCTTGGTAGAAAATGCTGTTTTGAGTTTTATGTTTATTTTTTCTTGGTAAATGTAAGTTGAGTCTATCTCTTGTTGCATGGTCATGGACAGAGATGTTTGTGCAGTAATTGCCAATGTTACTTTTGATGTGTACAACTGACTGGTAAATGTGTTCACATGGAGCAGTTAAAATTCCCAGTGTTTTGAACAGATCTTTACAATGAGCTCGACTACTATTTCTGGTTATTATTCTTATGGCTCTTTTCTGGAGTTTGAAAATTGTGTTCATATTTTGTGGATTTGTTCCCCAAAAAAGAATGCCATAGCTAAGAATTGAGTGTACATATGAATAATATGTAACTAAAAGACACTGCATGTTACACACAGATGATAGAATTCTAAGGGCTTAACATGCTGATGACATTCTGTTTACAAGTACCTTTGTGTGTTCGCACCACTTCAGCTGAGAGTCAATATTCATTCCTAGAAATTTTGCATTTGTTACACAGTCTATAGAGGTGCCATCTACATTTAATTTAACATTGTCATTTTTCCTCTTCAAACTGAAGTTCATGGCATTAGTTTTCTTTATGTTTAATGTCAATTTGTTGCTTATTGACCAATCGTAAACTTCCTTGAGAGTTTCATTTGCTTTCTCGGTAAGGAGTTCTCTTGTTCTCTCAGTGACTATAATATTGCTGTCATCAGCGAAGAGAATTTTCTCACCATGAGTAACACTACTGGGAAAGTCATTGATGTATATCAGGAATAGTATTGGTCCTAATATGCTACCTTGTGGAACCCCTATATTAATATGTTTTGGTTCTGATAAGTATTTTACTAAATGTTTAGATCTATTTGAAGTATGTGTTATCTCTACTCTTTGTACCCTATCTGTTAGGTATGATCGAAACCAGTCATTAGCTACCCCTCTTATTCCTAATGCTTCTAATTTATTTAATAGAATCTTGTGGTCGACTGTATCAAAAGCCTTAGAAAGATCCAAAAATATGCCTGTGACACACTCATCTTTATGAAGAGCATTAAGTACAACTTTTGTGAATTCTACTATGGCTGACTCCGTATTTTTGCCACTTCGAAAACCAAACTGTGATTTGCTTAAAAGATTGTATTTATTCAGATAATTCATTAATCTGTCTTTCATAATTGCTTCTATTATTTTTGAGAATGCTGACAGCAGGGAAATGGACCGGTAATTTTCTATGTCTTCTGCATTACCTTTCTTAAGCAAAGGTACAACTCTTGCCTGTTTTAGCTGCTCTGGAAATGTCCCTGATGTGAAGGATTCATTTATTATATTTGTTAATGGGCCTTGTATAATCCCTATGCATTGTTTCAGTACACACATTGGTACATCATCTAAGCCTTCTGACTTTTTATTTTTTAGCTTTTGAACAGTTTTATTGACTTCATTCTCTGTGGTTGGAAGTAACATCATTGTATCTAGTGCAACAATTTTTGCAGGTGTTATATTTGTTTTGGGGAATTTTTGCTGTAACTTCTCTGCAATACTTGAAAAATGCTCGTTTACATAGTTTGCTAAGTGTTGTGGATCATTTATTACCTTATCCCCCTCCCTTAGCAGTATGTTATTCTGCGTTTGTTTGCCTCTCCCCGTTTCCTTTTTTATAACATCCCAGACTGCTTTGCTTTTATTCTCTGCATTATATATTATTTTGTCATTAAATGACTTTTTTGCAGCAATCAGCACCTTCCTATAAATCTTTTTGTATCTATGATAGAAATTTAAGAATTCTGGATCATTGTGAATCTTTTTCATGGAACTGAGGTGTTTAAGTGTTTGGGAGGACTTCTTAATACCTGCTGTTATCCATCTGTTTTTGTGAGATGTTGATACAGTCATGCATACTTTTGGAAATGCTGTTTCAAAGTTCAATTTAAACAATGTGGAGAATTTGGAGAATTTCATATTCACATTGGTTTCCTTATACACTTCATCCCAGCTTTGTTTTTCTAGTTCTTTTGAAAAATCTTTTACTTTGATTTCTGATAGATGTCGTTTATAGGCTTGTAGTTTAGGGAATGATTCGATGCCTGATTTTACTGTTGTTATTTGACAGAGATGGTCTGATAGTCCGAGATCTTTTACAGCTACATCACATTTTTCCCTGTCTATATTTGTGGCCACATGGTCAATTACTGATGCAGTCATTGTAGTAACCCTTGTTGCACTATTGACCAATAGGGACATGCCAAAACTTTGAAGGATATTTATGAAGGTGCTGCTGGATTCATTTATGATATTAGTGTTGATGTTTATGTCCCCACACAGAATTATGTTGACCTTTGTACTTGAGACTTTATCTAGAACTTCTGTTAATTTATTGAAAAAAGTGTCCACACTACCACTGGGAGATCTATACACACACAAAATGATTAATTTCTTGGTGATATCGAGCCCTGATAATTCAATAGCTGATATTTCAATGTGTTTGTCTTCACTTACTGTACTGAGGTCATGTCTAGATTTGAACTGTGTTCCTTTTCTGATATAAATGCATGATCCTCCACCCCTTGAAGTAGTTCTGCAGTAAGAGTTTGCCCTTTCATACAATGATAATACTACATGTTGGATTTCTGTGTCTCTACACCAGTGCTCAGTAATACAAACTACTGTGCAGTTCAAAGATTGGAGCTCAACTTCTAATGCTTGTATTTTATTTTTTATTGATTGCATGTTTTGATGGAGGATTGTTAAGTCTGTGAAATGCCCCATGTTACTCTTTCCGATGGTTTGTTTTTCTTTGTGACATCTGGTATGTGTGATTTTTGAAGTGTTATAATCTGTCTTGTGAGTGATTGTTTCAGTATTTTTTGAACTGCTAGAGATACTCTTTAGGCAGGGGAACCTGTTGTCTGGATTTATCCTAAAAAAGACCTACTTTTCCTACCTATGACAACAGGTATTTGACCATGTGTGGCCCGAGATCCACCCCCTATACTTTCATGAATCAGCTGTACCAATCTTCCCTTCCCAGTCCTGTTTAGGTGTAGGCCATGCCTAGTGAAACCCCATCTGTTGATAGTCCCGACGGGCACCAGAGAAACATGAGCAAAGTTGGCCGTCCTCAGAGCCATCCCCAGCCCCACATTGTTTCGCCTCACAGCTCCATCAAGGCGTGGCTGATCATGACGCCGGAACAGCTCAACAAAGTGTACATTGGTGCCATGAGTCAGGGAAGCTATCTTGTCCAGGTCACCACCTATTTCATATGCCCCATCCCTGTCCAAACTGTTTCCCGCCCCACCCACTATCACTACATGGTCCTCTTTTGTAAAATCCTTACATAAAGACCCTAGGTCCTCTATCACATGACTTAGCCCTGCATTTGGTTTGAAGATACTGGTGGCCTGGTACGCTGCCCCTAAACTTTCCTGTAACTGAGGGCCTACACCTCGCCCATGGCTACTACCTAGCAGCAGCACTTTCTTCTTCCTAACACTTTGTACATTCCTAGGCTTCTTGGCCTCGGTTGAAGTGTGCTGCACATTTCCTGCTCCTCGTTCTACCTGAGGCTCTTCTCCACTTAACTCTGGCAGTGGCAGATACCTGTTTTTGGTGTTGATGATAAAACTATCAGATCGCGTTCTCTTTCTTCCTATCCTCCTACCAGCTGTCGCAGAGATGTCAGAAAAGGGGTCGATGTGGGTGGAAGGTGACGATCTTTCTATCGTCTGAAACGTCAACGATGGTATTGGGCAGAATGGTGGTGAAGTTTGGTGCTGGTGTCACGTCATTAACCCACATTACACCTCACATTAACTTCTGAGGTCTGGTCTTTTTTTCGCACGTGTCGAAAATGGTTCAAATGGCTCTGAGCACTATGGGACCCAACTTCTGAGGTCATTAGTCCCCTAGAACTTAGAACTACTTAAACCTAGCTAACCTAAGGACATCACACACATCCATGCCCGAGGCAGGATTCGAACCTGCGACAGTAGCGGTCTCGCGGCTCCAGAATGCAGCGCCTAGAACCGCATGGCCACTTCGGCCGGCGTACGTGTCCACTTCTTGCTGTTTGAAGCGTCCCCCGCTGGCCTCAATGACCGAGCGGTTCTAGGCGCATCAGTCCGGAACCACGCTGCTGCTACGTCACCGGTTCGAATCCTGCCTCGGGCATGGATGTGTGTGATGTCCTTAGGTTTGTTAGGTTTAAATAGTTCTAAGTCTAGGGGACTTATGACCTCAGCAGTTGAGTCCCATAGTGCTCAGAGCCATTTGAACCATTTTCAGCGTCGCCGAGCCCTAGGGTGACGTCACAGGCGGCATGCTTTTGCACCACTACCGAGGAATACTGTAGGCACCTGTAAGCCAAATTTCAAACTTACGCGTCGCATTTGGAGATAATGTGAGGTTTCGAAAAAGTGATGCTTTAATAGTGTTGAGCAGTGTGTGAGCGCCAGAGAAGCATTGTTGCGACCGGATGGGCGGGAGGAAGGCAACCGTGCGTGAAATTCAATTTCACTTCATGGACGAAAGTCAGGCCAATCCTTTTTTAAGAGTATGGCCTATTTCCTCCCACAACTTTCCTTAATCCGAGACTGTGCTCCATCTTTAATGACCTAGTCGTCGATGAAACGCTAAACTCTATTTTTCCTTCGTTCCTTTTAGAAGAGATGGAGAATGTAGGACATTATATTTATACTATTAATTGGCTCGTCATGGAGAGTGATAACTACATCATACACAGAAATCAAGTTAGCACTGTCAATAGCATTACTTGCTCGTACAGTATCCTTGAAGTCTGATACTGGGTTGACTCATGTTGCGTCCAAGTAACGCAAGAGGATGAATTGGGCATATTTTACTGGAGATGCTCATAAAAGCTTTTCGTTATTCATTCCCATCATTACTGTCTGCAGTTCAGATGGGGTGGTAACAACACCTGTCCTCCGTCATCAAAGTTAGTTAAGCCACAAGTTTAACTGAGTTTAAAATTTTTGAAGAATCTGTATCTGAAAGCTACTAACCTGTAAGATCTTTTTAAATTTTATAATTTTTGCTCTCAACTCCTAGGAGTAGATGGGCCTCTGTAAGGTTCGACCTATGAGGTCAGACCCGTCATAGACTCATTCTCTTTGTCAGTTAATTACTAGACGAACTAGTAATTAGCTTCCTTTAATTTACGTCAATGTTGACAGACTGTTTGATAACAGATTACCGGTTTCTGTCTTTAATGATCATCATCAGATCTGTTTCATAAAAAAGAAAGTCCTAATGTACTGCAGCCATAGTGGCATCGTCAAATGTTAAATGCGGAACCAGCACTAGCATCGTCAAACACGTATAGATAACATCACATGCACGATTCATGTTGTCGGTAGCACTACTGTTTAAAACAAGCTGCTCAACTAGTAACTGAGCAAAGGGGTTCGCGATTGAGAGTATGTGGGAGGACATTAACAGCTCAGGCATCTGCCATACAACCAATGGAAACCTCCGGAAAACTTGGGTCGCAACCAGGGGGTTGAGCTATTTTTTATTTTGTTTTTGTGACAGCATTTTCCATTTCTCCAGTCAAAAACAAAAAGGACGTGTAACTTTGTGTGTGTGTGTGTGTGTGTGTGTGTGTGTGTGTGTGTGTGTCTGTATGTATGTGTGTGTGCGAGAGAGAGTGTGTGTTGAGTGCGTGTTCGTGTGCCAGTTGCTGTGAGATTTCAACCCTGAGGTTTATGGAGCATTGATGCTCCTAGGAAAAACGACCTTCTGCAAACCGACTGGTTACTGGCCGGCGGTATTTAATTTCGCGCTGCTGTCGTCAGGCAAAGCGACTCTATTATCATTTATTACCGCGGTTTTGCAATTTAAATCTCGCAGACTGCCACTAATTATCAGCGGTTGGAGGGGCGAACCGCCGCCCTGGAGCATGAATTTATATTGCGGTGGAATGAGACGGGGGATCAGTGGCGGCTAAGGGCAGGTCGATGGGGCGGGATTAATTCCAAGTGGCAGCCGAGAGAACCGCCACACGACCGCAGACACACTTCCGCCAGCCCGCCGGCGGCAGTCGCCACCTGCCTTCCACAGCAAATGTGTGAATGTGTGAATCTGTACTTAAATTGCTGAATGACTGAGAAGATGAAACTTCTATGTTATTTGCTTCTGAAACAGCTGAGTAAAACTAAACGTAATGAGCCTACTATCTCTTTACTTTTTCTTATCATATCAACACTGACCCACAATATTCTACCGCAACGCAATCTGACAGCTGAAAAAAAAATTACAACCTGACTTCAAATAATTAATACAAAGGAATGGCCCTGAATAAGAAGCAATCCTGACAATGACCTATACATTTCATTAAGCACTTACCTCACAAAATCGTCATTATACGAACTACTGCAATACAGCGAGCGTCAATACTGCCAGCTAAATGATGAAGAGTCCCCCCATACTCCTTTACAGAGCGTAGGGGAGCGACGCGTGAGACCCGCGCCGCCTTAATAGGCAAGGTCCTAGTGGAGGTGGTTTGCCATTGCCTTCCTCCGACCGTAATGAGGATGAATGATGATGATAAAGAGAGACACAACAACACCCAGTCATCTCGAAGCAGGAAAAATCCCTGACCCCGCCGGGAATCGAACCCGGGACCCCGTGCTCGGGAAGAGAGAACGCTACCGCAAGACCGCGAGGTGCGGACTGCCAGCTAAATAAAAGATTCTAACTACTAAAGCCACTAACTACTAATAGGCATGTGGTTAGCAAAGGAAAGATTTTGTTGCAAACCAAATAATGTATTTTTGTTACCTTAATAACGTGACTTCAAGTTCAAAAACGAATTTAAATCATCATTAACATCCAGTACAAAGTTACATAATCACGAATCAAGTCGGATACTTCGAGATCGTTAGCCTACGCTAACAATTCAGACCTCTACCCTCCATCAATGCTAACTTCTCAAATCTAACATTCATCATTGCTGACTGTTCACCTTCAACTGCCCAACAGTACTTCCATCACTGCTGGCGACTAACTTCCAACTGCCGAGCAGTACTGGCGATTTACTTCCAACAACGAGTCCAACCAGCCACAGAGTCTCTTACAAAGAAAGCGCAGATCCAATGCAAAGCGCTACACAGCGCTGCCAATACAGAAGCAGCCCACTTTACACAATGCACGACTGTTGTATGGTGTTTCTGAACGAGATAAAGTTTGAAAATCTGAGGCTCCCGAGCGTCTTACAGGAGACTACTTCTAGATGTTTTCCTCTCTCTCCTTCTGTCTGCTTATTCTGTTCCTTTGCTTCACTTCAGCTACCATTCTTTTGTCCACTGTCGCAACGTCTACCAATTTGTCCACCAAAATATTCACATGGACAGACATATAGTCTTTCCTCCACTCTTACTAATGGCAATTTTCTGTTCTCTCTCTATATATAATATCAGTCGCCCCCTTGTGTCCGTCTGTATATGCAGGCTAGTATCAGGGACTGATGCACAGATTTTGACCCGGGTTTCACTAACACATACATTGATTCACGAAGAAGGTTTATGTAAATAACTTGTAAATATTTCGTAACAATTGTCTGAATTTAAGTCAATTAAGTTAAGACGCAGTACCTTGAGATAGCAGAGAGCATGACCCAGTTCGCGTCCAGTGTGCCGGTTTAGTGATAGAGCGGTTGGCTAGAAACGGAAAGGTTGTAGCATCAAATCCAGGGGGGGGGGGTCGATTTTTTTTTCACTCTCCCTTTTACCCTATCAATCACCTCTCAATGATGAGGAGCTTAGCCAGAAACGAAAAACGAAATGTGGCCCGGATTCCACGTTACTCTGTAGCTTCCTTTCCCGATTTCGGTGACTGGTGAGGGACACGCAAGTCTCCTAAGTGACATCCAATTGATAGAAATCGTTTCACAACAAATACATAGCCAAAAACGATCCGAGTCCAAAACGTGTGTCTTTTCAATTATTTATGCATGGAGTAAAACGCAGCAAAGGACGCAGCGTTATTTCGTTTGTATAAAGAAAGTTTTGCAGCAAATCAGCAGATGACTCAACTTAAAGCTTTCTGCTTCCCTTATGTCAAAAACAGGTGTGGGCAAGATTCTCAGTGTGGTGGGATGAAAGACATTTGTTTGGAAATATTGGAATGTTACTGAATATTAAATGAATCTCCACAGGCGAGAAAGAGATTTAGATTATTTAAAGATCATACAGACAATGGAACGATCATGTTGAAAGGGATTCAGAAATTTATTGCAGATGATTACTGAATATTAATCGAATCTCCACAGGCGAGAAAGAGATTTAGATTCTTTAAAGATCATACAGACAATGGAACGATCTTCTTGAAACGGATTCAGACATTTCTTGCAGATGATTACTGAATATTAATCGAATCTCCACAGGCGAGAAAGAGATTTAGATTCCTTAAAGATCATACAGACAATGGAACGATCTTCTTGAAAGGGATTCAGAATTTTCTTGCAGATGAATATACAAGACTTCGAAATACTTGTACAGATGGTTGAGGGACGCATTTCGCAATACAACGACAATTTCAGACTGCCAGTTTCGGCATCCCTCAGATTACCAGACGAGATTCGCGCTCTCAATTCATTGCAAATTCTTCGAACAACGGGCAGTGAGTTACTCAACTATAACGTATTGTTATAATTATGACTAATATTTAGAACATAACCATCTCAACTTCCAGCTGTGATGTGAGACTTATAATCTGAAATAATCGAAAATTTTTAAGCAACAGCTTCCATGCAATCGTTTGAGAACATTAACATAACGAAAAAACAAGCGAATGCAAAAAAATGTGGCGTTTTTTTATGTTTCAAGTGAAAAGATTTCCGAAAAAGTTCTTCAGCACCTTTGCAACTTTACATACAGTATGTTCCTTCAACAGCGCAGGAAGTGAGTCAACTTCCAGCTTTCTGTTTTTCTGGAATCAGACCTGGAGGTAGACACGATTCTTTGCGTGGCACAGCAATGAACTCTGCCATAAAAATTCCACGACAGAGCATTGCAGCAATGAGCGCAACAATGCATCACAGTGCGTACTAAACTTTACAAGACTACAGCTGTAACACGAGTTAGTCATGTAGATCATGTGCCACCAAAGCCAGCCACCGATACGTGCTGAGTAACTCACACACACATGCACCTATTGTTCGCATACAGTATTCACGCATATAACTTACATCACGATATGCTCTTATCATTGCCATGACGTGTCACTCCAAGCCCAAATTCTATATGGAACACATAACACTCATGGCTCCAGACAACTTTCCTCGTGTGCACTGTTTACATCGCGTAAATTAGACGAAGGTGATGGTATTCACTTACTTGATGTTGTTCAGCGAGTTTTACTCGTGGCCCCAAACAACAAACGCTACGCCTATCAAGTCGGCTGGCCGTAGATACTTAACCCACCTGCGTGCAGCCGGGCCGGGCGAAAAAATCTGGGGCCTTTAAACTCTCTACATAGTCACCATTCAATGCGATTCCTTTTTGCCAACGGTGGAGGACTTGCCAACTGGTTGGTTGGCTGTTTCGTTAGGAGGTCTGGGACTAAACGGCGAGTTCATCAGTCCTTCAGTCAAGAGACAAGTTTTCTGGAGTCAGTGATGTTAGAAATTTAATCGAGTTATGGAAGCACATAGGACTGGTACAATCTAGACGCTGGAAGCAACATTGCAGCCAGAGGTGAGAAATTGTTTAAAGAGAGATAAAAATATGGGAGCTGGGCAGGTAAGCAGATCAGAGAGAAGATGAAGGCTTCCCCAGCGCTTATCTGTGATGCGAGAAATCTCACCCGCATCTGACCACCGTGCTCTGGGACTAAGGCAATTGCGGGGCTAAAACACAATGCATATCCATTGGACTGAAAAAAGTATATGGCGGTAATATTTTGCTTCTATATATTTAATATTATGCCAGTTAATTTGCATATATTTTTGGATATGACATCGCGACTTACAATGGGTGGTTTTGGTAACTGATCATTTCTTTGGTTGATAATGGGTAGCACCAACATTTACGGTAACCGTCACGTGTTCCTGTGAAAGCAGTGATTGGCAGAAGGGAGGTTAGAAAAGAAGCTGCATCGTGTTCGACCTGGAGGGATGTTTTACTGCTCGGAAGAGAACAGGGTGAAGTGAGCGGTTTTACAGCCGTGCTTGCGGTCTCCCCATAGCGAGGCTGGTGACCGACGTGAGACGCACTCCTACTACTAAAAAAATAGGTGAAAACAGCCAGATATTGGAAGCCGGGTGTGAAGAACGATAACATCTTACAAGAGTAGGAGGTATTTTTTTTGTAGGAATGTGCAAGGGTCACAAACGGTGGAAAAGAGGTGCCCCTTCGCAGGTCTTCTCGTGGGAGACGGCGACCCACTTTCCCCACCAAAAAGCACATAAGACAGAGTCCTTAGTCGCAGGAGGAGCAATGTGACGAGTGGAATATGAACGTGTGGAAAATTACGTAACGCAATAATATTCATTTAATTATGTAATTATTTCTTAAAAATATGATAATTATGTAAAACAGAGCCAATATTTGTCTCACATCCTTTGTTAATCTATGTTACTCTTTTCTTTTGTTTGGTACCCTTTTGTCGTCTTCTTCTGATGTACGTCACCGACGCAAAAAGCGAATTGATTTGAGGTCTGTTGGATGAAAAACATTTAACGTAAAATTATTGTAATTTTATGTTCATTTGCTGGTAAAAAAAGACAAATAGAGCCAAATGCGTTAAAACTATTTAGATTAATTATTGAAAAATCACTTCCTCTTTTAATTATAATTTTGTATTAATTGTTTTATCGTAGCTGCAAGAAGCGCAGCATTGTTAGTTGCGATTATATAGCAACTTCGTCTGTACTTCTGGTCGAAATATCAAGGGTTTTTGTTACACTAATTTGCAAAACAGTATTAATATTTTTTTGGTGACATCAATTTAAACGATTAATTATTTATTGAGCAAAGGAAAATCTTAATTAAAAAAGAAATCCTCTATCTTTTGTTGGCCGCCATCTTAACTTTTATCTCAAATTTAAATTTCTTGAAACTGCAAACAATATTCCGATGTGTAAGAAATAAATGTGCACCGGTGGTACTGAACTCTTTTTATAAAAAAAAAAAAAAATTAATCGAATCACACTGCATCTTCTGAGAACAGTGCTGATGGTATTTATTGTTGAACAAGATCTTTTGATTGCTGATGTATGAGGCCAAGATTTAACTACGCACGAATCACGGAGAAAAATATTTCTGGTAGCATACGTCAGTGTTGTGTGCGGGTGGTATTATGTGGTTCCTTTTCATGATCAATTTGCTAAGAATAATTAGATCCATCGAAGACAAAAATTATAAAAGCTCTGGTGTACGATCTGTAATTTTAGCGATACGAACACAACTTACAGTCAACATTATTACACTACGTCAGGTGGAATTATTGTGCAATTTGTAGTATAAATATTGCATTATACATGTGTATAATATTGTCAGTATCATTTACAAAATCAAATCAATGCAACTGCTAAATATCAGAGTGAATTCAAACCACAGAATACCACAGAGTATCATATCATCGATATTAATTGCATTTGTCCATGTTGATGATACGCAAAACCGCCACAACACGCTGCTCGGGGAGCAGCTTACAGATCACGCTGACAAGAACGTCAGTGAAGTGTCTCAGTGTTAGAATTCGTAAAGTGTCGATTTCGGTACTAGGTGCGAGTTAAATCGTTTCTCAGTAAGCAGAGTAACGATTCCTTGCTTTTCTGAGGAGACTGGGCGTATTGAAGCGATTCTTTACGAATGAATAATTGAGTTTCTTTTTCTGTCTTATGAGCAAACAGAAATCTTGGTTCATGTTCTGCGTTGTACTAAAGCAGTATCTGAACGGCGACCAACGGCACCGAGCACCTCGATGCTGCCCTACCACTTCTCGCAGCACTGTAATCGGTGATATTTACTCTACGGATCGGCAGTTGGGGAAACAATCACAGAAATGTGTTGAGTTCCATTTGCTTGTTCTCTGGGCTCTTTAATGTCAGTGCTAGTCAGGCTGGAAGTCGTTTGTTTCTCGGAGATAATCAATATCAGCCAACTGAGTGTGCCTGTCTAGTAAATGGGGGAACGAATTTGGGGAAAGTTACAGATATTCTCCCAATCTTAAAGCTAGATTAAGAGTAGGATTTATCGTTCCGTATTGACTTTCAGAATGAGATTTTTCACTCTGCAGCGGAGTGTGCGCTGATGTGAAATTTCCTGGCAGATTAAAATTTGTGCTGGACCGAGATTCGAACTCGGGACCTTTGCCTTCCGCTGGCAAGCGCTCTACCATCCGAGCTACCCAAGCATGACTCATGCCTCGTCCTCACAGCTTTACTTCTGCCATTACCTCGTCTCCTACCTTCCAAACTTTACAGAAGCTCTCCCGCGAACCTTGCAAAACTGTATTGACTTTACTGATTTTTACTTTCTTTCTTCTGTTTGAAAATAAATAATTTTATGGTACCTTGTTGTATTCATTCTAACAGGATATCTATTCAACATCATAGATCTCCTAATTCAACTATAGTAGAATATCATAACGACTAGGTACCCCATCTAATGTACCTCATTATATGCAGTTTGCCAACGGCAGGGCTATTTTTAATTCATTTACAGACGTGATATTTCCACTGCGGACACAGCATTAGGTAACCACTTATACACGTGTCGTATGTACACCAACACCTAGGGTTTACAGTAGTAAAATAAAGTTATAGTAATAAGCAGGTCAGTGTGTGGGTGGAGGCAGGCACGTTTCCCTAAGGGCTGTGCATGCAAGGTGTATCAGTCCCGCAACTTTCCGATTACCGATCCGTTACAGTCAAAGTGTTAAAGCTGGTAATAGCACCTACTATCTCAGAGGAAGCATAAAAACCTGTTGAACTGTTCTTTTGTCATGGGATAGTATGAAGGATGAGCAATATCTAAGGTTTTGCCTTCATCGGATTGCTGCCCCTACATGTTAAATAAATTGCAGCTAAAAAATGTCTAATTTCATCTAAAAGCTAGTAATAACGGAGTAAAAGAGGGATGACCATGGCAGCTGGCAGAAGAGGTTGGGTCGAGGGTCCCTTAGA
Source organism: Schistocerca gregaria (assembly GCF_023897955.1). Taxonomy (NCBI): domain Eukaryota; kingdom Metazoa; phylum Arthropoda; class Insecta; order Orthoptera; family Acrididae; genus Schistocerca; species Schistocerca gregaria. Next base: position 666,558,504 of record NC_064922.1, read on the forward strand.
ACCAGAATGTGGCGAGAGATGCCTCAACCCAAACCAGCCTTCATCTCATTCCCAAAAGTAGATTGAAACGCTGTATCTGAGAATAACGTCCATCAACAGCTTGGAGGCTACACTTTGAATTACTACAAATTGAAACGCGATCTGTTTAACAAAACGTAGAGCTCTGTTAATGACTATTAGCTCCACCTTAAAAGCCCTGCATGTTCCTTGTAACAAAAGCTGCTACTGACCGATGGAAAATGTAAAAGCATATCCCATCCTATCTATGTATTTAGAGCTGTCAGTGTAAATGATCGTAGCGGCCGGCCGTTGTGGCCGAGCGGTTCTAGGCGCTTCAGTCACCTCATAGGGTGGGGTTTGAGAGAGAGCAACTAGATTTCTGTAAATGCTGAATTATCCGAATCTGCGGAAAAATTAATATTTGGGTCAACATTTGTAAAACTCTAATTCCTCTCTGTCAAACCCCGCCCTATGAGAGAGCGAGAGTTTTAGTTTTAGCGAATCAAAATTTACGATGTAAATAAATATTTTTTATTTATCCGTAACAGTTTTCCAAACAAAAATGAGAATATGGATTTTCTTGAATTACAGCGCCAACTACCAAGAATCAAAACAAATGTTTAAGACAAAGTGAACGTAGTTTTTTTATGTAGAATCAGATTCTGCAGTAGAAAAATGGGGGTTCCTACTTGAAATTTTAAAGTTTCCTCCCACCCCACCCTCAGGGGGCTGGGGTGCCGGGCTAATTTTAGCACCAGTAGGTGCCCCCCTCGAAAATAATCAACTTTTGTTTCTACACATTTTTTCGTGTGAAGCTTATTTTTCGAGCTATTCTGCTTTCTCAAGTTAAAATCTACATCCTGTGTAATTCAGCGTTACAGGGGGTAAAGTACAGAAGATTGTCATCAAGTTGTTGTCTTCGATACATTCAAAAAAGGAGCTGGGAAAGAAGAGGATGCTGACGCTGTCACAAAGTGGGCGGCAAGTGCCTTGCAAGGGATTAGGCCAGCTGTCAACCAGAGGGGGAAGGAAGTTAATATGTAGAGAGTGCCAACTAAGAACTGCTGAACACAAAGATGGGAGGAGCTGCCCATCAACCCGCAGCCACGTGACATGTCAAGAGACATGCTCACATTGCATGAGCCACACATACCTGGAGGTATCACAGACTCTGTCAAGCGCTGGAACGAAGTGTTTACTCCCCTCACCACTATTTGTCCATTATTGAATCGTGAGCGTATATGTGTTGTTGATTCCTGGATATTAATAATAATAAATGTAAATGCTTCCATGTATTTATCAAATCTGAATATTCATAAACAAACTTAAACTACACTCCTGGAAATGGAAAAAAGAACACATTGACACCGGTGTGTCAGACCCACCATACTTGCTCCGGACACTGCGAGAGGGCTTTTTCAAGCAATGATCACACGCACGGCACAGCGGACACACCAGGAACCGCGGTGTTGGCCGTCGAATGGCGCTAGCTGCGCAGCATTTGTGCACCGCCGCCGTCAGTGTCAGCCAGTTTGCCGTGGCATACGGAGCTCCATCGCAGTCTTTAACACTGGTAGCATGCCGCGACAGCGTGGACGTGAACCGTATGTGCAGTTGACGGACTTTGAGCGAGGGCGTATAGTGGGCATGTGGGAGGCCGGGTGGACGTACCGCCGAATTGCTCAACACGTGGGCCGTGAGGTCTCCACAGTCCATCGATGTTGTCGCCAGTAGTCGGCGGAAGGTGCACGTGCCCGTCGACCTGAGACCGGACCGCAGAGACGCACGGATGCACGCCAAGACCGTAGGATCCCACGCAGTGCCGTAGGGGACCGCACCGCCACTTCCCAGCAAATTAGGGACACTGTTGCTCCTGGTGTATCGGCGAGGACCATTCGCAACCGTCTCCATGAAGCTGGGCTACGGTCCCGCACATCGTTAGGCCGTCTTCCGCTCACGCCCCAACATCGTGCAGCCCGCCTCCAGTGGTGTCGCGACAGGCGTGAATGGAGGGACGAATGGAGACGTGTCGTCTTCAGCGATGAGAGTCGCTTCTGCCTTGGTGCCAATGATGGTCGAATGCGTGTTTGGCGCCGTGCAGGTGAGCGCCACAATCAGGACTGCATACGACCGAGGCACACAGGGCCAACACCCGGCATCATGGTGTGGGGAGCGATCTCCTACACTGGCCGTACACCTCTGGTGATCGTCGAGGGGACACTGAATAGTGCACGGTACATCCAAACCGTCATCGAACCCAATGTGGGAGAATAGCAGCCTGCATTGCTGCGAAAGGTGGATACACACTGTACTAGTGCCGACATTGTGCATGCTCTGTTGTCTGTGTCTATGTGCCTGTGGTTCTGTCAGTGTGATCATGTGATGTATCTGACCCCAGGAATGTGTCAATAAAGTTTCCCCTTCCTGGGACAATGAATTCACGGTGTTCTTATTTCAATTTCCAGGAGTGTATATATAAGAGACAAGAATGTGGAAAAGCCATCTGAATTTTCAATTTAACCTTTATTTGTCTAAATCACAAGCTTATAAAACGATATGATGGCCATAGATTGTGCTAGCAATCATCTTCAGATGTAAAACAGTAAGAAAAAGTACTGTTCATAGAAAGTTCTATTTACTTACTATATGTAAATATAACAAGACACAAAAGTGACAAAGAACTTATCATAAAACATCGTTACAGATTGTAAGACGACACATATTGTTCAATCAAATACTGAGTTGTTAAAACTATTGTGTGTCTTGTGCCACTGATAATTAAGATAAAAGCAAGCAATCATTTGTTAGAAGTGTAGCGCACTGATCATATCTGGCCAGAAATGTGCAGTGTAGGAAGTTTACTGCAGCAGCACCAGCCACAGGCAATCGCAGATCATATGTCTTACAAAATACGACACGGCCATCACTACCTTGCGAGGTAATCCGGTCTGTTGAGGTGTGGAAACAGCTGGTACAGCAGCACGTAAAAGGAAGAACGCTGAGGCTTCTACACTCCAGCAGCAGCGGTAGTGTTTAGCATAAGTGCCGCAAGGCGCAATAAAGCCGAAGAAGGCGCAGACCAAATGCATACAAATACCGAGACACTTTGTACTGAAGCCACTTGCGTTAATATCGCAGCTCTGCTAGTACAGGGCTGGGATGCTCAGGGCACCATCCAAAAAGCTGTTCGTGTGCCACAGACTCTGCCACACGGGATTCCGCCTTGAAACCACGGGAAATGGGACCACCGCCACATCAGGCTAGCACCGGCCGTGGGAAGCTGTTTCCCGGCCATCAACGCAGGGCAGAGGGCGGTAAGTCACGGCAGTTGTGTCACGTACCCGCTGCCTGCAGGATAACGCAGGACGAAAAACACGCCACGCACTCTGAGACATAACTAGAAGGCCTTAGGGAGCGGAGCCATCGCTGACAGACGCAGCTGCGTCATGCCACATTCTGTTAGCATTGCTGGATGAGAACGCACAGGAGGCCGCAGGAGCCTCAGCTGCGCTACTGCTGCCTGTATAGAACCACGGCATGGAGTCGCAATAAAGTTTTTGGAAACTTCTACCTGTGTGCCTGGTGCTGCATGGTATCCTCCTGCACCCTCTTGACCCCAGCGCAATTCATAGGACACCACTTTATGCACAATTATGTAATAAAATTTATAATGTCAAAAATACACTGAGGTGACAAAAGTCATCGAATAGCGACATTCATGTATACAGATGGCGCCAGCATCACATGCGCAGGTATAAAAGGCAGTGCATTGGCGGAGCTGTCATTTGTACTCAGGTGATTTATGTGAAAAGCTTTCCGAAGTGATAATGGCTGCACGACGCGAATTAACAAACTCTGAGCATGGAATGGTAGTTGGAGATAGACACGTAGAAAATTCCGTTTCGGAAATAGTTGGGGAATTCAGTATTCCGAAATCCACAGTGTCAACACTGTTCCGAGAATACAAAGTTACAGACGTTACCTCTCAACGTGGACAACGCAGTGGCCAACTGCCTTCACTTCATTACCGAGAGCAGCAGCGTTTGCGTAGAGTTGTCATTTTAACTGACAAGCAACACTGCGTGAGGTAACCCCATAAATCAATGTGGAACGTATGGCGAGCGTATCAGTTAGGACTGTGCGGACAAATTTGGTGGTAATGTAATACAGCTGCGGACGTCCGACGTAAGTGTCTTCACTAACAGCACGACATCGCCTGCAGCGCCTCTCCTGGGGTCATGACGTTAGACGACTGGAAAACTGTGGTCTGGTCAGACGAGATTTCAGTTAGTAAAAGCTGATGACAGAGTTCGAGTGTGGTACAGACTCATCGAAATCATGGACCCAAGTTGTCAACATGGCTCTGTCCAAGATGGTGGTGGATCCATAGTGATGTGGACTTTGTTTAGGTGGAATGAACTGAGTCCTCTGGTCCAAATGAAAAGATCATTCATTGGAAACGGTTATGTTCGGCTACCTGTGGACCATTTGCAGTCATGCATGGACTTGACGCTGCCAAACGACGATGGAATTTTTATGGATGACAATGCTCCATTCACTGAGCCACAATTGTTACCAATTTGTTTTAAGAGCATTCTGGACAATTGGAGCAAACGTTGTGAACCCTCAGGTCGCCAGACATGAATCCCATAGAACAATTATGGGACATAACCGAGAGGCCAGTTCATGCGCAAAATCTTGCATCGACAACACAGTCGCAATTATGGACGGTTATAGAGACACGATGTCTCAGTATTTCTGCAGGTGATTTCCAACAACTTGTTTGAGTGCATGCCACATCGAGTGTCTGCACTAAGTCAGGCAAAAGGAAGTCTGACACAATATTAGTAGATATCCTATGACTTTTATCACCTTAGTGTATATAAAAGAATGTTGGCAGGTTAATTTATGATAGTAAAGGAGTTCAACAACTGAAAATGATGAAATGTAGGGAAGGGCTTTCTATAAATTCTGAAAATATTTTTATCTTGTTTTCTGATTATAATTAATTCCAAGAAATTAATGCAGAGATCATTTAAGTCTATTTGATTTTTGGGTACATGGAACTCGTATTTTGCCAAAAGTTATTGATGTTTGCTTTACAATCCTTTACAGTCCTGCCGTGGGCATGGATGTGGGTGTTTGTCCTTAGGATAATTTAGGTTAAGTAGTGTGTAAGCTTAAGGACTGATGACATTAGCAGTTAAGTCCCATAAGATTTCACACACATTTGGACATTTTTGGAAGTCTTTGGCACGCTCATGGTTGCTATATCACCGTCTCTGTGTATATACGCTCATGTCGTGAAATGTCTTGGTGTGTGAGTGGTGATTTAACCACAAGCAGTTAGCACTGGAACGCAATGGCAAGGATTTTTCAACGTAAATTATCAAAACAACATCACCAGAATAATTTGTTTGCACCATTTAAAATCGTTGTGAGGCACAATTGCAGTTGAAAAAACATTGTATCATATCTTGTTTTTGTTATACGACTCCACCACCTCAAGGAAATTTCATGATTTAGGACAATGGAAATTTCATGATTTAGGACAACAAAGATTGAAAGCTAATGTAAAATGTATCTTAACGTGAACTAGCTGCCTGAAGACGAACCTTTCGGTGCAAAACCGGAGTTATTTAAAGAAATGAATAGCATTATAAAAAGTGGCTGGTTGCTGTTGTCTTCTCTGTAAGAGTCTGTATATATTTTATACACAGCCATAGGCTCAAAATGTCAGTTTTCGAGAAAACAGCGTTAAACTTACCTCCACAGGTACTGAGACACGGTACCGCTTTTAAAAGATGCAAAAGAAACCTGTCAGCACAGATTACATCAATCTACTTAAAATTGAAGATTAATTCTAAAAACAATACCACCAAAATAGTTACAGCTAAATATGAATGCCAGTGGCTCAAGTCAGAGATAAGAATGCAGTGTAAAAAGAAAAAAAGTTCTCAACAAGTAACTGTACAACCTATACTTGCAACTTGGAAACTGCCTCTCTAACCTACAACCGTCATACTTATTACAATGTACTGAAGACACAACTGAAAAAGAACTTCAGAAAATATTATTTAGACATATGAAAAAACTTGATGCTTTGAGTACGAAAAAAGGTTTCATTCACCTCAAGAACATGACAACAAACATCACGTTCACCAAAAAATTATTAACTCAGCTAACATCAGTTTTACAAGTAATGAACTTGGTCTCAAAAAATGGTCTAAAGCATAACATAGATCCCAAACTTAATGCCAGTAATGCTTTAGCCTTTAAAGCCAATAAAATAACCAGACACTTCAAAAAGAACAGTTCTCACAGAAACAGTGACTTATACATTCTAAATTGTATCAAGTCCTAACTTTCTAAAAGTAAAGTTTTAACATTCATAGCTGATAAAAGTAATTCTGCAGTCATTATGGATGAAAATGACTACATTGACAAACCATGGTATTATTAGATAGTAACAACATAATTGAACTAGATTTTGGTCCTACTTCAAAATTTCAGGTCAAAATTAAGGAAACACTTAAGAATTGTAATATCCTCCTAACTTAATTGGTAGTGCATGATTGCATTTCCATGAAACCTGATGCACCTTGGCTCAGATCACAGCCTAAGACCCATTAAGAAAACTATCAGTCTCTCCATCAACTGTAGGAACAGCCCTTCTTATAAGGTAATTAACAAACTGGTTGCTCTGCTTAATACCCACTGTACTGTTGAAAACAAATTCTCCATTAAGAACACAAGAACTCACTGACAAAATTAGAGATGTTTACATTCCGCTGAAAGCCAGATCTGCATCATTTGACATAGTACCAACATCTCTATAGGCGACATTATAAACATAATCAGAAACAGTCTACTCAAACATAAGAAACTAAGCATGACAGAGATCTGTGAGTTCACTGAGTTACTCACTTTGGTACTGTCACACAATTATCTCAGTTTGAATAAAAAATATAAAGAAAGAGAGATGGGTTTGGTAATGGATAGCTGCCTCGCCGGGATGTTAGCAGATATTTAGTTAAATCACTTAGAACAGATGAGCAGACATTTTTTGAAGATAACAGTTACACCAAGAGCAAATTCATGCACTACAAAAGATACGTTGTTGATTCAATTATACTTTTTGATGGCATCAATGAGGAAATAAACACATTTACAAAAAATCTAAGCACCATGCACAAAAACATTAAACTCACAACTGAACACGAGACCGATAGCAGCATCAATTTTTGAGATGTAAAATAATGAACAAAAGCCACAAACATTATTGTGAGATTTACGGAAAACCAACATCCCCTGATCATGTATCAGCACCCCATCTTGTCATCCAAATAAGCACAAAATGGCATGTTTTAGATCCGTACTGAATTGCCTACATGAAATTCCACTCGAACCAGCTCAAAAAGAAAAAGAATGAACATCACTAAAACCACAGCCTCAAACTAGTGATACAGATCTCTCAAGGTAGACAAACTTTCACAAAATATACAAAAGTCACCAGACAACAAAGCTGCACACCAGTCTATGTCGCAGTTAACACAAGACGCAATAGAAAACTGCAGAAAATATCTTGCACTAATTTTCTTAGGAAGAATTTCTCTAAAATAATCAGTCTGTTTAAACACACAGACATTAAAATAACCTTCCACACAAACGACAAAATTCATCAGATAGCAGTTCACAGCTTAAAACAATAATAACCCCCCATGCAAAAAAAGTAGCATGTACACACTCAGCTTTCAAAGGTGCCCCTTCTACTATGTAGGACAAACTGGGGGAAGGATTGAGACTGTCCACTGTTGTAATATTTATCTGTGTAGATCTATTCCGAATCATCTGTTTTCCTTATGATGAATGCCATAATATTTACATAATATATCCACATGTGTAACGTTTATTTACATACATCTACCCATTATCATTTAGTCTGGTTCCAATGTATACCATAATATGTACATAATATCACTGCTGTATCACTTTATAACATATTGGCTCTGTTCTTTGTTTCTCTGAATTTTAATCAGTTTCTTTTAATATAAATAGTAAGTGATATAACATCAGTAATTTGTAAATTCCTACAGTCACTTACATGTATATATCAAAATATCCCTGAAAGTTGAACTCTTTGGCATTGTTATGGTTGCAATATCGCCATGTCTGTGTACATACTTCCACGTCGTGAAACTTCTTGGCGTATGAGTGGTGATTTAGATTATGTGTATACATATATTTTTTTAAAAAGTGCGTCATACAGTATTCGCTGCTACATGATGACAAACAGTCAGTACTGGAACGTAATGGCGCGGATTTTTCAACGTAAGTAACGAAAACATCTTCACTACAATAATTTGTTTGCACCATTTAAAATCGTTGTGCGGCACAACCACAGTTAAAAAGACATTGTCTCATGTATTTTTTTGATTATAGGACACCACCACCCAAAGGAAATTTTATCATCTGGGAAAACAAAGAGTGAAAGCTAATGTAAATTGTATCTTGACGTGAACTAGCCGTCGGTTCGAAATCGATAGCCAAACTATTTAAATAAATAAATAGCATTGCGAAAAGTGGCTAGTTGCTGTTGTCTTCTCTGTAAGAGTCGACCTATAATTTCTACACAGCCAAGGGCTCAGAATGTTAGTTTTCGACAAAACAGCTCTTTAATTCTGTTTTTACTAGTTTGGGGCTAATTTTATATCGGAGCCCTTTGTCTAAGAGTGCCTGTTCATCACAAGTTAATTTGATGTTTGTTTAAGTCCTTAGCCTTCTTTTCTTCATTATTATTTTGGTATTTAGGTTAGCTGGGATTCTTTTAGTCATGTCCTTTGTGATTTTTTTAATAGTTTGCGATTTTACTTTTCATACCTTACATTTATAATATTTCAATTTTAGTTTTCATAAATTATGCTAGTGGACAGGCATTTCCTTTTGCTCAGTGTGCTAATCTTGTGACAAAAGATTCTCTCCAGAATAGACTTAATTGAACAGTGCGGGTTTTAGCAGTATGAGTCTTTTAACAGTTTTGAGAAGCTGCTCTATTAATCTGATACAATTGTATGTAGAAACAAGAGTGATTATAATATTTAAGGGGGCGAGACTAATTCGGCTTGGGCCCTTCTACACTTATCCACAGTGAGGCAGGGGGGGGGGGGGGGAGCAGTAACAAGATACAGCGCTGGAAGAAAGCGACCCTGATGGCTGCAATTAATTATTTAGCGGTGGCACAATATCCCTCTTTGCCCTTCTATATTTTGCAGTTTATTTGTTTACTTATTTCGTAATTTACTGGTATTAAACGAACTTTTTGATGGCAGAACATCCATTTTTTGTACTTTGCCTTTTATTTGTTAAATTACTATATAATTTACTAAGGGAGAACTTCCATTATCAGTTAGCAGCCTGCTCATTAGAATTACTTTTTCATATTTTCATATACTCCCCCCAAATTTGATTATTTTCAGTAGTTGAATTCTTTTACTACCATAAGTTAATCTGACAACATTCTTTTATATGTTGTTAAACTTTGATTTAATATGATAAATTTCATTACTTAATTGTTCATGAGGTGGTGCACACTAATAAATACACACGTGCTTTGATCGTAAACAGCAGAGCCACGCAACACACAGTAGTTTTAGTAACTCGATATTTGATTGTACATGAAGTGTTGTCTTACACTCTTTAACGATATTTTATGGCATTTTATTCGTCACTCTGTTTAATTTTTATAATGTACATACAGGGCGCAACAAAAATATACGGCACAAATTGCTGGAGACATTCCTCACGCTTAGACAAAGAAATTATGTTACATGAACATGGGACTGGAAACGCTTTGTTTCCACATTACAGCTCACTTTTTCCAACTCATTTATGAAGGGAGACACACAAGAACGAAACGTTGGTATCAAGGGGAATACGCACACTTGGCGACGGAAGGTTACGTTGTGCACTGCCAGTGTTTTGTTTTACGTGTTTCTGTTGCTACGTGACGTACGCCAATGCTTCTTTACGCATAAAACCAACTGTTCCAGCGATCTGTGCGACCGCTGCAAGCATACGTGTTACTACGTAGAATTAATAACAGACTTAGTTTATGCAGGGGAAGTGTACACAAATGCAGAGATGGCAGATGTCCATTTGATGTATAGATTAGCTGTCTGCAATGGCACTTGCGCTCAGCTTTTGTACTGGGAGAGATTTCCAGGAGAGGGAAACGTCTGAAGCCATTGATCGTCATCTTAGGGAACTTGTGACATTTAAGCCTGATACTGGCGACCGAGGAAGGTCTAGAGGGACGAGGGCGCAACAACGGGAGGCGGTAATTAATTCTTCACGCAATTGATGACGACCCTAGTGTCAGTAAAAAGGACATACAGCTGCAACACTGAGTGTTGACTAGGTGACGGGTTGATACGTGTATCAACGCCCACAGAGGGCGTATTGAACATCTCCTATGAGAAAGAATGCATGTGGTATACTGGTGCGCTCTGTTCTTGTGTTTCCCATAATTAAACATGGAAACAAAGCGTTTCCAGATCAATGTTTATATAGCATCATTTCATCTACGTGTGAAGAACGTGTCCTGCAATTTGTGCTGTACATTTTTGTTACATCCTATTTGGTAAGTGTATAGAACTTTCCATGAACAATACATTTTCAGACTTTAAATTTGAAGGTGACTGCTAACACAATCTAACCTAATTATATCATTTTATAAACTCACGATCTAGACAAATAAATGTTGTACATAACACTTTTGACGCCCAACGCGGGGCAATCTCATTTTCATTTCAAGTCCTGAATCAAACTATTTTATTACGTTTCGGCTATCTCTTTTGAATATCATGACCTCAATTACTTTCACTATATGTTTTGCACCCAGTGTGGGGTGATCTTATTTTATACATCCGTTTCTCACCTTATTTCACTAAAATGTCTTATCCAGAGCGACAAATCGGCAAAAGAAAACAGTAGAGACATTGATTTTCATAAGTATGTACATAAATTTTCCTGGAGTATCAACTGCTAATATTCTATCCTGCTCTGCAGCCGGGCCATAGAATCATATTACAATATTTCGTCAACCCATTTGGTCGCCATTTTCAGGTTGGAACGCTGTTTTTTTTAAATCTCGCTTTCGTTTGGTTCTACGGTTAATGGCAGCCGTCTTATTCGCTACGAAAGCCACAGCGCTGTACCTTAACTTTACGTTAGGGAGCAACGGTGACCATTTTTGGAGCTCGTGCTGTTGATTTTCCGTGGCTTATAAAAGGTCCACCGTTCACAGTAGGTGAGATTTAGAAAACAGTGCCATTACATGAAGATGTCGTTTAGATAGGCCGCTGAAGTATCGTGTCAAGATGATTGTGTGACCAGACTGCGGACGCGACAAGAATGTTAGTGGTTCATATTTTGGCTTTGTCTGTATTCAACAAACAAGGTACGTGTACTCCGGACTTCATTCTCAAAGTTAATGGTTCGTGAGAATTGTGCTGCATTCTGTTCCTACGACGACATCCTTTTCATGCACTTGCCATCGTAGATTGGTCAATACCGTGTCGAACACATAGTTGGTTGTTTTGTCAGTGCATAGCTCGTTAGTATGCTACCAACTGGCTATGGCAGCAGATTTGGGGCTTATTTCATTTTGGTCATCTTCAAGAGAAGTACAGCGATGTATGAGCATATGAAATTCGTTCCTTTTTTTATCTTTTAAAAATGACGATGCAAACTCATTATCAACCTTCAACAAACTTTCGACAAGTATCTACTGGCAAGAAACTGTACAAAACAAAGAATTTGATGACGAAAAGGTATCACAGTTTATTCACTTGATCTAAACACAGATACACGGTTATTTTTAAAGCCCTATTGTCAAAAGCAGTAAACAGATCAAATTAACGTCTGACTTGCAGTATTGCTCAACATTAACAATATAACACAAACAAAGCTTTGCTGATGTAGTGCTATTTGCATGCCATATTGAGACATTTTCTCATTCTCATAACACATAGCCCTAGTCTACACTTTTGATGGCGTAGGCTGCTTTTCATTTTCATTTGTCACACGAATAGTGTATCTCTACTCGAGAAGAACAGTTGCGAGGTACATGAAGAGTTCGAGGCGTGCTAATACAAGATCTGTCCTGAGTACCCACTCAACAGTGGGTCGACATCTGTCTTTAACTGGACGTCAGTCACGTGCAGCACATACTGGTGCCTCCTGAGTTAGAGTTTCCCGACCGTCTATCAGGGGCCTAGAGCTGGTCGACCTCAAAGCCTCCCGGCACTCTGCGTTCCTCAACGGAGTGATGTGCTCGGCACTCTGCTTCCCTCAATGGAGAGATGGGCTCAGCTATTATAAACTCAGGAGTTTCGTGACTGGGCTATGAATGAGCAGAGGATTTGAACTTCCAGCTGTGAAAGATTCTGGTTGCACATTTATCTAGAGGAGAAGTACTTGCAGATAGACGACCGTCTGGAGCCTTCCTTTCGGTTGGAGGTCGCAGGAGTCTACACACATATAGAACCAAGTGTTTGCTACAAAGTACACACCTTCAAAGAACTACACTTGACGCAAACGTCCATGCTGCTGCAAATATCCTCCACATAGACTGACAAGCGAAGTCTCCAGATCTCAGACCGAGCCAGGTGGTGCAGTGGTTAGTTCGGATTTTGGATAATGATTCAAATTTTCGTCTGACCATCCAGATTTAGGTTTTCAGGTAAATGTCGGGATGGTTTCTTTGAAAGGACACGGCGTGTTTCTTTTCCTCATCCTTGGAGCAATCCAAGCTTGTGCTGCACCTCTGAAAGGGAAGTAGGAGTAATCTTATGAATTACAGTCCTATATCACTAACGTCGATTTGCAGTAGGGTTTTGGAACATATACTGTATTCGAACATTATGAAGTACTTCGAAGAAAACGATTTATTGACACATAGTCAGCACGGTTTCAGAAAATATCGTTCTTGTGAAATACAACTATTTATACTCATGAAGTAATAACTGCTATCGACAGGGGATGTCAAATTGATTCTATATTTGTAGATTTCCATAAGGCTTTCGACACTGTTTCTCACAAGCGTCTTCTAACCAAACTGCACGCATACGGAGTATCGCCTCAGTTGTGCGACTGGATTTGTAATTTCCTGTCAGAAAGGTCACAGTTCGTAGTAATAGACGGAAAGTCATCGGGTAAAACAGAAGTAATATCCGGCGTTCGCCAAGGCAGTATCGCAGGCCCTCCATTGTTCGTGATCTATATTAACGACATAGGAGACAATCTGAGTAGCCGTCTTAGATTGTTTGCAGATGATGCTGTCATTTACCGTCTTATAAAGTCATCAGGTGATCAAAACGACATGCAGAATGATTTAGATAAGATATCTGTGTGTTCTGAAAAGTGGAAATTGACCCTGAGTAAGGAAAGGTGTGAAGTTATTCACATGAGTACCAAACGAAATCAGCTAAATTTCCATTACGTGGTAAGTTGCATAAACCTGAAGGCTATAAATTCTAATAAATACTTAGGGATTACAATTACAGATAACCTAAATTGAAACGATCACATAGATAATAATGTGGGTGGAGCAAACCAAAGACTGCGATTGATTGGCAGAACACTTAGAAGGTGCAACAGGTCTACTAAAGAGACTGCTTACACCACGCTTGTCCGCCCCATTCTGGAGTATTGCTGTGCGGTGTGGGATCTGCATCAGGTGGGACTGACGGATGACATCGAAAAAGTACAAAGAAGGGTAGCTCGTTTTGGATTATGGCGAAATAGGGGAGATAGTGTCACAGACATGATACATGAATTGGAGTGGCAGTCATTAAAACAAAGGCGTTTTTCGTTGCGACGGGATCTTCTCATGAAATTTCAATTACCAGTTTTCTCCTCCGATTGCGAAAACATTCTGTTGGCACCCACCTACATAGGTAGAAATGATCATCACTATAAAATAAGAGAAATCAGGGCTCGCACAGAAAAAGTTAAGTGCTCGTTTTTCCCTCGTGCCTTTCGAGAGTGGAACGGTAGAGAGACAGCTTGAAGGTCGTTCATTGAACCCTCTGCCAGGCACTTTATTGTGAATAGCAGAGTAATCACGTAGATGTAGATGTAGACCGTAACGTCGACAGGATGTTGAACTCTAATCTTCATTCTTCCAGATCTCATTCCTACAGAGCATGTACCAATTAATTGTTTCGCGTGTGTTTGTGTATCCTTTTACGGGCATTCAGCGTTTGGGACGCAGAGAATCAAGCTATGCGGAATGGTTACCACTCGAAGAAAATTTATTTTGTGTGTGCGGAATTCAAACGTAAAGTATGCAGATGTTCCTCCACGTATCGTGTGACATAATTGATAGGAATAATGACCCACTAACAGACCTGGATGAGATCGAAATTAAACTCAATAACTCGTGCTCGTACCAGTACTGCTATAAAATAATTGAGCGTCAGGCACTCATTATCACCTATGCATTTCTCATTCTACTGAATCGAGTGCTTGGCAACTGCATGCAACGGAAACTCATTACAGTGAAGAAACACCCTAGAAACGCACCTGATTGTATTTATTATTTAAGTGTCGCCTAACCGTGGGAAAGTTGTATGTACGAATTAAGTGACCTCATATTGTGAGCCTGAGATACAACGTTTAATTTTTTGTAGTTAAGTGAATAATTGACAATAATAGTGCAGTGGAAAGTACTTCCAAAATGCAGTAAACTGAAGTAAAATGACGGTAGCCACTGCGGGACTCAAACCTAACTGGAGGACTGGAGGAAGAAAAGCGAATAATACTTCCACATCCGGGCAGCTTGCAATTTTAAGAAATGAGACACATATTAAATATAACACGTCGGGCATACAGGTAGCTTAACAGAATCAATTACGCACGAGCTGCTCAGAAGGTGGATTACGCTCCAGCCTGAGAGGAACTTACATCTCTCAAGTACGGAAATTGGGTCCGAGTCCAGAAAAGACGTGAGCGGAACGGACGACTGTGTAGAATCCGATTCCCAGGCTGAACTTGTAGGAGAAAATGAATGCTGCTATCAATCTGACGAACGAAATTGTGTCTTCATCTACGTAACAACATAGCAACTCACAGAAACTTCTCACTGAAGTCTTACGAAAATGTATATTAAAAATCATTAGGTTGGTGCTGGTTTTGAACGTCCCCCCTCCCCCTTTGGTTACCAAAGTCTGCACGAAGTCTAATGGTGGTGGTGGGGGATGGGGGTTGGAGAGCCCATAATATATGCAGCAAAAGCAACGAACTTCCTCAAGCCAGAGCCGAGGTAGGCTGCACCTTTTGATTGTTGACAGAAAGGCACATTTCACGCCGAAACATTACCAGGGAATGCTATCGTGTCCGTTGGCCCCACGCCTCTGGCAAACGGGTTAGTTCCAGGACCTGACCACAGCAACAGTTCAAGAAACAAGGCCTTTTGCACGAAAGTAGTCACTGCACAGGAAACTGCCGTTCCCTGTTTTGGAGACACGGTGAAAGACTTCTGCAGATCCAACGGTGAACTGTGGAGGATCGAACCTCACTCCCTTCCTGCGAGAAATCGAACAATTTTCCATGCTCGGGAAAATTACTACGCTCGCACACCCAATTATCAAACAACCGTAACAGAGCTGAAACAGAATCGTGAAATGTTGTGTGACACTCATGTTACACATGCCTGGGATGCTTTTGGGAGACAAATGCTGCGGCTCTCAGCCGCCGGTCCACGACTCTTCCAATCTTCTGCAGAGCGGTTTCTCAGGTATATGACTGGCTGTCAACAGTGTCCTTGTCCTCTTGTCTTACTGAGACTTTTGGTCACTCAGCGTATATTCTCATGTTTTCCAAGCACATCTGACATCTATGACTTGGTTATCCGTTCTCCTTTAAGAGCTGCTTACTGAGTTTTACCTAAAAAAAAGAGTCAGATCCTATCACATTTACGGTTAGATATTCTGTCAGCACAGATCCAATTGATTAGGGTCTACATGTGAGCAGCAAAAGGAACTACAACCTCTTGTTTATAGCATTTATTTTAATTCCCTAAGGTAGGTTTTCGATTCACATACTGTCTATACGCTCTTCTGCCTTACGTCAAACAGACTGGAAATTAATATTACCGTTTATTTTTAGTCCTTTTTCTTACAGTTGTCTCTATTGTCGCCGCACAGTGTGTTTGTATTTTAGAAGACGGCCTGAGGCGCGTAACATTCCTGTGTTTTTGTATTTTTTCTAGTTCAAGGGATACTCTCAGATCTGTAGTCGAATAATTGTGTAGATATTTCTACATGTTTCAAATATCTCCATATAACGTATGTGCTGATTGAAAATCGGAAATCTGCATGCCCTTAGAGATCGATGGTGTGGGTGCGAGCGTGCTTTGCACCAAGTGCGTCTGCGTCGATGGTTGTTCGTAGTCCTCTGTTTTTGTACGTTAAAACTGCGTTTACGCTCCACTGTTTATTGTGTATCTTGTACACTATTTACTTGCGAGTGCGTCCGCATACTGTAGTATAGCGTCCCATCCCTCAGGCCTACATCGATAGTCGCCTCTGTGGCGATCGCAGAGCGCTGTTGCAGCTTTGTGGTGTGTGTGTGTGTGTGTGTGTGTGTGTGTGTGTGTGCCGCTGCGAGAGAACGCAATTTACTGTATGTTGACGAAGTAATTAATATTCATCACACAGAAATCATGTATTTCATATCAGGATCGATGGTCCGGTATGGGTGATTTATTTGAGAATGATAATTCCGAAATGGTGTGTCGTGTCGGGAGAATAACAATGAACCGCGTCTGGTAGGTCACGGGCCAAGTAACGTGTACTGATCAATTAACCGTGTGAACATTAAAAGTGAGGGAGCGACATATAACCGGTTTGACCAAATAGCAGGAGTGTAGATACTTTTCATCCTGATATCGTACAGCCCAATCCTCAAACAGGCCCGTCGCGATCGGTCACGCTTATGCTGGTGAGAATAGCCAATTGCGCCACTAGAACTGATTAATGCCATTTGCAAGAACTTTATCAGTCGTCTAAACTTACAACAGCCTGTTTGAACAATGAATTTCATGAGTTGGTGCTAAGGCATCTGTACCGACTGATAAACCGCGCGACAATATACACTCCTGGAAATTGAAATAAGAACTCCGTGAATTCATTGTCCCAGGAAGGGGAAACTTTATTGACACATTCCTGGGGTCAGATACATCACATGATCACACTAATAGAAGCACAGGCACATAGACACAGGCAACAGAGCATGCACAATGTCGGCACTAGTACAGTGTATATCCACCCTTCACAGCAATGCAGGCTGCTATTCTCCCATGGAAACGACCGTAGAGATGCTGGATGTAGTCCTGTGGAACGGCTTGCCATGCCATTTCCACCTGGCGCCTCAGTTGGACCAGCATTCGTGCTGGACGTGCAGACCGCGTGAGACGACGCTTCATCCAGTCCCAAACATGCTCAATGGGGGACAGATCCGGAGATCTTGCTGGCCAGGGTAGTTGACTTACACCTTCTAGAGCACGTTGGGTGGCACGGGATACATGCGGACGTGCATTGTCCTGTTGGAACAGCAAGTTCCCTTGCCGGTCTAGGAATGGTAGAACGATGGGTTCGATGACGGTTTGGATGTACCGTGCACTATTCAGTGTCCCCTCGACGATCACCAGAGGTGTACGGCCAGTGTAGGAGATCGCTCCCCACACCATGAACCCGGGTGTTGGCCCTGTGTGCCACGGTGGAATGCAGTCCTGATTGTGGCGCTCACCTGCACGGCGCCACACACGCATACGACCATCATTGGCACCAAGGCAGAAGCGACTCTCATCGCTGAAGACGACACGTCTCCATTCGTCCCTCCATTCACGCCTGTCGCGACACCACTGGAGGCGGGCTGCACGATGTTGGGGCGTGACCGGAAGACGGCCTAACGGTGTGCGGGACCGTAGCCCAGCTTCATGGAGACGGTTGCGAATGGTCCTCGCCGATACCCCAGGAGCAACAGTGTCCCTAATTTGCTGGGAAGTGGCGGTGCGGTCCCCTACGGCACTGCGTAGGATCCTACGGTCTTGGCGTGCATCCGTGCGTCGCTTTGGTCCGGTCCCAGGTTGACGGGCACGTGCACCTTCCGCCGACCACTGGCGATAACATCGATGTACTGTGGAGACCTCACGCCCCACGTGTTGAGCAATTCGGCGGTACGTCCACCCGGCCTCCCGCATGCCCACTATACGCCCTCGCTCAAAGTCCGTCAACTGCACATACGGTTCACGTCCATGCTGTCGCGGCATGCTACCAGTGTTAAAGACTGCGATGGAGCTCCGTAAGCCACGGCAAACTGGCTGACACTGACGGCGGCGGTGCACAAATGCTGCGCAGCTAGCGCCATTCGACGGCCAACACCGCGGTTCCTGGTGTGTCCGCTGTGCCGTGCGTGTGATCATTGCTTGTACAGCCCTCTCGCAGTGTCCGGAACAAGTATGGTGGGTCTGACACACTGGTAACAATGTGTTCTTTTTTCCATTTCCAGGAGTGTACATTCGAACGGACTACTTGCCGGAAGTGCCAACGACGATTACAATGATTATGTGATTAATTAGTTGTAATCAGTGCAACCCAAACCTTAAAGTGTTTGTTTAGCAGAATATATTTCGATCTTGTCAGATGAACGTGCATCTCATTGTTTGAGTGTCTCTCCAACCTGTTAAATAGTAAGTGTTACACGATTCCGCTTCTTGCAGGCAGTGAGAGAAGTAGGAAGACAGCTGCGGTCAGACCACGTACGTTGGATTTAGGCAGGCGGTCGTAAAATATCAAACCCTCGTGTCTGCATTAATGTGGCTTGTGCTGTATTGAGGAATACTGTTTTATCCCCGGGATTCTTGCAAGTAGACTCCTGGAGAAGTAAGCAGTTTATAAGTGCACTATTCAAGGAACGTAAAAAAGGGATGTCACGAGTGCTGTGTTTTTCCGAATACAACTGGAAATATAGGTGGCGAATGCTGAATACTGGTTCAAAAATGTCTCTGAGCACTATGGGACTTAACTTCTGAGGTCATCAGTCCCCTAGAACTTAGAACTACTTAAACCTAACTAACCTAAGGACAACACACACATCCATGCCCGAGGCAGGATTCGAACCAGCGAACGTAGCGGTCGCACGGTTCCAGACTGTAGCGCCTAGAACCGCTAGCCCACTCCGGCCTGCCCTGAATACAGGTAGCTATACAAATAGTGATGGTCTGTTAGTTTTAGATGAGATGATTCAAGCCAGGGCTTAATTTCTAAAATAAGTTATCCGTTATTTTTGAGCACTAAAGTCATAGTGCGAAAGAGTTTACTATCTTATTTTCGTTGGTAAGGTAGTTCACAAGGATAACTCTCTGCAGGTAAACTGTCATTACAATTTAATTGGTTTCGAGAAATCAGACTATTTAATTACCGGTATAGCTTAAATTCGTTCGTTGTAATCGTTCGTTAATAATCATGACTGTGTGGCACAGTTCCAGTGAAGTTTCACGACTGTTTTAGAATTTCTTTTAAAGATAAGTTACTTTGAATTTTAGTTCTAACTCTCATAATGTTGGAATTGTAATCTTACTTTTTGTGCATGTCTGTCCATTAGCAGGTATTGTTCTCTCATAGTATTTTATCAACTTCATCTCTTTAACACGACCAAGCGCCTCACGTCCACACTACGACAACTTCCGACTCATTCGACTCCGCGCGGCTTCTTCAGACATAGACTAACGTCTGGTAGCTGATAGAGACACTCGAAGCTTAATAGGGACTGACGTCGAAATGACCTGTCTTCCCTAACACTCGACAAATGAAGAACGTCGGAGCCATCAAGTTGAATTTCGTCGTTTACACTTATGTCTTATGAGTATATGTTGTCATAAACACGTCACTCTTGATACGATTTGTTAGAATTATATTTCAGTTATTGAAATATCGATGGTAAAAGCCTTCAAGAGATCTTAAGATGAAAGTGTAATATGAAATCGTAGGATGGAAGTTCAAGAAATGGTTCAAATGGCTCTGAGCACTATTGGACTTAACTGCTGGGGTCATCAGTCTCCTAGAACTTAGAACTACTTAAACCTAACTAACCTAAGGAGATCAGACACATCCATGCCCGAGGCAGGATTCGAACCTGCGACCGTAGCGGTCGCGTGGTTTCAGACTGTAGCGCCTAGAACCGGTCGGCCACACCGGCCGGCAGGATGAAAGCCAGATGTTACATGAGTTCACTCTAGTGCAGTTAATAGTGATGTGTAGTTGCGAAGTCAAAAGAAGTAGGTTTGGATCTTGCTATATTCAGTTTTTTTTATACACCTCCCCCCATGAACCATGGACCTTGCCGTTGGTGGGGAGGCTTGCGTGCCTCAGCGATACAGATGGCCGTACCGTAGGTGCAACCACAACGGAGGGGTATCTGTTGAGAGGCCAGACAAACGTGTGGTTCCTGAAGAGGGGCAGCAGCCTTTTCAGTAGTTGCAGGGGCATCAGTCTGGATGATTGACTGATCTGGCCTTGCAACATTAACCAAAACGGCCTTGCTGTGCTGGTACTGCGAACGGCTGAAAGCAAGGGGAAACTACAGCCGTAATTTTTCCCGAGGACATGCAGCTTTACTGTATGATTAAATGATGATGGCATCCTCTTGGGTAAAATATTCCGGAGGTAAAATAGTCCCCCATTCGGATCTCCGGGCGGGGACTACTCAGGAGGATGTCGTTACCAGGAGAAAGAAAAATGGCGTTCTACGGATCGGAGCGTGGAATGTCAGATCCCTTAATCGGGCAGGTAGGTTAGAAAATTTAAAAAGGGAAATGGATAGGTTAAAGTTAGATATAGTGGGAATTAGTGAAGTTCGGTGGCAGGAGGAACAAGACTTCTGGTCAGGTGACTACAGGGTTATAAACACAAAATCAAATAGGGGTAATGCAGGAGTAGGTTTAATAATGAATAGGAAAATAAGAATGCGGGTAAGCTGCTACAAACAGCATAGTGAACGCATTATTGTGGCCAAGATAGATACAAAGCCCACACCTACTACAGTAGTACAAGTTTATATGCCAACTAGCTCTGCAGATGATGAAGAAATTGAAGAAATGTACGATGAAATAAAAGAAATTATTCAGATAGTGAAGGGAGACGAAAATTTAATAGTTATGGGTGACTGGAATTCGAGTGTAGGAAAAGGGAGAGAAGGAAACATAGTAGGTGAATATGGATTGGGGCTAAGTAATGAAAGAGGAAGCCGCCTAGTAGAATTTTGCACAGAGCACAACTTAATCATAGCTAACACTTGGTTTAAGAATCATGAAAGAAGGTTGTATACGTGGAAGAACCCTGGAGAGACTAAAAGGTATCAGATAGATTATATAATGGTAAGACAGAGATTTAGGAACCAGGTTTTAAGTTGTACGACATTTCCAGGGGCAGATGTGAACTCTGACCACAATCTGTTGGTTATGACCTGTAGATTAAAACTGAAGAAACTGCAAAAATGTGGGAAATTAAGGAGATGGGACCTGGATAAACTGAAAGAACCAGAGGTTGTACAGAGTTTCAGAGAGAGCATAAGGGAACAATTGACAGGAATAGGGGAAAGAAATACAGTAGAAGAAGAATGGGTAGCTCTGAGGGATGTAGTAGTGAAGGCAGCCGAGGATAAAGTAGGTACAAAGACGAGGGCTGCTAGAAATCCTTGGGTAACAGAAGAAATATTGAATTTAATTGATGAAAGGAGAAAATATAAAAATGCAGTAAATGAAGCAGGCAAAAAGGAATACAAACGTCTCAAAAATGATATCGACAGGAAGTGCAAAATGGCTAGAAGCTTGTCTCACTAGGGGTAAGATAGATACTGCCTACAGGAAAATTAAAGAGACCTTTGGAGAGGAGAGAACCACGTGTATGAATATCAAGAGCTCAGATGGCATCCCAGTTCTAAGCAAAGAAGGGAAGGCAGAAAGGTGGAAGGAGTATATAGAAGGTTTATACAAGGGCGATGTACTTGAGGACAATATTATGGAAATAGAAGAGGATGTAGATGAAGATGAAATGGGAGATACGATACTGCGTGAAGAGTTTGACAGAGCACTGAAAGACCTGAGTCGAAACAAGGCCCCCGGAGTAGACAACATTCCATTAGAACTACTGACGGCCTTGGGAGAGCCAGTCATGACAAAACTCTACCAGCTGGTGAGCAAGATGTATGAGACAGGCGAAATACCCTCAGACTTCAAGAGGAATATAATAATTCCAATCCCAAAGAAAGCAGGTGCTGACAGATGTGAAAATTACCGAACTATCAGTTTAATAAGCCACGGCTGCAAAATACTAACGCGAATTCTTTACAGACGAATGGAAAAACTGGTAGATGCAGACCTCGGGGAGGATCAGTTTGGATTCCGTCGAAATGTTGGAACACGTGAGGCAATACTGACCTTACGACTTATCTTAGAAGAAAGATTAAGAAAAGGCAAACCTACGTTTCTAGCATTTGTAGACTTAGAGAAAGCTTTTGACAATGTTGACTGGAATACTCTTTTTCAAATTCTAAAGGTGGCAGGGGTAAAATACAGGGAGCGAAAGGCTATTTATAATTTGTACAGAAACCAGATGGCAGTAATAAGACCGAGGGGCATGAAAGGGAAGCAGTGGTTGGGAAAGGAGTGAGACAGGGTTGTAGCCTCTCCCCGATGTTATTCAATCTGTATATTGAGCAAGCAGTAAAGGAAACAAAAGAAAAATTTGGAGTAGGTATTAAAATTCATGGAGACGAAGTAAAAACTTCGAGGTTCGCCGATGACATTGTAATTCTGTCAGAGACGGCAAAGGACTTGGAAGAGCAGTTGAACGGAATGGACAGTGTCTTGAAAGGAGGATATAAGATGAACATTAACAAAATCAAAACGAGGATAATGGAATGTAGTCAAATTAAATCGGGTGATGCTGAGGGAATTAGATTAGGAAATGAGACACTTAAAGTAGTAAAGGAGTTTTGCTATTTAGGAAGTAAAATAACTGATGATGGTCGAAGTAGAAAGGATATAAAATGTAGACTGGTAATGGCAAGGAAAGCGTTTCTGAAGAAGAGAAATTTGTTAACATCGAATATAGATTTATGTATCAGGAAGTCGTTTCTGAAAGTATTTGTTTGGAGTGTAGCCATGTATGGAAGTGAAACATGGACGATAACTAGTTTGGACAAGAAGAGAATAGAAGCTTTCGAAATGTGGTGCTACAGAAGAATACTGAAGATAAGGTGGATAGATCACGTAACTAATGAGGAGGTATTGAATAGGATTGGGGAGAAGAGAAGTTTGTGGCACAACTTGACTAGAAGAAGGGATCGGTTGGTAGGACATGTTTTGAGGCATCAAGGGATCACAAATGTAGCATTGGAGGGCAGCGTGGAGGGTAAAAATCGTAGAGGGAGACCGAGAGATGAGTACACTAAGCACATTCAGAAGGATGTAGGTTGCAGTAGGTACTGGGAGATGAAGCAGCTTGCACAGGATAGAGTAGCATGGAGAGCTGCATCAAACCAGTCTCAGGACTGAAGACAACAACAACAACTTCGTGACTAAACGATTTTGCAATTTTCTTATTACTTTTTACGGTTGCTTAATCCGCAGTCTTTTATTGTGTACATGGCCGGTTCGGAACACTTTTAGTTACATCATCTGATGTAAACTGCAAAATTGAAAATATTGTGTAACACGATAGTGGGAGATGTTTCTCAAGTCTAAAATGTCAGATAAGGAACTATGAGGCCAAAATTTCTAAAATGAATTGAAATAAATTAAAAGAGAGAACAGGATGCACTGTGTTCTCATGTAAGCAAAGGTTTCATGTCAAAACGATAAAAGAGACTTAGAAAAATCTGAAAAAATGTATATCACGACCGGACACTAAAAGCCACCAGAGTCTTGAAACATGTAAAATGCAATAAAAAGTGAGGTGGGGGAGAGAAATCACATATCGCGTGGAATAACTTTTATAAATTCCATAAGAATCGATCTCCAGCGCTTCGCGACCGGGAACACAAACAGGAAAACAATGTAATAGCAAATACTAACCGTGAGTACTGAGGCCGTTCACGACCCATAGCACAGGCGCGGTATGAAACCGACATGAGGTGGGTGAAATGTTTAAACTGGAAAAGCAGGAAGTAACAGCAGACAGTAGGCGAAACCATCACAACATAAAGGGGGAAGAGGACTTGTAAATTTAAAAAAAGAAAAAAAATATTACTGTATGTGGACACATTAACCTCCATGGATAATGTCATAATTATCTAAAATATTTCTACATCTACATCTACATCCATACTTCGCAAGCCACCTGACGGTGTGTGGCGGAGGGTACCCTGAGTACCTCTATCGGTTCTCCCTTCTATTCCAGTCTCGTATTGTTCGTGGAAAGAAGGATTGTCGGTATGCTTCTGTGTGGGCTCTAGTCTCTCTGATTTTATCCTCATGGTCTCTTCGCGAGATATACGTAGGAGGGAACAATATACTGCTTGACTCTTCGGTGAAGGTATGTTCTCGAAACTTTAAAAAAAGCCCGTACCGAGCTACTGAGCGTCTCTCCTGCAGAGTCTTCCACTGGAGTTTATCTATCATCTCCGTAACGCTTTTGCGATTACTAAATGATCCTGTAACGAAGCGCGCTGCTCTCCGTTGGATCTTCTCTATCTCTTCTATCAACCCTACCTGGTACGGATCCCACACTGTTGAGCAGTATTCAAGCAGTGCGCGAACAAGCGTACTGTAACCCGCTTCCTTTGTTTTCGGATTGCATTTCCTTAGGATTCTTCCAATGAATCTCAGTCTGGAATCTGCTTTACCGACGATCAACTTTATATGATCATTCCATTTTAAATCACTCCGAATGCGTACTCCCAGATAATTTATGGAATTAACTGCTTCCAGTTGCTGACCTCCTATACTGTAGCTAAAGGATAAGGGATCTATCTTTCTATGTATTCGCAGCACATTACACTTGTCTACATTGAGATTCAACTGCCATTCCCTGCACCATGCGTCAGTTCGCTGCAGATCCTCCTGCATTTCAGTACAATTTTTCATTGTTGCAACCTCTCGATACATCACAGCATCATCTGCAAAAAGCCTCAGTGAACTTCCGATGTCATCCACCAGGTCATTTATGTATATTGTGAATAGCAACGGTCCTATGACACTCCCCTGCGGCACACCTGAAATCACTCTTACTTCGGAAGACTTCTCTCCATTGAGAATGACATGCTGCGTTCTGTTATCTAGGAACTCCACAATCCAATCACACAATTGGTCTGATAGTCCGTATGCTCTTACTTTGTTCATTAAACGACTGTGGGGAACTGTGTAAAACGCCTTGCGGTAGTCAAGAAACACGGCATCTACCTGTGAACCCGTGTCTATGGCCCTCTGAGTCTCGTGGACGAATAGCGCGAGCTGGGTTTCACACGACCGTCTCTTTCGAAACCCATGCTGATTCCTACAGAGTAGATTTCTAGTCTCCAGAAAAGTCATTATACTCGAACATAATACGTGTTCCAAAATTCTACAACTGATCGAAGTTAGAGATATAGGTCTATAGTTCTGCACATCTGTTCGACGTCCCGTCTTGAAAACGGGGATGACCTGTGCCCTTTTTCTAATCCTTTGGGACGCTTCGCTCTTCTAGAGACCTACGGTACACCGCTGCAAGAAGGGGGGCAAGTTCCTTCGCGTACTCTGTGTAAAATCGAACTGGTATCTCATCAGGTCCAGCGGCCTTTCCTCTTTTGAGCGATTTTAATTGTTTCTCTATCCCTCTGTCGTCTATTTCGATATCTACCATTTTGTCATCTGTGCGACAATCTAGAGAAGGAACTACAGTGCAGTCTTCCTGTGTGAAACAGCTTCGGTAAAAGACATTTAGTATTTCGGCCTTTAGTCTGTCATCCTCTGTTTCAGTACCATTTTGGTCACAGAGTGTCTGGACATTTTGTTTTGATCCACTTACCGCTTTGACATAGGACCAAAATTTCTTAGGATTTTCTGCCAAGTCAGTAAATAGAACTTTACTTTCCAATTCATTGAAGGCCTCTCGCATAGCCCTCCTCACACTACATTTCGCTTCGCGTAATTTTTGTTTGTCTGCAAGGTTTTGGCTATGTTTATGTTTGCTGTGAAATACCCTTTGCTTCCGTAGCAGTTTTCTAGCTCGGTTGTTGTACCACGGTGGCTCTTTTCCATCTCTTACGATCTTGCTTGGCACATACTAATCTAACGCATATTGTACGATGGTTTTGAACTTTGTCCACTGATCCTCAACACTATCTGTACTTGAGACAAAACTTTTGTGTTGAGCCATCAAGTACTCTGAAATCTGCTTTTTGTCACTTTTGCTAAACAGAAAAATCTTCCTACCTTTTTTAATATTTCTATTTACGGCTGAAATCATCGATGCAGTAACCGCTTTATGATCGCTGATTCCCTGTTCTGCATTAACTGATTCAAATAGTTCGGGTCTGTTTGTGATACTGGTCAGTGCATTCGTTGATTGTATCAAGAGGATGGGAATGAACACTTTTGCAGTTTCTTTGAGGACACTGAGTAACCGATCTTTCTCTGCCGTGTGTTAGATAGTTAAGTGATCGCTAGGCTGCTGCAGCTGATGCTAGTTGTCAGTCAACTGTTTTGTCAAAACTGTCCACCTGCTTAAATGAGTGGTGACGTGTTTGCCTCCCATGCAGCGGGCCTTGTTCGATTCCCGGTCGGTTTGGAGATTTTCTCCGCTTGTTGACTGGGTGATGTGTTGTCCTTATCATCACTTCATCATCGGCTCGTAAGTCGCCCAGTGTGTCGCCGAGCGAAATAAGACTTGAACTCGGCAGCCCAACTTCCCCGAATGGGGCCTCCCGGCCGACAATGCCACACGCTCATTTCATTTCATTGTCAGAAATGACCTGGCATGGTCGTTTCTTTATGTTCTTAAAACCTCATATATAAATTCCTGCCTGATTGGCCATTGTGTCTACTCTTACACAGCTTAGGGATAGGAGAAAGGAGCCTTTTTGAAGACTACACAGTTCCTTAATCTACTGCTCAAATTTTTTGGTATGAAAAACGCCGGAGATATGCGCTGACATCAGTTTCTCTCCAATCCTCTCTGATATGCTGGGTAAACATTGGTATTATTGTGGTCTTCAGTCCTGAGACTGGTTTGATGCAGCTCTCCATGCTACCCTATCCTGTGCAAGCTTCTTCATCTCCCAGTACCTACTGCAGCCTACATCCTTCTGAATCTGTTTAGTGTATTCATCTCTTGGTCTCCCTCTGCGATTTTTACTCTCCACGCTGCCCTTCAATGCTAAATTTGTGATCCCTTTATGCTTCAGAGCATGTCCTACCAACTGGTCCCTTCTTCTAGTCAAGTTGTGCCACAAACTTCTCTTCTCCCCAATCCTCTTCAACACATCCTCATTAGTTATGTGATCTACCCATCTATTCTTCAGCATTCTTCTGTAGCACCACATTTCAAAAGCTTCTATTCTCTTCTTGTCCAAACTATTTATCGTCCCTGTTCCACTTCCATACATGGCTACACTCCATACAAATACTTTCAGAAATGACTTCCTGACACTTAAATCTATACTCAATGTTAACAAATTTCTCTTCTTCAGAAACGCTTTCCTTGCCATTGCCAGTCTACATTTTATATCTTCTCCACTTCGACCATCATCAGTTATTTTTAACACCCATTGCTACTTTGGATCATCTTCAAATGTCTTCGAATAGTTGTAACGGTCCATAATGGCTCCAACTTGTAAACGAGGTCAGAAATTGCGGTCGCGCTGCACTGCAAAGTTGTGCGATCTCGTTCAACTCGGATGGAGTCTCACAATGTCCTTAGAGAAGAGTTGGTACGCCCGAAGAGTCCGTGGGGCGTGTCAGTAATGTCAAAGCTTGTCGAGAACATCGTTCCGTTCGTCATTTCACTGTGAACTGTCGTTTTCGACAACGAGTTGTGTGGGACTAACGCCACAAGGAGAGGAGTGGTTGCATTGACGACCTTTCTGCCACCCCTTGGTGCCTTTTTGACTTGATTTTGAGTGGCGGTGTGTCTCGAATGTTTTTTTCGCGTAGTAGTAGTTCTGACCTTCACCGCATAGGCGTCAGAAGAAGATGTGAAATGTGCTCAGAGGCTGTGTGACGCCCTTCCTATCGTGTTACGCGACCACATCGACTTAGGGAAGAATTTTGGTCACATTTCGTTCCAATGCGACAATATTAAAACATCTCATACGACACGTGAACTTACGACGTCTGGCCTTATTTTCTCATGTGTCTATACCTTGCTGTTTGAAGCGCCGCCGAGCCCGAGAGTGACGTTACAGGACGCCAAGCTTTCGTACTATTACAGAGAAAAGTAGTAGGCACTTTTGAGCCGAATTTCAAAACTAATGCTTCGCAATGGTAGATAATTAGGGGATTGCGAAAAAGTGATCCTTTAATTCTGTGGCGCAGAGTAAGTTGTTTCGTATATTCGCTAGCAAATATACATTAGGTACTAAAGATGTGTGAAAACTTTCGTTTTTAATCACACTGAAGTATATACTTTCTTCTTTCTGTGCAGAAGCAATTAAACACATTTTTTGATTCTTCATGCTCTGTTTCGAGACTAGGTGTACTAATGCTGCCTTTCATTAATCAGATATGGGGGGGGGGGGGGGGCACGGGATGCTCTGTAAATATAACCCAAAGATTATTTATAGAATGGGTTTTGTCTACGAATGAATGAACAGACTAAGTATTATTAATTCGAATAGAGCGGAAGACTTTATGATTCATCCACGTATGAAGCACACGTTTTCCTCCTGAATTGATGTCAAAATGAAACGCGTCAGCTCATACTTCTTTCACCTTAGGGTATTCTGAACGCTTTTACCGCCGATGGGTTAATAACTGAGATTTAATTATGAGCTGCAAGTGAAATTATCTCCTCCATTACAGAATTGTTGCCTACGTGCTGGCACTATCACAGTGCCTTTGTTGCAGAGTGTAGATGTCGAAGTAAAGATATTGAGAGACATATGATTGGGGGCAAAATAAGGAAATTAAACATCTGAGAAATAAAATGTGAAAGTGCTAATGAGGGGCAGATAGAAAGGCTCCATTAAATGCAGAAGAAAGAGCGGATGGCAGAAGCACACCGAAGGCCTAGTCAAAGAACAGAAAATGTGCCAAAATATGACGGAAGAGGAGGATAAAGTTGATGAGAAAGGAATACGTGATTTAGTAACGTGGTCAGAATTTGACAGACTACTGAATGACCTGAGCTGAAACGAGTCAGCAGGAGTCAATGATATCTCCTCGGAGTTACTGAAATTTGTGCAAGGAGAAAGAACCGTGAAGGTCGTTTGTATTATTTTTAAAATCTAAGAAACTGATTATTAATCACTGTATTTCCGGATCATCACATTACCCAAAGAAGGCACAAGGGAATAAATGTGAAAACTACTGTAAAATCAGAGTGACAAGTTATAAACTGCTGACTAGAAGAATACAGAGAAAAACTGACTGACTGGAGGAAGGCACTTTGGTTTTAGGAAGAGAAACGGTACCATAGACGCACTTCTGACATTGAGCTTGGATACTCGTGGACGTAGAGAAAGCATGTGTGAAGTGGAATAAGGTATTCGCAGTCCTTAGAACAAACAAGCTAAATTGCAGAGACAGTTGAATGATCTACAAAACTAAGGAAGAACTGTATCTTGTCACCATTGTTGATGGACTTGGATGTAAAAGAAACACTAAAGGAACATTTACAAAAAGCAAGTGGGAGTATTAATAGTGGGATGTCAAGTGTCACAACTTTGACTAAAAAGGAGGGAAAGGCAGGGTCATACAGTACCATCGTTGTCGTTTAACTGCAGCAGTAATGGAAGTGAACCGCGGGACTTCTACGGTCGCAGGTTCGAATCCTGCCTCGGGCATGGATGTGTGTGATGTCCTTAGGTTAGTTAGGTTTAAATAGGTCTAAGTTCTAGGGGACTGATGACCACAGATGTTAAGTCCCATAGTGCTCAGAGCCATTTGAACCATTTGAATGGAAGTGAAATGTATTTTAGAAACAGGAACAAAAGTCCAAGGGCAAGAAAATTAAATGCTGAGGTTCTTAGATGACATGGCCACCCTATTCTTGTATGAGGAAGAACTGTGAGACTTGTTGAAATTAATGGTCACTATACTGTGCGCGGACTATGGCTTCAGGATAAACGAAGCAAATGTAGATGTTGGAGAGTAGTCGAAAGGAGATTAACGACTTGATTAAGACTGAAAATAGGGACAACTGTAGTGGATGAAGTGAAAGATTTTTTCCTATCTAGGAAGAAGTGAGATTACACAGGATGGTCGCAGCAATGAAGATACCAGAAGTAGAAATGGACAGGTTTATTACAAGAGCTCTGGTAGTGTCTGGTACTGATACGGAACTGAGGCACAAATTCCTGAAAAAGCATGTAAGCAATCCGTAGACAGCTGGAAATCCGGAGAAGAAACTGGTAGCGCTTGAAATGATACAAATTAACTGGTCAGATTAAGCAGAAAGTGAAAAAGTACTTACTTATTTGCAGAGGAACAAAGAAGTTAGCGAGACAGCTGCTACGACATCCACGAATACTTAACTTGGCACTGAAAGGAGCGAACTGTGGATGAATGGCATCAAGCAGATTCCACATTCAGAGATTTTTCGAAAAGCATTTGACATGGATCTCCATTGGAGACTCTTGACGAAGGCACGAGTATATGGAACAGGGTCTCAAATCTGTGAGTGGCTTGAAAAGTGCTTGGGTAATAGAATAGTTCGTTGTCGTCGACGGGCAGTGTTCATTGGAGACAAGGGCATCGTCAGGAGCGCCCTCAGGAAAGTGTGATAGGACGGTTATTATTCTGTCTATATGTAAATGATATGGCTCGGACGTCGAGCTACAATGTGAGGCTGTTGGTGCTGTGGTGCACGGGAAGGTGTCATTGAGTAACTGTAGGAGGATACAAGAAGCCTTAGACAAAATTTCTAGTTGGTTTGATGAGTGGCAGATAGCTCTAAATGTAGAAACAGTAAGTTAATGAAGATGAGTAAGACTAAGATCCCGTAAATATCTGGACGTAAAGTTGCAAAAGGATATGAAATGCAACGAGCACGTGCGAATTGTAATAGAAAGAGTGAATGGTCGAATGGTGGAAAGAATTTTGGGAAAGTGTTATTGAGCTGTAAAGGAGACCGCATATCGGACACTGATGCGACCTATTCTCGAGTACTGTTCGAGTGTATGGGATCCGCACCAGGCCGAATTAAAGGGAGACATCGAAGCAATTTAGAGGCAGGCTGCTAGATTTGTTACCGGCAGGTTCGAACAACATACAAGTGTTATCGAAATGCTACGGGAACTAAAACGGGAATACCTGGAGGGAAGGCGATTTTCTTCGTGGAACACTACTGAGTAAATTTAGAGAACTGGCATTTGAAACTGATTGCAAAACGATTCTATTGTCACCAACGTACATTTTGCGTAAGGACCACGAATATGAGATACAGAAATTTAGGCTCGCACGGAGGCGTATAGACAGCCGTTGTTCCCTCGTTGTATTTGCGTGTGGAACAGGAAAAGGAAATTACAATAGTGGTACAGAGTACCCTCCGCCACTTACGGTACGATGGCTTGCAGTGTATGTATGTAGCTGTAGAGGAGAAATGGAAGGGAAAATACTAGAAACGGGCCAGTATTAGAATAAGCAAACCAATTATATAGGATGCTAGCTATAACAGTTACCTTCAAAGGATAATCATAAAATTCTAATTATCACCTCGAAAACAAAACTAAGCTCCTAAGAGTTTAGTTTGTGGATACCTTGACTGCAGAAGTTTGCATCTGGTTTGTTATGGAAACGTTCCACCACGAAAACCAACTCATTTCGGAAATACGTAACACGCAATGGTCTCTTCATCCGAGGAAAGAGGAAGAATTAACTAGGTACCATGTAAGGAGAGTACAGGAGCTGACGTCAGAGGAGCAGCACGTATGACTGAGTTCTGTGCAAAATGTCTGGGGCGTTGTCATGGAGCCAAAATACCCCTCATACAGTTTTCTGCTGCGTTTTGTTGTAACAGCCTCCCGTTACCTCATCAGGATGTTTCGGTGTATGCTACTGCGTCGGTTTGCCCGTTATGTGCGTAACCTGTCAGTTTTACACTATATTATAAAATGGGAAAAACACTCAGCGTCAATTCGCCCAGTGATGGTTGGGTCTTCACCTTTTTCAGAGGTGATGAATCTACATGTTTCTCAGCTTGCTTTGTTATTTTGTATCAGAGACATAGTCATACACCCAAGACTCGTCCGTGGCGATTAGGTGGGAAAAGAAGTCATATGGTTTAGTCTGATCGTAGCATACTCTACACAGGCCAGAGCCTTATGATGACATAATACAGTTATCAAGCAGACGACCGGCCTTCTACACACAGCAAAAAAGTGTTGCAACGCCTCGGTTCCGAGAGTTCGGAAACTGAACAGAAAATTGGATTAGAGGTCAACATAAACATCATTTCCGCCCTTTTTATTGCTAATGAAAACCACACATTGCATAATGTACCACCATACAGCGAGACCTTCAGAGGTGGTAGTCCAGATCGCTGTACACACCGGTAGCCCTAATACCCAGTAGCACGTCGTCTTGCATTGATGCATGCCTGTATTCATCGTGGCATAGTATCCACAAGCTCATCAAAGCACTGTTGGTCCAGATTGTCCCACTCCTCAACAGCGTCTCGACGTAGATCCCTCAGAGTGGTTGGTGGGTCACGTCGTCCATAACAGCCCTTTTCAATCCATCCCAGGCATGTTCGGTAGGGTTCATGTCTGGAGAACATGCTGGCCACTCTAGTCGAGTGATGTCGTTATCCTGAAGGAAGTCATTCACAAGTGTGTACGATGGGGGCGCAAATTGTCGTGCATGAAGACGAACGCCTCGCCAATATGTTGCCGATATGGTTTCACTAACGGTTGGAGAATGGCATTCGCGTATCGTACAGCCGTTACGGCGCTTTCTATGACCACCAGCGGCGTACGTTGGCCCCACATAATGCCACCCACAAACAGCAGGGAAGCTCCACCTTGCTGCATTCGCTGGACAGTGTGTCTAAGGCGTTCAGCCTGACCGGGTTGCCTCCTAACACGTCTTTGACGATTGTCTGGTAGAAGGGATATGCGACACTCATCGGTGAAGAGAACGTGATGCCAGTTCTGAGTGGTCCATTCGACATGTTGTTGGGCCCAACTGTACCGCGCTGCATGGTGTCGTGGTTGCAAAGATGGACCTCGCCATTGACGTCGGGAGTGAAGTAGTCCATAATGCACCCTATTGCGCACAGTTTGAGTCGTAAGACGACGTCCTGTGGCTGCACGAAAAACATTATTCAACATGGTGGCGTTGCTGTCTGGTTTCCTCCGAGATGTAATCCGTAGGTAGCGGTCATCCACTGCAGTAGTAGCCCTTGGGAAGCCTGAGCGAGGCATGTCATTGACAGTTCCTGTTTCTCTGTAGCTCCTCCAAGTCCAAACATCTCTTTGGTTCATTCCGAGACGCCTGAACACTTCCCTTGTTGAGAGCCCATCCCGGCGCAAAGGAACAATGCGGACGCGATCGAACCGCGGTATTCACCGTCTAGGCTTGGTTGAACTACAGACACGAGCCGTGTACCTTTTTCCTGGTGGAATGACTTGAACTGATCGGCTGTCGGACCCCCTCCGTCTAATAGGCGCTGCTCATTCATTGTTGTTTACATAACTGGGTTGGTTTGGTTCAAATGGTTCAAATGGCTCTGAGCACTATGGGATTTAACTTCTGAGGTCATCAGTACCATAGAACTTAGAACTACTTAAACCTAACTAACCTAAAGACATCACACACATCCATGCCCGAGGCAGGATTCGAACCTGCGGCCGCAGCGGCCGCGCGGTTCCAGACTGTAGCGCCTAGAACCGCACGGCCACTCCGGCCGGCTGGGTGGGTTCAGTGACACCACTGAACAGTCAAAGGGCCTGTGTTTGTGATGCAATATCCACAGTCAGCGTCTATCTTCAGAAGTTCTGGAAACCGGGGTGATGCAAAACTTTTTTGGTGTTTGTACAATGGATGTCTCGTTGCACGTTACAGACTAAGTGGTTTGCAATCTCTAATTTGACCAGTTGTATGTTTAACACATGCGCGCAAGAATGGTTCACTGATGTTCTCCAATTTAAATGGTCACAAATTGAATTTTAACACGTGTTGAAAATTTAGAAACATGGAGACGCAACACCGTGCGGAAGTCACAGAAGTCAAGTATTTCAGCCAGCATAATCAACACTCAGAAGTTGTGTTCTCATTTTTGTTTGTTCGTTCATCCGAACAAAGTAAATAAGACTAGATTCGAGCAGGTTCAGATACTGTCAGTGCCAGCACATTTCATTATACTAGCCAGTTAGTTTTCGAATTAGATTTTGGAAGTGTCGAACTTGATACCTCGTGCGCCGAAATCTAATTTAGTTCTATACGAAACTACTCATTCTTTTCCTTAAAATGAAGATATTCAAATGTAAACAAACCATTTAATCGGGTGCAATATCATTTAAAAGAAATACATCGAATATGTTGTTGAACAATTATTTCGCGTGCATCGTAAAATGAAACTCTTTTCACACAGAAAAATATTTTGCCCCCCCCCCCCCCCCAATCAGTTTTCTGTTAAATGCTTTCCACGGTATTTAGGAAAATGACATTGGTACGCAGTGTGTAGTGTGTTTTTGATAGGCGGTCCAGCCAAGAAGTGTACAAATTCTTCTTCCAGTCTACCTCCCCCTGTCGCAACCATTAAATCAGTTTAACCTGCCTCAATGTGTAAATAATTGCGCTATGGTTCATTTATCATAATGGTCCAGTCAGTTGCAGAGGGTGGGCTTATTGGTAGTTGGGAGCTCCAATGTTAGGCGCGTAATGGGGCCCCTTAGGGATATAGCGGCTAAGGAGGGGACGAAATCCAGAGTGCACTCCGTGTGCATTCCGGGTGGAGTCATTCCTCATGTGAAAAGGGTCCTTCCGGATGCCATGAAGAGCACAGGGTGCAGCTAGCTGCAGGTGGTGGCACATGTCGGCACTAATGACGTGTGTCGCTTTGGATCTGAGGAAATTCTCTCTGGATTCCAGCGGCTATCTGATTTGGTGAAGGCTGCCGGTCTTGCTTACGAGATGAAGGCAGAGCTCACCATCTGCAGCATCGATGACAGAATCGACTGCGGACCTTTGGTGCAGAGCCGGGTGGAGGATCTGAATCAGAGGCTCAGACGGTTTTGCGACCGTGTTGGCTGCAGATTCCTTGACTTGCTCCATAGGGTGGTGTGGTTTCGGGTTCCGCTGAGTAGGTCAGGAGTTCACTACACTCAGCTGGCGGCTACACGGGTAGCGAAGGCTGTGTGGCGTGGACTAAGCGGTCTTTTTAGGTTAGAAAGCTTCGGGAAATACGGGGTTCGATGCAATCTCAAAGGGTGCATGGCAAATACAGGACGTGCTTGGATCAAGGAACAGTCGGAATTGTAGTTGTAAATTGTCTGAGCTTCAAGCGTTAATAGAAAGCACAGAAGCTGAAATCGTTATGGGTACAGAAAGCTGGTTACAGCTTGAAATACGTTCTTCATAAATTTTCACGAAGTCTCAGACGGTGTTCAGGAAAGATAGATTAGGCAGAATTGGTGGTGGAGTGTTTGTGTCTGTCAGTAGTGGTTTATCTTGTAGTGAAGTCGAAGCAGATACTCCGTGCGAATTGGTATGGGTGGAGGTTATACCTAACAGCCGAACTAAGTTAATAATTGGCTCCTTCTACCGACTCCCAGACTCCGATGATATAGTTGCTGAACAGCTCAGAGAAAGTTTGAGTCTCGTAACAAATAAATACCCCACTCATACGGTTATAGTTGGTGGGGACTTCAACCTTCCCTCGATATGTTGGCAAAAATACTTGTTCAAAACCCGTGGTAGGCAGAAAACATCTTCCGAGATTGCCCTAAATGCTTTCTCAGAAAATTGTTTCGAGCAGTTAGTCCAGGAACCCACGCGAATTGTAAATGGTTGCGAAAACACACTTGACCTCTTAGCCACAAACAATCCAGAGCTAATAGAGAGTATGATGACTGATACAGGGATTAGTGATCACAAGGTCGTTGTAGCTAGGCTCAATACCGTTTCTTCCAAATCCATCAGAAACAAACGCAAAATAATTTTATTTAAAAAAGCGGATAAAGTGTCACTAGAAGCCTTCCTAAGAGACAATCTCCATTCCTTCCGAACTGACTATGCAAATGTAGACGAGATGTGGTTCAAATTCAAAGGTATAATAGCAACAGCAATTGAAAGATTCATACCTCATACATTTGCAAGAGATGGAACTGATCCCCCATGGTACACAAAACAGGTCCGAACGCTGTTGCAGAGGCAACGGAAAAAGTACGCGAAGTTCAGAAGAACGCGAAATCTCGAAGATTGGCTAAAATTTACAGACGTGCGAAATTTTTTACGGACTTCAGTGCGAGATGCCTTTAATAGGTTCCACAACGAAACATTGTCTCGAAATTTGGTAGCAAATCCGAAGAAATTCTGGTCGTGTGTAAAGTAAACAAGCGGCAAGACGCAGTCAATACCTTCGCTGCACAGTGCCGATTGTACTGTTACCGACGACTGTGCCGCTAAAGCGGAGTTATTGAACGCAGTTTTCCGAAATTTCTTCATCAGGGAGGACGAATGGAATATTCTAGAATTTGAAACACGAACAGCTGCTAGCATGAGTTTCTTAGAAGAAGATACCTTAGGGGTTGCGAAGCAACTTAAATCGCTTGATACGGGCAAGTCTTCAGGTCCAGATTGTATACCGATTAGGTTCCTTTCAGATTACGCTGATACAATAGCTCCCTGCTTAGCAATCACATACAACCGCTCGCTCACCGATAGATCAGTACCTACAGAATGGAAAACTGCGTAGGTCGCACCAGTGTTTAAGAAGGGTAGTAGGAATAATCCATTGAACTACAGACCTATATCATTGACGTCGGTTTTCAGTAGGATTTTGGAGCATATACTGTATTCAAACATTATGAATCACCTCGAAGGGAACGATCTATTGACACGTAATCAGCATGGTTTCAGAAAACATCGTTCTTGTGCAACGCAGCTAGCTCTTTATTCGCACGAAGTAATGGCCGCTATCGACAGGGGATCTCAAGTTGATTCTGTATTTCTAGATTTCCGGAACGCTTTTGACACCGTTCCTCACAAGCGACTTCTAATCAAGCTGCGGGCCTATGGGGTATCGTCTCAGTTGTGCGACTGGATTCGTGATTTCCTGTCAGGAAGGTCGCAGTTCGTAGTAATAGACGGTAAATCATCGAGTGAAACTGAAGTGATATCAGGTGTTCCCCAGGGAAGCGTCCTGGGACCCCTGCTGTTCCTGATCTATATAAATGACCTGGGTGACAATCTGAGCAGTTCTCTTAGGTGGTTCGCAGATGATGCTGTAATTTACCGTCTAGTAAGGTCATCCGAAGACCAGTATCAGCTGCAAAGCGATTTAGAAAAGATTGCTGTATGGTGTGGCAGGTGGCAGTTGACGCTGAATAACGAAAAGTGTGAGGTAATCCACATGAGTTCCAAAAGAAATCCGTAGGAATTCTTTTACTCGATAAATAGTACAATTCTCAAGGCTGTCAATTCAGCTAAGTACCTGGGTGTTAAAATTACGAACAACTTCAGTTGGAAAGACCACATAGATAATATTGTGGGGAGGGCGAGCCAAAGGTTGCGTTTCATTGGTAGGACACTTAGAAGATGCAATAAGTCCACTAAAGAGACAGCTCGTTCGTCCTCTGTTAGAATATTGCTGCGCGTTGTGGGATCCTTACCAGGTGGGATTGACTTCGGACATCGAAAGGGTGCAAAAAAAGGGCAGCTCGTTTTGTATTATCACGTAATAGGGGAGAGAGTGTGGCAGGTATGATACACGAGTTGGGATGGAAGTCATTAAAGCAAAGACGTTAATCGTCGCGGCGGGACCTATTTACGAAATTTCAGTCAGCAACTTTCTGTTCCAAATGCGAAAATATTTTGTTGAGCCCAACCTACATAGGTGGAAATGATCATCAAAATTAAATAAGAGAAATCAGAGCTCGAACAGAAAGGTTTAGGTGTTCGTTTTTCCCGCGCTCTGTTCGGGAGTGGAGTGATAGAGCGATAGTATGATTGTGGTTTGATGAACCCTCGGCCAAGCACTTAAATGTGAATTGCAGAGTAATCATGTAGATGTAGATGTAGATGGTGGAAACAGCAAAATTAACAAACCATACCAACTGGAGGAACGTTTTCGTGTTTTTATGACGCAGCCTCAAAGAAATCCGTAGATGTCTCATAATGCAAATTTTACAAAAAGTTACTAAACAGTCATTTGGGAACCTCAAGTATGTTGCGACATGTTTGTACATTCGACCAGCAGATACATATTTTGTACGAAGACAGAGGTTTAGTGGCCAACAAATGTGTGCTAAGAACTTGAGGCTATTTAGCAATATACGAGGGTAATCCCAAAAGTAAGGTCTCCTATTTATTTGTAAAAACATAGACCTGTTTGTTTCTACAATGGTTTACATCAGTTCACAGCTTGAACATTTAGCTATTTTTCGACATAATCACCATTCTGTCGATGCATTTTTGTAGACGCTGTGGCAGTTTTTGTATACCCGTGTCATACAAGCTCGCCGCCACGCTGTTCAGAAAGCTACGAAATCACATCACAGGGCTCGCTCGCATCCTCCGTAGTGCGGCTAACATTTGACGCTAGAAGTGATACGCCCAGGAAGCTTCCAGAGCGGCGGCTCTGAGCCTGTTAGCAGCGCAGAGCGGGACGCCTTCCTCCCGCGCGACACACGCTCCGCTGCCGGCGCACGCGCCTGTGTCAACTGAGACGTCAGCCGGCTGACGCCCTGATTCCCCGCACGCCTCCGCCTTTCCACATGCACCCCGCATCGCTGCCTCCCTCACCTCCAGACTCTCTCCTCCCCTTCCCTTCCCCCCTACCCTCACCGCTTATTACTTGTTCCTTTTATCTAACCTTTTCGCTGGCGGGCAGCAGCGTTTCATTTAGCGGAATCGGCGTCTCCTCTAGAACATTGACTCAGCACCGTGTAACGAGTCTGCCACCCCTCCTTCCCCTTTCCCGACACCCCCCTTCACTCCCTCCTCCAGCTCGACCGCAGCTTCCGAGACTCTTATCGAAGTCGCACCACGTTCCATCCGCCTTTAAATGGCCCAGAGCTACCAAGCAGACCTGACGTGAATGAAGGGCCGGGGTTGTTAGACGCGGTGAGGGAACGGCGCTTCACCTGCATCCGATTGGCTCGGATACCGTATCAGACGCTGTCGCTGATAGTTTCTCAGTAAGAAATTGATTGATAGTGTGCCATTTCATATAATATCATCCTTTTGTATAGTGGACGCGGGAACACACACATGTAGTATTTTGATTCTGGATTTGGATATTAAGATCAAGTGTAGCTGAAATAATTCTTTGTGCAAGAGATATACTGTACATTGCACACGACATCAAACGTTTATACGCTGTAGTCGCCGGTTCGAATGCTGCCTCGGCCATGGATGTGTGTGATGTCCTAAGGTTTTTAGGTTTAAGTAGTTGTAAGTTCTAGGAGGCTGACGACCTCAGATGTTAAGACCTCTAGCGCTCAGCGCCATTTGAACCATTTTTCAGCCAAACGTTTAAAAAACATTAGCACGTTCATTCAATTCCGGATTGGTTTAACTGCAGTGGTATGAACCGGTCTATACGCAATGACCCGAGAACGACTCATATAAATGTCTAATCTCTTCGAGAAACGTTTATAAGATGTTCAAACTCATAACAATTTTATATTTTGACAATTAAAAAGTCAATTGTTTTCACTGCATGTTTCTACGTATACAGTTATTTATTAAGATTAGTCTCATCTTTCGTCGGTCAAGTCATTACTGAGTGTCGTGATCTAACTTCTTCATTCATTGCTTAATTAACTGAATCTTCGACTAGACGTCTCCATCCACAACGACCTTCAGCTCTTCTTAATGTAATGTGAAGAGGCAGGTTGGTAATCTTCTTCACTTGATCCAGTCATCTGCTTGCTGTTCTTCCTCTTGGTTTTCTGCCTTCGATTTTGCCTTGCAAGATAGTGTTCCCTAAATTACCCCTTCTCAATATGTGTCCAAGAACTGGAAGTGCCTTTGGCGTACGTTGTTGTGGTCTTCACTCCTGAGACTGGAGTGCATGCTCTCCATGCATACTGTAAAGCTGCATGCCCTTTGGGTGATACGGGAAGATAAAGCTATTGTGATGCTAAGCTCTTCTACAATGGAAGCATTTGGTTCTCCTTTATGTCCATGCTACAATTAATAATATTTTCCGCCAACGCAACATCTCGAAGGCATATATTCGGTTCTTGTCACTAACTTTCGCGGTCCAGACCTGGAAATCGTAAAAGAACACAGGAAATACCAACGATTCCCTAAGGCGCATCTTCCTTCCTTTGGAGATTGCTCGGCTATGCCAGGTCTGATGACATATTCAGCATAGATGTGGTGACAGTGTACGACCTTGTCTGACTCCATTTGTCATATCGAAAAATTCCGAGGATTCACCGTCCACCTTTATGGTTGCAGTATGAATGTTGTGAATATTTATAGTAATGACACTAAGTATTTTGTAACCCCAAACTCTTTGAGCACGTGCCATTACTTGTCTCACAGGACACAATAAAACGTCTTTTTATAATCTAGGAAACAAATAACGACAGGGACACAGAACTCACGGCGTTTTTCAGTTATCCGCCTTAAATTTAAAACTGCCTCTAGAATACCTTTACCTGGTCACAAAATCGGCTTGTTCTGCAGAAATCTGGGACTGCAGGAATTTCTTTAGTCGTTGATTCATTACATGCAGGAGGACTTTGCTAGCATGCAATATTAATGCTATAGTCCTGTAATTAGAGCAGTCGCTAACTGATACTTTTTTCTTGAAGAGAGTTTTAACAGCACAGTCAGCATATCTCTGGAAATACCTTCTGCACCTATGAGGTGTTGTTTTTGAAATGCTTGGTAGCATTTTCAGTTTCACCGAATAGAATATCAGGTTTCGTGTGTGATTCTGCACAAATTTTCTCTTCCACGATTGTATTTCCTTTGCAGTACAATGTTTATCAGTGTTGTTTCCACCTAATTATTGCCAGTTTCTTGTCACCATAATGATATTTCCAGTTACACCTTCTGTCACCTACATGCACGGTTTGAACTCTCGAATAAAGCTGTTTATCTTCTGGAAGAGATAATGAGTTTCATTTAGCTTCTGATGGAGACGTAGTTCATCACATATGCTGGTGAGATACTGTGCCTTGTCAGTTCGGCAGCTGTGCTGTATTTTTTGCTAAGTTCTTTTTACGCTTCTTCACCTTGAGCAGTTTGTACGCCACGTTTATTGAATGTGCTCCTCTCTTCAATCAGTACTGCAATATTACTCAAAATCCAGGGCTGTTTCGCTTGAGGGATCTTAGTAATCTATTTAGGAGGAGACGAACTGATTATTTCCTTCATTTTGTCCCAAGTTTGGGAGAGGCTTCTGCTTCCTCCGCCAGCTGCTGGAGTTTGGGTCTTATTCTGTCCCCACACTCTTTGAGGCTATTTTTGTCTGTAACACAAACCTGTCTTATTCTTGACTTCTTGATTAGTATCAGTTTTATCCGCATACTCATGGATAGCATGTCTGATCGATCTCTGACAAAGTGCGCAACAGGACAGGTCTTGCAGTCCAAGACCGAATTGCAGCAACGTTGCCTCACCAAAGCGAAATTAATCTAATCTCTCGCCCTATCCCCACGAGAACTCTCTAAGCGTAGCGACGGTGTGGATGATGTTAAAAAGAGTATGACAGATGGATGTGCTGTTATTTACTCCAAATTCCAGTAACTACTCTTCACGTTCATACCTCACTAGAATGCGTGAAATCCACCACAGGTCTCAGGTGTCGATCGTTCATTGTCTCACCAGTCTTCGGGTGAAAATCGCCCTGTGTGACTAATATTTCCGTTTTAGGTATCTTTCTCTCTCTCGAGGAGACACCGTCTTAAAGTGCCACTATTTGTGCGGGCGAGAGGGCTACACCGGCTGTAGTGTAGCTATTGGCAGGGTCTCCCTTACCAGACAGGCCTCAGGTAGGGGACACGGACAAAGAGGGTCCCACAACTTTCCATCTTTTCCTTTATTCGATCCTGAGGTTTCCTTTCTTGAGGTGGTAACATAAGTCAGGGGGCACTCTTAGCCATAGTGAAGGCAGCCTCCCTACAGAAGTAAACCGTGAGGAAAATATTGGTCCTCGAGTTTGGGGCTTCAGCTGGGGTTGGCATCCCTCGCAAGTAAATACAGGTTTTTCTACGATTTACAAACACGATAAAAAAGACAGGCGGATTAAAAAGCATCGACTCTGGTGAAGAAAAGGACTCTGATTTATGGAACATGGAATGCACAGAAAAAA
Organism: Schistocerca gregaria; assembly: GCF_023897955.1. NCBI lineage: Eukaryota > Metazoa > Arthropoda > Insecta > Orthoptera > Acrididae > Schistocerca > Schistocerca gregaria. Next base: position 666,601,199 of record NC_064922.1, read on the forward strand.
TTGAGAATATAATTAAAAAAATGAAAGAACTAAAATGGATATCCTGGTAATGACAGAAACGAAAAAGAAAGGGCCTGGGCAAGAACTAACGGCAAACTATATTCTGTTTTGGAGTGGAATGGAAAAAAGTGAAAGAACAAAATCAGGAGTAGCAGATCTTGTAAACAGAAAATGGAAACAGGCTATAATTAATTAGAAGCAAGTGAATGAAAGGATAATCAGAGTAAGAATAAAAATTTGTGGAATAAAATTGGAATTAAATGGGGTGTATGGCCTTAACGAAGATGCGTCTTGCGAGAAGAAGAGGGATTTCTTCCATGACTTATAAGAAGTGGTTTACGAATGTCCAGATGGACGGATGAGGTTGACTAACTTCTGTAAGTTTCAGAGGTATACTGTTATAAATGGCCAATTCCAGCACGAAGAAATACTGAAGTACACCTGGGCCAATCCGTCAAGGAATCTAAAAATCAATTATAGACTATGTAATAGTGCGGAGGCAGCAGGTAATAAGGTGCAAGATGTAAGGGTAAAAAGAGGACTAGGGTGTGGATCTGCTCATTTTATAGTCACTTCAAGAACTGCTTTTTCGATTAAGACCAAGATAAAGCAGGAGGAGAAAGAGGTGGATGCTCAAAGTAGAAATATAGAGGATTCAAAATATAGAATACATCCGCTAGAGGAAGAAAACGAGAAAAGTTTGTATCAGGAAAGATTAAACCTAAGACTGTATGCAATGGAGGAGGACTGGAGTGCTAATGAGATGTATAGTTTCCTGAAAATGTCATTTAAGGAAGAAGCGGAGGAGGCTTTATCAAAGGAGAGCGAGAAAAGAGTAAGAACAGAACGAATGTCCATGACTCAAGAAAAGAAGAAACAACACAACACGTGGTTGATTTTAAGAACAGAAACAATCAGTCATCAGTGCACAAATTTTTCATTAATTAACATCTTGACTAATTTCGACAAATTAATTTGCCATCCTCAGAAGGCCATACAATTAATATTACATTGGAAAGCAATCATCAAGCAAACACTGGACGATGGAGTCCTACAGAAACGGCTAATAGAATAATAATTTAGTGATTAGCGGGTTTGGATCACAATTAACAGCAGATTATAATAGTTGTCTCAAGGAGTTAAAAATTAACATAATAAATGCGAAGATATAGTGACCAAAAAATCTTCGCATGATAAGTAAAATATTAAAAAATTATGAGACATACGAGACTAGCACAGCAGACTGACAGTTTGACTATAAAAGATTTCACTTATACAGGGTGTTTCAAAAATGACCAGTATATTTGAAACGGCAATAAAAGCTAAACGAGCAGCGATAGAAATACACCGTTTGTTGCAATATGCTTGGGACAACAGTACATTTTCAGGCGGACAAACTTTCGAAATTACAGTAGTTACAATTTTCAACAACAGATGGCGCTACAAGTGATGTGAAAGATATAGAAGACAACGCAGTCTGTGGGTGCGCCATTCTGTATGTCGTCTTTCTGCTGTAAGCATGTGCTGTTCACAACGTGCAAGTGTGCTGTGGACAACATGGTTTATTCCTTAGAACAGAGGATTTTTCTGGTGTTGGAATTCCACCGCCTAGAACACAGTGTTGTTGCAACAAGACGAAGTTTTCAACGGAGGTTTAATGTAACCAAAGGACCGAAAAGCGATACAATAAAGGATCTGTTTGAAAAATGTCAACGGACTGGGAACGTGACGGATGAACGTGCTGGAAAGGTAGGGCGACCGCGTACGGCAACCACAGAGGGCAACGCGCAGCTAGTTCAGCAGGTGATCCAACAGCGGCCTCGGGTTTCCGTTCGCCGTGTTGCAGCTGCGGTCCAAATGACGCCAACGTCCACGTATCGTCTCATGCGCCAGAGTTTACACCTCTATCCATACTGCTGCATGAGAGACATTCGCTAACGATATAGTGCACAGGATTGATGACGGCGATATGCATGTAGGCCGCATTTGGTTTACTGACGAAGCTTATTTTTACCTGGACGGTTTCGTCAATAAACAGAACTGGCGCATATGGGGAACCGAAAAGCCCCATGTTGCAGTCCCATCGTCCCTGCATCCTCAAAAAGTAATGGTCTGGGCCGCCATTTCTTCCAAAGGAATCATTGGCCCATTTTTCAGATCCGAAACGATTACTGTATCACGCTATCTGGACATTCTTCGTGAATTTGTGGCGGTACAAACTGCCTTAGACGACACTGTGAACACCTCGTAGTTTATGCAAGATGGTGCCCGGCCACATCGCACGGCCGACGTCTTTAATTTCCTGAATGAACATTTCGATGATCGTGTGATTGCTTTGGGCTATCCGAAACATACAGGAGGCGGCGTGGATTGGCCTCCCTATTCGCCAGACATGTACCCCTTTGACTTCTTTCTGGGGGACACTTGAAAGACCAGGTGTACCGCCAGAATCCAGAAACAATTGAATAGCTGAAGCAGTACTTCTCATCTGCATGTGAAGCCATTCCGCCAGACACGTTGTCAACGGTTTCGGGTAATTTCATTCAGAGACTACGCCATATTATTGCTACGCATGGTGGATATGTGGAAAATATCGTAGTATAGAGTTTCCCAGACCGCAGCGCCATCTGTTGTTGACAATTGTAACTACTGTAATTTCGAAAGTTTGTCTGCCTGAAAATGTACTGTTTTCCCAAGCATATTGCAACAAACGGTGTACTTCTATCGCTGCTCGTTTAGTTTGTATTGCCGTTTCAAATATACGGGTCATTTTTGAAACACCCTGTATAAGAAGCAACGAGCGCTACTGAGCTTAAGAGCTAACGATGACTAAGCACAATGATGGCGCCCATGCCCGTAACATAACTCAAACGAAACAGAACATCAGTCTTAGGGAAATGAGATACCATCAAGATCTTACATCACATGCTAATCGAGGGTATAAATGTATACACAAAAATAACATTACTTGTAAAAAGGGGCTCAAGAGTGGTTACAATGATCAGTTTTATTTAACAAACAGCACGGCAGTGCCCCAGTGGATACACCGGTTCCTGTCTGATCACTGAAGTTAAGCGCTGTTGGGCGTGGTCGGCACGTGGATGGGTGATCATCTGGGCCACCACGTGCTGTTGCAATTTTTCGGGGTGCACTCAGCCTCCTGATGCCAATTGAGGAGCTACTCGACCGAGTAGTAGTGGCTCCGGCCAAAGAAAACCATCATAACGACCGGGAGAGCGGTGTGTTGATCACACGCCCCTCCTATCCGCATCGTCCATGAGGATGACACGGCGGTCGGATGGTCCCAATGGGCCACTTGTGGCCTGAAGAAAGAGTGCTTTTATGTGGTTAAGCTCTGGGATATAGAGGGTTGGATTAGGTACAAAGTACATAAAAAGAGGGCTAAGAAATTAACAAGAAAGTGTAAGGAAGAGAAATAGGAAAGAGGTTGTGGGAAATAGAGCATTTGCTTGGGTATAGGAGATCGGCAAAGGCATGAAGATCATAAAGAAGACGAAAATAGCTAGTAATCCCACATCCACAATTGAATCTATATCTAATGGATAGCGGAAAAATGAAGAACTTCAGGTAAAGAAAAAAAGAGACGACATCATACACGTCTACAACAAAAGCAGTACATTAGGTAATACAGAACCTATACTATAGGAAAAAGTAAAAGAAATGCTGTAAAAGGCAAGAAGTGGAAAAGCAAGTGGTCTGGGAGGAGTTGAGATGGAATTCTGGAAATGTGGGCTCCCTTGAATAGTGAGGCTTATACTTGAATTTTTCAATCCGATTGTGAAGGGAGAAGAAATACCAACAGAGTGGTGTGTACCATACATATTTGCTAGCCATAAGAAAGGAAGCAAGAGTTATAGGGGAACTAGTGTTATGGCAACTGTCACCAGACTTTTTAGCGCTATACTTAAATACAGTTTGAAGAAAGAGATTGTGGAAAAGTGACGAGAGGAACAGCCATGTTTTATAGTTGGGGAGTCTTGTGTGGATCATATTTTTATCCTTAGACAAATAAGAGAGAAAATGTACTTTAAGGGTCAGAATTTAGCGAAGTGTATGATTCTGTATCCATCAACACACTATGGGAAGGGATGGAGTATATAGGTGCAGAGGCAAAACCAGTGTCCCTAGTTCGAACAATATAGTATCAATCTATGTAGCAGTTAAAGAAGGGAGAAAGTTGAGTGAGATATGCCAAACATGGAAAGGACCTAGATAGGACTACAGTATTTTGCCGACCCTGTTCAAAATGTACACGCAGTGTACAATCAGGTGGCTAAAGATATGGGCTAACGGTATGCACATACACAACGACGTGAGTATCGCGTACACAAGGTATGAAAGGATAGTGAATTGGCAGAGCAGTCAGTTGTACTCAGGTGCTTCACGTGAAAAGGTTTCCGACGTGATTTTGGCCGCACAATGGGAATTAATGGACTTTGAACGCGGAATGGTAGATGAAGCTAGGAGCTTGGAACGTTCCATTTCATAAATTGTTAGGGAATTCTATGTTCTGAGATCAAAAGTGTCAAGAGCGTGCCGAGAATACCAAGTTTCAAGCATTACCTCTCAGCATGGACATCGCAGTGGCCGACGACATTCACTTAACGACCGAGAGCAGCGGTGTTTGTGTAGAGTTGTCAGCGCTAATAGACAAGCAACAAAGCGTGAAATAAACACAGAAATCAGTGTGGGATGTACGACGAGCGTATCCGTCAGGACAATGCGGCGAAATTTGGCGTTAATGGGTTATGACAGGAGTTGACCGAAGAGAGAGCTTTTGCTGACAGCAAGACATCGCCTGCAGCACCTCTCCTGGGATAGTGTACATATCGTTTGGACCTTAGATGACTGGGAAACCGTGACCTGGTTAGATGAGTCTCTATTTCAGTTGGTAACAGCTGATGATAGGACTAGAGCATACCGCTGACGTCAACAAGGCACTGAATAAGTTGATAGTGATCCTATAATGGTGTGGGCTGTGTTTGCATGGAATGGACTGGTTCCTCTGGTGGAACTGAACCGATCGTTGGCTGTAAATGATGATGTTCGTCTACTTGGAGTCCATCTGCAGCCACTCACAGACTTCATGTTCGCAAACGACAATGGAACTTTTATGGATGACAATTCTCCATTTCCCCGGCCTCGAGCGTTCGCTATTGGTCTGAATAACATTTTGAGCAGTCCAAGAGAATGATTTGGCCATCCAGATCACCCGAAATGTAACATAATCGAGAAGTCAGTTCGCGCACAAAATGCTGAATTGACAACAATTTCGCAATTATGGACGGCTATAGTGGCAGCAAAGCGCATTCTACCTGTGTAAGACTTACAAAGACTTGTATAGCGCATGTCATATTGAGCTGTTGCACTGCGCCGGGCTAAAAGGAGGTTCAGCACGATTTTAGGAGGTATCCTGCGACTTTTGTTACCTCAGTGTATATGTGCTGTATAATACAATGAAAAAACTGTATATAGAAAAGTTGGGTTTTAGTGCCAGCCGGCCGGAGTGGCCGAGCGATTCTAGGCGATACAGTCTGGAACCGCGCGACCGCTGCGTTCGCAGGTTCGAATTCTGCCTCGGGCATGGATGTGTGTGATGTCCTTAGGTTATTTAGGTTTACGTAGTTCTGAGTTCTAGGGGACTGATGACCTCAGAAGTTAAGTCCTATAGTGCTCGGAGCCATTTTTTGGAGTGCCAGCACTGCTTAAATCTCAATGAAAATCATCAGCGTCCTGCCAACGGCCTCTTCAGAAAGGATGCAGGAGCACACTTGCTCTTGAGGGTGGAAAACTGCTCTTAAAAGAGCGAAGAATTGACAATGATCTACGGCATGAGGATTCAGAAGGCATTGGAAACCATTGCAATAAATACACATAATTCAGATTCCGAATTAGTCCCGCATTAGGGTCTCCAGGAGGAGGCTGCGAAGGGGAAGGTGATCTGAGAAAAAGATGGAATAACCAACGAAGGGATAACATTCTGTGTGTCGCAGGATGGAATGTAAGAAGTTTGAATGAGGTAGAAAAGCTGGTAAACCTCAAAATGGAAATGAAAGGGCTCAATCTAGATATAGTGGAAGTTGGTAAAGTGAAATGGAAAGAAGATAAGTATTTCTGGTGAGATAAATGTAAGTTATTATCAAGGGCTTCAGAAAATGGTATAACGGAAATAGCATTCGTTATGAATAGGAAAGTGGGGCAGGGAAAGAGGTACTTAGAAAGGGTTGTTCTCGTCACATTCGACAGCAAACCAACGTCGACAATAATGCATCAGTTATACATGCCAACGTTGCAAGCAGAACATGAATAGACAGAGAAAATACATGAGGATACTGACGGGTAATTCGATTACACAGATAAATGAGCTTAAGGAATTGAACGAAATGCAATTAATCTGTAACGAAACACCGACGACCACGGCATACTCGTATAAAATACCCCTGAACAGATACCGAGACTATGTCAACGGCATTCAGTTTCACACTGTATATATACGGAACGCTGCCAGTTCTGCTTTGACTTACAAGTGCAGTTCACCGGCCAGTAAGATAAACTAAAAGCAAGGCTAAAGCAACAACTGAGTCTGGAGTAAAGTTTTCTCTGATAATAGTGGATACACGTGTGGGGCTGTGCTCTACAGTGCCACGAGGCCGTGCCACGTGACCTGGGACGGCCGAGTCCGCTCCATGGTACGTCGCTGTTGTGACGTCGGCTTTAACTCGCAGGTGGGCTGCGTCTCTCGAGTGTCGCTCGATGTTTCTTTTTCTGAGTCGCGCCTGTATGTAATACGATGTTGCCAGATGCGTATTTGGTTAGTCCTTGCAGTTTGCCATACCAAGGATACCCTAATTCTGCTGCTCAGCGAGTAGTTGATCGACAACAGAAGTGCGTACCGACTGTTGCTGCTGTGCTGTGGCGTCTTCAGAAATACGGAAGAAATATAGGTTGATCTTCTTGTGTCTGGCTGGTTGCTTTACAACACATGGGATCCATTATTGCGTACTTCGAGTACATTCGTGGAACAAAGGTACTAAGAATGTTCTCTAGTGAGCTGAATACATTCGCAGGTGCGCCTTTGGTGCTGCCACTAGAGTGTAGCTCTCACGGGGATCATGTGAATAATATGAGAGAGATTAAAAATTGTACAGAGGCATGTGACAGTAATTTTTACCTCGTTCAGTACGCGTATAGAATAAGAAAGAAAATCAATAATGCACTGCACAGTGGTTTGAAGATTATTTAGGACAGTTTTCTCTGAACATCCTGAAAGAATACTCAGGGAGGTCGTCGAGTGAAGGCAGAGTCTGCACAGAAAACGGTGGTCGGCAGATGTGCAGACAGCTGAACACGCTTGGCGAGAGCGGTAGTGGGAAGGTTACGGGCAGGCGTTGTAGAGGAAATGTCGCGCTGGAGGGGAAACTTTTGTTGTAAATATTAAGTGTTAAGTGGGGTCCCTCCTTGCCCACACTTGCATGGTGACCATTTAATGATCTGTTACCTCTGCTTTCGTTAGATCTAAAAAGAATTCATCCAAAAATGCAGCGATTTATTTTTGCCTGGCTTGTTAAACATTTATAACTTTTAGAGAAGCATCATGAGTGACGAATTTTGAGAAAATTCTACATCTTTCTCTGGTTGCCATGTTAAAATTTGCTTGTTTAGCCAAAACCCAGCAGACACATAGCGTCACCTCACTAACATGTTACGCAGACGCAACTGCGAGAGAATTCTGAAACAGTGGGTTATTGAGTTTATGAACTGAGAAAAACTAATGTCAGTAGCTTATGAAAAATCACATCCATGTTACAAAAAACAAAGTGTAATGTATTCACTTAAGTCGTTCCAAAACCCATAGCGTTTCTCATTACACAAGTTATCGATGGCCTTTAAAAATAACATTTTCACATCGAAAAAGACTGTACTTAGTGGAAGAACACGGTAGATAATGAAGTTTCGCATAATAACGATACGAAGAAATACTGTAAGTAGCTTGTTTATATGTTTGTATGTTGGCAGCACTATAGACTGTAATTAATATCGCTGACAGCGCTCTGCGGCCTCGGTAAGAGACTCTGTGGTTGGACGGACTAGCAGTTAGCAGTTAGTGAGAGGACGGCTTGGACATGTGTCCTTCGTGGAGACTCAATGTTGGTAGGACATGCACTGTAAAATGAGAACAGATGTAGTTGGTAATGTTTGGGTAGTGAAACTATTGACGACTATATAATTTTCGGAACTGTATGTCACATGAATAAGGTAAAATATGCTAAATACATTGTTTGCTCTTCAACAAAATCTTTCTTTTTCTGACCATATGCCTCCTACTAGTTAGAGTCTATAATAATTAGAATCTTTTTATTTAGCTAACTGTAGTTGCTTCTTGCTGTAACTACTATAGTTCGTATTATGAAGAATTTCTGTAAGCTGAGTGAACGCATGAAAAGTATGGGTTATTGTTAGGGTTTCTTCCAACACAGGGTCATTCTTTTGTGTTAATTATTGGAAGACATGTTGTCATTGGAGAGAAGTCAGATTGCGTTGGGTTTGTATATTGTGGCTAGTAAATGAATAGGTTAAGTTTGAGTTGTCATTGTCAGGGAAAATTCCGAAGGTCAGTGTTAAAATGATAAAAAATAAGTAACGAGACAGTAGGTTCAGTTTCACTCAGGAGTTTAACCAGAAGTTTCACTCAGTAGCAGCAGCCGCACTCAGTCGTTTAAGTAAACACAAAGAAGTTTCACCTTTTCAGTTATTTCAGTGGACACAATGAAGTTTCACCTCGCCAGGTGATGTAGTACGCTCCAAACGCAAAATCATAGCGACAACTTTTTTTCACTGCAAACTTTTCCGAATTTTGCACAGTGTCTTACTTCCATGTAAATATCACAGTAACTATGACCAGTAACGAAATGATGGGCGCATCGTCATGAACCTGACATGTAAAGCTATAACCAAAGGAAAAAAGAGATTTTGTTTCTGTAAAATCGTTTCAGAAAGATTGCAGGGCGTGCATCTCGATTTTGTCATCGCAGAGCAGCAGCCGACAGGTGGGAAACACTTGTCGGTCTCCTCTTCCAAGCTAGCCAATGATTTCGCCCAGCGCTGTGAACTAAAATTGCTCAGTGCCCAATGAAGACCGTATCCCGCACGTGCTCTAGCAAGACACTGACAGTCGACAGTCGATGGCGCAGATGGTGGTGGTCGGAGGGGTGGGCTGGGGCGGTGGTGCGATGGGAAAAAGCAGCGCTACCGTCGAGCAGCGCTTGGCCTACACTTGTCATTACTCTGATATTTCAAAACACGGCATGACAAACACTTAGTATGATATGCACAGGTACTATTAAGGGCCGTAAAAGTACTATATTGTTGATCGACATTCACAAAGCTTTAGCGGCTCGAAGAAGTAACTTTCACCCAATTCTGCTGATTGAGAATTAGGGAGCCCAGTTTCAGGATGTTGTTAGCAAATAGTAGCTGTAGGTGCAGAAGCAGCAGTGGCATTGTGCACACGCTCGTCAGAACTACTGTAAGTATTAACTACATAAATTTCAACATGATTCCACAACTGCCTAATATCCTAACTTTTGTTTCTGTTGTTGCGATTTCGCCTGATAAGCTATTTTCAAATGCTCAAACTAAGACCACTTCTGTTATTTTTGCAAATTATCTCCTATGCTTTGATGAACTTGCTTCAGTTGAAAACGGAGTAACAGCTGAAACTGCAGTAACGCCAATAAAGTTACAAAGTTCAACCAGTTGTGGAACCATTCTCAGTTAGAAAATTTTAGTCATTTTCGACCCACAAGATAAAAAATTTACTTATTATACACTAAAAGTCTGTAAATATCTTGAAGCAGTAGACAGGCAGTTGGAATAAGCTGCCTGTAACTATGGACTAAGTGATGTAAATGACCTTAAACCAAAGACATCTCACAAACGTATTAAAAAATAATGGTGGGAAGCAGACCTTTATTTTAGCAATCACTCCTTTGAAAAATGATAAGCAAAACCTACTCAGGAGAGCAAACAACTTGCTTTAATCAAATTAAAGTTTATAGATGTAAATATTTTAAAGTTGGAAAGATATACATATTCGATGGCGTGCTGAAAAGTGTTGCTTCCAAATTTTCTAGCTTGTTCTCAATCTCGATTGGTTGCATATTACTTGGTCGATTTTCCCGCTTCGCTGAAGCAAGTTGCAACCTTCTGGCGCTAGAGGGCTGCGAACTGTAGCGAGTAACATGGCGCTGTGTGACTTCGTGAGAAACAGCGTGCTGTAATCGTCTTTCTAACCGTACAAAACATTCGTCCACACATGGAGCACCATCTTCTTCAGAATGAAAATGGTAGACGACACACGAGCGCTGCCATACCTGCAACAATCCAACGCCTTGAGCTCACTGTCTACGGTCTTCCTTCGCATAGACCCAACCTGGTCCCATCCGACTTTCATCTCTTTCCAAAACTTAAAGAATACTTTCCATGACTTCACTTTAATAGGGACGAAGCGGTACATGGAAAGCGAGTTTGTGGCTACGTCGACAAATTCAAACATTCTTGTTTTAGTTGAATGTGTTTCGTCGCCAGGGTGACTATGCTGAGGTAAATATGTAGACATAAAGAAAAAAAAGCTATAAAATGACAATAAAGTTTTGTTTTGTTTTTAAAAGGTTTTGTGGGTTTTCACATAAAAATACGGAGGTACTACTTTTACAATACGCCCTCGTAATACACAGGTAAAACCTACTAAGGGGCTACGTAATGAAAGAGTAACTGAGAGCAATAAGAAACTTCCTAGCAGATTAAAACTGTGTGCCCGACCGAGACTCGAACTCGGGACCTTTGCCTTTCGCGAGCAAGTGCTCTACCATCTGAGCTACCGAAGAACGACTTACACCCGGTACTCACAGCTGTACTTCTGCCAGTATCTCGTCTCCTACCTTCCAAACATTACAGAAGTTCTCCTGCGAACCTTGCAGAACTAGCACTCCTGAAAGAAAGGATACTGCCGAGACATGGCTTAGCCACAGCCTGGGGGATGTTTCCAGAATGAGATTTTCACTCTGCAGCGGAGTGTGCGCTGATATGAAACTTCGTGGCAGATTAAAACTGTGTGCCCGACCGAGACTCGAACTCGGGATCTTTGCCTATCGCGGGAAAGTGCATTCTGAGACCAATAACTTAAAACAGGCCCTGTAGCGCAAAAAAAAAAAAAAACAAAAAATAACAGTAATTTTAAAGACCAGAATAAGGTTTAGCAGTAGTAGTAATAGTAGTTTTATTCATTCGCAGATCTCTTCTACAAGTATATTCGATATGTCTTGGTATTACAAGTTAAGAACTACACAAATAAAGTGTCGCATATAGAGACATTCACATACCTACAGGTCTAGTATGATAAGGATGGCATGGGCAGTCTCCATGGTGCTCGCTGTCGCCTGATAGTAAGAACCATCCTAGCATTTGCCCAAAGTAATTTTAGGGGAAACAAGGATGGCTGGATGAAGACTGAGGTCTCCATCCTTCTGAACACTGGGCCTCTCTGTTTAAAACAGTCCTACCTCATTCGGTGTATCTCTAGTGTAAAATGGTTCAAATGGCTCTGAGCACTATGGGACTCAACTTATGTGGTCATTAGTCCCCTAGAACTTAGAACTACTTAAACCTAACTAACCTAAGGACATCACACACATCCATGCCCAAGGCAGGATTCGAACCTGCGACCGTAGCAGTCGCACGGTTCCGGACTGCGCACCTAGAACCGCGAGACCACCGCGGCCGGCCTCTAGTGTACAATACCGTTTTACAAACGTGTTATTTAAAAATTTAAAAGGTTAATGTTTCACTGTTTCATTCATGTTTTACTCCCGGACACTGCACACACTATACACATATTGTTTCATAATACTATACACGCTGCACACGCCATCAACTGAGTTCAGAACGATTTTGTGTACCACGAATTCCCATTTGCTAGCCTGAAGAATTGAGTCAGTATCCCTCTAGAATGAGTGGAACGTTGACTTGAAAAAGAAGATAAGATGAAACTTCCTGTCAGATTAAAACTGTGTGCCGGACCGATACTTTAACTCGGGACCTTTGCCTTTCGCGGGCAAGTGCTCTTCCAACTGAGCTACCCAAGCACGACTCACGCCCCATCCTCACAGCTCTACTTCCGCCAGTACCTCGTCTCCTACCTACCAAACTTTACAGAAGCTCTCCAGCAGGATGTCTTACGACGTCCGACCCGAGCTGATGCAACTAACAAAAGCGAACAAAATGAAAAAAAGTTGGTAGAGAACTTTCCCGCGAAAGGCAAAGGTCCAGAGTTCGAGTCTCGGTCCGGCACACAGTTTTAATCTGCCAGGAAGTTTCATATCAGCGCACACTCCGCTGCAGAGTGAAAATCTCATTCTAGAAGATAAAATGTTAGTATTATACATTGCATAGGTTTTGGAGTACGTTTTTCCAGAAAAGAAAAGAAAGAAGGAAAATAGAAGTCTGAAAGTATTCTGCGGAATGATACTCTTTTTATTATCATTATTATTATTTTTTGTGTTACATTTTTTACCAAACATCTACTCTGAGCTATGTAAGTGTCGTTCCTTGTATAGAATGTTCCTTACTGCTACTTCTTAAATATCTCTCAGCGATTTCCATAATTTCCTTTGGAAAATTGTTAAACAGTTTTATTATTTGACAAAAAATGCGGTTTTGAGTTTTATGTTTCTTCTTTTTTGCTAAATGTAAATTCAGTCTAGATCTTGCTCCATGGCCATGGACATATCTGTTTGTGCAGTAATTATCAAGGATATTTTTTATGTGTAAACTAATTGGTAAATATTCTCACACAGTGCAATTAAAATTCTCAGGTTTCTGAACAGATCATTACAGTGACCTCGAATACTACTTTTGGTTATTATTCTAAAGGACGTTTTCGTCAGTTTGAAAACTGTGTTCATATTTCGTGCATTTGTTCCCCAAAAAGATTATCAAAGCTAAGAACTAAGTGTACAAATGAATAGTATGTAACTGACTCTGGCTCTTACAAGGTGATGACAGGACTCTAAGGGAAAAACATGCTGATGACATTCTGTTTGCAAGCACCTTTGTTTGTTCATTCTACTTCAGCTGAGAATCAATAGCCATTCCCAGAAATTCTGTGCTTTTACACAGGCTACAGAGGTGCCATCTTCATTTAATTAAACAGTTTCATTTTCCCTTCTCAAACTGAAATTCATGACATTAATTTTCTTTCAATTCAGTGTCGCTTTCTTGCCTATTGATGAATTGTAAACTTGTTTGAGGGTTTCGTTTGCTTTCTCTGCCAGGAGTTCTCTTGTTTTTTTCAATGACCCTAATAGTACTGTTATCAGCAAAAAGAATATTTCCCCATGACTAACGCTATTGGGAATGCCTTAGATCTATATCAGGCACAGTATTGGCCCTAATACACTCCTGGAAATTGAAATAAGAACACCGTGAATTCATTGTCCCAGGAAGGGGAAACTTTATTGACACATTCCTGGGGTCAGATACATCACATGATCACACTGACAGAACCACAGGCACATAGACACAGACAACAGAGCATGCACAATGTCGGCACTAGTACAGTGTATATCCACCTTTCGCACCAATGCAGGCTGCTATTCTCCCATGGAGACGATCTTAGAGATGCTGGATGTAGTCCTGTGGAACGGCTTGCCATGTCATTTCCACTTAGCGCCTCAGTTGGACCAGCGTTCGTGCTGGACGTGCAGACCGCGTGAGACGACGCTTCATCCAGTCCCAAACATGCTCAATGGGGGACAGATCCGGAGATCTTGCTGGCCAGGGTAGTTGACTTACACCTTCTAGAGCACGTTGGGTAGCACGGGATACATGCGGACGTGCATTGTCCTGTTGGAACAGCAAGTTCCCTTGCCGGTCTAGGAATGGTAGAACGATGGGTTCGATGAGGGTTTGGATGTACCGTGCACTACTCAGTGTCCCATCGACGATCACCAGAGGTGTATGGCCAGTGTAGGAGATCGCTCCCCACACCATGATGTCGGGTGTTGGCCCTGTGTGCCTCGGTCGTATGCAGTCCTGATTGTGGCGCTCACCTGCACGGCGCCAAACACGTATATGACCATCATTGGCACCAAGGCAGAAGCGACTCTCATCGCTGAAGACGACACGTCTCCATTCGTCCCTCCATTCACGCCTGTCGCGACACCACTGGAGGCGGGCTGCACGATGTTGGGGCGTGAGCGGAAGACGGCCTAACGGTGTGCGGGACCGTAGCCCAGCTTCATGGAGACGGTTGCGAATGGTCCTCGCCGATACCCCAGGAGCAACAGTGTCCCTAATTTGCTGGGAAGTGGCGGTGCGGTCCCCTACGGCACTGTGTAGGATCCTACGGTCTTGGCGTGCATCCGTGCGTCGCTGCGGTCCGGTCCCAGGTCGACGGGCACGTGCACCTTCCGCCGACCACTGGCGACAACATCGATGTACTGTGGAGACCTCACGCCCCACGTATTGAGCAATTCGGCGGTACGTCCACCCGGCCTCCCGCATGCCCACTATACGCCCTCGCTCAAAGTCCGTCAACTGCACATACGGTTCACGTCCACGCTGACGCGGCATGCTACCAGTGTTAAAGACTGCCACGGCAAACTGGCTGACACTGACGGCGGCGGTGCACAAATGCTGCGCAGCTAGCGCCATTCGACGGCCAACACCGCGGTTCCTGGTGTGTCCGCTGTGCGGTGCGTGTGATCATTGCTTGTACAGCCCTCTCGCAGTGTCCGGAGCAAGTATGGTGGGTCTGACACACCGGTGTCAATGTGTTCTTTTTTCCATTTCCAGGAGTGTATGCTCTCCTCAGGAATTGCTATGTTAATGTGTTTTGGTTCTGATAAGTGTTTTACTAAAAGTTTAGACTTATTTGATATATTTGTTATCTCTACCCTTAGTACACTGTCTGTTAGGTACAGTCGGAATCAGTCATTAGCTGCCCCTCCTATTCCAAATGCTTCTAGCGTATTTAGCAGTTCTGTAAGAAACAATGTTTAGCAGATCAACGGGCGATCGAAAAATTGATTGTTCGAAGATCACAGAGTACCCACCGAGAGCAGCAGCGGAACTGTTGGCTGAAGATGTTGGGTGTAAGACGGCCATGATGACGATAATGTGTAAGTTTTATTACTGCAACTTCTTATTTAAAAACATTATTGATGTGATGATAATATGCTACGCAACGGGTCATATCACGTGCCTCCAACAGCACAGTCATGTATAGGGCTTTTAAATGAGGAATTATAAACATTTTAAGGAATGATTGTTGTTTTGACTTCGTACACAGTGGTGAGAAGAGGCGGACTACAGAGTCATCTGGCAATTGGCGTCATAGGACAGCTGGTCAGGAGCAGAAATGATTAGCGAACAAGTAACAGAGTAAACAGAGGATTTCTTTAACTTATCTTTCTCCAAGTGAACGAAAGCTCGCCGGCCGCTGTGGTCTCGCGGTTCTAGGCGCGCAGTCCGGAACCGTGCGACTGCTACGGTCGCAGGTTCGAATCCTGCCTCGGGCGTGGATGTGTGTGATGTCCTTAGGTTAGTTAGGTTTAAGTAGTTCTAGGGGACTAATGACCACAGCAGTTGAGTCCCATAGTGCTCAGAGCCATTTGAACCATTTTTGAACGAAAGCTCATTACAAATAATGTAACAAGAATTAGAACCCCGCAATTAAGATTCAAAATGAGTACTATGGGACTTAACATCTGAGGTCATCAGTCCCTTAGAACTTAGAATTACTTAAACCTAACTAACCTAAGGGCATCACACACAACCATGCCCGAGGCAGGATTCGAACCTGCGACCGTAGTAGCAGCGCGGTTCCAGACTGCAGCGCCTACAACCGCTCGGCCATTTCGGCCGGCCGCAATTAAGAATGAGGCTTGGTGTACTAAGCACGACCGGAGGTGTTGCTTTGACGAGGCTCCAAGAGCAAGTGGGCTTAGTGGCTGGCACTGACTGTCCTATCCTGCAGCAGCAGAGGGCGCTTGCAGTCCAGAGCTGCTGGAGGCGTAGCTCAGCAGGCGGGCACCATTGGGTCCGCCAGATCTTGCACGATCACCTTCATAGTCTGACAGAAACTTGCAATTACTTTGCTATGATGCTGTGTGGTGGTATCCATATGTGATTTCCAATTACAGAGGCCAACGAAAAATTTATTCTGAAAAATATTTTTTAATTTGATAGCAGATCTTTATAGATTTTTATGAGCTGAATCAAAATCTAGCCTTAGTTTTTTTTGTATCACCCATAGTTTTCGAGCAATATGCTTTTTAGTATATAATATAAAAATCCTATGCTATATGGTAAATGGGGAAATTAATGAAACGCTTTGTTACAACATAAGCAAGGTTTGTTTTTACAGTAAGCTACTTAAAACAATGATGTCTGTTAACAGAGGTTTCACTTGTCAGCTGGAATTGGTTTGTATTTTCTTTCTCGCTGTTCATTGAAGCTTCTTGTGTAGCTTTTTCTACGATGAGTCGTTTGCTGAACTTCTCAGTGAAGTGACCAACAGTAGTCCCCCATCATGTTGGTGTTCCAGCGGCCTTTGTAGCGTTCTTCCAGCACTTTAATGTCCTGGTGAAAACGCTCTCCTTGCTCCTCACGAACATCTCCCATATTTTACAGGAAGTAATCAAGGTGAATGTTGAAATTGAACTTTCAGGCTAATTAAACACCCTAAAGTTTTAATTTTATTTAACATTGTAGCTATAATAGAAACATATTCTGAAGCGAATGCCACGAAGCCAAAACTGAAACGCCAGTCCAACAAATGGCGTCGTAATGGGTCGCCGCGAAAGTCGATGGTGCATCAGAGCCCCAGTATGGCGAAAGGTATAGTGATTCTAGTGTACGACTGTGATGGTGTTATCTAATGCATTACGTTCCTCCACGGCAGACCGTCAATGCACAGTATTACTGTTCGTTTTTGGAGCACCACCCACCATACTCCCCAGACTTAAGTCCTTGTGACTTTGATTTGATTCTGAAGATGAAGGAACCACTTTGTGGCATTCGCTTCAGAACTGTTGAAGAGATTCGACAGGCAGTAGACCGCTCCATTTGCTGCATCAACAGAACAGGCTTCGCAAACGGTACACTACGCCTTCCAAATCGCTGACAACGGGTTCTACACAACTCTGGTGACTACTTTAAAGGACAGTAATAGGTGCAAACATGTAACTCTTTTGTATCGGTTATGAATAAATAGTTACCTCTATTTAAGTTCCAACCCTCGTATTAATTCGTCGTCTTACGAAACTGCTTTGAATCTGATCACAGCACCAGATGTCGTGGGGAGGCGAGATTTCTTGGTGAACAATTAAAGCCCGTTCACCAGACGCAGCCCATGTTTCCTGTATCAGAAGACACAGGGTGTTTAAGGCAACGCTGCACTTTCTTTCATGAGATAGCATTTATAAAAAAAGATCTATAAACAGAAATAGAAACAAAACTCTGTCAGAGGCGATTTGGAGGTGGTTCACTCCATTTTTCTACCCAACAAAAATGTTCAATTAGTAGTGGACTGGTTGAGAAAGGCATTGGCATGGCCTCTCTGGCCACCTGACCTTAATGCCTTCTATTTATAGCAGTGGGGCCATATGTGGATTCCATGTCCATGAACCATGGACTTTGCCGTTGATGGGGACGCTTGCGTGCCTCAGCGATACAGATGGCCGTACCGTAGGTGCAACCACAGCGGAGTGGTATCTGTTGAGAGGCCAGAAAAACGTGTGGTTTCTGAAGAGGGGCAACAGCCTTTTCAGTAGTTTCAGCTGGCAACAGTCTGGATGATTGACTGATCTGGCCATGTAACATTAACCAAAAGGGCCTTGCTGTGCTGGTACTACGAACGGCTGAAAGCAAGGGCAAACAACAGCCATATTTTTTCCAGAGGGCATGCAGTTTTACTGTATGGTTAAATGATGATGGCGTCCTCTTGGATAAAATATTCCGGAGGTAAAATAGTCCCCCATTCGGATCTCCAGGCGGGGACTATTCAAGAGGATGTCGTTATCAGGAGAAAGAAAACTGGAGTTCTACGGATCGGAGCGTGGAATGTCAGATCCCTTAATCGGGCAGGTACGTTAGAAAATTTAAAAAGGGAAATGTATAGGTTAAAGTTAGATATAGTGGGAATTAGTGAAGTTCGGTGGCAGGAGAAACAAGACTTTTGGTCAGGTGAATACAGGGTTATAAATACAAAATCAAATAGGGGTAATGCAGAAGTAGCTTTAATAATGAATAGGAAAATAGGAGTGCGGGTGATCTACTACAAACAGCATAGTGAACGCATTATTGTGGCCAAGATAGACACGAATCCCACACCTACTACAATAGTACAAGTTTATATACCAACTAGCTCTGCAGATGATGAAGAAATTGTTGAAATGTATGGTGAGATAAAAGAAATTATTCAGGTAGTGAAGGGAGACGAAAATTTAATAGCCATGGGTGACTGGAATGCGAGAGTAGGAAAAGGGAGTGAAGGAAACATAGTAGGTGAATATGGATTGAGGGAAAGAAATGAAAGAGGAAGCCATCTGGTAGAATTTAGCACAGAGCATAACTTAATCGTAGCTAACACCTGGTTCAAGACTCATAAAAGAAGGTTGCACACATGGCAGAATCCTGGAAATACTAGAAGGTATCAGATAGATTATATAATGGTAAGACAGAGATTTAGGAACCAGGTATTCAATTGTAAGACATTTCCAGGGACAGATGTGGACTCTGACCACAATCTATTGGTTATGAGCTGTAGATTAAAACTGAACAAACTGCAAAAAGGTGGGAGTTTAAGGAGATGGGACCTGGATAAACTGAAAGAACCAGAGGTTGTACAGAGTTTCAGGGAGAGCATAAGGGAACAATTGTCACTAATGGGGGAAAGAAATACAGTAGAAGAAGAATGGGTAGCTCTGAGGGATGAAGTACTGAAGGCAGCACAAGATCAAGTAGGTAAAAAGACGAGGGCTAGTAGAAATCCTTGGGTAACAGAAGAAATATTGAATTTAATTGATGAAAGGAGAAAATATAAAAATGCAGTAAATGAAGCAGGCAAAAAGGAGTACAAACGTCTCAAAATGAGATCGACAGGAACTGCAAAATGGCTAAGCAGGGATGGCTAGAGGACAAATGTAAGGGTGTAGAGGCTTATCTCATGAAGGGTCAGATAGATACTGCCTACTGGAAAATTAAAGAGACCTTTGGAGAAATGAGAACCACTTGTATGAATCTCAAGAGCTCAGATGGAGACCCAGATCTATAATAAAACCATGGATCACCCAAGGAATAAAGATTTCCTATAAGACAAAAAGGAAAATGTATCTGTCGACCAAGAATAGTTCCAATGCTGATGATTTAAGTAAATAGAAGAAATACTGTAAAATATTAAAAAAGTAATTCAGGCATCTAAACAAATACACTACGAGAAGAAGATAGCAATGTCAGGGAATAAAATAAAAACAATATGGGATATAGTGAAAGAGGAGACTGGTAGAACCAGAAAGGAACAGGAGCAAATAGCACTAAGGGTAGATGACACATTAGTAACCGATGGGCATAGTGTGGTAAATCTATTTAACAAGTACTTTATATCCGTTACTGATAGAATGGGATTGTCAGGATCAGAAAATAATGCCCTTGAATATCTGAAACTAGCCTTAACAAATAGCTTCAGGTACATGAATATGGCACTCACATCACCAAAAGAAATAACTTCCATAATAAAATCTTTAAAAACAAAGCATTCTAGTGGTTACGATGAAATTTCAACAAAGTTAATTAAGGCATGTTCTTGTGAGTTTAGTACAATTCTAAGTTAGTTGTGTAATCAGTCAATTATAAGTGGGACATTTCCTGACTGGCTGAAATATGCAGATGTTAAACCTCTATTCAAGAAAGGGGATAAAGAGATGCCATCAAACTACAGACCGATTTCACTTTTGCCAGCATTCTCAAAAATTTTAGAAAAAATAATCTACAGGCGGCTTCTCAACCATCTGACCACAAATAACATATTATCAAGAACACAGTTTGGATTTCTGAAGGGTTCTGATATCGAAAAGGCTATTTACACCTACAGTGAAAATGTACTTAATTCATTAAATAACAAGTTACAAGCAGCAGGTATTTTCTGTGATTTGTCAAAGGCATTCGATTGTGTAAACCAAAACACCCTTTTAAATAAATTAGAATTCTATGGAGTCACGGGCAGAGCTGCAAAATGGCTCAAGTCATACCTCGCTAACAGGAAACAAACGGTGTCAGTGCAAGGGACTAGTGAGCTAAGTCATCATTCATCATCAGAATGGGAAGAAATTACATGTGGTGTCCCACAAGGATCCATCTTAGGGTCATTGCTTTTTCTTGTGTACATTAATGATCTCTCAACAGTTACACTGCAAGAAGCAGAGTTCGTTTTGTTTGCAGATGACACAGGTATTGCAATAAATAGTATGTCGAGTGTAGTTCTAGAAAGATCTGCTAATGATATTTTCATGGATATTAATAAATGGTTTAAAGCCAACTCACTGACATTAAACTTCGAAAAGACTCACTATATGCAATTCAGAACCTGTAAGAGCTTTCCACCCAGCGTATGCATAAAGTACGAAGAAGAGCAGATAGAAGAGGTTGACAGTCTTAAATTCCTGGGATTACAACTTGATAATAAATTCAGTTGGGAGGAGCACACAACAGAACTGCAGAAATGCCTTAACAAATATGTATTTGCAATTCGAGTGTTAGCAGACATAGGCGACATAAAAGTGAAAAAGCTTGCATACTTTGCCTACTTTCATTCCATAATGTCATATAGTATAATTTTTTGGGGTAACTCTTCAAGTCAAACAAAAGTTTTCAGAGTCCAAAAGCGTGTAATACGTATTATTTGTGGAGTAAACTCACAGACGTCCTGTAGAAACCTCTTCAAAGAACTGGGTATACTGGCTACTGCCTCCCAGTATATTTACTCCTTAATGAAATTTGTCCTAAATAATATATCTCTTTTTCCAACAAACAGCTCAGTTCATACATACAATACCAGGAACAGAAATGATCTGCACAAGGACTTAAAAGCACTTACTTTAGTTCAAAAAGGGGTCCACTACTCAGGAACACTCATCTTCAATAATTTGCCAGGAAACATAAAGAATTTATTTACAAATAGAGATCAGTTTCAAAGGAGCCTGAAAGACTTACTAGTGGCAACTCCTTCTACTCCATTGACGAATTTTTTAATAGAAACAAATGATGTGTTGTATATATTTATACTATTAGTATTGTTATTTCAGCTTAAAAAAATAAAAATAAAAAAGGTGACATAATCCACATCTACGAGGATTTCCTCAACACGGATCTATGGAACGGAAAACTAATCTAATGTAATCTAATCCAGTTGTATGCAAAGAAGGGAAAGCAGAAAGGTGGAAGGAATATATAGAGGGTCTATACAAGGGCGATGTACTTGAGGGCTATGTTCTAGAAATGGAAGAGAATGTAGATGAACATGAAATGGGAGATATGATACTGTATGAAAAGTTTGATGGAGCACTGAAAGACCTGACTCGAAACAAGGTCCTCGTAGTAGACAACATTTCATTAGAACTACTGACAGCCTTGGGAGAGCCAGGCCTGACAAAACTCTACTATCTGGTGAGTAAAATGTATGAGAGTGGCAAAATACCCCCAGAATTCAAGAAGAACATAATAATTCCAATCCCAAAGAATGTAGGTGTTGACAGATGTGAAAATTACCGAATTATCAGTTTAATAAGTAGCTGCAAAATACTAACACGAATTCTTTATGGACGAATGGAAAAAGTGGTAGGAGCCGACCTCGGGGAAGATCAGTTTGGATTCCATAGAAATATTGGAACACGTGAGGCAATACTGCCCCTACAACTTATTTTAGAAGCTTGATTAAGAAAAGGCAAACCTACGTTTCTAGCATTTGTAGACTTAGAGAAAGCTTTTGACAGTGTTGACTGGAATACTCTCTTTCAAATTATGAAGGTGGCAGGGGTAAAACACAGGCAGCGAAATGCTATTTACAATTTGTACAGAAACCAGATGGCAGTTATAAGAGTCGAGGGGCATGAAAGGGAAGCAGTGGTTGAGAAGGGAGTGAGACAGGATTGTAGCCAATCCTCGATGTTATTCAAGCTGTGTATTGAGCAAGCAGTAAAGGAAACAAAAGAAAAATTCGGGGAGAATAAATAAAAACTTTGAGGTTCGCCGATGACATTGTAATTCTATCAGAGACAGCAAAGGACCGGGAAGAGCAGTTGAACGGAATGGACAGTGTCTTGAAAGCAGGATATAAGATAAACATCAACAAAAGGAAAACGAGGATAATGGAATGTAGTCGAATTAAGTCGGGTGATGCTGAGGGAATTAGATTAGGAAATGAGACACTTAAAGTAGTAAATGAGTTTTGCTATTTGGGGAGGAAAATAAATGATGATGGTCGAAGTAGAGAAGATATAAAATATTTACTGGCAATGGCAAGGAAAGCGTTTCTGAAGAAGAGAAATTTGTTAACGTCGAGTATTGATGTAAGTGTCAGGAAGACATTTATGAAAGTATTTGTATGGAATGTAGCCATGTATGGAAGTGAAACTTGGATGATAAATAGTTTAGACAAGAAGTGAATAGAAGCTTTCGAAATGTGGTGCTACAGAAGAACGCTGAAGATTAGATGGGTAGATCACGTAACTAATGAGGAGGTATTGAATAGAATTGGAGAGAAGAGGAGTTTGTGGCACAACAGGACAAGAAGAAGGGACCGGTTGGTAGGACGTGTTCTGAGGCATCAAGGGATCACAAATTTAGCATTGGAGGGCAGTGTGGAGGGTAAAAATCGTAGAGGGAGATCAAGAGATGAATACACTAAGCAGACTCAGAAGGATGTATGCTGCAGTAGGTACAGTGGGAGATGAAGAAGCTTGCACAGGATAGAGTAGCATGGAGAGCTGCATCAAACTAGTCTCAGGACTGAAGACCACAACAACAACAACATGTCAGTATATCTAGTGTAGTTCTTTGAGGAGGATGTATGTTACGCATGTGACCAAATCCATGGACATCCACGTGTAATTGTACGAAATCGTGATTATTTGAGGATGAGAGCCTAAGTTCTGTGAGACTGAGTGGCAAGCAAATGAACTCTTAATGTATTGTTAACACGCAGAATATCCCATATCTCAGCAAGTATTTGTTTGTAGACATACAGGACTCTTTTTCTAGTTTTGATCAAAACTAACTTCAAGTAATGGGACACTTGCGCCTGGGAACCGATGGAAACTATGTAAGATTTTTTTTTCTAGACACACAGGTGTGTTAGGTGATCTATGAGAATGGGTGAGACTCACTGACAAACAGGGACGATGTAAGAAATTTGAATGGCAATTTACGGCCTCCACCACTTCCAGAAAAACCATTATTTCTGGCGAACAGCATAATATGCACGAACGCTAGAGTTCCACAATGTACAGACAAATTAAAAGACAAAATCAATCTATCAGAGGCATGTCATTGCTGATCTGCTGTCTCTCCTGCCTGAATTCTTCTTCGTCCACTAACGACCCTCGGCAGGTCATCATGATGCC
Source organism: Schistocerca gregaria (assembly GCF_023897955.1). Taxonomy (NCBI): domain Eukaryota; kingdom Metazoa; phylum Arthropoda; class Insecta; order Orthoptera; family Acrididae; genus Schistocerca; species Schistocerca gregaria. The sequence goes on from NC_064922.1 coordinate 666,624,898, forward strand.
GAGCGGCGGACAGCCACTATTTGACATACTGACGACTCTGTGAGAGTATGTCTTCAATTCTCGAACCGCCAACTACCGGCTCTAACAACGACAGAGGAAAAATATGATTCCTCACTATGCTATCGGACAAACGTTTGTTAAATACACTGTGGTTCATAAAATTATGAAAACTTTATACTGCAAGAATGAGTGCCACCTGGTGACGTCATAGATACGTGGCCAACTATGGAAAATGTATGAATGGAATAGAGATGAATAAGGTGTTATTCTATCGACGAGACGGGCCACATCCACTGACATGAATGGCTTTGAGATTGAGTAAAATGTTGTAGCCTGGTACTGGGAACCAGCGCCTAGGAATTTTTAAACTGCTTGGCTATTTGCGAGTCACTATCGCGAGCATCTATGAAATTGACTGAAGGATGATGAAACCATTAGCAGTCGACAGGGTGTTCCAAGGCTCATCACTGACAGTGGAGTTCGGAGGCTTTCCGTCTCTGTAAGGAAGCAGGTTAATTGCTAATGGAAGCCCGTGCAAGGCTACTTGAACCAGCGTGGAGAAAGTTTCCTTGCTAACTAATGGAGCGGGGACTGATGACCTCAGATGTTAAGTCCCATAGTGCTCAGAGCCATTTGAACCATTTAAACTAATGGAGGAGCACCCAACAGCAGTCGGGTAGCGGCGCCGACTGATAAGGACTACCTATGAGTCACAATTTATGAGACGTGTGCCAGTGCCATGGTCGCTGATGAACGAAACTCTCTGCTGACAAATTCGAGGCACATGACCCGAAATTTATCTCAAACGATTTTACAGAAATAGTTTGATGAAAAAAAAACTGATTTTTTCGTCGCTGATAGCTTTATGTGGCAGCTGCTTGGTGATTTGCTTATCGTTTCGTTAATGGTCGTAGTCACTGTGCAATTTTGCATTTAAGTATTACAATGTGCGAAATTCGTGTAATCTCCTATGTAAAATAGAGGTTTCAATGATTTTCCTTTTGTTGCGTTTCAGATCACGCATTGACGTGTATGAAATTTAGCCAACATATTGGATTTTTGTTTAAACTTGGGAAGAGGTCCATATTTACCTCGAGTAGTGAGAAATTGGATTTTATCTAGTGCACTAAATTTTGTACACTTGGGCTACAATAGAGTGAAAGAGATCTTTTTACAAACACGCATCATCTTTAAAGATACTGAAATGCTGCTTTAGCAAATTATAGCTGACAAAGAGAAGACTATTTTTCCATAAAGTTAATACATACATCTTTATCTGCAATGATACAACAGAAGCTATTCTTGTATGTATTTATCTCGGTGTAGTATTTCATTTTTTTAGGAGTCATCGACAGCTATTGAAAACGTAATTTACTAGTATGAAAATAAACATGAATTTATTTCTCTTATGTTTTTGCAAACTGCCACACTGGGGGTAATAAATGTGTGGCATAAGTCACGCAAGAAGCTAGTGACCATTCTAATAAATATGCATTGATCTGCAGTTAAGCTGGCTAGGCGGCATAAAAACTCACACAGATATGAAGAATGACTTTACTGATCACCAATTATGCAAGATGCACGGAATCCAAGTGCAAAGGTAGCAGAAGGGCAAGAGTATTAGCATACAATCTCATGTTATGAACAAAAATGAAAATGCTCTTATCCTTGTGCTACCATTGCACTTGTATTTCTGGAGATAAAAATAATTCCTAAATGCATATTGCATGATTTGTGACCGATAAAGTCATTCCTCACCTACAGTACGATATCTTATCAGACCTGGCCAGCTTAACTAAAGATCTAAGCATACTGACACTGAGGTTTTCTACGAGCTATTGACTTCCCTGGTCACTAATTACTTCTTTATTAAGACACCAATGGTTTAGTATCCTATCGTAAAAGGTAGTGCAGTAGTATGTTACTAAGGTGAGTTGTGCAAATTATACTGTATTTTGGGAAAACAAGCAAAATTAAACCTGTCAACAAGAGTAATGCAGACATGCTTCTTTAAATGAAAACAGGTTAACAATTCATACAAAAATAAATTGCCAACCTGTTATAGTTTTGGCGGAATTTCGTAACCTAATGTGTTTTTTATAGTGGGTGACTGGAACAGAAACTTACCAAAGATTTTCTTATTGCACATTAACGCTTTGAGAAAACTGAAAACAAATCACAACAAATAGTGTACCATCTTTTGCTTCTATCTTCATTCACAGTGAACTGGTGAACGTCTCCACCTTAAATATCTTAAATATCTATTCTTCGCAGATAAACAAGCATCAGAAAATTTGTTACTGAACTGAGGCAATGAAACTCCTCCTTACATCCGTAGCTCAGAACACTAACGTTTTTCAGAACCTTGTCAATTACCCTTCGAAGTCAACATCAATGATGAATTAAAGAACATTTTATGTGAAAAGGTTAACTATCTCATTCTTTACAGGGACAGGAATGGAAACGTAGTATACTATTTGCTTTCATATTTTGAAGAAAGCTGAGTTTCAGTATCAGCTGATCATTATTAAAAACACATTCTGTTAAAGGATTTCGCTGAAATTGCAACAAAAGAAGTGAATTAATTGCCCAGAATTCCCACCCGTTTTCATCTCGAGAGAAGCGTTATCAATTGCGAATTTTGGCTAAAAGCTAAGCCGCGCGGGATTAGCCGAGCGGTCTATGGCGCTGCAGTCATGCACGGTGCGGCTGGTCCCGGCGGAGGTTCGAGTCCTCCCTCGGGCATGGGTGTGTGTGTTTGTCCTTAGGATAGGTTAGGTTAAGTAGTGTGTAAGCTTAGGGACTGATGGCTTTAGCAGTTAAGTCCCATAAAATTTCACACAAATTTGAACATTTTTTAATAAAAACCTACATTTTTCTTTTTGTCATGTTAATATTTGCTTCTTTTTCCGCAGCACAGCGGGATTTACACAGTGTCACCTCACTGAAATGACAGTACACTTGCTATTGCGATAGAATCCTGCAACAGTTATTTATTAAATGAGAACTGCAAACAGGTCAGGCCAGTAACTCATGAAAAAATTTATCCTAAGTAGAAAAATAAACGTGTAGTTACTTCACTTACGTTGTTGCACAACCACGGTAATGCCATTCCACCATGTATCGATGACCTTTTAAAACATTTTATTATTTTATTGAAAAAGTCCATGGTGACTCATGTATTGCGGTGGTTAAAAAGATCCGCATTTTGACAATATGGGAAAATACTCTCCTTTTTGCTTGCTGTCATTTATCAAAAACTCGTCTCGATAAGTCGAATGGTTCAAGAGATACAGTGTATGTTATGAACATTTCTCATTTACTCTATTATGACGCATCCAAACAGAGCTTAGCGTGGTACATAAAGTCCCTTTTCTCAAGACTGAAGATACATAGAGACCTCCACGCAAGTCTAAAGAAAAGTTCAGCGTGTTATCTGAATTTCATATACAGCATTGTATGCTCTACTAAGCATCAAATGGAAAATCATAGCGATCCATATTTTCCATTGCAAAATAATTTGAATATCGCTCATTATGTTACTTAATTGCCAAGTATAACAATAACTATGTCCGTTAGTGAAATGATATGCACTTCACCATGAAGCTGACATATAAAACTACAATATTCGAAATAATCAAATTTGTTTACCAAATAATTATTTTAAAATTCCGTGAGAAATATTGCAGACAAGGTAGAGCATTCATGATGCTCTGCGTGTAGTGGCACTACTGCACCTACACCTGCTCCACGAGCACTTGTAGGTGTGTGTAACTGCGCGGACTACCATCTTCCTTTGTGTTCCCACACTAAAGCAGGATATGCAGTGAACTGCGGCAGATCTGATCACAGATCACAGAAAATTCTGGTGCAGGCGCACGGTTCTCGGATGACACTAATCAGCACACTGTGTTGAACACAGGAACCTGCAGCAGATGACCCCTGGGGATTTCCGTGTTGACCAAACGACATCGTCAATTACTACTGCATGGGCCACGGGATCATCAAGATCAAGATTCAATGGAAATGTGTCGCACAGTCGACTGAAACATGTTTCTTGTTACACCAGATCGATAATCTTGTCCAGATATGCCATTATCCAGGTCAACATATGCTCGAAACATACACGGTGCTGTGGATGCAAACTGGTGAGGGTATTATTATGCTATGAAGACATTCACCTAAGCTTCCATGGATCTGTGGTAGTAATCGAAGGTATCGTGACAGCTGTGGACCAGGTGAACATTATTACGGACAGTGTGCATCCCTTCACGCTTCAAGCATTCCCGATGGAAAATTTATTCCAGTAGGATAACTGCCACAAGGCAAGAACCGTGTTAAAATAGTTTGAGGAAAATGACAGTGAACTCTCATTGATGTCCGTCCAGCTCTGCACCCACAGACCATTTGCCCTCAATTTTCGGGAATTTTGTGATCAGCGCGTAGATATGTAGCTGATGCTGCATACTTCTGGAAACCTTTCAAAAGCTTATCGAATTCATAAGACCCAGGATCGCTGCTGTACTAAGTTCCCCAGCTGGACCAACACATTGTTAAGCAAGTAGTCGTAATGTTTTGTCTTATCGGTGTATGTTGTAAAACTTCGTAACAGAATATAGCAGTGAGTCGGAATGTGACTCGAACACGGGGCCTTTGACTTCCGCGGGTAAGTGCTCTACCGACTGAGGTACTCCAGCACGACTCACGACCCGTCTTCGCAGCTTTACTTACGCCAGTACCTCGTCTTCTGCCTTGTAGCTCAGTCGGTAGAGCATCTGTCCGCGAAAGGCAAAGGACTCGGGTTCGAGTCTCGGGCCGGCACACAGCTTTAATCTGCGAGGAAGTTTCATATCAGCGCACATTCCTCTGCAGAAGAGTGAAGATTTCATTCCAGTGTATGTTGTACAATGCTTCTGTAAGGCGGTGCTTCTTCGACGTACATTTAATGAATTTTATTAGAATCGTCACGAATTTCTTACAGCAACTGTTAGCAGTCCAACGAACATTGATCAGTCTTAATGGGCATTTGATTTAGAATCGACTTTTTAGGAACTAACGGATGTACCTATTCCGTCAATCAAATTCATCATATTTCTAACACAATCAATATCAAACATGTAGTAACTGATGAGTGAAGACTACCTTTCTTACCACAGGCGATCGATCCAACTTACAGTGAGGGGATAAGAGGCATGGGGTAGCGATGTATAAAGATATCAGTAGTATCGCGTAAACAAGACATGGCCGCGCTGCATGTGTGTGTGTGTGTGTGTGTGTGTGTGTGTGTGTGTTTGTGTGTGTGTGCGTGTGTGTGTTGTCCTTAGCGTAAGTTATTTTGAGTTAGATTAAATAGTGTGTAAGCTTAGGGACCGCTGACCTTAGCTGTTTGGTCCAATAAGATCTTACCACAAACTTCCAAAACACAAGGCATAAAAGAGAAGTGCATAAGCGGAGTTTTCATTTGTACCAAGGTGATTCATGTAAAAAGATTTCCGACGTGATTATGGCTTCACGGTGGCTATCAACAGATTTTGAACGCGGAATGCTACTTGGAGCTAGACGCGTGGGACATTCCACTTCGGAAATTGTTATGGGATTCAATTTTCCGAGATCCACAGTGTCAATACTGTGCCGAGAATATAAAATTTCAGACATTCCCTCTCATCATGGACAACGCAGTGGCCGATGGTTTCACTTGACGACCAAGAGCAGCGGCTTTTGCGTAGAGTTTGTAAGTAGGCTATTTAGGTTTTTATGTTGGTAACGCTCTGTATGAAAGTCACTGACCGTGCTGTGTGCATTGTAGTGTTCGGCAGTTGGATGTGAACACTGCGTAGCGTAGCGCTGTTGGAGGTGAGCCGCCAGCAGTGGTGGATGTGGAGAGAGAGAGATGCAATAGTTTTGAGAGGTCACTATAAGCGGACGACCTGGACGTGTGTCCGCCAGAAAATGGAAATTTGTATAGATAGATGTCATGAATTTATATATATGATGCCTTTTGATCACTATTGTGGTAAACACATTGTTTGCTCGGCCGCAATGGCCGAGCGGTTCTAGGCGCTTCAGTCTGCGACCGCGCGACTACTACGGTCGCAGGTTCGAATCCTGCCTCGGGCATGGATGTGTGTGATGTCCTTAGGTTAGTTAGGTTTACGTAGTTCTAAGTTCTGGGGGACTGATGACCTCAGATGTTAAGTCCCATAGTGCTCAGGGCGATTTGAACAATTTTTTAACCATTGTTTGTTCTCTATCAGAACTTTCATTTGCTAACTATGTCTATCAATAGTTAGTGCCTTCAGTAGTTCGAGTAACGAAAATTTTTGTGAGGTAAGTGATTCATGAAAGGTATAGATTATTGTTAGTCAGGGTCATTCTTTTATGGGGATTATTGAAAGTCAGATTGCGTTACGCTAAAAATATTGTGTGTCAGTTTTAGTGCTGATCAGAATAAGTCAAGCGAGCAATGTATGAGTACGTTTAGTTTTACTCAGCCGTTTGAAAATCAAATAACGTAGAAGTTTACCATCACAGTCATTCATAATTTTTCGAAGGGGACGTTACAAATTACAGGTTTAACTGACAAGCAACGCTCTTTGAAATAACAACAGGAATCATTGTGGAACGTAAGACGAACGTATCTGTTAGGGCAGTGAGACGAAATTTGGCGTTAGTGGGTTATGACACCAGACTTCAGATGCGGGTGCCTTTGCTAACATTATGATTCCGCCAGCAGGGCCTCTTCTGGGTTCGTTACCATATCGGTAGGACCTCAGACGAATAGAAAACCGTGGTCTGGTCAGATGAGTCCCGATTTCAGTTGGAAAGAAGTGCTGGTAGGGTTCGAGAGTGGCGCAGACCCCACGAAACTGTGGATCCAAGTTGTCAACTGGCACAGAGCAAGCTGGTGATGGCTGTGCAGTGGTAACGGCGGTGTTTGCATGGAATGGACTGGGCTCTATGGGCAAGCAGAACCGATAATTGACTGAAAATGGTTATGTTTAGCTACCTGGAGACTATTCCCAGCCGTTCAGACATCTGTTCCCAAAAAAACGATGGAACTTTAATGGGTGAAATGCGCCATGTCACCGGCCTACAATTGTTCGAGATTGGTTCGAAGAACATTCTGGGCATTTCGAGCAATTGATTTGGCCACCTAGACTACATCCCATCGAAGATTTATGGGACATTTTCGAGAGGTAATTTCGGGCATAAAATGTTGCATGGGAAACACTTTCGCAATTATGGACGGTTAGAGGCGTAGCAAGGTCCAATATTTCTGCAGGGGCTCCCAATGACTTTGTCAATCCATGCTACGTCGATATGCTGCACTAAGCCACGCAGAAGGAGGTCCGACTCGACATTAGGAGATACCACATTGCTTTCGTCTCCTCAGTGTAAAGCGTTAACTGCCGAACATCTCACATTCTGTGACGCAGAAACAACTTCATACAACTGTGGATCATAGCATCTGAAATATAACTCTCTGTGAAAGGACGTGTGAATAAATGATGCCTTTTTAGCGATTTATGAAAACAAGGAAAAGCATCGACTTAAAGCACTAGCATTGCAAATTTCAGCTGTATTCTGAAAATTAAATAGTGTCATAGTGTCAGTAATCACAATGTGGGCAACTTTCCCATCAAGCGCGTCAAAATATGTGAGAAAACGATTGAAAGACTGTCCAACTGGCTAATGTAACAGCTTTTGAAACTGGACTTCATCAGTTGTCACTATTTTTTGCTTCCATCGTGGACGCCATGAACGAGATATGAAGCAAAACACCTATTAGATGTTGCCCTACACTGATGATGTTCTGAATACTCTTTCATTTACTGGCAAACAATAGTTATAGGCGCAGGCATGGCGTGACTGTTTTAAATCTTTTAGTGGCTCTGATGTAACATTACACAAACTGATCAACTGTGTAAGGTGGCGTGGTCTCCTGACCTTCATTTCTTACTTATTCCTTCATCACAATCGTACTCTGCATATCAAGACGCTTCATTCGAACCTAAACTCGATAAGGTAGCGTCAATTTTGCATGAATTCATGTAAATGATATGCAGATCTAAAGAGTAAATCTCAAGTGCACACTAAGGTTGTAAAAGTCTTGGCTGGCGTGCACAACATGACAGCCACAGGAATTTTCGTTCTAAAGAGGAAACTAGCCCACTGGGAAGACCGTCCCTTCAGAGGGCTGGGTCAACAACATATCTACTTCGGCCAAAGCGACCACCCAGAGAGAAGACAGCTTTTGCAGGGGCGAAGGGATAACGACCCCCATGTTCGACTTAAAAGCAAATTCCGCTACGTTGTGTGGGAGCAGCCAAGAGAAGCATTTTTTCACGGACCGACTGCGTACTTACGGAGTTCTCACAGGACGACAGTATACACCTAATGGAGATGCTACAGATTTCCGACTTAAACGAAACGTCATTCTCCCATTTCAAAGAGCAAAGCTGATTGGCGGAATATTTCAGATGCAAAGAGTCAGAGGAGAGAGGGAAGGCTGTGAATGATATACCCTTGCAACTTTTCCAGAAAAGGGGGCCATTCCGTCGTCGTTCTTGGAGCAGGAACACATAACGAGAGCGAGTTCGCTCGTACATGTATGCAAAGAGCGAGGAACAAAGTCTCTCTTCAGTACTTCACTGGGAGAGCACCTCTGTCGTTAGAGAATCAGAGTGACACTGTATATTGAGTCGCTCGCGATTAAGCATTGTTCACTGTGTTGGTCACCACACTTATTGTGCGGTGTGAACAGAGTACTAGTTAAACGCCTGTGAGCGAGTACCGAGTGGCATTGCAGTGGACCGGTTATCTGACTGGTGTACCTCACCTAGACTAGGGACGTATAGGAGTTCCCGACTTCACCAAGGTGTAGGGAGAGTTTGATTGGTGAAGGTCACTCCACATAGAAAGAAATAGTTGTGTTATTTGTCAGCAGTGAGCGATGCAGGCAGCAGTCATCGCAGCTCACGGTACTGTGCACTACAGTCCTCCCTAACAGTACATTCCACTACATTTCCCACGTGACAGCCTTGACCATACCTAGAAAAGTTATTCAAGTTGTGTAGGTGTGGCTCTCAGCCATTCTGCTGAGTGAATAACATTCTTAAAGAAAAGGGAGAAAAGGACCTTTCCATAGTTTGTAAAATAATAGCATTCCTATCCACAAGAGGCAATCTACTGTCCCAAAAAGAAACTGGAAATTTATTATTATTTTATAAGAAAAAGTTTCACTTAACTTCTCAGTATTTTTTGTAATAAATAATATTTTTCGATCATTTAATGTTTTTCGTATACTAACTAGCAATACTCCTATACACAAGTATCCCACTAGTTACTTAAGAGTATATAGAATAGTTTTGTGTCTTTTCCTTACAGCAAACGACTCCAGAAGATATTTGTTACTGAATGTATTTCAAGCTGTTCTTGTTGGTATATTCGTAGCGTTTGTCTGACTTCTGTAGTAGTGTAAGGTGGAAATTGTTTCTTGCACGAGTCAAAGGGTACTTGTTGGATCAAACCATTGCGCAACTTGACAAAAATAAAACCCACACACTCACAACTGGAAGCAGTACCTACTCCTGGAAGTCTTTAAATTGAATGACAATAGCTGCAGAAGGAGGGTGTTTGCCGGTACATGGAATCCAAGTTGCAAAGCTGGTAGTAGGGAAAGAGCTAGGGTCAAAACTGACTACGTGCTAAGCCTGGAACTGTCCAGCATTCCTTGATACGACAGGCATTCAATAAGTAATGTACACATTCATTTCATACACCATACAGCCTTACACCATCCCACTAGGAGGGCATGTGTGGCTACATGGTACCACCCTACTGGTCGTTGTCGAAGGCAACATCTTGCTGCATCAATTACCCAACCATCATCAACGTACCATTTAGTCGGTTGGTTTGGGGGATTAAAGGGACCAGACTGCTATGGTCATTGGTCCCTTGTTCCAAAATTTCAAACACCCACACGAACAATGACAAAGAATACGACATAGGACAAGAAGACGGAGACAGAGATAAGACAAAAGGAAGCAAAAATCACACAGAGTGTGACAGTGGTTGGCTGACCATACAGGAAAAGCTAACCACCGAGAAACACATTTAAAACTCACTCTAAATCGGTAGGCTAAATACTAGACTCAACACAAATAGGACAAACACTTAGACTAATTGATAAAAGCCCCCTGCCTGAATAAAACGCAAATCTAAGCCAGTCATGGAAGTGTCATCTGTAAAAAGGGCAGGGAGCGTATCAGGCATCTCAAATGTCTGCCTGACCACAGATAAAAGGGGACAGGCCAACAAAATATGGCCCACTGTCAAAGCCACTCCACAGCGACATAGACGAGGGTAATCCCGACGTAGTAAATAACTGTGTGTCAGCCAGGTGTGGCCAAAGCGGAGCAGACAAAGGACAACTGAGTCTCTGCGATTGGCTCACATGGATGACCGCCACTCAGTCGTCGTCTCCTTGATAGCATGGAGTTTATTGGGGGTGGTCAGATTGCAGCATTCAGCATTCCATACGGCAAAAACTTTGTGGCGTAAGAAGGCTCGAAAATCTGTCTCCGGGAACCAAAGTCCAGAGATGGTTTACTGGTGGCCTCTTTCACCAGGCGGTCATCATTTTCATGGCCGGGTATCCCAACATGGCCTGGGGTCCACACAAAGACCACAGAGTGGCCGCAATGGGCAAGATCATGGAGGGACTCCTTCACAGCCATCACCAGACGAGAGTGAGGGAAACACTGGTCGATAGCTCATAACCTGCTCAGGGAGTCGCTTCAGATAACGAAGGACTCACCAGAGCAGGAATGGATATACTCTAGGGCACAAAAGATGCCGACCAGCTTAGCAGTGAAAACACTGCAGCCAGCCGGCAAGGATCGTTGTTCGTAATGGTCCCCTAGAGTTAGAGCATGACCGACACGTCCAGCAACCATCAAGCTGTCAGTGTAAAACACACCAGAGCCCTGATACGTGGTTAGGATGGAATAAAAGCGGCGGCGGAAGGCCTCCGGAGGGACTGAGTCACTCGGGACCTGTGCCAAAGGCAAGGGCAAGGCACACACCATGGGGGTGTATGCAGACGGGCCTGGAAAGGAGGTGGATGAGGGAAAACCCCAAGCCTGGAGAGTAGCTCTCTGACACGGATGGCGATCGTACAACCCGACTGGGGCCGACGTTCTGGGAGATGGACGACTGACTGCAGAAACAGGAGACGATAATTAGGATGCCTAGGCAAGCTACAAACATGGGCAGCATAAGCGGCCAGTTAATGTTGGCGCCGTAACCGCAGTGGAGGAACACCTGCCTCTACAAATATGCTGTCCACAGGGCTGGTCCAGAAAGCACCAGTGGCAAGTCGGATCCCGCTGTGAAGGATTGGGTCCAACACCCACAACGCAGATGGGGATGCTGAACCATAAGCCAGGCTCCCATAATTCAGACGGGACTGGATTAATGCATGGTAGAGTCATAAGAGGGTAGATTGGTCGGTGCCCCAACTGGTGTGGCTCAAGCATCGCAGAGCATTAAGATGCTGCCAATACATCTGTTTAAGCTGCTGAATATGTGGGAGCCAAGTCAAATGGGCATCAAAAACCACTCCCAAAAACCGATGTGTCTCCACCACAGCAAGACATTCGCCAGCGAGATAAAACTGCGATTCAGGGTGAACTGTCCGTCGCTGGCAGAAATGCATAACGCAGGTCTTGGCAGCCGGAAACTGGAAGCCATGTGCTACAGCCCAAGACTGTGCCTTGCAGATAGCGCCCTGCAGCTGACGTTCAGCAGCTGCAATGCCAATGGAGCTGTAGTAGAGGCAGAAGTCGTCAGCATAGAAGGAAGCTGAGACAGACGTTCCCACCGCCACAGTGAGCCCGTTAATTGTAATTAAAAACAGGCAGACACTTAAAACAGACCCCTGTGGTACCCCGTTCTCATGAACTCAGGAGGAACTATGGGAGGCCTCGACTTGAATGTGGAAGGTATGATGCGCCAAAAAATTTCGCAGAAAAATTGGCAGTGGACCCCAAAGACCACAATCATGAAGCATAGAGAGGATGTGATGGTGCCATGTCATATCACATGCCTTCCACATGTCGAAAAAGACAGCGATGAGGTGGTGACGGCGAGCAAAGCTGTACGGATGGCTGACTCCTGACGGAGCTAGACGGCCCCGAGACTCGAGTACCCAATACAACCCCCCGCTTCACGAGGCGTTTGAGCAACTTGCAGAGAACGTTGGTGAGGCTAATGGGGCGGCAGCTGTCCACCTCCAATGGGTTCTTGCCAGGTTTCAAAATGGGGATAAAAATACTTTCCCGCCATTGCGACAGAAACTCCCCCTCGACGCAAATACGGTTGTGCAGGTCGAGTAGGCGTCGCTGGCAGTCCACTGAGAGGTGTTTCAGCATCTGACAGTGGATGCGATCTGGGCTGGGAGCTGTATCAGGGCAAGCGGCTAGGGCACTGTGGAATTCCCACTCAGTGAATGGGACATTGTAGGATTCAGGATGGCATGTGTGAAATGAAAGGCTTCGATGTTCAAACCGCTCTTTAAAAGAGCAGAAAACCAGTGGGTAATTCACAGGTGCGGAACTGAGAACAAAATAGTCTGCTAAGCAGTTGGCAATTATGTCAGAATCAGTACAAATTGCTCCATTCAGTGAGAGTGCAGGGACGCTGACAGGGCTCCGATAGCCATAGAGGCGTCTAATCTTTGCCAGGATCTGCAATGGAGAGACATGGACGTCAATGGTGGAAACATACCGCTCCCAGCACTCCTGCTTGTGTTGGCTAATGATGCGACGGACCTGCGCACGGAGCCCTCTATAGGCGACGAGGTTTTCGAAAGATGGATGCCGCTTGTGACACTGGAGCGCTCGCCTGCGATCTTTAATCGCCTCGGCGATCGCTGGCGACCACCAAGCCACAGTCCTCCGCCGAGGGGACCCAAAATAACTGGGAATGGCAAATTCTGCGGCAGTAACCATGATGGTGGTTACTGGGTGAATCACAGCATCAATGGCTTCATGAGAAACAGGTTCAATAGCGGCAGTGGAGGAGAACAAGTCACAGTCAGCCTTATTCATAACCCACCTGCAAGGGCGCCCAGAAGACTGATTCTGTGTCACTGACAGAAAGATCGGAAAGTGGTCACTACCATACAGTTTGTCATGCACTCTCCATTGGACAGATGGTAAGAGGTTAGGGCTGCAGATCGAAAGGTCGATGGCGGAGTACGTGCCATGCGCCACACTGAAATGTGTGAAAGCACCATCATTTAAAATGGCAAGATCGAGATGTGCCAATACATGCTCAACAGTGGTGCCTCGACCTGTTGCCACTGACCCACACCACAGAGGGCTATGGGCGTTTAAGTCGCCCAGTAACAAGAAAGGTGGCGGCAATTGGGCTGTCAGCGCAGCGAGGAGATGCTGTGGGACATCACCATCCGGTTGAAGATACAGACTGCATACAGTAACAGCCTGTGGTGTCCATACCCGAACATCAACAGCCTTTAAAGGTCCAAAATGAGATTTTCACTCTGCAGCAGAGTGTGGGCTGATATGAAACTTCTTGGCAGATTAAAACTGTGTGCCCGACCGAGACTCGAACTCGGGACCTTTGCCTTTCGTGGGCAACTGCTCTCCCATCTGAGCTACCGAAGCACGACTCACGCCCGGTCTCATAGCTCTACTTCTGCCAGTATCTCGTCTCCTACCTTCCAAACTTTACAGAAGCTCTCCTGCGAACCTTGTAGAACTAGCACTCCTGAAAGAAAGGAGACATGGCTTAGCCACAGTCTGGGGGATGTTTCCTTTGCCTCGAGTCTCGGTCGGGCACACAGTTTTAATCTGCCAGGAAGTTTCATATCAGCGCATTCTCCGCTGCAGAGTGAAAATCTCATTCTGGAAAAATCCCCCAGGCTGTGGCTAAGCCATGTCTCCGCAATATCCTTTCTTTCAGGAGTGCTAGTTCTGCAAGGTTCGCAGGAGAGCTTCTGTAAAGTTTGGAAGGTAGGAGACGAAATACTGGCAGAAGTAGAGCTGTGAGACCGGGCGTGAGTCGTGCTTCGGTAGCTCAGATGGGAGAGCAGTTGCCCGCGAAAGGCAAAGGTCCGAAGTTCGAGTCTCGGTCGGGCACAAAGTTTTAATCTGCCAGAAAGTTTCAAGTTTCAGCCTCTAAAGGTGTTTGTACAGGGACATACTTGCTGTGAAGAGAGTGAAGGACATAGATGCAGACACCACCAGACACCCATTCATAAGCTGCCCAGTTCTTATAATAACCCCGATAGCCATGGAGGGCTGGGGTCGCATCACTGGAAACCAAGTTTCCTGAAGAGCAATGTAGAAGAAAGGGTGAAGGTTGATAACTTGTCAGTGCTCAGCTACATGGTGGAAGAAACTGGAGGATGATATTGTCCATGGATCAGAAAGGCGTGAAGGGACTGTAGAGGCAGATTACGCCGCTGGGTCACTTGCTGCCACCGATTTAGTACCTGCGTGAGTGACATCCATTGCGACTGAGGGTCCGGTGAGATCCAGTCTTCAGCAGACTCCAGAATCTCGATCTCATCCTCAGATGCGGAGCTTGTAGGAAGCAGTGGGACAGGTGCCACCGCACTGTCGTGATTCTTGGGAACCTTCTTCTTTTTCTGCTTCTCGCGCTGTGCCTTCGGTGGTTCAGGCTGGGAGGGCTTCACTGGCTCAGTGTCAGGGACGGACAACGACCGTGAGGCCCTGCGACCAGCGACTAGTGGTTGTTTCAGCCACTTACGGGTGTTCGCTATTCCGCTGGTCGTAACTCGCGAAGGGTGGTCCCCAAGGGACCCCTTCCTGGCGGGAGTAGCTGAAGAAGTCTTACTCTTCTCCGGCTGGGAAGTGGGAACTGATGTCCCTGATGGTTGGGGGGGGTTCTTGCTCCTGAAGTAGATGGAGCAGGAGCAACAGGGAGTGAAGTGCCCCCCACAATCAAGGGGGCCAGTGGATTCTGACTGATCTTACAGCCAACTGTACGTGCTGGTGGTGGTTCGACAACGGTGTCATTAGAGACAGAGCGCAAGCTCGGGTTAGGGAAGGATTGGGAAGGAAATCGGCCGTGCCCTTTCAAAGGAAACATCCCGGCATTTGCCTGAAACGATTTAGGGAAATCACGCATAAAACCTAAATCAGGATGGCCGGAGACGGGATTGAACTGTCGTCCTCCCGAATTGTACGTGACAATGGGAGAACTGTTGTTGCAGCAGCAGCTAGGTCGACGTCATTGGCACAGGATGGAGCCTCTCATATTTCCTCTTAGCCTCGGTGTAGGTCAGGCGGTCCAGGGTCTTATATTCCATTATCTTTCTTTCTTTCTGGAATATCCTACAGTCCAGCGAGCAGGGGGAATGGTGTTCTCCGCAGTTAACACAGATGGGAGGCGGGGCAATCTTGACACATGATGCTGGAAGTACATCGGGATGACATATACCCAAACTTCCAGCATTTAAAACACCGCATAGGAGGAGGGATATATGGCTTCACATCACAGCGGTAAACCATCACCTTGACTTTTTCGGGTAAGACATCACACTCGAACGCCAAGATGAAGACATCTGTGGCTACCTGATTATCCCTCGTACCCCGATGGACGCGCCGGACGAAGTAAACACCTCGTTGTTCTAGGTTGGCGTGTAATTCATCGTCGGACTGCAGAAGAAGATTCCTGTGGAATATAATATCCTGGACATTGTTTAAACTCTTATGGGGTGTGATGGTGACGGAAACATCCCCCAACTTGTCACAAGTGAGCAAGCTCTGTGACTGGGAAGATGAAGCTGTTTTGATGAGAACTGACCCAGAGCGCATTTTGGACAAGCCCTCCACCTCCCTGAACTTGTCCTCTAAATGCTCCACAAAAAACTGGGGCTTGGTCGACATAAATGATTCCCCATCAACTCGCATACACACGAGGTACAGGGCTGAATGATGTCCACTACCTCTTTAGCCATATGTTCCTCCCATGCAGTGGCCAGGGAGGCAAATGATCTTGGTTCGTATTTCTTGCTGTTCAAATTAGACCTCAATCACTTAGAGACTGCTGGTGGAGGCCCACCACCGAGAGATGATGCACCAAGCTTCATTGCGGGTCATCTGCCCTAATGCGACCCACTCTGACATGGGGCTCTCCCCACGGGAGTCACCCAGCCACAGCAAAGACCACCTGGCAGGATGACCTTTGCTGGGAGTCCCGATGCCCCAGAGGGATAGGCATCTACTCCTCGGCATACGTGGGGAGGTAGCAGCTCAGGCATCAGCAGTGTGATCTCTGTGTAGTCAGGGGCTACCACCAAGAGGGTACATGACGACCCCCCACAACGGACTGGCTACCGTGTTGGATGTTGGGTGTCGAATATCTGTGGATATCATGAGGGCAAAGATGGAAGTGCACAATGGAGGGAATGTATGCTACCCGGGACACATTTCAGCCCATGTGCCCGGAAGCTCGGTGGGAGTCCAACTCCATGACAATAACGAATGTGCCAGATCTTAGGGCAAGATGGATATATAGTGCACCACGTAAGGCGTCTTTCCCCAAGTGGTATGCACTAACAGAAAATTTTGAAATTTAGTGGTCATCACATTACAGGCCGAAACAGTTGAGACTCCTTTTAGTCGCCTCTTACGACAGGCAGGAATACCGCGGGCCTATTCTTACCCCCGAATCCGCAGGGGGGAACGTACTGTTTCGTGTGGAGTGTATCGTTCATTGGCCTAAACAGGTGGAAGTCGGTAGGAGCATACGTGGCGAGGAACCCAACGGGCACACACCTCAACTGGTGGAAGAGTTTGTCAGCACTACTAACACAGACGTTCGGTTGTGCAGTGACATATACGATTGTGATCCTTCAATCGCCTAGAATGAGAATGTCCGCACGTTTCATCATTTCAAGATTCTGTTGTGCTGTGTTAGCAGGCGGGCACGCTGGAGATCGGACGGGTATGAGTGAACTTGTTGCGATGATGACAGACTCCTCGTCCAAAGACTCACCGTGCTTTTGTTCACTGCCGCGTCTCCATGGACTTTCTGCAAGCTCCTATGAATATGTGCGATGCTCTGGTTTTCTGACAAAAATAAACTCAATGACAACTCTCTGCCTGGAATGCACCTCCGTTACAGAAGCCATTTTGAAGGCTATAGGGTCTGAATTGGGGCTAGTCCGCGGTGTACCACAAAAAATTCCTCATTTTTAAGCCAAAATTTATCGAGAAAGGAAGTGTTGCATTACTTATTGAACGCCCGCGCGGGCGGAGCGACCAGCAGCAGCGCCAGCACTTTATGTTAGTATAAGCGTTTAATTTAATTCAGTGCCTTTTTTTTAAAAATGAGCCTCTGACGGGAAGTGAACATTTTCTGTATTTTGTCTGGTTGTATAGAGTTGTTTATATTTAGAGCTTGCATATTTATTTCCTGCAACAGCTTTTGTGAAAGCTGTGTCCCGAATGACAAGTAAATGTTGATACATCTACAGTCAGCAGAGAAATGTAGCTCCATTTTAAGAGAAGTGCAGTCTTAGGCTGTATTGAGGACTCTATAGAAAAGATTTTACTGTTCTCGTTTATATCTTGCGTACAACCCAACTTCAGTATCGCCAAAGCCGGGTGATTTTCTCTTTTGTATTCGTCTGCTTTGTTTGAAATTTCATACGGCTATACGGCGTGGATAGGGACTGTGCTATTTGTGTGCTGACACAAGGGGAATTGACCACTGTCCACAAACTGTTGGGAGCTGCGTTGGCCACGGTTAACAGGATTCTGGTTGTTGCTCGAAGCGGTGGCGACACTGGGACACCAGAGATGAGACTAGTCAAACCTTTGGTGACGTTGGAATTCCCTGGTGTTCTGGCTGTCATTGCAACTTCCGATACGCAACATCTGACAGTCTGTCTTCACTTGATAGTGCGTGGCGGACAGTGGTGGGTTCGTTTGTCTCGGGGTGGAAGGCGAAGGCGAAAGCAGGAACTGGGGACATGGCTGATTCCACACGCCTTAGCAACAAGTAAGAGGTTGCTAGTAGTGAAACTGGAGTGCGGGAAAAACCGGAACAGAAGAGAGTCGAAGCATGTGTGATGTATTACTACAGAAGAATGTTGAAAACTAGGCGGACTGATAGCGTAAGGAATGAGGAGGCTCTGCGCAGAATCGGAGAGGAAACGAATATGTGGAAATCACTGCCAGGGAGAATGGACAGGTTGATAGGACATTTATTAAGACATCAAGGAATGAATTCCATGGTACTAGTGGGACCTGTAGAGGACAAAAGCTGTAGAAGAAGAAAGAGACTGGAACACATCCAGCAAATAATTGAGGACGTTGGTTGCAAGTGCTACTCTGAGATGAAGAGGTTAGCACAGGAGAGTAATTAGTGGTGGTCTGCATCAAACTAGTCACAAAAGAGATCACTCAAAAACCACTAAAAAAAAGGTATTACCTAGTATGATAACACTCCTGATGCAGCAGGGAACGCCCCTGGTATTGGGCTGGGCCAGCAGCCAATTCTCTTACATAGTTCGAATAAGTGTAGAGGGTGGGGATGCCAGTGATTGGGAGTTCCAATGTTAAGTGGGTAATGACGTTCCTCGTGAAAATAGTATGTGGGGCGGGAGAGAATGCCAGTATGACTCAGTATGTCTTCCGGGAGGTTTCGTCTGAGAAATGGAGGAAGCTCTGACGGCGGTCAGGATTTTGCGACGTAAGTATAAGTTAGTCGCCAAGAATGGCGAAGTAATTATTGCAGTAAAAAATTCGACAGTGTCGATGAATGTTTTGACGGTTTCCTAATATGTTTCATCTGGCTGAAGCTGTCGGTAAAAAATGGTAATCGGATGTCCTTTATAGATCATCTGCGTCTAGAACTGTAGTGATATATGGCATAAAAGAGAATTTTCAGAATTTCGTGTTAATAATGTTATTGTAATAGGGGATAGTAGAGGCTGACTTCAACTTTCCAGGTATAGATTGGGAGAGTCAAGCTATCAAAACTGGTGCCGAAGACAGGAATTCTTGTTAGATTTTCTGACTATATTGTTCGAAAATTACATCGAGCAGATAGTCAGAGAATCAACTCGTAAGCATGACGCCTCAGACCCGACAGCAACAAACAGACCTGACTTTATCAAACCATTAGACATAGAGGAAGATATCAGTGATCATAGGGCTATGACAGTATCTATAACTACGGGTACTACAAGGAATGTGAAGAAATACAGGAAATATTTTTGCTTAACAAGAGTGACAGGACACAAATTGCACAGTATCGATGAAGATGTGTACAAATGGAAAAAATTCGAACACCTATTTCAATATACCTTAGACAAATACACTCCTGGAAATGGAAAAAAGAACACATTGACACCGGTGTGTCAGACCCACCATACTTGCTCCGGACACTGTGAGAGGGCTGTACAAGAAATGATCACACGCACGGCACAGCGGACACACCAGGAACCGCGGTGTTGGCCGTCGAATGGCGCTAGCTGCGCAGCATTTGTGCACCGCCGCCGTCAGTGTCAGCCAGTTTGCCGTGCCATACGGAGCTCCATCGCAGTCTTTAATCTGGTAGCATGCCGCGACAGCGTGGACGTGAACCGTATGTGCAGTTGACGGACATTGAGCGAGGGCGTATAGTGGGCATGCGGGAGGCCGGGTGGACGTACCGCCGAATTGCTCAGCACGTGGGGCATGAGGTCTCCACAGTACATCGATGTTGTCGCCAGTGGTCGGCGGAAGGTGCACGTGCCCGTCGACCTGGGACCGGACCGCAGCCACGCACGGATGCACGCCAAGACCGTAGGATCCTACGCAGTGCCGTAGGGGACCGCACCGCCACTTGCCAGCAAATTAGGGACACTGTTGCTCATGGGGTATCGGCGAGGACCATTCGCAACCGTCTCCATGAAGCTGGGCTACGGTCCCGCACACCGTTAGGCCGTCTTCCGCTCACGCCCCAACATCGTGCAGCCCGCCTCCAGTGGTGTCGCCACAGGCGTGAATGGAGGGACGAATGGAGACGTGTCGTCTTCAGCGATGAGAGTCGCTTCTGCCTTGGTGCCAATGATGGTCGTATGCGTGTTTGGCGCCGTGCAGGTGAGCGCCACAATCAGGACTGCATACGACCGAGGCACACAGGGCCAACACCCGGCATCATGGTGTGGGGAGCGATCTCCTACACTGGCCGTACACCTCTGGTGATCGTCGAGGGGACACTGAATAGTGCACGGTACATCTAAACCGTCATAGAACCCATCGTTCTACCATTCCTAGACCGGCAAGGGAACTTTCTGTTCCAACAGGACAATGCACGTCCGCATGCATCCCGTGCCACCCAATGTGCTCTAGAAGGTGTACGTCAACTACCCTGGCCAGCAAGATCTCCGGATCTGTCCCCCATTGAGCATGTTTGGGACTGGATGAAGCGTCGTCTCACGCGGTCTGCACGTCCAGCACGAACGCTGGTCCAACTGAGGCGCCAGGTGGAAATGGCATGGCAAGCCGTTCCACAGGACTACATCCAGCATCTCTACGATCGTCTCCATGGGAGAATAGCAGCCTGCATTGCTGCGAAAGGTGGATATACACTGTACTAGTGCCGACATTGTGCATGCTCTGTTGCCTGTGTCTATGTGCCTGTGGTTCTGTCAGTGTGATCATGTGATGTATCTGACCCCAGGAATGTGTCAATAAAGTTTCCCCTTCCTGGGACAATGAATTCACGGTGTTCTTATATCAATTTCCAGGAGTGTATGTTGAGAAAAAAGTCTTAAGGAATGGAAAGATCCACCGTGGTTTAATAGCGGTGCTAGACAACTGCTATCCAAACAAAGAGAGCTTCATCACATATTCAAGAGCAGTCTAAACCTAGCTGACAAAAAAAGGTGAACCAAGCGAAACTGACCGTAAGGGGAACAATAAGAGAAGCTTTCAGTGATTTGGAAAGTGAAATTTTGTCAAGCGTTTTGACTAAAAACCCTAAGAAGTTTTGCTATTACGTAAAAATAGCAAGTCGTTTCAAAATCATCTATTCAGTCACTCAATGAACATAATGGCATCGAAACCGAAAATGACAGAGAGAAGTCCGAAGTATTGAATTGGACGATCCGAAATTGTTTGACTGTGGAAGATAGTAATACGTTTCCTGCTTTTAATCGCAGTACGAACTTTGAACTGCCAAATATTGAGATAACTGCTCGCGGAATAGAAAAACAACTGCAGTCGGTTTGTAGTCTAAACTTACCAGAACCGGATGAGATAAATGTAAGATTCTACAGAGGTTATGTGAAAGAACTTGCTCCCCTCTAGCAGCAGTGTGTCGTAGGTCGCTGGAGCAAAGAAGGGTACCTCGTGATAGGAGAAATATTCAACTCATTCACGTTTGCCGCGCGGGGTAGCCGTGCGTTCTCGGGCGCCTTGCCACGATTCGCGAGGCTCGGAGGTTCGAGTCCTCCCTTGGGCATGGGTGTATGTTGTCCTTAGCTTAAGTTAGTTTAGTGTGTAAGCCTAGGGACCCATGACCTCAGCAGTTTGGTCCCATAGAACTTACCACAAATTTCCAATTTTCCATTCACTTTTACGAGGTGCACATAATTATAGGCCTATATCGTTAACGTCGATCTATTGAAGAATTATGAAACATATTTTATGGTTATGTATTATGACGTTTATGGACAGCAAAATCTCCTTAATAAAAATCTACGTGGATTCCGCAAACAGAGATCTTGGGAACCTCAGGTCACTGTGTTACTCCATGAGATCCACAGCACTGTAAGTATCGACGTTCAGGTTGACGCCGTATTCGTCGACTGCAGGAAGGCATTTTTTCACTGACCAGCACATCTGTTTAGTGAAAAAAAAGGAGCTTGCTGAGTAGTGAAACAGATTTGAGCCTAGATTCAAGACTCCCTTGCAGCTAGAACTGAAAACGTCACTCAATTTGTGTGGGGCTATTCCTGTTCCTTATCTATATAAATGATATGCCCTCTAGCATTACACGTAATTCTAAAATATTTCCTGTTTGCTGATGACACTAGCTTGGTAGTAAAGGATGTTGTGTGCAACATTGGCTCGGTTTCAAATAGTGCAGATCATGACATAAGTTAATGCCTGTAAAACATAAAATAACGCTAAATCACAGTAAGGCTCAGATTTCACAGTTTCTAACAAACAATCCAACAAAACTCAACGTTCTAATTTCACAGAATGGGCATGTGGATAGTGAAACTAAACCGTTCAAATTTCTTGGTGTTCAGGTTGATACTAAACTGTTGTGGAAATCCCTCGTTTATGATCTTGTTCAAAGACTTAATCTTCCATTTTTACTATTCGAACGTTATCTGAAGTAAGTGATCGATCGGCACGAAAAGTAGTCTAGTTTGCTTATTTTAATTCGCTTATGTCGTATGGTATTATATTTTGGGCTAACTCTTCCCATTTTCAAAGGATATTTTTGCCTCATAAACGGGCAATAAGTGGTGTAAGTTCGTGAACCTCTTGTCGACTTTTTTCACTAGTTTCGGTATTCTGACATTGGCCTCTCAGTACATATATTCCTTACTGTTGTTTCTTGTTAACAATTTCAGCTTATTCGCAAGAATTATCTGCTTTCACTCAGTTAATACTAGGCAGAAATTCAGTCTGCATTTGGATCGCATTTCCTTGTTTTTTTTGTGCAGAAAGGTGTGCAGTATACTGTTGCATTCATTTTCAATAAGTTACCACAATAATTCAAAAATCTTGTGAGTAATCCAAGCGCTTTCAAATCGAAACTGAAGAGTTTCCTCATGGGTCACTCCTTGTATTCTGTGGAGGATTTCTTTGAAAAATTAAGCTGATTCATAAGTTATATTGTTGCTTACGTTAACTTAAACTTGTTTCTTGTCTTTTTTAGGTTCATAAACATTTCATTTTATCTGTTATTACTTTCATCTTGTAATTTCGTGTACTGACACGTTCCATGACCTTGGAGATTTGCTCCTCAATTTGGCGCTGCGGAGCTAGACTTGTAAAATAAAATACACTCCTGGAAATGGAGAAAAGAACACATTGACACCGGTGTGTCAGTCCCACCATACTTGTTCCGGACACTGCGAGAGGGCTGTACAAGCAATGATCACACGCACGGCACAACGGACACACCAGGAACCGCGGTGTTGGCCGTCGAATGGCGCTAGCTGCACAGCATTTGTGCACCGCCGCCGTCAGTGTCAGCCAGTTTGCCGTGGCATACGGAGCTCCATCGCAGTCTTTAACACTGGTAGCACGCCGCGACAGCATGGACGTGAACCGTATGTGCAGTTGACGGACATTGAGCGAGGGCGTATAGTGGGCATGCGGGAGGCCGGGTGGACGTACCGCCGAATTGCTCAACACGTGGGGCGTGAGGTCTCCACAGTACATCGATGTTGTCGCCAGTGGTCGGCGAAGGTGCACGTGCCCGTCGACCTGGGACCGGACCGCAGCGACGCACGGATGCACGCCAAGACCGTAGGATCCTATGCAGTGCCGTAGGGGACTGCACCGCCACTTCCCAGCAAATTAGGGACACTGTTGCTCCTGGGGTATCGGCGAGGACCATTCGCAACCGTCTCCATGAAGCTGGGCTACGGTCCCGCACACCGTTAGGCCGTCTTCCGCTCACGCCCCAACATTGTGCAGCTCGCCTCCAGTGGTGTCGCCACAGGCGTGAATGGAGGGACGAATGGAGACGTGTCGTCTTCAGCGATGAGAGTCGCTTCTGCCTTGGTGCCAATGATGGTCGTATGCGTGTTTGGCGCCGTTCAGGTGAGCGCCACAATCAGGACTGCATACGACTGAGGCACACAGGGCCAACACCCGGCATCATGGTGTGGGGAGCGATTTCCTACACTGGCCGTACACCTCTGGTGATCGTCGAGGGGACACTGAATAGTGCACGGTACATCCAAACCGTCATCGAACCCATCGTTCTACCATTCCTAGACCGGCAAGGGAACTTGCTGTTCCAACAGGACAATGCACGTCCGCATGTATCCGTGCCACCCAACGTGCTCTAGAAGGTGTAAGTCAACTACCCTGGCCAGCAAGATCTCCGGATCTGTCCCCCATTGAGCATGTTTGGGACTGGATGAAGCGTCGTCTCACGCGGTCTGCACGTCCAGCACGAACGCTGGTCCAACTGAGGCGCCAGGTGGAAATGGCATGGCAAGCCGTTCCACAGGACTACATCCAGCATCTCTACGATCGTCTCCATGGGAGAATAGCAGCCTGCATTGCTGCGAAAGGTGGATATACACTGTACTAGTGCCGACATTGTGCATGCTCTGTTGCCTGTGTCTATGTGCCTGTGGTTCTGTCAGTGTGATCATGTGATGTATCTGACCCCAGGAATGTGTCAATAAAGTTTCCCCTTCCTGGGACAACGAATTCACGGTGTTCTTATATCAATTTCCAGGAGTGTATGTTGAGAAAAAAGTCTTAAGGAATGGAAAGATCCACCGTGGTTTAATAGCGGTGCTAGACAACTGCTATCCAAACAAAGAGAGCTTCATCACATATTCAAGAGCAGTCTAAACCTAGCTGACAAAAAAAGGTGAACCAAGCGAAACTGACCGTAAGGGGAACAATAAGAGAAGCTTTCAGTGATTTGGAAAGTGAAATTTTGTCAAGCGTTTTGACTAAAAACCCTAAGAAGTTTTGCTATTACGTAAAAATAGCAAGTCGTTTCAAAATCATCTATTCAGTCACTCAATGAACATAATGGCATCGAAACCGAAAATGACAGAGAGAAGTCCGAAGTATTGAATTGGACGATCCGAAATTGTTTGACTGTGGAAGATAGTAATACGTTTCCTGCTTTTAATCGCAGTACGAACTTTGAACTGCCAAATATTGAGATAACTGCTCGCGGAATAGAAAAACAACTGCAGTCGGTTTGTAGTCTAAACTTACCAGAACCGGATGAGATAAATGTAAGATTCTACAGAGGTTATGTGAAAGAACTTGCTCCCCTCTAGCAGCAGTGTGTCGTAGGTCGCTGGAGCAAAGAAGGGTACCTCGTGATAGGAGAAATATTCAACTCATTCACGTTTGCCGCGCGGGGTAGCCGTGCGTTCTCGGGCGCCTTGCCACGATTCGCGAGGCTCGGAGGTTCGAGTCCTCCCTTGGGCATGGGTGTATGTTGTCCTTAGCTTAAGTTAGTTTAGTGTGTAAGCCTAGGGACCCATGACCTCAGCAGTTTGGTCCCATAGAACTTACCACAAATTTCCAATTTTCCATTCACTTTTACGAGGTGCACATAATTATAGGCCTATATCGTTAACGTCGATCTATTGAAGAATTATGAAACATATTTTATGGTTATGTATTATGACGTTTATGGACAGCAAAATCTCCTTAATAAAAATCTACGTGGATTCCGCAAACAGAGATCTTGGGAACCTCAGGTCACTGTGTTACTCCATGAGATCCACAGCATTGTAAGTATCGACGTTCAGGTTGACGCCGTATTCGTCGACTGCAGGAAGGCATTTTTTCACTGACCAGCACATCTGTTTAGTGAAAAAAAAGGAGCTTGCTGAGTAGTGAAACAGATTTGAGCCTAGATTCAAGACTCCCTTGCAGCTAGAACTGAAAACGTCACTCAATTTGTGTGGGGCTATTCCTGTTCCTTATCTATATAAATGATATGCCCTCTAGCATTACACGTAATTCTAAAATATTTCCTGTTTGCTGATGACACTAGCTTGGTAGTAAAGGATGTTGTGTGCAACATTGGCTCGGTTTCAAATAGTGCAGATCATGACATAAGTTAATGCCTGTAAAACATAAAATAACGCTAAATCACAGTAAGGCTCAGATTTCACAGTTTCTAACAAACAATCCAACAAAACTCAACGTTCTAATTTCACAGAATGGGCATGTGGATAGTGAAACTAAACCGTTCAAATTTCTTGGTGTTCAGGTTGATACTAAACTGTTGTGGAAATCCCTCGTTTATGATCTTGTTCAAAGACTTAATCTTCCATTTTTACTATTCGAACGTTATCTGAAGTAAGTGATCGATCGGCACGAAAAGTAGTCTAGTTTGCTTATTTTAATTCGCTTATGTCGTATGGTATTATATTTTGGGCTAACTCTTCCCATTCTCAAAGGATATTTTTGGCTCATAAACGGGCAATAAGTGGTGTAAGTTCGTGAACCTCTTGTCGACTTTTTTCACTAGTTTCGGTATTCTGACATTGGCCTCTCAGTACATATATTCCTTACTGTTGTTTCTTGTTAACAATTTCAGCTTATTCGCAAGAATTATCTGCTTTCACTCAGTTAATACTAGGCAGAAATTCAGTCTGCATTTGGATCGCATTTCCTTGTTTTTTTTTGTGCAGAAAGGTGTGCAGTATACTGTTGCATTCATTTTCAATAAGTTACCACAATAATTCAAAAATCTTGTGAGTAATCCAAGCGCTTTCAAATCGAAACTGAAGAGTTTCCTCATGGGTCACTCCTTGTATTCTGTGGAGGATTTCTTTGAAAAATTAAGCTGATTCATAAGTTATATTGTTGCTTACGTTAACTTAAACTTGTTTCTTGTCTTTTTTAGGTTCATAAACATTTCATTTTATCTGTTATTACTTTCATCTTGTAATTTCGTGTACTGACACGTTCCATGACCTTGGAGATTTGCTCCTCAATTTGGCGCTGCGGAGCTAGACTTGTAAAATAAAATACACTCCTGGAAATGGAGAAAAGAACACATTGACACCGGTGTGTCAGTCCCACCATACTTGTTCCGGACACTGCGAGAGGGCTGTACAAGCAATGATCACACGCACGGCACAACGGACACACCAGGAACCGCGGTGTTGGCCGTCGAATGGCGCTAGCTGCACAGCATTTGTGCACCGCCGCCGTCAGTGTCAGCCAGTTTGCCGTGGCATACGGAGCTCCATCGCAGTCTTTAACACTGGTAGCACGCCGCGACAGCATGGACGTGAACCGTATGTGCAGTTGACGGACATTGAGCGAGGGCGTATAGTGGGCATGCGGGAGGCCGGGTGGACGTACCGCCGAATTGCTCAACACGTGGGGCGTGAGGTCTCCACAGTACATCGATGTTGTCGCCAGTGGTCGGCGAAGGTGCACGTGCCCGTCGACCTGGGACCGGACCGCAGCGACGCACGGATGCACGCCAAGACCGTAGGATCCTACGCAGTGCCGTAGGGGACTGCACCGCCACTTCCCAGCAAATTAGGGACACTGTTGCTCCTGGGGTATCGGCGAGGACCATTCGCAACCGTCTCCATGAAGCTGGGCTACGGTCCCGCACACCGTTAGGCCGTCTTCCGCTCACGCCCCAACATTGTGCAGCTCGCCTCCAGTGGTGTCGCCACAGGCGTGAATGGAGGGACGAATGGAGACGTGTCGTCTTCAGCGATGAGAGTCGCTTCTGCCTTGGTGCCAATGATGGTCGTATGCGTGTTTGGCGCCGTTCAGGTGAGCGCCACAATCAGGACTGCATACGACTGAGGCACACAGGGCCAACACCCGGCATCATGGTGTGGGGAGCGATCTCCTACACTGGCCGTACACCTCTGGTGATCGTCGAGGGGACACTGAATAGTGCACGGTACATCCAAACCGTCATCGAACCCATCGTTCTACCATTCCTAGACCGGCAAGGGAACTTGCTGTTCCAACAGGACAATGCACGTCCGCATGTATCCGTGCCACCCAACGTGCTCTAGAAGGTGTAAGTCAACTACCCTGGCCAGCAAGATCTCCGGATCTGTCCCCCATTGAGCATGTTTGGGACTGGATGAAGCGTCGTCTCACGCGGTCTGCACGTCCAGCACGAACGCTGGTCCAACTGAGGCGCCAGGTGGAAATGGCATGGCAAGCCGTTCCACAGGACTACATCCAGCATCTCTACGATCGTCTCCATGGGAGAATAGCAGCCTGCATTGCTGCGAAAGGTGGATATACACTGTACTAGTGCCGACATTGTGCATGCTCTGTTGCCTGTGTCTATGTGCCTGTGGTTCTGTCAGTGTGATCATGTGATGTATCTGACCCCAGGAATGTGTCAATAAAGTTTCCCCTTCCTGGGACAATGAATTCACGGTGTTCTTATATCAATTTCCAGGAGTGTATGTTGAGAAAAAAGTCTTAAGGAATGGAAAGATCCACCGTGGTTTAATAGCGGTGCTAGACAACTGCTGTCCAAACAAAGAGAGCTTCATCACATATTCAAGAGCAGTCTAAACCTAGCTGACAAAAAAAGGTGAACCAAGCGAAACTGACCGTAAGGGGAACAATAAGAGAAGCTTTCAGTGATTTGGAAAGTGAAATTTTGTCAAGCGTTTTGACTAAAAACCCTAAGAAGTTTTGCTATTACGTAAAAATAGCAAGTCGTTTCAAAATCATCTATTCAGTCACTCAATGAACATAATGGCATCGAAACCGAAAATGACAGAGAGAAGTCCGAAGTATTGAATTGGACGATCCGAAATTGTTTGACTGTGGAAGATAGTAATACGTTTCCTGCTTTTAATCGCAGTACGAACTTTGAACTGCCAAATATTGAGATAACTGCTCGCGGAATAGAAAAACAACTGCAGTCGGTTTGTAGTCTAAACTTACCAGAACCGGATGAGATAAATGTAAGATTCTACAGAGGTTATGTGAAAGAACTTGCTCCCCTCTAGCAGCAGTGTGTCGTAGGTCGCTGGAGCAAAGAAGGGTACCTCGTGATAGGAGAAATATTCAACTCATTCACGTTTGCCGCGCGGGGTAGCCGTGCGTTCTCGGGCGCCT
This sequence comes from Schistocerca gregaria, assembly GCF_023897955.1. Lineage (NCBI taxonomy): Eukaryota > Metazoa > Arthropoda > Insecta > Orthoptera > Acrididae > Schistocerca > Schistocerca gregaria. The sequence continues at coordinate 666,653,745 of NC_064922.1, forward strand.
TGCCACGATTCGCGAGGCTCGGAGGTTCGAGTCCTCCCTTGGGCATGGGTGTATGTTGTCCTTAGCTTAAGTTAGTTTAGTGTGTAAGCCTAGGGACCCATGACCTCAGCAGTTTGGTCCCATAGAACTTACCACAAATTTCCAATTTTCCATTCACTTTTACGAGGTGCACATAATTATAGGCCTATATCGTTAACGTCGATCTATTGAAGAATTATGAAACATATTTTATGGTTATGTATTATGACGTTTATGGACAGCAAAATCTCCTTAATAAAAATCTACGTGGATTCCGCAAACAGAGATCTTGGGAACCTCAGGTCACTGTGTTACTCCATGAGATCCACAGCATTGTAAGTATCGACGTTCAGGTTGACGCCGTATTCGTCGACTGCAGGAAGGCATTTTTTCACTGACCAGCACATCTGTTTAGTGAAAAAAAAGGAGCTTGCTGAGTAGTGAAACAGATTTGAGCCTAGATTCAAGACTACCTTGCAGCTAGAACTGAAAACGTCACTCAATTTGTGTGGGGCTATTCCTGTTCCTTATCTATATAAATGATATGCCCTCTAGCATTACACGTAATTCTAAAATATTTCCTGTTTGCTGATGACACTAGCTTGGTAGTAAAGGATGTTGTGTGCAACATTGGCTCGGTTTCAAATAGTGCAGATCATGACATAAGTTAATGCCTGTAAAACATAAAATAACGCTAAATCACAGTAAGGCTCAGATTTCACAGTTTCTAACAAACAATCCAACAAAACTCAACGTTCTAATTTCACAGAATGGGCATGTGGATAGTGAAACTAAACCGTTCAAATTTCTTGGTGTTCAGGTTGATACTAAACTGTTGTGGAAATCCCTCGTTTATGATCTTGTTCAAAGACTTAATCTTCCATTTTTACTATTCGAACGTTATCTGAAGTAAGTGATCGATCGGCACGAAAAGTAGTCTAGTTTGCTTATTTTAATTCGCTTATGTTGTATGGTATTATATTTTGGGCTAACTCTTCCCATTCTCAAAGGATATTTTTGGCTCATAAACGGGCAATAAGTGGTGTAAGTTCGTGAACCTCTTGTCGACTTTTTTCACTAGTTTCGGTATTCTGACATTGGCCTCTCAGTACATATATTCCTTACTGTTGTTTCTTGTTAACAATTTCAGCTTATTCGCAAGAATTATCTGCTTTCACTCAGTTAATACTAGGCAGAAATTCAGTCTGCATTTGGATCGCATTTCCTTGTTTTTTTGTGCAGAAAGGTGTGCAGTATACTGTTGCATTCATTTTCAATAAGTTACCACAATAATTCAAAAATCTTGTGAGTAATCCAAGCGCTTTCAAATCGAAACTGAAGAGTTTCCTCATGGGTCACTCCTTGTATTCTGTGGAGGATTTCTTTGAAAAATTAAGCTGATTCATAAGTTATATTGTTGCTTACGTTAACTTAAACTTGTTTCTTGTCTTTTTTAGGTTCATAAACATTTCATTTTATCTGTTATTACTTTCATCTTGTAATTTCGTGTACTGACACGTTCCATGACCTTGGAGATTTGCTCCTCAATTTGGCGCTGCGGAGCTAGACTTGTAAAATAAAATACACTCCTGGAAATGGAGAAAAGAACACATTGACACCGGTGTGTCAGTCCCACCATACTTGTTCCGGACACTGCGAGAGGGCTGTACAAGCAATGATCACACGCACGGCACAACGGACACACCAGGAACCGCGGTGTTGGCCGTCGAATGGCGCTAGCTGCGCAGCATTTGTGCACCTCCGCCGTCAGTGTCAGCCAGTTTGCCGTGGCATACGGAGCTCCATCGCAGTCTTTAACACTGGTAGCACGCCGCGACAGCATGGACGTGAACCGTATGTGCAGTTGACGGACTTTGAGCGAGGGCGTATAGTGGGCATGCGGGAGGCCGGGTGGACGTACCGCCGAATTGCTCAACACGTGGGGCGTGAGGTCTCCACAGTACATCGATGTTGTCGCCAGTGGTCGGCGGAAGGTGCACGTGCCCGTCGACCTGGGACCGGACCGCAGCGACGCACGGATGCACGCCAAGACCGTAGGATCCTACGCAGTGCCGTAGGGGACCGCACCGCCACTTCCCAGCAAATTAGGGACACTGTTGCTCCTGGGGTATCGGCGAGGACCATTCGCAACCGTCTGCATGAAGCTGGGCTACGGTCCCGCACACCGTTAGGCCGTCTTCCGCTCACGCCCCAACATCGTGCAGCTCGCCTCCAGTGGTGTCGCGACAGGCGTGAATGGAGGGACGAATGGAGACGTGTCGTCTTCAGCGATGAGAGTCGCTTCTGCCTTGGTGCCAATGATGGTCGTATGCGTGTTTGGCGCCGTGCAGGTGAGCGCCACAATCAGGACTGCATACGACCGAGGCACACAGGGCCAACACCCAGCATCATGGTGTGGGGAGCGATCTCCTACACTGGCCGTACACCTCTGGTGATCGTCGAGGGGACACTGAATAGTGCACGGTACATCCAAACCGTCATCGAACCCATCGTTCTACCATTCCTAGACCGGCAAGGGAACTTGCTGTTCCAACAGGACAATGCACGTCCGCATGTATCCGTGCCACCCAACGTGCTCTAGAAGGTGTAAGTCAACTACCCTGGCCAGCAAGATCTCCGGATCTGTCCCCCATTGAGCATGTTTGGGACTGGATGAAGCGTCGTCTCACGCGGTCTGCACGTCCAGCACGAACGCTGGTCCAACTGAGGCGCCAGGTGGAAATGGCATGGCAAGCCGTTCCACAGGACTACATCCAGCATCTCTACGATCGTCTCCATGGGAGAATAGCAGCCTGCATTGCTGCGAAAGGTGGATATACACTGTACTAGTGCCGACATTGTGCATGCTCTGTTGCCTGTGTCTATGTGCCTGTGGTTCTGTCAGTGTGATCATGTGATGTATCTGACCCCAGGAATGTGTCAATAAAGTTTCCCCTTCCTGGGAAAATGAATTCACGGTGTTCTTATTTCAATTTCCAGGAGTGTTAATAAGATAACGGAATAAAATCGTCAGTTGTAAAGATAATTTCGAGGGAACGCCAAGGAAGTTTGATAGAACTTTTACTGTTTACGATGTTCCTAAATGATCTAGTAGAAATGGGTGGGAGCTCTTTAAGGCTGCTGACAGATGACGCGGTTGTCTGTAAGAAGGTAGCATCGCCAGAAGACAATAACTATTTGCGGAAAGGACTGAAGAGGATTGATGAATGATACAGGGTCTGGCAGCTGACCATTAACGTCAATAAATGTAACATACTGCGCATACATAGGAAAAGAAATCCGGTACTGTACAACTACACTATTGATGACAATTTGTTGGAAGCTGCAACCACCATAAAATATCTAGGAGTATCTATCTGCAGCAGTATTAAATGGAATGATCACATGAAACAAATAGTATGAAAAGCAGATTCAGACTGAGATTCATAGGAAGAATATTAAGGAGATATAAGCGCTTGTTAGACCGATTCTCGAGCATTGTCCATCGGCCTCGGACCTCTACCAGATGTGACTGATAGAAGAGATACAGGAGACCTAACGAAGAGCGGCATGGTTGATCACGAGGTCATTTAGTCGGCGCGAGAGTGTTACAGAGACGCTCAACAAAATTCCAGTGGCAGGCGCTACAAGAGAGGCGTTGCTTATCACGGAGAGGTTTACTATTAAAATTTGAAAAGAGTGCTTTTCGAGAAGAGTTGGACAACACACGTCACGCGAAATGGCCACAACGAGAAAATTCAAGAAATTAGAGCTGATACAGAGACTTACCGACAGTAATTATTCCATGTCTTTAGCTGCTGGAACAGAGAAGGAGGGAACGGACAGTGGCACAATAAGAACCGTACGCCACACACCGTCAGCTAGGTTGCGGGACTACAGATTTAGATGCAAATGGCAAATATAATGTCTCTTGCAGCGGTCTCTCCGCGATATTTTCAGAAATTTTATAAATTATATAACTCAGTACATATCTCGAAATATCTCTTCTTATCTTACCTATTCCTAAACTTTAGTATACGATGATTATCAATGCAAAGTAGTTTCAAGCCATATTATTACTTGGAGCGTGCATTTACTCCATGGAATAGCTTCTCTGCTATCTATGTTTTCTCTTATGAAAAGAATGATGGAGAGATCTTGCGGATTAGCCGTGAAAGAACGAAGATGTATATGTATGTACTGTTGAGCTAGTCGCCATCTTGATGAGATTCTGTATGAGAAGGAATTTAATACATGAACTAAACTAAAGTAAGTGTGTTCACGTATTATTTAACTGATTATTATTGACAGTGTCTGCTTACTACGATGTGTTGCACGGGATCAGTGGGGAACGTTTGATTTACACTGAACGAACCTTCCGTTTTGTACGCTCAAGATATCCAGTTTATTACTTTCAATAAATGGGCCAACACGGTCTTACTAGCAGATCTCCGGTCTTCCCCATGTGATCACCGAAAGCTAATAATTATTACAAATGTTTGCAGGAGATCGACTGACAATTTTCGTCGCACCGAGACTTCGAAATTGCTTCACTGCCTTATGGAATTTAAGTAAAGCTCAATTTAATCAGGATAGAGCACAACTGAACTGTGTGAATGTGATAAGCCTGCTTTGTGAATGAAAATTCCCTTAATATACGCATGTTTTTTTACTATCCTGATCAGTGAAGCTAAATCAGGACGGTGTGAGAGAGGTTTTTAAATTTCAGATCCAAAAAAATTATTAAACGATGTATCTAAAGATATACAAGAAGTTCACCTTGTAAGGTACTGAGTGCTGAGCAATAATGGTCTGCACCCAAAGACACTTCCCTTTATTGAAAATTCGTTTCTCTGTTGCATAATGGGCACATTACTTATTGATTCCTTGTACCCAGAATTTGACATCTTGCTCTTACCAGAGAAAAATCGGATAGGTGTAAAGGTTAAGTTCCGAAGCACCGCAAGGAAATGTGGCAGAACCATTTTATTAATGATCTAGAGAAAATTTTCGGAAGCTCCATAAGGCTGTTAGCAAATGATGCAGTTGCCTACAGGAAGGCGGCAACTTCAGTACACTATAGCAAATTGTAGGAAGAGCTCCAGAGTGTCGAAAATGGGTGCAGGATTTTCGGTTTATCCTGGACGTAATTAAATGTAATGTAGTGCTCGTAAATAATCGGAGAAAACTATTAGTGTACGATTACATTACCGGTGACAGGTCACTGGAAACAGTAAAAGCCGAAATTTATCTAGTATAGACCTAAAGTGGAATGACTGCTTAAAATAAATTGTAGAAAAAGCAGATTGGAAGAATCTTAAGAAAATGTAATTCATCCACGAAAGAAGTGGTTCGGAAAACTCCTGTTCGACCGATTCATTACTATTGCTGATCGGTGTGGGACGCTTATCTGGTTAAATTAGTAGGACAGCGTAGAGCCAAAGAAGAGCTCTGCGTTACGTCACGGCATAGAGTAGGCGTGAGAGCAGTACGGAAATGCTCAACAAGCTCCAGTGGCACACGTTACAAGAGTGCTTCACACAGGGTATCATTCTTCAAATTCCGAGAAACTGCTTTCCGGGACGAGTCGGACAACATATTGCTTAGTTGTTCTTAGTATAAGTTAGTTTAAGTAGTGTGTAAGTCTGGGGAACGATGACCTCAGCAGTTTGGTCCCTTAAAAATTCATACAAATTTGAACATTTGAATTTATTGCTTCCTCTCACATACATCTAAATCTACATGATTACTCTGCAATTCACATTTAAGTGTTTGGCAGAAGGTTCATCGAACCACAATGATACTGTCTCTCTACCATTCCACTCCCGAACAGCGCGCGGGAAAATCGAACACCTAAACCTGTCTGTTCGAGCTCTGATTTCTCTTATTTTATTTTGATGATCATTCCTACCTATGTATGATGGGCTCAACAAAATATTTTCACATTCGGAAGAGAAAGTTGGTGACTAAAATTTCGTAAATATATCTCGTCGCGACGAAAAACGTCTTTGCTTTAATGACTTCCATCCCAACTCGCGTATCATATCTGCCACACTCTCTCCCCTATTAAAGGATAATACAAAACGAGCTGCCCTTTTTTGTACCCTTTCGATGTCCTCCATCAATCCCACCTGGTAAGGATCCCACACAGCGCAGCAATATTATAACAGAGGACGAACGAGTGTAGTGTAAGCTGTTTCTCTAGTGGACTTGTTGCATCTTCTAAGTGTCCTGCCAATGAAACGCAACCTTTGGCGCCGGCCGCTGTGGCCGAGCGGTTCTAGGAGCGTCAGTTTGGAACCGCGCGACCTCTACGGTCGCAGGTTCGAATCCTGCCTCGGGCATGGATGATGTCCTTAGGTTAGTTAGGTTTAAGTAGTTCTAAGTTCTAGGGGACTGATGACCTCAGATGTTAAGACCCATAGTGCTCAGAGCCATTTGAACCATTTTTTGCAACCTTGGGCTCGCCTTCCCCACAATATTATCTATATGGTCTTTCCAACTGAAGTTGTTCGTAATTTTAACACCCACGTACTTAGTTGAATTGATAGCCTTGATAATTGTACTATTTATCGAGTAATCGAATTCCAACGGATTTATTTTGGAACTCATGTGGATCACCTCACACTTTTCGTTATTTAGCGTCAACTGTCACCCACCACACCATACAGCAGTCTTTTCTAAATCACTTTACAACCGATACTGGTCTTCGGATGACCTTACTAGACGGTAAATTACAGCATCATCTGCGAACAACCTAAGAGAACTGCTCAGATTGTCACCTAGGTCATTTATATAGATCATAAACAGCAGAGGTCCCAGGACGCTTCCCTGGGGAACACCTGATTTCTCTTCAGCTTTACTCGATGATTTGCCGTCTATTACTATGAACTGCGAAGGTTGGAGGAAATGACCCCAGCGAGAAAATGCGAGAAATTAGGAGGTTTACTGACAATCGTTCCTTCCAAGTGACGCTCGTGAACTGAACTGTGGCGAAGGTATGTGGTTCATGGGTGCGTTGGGGTGTGAAAGACTGTGGTAGCAGTTTTACCCTCTACAATTCACGTAGAAATTCCGTACGAATGGCATTGCTGAATTTTTGAGCCCCGGTCAGAGAGATAGTCTCAGGAACTTTCTTAACAGTTACAATTTAGACTGAAGCGACGAATGAAAATTTGTACCAAGCCGTGATATGAACCCGGGTCTCTTGTTCTATGGCATATGCTCTAACCACTACACTACCCTGACATAGTTTCTTTGCACAACCTCTACCTTTGCACTCTTCCCCCCTCAATCTAGATTCCCATTCACGCCAATGTCCACTTGGTATTCTCCTTAAACTCGATCAGCGCTGCAGAGGATCTCCAGTTGTATTGGATTAGCAACTCAGCATCGAACGAAACTGCGGATCCTGCATTAAACCCAGGCTTAGGTGCTTTAATCTGGTGAACTATATAATTCCAGAAACCTTTCCAAGTCTTAGAGATCTATGATGTATATGCCATGTGGGCTGAGAAATTGTTGGATTGAGGAGGAAGGCGTGCTAGGATAGTTCCTGCAGTTGTACAAAGCCACTGTGTCAGAGTGCCGTAGTGCTTAGTGCACTTGCCTAGCGAGCAAGAGACTTGTTCGAATCTCAGCCTTGGTACAAATTTTCACTTGTCGCTTCAATTTACATATATGTATACATCATAGATGTATGGGACTTGAAAAGGTCTCCCGATCCTTATAATTTCATTTTCTTATCAGCATACACACTGATGAAATGAAAGATTCAGTCCAAAATTGTTGACATAAGGATTTCGATTACCTCGTCATTTCAGCTCTGTGATATCGACTACAGAGTGAATACACTCCTGACAATCGCAGTGTCCTCGATTCTGCGAACTTACCTTATGAGCGCTATATTTCTTTTCTTGCCTATCAAAGCCAGAAGCATGGGGCCGACATACATATTAGATTCACTACTGTGGGATTTAACACAGTCGGTTGCATTTTACAAGCGTTTTACATTAACATGCATCGGCTAGGATTTGCGCCAAATGCTTTTTCCGTGTTTTGTCGAAAACAAAAGCAAGAGCATTAGGCAACTCGGAGACCGATAAGCTGCACGCATTTAACTCCATTCTGTTCGAATAAAGCCGCTCGCAGGTGCAGTTTCACAGACGTATAAATGTTGATTTTCCTTGAGATTATTCAGATGCTACCGCTCATGTTTTATGAATTACTTCACTCGACTTGGCACGCCAGTTGTTTAGCAATATAAACTGCGCTCAGTGGAAAAACTTTAGCACAGTATTGCTTGTGGTAACGTTTTCTCTTTTCGTTCGCTAAACCTTTCTTGTATTAATATTTTTGGAATTGCAATGTAATGTTTCTGATATTTATTCACTTATAATAGTCTTTTAGTATTTCGGGTTAGTCACCGCCTGTTAAAGACTGAAAACTATTGCATTTACGATGTTACATGGAGAGCACTTCCTTACGCCGTTTAAGTAACAGCTTGTATTTGCAACGTTTTAAATTATGAAACATTTTGAAACGTCCCCTTAGAAAAATTATACATGAATGTGCTTGAACTGACATACAATATTTTTTAGCGCAACGCAGTCTGACATTCAATAATCCCTACAAGAGAATGGCCCTGACTAAATTAATCTATACGTTTCACAAATAACTTACCTCACAAAAATCTTCGTTACTCGAACTACTGCAATACAGCGAGCGCCAATATTGCCAGCTAAATAAAAGATTCTAACTACTGAAGACACTAACTAACTACTGAGAGGCATACTTAGCAAAAGAAAGATTTTGATAGAGAACAAACAATGTATTTACCTTAAAGTGTTCAAAAGTCATAATATATGTAGAAGTTCATGATATCCAATATTACAAATTTACTCTTTCTGATGGACACACGTCCAAATCGTCCAGTCTCAAAATTCCGCCATCTCTCTCCCCACATCCATCACTGCTGGCGGCTCACCTCCAAATGCGCAATGCTACGCGCTGTTAACAGCCAACTACCGGACACTACAATAGTGAATATTACAACAATGCCACCCAGCCACGGACTGCATTCAGCACAGCCAGTGATTTTCATACAGAGCGCTACATGGCGTTACCAATATAAAAACCTAAACAGCCTACTTACATAGCCCCCATACTCCCCACAAAAAATTTTACAAATTGTTTTGGGCAGTGGACGTTAAGGATTTGAAAAATTCTTCGTAATTACAATAACAACGATATCAAATGCACACACTTATTGATACAATGTTGGTCAAAAGCTAAAATTTTCTCACAGTCCATAAAGGCAGACCTGATCATCCATCATAGTAAAACTGCACTTTTTTTCTCTAAGTCTGAGCAGTAAAAGAAAATGCACACGGAGGTAGTGGATTTCCACGCAGTCTTGAGTAAGTAGTGTTGTCCTTCCAACGGAAAGGCAGGGGCCACAACAGAGCAAACCCACAGCAAAGTCAGTCGAAGTTTTGAAGAATATTGGTAGGTAGATAATCACAGAGAAGACCCACTGTAGTCCTGGTAGAGAGTATGGTATTTGTGGGCTACCATAGGTGCAGACCCACTGCAGTCCTTGTAGAAATAATGGTACTGGTGGGTCATCAAAGGTGCAGACCCACTGTAGTCCTTGTAGAGACGGCCAGCTGCCATCTATTGCGACTGTGCAGGTGTACAATAACTATGGAAGAGTCTTGCAGAGAATATAGCAAGTCCATAAACCACCACTTGTGCACTCACAAAGTTTTTGGAATTGTCCTTAGAACCAGCAATGCTGTTAACCAGCCCCTTGCTGAATTATCAACAGACATGGGAGCACTAACAGTCCTCTTTTTTCACATATTGTGCATATACTATGACCAACAGAAAAGTGTGCAGTGAAATGTAGCTTACAAGTTACTTAATTTGATGAACCGGTGTCAATTACAATTTTATAACATATCAATACAATAACAAAGGTACAAAATACATCATTAAAGAACATAACAATACCGATAACATTTGTAGTAATACGGGCATTACAAAAGAATCGAACTAACATATACATCAGTGTTACAGGAATAATGACGTAAGTAAATACATAAATGATCAGAATAACTTTTGAAACATCAACTTCACACATGAGCATTAAAACCAAACAGAATAAACAAAGTCTAAACATCTTTACAAAGTAAATAGCACATTATTAGGAAAATTCTACAACGTACCTCGTGTCAGATAAACACATAAAGTCAGGAAGAACACAAATACACAAGCATACACAAACACATAGTGGGATAACACAAGGAAAGGACAGGGTTTTTTTACTGCAGTATTTTGCAAACAAAACTTTCTTTACTTCTTGGAGATCTCCCTTCGTTCTTCATTATTCCCAAAAAGTCCCATCTATACCTGCTTTCTGTACTTTTTTCGTATAGCTTCTCAATGCATTTTTTCCAATTCATCGCAACTCATTCTCTTATATAGCCTACCCCCTCTTAAGCTAACTTAAATCTACTGAACTCAGATGCTAAACTAAGGGACGAGGCAATGCAACAGCACAAAACAATTAACACAAACAGCAATGACAAAAAATGGAAATTGGCAAAGCTAGCTGCAATAAATATAAATTAGCAAAGCAAATGCAACGTTACAACTAATATGAGCCAATGTGCAGCAACAAGAAAATAAATAAGTAGTAAAACTGGCTTAACAGAGTAATACAAAGTGAAACTCAGTAGGACTCTGCCTGGCAAACAGCAGCAGCAAATGCAATAAACTTGTACCTAAATATGACAAAGCTGTAGGATAAAATATAGTACACTAAAGACAAAAACGCATGTAAAGGAAATGCCTATTCACATCTTAATGTCTATGTAACAAAGTGGTGCACCAGAAAAACTTATTCTACAAAAAATTACCAAGTACTTGAAAAGAAAATTGTGTATGCAGTTACTGTTATTAGTCCTTTCTTATTGTTCTTTCCTTTCCAAGTTCTCCTTTTTCGAAGAATGTGGATCACAAAATTATTATTTAATACATCAGTTGACAGAAAGTTTTGACATTAGCAAATGCATTTAAATTATTTTATAAAAGCAATGTTGCCACACAGCTGGAAACCAGATATCAAATGAAATAAGCAACTATCTAAAGCGAAGCATAAAAATATCATTCAATAGTCATGTGGCATTTCATAAGTTAGTAGAAATTCTCTCAACTCTCGTAGAAAGACGTTGTCACAATCAGGTTTGCACATGTAAGAATATTTCCCATCAATTCATAAGCATTTCAGTAAGTAGCACAAAGTACGAGTAATCATATGTTTTCAAGTAATGAGCGTGTCGTATTTGCGATGCTTTCTACAAAGGAATGTGAATAGCGAGGTTAATGGCCTTTTTTTCTCCACCTAATGGCTGTTTCTCCAGGCGGCTGGCACAGCTGGCCGCTCACGACGCATTACGGCAAGGTCACTTGGCTTTCTTAGCGAAATATTTACGACAGCAGTTTGCACTACAGTGACAGTCTCATATAAAAGCTTTCACAGGTCGAATATTTGCGTTACAAATGTGTAGAAACAAAATCCTATAAATATAACAGTGCCCAAAAAATTTTCTACAGCATTGTGATACTTTCACACAGGTACATACATTTCATAATTCTTAAAAGTACGATTCTTGGTTTCCAACAACCTTTTTCACAAACCAGAGTCCCTAACCACTACTCATTATTCCTTACCTTATTACACATATACATATTCGTCGACACTTCTTCAATATTTCATCATAACAGATATATAGCATAATCAAATTCCTCATATAACATCAGCTTAATGATCATAAACATACCTCAACAGCATAATACACATTGTCGTCGTAATAATAACATCTTAACAACACAAGGAAATCTCAAAAACATCGTAGCTTTCTGCAATAATTTCAAAACCTAAAAAAAATTCTCTTCTCATTTAAATAGTGTCATCTACCTCAAACGTACTTTGAAAATCATAATCCCATACCAAATATATCATTCAAAGCTCTCATAGTATGAGAATGGTTCCAAAAAATATGAAGGGTTCACACAGTACAGAAAAAATACAATTTCATAAGTGTGAAGTTATCCAGCTGTGTAATTGCGTACAGCATCTGTCACTGATGTAGTAAAAAAAATTTTTGTTTCTTTGTTAAATAATCAGATAGCTGTTTAATTCTGTGTTAGAGAAATATTGTACCGATGTGTTTAGTTGTATAAGCAAATACCATATTAGATAGGGCTCCTTGTGCTTGCCAAACACATGGCACACAAAGTAATTGTGTACCCCCCTGAGGACTAATGTAATTATACCCTCAGATGTTACAGATTACAGCAATGAAATGAAATGTATCACGGAAAACCTTTGTATCATTGTAATTCAAAAATCTTTAAAAATAAATGTTTTAAGTACAAAGTTAATCACTGAAATGTGTGTCCTGTAGCGCTAAATGTGCGTCTTGCTGTAAGATAATTCTGTGGAAGTGTCGTAGTTATCGTCCTCTGTAAGCAAAGTTCTGCTGAAGTCAATGTACTCACCTTCTCATAAACAAAAGTGAAATGCTTTGCGTATAGACATCTTAGTTATTACGTACATTACCATGATCAAGAAAGTACTATACTGTAACGTATTGTTGTGCTACGAAAAAGGCTGTCTCATTGTAGCTATACCACAAAAGTTACTTCTAAAACATGTTTTCCTTTCCAAAAAAATTCAGAAAAACTGTATATGTTCTAAGTATGTAAGCCTTATAGTCGTTACGTAATCGTGCAACTAACAAGCAAGAATGTACACACACAATAACACTGTGTCGACTGTTCACTATAAAAATGCATTCGTAATTACTGTCTAAATATGCTCCCTAGGTTCTAGACTGGATAGTTTATTTTAAAACATAGTTGCATGTTACTAGTTTCTAAGTGTGACAAAGGGTACTAGTAACGTGAAGCGAAAAATATTATGGCAAAGACAAAGTTAAAAAGCAGATTATTTTTCAATAAACGGTTTTACATGTGAAATGTGGTGTAAACCTTTACCCTTCCTAGCACGCAGAGTTTCAACTTCAACGCAATTATCATGTGGTATACGTCGCTAAGATTTTTCTCAAGGTTTGCGTCTATGTTATTTTTCGCTGAGCTAGCCGGCGCACGTGGCTGCCTCCGGTGCGAGTCATTGTCTGTCTCTTTGTTGGCGCACGTCGTTATTGGGATCAGGAGACATAACTTCTACAAATTCACCTTGTCGAGAGGGCCCTGCCCTGTTTCAATCCCACCAGTTCTGATGCAATTCAGGTCTTTCGTTACGATTATATCGTCTGTCGTCATGTCGGTAGATTACATAATTTCTTTCTTGTCGGTCACATGGTGGAGAATTTCTCCCTGAATCGTAGCTGCGCGCTGAACTGTTGCGTCTGAAGTTATTCTGTTTCCCTTGGTAATAATTATTTTGGTTCCCATATTGTCTGTTTCTCTGATTGTCTCTGTGATAGTAATTACTGCAGAGGTGCGATCTTTCTCTGTAATTATTACTACTCTGCCAACGGTTGTCATACGGGTGGTGTCTGTTTTGGTCATGATTTAAGTTGTTAGAATAGTCTTGTCGTGTCCATTTATTATTTCTGTCATCGCGGAATTGTGACAGATGTGACCTATAACTGTTGTGCTCCTGTTTTCGCGTTCCGTGATTGTCAGTGTCAATTTCCAATTCTTGTAACAGTCCCTGAAAAGCATCACTGTCGTCTTTGCAATGTCCTGCCAAAATAATATGCCAAAATAATATGTCGTAAATGTTCAGGCAATTTGATTAAGCAAATGCGGATGAGTTCTGAGAGGCTGTATGGGTTTGAAAGATACTGATTCTTATGTAACATGTCTTCGAAATATTTCACAAGACTGGAAAATTCAGATCGTTCGAAATGTTTCATCATTTTGATGCTATGTTTTACTCGGTCTTGTGTAGCTTAAGAGCAATATGCTGATAGGAAGGCATGATAAAATTCTTCTTCACTGTGACAATCGTGAATGACCGATTGCATCCTTACAGCTGGTTCATTCTCTAAATAGCCACACATAAATCCTAATCTGTGCTCTAATGACCAGTTGGGAGGAAAACAATGAGAGAATAGATGAAGCCACGCTTGTGGATGAATGTCGTTGCCGGAATTCTTAAATGTTTTGAATTTACGTGTAGTAATGAACAGCTTATAGTCAAAATCATCGTCTCGGCGAGTCGCATATCGGTCATTGTTACGTCGTGTCGTCGGTTTCATCTCAAAATTCTTTGTACCTTGCCAATTTCTTTCATAATTTCCGAAGTGCCTCGTGTTATTATTCTGTGACTGTTCCGTATTTCTATATCCCTCTTCCAATATAGGAACGTGAATGTCCTCTGAAAAATGTAATTCTTGTATTACCTGCGTCAACTGATCTTGTACTTCCCGGATTTCTGTTTTGTACTGTGTATTGATTTGATTTTGATTTTGTTTGAATTTTCTAATTTGTTCATACTCTTCTGTGTCAGTAAAGGCTACGGGTCTTGTGTCATTCACATCATCATCTACCTTTGTAGATAAGTTAGTGAACTGATCCGAAAGTTCGGCTACTTTCTCCGATAGTGAACAGATTACCTCAATGTGTTTTTCTGTACCAAGTTTCAGATTATCTACTGTGACCATTAAGTTTTCCTGAGTTTTTGCAAGTTGCGTAACCGAATCAGTAGATGCAACTGAGTCGACTTTAGCTGGCAACGTGTCGTGATTTTCATGAACAATAGTTTGCAGTTCTTTTATGGCTGCTTCGTGATTCTGTAATGCATTTTCATGACATGAAAAAATAGATTGAAAATGCTCACAAATTTATGTTTTTACGTCATTACAGACTTTTTGACATTTCGATTCGATTTTAAGTAACTCAGCAGTTAAACCTTCACGTGTTTGTTCAAGTATTCATTCCAATGAGTCTAACTTTTGAAGCTGTTGCTGTGTTTGTCTCTGATTTAGGTTCCAACGTGTCTAACTTTGGAAGATTTTGTCCCATTTGATTATGATTTTGTACAAGCGTTGTGTCTAACTTTTGTAGCCTTTATCCCATTTGTTGCATTAACTATAATAAAAATGCACTGGTGTCTGAAACATTGCATTTAAACCGGCAATATTCGCATTTTGAAAAGCAGAAAATGTGTCTTGACTTATTTGAGAAAACGGTGAGGACACAAAACCTGAATCTACAGTATTTGCAAGATCGTGTCCTGTCATTTCAGATTCCTGAGGCGAGCTGTTGCCAACCAATCGATCGCTAATGCTTCCCTGTTCACTAATTGTTTCACTGTCTACACCATTATTTGCAGCCCGTTCCATTTCCCTATGCAAAATTACCAAATTACTACTTTGAACATTAGTTAATTCATTACATGGTGGCGCTAACACACTGCTTTCGTCTTCACTGTCATTTCTTAGTTTACTTTGGAGCCTAGTATTACGTTTTTCACATGCCACAATTTGAAGAGCAAAATAAGAAAACACATTAACATAGCACTGAAAATAATATCTAGTTAATTGCAAGCGCGGCTGCGAAATATTTGGTGCAAATGTAGATGCATGGCACAACTGTTTTACTGTACAACAGTGAAAAACTACAACAACAAAGGAGATTCTCTCTACAATTACGCGCTAGCAATAAACAAAAGCTACACAAACTACAAGAAAAAATAAGAAGATTCCATGAGGTAACCTCGGCTAAGGGTCGCGAATGAAACGTCCCCTTATAAAAATTATACATGACTGTGCTTAAACTGACACACAATATTTTTTAGCGCAACGCAATCTGACTTTAAATAATCCCTACAAGAGAATGGCCCTGACTAAACTAACCTATACGTTTCACAAATCACTTACCTCACAAAAATTTTCTTTACTCGAGCTACTGCAATACAGCGCGCGCCAATACTGCCAGCTAAATAAAAGATTCTAACTACTGAAAGCACTAATTACTGATAGGCATAGTTAGCAAAAGAAAGATTTTGATAGAGAACAAACAATGTATTTACCTTAATAGCATTCAAAAGTCATAATGTATATAGCAGTTCATGATATCCAATATTACAAATTTACCCTTTTTGATGGACACACGTCCAAATCTTCCGCTCTCAAAATTCCGTCATCTCTCTCCCCACATCCACCACTGCTGGTGGCTCACCTCCAACTGCGCAACGCTAAGCGCTGTTAACAGCCTAGTGCCCAACACTACAATAGCGAATATTACAACAATGCCACCCAGCCACAGACTGCACACAGCACAGCCAGTGATTTTCATACAACATGGCGTTACCAATATAAAAACCTAAACAGCCTACTTATAATTTTAATGGGCGTTCAAGATGGGGCAATACGATTTCCCACATGTGATTATAATATGTATATCATGTCCTAAGCTTAAAACCACATTTTTAAAAAGCTGTAATTTTTTCTAGCTGTTTTCCTGCTTATATACAGCACTTTATAAAGGCAGCGATATGTGATAAAAATTAAACTAGGGAGAAAAAGAGATCAAGACACAACTTAACAAGGATAAAGTTGTTCTTAACCCGAAGTTAGATATGAACACCTCAGCACTTTAGAAGGTATCGTCCTATTGGAGGTGGAACGCGTTTTCGTTCCTCAGAACTTTGAACCTACCCAGCTGGTTAAAGGAGAACCTGCAGCTTAACGTAGGCTCCAAACTACGGGGCACCTGGGCATTTTGCTCTCGTAAAAATCATCGCCATACGAGCATGAAACGGTAAGTGAAAAAAAAAATCCTGATCAGACGTGTCAAGTCAAAACAGTGTGTTGGATCAGGTTTCAATCCCAAACACCTGGCTCCCGCTAGCAGATCTCTTCCATTTGTTACGAACAAAGACAGCCCGCTTTTCGAGTCAAAGCTTCAGCTTATCGCTGGCTTTTCTCCATTACTTCATAAAATCACAGAAGCACTCTCACAGTAACGTAGGATGAGCTTCAGCTTAAATTCATGTTCTTGCAGACCTCAAATATTTCATATAAAGTCGGAAATTTTTTTGGTGAAAGAGGCGATTTAATTTGTTCTCGGAGCCAACCTAGTTGATCAGCCGAGAATAACATAAAACTCTCGGCTCTACAGAATAACAATACACCCGTTATTTAAATTGAAGGTGAAAGGGGGAGAAAGTAATGGAAACGAAAGACTTGTTGCTGCCAGCTGCATCGGAACTTAATGCTTAATCAGGAGCGACGAGTGAAAATGTGTTCTGGATCGGGACTGGAACCCGGGATAGCCAGCTTTCTGGAACGTTACGTAAACCACTGCTCCATACAGACACAGTGTTTGTCGCAACTGCGTGGTCTGTCAAAACTCCCACCGCAGTTCCCGTCAATGTCCTCCATGCCCACTACTTTGGGATTCCCACAGGAGGTCGAACGTAACTGTGCATCCGCACTGAAGATGGTGGATTAATGGCCCATAGAGGCGAATCAGCTGCCTCATTTCGATCGCTTTGTTTGCTTTTGCGATCAGTGTCTTACTGGATTCCCTTAGAAACAGGAAGTGGTGAACGGTCTCGAAGCCGAACAAAGATACATAATGGGCGACGTATTATATGGAACACTTATGCTCTACATAGTTATACTTCTGCTTGTTACTTAACAATAAACAGTACTTATTGCAAAATTAAAATATCAATGTTTAATGCAGGTGTTATCGGAAAATCATTGAGCTTTAATGTGAAATGGACGGATGTTAAAGTAAAAAGAAAAAAAAAACAGTACAGATTGATCATATAGCGCTAAAAACGCAATTTTCTAATAAAGGCAAAATTTAAAAAACGCAAAAATATGTATCAGACATTGCTTCAATACTTGGTCGAGCTTATGTTTTTGGTCTTCATAAGTAACTTTCACACTTGTCATTAATAACAGAAAACTCTTGCCTTTGATCCTGATAAAGAATGTTCTATTGAAAATAAAATAACAACTATAATTACATAGAGTTTTCTGTTTGTGCACGTAAACTGTACTTGCATCAAGAGTAATTGCTTTGGTTACATAAAAGCGCAGAAGTTTAGCGATCAACTAGTTTTCATTACGAAAATGCAGTTTACCTTTTGTAAGGGTATAAAATACACAATGCACTAACACTGAAGAATCTGCAGTTCTAGCTATGTGAGAAAGTGTAAGTAGGCTGTTTATGTTTTTTAATTGGTAACGCTACATAGCGCTCTGTATGAAAAATCACTGGCTGTGCTGGGTGCAATCAGTGGCTGGTTGGCATTGTTGTAATACTCGCCATTCTAGTGTTGGGCAGCTGGATGTTAGCGGCGCGTAGCGTTGCACAGTTAGACGTGAGCCGCCAGCAGTGGTGGATGTGGGGAGAGAGATGGCGGAGTTTTGAAATTTGTAAGACTGGATGTCATGAGATGCTATATATATTATGACTATTAAGGTAAATACATTGTTTGTTCTCTATTAAAATCTTTCATTCGTTAACTATGCCTATCAGTAGTTAGTGCCTTCCGTAGTTTGAATGTTTTATTTAGCTGGCAGTAGTGGCGCTCGCTGTTTTGCAGTAGTTCGAGTAACGAAGATTTTTGGTGAAGTAAGTGATTTGTGAAAGGAATAGGTTAATGTTAGTCAGGGCCATTCTTTCATTGGGATTTTTAAAAGTCAGATTGCATTGCGCTAAAAAATATTGTGTGTCAGTTTAAGCACAGTCTTGTACAATTTTTCCAAGGGGACGTTTCATATGTCGACCCTTAGCCGAGGATATCTTACTGGAATCTTCTGATTTGTTCTTGTAGTTTGTGTAATTAGTGTAGATTTTGTTTATTGCTAGTGCGTAATTGTAGAGAGAATCTCCTTTGTAGTTGTAGTCTTTCATTGTTGTACAGTAAAACAGTTGTGGCATGCATGTAGATTTGCACCAAGTATTTCGCAGCTGCGCTTGTAATTAACTAGATATTATTTGCTATGTTAATGTGTTCTCTTATTTTTGCTCTTCAAATTGTGTTTTTCTGTGTTATCGTGTGAAATATTGTGACAATAATGGCGTTTGAAAAACGTAATACTACGCTCCAAAGCAAACTGAGAAATTACAGTGATGGCGAAAGCAGTTGTATTAGCGCCACCATGTAATGAATCAACTAATGTTCAAAGTAGTAATTTGGTAATAGTACATAGGGAAATGGAGCGGGCTGCAAATAATGGTATAGGCAGTGAAACAATTAGTGAACGGGGAAGCATTATCGATCGATCGGTTGGCAACAGATCGCGTCAGGAATCCGAAATGACAGGACACAATCTGTCAAATACTGTAGATTCAGGTTTTGTGTCCTCACCGTTCTCTCAAATAAGTCAAGGCACATTTTCTGCTTGTCAAAATGTGAATGTTGCCGGTGCAAATGCAATGCCGAAAAGCATAGAGGAACAGATTCCAGACACTATTACATTATTATTGCAATTAATGCAACAAATGAAACAAAATCAGAGACAAACACAGCAACAATTAGACACAATGGAACAAAATTTTCGAAAGTTAGACACCACACTTGAACAAACACGTGAAGATTTAACTACTGAGTTACATAACACTGAATCGAAATGTCAAAAAATCTGTAAAGACGTAAAAACACAAATTTGTGAGCATTTTCAACCTATTTTTTCGCAGCATGAAAATCCATTACAGAATCACGAAGCAGTGATAAAAGAATTATAAACTACTGTTCGTGAAAATCACGACACCTTGCAAGCTAAAATGGACTCAGTTGCATCCACCGATTCGGTTACGCAACTTGCCAGAACTCAGGAAAACTTAAAGGACATAGTAGATTCGATTTCAACACAAATGGACACTCTGAAACTTGGTTCAGAAAAACACACTGAGGAGATGTGTTCACTATCGGAGAAAGTAGCCGAACTTTCGGATCAGTTCACTAACTTATCTACAAAGGTAGATGATGATCTGAATGACACAAGCCCCGTAGCCTTCACTGACACAGAAGAGTATGGACAAATTAGGAAATTCAAACAAAATCAGAATCAAATTAATACGCAACACCAAAGAGAAATCCGGGAAGTACAAGATCAGCTGACGAAGGTAATACAAGAATTACTTATTTCAGAGGACACTCGCGCTCCAATACGGGAAGAGGGACATAGAAATACGGAACAGCCACAAAATAATAACACAGGGCACTTCGGAAATTATGGAAGAAATTAGCAAGGTACACCGAATTTTGAGATGGAACCGCCGACACGACGTAACAATACCGACATGCGACTCGCCGACATGATGATTTTGACTATAAGCTGTTCATTACTACACGTAAATTGAAAACATTTAAGAATTCTGGCAACGACATTCATCCACAAGCATGACTCCATCAATTCTCTCATTGTTTTCCTCCAAACTGGTCATTAGAGCACAGATTAGAATTTATGTGTGGCTACTTAGAGAATTAACCAGCTGTAAGAATGCGATCGGTCATTCACGATTGCCACAGGGAAGGTGAATTTTATCATGCCTTCCTCTCAGCATATTGGTCTAAAGCCACACAAGATCGAGTAAAACATAGCATCATAATGATGAAACATTTCGAACAATCTGAATTTTCCAGTCTTGTGAAATATTTCGAAGACATGTTACATAAGAATCAGTATCTTTCAAACCCATACAGCCTCTCAGAACTCATCCGCATTTGCTTAATCAAATTGCCTGAACATTTACGACATATTATTTTGGCATATTATTTTGGCAGGACATTGCAAAGACGACAGTGATTTTTTCTACTGATTGATTCTCAAAGTTGAAAAATGAAATTGCTTTACTTTACTTTTGTACAACAGTTAATTGAAAGTAGACTGAGGCTAAAATTCTTAAAAGTGGAATTATTCATTAATAAACTGGCTGTAACTATTCAATTTGTTTCTTATGACACTCGGTTAGCATATAAGGAAAAAAAGGAAACAAAGACCCTGCTTGGTAACAATGTCTGAGGACACAATCGTCCTGAGTTTATCTGATTATTATTTAAATGAATTTTATCAAACAAATCACATTCAGTTGTGCTGCTGGGTTAGTCGTTAATACTTTCTACCAACGAACAGCCTTCCTTCAGTGCTGTGCATACGACGAGACTCGGAGCCGACGACGAAACTGTGTTGCTGGAACTGCTGCTGTTGTTGAAGACAGTAGCATCTTGTGGAGCACGGCTAGTTACAGGAACGGGCAATCGTAATTAATACAGCCTCTTCCGCCCGTCCACTGTCCTTCCTCCTGCTACTAGTCATCTGGCCGGCGAGCGAACATGATGCCGCCGAAATGGTTCTCTCTACTGAGAGAGCGTTAACACCACACTTAGGTACACTACCAGCGATGGAACCCGTCTCCGCACGCTCTGCGCAACAACCTCCTACCCAAAGATTTTACAACGCACAAGCACTGCTATTATAGTTGCTAGTCGATGCAAACAACAATTCCTTTGACTTTTTACCAGAGCTTATTAAGTTTCACAGTAAGACACAGATAAATACAATGAAATGTCAACAGACTTATTCTTAAATTTACACATACAGTGAAGCAATGTTCTCACTTATTAAAAGAAAGTATTTAAATTACAAATATTTACATACAATACGGCAAATAATTTATACATCGGTAGCAGGTGCCATGCATCCTGCATTTTCGGTGTTACAGGTTGACAGCTGCCAACCATTGGCCTCATGATGTGAAACAAAGGGATTGAGATAAAATACTGCTTGTCACAACATTCACATGCAATAGCAAAGCAGGACCCTACAGAGACCATACCGTTCTTTCTCATCCACAGTTGTGAGATGTCCAGGAGGAAGGTAGCGTTAGAGCTCCAGGCACCGCAGCTACATACAGCCCAGGACGACGTGGTATTGATTTTTAGGCCTGTGTAGAAACTGGGATTACTGAAAAAGTAGCTAATGCTCTACTTTGGCCCGTATTGTATCCTTTGTTACTTGTGGCAGTCACGGCCTGAGCAGTAATAGAGGCAGTGTGGCGTAGTGGTTAGAGTTGCTGGTTAGCGTGCTACAGGTCTCCACTTCAAATACGACCACTAGAAATTATTTATTATTTACTGGTTAACATTTCTGAAGTTCTCCACAAGGGGGCGACCAGAAGACAAAGAATCACAGCCACTTTCCACCAAGCCTTGGTAACGGAGCCAAATTAGTAAGAAGAAAATAAAAGCCTCCACGTTGTACAAAGCAATCACAATATCCTCTGCTTATTTTAGACTGGGGAGGCATCGTTCTCACGGTAAGCTTGGCCATGTTTCGGCAAAGAACGTCTAGGCAGTCCCTCATCTATCGAGAGATCTAATCTTAATAGGCCAACTATTTCCAGTTCCTGAAAGAAGGCTTTTAAGCTTCCCAGACAGTCATGCCCATGAAATATATGTTTTTGTTACTCGCTAAAAGAACCTGGCGGCTTCCTGACGCCAGGGGAGTTACAATCTCGCCTCCACTAAACAAATGCATGAGCCACTCTATTTGTATCGCCCCACCTTCTAACATGAAAATGCTTGTAGTTTTATGACCAAATCACCATTTCCACAAAATCTCAGATTACAGCAGTCTCTCTTAAATAGCTTCCTTCACCCACTTTCCGCCAACTGGCCGCCTTGGTCACAGTCTGTTGCCTGGCCCAGGTAAAATGCTTTGGGATCTAGTGCCCTCCTGCTCCAGTCCTAAGTGGGAAGAGTGGAGCGCCATGGCCCAAAGTCCCACTGAAGGTACAATTCACAGAGCGCTGCTTTCTTGAATCGCTCACATATCCAGATCACTGGACACAACATTTATGGCCCGCAATCCATCTTTCTCCCTCTTCGCCGTCGCATCCACTGTGGCCGCTTGGGTACAAGTTCTCTACAGGCTACACATGCGGTTTTATCAACATTTTGCGTACAGTTTCCTCATGTAAAAAAGTCATAAACCACACATCCAAATGTAGTACTGGGTAACAGGGACATCATGACCTAAAATATGAATATTAATCTGACCAACACTATAGTTAAGATGAGAGAGTGGCGTGCCACCTCTTAACAACAATCACGTTAGATAGATACAGGGTGATTCCATGATGACGCTACAAGCTTCAGGGATGATGAAGAATGGTACTGAGGTAAGAGACCATGGTCTGGAAACGACGAAGTCGAAAGATATAAGTTGTTCGATATTCCTGACAGTGGAATGCACATGCAGCACTCTAGCTACTAAGCCTGTAGCGTAGGCAACTTCCATAGTTGATAGTATGGACCGAAACAAGGAAAAAATGTCTAGTAAGGATGGGTTCCAAAATTCTTACCTTAATGGATATCAGCACTTTTGCGTCTTCGATACTGTAAAGCACATCTCTTCTACTGCTGGTTGTTAGGTTTACATATTTCTGAAGGAAGTAGTACAGACCAAAAGAAGAAAAAACATCCAGTAAATATGGGCTCTAAAATGCACATGTTAAGACCTATGGGCCTCTTCAGTGGAAGAGATGTGTTTCATTATAGTGAAGATGCTCTTAAGGTACCCACTTTAGAGCCAATGTTTACTGGACATTTTCTCTTGTTTTCGTCCATACAACCACCTCTGAAAGTTATCTACCCTACAATCTTAGCACGAACAGTAACGGTACATGTATTTCACTGTAGAGGTATCGGAACGATTTTCGCTTATAACTTTCGACTCGATCCTTTCTGGACAAAAGTCACTTACCTCAAATTGATTGATTTACGCTAATCCATCATCTCTTAAGTTTGTTAACATCACGGAATTACCCTATATAAACATAGTCTTGGCAGAACCTTTCATCGCCAACAAGAGGGGTCAAAAAAGGGTGTGCAGACGAAGATGCTACTCTAAATAGTTCTTTATATGCACACACTGTTACAGTTGTAATAGAGAAAGAGAATTAACTGCAAAACCCACTTACCCTCTAAGCAAAATATCCAAAGTCTTCAAAATGTCTATATCGACAAAGAAAAAAATAGATGTTATAGGAAGGGATCCAGTTTTAGTTAGTAGATACAGACGAGAACGTAGCAAAATTTGAAAACAATAAACAACATTTTGGAAACAAGACACTAAAATAATAAGAATGAAATGCCATGAAATAGTGGCCGTCCCAATACCACTACATAAGGGTATCGAGGGTCATTTACAGATGATAAGCAATTAAGATCCAGGCAGCTCAAGTAAGATTCTTAGGGATTTGTTTGGCTTTGCTTTATGGCACTAAAACAACTGAGATCATAAGCGCCCACTTCATAACCTTAGAACACCAATAAGTAAAAGAAGTAGCAAGTATACGCTATGCCCAGTCGACAGAAGGAAAGAGAGTTAAAAATAAGGACTTCCCTTTGGAGAGATATCCACAAAATACGACTTACGGATTGCGGAGGTCCCTGACCAACGATGAAAAGTCCTTCACTTTACCACTACGACGGATAAGAAGTAAAACGGATGTTTCGCTCGCTAAAACGGCCGATAACTCGCACGGCAAAGTAAGTGGTTAAAAAAAGGGCACCGCGGCAGGAAATGCCTAACCATCACAGGTTGATGACAATAAGCACAAACTGGCGGGAGATCGCCATTTAACAAATGGCTAAGGCTAAAAAGACAGTGTCCAATACGAGAGCTAGATAAAATGATCTTCTCGTGACGAGAGGGCCGAGAGGAGGTAGCTTAAGCCGTTGGTGAAGGTTTAATTCCATAGAGCCTATTCCCACGAAGAGAAGATCAGTGTTGACCCCATAGTGACACAATTTGCTGACAGACAGCAGCACAGAGATCATCCAAAAGAATGGAGGAGCTAGCAGGACGTGGTAGGACGACTGCACCCTCAGCAGCAGTGTCAGCCGATTCATTTCACATAAGGCTGATGTGACCAGGAACCCACATGAACATTACAGTGGCTCCTTCAACAGCAAGGAAGTGGAAGCTTCTTGGACTCGTTGCACCATGGGATGGACTGTGTAGAGCACACAGAGGCTCTGAAGGGCACTGAGAGAATCGGATCATATGACACAATTGAAAAGCCTCTGTCGCTGGACTTACTGGGTGGCCTGATAGAAGGTGGAGAACTCTGCTGTAAAAATCGAGCAGTGTTCTGGAAGCCGATAGCGAAAATGATGGGTGCCAATGACAAAGGCACATCCGACACAGCTGTCAGTGTACACGAAGGTGCTATTGCTAAGTTACATGCAAAGATCGAGAAACTTACAGCGGTAGATCGGATCCAGAGTAGTATCGTAGGGAAAGGATGAAGTCTAAGGCTAACAAGGGACACTGCAGGAATTGAAGGTGGGTAAGGGTTCACATCCATAGGGAATGTGGCAGGTAGCGTGAAGTTAAGCTGCCAGTAGCCGAAAGTGATCTCTGGGAGGCAAGAGAGAAAAAGGGCACGCCCCAGACTGGCGACCAAGGGAATCATCGAAGAAGGCGGCTTAGGGTGGGTTTCCGGACATGGAAGACAAACAGCATGCATGTCCGCTAAGGAGGACATCACGCTGGTGTGACAGTGGTAGTTCAGCAGCTTCTGCATAGAGATTCTCAACTGAGCTGGTGTAAAAGACGCTACTGACCAAACGAATTCCATGATGGTGGATTGTGTTAAGATGCCGTAAGATGGACGGACGTGCAGATGAATAAACGAAACACCCATAGTCGAATTCTTAACGGACAAAGGATCTGTATGAATGGAGGAGGGTGGTCCAATCCGATCCCCAGGAAGCACTGCTTAGGACACATAAGTCATTGAGGGGTCAGGTGCAACATGCGGCCAGGAAGGCGTGTGGGAGGACGAAAGTGTGAGCCCCAGGTTTTCGTAGTTTCAGCGAACGGAAGTCAACTGGTCCAAGGTGTAAAGATGGTGGAAGAAATCCATTACACCTCCAGAAATTCATAGGAATGGTTTTGTCATTGGAAAAACGAAAGTAGTTGTCGATTCTCCATAAGTTAAGACGCCGCTCATGGAGACAAGTCCGTGAAGAACTGCAATAAGTCACGAAGTTGTAGACGAAAATGAAGCCAGAGATGCATGGTAGGAGGCAGGCCATAATAGGGTTAATGACCATAGCAAATAGAATAACGCACAGAACGTCACCTTGAGGCACCCCATTCTCCTGAATAAAGGTGCCTGACAAGGCCGAACCAGCACGTACCCCGAAAAGTCGGTCTTTTAAAACATCCTGAATTAAATGGAGAAGGCTACCTTGGAAGTCACATGTATATAGAGTACGGAGGATACCAGTCCTCTATCAGGTGTCGTAGGCTTTCCAAAAATAAAAATAAAAACACGCTCACAACTGCTATTTCAGCAGAAAACGGTCATTGACTTGGGTTGACGAAGTGAATAGGTGGTCACCTACAGAATGGCGGCCGGCCGATGTGTCCGTGCGGTTCTAGGCGCTTCAGTCTGGAACAACTTGACCGTTACAGTCGCAGGTTCGAATCTTGCCTCGGGCATGGATGTGTGTGATGTCCTTAGGTTAGTTAGATTTAAGTAGTTCTAAGTTCTAGAGGACTGGTGACCTCAGATGTTAAGTCCCATAGTGCTCAGAGCCATTTGAACCATTTTGCAGAATGGCGTGCACGAAATCCACATTGTGCAGTGGTTAGCAGATCTCGAGACTCGAGCCACCATACCAGCCAACCACGAATTATACATTCCATCACCTTGCAAATACGTGAGGGAAATGGGGCACTAGCTAGAATGAAAGTTTTAGTCCTTACCGGAATTATTGATGGATATGAGAGTGTCTTCACTCCAGCGTCTGGGAAACGTGCCATGTGCCCAAATGCGATTGTATGTATGAAGGAGAAATTGCTTGCACGAAAGGAGAGAGATGCTCCAACATCTCAATGTGAACACTGTCTGGGCCTGAGGCAGAAGATCGGGGTTAGGTAAGAGCATGGCCAAGCTCCCCCATAGTAAAGGAGCATTGTACCATTCACGATTCTGAGAGAAGGATACCACCTGAGCCTCCTACAATGGCTTCCGATGGAGGAGGATAGTGTGATAGTTGTTGGAGGCAGCAATAGGGTCCACAACGACATCATATGCTACGGTTAGCTCACAAATTGGTGAACGGACCTTAGTCACAGGGAGCTAATGGAGGTTGCCCCACATGATGGAAGAGGGAATGAAACTGTTAAAGGAACTAGTAAAGGATCTTCAGCTAGCTTTATTGCTATTCTCAAGAATGTGACGACACGGTGCATGGAACTGTTCATAACAAATACAATTCGCCACTGTAGAATGATGGTTGAACTGTGGAGAGGACGTCACCACATGCATGCCTCAGTCCACCAGGGGACCAGGACACTGCGTGGCAAAGAAGAAGTGCGAGGTATGGAACAGTTTGCGGCGGTAAGGATAACGTTTGTAAGGTACTCTACCTGGTCATCACAACTCGAGAAATGCTGTTCGTCAAAGGTTGGCAGTGAAGAGTAAAGCCTCCAGTCAACCTTAGAAAGCTGCCAATAGGGTTCACATGCAGGTGGGGTAAGAATCAGCAAACAGATAACGCATGGGAAATAGTCGTTTGAGTATGTTTGAGAGAGAGCGGCCCCCTCGAAATGATGGAAAAACTGGGCAGTGTAGAACAAGAGGTCCATATTGGAATAGTTGTGTGTGGAGTCTCAAAGGAATGTGAGAGCTCCAGTTTTAAGAGACTGAGTTGGTTGGGAAAGTCAGCCGAGAGGTTCTCAAAGAACCCCAAAGGAGATGGTGAGCATTAAGGTCTCCAAGCAACAAAAAGGAGTGAGGGAACAGTTCAATAAGCTGGAGTAAGTCTGCCATAGCGATATCGAATGATGAAGGGGTGTAGAAGTTACAAAGAGAAAAAGTGAAACAAGGAAGGAAAACGTGGGCTGGAACAGCTTGCAGCTGGATTTTCAGTGGGATGGTTTGGCTCTCGCCCTCATCCCGAATGTACAGAATGACTACCACACGTGGAAGGTCAAATCATACACCGAAGGAAATGCGAGACATCTAAGTTGTCATGAGGATGCAATTTTGTTTCTTGGAGGCAGAAAACATCTGGGTGCTGTGATTCCAATTGCAGTCGCAATTCCTCTTTGTTGGATATAACGCCACAAAAGTTCCATTGGAGAATGGTCATAACAAGGAATGAGGAGGAGAGAGCAAATGATGGGTAGTCAGCTCGTTGTTGCTGAGTGCCAGACTTCGAGACTCACTTCTATAGGGCTCAGAGGAGGCAGGATCCTGTTCCATGAAGTCTATAGATTGGTTGGTATTCTCCCTGGGTCAGCCTGTGGACTGTAAGCAGGAAAACGGTAGGCGGTCTGCACCAGCAAAATGGAGGTCGGCCGAGTGACACTGTTGAATAGGATCTCTGAGTCGGGGAAGGAGAGGAACGTTTGTCTTTGTTCGATTCTTAGAGCTATTATGGTTGGCAGTCGAAGGTGGAGGGGCGTAAAAATTCACCAGAAAGTTCCTTTGGTCATTTTGGTACAGCCGCTTGTGTAGCAAGTGATTTCGCCGTCGGTGGCTTGTTGCGCAGCTGTGGGAAGAAGAAACGGGGATATTGCCATGATACTGGGACATTTCGAAACTGCAGTGCTGGACTGGAGGTCGCAAGTCAGGGTATACATGTCTTTTGTGGAGTGAGGCATAGCAAGAACGGTACTATAAGTGTTGTATGGTAAGATGCAGCGCTTTAGATTAGCCAACAACCTGCGACTGACAGGTAAGTACTTTTCCTTTACACAGACCTTCTGAATGGCCCACTCAGCGAGATAAACGGGACACCTACTGGATGAGGCGACATGGTCGCCATTACAGTTGATGCATTGGGGAGAAGGGGGCTGGAAACCATCCTCGTGAGCACCTCTGTCACAAGTCACTCATTTGGCTGTGTTTTGACAGGACATGAAAATGTGGTTACAACATTGATACTTGTAGCAACACATCGGGCTCAGAATCTACAGTCAGACTGTGATGACTTCATAGCCTGCATAGCCTGCACTAGTCTTCAATGGAAGCACCGTTCGATCAAATGTGAGAGAAATAGAGTGTGTAGGCACTATGTGTGCATCAACTTTTCATTACCCGATGGACTACAGGGATGCCTCTGGTCAAACTATCGAGCAGCCTAGTATAAATAACATCATGGAAAGAACTTAGCATATGATGGGACTCTTGACACAAATAGGATGGAGGAGCGAAGCTGTAAGCAATTGTTAGGCGTGAAAATCACAACTGGCCTCCCAAAGAAGAGTCCCATTATGTAAGGGAGAGCAGGACTTCACAGATCTTGCGATTGCATCAACACTTTTCTGAATAATAAACAGATTAACTGCAGAAAAAAACACTGACATTCTTCAGTACGTAACACCATGAGGAACCGAGGTGCAGCTGGGGAGTCGTTGAATGCTTAGCCTCATTCCATTTGAGTTTATTAGACGTAGACTGGAATGAAGATGATTGGCTCATTTCGAAAAAATCACCCAGAATTGCCAGTGTCTCCAACGGCGCGCTCCTTACGACTAAGGGCCCCCTCAAAGGGAGGCTCACCTGCCTTTGGCGATTCTTTAACCTCAGGTCACACCTCCCAAAATCCAGACAGAGGGACTAAAGGGCAGTTGGGTAGGTAACAGCTCAGGCAGTCACCTCTCCCTGGGCCTGGTCTGTACTGAAGAGTACGTGCGAACACTACATATCGACCCAGGGCCGGGAATTACGCTTTACCCAATCACTTGTCATGCGTCAAACGCATGGACCAGCCTTCAGGAGCGCACAGGGAGGAAGAAGAAACAAAGAAAGACCTCGAACGCTGAAGTGGAGGAAGAGGAAGGGATGGAGTGTGAAGAAAGAAGGAAAAAAAAACAGACGAAGGACTGTTCTGATGTTGAGCTATAGAACCTTCAGAACCCATTCCCGAAAATACCCAAAATATTTACCCATGGGAGAGAAAAACGTATAGCAGGACAGAAATGCAGCACAGAAAAGAATGAGGTACTGCAAAGGCTGGGGCCCTATAGTGGCCAAGGACAAGCTCGTCGAGAACAGAGATGATTTAATCATACCAAAAATGAAGGCATCATAAAAAAAAACGGTGTGAAAATCTGGATGGGGTGGACGCGGTAGATTACCTTACAAAATCAGAAGTTACATTATGGTAGGCTGCAGAAGTCTGGGAAGACAAGGAAAGAGATAGGCATCATAACCAGCATAGGTGTAGTACTTTATGTACAAAAGAAAAAGAAGAAGAAGAAGAAGAAGAAGAAGAAGAAGAAGAAGAAGAGGAAGATGAAAGGAAGGGGAGTAATTTCATATAAGTAATGCAGGATGGTACATATTTTAAACATGAAGCATTATACATATTTCAGGCATTGAGGGCCATAATCTGAGACATACGCTGACAAAAGGCACCTACGAGAAGTCACACGGGTCTGGCCTCGGTCCTTATGTAGGAAATAAATCCGGCAGAATTGGCAGCGTGAAGTTGTAGCCAGGATACTTTTTACGTGTAGAGCACGTGGAGAAGTGTCAGCAGCAGTATTTACAAAGAAAGAGTGTCGAATAAAATTATAATCGCTTTTCCATACACAGATTCGTATTACTTAAGAAGTCACGAGATCATTGGTGGTAGGCACAGGCCTATAAATGAATTAATTAACAAATCAATTAAAGCAATTTGCCCTATTTTGCATTAAATTCAAATTTCCTGAATAGAAATCGAATGATGGGGGTGGAACATCTTTCGTGATAGCCAGTCAGTAAAATATCGTGTGATTGCAAAAATCGGCACTAGTTCTGGGGCCGTTACTTTTCGATTTAATTTAATATAACCGATTTAATAACAGTTCTCTGTCTGTTACTGGTCTGTAGCTCCCCCTGTTCCCATCGTTAATCAAGGCACTTATCTCTCCAAAAAAATTCCCAGCTGTAGATAATGTCTGATGTCTCCGAGGCCCAGTTAACAGAAAATTAGTAACGAATATCTTTCTTATCTGCTGGCAGAGAAAATAGTACAGGCAGAACCTCAAGTTTACGTCATGCCAAGTATCTACAGACCTAGCAACGCGATCTACGTTTCACCTCATTTGGTACTGTGCACTAGAAGTCATAATCACTGATGCTGTACATGTGTGACTGGGCTGCTTATTGTATCTCATTTGTACTGCTCTTAGGGAACCTTTATGATGCATCCTTGCTGTTGGCACTGTTGGCACCTCGCTGTTAGTCGCTAGTTGTTGTTTCACACTGCAGCCTCTCTGTTCCCTGCACGCCAGGTGACCATGAAGTAGCCAATCACGGCTCAACTTTCAGGCGCGAAACAAAAACCAGCTGCCCGCAGCTCGTGGTCGTGCGGTAGCGTTCTCGCTTTCCACGCCCGGGTTTCCGGGTTCGATTCCCGGTGGGGTCAGGGATTTTCTCTGCCTCGTGATGACTGGGTGTTGTGTGACGTCCTTAGGGCAGTTAGGTTTAAGTAGTTCTAAGTTCTAGGGGACTGATGACCATAGATGTTAAGTCCCATAGTGCTCAGAGCCATTTGAACCAAAAACCAGCTGGCGAGGATCGTAGCGTGCAGCGGGGCCAACAGCGATGGTTGATGGTTAAATGGATCGGTAAGACTCAGTGGGTCTGTTTCATCGTCACAGGGCCATGATGGCGAGCAGCGAGCAGCGAGTTGTCAGTATGAACGAACCCTTGGGATGACGAATACACGGACGCTAAGAGACTTGTGTGACCTAATACTAACTGGAATCTTCTCTTGGTATGCTTGTAGGACTTTATGACGACCTGCTACGGGTGATTTGCAAGTGGTAACTGTGTATCGATCCTTACCGTGCAGTAAAGAGTGTTCGTTGAACTTTTGCTGGTGTAACTCAGAAATACTCTACAATCCCTATCTGGACGACGTATTCTAGAGGAGAGAGGTTCAAACCCTAGTCCAGCCATACAGATTTGTTTTCCATAGATCTACAATTCGGTTATAGAAAGAGCGAGGAAGAGTCCTTTGAAAGTGTCTTTCCTCCTCCTTGACAAATCACAGCTCTGGCTCCGTCTTCTTCTGCAATATTATAAAAAAAATCTTTTTTTTCTTTGCATCAAAGGAATCTAGAAGCTGACCACTTCCCAGTTCTTATATCTTCCTCTTCTTCTTCAACCTTGCCTTTTTCCCTTACTCTGCGGAATCAGTAGCAGGTATACGGGTTGTGGTCATGTTATTGCCAGTTGGTGGTTGGATTATGTCTTTCCTGACGCTATAACAGTTTGTGGGATGGAATTTGTGTGCCCCATTTGTTTGCGTCTAGAGTCAAACTCATGTTCTAGTGTGCGTACGTTTTCTAAATGATGCTTAGTGTGTATCCTGGAAGCGATGCATTAACAAGCCCGGCTATACGGGCTGTTGTTTTCTGGTCCTTAAATCATGAATAAATATTGTAAAATTACTATTCATGGAGGATAACCGACACTCGTTCTTCCATCTCACGATTCGCGAATAGAATAAGGAGGACATAGGATGATATAGTACCCTCCGCCACACACCGGTGAATAGTGCACTGCAGCTGTCGATACTATCGTCACCATCTCCGTGGACAGTGCTACGGCTAGTAAGAAAGTGAAAATGTGTTTCTAACTCTGCATCACTTGGTGCGAAGAATCACGATGTTTGCTGTTTATTCTCCGAGCACCCACTGAATACGGGAGGCGGGATGTTTTGTGCGCCAGTGCCAGGTGCCACCATTTCCGAGGGCTTAACCTCTGGGATGTGGCAGAGTCGCTGGACACTCTGGTAACTCCAACTAGCGCGATTCCCCCACCACTGCGCGCTGGAGTTGCAGCTCGCTGATGCAAATTAGGTGTAAGTTGGCTGCAGCCGACTGCGCTGCTCGGTTATTTACGCTACATGATTATGCACGAGCTTCCAAGTTACTTCGTACACTCACAGTCCTCCTAGCTTACATATATGTGTAGCTACTAGCTTCTAGCAGGAGGTTCATTTTGCTAAACGCAGCACATGGTATAATAAATGCGAAGTCAAATACACCTGTAAATTCAGTTTAGTGTGCTTTCCTCTTGATATGAATCATCAGATGTTTTGCTACCTGAGAATATTTCTATGTTTTATTAGAGCCAAAAACTTACCTTATCGTTTGCTATTTGGAATCAAAGGGTCAACCTGTACCTCTTAATATATATATTAACGAAATCCTTATGGAATTAATAAATGAACTACCATTTTACTCTTTAATTATATGTCCAGACTGTATACTGACAAAGCTATTTGCCGTTGGCCAGATAATGAGTGTTAATAAATGTAAACATGGTCCGTAGTAGGCTATAAAATGGAAATGCCGTGTGGCTAAGGCCTCTCCCGTCGGGGAGACCGTTCGCCTGGTGCACGTCTACCGAGTTGACGACACTTCGGAGACTTGCGTGTCGTTGTGGATGAAATGATGATAAGGACAACACAACAGTCAGTCCCTGACCGGAGAAAATCTCCGACCCAGCCGGGAATCGAACTCGGACCGTTAGGCATGACATTCCGTCGTGCTGACTACTAAGCTACCAGGGGCGGACAGTAGGCTATAATGCGATGTCTATTTAATCGAGCGATTAGCTGATTGCGACTAAGCTTCATTGTCAAGCACATATGTAACGTCTGTATTTCATCTCATTTTCAAATCACTCTTAATTACAAGTAAAAAGTAGCCATGAAATACAGATGCTATAAATGTGTTTGACAATGACACTCGAAATTAGCTAATCGCACGATTAAATAAACATTACATTGCAGCCTACTACGGACTATGTTTTTTAGATTTATTGAGCATTTGAAGGCTGCGGGTCC
Source organism: Schistocerca gregaria (assembly GCF_023897955.1). NCBI lineage: Eukaryota > Metazoa > Arthropoda > Insecta > Orthoptera > Acrididae > Schistocerca > Schistocerca gregaria. The sequence goes on from NC_064922.1 coordinate 666,687,646, forward strand.
CCACAAATACAAAATTTTAATTACACTTAATAGCGAGAATAATCTACAAAGAGCAACGTATCATCTAGAAAGATCTGTTCTTCATACAATTTACAGATATCCGATAACAAAAAGAAAGATGATGACATCTTATGGGGAAAACAAAATTAGGTCCACAATTATAATAAATAGGAAAAATAGTAGAGCACCTAACAAATTACACATACTTCCTATATAATATATCATATGAGGACGAAGTCAATTTACAACATGTAATGAAAAATTTATTAATAAATGTACTTCAAGACAAACTCTAGTAGGAAAAAGAGACACTTATCAAATTTTACAAAATCCTGGTACTCGCAGCTGTCATGTAACAAAGCGATACATGGATAACAACAAAACTACAAAATAAGTATACTGAGTGCAGAAATGAGTTTTTTCTGACATGTAGGAGGATATAGAAGACATGTTCAAAAGCGAAATATAGATATAAGAAAAGAACTGCCATTAATTTATCTAAATTAAAAAAAAGAAACTGAACTCAGAGGGAAATGGAAATACCATGTCAGTTGAATGGAGTACTATAGTCTACCAAATCAACAGGGCGAAGAAACCTAGGGAGGCCGAAAACGTGACGGAGGTACTTGGAACAATTCCTGTAAGTACGTAAAACATCTAAAGCCCAATGTGAGCAGGAGATAATGATTAATGATCTGGGAAAACATCGACACTTACTGTTCAGAGGTTTTTGTCAGAAAAGTAATTTATGCAGTACATGGTAAAGGGTTGTGGAGTAATACTTCAGACTAAAGTATAAAGCTCAGTTCGTAGGAATTATCCGAATGCGACAGAAATCAGTAGCTGCGATGTGCATGTATAGACAAACAAATGATAACAATTTGAGAGAAGTTGGATGATTTATTCAAGAGAAAGAACTTCAAAAATTCATCAAGCCAGTAAGGCGTTGGTTCACCTGTGGTTATTCAAACAGTTTCTTGGCTTCGCATTGAACCATACAGTTGTTGGATGCCCTCCTGAGGGACGTCGTGCCAAATTCTGTGCAACTAGCGCCTGAAATAGGCAAAATCTCGAGCTGGTTGGAGAGCCCTGCCTATAATGCTCCAAACGCTCTCAACTTGGAAGAGATCTAACATCGTCTCTAGCCAAGACAACATTTGACATGCATGAAGACACGTAGTAGAAGCTCTCACCGTGAAGAGGTGGGCATTATATTGCTGCAATGTAAGCCTTGGATGGTTCGACGTGAAGGGCAACAAAACGGGGTGTATAGTGTGGTCGACGTACTGCTGTGGTGTAAGGGTGCCAAGAACCAAAGAGATCCTGCTATGAAAAGAAATGACAGCCCAGTCCATCACTCCTGATAGTCGGGGTGTATGACGGGCGACAAAAAACATGTTGGTATCTCAACACTGTCTGGGGCGTCTCCAGACCCGTCGTCGGCATAGAATCTCTTTGACTGTAGTGAAACTGTCTTCGGTGATGAGTCCCGCTTCGAAATAAGCCCAGACGATCAGCGAAGACGTGTCTGGAGACCCCCGTCAGCGGTGTGATACCACCCGACAGTCACCCGATATATATATATGTTTGTGCTTATCTTATTTTTCTTCTTCTCAATCTGACTTCGCCGACCTAGTTGAAGCTGCAGTCGGCGGAGGAATCCGTGGACACCGGCGCTTGTCGTGATCACTAAAATCCTCTTCAGTTGAAACCTTCCCGCCTCCTCTATACCTCTTTTGTTAATGATAACCTTCCATTTTACAATAAACTATGAAACCTTTCCTTAGGATTTATATCTCTTGCTTAATAATAACAAATGAAATCTTCCCTTTGAAATTTATTCTATTTCTCAATCTTCGCATACAAATTTAATTGCTGCTTTTTAAAAGTGATTTTCGGATTATTTCGACGAAACATAGAATGTGTCGTTGTCGTGTGGCCCTCAGTCGTTACCTGCAATAACCCATAACTGTTCCTTACCTTTTTTACTGTTACTGGATCGCCATCTGACTGCTACATCGAACTGCGACATGAATATACTCTCTGTTTTACTATACTGCATTAGCTGCCGGTGGACTTTCATAATAAGCCGCTGTATTTTTTTACCAAAGCTGACGTTATTCTTTAATAGCAAAGCTGACGTTATTCTTTAATTATTTTGACTGAAGTTACGTAATTCATACTTAAACTTTTTCTTGATAACAATAAAATTTCGCAAAGGTTTACGTTTATGATTTTCGGATGGATTATAATTAGAAATGCAATATTGCTGGCAAAAGTTAATTATATTCTGAATGAAATGATTTTACAAACGTTCAAATGTGACTTACTTTTTACAATAATCTTACAACTAGCAATGCGCAAACATACCTTCAGTAGTCTTGAGTTTCTCAAAAAATTAATTTAACGATATATTAGTTCCTCTTATTATAATAGTTAGCTGATGTCTCTGTACATCCGTTTATAATCTCTTGTAAATCATAGCTAGTGGCTGGCAGGCACACCGCTCCTCTCAACCTCTCTCTTCAGACCTGCTACCGACTCGCTTCACTTCTCGCTTACTACTAACTTCCTACGAACGCTAAAGTGCTATCTCTCCTGCCAGCAATGCTTTCTGGAGCAGACATTCCCTGCTACCATTGCAAAATGTATCAATGCGCGGTCTTTCCCTCTTTTTTTCTTAAAATGTATCCATACGCGGTCTCTCCCGCCCTTTTTAAAATTATATCAATTTGCGGTCTCTCTTGTCAACAATACTTTGATGCAGACATTTCCTGCTACCACAATTATTTCCAACATTACAAATATTAATCCTATTAATAAAATATAAACCTCTTTCATCAATTGTGATTTGACAATAGACAATAGAAATATCCACGTCTTACACAGTTCAATAAATAAAATGCTTGATACGGATTTTTAACACTATATAATTCACTCGCACATATAATACATCGAAATCGCATCACTTCATCTCTAAAATCCCACATCCTCATCGTCCTTCTACATGCGATACTCTGACTGTGCCTGTCTAAAACAAAAAACTGTACAACAAATTGAATGAGAAAATGTTTTCGTTTCTGTGCGCCTTGCCACCCATTCATAATTAAGGTCTTTGCCATCCCTCTGCACCGCGCGGGGTGGCGCAGTGGTTAGCACACTGGACTCGCATTCGGGAGGACGACGGTTCAATCCCGCGTCCGACCATCCTGATTTATGTTTTCCGTGATTTCCCGAAATCACTCCAGGCAACTGCCGGGATGGTTACTCTGAAAGGGCACGGCCGAATTCCTTCCCCATCCTTCCCTAATCCGATGACCACGCTGTCTGGTCTCCTTCTCCGAACAACTAACCAACCGTCTATCCCTCTGGTTATTCGGTGTTTCAATTTTTTTTTCTCAATAAATCTTAATTTTATGGCATCCTGGGGGTCTTTCATACGTACATATATAATTGCCCCCACACTGTACGTTGACATGTTATGGAGATGTACAATGTTTTTTACTTACATTCCTGATAGGGGAGGATGCCCTTTATTGTTGCCTTTTTTTTAATGGAATGAATATGTCAGCTTATACTATGTATGTTAAAGTTATACAAGAAATTAAAATATTATGTACATAATATCTGGTTCCATTACATATTTAAATTCATTGTGCTAACAATAATGTCCAGAATGAGATTTTCACTCTGCAGCGGAGTGTGCGCTGATATGAAACTTCCTGACAGATTAAAGCTGTATGCCGGACCGGGAATCGACCTCGGGACCTTTGCCTTTCGCGGGCAAGTGCTCTACGAACTGAGCTACACAAGCACTACCCGTACTTGGTCCTCACAGCTCTACTTCTGCCTGTACCTCGTCTCCTATCTTTCAAACTTAACAGAAGCTCTCCTGCGAACCTTGTAGAACTAGCACTCCTGAAAGAAAGGATATTGCGGAGACATGGCTTAGCCACAGCCTGGCGGATGTTTTCAGAATGATATTTTCACTCTGCATGGGAGTGTGCGCTGATATGAAACTTCCTGGCAGATTAAAACTGTGTGCCGGACCGAGACTCGAGCTCGGGACCTTTGCCTTTCGCGGGCAAGTGCTCTACCGTCTGAACTACCCAAGCACGACTCATGCCCCTTCCTCAAAGCTCTACTTCTGCCGGTAACTCGTCTCCTACCTTCCAAACTTTACAGAAGCTCTCCTGCGAACCTTGCAGAACTAGCATTCCTGAAAGAAAGGATATTGCGGAGACATGGCTTAGCCACAGCCTGGCGGATGTTTCCAGAATGAGATTTTCACTCTGCAGCTGAGTGTGCGCTGATTTGGAAGGCAGGAGACGAGGTAGTGGCAGAAGTAAAGCTGTGAGTCGTGCTTCGGTAGCTCAGATAGTAGAGCACTTGTCCGCGAAAGGCAAAGGTTCCGAGTTCGATTCTCGGTCCGCCACACAGTTTCAATCTGCCAGGGAGTTTCAATAATGTCCAGTTTGCTTCATTCTCACTGGCTGATTTGGGGGCAAGAACTAGTTGCCAACGGTCAACATACTAGATGCTGCCGCTGCACGTGCGTGCACTCGTTTCTTTGCAGTTGATGTCACATTGAGTGTCACACCTTCACCCGAGGGCCACGTATCGAAGATTTGCTGCGGCGTATGTGTTCATTCTGGGTGCAGTACGTGTGTACTTATTGTTCAAAATGGAACACTGTGGCAGAAGATCTCCATATTTACGGGTCGGGCGCCATTACTCCCCAGCGTACTCGCATTTTCAGCGGAGAGAGCCGTCACCAGCAGCATCCGTCGATGAGGTGAGTACCTGCTCGAACAACTATAGTTCACTTGTCCATGTGTCAAGCGTTGTGAGACGCGATATTCGTAAGTTATTTCGTTGCACAGGCATGTTCAGGTCACCACACTTGACCGTGCACTTGTTGAAAGACACATATATCCGTCCAAAACATTGTATAAATTGCTTGTCTTTGAAGCTCAATTCTTCATATAGAGTTTGGTTTCCAATGAAAATTTGTACAAGTATTGAGTTACAAAAATATACATAACATGATAGCTTGTGCCTATGGCTGACATTCCATCCATTGGTTATATTACGAACATAAATTTCTTAAGTTTCGAAACGTCATAAAAATTTTCATTAACTTGGTTCTGTTACTACACTTCGTTTGTTAGCTTCAATGTATCTTCGTTCACATAACATATACAAATTAATTACATATCACATTTTTATGACACAATACAAACATATGATATATTTTCGCTTCATTTGTGAGGTGTCAGGCAAATCCAACACCTTCCACGAAAACCCTGACGTGATAAGCAAATCCAGTAGTATGTCACATAGCTCCGAATAAATCGTGACATTTAATTGATCAAAGTAATACGAGTAACGAGCGACGAATACCACAAACTAACACAAGAATGCCTAAATGCATGTCATACATTCCCACCATGAGACAGACGCAGTTCCGAGGGGAGAAACGAGAACAGAAGCCGAGAGCACAACCGTGTTAAGCTGGAAGGCCCTACGATAAGGGACGGACATCCACGTTTCTAGCTAACCGCTAGGACCACCCCAGCTGCAAGTTTAAGCGTGAGACTTTTTCGCGTCTCTGTTACGTCAGGACCACCCCAAGCCCATGTTAAAAGCTAGAGCCCTCCAGAAGAACATATAAATCTTACGATAACACAAAAAGGGCCACACCCCAGCCGCAAGTTTTAGCGTGAGACTTTTTCGCGTCTCTGTTACATTGCAAACTTTAAAAGCATTGCCCCATCACGAAAAGTATAACGTTTCTCATTGGATAGACAGAATTTTTGTAGGCGGAGCTTAAGGTTAACATTGAGACCCTGATTGGTCAGATGAAAACACAGCCAGATAGTTATTTTAAACCAACTTCGGTAAATTGTAGTAAGGAGAATTTAGGAGAGAGTTGCTTCCGAGACGGCGAGGTGAGCAGAGCTGTGTTGGATGCCGCCCCCTGACGAACACCGACAAGGTAATGAACGCACGTGACGTCGCATAACAGCACATAAAACTTCACTCAGAATTGCAGAAGTCTCATCTGTTACACCCCCTTTTTGCGTAATACTAGTGTCGATCGTCAATTGAAGCTCATGGTGTTCACATTTGCTACTTGAAGTAAAAATCTGAAACGCGATGATTTTTCTGTTATATAGTTATTGAGAAGCCACATCAGCCACTGTAATTTACGACAAGTTAGATAAGTAATTAAAGATAACTGAGGGTCACTGTAGACCATTTTGATAGTTTTCTCTTTTGTGAAACTTAATTTAAACCTAGATTATAGATGTGATATGGCATAGGTGATCCTTCGATCCATTGTAGAACTTGGAAACCCATTCAGGGAATATTCGTTCACATTTTTGTTGAACGCAGTTGGTTTTTACCATCCTGTATCAAAACATTTCCTTTTATCAATAGTGCAATTTATAAACAATGTTTTGTGAGTAGAATAAAATTTCCAATGGTAAACTTAACTGCTTTTTCGACGTTATTTTACCAGCTAACTAAAAATAGGAAAGCCTTGGACCCCTTCCACTAAATTTAGTTAGTATTAAGATTATTTTACAGGGAGTGCAGTGGAGCTGACGCTGAAATCATTAAATATTTGGTTATATCATCGCTAGTCTCACTGAACTCTTCTGAACTCTACATGTCATGTGTGGTCTGACGTCTCCTTACCAGCAACAGGTCCCAGGCTCAAACTAGTCAATTCCCTAAACAACACACTCAGAGCGTCGTTGCGCGAAAGTGGTAGGGAGACACGATATAGAACAAACAGACACCACACAGAATGTTAGACATTTTATAGATATGCTTTTATCACTTATGGGAGCCTATTTCTTTCTTAGGTAGAGGAGGGAGAAAAACATTCGAAATAGGACTAAAGCATTGCGCATTTCTGGCCTAACTACGCTTGGCGCCGCCTCCTTTGTCTGGAAGGGAAGAAAGGAAATACTCATGTACTAGCTTAAAGATTTATGAGGAAATATTACCCCCACAATCATGGACTAGCTGCCAAGAACTTTTGCTTCATTGAAATAATGTGTGCCGACTAATCACTGCCGAAGTATCAGGTTGTTTGTTCATTTGATAGTGCTGTTTACTTGAATTCACGTGTAGCTTAGTGTGAAATCTATATTTTAACCATCGTATACTTATTTTTCTCAAATACCTGGAAATGTCATTATTCAAGTTTTCATGGACACGATAAAAAATTAACTGGTTTTTGTAAAATCCCATGCTTAAATGTCTGTGTGTACTATGCAGCGAATAGGTACTGATAACTGTCACGGAGACGATGCATATTTCATTTTTCATTTTGCCTTATGACCTTTACTGTAAAATTTTTTATAGCTACGTTGTTCGCTCCAGGTGCGGCCCGTATCTTCACTTGGTACCTACCAATCTCGACGTAATTCTCGTCTTCTGCGCCGTGACGATGCACTGGTCGCTGAAAGAAAAAACTTAAAAATTACTTAAAACTAATTGCATTGGGTAGTTCTGTGGCCACTGATACATCTGGTCATTGCATACGTCCGCAGATATTTCCATACTTTGTTTAAATTCATAGACTTCCGTTTATTCTGTTACCCTTTATGATAATTTACCCCGCAAAGAAAATTATTTGTCATCTATCCCGGTATTTTGTCGTTAGTACTTAGCTTACACGTCTCGTATAGTTTTTCATAATGCTTCCTTTTGGTTGTAAATATGTTGTATATTGATTAGTATTTAATTAAATCTCTGTGTACATATATCGATAGGTTCCTTAGTTGTTGAACAGTAGATGAACTTGCGTAGTATTTCCGTTTACTTTGTATTTAGGTTAAGTACACATTGCATTCCTAATTTGGTTGCGCCTCCTGCCAGTCTGTCGCGCATGCGCACAGGTCAACGTCTCCTCTCCTGCGACTGACGTCAGCGCGTATTGTTGAGCACGCGACAGTTGTGCCATAAGCTAATTTCGTTTATACTTTCGCTTCCCATGAAGCGGTGTGTTACTTCTCATTACTGTTAATCTTATGCCTATGTGTACAAATCAAAAGGATTGCTTATGCCTTTACACATTACTTTATCTTAAAATACATTCCAGAAGAAAAATTATACTTAGTATTACGTACACTATGTACAATTATCTTGCATTAAAAATATTGTTAAAACGCTTCGTCATTCTACAAAGGCTTTGATATCTTTGTGAGGATGGAGACCCTTGTCTCTCCCTGTTTTCTCATAGGGTTATCTGTACCTCCCAGGATATGTTATTTTGGAAATTAAATATGGTCCTGAATAGAGTAATTGCCACTTCTTATTTAGTTTGCCAATTTTTGTCGATTTAGGATGCGTCCGCAAGAGGACTCGTTGCCCTTCAAAAATTGTGCAACACGTTTCAGTTTCTTGTTATAGATTTTCTTTCTATACTCGGCCCTATTTTCTAGTGTAATCATGGCTTGTTTGATTTTGTCTTGTAGTGCCTTTTCTGTAGTGAGTACCTTTGGTATGGGCGACTCCCACTCATTCATTTGCTTTGTCCGGAACATCAATTCATTAGGTGTGAAATCTGTTGAAGAATGTGGGAGGTTATTGACTAACTACTTGCATGAAAGGAGTTACGTCTTCCACCCACTCGGTATGTTTGTGAGGGGTTTATGCCTAATAACCCGATTAAATTCATTAAAGATTCCATCAACTGTGCTTGCTTCTGCGTGAAAAAGTCTTACTAATATGTGCTTTATGCCCTGTGAGGTGATAAATTATTTCCACTTTTGCCCAACGAAATATGAAGCATTATCAGTTAGTAGTACCTTTGGTTTACCTTCTCTTCTCAAATAGTCTCCCTCAATTCTTTTTTTTTTTTGTTATTTGTGGCTGTTGCATTGTAAATGGCATACATTTAAACATGTTTCGAGAAAATGTCGTATAGTGCTACTACGTATTTCACTTCTTGAATATGGACCAGCTATGTCCAGGGATACAATATCTAGAGGGTTTTTTGTGAGTATTGGGTGTAGCTTAGTATATTTTGACACATTGGACTGTTTTGATTTTTGACATACTGCACACTTTCTTAATACCTGTAGGACTCGTCTTCTCAAATTTGGAAAATAACTAAGTGTTGCAATTTTTGCTGTACTTTTGCTCACTCCATAATGTCCCCATATTTCATGTGTGTGAGTTATAAATTGGTCGATAAAATATCTTGGGATACACGCCCTTGTACTCCTGATACCATTTACTTACCTTTCCACCTTCAAGGTTTTTCATGACTACTCCATCTGCGATCTTGCTGTTGTATAATTTTCATCTGCTTACAAAACTTATGGTAATCAGAACTTTGTCTTGTGCCTTTCATTAATGAGGTTTTGATTTCTGCGTCTTGCTCTGTTAATTCACTAAATTCCTCTAAACCTAGTGACCAGCCCATGTGGTCGAGCGGTTCTAGGCGCTTCAGTCTGGAACCGCGCGACCGCTACGGTCGCAGGTTCGAATCCCGCCTCGGGCATGGATGTGTGTGATGTTCTTAGGTTAGTTAGGTTTAAGTAGTTCTAAGTTCTAGGGGACTGATGACCACAGATGTGAAGTCCCATAGTGCTCAGAGGCATTTGAACCACTTCTAAACCTAGTGGTAGCCTAGACAAGGTGTCTAAAATAACGTTCTGACTTCCTTTAATCTAAATGATCTCAGAATTGAATTCTTGTAAATATAGACACCAGCTAGCTAATCTACGGTGCAATAGTTCACATGTCAAAAGAAATCGCAGTGACTGGTGGTCACAGTAAACTTTGGTATTCTTGCCCAACAAAAAACACTCAAACTTTTTAAATGCCCATATTACCGCTAAACTTTCCAGTTCTGATACAGAGTAAGACCTTTCTGCTTCTGATAATGTGCGACTAGCAAAAATGATGACCTTGGGTGATTCCTTACCATCTTCTTCTCGTATCTGGAACAAGCATGCCCCCAGCCGCCCTTGAGATGAGGCATCTGTGAAAAACTCCTTGGACACCACAGGATGCCTAAGAATTTTTGCGTTGACTAATGCCTGCTTGACACTTATCATTCCATAACCCAAGCCTATTACTGCGTAACAAGTTGAGCAATGCATCACTGTTCACCAGTTGTTGTGGTACGAATTTACGAAAAAACGAAGCTAGTCCTAAAGAGGCTTTTAGTTTTTTATTCCTTGGAGCTGGAAAATTGCGTATGGCATCACGTTTTCTGGGATCAGGTAATATACCTTGTTCTAACACAAAATGTCCTAAAAATTTGACTTGCTCTTTACCAAAAGCAGATTTTTTAAAAATTAGCTGTTGCTCCGTAATCTGCAAAACGTTGAAACACCTGTTCAATGAGCCTGATATGTACTAACCAAGTACGTGCGGCTATTAGGAAGTCGTCTACATAGTGACTTTGCTAAGCAATTCTGGTCTTAAAACCTTGTCCAGTGCAGATATAAACACTCCTGCACTGTTGTTCAGTTCGAAAGGTAGGACACAGTATTTGTAACTTCTGCCCCACAAACAAATGTAGTATCTTTTCGACTTTCTTCGTGGAGCTTTATTTGACAGTAGGACACTTTGAGATCGAGTGTACTGAAATATTTTGTATTCTAAAACTTTAGAAGCTGTTCGTCCAAGTTGTTTGGTCTTGATACTTCCTGGCAGGTTAAAACTGTGTGCCGGAACGAGACTCGAACTCGGAACCTTTGCCTTTCGCGGGCAAGTGCTCTACCAACTGAGCTATCCAAGGACGACTCACGGCCGGTCCTCACAGCTTTACTTCTGCCAGTTCCTCGTCTCTTGTTTGGTCTTATGCGTACTGGTACTATAACCTTATTGATACCTCGAGCATCTGGAACTAATCTTACAGAATCACCTGGTTTGCTTAACGGTAATATTGGACTAAATAGGTGAAAATTGAGATTGTATAATTCCCCATTTAATCATATGATTGATCTCTTCCCTTACTGCCTCTCGTTTTGCCCATGGAATAGGATATGACATTACACAAAATGTTTCATGTGGTTAGACTTCAATTTTATATTCATAGTCTTTGATTACTCCTGGCTCGTTACTGAAAACATTGGCTTACTTAAATAACAAGTTAGAAAGTTCTTGTCGTTGCATATAATTTAGTACCTGTGATTCACTTAGTTTCTGCTTTACCGTTTCGTAACTAACGTCAGTGCTCGCTTCTTGTTCAGTATCAAATTTATTTGTGAAATACACAGCTGGAAAGGAATATTGTACTACGACATTTGACTCTGGTTTGTTTTTTACTTTCATTAGGTGTTTTGACTAAATCAATAGAAAAGATCTGATCCTTTACATAAAAGTGGTATTTGCCATTACCTATGTCAATCTGTGTTTTGTACGTTCTAAAAGTGTCCATGGCAGTAAGACAAATAACAATAAGTTTGTCAATTACAAGAAAGTAGCATTTCACTGTAAAATGTTCAGTTTGTACTGGAATAAGTGCCTGATGCTTAACCAATTTAGTCTTACTGTCTGTAGCAGTTTGCACCTTGGAATTTTGTACAGGAAATCTTGGGAACTTGCCTCCCTTCTTCAATTCACAAAAAAATGCATTTGACATCAGGCTAGTAGTTGAAACTGTATCTAATATTAACTGTATGTCAATGTTAAATATTTTCACCTTAATGATTGCTTGTACTTGTTCTTCCTTGACTTTATCTACTATTTGTAACTCATGCTCATACAAATCATCCTTGGTGTCACCTCGTTTGTCAAATCTTACGAAACATGTTTGTAGTTCTGCCTTACCCCCATTCCCTGAGAGGTCAGTACCCTGGGGCTTAACTTCTACCGGTTGGTGCTTTCCGACGGCGTAGTGTGACTTGGTTCATTACCTGGAGAAATTTCAGTGAGTTGCACTGTGTGTAGACGTCAACTTGTGTCGTTAGCTGCTGTGCAGTTATTTTGCTTCCCAAAGATCGGCTGCGGTACATCGTAACGCATGGCATTGTTGCCGCACGTCGGCCACAGCTGCGGCTGATAGTTTCTATTCATATTCGGCATAGGGCTTTGTGTCTGCCGTGATAGATGAAGGGTCAGCGTGACGGACTGCCGTCCTAAGGGGCCCCGGTTCGATTCCCGGCTGGGTGGGGGATTTTGTCCGCTCAAGGACTGAGTGTTGTGTTGTCTTCATCAACATTTCATCCCCATCCGGCGCGCAGGTCGCCCAATGTGGCGTCGAATGTAATCAGACCTGCACCAAGGCGGCCGGACCTGCCCCGTAAGGTGCCTCACTGCTAATGTCGCCAAACGCTCATTTCCATTTCCATAGGGCCTTATCATGGTGAATTGTAATTCGCTCGTGCGTTGAAATTACCCCTGTTGTTCTGCAAATTTCTGTTAAATAGTTTTTTTTCCGTTCTCGTTACCGCACTCATTTCCTCTGGGTGTGTAATTTTGCCGTTGTGTGTACCAACCTCCCTGTGTGTTTAAATCACGTTTTACTGACTGACTTACATAATTATGTCGTTGTTGTAGTGCCTGATTTTCTGTTGCTCTATGGGGTACATGTCTTGCCTCATAGATTAAGTTGATAGACTCGAGCACCGACAGAAAATATTTAGTGTCGTGCTCAGGAGTTGTGACTAATTTTTCTCTAATGTGCGATGGTAAACGACTTTTCAAAATTTTTAACATTAGCGTGTCGTGTTCAGGTATTTTTCAAAGTATCCACATAGACTACCGTATTTGGCATTGAATGGCGCAGGGTTGAAAATCTCGCGTCTGAGTCTTTCTTGGACTGCCTCATATCAGCGTACTGTCATATCGATGGATTAGTTATGGTGTATCTTTGCGGGCAGCCGCGTCTGCAGAGTCGAACACGGAACGCGGAACTGTTCTGTTGTGCTGCGGTTAGCTCTGCATGTGAGAGGCATTGTTATTATGGAAATTCAACTGTTGCTACAAGTACTACGACAGTAAAGTTATTCTAGGCCCTCAGTCCGGAGCCGCGCGACTGCTACGGTCGCAGGTTCGAATCCTGCCTCGGGCATAGATGTGTGTGATGTCCTTAGGTTAGTTAGGTTTAAGTAGTTCTAAGTTCTAGGGAACTGATGACCATAGATGTGAAGTCCCATAGTGCTCAGAGCGATTTGAACCATTTTTGAACTGTAAAGTTACGAAATATGGAAGTGATTCAGAGGAAAGTGTGTAATGATGTGATTAAAAACGAGCAGTAACACCTGTAACGTAATTGTTCAAATGGTTCAAATGGCTCTGAGCCCTGTGGGACTTAACTTCTGAGGTCATCAGTCCCCTAGAACTTAGAACTACTTAAACCTAACTAACCTAAGGACATCACACACATCCATGACCGAGGCAGGATTCGAACCTGCGACCGTAGCGCTCGCGCGGTTCCAGACTGTAGCACCTAGAGCTGCTCGGCCACCCCGGCCGGCAACGTAATTGCGTATCCTCTCGTTGCGTGTCGCACAGCATCAATCATCCGCGCCGTGTTCAGTCTCTCAGAATGAACTGATGTGAATAAGTAAAAATTAGTTACCATAAAACAGTGCAGTCAAGTGCCAGTGTCTTGCAGCGAGTGTGAGAACATGCGTTCGGTCATCGCGTTTCCGCATCTTCAACAATCTACCGCGCCGCGACGGTTACGCGAACGCTAGTACAAGTGAGAACTGGGAACTGATAAATTAACTTTACGGACAGTGTTATATCATTACTATTGTCACTAAATATCTGTGTATGCGTGACGAGCGTAAGAACTTTCATTCGATCATTCGGCCTCCGCATCATCAACAATCACCCGCGTCGTGTTGGTTACGCGTACGCTCGTCAGAGTGATATTGTGGACTGGTAATCATCCATTAATTGGGATAAACACTTATGAACTACAATGTAAACAGTGCAACCTGCGATTTTCTTTTATCGTCTCAGAATATAGTAGTTCATACTATACGTAGAACAGTGTTTTATTTTAACGTTGAGTGGCTCCCCTAAACACGCTTGCATATTTCGATAGATAATTTCAGGAAAGCCAGCAGCAGTGTGAAGCAGAACAATTCGCCCGCGCAGAATTATCAGGTACGTGGTGTGGACTAGGCTCACGGTCAATAAGTGAAAAAACAATTTAAGGGTCCTCCGCCATTTGTACCCCCGGGCCTGTTACGCTCAGACCAGTAATTGTCGAAGAAAGCTCTTTCAAATTGGGTGTAAGTGCTGCAACGTTCGGCTCCTTCAGCTGACCATAAGAGTACATCAGCTTGCGTATATCCCACGACAAATCTGAATTTGTGTGCTTCCGTCCAGTTACGTGGAAATACATGATGAAAAGCACTAATACTCGTGAATACTATGGGATTCATTCTTTTTCTTTCGTTAGTAAATATAGGAAATTATTGATGTCTCACCAAGCTTTTGTCTGCAAAAATAATTGATAGACTCATGGCATTTTCGATCGTCCTCTGTGACCACCATGGCCACATAAACCACCACATTGTCTCCTGTCATTATTATTATTCCAAGGTCTTCCATTATGTCTATTGTTATGGTTTGAAAGGGTATCTGTATTGGATTCGCTGTTCCCTGATACTCTACTATCACCTTCACCTCCTCCTCCTCTTCCTCTTGACTCATACATGTCTAATTGTCCTAAGGCCGACTTCATTGCCTCTTTCTCATCTCTAGTGATTGCTAGCAAACTTATCCTGCACGCCTATCGGTAGTTTACTTATGATCAGGGACACTATTGCTTCTATCGTCATAGGTTCATCTAAATACAAGTTTCTCTCATAATAATCTTGGAAAAACTTCTATCTTGGTATAGACTGTTACATACTTCATTTTCTTCCTTCGTGACCAGTATTGTTGCAAAATTTCCTTTTCAAATTCAGCAAAGGTTGTACACATATGTCCTATTCTCGTGCCCCAGGTACCAGCTTCACCTTTTAATCTTGCTGCAACGAAGCGTACCTTTCTCTTCTCGTCCCATAATAATTGATCTAGGAAATCTCTGGGATGCCACCTTCCATTTAGTTCAAAGTTCTTAAACTTTCCTATGCCAACGAAGACCTCATCGTTTTGTATAACAGTTAAGCTACCTCCTGAAATGTTTCTATTACGTAATAGTGATTTCACTTCGCTCTTCACCTGCTGACCGACCTGTTCCTTAGTCTTGCGTACCTCATTTTGGTCTAAACTTATCAGGAAAGTGTACGTATGCTGTTGATCCAAACTTCCTCATGTTCATATGGTACGATTTGATGTATATGCAGCGGACTTTACTGCCTCTGCGCACAATTCATTGGACAAGTCAGTACATAATAACATGGTGTGTGCACACTCAGCAATGGACGTGTTCTCTCGTTCAATTCGGCCATTCTGCTGTGGTGTATAGAGACTTGTTTTCTCATCTATTATACCACTTTGCTTGAAATATTCTTCAAATTGCTTATTTGTGATTTCGGTTTCATTGTCACTTCTCAAAACCTTGGTTTTGTTTCCAGTTTGTTTTTCAATCAGACTCTAAAATTCCAAAAACACAGGGAAAGAATCATGCTTACTTTTAAGAAAGTACACGAACCTGTATGAAGTCCAATCATCCTTGAAGACTATGTACAAATGTGCACCTCCAAGAGACGGTTTTCTCATCCATCCACTCAAATCTATGTGGATAAATTCGCCAGGAACTTTCGATCTTGATTCTAAATTTTAATTAAAAGATTTTCTTTTCATCTTGCCATATTGAAACCAGGTATTAAGTTCAGATCAGCCCTATTCTTGAGACCACTGAAATGAATGTGCCCAAGCCTCTCATGCCAGATTATGGTGAAATTCAGGAAAGAAGGATTTGTCTGTAGTACCTAAGGACATTTAAACAACATTTGAAAACATTGAGTGTCCATCTTAATTCCTTCTGCAATTAGACCTGAACTGCGAACTTCCAGTCTCTTATCGTAAAAAATAACTTTCATTCCTCTTTTTGTGACTGCTCTCACCGAAAATAAAGTTTTATTTAGCTTAGGAATACCTAATGTGTTTCCCAAAGTGCGAGGTTCTCATTTGCCCTCAACTAATGACAATACTTCAATTGATCCAATGTCTTTTGCTTTGAGATCGAGTTGCCTCCAATGTGAACAAATGAATCATCCGACTGAATAGGAATAAATATGTTGAACCACCCTTTGCGTGACGACATATGTTTTGAAGCAGCATTTTCAGATAACCAAATGTTTTCTCAACCTGGAACAAAAACACACGCATGTTCTGCACTCAAAGCTTGGTGCTCAGACGTATCAGTTTTCGAATTAAGTTTTGCTAATAGTTTTCTGCAATCAGATTTTAAATGTCTCTTTTTGTGACAGTAATAACATTCAACGTCTTTTCTGCCGACACATATTAGACGTACTGTTGTTACCGGTATTTGAATTGAACTTGAGTGTTTTGTCCACATAAACTGCTGCGTATGCTGTTAAGTTTTCATCACATTGTAAAAGTTTTTGCTCTTCTTTCAATTACCTTAAAGTCAAATTATCGAACGCTTGTTGATCTTCAGCACACGAGTCCCAGGCAGTTGAAAAAATTGCTAACTTTGCTGGCAGACTTCCTAAAATTTAAGCCATTTTGTCAACTTCTGTAGCAGGTTCTCCAATATCAGCTAATACTTATACCAAGGACTCAACTTGACAGATGTGTTGAGCCGTTGTGTCTGTTGGCGACATTCTGTAGTCAAAAAATTTCTGCTTCAAGGTCATTTTATTAATGGTCAATCGCGGTTCGTGAATAGCCTTTAGTCTGGCCCACAATTCCGTTGCATTTGTGCACCTCGTAACAGATTGCAATTGGTCAAATTCCATCGCAGTAGATAGAATGAGCGTCGCCTTCGGATTTAAGTCGTCCCAAGCGGTTTGACTCTCACTAACTTCATTTGGCCTCGGTTTTCCCTCGACGATATCGAGCACTTTTTCAGCACGAAAAATAATTTGCAACTGATATTTCCAGAGGTGGAAGGAAATTTTTACCGTCAGAATTCTGGATACTGTACGTTTTCAATTTATCCACCTTCCTGTAGGCTGAATATAAGTCAAACTTGTAATACTCACTTCGAAACGAAAACGAAGGTTTTCCACAATAGACTAGCGAAATACGACGGTTCCAGAACTTGAGCGTCACGATTTACGCGAATGAAACTCCGATCAAAAGCAATGAATTCACCCAACAGAAACAGATATCGTATTTATACGTTTGCTTGGGCCCATAACCTGATGTCTTTAATTACACAGAGCGAAATACGGTAAATTGGAGTAAAAATAACTTGTTGCTCATTTCTTTATTGCAACCAAAAGTTACACCGTAACCGTAATAACGAAACAAAGAAACAAAGATATAATTTTATAATGTCACGGAACACGGACGCACACAGAATGAACCTAAGTATCTGGCGCTCTCACACAACGAAAACTGAAAATAAAGCCACTAAAAAAACTCAATACGACAAGCTCACTGCTGTGGAGTTAGTTGAGGCCTTCATGCCACCCCCTGAGTCCTTTTCATGTCTATTCTTAGCGCCAGTGAACCTGAAATGTTCTTCGCGACCACCCATAAGAAAACCTCGCGATTTCAACACTGACCGCCACCAAAGAGCCATAGAAAGAACATGAGACATGTGGGTAAAAGGGGATGTGACGACCGTCCTATCCTATGCTCGTTCACGGTGGCGTTGGACAGAATTGTGGTGAAGTTTGGTGCCAATGCGGCATCATCAACCGGCTTACCCGTCCATAGGTCGACAGTTTGCTGTCTGAAGCGCCGTCGAATGCAGGGGAAACGTCACAGAGCGCCACACAGAGAGAGGTTCTAGGCACCTGTAGGCAAAATTTCGAACTTAAGCGTCTCTGTGGGTTCTAATAACGGGATTTGATGAAAGTGATCCGTTAATTATGTTGCGAAGTGTATAATCTACTCTACTTCTTGCTACTCGACAAATCATTTCACAAAATATTTCATCAATTTTTTTTATTGTTTTATTTTCAAATTTTGTTCTTAATTACCTAGTTACTTTCAAATAATTTAAACTTTTTTGTAAAATTACACCTTATGCTGGTGAATTTGATAGCCGATTTGTCCGTTTGCACACTTCGTTTGACTTTGAAAATTAGAACAAAAATCCAATGTGTACTTTACATGGAGTCTTGTTTTCACTGCGTTCAAACATTTGACCAGAAATGGGAAAGGAAAATTTTACATTTTTCACCCGTCACACTTTTCTTCCATTTTTTGGCAACAAGTTGCGAGGTGCCGGAGCTAGCAGTGTATTTAACACTAAATTCTTCTAGAATCTTCATACACTCCTGGAAATTGAAATAAGAACATCGTGAATTCATTGTCCCAGGAAGGGGAAACTTTATTGACACATTCCTGGGGTCAGATACATCACATGATCACACTGACAGAACCACAGGCACATAGACACAGGCAACAGAGCATGCACAATGTCGGCACTAGTACAGTGTATATCCACCTTTCGCAGCAATGCAGGCTGCTATTCTCCCATGGAGACGATCGTAGAGATGCTGGATGTAGTCCTGTGGAACGGCTTGCCATGCCATTTCCACCTGGCGCCTCAGTTGGACCAGCGTTCGTGTTGGACGTGCAGACCGCGTGAGACGACGCTTCATCCAGTCCCAAACATGCTCAATGGGGGACAGATCCGGAGATCTTGCTGGCCAGGGTAGTTGACTTACACCTTCTAGAGCACGTTGGGTGGCACGGGATACATGCGGACGTGCATTGTCCTGTTGGAACAGCAAGTTCCCTTGCCGTTCTAGGAATGGTAGAACGATGGGTTCGATGACGGTTTGGATGTACTGTGCACTATTCAGTGTCCCCTCGACGATCACCAGAGGTGTACGGCCAGTTTAGGAGATCGCTCCCCACACCATGATGCCGGGTGTTGGCCCTGTGTGCCTCGGTCGTATGCAGTCCTGATTGTGGCGCTCACCTGCACGGCGCCAAACACGCATACGACCATCATTGGCACCAAGGCAGAAGCGACTCTCATCGCTGAAGACGACACGTCTCCATTCGTCCCTCCATTCACGCCTGTCGCGACACCACTGGAGGCGAGCTGAACGATGTTGGGGCGTGAGCGGAAGATGGCCTAACGGTGTGTGGGACCGTAGCCCAGCTTCATGGAGACGGTTGCGAATGGTCCTCGCCGATACCCCAGGAGCAACAGTGTCCCTAATTTGCTGGGAAGTGGCGGTGCGGTCCCCTACGGCACTGCGTAGGATCCTACGGTCTTGGCGTGTATCCGTGCGTTGCTGCGGTCCGGTCCCAGGTCGACGGGCACGTGCACCTTCCGCCGACCACTGGCG
Source organism: Schistocerca gregaria (assembly GCF_023897955.1). Taxonomy (NCBI): domain Eukaryota; kingdom Metazoa; phylum Arthropoda; class Insecta; order Orthoptera; family Acrididae; genus Schistocerca; species Schistocerca gregaria. The sequence continues at coordinate 666,707,034 of NC_064922.1, forward strand.
ACAACATCGATGTACTGTGGAGACCTCACGCCCCACGTGTTGAGCAATTCGGCGGTACGTCCACCCGGCCTCCCGCATGCCCACTATACGCCCTCGCTCAAAGTCCGTCAACTGCACATACGGTTCACGTCCACGCTGTCGCGGCATGCTACCAGTGTTAAAGACTGCGATGGAGCTCCGTATGCCACGGCAAACTTGCTGACACTGACGGCGGCGGTGCACAAATGCTGCGCAGCTAGCGCCATTCGACGGCCAACACCGCGGTTCCTGGTGTGTCCGCTGTGCCGTGTGTGTGATCATTGCTTGTACAGCCCTCTCGCAGTGTCCGGAGCAAGTATGGTGGGTCTGACACACCGGTGTCAATGTGTTCTTTTTTCCATTTCCAGGAGTGTACATAAACGATGCTCTAAGCCCCTCCCCCCCCCCCCCCCTTTTATAACTCCGACTTTTGCTGTTGCACATGGATTAAAAAGAAACGCGAACTGACTGTAATCGATTCTGCAAGCGGAGTAGAAAAGAGTTTGGCACCTGCAATAATTTAATTTGATAAATAAGTTAAATATAGGAAAGTTTCATTAACGTAGTGAGAAATGAAAGGGTTGCTCTACCGATTAACAGAATGAAAGTTCTGTCCAAAATAACAACATGATTTATTATGACTAAAATCAAAATAATAAACAAAACACATGAAACATTTACAATACATCAAATTTTCTCAAATTGGATACTCAAATGAATGCTGTGGAGGTGAAGTTGTCCCTAAAGTAGACTGCGAATTGACTCCACATACCACTTCGTCATAAATGTGACGAAGTGGCATGTGGAGTCAATTCCTTGCAACTCAAATCTTAAGAGAAACACACAGCCAACCTAACATTAATTGCTGCTACAGTAGTGAGAACTCAGACAATGAACACTCAAGACAGAACAAAGTTAGAAAAAGACGAACAGACGCGCTCTGCTGAGCTCTGATTATCACCTAGGAAAATCCCTATCTGCCGCTGCTGCGGACATACATTACCAAACTGTCTTCATAACTGCAAGAACACGATCTTGCGTAACGGAGGCGATGGCTGGTTGCTTCGACGTCCCGTCGTTTTGGTGATAATGTCACGAGTATAGCCCTAAACAAATTATCCTGGTCTGGTTGTTCCAGACTAAAGACTTCTTAGCAACACAAATGCGTCTCTGAGGGAGACGAAGAAGGCTCGCCACACAATCACTGACGGTACAGTGATTGATTTTAACAAACGAAGTCACACAGTAACTCCGATACAGTGAACTTTAGCAAAAACTGCTCAAGACAGACAACATAGGCCGCTTGTACACAGAACGCTCAATTGCCAACTGTACTCGGAAAGTTACGTTGAAGCCGAAACTTCAGAACTTCGTGAAACAGTTAGAATTAAATAAAAGTATGTTAGACAGGCAACGGAAGGCAGGCTGTACTGAGCAGCGAGAGCTCAGTTTTGTAACCTACTCCGATCGAAAGGCGAGAGCCGACTCCCTCAAGAGCATCCGTACAAGCCGAACACAGAACATTCCCACCCTCACGACAGTGGCCGTGGTTAAACGTTCCAATCAGCAACTCGAAAACTGGCGGAAAATTCCACTCTATTACCGAAGCACTACCATTCCACCAACGGAGATTCTTGGCGCCAATTTCTGTGCCTATTTCGCTACGTCTCACAGCTATGCTCTGAGCAAGCCAATCACAGTTACGATTTGGCAGAAAACGCGGGAATTTGCCCGCCAAGGCTGCTTGGGAACACAAGTCATTCCCACGCCTCGCTGGTAGCCCGCCAGAAAGTGTTTTCGCTAAGTTTCCCCGAAGTAACGGAATCTGTAGCCCAGCCGCTCCTTCAGGTCCCATGGGGGCGTGTTTCCGCCGCTAATATATGTCGGCGTCTGGAAAGCATTCCCGGGTTCGATTCCCGGCGGTCAGGGATTTTCTCTGCCTCGTGATGGCTGAGTGTTGTGTGATGTCCTTAGGTTAGTTAGGTTTAAGTAGTTCTAAGTTCTAGGAGTCTGATGACCATAGGTGTTAAGTCCCATAGTGCTCAGAGCCATTTAAATCTGTAAAGCATTCACTGGACTCCCTCACACCCGTCGGCTTAACCCTTTCAAGATCAGCAGAGCCCGCCTGTCACTGGACCACCCGGGTGGCGAGAGACGCTGCGTGGGAAGTCTGCGTGTGAAGGAATAGCAACTTTTCACCACATGCAATTAGAGAGTAAAATCGTAAGATAGAAATATGGAGGGGGCTTCTGTCACCTCTCATAGCCCCTACGCCATTTTAGATTGTAATTGGTGAGCGGTGGGCTCACTTAGGGGTAAGGTAGTGAGTCAATCGCCCAAGAACAATCTTGCAAATTGACTCCACATCCCGCACTCTATAAAAAAAATCACTGCAACTGAAAAATGCAGCTCATAGAGGGAGGATTATTTATGATGTAGCCAACTTCACCTTCTTAATATGAAACTCTAACACTCACATCACACAGGGAGCCCCTCCCAAACACCGATTCACAAAGACATTCACGCTCTAAATATGGCCCGGGCATGTGAGCCAAATATGGAACAGTTTATTCTTTACAATCAGAGTTGGAGTGCTCCGCAATTAAATGCCCAAGATGTTACAACAATTTCAGTCATTAACTAACCTGAACTCAATCACACATGATAATATCTAAGTTGGCAATCTCTTTGTGAGCTTTCAGAATCTAATTACAATCTCCGATTCATTCTGTCTCCCTGCAGCAAGAATAACCTTTACAAAATGTTGCCTGAACTGATGGTCCATTCACAACGATAGTGGTGGTATCTGCCTCAGTTTATGGGGACTTCAGACACACTGTTTGCACACACACAACAAAAAACTCAGAATACAAAAAAAGCGTGGTGTAGAAAACAATACAGTTATTTGTAATTTGTGCGCAAAAAAACGTGGTACAGAGAACAATACAGTTATTTGTAATTTGTGCGCCCTACTCTATGACTTACATAAGAATTACAGTGCAAACTCACAAACACATAGAAGGTATAACATACATTAGAAAAACAACACTAGAGAAAGAAATTTAAGAAAAAAAAACAAGGTTCATGGGGTGTCAAGTTGTGTTTGCACATTGCACAATGTTCACGACTGTGCTGAGAATGAGGCACTAAATCACATTGTTAGAAATATTCGAAGCACTTCACAAATTCGTTAGTTTCTCTGAGGGGGTTGGTATGTTGACTCATATGCACTGACGCACGTGGCTCCATGTCTTGAGCATCGGAGGGGGGCTTTTGGGGTGGGGCCACAGTACTGACATCACATAGGGCTAAACGTCGGCTGTTGTTGCTACGTTGTTGCAAGAGCAATAGGGAGTGCTGGAGGATCTGCAGTACGCTGTTGAGATTGCAGCCAGACCCACGCATTTGATAACGGCAGTACGGTAGGAAGACATAGTGATAGGCTCTCCTCATATCGATTAAATGTCTCTGGGGTCTACTAGTTGGGATGCATCAGTAGTCCAGATCTCTTCTCTCCCTGGACAGTACTTTACGTTTCCCAATATTGAAGCTCGACGAGGGATAAAATGGCACGTGGAGTGACTCCACAAGTGTGTGAGGTCATCCAGACGGGATCGAACTAGGAGCGACGATTGCTACAACTGCTCTCTAATAGAGAGGAGAAGTTAAAAATGAGACAATTCATTTGTTAGAGTTTGTGCACGATAGTGCTTTGTGTATGCAGATCGGCCAATGCTAGTGAGTTGTAGAAACCCAAACAGGTGAGTATATAGCGTCCCTTTCTGTCCTGAGGCACATGAGGCGCAGGTTCTGACACCACACGTGATCTTCTTCGTGTACTCACGACAACGTGGTCTGCCGCAGGGAATCCCTCCAAACGGCTGCCGCGTCCGGAGAGCTAGCTGGCTGTTGCGTGCTGGTCGCGTGTCAGTGTCAACGGCCAGCCACACTTTCGCTTGTGGCCCGGCGAGGGCTGTCTGCCGCTTAATCCCTCGGGTATACGGCCCGGCGACAGTCACCTTGTAGGACCGCGCCCTTCTGGTTAGGTGGCGCGCTGACGCTCCCCTTCTTGCAGGTAGCCGAAGACCTCTTGTTTTTGCTCCGGCTGGCCTCTGCATTGCCACGATACACGTCATCTGCACAATTCTGACAAAAATCTTATGCCTAACTTTTCCCATGACCTTCTATGTCATAATAAATTTACATAACGACACATTGATGGTCTGTCAATTCAGACACTCTTATTTTACTTTTATAGTTATTAGTCTATGGCTATCACTATAACAAAATCTTGGTGTATCTAATCTAGAAATGAAAATAATTTATCTCGATATTTGTGTAGGACCGATCTCACTATTGTATATGGTGTGTGACAACTGATGCCATGTATTGGATGAACAACTAAATGTGCCGGCCCGCACTAATATTACTATTAATTATTTAGATCGACAGTAGACATGCTCAAGAATTAACTACCATTTGCCAACGCTCTACATTCTATGTGTTTTGAATAAATTATGTTATTATGCAGGTCGAAGTTTTACTGTCCTATAAAGCACATGCAACTATTCTACTTTCGCTCGCCGGTCGTCCCTTCATCTCGGGTCTGTGATTTGGTGACCTGAAAAATAGCATCCCAACAGGCGCGCGCCAAACATTCCTACTTGTGGTAGAAATCCCCAACAATATTGATCTAGTTATTGGTAAATCCTACAGTTTAACATATCCTAGTACCTGGTACCTTTTTTTTAATTTTTTAATTTTTTTCCCTTATACAATACTCTTACATAATTCCTGTTACGCTGACATGTCTCTCTGCTCGCCGCTATTGCCGACAGTGATGTGCGCGCCGTACGACATGGCCTCCGAGTTCTCACTACGCCTCACTGAAACTCCAGAGACTGGGTTAGCCATGGCTATACAAGACAATAAATTTATAGTTGCAGCTTCTTTTTCTATGTGAAGCGGTTTTCGCGATCAAAGCACGCCTTTCCAGAGGCAATGTAATATGACCAAGCCAGGGCTAGTTCCTGTTGAGGATTCAGTCACCCACACACGACGTCTACACGGTATGTAACGAATATCCAAGTATAATTCCTTGGCTATTCATCTGTGACAGTCACGAGTAGCACCCTAAATCCCCAACCAGCACATTGGCATGGTAGGATTTATGTCCGCATTTCTACCGTCTAGGGCACCATTGGAGTCAAACGCTCCCAGGTTCATCACGACAACGATGCTGGCGCATCTCTGTAAAAACTATACTGCCCATGTTCATCCTCGAAATCACGCAATATACCACAATCTTGCAGTGCACTGACGCGTGCCTGCAAGCACTGGTATGAACGTCTCACGAACTGGTTGTGGCCGCTATGGAACGTATCACGACTTCTCAGAATGCTTCTAAGAGCACATTCTTGTATGCGCCTATTTCTGCGACATCTTCTCACTCATCATTATCCCTCAACATCGACACCAGACAGGAAAGGACTAAAATATTCCTCATGGAAAGGTAGTGTCTCTTACTCCATCGACAATGGAAGTCGCGAACAGAAACAAAAAAGGATAGCAGCAGTAAATTCTTATGCGAGACAACGCAGCGTGTTAATACTTTAGCAATCTTAATCTATTAATGCAACGATTATTGTTCCCCGAAGAAATGTTCATATATTTGCCTATTCTACTATGTACGCCACTTACACTACTACTATAGCAAGGTTCATGTATTTGCCCATTCTACTATGTACACCACTTACACTACTACTATTCCACGAACTTTCAGCGTCTCCAATTCATAAGCATTGTGGTGAGCTGCCCTCCTTATACGGTACGGGCCGTTGTAAACAGAATAGAAATTTTGGCATTTCATTTTTTGTTTGTTCGAGAGTCGGAAAGACTTCACGAGCACCCTTTGTCCAATTTGGAAGTATCGTAGACGAGCTCCCCTGTCGGCACGTCTCTTCCTGACCTCTGCTGCAGCCCGTATCCTCTTGAGAGCCAAATCCACTATGGCTCGGTGCTGCATTCGCACCCTTGGTGGGAAATTTATGACCTCGGTTATCAAGTCCTGAGGAATTCAGTTTTTCAGTACTGTAATGGGTGCCAATTTTGTTATCCCAAGGGGTGCCTCACTGATCACCTCCTGGAAGTGTTTAAGGAAAAGTCCCATGTCGCGTGATGTTTGTTACAGTACAACCGGCACAAATTTCCGAGTTCCTTAATAACCCGTTCTACAGCACTCGAGCTCGGATGGTGTGAATATAAAAACGGGATCAATTTTACATCCACGCAACGTCTCCTTCCATGTTTTTGACTTAAACTGTGGCCCGTTATCAGAAATAATTCTACTCACATGACCAACCTGTGGTAGGAAATCCCGGATTAGGGCTCGTGATACAGTTCGTCCTGTCGCCCTCTTCAGCGGCGTAAAGGTAACGTATTTGGACGTTAGTTCAACAAACACTAATACGTAAGTATACCCTCTTCTTGTTCTTGGCAAAGGCCCCATCAAACCTGTTGCGGCTAATTGTCTTAATTTGGTCGGTACGATTGGGTATAATGGTGCCTGCATGCTCACAGTGGTGTGCTTAGCCTTTTGGCAGTCTTGACACACCGACAGTACCCTGCAAATTCGACGCTCCATGTTTCGAAAGTAACACATGGTCCTTAGCTTGAGATTGCACTTGCGTGGTCCGAAGTGTCCATAGCTGAGGTGAGTATGCCATATAACCTTGTTTATTAGGTGTTCAGGGATGCATACCCGCCCCCCCCCCCCCCCAATTCAGTGTCATTGGCATAATTTCGGTGGCAAATTATGCCTTTCCGCAAGAGGTAGAACTGCCTGATGGTGGCGTGTCTTCTGTCTATCCATTTCTGTTTCAGAAACATTAGGGCAGGGTCCTTGTCTTGCTCCTTCTTGATGTCCTGCATACTACAGGTAATAATATTTTTAAAGGCTACTTTCTGCATATAGAAAAGGCAGTAGTGGTTTTCCTCCAGATCTCTTTCCATGTTGTGCTCAAATCCGATCGGTGTCCGTGATAAGGCGTCTGCAATAATGTCCTGACTGCCGGGGATATATTCTATCGAAAAGTTGTACTGCTGCAGATATGATGCCCACATAATGAGCCGCCTGTGGTTAAGCTCTGCAGTCATCAGGAGCTCGAGTGCCTTGTGGTCCGTGTAGACCCTCGTCTTGCGACCAAACAGAAGGTATCTGAATTTTTCAAACGCCCATACAATACCCAGCGCCTCTAACTCCGTTACTGAGTAATTCCTCTCACTCTTGGCTAGTACTCTGCTAACAAACGCAGTTGTCTTCCACACCCTGTTTCCTTCATGTACATAGTCTTGGAACACCATGACACCCAGACCTGAGTATGAACTGTCCGTTACTATGCAAAGCTCTTCTGCTAAATTAGGGTGTGAGAGAATGGGTGCTTGTAATAATGCGAATTTTAATGCTTTCCATTCGGATTCGGCCACCTCATTCCATTCCCAAGGAATCTTCTTTCCTGTAAGTTGATGCAACCTAGGACTGCTCTGAGTTTTGACATGTATAAAGCGGTTGTAAAAATTTATGATCCCTAAGAACCCCCTTAACTGCTTCTTTGTCGAAGGAATGGGAAACTTTTCAATCGCTTCGATCTTTTCGGGATTTGGCGCAATGCCCTCACCCGTGATGATATGTCCTAGAAATTTGACAGAGGACGTCCCAAAATTCGATTTTTCGATATTGATAGTCACTCCGTATTCTTTGAATGTCGCAAGGAGTTCACCGAGAACCGCATTGTGCTCTCTCCAAGATTTCTCCGCGATCAGCAAATCGTCCACATAGCTGGCGACATGACGTTTCAAATTATCGCTTAGTATGCCGTCCAGCCCCCGAATGAATGCGGCAGACGAAATGTTCAAACCAAATGGTAGACGACGAAACCGGTAACATCTTCCAAATGCTAAAAAGGCTGTGTACTGTCTGCAATTTGGGTGAAGCTCGATCTGCCAGAAATTCGATTTTAGATCAACTGATGAGAAGATTGATATTACAAGGAAGTTTTGTAAGAGTTCCTCTAATCGTTCCGGTCTGTCTGTTTCGGGTTCTGTTATGGTATTAATCTGTCGCGAGTCCAAGACTAAACGAATACTACCATCTGCCTTCTCGACTACTCTTAACGGGTTGTTATAGGCTGAAGCCGTAGGTTCCATTATTCCTTCACTCAGCATTCGCGTAATTTCAGCTGCTACTTTCTGTCGATATGCCAAGGGGATTGGGTAGGGTGGCACACGAAACTGGTTGTGCGGACGTACACGGAATTCATATTGGAAGTTCTTTATGGATCCTGTCTTGGGAATGAAAACCTCCGCATGTTCTACTAGTAATTTATGAAGCTATTTGCGGTGGTCGCACCTTATATTCTTTACTGCTTCCACTTTTTCTCCTATTTTCTCCTTTATTTCTCCCATTATTACGACTTCATTCTCATCCTTGTCCTCTCCCCTACCAGCAACGTCGACCTGGTCTTCCTTTCTGTCTGTCTGACACGCATAGTTTATCCGTACACAGTTAGACGGTAGTTAAGCTGGGATCAGCTGGTCGTCGAACTTAATGTGGACGGGATTCCGTTTCCTCAGAACCATTTCACCTCGTCCTAGATCAACTATCGCTTCATGCTCATTTAGGAAGTCCGTTCCTATTATCATGTCGATCGCCAGATTTGGTACGATCCAGAAGTTAGACTCTGTTTTGTGTCCTTGGTAGAGAAATTCCAGTCTCGTTTGTTGGGTGACCTCCGTACATTTACCCGCTAATGCCCCTTTTATTTTGGTTTTCTTAACCGATAGGACAGGCCAGTCCACCTCCTGAGAGCACCTCTTGTATGCTGCCTCAGATATTGCCGTTATGTAGCTTCCACTATCTATTATGGCATTCACACTCTTTTCAGCTATTGCTGCTGTTATAAGAGGCTGCCTATCCTGTCGAGGAGTTGTTTTATGTCCGAGATTACGTGCGAAATTCCGGCGGCCTGTGTTCGCACTAGTCTGGCGTCAATCCCTTGTTAAGCTCCCCCTCCTCTGGCGTGCATTAAGATTTTCGGGTCTAGTTTCAATCTCCTGGCTGCACTGTTGTCCTTGTTTTCGCTCACTCCAATTACGGTCGCTTTGCCGTTCGTTATTCCTCCTATCCCAGATTCCTTGTCTAGATTGTCTCTGCTCCCTGACGTTCTGGTTTCCGTGTCTTTGGTTTCCATAACCTTGAATAGCGTAACCTTGACTTCCGTAACACTGGTTTCCTAACTGACCAGTGCGATTATGCGATCTGTTGTCGTCTTCCCTTCCTGGCCATTGGTATTTGTTACTTTGCCCCTTCTTCCTGTCCTTTGCGTACTGTTTATCAAAGAGTACTTCGAGTTCGCGCAATAGACTCTTGAATTCTTCTATGTCAGATCCACACTTCCCGACAAGTGTCTGTTGGTACCTAACTGGCAATTTGGAAAAGCAAAATTTAATGATTTCTCCGTTGCTATATGGACTATCTAAAAATTGATTCTTCTTGAGTAAATCATCAAGAAATTTGGTTGCACTCCTATGCCCGGAGATTTCAAATTCAGGACAAAATATTATTTCCTCTTTAATCCTGTCTTGCGTTTCCTTTGACCAGTAGGTCCGCAGGAATGCACCAACAAATTCCTGATAAGTCCGACACGTCGCTGCCACGCCTCGCATCTTTTCCGCGGCTTGGCCTTCGATGTGTCCACACATGAATTCTAATTTTACCTGGGTTGGCCATGATGCTGGTAATGAATTTGTAAACTGCATCACCCAGCTCTTGGGATGCATCGACCCTCCATTTTCTTTGAACTTCTGCAATTTTAGTATCGACAGGAAGTGATTGTGATCAAAATCCTGTCTGATCCTCGCACTGGTGTTGTCACTCCTTTCCGATACTTGCACGTCTGCTGAGTGTCCTGTTCTGGCTTGCTGATAACTGTGCTGTGCTACCTCTGTATCACAGTGGAAGTGGCACTCAGAATTCACTCTCCTAGGTGGGCTACAATTATTGGAGCTGATAACTGTGATGTGCTACCTCTGTATCACAGTGGAAGTGGCACTCAGAATTTACTCTCCTAAGTGAGCTGCAATTGTTGGAGCTGATAACTGTGATGTGCTACCTCTGTATCAGCAAGCCAGAATTCACTCTCCTAAGTGGGCTACAACTATTGGAGCTATTACTCGCTGTTTCTGCGTGTGCATTGTTAGTTCCGCACTCGGTCATTGGGCTAGAGCATGGCGGGCTTTTCCTCGGAGACACAATTCTGTGCACTCCATCATTGGTATCCGAACGCGCAGAACTCGAGTGCCGGTTTTGCTCTAGTTTTGCTATCCGACTCTCTACTTCTTCCATTCGTTTCGTGGTGTTCGCAACCGCGATATTACCTTGAGTTTTTAAGAACGCTAGGGATTTTGAGAGGGATTGTGTTGTGCGTCGCAAGCGCCCTGCGAGTTTAGAAGTTGCTTCCGCGACTTTCATTGCCCCTATTGCTGCCGTTTTGGCCAGGCCTGCTACTTTTTGTGCAGCCATTGACATTTGTTTTACTTCTCCACATTCTTTCTTTATTGTTAGTAATTCCTCTCGAATACCTCCTATATGCGAAATTATTGCCTCAGTGTCCTTCTTACTTTGTTCGTCAGCTTCATCCTTCTCCTTCTTACGCTGTTCGTCAGCTTCTTCCTTCTCCTTCTTACGCTGTTTCTCATCTTCTTCCTTCTCCTTCTTACGTTGTTCGTCAGCTGCTTCTTTCATTGATCGTAGGAAGCTCAGTATTGGGTTTATGTCATATTTTTGATCCTCTTCAAACATGGGCGATATAACTATGGACACCTGGGCGCTAGAGCTCTGAAGCGACCGAGCTGGCCCCTGTTTGCTCTCGTTCGTTTGATTATAAACTTCTGCTGCCGTCTCGACCTGTGTGCCTGTCTCTGTTTCATCCTCTACCTCACTATCATAATCACGGCCGCGACGTTGCCCCAAGATCGCGTCCAAATCACCGTCCTCATCAATGACCCTGTCGTCCTGTCCTGCTAAAAATGTGCCCATCTCATTTCCGAACCTATCCCCGTCAGTAAATTGCCCCTTATCCATTATGCAATCCTCTTTAGTTTATCTTCGCTGGATAATCGTCGTGCCTTACTTCTCGTGATCATTCATGAAAAACTAATTTATCTACAATGCACAATAAAAATAATCTACTCCATATATTTTTCCACATAGACATAAAATTGAACAGTGCCGTTACAACGCTATAATTACGTGCACAATTTGTTGTGGTACAGAAACTGCACACAAACCCAACAAAATGTGATGTGTTGCGGACATCATATCAAAGAAACACATAAAACAATGAACAAACAAACAAATATGTACACTGAAAACAAAAACAGTAATCATGCACCGCTACTTAAAACTAATCACGGAACTACAAGAAAACTAACTAGGGTATTAATCATAAAAAAAGTAGAGAAGAAAATTTGAAAGTTCCTACTAAGAACACTGTTAGTTAATCAGGATTCACAGGAAAGATCCTGGCAGGGTCGCCATTTTATGCGAGGTGCCGGGTCTAGCAGTGTATTTAACACTAAATTCTTCTAGTATCTTCATATATAAACGATGCTCTTAGGCCCCCTTTTCTAACTCCGGCTTTTGCTGTTGCACATGGATTAAAAAGAAATGCAGACTGACTGAAATCGACCCTGCCAGTGGAGTAGAAAAGAGTTTGGCACCTGCAACAATTTAATTTGATAAATAAGTTATATAAAGGAAAGTTTCATTAACGTAGTGAGAAATGAAAGGGTTGCTCTACCTATTAACAGAATAAAAGTTCTGTCCAAAATAACAACATGATTTATTATGACTAAAATCAAAATAATAAACAAAACGCATGAAACATTTACAATACATCAAATTGGCTCAAATTAGATACTCAAATGAATGCTGTGAAGGTGAAGTTGTCCCTAAACTAGACTGTAACATTTATGACGAAGTGGTATGTGGAGCCAATTCCTTGCAATTCAAATCTTAAGAGAAACACACAGCCAACCCAACATTAATTGCTGCTACAGTAGTGAGAACTCAAGACAATGAACACCCAAGACAGAACAAAGTTAGAAAAAGACGAACAGGCGCGCTCTGCTGAGCTCTGATTATCACCTAGGAAAATCCCTATCTGCCGGTGCTGCGGACATACATTACCAAACTGTCTTCTTAGCTGCAAGAACACGATGTGGCGTACCGGAGGCGATGGCAGGTTGCGTCGACGTACTGTCGTTTTGATGATAGCCCGAAACAAATTATCCTGGTATGGTTGTTCCAGACTTCCTAGCAATACAAATGCGCCTCTGAGGGAGACGAAGACGGCTCGCCACACAATCACTGACGGTAGAGTGATTGATTTTAACAAGCGAAGTCACACAGTAACTCCGATACAGTGAACTTTAGCCAAAACTGCTCAAGACAGACAACATAGGCCGCTTGTACACAGAACATTCATTTGTCAACTGTACTCGGAAAGTTACGTTGAAGTCGAAACTTCAGCAACTTCGTCAAACAGTTAGAATTAAATAAAAGTATGTCAGACAGGCAACGGAAGGCAGGCTGTCCAGAGCACCGAGAGGTCAGTTTTGTAACCTACTCCGACCGAAAGGCGAGAGCCGACTCCCTCAAGAGCACCCGTACAAGCCGAACACAGAACATTCCCGTCCCCAAGACGGTTGCTGTGGTTATACGTTCAAATCAGCAACTAGAAAACCGGCGGAAAATTCTACTCTATTGCCGAAGCACTACCATTCCACCAATGGAGATTCTTGGCGCCAATTTCTGAGCCGATTTTGCTACGTCTCGGAGCTATGCCCTGAGCAAGCCAATCACAGTTACGATTTGGCAGAAAACGCGGGAATTTGCCCGCCAAGGCTGCTTGGGAACACAAGTCATTCCCACGCCTCACTGGTAGCCCACCAGAAAGTGTTTTCGCTAAGTTTCTGTGAAGTAACGGAATCTGTAGCCCAGCCGCTCCTTCTGGCCCCATGGGGGCGTGTCTCCGCCGCTATTATATGTCGGCGTCTGGAAAGCATTCACTCGACTCCCTCACACCCGTCGGCTTAACCCTTTCAAGATCAGCAGAGCCCGCCTGTCACCGGACCACCCGGGTGACGAGAGACGCTGCGCGGGAAGTCCGCAACTTTTCACCACATGCAATTAGAGAGGAAAATCGTAAGATAGAAAAACGAGAGGCGGCTTCTGCCACCACTGGAGCATGTGGCTTGTGGTTTGTTCTTGTCCACAATCACAGGACGTATCTTCTGTTATGAAGGTTCATCTCTTCATGTTGTCCTTGGGTCGTCCAACTCCTGATCGTAATCTGTTTAAAGATTTCCACACCAGCCAGCTCTCGTTGTGTCCAGGTGGCAATTCTTCAGCTTCTGGCGTCTGCAGGTGAGGCGTCGACTTCTTCCATAACTCCAGCCTTGTCTTCTCTGGTGAAATGGTGAGCTTCTCGGATGTTCTCAGGAAGCTCTTTCACGATCTCAGCCGCTGCTGTGGTGGATAATGTCCGTGCAGTGGATGGGCACTGTCCTGTTTCACTTTCAGTCTCTCGTTGTTGGCAGCCACTGTTCCGCTACCCATGGTGGCGCTGTTCCAGCCAGGCAGTAGAGCGTATCAGGTGGGGTAGGTCTTAAGCAACCTGTGATCAACCTGCAGGTTTCGAAGCGAGCAATGTCTACTTGTCTGGCATGAGATGACCTGTACCAGACTGGGGACGCATATTCAGCAGTAGAAAAGCACAGTGCCATTGCAGAACAGCAAATGGTTTGTGGATGTGATCCCCACTGTGTCCCCACTAGTTTGAAAATTAGGTTGTTTCGAGCGGAGATTTTCAGTTTGGTGTTCTTGCAGTGAGTTTGAATGTCAGAGTTCTATCGAGAGTGACTCGCAAGTACTTAGGTGCGTGATGATGCTGGAGTTGGACGTCTGACCATGCAATATGTAGCTCACGATTAGCTTCCCTGTTCCTTAAATGAAAGGCACACACTTGTGTCTTCGAAGGGTTTGGTCTGAGTTGGTTCCGATTGTAGTAGCTTGACAGTGTTCTAAGTGCTGTTGTCAGGTTTCTTTCCACTCTTTCAAAGTGTGAGCTCTGCGTAGCAGTAGTTAGGAGATATAAAATTAATGTAGAGGTACTGGAAATTTTGTAATTATGTGCACATACCGCACACAGATAAAATGTACGTTGTATTTCTTTACGAATGTTCAGTTACCCGTCGATAGCTTTGTAAAGCGAATCAGTGCCGCGTCGCTTGACGAAAGAGCGGCAAGTAGGCACCGCTACCTTGTCCCTAGACGGCGTTGCCGTAGCTCAGCGACGAAATTCAATACATGAAACGTTTTCACAGTTGTGAATAAGAACTTCTATTAGCTGTATAAGGGAATGACGACAGTGAAAACTTGTGCCGGACCGGGACGCGAACCCGGATTTCCCGCTTTCCGCGAACGGTCGCATTAATCGGTTTGGTTACACGTGCACGACTCACAGCCGCAGGACTTCCTGTGTTGTTGTTCCTGCGTCTCAACCTGTACTCGAATAGACATGATGTAGTTCTCGTACAGGGGAGGACATTTTGAAAGTCGCTGCCTGACATTGGCGGATAAATACGATACTGCAGAGCCTGTGCTGTTAAGTAGAATGATGTTAGGTTCCTTCGGATACGCATGCAGCGCTGTACAATAGGCACGGGAACCATATGAAAAGTTGTCATATTTCATTTTTGTTTTCTTTATTGAGTTTCGATTCCCCACCGAAGGGGGTGGGCTGACAGCAGCTTAGTATGCTGCTCTTCAGCCTACAGACTTTGTTTTAAAAAGGTGAAGATAATAGATAATAAAACAGGCGATAAAATCGGAGACTTAAACGGTAACATGGCGAAAAAATTGTGGAACTTAAAACATAGAACAAAGGGATGATGATGCTAATAAAATACATATGAAGCAGACAGGTAAAATAATAGAGAGACAATTAAAAAAAAACACGGCGACAGTCATGTTTCTGTTCGCAAAAGACATAAAATTCACACCCAGTGATAGCATGGTTTCTGTTCACAACACTCTCGAAAGACGAACAACACTGAACATTCACTTGAACACTGCACTAAAAAGTTGGCAAATATGACATATGACATCCGAGAGCAGGTAGTGGGAAACTGGACAGATGATGGGAAAATAAAAGGGGGGAAGGAGAGGAAAAACGAAGGTGGGAGGGGGGAAAGGAGCCAATGGAGGATGAGGACCCATAAGAGGGAGGGGGTGCTGGGCAGATGCGACAGGGAGTGGGGAAGGCAGAGGAGGGGAATAGAAAAGGGCTCGGGGGGGGGGGGGGGGGGGAAGGGAGGGAGAGGGTCGGCAGGGAGAAAAACAGGATGGAAGGGGGGGGGAGACGGAGCCCAGGGAAAGGACGGAGGAAAGGAGGAGGGTGAGGATCAGAGATGATAGGAGGAATAATGGAGAGGGAGGGAGAGTTGATGGAAGCTACCTTGGGAAAGGAGATGAAGGGTGTAGAGATGGAGGGTAGGGGGGACACAACAGTGAAGGTGTGGCAGGGGGTGTGGACGGGAGAGGAGATGAGCAACCAGGGGGTGAGGGGGATCAAGGCGGCGGGAGGTGTAAAGTATGCAGAGATGTTCGAGGAATAGGAGCAGATGGGGGAAAGGAATGAGGTCATAGCGGATCCGCATGGGGGACGTGAGGCTTACATGAAAGGCAAGGCGGAGTGCATGACGCTCAAGGATCCGGAGGGACTTATAGAATTTGGGGGGCGGGCAGACATCCAAGTGAGATTGGCATAACAGAGGATAGGACAGATTAAGGATTTGTAGGTGTGGAGGATGGTAGAGGGGTGCAAACCCCATGTCTGGCCAGAGAGGAGTTTGAGGGATTGGAGGCGGTTGTGGGCTTTTGATTGGATGGAGCAGAGATGAGGGATCCAGGTGAGGTGACAGTCGATGATGAGGCCAAGGTAGGTGAAGGTAGGGGAGAGGCGGACAGGATGGGCGCAGACGGTAAGGGAGATAATGTTTCATAGTTATTTTTAATGACTTATAGTTCGTGCCGGTAACTAAAATTTTGAGTACAGTCTTTTTACTATGTTGACTAACAGTGGGAAAATAATAAACAAAGATGTAGACATGACAAGTATGGCTGTTTGCTGTTACAACGTACATTCCGGTTTGCAGGTAATTCTCTTCTGCAATAAAATTGCAACGTTTGCATACAAAACACAATTTAATTTGTCTATTCAAATACCTTCATGAAACTGGGCTTCCCGTTCACTCTGTAAATCATGTATATACATGTATTAATTCACGAATATTTTACGAAAATAACAAATAAATCATTGCGCATAAAAATGAATATGGTAATAATGACATAGACAGCTGATCAATTTGCTACTGAACCGCAGCGGTGAAACACCATTTTACAGGCGCTTGTAACATTCTGAAATATGAATTAGCGTCTAGTGTTCTATATTGGCAGAAGCAGCTAAGGGCCTCGTGCCGTGAATATGGATGACCACTGGGACATTCCCCGTCAGTGTAGCGAATCGATTACTGCGTGCGTTGCACCGTGTTCGGGGACATGTCGCTGTAGTTGCAGGGTGGAGCGGACAGTGCTGGCGCAGCGACACGTCCGCGACAGGCGAGACACAGGGCTGGCAACGGGCTCGTCGACTGTGTGCAGTCACTTTGCAAGTAAATGCGGCGATGAGGTGTCGGATAGTGGAACGAAAGTTGTGGCCTCTAAGGAGAACTTTTGTAGGAATAACTTGAGCAAGAAATCAAGGCCGCATAACAAGTGTGCTGAATTCGCCTGCTTTAGATCTACTGATACGAGTTGCATGCACGTCTGAAAGAACATACTCTGTTCACGATCTATAGCTGCACGAAATTAATTAGCTCCCTGTGAATTCTTTGACACTAGCTGAATTAAGTATAGATCTACTATCCAATACTGAATTACGGAACATAATGCCTGACAGTGACAGATTTCCTGCCAGCCGATTTGGCTGAGCGGTTCTAGGCGCTTCAGTATGGAACCGCGCGACCGCTACGGTCGCAGGTTCGAATCCTGCATCGGGCATGGATGTGTGTAATGTCCTTAGGTTAGTTAGGTTTAAGTAGTTCTAAGTTCTAGGGGACTGATGACCTCAGATGTTAAGTCCCATACTGCTCGGAGCCATTTGAACCAGATTTCCTGCTTATCACGATCGGTCGCCTTAACCAATTCAGCTGTTGATGTATGTTCCCCGGACTGATGCAAACTTCCATATGTCACACTTTTTACATTCTTATGTTGTATTCCACTAAATTCATCATCTAATCCTCACAAAACTACCTGAATTCCTGGAACAGGGAGAATGAGGCTACGAGGAATCGAGACCTTGCTTTTACGATTGTGCGCTCGCTTAGGCTTGTAATACATACACGTGATGAGTACTGTCGGCATTTGGTAGGGTGAGTCGTGTGATTGCGGATCATTGGGGCCCAGTAGATACCCTGACGACCGAGAAACAGTACTTTATTAGCTTATGATACGTATTACGTCGTTTACAATGTGTAGCAGACTTACCCCTCTTCCACGACCTAGGCTGGCGAAACCCCACAGGAGTCGCCTTCCGTCCTGGCGAGACGGAACATCGTCAGCGACCCGCAATTCTGACGTAGAACAGAGTTACGGCCGATGGCGATTTAGGCTCGGCGACGTCCACCGCGTAGGTGAAGGAAGGCTGCTGTGCACATGACTCAGCCCTCTGCTCTCTGGCGGGAGTCAGACGGTGGAAAGCAAACAATGTTGCTGTCACACTAAATCCCACAAGAACATTCAATGCTGGTGGGTCTCGAGCCCATGGCTGCAGCTGATGAGGCCCGTCTTCTCATCGTCCAGCGTGGATCTGGCATTGTGGTGGTGCTGCTGTACTCTGAATGCCTCTGCCTTAAAATTATTTACTATATATACGGCTCCAGTGCACATTTATTACACTGAAATCCCGCACTTGGTTATGTATCTCATAAGTGTCTTGCCCTGGAGTGACGATACTGCCTGCCCACTACGGCTATTACTGCTATGACGTGCAGTCTTCCGCTGAGTGCGGGGAGCCTATCTCGTAATCCTTTTGCGTAGATGTTATTTGCACGCATATGTTGACACGCTGCGCTTACCAACCACTGGCAACTTGACGCAATGCTTCACCACAAATCACATATTATTCCAAGTTTAGTTGAAACTAGGTACTGACATCCTATTACCCCCCCCCCCCCACCCCTCCCCTCCAGATGGAAGATCACTCTTTGGGACTTACTTAGGACTGGTTCTGCACTGTGACGCTTCCATCATTACATTGAGCTGTCAACTTGAAATACTGTATTTTTATTATAGGGGGCGTTCTAAAAGAAACGAAGAGGAAGCATAATTACAGAAACCTGTACCTGTATGTAAGAAGTATTGACCCTGTCTGTTGAGACACTTTTATCCCTGTGACACAAGGTGGTGAATCGCTGTTACATAAAACTTGGACATCGTTGTCCGAGGTAAATCGTTTGCCCCTCACAGCCTTTTTAAGGGGACCAAAAATGGCGTAATCACAATGAGAGAGGCCCGGACTGTATGGAAAGTGGCCGAGAACCTCCCATTTGAATTTTTTCAGGAGTGCCATGATTGAGTTGGCTGCATGAGACTTTGCATTGCCGTTGAGCAGAGCGACCCCTTGGGTGAGATTGCCTGGTCGTTTTGATACGATCGCTTGGCGAAGGGTGGTCAAGGTTTGCGGGTAACGCTGGGCATTCACTGTTATCCCGTGCTGCAGAAAGTGAATCAGAAGGGAGCCATATTGGTCAAAGAAGAACGTCACCATAACCTTTCCTGCACTCGTGTGGATGGCCTTGGCTGTTTTTGATGTTGGTGAACCTGCATGCGTCCACTGGAGACTTTGTCATTTTGATTCTGGTTCTAAGTGATGACACCATGGCTCATCTCCAGCCACCACTCGTGCCAGGAACGCATTCCCTCCGCGAGCACAGTACTGCAGATGAACAAGACAGTGGGCAATTCGACATGCTTCCAGGTGTGGTTGAAACTCTGGAACACACATTGGGCACACACTTTGTGCATGTGCAGTCGTTCCTTCATGATGGTGTGAACAATTCCGACGCTCAATCCGACCATGGCGGCTATTGCTTTCACTGTCACTCGGCGGTCCTGGGTAATGAGTGCATCCACCAGCTAGACGATGTCATCGGTAATGCAGTGTGGCGTTCCAGACCGTGCATCATCGGCTAACGACACCCATCAGCCGTTCTTTCCTGAAGTACTTGTGCCACGCCTTGACCCTTGCAAGGGACATGCAGTGTTCACCGTGCATTTGTGACATTCGTCGGTGAATCTCTGTTCCTCCTACTCCTTCCACTGTCAGAAAACGTACAAACCTCTTTGCTCTTCTGTTGACGCCTCCATGTCACTGTTCACAATGTGACTGGCAGCGATGGGCGATTGATGCATGTTGCTGCTAGCTCTGTATAGTCACGTGACGTGCACCCGTGCCCTCTAGCGACGGGCTGTGAACTTCCACGCTCTGGTCGGAATTCCACCTCGTTACACACGCCACGATGTTACCCTCCCGTCATCCGGTTTGTGCTTTTCAGACTCCGGCTCGTTTCTTTTTGAACTCCCCTTATATATAACATTTTTATGGCTATCTGCTAGCCTTTTCGCTCTAGAAATTCACTCTCCTTCTCTTGCTCTAGGGATCCAGACACTGGAATCCGGATTACCCTTGGACTCGATTTCTGTACAGCTCATCATTTCACATAAACTAAAGCTATACAGAGCAAAATCTCCATAGCGGTAGGAATTGCAACACTCAAGGTCACAGTTACTCGTTGTCTACCATACCAGTAGTGCTGCACGTATAGAGCAGAGCACAACCCTAGCACACTTCCTGTAGATGCGCCTGCTAACCCAACAATGAGTTTACAAGTGCTTGCGAAATCATGATGCTCCCCAGCTCACAACGTTTCCCTCTACCGCCATTGCGGCCTTGAGGTGGCGCCACCGCCGTGAGCCAAAGGTACTCATCGCAAATCGAATGTCCAAACTACAATCGGCACACAAAAATACGCAATAACAATGTTAATTCACTTCACAGGAGCGTATGATAATTTATGGTGGCCTGCTTTGTTTGTCCTTATGTGTGGACTACAGGTCCCCCAGTGTTTACTCTACACTTCATAGATTGCTGTAAGGATTGAGATGTGGAATGGTCAGCCTGCACACAAAAAGTGACAGAAGGAGGTACCAAAATGGTGCCCCCAAGGGTCTATTTATTGACCAGTATTTTGCGATTTGGAAATCGAACCTCTTGCGCCAATTTGAAGATGTCCAAGTCGATGGGTGGTACCATACGTTAATGATGTCTTGTCTGTGGCTTTCTGATACATCGAACATGCGTAAATAAAGTATTAACCATAGTCCCACTGGAAACCACATACATTCATCAACTTTCACTGTGTAGAAACTCTACAGTCAAGTTAGAAAGCAACTCTATCACCAGACTAACAGAGATGCGAGATACTGCAGTCCAACTAGACGAATTCATACAACACATTCAGACAATCGTAAACAAAGCAAGCTACATTATGCATAAAACGACCCGCGCCTAGTCAGTAAACTATAAGATAATCCAGCCTGCAGTGACTACCTAAGATGAGGCCACAGGTCTACCTCAGCTACGCAGCAAGTGTTTGGGGGCACAGGCTTTGGTGCACGCGGAATAGGCAACTACTGCGGCGTGCACACGGGGGGGATGACCTCCTCAGATTCACAGGACCCCTCGCCACTACTACAACCGATGCTTTACTTGGATGATCCTCGGGATTTACGCAGTAGATAAGATATCGTGCAGCCTTCTACTTATTACTTTAAGGGTATCTGACGAAACAAATCTTATACCAAAGAGTAATAAGCAAGACCCAACTCCTGGACTGGAAAATGGGTACACGGCAGAACCACTGGAACATCAGTGAAACGGGTCGAATAATCTACCAACTTTCCCCGTGCATAGTCAGGGCATGGTACATTACGTAAGGGGACACAACCCACATCCACTGTAAATGTAGTGGTTTAACAGGAATGACAATGACGTCTGTCAGTGTATCTGTAAGTAGCCTGTTTATATGTTTGTATGTTGGCAGCACTATAGACTGTAATTAATATCACTGACAGGGCTCTGGGCCCTCGGTAGGAGACTCTGTGGTTGGACGGACCAGCAGTTGGTAGTTAGCGAGCGGACGGCTTTTACATGTGTCCTTCGTGGAGACTCAGTGTTGGTAGGACAGGCACTGTAAAATGAGAACAGATGTAGTTGGTAATGTTTGGGTAGTGGAATTATTGACGACTATATAATTTTTGGAACTGGATGTCACATGAATAACGTAAAATCTGCTAAATACATTGTTTACTCTTCAACAAAATCTTTCTTTTGCTGACCATATGACTCCTAGTAGTTGAGAATCTATGGTAGTTAGAATCTTTTTATTTAGCTGGCTGTAGTTGCTGGTTGCTGTAATTGCTGTTGTTCGTGCTATGAAGATTTTCTGTGAGGTAAGTGACTTATGAAAAGTATGGGTTATTGTTAAGATTTCTTCCAGTTCAGGTCAATTCTTTAGCATTAATTATTTGAAGGCATGTTGTTGTTTTAGAGCAGTCAGATTACTTTGGGCTTACATATTTATTAGAAAATACGTTAAATTTCTGTTGTCTTTGTCAGGGAAAATTCCGAAGGTCAGCGTTGAAATGATAAAAGTAAGTAACGTGACAGTAGGTTCAGTTTCACTGAGTGGTTTCACCAGAAGTTTCATCTGGCGGCAAAGTGCAGAAGTTTCACTCAGTAGCAGAAGTTGCTTTCAGGAGTTTAAGTGAACGTTAAAAAGTTTCACCTAGTCTGTTATTTCAGTAGATTCACACAAAGAAGTTTCTAATCATATGGGAACGTCCGACCATATAATGTTTGACTGTAGAGCCTGTGCAACCAAACTTAAAACAAAGAGCCGCCGCTGCTTCGCTAGTGTAGACTGTATGGTCTCCACAGATTTTATTTTTTTGTGTTGCTTTAATCGATAATTTGTCTGCTGTTACAGCCATTGCTCACATGTAGACCTACACATTGTGTGAGCAGTCTACCCCATCTAAGCGCCAGTATTACACCCGCTAATGAATTGTCTCATCTCAAACGGATATTCCTGTATATGGAATCGATTTAAAGGAGGTATCTATTTTGTCATCAGTAGTGTTAAGTTTGTGTAGTAATTACAGCAAAAATAATTTTATAAACATACGAAGTGTAGTCTTCCTACTCTCCAAGCATTGAATATGAATGTGCTAAAACGAGGGGTTTGCGAAAATATTGTTCCACCAGTGACTTCACAGGCCATCTTAATGACCGCTTTGGAGGAATGGAACATAATCTCACAGGCTTATCTGGACGATTTGTTAAGGAGTATGCCTAAACGCAATCAAAAGTGTATCAAGTTACGAGGAGAACCACTTGTAGACAAAGTGTTACGGTACATGATAGTGAGAAGAAACTATTATTTGGTGCGAAATTTTTTATAAGGTTATTTTTTGTGTTAATCAAGTCGAAGTTGTTTACATTCTTTATATTTTTTAGACTATACTCACAGAAGAGAATCAGTTTTGTTTCCTCTTACATTCAGTACAGACAATAAAGCAATATGCGACATTTATTTTGAACACTGTATCATTATTACTATTATTACAATTATCAATATTATTAATAATTAAGATATTTTTATTTCTACTAGTGTGCAGAGACATAACTTTCGAATCAATCAAAATATTTAACAACTTAGAAAAGTTGAAAACGAGACCCATTATGTAAACAGAAAATAGATGTAAAGAAAGCAATAAATAAATAAAAATAAGCAAATAAAGCGAAGCCTGTACTGCGTTTTGTCTGTATGCAAACTGGTGGCGTTTCCACTCACAGCATACCGTCGATCGACCTGTGTGCTCTGCGGAGGCGACGTGAGGACCAGTCGTCAAACACTTGTGGTCGGCCTGTCGCTGCAATTCTCTACACTCGCCCTGGACGCATCGACCTCGTGTAGCACGGCGAACCTAGCTAGGTTCGCCACGTGTCGCGACGTGAACACGTGTGTACACGCCAAGCTTCTAAAGACAACATCCCGAATAACTTGATATTCCATGCATGTCGCTGCAGATTTCGGTCCCATCCTCAAGCAATCATTGTAACTTAAAACTCTTCCAATGGCCCTTGTTTGCATAGAACAATACACGACTGTGGGCCCGCCTTGATGCAGAACATTCATGTTTAATTTCTCCCCAAAATTTATTTCGGAGAAAATATCACCATCGTCAGTGGATTTCTATATTCTAAAGCATGCAAAATTAGCGTAATGGACAGAAATCGTCAGAACTCTCGCTATAAGTTTCAAAACATTCTCATGATACGCGTACATATCGTGACTCATGCGAACAACAATTATGACAGAACGTTTTGAATTACTGCCAAGGAGTAACGTTAGATTTCTCTCTGTTTCTAGAGCAGCGAAAAGCCAACCAACTAACGTGAGTATTACGTTAAAACCTAGTGCCCACCAAAACAGTATCCACAACACTAACACAATAACCATTAGTATAACATTGACATACGTGAGTTAACATTTTTACAGCTGTCAATAACAGCTGCTCATACCGCTTCAAATGATACGTTGCATGCCGAAAAAACGGCAACGAACTTAGAAAACATGTCGAGAAAACGGCAACAAATGCAGCAACTGAGCAGCGACTCAAATGCAAAAAGGTATTATAAAAGATGTTGACACAATACAGTATCTGCAACAAAACAGCACACATTTAATAACTTTTATGCAATGTTTGTAACGATGCTAATTTTGCATGTGTTAGGCTAAAGAAAACCACGAATGATTGCGGTATTTTCACTGAAATCAGATTGAGAAAGAAATTAAACTAGAGTGTAACTTTTTCGATGTTCCCTACACTTTAAAAGGCATATTAGTAGTGAAGCACTGGACATATGAGCAGTAACGTTGTGACATCAGCGTCAGCCTGGTGTCATATTAGAGCTGAAACAATTGCACATGCTGTACTTCCGTGACAGCAGCATCTACACTTTGCTATCTCGAAGGTCATAGTGTGAATCATGAAATCCAGTCACGTGTCAGAGCCAAGGAGGGCAGGGGAAGACCCCTCCCCAACCCCCCTTCAACATCTACATGATTACTCTATAATTCACATTTAAGTGCTTGGCAGAGGGTTCATCGAACCACAATTATACTATCTCTGTACCATTCCACTCCCGAACAGAGCGAGGGAAAAACGAACACCTAAACCTTTCTGTTCGAGCTCTGATTTCTCTTATTTTATTTTGATGATCATTCCTACCTATGTATATTGGGCTCAACAAAATATTTTCGCATTCGGGAGAGAAAGTTGGTGACTGAAATTTCGTAAATAGATCTCGCCGCGACGATAAACGTCTTTGCTTTAATGACTTCCATCCCAACTCGCGAATCAAATCTGCCACACTCTCTCCCCTATTACTTGATAATACGAAACGAGCTGCCCTTTTTTGCACCCTTTCGATGTCCTATTACCTCGCACTCGACGAGCGCTGGCCCGTGTGAAGGAAAGTGTAGAATTTCCGGCCGCTGTATGGAAGGAGACTGGTGCGGAGCGAGTGCCGCTCACGCAGATTCCCCACGCGAGTGCAGCGCTCCAGATTGTGTTGGGTAAACAAGCCTCTGACATCGAGCATCCAGTTATAGGAATGAAACCAAAAATAAAAATGGAGCCTGAAGCTCGAGTGTGCCTTCCTAGGTGAGGCATGTGAATAGCTGAGCGTGCCGCAGGAAAGCGGGGCGGCTTGCTAGGCGTGCGGTAACGACCCAGGTCCGTAAAGTGGCGGAAGTGATGGCGACCGCGCCCGGCGCTGCCGTAATCAGCAGGTAGAGCCGCCCCCAGCCATACCTGCCACAACAGAGCAGCCGGCAACTTGCCAGTAAATAGAGGTTATCGACATTAATATCCAAAGGATTTGGCACAGTACGTAGGCCAGAAGAATTGTGCAGCGATTAACTTCACGAAAAAGCTACGAAGGGAACCAACATTACCTTTCATACGTACGTGGGTATATTTAGACGTTTTATATCAGGGACTTTCACTGAAATCACTTACATTTTGTG
The DNA here is from genome assembly GCF_023897955.1 of Schistocerca gregaria. Taxonomy (NCBI): domain Eukaryota; kingdom Metazoa; phylum Arthropoda; class Insecta; order Orthoptera; family Acrididae; genus Schistocerca; species Schistocerca gregaria. The sequence continues at coordinate 666,732,393 of NC_064922.1, forward strand.
AAGGGATACATCAATTACACTACATTCTTTTCTTTAAGTGGGGTAGGACGTCAAACGGGACGACTTGGAGAGACACCATAAGAATTTTTAATTTCCGCTGTCTATTCTTTTAAAAATAAATCCATAAAACTTCGTCAGAATGACCAGAAAGGAAATTAGGATTTACACTTATAGTTGTGGAAGTTGAAAAATATAAGAAAATAATTTATTTTTTCACATTTGTATTTCACCTTTTGTTCACTTACCATTGGCTGCATTTGTTGGCCGGCCGATGTGGCCGTGCGGTTCTAGGCGCTGCAGTCTGGAACCGCGTGACCGCTACGGTCGCTGGTTCGAATCCTGGCTCACGTATGGACATGTGTGATGTCCTTAGGTTACTTAGGTTTAAGTAGTTCCAAGTTCTACGGGACTGATGACGACAGATGTTAAGTCCCATAGTGCTCAGAGCCATTTGAACCATTTTTTACTATAGGTACACTTTCGTTCATAAGTAAAAAAAATTCTTCGATGAATGTTGCACAGCATACAAACCATACTTACAGGTGTATGAAACTCTAGAATTTTCCAAATCTATTGAAAACTGTGGTAAAAACTGAGATAATTAACTATAAAATTTGAGTTTTTTCTAAACATGAAGTTTAAAATGTAACAGCACATTCATTTTTTCATAAATTAAATAATTTATAGAGTTTCATACACCTGTGGTGTCACTCCTGCTCCAAGACGACACGTTTGATGTCTAACCCCCTTTAAACAGTACTTGTAATTTTTTGCAGTACTTGTGGACATGATGCTCAAAACGTTTCATTTTGTGATGCTGTAAAATAGCTATGATATTGGTGAGAACACCACACAGTTTGGTATAGAGAATTCACCTGGATAGTACATATGGCACAAAACGGTAATAATTTAGTGTACCAGATAGCAGAAAAATCATTCGACGATAAATGCATTACCCCAAATAATTTGAATCACTAATATGAAATGCTACAAATCACATTCATGGTAATGTAATATGCTGCTTTCTGATCTGAACACCGAGCGAGGTGGCGCAGGGGCTAGCATACTGGACTCGCATTCGGGAGGACGACGGTTGAATCCCGCGTCCGGCCCTCCTGATTTAGGTTTTCCGTCATTTCCCTAAATCGCTCCGGGCAAATGCCGGGATGGTTCCTATGAAAGGGCACGGCCGACTTCCTTCCCCGTCCTTCCCTACTCTGATGAGACCGATGACCTTGCTGTCTGGTCTCCTTCCCCAAACAACGTAACCCAACCCAACTCTGTTGTGAAGGACCTATGATGCCAAATTTGTTGAGGTGCTTAAAGAAATGGTTGATCAGTGATAGGTTGCAGTTCGCGTAAAAATTAAATTGTTATCTCTTGGTTACACACTTCAGTGAGACATCACATTTGTGACATAACTCAGTGGAAGATGTCTTATAGCCAAAGCACGGTAAGTTACCACTACAATGACGCCAAGGCGCCTTTACAATTGGCCACTGTACACAGTAGTCCACTTACGGGTTTGTGAGGCCATACCAGTTTCACCGCCGTTTCATTATCTGTGTGTGGCCGTACCAGTAAGATGAGTTAGAAGAGCGTGGCCAAGGTGGAAGACACACTCGACTACTGGATTGTGTTTGGTTTGGATGCTTGTCTGTGATTCGTCATACTACTGCACATAATTGGGTGATATCGCTACGCGCTCTTGGATTAAGCCACTGTTTGCACATTTTTCGATAACGTTTCTTGTAGAACATAGTATACTTTGAATCATTTGTTACGCAGAATAATTTCTCGCATCTAATGTGTGTTAAAATTTTAATGGAACACAGTTTTCCTTTGTGTCGCGTTTGGAAATATGGCTCAACGAGGATAAAGATAAGCAGTAGTGCTTCTCACATCCACGAGCCCTGGTGCAAATCAGTTCCTCTCTATCTTAACTGTAAGTAAGCAGAGTAATTAGTTATGCGGTAAAATTAGGAATTTACGGGTTTTCTGTAGCATTTGAGATGGTCTACTGTCATCCATTTAGGACAGCCCATAATGTAATCATATTATTCGAATATTCAAAAGGTTCAAATGGCTCTAAGCACTATGGGAATTAACCTCTGAGGTCATCAGTCCCCTAGAACTTAGAACTACTTAAACCTAACCAACCTAAGGACATCACACACTTCCATGCCCGAGGCAGGATTCGAACTTGCGACTCTAGCGGTCGCGCGGTTCCGGACTGACGCGCCTAGAACCGCTCGGCCACAACGGCCGGCACTCGAATATTAGTTCGCCTTTACAAAAGTATCAGCAGTCTATTCACCAAAAACATTTTCCTTTGTGTGATGATATAAAAAGTGGTATTGCTTATTTTCTACCAATATTGGCTTTCACACGGTTATTTCTTGCATTTAACGTCTCTCCTTCCACAAGAAATGCACACGCTTTGTACAGCCAGACATTGTACTTTGTCTTATGTAATATTTTCAGATCCATGGTAAGTATTAACCTTATAGTCTGTAGCTGAATGCAGTTGCACGGGCAACCACGAAATCCGTACAAACTGTCATCCTCATTGGACTCGCATTCGAGAGGACGATGGTTCAAACCGCTTCTTGCCATCCATATTTAGATTTTCCGTGATTTTCCTAAACAGCTCCAGACAAACGCCAGGATGGTTCCTCTGAAAGGGCACGGCCAATTTCCTCTCCTATCCTTGACACCATCTTGTTTTGTGCTCCGTGTCTAATGAGCTCGATGTTGACGAGATGTTAAATCCAGACTTTCTTCCGTCTTTCCGTTTCAGATCACTCCTCTACGTTGATAATCGCCAGGATTTAAAATTTCATTTTCTTGGGTGCTTATATTTGGAGATTCTTATATTTAGATCGGAAAAAATTGCAAAGAAATTTGCACTGCACCAGTATTCGTCTACAAGACTGGACTCATTAGTGTTGAGCCCGCATCTCTGTGGTCGTGCGGTAGCGTTCTCGCTTCCCACGCCCGGGTTCCCGGGTTCGATTCCCGGCGGGGTCAGGGATTTTCTCTGCCTCGTGATGGCTGGGTGTTGTGTGATGTCCTTAGGTTAGTTAGGTTTAAGTAGTTCTAAGTTCTAGGGCACTGATGACCATAGATGTTAAGTCCCATAGTGCTAAGAGCCATTTGAACCATCATTAGTGTTGCACAGTTGTTTGCTAAGGGTATTTAGTTTCCTTGAGAAACACGTCTGTGGAACCTACGTTGTACTTGCGGAAGTTTAACCGTTTGTCGCTAAATCTTTCTGGTCGAATAGTGTTCTGTCTGAAAAACAGCCATGAATCAGAATGTCGGACACTTAAGTAAAGTCGCAAAATAACGGTTACCATCCAAGGTGGGGTGTATCAGTTCACGAGTTCACAGAGACACTCATCGGCACCGCAGCTCTCTGCTTTACGTTCGTCTACCACTGAAACACCACAAACCTCAGCTTCTTCATCGTATTTCACATCCCGTAGAGCAAGTAATCGGCAGCAGCCAGTTCCTTCGTTACACCTACAGACTGATCGCTCTAAGAGATGGCTAGCTCCATTGGGAACCGTGTGCACCACGACCGTAGTATTGTCAATATATTTTGGATAAATGGCAGCATCGGTCGTAACTATTGAAATCCTTTATTTTGAAGATCGATTTCGGTCACTGTGTGACCATCTTAAATGCAAATTATTCGAACCTTGTAATTCCGTATCATAACAGCACAACATTTTCTATGAGGTGTAACATGTAGTGTAATGGTTACTTGCGACAGATATCTTCACTTTTACTGCATACAATAATTTTTTAATTTACGGAAGAGACTATCTTGTAACCTTAGCAATTGTAGGTTGGATCGACAGCTGCTGAGGTTACAAGATAAGCTCTTCTGTAAATTTAAAAATTATTGTATGCATTAAAAGTGAAGATATCTGTTTGAAGTAATCATCACAATACATGTTACATATAATAGAAAATGCTGCGCTATTGTGATATGGGCCTACAAGATTTGAGTAATTTGCACTGAAGATGGTCACACAGCGAAGGAAAGCGTGATGTAAAATAAAGGATTTCAACATTTACGACCGGTGTTGTCTTTCAGAGATAATTTGGACTTTCGCAGCGAGAGATTTCTTGTTCAGAACCCATAGGCTAATATTCATATTTATTTGTTCTTCACATTACAGCCTATTTCTAGAAAGTTAACGTTCACCATAGAGTCACATTTTTATGGATAGTAAAAAATGTATGCATAATAATTCGTTTCTACCAGTCATAAACTTTGGAACTTTAATAATGGCAACTATTTATTTACAAAATAGATACGAGTTTCAAAGTTTTACTGACCTTTAAAGTAGTCACCAGAATTGTGTATAACCCGCTGCCAGCGATGTAGAAGTCGTAGGATACTCTTAACAGTGCCAGTTGTGTTGACAGTTCGAGCGGCGCGGTGTATTGCCCGCCGAATTTGTAGCAATTCTGAAACAAATGCCGTGAAGTGTTTCCTTCAGTTTAGAAATCAAGTTGAACTCACGAGGGCTTAAGTCAGGGGAGTGCAGTAGGTGGTATAGCATTTAGCAGCCCCACCAGTCAAACAAATCAGTAACAGCTTGCATTGTACGTGCTTGAGCATTGCCCTGCAAAATGGTGGTCAGGTCCTGCAGAAAGTGTCATCATTTCTGGCTCTAAGCTGGTTGTGTTCCAAAAATATCCCACATTTGCAATATGCGTTCCTGTATTAACTCTCTTGTACTGGCTTCAGTTCGAAGTGTCTTTCGTACTTCCATTTGACTGCTTTTCTTTAACCAATACAGTGATCCCCTTTTCCTAGTTTCCAAATCAAGTAGACAAAATCCTAGAGTAGCTGACAACGCATCATTCGGGGTAGTGCTGTAACTGTCCTTTATCTTAGCTACACTCCTCGTTGAACTCTTCTGACTAATGAAGCTGGCTTCATAAAGCTGTAATTTAGGAGTCCAAACGCTCACGCCATAACCTAAGACTGATGCTAATATACAGATTATTGATATCCTCTGATTGTGTGGAAGGAAAGGCGAAATTGCCTATCTGCGATGGTTATAGTTTTGTTCAGCATGTTAGTACTTATTCTGGCTGTCACCTCTCTATGATGTGCAAAGTTACGAACTTCAGCCATGAATAGCCCTAGATAACTCGTTATTGCGTTTTTTCTAACAGTTACATCATTCAATTTTATCTAAGAATTTTTTGCTACGTTTCCTTTCAGCTGGAGATACTTGGTTCTGTGAAGTGCCTTGGACAATTTGACAGTTCTGCACCATTCTTTAAGATCATGGAGCGCTTCATTACATTTATATTCTATCATTCATCTGGAGACACCGTTTACATCTGCAAATGCTAGGCAGTCCGCTGTCGTTAACGGCTACCTTGTTACGTAGTAGGTATTCCAGTGCTATAACCCAAAACTGTGGACAGCCTTTTGTTATATTAATAATTAAAAACGTATAAAGTCATTTTATCTTTTCTTCCTAACGTTTATTGGAGATATTCTTCGTTTGTCGTCGTTGGTTTGGTATGGCCGGCAGCAAATTTTTTATGCAGACCGAAGTTTTGGTCACACGCATCCTGTTGTGCGCCCTGCCTCGTCACTTCACGGACTTAAATAACAGAATATTGTGGTTTAACATCCTGTCGATGACGAAGGCGCTACAGACGAAGCAAAGCTCAGGTTATATAAGAATGCTTCAGGAAATCGGCCATGTTGTTTGCAACGGAGACATGTCAAGAGCTTCAGTTACAGATCCTCAAGTGTTTTACCTGGGCTGCCTCTGTTCTGTCATTTGCAGAGACGAAATATATTGTAACATCTCAGGGTTGCTGGGGCTGTGTCTTGCAGGTGTTACACAACAATGGAAGATGGACAATTACATGACAATTGTTATGATTTTTCTATCGACTTCTTTTACTGTCTGCCTCTGTTCTGTCATTTGCAGAGATGAAATATATTGTAACATCTCAGGATTGCTGGGGCTGTGTCTTGCAGGTGTTACACAACAATGGAAGATGGACAATTACATGACAATTGTTATAATTTTTCTATCGACTTCTTTTACTGTTCAGCGTAAAACTCATACTGAGCTGCAAATGATGAATGAATTTTCCAAGCAGTAACTTCTTGACGTAGCATATAGCTTCTTAACCACTTCCTTGGTGCTCACAGTGCCATGTGAGGGCCTGGTAATCATCAGACCCCACTTAAATCCATAGTCAGTATGCTAGGCCAGACTGATGAAGGCGTGATAACCGTACCCGAATCTCAAGTTCTTTTATAAGAATCTGACACAATTAAGGATAATTTTTCTTCAACACTTTGACTTCTCTTAGAAACGTCTTTCATGTTATTTCTCACTACGCAAGTTGCAAGTCACTAGTGTGGGCCAAAGTCTATCTGCTCATTGTTTTCGTCTACTGGAGAACTCACATTTCCTGTATTGTGAAACATATATGCATGCTGTACTTTGATGAGAAAGCTCAGCCAGTCACTCAGGTGGCGAACCCGTCATGATTCGAACGGCCCATATCAGTATCGGTTTTCATTAACTCATTCGTGAATATACGTAGTCTTTCAGGTTACTTTCCCGCTTATTTAACACTATTGCGGGGTTGGAGAATATATGGGGTTAACTTGATAATATGTGGTTTTTTATTTCCACATGGTCTCATGGAGAATGTATGTATCCTTTTTTATGAACTTTCCTGTTTACTTCTTGAATAATAAATAAAGTGAATTAATTTCAAACATATATTTTATTATTTCTCTTCCCCTAAACGCTTCTAAACCTTACGATACCTCATCCCATCGATCTCCTTCAGTATGCTGATGACACAACTTTCCACGCCCACTGTCTTAAGCTACATAAATCCCAATGATCCTTCCAAATCCACTTCAACCGATTTACGTTCTGGTGTAACCAATGGCTCCTTGAGATTAACCCCTCTAAAACTAAGGCAATAATCACGGCATGCGCTATCCACACCTTCCGGCTCCATAACTTCTACATCACCATTTAAGACCGTCTGGTCTAATTAGCACACTAAAACTTTTTGGACTAACCTTCAACTGACAAGTAATGTGGAAACCTCACCTACCAACCATCCAACAGAAAGCGCACAGTAGACTACTACTGCTACCTGGTTGACTCCACCCCTTCAGAGTCCTGAAGACTTACAAATGCCAGATCTGCTTCATCCATTGCGATACAAATGTTGCACGGATCTCCACCCCTCCAAATCTCTATAAGTCCCACCTGATCCTCTAACGCCATGCTCTCCACCTCGCTTTCCGCATCTGCCTACCTTTCCCCACAGGGATCCTTTACCAAATCATCAAATTTCCACCTCTCCTCGCTCACACTGAACATCTCTGAATGACCTATACCATCTGTAAACTCTACTTCAAAATTCTGTTCTGCCCCCACTCCATTCGATTCCTAGCGCGCTGTAGCGCCTCTGTCCACACATCCCACAAGCCTTCTTCTGCACAACCTCCACATCCTCTCCCAAAGAAATTTCAAACATCTGCCTCTCGGACCACGAACTCCACTCCGTCGTATACCCATCCTATCAGCTCTGAATCCATTTTACCCTATCCACCCGCCCCTCCTCCAAGGCTCCTCCTCCACTCCCCCTACCACACCTCATCCTTTCTCCTTTCTCTGCTGCCTCCACTTAGTTTTACTCTCCAATCTACAGCTGCCAATAGGAGTTGCCTCTCTGTACTTCTCCCCCACAGCCACCCCTATCTTGTCGCCACCTTTTCCCAGTTCGCCTCCTTATCACGACAACTCCCATATCTTTCTCCGTACCCACCCTTCTTTTCATCTACAATCCACCCTCCCAGGGCAGGTCCTTTTCTAGTTAAAGTGAAAGTGCACGGAGCTCTATTTGTAACTGTCATTGTATCTTTTGTTGTATATTAATTATATAGTACATTCTTTCTGATATTCAAACCACATGAGAATAAGTGTATAAAGAAAATAATGTTTTAAGACAAGCACGAGCCTGAGAAGGAAAAGAACTCAGTGTTGAAAAGATTACTGTAAAAGGGAAGAGAAAAATCTGTATTTCACATACAATGTAAGGACGGTAGCGCATGTACAGGAAACATCTTGTGGTCTGTTGTAATACAGAAAGTTTTTAGTTCACATTAAGGTAAAGTTATTTATTAATGTGTATATTGCGTTACTCTTTCTTACTGAGTGAAGACTTTTGTGTGCAATTATTGGTCAGATATATAATTATATATTTACATCTACATCTACATAACTACTCTGCAATTCACATTTAAGTGCTTGGCAGAGGGTTCATCGAACCACAATCATACTATCTCTCTACTATTCCACTCCCGAACAGCGAGCGGGAAAAACGAACACCTAAACCTTTCTGTTCGAGCTCTGATTTCTCTTATTTTATTTTGATGATCATTGCTACCTATGTAGGTATTGTTAGATATGGTCAAATTATGCAACAAGTTAAATCACAAGCTAGCCAAGGCATATCTGAACACAGTACTGTTCGTAATTTAGAGGAAGGTAGGTAGTCAAACTCCACTGCAGCCAATACAACGCTGGAAGTGGAAGCCGCTAGTTCAGTAAAACCAGTGTTGTTTACTGATAGTAATATGATGGAGGAATCAAACGTAGTCACACATACGAAACCGAATGTTACTCTGGGTACAGAGTTGAAAGGGGCACCAGTTTGTTCTCCGATCCCAGACACATTTGCGTAATTGTCAAGCAAGTTGGAAGAATGCAGTAATTAACGTGATAGCCTGTTAGAATTAAAAGTGAATGAACGTGAGTAAAGATCAGACCAGAATCTAAACGAAATAAAAGGTGAATTTACTGCGCTTAAAAAAGTATGTACAGACTTATACGAATTAGTCAATACGTTAAAAAGTCAGTTGCAAATTTTGCAAACACAGCATAACAGTATTTGGCCGAAAAGACAAAGAAAACTGAAGCAGAGAAAATCCAGTTGTTAGACGTTAAATGTAGAGATATTGCACAAAATCTAGAAACAGAGTTAAAAGGTGCTACACAACAAATAAGTAGCAAACTCCCGTGTAATAATGTTGCTAACACGGCGTGTACTACACCTGAGCCAAGCTGTTCAATGAGTAAAGTAAAATCTAGCATACTACCTTGGAATAAAATAACAATACCGAGTGTGTGTATGGAAAAGAGAAAGAAATACGTAGCGTTAGGCAAGAAATAAACAGTGATGTGCACCGAGGAAACATGTATGGCAATGCGCATAGTTTACCCTTGCACTTATGATCAGTCCTGCGTTTGTAACGCAAGTAGCCACGGCCTGATTATGAGACAACAAATACCAGTTGTGGGGGCGGTGTCTGTAGTGTTGAACATATTATCAGAGGAAAGCCTTATCAAACACAAGCAATTTCAATTCTATACAGATGAAAAGAAATCGATTCATATTGTAGTACTCATAAGAGGATTTAAGAACATACTCACATGTGCGAGTACAGAGAGACAGAAAGTAAAATTTATTATCTGTCATGTCCAAGGCGAAGCAGCGTCACGTGCAACGCAAAATGTGGGAACTTGTAATACACATGAACAATACTAAAATAAGTTCGCAACTCGTGGTCTAATGGCTAGCGTTGCTACCTCTGGATCACGGGATCCCGGGTTCGATTCCCGGTCGGTTTGGGATTTTCTCTCCCCAGGGACTGGGTGCTTGCGTTTCCGTATCATTTCATCTTTCTGATCATCATTCGTGACAAAAACTGGGACTTTGTACGGACGCTGATGACCGCGCAGTTGAGCGCCCAACAAACCAAACATCGTCAGCATCTAAAAAGAAATTTTATGAAAAGTTTGGTCTCCTTGTATTCAAGAACGGTTGCGGAAAAAAGTTTGCAGCCCAGAGATATACAATCGCAAACATGGTACAATGAAGAAATATTTCGAGAATTATATATAAGTAAGACAAGCTACTGGGATGAACCTATATCGGATCGCGATGTGATTAGGTCACTGGAAGCTCAGTTACCGAACACCATTAAAGAGAAACAATTCATGTCTGTGAGGGATTCTGTTGATCTAACACAAGAAGACATAAAGTAGAGTCGTGAGCATGGTAATGCTAATTCATCTCTGTGCAAGCGTATTATAAGCATAACCATTCACCAAACCACAATAACCATGATCACGGAAGAAAAATGTGTACAGTTACAAAACGAAGGGCATAGAACGGAATTGGCCATCCGTCTTTTAACAGGAAATGTGGACATGAGGATAGATTCAACTCACGCCAAAATAATAATGCGAAATGGAAGAACAGTGTAAATTCTGGACGAGGTGGCTATCCCAGAAACTGGCATCAGAATCAGGGACCACATCCGATCATCACTAATATGCATAATAATGTTAGCCATGCTCCTGCAAGAGGGCTTAATTCTAGTACAATGCAAGACAAAACACTAACCAGAATGTGATAATCGTAGAAGTAACGGACAATATTCGTCCCGGAACATATCAGTCGTCAAACTAGATTCGTCCGCAAAAAGCTCTCGACTGTTGGCCATGAGGGGGATGGAGAGCAACATCGATGTTGTGCCCAGTAGAACTGAAATGTTAAGGTATCGAACTGCCACAAGAGCTATTAAACGAACGTCGTTCTTGTCCACATAAAGCAACCGAATTAGTATAAGCTGAGGTCGAAGTAAGTATATGTGGAATGCCAGTGAAGCTGGTAACAGATACAGGTGCTTTGGTTAATGTAATGAGCCTAGAGTTATCTAAGACGATAAGCAGAGTCTGTAATTTACCAATTTTGCTAGTAAAAAATTTCAAGATGACTGGTGCTAATGGCGCTCATATCCAAAACATTAAGCATCAGGTGCAGTTGAGGCTTTAATCGGAAAGGAAGCGATGTTATGCACCTTTCTCGTAGCTGAAGGATTGGACTGGTGGTGGCCTCTACACCGAGTTGCGAGTATCTCCGCGAGAGGAAAGCAAGTATTGACCTCTTTAAAGATGAACTCAGGTTTTAGAATGAAGGTAGGCGAGTTCTAATGGTGATGCTATAGACGAAAGAGGTATATGGTAAATACTGTCAGAGTATCAGGGTCACGAGTAAGGGGTCGGATGTATTGCAAATTACCAGTAACTTATCTAATGGAAAATTCTATTTTACTGATACGATGGAAGAAAATATTCATTGTAAAATTAAATAGATTTCCTCCAAGGTGAGAGAATCACTGTATCTGACCACTGGCCAGCAGAGTTGATCAGTCCTTGATTTAATATTTAAATGTATCTTCAGAGAAACCCGTTTTATCATGGGGTATATGCACCACACTGAAGTAATACTGCAAGATAAAATTTGCCACGCCACTTTCTCCGTCCCTTGGACCAAAAAGGAATCTGTCACCAAAGAGATAAGGAAAATGATAGAATGGGGAATTGTCGAGCCGTGTCATTCACCTGACAGCAGTCCGCTAGTTACTCCGGTAAAAGCTAAAGGAAAAATCAGACTACTTCTGGAAGCCAAGGAATCAGTAAAACAGTACCACTACGTACCAGAAGAGAGAATCTGGAGGAACAAATCCAAAAATTCTTCGGTGTAAAGTACTTAACATCGATTTATTTTCTTATTGGTAAATCCCGTTATCTGAATCATCAAAGAAATACACAGCTTTCTTTTTCTGCGGAAGAAGCTGCCAGTTTCGCGTGCATCCCTTTGAGCTCATCGTGAGGGCCGTTGTATTAACTGCTGCATTAACGCAGTACTAGACTGAGAACTCTTGGACACAGTTACAACCCACACATGAGAAGAGGACATCGACATACTAGAGAGAATTCTGCGAAGTAGGGGTGACTAACAACTTAGAAAAATCGAAGTTTAGAAGAGAACAAGTAAAATTTCTTGGGCCAAGTAATTTCGCTATTGGGAATAGTGTCTGATCCAAAAAAAAGATATAAGCAGTCGAGGAGTTCCCACAGCCAAGGATTGAAACAAATCGCCTGCTGTTGTGGCCGAGCGGTTCTAGGTGCTTCAGTCCGGAATCGCGCTGCTGCTACGGTCGCAGTTTCGAATATTGCCTCGGCATGCTTGTGTGTGATGTCATAATGTTAGTTAGATTTAAGTAGTTCTAAGTCTAGTGGACTGATGACCTCAGATGTTAAGTCCCATAGTGGCTAGAGCCATTTGAACCATTTGAAACAAATCCATCTTTCGGCATTTCGTGCCAGACCAGATACTCAACAGTGATGTAGTATTGAGCCTATTACGCAAGAATTTGTTTTGGGTTTGGTCAGCTGAATGCCAACATATATTCGAAACAATTAAACAGGAACTGTTGAACTCATACATCCTGTGCCATCCGAACGTGGCAAACGATTTTTGTTTGGCAACGGAAGCGTCATCGTACGGTTTGGGATCATTTTTATTTCAAAATCGAGGAAAAAGGCTTCCTGAGATAAGAGTTACAGGTTTGGAAAGTTGTATACTTTATAGTAGTAAAAGATCTTATTCTGTGACTGAGCTGCAACCTTTGGCAGTCGTGCGGGCTGTGAAAAAGTTCCACTTTTATGTTTACGACAAACAATATCTTCTGTAACAATCAGGCCCTGAGTTTCTTGCGTACCTGTAAACTGCAACAGGACAGGTTTGCTGGGTGGTCATTGACCTTACAGGAATATCAGATGCAGATAATTTATATCAAAGCAAAGGATAATGTGACTGCTGATGCATTATCGTGTCTTTCACAAGATTTATCTGAACTCGCAGAGTTGATTGAGCAAGCCTCTGAGTACAAAAATATTGTTAATAAAAGACCAAGTACACAGACAAAAAGTTCTTGCGTATGTGCAACAACATAGGGGAGTTGTAAAACCTAACCCTATTTGGAGTGATGTAAAGAAATTTATATTACGAGATTAAACCAGTGGTTTGAGGGATAAGTGCAAATTAGAGAATAATGTCTTAAAGAGGGGAGACTGTGAGATGTGTTGTCCGTGTATTCCGCACTCGCGTGTAAAAACTTTATCTGGTATACACACTTTATCTTGAGGCACGTAGGCATTGCAAAATACAAATAAAAAACAAACAAGAAAGATGTTGCCATGTCCCAAATTTAAAACGCCGAGTACAACAAATCAAGAGGGACTGCGATATTTGTCAAAAGACAAAGCATGTAAACAGGTTACTTGAACTGAACTATATTCTGTAGTCCCTACAGGTCTATTGCAGTTAGCATCTATAGACACAGCTGGATGTTTACCCACCGCAAGAGGCAGGGTAAAGAATCTGTTAGCTGTGTAAGACACGTTCTCTAGGTACGTAAAAGTGTACTTTATGAGAACATTTATAGCAGTTTCTGTTGTCAACAATATCTTGAAAGACTACATACCCGAGGTAGGCAAGTCAAAGGCCATTATCTTAGATAATGCGGCATACTTTACTGTCTATCACTGGAGATCTTTCCTTAAGAAACATAGAATAAAATATATCTTAATACCACTCTTCTACCCGGGATCAAGCACGGTGAAACGAATGTTTCGAGAATCCAGCAGATTCATTAGATCCTGTATCCCTAACCAGGAAGTAAATGGGTAGATTATGTAACAGTATTCGAAATAACGCATAAGTGGCAGTTGCTGTTTACAGGGCCTTACAAGATAAACAGTATCCCACATGGGTGGTTCTTTATTAGTAGATGTAGAAGGTAATTAAATCAAGGGTTTATAGGTGTACAAGGATTTGAAGAAGTATTTACGTTGATGACATGTACGTAATAGTTGTAAAGTTTGATGCGTATTTTGCTCAAACCTTATTGTGTGTAAGAATATACACTCCTGGAAACTGAAATAAGAACACCGTGAATTCATTGTCCCAGGAAGGGGAAATTTTATTGACACATTCCTGGATCAGATACATCACATGATCACACTGACAGAACCACAGGCACATTGACACAGGCAACAGAGCATGCACAATGTCGGCACTAGTACAGTGTATATCCACCTTTCGCAGCAATGCCGGCTGCTATTCTCCCATGGAGACGATCGTAGAGATGCTGGATGTAGTCCTGTGGAACGGCTTGCCATGCCATTTCCACCTGGAGCCTCAGTTGGACCAGCGTTCGTGTTGGACGTGCAGACCGCGTGAGACGACGCTTCATCCAGTCCCAAACATGGTCAATGGGGGACAGATCCGGAGATCTTACTGGCCAGGGTAGTTGACTTACACCTTCTAGAGCACGTTGGGTGGCACGGGATACATGCGGACGTGCATTGTCCTGTTGGAACAGCAAGTTCCCTTGCCGGTCTAGGAATGGTAGAACGATGGGTTCGATGACGGTTTGGATGTACCGTGCACTATTCAGTGTCCCCTCGACGATCACCAGAGGTGTACGTCCAGTGTAGGAGATCGCTCCCCACACCATGATGCCGGGTGTTGGCCCTGTGTGCCTCGGTCGTATGCAGTCCTGATTGTGGCGCTCACCTGCACGGCACCAAACACGCATACGACCATCATTGGCACCAAGGCCGAAGCGACTCTCATCGCAGAAGACGACACGTCTCCATTCGTCCCTCCATTCACGCCTGTCGCGACACCACTGGAGGCGGGCTGCACGATGTTGGGGTGTGAGTGGAAGACGGCCTAACGGTGTGCGGGACCGTAGCCCAGCTTCATGGAGACGGTTGCGAATGGTCCTCGCCGATACCCCAGGAGCAACAGTGTCCCTAATTTGCTGGGAAGTGGCGGTGCGGTCCCCTACGGCACTGCGTAGGATCCTACGGTCTTGGCGTGCATCCGTGCGTCGCTGCGGTCCGGTCCCAGGTCGACGGGCACGTGCACCTTCCGCCGACCACTGGCGACAACATCGATGTACTGTGGAGACCTCACGCCCCACGTGTTGAGCAATTCGGCGGTACGTCCACCCGGCATCCCGCATGCCCACTATACGCCCTCGCTCAAAGTCTGTCAACTGCACATACGGTTCACGTCCACGCTGTCGCGGCATGCTACCAGTGTTAAAGACTGCGATGGAGCTCCGTATGCCACGGCAAACTTGCTGACACTGACGGCGGCGGTGCACAAATGCTGCGCAGCTAGCGCCATTCGACGGCCAACAGCGCGGTTCCCGGTGTGTCCGCTGTGCCGTGCGTGTGATCATTGCTTGTACATCCCTCTCGCAATGTGCGGAGCAAGTATGGTGGGTCTGACACACCGGTGTCAATGTGTTCTTTTTTCCATTTCCAGGAGTGTATATTGTTGTCGTATTGATTATGCAGACAAATCTGCACTGCCTTCTGAAATATACCACTGAATATTTAATTGAAGATGTTATACAGTTTGAGATACTTAACTAAATAAGCTTTAAAATGAGTAATTTTCTTAAAAATTAAGTAACTTCAGTAATTAGGTGTATTTCTATCACAATTTTTTGTGTTTCTATAGTGAATATTTGTGCGTTATTTTGCATTTTATATAATCATAGTGTAGGCCGAAATGATAAAAAATAATAAGTTATCAGAGCAAACTTGATGGGACGAATTAGTATATGAATGCACCATGAGTGTCTTTTGTACTCTCTCTTCAAGTATTGAAACCGTGTAGGTTCTACGTACATAGCTTCCTTGTTGAAGACCTAGTTACTGAAACTTCAGCTGTAACTAAGGATCAAGGCGCGTGCTTTGATTTACGCAGGAACATACACTGCCATCCTCAAAAATGTAAATTCAAATGGGAAATAGTAACCATTAAAAAAAAAGTACAAGTGAAAGTAAAACGTTATTGTTAAGTGAAGTCAGTGACTGTAAACCAGGTCACAGTGATCCAGTGATCGATTATCTGACGTGATGTGACATAAAAGAACGAAATCTTGTATACTATTGCTTCATATAGAGACCTGTGTGCAAAAATGTGTTCATCACTCTCTGATGTAAGAATCTTGCAAAGTAAACGTACTTGTAAATGTCTGTATATAGAATATTTTAACATGCAGTTTAGACGGTAGCGCTTTATTGGCTCAGAACCGTGTTAAATATATGCTAGCTGAGACGGTACAAACAATGTTTAATGAACATGGTGGGACGTTGGACGATTTCTGGGACAGAATTAAGACGTTGTCGCAACGTCAGTATAAGTATAGTTCATGACAATGACAACCAGGGATTCAAACGTATAGCGAGCGAAACTAGTGGGAAGTGACATTACGTAAAGTACAGACAGTGATTTACTGCATAAAATCCGCAGTCACTGTTTTAGGAACTGTTGCGAGTTTGGCGCAGTCTGTACTCAGCATTTCTTGCCAGCTACAGACACTACTGCATGAAAAGCACTGAATGTTTGTCGAATAGAGAATGCGAACGAATAGGCGAACGCTATATGAGGGCCTACTTGTGTATAACTGTTTATTTGTTTGGTTATTTATACGTAAAGTGCAAAAATACTATCAATAACTGTGAGATAAACATACTACAGAATATCAGTATGCAAGACTTAACCCATGACACCGAACACAAATAACTTTCAGAACTGGCCTTGTGCTACACAATCATAACTAACCATGATGCGTTTTACGCACAGCGTTTCCAGAGCTAGTACAGAGGGTACTGCTGTATTCTGGGTTTATTTCATGCACACATCTGATGGAGTTGTCCAGCATTAGCAGAGCACATCAAGCATGAAGCCATGAACTGGACGATGCAACTCGAGACATCTGCGCCAGCAGATTATCGGACAACAGCTGAGAGTGATGGATCAGATGCCGTGATCCAGCCGGCTGTAATCCATGACAAATGAAACACACGCTCAACGACGCCTAGGCAAAACAACAGCCAAGTCAGGGACCATCTGCTTCGACGGAGAAGGCTTCCCGCAAACGTCAAATTTTGTTGTAAATGTACTTATCCGAACAATCAGAAATTATTTGTATGTAATGGGAACTACAAAGACAGTTTAGACAAAACATTAACTATAAAACTTATAAAACTTTACAACTAGACTGCTCGTTCATGCAATATTTGTGTGAACTCTGTACCAATACTTTTTTGAATACGTACTTCGTGTAAACAATGTATTTCAACATAATTCAAACGAAAACCTAGAATAGAAAGTAGTACGGGTACAGTTGGGCTTCTCCACTGACCTTCACCCGAATGGGGCCTTCGTACAGCAATATACTGTCCGAAGCAAGTGAATAAAAATCTGCATCCTTGAATCTAGCACCTAAGAGGAGATAGCAATGAAAGTGCCGTCGAGCAACAATAATCATGATGTAAAGCTTTATAAAGGAAGACTGTAACAAATGAACTTAAATGAATGTAAACTATGACGCGAAAACTGGAACATAACATAGGACAACAATGACGACTCTACAGTAGCATAGGTAGGCTGGTGGAATGGCAACAGTAAATGTAGAAGACATGTGCTATTACCATAGCAGAGGGACACATACAGTCCCTGAACCAGTAAGTAATAATAAGATTTTTTTGCAAGTGAAGTGAGACGTAGAAAAACTACGAGAAATACTCGTGTAACTATGAAATGAAATGCATGATGGTAGTATTCTATGCGTACAACAACAAAAATGATGCTTTCAAAAGGAACGACAACAATGCTGTATCTGAGAAACAAGCGATATCATTGCACTCATAAGTGTTTATATGCGGTTTTCAACCGATGTATATGTGTAAAGGTTCTCTCTGCCTCTGGGTATCTTCAGAAGTGTTATTACGTATACTGCATATTCAGGTAATGTGCTGTAATTTATTGAGCTGATGTCAAATAGACAATAAATTAAAAGGTGAGTTGAGTTTCATTTGTTGAAGTGTCCAACATATGTCAAATAGTCCCAGTTTTCAGAATCATAGCACTGTCTGCAGTGGTGAGAAAACTGCATGACTGTAGCGTCGCAGTCCGCCGCCATTTCGAGGCAAATTTAAAATTTACGTTATTATTTTACAGGCTTCGTTACTATCATCACAGATTATTCAATAATTTTTTTCTTCTAGCAAAGCTAGAGAACTGGACCTGGCAGTTTGATGACGAACTTGCCAGTCATTTTAAGATATTGTGTGGAATGAGGCCCTCGCGAGGACGGCTTTCTTTACAAAAAGTTATTAAATTTGTGCTAGCACGTTTAAAAGCAAAGTAACAGCTAAAAACATATTTATTTTCGAGAATAATTATCAAGGTGCATTTGGTTGCGTTTTAATGTGTTCGTAAGATGTCGATTGTATGTGGTTTAGAGTTCGCATAGCGTTGCTAGATTGTTTTTACTGTTTTATCTATTGTAGTAATATTATGCGACATATAGACAGTATCACTGGAATAATAATAGCAGTCTTTAATTAACATCATAACAACAAACTGAGACATTAACACATTTTCAAAGAATGTACTAAACATAATTGAATCAGATTACCGGCACATTAAAACTGACTTTGAAGGAGTTCGTGTAATAGGCCTACGAGAAGGTGGATATTTCTTTTGTGGTGTTGCAGAAAGACGTGGCAACAGTTTAACTACTGTATATTGATGGTGGCAGTGGTGATCATGAGAACGTACGGTCGCAAGAAAACCGGACTCCAGAGGCCTACGTGAGACTGCAGAGAGGGATGACCATCATTTTTGGGGTATGGTTATGGCGCATCGTACTGCACCTGCAGCAGCAATTTGAGCAGCAGTTGGCACTACAGTGACGCAACGAATTGTTGCAAATCGGTTACTTCGAGGTCATCTCTGAGCCAGACACCCTGAAGCGTGCATTCCGCTGACCCCAAGCTACCGCCATTTGCGACTTTCAGCGGTGACAAGCGAGAGCCCATTGGAGGGCAGTGCGGAGGTCTGTTGTGTTTCCTGATGAAAGCTGGTTCTGCCTCGGCGTCGGTCGTGATCGTATGTTGGTTAAAGAAGGCCAGTTGAGGGTCTGCAACCGAACTGTCTGCGTCCTAGACACGCTGGACTTACACCAGAGTTACGGTCTGCGGTGCGGGCTCATAGTACATCAAGAGTGCTCTAATGTTTATTCCACGCATCCTGACGGAAGATTTGCACGTTTAATCTGGTGATTAGACAGGTTGTGCCGCCATTCATGAAAAGCATTATAGTGGGTGTTTTCCAACATGACAACGCTTGCCCATACACCGCTATCGTAAACCAACAAACTCTACACAGTGTCGACATGTTGCCTTGGCCTGCTCGATCACCGGATGTCTCTACAGTCTAGCGCATATGGGACATCATCGGACGGTAACTCCAGCTTCATCCACAGCCAGCATTGGCAGTTCCTGCATTGGCCGACCAAGTGCAACAGACATGAAACTACACTGTACAAACTGACATCCGGCACCTGTACAACACTATTCTTGCACGTTTGCATGCTTGCATTCAACATTCTGGCGGTTACACCGGTTATTAATGTACCAGTCTTTGACATTTGCAGTGGCATATCTCGCACTTGCATTAACCTGTGATCTTGCAATCTTAATCATTTAAATACGTTACCTAGGCAAAGGTATTCCAGAAATTTTATTACTTTGAATTAAAAATTACTTATTAATCATTTATTGGGTATGCGATTATTTTCCTTGAACGTTTTTAAATATCCATATCTAGACTATTGTTATTAAGAGTATATCAAGAGAAAGCAGAGACATTTCAATTTATGCATTGATCTGATATTTTTTTGACATTTCATTTACAAATGTTCAAATGAGTGTGAAATCTTATTTAACTGCTAAGGTCATCAGTCCCTAAGCTTACACACTACTTAAATTATCCTGAGGACAAACACACACACCCATGCCCGGATGAGGACTCGCACCTCCGCCAGGACTAGCCGCACAGTCCATGACTGTAGCGCCCTGGACCGCTCGGCTAATCCCGCGCAGCTTTCATTTACAGAGATACCAGCAGCTGTTCGTGAAATATTTTAGTTTTCACTCAAAAAATCACTAATAAAATGTTTCTTATTTTCCCTGATTACTTTCAAACAATTAAACATTTATTTCTGGATAACTAGACTTCACTGTGGTAAGGAATTGTGGACAGAAATCCATTTTGTAATTTCTACTTTTCGCTTCGCTAGAATATTTGTCCAAAAATTCAGACACATCGTTTTTTGACCTAGTCGATATGACGTGTAATGCAAACTTTTCACTCCTTCGGAAGTACGTGCATGCCTCGTGGCGTCCTTTTGGTTGTGAATGCTCACTCCTGGAGTGCGGTTTTCATCTCGTTGTATTTTACTTCTCCTACTCACCGCTTCCGCTAACAACTGGAACTCCATGAAACCGATGTTATGTCGTAGGGCCTTGGAAGCATCTGACCCAATCCTACTTGCAGGTGCGAATCAAGCAGTCACTTTCAACATTAATTAATCGAGGCTAAACGAGCGGATGTAGGTGAAGGGGGAGGGAAGTACCAATGTCATAACAATGGGAGGAACCAAAATATGACTCACTAACTGAAATGTATTCTGCATTCAAGATGTACAAAATCGGGAGATGGAAAGCCCTAGTGTCAATATTAATTCCCATGTTATCAAGCATCATTGTAAGATAAAACTTAAAGACAAGCAAACGATGAAGCCCCTATACGCTTGAGATGATCCGGAGAGAGAGAAATGCTAGTAATAAGGAGCAATAATAGAGCATGCTCTAACGTAACCTGTCTTGTTGGCTGCAGCAACAGCGGCTGGAGGTGTCCACGAGCGCTTCTCCGACGGACACGGACTCCAGGACACGGACAAAAGGTGAGTTTAATGACCCTGCTGGATCCTGTTTAAAAACTCGGTCCCAACATGAAAATAGGATAGGCACGATTTTATATTCCCACCCTAAACAGACCTACGTATAAAAAGCTGTGTCTGTCTTACCATTGAGTTCTGAGGGAACTCTCCATATGCTTTTAGGTTTCCTTTACCTGTCTGCTCATCACCGCTTACTACTTTCCAGGAGTATATTTCTGCGCTCCCGGCAACCTTCTACAAACAGGAACCTTCTCTAATGCTCCCGAGGTATCATACATGATACTCGCATGATTTATTTTTTTCTCAGGCGCATACGCAGCTGAACCTTTTCTGGCCTGTCAAATCATATTTGATACACATCGCACTTGCCACAGCTCACTTGTTCATTCTTCTGCTGAGCACCATGAGGTGTCAGCACTGTTTGTAGACAGCAACTGCATAGCATGTCTCAGCGAAATAAAGGTAAAGACATACTTAATTCTAGTAGACATGTTTTCACATGCTCTTATAGCTTACTAAAGCTGCACAAGCACTCTTCAGCTAGTAGCTAAATACCAGTTAATGTTACAACGACTTTATAAGCTTTAAACTATTAAGAGTCGTTTATGATATCTCGGGACTAAATGCCTTCGTTGTTTACCCCAGTGGAAGTTGGGCTATACTTTTTTAGCTTGATTATCAGATTTGACTCCCATGTTCAGAAGAACAGTGCAAAGTATTTCTTTGCTTCACTGCTGACAGAAATTGCTTTACATATTCCACAAGAAACAAAATTAAATTGGGGGAAGTAATGTTAATACTGATATATATACTAATATCAGGAAAAGCAAAAATGCTTTGAAAAAATTTCTATAGTTATTTAAGTGTTTTGAGTTGTTAAAATCAGTCAACAGCCTAGACATCATAAAATATTTCTTTTTTAAAGACAACCATTTTCAACAGACTTTAATGTCATCTTCAGGTCTTAAAGTCTTTTTGTTGTGAAACGTGTTCATTTTACTTTGGACCTCACGCTAAGTTGTCATATGTATAAAAATCAGCACATTATAAAAGGTCTATCATAACTAAAATATTTAAAAACCTAAAGCACCTTGTGTAAATGGCTGTGTCTATATATAAAAATGTGTGTGTGTATCGCTCACAGATGCTCACACATACTGTTTTTGTAATGTAACAGGCATCTGTGAGCGATATACATATGGACAAGGCCATTTGGACAAGGTGCCATATGTTTTTAAGTACTTTAGTTTTGACAGGCACTTTATAATTTGTATAATTTGTTGATTTTTATCCACATGACTACTTGGCCCGAAATCCAACTTTAAATGAACATGTTTCATAACTAAAAGATTTCAAGACCTGAAGATGACAACAAAGCCTGTCTAAAGTGGTTTTCATTAATAAAGAAATACTTTATGTGCTTTGGGTTGTTGAATGTTGTTAGCAAGTAACACAGCTTGCTTCTTCGTTATTCTCAAAATGAGAAAATTCAGTTTAGAATTTTTTCTTACAATTGTTGAAAGTTTTGATACCAAGTGTGTATTCTGACCTATCTTGAAATCTGGTTCAGATGGTTCAAATGGCTCTGAGCACTGTGGGACTTAACATCTGTGGTCATCAGTGCCCTAGAACTTAGAACTACTTAAACCTAACTAACCTAAGGACATCACACAACACCCTGTCATCAAGAGGCAGAGAAAATTCCCGACCCGCCGGGAATCGAACCCGGGCGTGGGAAGCGAGAACGCTACCGCACGACCACGTCTTGAAATATGGAATATTTATAATGTATATGACTGTTTTTTTAATTTGTAACAAAATTTATTTATCATTTTTAAAGTAATGTGAATGAAGATTTGTCCTAGAATTGTCTTGACGTATGGTTTCAAAATGTTTTGAGGGTTGTTCTTTGTTAACTAGCATTAATACAATGACATTAATACAACAGTATTCCACTTGCAGTTTTAATATGTTCTCGGGATCGAAAAGAATATTGGTGACCACCAATAAGTAAAGTTTGGAAGGAATTGCCATTAAATTAAAATGGTCCAAAATTACTCCTGTACATTGGGAATTAATATTAAGTAATTTTCCTCTCAGTATCGACTCTGGGCAAACCGAAAATCGGAAGGGAGTTTTCTATTTTAATTCATAACTTGGTTCACTGATACAAAATAAAGGTATCACAACTTCTTCATCGCTTCTGAAATGTTTGCCTTTCAGCTCGTCTTTCAGCCATGCCAACGCATGGAAGTCAGGGAGATGTCTGGCGAGCAAGATAGGAGTTTGAAACGTTCAGATTTAATATCCTTTACTGCACTTACTGTTGAACGGGCAGTAAGCGGACGAGTATTGTCGTGATGCAACAAAACATCTGAAGTCAGAAATCCTCGTCGGTTATTCCTGATTGAAAGCTAAAGGTGATTTCGTAGCGGATTTGAGTGCGAATTGCTAGTCGCTGTTAATTCTCTTTCCACGTAATGCTCCCGTGACTGAGTGCGGAATACAAAATTGTTAAGGGTTTCTTGGCCACTTGTTGACAAACTGCCTATTTGCTTCGGTCTCGGGTTCTTCGGCCGACGTTCATGTAATTATTTTACTGACGTTTCGCCAGCACGAGTGGCTGGCATTGTCAAAGTTTCACCCTCCATTGCCGGTTGTGAACTGGAGCCGAGCTCGCCGCCGCAGACTATGTCTACCTGGCGCGCCAACGTCCGTGGGCTTCTCCCCGGTCATTTCCGGTGCGGCTCTCCTCTTGCTGCAGTACGGGAAGCCAGATTCCGTTTACCTTAAGGCTTTCCTCTTTCTTGTTGAAGCTGTTCGCCTGTTTTTGTATTGCTACAGCTTCTCTGAACAAACGAGTGTGATAGTGCTTCTCTACAGCCAGAACTTCCGTGTCGGCGAATTTTATTAAATGGTCGGTCTCACTCAGTGCGTGCTCCGCCACGGCCTATTCTGATAGAGAATAAAAAGCAGAAATTAATTACTCTTCCTACAAATCATGAAAAATCAATTATCTACTATCTGACTGAGAATTTTAAAATATTCTCCAATGTTTCCTAATAACTATATTGCAGTGCTCCTGTACGCAACAGACAACTTACCTGGAGTTGCCGCTACAACTACGTGACCAGCAACACCCTAAAATAAATCGAAAGAAATACTGAAATCCGTGCAAAGTGCAATCCATTGTCATAACTACTGATGCAACTACTCTTGTGTTTTTTATTTTGAAATTGAATGTCGAAGAGGGGTTTGATCAACAAACCTTAAGTGGTATAAAAATGAATGGAACCGATAAAATCTTTTAATTTAATATATTGTAAAAATTAAGATTCATGCACTGACAAACTTTACTCTGACATTTCTTTTCCTGAACAGCTTGAAAATATTAATGATTCTACATTGTCTATAATAATAATAACAATGCATCTGGTCACAACAAAGAAATAAATTTTACTCTCAATTTATGCATACGCAAATATGATAAAATCCATCCAATGTGCTAGCAAGCAGTAAAAAGGCAAATTACCAAAAATCCTCAGTTAATATCCTAATAGCATGGTCAGGGGGAGACTGCGACTTCCCTGATGCACAGCTTCTCTCCACGCCAGGTTGCGCCAGACTACTCTCAACAACTATTTCCTCGCTACCACTTGTGAGAATAATGTCTCAAATCCAGAGTTTGTGTATGCATGCAACAGCAGAATCAGTAGACAACGTTAAAAAAAATTCACCTTTCAGAATTTTGTGGCGTGATTCTTGCCTAACGTATTGGCACAAGGAGCAAATGCAAAATTCTTACATTACGAAATAGAGGAAAATACCCTCAGATGTCATAAAAAGTAATAAAGTACATAAATATAAGCTTAAGATTACATAAGTTATGTACATGGAAGAAAATTTATGTGCTACAGAATGCAGTAAAAAAAAATACAAGTATTATCTTGTCCATATAAGCATCATATCCACATGACACTGGTGGTACTTCATTTGATACTATAACAAAATGTTATTTATAGCTTTCTAAGAGTGTAAAAGTGTCATTCAGCTGCTTATGTATAAATGTTAAATAGAATTGTCAACAGTGCACAGAGAAAGAAGATAGATATACAAGTATCGTTGTGCAACTAAGCACTCATATCTGCATGACATTGGCTGTAATTCATTTGACAAGATAACAAAATGTTATTTACAGTTCTTCAAGAGAGCAAAAATCATCTGGCAAAAGAAAACCAGGGAAAGTAACACATGTTTTATTTGCAGCAGAGTCAGGGACAACTCACATGATGTCCACTGACTACCACACCGAAAAGTTAACATATTCACGTGAGGACACACAAGTTTGAGGTGTAGGCGGACTCAGGGACAAGCTACATACATTATGGCCACTAACAGCCTCACCAAAATGTTAATATATTCATTTGAGTGACACACAAATTTTAGGTGTAAGTAGACTCAGGGACTACCTATACATATTATGTCGAGTGACTATCACACCGAAATGTTTTAATATGACACTACTTTTCATGTTCACATGAAGATATTTACAGAAACAGCGCTGGTTGTATAAAGCAGAAGTACACCTTGGTGAATATAAAAAAATCTTCATAAGATCATAAAAGCATTGAAGCTGATCTCTTTCGAAAATGGGTTCTCATAATTCAAATGAAAGGTCAAAACTCTCATATATGACACAATAAGAGAAACGATTTATAGTGAATAAATAGATAATAGTAAATTATATACAGTTGATGGCAAATTCTACATCGTGTGAATAGATACATAAACTCAATCCTCAGTAAAGGACTCAAAATATGTATGGCCACAGATAATTACACAAAGTGTGGCAAATTTCTTGGTATACCATTGTAAATATTAGGTCCAGGCCATACACATTCATTTTCTTCTGATAGAATATACAGCTCATCATGGACGACTTGTTTTGATCCAGAACACACAAAATGTGTGATATATAACGTCACTGAATGACATACAGATTTGTTTAAAGACACTAATGGTGACATATTTTAAAAAAATGTCACAATTAGTTGTAGGTTCCAGTGTTGATATATGCACTGTAATTACATGTGTCTTAAATTAGCACAGTCGGAATTACAGGTCAACAAAGAAAGTAAAATTTTTATATAATGAAATTTCAGTAGTAGATACTTGAGAAAAATATGTATGTGAGTATACATGGAATTCTTTTATATACATTGTAGGGATTAGGGCTGAGGTTAATATAGTTCAGTTTTTTTCAAATTTAACCAGTGAGAATGGGCATTGAGAATTACAAGTAAATCTCTATCTTTACAGTACAATTAATTTATTTTCTTAAAAACCATAGTAATGTTTGCTTCATTGTCATTGAATAGAAAACAGCAAGTAACATCACAAGGTCAACATCCTCAGATGTCAGATGTCAACCTGTCTGTATGAGGAGGCAGAATTATATGGCCATATACAGTTAATCACAACAGCAATATGAATACAGCATTCAAAAGACAAATATTGTAAAGCAACTAATAATGACATAACTTACTGTAAGATGCAACACAAAAAATGGCCTGAAACAGTTCAGTAGTAGCTGAAAGAAATGGTTTATTAATAAAAAAAATCAAGCAAATAACTTCTGTTGAGCTTCAGTATAGCTTAACGACAAGAGAAAAAAGAATCATCATCTTACAATCATTAACATAACATGCTAGAATCGGCACTGCATCACTACTGTAACAGAACCTATAACTTCAGTCATCACCATAACAGAAATTCTGAAATAAAATTGTTTAGAGGGAAAAACACTTAAGTACTGAGCTAACTTATTTTACACAGTTATTTGTAATATGCATAAAAATGTACCAGATCGACGTGCGTCAAGGTCTAAAAATACTACAAGTGGGAAAGAAAAAAACGGTTAAAATGCATAACAAATTTATGTGCAAGTCATGAAACAATCTTTTGCAAGACCAGGTACTTCTGAAACGTCAAGTTCTCAGTAACAGACCACTGGAACATAAGCATTGTTAGATTGTAGTTCGATCGCTACATACGTTATACTCCGATCCGAAACTGTTTTGTTCATACAAATGCATACAGCTCTGTGTTTTTTAATTACTTCTGGAATAGAGAAAAATTCTGTTATGACCATGTTACACAGAAAAAATAAAATACAGTAAGTGTAAACAGTAATATTTAGAGAAACACAATTTTTCACTGAGACAATTTCATTCCACAACTTCGCAAAGCTAGAAAATTCGAGTCACACGTACATCACATAATTCAGCAGTAGAGAAAAAATCCTTGTAAAATCATCTGTGCTCATTATTCGACAGATACATCAAGATATGCACTCTCATCTCCAAATATGTGAAAAGAAAATATGTCATTTGTAAGCGCTGGTGTTTCATACAGGCAAAAGCATCGTGTATTCTGGAGTTTACAACGTATGTAGCAGATATGATTGGTATCTAAAACTGTAATTCGTATTCTTTCCATAATCGATCTACCTGTCTTAATACATCGTATTAGTAGCAAAATAATTTCAATAGTACAGTCCTCTCAGAAATCTTGTCATGACGAAAATACCACTGTGACTGTACCTTCGAACTAAGTGTGTGCAAGCATAATCTCCTTGTACGTAGTACAGCTGCGGGTTGCTTCGTTTCGAGGGTGTACGTTCCTTACCTTGCCTTGTTCCAGAAATAGCCGGGAGAAAATGTTGCCTCACTAAATCATCTATAATGCCTCGTGTTTCTACCTCAGCGCAACATATTTCATAAACGTTCTACTTAATGTCCAAGAAAACACAATCGACTTCACATTATATACAATAATTGCACCATAATTTACCACAGTTGCACCATAACAAACCAAAATAACATCAGAAGCCTCAAATGGCAATCTTTAAGCAAAATTCCTCATGATATTCCGTATCTATATAGCACATGATTCCCTACATTCAACATGCGTATGTATACAAATCTGGAATTAACATTTCTTCAAGATACTTACTAAACAGCAGAACAAGGGTAATCAGAAATGTCCTAAACTACTGCCTATCAGAATTACTTTCTCAATTCAGAACCATTCATGCACAATCTCTTATCGAAAATGCAGTCAGCAGTTATTTATAGCTCTAAAGTTCATTACCTACTTCACAAAATGTGTACCCACAGAAAATATCATCTCATGCACTTTCGTCAAAAATAGCTCAGTATCCCTTCTGGTAAAGGTAAAGCAAGAATTCAGAAGAAACTTCATTATACCTGCAAAATATCCTCCTGAAGGAAAACTGGTTATTTTGGAACCTCAAAACCAACTCGACTCTGCTGTATGAAGACCTCAAATGAAAAGTTTCAAATTCATGAAATAAGATAACAGTAATAACCAATAATATCAGAATAATACCTGCTGAATTCCAATTTTTCACAGATGGCTTACCATTCTTTATTGTCATAGTGCAAATACAAATGCAAAAGAAGAGTCTACTTCCACTGTATTATCACCTTGCCAAGCTATGCTTAGCAAATACAAATTACTTTTCTGCAGACAGCACAAATCAAAGACATTAACTATTCATTAAAATTATATATTAAGTAGACTGACCATAAAAGATATATTAACGGATATACAGATTAGATGAAGAGTATGAAAAAGTGCTGAAAACTAAAGTAAAAAAAAATGGGCTGCAACACTTGGGGCACTTATGCTCACCGCTGCATATGTTTACCAAAGAACAGTAAACCCTCTAGGGTATTATTCTTTGCATACTTTAATGCTTGATACGTGATGAAGACCTCGTGATTTATGTGTACGTATGGTTTCAAGTTCCGCAGTATTTGCATATGAGATTCGCTTTTTGCGAAAAGAGAATATATATATATATGAGATAAACGCTGCGATTTAATCAACGCTTTCTGACTTACCTTTGAGCTCTTGATGTTCAGTCTTGGGTTCTATAGCTTCTTCCTTTCTTCTGCAGCTTTCTTGATGTCTTCCAAAGGTTAAATCGATTACGTCACGGTATCTTAAACGTAATAGTGTAGGGAAGATTATTTTTTTAGATTATACACTGGTGGTTTATTCTTTAAAACAAGGAGCGGAGGAAAAGTTGTAGAGTTATTTGGTAGTTTGTTAATCTCCCTTGTGTCAATTTCATTGCTGGTTTTCAAAAAAATGTTAAATTTTCTGACTGTGAGAAAAAGTTGGTAATAAAAACCATCATTTTTCTGAACGGATGAGTTTTCTCTCATACCATAACTCGCATTCCATTCTTTGTGTCCTGCAAATATATCACGCTCAAGAGGGAACTGATGAGCATTTCCAAAATTACTGCTTTCATTATTATTTGCAACATGAGAATTATTGAACCTACTCGTATCGTTGTCACGACCGATCATTTCTTCGCTACTAACAAGCGATTCCTACGTCTTTATCACATCACGTCGGTTTTGCTGATTAATGGTTATCTGCCCTTTTCCAAAGCGTTACAGAGACTGAAATTTTTCGGTATCAGCGAACGGAATCGGTGGAATGTCGTCTGACCTATTATCTTACTTACTGTTCGTTTGCATCACCAATTGTTCGACTCGATCTGCAACTATGATCAACTATGTTTGCGTCTTCGAAACATCAATGTTAGTTTGTAATTGAAATCACTCGAACTTTTGTGCTAATTCCTCTACTTGCAATTCTTGTTGTCTCAACTTTACAATATCAACAGACTGTACGTGGTCAAGTCTGGACTAAAATAATCAATATCAGTCTTGAGTTCCTCGCGTATCTGGATTGTCAACCGCTCTGACATTTTCTCGAATTTAGGATTAGATATATATATATATATATATATATATATATATATATATATATATATATATATATATATATATATATATATATAAGCGAGGTTTCTACGCATCCCTATCTCCACCGTTCACAGTCATTCCAGTCTCTTTCATTAACACCTCTCGCCGCCATTGCTTTGTTGACGTCGTCTTTCCGACATCTCGCAGGTTTACCGCGCTTTCTTCTTTGATATGGAGTCCATGGTCATACACGTTTTGTCCATCTTGTGTCTGGCATACACTGTAAGTGACCATACCAGAGTAGGCGCTTCCTTTCTCTGTAGTTTAGGATTGTGCTTTCGACATTCATAACCTCTCTGATCCTATCATTTCTAATTTGATCAACCCTGGAATAACCACAACTCCGTCTCCAGACATCCATCTCGACAGCCAGCAGGCGATCTTTCTGCCTCTGAGTTAGTTCCCACAACTCTGCACCATATGTTGTGATACTTTTAATAATTGTGTGGTAGATGGTATGTTTCGCTCTGCACGTTATGTTTTTGTTCCACAGAATACCGTTTAGTTGTTTGATTGCTCGCTTGCCCTGGCCAATTTTATTGTTTATATCATCCATACCTCTACCATTGCACGACTCTGTCACTCCTAGATACTTAAAATTATGACACTTTTTAACAGTATCAGCTCCAACTTGTAAGTCGTTAACAGCATGTTCTCCCACTTTGAGATATTCTGTTTTAGATAAGTTTATGACAAGACCCCATTTTTCATATTGTTCTTTTAATTTGTGGCTCATGTAATTTGCATCTTCCTCATCTCCAGCTACTAACACTTGTTCGTCAGCAAAAAAAAAAAAAAAAAAAGTGAACAATATCTCATCATCTATGAGAATACCCATTCCTCTGCATTTCCTTTTCCAGGATTTTAGTGCCCCCTCTAGGTAGATCTTGAAGAGTGTAGGGGCGAGTGTGCATCCTGGCATAGTCCCTTTGTCATCTCAAACTCTTGAGATAGTTGATTTCTCACTTTTACCATTGCCATGCAACCTTGGTAGAGGAGTCTGACAGCTTTCACATAGCTCGGTGACACGCCATTATCAATTAGACTTGTCCGTAGCTTGTCCAGGGAAACTGTTTCATACGCTTTCTGGAGGTCTACAAAGACAAGGTGCGTCGTAAGGCCCCTTGCTGTCCTTTTCTCCACTTGGTTTTTGAGGGTAAATACGCTATTAGTACAGGAGAGACCGGATCCAAATCCATTTTGTTCTTCATATTCAGTTATTTCTTCTTCTATCCTCTTTTTTAGGATACAGCCATAGGCTCTCGCCATGGATGGCATCACACTAATACCACGATAGTTTGCACAATTTCTCCTCTTCCTTTCTGAACTGTTGATGTAATGGTTACCTTTTTCCACATCTTTGGAGCTTCGTCACCACTAAGGCATTTGTCAAAAATCACTGCCAATATGTCAAAGAGTTCTGACGGTTCTGCTTTAACCAGTCCTACATAAATTAATCCTGGACCTGGCAACTTTCTGTTTTTCATGGAATTAATTGCATTTTGGACTTCCTTCAGAGTTATCGGTGGTATATTATCATTTCAATGTCCGGTGGGTTCGCAGTAATACTACTCTGTTCGTAATCTTTGGTAATGTGTACCCATTCCTGCATACTAATGAGATTTATATCTGCTTTATCTTTATTCTACATTTTCATTGTTTTTAATACCTTCCAGGCTTTATTTGATTGTGCATTCCCCATGCATTCTTCTATCTCTTCACCGGTTTTCTGCCAGACTTCGTTTTTTGCCTTAATTATTGTTTGTGTGCACAATTTTTCCCTTCTCTGTATTCCCGCCAATCTTTGTCTGATCTTGAGTTCAACCATTTATTATAAGCTTTCTTCTTACTTTCTACCTTCTGTTGTACTGAGGGGTTCCACCACTCATCACATATTCTATTACTCTTTTGGTTTCTTTTTTTTCCACAGTGCTTCATAAGCTGCGTTATGGATGGCTTCTTTAACCATCTCATACATCTTATTTACAAAGGTTCCTTCAATGGCAGCAAGTTTTTCTGCTGACATTTGCTGGTACAAGAAAGTGGTAGAACTATAGCCAAGGCTTTGTAAATTATATTGAATATTATTGGCTTTCTCTGACTCGGTTTCCACTTGATTTTATGTGTATTTGATAAACTTCATTAATATCTTAAACATTAGCAGAAAATGGCCTGATCCGCACTCTGCACCTCTCATAGCCCTCACGTCTTGTACCACTAGCTTTGCTGTTCGCTTTATTATGACATGCTCTATAATGGATTCAGGTTACCGCTTGCTTTAATCCATGTGTGATTGTGGATGTTCTTATGCTTGAACCATCCATTCAGAATTCTTAAACTTGCATGCAAAATTCTATCAATCTTTCGCCATTATTATTTATGGTTTTTAGAGAGTAGATTAGATTCCGTTTTCGTTCCATAGACCCCAAAAAAATGAGATGATTCTTGTGGATGTGGAACATGTCAGAAAGTATAACATAAAACATTTGAATATAATACATACTACCCTGATCTTATGTCATGAGATAGTCGAAATAGGTTAATACAATGCAATAAACTGAAACAGCTAATATTTACAGAATTAACGCCTTATCAGAATGAAACACTCTTATGAACAATTAATAAATTTATCATACACAAAATACCTAATCTTAACCGTTGTGACCAAGTCTTGTCAAAACTGAAATCTAACAGTTAATTTTACTTAAGCTGACTTAAGAGTCTCAGTTAAGATATTTATCTATGGAGTAGATCGAGTTGCCTATCAAAAAGTCTTTCAAACTCTGTTTAAACCATGCTTTATCTTAAGCCAAATTTTTAATGGTTGCTGGAAATTTATTGGAAATGTATGTTCCTGAATATTGGACCCCTTTTTGGATCAAGGTAAGTGATTTTAGGTCTTTATGTAGATTGTTCTTATTCCTAGTATTGATACTGTGTATTGAGCTATTGGTTGGAAATAGAGATGTATTACTTGCAACAAATTTCATTGAGGAATAAATATACTGAGAAGCAGTGGTTAGAATACAAAGTTCCTTGAACAGGTTTCTACAAGATGTTCTTGAATTTACAGCACAAATGTTTCATATCACACCCTTTTGCACCCTAAAAACTTTTGCTTGGTTTGATGAGTTGGCCCAGAATATGATCCCATATGGCATAATGTGAGTAGAATGAAAGTAAGTAAAGTATGCAAGTTTTTTATATTTATATCTCCTACATCGTGCATAATTCTCATGGCAAATACAGACCTGTTCAGGCCCTTGAGCAATTCTATGGTATGCCATTCCATTGGTGATCGAGCTGCAATCCCAGAAATTTAACACTGTCAACCTCTTCAATCTGCACGTCTTCATATGTTATACTCATCCTGGAAGGAAATATCTTAGAGGTTCTGAACTGCGTATAGTGGGTCTTCTCAAAGTTTGACAGTGAATTAGCTTTAAACCATTTATTAATGTCAGTAAAAATTTGAGTAGCAGCTATTTCAGAATCTGTATTGACTTGCTACTTATTGCAATGTTTGTATCATCTGCAAACAAAACAATCTTAGCATCTGGAAATGTAACACATGAGAGGTCATTAATGTACACAAGAAAAAGCAGTGGACCCAAGATGGAACCTTGGGGAACACCACATGTCATTCATTACCAGTCAAATGAAGACTGACTGCTTACTGCACAGGTAATTTGCAATGACACCCTTTGTTTCCTGTTAGACAGATAAGACTCAAATCATTTTGTAGCATTGCCAGTGATACCATAATATTCTAATTTACATAAGAGAATGCCATGGTTCACACAGTCAAAGCCTCTAGCCTCTAATGCCAGTAGCCTCTAATTTGTTATCTACTGAATTAAGTATATTCTCACTGTAAGTGTAAATAGCTTTCTCTATACCAGAACCCTTCAGAAATCCAAACTGTGACTTGGACTATATATTATTTGCAGTCAGAATATTAAGGAGATGCTTGAATACAACCTTTTCAAATATTTTTGAGAAAGCTATCAAATGTGAAATTGGTCAATAGTTTGATGGTATCTCTTTATCCCCCTGTTTGTAAAGAGGCTTAATTTCAGCATATTTTAGCCAGACTGGAAATGTTCTGATGATAAGAGATTGATTACACAAATAACCTAAGATAGAACTCATCTTGCGTGAGCACTCTTTGATTAGCTTTGTTGATATGTTCTCATACCCACTGGGGTACTTAGATTTTAAGGATTTTTTACAGATGCTACTTCTTTGGGAGACGTGAGTGTTATTTCCATTTTACTGAAGTTATTTTTATGGATTGGTCTCAGATACTCCATTGCACTGTTCACCAAACCTGAGAACCCCAAGCTGTCAGTAACAGAAATGAAATACTTTTTAAGAGGTTTGCTACACTACATGTACTTGTTATCAAAGTCTCATTTATTTCCAGAGCTATCTGTTCTTCTTCCTTTTTGGTCACACCTGTCTCTATCTTCACAATATCCCATACAGTTTTTATTTTATTGCCTGATGTAATTATCTTTTTCTCATAATAAAGCTGTTACGATTTCTGGATTACTTGCTTGAATATTTTGCAGTATTCTTTGTAATACATTACAATTTTAACCTCAAAGCTGATCCTAGATAGTAGTCTCTTTTTTGTCCCACATGACATCTTTATTCCTTGTGTAATCCACAGTTTATTTTTTGACTTCTATGTGATTTGAGTTACCTTTAGGGAAAACAATTTTCAAAAGTGGAGGCGACCTTGTTAATGAATGCTTTGTATTTCCCATTTGCGACAGACGTATTGTAAACATCTATCCAGTCCATGTATTTGAACAATTTCTTGAATTTCTCAGAAATAAGAAGCTGACTTGAATCCTGTAACATTAACATGTCGATACCAGTGGTCACATGATGTTCAGAGTGGCAGATTATATCATCTGGTTTCCTCAACTCCAATTCTTCAACACAAATAAGCAACTCGCTTACCTACCCCTTAGACCTCGGATATTCTGATGCAATAGTGATAACTGATTTTGTGCACTGGCTGAATTACAACTGGATGAACCTAATTTTCCTGCCAGTTTTTGAGTATCTTTAGTTTCAATCAGATGCTATGTGCATGAATTGTGTACATTAAAATTTGCTGTCTGGCTGCCTGTGTTATCAATGCGAATGTGATTTTCAGCCTGTCTCTGAACACCTTTTGTTTCTGCTCTCCCTACCCTAAAAAAACTGGTGCTCTATTACTTGTAACCACCGGTTCTTTGCGACTTGTGACAGTGCCCCACCCCCCTTATTTGCTATTAGCCGAGACAGTTTTCCGTTCCCTTTCGTGTGGAGGTACAGGCCATGCCTAGTAGAGTCCCACCTGCTGACAGGAACCACACCGATATGTGATCCCATACCGGATCCAAGCAGCCATTCCACCCCTAAATTAACTCTCCTAACAGAAGAGTTTAAATGAGGCCAGTGATGGCACCAGTTTGTCTCGTTGCTGAAGCTATCTTTACCAGGTCACTCTCAATTGAATAACTAGGGTTCCTATCTATGCTGTTGCCCGCCCCCTAGCTATTACCATTGTGTTTTCCTTTCTGAAGTGTTTGCAAAGTGATCCTACATCCTCTATCACCTAACCTAGACTTGCTCTAGGTTTAACAAAGCTTGTGACCTGGTAACCTGGCCATAGCTCATCCTGCAACAGTTGGCCAACATCTCTACCATGTGAACTACCTAAAAAGAAAGCTTTCTACTTCTTCACAGCTTTTTCTGACTTCTTACTTTTGAAGCACTTTTTGAAAGTTTGTTGTGTCCTGTGTACTCCTACATCTATTTGTGGCTCATCAGTTTCTTCACCATATTGTCCCACTACGTTATCATTAGTTTTCCATCCTGTTCTGGCATTTAGGTACATCAGCGTCGTCGTTTGGTAACCATACTACAATAATCACCACAGAATGGCCCTTTGTTTTCATCTGTAGTTGCAGAATTCTATCACTGACATATTCCCAGCTGGTCAGGTTTTTCTTGTTGTTTCTTTATGGCAATGGCAACTCCACTGTGGACTCGTTGTTCCTTTGGTAGGCCACTATAATTGTATGTGTAATCATTTACCTCTTCTGTACCATGCTCTTTCGCCTTCGTTTCTGTTAGGCCCACTATCCTTCCCAAGGGTTCCTTTGGGATTAAGGTGATACTTACGCCAAGTCCGCAGTACCGAAGTCCCTCTCGTTCGCCTTTCTTGCCAATATGGTCTTCACCCGTAACCCTGGGCGTGGGTAACGCGTCATACCCCGCGATACTGGGTCCCCAGCTGAACTTTGCCACCAGCTCGAAACTGGGCCCATCCCTGCGACTTGGACGCGCCTACTGAGAATTACCTCCAAGTGTGCTTAGAGACGGGGGCTCTAAGCACCCTGGGCCGGGTTAATGTGCGTGTATGGTTCCACGCATAAAGGCTTCCTCTTGCTACTGCATTTGAAACATTTTATGCAATAGCAGTTGGTCAGTAGCTGTTGCTTAACATTTTTGTTACTTGCATGCTGCCCCAAGTTGGTGTTTTAGGCGTTGGACCTGCACACCGCTCTAGCAAAAGAAATCACATGCAAAACCTCTCAATTTAGACTCGGAACGGAATGGATCAAAACGAAGACGACAACAGGCACGAAACAAGACAATGAGAACTGCAACATGGAATATACAAGGAATTTGTACAAAGAACCCTTGAAGTTTTTAAAGAAAAAAGGGCCTTGACGTCGACATTTTGCGCATAACTGAAACCATAGTGAAAGGGCATTTACGATTTAAATTGTCTTTTATCTCGTCCTGAAACAATTTGAAGTTCTCTTCCTT
Organism: Schistocerca gregaria; assembly: GCF_023897955.1. NCBI lineage: Eukaryota > Metazoa > Arthropoda > Insecta > Orthoptera > Acrididae > Schistocerca > Schistocerca gregaria. The sequence goes on from NC_064922.1 coordinate 666,768,870, forward strand.
CTTGTTATTATATCCTTTGATCCCTCCACGAAGTTCGTCATTAGATTTTTTAATCTCGTTATTGAATGCTCTGATTTCATTATTGGATTTTCTAATCTCATGAAATTGGGTTAGTGTTAATTGTGTAACATTATTACTGAAAGAGGGGAAGACAAAATTACTTTTCTCTGTAGAAGCAGAAGCAATACTGAATCTCTCATTACGAACTCGGATTGGTCACTGTATCTTGATCTCTTGAATTGCGTGTAGATCCCTATAGTTATTTTCTGCGCTATGTCTCAAATTTTCCAAAACTTCGTTTGTAGCTACTCCAGTCTCTTCCATTCCTTCCAGTGCTCTAATATTCACTCTAGTTATGAAAGTGGCACAAAAATACAAAACAAATAACACAAAACTGTTAACGTCCCTGATACGGAATAAAAAAATTCAGAAGCATAAAAATGGTGGAATAAAATTTTTTTAATTAATCTGGAGCAGTATGCAAGTAACAAAAATGCTATGAAACAGCTACGGACCTAGTGCTATTGCATAAAATTTTGCAAATCCAGTAGCAAGACGAATCATCTCTAACTGTGAAATCATCCAACGAAACGAAATCCTGTCAGACAGGTCAACAGGTAAAAGTTGTTAATTTATCAGAAATTGATGAAAGTTGTTAGTTTAAAACATTCATTTGCCTCTCGTTCCCAAAACCCACGATATTCCCTTACTTAACAAACGTAAAATTGTTAGGTCTTTCAGTTCTTGACCTCGTATATACCGTCTAAAGTATCCGGCCATTCTTATAAATCCCTTCAACTGTCTTACGTTTCTAGGGGTTGGACATTCTTTAATAGCTTTTATACGCTCAGTATCCTGTATAATCCCCTGCACCCCAACAATATGCCCCAGAAACTTAAGCTCTTGTCGTGCAAAGTGCGATTTAGACAATTTCACTGTAATACCTTCTTCTTCAAATTTTTCCAGGATCATACACAAGGTTAGACAATGTTCTTCCCAGGTAGCTGAGATTATGAGGATATGATCTACATATATTATTAAATCCTTCAATAAATCTCTTCCTAACGCCTCATCCAGAGCACGTGTAAATACGGATACTGAGATATTTAGTCCGAACAGTAATACATTGAAATAATACGATTTACCATCAACCAGAAACTCTGTATACTTCTTTGATTCAGGATGTGGCCTAATCTGCCAATATCCCGTCGTCAGGCTCCCTTGTGCTAAAAAAAAAAAACTTGCTTTTTCAAATTTTGGTAATAATTCATCGATGTTAATTGGTCTGTCTCGTTCTGTCTCTATATGCTTATTCAATGTATGCGTGTCTAGCACTAATCGCACATCTCCTGTAACCTTTTCTACTACTACTGAAGGGTTATTCATGATGCCATAACAACGTTCTATTATATTGTTGTCAATCATTTTGTCAATTTCCTCCTTAACTGTTTCTTTCAAACTTACCGCTATTGGACATGGCTTACAGAAAAATGGAGTGTCATCTTTGATTTTATACTTACATATGTAATTGCTGATATTACCTGGACGATCGGAAAATACTACTTCATATTCCATTAGAATTTTATATTAATCTTGTTTTTGTTCACTGCTTAAAATTAGAGACTCATTTACTTTATTTTGTTTGTCAGCTCTGTGTGATACGTGTTCCACATTATCGATTTCTGGTGACAATCGTGCTATAGCAGTCAATCGTAAACATTGACATTCAGTTGTTTATTTTGCAATGTAATCATCGGTCACAAATGGTATCCAACAGCTACCGTCATCTTTACCGAAACAGAGAAGATGTTCATCAAAATTCAATATGACGCTAAATTCTAATAACGAATCTAAGCCAAATAAGACATCCCTATTGATATTTTCTACTATTAACAGTGTTTGACAAAAAGGGATATTTCCAATTTGGCAGTTCACGTGGGTTTCGTGTTTCACAACCTTACTTTTCGTCCCGGTTATATCGACTATGTACACTCCGGTTACTGGTAACAGTTGTAAGTAATGTTTATCTGTAATGTGTTGAAGTACGCGCTAGAAATGAGTGACACCTCACTCCCTGAGTCTGTAAGTGTGGTAACTTCAGAAGTCTCCACGGTTCCTGCTACTACTAGTTCTGGATTATTGGTAGTGAAGCTTGGTTCTTCCAGTAACAACCATTCTTTTGTAGGTATTTTGTGGGTGAAATTAATATAGTTATCTAAGAATTTTTAACAGTTGCAGCCCTGTCAGCAACTGTGATAAATTATTACGTCAAAGATCCGCATCAGTTGCGAAAAGTTGCTGGTCTTTACCCAGGTTTCAGCTAGAGTAATCTAGCCTTCTTAAGAAGCATAAAATAAACTAATACATGCCAGAATAAAACACGGTCAAATTTTTCTATCTATAATTCCTTCACATTCTTCCTCCAGGCTGCTTATATTTACTATATCAGAGTTTGCTATTATCTGTTGGAAACTTTTTCTACATTTTCTGCTCTCGTATTAACGCCTGTAATTTGCGATTGGATAATTGGTATTAATTCGCTATTCTTATAGACACTCCCTTTTAAACTATGCATTCTATTTTTTACAGCATCAAACTTAACATTGCACACATTTTCAAATGATCCTAACCTTCCACTAAGTTCAGACTCCACGTTATTACATTTATCTTCAATATCAAATTTTAACTTTTTTTTATCAAATCCTGAATTTTATCATTCTGTTTCTGACTAAAGTTAGTGAACAGTTGATTTACATGGAGGTTTAAAGAGTTAGTTACTTCATTTTTCAATTCTAATTTAAAATCCTCTACTTTATTACTTAAATCGTCAAATTGTCTTTAAAGCCCTCATGCTTTTGCATAGACTACCAAATTCTTTGCCTTGCGATTCTACTTTGGCATTTAACAAATTTAATTCTGTATTTACTAAGCCTAGTTCTTTACATAATGTTTCATTTTGAGCAGTTGAAGTTGCACTCTGGACATCTATTTTAGCATTTTGAGTTCTGATTAGGTTTACTCATTCAGACCAGTCTGGCCCTTGTTTACTACTTTTCGTACCATTCCTGGTTCTGACATTTCTCCAGTTTGCTGTTTCTGATGCATATTCTTATGATATTTAGGCCTAGTAATCATTTAAAAAAAATTCTAAAGCTCTATTTTGCGCTCGCCCGGCGTAGAATTCCCGCAGCGTAGGTGAGCGGGTGTGACGGCAAGTCAGCACCGGTGAACAGCAAGCCGGTGGCGTCGGTAGGCAGCTGTGGAAGCAGGTCAGCACCGGTGAACCGCAACTGGTGTTGGTGGCGTCGGAAGTTGTTTCCGCGTCGGCGTCGCCGCGATGTCTGTCAGAGCCGTGTACTCCCCCCACTCGAACTTCTTAGCTGAATTATTCTCGTTGTATTTCTTATAAGTATAATACGTCGAGGTCTTCCTTCCGTTCTGGTTCAAATGGCTCTGAGCACTATGGGACTTAACTTCTAAGGTCATCAGTCCCCTACAACTTAGAACTTCTTAAACCTAACTAACCTAAGGACATCACACACACCCATGCCCGAGGCAGGATTCGAACCTGCGACCGTAGCTGTAGCGCGGTTCCAGACTGTAGCGCTTAGAACCGCTCGGCCACACTGGCCAGCTCTTTCCGTTCTTTTACTGTTATTACTTCATTACGTCTTCCCTTTTGTTGCATCCACAAATGTTTCCATTTGATTTTCGAACTTAATCCAATTACAAGAAACAGTTCTCTTGTTATATGTGGTTGCTATGGTAACACATCATATCTTCTTCTGCGGCTTCTTCTCAAAATTCCTGTTTTTTTTTGAGTCCTGGTAGCCACGCTCTAACGCTTTTTGACGATAGAACGTGAAGAGTAAATATACAAAGTTTATGTTTTCACCAATTAACGATGTACTGGATTATGCAGAATAACATTGTCGCTTTACACATGTAAATACCTCCGTCTTCTTGTATTTCGAGCTATAGAAACGCATTAACTTAACATTCATAAGCGATTTGGTTCAAGGACCACTAGTAATTTGAGAACATGTCTTGCTTCTAGCAAGTCCAACACATGAATTACTTGAAATAACCTCATTTCTTCATTTGTCCTTAACAGTCATCACAGTAACTAGAAGCACAGAATAATACATAAACACTCCTTGTTCTTCTCTACACATTCACTGACACTCTATGGAGCATACAGCAGGTACTTGTCGGCCGCCGTTCCGCCGCCGCGTCCACAGTTTGCTTGTGACTGTTTTTAGACCTGCCATAGGTCGGATTCGTCTCTCTCACATCCTATTTAAAATATCGTGTGTTCGAGACCGAGGAAGGCAAAGTGGTTCTATAATTTACGCGGAAATTCTCGAAGCACTACAGTTGCTTACGGCACTTAAGTGACGGAAAATTTCTTACTGTGTCCATTTTTGCTGGATCCGGTCCAATCCCGTGTGACAAAATAATATTCCCAAGGAATTTAATTTGCGACTTGGCAAATTCCGATTTTTCCAGGTTAACAGTCACTCCAGGTCTCCTAAATGCTTCAGGTACCCGATGAAAAATTTCCAAATGTTCTTCCCATGAAGCTAATCAAAATATCGTCCTCATAAAGCGCTATATGTTTCAACAAATCTTCGTTTAAAACTTCATCCAGTGCGCTCATAAAAGTCACTGTCGAAATAGACAAACCAAAAGGCATTCTCTGAAATTGGTAACTTCTTCTAGGGTAAAGAAATGCTGTACACATTCTACTATTCTCTGTTAGCAGTAATTGCCAGTAACTACTAGCCAAATTAAGACTACTTAGATATTTGACTTCTCTGAATCTTTGTAACAAAAACTTCAGATTTTCTAGGTGATCACGCAGTGGTAAAATTATGCGATTCATTGCAAGGGCGCCAAGAACAATGCGAACTGTGCCATCCTGCTTTGCTACACCGAGTACTGGATTTGTGCGCTCAATTATTTGATTATTCAACATCCTCTGTATTTCCTTGTTAACAGCTTCCCTTTTTGCCAATGTTATCGCGTATGACTTACTACAGAATGGTTCACGATCCTTTTCTTTAATTTTACGAACACATCATTTAATTAATCCCGGTGTCTTTGAAAATACGTCAACGTAGCATCTCAGTAATTCCATCAATTTGTCTAGTTGTGCTTCAGGCAAGTCCACTAACTCTCGAAACTTGGTTTGAATACAATTTAGAGTACCCTCCTCGTTCCTCTCTCGCAGCTTAGCGTAGTTCTCTAAATTGCTTAAAGTTACAGTTTCATCTTCTCCTCTTTAACGCATCATTATTATCTTCAATCCCGCAGTGCCCTTATCATCATCCTCAATAAATCCTTGAAATACAATTCTTCTTTCTTCATTATCTTTCCTCGTCCGCAGACAGTTCTCCTCAAAATTAATATTGTATCTCATCTCTGACAACCAATCGACCCTGAGTACTTTAGTAACATTGAGGGAACCATCGATTAACGTACTAAGCTTATATTCGTCCCCTTCAATACGAAATCTTAGTAATGCGTGTCCTTCAGTTGGTTTGCTTCGGTTTCCAACAGAACTGACAATACGTACGACGTTAACAGGAAATGTGGGAATGGCTTCAAGATTGTTTAATTGCGCAAATAGATTTTCAAAATAGCACTTGCCTCGCTAGCTGAATCAATTAATGCATCGATAACAGTACCACGTACTTCTACTTCTATAAATGGCATCAGAGTTTCTTTGTTAGTTTCTTCATCTTCTCGGCACAAATACCCTTTGACGTCCTTTACATGTTCACATTTTGTGGCATTTATCATAATATCCGACCCTTGTCCCTCTAACAAAGTTTCGCAGTGGGTCTTCTTCGAAACTTTGCTTAGTTTAACTGTTCCGAATCTCGCTGATTGCGATCGCGCCTTCTTGCACCTTCTGTCTCTGTCACTGTGTGGCTGGTTTGGCGGATGATTTGACCTGAATCCGTCTTGTACATTGCATCCGTTTCTGCTGTGTCTAGCATCGTCTCGGAGATCAAATGCTTTCGGTCGTCCGTAGCTTGACATTCCTTCCCATGATGGGCCGTTACGATGATTCGGGTAATTATTATTACTGTTTCGCTCATGTTGTTCCCCTTCGCATTGAGCACTCCCATTCAGTCAGTTAGTGAACACACTTGCTCCGTTGTTAACTGTGGTGTGAGTGCTGTAGGGGTTCTTATGGGGTAGTGCCCGATATTAAACATGAGTAAAATATTTTAATGTGACAGTGAGGGCTAACTACCACCTACTACTGAATCAAAAGTGATATTGTAAATAACTTGTATTTATTGTAAATTCTCACGATAGAAATTAGATCATAATGAACAAATAATGAATGAAAACAAATTAACAAATTGTACACTGTTATTAGATATACTACACTGGTAAGATTGGCTCTCAGCTCTTAATGTTAAGTTGATGCGAAGTTAGATTTAATTATGCCCCTGGATAAGCAAATGGTAAGTGCGATCTGACTGCGTTCCTATAATCTCTTTTGTGTCTGAAACAATACGTACTTCGGACACCACCACCAAGAAACAAACCAAACAACATGTAAAAGGACATATAACCAATAACGAATCGGAAGCAAAACTGCACGGATGCTCAGTGGATGGCAAGAACACGATCCAACAACTATTTCTGAACTTTACTGCCGCTGCTGGAAGTTTTACAATACCGTCTACCAGCGTGCTGGCTCCGTCGATACTGCTGGGGCGACGACAGCAGCTGTGAGGTCGCTGAATTAGGGTAAGTCTCTCAAATATCTTGAGCAGAATAAACTACTCAGAAACTGCTAATACCAGAAGCCCTATATTTCCTCTAAATGGTATACAACGCTTTCAAGACTGGCTCAACAACCCTCAAGGTGCAGCCTAGTGTGTCTTGTACTAAAGTGCAATACCAGTAAGATAGCTCTGTGCACTGGTTGACTACCTTCAATGGTGACTGCCAGCCCATAAGGCGGAATCAACTGCAGTTATACTAGCAGTCAATGCAATGCCTATCGTGGACGCTGATGTCCTACTGTAGCTGCAGACTAGATCATACACAGCACAGTATTCAGAATCTAAGTCCCTATCTCAGAGCTACCGAACTTTGCGACCGTCCACTTTCACGGCACATGACGCTCCCCTCTGCCTCGCTCTGCTCGATGCTCTTGCTACAGTCTTGCCGCCAAATTCTAATCAGCTGCAAAGGCCTCCCACATCTCCCCCGCAGAGTGATACAAGTTCTCCACCTATCCAAAAATTTCTCTGTTCAGACAGCGGGCGTTGACCCCCAGCGTTTCCCGCACTTTCTTATGAACTGCCGAATCAGAGCTCAGCCTATTTGCTGCCGCTAAAACAGCGGGCGACCGGGCGGCGCCAGCGCGTACGGTGGACGCTCTCTGTCTGCTCGACATTTCCCCTCTCTCTCTCACCTGGCACTCGGCTGCGTTCCTTTTGTATGCTTGCCTGTCACTGGCCCCATCTCCTGGGACCACCGGTCCCTGTTCAATGCTCTTCCGGCGTTCGCCGGCCTTCGCCTCCCCAGCTGTGCTCGACCACTCCTCGCCTCCACAGGCAAATTTACTTCGCTTACACCTACAGCATGCAACTAAATATTATTATTACCAAAGTCCGTATTATTTCAGACATGTGTTTAATCATCATATATCTCTCTTTCTGATCCACCAAATAAGACTGATTAACCATTATATGAGTTTATTTATCTCAAATATGCAGAATAATCTGCGAAATGAATGTCACAAATGAAAGCCACCTTTTAGTGCTAACTTCTCACTCAACAAAAATGGGTATTTCTGGATTAATATAAGCATCAGCTCTTCTTCTTTAACCGGATCTTCCAAGTGCACATTGATGTTACAGTACCTGTGCATAAATTCACGCATTGTACCGTGTTCTCTTGCACAATTCGGTGGTGTGAGAATTTTCGATTTTAAATCCCAATGTTTTTCTTTCGATCAAAATTTGTTCAAAAGTGCTGTTTCAAATTCTTAATTCTTGGTGTAATTGTCGGATACACTTATACCTCAAATGTGTGCGTCACCTTTCCATATAATGGTTCGGCAACGCATGTCTGAATTGTTTAATGAACGCTACTGCGTGGATGCCTTGTTTCGGTTCATAGTCATGAAAGTTTTGACCGCTCAGTCCATTGTGAATGATTACTTGCGTCAAACCAACGATATTGCTATCTAGTTTATGTAATGCATTAATTACAACACTTAAAATTTGTTTACTAATTCCTTTTGACAGTGTTTCCTCGTATGTTACCTTTTGTCGTATCTCATCTGCCTCATCATTTAGTTCGTCACATCTCGTTTGAATGCAGTTAATCACCTTAATTATCGACTCTTTGTTGGCTTTACAAGAACTTTTAATTTTGGCGATTTTGTCATTTTGAGCCTTCACTTTGTCATTAACTTTACTAACACAATCTCCCGTTCGCCAACACCCTCCATTAACTTGTGTTTTGAGTTCTGTAATGTCGCTGCGCATGGCCTCATGTTTGTCTTGACATTCTTTTCAGAGCTCATCATGCTTTTGTCCAAATAAGCTGGTGAATTCCGTTCGAAAATTACTAGTCGCAATAGTTAGCGTCCGAAAATCATTTCTGATTTCCTGATGGAACTGTCTTGTTTCGTCATGAAATTCAAATGGTCCAAATGGCTCTGAGCACTATGGGACTTAACTACTGTGGTCATCAGTCCCCTAGAACTTAGAACTTCTTAAACCTAACTAATATAAGGACACCATACACAACTGTGCCCGAGGCAGGACTCGAACCTGCGACCGTAGCACTCGCGCAATTCCGGACTGAATCGCCTAGAACCGCTCGGCCACCGTGCCCGGCTTCGTCATGAAATTTTGTTGTTTCCTCACTCGCTTTTTTATTTTCCTCATGATCATTTTTATTGCTTCTAACAATTCAGACATACAATCCCTACTGAAAATAGAAGCTTCTGTTTGCTGGATAACCGTCGGTGTTGAACTTGTTTTAGGTAAATCAAAACTAACAATGTCACTGTCCTCTGTCGAACTAACTGTATTATTTTCTATCACATTAATTTGTTCTCCATCAACCACGTTTTTAAACTGTCCTCTCTCGTCTTTGGTAACACTACCGTTTTGTTCTGAATTAGCCTTATTAACAGTGTTCACAACAATCACTGTTCGTTAGAACTTATGTCTCCTCTTAATTTAAAAGTTTGGAAATTATGATAAGGTCTTATGGGACCAAACTACTAAGGTCATCGATCCCTAAGCCTACACACTACTGAAGCTAACTTAAACTAACTTAGGCTATTCAAGAGTTTGAATTTTCGCGTCATTATACAAGCGAATGTGTTGTCTATGCACACCCATGCTATCAGACTAAGTTCCTGGCATGCTTATGAATTTATCCACGGCGATGCGTGTACTGGTGTACCAACCTCTTCCCAAAGCTATATACATAGAAACGCCTGGAAGTTCCTTCTATACCTGACATCATTAAGTTTTCTTGTTTTATCATCAAGAGAAACCTACACTGTCAGTGATGCCAGCAATCTGCACGTATCTTTACATATCATATTGGTTCCTACATGAGCCTGGCAAATGTGTTCCAAATTCAGAGGGTCCTGTTTGGAAACTATAATTAGGTTTGAATTATCCGTCATCAGCTGTTCCGGGATTCTAAAATATATCTGGCTAAGATAAAATCCCTCAACAGTTATATGGCGACCAAAACAAAAATATCGTCGAATTTTATCTTGGTTTTCCGCAGCAACATCGTCAAATATGGACACTGCTTTTGGCTTTACTTTTGGCAATGGAGGGATATCACTGCTCTCACTGACTGTTGTGTATATCACACCATTTACAACCTGCAGTATCTCCTGTAACAGTTGGTATATGGGCTGAAACAGTATTTTTGAAAATAGACATACGTGCTCAAAGCGGACTCCATCCAGACCTGTCTTGCCACAGTTGGATGGACCTACAATTATTGCACATACGATGTGAGGAAGGAGTACACCATCCTTCTTCCGGTCTTCTTGCACGCCGTCACAGCTTGATTCACTTACAACAAAGACTTGATACATCACCGACTCTGCCGAGATACATACTACATCATGTACTGGCGTGCAATGGGCTTTTTGCAGAGAATTTAGTTAAATGACATACTTTTCTGCTGTTGCATGTTTGCAGTGAAAATAATGGTAGCAATGCTTTCCTACATGCAATACAATGAGAGGTGCGTGCATGATTATACAGAATGGAGAAAAATGAGGCCCGAAATTTTAATCCAGGATAGCTGATGGCAGTAAGAAACAAAATTACTAATGTTGTGTAGGTCCTCAAAGGGCAATTTTTAAACTACGGAAACTGTTATCCACGCACTCCGATTGGCCACGGTATTGCCGGGTGGTCTGGACAACGTAAGACCGCGAATGCTCTGTCTGGTGGAGACCGCAGTGTATCCAAGACGCCCCGCACGCTCGGTGGTAGCTCGCCAGCCTCCCACTCTGGGCGCCTGGAGGCGAATCCGCTGGGGTTCCGACACATCCAATGTAGTTTTATGATAAGACATACCGGGAACAAACCAGTAAATAGCTGTTGGTTCATGTACAGAAAGTCCTTTACAAATTATGTCGACCCTGAAAAGGGCCTTTTTTGTAACTATGACATTGTTTACCTAAAGCAGGTGCTCGAACTGGCGACCCTGTGACGCGACACAAGCTTGATAACGTCGAAAGCTGTTTTGCCGAAATCTTTCAAAGATTTCTGGCATTGGCCTGATGTGATAGGCAACATGTTGAATGTGATCCACTAATTCTTCATCATTTCTGGGTTGTTCGCAAATGGGTGGGTGAAGAAGAATCCCCACAGAAAAAAGTCCAGTGGCTTGAGGTCTGGTGATTGCGGGGCCGTCTCATACGAGCACCTCTGCCAGTGACCTGGATGTTGAAGAGTTCACTTCAACATCTGCACACAGCACAACTGTTACGTGCAGGCTCTCCATCATGTTCCAACCACATGCATAGCCGTATGTCCAGGGGAACATCTTACAGTGGGCCGGGTAGAGTTTCCTGCAAAAAGTGAAAGTTATTTGCCCCTGTAAGTCAAGGAGTATATGAACCGGCCGAATCAGATGGTCACCCACAATGTCTGCCCAAATGTTGAGTGAAAATCGTTCCTGGTGTCCGTGGACGTACGTGACGTCAGGGTTTCTCCTTGCCCAGTAATGAACGTTTTGAGTGTTGCAAAGGCCATCCCGATGGAAGGTGTACTCTTCAGTAAACAACACAATGGTGAGGAAGTTGGGATATCGTGCAACACGGAAAGCAGCGGCAAAACCCTCGCCTGTGTTCGTAGCTAGCCACAGGATTTAGGTCCTGGACAGGGTGGAAACTTAATGGCTGCTGGCCGACATCCGACAAAACCTCCGAGACTAACCGATGAGTGACCCCCATGTCGTGTCCAACATCTACATCTACATGACTACTTTGCAATTCACATTTAAGTGCTTGGCAGAGGGTTCATCGAACCACAATTCCACTCCCGAACAGCGCGCGGGAAAAACGAACGCCTAAACCTTTCTGTTCGAGCTCTGATTTTATTCTGATGATCATTCCTACCTATGTAGGTTGGGCTCAACAAAATATTTTCGCATTCGGAAGAGAAAGTTGGTCACTGAAATTTCGTAAATAGATCTCGCCGCGACGAAAAACGTCTTTGCTTTAATGACTTCCATCCCAACTCGCGTATCATATCTGCCACACTCTCTCCCCTATTACGTGAAAATACAAAACGAGCTGCCCTTTTTTGCACCCTTTCGATGTCCTCCGTCAATCCCACCTGGTAAGGATCCCACACCATGCAGCAATATTCTAACAGAGGGCAAACGAGTGTAGTATAAGCTGTCTCTTTAGTGGACTTGTTGCATCTCCTAAGTGTCCTGCCAATGAAACGCAAAGTTTGGCTCGCCTTCCCCACAATATTATCTATGTGGTCTTTCCAACTGAAGTTGTTCGTAATTTCAACATCCAGGTACTTAGCTGAATTGACAGCCTTGAGAATTGTACTATTTATCGAGTAATCGAATTCCAACGGATTTCTTTTGGAACTCATGTGAATCACCTCACACTTTTCGTTATTTAGCGTCAACTGCCACCTGCCACACCATACAGCAATCTTTTCTAAATCACTTTGCAAATGATACTGGTCTTCGGATGACCTTCTAGACGGTAAATTACAGCATCATCTGCGAACAACCTAAGGAAACTGCTCAGATTGTCACCCAGGTCATTTGTACAGATCAGGAACAGCAGAGGTCCCAGGACGCTTCCCTGGGAAACACCTGATATCCTTTCAGTTTTACTCGATGATTTGCCGTCTATTACTACGAACTACGACCTTCCTGACAGGAAATCACGAATCCAGTCGCACAACTGAGACGATACCCCATAGGCCCGCAGCTTGATTAGAAGTCGCTTGTGAGGAACGGTGTCAAAAGCTTTCCGGAAGTCTAGAAATACTGAATCAACTTGAGATCCCCTGCCGACAGCGGCCATTACTTCGTGCAAATAAAGAGCTAGCTGCGTTGCACAAGAACGATGTTTTCTGAAACCATGCTGATTACGTATCAGTAGATGATTCCCTTCGAGGTGATTCATAATGCTTGAATACAGTATATGCTCCAAAACTCTATTGCAAACCGACGTCAATGATATAGGTCTGTAGTTAGATGAATTACTCCTACTACCCTTCTTAACATTTTTATTCAGTAATCATACACTGGGTGCATTACATCGTCAGGTTCTTTATTTATTTTAACACCAGTAAAGACTATAGAAATAAAATCTTATCGTAAGCACAGGATTCAGCATGTATTTCTCCCAAACCTATCGGCAGCACATTAGTTTCCGTTGGCACCATATTGACCCACTGCTCGAAGTCGTCTACATGCACACTGTTTGTAGGGAGATTGTGAATGTCCCTGTGTCCAGCTTTAACACATGGCAGCCATCTGTTCAGTCTTTCCAACACAATGGTTAGCACCATCTGTAGATCATAGCTTGTAACGATGGAGTGTTGTAGATAAATGGATCTGTCGCCTGATTTCACACAGGGTGGAATAATTGTGCCCTGTTGTAACTGCGAGTCAGAGCAGCACAGTAAGTGAGCGGAGGAGGACGGCTCGGCAGATACTCCGCGGTCAACTGCTATTCGACGTAGACTTTTGAAACACAACTCATCCCATTCCACCTCCGTAAACAGCAAAAAAAAAATAAAAAAAAAAAAAAAATAAAAATAAAAATAAAAAAAGGCTCTGAGCACTATGGGATTTAACAACTGTGGTCATCAGTCCCCCTAGAACTTAGATCTACTTAAACTTAAATAATCTAAGGACATCACAAACATCCATGCCCGAGACAGGATTCGAACCTGCGACCGTAGCAGTCCCGCGGTTCCAGACTAAGCGCCTTAACCGCGAGACCACCGCGGCCGGCCGTAAACAGCACTTCGACACTTCTAGGTGCATTCTCGATCTTTTTCCAACTTTCAACCTCACTTATCATTAAATGTATCGCTGATCGCCGTTCCATCGCCGTGCAAATTCGACATTGGGGCAGTCTTCTTTTCACTGACACAGCTTCCCTTTCTGTGATGCAACAGCAGGCTGCTAAGTGTTGGTCGTTTGTCGAAACAGAACGATCGATGACTGCTGGTAACACCCAAATCGATAGTGGAACTCTTAGGATTTTACGGCACTTTCATAGCACTCGTATTTTGGAATCAAACACCATACAAAAAGCTGTGCCGACAGGGTGTTAAACCTTAATTTTTTTCCTTTCTTGTAAATATTAGATAATGAGGATCATAACACTAAAAATACTAACTTTTGAAATTGCAAATTAGCTGCTGAATTAAAACGAGGAACTATAAATTTCTTAGATACGCTCCAAGGCGATAAATAATCGCCAAAAATGAGGATTTTTCTCTGCGTTCGCTCCTTGAGACAAAAACTGGGCCACGGAAGCGGCCGTCCCAGTGAGGAGGCCTCATTGCAGCGGAAGAATTTTAATATATCCCCTGAATGGAGACGCGGGAGGGACACGGCCTTAAAGCGGGCAGCGCGCAGTAATTACAGACGCGCGAATAAGAGCGCGGGTGCCGTTAATCTGCACTCGTTCTGTTCTGGCGCACCAGCGCCGCTCGGCGGCAGGGTCAGCAAACTAATTTCGCGACGCGGAAGGGCCGCAGCGCGGCTCAGCTGAGTGGCTTCTTTGTTGGGAGCGACGCCCGCAGCTGATATTAATGAGGGCTGGCTCCTTGGCCACAATGGCGTTACGGAAGACGCGGAATACTGTTTCGGAAGCGCTGGCCGCTCGCTTGCGCTTTTAATTTAGGCGGACGAAAATTACGGGCTGTATCGCGGGGAGCGCACGCATCGCGGCCAGATAAAAGGGGCCATTTGTCCACTGTGGGGGGCGGCGCGAGTAAACCTTGCCCACCGCGCCCGGCTGTAATTGGAGGGAACTCCTGAGGCTCGCAAGACTACACTTGCTTGATTTAGCGGTGGGATGCCGGGGCTCGATTACATTTACATTTGTCCTTAATTCACCGGCACGACGAGGTTAACCAAAATAAAGATTACTCCAAAACAAGAACCATACGGTGAAGGCTTTTACGGTCGGTATCTACATTGTTGTTGTCTTCAGTGCTGAGACTGGTTTGATGCAGCTCTCCTTGCTACTCCATCCTGTGCAAGCTTCTTCATCTTCCAGTACTTACTGTAACCTACATCCTTCTGAATCTGCTTAGTGTATTCATCTCTTGGTCTCGCTCTACGATTTTTACACTCCACGCTGCCCTCCAAAGCTAAATTTGTGATCCCTTTATGCTTCAGAACATGTCCTACCAACCGGTCCCTTCTTCTTATCAAGTTGCGCCACAAACTCCTCCCAAATTCTGTTCAGTACTTCCTCATTAGTTATATGACCTACCCATTTAATCTTCACCATTCTTCTGTAGCACCACATTTCGGAAGCTTCTATTCTCTTCTTGTCCAAACCATTTATCGTCCATGTTTCACTTCCATACATGGCTACACTTCATACAAATACTTTCAGAAACGACATCCTGACACGTAAATCTATACTAGATGTTAACAAATTTCTCTTCTTCAGAAACACTTTCCTTGCCATTGCCAGTCTACATTTTATATCCTCTCTACTTCGACTATCATCAGTTTTTTTCCTCCCCAAATAGCAAAACTCCTTTACTACTTTAAGTGTCTCATTTCCTAATCTAATTCCCTCAGCATCCCCCGACTTAATTCGAATACATTCCATTATCCTCGTTTTGCTTTTGTGGATGTTCATCTTATACCCTCCTTTCAAGACACTGTCCATTCCGTTCAACAGCTCTTCCAAGTCCTTTGCTGTCTCCGACAGAATTACAATGTTATCGGCGAACCTCAACGTTTTTATTTCTTCTCCATGGATTTTAATACCTATTCCGAATTTTTCTTTTGTTTCCTTTACCGCTCGTTCAATATACAGATCGTATAAATTGGAGATAGGCTACAACCCTGTCTAACTCCCTTCCCAACCGCTGTTTCCCTTTCATGCCCCTCGACTCTTATAACTGCCATCTGGTTTGTTTACAAATTGTAAATAGCCTTTCGCTCCCTGTATTTTACCCCTGCCATCTTTAGAATTTGAAAGAGATTATTCGAGACAACATTGTCGAAAGCTTTCTCTAAGTCTACAAATGCTAGAAACGTAAGATTGCCTTTCCTTGATCTATTTTCTAAGATAAATCGTAGGGTCAGTATTGCCTCAGGTGTTCCTACAATTCGGCTTCTACCAATGTTTCCATTCGTCTGTAAAGAATTCGCGTTAGTATTTTGCAGCCGTGACTTATTAAACTGATAGTTCGGTAATTTTCACATTTGTCAACACCTGCTTTCTTTGGGATTGGAATTATTATATTCTTCTCGAAGTCTGAGGGTATTTCACCTGTCTCATACATCTTGCTCACCAGATGGTAGAGTTTTCTCAGGACTGGCTCTCCCAAGGCCGTGAGTAGTTCTAACGGAGTGTTGTATACTCCCAGGGCCTTGTTTCGACTCAGGTCTTTCAGTGCTCTGTCAAACTCTTCACGCAGTATCATATCTCTCATTTCATCTTCATCTACATCCTCTTCCACTTCAATAATATTGTCCTCCAGTACATCACCCTTGTATAGACCCTCTATATACTCCTTCCACCTTTCTGTTTTCCCTTCTTTGCTTAGAATTGGGTTTTCATCTGAGCTCTTGATATTCATACAAGAGGTTCTCTTTTCTCCAAAGGTCTCTTTAATTTTTCTGTAGGCAGTATCTGTCTTACCCCTAGTTAGATAAGCCTCTACATCCTTACATTTGTTCCCTAGCCATCCATGCTTAGCCATTTTGCACTTCCTGTCGATCTCATTTTTGAGACGTTTGTATTCCTTTTTGCCTGCTTCATTTAGTGCGTTTTTATATTTTCTCCTTTCATCAATTAAATTCAATATTTCTTTTGTTACCCAAGGATTTCTACTAGCCTTCGTCTTTTTACATACTTTATCCTCTGCTGCCTTCACTACTTCATCCCTCAGAGCTACCCATTCTTCTTCTACTGTACTTCTTTCCCCCATTCCTGTCAATTGTTCCCTTATGCTCTCCCTGAAACTCTGTACAACCTCTGGTTTAGTCATTTTATCCAGGTCCCATCTCCTTAAATTCCCACCTTTTTGCAGTTTCTTCACTTTTAATCTACAGTTCATAACTAACAGATTTTAGTCAGAGTCCATGTCTGCCCCTGGAAATGTCGTACAACTTAAAACCTGGTTCTTAAATCTCTGTCTTACCATTATATAATCTATCTGATACCTTCTAATATCTCCAGGATTCTTCCATGTATACAACCTTCTTTTATGATTCTTGAACCAAGTGTTAGCTATGATTAAGCTATACTCTGTCCAAAATTCTACCAGACGGTTTCCTCTTTCATTTCTCTCCCCCAATCCATATTCACCCACTATGTTTCCTTCTCTCCCTTTTCCTAGTCTCGAATTCTAGTCAGCCATGGTTATTAAAATTTTCGTCTCCCTTCACTACCTGAATAATTTCTTTTATCTCATCATACATTTCATCAATTTCTTCATCATCTGCAGAGCCAGATGTCATATAAACTTGAACAACCGTAGTAGGCATGAGCTGCCTCTCTATCTTGGCCACAATAATGCGTTCACTATGCTGTTTGTAGTAGCTTACCCGCACTCCTATTTTTTTGTCCATTATTAAACCTCCAGTACCCATAATTGATTTTGTATTTATAACCCTGTATTCACCTGACCTAAAGTCTTGTTCCTCCTGCCACCGAACTTCACTAATTCCTACTATATCTAACTTTAACCTATCCATTTCCCTTTTAAAATTTTCTAACCTACCTGCCCGGTTAAGGGATCTGACATTCCACGCTCCGATCCGTAGAAGGCCAGTTTCCTTTCTCCTGATAATGACGTCCTCTTGAGTATTCCCCGCCCGGAGATCCGAATGGGGGATTATATTAACTCTGGAATATTATACCCAAGAGAACGCCACCATCATTTAACCATACAGTAAAGCTGCATTCCCTCGGGAAAAATTACGGCTGTAGTTTCCCCTTGCTTTCAGCCGTTCGCAGTACCAGCACAACAAGGCCGTTTTGGTTAGTGTTACAAGGCCAGATCAGTCAATCATCCAGACTGTTGCCCGTGCAACTACTGTAAAAGCTGCTGCCCCTCTTCATGAACCACACGTTTGTCTGGTCTCTCAACAGATACCCCTCCGTTGTGGTTGCACCTACAGTACTGCCATCTGTATCACTGAGGCACGCAAGCCTCCCCACCAACTGCAAGGTCCATGATTCATGGGGGTAGGTATCTACATTACTTGTTGATTTATGCTTCATGGATATTAGGCCGTAGTCAAAGGCTTCGTAACGTTCCGCCACCTAATGTCGGAGACATTCTGATTGTACATTAACATCCATGCTCTGCAAACTACCACAGACTGCATAGCAGAGGGTCCGCCCCATTGTACCAGATATTAGCGATTCTTTCCATTCCATTCACGTACGGAGCCAGGTAGGAACGATTGTTTCAATGCCACTGCGCGTGCTGTAATTATTCTGATCTTGTACTCACGATCCCTGTGTGAGTGATACGTAGGGGGCTGTAGTATATTCCTAGAGTCATCATTTAAAATTGATTCTTGAAGCTTTGTAGTAGATTTTCTCGGGATAGTTTATGTCTATCTTGAAGAGTCTGCCAATTCAGTTTCTTTAGCATCACTGTAACACTCTCCCACAGGTCAAACAATCCTGTAACTATTCATGCTGCCCTTGTCTGTATACGTTCGATATCCCCTGTTAGTCCTATTTGGTATGTGTCCCACACACTTGAGCAGTATTCTAAAATGGGTCACACGAATGATTTGTAAGCAATGTCCTTTGTGGACCTATTACACTTCCCAGTATTCTACCAAGAAACTAAAGGCTACCATCTCCTTTACCTACAACTGAGACTATGTGATCATTCCATTTCATATCTCTATAAAGTGTGTAAGGAGTGTATCAGAACTCTCCATTACATAAAACAATATATACATCTTAGCGCTATTCTTTGCATTGTCTAAGCACTCAGATATCGATAGTAAAAATCTGAGGTCGAAATATGGGAGCGCGATTCTAAGCATTGTTGAGGGGCGAGGTCTGTTTGTGAGAGTGGAAGTAGTAGTGTTGTCGAGAGCTCGGAGACAGAAGCCGTGTCTTGCTGCCCTCACGTCGGCGATGGCAGATCTTACCACACTCAAGGCCTGGTTTCATATACACTCCTGGAAATTGAAATAAGAACACCGTGAATTCATTGTCCCAGGAAGGGGAAACTTTATTGACACATTCCTGGGGTCAGATACATCACACGATCACACTGACAGAACCACAGGCACATAGACACAGGCAACAGAGCATGCACAATGTCGGCACTAGTACAGTGTATATCCACCTTTCGCAGCAATGCAGGCTGCTATTCTCCCATGGAGACGATCGTAGAGATGCTGGATGTAGTCCTGTGGAACGGCTTACCATGCCATTTCCACCTGGCGCCTCAGTTGGACCAGTGTTCGTGCTGGACGTGCAGACCGCGTGAGACGACGCTTCATCCAGTCCCAAACATGCTCAATGGGGCACAGATCCGGAGATCTTGCTGGCCAGGGTAGTTGACTTACACCTTCTAGAGCACGTTGGGTGACACGGGATACATGCGGACGTGCATTGTCCTGTTGGAACAGCAAGTTCCCTTGCCGGTCTAGGAATGGTAGAACGATGGGTTCGATGACGGTTTGGATGTACCGTGCACTATTCAGTGTCCCCTCGACGATCACCAGAGGTGTACGGCCAGTGTAGGAGATGGCTCCCCACACCATGATGCCGGGTGTTGGCCCTGTGTGCTTCGGTCGTATGCAGTCATGATTGTGGCGCTCACCTGCACGGCGCCAAACACGCATACGACCATCATTGCACCAAGGTAGAAGCGACTCTCATCGCTGAAGACGACACGTCTCCATTCGTCCCTCCATTCACGCCTGTCTCGACACCACTGGAGGCGGGCTGCACGATGTTGGGGCGTGAGCGGAAGACGGCCTAACGGTGTGGGGGACCGTAGCCCAGCTTCATGGAGACGGTTGCGAATGGTCCTCGCCGATACCCCAGGAGCAACAGTGTCCCTAATTTGCTGGGAAATGGCGGTGCGGTCCCCTACGGCACTGCGTAGAATCCTACGGTGTTGGCGTGCATCCGTGCGTCGCTGCGGTCCGGTCCCAGGTCGACGGGCACGTGCACCTTCCGCCGACCACTGGCGACAATATCGGTGTACTGTGGAGACCTCACGCCCCACGTGTTGAGCAATTCGGCGGTACGTCCACCCGGCCTCCCGCATGCCCACTATACGCCCTCGCTCAAAGTCCGTCAACTGCACATACGGTTCACGTCCACGCTGTCGCGGCATGCTACCAGTGTTAAAGACTGCGATGTAGCTCCGTATGCCACGGCAAACTGGCTGACACTGACGGCGGCGGTGCACAAATGCTGCGCAGCTAGCGCCATTCGACGGCCAACACCGCGGTTCCTGGTGTGTCCGCTGTGCCGTGCGTGTGATCATTGCTTGTACAGCCCTCTCGCAGTGTCCGGAGCAAGTATGGTGGGTCTGACACACCGGTGTCAATGTGTTCTTTTTTCCATTTCCAGGAGTGTATATTGCCAGGAGAGGTTTAGATGGCTTAACAATGCTTGAAGATGGAACTAAAGGCAAAATTCAAAAGTATAGCGAAAAAGCAATTGCAGGATTAGGATCGTGATTGTCAGTCTGAGTTTGCAATAATCCTATGTTTTGCTTGCCATTGGAAGAAGCCTGATTATCCTCCAAATAATAATAATTATTTTCCGTATGTAAATGATGTACTGTGGTTACTAAATGTTAATGGAATTTTGGAATTTAAATATTTTGTTAATCTGGCTCTCAGCCATTATTGACACATATTTCATATGTCATTGCCATTATTAATGCTTGTTCATGATGATTCTGAAGTTTTAAATAGATTTAATTATTGAAATCCCTTCCCAAAAGCTATTTAGTAGTTAACAGGACCCAAGCAAACACCTTTTTATTAAATTCATTCTTAGTAACAGTAAGCTTCAGCCGCTGCTGCTGCACCCCGCTTTGCATTGCTGTAAACCACAGGGAAAAAAGCAGTCATCTAAAGAGGAGAGTGTAAAACTTAGGGTCACGTCAAAGACATTGATACACCACAACATGTCATGTGCTCTGGTCCATTAAATTCCGTCGCACAAGTCAGGTTCCGTATTACTTGTAAATTCTTGTTCAAAATACGCAGTCAGATAGCTTATCCAAATGTTCCAAATGTTGGTTTTAAGTTTTTCATGTAGCGATCTGTTGAGGGCTTAAATGACAGTGAAACTGACACACAATACACACACGGTGTTATGCAGGTTAGATTCCGTTTACTTATAGTTCAAGTTGCTCATCGAGTCAGGTTTCACAGACGACCATAAGCAATATCGGCAGCAGCTACGTTACCGGTTTTACGCCCAAGTATTTGTATTAGTTGGGCGATTCCATCTGTGGCGCGTTGATATTATTGCCGCAGCATACTTCACGTTTTGGTTTTGTGAAGTGCGCAATTTTACATTTCTGAATAATTAAAGCAAGTTGCCAGTCTTTGCACCACTTTAAAACCTTATCATGATTCGTCTGAATATATATGCAGCTTCTTTCAAACGGTAATTCATTATAGATAACTGGAATGTCTGCAAAAAGTCTGAGGTTACTATTAATATTGTCCGCAAGGTCATTAATATACAACAGGGACCCAAGACAATTCCCTTGCGCATACCCGAAGTTTGTTCTACATCTGAAGATGACATCCGAGATGATATGCGCTGTCCTCCCAGCAAAAAAGTTTTCAATACAGTTACAAATTTCTCTTGATATCCCATACGGCAATAAGCGTACGTGTGGCACTGAGACAAATGCTTTTCGGATGTTAAGAATGCTGCATCTATCTGACCGCCTTGATGCAAGTCTTTCAGTATGTCGTGTGAGAAAACTGTGAGCTGTGTTTACATGATCGATGTTTTCGAAATCCTTGTTGGCTGGAATGGAGACGGTCATTCTGTCCAAGATACCTCATCATAAAAATCTCTTCGGGTTTGCTGCCGGACCCTAAAATCAACTTGACTCGATATTTCGGCGATCCAACTGGTCGCCATCTTCAGGAGAATGCTGCTTGCTGATGAGTCACGCTGAGAACTAACGCCTGGCTGCAAAACGACGTCCTATATAGCCCACCGTGCAGTACACGGCGCGTGCGCCGCCCGTCACAGTTGCTGCCCTCCAAGACAGGGAAGGGGCGCCGCCCCTGGTAGAACTTGCGGCAACGATATATCGCACTCATGGTCGCACCGAAGAACGTTCAATTTTGATGCGGCATAGTACCGGATTCCACGTCCTGCTAAGAGGAAACCCATTGTCTCTATTGATTAAATTATCCGCCAACCTAATTTCAATCGCCTCTTTATAAACACTATTCCAAAAACTGGAAATGTTGGCAACTACCACCGTTTCCTCATATTTCATGCCGTGTCCCTCATTTAAACAGTGTTCTGCTACTGCCGATTTTTCCGGCTGTTGTAGGCTCGTATGGCGTCGATGTTCCACACACCTGTCATGAACTGTGCGAATCGAACGACCAATGTAAGCTTTCCCACACTGACACGGAATTTTGTATACACCGGGTTTCCTGATCTGGGGCTTAGCAAACCCGGTGTATACAAAATTCCGTGTCAGTGTGGGAAAGCTTACATTGGTCGTTCGATTCGCACAGTTCATGACAGGTGTGTGGAACATCGACGCCATACGAGGCTACAACAGCCGGAAAAATCGGCAGTAGCAGAACACTGTTTAAATGAGGGACACGGCATGAAATATGAGGAAACGGTGGTAGTTGCCAACATTTCCAGTTTTTGGAATAGTGTTTATAAAGAGGCGATTGAAATTAGGTTGGCGGATAATTTAATCAATAGAGACAATGGGTTTCCTCTTAGCAGGACGTGGAATCCGGTACTATCCCGCATCAAAATTGAACGTTCTTCGGTGCGACCATGAGTGCGATATATCGTTGCCGCAAAGTTCTACCAGGGGCGGCATCCCTTCCCTGTCTTGGAGGGCAGCAACTGTGACGGGCGGCGCACGCGCCGTGTACTGCAGGGTGGGCTATATAGGACGTCGTTTTGCAGCGTGACTCATCAGCAAGCAGCATTCTCCTGAAGATGGCGACCAGTTGGATCGCCGAAATATCGAGTCAAGTTGATTTTAGGATCCGGCAGCAAACCCGAAGAGATTTTCAAGACTTATTACGCCGGGAGAGCCTACGAAGTCACATACCTCATCATATTTGAACTCAGAATACGTTATAAGATTCTACAACGAATCACTGTCAAAGATATTGGACGATACTTTTGTAGATAACTTCCATTGCCCTTCCTACAGAAGGCTGTCACCTGTTCTTTCTTCTCAAAGTCTGTACAATCGTAGTTAGTTAATCAGTCGAACTGAAAGAGGGCGAATGACGTCACCGCCGTTGCGCAACTGACGTGTAAAAAGTTCGGCAGTGCTTGGTTGCCGAGTTGTATTAATAGAAAAGAAAAAAAGCTTCGTTTATAACCTCTGAGGACGCCTCCTGCATTAGGCGACGAAACGCTAAATACATGAACAAGCTTTTAACCATAGCCTGATACATACTAAACAGAGATCACTCAACATTATTAACGTCATGAGCACGCTTCATAAGTTCTTCCACACTGTCGTCTACTAATCAATATTCACTAACGAGCGAAAAAATTAGGACAACGTTCTAGACAGCGTGTCGGTTCATTTTGAGAACGCAGTACAGCAGCGATTCCGCGAGGCATGAATTCGACAATTCGAGGTATGTGGCACCAGAAATCTGTGCACAGGTCAGCAGTCCAGTTCCAGTAAATCATGGATCAGTGGTTTGCAGATGCCTGATAATGTTATAGATGTGTTCCATCGGGTTCGGGTGGTGTGAATTTGGTGACCAAGGTATAAATGTAAGTTCATTCAATGCTCCTCAAACCACTGCAGCATGATTCTGATGATTCTGGCGTTGGGATGTGGACAGTTGTCTGCGGGAAGATGCCATCGCCATTGGGGAAGACATCAAGCTTGCAAGATCCCCTCGCTTCTAAACGGTTACTGTTATTACTCAGCTTAGCCGCAAGTCCATAGAGGGTGGTATATGTGACATACAGTATAACTGGTCAACATTTCCACTTTACGGAGTGAACGAGCCTCCAGCATCTGAATTCTCTTATGAAGCTGGTCTTCCAACACTTGTTGCCTTCTCTTGAACTCACCATCCTTTAACCAAATTGTTCAAATGGCTCTGAGCACTATGGGACTTAACTGCTGAGGTCATCATGTTGTAACCGCAGAAAAGCCAAGTCTAAATGCAGTTGTTCTCAGACGATACACCAGAAATCATACGGGGAGATAGAGTTAACAGGGGACGCCAGGCGTGTCAGAGGGGTCACAAAAGATAACGACGCAGCCAGATAGCCGAGGCGGCGGTCCAAGCGGCCAGGCAGCTGCGCGTGATAAGCAAGGAAGCAGACTCAGCTATTAAGATAAAAAGGGCGCTCTGGGCAGGTCCCTTAATAAGCAATAACTTACAGTATCAACACTCTTGGCTAGAGGGAGAAGTCTGGGAGCGGAGAGAGAAAGAAAGAGGGCCCTAGGTGGGGACCGCACTACGTCATGAGGAGCCAATGAAGGGCTCAGGACGCAGTGCGTGACCATACAGGGAGAGGCCCCTCTACCCCTCCACCCAGCTTCTGAAGAAAAGTACTGAATTTAATACTAAAACAATCCCTAATAAGGAAAAGTTGCACTCGACGCTACGTCATGCCAAGCGCTGGCGGGGTCGAAGGGGAAGAGCTAACAAAACTCGGAGGCACGCCGCTCCGGGGATCTCTCTCTCTCGGGTTTAGGCAGCGACGGTAGTCAGCGTGAGTAGCAGCCGACTTGGGCTGAGGGCGGGCTGCAGGCAGACAGTTGGAGATAGTCGCCGATGAGCGTTTAGGCAGCGACCGCGGGACTCTGACGTAGGGTGCTAGTGTGGGCAGCAAAGTGCTGGAAAGTTCTATCAGGCAGCCAGAACGGTGGAAGTCAGTCACCGTCTCTGTAATGGGCTTGGCTATTCTGTAGGTACTATCACTACGCAGTTAGGGTGATCTGTATTCTTTATGAATAAATTAGAACTTTTATAACGTCCATACGCGTTTACTTCTACCAACATCCTAGCCTTGTACCTTCACACCAGGGAATTTAACATCTTAGCCAGATCAAAAGTCTCCCTCTCAATTAGGTCAACCGGCTAATTCCCGTTTACGAACCGTGTCGCTCAATCCCTCGCAAAACCCACGCTTGGGACGCGTCAATCAGTCCCCCAGAACTTAGAACTACTTATACCTAACTAACCTAAGGACATCACATACATCCATGCCCGAGGCAGGATTTGAACCTGCGACCGTAGCGGTCGCGCGGTTCCAGACTATAGCGACTAGAACCGCTATGCCACCCCGGCCGGCCATCCTTTAACCATTTTCGATAGAATCTCTTGACAGTCGAGCAAATTTCGTCGAGTTGCTCGACCCCGGCGCTGGAGAACAGCAGTCAGCGAGAACAGCAATCAACCTTTTGTCAAAGTGAGTCAGTGGATTTCTCCATTCCCGGACCGTATCATCGTTAGAATTTACTTAAAGGTTCTTGATATGGCACAAATAGCACATGGTTACAGTTATTAACCAGGAAGTGGTTCGAATACTCAGTTTCCTCAGTCCTCTTCTCTCACCTAAGTAAATGAATAATATAGAATAATACATTTTCATTATAACTGGTTAGTGACGGTCAGAGAGAGATTCTTTATGAGATTCAACACAATATACCAACTGGACGTGAGTGGGTGAATATCAGATACACACTTGATTACACAAAATGACCAAATGAACCTTCGAGGGATTTCTTCAACTGATGCTTTTGTTGTAGCTTTAAAACATCCACGTACATGATAACGTAATATAACAAAAACAGTGAGTTTCTACCTGCCGCTGAAGTGAGTTTGGTTTGGTGGCTTTAATAATAAACTGTCTGATGTTACACTGTTTGAAGAGCGAATTGAGCGGATGCAAACAGCATGCTTGTTATAAGCGTATTACACAAGAGAGACGTCGTCTAGGGTCCGATCGATATAATAGATCTCAGGACAGACGCTGGAGGCGATGTCTTACTGTTAGCAAAGGCACTCTGCTACCATAACCCATTAACGCCAGATTTCGCCGCACTACTCCAACGGATACGTTTGTCGTACGCCCATCATTGATTTATGTGACTATTTCATGCAGTGTTACTTGTCTCTTAGCACTGACAGCTCAATGCAAACGCCAGTGCTCTCGGTTGTTCGGTTGTTAGGTGAAGACCATCGGCTATGGCTTCGTCCCTGGTGGTAGGTAATTCCTGAAATTAGTTATTCTCGTACGCTCTTGACACTGTAGATCTCGAAATGTTGAATTACGGAACTATTTATGATATGGAATGTCCAATACATCTAGCTCCAACTACCAGTCCTCCTCCAGAGTCTATTAATTCCCGTCCTGCCATAATCACATCGGAAACCATTTCACATGAATCGCCTGAGTACAAATGACAGTTCTCTCAGTGAACTGTCCTTTTATTCCTTGTGTACGAGATATTACCGCGTTCTGTGTATGTGCGTATGTGTATGTGTGTATGTGCGTATGATGACTCATGTCATCATGTAAGTAGGCTATTTAGGTTTTTTAATTGGTAACGCCGCCACCACGTAGCGCTCTGTATGAAAATCACTGGCTGTGCCGTGTGCAGTCTGTGGCTGGTTTGCATTGTTGTCTGCCATTGTAGTGTTGGGCAGCGGCAGCTGGATGCTAACAGCGCGTAGCGTTGCGCAGTTGGAGGTGAGCCGCCAGCAGTGGTGGATGTGGGGAGAGAGATGGCGGAGTTTTTAAATTTGTAAGACTGGATGTCATGAACTGCTATATATATTATGACTATTAAGGTAAATACATTGTTTGTTCTCTATTAAAATCTTTCATTCGCTAACTATGCCTATCAGTAGTTAGTGCCTTCCGTAGTTTTAATCTTTTATTTAGCTAGCAGTATTGGCGCTCTCTGTATTGCAGTAGTTCGAGTAACGGAGATTTTTGGTGAGGTAAGTGATTTGTGAAAGGTATAGGTTAATGTAAGCCAGGGCCATTCTTTTGTAGGGATTTTTTAAAAGTCAGATTGCGTTGCGCTAAATATATTGTGTGTCAGTTTAAGCACAGTCTTGTACAATTTTTCCAAGGGGACGTTTCAATCATCTAAGTGAAAAAGGCTGGCGCAAGTTATGTCTCTACATTTGATGCCCTTGGGGTCGGTGATAAGGGGCATCTGTGTAAAGCAGGTGTTTAGCTGCCGGGGGGGAGGGGGGGGAGGGGGGGGAGGGGGGAGGAGGGAATTATACTCTGCGGGGATTCGCGAGGGAGGGGGGTGAGACGTGAGGATGAAATTCTCTGGCGGGTAAAAACAAAAGGGTTCAGTTGCGTTTCTCTCAAGAAACTAATTTTTTGTAAAAGCTAACTAGTTCGTAAAAGAATACTGATCACTTAACTTAGAATAATTGAATTTTTTATTTCAAGTAGTAGCATTAACGCTTCAGACGATGTAGTCGAATAAAAGTATGAAAATCTTTCTCACATAGGGCACCCACTGCACTCATATTTACCATGCATCTATGTCAGTAAGACCTACACATATATACGACATACGCTTAACTATCTCACGAAAATGCCTTCTCCGTGTTGCAAGTAGTTCCCGCAATCGACTGGGGACTGCTTCATTATTCACTTCGCAACAATAAACGAATTAATTAACAGCACAGCACAACAGTAACTGTGTAGTAACTTCTAGACTGCTGTAAGGCCACCACTGTCTTGTTATATATCTTATTAGTGTCAGTGGGCAGGCAGAAAGCACTTTCAGACTAGAGTCTTCCAATTGCAGCCATTTAAGAAGTACGAGCCTGGTAATCAAGCGAGTTACAAACATTATACACCCATTTTAACTCGGTTAATTTTAAATGGGGGAGCAGTATGTGGGTGAGGCAAGTGTCGTTAAGAAGTGAAGTGGTCGAATCACGTTTTATAACAAGTGTCTAGACTTAATGTTGAGGTTTGCCTTCTTTTCTAAGGATCAGTTTTATGTAGTACTTGCTGTACACTGACAATTGCTTAGTCATCCAAAAAAAGTTGTTAGAAATAAGCTGTACCCATTGTCTCATTTATTCATTGGTTTGTGATTCAGTAAAATACCTCCAAAAACTAAATATCTTTTGTCTTTCATCATTTTAAAAAGAAAGATGTTGAAAGAAAATTCTTTTTTATTATGGAGTTTAAGAAGGCGCTAATGTTGGTGATGGTGGGGGGACAGAGGGTATAGTGGGTGGAAACGATTCGTGTGGGGAGATGTCGGATTCGTTTGACGTTACTAAATATTGTTTTAGTGAGAGAGGCTTTTGGTCCGCTATAATGTTTTCTTTACCGCATGACGTGCATGCAATGCTAGTGCTGCTGCGGGCAGAAGACCAAATGTGTGATTCGACCGAGAACTTCCAAGAGAATAGAAGACAATGTAATTGTAAGAAGGTTGGTCGATGAAGACTGGCTCTAGCACTCTCATTCGCGCATGCTGAGAAGAGGAGCCACGTGTCACAGTGTGAGGGAATACGTGCTAGCCAGTGTTAGTCTATCTTTTTTACCTACTGTCCACTTTTTTATCTCTCTTAGTAGGAAATCTTCTAACCGTCCACCAGTTCCTCAGAGTGGTGATTTATAAACTACGGTAGTAACTCTACAAAATCTATTAAACAGAGTTACAAGTTAAAGTATACAACAATAATTACTTGTCAAATACTTTATCTCAAAATTTTATGAAAACCTAAAGCAAATACTATTAAAATCCCTACCACTACCGCTCACCATGGAAGTTGTAACACCCAACTGTGGGCGGCAACGACCAGGTTGGATACCACTCTGGTAGACTCTGCAGTATCGTTCTTCCCGCTCTCGCAGTTCACTTGAAACAACTGGCGCCTCTGTAACTTCAACATGACTGAGGGTGTCTTGCATTACTACGCCTGTAACAAAAATGCTTGTGTCTGCTTCGACCAACTGAAAACAGCTTTTGATGTCTTTGTTACGTTCCACTGAGCCTTTCTTTACTGACAAAAGGCATTTCAAGATGATCGGGAAAGTTAAAAATTGCCAAGAGGAAAAGGCGCGTCTGGTATGGACTTGTAAGACACGACAATCAGCACTGCGGTCGCCACTTCCGTGTCGCAATGATTCACTACTCTCTTGAAGACAACGTGCACACATTCTCGAGATACAAACTGCAACATTAAAACTTTTTTTAACACACATTTGCACATTTTTGTAGAGAATGCGCTTGCTGGAGGCCATGATTACTTACTCTGGAGCAAGCTCAGAATTGCCTTGGTGTCTGCTCCTATTGGTGTCTGTGAACCGACGATGGAAGTGACGCCTCCCATAGATTACAAAGGCGTGGTGTAGACCCATGCTGTTTTAAAGGGGATTACAGTCGCTCCAGCGGACTACAGATACATCGTTCCTCCAAAACGTCCTAAGACTGATTTTATTCCTGGCGCATATGTGACATCAACACAACATCTACAACGGCAGCTGTAACACACAACTTTAAACAACATATGTACTTTCTATCAGTCAGTTGTGAGCAAGCTATGTTAAGAAGTGGGCGTGCGACCGTAGTGTGTCGACTTTATTTTGTCACAAATTGCAATGGAGCAATGAAATGGGCATCTACAAATCAAGTGTTCAAGGCATTCCCCAGAATGTTCTGAAGGAGAGAAACTGATGGTTAGCCAAGACCGAAGGAGATCCCAAAGAAGAAGGTTTGTGACATAGTCAGATGGTTATGTAAACGTTCTGTGTGTTTTACTGAACGTCGGGGGAGAGCGGGGGTGGGGGTGAGGGGGTGGGGGGAAGGGATCAGGGGGGGGGGGGGGCGCAGACGTGGAACACCTGGAGCGTTAAAATCATCATCTTAACTTTTATCAGTATTGTCATTGATCCAGTCCTGGAGCTTTTTGGGCTGACGAGATGAGTCTTGAGCTAACTGGTGAAAGATCACATTCAAGAGCAGAAGCAAGAGTTTGTTGAGCCGTGCAAGGTCTTTATGATTAGTGCCAGTTGCCGAAATTGTGACTGAGGCTCCGTTACAGTCCAGGCCTGCCACCGTGGGACTTTTCCCTCAACCCCACTGCCAAACAGAACCTCATGGGACATTGTTTTGCTAAGGAAACCCTGACACTAAGGTGATTTGTAAGTGTATGACAAAGTACGACATCTACCACCTTTTCCAGGAGTGACAAAGAAGATGTGGCAATTCCATCGCATTTGGTTTGAATCTTTAAACTTATGTAAATTTTTTGGACAATCATTGCCATTCTTAGTTGAACATCCCTGTAATTTGATTTGGATTCGAACATTTCAGCTGTTGACTGCATATATTTGCTGTAAATCCCGCAATGCAATTCTGGCTGACGACGCCATCGTGTGGTTTACGTGCTGTATCACAGCAGCCGTCATTATGGGTGAAAAATGAAATGGATGTGAGCTTCTATGTCTCTTATCAGGGTTGTGCAAGAAATGAAAATAATTCTCAAGGAACTATCTTAATGGTATCTGCAAGTCGATATCCCGTACGGCTAAACTCTACAGAAAAATATTGGGCCAGTGTAAACAAAACGGCAGAAAATTCGAACGCTTTGGCAACAGTAGCAAATAACTGGGCTATGCCACATCATTCAAAAAAAGTGGGTCATTGATACAGGAAATACAAGATATCCGACGCTCTCACTGTAAACGCCTCTGTCCTCTGTGCTAAGGTTCCCTTACTTGCCAGGTTGTTAGACCTTCTGGTGGAACGATACGGATTGCGCACATGACTGAAGGCTCCACTGGCAGTGAATTAACTGCCAACCAACACACAAGAGACACGGAATTTAGAAAAATTTGCTTATAAGGATCAATCCCTACCATTCTATCTTAACTGTTTAGTTGGAGTTCACTAAGAATGAAAATTCCATTACACTAACACGTCTTTTTTGTTTTTGGAGTTCACTGGGAGGACAACGACGGCGAAATTTCACGCAATGTTTATCCACATTTTGAAATCGATGTGACTCTAACGAAATAGCTGACCTTGCTGCACGTCGGCTGTGCCGTAGTTCAAATATTTTTCTACTTCATAATTTAGCGGACGATATGGTGTCTTCGTCAAAGCAAGTTTCTAACCATAAAATAAATTTTCGGTGAATTATTCTAAAAAAAAAAGAAAAAAAAAGAGAACCGAATACGAAAATTATTTTTAGTTCAGCATAAGAAGTATTACCAACCAACTGCACGCTCATGCTTCGCAACGGAATTTTCAGAAGGGTCTTCTACACTCTATCCCTTTTTAAGGTTCAATACCTGAACAGGAAAAAACTGAACCCTGGAAGGTCAATTCATTAATAAATTCGTTTCTCCTCTCCAAGAAGTCAAACATAAATGAAGCCTGTCGAAACAAGCGGAGTAGTTTTTCTAGTTTCTGTACACGAAGTGGAATCTGTGAATCCGAATAAATTCAATGCTAGTTTGTATTCGTGAAATGTAAGGGCCACATGCAGGTGTGAGTGCGAGCCGGAGTTGTCGTGGAATGCTGACGAACTGCAGTGTCAGTATACGCCGGCCACAGAGCGACTCACACGCGCGCACACACACACACACACACACACACACACAGTAGTCTCGTCGCGTCACGTCTCTGGCCGCCTGCAAGGGCAGAACAGTTCCAACGCACGTGGTTCCGACTCGGAATTACGTCTTTTCGACTCACAGTGGAGTATTGACAAATCCGTATTTGTTCGTGTTAGAACGCCAGACAC
The DNA here is from genome assembly GCF_023897955.1 of Schistocerca gregaria. NCBI lineage: Eukaryota > Metazoa > Arthropoda > Insecta > Orthoptera > Acrididae > Schistocerca > Schistocerca gregaria. The sequence continues at coordinate 666,800,592 of NC_064922.1, forward strand.
AGTTACGACGGGTCGTCGTAGTCCTTTTCCTTTATTGTATTTCGATTCCCCCCGAAGGGGGCGAGCTGCAGCCTACAGATTTTTTAAAATGTAAGGAGAAGTTAAGAAACAATAAAAGCAGGCGATAAAACGGGGACTTAAACGGCGGATTTTTGGGAAGGTTAAAACATAAAGCAAAGGGTTGGCAAAGCGAATAAAAATACACAGGATGCAGACAGGTAACATTGTAGACAGACAATTAAAAACACGGCGACAGTCTGATTTCTATTCGCAAGAGATCTAAAATCACACCCAGCGACAGTATGATGTCCGTTCGCAGCATGGCGGAAAAGGCACACAACACTGAACACTCTCTGCAAACACTGCATTAAAATGTCGGCACAAAGAGGACACACCATAGCCTAGGGCAGATGGGGTGGGGGGGTTGACCTGGACAGATGAGGGGGAAAACAAGGAGGGAGGAGAGGAAAAACGAAAGGGGGAGGGGGAACCAAAGGAGCGAGAGGACCCATAAAGGGGAAGAGGGGCAGGGCAGATGCGAGAGGGAATGGGAAAAGACAGGGGAGGAAAATGCAAAAGGACTCAGGGGTGAGAAGGGGGGTAGAGAGAGGGTAGGTGGGGGAAAAAGAGGATGGAAAGGGGGAGAGGGAGCCCAAGAAAAGGATGGAGGAAGGGAGGGAGGGTGAGGATCAGAGTTGATAGGAGGGATAAATGGAGGGGGAGAGGGCATCAACCGGGAGGGGGAGTTGATGGAAGCCACCTTGGATGAAGATGAAGGGTGTAGATAGAGATAGTGAGGACAACAGGAGCATGGTCACTGCCAATGAGGTCAAGGACATTTGCGGTGATGCGCCCAAGGAGGTTGGGAGAGGCAAGGACCACATCGGGAGTGGTGTTGGATTCAGGTTGGGTGTGCTGACAGAGGGAAACCAGGTCTCCCTGGAGGGTGTTGATAAACTGATGCCACCGCTGGAGGTCGGCAGGATCATGGCTGTGGATATTGAGGTCGGCGGCAGTCACGTAAGTGGAGAAAGTACGGTCAACGTGGGCCAGGAAATCATACAGAATGCGGTTGCGAGGGTGGAGATAAATGGTGGCACAGGTGACGGTAAGGACGGGGAAGAAGAGGCTGAGGGTGAGATGCTCGGCAGAATTGGTAAGGAGAGGTTGGGGCCAGACATGGAGGTGCTTGAGGTGGCTTATAGCAACTCCGCCACACACCAGAGGGTACGGGTTATCGGTGCGGTGAAGGGTGTAAGGAGCCATGGAGCTGGAGATACGGGGTTGAAGGTAGGTTTCATTTAGGACGAAGGCATCTACGCGGTGCTGACGGAGGGTGTGGAGGAAGAGGAGTTTGTGGGTGGGCAGGGAGCGAATGTTGTGGAACAGGGTATGATAGGGTTGTTGTGCCATGGAGAGGAGAGTTAGATGTGGGTGGTGAGGGGGTTGAAGGTGAAGTGGGCCTGGTTGTGGGAGTATGTGGCATAGGTGGTAAGATGGAAGATGGAACAGGCAGCGAAGGCGATTTGGGAAAGGGAGCGCTGGAAGGGGTGGATGTTTTGGAGCAGGTCGTCGTAGCGAACACGTTGTTATAAATGTGTTCGTAGGAATAAAAGTGGCGATGGCTAATAACTCGGAGTTCGCGTATTTCTGTACTTCATGGACACAATGTCCGCAATAAGCCTGATAAATACCAAGGGAGACCCTGTGATAAGGATACACAACTCATAACCGCTTTATAAAAGATAAGATTGCGGCGCTTAATTCTGCCCATGACGTAAACCTCCGAAAATACTTGTGTTCCTGTGGTATAAATACTAACAGCACTATCTGTTGGTTCTTTGGGGCACTATGCCATCAATATGATAAACGTCCAAACGACTAATCTGAACGGACTTCTAAAACTTAAAATTGCGATATATTTTATTTTCGTGATCCGATTTTGATGAAATAAAGCCCATAAGTTGCCCCAAACTACGCTCAAGTTACCTGTGGAAACACATGAAAATTCGTCCAGTAGTTTTGGAGAATAGCGCGTTCAAACAGACAAACAGACACACACGACGGTTTATGAGTCTATTATTAGTATAGATCTGTTCAGCTACACGTAACAGCTATTGTAACTGAGCGTTTACATGTAATCAGTAAATTAACCGCGGGGTATGCTGATCGATAGTGAATGAGTTATTATATCACGGGAATTGTACACATTGAAATTCTCATGAAAGGGCAATATTATCAAATTAGTAACACTACGTTAATGGATTACTTACGAGTACTTATTAAACAATAATGACTGCAATATGCAATGTATGTTACGGCCTTCCAGACAATGTGTTACGTACACAATGCATAACTTTACGGAGAAGACAGAAGTAAGAAGTAAGCATCTCGAGGTCACTACAAGTAACGCTAGATTATTAATCTGTTGTAAAATTTAAGATTGAAGTAAAGCATAAAACAGGACATTTTGTATTTAATTTGCTATGTAACGTTATGTAATAGTAATTAATTAATGCGTAGCCTATACGTTACGACTTCCTTTGAACAAAACAGGAGTAGTACAATTTACTATGGTTTCATTGCTACTAAACCAATGTAATATTCCCCCCCCCCCTCCCCCACACCCTTCAGTGTTCTAGTGTAAATGAGTCTCCATGACTGTGTAGTTTGTTGAATTCGGATCAAACAGTAGCGTAAAATAACGAAAGTAGTAAATATAGGATTCACTGCATCGTCCTGCATCATATCTAGTTAAAGGTTTTTGTAAAAATGTATCACTTCTTCTGATCCCGTCCATCACATGTGCCGAACTATTGTCTTTCTATGCCTATGATTAAGGTGTATACGTAGAATAAAGTACGATGCCGTCTCTATGAAATGCAGTTCTACCAACATTTTTCGTTATAAAGACTCTAATTTGTTTATCGAGTTTATTACGGGGGTCGTTTGAAAAGTCCGTGCGAAGTCCGAGAGATGGCACCACCGGCGAGTGTCGAGGTCGTGTTTTTAGTAGCATCTTTGGAAAGAAGCACAGCAAGTTTCAGCCATATTGGTCTATTTCTTTGTGTTGGCATTCGTGTGAATCAAGGAAGTCGAGTGGTTGTCAAAAAATGAACGGAAAAGAAGTTTGTTTTCGAGGCTTATTATGTGTTTGTAGACAGGCATGCAGTGGCGACGTTGACGATACACACGTCGACGAGGCATAGTGCTTCAACGCTGTTGCAGATAGAGCTCACAGTGGAATGATTCCGCTGGCGTGCACTGCCCGCTTATATAGGGAGCGAACGACCTTGGTTAATACAATAACCGCACAAAGTGTTATATTGAATGGACCCATATTTTTCGGTGGATGTAGAGTTAATTTCAGTCTTGATGCTGGTACAGGCAGTACTGGAAGTGGATGGTTTTCTCTAGTTATTGTCCGATGTGAGAATGCGTCTCTACCTGGACTCGAATCATTCGCCGACCGAGATGTCATCGCTTGCAAGACCTGGCATTGTGGAACAGATGCTAAGTCGAAATCTAGACCTAGTTATGTATATCGTAATATGCCTTTTACATTGTATACCCGCTCCTGTCGTAAAGTTAGTAATGATGAAAAAATACATGTGTGGATGAAAGGACTTGGTGTACTTGCTGAGAATGTAACTCTAACTGGTGATGTAACCCTGTATTATAATTATTAATAAAGTGTGATCTGTAGCGTCAGCCATCAACCGGGGGCTCAAGGATGCAACAGTTTGAAAAAAAATCGAAAGAATAGTGCCGCACTGGCCGCTGAGCGCCTAGCGAGTCGGTGACGCAACCCGCCCGACTTGCTTCGGCGCACCAGCAGAAGCGCGCTGCTAGAACAACTACAGCGCGCGTCCGGGATAACGCTCTCCTGCCGGTGCCTATAGAGCCCTTATCAGCGGCGTTGTGTAACCAAGGTCGTTCGCTCCCTATATAAACGGGCAGTGCACGCCAGCGGAATCATTCCGCTGTGAGCTCTATCTGCAAGAGCATTGAAGCACTATGCCACGTCGACGTCTGTATTGTCAACATCGCCACCGCATGCCTGTCTACGAACACACAATAAGCCTTTCGTCACTGTGGATGAAACATGGGTACGTTACTATGCTCCTGAGACCAAAGAATAAAACAGTGGGTAACCAAGGGAGAATGCACCAAAAAGACGAAGCGACTTACCTAAACAATTGTACAATCTTATGACACATGCTAAATAAAGCAGAACAGATATACAAGACTATTTCAAGACAACAGCGCAAGACATGAAAAAGAAATTATTCAGTGTATCAATTTACAAATTTCGTCATAGCCTATGCTTAATTTGTTAAAAAATAAGAACGCAATGGGGCTTTAATTTTATAAGTTGTAAAAACAGTTACCTCGAGAATATTTAGCAATCTATTGAAAACCCTGTAACAAAAGATATCAAATATTGCACGTCTAGCACTTTAAAACATTATGTTTATGGTGCATGTGGTGTAAGAGAAAATTTTTATTAAATGTAACATGGCATGTACTGGGGCCCGTTAAAGGGGTTGTCTCTGGGGGCCAGAACGACTTAAAATTATTGCTGGCTCCCGAGAAGGCTAAAGTTTTGATGTGCTCTGTTACCATTCGCGGGATTCACATTAAATTTACACTAATTCGGGACGACCGCAAAGAAGAGGTGAGGAAAATGGGGGCAGCTGCCTCTAATTTACGAATATAAACGAGGGACCTGTAATAGAAAGACATAGGCTTTATTTAAAATACTTGGAAAATATCACTAAAATGACCTGATAATATTGATAAACGGATGTAAAAATGGTATAAAACACATGTAACGTGAATTGTGAGAAATTAATAAAAAGACAAAAGTAATGAGAAGTAGCAGAATTGAATGGCAAGAAATTTAGCAACAAAATTTGTGGTCTCAAAGTCGAATAAGTTAAGCAATTCTGCTACGTTGGAAGCTAGGTAGCCGAAGGCGGACGAAGCAAGGAGTAAATAAGAAGGAAACTAGCACAGGTAAAGCGGGCGTTCCTGGCCAAGAGAAGTCTAGTGGTATCAAACATTGGTCTTAATTTAAGAAGGAAATTTCTGAGAATGTACCTTTGGAGACCAGCACTATGTGGCAGTGAATCATGGACTGTGGGAAAACCAGAATGGGAGAGAAGAAAGTTAAATGTCAGATGGATCGATAAGATCAGGAATGAGAAGGTACTCCGCATAAACGGTGAAGAAAGGAACATAAAACACTGAAAATAAAAGGGACAGGACGATTTGACACATGTTAAAACGCCAGGGAATAACCTCCGTGAGGCTAGATATAACTATAGAGGGTAAAAAATAGAAGAGGAAGACAGAGATTGGACTACACCCAACAATTAATCGAAGAAGCAGGATGCAAGTGCTACTTTGAAATGAAAATATTGGTGCAGGAGAGAAATTCATGGTGGACTGCATCAAACCAGTCAGAAGACTGAGACTCAAAAAACATGAGTAGTAGAATGAAACAGAACAATGAAAAACTTTATAGGCCCTTGGACCTTAAACTAAAAAAAAAAAACATTAACTTTCGTAGGTGGCATCTACATTTTGATTGTACTGGCTTCCATTATCTCCATGGCTGGTTTATTCTAAAATAGATAAAGGCGCTATTATTAAGGTGTGTGTTCTTTTCCCGTCATCACTGCGCATTCAGGAATCGTCCAGTCATCAGTTCCAAGAACTTTTACGAATCAGTAACAATGCTTATGAACTCTTAATAGCATGAAGACGCAGTTCAAAAGTCCAGCAGTTTTGTTGATGTTATGAAAACAAACCAACAGTGTAGAAGAAGTCGTTAATTTCTCATACCGAATTTAGAACAGAAGAACTACGCTAAGTTGAAACCACTTGTTTATGTCTATTGTTTTTTGCATTTGTTGTCTTGCCAATAAGAGGAAAAAAATTCAAATGGCGTTTCTGATGATCTATTGAATTTTAGTGTGTGGTCATTGTTGAAAGATTTTGAAATGCCGCTCAAAATGCTACATATATTTCTCATAGAACCCAAAATGATGAAGATGCTGAAGCAAAAAGTGCAGTTTTACACTATGCAGTATTCTGCCGTTTTACCGTGATTGGGAACATGGTATAATTTCCATAAAAATCGATTTGAAAATCGATCTTGAAACTTCTGGTAGAGGTTCAAAAGTGCAAAAAGTGGGAAATGTTATCCCTATGAAATTGTTAATGGCAGGAAAAGAATTAACTGGGAGAACAGAGCTTAATGGGACAAACAGAAAATGTCGTACTTGGTGGGAAACGTAAAATCTGATAATGTAAAAACAGGTTTTACTAAAATTCAGCTGTTAGTATATGTATTTTTGTAACATTGCCTTATTTTTGTAACATTGCGTAGGTACTAAAAGTGCACTTTAGAAACCAGTAGGAGAAAATCATGAGCAGATAACGATATCCTCCAAATTTAAAAAATTACATTCATGGCGAAAATATTTTGCCCTACTGAAATGAAAACTTTTGGGCACTCCTGATATTTATATTGCAGTTTGCAGCATTATCATGAGTGTTGTTAGAATCGTTTTACCGGCGCCGCAACAAAATTGTCCTCTTTTATAATGTGTCATAAAAAAAGATTGTAATGAATAAGGTGATGGTTAAATCGGTTTTCAGATGGCCAGACCGTCATTACTCGCTTCCATGTCCACACCTTTGAGAAAACTTGTGTTGCTAAGTGACAATATGGAAGAAGGGAGATTTCTTCCGTAACTGTGAGAGGGTTATAATAGGAATGGTCCTGGAGACGGGCATTGTGTTATTCTCAGGTGATCACTGACGAGTGCTGAGCTGGTCCGAGGGGATGTCGTGACATTCCCCTCTCCCACCCCCTTCCCCTGTACAGTGGAGGGGTGGAAGGCTGACATGCCCTCCGCGAGTGCTTCCTCCCAGTGCGGTTTCCTGTCGCGGAAATGGCGGGCGACTGATGGTGGGAGAGGTGGAGGGTGGAGGAGGGGAAGGTACGACATGCGTGTGCCAGTGCAGCGCTACTGCCGCTCTGGAACAGTTAATCATTCAACAACGGCAGTCTTGGGACGGTAGCAAGGTTCGTTGCCCAAACATCAATCTAACTCTACGGGAGAACTGAGAGACTAACTACATTTTTTTTGTTGGAAAAGTTGCCGCAAATCAGGTGGATAAGAATGCTGATGTGGCATCTTTACGAATCGTTAAGAGTTATAAACCCACGAGACAACTCCAACAATGAAGAAGATCTACTGAACATACATTTCTGCCTCAGAATTGGCGATTGACCTCTATTGTCTACTTGGAGGTCAACACTTTTCTGTCACCTTGCGTCAACTATTGGAACTATTACTAATAGTTTCATCAATCAAAAAATTTTTCTGTGTTCGTCGTAAGGAAGATTAAAACGGTACACTATCAGAGCTTGCAACGAAAAGCAGGTGAATATTATTCATATATTTTATTTAGCGTGGAATGAAAGATACACATCCATGGACCAGTGAAATGAAATAAAGTTCGTCAGAGAGAACAATGTTTTTACGGCGTAACGTACAAAGAAAATAGAAGAGATGAAAAAAAAAAAACTGGGCGGAAAATCTGTTCCCGAGTACGACCGTCTCGAATAGCAGTGCAAGGGACACTGTTTCACAGTATTTCCGGAACGTATCAACTTTTTGTGTAGCTTTATCCTTTTAACTCCTTACTGTGTAAAGCGCGGTGTCAGAATAATATCCAGCAGGATAATAAAATATTTCATTTAACATTACGTCGGTGTTCGTATGACGTTTTGTATTTCGTTTAATATCACGTAAATGCGTCTACACACTGAAGGGGAAACTTTTTAGAACAACAGCGTTATATGCTATGCTAACAATATTCTGTATACTTAACGAGACTACGGCCTCATCTGGTCTGTTTGCGTGTGTGGGCGCCGGCTAGTGTGGCCGAGCGGTTCTAGGCGCTACAGTCTGGAACCGCACTACCGCCACGGTCGCAGGTTCGAATCCTGCCTCGGGCGTGGTTGTGTGTGATGTCTTTAGGTTAGTTAGGTTTAAGTAGTTCTAAGTTTTAGGGGACTGATGACCTCATAAGTTAAGTCCCATAGTGCTCAGAGCCATTTGAACCATTTTTGCGTGTGGGCAGTATAGTAATGATGGTACTGAACAATTGACAGCCTGAGGCTCATGTAAGAAAAATTCGTAACATACCCGTATAATCCGTGATAAATCAAAGGCCAACGGTGAAACCCTTGATTAAACGACCGATTAATGCAGTGTGAAGTTGACAACTGCTTATGGATCTTGTCGGCATTGTGAATACTTTCCGGTTTGTGTATTTATTAATTTAAGCCTAAAGATTACTCATATATCTACTGTTTACTAACAGACTCGTATGTTAACTATTACGCTTATGTATAAACGTAATTCTTCATATGCGCTGTAAAAACGTTATGGGATACATATCTACAACATTTTCACACTTATTTGAGAATCAACCGTCTTTGTTTTAAAAGGTCAGTAGCGTGCAGTACTAAATATAATTGAGTACCACGCAATATAGTACAGTTTCTGGTTGATGATAAGCTCATGTGCTTCTCCTTTAGTTGGATATCGCATTTTTACACCGAACGACTTGGAGGTATGGTCAGTACACTGGACTCGCATTAAGTAGGACAATAGTTCATATTACAGTCCAGGCATCTGGTTTCAAATTTCCTCGGATATCTTTAAATCGCTTAAGGCAAATTTCGGGACGCCTTACTTGATATGGAATCCTAGTTGTTCTGAGGGTCTAGTCGCCAAGCCGTCGACGGAACGTTATTGCGTTCTTTTCTCGATGTTTTTATGTAGTGAAAAGCATCTGGAATTTCTGAAATTCATAGTTGATGCGGGGCTCCACATTTTATGTATTGTCCAGTGAATTAACACCGCTCTTAATCATAATTTTCTGCACGTCCTTTGCGAAGTGATGTGTTCACTGTGGTTGAAAGCGCAGTAATGGTCATCTACAACAAACGACCTAGAACTGATTCACAACTACTGTATTATTTCGCTTACATCTATTTGTAACTGTGTACTAGAATGTATTCTGAGACGAACAATTGTCACAGCCATGGAGAAAACAGCATTCTCCAGGGAAATCAGCATTGGTTCCGAAAACTCTGTTTGGGCAGAATTCGTTTTGCTCAATCCGTTTTGAGATGAACCGTTGTCACAGACGTGGAGAAAACAACATTCTGCAGGGAAATCAGCACTGGTATCGAAAACACTGATTAAGCAAAACGAATTTTGCTCTTCACACATGGATACAGGAAACCAGCTTGACTGGGTGTTTCTTGATTTTGACTTTCGAAAAGCTTTTGATTCAGCACCACATCGACACTTACTAAAAAACTTGTTCACTATGGCATATCTCAATAGGTACGCGGCTGGATAGGCGTATAAAATTTTTTACAGGCTACAAGGAGGTTGGATATAACAGCGATCAAAAATGATAGTAGTATTCTATGTGCCTCAGAGCAATGCAACTGGCTCATTGTTGTCCTCTTGAAATATTAGAGCGCATAGAATTAATTGTAATGCCTGTAATTTCACAGATGGTGCAGCTGTTCATGAGAACGTTCTGTTCAGAAGAAACTACAATGATATCAAATTAGATCTCAATGAATATGGTGCAAAGACCTTGGCGGAATTCAAGGCTGTATACTTACGGAAATGTAAAAAGGTGATATATTCTGACTACAGCATTAATGAGTCAAAGCTATTCAGTCATTTCACGCATTTTGGAGTAACAGTACGTAGAAGTAAGGAACGGAACTATCACATAAGCTCAGTTACGGATAAAGGAAATATTAAGCTATCGCATTGGTAGAATATTGAGAAATTGTGGTTCGTCAGCGAAAGAGATTAGAAACAAAGGACTTGTTCGGACAATGCTTGAATGTCGATCAAGTGTATGGGACTCGTATCAGAACAGATTAACAGGAGTCATCGAGTAGATGCAAGGAAAGGTGATACGAATATTTACAGGCTTGCCTGACTGGTGAGAGAATGTGATAGAAATGTTGAAACATCTTAACCGACAAATAATTGGGTAAAGACTGTTGTGTAGAATACATCATGAGCCGCCTTAGGCGTCCGGCTTCGTAGCAGACAGGGCCTGATGCATGGTATCCTATCCTAATTCGACTCTCGGTATTGCTATGGGATTTTTCTTTGGTGGGAGGACTGGCCTGGGCTGAAGGGGTGCACTCAGCTTCGTGATGCCGACTGAGGAGCTGTCTGATTGAGAGGTACGGCCTCCAAGGTTGAAAGTCGACGTCGCCAGCGAGTGCAGTGTGCTACCCTCACTCCCCTCCATACTGTATCCGATGACGGATGGCGGAGGATGACACGGCGGTCATAATTATTATATTATTGTGATTTATTCAAGACAAGGAGCTTAACAAATTGAGCAAGTCAATAACGCGTTGTTCCACCTCTGGAACGTTTGCAAACAGTTATTCAGCATGCCACTGATCACTGACTGACAGAGTTGTGGATGTCCTCCTGGGGGATATCGTGCCAAATTCCGTCCAACTGGCGCTTCATATCCCCAAAATCCCGAGCTGGCTGGAGGGCCCTGCCCATAGTGCTCCAGACGTTCTCAGTTGGAAAGAGATCCAGCAGCGTTCCTGGACAAGTGGGCAAGTGGGCATTATCTGCTGAAATGTAAGCCCAGGATGGCGTGCCATGAAGTGAAACAAAAGGGGTGTGAATATCGTCAGCTTACCGCTGTCCTCTAATGGTGCCGCAGATGACAACCGAAGGGGTCTTGCTGTGAAATGAAATTCCACTCTAGACTATAACTCCTGGTTGTTGGGGCGTGCAGCGGTTGACAGTCAGGGTGGTATCCCACTGCTGTGTGGGGCGGCTCCAGACAAGTCTCTCTAGTCCAGTCAGTGAGATTCCATGATGACTGTGAGTGTGGGACTTCATCATCATCATTATCAGATACTCGTTTCTCTGTTGGCGACTGAGCACGTTGTACTGAACATCATAATATCACTGTTTACGTCATTTGCAGACTAGTAATTATAGCCATTACAAGTCATAAGTTTTTAGGTTGGTCAGCACCACCAAGTACAAGTGGCAAGAGCAGGCCTTTAGTGCTTATTTTACCCAGGCAGCAGGTAGGGTGTGGACCGAAACTGTTAGTGTATACTGACAGGCATAATCCACCTAGTGCTGCGGTATGACCGTGCGGAAAACACCAGCTTGTGAAGTTTTTGACGTTTTTGGCTGTTAGACGCAGAGAGAGAGAAAAAAAGAAACTAATGCTCTGATGTGTATCACATACAGAGAAAACTACACTTATGCCCGTTACACATGTACACATATTTTCAAGAACAGTCCTTCAAGACGGATACATACCAGCACCTGACGTATTTATCCGATAGAGACCGTTAAGATAAAATGAGATGAATAACAGGTCAAACAGAAGTGTACCAGCAAACAACCATTCCTCCCACGGTCCATCCAGAATCGGAATGAGAAGACATGATACAGTATGAAGTACCATCTTGCATTCACTTCACAATAATTATAGTGCGTGGTCTACGCGTACCGTCTTTGATTCATAATCAAAACACACTTAGTCCCGGGTTCAAAAATCCGCCACCGACTGAGTTTTGATTAATAATTAGCATTGGCAGCCGAAGACTTTCCGGCATAAGAAGTCACCCTCAGTCTTGTTAAAGAGGATGAAGGAACGGACAGAGGTTCAGGACACTCTCTTGTCCTTGAGGTGGGAAACCGAATCGCAAGACGTATCAATCAGCAATTATCAACGGTATGAGGATGGAGAAGACAATGCAAAGCACTGCATTAAAGTCACATTACGTGTATCGACGGGACATGCGACCTGTAACTGAAAAAGTGTCATAATAATCTCCCCATTGGCGAAAGATTCCGGAATAGTCCTCCATTCGAGTCTCCTGGAGGGGACTGACAAAGGTGAGGTGACCTTAATAAAAGAATGAATAATCAACTAAAGGATTACGTTCTACGAGTCGGCGTGTTAAATGGCAGAAGTTTGAACGTAGCAGTGAAGCTAGAAAATCTGAAAAGGGAAATGCAAAGGCTCAATCTAGATATAGTAGGGGTCAGTGAAGTGGTAGGAAGACAAGGATTTCTGGTCAGATGAGTGTAGGGTAATATCAACAGCAGCAGAAAATGGTATAACGGGACTAGCATGTGTTATGAATAGGAAGGTATGCCAGAGAGTGTGTTACTGTGAACAGTTCAGTGATACCGTTGTTTTTATCAGATTAAAAAAAAGGCTCAAATGGCTCTGAGCACTATGGGACTTAACATCTGAGGTCATCAGTCCCCTAGAACTTAGAACTACTTACACCTAACTAACCTAAGGACATCACACACATCCATGCCCGAGACAGGATTCGAACCTGAGACCGTAGCGGCCGTGCGGTTCCAGACTGAAGAGCCTAGAACCGCTCGGCCACACCGGTCGGCTTACAGAATAGACAGCAATTCACCACCGACAACGATAGTTCAATTATACATATCGACGTCGCAAGCTGAAGATGAAGAGAAAGAGAAAGTACATGAGGATGTTGACAGGGTAACAAGTACATAAAGGGAGATGAAAATCTAATTATCATGAGGGACTAGAATGTAGTTATAGGGGTAGGAGTCGAAGAAAAGTTTGCAAGAGAATATGGGCTTGGGACAAGGAATGAGAGAGGACAAAGACTAACTTGGTCCTGTAATAAATTTCAGCTAGTAACAGCGAATAGTGTGTTCAAGAATCACAAGAGGAGGAGCTATACTTGGAAAAGGCAAGGTGACACGTATAGCTTTCACTTAGATTACATCAAGGTCAGACAGAGATTCCGAAATCCGATACTGGATTGTAAGGGATACCCAGAGCAGATATAGACACAGTGATGAAGAGTAGGCTGAGATTAATCAGGAAGAATCATAAGCAAAGAAGTGGGATACGGAAATACTAAGGAATGACGAGATATGCTTGACTCTCTCTAAGGCTACATATACGGTACACGAATTAGGAATATCGCGGTATGTAGTAAAGCTGAAGAGGAATGGTGATCTCTAAAAAAGGTAATAACAGAAGTTGGAAAGAATAATACAGGTATAAAGAAGGTAACTGCGAAGAAACCAAGGGTAAATGAAGAAATTATTTAGTTGATCGATGAAAGAAGAAAGTACAAAATTTTTCAGGGAAATTCAGGAACATAGAAATATATGTCACATACAAATGAAAGAAATAGGAAGTGCAGTGAAGCTAAGACGTAATGGCTGCATATAAAATGTGAAGAAATCGAAAAAGAATGATTGTCGGAAGGACTGACTCAGAATTTAGGAAAATCAAAACAGCCTTCGGTGAAATTGTAAGTAGGCTGTTTAGGTTTTTTTATTGGTAACACCGCCGCCACGTAGCGCTCTGTATGAAAATCACTGGCTGTGCGTGTGCAGTCTGTGGCTGATTTGCATTGTTATCTGCCACTGTAGCGTTGGGCAGCGGCAGCTGGATGCCAACAGCGCGTAGCGTTGCGCAGTTGGAGGTGAGCCGCCAGCAGTGGTGGACGTGGAGAGAGGGATGGCGGAGTTTTGAAATTTGTAAGAATTGATGTCATTAACTGATATATATATATATATATATATATATATATATATATATATATATATAACGACTATTAAGGTAAATACATTGTTTGTTCTCTATTAAAATCTTTTAGTTAGCTGGCAGTAGTGGCGCTCTCTGTATTGCAGTAGTTCGAGTAACGAAGATTTTTGGTGAGGTAAGTGATTTGAGAAAGGTATAGGTAAATGTTAGTCAGGGCAATTCTCTTGTAGGAATTATTGAAAGTCAGACTGCGTTGCGCCAAAAATATTGTGTGTCTGTTTAAGCACATTCGTGTATAATTGTTCAAAGAGGACGTTTCATCTGTCGACACTTAGCCGAAGATACCTCACTGGAATCTTCTGATTTTTTTCTTGTAGTTTGTGTAATTAGTGTAGCTTTGTTTATTGCTAGTGCGTAATTGTAGAGAGAATCTCCTTTGTAGTTGTAGTCTTTCATTGTTGTACAGTAAAACAGTTGTGGCTTGTATGTAGATCTGCACCTAGTATTTCGCTGCTGCGCTTGCAATTAAATAGATATTATTTGCTATGTCAATGTGTTCTCTTATTTTTTCTCTTCAAATTGTGTTTTTCTGTGTTGTCGTGTGAAATATTGTGACAATAATGGCGTTTGAAAAACGTAATACTAGGCTACAAAGTAAACTGAGAAATGACAGAGAAGACGAAAGCAGTGTGTTAGCGCCACTGTGTAATGAATTAACTAATGTTCAAAGTACTAATTTGGTAATTGTGCATAGGGAAATGGAGCGGGCTGCAAATAATGGTGTAGGCAGTGAAACAATTAGTGAACAGGGAAGCATTATCGATCGATCGGTCGGCAACAGCTCGCGTCAGGAATCCGAAATGACAGGACACAATCTTGAAAATACTGTGCATTAAGGTTTTGCGTCCTCACCGTTTTCTCAAATAAGTCAAGACACATTTTCTGCTTGTCAAAATGTGAATGTTGCAGGTGCAAATGCACTGCCGAAAAGCATAGAGGAACAGATACCAGACACTGATACATTATTATTGCAATTAATGCAACAAATGAAACAAAATCAGAGACAAACTCAGCATCAGTTAGACACAATGGAACAAAATCAGAGACAAACACAGCAGAAGCTTCAAAAGTTAGACACAATGGAACAAAAGCTTCAAAAGTTAGACTCAGTGGAACATACGTTTGAACAAACACGTGAAGATTTAACTAATGAGTTGCATAAAATCGAATCGAAATGTCAAAAAGTCTGTAATGACGTAAAAACACAAATTTGTGAGCGTTTCCAACCTATTTTTTCGCGGCATGAAAATACATGACAGAATCACGAATCAGCCATAAAAGAACTGCAAGCTATTGTTCATGAAAATCATGAGACGTTGCAAGCTAAAATTGACTCAGTTGCATCTACCGATTCGGTTATGCAACTTGCAAAAACACAGCAAAACTTAAAGGACACGGTAGATACGATTTGAACTCTGAAATTATGTGTGGCTACTTAGAGAATGAACCAGCTGTAAGAATGCGATCGGTCATTCACGATTGCCACAGTGAAGGAGAATTTTACCATACCTTCCTCTCAGCATACTGGTCTCAAGCCACACAAGACCGAGTAAAACATAGCATCATAATGATGCAACAATCTGAATTTTCCAGTCTTGTGAAATATTTTGAAGACATGTTGCGCAAGAATCAGTACCTGTCAAACCCATACAGCCTCTCAGAACTCATCCGCATTTGCTTAATCAAATTGCCTGAACATTTACGGCATATTATTTTAGAAGGACGATGAAAAGACGGCATTGAAGCTTTTCAGGGACTGTTACAAGAATTAGAAATTGGCACTGAGAATCGCGGAACGCGAAAACAGGAACACAATAATTACAGGTCACATCCTTCGCAATTCCGCGATGAAAGAAATAATAACTGGACACGACAAGGCTATTCTCACAACGTAAATCGTGACCAAAACAGACACCACCCATATTACAACCACTGGCAGAGTAATAGTTACAGAGAAAGATCGCATTTCCGTAGTAATGAATATGACACAGACAGTCATAGAAGCAGACAATATGGCAACCAGAACTATTATTATCACGGGAGACAGAATAACTTCAGACACAACAGTCCAGTGCAGTGCAGTGATAATTCCGGGAGAAATTCTCCACCACTTAACTGACAAGAAAGAAATTACAGGAACTACCGACATGACGACAGATGATATAATCATAACGACAGACCTGAATTTCATCAGAACTGGCAGGATTCAAACAGGGCTCGGCCCTCTCGGCAAGTTAGGTCTCCAAATCCCAATAACGACGGACGCCAAGAAAGAGATAGCAGACAATGACTCGCACCGCAGGCAGCCACTTACGCCGGCTGGCTCAGAGAAAAATAACACAGACGCTAACCTTGAGAAAAGTTTTAGCATTTCTTACCGACGTATAAAACATGATAATTGCTTTTCAGTTGACAGTCTGCGTACTAGGAAGAGTAAAGGTTTACACCACATTTCACATGTAAAACCGTTTATTGAAAGATAATCTGCTTTTTAACTTTGTCTTTGCCATAAAACTTTTCACTTCACCTTACTATTATGCGTTGTCACACTTTGAAACTGTTATCATACAACAATGTTTTAAAGTTAACTACCCAGTCAAGAACCTAGGGAACATATTTAGACAGTAATTACAAATGCAATGTTATAGTGAACAGACGACACAGTGTTATTGTGTGGGTACATTCTTGCTTGTTAGTTGCACGATTACGTAACGACTATCAGGCTTACATACTTAGAACATATAACAGTGCTGCTAATGAGATTTTACTGCAACATTTTGATTTACTTGAAAATACATTATGGATTTAAAGTGCTTTCTGAGAGATACCAGATGACACAGTGGTTAGTTTATGTGACAACCACACGATTTTATCACGACGCTACTAATGAGGGACGATTTACAATGTTGCTTTTGCGGTGTATCTGTTTTATATCTGCACAGTTTTTCTGAATCATTCTGGAAAGTAAAACATGTTTTAGTAATAACTTTTGTGGTATAGCTACAATGAGACAGCCTTTTCCGTAGCACAACAATATGTTACATTACAGTACTTTCTTGATCACGGTAAGGTACATAATAACTACGATATCTATACGCTAAGCATTTCACTTTCGTTTATGATGAGGTAAGTACATTGACTTCTGCAGAACTTTGCTTACAGAGGACGATAACTACGACACTTCCGCAGAGTTATCTTACAGTAAGATGCACATTTAGCGCTACAGGACACGCATTTGTGTGATTAATTTTGTACTTAAACCAGTTATTGTTCAAGGTTTTCCATGATACATTTCATTCCATTGCTGTAATCTGTAACACCTGAGGTTATAATTACATTAGTCCTCAGGGGGGTACACGCTTACTTTGTGTACCATGTGTTTGGCAAGCACAAGGAGCCCTAGCGAATATGGTATTTGCTTATACAACTTTACACATCGGTACCATATTTCTCTAAAACAGAATTAGACAGCTATCTGATTATTTAACAGAGAAACAAATATTTTTTTTACTACATCAGTGACACATGTTTACGCAGTTACACAGTTGGATAATTTTCACGCTTCTGAAATTGTATTTTGTCTGTACTTTGTGAACTGTTCATATTTTTTTTTTGGAACAATTGTGATACTATGAGAGCTTTGAATGACATATTTGGTATGGGATCATGATTTTTAAAGTACATTTGAGGTAGATGACACTCTTGACATGAGCAGAGAATTTTTTTTTTAGGTTTTGAAATTATTCGAGGGAGCTACGACGATTTTGAGAGTTGACTGAGGTGTTATGATGTTATTATTACGATGACTATGGGTATTATGCTGTTGCGGTATGTTTCTGATCAATAAGCTGATGCTATATGAGTTATTTGAATATGCTATGTATCTGTTATGATGAAATATTGAAGAAGTGTCGACGAATAAGGTAAGGAATAATGAGTAGTGGTTAGGGACTCTGGTTTGTGAAAAAGGTTGTTGGAAACCAAGAATCGTACTTTCAGAGTTATGAAATGTATGTACATGCGTGAGTGCATTACAACGCCGACGAAAATTTTTTGGACACTGTTATATCAATAGGATTGTGTTTCTACAGATGTGTAACGCAATTTCTTGATCTGTGAAATTTTTTATATGAGACTGCCATTGTAGCGGAAACTGGTGTAGTAAATATTTCGGTAAAACAGTTAAATGACCACCTGCACGTAATGCGTCGTGGGCACCCAGCTGCGCGACAGCCACCTGGAAACAAGCCATTAGCTTGTGCCTTTCAGAGGCACAGGTGAAAAAGGAGGCCATTATACTCGCTATTGACATTCCTTTGTAGAAAGCATCGCAAAAACGACACGCTCATTACTTGGAAAGATACTTTCTTACATCTGCACACCTAATAATGACAAGCGTCTTTCTACAAGAGTTGAGAGAATTTGTACTAACTTATGAAATGTCACATGACTATTGAATGATATTTTTATGCTTTGCCTATCATAGTTGCTTATTTCATTTGATATCTGGTTTCCAGCTGTGTTGCAGCATTGGTTTTATAAAATAAAATTAAATGCATTTGATAATGTGAACACTTTCTGTCAACAGATCTATTAAATAATCATTTTATGATCCACATTCTTCGAAAAAGCAGCACTTGGAAAGAAAAGAACAGTAAGAAGGGATTAATAACAGTTACAGCATACTTAATTTTCTTTTCAACTACTTGGTAATATCTTTAGTAGAATTAGTTTTGTGGTGCACCACTTTAATTATGTAGACATTAAGATGTGAATATACATTTCCCTTATCTGCATTGTTGTCTTTAGTGTACTATTTTTTTTGCTTGAGCTTTGTCATGTTTAGATATAAATTATTGCATTTGCTGCTGCTGTTTGCCAGGCATAGTGCTACTAAATTTAACTTTGTATTAATCTGTTAAGCTAGTTTTACTACTGATTTATTTTTCTTGTTGCTGCAGATAGGCTCATATTAGTGATAATGTTGCAGTTTCTTTGCTAACTTATATATATATGTATATATTGCTGTGTGCTTTGGCAAATTGAATTTTTTATTGCTGTTTGTATTAATAATTTTGTGCTGCTGCATTGCATCATCCCTTAGTTTAGCATCTGACCTCAGTAGGTTTAAGTTAGCTTAAGAGGGGGTAGACTATATAAGAAACTAACTATGATGAATTGGAAGAAAAGCATTGAGAAGCTATAAGAAAATGGTTTGGCCAAAAAAGGTAGTGTACAGTGGAGAAAAACTATTTTTGAAAGAGGATGTGAACAGAATACAGAAAGCATGCTTGGATAGGATTTTTTTGGCTGGAGCAAATGTTGAAATAAGAGGGACGATCTATGGAATGAAGTTTTGGGTTGGACTGCAGTACCAAATGTTACCCTGAAAACAAACCCTGTCCTTTCCTTTTGTGTTAGCCCACTATGTGTTTGTGTACCCTTGTGTATTTAATTTCTTCCTGTCTCTGTGTACTGTTTCATAGAATTTTTTTCTTCTCATACTAAGCTACATTCACTATGATGATGAATACTGTTATCCTCAAATATAATTTGCATTAATAATATGTTATTTACTTCGTAAAGATGTTTACACATAATTTATTTTGTTTTGTTCTAATGCTCATGTGTGAAGTTGATGTTTCTAAAGTTATTCTGATCTTTTATGTATGTACTTATGTCAAATTTATGTAACACTGATGTATTTGTTATTTCGATTCTTTTGTAAAGCCTGTATTACTGCAAATGTTATCTGTATTGTTATGTTCTTTAATGATGTATTTTGTACCTTTGTTATTGTATTCTCATGTTATAAAATTGTAATTGACACCAGTTCATCAAATTAAGTAGCTTGTAAATTACATTTCACTGCACACGTTTCTGTTGATCATAGTATATGGACAATATGTGAGAACTAGGGACTGTTAGCGTTTGCATGTGTGTTAATAATTCAGCAAGGGACTGGATAACAACTTTGCTGGTTCTAAGGACATTTCAAACAAATTCTTTGGGAGTGGACAAGTGGTGGTTTATGTACTTGCTGTATTCTCCGCAAGATTCTTCGATGGTGGTTGTGCACCTGCACAGTCGCAACAGATGGTTGCTGGCCATTTCTACATGGACTACAATGGGTCTGCATCTTTGATGGCCCTCCAATACCATTATCTCTACTAGGACTACAGTGGGTCTACTCTGTGATGACCAACCTACCAATATTCTTCAAAACTTCGACTGACTATGTGTTGGGTTTGCTCTGTTGTGGCCTCTTACCTGTCTGCATACCAAGAGTAAGCAGTGTCTTTCCGTTGGAAGGACAACACTACTTCTTCAAGACTGCATGGAAATCCACTATTTCCGTGTGCATTTTCTTTTACTGCTCAGACTTTGAGAAAAACACTGCAATTTTACTTTGATGAATGATCAGGACTGTGAGAAAATTTTAGCTTTTGACCAACATTGTGTCGATAAGTGTGTGCATTTCATTTCTTTGTTATTGTAATTATGAAAATATTTTTCAAATCTGTATTGGACACTGCCCAAACCAATTTGTAAATTTTTTTGTGGGGAGCATGGGGGCTATGTAAGTAGGCTGTTTAGGTTTTTTTATTGGTAACACCGCCGCCACGTAGTGCTCTGTATGAAAATCACTGGCTGTGCTGTGTGCAGTCTGTGGCTGGTTTGCATTGTTATCTGCCATTGTAGTGTTTGGCAACGGCAGCTGGATGGTAACAGCGCAGTTGGAGGTGAGCCGCCAGCAGTGGTGGACGTGGGGAGAGAGATGGCGGAATTTTGCGATTTGTAAGAATTGATGTCATTAACTTATATATATATATATATATATATATATATATATATATATATATATATATATATATATATATATATATATATATATATATTACGACTATTAAGGTAAATACATTGTTTGTTCTCTATTAAAATCTTTCATGTGCTAACTGTGCCTGTCAGTAGTTAGTGACTTCCGTAGTTTGAATCTTGTAGTTAGCTGGCAGTAGTGGCGCTCTCTGTATTGCAGTAGTTCGAGCAACGAAGATTTTTGGTGAGGTAAGTGATTTGTGAATGGTATAGGTTAATGTTAGTCCGGGCCATTCTCTTGTAGAGATATTGAAATTCAGATTGCGTTGCGCCAAAAATATTGTGTGTCTGTTTAAGCACATTCGTGTATAATTGTTCAAAGAGGACGTTTCAAAATTAAAAGCAAGGGTGGTAACATTAAGAGTGCAACGGAATTTCACTGTTAAGTGCAGAGGAGAGAGCAGACAGGTGGAAAGAGTACACTGAAAGCCTCTGCATGGGGGAATATTTGTCTGATGTTATATAAGATAAAACAGGAGTCTATTTAGAAGAGCTAGGGGATCCAGTACTAGAATCAGTATTTAAGAGAGCTTTGGAGGACTTAAGATCAAATAAGCAAGAAGAAGAAGGGATAGATAACGTTCTGTCAGAATTTCTCAAATGATTAGGGGAAGTGGCAACAAAACGACTGTTCATGTTTTTCTGCAGAATGTATTAGTCTGGCAAATACATTCTGACTTTCTTAAAAGTATCATCCACACCATTCTGAAGACTGCGAGAGCTGACATGTGCGAGAATTATCGCACAATCAGCTTAACAGCTCATAAAATCAAGTTGCTCGCAAGAGTAATACACAAAAGAATAGAAAAGGTAATTGAGGATGTGCTAGATGACGATCAGATTGGCTTTAGGAAAGGTAAAAGCACCAGAGAGGCAATTCTGACGTTGCGGTTGATGGAAGCAAGACTAAAGAAAAATCAAGACACGTTCATGGGATTTGCTGACCTAGGACAGACTGCGTTTTATTGGCAGGGCACTTAGAAAATGTAACAGATATACTAAAGAGATTGTCTACACTACACTTGTCTGTTCTCTTTTAGAACGCTGCTGCACGGAGTGGGACATGTTCCAGATAGGATTGACAGAGTACATCGAAAAAGTTAAAAGAAGGGTAGCACATTTTGTATTATCGCGAAATAGGGGAGAGAGTGTCACTGAAGTGATGCTGGATTTGAGGTGGACTTTATTAAAAGAAAGGTGTTTTCCGTTGCGGCGGAATCTTCTTACAAAATTTCAATCATGAACTTTCTCCTCTGAATGCCAAAATATTTTGTTGACGCCGACCTACATAGGGAGAAACGATCACCATAATAAAATAAGGGAAATCAGAGCTCGCACGGAAAGATACAGGTGTTCGTTTTCTCCACGCGCTATACGAGATTGGAATAACAAAGAATTGTGAAGGTGGTTCGATGGACCCTCTTTCGGGCCCTTAAATTTGATTTTCAGAGTATCCATGTAGATGTAGACATACGTGTGAGTATCAAACGTTTCAAAATATGTTGATATCAGACAGTTCATTGATCTTTAACATATTAGAGGCACTGCACCTCACCATAATTTCCTACTGATCTTCAAGTCATTATTAGTAGCAATTGCAGTAGCGTTAGCCTGGAGCAAATACAAAGACACTTGAGTCTATACTGGATGCAAAGGAGAGATGGGTTATTATGTTGTTCAATAATTCCTCTTTTTTCCGCGACAATGTCGGGTTGTGAATGCCGTACCTCTTAGGTACTACTGTGTGTTTTTGTGTGTGTGAGAACAACATTGTGCGGTAGTCAGACTGGATTGTGGGAAAACAGTAACCGAAGGGAATCGAAGCTTTTGAGATATGGTGCTACAGACAAATGTTGAAAATTAGGTGGACTAATGAGGTAAGAGAGTAGGTTGCAACTTCTACTTTGAAATGAAAAGGTTAGCACAGGAAACGAATTCGTAGCAGGCGGCATCAGATCAGACAGACTAAAAAAAAAAAAGCAGGAAATAAAAAAATATATGTAACTCGACCATTACACAGGAACAGGACGAAGCACCATCTATACTAATATTATAAATTATCGAACGGGGCAACATTTCGCAGTTGATAAATATTTATGAGAAATGGATATATGTCATAATTTACTTCTCCCTGCCCTTCTGTCCATCTCCTCCTCCTCCCCCCCTCCCCCCATATCTCTCTCCATCACCTTTCCCCTTCTCCATGTACTTACATATCTCTTATCCCACACTCTATGCATCTCCTCATCTCTCTGTCCATATTCTCCTTCCCCTTCTTTATATGCATGCCCTCCTCCGTCTCGCTAACCTTATTCATTGTTGTTGCAAAGGAAACGTTATTGAACTTACCTCGAAACGCTGTTCACGTTCTTCGTCAGCCTCATATAACTGGCCTGTGTTGCGCTTGGGCCGGTCGATATTTCGTCGCATCACTGGTGGTATATTTTCCAAGGAAATAAACTACGAACTTAAATCAATTGAAAGCTTTGAACATACCAAATTCTACGAACTGACATCAATTCAAGCTTTGGAACACACAAAAGACATGAGCACTGCCGGTAACACAGTAAGATATCGCTTTCAAAAGCAATATTTTTCGCAAAGTATTAGTATTCAATGGAGAGTTTGTTGTTGTTATGAAAACATACGACAGCAGAACTGTCACAGTGACGATCACGTTTTTTGTTGTTGTGAAAACGTGTGACAGCAGATCTATCAAATTGATTGTCACATTTCTTTCATTGAGATGTTCATACAATAACACCATCCAAATTGCACACACGCACACACACACACACACACACACACACCACACACAAAACACAACCAAATCGGTCGAGCCACTCTCAAGTGCTGATATTTCATACAGGCAGCAACTGATTTTTACATATTTAAAAGATACGGAAGAAAGTCTGTCTGTTACGCTTTCGCGACTAAGGCGCTCAAATTCTCATGAAATTTGGTAAGGAGATAACTTGAACTCTGAAGAAGAACAGAGGCTATTTCAGAAAGTGTGCAGTACAAGATATGTATTGATTAGAAGAATATAAGGCGAAACATGGAATACTAATAACTCTTTGAATAAGATACTTACTCTTTGACGTTTGAACTTTATCATATTTGGGAAAATGCTTTTATTGTTTGATATGTTCTACATAACATGATTCGATGTAATGAATATAATGCTTATACAACTCTCTGTGTGTTTAATCCATAACTCCATGCTAATATAAATCACAAGCCCGTCGCATTTTAGCCCCCCGAACGTCACACCTCTGTTATACTGTAGCTTCGGAGGCGCTTGAAGACACGACGGCGGCATCATTTATGCTGACAGCTAACAGGGAGAGGTTGTGCCTTTACATGTAGAATGTGGGAGGCATCTAGTGAGGTTCTATTTCATTATGAACTGCGAGTGCAGCAGCGAATAACAGGCAGGTATGTGAAGGCAGCTGACGTTGCACGTACAGATATTGCAAAATTTGCGCTGCGCCAAACTACGAATTATTTATTTTCTTTCTTCGTTAGTTTACAGTTATTTAACAATTTTAGAAAGTTCATATTTTATTTTTGTACACTCTCGTCATTCAACATAACAAAACTGCCGATATACGTCTATAGCCCATTGCTTTTTTGTTTATTTTATTTTTTAAAAAAATAATTCTTTCATTTATGTAACAGTTTGAAGAAGGGTTTGATAGTGATTGAGTTTGTAACAAATTTTGTATCATATTGTAATTCATAGCATTTTAATACAATAAAACAATTTGGAAAAAAATGGTCTTGCGGTTAGTGTTCTGATCCTCGATCACGGGGTCCTGCGTTCGATTCCCAGGTGCACCGGGTTCTCTCCGCTCGAGACTGGATGTGTGTGTTGCCCTCCTAATGATTTTATGATCATCGACGCACAGGATACCAAAGTGGCGTCAAATAAAAGGACTTGCACCAAGTGGCCAAACGTCCTGAATGGGGACTCGGGGCCAATAAAGCCAAACACACATTTCATGTCGTTTTTCTGATACGCGAGAGCAGCTGTGGGTAACAACTAGAACAGAATGCTTCTACAATCCTCTTCCATAATTTTATTGTTAAATGCGAAAATGACTCTGTCGGTTACGTTTTTGCGAGAAAACAGCTGAACCGATTTCACTGAAATTTGGTGTGGAGATAGCTTTGCGGTGGGGCGGGTTGTAATAAGTTTGTTCGTTCGTCGTACTGTTCACTCCAAATACTTCCACCAACCTCTGTACGGCGACAGATCACCAGCCAGTTTCTCTACATAGAAATGTACTGCGTTGACGACGTAAAAGCAGTGTTGAAGAAAACGCCGTCAATACTTACGTTGCGAAGTCCGCGTAACCTTTAGTAGCCAGCTATCATGTAAATTCCTTATAACAATTTTTGGGCGGAAGGTAGTTGCTTCTTTCCTTCAGTAAAATATCAAATTTATAGTACAAGTCTTTTTATTTCCATTAGTTCCAGAGAAAAACCTGCCATCAAGCCGGCATTTAGTTAACTAAAAACACTACTGCTCTCAGTTCACAGTTCATGCAATCCACATCACACACAAAGCAGCCAGAATTTTACCTAAGTCTGTCCCAGAATGGTTACACGATCTTACAGTCAAAATTCCCCTACTAATAGTGAATTTGACATCCGATCGTTTTCGGTGGATTTCTTTAACAGAAACTGCTCGCCAAATATTCCATATATCAAAACAGAACATGCGACGTTGAATTCTTACACAGGCCCAAAGTTCACATACGATATAACTTTTCAACAAAAGAATATCAAAATTTCCAACTTTCAACAAACTGTTCGTAAATTCAACTGCTTTGATGGCTACACAATCTAGATGCTACAAACCAATTACTTCTTCATTTTACACTTACTGAAGACTGAAAAGATCAACATGACTTGCATGTCCAATATCTGACTAGCGACTGCCCTGCTGGATGCTGCTTCTACCACAGCATATCTATCTAGCCGTTCGTGGGAACTGCTTAGTTCTGATTGGTTGATTCATTTGACTGGCCGATCAAAATCATCGTTCGAGATCATTCTCGCACCAAAACTGGCCTTCACCAATCACTATTCACAGTTGCTTTTACGTCATTCCAATATGCAAATAGTAGTACAAGATTTAATAAAACCAAACGAAAAGAAAATTAATCTTGAAATAAATTAAGAAATCGATTTTACTTTGTACCAATATTCTGGCTGCCTTCTTAGAAAAGCAAGTACACTTAGACATATGTCATCAGCAATGTGGGTACAATCATCTTTCCCACACTACAATTACGTAAAGTATTACATCAATTTAATCTTGAAATTTTACATATGTCCCGCATACACACACTCACTCACTCTCATTTACTCCCACAACAGTATTAGACACTAATAATAATTTTGTCCGATTTTTATATTACGAAAATGTAATTTGGTTAGCCAGCTGGTGTGGCCGAGCGGTTATAGGCGCTTCAGTCTGGAACCACGCGACCGCTACGGTCGCAGGTTCGAACCCTGCCTCGAGCATGGTTGTGTGTGGTGTCCTTAGATTAGTGAGGTTTAAGTAGTTCTAAGTTCTAGGGCACTGATGACCTCAGATGTAAAGTTCCATAGTACTCAGAGCCATTTGAACCATTTTTGTAAAATGGTTAAAGTTTTTAAATTAAAATCTACACCTTGAGAATTCTAGTACCGATTTCAAATGATACTGAAAGACGAACTGTTATTATTAATGACTGAGTTTTGTAGTCTAAGTGTCGGTTTGGGGTGTTTTACGTAATTTTCTGAATCTCCGAAACTACGAAAGCTACAACGTTGGAATTTTTATACAATCTTCTCCTGAATAACAAAAACTAGTGTACCGATTATGAACATGATTGAATAATATTTGATATGTTTCATTTAGATTTGTAGGAGGTTTGAATGCACGGCTTCTACTAAGTGACAGGGATATGTTTCTCACAGCTAGCAGTAGCAACAGGTGCGAATGACTCATCGCTAAGGCACAACTTGCTGTCTCCCTCATGGCATCCGGCTCCAATACTGCGGGCTGTACTGCAGTGTAGCCTACCGCAATAAACGTTATTGCGTAACAACTTGTGACGTCACAGCTTGAACCCTGAGGAAGAACACAGACTACTATAAAAAATAAAAAAATTAAATAGCGACCTTTAAGAGGGTAAAGTAATTGAAGTACTTGTTTTTACATCAGCAAATGTACACCATGTTAAAAGCATTATATTTATTGCACAATGTACATGTTGTATAACGTAAATGGCAAAGTCCCTCTATACGCATCACTACGCAACGGCGCTACACCTACTGCATCACTGGCTTTTGCACAGCTGGCGAGGGGTGCATATCACGAGCTTTGCTTATCCTAACAGGCAGACACTTGAGGGTAGCTAACGCTGTTGCGTGTACAATTTACTTGCTCTTGACCGTTCATCGTAACAAAACTGCTGATAAGCTCCACAGGTACAGATAACAGCTGGTATGCTGTAACTGAAGGTGCCATTCAGTTGTCACTGATTCTCAGGCTTTACGTCAAGGACCAAAAAGCATTCCCTAATCAACATATAAGAAAAAGTAAGTGAGGCGTCAGTGAGTGCGACTATAGCTCCGCCACACTCCCGCAGCCCCATGGGTGATGTATGGTGGTAGCCCTCCATCCTGAATCCATGAAGAAGCTCTGGTTTGGAACTGCGAAAGTTCAATTTCAAGATATAGGTTTCAAAAGAGGACACCGCACTAATGTACTTCTTGTGGGAATCTAGAATAAATGGGCGATGCGTTATTTACATTTTCTAGACATTTTCGGCAAACAATTCGAAAATCAACTCTCAGATGAAATCAATGCACGTCTGAAGAAATTATTTCTTTAATCTGGAATGAGGAAGGCACAGTTATGGTCAAATATAGGAGTTAAATTTCCCAATGATGAAGAGACGAAACATTTTGTAGAAAATCTCTTACAAGTTAGTGAAGGTACTCACTCAGTTGAGTGGGTAACTGGTGAAACACTGCTTGCAAATGATTCATGTGACATTTGCAACTGCCCAAATGTATTAAAAGATAAAGTTTTCCTAAACATTGTTAAAAATGACTCGGTTATTTGAAACAGCCATTTTATCATTAAGAAATTAAGTAGCTGATGATATTAAGCTAAAAATTCAAAACAAAAAATGATGGGGAACAGTTGTAATTGAAGCAAATTAATATCAGGA
This sequence comes from Schistocerca gregaria, assembly GCF_023897955.1. Lineage (NCBI taxonomy): Eukaryota > Metazoa > Arthropoda > Insecta > Orthoptera > Acrididae > Schistocerca > Schistocerca gregaria. The sequence goes on from NC_064922.1 coordinate 666,828,431, forward strand.
AAAGATTAAGAAAAAAAACAGCATTCATTCAGAGGATTCTGCTCATACCTACCGAACTGCCGTTTCAAATCAAAAGAAGGCAATTTCCAGTGAGGTTAGTTTTTAGTATCACTATAAACTTTAAGATGTTGCGGCCCTAATTTGAAAGAATATTGGTTTCCTCGGGGTCAGTTATTTGTATCTTGTCCGTCAAGGGGGGGGGGGTGTTAATGGTGGGTGGGGGGAGGTTTGGGGGAATGGAATAACGCTTAACAAAAGAAGAATTGGGGTCCTCCACCGACAACTTGGTAAAATTTGGTGTTGATTAAAGCAGTTTTTACTAGCTGTTATGGAGTTCAGGGTAAACACGTGTCTACAGAATGTGCGTGCCCGGGAAATGTGATTTGACCTCGATGTCCGCCGATTTCGAAGTTTTTGTCTGGGGTCATCAGTGTAAGTGTTGGTGGGAATACCCGGCCTATTTAGCTTCCTTGATTATTGGTTCAAATGGCTCTAAGCACTATGGGACTTAACATCTTAGGTCAACAGCTCCCTCTTGATTATTGTAAGTGGTAGTCGTACATTAATAACATTCAGTGTATATTAATAAATAATAAGGCGACCATTTTAAGTTAAATGATATTTATTGGTTAGATAATAAGCTATTTGCCGCTCTTATTCTTTTGTTAAAATGTGTTTGAAATACATTGCAACCTATAATGATTGAATCTGTTGAAGTTATACATTTGCTGATTTCTGAAGTCATTTTATTCAGTGTAATATGATACTCCATTGGGGGAGGCTTATATTCCCGACCCTGGTTCCGCTATTATATGCTGTTGCGGCTGTGCGGTGGTAGCTGTTGCGTTGTTTCTTGAGATATGAATGTTTGAATTGGTCGCTGTGACATTGTGGTGGTTACCAGGACGTCTTCCGTCTCTTTCTCGTCGAAGTATATTTTAAGGGGAAAAGTTGGATGTTTGTTTATTTTATCGATCTTTTATGAATATTTACTATTGTAATTTCAACGAATCTTTTCGAATGTTCTAAAATATTCACGAATGTTCCAGATTTTAGAATGTTCTAGAAAGTTCTGAATTTTTTTTAACAGTGGAATGTTTTTAGTTTTATATAAATTGCCAGAGTATTTCAGATTATGGTAGTGTTGAATACGTCAGAGGATTTAAGAGCATTGGAGAGCATTTTTGTTGGCCAGCGGCCTTGTCACAGTGGTCACACCGGTTCGCTTGTGATGATCGAAGTTATGCGGTGTCGGGCTCGACTAGCACGTGGATCACATGGATGGGTGACCATTCGGCCTGCGGAGCGCCGTTGGCAAACGGAGTGAACTCAGTACTTCTCAGGCCATTTGAGGAACTAGTTGGCTGGGAAGTACCGGCTCCGGTCACAAAAACTGACAACGGCACGGAGAACATTGAGCTGCCTTATGCCCTTCCATAGCCGCATCCAGTGACCACTGTCAGCTGAGGACGACACGGCGGTCGATCGATGTGGTTGAGCCTTCCGGGGCCTATTCGGATGGAGTTAATAGTAATTTAGAGCCTTTGATAGTAATTTTTAGCGTGCCTTAGTAACATTTTTAAGATTTTTTAAATGTTAGTTTTCACTATGTTCCCCAATGTTCTGGAGTGATCTGAAATGTTCGCAGAAAACAAAATAAAAAAAACCACGTGGACTGGATTTTTTTTGAGCTAGTACAATAAATATAATGGAGCGATACTCATCACCTTGGACTAAAGGAAATGTTTCAGAAAGCGTACGTACAGGACGAAGCACTGTGCTTGAGACGATCGAGGCTAATGGGAAACATTGACAAGAAGCAGCTTGAGATGTCAGAAGTTTGATACCGCACAGACACCTTGAAAAACAAGTAGATTCAAAATTAATTCAAAGGATTACGCACTCATTGATGTGGTGTTCGATCAGTGGCAGAGATAACTCTGTGCAATACTATTTAGACGGACAGAAAGTAAGGTATACAGGGTGTCCCATTTATCTTGACCTAAATAACTGTTTGCCCAGACTCAAGCTTAGTGGTGGTACATGGGATACTCGAACACATCCAATTGCTGACCCTGGCAGAGAACATATGTAAACATAAGTAGAATACACACCCGTCATTCCGTCAATCATAGTCAGTTGATGAGTCGTGTAAGTAGAATGCACACCAACGAAGAGAAGGTAGAAATGCTACTCATCTATTAGGAATATAAGTTAGCAGAACAGTACTTGCAATACTGCTTTCTTATGTACGGGTACATTTAGTACAGTAGTTTAGACCTTCTAAATACTGTTGTGTGGAGTAGGCATACAGTAAAGACTGTCCTTCCTACTAACTGCATCGACAAAACGTTTCTTTTATTGTTGTTGTTGAAGGTAGGCAAAATGCTACGCAGGAAGCGGAACTGTACAGAGAGCGATATCCTGACAAGAACCCACCTTCCCGACGGATGTTTTCTCGTCTTTTTGCGACGCTTCAGGAAGCGGTAAGTTTCAACCGACGACAAAGCAAACGTCGTAGCACTCGCACAGACGAAGCAGCCGAAGTTACTGTTCTGGCTTCCATTGCTATGAATCCACATGTGAGCACACGACAGCTTGGACACGAGACTGGCATTCATAAAACCAGTGTACATCGCATTCTTGCACGCCACCGGTTCCATCTTTACCATGTACACCTACATCAAGAATTGCATGGGAATAATTTCCAGAATCGTATACAGTTCTGTCAGTGGGCACAGCAGCAAATCCTCTCCAACCCGAACTTCTTCTCCAATGTTCTGTTTATCGATGAATGTTCCTTCATAAATAAAGGACAGGTAAATATAAGGAATATGCATTATTGGTCAAGTGACAACACACGATGGCTTAGACAGGTGGAACATCAACTTCAAGGGAGAGTTTACATCTGCTGTGGGATACTTGGTACTACAATTATTGGCCTCTATTTCGTCAAAGGTAGTCTAAAAGGCACAGCGTATGCCAACGTCCTCAGACGAGATCGCCCTTCTCTTCTGGATGAAGTGCCGCTAAGAACCAGAATTCTGATGTGGTATCAACACGATGCATGTCCAGCACATAATGCCTTGCGTGCACGTCGTGTTCTGAAACAGTTACTTGGCCTGTTAGGTCCCCTGATTTAAATCCTCTGGACTTTTTTCTTTGGGGATGCATTAAAGACGTTTTCTGTCGCGATATTCCAACAACTCCCGAGGACATACAGGAACGTATCGTGCATGCTGGTAACACTGGAAGCAGTACATAATTCTTTCATTCATCGAGTGCACCAGTGTGTCGGTGTCCAGGGTCACCACTCTGAGCAGTTTTGAATGTTCTACTCCTGGACAATGGTACAGCAAAGTCAAAGTAAATTCTGTGCTATGTGTTTACTTGGTTTTCATTTGTTTTCTGACAGCTCCAGCAAGTGGACGAGTTTGCGATCCCGGGCTCAAAGTCAATGTTGTGTTACGTAGTTAATAAAGTGAATGGTACACTGTGGTACAGTTTTGAATGGGTCTTTAGGAGAGGAAATAAAAAATACAGGGAGCCATTTTAAAAAGTCATACCGAATTCATATCTATGTAAAAAACAAAGCTACAACGAAGGAAATCATGCTCATTGATGTCCCCCTGACGGCTAAGGAACATTTGCTGGAAACATTTTGTAATTTGCATCCGGAAAAACAGTTATATGGGGTGGTTAAGATAAATGGGACACCCTGAACAGTAATGCATTCTGGTTTCACACAGACGCAAGCGGGGGAACACAATCGCAGGCTATTTAGGACTTCCGTGGAGTAAATACACAGAGCAAATTGCAGCGGAGGAAGTAAAGGAAATGGGCTCAGTGTCGGTACGTAGGCCGATGACTTAAATACAATTTTAAATATTAGGAAATAACATGGAGCGTATTTGGCATTTCTTGCTTCCACAATGTCTCATTGTTCTAAAACATCTAGAGATACTGATGGTTTGTTGAATGTGTCACAAAGGCGAGCCTTGTTAATGCGCGCAACTACTTGAAAAATTTCTGTATAATCATATCTCAGAATGCAGATGTTTGTGATGATGACTGAAAATAGCTGATTTATTAAGCTTTTTGTGGGTTGCACATGCGAAGCAGTCGCACTTTAAAGAGCGAACGGTCCTTAGGTGGAGGAAGGTAAAGGGAAGCAATTCCCGAAGAGTGTCGGAATTACTCCCCTGGGCTTAATTTCGCTTTCATCTTCCATTTCCGACGGGGAGCGCCTATTTTCCGCGTCACTGAGTCGGTAATAATTGCAAGATCCCGGTTTACGCTGTATGAATCGCTCCCGACCTTTAGATCGACGAGAAGCTTCGATAGGAATGGGAAAAGCGATTTTCTCGTTCGCTCAGAACTTTGATGTCGTAAGGATGACAAAGGCAGAAGTGACGCTACAAATTTAACTCTGAAGGAAGTTGTGAGGAATAAAAAATATTTGGTCCAGAGCTGCCTTCCATACAGCGTTTTGCTTAACGAAATATTCATTTCACTCTGTGGAACTTTTTATCAGCAAACCAGAAAAGGAAATTGAAAATACTCAAAGCAGTGCAAAATAAGCCATTAAGAGCTTTGTATTTCCACTGAATGAAATGTGCAACTGGATAAAGATATCAACTAGTAATTGCCACATCGTAATACTGTTCTATAATGCGTATGTCATGTGCGAAGTAAGTGCGGCAACAGTCAACCTGTTAAGAAGGATTTGGCTACAGTTAATTTTAAAATTTTTAAATGTATAATCTGAGTTAGAAAATCATAAGAGTCTAATGTTTGTACTTTTTGAGACAGATATTGACATAATTGTGGTAGTTACATCGATGTATTTCTTATTCTTCAGACATACCGTATATGCGACGTCTGTGTTACTGTTTGTCGTTGACAGGGGCTCTGTATATGAGCGGAGAGATTTATACTGCGGCTACTCGGAATATTTGGGCAGCATTCGGCCGCCATGATGTGCAAAACTTCGACTGTGCCGAGGGTGGTTTAAGATAACTAAGAGAAGTGATTTATGGTGAAAATCGGAATTGCTAAGATTCCTTGAAATCTCAATAAGGAGTTCGTGAGCAACAGTAAAGGGCTTCCTGACAGCAGAGGTGGAGTAATTCCAGTGTTCCATACATCCGTAAATCAGGATAGCTGTGGCTTCACCAGACAAATAAAATTATAAAAGACAGAATCGTGCTCATCCTTTAGGAATGTTAACGTAGGAAAAACTTTGGGAACGATTTGGTGAAAACAGTACGTAAATAATGCTGTCATCGATCTCTGTCCATGCGCGAAAGCCGATAGTCTGAGATTTATTCTTTTAAATATATCACGGGTACTGGTAGATCTGGTAGATAGCTATCAGTAATGATGCAGACCTTGAGGTTTTGCCTTTATAAATCATAAGCGAATGTGAACCATAATTTTGTCTTGGTTTTTGTTATTGTTTTTTTTATTTTTTGTTTAGTTTAGTTGGGATTGGGGTGATTTATAATGTTTTCACTTTCCGATTAATTTTCGTTAGATATTTACCTTTCTTACAGATGATGGACTAATTAAACTGTGGGACGTACTATGTTGTAAATCTTTATTGCTCTTTTGAGAATGGGAATACAAGAGATATTTTCTTCTACACAACAAAAATGAGTGAATTAAATGGACATGAAATGACTGCAGCTGATTGTAATGAAAATAATAAAAATTCAGCTGCAGGAAAGAATGTTAGTGAAGCAACTTTCAGAATTTCTGAACTCTAGTGCAATCAGTACGTCATAATTTAAGAAATTCTTTCTTAGACCGGTACTCGACCGCGGATTTCCTAGTTTTCGCGAGCAGTCGTCTTTACTAATAGGCTTTCTGAACCTTGGTGATATGACTCTTCAGCTGTACTGCCAATTACAAGTTTTGAAAGCGCCATTCTTTGTTACGCTTGTAAAGATACCTTTATCTACTCGGTCCCGCATCTCAGTTTGCACCGAAAGTCGTAAAGGTAACGCTGTAATACTCTGTAGTCCCGTTAAAACTTCAGTGTACGGTTACTTCTTTGAACCTTTAACACTCTCTAATGCATGCAGAATCTTATCGTTACAATTAGCACAATTCCAGCATCATGGGCTGCTTCCCTGTATTTACCTTACTAGAAACCTTACATGCAAATTGGGTATGCCGATACTGCTAACATATGAAGTGCAGTAATGGTGCATATTGCCTTAAGGTGGATAAAGCCTCCAGCAAAAAAACCGAAGTTAGTGCATTCATGGTCAGCACAAACATTGAGGTTTTTGCAGTACAGGCTTTCCCGAACATCATGTTTTACTATTTTGAATGGGTGTTATTAGTATCCAGTGGCCCGAACAATGTGTTAGTAGTGTTTCTGAGAAAATTAGTATGCGCTATTTTCTCCCCATGCTCAGATATGGAAATGAAGTACTTTCGAGACAAAATCCCACGTTATCTGGACCAATGTAACACCACTAGTGTGCAGCAGACGCCACAGGAACTGACGACGCTCAGAGGCACTCCATTTTCTCTGTTATGCCATTTGTGTGAAATAGAACTTGTCCAGCGCTTAGAGTAGTTGAGGTCTGGCAGTATTGATGAGCGCCCAGCTCAACAACGCTCAAATGCAAAGTTATTAGGGTAGGTGTGCCGACTGAAACACAGGCAGCATTACTCACAGGTTTCCCCCAGGGTAACCTCCTCCCCCCACACTCTTCCGATCCCTTTGCTCCTTTCCCATCCCCCTGCTCTCTAGGCCACTAGCCTTGTTGGTGGAAACTGATGGGTAATTCAAGGACGAATGTCCAATTGGTTGGGGATACTGACAGAGCTTGCATGTCTGAGAGATTTCCACCCAATGTCACCAAAATGTTGGATTATTTTGTTGCCTATGCAGCAGAATTCCTTAACTTCATCTACTTCATGATCACCAGTTCCTATGTTAAGTGTCTTGCTTTTCTCATTTTCGCTACTCCTCATTTCTTTCATCTTTCTTCAGTTTACTGTAAATCCATATCCTGTACTCATTAGACTGTTCATTCCATTCAGCAAATCAGTAATTCTTCTTTGCTTTCGCTGAGGATAGCAAAGTCTTCAGCGAATCTTATCACTGATATCCTTAAACCTTGAATTTTAATTCTACTCTTGAACCTTTCTTTTATTTCCGTCATTGATTGAAAAGTAGGGGTGAAAGACAACATCCCTCTCTTACACCTTTTTTTAATCCGAGCACTTCATTCTTGATATTACAGACATATCATTCCTCTTTGGCTCTTCCACACATTGTGTGTTACCCTACTTTTCTTATAGCTTACCCCGATTTCCTCGGAATTTCGAAATCTTGACCATTTGACCCTTCGAATGCTTCTTCCACGTCGACAAACCCAATGAACATGTCTAGATTTTTCTTTAGTCTTGCTTCCAATGTCAACGGAAACGTCAGATTGCCTCTCTAGCACCTCTGCCTTTCCTGATGCCAAACTGATCGCCATCTAACACATACACAGTTTTCTTTTCCGTTCTTCTGTGTATTATTCTTATCAGTAACATGGATGCATTAGTTGTTAAATAGGTTGTGTGATAATTCCCTCGCTTCTCTATTTCAATCTTGGGAATTGTGTGGATGACCTAGTTGTGAAAGTCAGATGGTGCATCGCCTCATATATTATACAAACCAATATGAATAGTCGTTTAGCTACAACTTTTCCCCAATGATTTTAGAAATTCTGATTGAATGTTATCTATTCCTTCTGTCCGTCTTTTAAATGCTGAGTCTGCTGTTGGATCCCCTATCTCTTCTATATCAACTCCTGTTTCCTCTTCTATCACGCCACCGTACAAGTCTTCCCTCTCATAGAGAACTTCACAGTATTCTTTCCACCTAGCCGCTCTCTCCTCTGCATTTAACAGTGGAATTCCCCTTGCACTCTTAATGTTACCACTCTTCCTTTTAATTTCACCGAAGGTTATTTTGACTTTTCTGTATACTGAATCAGTCTTTTGGACAGTCACTTCTTTTTCGGTTTCTTTACATATACATGCAGCTATTTCAGTTTAGCTTCACTGCACTTTCTACTTATTTCATACGTATTTCACTTTTATGTTTCTTCTATTGCCTATTGTTTTTTTCGCAGTTAACTTTTTGTACCCAGATTTTTGTTTCCAACCTCTGTGATTGCCCTTTCTCGAGATGTTCATTCAACTTCAATTGAAATACCTACTGAGCTATTTCTTATCACAGGATCTACAGCATCAGAGAACTTCAAGTGAATCTTTTCATTCCTTGATACTTCCGTATCCAGGTAGACGAAGGTAAGGATTGAAGAGGTTCTGCGAAGAATCGGAGAGGAATGGAATATATGGGAAACAGTCACAAGAAGAAGGGACACGATAATAGGACATCTGTTAAGACATCAGGGAATAACTTCTATGGCACTAGAGGGAGCTTTAAAGGGTAATAACAGTAGAGGAAGACCGAGACTGGAATACATCCAGCCAATAATTGAGGAGGTATCTTGCAAATGCAACCTGAGATGACCAGGTTGGCGCAGGAGAGGAATTCGTGTCGGCCGAATCAAGACATTCAGAAGACTGATGACTCATAAAAAAACACCCACTTCTTCGCGTATTGATTCTTCCTGACTAGTCTCTCAAACTTCAGCCTACTCTTCATCACTATTAAATTGCGATCGGTGTCTATATCTGCTCCTGGCTACACCTTACAATCCAGTATCTTATTTCGGAATTTCTGCCTGACCATGATGTATACCAACTGAAATCTTCCCATATCTCCAGGCCTTTTTCAAGTATAGTACATTCTATTGTGATTACTGAAAGATGTATTCGCTATTATTAGCTGAAATGTATTGCAGAACTCAATTAGTCTTTTGCCTCTCTCATTCCTAGTACCAAACCCATATTCTCCTGCAACTTTTTCTTCTTCCCCTACAACTGAATACCAGTCCCTCGTGACTATTAGATATTTAGCTCCCTTTACATACTGAATTTCCTGTTCAATATTCTCATATACTTTTTCTATCTCTTCATCTTTGGCTTGCGACGCCACCATGTACACCTCAACTATCGTTATGGGTTTTGATTTGCTGTCAGTACCGATGAGAACAACCCTGTCACTGAACTGTTCACAGTAACTTACTCTGTGTCCTTTGTTCCTATTCAAAATGAGTCCTACTCCCGTTATACTATTTTCTGTTGCTGTTCGTATTACCCTATGCCCATGTTGACAGAAATCCTTGTCTTCTTTCCATTTCACTCTACTGTCCCCTACTACATCTAAATTGAACCTTAGCATTTCCCTTTTCAGATTTTCTAGCCTCCTTACTATGTCCGGACGTCTGACATTCTACTTTCTGACTAGTAGTACATTATCCTTTCGTTGGTTACAGATTCTCAAGGTCGCCTTCCCCTTGGCAGTTCGCTCCTGGAGATGCGAGTGCGAGTGGGTAGTAGTCTGGAATATTTTGTCAATTGAGAGATCATCGTGGCACTTTTTCAGTTCTGTGGATACACATTGCGTGTCTTTAATGAAGTGGTTTGCATTGCCCTCTGCATCCGCATGCCATTCATCATTGCTGTTTCTCCCGCCTTATCGTTGATTAAGATAAAGGGGTATCACATCAGATGAATTTGCAATTGCGAATAATGACTACCCTGAGCTGTAGAATGGATTAACGACAGTGAAAATTTGTGTCGGACTGGGATTCGAATCCGGGTTTCCGGCTTATCGCGATTGGTCGCCTTACCATTTAGCTATCCGTGCACGACCCACGGCCAGACCCAGATTTCCATATGTCGTCGACCACACGTTTACGATCTGTACTCGCACACCCGTCATGTGTATTCCCGTACATATCAGACGTTGTGCCTGAAAGTCGGATGCCCGGTATCGGCAGATAAATACGCTATTGCAGAGCCGGGTTTTAGTCCCCGTCAGACACAAATTTTCACTGTCCTCATTCGAGTCTACAGCTGATGGTAGTCATTATTCACAACTGCTAATTCATCTGATGTGTTTAGTAACGGCTGTGGTCGGCGCAGTGCATCGTCGTCGGAATAACACGGCACTGCAGTATTATAAAGGGGTATCAGCTTAGCAGTGTCAGGTTATCTACTTAGGTGACTAGCATTCATGGTCACCTTTCGCTTCACGCCCTCTGGGAAGTCTCTGACACTCGTATGTTGTCCATTAAAGGTCACCCATGGAACCCGACACATCTTAGCAACTGTGTGCTTTATATCACGTAGTCCTACCCTGCCATTAAGGAAGTAGACACAATGCTCGACACTGATCACCTGATATAAAGTTGTTGAGAAATCTGTCTCATCTCCCTATTTCTCTCATCCGATAGGGGCACAGTAAAATGGTGGGAAACACAATGAACCTCCCTGATTCCCGGCTCCATTTCCATCCTCTTATTATCCCTTATAACTAGCTCAACTTGTAATATTTCCAGCTTTACAGTTGTCATATTCAGCTACTAGAACTTTTCTTAGAGCTGTTGACAAGGCAGCAGTGGGAAGATGATGTAATGTGATGTGAGGTACCGGTGACAGATGGCTTATTCGGTACATGAGTCGCAAGAAAGACCTCCTAAATTGTGGTCCTTCTCCACGTTTGCTGCTGTGTTCGGAAGTAGTGCGCCAAAATGATAACTGTTATTAATATTAGAAAAACTACATATTGATTTTGGCCGGCCGGTGTGTCCGAGCGGTTCTAGGCGCTTCAGTCTAGAACCGCGCGACCGCTATGGTCACAATTTCGAATCCTGCCTCGGGTATGGATGTGTGAGATGTCCTTAGGGTAGTTAGGTTTAAGTAGTTCTAAGTTCTAGGGGATTGATGACCTCAGATGTTAAGTCCCATAGTGCTCAGAACCATTGATTTTGCTTGAGCTTCATACAGAAGCATCCCTCAATAGCAATCATTCCACTATTTCAAAAGTGTTAATTGCCAGCAGAATAAGAAATAATTGTTAAACGAGAAGGCAGGCGACGCTATTCAGAGATCTTGGGGTCATTCGTAACTTGGATGGCGGGTGAGGTGTTTCGGCTGTTAGATGAGTGCTCGATCGGCAGTCTCGGAGGACGGACATGTTGTCTGCCGCGGCCGGTATCAGTTAAGACTTCTTTAGCAATCTCTGGTTTATTAATGTAAGGACTCGATTGGCAGTTAAGGAGGGCAGGCATGTTGTCTGCCACGGTTAGTATTGGTTACGAACTTAATTAGGAATGTCTTAGATTTTGACAAGTAACTGAAAACTAGTTTGATAGTGATTACACAGACATGCAGTTCATTATTTTGTTTTTTGTCTGTGAAAGAGTGAAGAACCGTAAATTTTTTGTGAATCATAAAGTGGACCATGAATGTGCAGTTTCTTGTATTCTGCTAGTAAGAAAAGAGTGGCATCCAGTTTAAACGAACCAATTGAACCAATTTATAGAAGACCAGTTCCTCACCAACAGTTTATTACAGCCTCAAGGTAACGGATTCACACCTGTGGACTCTTTCCTGGACGGTGGACAACAACTATATAAGACTGGAAGTTGGTGTACATTATTAAGAACTTATGCAATCCACTAAGGGTGGTGGAAGAAACTAGGCACCGCGCGTGTGCTGCAGTCTTAGAACAAATGAGATCAGGACAAGTCATTTATGATAACATCGATGAGGTATGTAGGACGGAAATTTTAGAGACAAAGGAGTTATCCTACACACATAAATCCTTCTCGCTCTCTCTCTCTCTCTCTCTCTCTCTCTCTTTCAGTTGTCATAAACTGTGAGTAGACTTCTTCATTCAAGGTCTGAGCAGCGAGTGGGAGAGGTTCAGGTTTGCTATAAACAACGGAAAATTTAGTTCTGGATTATCAACAATCATTTTGCCTGCCTCTCTATAGTTCAATTACTGCATGAGCCTAGTTAGCTGCGCTCTGTAGTGAAAGGGTATTTTGTAAATAATAGCACTGACATTAAAAAATAACTTATGGCTCATTCATAGCAAATTTACTCTTTTTGTTGAGGTATTTGGTATTTTTATTAAAACTAACATTTTCTTAATTTTTAGCTTATCTATAAAATATTTACAATAAATAACGTTTTCTTGCAATTTAATATATTGCTTGTACATACATTTTCTCTTACAACTAGTACTGTCAGGTATAGAGATATTATTTGAACCAAACTAGTAAAAAAAAAAAGTTAAATACTGTGTTTCTCATATAATCATTTCTTTCTGATTTGTTTCAATATATACTGTATTTATATCTCTTTCACTATACTGTATATTTACGTTTTGATGGATCAGGTCTTTCTCTGTACATTTCCCTTCTGTATACAATTTATACACGGGAAACGGGAACTAGCAGCACCAGTTGAAGAAAGAATCACAACACACACACACACACACACACTACTAGAACAAGCGGTTCATCCCTCTCGCATACACGCATCAACCATTTACAAATAAATAAACACAATCTCAACCACTCCAGTGAATAGTAAGAGTACGGTATGGGGCTGATCCCTTTCCCACAGGTGAACCATTCGTCTTCATGATTAGACTGGTGCACTTTCAGCTGCAGTGTAGTACGTATCTCATGGCCTCCCCATCGAAAGTTTACCTGGTGCACCATATTTAGAGTTGCACAGTGCCGTCAGGAAGGCACCTTTTGTTATCTTCAGTCATGAGAGCCTTTGGTGCTGCATGGAACATCCTCTTAACCCGCCTCTGGGTGGTACCTACATCTATACGGTATGCGTACATCTCTGATCTGAGCCCCACAAACTCCACAGATTCACCTCGTCTTTTATCATGCCGATAACCTTCTTGTTTTGAGGTGTCATTGAAAAAGGATTATGTGCCACGTATCCAGATGTGTGTGTGATTATCTACAGAGCGATATTCTGCCAAACCTTGATTTACATGCTCTTTGCAGGCCACATCAAGTAGATTAATTCTCTTATCGCCTTGAGCCAGATCGTTTTTCAGTTTCGTTCCAAGTTCACATAAATTGTTTCTGGGAATATGAACTTCATCTAGCTGTTTATTGAGAGCACCACCACCACCTCTGCTGATGCGTATCCTGGCATTCACGATACGCTACTGCACTCTCTGTTACATAGCGTTCATCCAACTGTTTTGTGGGAAAGCTAGGCATTCCACTAAAGCCCTGTTTCTGTGACACATTATGACGCATTCTAACAGAAACGACTGGTTCAGAACTTTTGTGCAGTTCCTCTCTGTAAAATCTCTCTGTGATACCTTCACCGTCGCTATACTTTAAGATGTAAGTTCTCTGGTTTGTTCTCTGTACTTTAGACACTGTACATATCGCATTTGACCAACTAGGAAAATACAACATCTCAAATGCAGTTTTGTATTTCGAAGTACACACCGAATTACCTACACTGAACTTCTTCTTGCGTGGGTCCACCATCCTAATACGACTGTATGATGTATTAAGAAATTCAGTGCCATGTTCATCTATAGGCCTCACCTTAGTGGTAAAAAGTTCACTTCGATTTTACGCCCCAATAATTTGTAAGAGAATGTCTATCCATGTGTATGAACCACGAAGATTAAATTGCATCCACAGACGTATCTTAATGGCCCTGTTGAGATAAACCGCAACACTCGCTCTCAACTGAGAGAATGCAGAAGAGTTGTTTATTCTACATCTCTCCATCACTTACTTGAACTTCTTGCTGTAAAATTCGCCCCCGTGGTCGGTCTGCAAGTTGCCAGGACACCGAATCAAACTAGTTTGCTGCAGGTGTTGAAACACCTGCGCAACGGTGCCCTCACAGTGTCTGCCATCGGAGGAGAGACCCCGGCGAATTTGAAATACGTGTCTATGATCATTAAAATATATCTGAACGCTGGTACAGGATTATGTACATTTATGTGCATATTTGAACTTGTTTGTACATCCAACTGTATTAGACAAAATTAAAAAAAAAGGTTAATACAAGAAAGTCTCTCTCTCTAAGATTGTTTTATTGCACACACTCTTCAACATGTTGTGTAAAAGATGCAGCTATGATAAAAATGATTTACGCGTTCAGTAATCTAGATAAAGAGGGAGAGTCATGTTGTATCTCAAGGAGGAATTGCAAACGCTTACCTATGCCCAGCAGGAAGTCGGAGAACTATAGCCGAAATTTAAACGAATAGTTGTCCACAAATGGTATACATTTGTATCTACTGGTGTAACCTCCTCCTTCCTAAACGGCCTACTGGTTTGCGATATAACTGACTGTGACCACATGAATCTAATGAAATTTTACACTGGGTAAGGCTACAGTTATCGAAGGAAAATTACACCGGTCAGTCGAAGGAAAGTGTACAACATACTCTTCTGAAGGAAGAACCTGTTCTAAATCTAATCTAAATACTGTTGATAATTCTGAAAAGCAGTAGCTCACGAGCCACACAGAGTGGTAAAGCGTACCACGTAATACTTCCTACAAGATTTACTGGTAGCAAAGAAAACACTTTAATGGTTTCTCTGATTAATTACGACAGGCTCGTTTCTATCTGGCTGTCGTTGGTAGTGTGCAACTCACCTCTTTTTTGTTTTTTGTTTTGTTTAATATAGCGTAACGCTTCTCCTTCGCTAAAATTTCAGCGTGGCAACACATATTATGCTGCTTTTCGTCTAATCTCTTTCCTAGTTCAGTTTCCTTTATAACTACATGGCAAGTGGTCATCGCTAACGTTTCCACTTCCCTCTTTTTCTCATCACACGTAGTCAGCTGGTTCTTCTCTCTAGTATCCATGTCTGATACTAAAGTTAGCGAATCTGTAACCTTTTCCCTATTCTGTTTTTGCGTTAATTCTACCTTTTCTGTTACTTTATTTTCAATAACGGAATCAACGGTCTGATCAAGGTTCTGTTCAATCCTCTGTACTTCCATCTCAAAACAACTATTTATGCTTCCTATTTTTCACAGTACCTCTGTCATGTTCTGCTTAAGATTACCGATTTCAGTATTCATTATAATTATTTCTTTCTTGATTTCATCCACTGTAGTGCTAATAACTCCAATATTGTTGTAAAAAATCCCGATTGCTTTCGATTGAGCATTAATTGATTCGGATTGAGTCTTTACTGATTCGGATTGAGCATTAATTTTTGTAGTAATTGATTCAGATTGCGCATTTATTGATTTGGGCTGAGCGTTAATGGTACTGATCTACATGCTTAACAAATCGCTTGTATTTCCAACTATTACTGGTTTTGACTGTAAATCTGACCTGGTATTCACGTAGCGGTATGTGGAAAACCATCTAAAAACCACATCCAGGCTAGCCAGCACACCAATCCTCATCGTTAATCCGTCGGGCGGACTCGATCCGGGCCGGCGAGCCTACCGGAATCCAGGAAGAAGGACGTTAGCACTCTCAGCTATCCTGGCGGTAATACAAAGAAAAAACTGATTAGCTAAAAAGGGATAATTTAACCGTCGCCAGCCCCCTGGGGCAATGAATCTGCAGAGTTTTAAGAAAGGCAATGGCAAATAAATTTAAGGAAATAATCATTGGCGTGGCATCAGGTTGCCACACTTTTCCGCAAAACAACAGTTGGTAAGAAAATAAATGAATCAGAAAGCATTGCGTTTGCAGTTATTTATTCCAAAATACTACATTTTGAAAGTAAAGCTACATAGAATTACTGGTGAAATAAATGTAATTAAAACTGTGTTATGCAAAGAAAAAGAGAATTATATCCAGTAACCTCACTGTAACGCAATATTTAGAAAAAGGCAAGCAGTTTACTTCTGCTTATTGAAAGATTGAATGAAATTTACTGCAAGCAAATGAGTAACAGCTTTTACTTTTAATATAACAACAATCATGCCAAGCCAGCAGAAGTCACTTGCTAAGATAAATACAGAATAAATGTAAATGCGCACTCTTAATTTATGCTATATCTTTAGTTACTAGTTTTGCCTGTGAAATTTTACGTTAATTTAAGTGAATGAAGTTAAAAGCTAAAATTGCAAATTAGGGAAGCCTCTATTATGCAATACAAGAATGAACAGTTACTGAGGCAGAAATTTTAGACTGAAACTGGTCATCAGCAAAAAAACACACATCTGTCAGTAAATATTTAATCAATTTTCATAATTTTACGACACTCGGCGACTGCTTGGAAATGAAAGGGAGCCTGTTTGATGATAATGTCTGAGGACAATGATAACACAAGTGCCCTATAAGTTTCAACTCTTGCTGATTACACTAGTTAGCAAATTTAAGCTTTTTTCGGAATCTGGTTTGTAATTAGGTGGATTTACCTAAGTTTTGGGTGGTGAATACACTGGTACAATCAACTTTTTCTCTATGATATCACATTTCCTAGATACACAGCAGAATAAAAAATAGTAATAGCGAAAATTGACACAATTAAGTCAAACAAAAATACACATTCAGAACGTTTGAAATCAGTACTATTTTGTATGTATATATGGGCATGATGCCAATAAAAGGTCCAAATTAGTTCAGAAGATATTTTCACTTTTAATCGTCTTTGGTTTTTGAAAAATGTGACGGCAGAGCAGTCCTTTTGTTTGCTGTTTTATCAGTCTTTCTGAAAAGATCCCTGCAGTAGTCACCTATCATCGAAGGGTTCCAATGGCCTTCGTAACGGTGTTCCATGGTAAGATTGTCTTGGTGAAAGCGTTCGCCATGCTCCTCGCTTACTGCTCCCAAATTTTCCAGAAAGAAATAAACGTGAGAATGTAAATAGTGAATTTTAAGCGACGTTCTTGTAGTTATCCAACAGATCATTCACAATTGTAACATAGTTTTTGTCTTTTCTGTTACCCAAAACGCCCTTCACAGTTGCTTCAAAAGACCAAGCAGCTGACTGAATATCGTGAGTTTGGTATCAAAGGTTGGATCTTTCAGTAATTTTCTTATTTGTGGTCCAAGAAATATACCCTTTTTCATCTTTGCCTCGCTTAATTTGAGAAACTTTTCCTTTAAGTGATTGAAGGCTTCACCTTCTTTATCCAGCGCTTTTACAAATTTCTTGATAAGGCCCAACTTGGTATGATGGTGAGGCAAAATTATTTTATCGGGCTCAACCGTTGGGTATTGTTCACATTTACGTTTCCAGGAACAAATGACTTCCTTATGACTGTATTGTGGTTCTTGGTGTCACGGCTGCCCCAAAGGCACAAAAAGCAACAGTATTTCGTGGATCCAGCCTGTAAACCAGTAAGAAGTGCAACAACTTTAAAATCACAGCAAAGCTGCCATTCATGGTCCTTATATTTGATTGCCTCTAACAGTAAAGCCATGGTTTCATAAGTTCAATGATGTCTACTGAGTAAGCCAAAGGTACCGATGGAAATGCATTGCCATTATGCAGTAGTACTGCTTTCAAGCTGGTTTGATTGGAGTCAAATAAATAATCGCCGCTCCTGTGGATTTTGTTGTATACCTAGCTGCATCTTCAGACCATTGGCATCTCTACATAGACACATTGAATTCTGCATCTCGAAATACTGAGCGAAGGAAGCACCTCTTGATCTGAAACAGGAAAGTTTCGTCCTTGGAGCTGGAAGGTTTCGTTGCTGTAGTCTCGGCATCAAGAGTTCAGCTTGCTGTTTCGGAACTCTTAGATCGCGAACAAAATCATTTAGTTCTTTTGATTGAAAATCTGAGGCCAAGTGCCATGATATTCAGGGCAATACTCTTCTATATGTTCAGTACTTCCTGGTTCACTTGACATAGTGTCTGGTTCCGTGGCTTTTAAGTTACAGACAGGAACAGGCAACCCCTCACCAAGAGGCACAGGCAAATGCACTGAAGAAACATTTGGATACTTTTTTATGTCTAGTTTTTCTTGAATGTCCCGAAATATTTGTAAGACGGAGGTAACAGTGTGAATAACGGTCATTAGGCTCACACCATACCATTGGAACAGCGAATAGCATGGCTCGGCGTTCTCCTGTCAACCACTTGGTTAAGGTTGTAGTACAGGTTATGCAGGTAATATGAGGTGCAAAATTTTTGTCTTGGTCACCAACAGGACAATCAAAATACTATTTATATGCCTTCTTAACCAAATCAGTGATTGGTTTTCTTTGGGCTTTTGGAATGAATTTCCCAAACTCATAACAAAAGTTATCGGGGTGTTTTAGACAGCAACGAGATTTACGAGTTGCCATTTTTCTGAGTGTAAGGTTTAAATACAAGAAGTTTGCCCTGTCTTCCGCAGGAAACGTTCACTGAGGATCTCTTTCACATCACTGGATTACCACACCAACCATTTACTGACGATTTGTAGATTTTCTGTCTTCCTCTGCAAATAAAAAAACAAACAAACATCAAAACGGAAGAACAGCAAAAAGCAAAATACTGAATACGAAAAATTAAAAACCTTTAAAATCTCAAAAAGTATATTCGAATTCTTCACCCCAAAATACATACTAGTTGATGTATCACATCCTAAATGCAAAATGGCTGTTGACTTGTGTCAACAGTTCATGTTAGTCATTCTTTATGAAAGAAATGCCTCTGGGCAATGCCTAAGTAATTTTTCACTTAAGGTCTTACGATGTTGTAGCTGTGCGCACGACGAAGAATGAAGTCGACGCGAGAGTTGAGCTGTCACTGTTGCTGCTTTTTGAGAACACCGAGCCGTCTCCAGAGCCATAGATATGCTCGCGGGTTAACGACTTTAGTTCGCACACACTGGGGCGATCGTAGCTGCACACTGCGTCTCTTGAAGCGTCCAGCAGACACTTCCGCACTCTTTCATGACTCCAGCTGAGACTCTCCATACGCAAAGATAAACTACGGAGCAGCTACTACCGTTTCGTCATTGCTATCAATACATTTAAATAAACCTCCCTTAGCCATTACCCAGAAATGTACAGTATTTTCATTACAATTAGAATAAATTATTTACAGTCATAAATAAACGCACCCTTACATCAGTTACATATTAAAGATAGTTTCTCTAATAATTATTACCGACTCATGATCAGAAGTACAGTACAAATTATCAACGAATATTTAAAGGCTAAAATTTTGGATGTTGCAGAAGGTATTTGATCTGCATATTCGATGTTACATGTGCCCCAAATTCCTTGTTTTTATCCTCAATGGAAACACAGTCAGGGAATGTCCGAAGAAATACAAAAGGTAATGGTGGTGAGTAAATGCATTCAGTTTTGTCCACATAAATTTTGTTAATCACTCATTAAGCATCTCATTAATTATCATAATTATATTAGGAGGCATAACAGCATGACAACACTGTGTCAGTGTAAATCAAATCATCACAGTGTTGTATAACATATTTTAAACAACAAAATTACATTTTTCAAGAAACCATTACTTTTGAAATGAAAATTTCATGTTAGTACTGTACAAGAAAACGTAGTTAAAGGTATACAAAAATGAGTATAAGGATAGGGAACGAGATAAGAAATCACTAGTTACATCGTTTACCTTAGATAGTTTCTCATAAATATCATAATTATTAACAGATTCCACTTATCATTATGAGAGTTCATGTGTTTCAAGCAAGCCTCGAGATAACACTTAAATGTTTACAACAAAGCTTTCCACTGGTTGTGCTGAAAAGAGAAATGCCGCGTTCTACACCGGTATTTACAAAAGACTGCAGCATTCTAAAAGCCCGCAGAGGCTCAGTCCAGCGGCTCAGTCTAGCGGCTTCATCTCTCTATTCTCGATGTTACAGCGGAACAGTTCTCGATGTGAGAGGCTACGATTTTACAATAGAGTTGTTGCTGTGTCAGATAGACGGAACATTTTGCTTGAGACGGAACTTAACAGTTCGGCTGTTGTAACGCCATAGATAGTGACAATGAACAGTTCATACGTTCTGAGTCATAGGTACTATGTTACAGTGACTTAGCAGTTCGTGCATTTTTACTTCTTGTTGCTGCACTTAGCATTTCATTAATAGAAAAAATAGGTGTGTTTATTGCAGCCCAAGCACTTAGACGAAATGGTAACAGATTTTTAGTGTGAATCTGTCTGAATCCAATAAAGTCAGTTTAGGAGCATTATGAAAGAGGTAACTTACGTTTTGCTAACAAATCTATCACTTTAATGGTTGAGTTAAAGCTCCTGCATATCTTTATGGCACTTTATAAGCTCGTTAAGGAACATCACATCCAGTATCATATTCTACTACTCGGAGCGGCAGCCTAAAGTAACCTTATGTGAAGGAGAACAGTTGATACTGAAGGCGGGGGATGTGAGGTATCCGTGCATCTTCTCTCAAACTTCCCCAATGTGTTTACATTATGTTAAATGAATATTCAACACAGTGCCAAAGCAATGCATCATAATGATCCAACTGACGGGGCATGCTCCACTGTGGACATATGGTGAGATGAGCTGGAGATGGTTGGAGGAAATGGTCTTCCGGTACTTGCTTGTTTTTTCATGCATTCCCCAGTCTGTGGAGTGGACTCATGCCCCATTTAAACATCATAATAAGTTCACAGCACAAAACATTAGTCGTCCACATCAAAGAACACACTTGCTGCTTTTGAGCACTATAGAAGCTACCCCACTGGCACCAGATGCTCAAGAGACACTTCCCCCTTTCCCCTTGCCACCACCCCCTGCCACCACCGCTGATGTGAAATGGCGAGTGCCACTCGATCGTATGGAATCAGCGCAGTAGACAGAAAGGAGCGATTCTGTCTGGGTGTGCCAATGACCACACCCAACTGTATCAATATGGACTATGCGACTTATCTCGTAGAACAAGTGATGTACCAATCGTAGCCACGTAACTGCTCTTACGAACAGTGCTCGCCGAAGGACTACAACTGAAAGGCAGAGGAGGTGCGCCGATGACCCAACGAGGTATTTATTCCGCAGGTGTATGCAGTGTGTAGTTCAGGCCAGAGGTTGTTTTCGGGGTGTTTTTTGCACCACGACTTTAGCCCACTCGTTCAGGTTACTTCGAAGGTGAACCAGGATCTTTATTCCAACGTTCTCGGTGACCAAGTGTTCGTCTTTCTTCTACATACCAATTATTGCGCTTTGGGCACTGTCTTTGAAGTTGACCACCAACTGCGTTCACAGGGCTGTATGCACATGTACCTAATTTTTCGAGCACTTAGGCAACCTATCGTGGCACGAATAGCCAGCTAAATAACCCGATATTAATCGCATAAAATGTCTAGGACATGGCTGAAACGTAGCAGTCGGCATACCCTTCAATTTTGTAGATTAGTATGCTGTCTCTTGGTGCTGACCAATTTTTTTTTGTCTGGTGTGCTTATCTTCCATGTAGATATCTAGTTTCATGCTGCCGATCTTCAGAAAACTGTAAGTATGCAGAGTCACCCCAAAAACCATTTCTTGCAGAACTCCGTAGAAGGGGCTCCGACGCCCTGCCCACGACGTCTTGCAGGTGCCGCAGAGGGCTTGGTACCTTTTAGGAATAAACAAGTAGTAGTCCTATGTGATGATCACCGTCAGACGCTGTAGGGAAGCCTCAAACGGCTGAGTTAAGGAATTCCTGATCTTGCAGACAGTCATGTGCTTCTTTCGGCCGTCATTAGCCTCTTCAAAACACGAATGACTTCTCGGGTTACCGGTGTGTAGTCGGGCATGGGGTTAAATAAAGTTCCACACTCCACTTTGTGCACAGATGTGATGAATGCTAGTCACAAGAAAGTATTGTCTCTTAAATATTCCATACCGTGTCTTTATGGTCACCCACTGTGCACAGTGTCAGTCACATTGCGTATTTTAAATAAGCACCCATGTAGTAATACGACAACTGGTCCATACAACGAGGTAAGTGGTTTTTCGACGAGACATGTCACAAACATGTGAGACACATTGTAAAATTTCAACATGCACTTGAGAATAGTTATGACGCCGAAATCATGATTATGTGAAATACATAAAAGTGTAATTGTGGAAAAGGGCTGCAGCTCTGTGCTGTGCAGTATCGACGCCCGCTTGTTGTCAATATGGATGATGTAAATTTTGTGTTGACAAACCAGAATAAATCAAAAAAATAAGCTTCACACCAAAAAATGTGTAGAATTCAAAGTTGAATATTTTCGAGGGGGACATCTGTTGATGTTAAAATTAGCCCGCCACACCAGCCCCCTGGGGGTGGGGTGGGAGGTAACTTTGACATTTTAAATGGGAATCCCCATGTCTTAGGGCAGAATGAGATTATACATTAAAACTACGTACATTTTGTCTTAAACATTTGTTTTGGTTTTTGGTAGTTGGCGCTGTAATTAAAGAAAATCCATGTTCTCATTTTTGCGTGGAAAATTTGGGTCAGCATTTGAAAAACTCTAATTCCTCTCTCTCAAACCCCACCGTATGGGGAGAGAGGGATAGTTTGATTTAGTAAGCAAAATTTACGAAGTAAATAAGTATTTTTTTATTTATCTCTCCCCGTAGGGTGGGGTTTAAGAGAGAGGAATTAGAGTTTTACAAATGTTGACCCAAATTTTCCACGCAAAAATGAGAGCATGGATTTTCTTGAATTACAGTGCCAACTACCAAGAATCAAAACAAATGTTTTAGACAAAATGTACGTAGTTTTTTATGTAGAATCTGATTCTGCAATAAAAAATGGGTCTTCCTATTTGAAATTTTGCTGAGAGCGCAGCGCAACTTAAAAATCATAACTACTCGGTAACAAACAGTACGATGTTATTTTTTATTTAACGCTGAACGTGGCAAATGAGAAAAAGTATTTTCTATTTGATCCACCGCGTAACGTTCGGGAGGAATGGATACGCTTGCCCACTTTTTTCCATTTTTTGTACCTTTCTCTTTTTTTCGCTTGTTGCAACGAGAGCTACTACAATTAAACACGCTCTTCATAGCGTTTTATGTTGATCATTATGTTGTGCGCAGTTCGTTACGTGATGCAGCAAACAGCTACTGAAAATGTTTAGCGTTAAATAATTACAAATGAGTGATACCCTGATTAGTAGGTAATTAACGATTGGTTTCAATTATCCCTTTTTATCCTCCTTTATTACACATAACTAAATGCGAAATTGAGCACGTGTTTTAATTTGAATGTGAACTCCCTGCTTTCACCTCCAATAGCCCCCTTCTCCCAGTCCATCCTTCCCACTAGCAAAAACGGAAATTACGTTACGTACTCCAGATCCACAATTACAGTGTGAGTTTCAGAAAGAATAATATTTATAAGTTACTTATCTTCTTTGACAGATTAAACAGCGAGATAACAAATTAAATCAGGGAGAAACAGTGCACGGGATTATTTTATTTACGGGACAGAAATCTGTCTTTTTTAAAAACGTGTTCAATTGTCCTACAATCATAGGCCTATAAAATGAAAATAACCGACTTTCGTCATAAGAAAGTTTCATGTTTACAGGACAGAAAGTAAAATGAAAATAATCTTAAAAAATAAGATAAAAAAATTAAAATTAAGAACTGTAAATAATGACAAGATAAAAAATTTCATCCCTCTTACGCTAACATTAAATATTGCGATACTGTGATGTCACACCCTAAACGAAAGCTGTAATTCTCTCCCAAGGCCTTTGAGGACACCGCTTTGTGAATGGAAGTGAGTCTCTAGCACATCAAGAATTATCTCCTTAGGGGTATGCGATCACCTATTTATGTGTGGCATTGCATATGTAATACACATCTTTCGGCCCATGCAAATATACTTTTACTGGTTACAAAATGTGAACAAGCTGAAAATAATATCGACGTTACGCATCCCAAATAAGAGTTACGAGTCTGCGACGCTTTCTGGCTTATGCTAAGCTTCTGAGTGCCGAAAAACAACGATATTCGAAGTTCTTTTAACATTTTTGAGTCTTTCGCATATAACTTGAAAACGATGGATCCTAGTGAAAATATTTCCAAAGCCAAAATGAAAGAGCATAAAATTTCACGTAGATTGACCTTCTTAAAGCTAAAATAGGTTCAGCTGTTTTTCTACAAACGATCGTCAAAAATGGGTGTTTTCTTAGTCATTTGTGGAAACGTGAGTTATGCTCATCTTTCAACGCCCAAAACCGACTACTCCAAATGAAAAATATCGTGCATCAGTTACAGAGCATTAAAGTCTGCGTAAAAGGAGTTCCTAAATTTGAAAATTTCCTCACTCCTATGCAGAAATACCAATAAAATTTTGAAAGTATTTGTAGCGCAAAATTTCGCGATGACATTTTTACTATGTCCAATTCCTTTTGGACCCCCCCCCCCCCAATTCATTCACATTGATCCAAATATTCAAATTTAAAGACTATTTAGTTAGGTACGTACCTACCTAGATAGTTAGCTTCATGTATTAATGTGAATTACTCGTAATTACCACACCAGTCCAAAATTGTAATAAATCGATTTAAAAATGAAGCAAAAACAACACATTAAATGAAAGGTTTTACTAAAGGAAATATACTTCAATAACAATATAACTGATGAGAGAGAAATTTTTTATAAACATTCTTTATATTACTCAATTATTAATGCCGGGATGGTTCCTTTCAAAGGGCACGGCCGACTTCCTTCCCCATGCTTCCCTAATCAGATGAGACCGATGACCTCACTGTCTGGTCTCCTTCCCCGAACAACCAACCAACCAACCAACTCAATTATTGTATTTACATTTACTTACAATTTATTTCTTTTTTTATGTTTTTCTGCGTTTTGGGGAGGATGGTCCAGGGAGAAAACGTCGTCCAATTCTTTGTCTTCTTCTGGCAGTACATGTAATCGATTTCTCATAAATGTAATCGATTTCTCCCTCAACGCTGTCAGTCTCATCGTCCTTTTGCACCGAATCAAGGAAGATATCCTCTTCTGTTAGACAGTTAAAGCATGAAAGCCCCTTGCAGTTGCTGCTTACAGTCTAGCACTTAGCGCTTTCCTGCAGTACCAAGTTGCTTGACATCTCTTCTTGCTCGTCATGATATTGTGTTGAGCTGTTCCTGGGGCGCTGGTGGTTGAATGGTTGCAGAGAGGATGAGACCGTTTTTTTATGGTCTTCCATCCCCCATTTCATCCAGCTGATTATTCCCCCAGATATGAACGTACAAGTAGACCCTGAGGGTGCGCTGGTGAGTGGCGGCTTCGGTGGTAGGCAAACACGCCAGATTGAAGATATTAATTTTCGTTATAGCTCTCTGGAACAGTTTATTCAAAGGTTCGGAGCTGCCACTCGTGTACAAACACACAATGAACTTCACTCCTGCCTCTGCTGTCTTATCAGGAGTGAGATTGGGATCCATGAAGTCTGAGGCGACGTGCTGGCGGCTCGCGGTCTTCTGAAAAGTGTTCCTAAATTTCACCGAAGGCAATAAGAAATAACATATGTTTCTTGACTTCTTGAGAGATGTGCCTTGCTTGCCTTTTCCGGGTTTCATAAGAAAGATGTGGCAGGCGCTTCTTGTTCACTACTATCAGGTATGTGATCAGTCAGTATTACCAGCAAATCAGTATCTTCCCTAACAATGAAGACGTTGGCTCCCTGTCTCGACTTTTCTGTGTCTGTGCACAACAACCAAGGAGTCTGCATCATCAATGGCCTGCGTGATCTGATACCTTTCACCACATAATTTTTTCTGTCAGTATTGAGATAAGACGTTTCTTATTAATTAATACACTAATTAATTTCATTTAATATACACTCCTGGAAATGGAAAAAAGAACACATTGACATCGGTGTGTCAGACCCACCATACTTGCTCCGGACACTGCGAGAGGGCTGTACAAGCAATGATCACACGCACGGCACAGCGGACACACCAGGAACCGCCGTGTTGGCCGTCGAATGGCGCTAGCTGCGCAGCATTTGTGCACCGCCGCCGTCAGTGTCAACCAGTTTGCCGTGGCACACGGAGCTCCATCGCAGTCTTTAACACTGGTAGCATGCCGCGACAGCGTGGACGAGAACCGTATGTGCAGTTGACGGACTTTGAGCGAGGGCGTATAGTGGGTATGCGGGAGGCCGGGTGGACGTACCGCCGAATTGCTCAACACGTGGGGCGTGAGGTCTCCACAGTACATCGATGTTGTCGCCAGTGGTCGGCGGAAGGTGCACGTGCCCGTCGACCTGGGACCGGACCGCAGCGACGCACGGATGCACGCCAAGACCTAGGATCCTACGCAGTGCCGTAGGGGACCGCACCGCCACTTCCCAGCAAATTAGGGACACTGTTGCTCCTGGGGTATCGGCGAGGACCATTCGCAACCGTCTCCATGAAGCTGGGCTACGGTCCCGCACACCGTTAGGCCGTCTTCCGCTCACGCCCCAACATTGTGCAGCCCGCCTCCAGTGGTGTCGCGACAGGCGTGAATGGAGGGACGAATGGAGACGTGTCGTCTTCAGCGATGAGAGTCGCTTCTGCCTTGGTGCCAATGATGGTCGTATGCGTGTTTGGCGCCGTGCAGGTGAGCGCCACAATCAGGACTGCATACGACCGAGGCACACAGGGCCAACACCCGGCATCATGGTGTGGGGAGCGATCTCCTACACTGGCCGTACACCTCTGGAGATCGTCGATGGGACACTGAATAGTGCACGGTACATCCAAACCGTCATCGAACCCATCGTTCTACCATTCCTAGACCGGCAAGGGAACTTGCTGTTCCAACAGTCAATGCATGTCCTCATGTATCCCGTGCCACCCAACGTGCTCTAGAAGGTGTAAGTCAACTACCCTGGCCATCAAGATCTCCGGATCTGTCCCCCATTGAGCATGTTTGGGACTGGATGAAGCGTCGTCTCACGCGGTCTGCACGTCCAGCACGAACGCTAGTCCAACTGAGGCGCCAAGTGGAAATGGCATGGCAAGCCGTTCCACAAGACTACATCCAGCATCTCTACGATCGTCTCCATGGGAGAATAGCAGCCTGCACTGCTGCGAAATGTGGATATACACTGTACTAGTGCCGACATTGTGCATGCTCTGTTGCCTGTGTCTATGTGCCTGTGGTTCTGTCAGTGTGATCATGTGATGTATCTGACCCCAGGAATGTGTCAATAAAGTTTCCCCTTCCTGGGACAATGAATTCACGGTGTTCTTATTTCAATTTCCAGGAGTGTAGTTGGTGACGTCGTTTCATAAAATAAAACAGAAGCGGATGACATATCGCGTGTTTTTCGAGAACATTATAGCAGATTTTTATGCTTTCTCAGTTCCCTCCTCAGGGTAGCCATCACTCAATATAGTGCATTTGGATAAAAAGTATTTTTTGACGTAATTCACATACTTTTGAATGACGGACGAAAAAACTTCATCAGTATTCCACACAAGACGGTGTAAGAGAGATAAACCGTCAAGGGCGAAGACTGTGTTGCTTGTAATTTCAGCACTAACTGGACTGAACAGCTTAAAAAGGTCCGATTTTCTTGTCTTGCCAATTATTCCGTTGTCATCAAAAAGAGATAATGGATATGGAGCTAATTCGAAGTCGAAATGTGATTCGAGCTGTTGTGGTGACTTCATATGGAAAAGGGTCCGACGGAAAATTATATCAGGACTAAGAGGGACTGGTTCACCACTCAGCTTGGCTGTACACTTCACGGCTCGTGGGGGCACTACTCCTTTCTTCCTCTGCAACTGCACTACCTTAAAACTTTTGCCTTGAATGTTTTTCAAGCTCTTTTTCCCTTTTCATAAGCTTCCTGACAGTTCATGCTTCACATCCCAACGTGCCTGTACTAATGCACATGATGGAGATTCCTTGACGGAACGGGTCATGAGAATCGAACCACCTTGAATTTATCCACATCAAGGTTGTCTCTTTTCCTCCGAGAATTTGTGGTATCAACCTGTTGATCTGATGAGGCAAACGATACACCACAAAATTCCTCAATTTGATGTGTGTCATATCTAATGTTGTGGCATTCCAACAATCCATCTAGCCGGAGTTCCGTCTTTAACCTCCGCCCTCGTAACAAGCCCCAGAGCAGGATATAACCCTCATGACAACTTTTTCACTGGTCATGTCTGATCATATTCTGGCCAGTGTTTTTGGGTTCGGCTGGTGGTAAAATAACCTTTATTCGCAAATTGCTCTTATGTGGCATGAGCTAGTTCCTTCGTATCCTGTTAGCATACTTGTCTATCTTTGGCGTAGTTAAAGTCGCCACTTGCGTGAAAGTAGGGTATCATGTTCTTTATGCTTGATAGTTGCAACTCCCAATTCCACTTCTCTCAGATTCAATTAACTGTTTGAGTATGAAACCAAAGGAAAATTGTAACCTCCCAACAGAAAAGTTCCGAAACCTCTCAACGGTAGAATTATAATTATTTATAATTCACATTCAGCGTAACCTCCCAATAAATGAATTCCGTAACCTACCAATAATAAAAATGTGACTAATCTCTCAATAAAATTGTAGCTCACATATAACCTTTCAATAATTGACTGTGAATTTAAACTCGTAAATTTGGACGTCAGCAGTGTTGCGTCATGGCCCTGAAAGATCATTGTGAATAAATTGAAATTCTTACCTCAATACGGTCGCCGGATAACGGATATATATCTGCTCCTATAAGAATTTTTTCTGGCACAGCCCAGTGCAATGCTAGCCGATAGATTTGTCATATATGAAAAGAAACAACTGATTTTTCTTTACAATAATCAGGATGACCATGCATTCGAGAAATTAGTAAATTCTTTAAATTGAGATGAATAATTGTCAAAAGTTAATTTTTTTAGAAAGATTATTATTAAGAGATTTTTAAAAACATTTTATATGGGACCTGATACAACAATAGTACATATGCGCGAGGGTGCTTATAGCTTATACCACAACGCTCAGGCACCGCCATCGCTCCACACGACCGGCCCAGCCAACTCGATACAACAGACTGCTCGCTAAAAACTTACTGCTACTGCTACAGACACTGCTCTTACTGCATACAACACTGCTCTATGGTCTGAGATTCTCTTACAGCTTACATACCGCAGGCAGCACGTGAGCAATCCATCGAAATTACATCTGCTCGAGTGCGCTAGCAACAGATTCCTTAATCATGGACCTCTTAAAAAATATTGCACTCTCAGTTTAGATGTCGCGCTTTTTCCTCCCAGTTTTGTAACTGTGCTTGGAATTTCCGCATCACTGCCTGCACGATGGGCTCATTCATTTCAAATTCATCAATCTCAGAGGTGTCCAGAAGAGATGATAATGCTGCGTGCTCCATCTGTGATATCTCCATTATTGATAGGATAATTTTACTCACAGCAATCTGAGCCAAAATATGAGCTCTTACAGCTTTTGAATAGTAGTTCCCAGACATCGTTTTTGTCGATGCTAGTGTGAAATAAACAGTGAATAAATCTTGCTAAATACTACCATCCGTTATGAATCCAGTGACACCCACCAAGGACATTAGTAAGTGGAAGCTACCAAGCTGCACGATAACACAGCTGATCTCACTATGTAGTCCACAGGAAACAAGAATTTTTCGTGCTTTCATATAGAGTGCATGGGCAAAGTTAACAAAACAGAACTTTTTATATCACTCTGCACATTTTTTAAGCAGCTGTTTCGAGGGCTATATAGATGATGTCAACATCTAAAGCGGGGAGGGAAGAGAGCGGTGGGGGGAGGGGGGCTCTGATAAATGGGAGGCACAATATTTGAGTTGCGGTAGGGCTGGTTAGATGTTATTGTCTCCATAAACCCTTTCCATCCAGGTAAGTTGATAGCACTGTTCCCTTTCCTGCACACCCACAGCAGATCTGCTGACCTCGGCAGTACATCTTTATCAACTTCACTAGTAGCTAATGGCGTCAACGGTCAGTGTGGCTAAACTTCCTCCACTAGGTTTGTCGAAGTGCTCCACTGGAATACTGCTGTACTCTCTCAAGGCTGTTGCTTTCGGTTCATGGGATCACTGACTTTCAGGGAGTAAATCACTGAATACCCCCATTGCATGAAAAGCCATCAGTTCTATCCCTCTTTATGTATGCATTGTCAGAACTGAATTATATGAATGAGTTTTTGATTACGAATTCAAGAGGCTGCTGAAAAGCTGAAATTTCAAATTTCTTCACATCACCATATGAACTGCTGAAACTCGTGGCCGAAAGCACATTTACTCGGTCTCTCGATCTATATTTCCTGCACAACATAGTTCCAATTCCTAGTAGGACTGGGGACATGAATGATCTTGCTTGGATTGCTAATATCAGTGAATGGGTAATGACTTGGAGTTTCTTTTTTTACTTTTGTCCATTCTTTCTCCATCTTCCTTTCTTATTTTAATTGTGCTTGTTATTGTGTCTAACTAAACTTCAGAGAATCTGGGATGTCATTGTTCACACTACATAAAACATGTCAGGAGAG
Organism: Schistocerca gregaria; assembly: GCF_023897955.1. Taxonomy (NCBI): domain Eukaryota; kingdom Metazoa; phylum Arthropoda; class Insecta; order Orthoptera; family Acrididae; genus Schistocerca; species Schistocerca gregaria. The sequence goes on from NC_064922.1 coordinate 666,858,787, forward strand.
AGATATTTATCCAATGAATACACTTTTGATATGATGTCCTCACGTATGACGTCTGTGGCAGCTTTCACTACTCGTATACGTTCGTCATTCATGTCAGCTTTCCTAGATGTAAACCAGTTGTTGGTCAGGGTGCTGTGACCTGTGTTTCGAAAGCATATTTTTGATTGCTGGAATTGGGTGCTTCAGGGTACCACAACTGTATCGTGTTTAAATATTTCAGACAACTTTAGAAGTCTATACTTCTTTTTGGGGACAACTCCATCATATGTCTGCAGAATGTGTTCTAGTGTAAACTGACACAAGGCCTCATTCTCTTCCAACCATTTCACTCTGAAGTCAATACACGTACTCATTTCATCACTTTCCGGCCGACCACGAGGTTTTGAATCTGTTGAAGAAGATGCATGGAAAAAGAAACGCATGTGACAGAACTGTGGTACCTTCCTTGTGCTGCTGCTACAACTGTTTCACTGCCAATCTTCAATAAAACATCCTCACCCCATTCATTTTCTCCAGCAGTGGCAGCCATTGTTATACTTTCTATGGTCTCAAAGTTCATTACAAGGTGCACGCTAACTCGCCTGTGTTTATTTAACTTACTTTGCTGAACCTTAAAAGGATACAGATGCATTCTTCTCACAATAAATACATAATTACTTGAAACTGAACTTGTTCACTTTACCTCTGTTCACTCGTTGTGGATATTTTACTTCTCTTTCAGGCTTTAGAACACTTGATTGCTTTCTGTAGACACCTTTTCGAAACATCTCATGAACAACAAGTGATGTTTAACCTTCTTCAAAAATGGTTCAAATGGCTCTGAGCACTATGGGACTCAACATCTTAGGTCATAAGTCCCCTAGAACTTAGAACTACTTAAATCTAACTAACCTAAGGACATCACACACACCCATGCCCGAGGCAGGATTCGAACCTGCGACCGTAGCAGCCCCGAGTTCCGGACTGCAGTGCCAGAACCGCACGGCCACCGCGGCCGGCTGTTTAACGTTCTGACCAAGTATGATGGCCATCTTTCCTCCTCTTGCTGGTATCAATAAGGTTTTTCAATACTTTTTCCTTTATTGTACCATTATCTTCATTATTTTCAACAGCATCACCACATATGAAACATGTAGTGCCCGCAATATCAAGGTACGTGTTGCACAACCCATACACATCGTTGTAAAGCACCGCAAATGGCAATACACATTAACTTAGTAAAAAACAACTTCATTGATTGGGATACACCAGATGGCCAGCCGTTTGACTCCCTTTCTCCAGAATGGGATTTCTGAAAGTAACAAAGGGGGATGTGCTGTTGTGTACTGTAGTTGTATCATGTAACAAGCATCCGTGGGTACTATGTACTTGTAAATGGCCTTTTGGACAAGGTGCTTTGTGTTTTTATATATTTTACCGATTACAAAAGTTTATAATATGCTGAATATCTTGTGCATAGATTCAGCTTAAAATGAACATCCACCCTGTACACACACACACACACACACACACACACACACATATATATATATATATATATATATATATATATATATATATATATATATATATATTAGAGGGTGTAGAGGGTGGCCCACTTAAACGTTTCAGTGGCGACCTATGTTTTTTAATGGACTCTCTGTATTATTTCTTAAGCAATCAGTATCGTGAAAAATCGCAAAAAGAATAGTGCAGTAATAGGTCAATTCTACACCGACAAAATTGCAAAGTGAAGTTGACGCTTGATATAAACGAAACCCGCCCCTATTGTACGTCCCCACACATCCATGGTTGTGGTAGGAAACCCTATTATTACTCATACATTAGACCTTCGTGACTATAGTGAAAGTTATATGTTCAGTAATGTCTTATGTCCCTTAAGATGTTTGTTAGACCATCGCATAAAAATTTGAAGTAATTTGGTCAACAGTTTTTCAACACTTTTGGTAACAATATTTTTTCTTTATATTTTATTAAAGTAATAATTAAAAGTCTAAAGTAAATCAGTTAATACCTTTTCTAGATTTCTGCAACAACGTTAGTCATCGATTTGTCTTTCTATAGTAGTGTGGTGTCACCGCCAGACACCACACTTGCTAGGTGGTAGCCTTTAAATCGGCCGCTGTCCGGCAGTATACGTCGGACCCGCGTGTCGCCACTATCAATGATTGCAGACCGAGCGCCGCCACACGGCAGGTCTAGAGATACTTCCTAGCACTCGCCACAGTTGTACAGCCGACTTTGCTAGCGATGGTTCCCTGCCTACTTATGTTCTCATTTGCCGAGAAGATAGTTTAGCATAGCCTTCAGCTACGTCATTTGCTACGACTTAGAAAGGCGCTATTATCAGTTACTACTGATATTGTAAATCATGTACCGTCAAGACATTATTTCAGGTATTGCGACAAAATGGTCTTCGCTTGCGGAACGACAAATGTGTTTTTTGCTCGTGACTTGCCATACTTGGGCCATGCACTCAATGCCCAAGGCATACATCCCAGTCCAACGCACCTTCGTGCTATACAAGACTTGTCTTCGCCGCAGAATTTGAAGCAGCTACAGAGTGTGCTGGGAAAAATTACGTGTTATAACAGATATGTGCCACATGCCTCTTCCATTTCAGCTCCGCTTCATCGCTTACGCCGTATAGGTGTTCCGTTCGTCTGGACGACGGAATGCGAACGCGCCTTTCGCCGGTTGAAATCGGCGTTGCTTTCCAATACTTGCCTTACGCCATTCGATCCCCAGAAGCCTCTCTTGTTGATGGTGGATGCATCGGATTTCGGGATTGGTGCTGTGCTTGCGCACAAAGATGGATCGCACGATCGCCCTATTGCCTTTGCGTCCAAATTGCTCTCGTTTGCTCAAAGAAATTATTCACAGATCGAGAAAGAAGCTTTGGCTCTCGTATTTGGTGTTACAAAATTTCATGATTTCTTGTATGGTCGTCACTTTACCATAATCACAGACCACAAACCATTGACATCGCTTTTTTATCTGACCAAGCCTGTACCTCCACGTACAGCGCATAAATTCATTCGCTGGTATATTTTCCTCTCGCAGTACCACTACGATATCTTGTATCGGTCCACTGCTAAGCACGGAAACGCCGATGCGTTGTCCCGCTTGCCTGTTGCTGAGGATAGGGAATTCGATTCCTCCGAACTTGCTTGCATGTTCATTGATGTGGAAACCGATGACGTGGTCGAATCGTTTCCGATTGATTTTTGTCGTGTATCTACAGACACAGCTGTCCTTACTCCCGTTCTGCGTTTTGTTGCTACGCAATGGCCCTTGTCAAAGTCACGTATCGGGGAGCCGTTGGTACGCCGATTTTTTGCTCACAAGGAGAAACTTTTTGTACGACGTGGTGTTTTGCTGTTGCGTTCTGCTAATGATCAGTCCAGGGTCGTGGTACCACGTTCGTTACAGTCCCCTGTCTTACAGATTCTCCTCCAAGGACATTGGGGTATAGTGAGAACGAAACAACTTGCTCGTCAGCACTGTACTTGGTTCGGAATCAATGCCGAGATTACGAATATGTGCTCTTCTTGCATGGTGTGTGCCGAACAACAATCGGCACCACCGCTGAAATTCTTTGCATGGCCAAAAGCCACTTCCCCTTGGCAACGCTTACACATCGATTTTGCTGGTCCATTCTGGAATGCCCGGTGGTTGGTTGTGGTAGATTCATTCCGTAATTTTCCTTTTGTTGTCCGGATGTCTCCCACGACGTCATCTGCCACCATCCAAGAGTTATCCGCTATCTTTTGCATTGAAGATCTTCCACAGACTATTGTTTTCGACAATGGCCCACAATTCATGTCCACAGAATTTCAGTCATTCTGCAAGGCCAATGGTATTCAACATCTGACGTCTGCGCCATTTTCGCCACAGTCAAACGGTGTCGCTGAATGATTGGTCAGGACTTGCAAGTCACAGATGTTGAAGTTGAAAGAGTCGCATTCACGGGAGGACGCGTTATTGCTCTTTTTGTCCTCGTATCGCTTTCAGCCCCGAGATGGTTTTCTCGCCAGCTGAATTGCTCCATGGTCGTCATCATCGAACCTTGATGTCTTTGCTACATCCGCCGCATCAGGTTCCTGTGCAGCGGCAGACACCTGCTTTTGCTCCAGGCGACGTTGTCTACTATCGCCACCATCGAGTTTCACGGCGTTGGCACGAAGGGCGCATTCTTCGCTGCCTCGGACGCGCTATGTATCTGGTTTTGGGGGCTTCTGGTGAGGTGCGTCGGCATCTCAATCAGCTGCGCCTTTGTCGTCGCACAGGATCTGCCGCACGCTGTCTGCTTTCAGCGACGGTGTCGTCCGGTCAGCACCCCGGGGACCCATCTACTGGCTCGCCTCAGCCCCAGGTGTTACCGACGCTGCCTTCCATTTTGCCGCATGGCGACGCGCCGCCGCGACCGCCGCCGCCGCCTGTTCTCCCGCCGGCGACGCCCGCAGTGGCCGCGTCGCTGCAACCGCCGGGCGCCTCCATGGATCACGCGCCGCCGATCGCTTCCCGTGACCATTTGTCCTCCGACATGGAACTCTTGCCCGCTCCGGACCATATTTCACCTTCTCCCGTCGGGTGCCCCGGCCCGATGGAGGTTGACCCTTCGGCCCCTCCTGTCTCTCTACGGGCGCATACATCGCATGTTGGCGTGCACCCTGGAGCAGGTTTTCAGGCGTTTCCTAGCTCCCCGCGGTCCGAATGGCAGGGTGCGGATGGCACAGCCTCGCCTGTTGTTAGGCTCCCCACCTCGTCGCATACGTCAACATGGGGTCCTCCCCACGGCGGGCGGAAACCTTATGCCACAACCGTACGCCGATTTACGGGCGAGGAATGTGGTGTCACCGCCAGACACCACACTTGCTAGGTGGTAGCCTTTAAATCGGCCGCGGTCCGGTAGTATACGTCGAACCCGCGTGTCGCCACTATCAATGATTGCAGACCGAGCGCCGCCACACGGCAGGTCTAGAGGTACTTCCTAGCACTCGCCACAGTTGTACAGCCGACTGTGCTAGCGATGGTTCACTGCCTACTTACGTTCTCATTTGCCGAGAAGATAGTTTAGCATAGCCTTCAGCTATGTCATTTGCTACGACCTAGCAAGGCGCCATTATCAGTTACTATTGATATTGTAAATCATGTACCGTCAAGACCGACGTTCATCCTTAATGGATTAAAGTTAAGTATTCCACCAGCTACGTCCGTTATTTCTAAATTCTAATTTCCTTGTCCTGTTCCAGACCTCACGCCAGCTTGCGTGAGCTAAATCGCGTGCCTTTCGGCCTCCTCTAGTAACATGGTGTTGGCTCTCCTGCCAACCACAACAAGTAGCATATACTTCAATTGTACTGATACAAAGGAACCTTATTTTCTTAAACAACATGAATAAAGGACAAAATCTCAATTGAAATGATACGCAGCGCTGATTGTGCTCTAATGCTTTAATACAACATTTCTGTGTAGCCACCATTAATAAAAAGATGCGCTAGATTAAATATTACACTACAGTATACACAATATCAACATACTTAACCAACTAAATAAAGATCTTAATGATACATTGGCTACAATCAGAGATTCTGTCAACTTATGCTAGACAGAAGTACAATGATCAGAATCGGTAGGAACTCAACATTCTATTCTGGGACGTAACAGACTACCGTATGAATCAACAAGGAACGCGGGTCGGAACATAAGCTAAAGAACTCAACGTTCTAACCAAACCAAAATGTCTCGAAAACACGCCGCTCACACACCTGTGCCTCAGCTCAGCAAAAATAAAACGATCTTAAATGGCATTTAACAAGATTTGGTGTCTGTAGAGCCGTCTCTGAGAGCGGCTATGTCCTCTTCAACCTGCTGCCACTGCAACTACTGCGTAACCATCACTTCTGCAGGCAACCTTACTGAAAGTGACTGATGAAGCCCAAACCAGCGCCCCATCCTTGGAACACAGTCTCGGGGTGGAGAGAGAGAGAGAGAGAGAGAGAGAGAGAGGGAGGGGGGACAGGGAGAGAGGGAGAGAAAGAGAATGAAAGAAAGAGGGGGCGTGAGGTCATCTGATGCTGTGTAGCAAGAACGGAATAGAGGAAATGCGCTGTGACAGGCCAAAAGTCGTGGGAGGGCACTGGATGTGATAGCAAGACCGTTCTGCCTGTCTCCTCGCTCCACGGTGTTATTTACTTATTGGGCTCCACTGACTGCTCACTTCAGCTTGGTGCACACTCATCATTCAATCTTTGGTCAGAGAGGCTCCTCGTTGATCTCAAAGCTAGCACGAGATCTTTCTGTGGTCGATAGCTGCCGGCGTTGCAGTAATGTCTCAGGTATGACCACAGGTGTTTGACGAACGGACGTCACGTCATCTCTGCAGAACAATACGTGGCAATCGATGATCTTCTGTGAGATAGCCGCCGGTCTGGATGTAGGCAATCAGGAAACTATTTCTGTCAGGACTATAGGGAGCGAAACGGAACGCATAGCCTTCAGCAGCCGATGACCAACTCGTCTCCATTTTCTAAGACCTCACAATGGCTGGTATGGGCCTGTGAACATCGTTACTAGACCTTGGAACAGTGGCTGCGTGTAGCGTGGTTCGATGAGTCTCAGTTTTAATTATATTGAGCTGATGATGGACACATGGTTTGGGGTATGGTGGATGTTGTTGCATACCATCTTTACACATTTCTGGCATTGGAGTACCCTTATGGAGATGCTGTGTTACAACTGTATAATACAACGTGTCATAGCTCATAGGTTGCAAACAGCTGGGTTGATGAGCACTCTAGTGAATTCACGACCATGGCTTCGTCACCGGAATCACCCGATACTAATCCAGTCTAACGTTATTGTGATGCTGTCGATAGCTGTCTACGCTCGGTGAACCCACAGCCATCTACACATGAACGAGTGCAGGTACCAACACAAGGTAAGTGGATGAATATGCCGAAGAGGCCCTGACTTGACATGTTACTTCAAGTTTGAGGTCTTGTTGTCACACTTTTCCCCGTACCATCATTTGAGCCACAAACCGCCGCCTTAACAGAATGGGATCAGTGGTTCCTCTGAGAAGTGACCGACTTACAAATTCATCAACTTGTATGCTGTTTACGGTGACTTTTAGTTCTGTAAATACCTTGCTGTAGTGCAACGTCACTAATAAGAGTTAGTGGTCAGGCCATCTTTGAGTGATTGACAGCATATGCCTTTCGTCTTCTTATCACGATTCATTGTGTTATGAATGAACACTGACAGCAGCAGAATGTAAATACTTGACGCTCCTCGCTATTTACCTATTCCAAAAGTTAAACGACGCTCGTGTGTGACAATAGCTGCTTTGAAAAATTACTTGAACTTTCTTCCGTTCTCGTGGGATCTAGTGAATAATATGTATATTTCTGACAAAGCACATACAATGTGTATAACGTCATACGCCCTTCACTTTAGCAACGATTGTTAATTTTCAGCGTTGGAGGAAATGTGTGCGTGTATGGTTGGTTGACTACGCGCACGTGTATGAGTGTATGTGTGTGTGTGTGTGTGTGTGTGTGTGTGTGTGTGTGTGTGTGTGTGTGTGTGTGTGTCAAAACATGGGCTTCGCAAACGACACATACGGAAAAGCTGCGTTTGTAGCAAGATGTGATAAACAGTGGTCTCTGAGGCGCTGCTGCCTTCCTTAGCGATATTTGATGTGTCAGATTTGTCAAAAAGACATAATGCACACTGCTGGACTGAGACGTTAAACGTCGATCGGATAATTTTCATCTGATTTCAACAAGATTTCGTGCCTTAGCCAGGCGACAGCGCTCTATTACTGGCTTTCAACTGGGAGTAGAATATGGGAGTACTGAAAGAATTGACTTGCCAAGGCTGTACTCAAGTCGTTTATTAACTATTGAGAATCCCAAATAACGCTTGACCACATAATCCACTTGATACTGACTGAAGACATAACACTGACTTATCACGTGACCCATTTGATGGTTCACAGTTGATGATATGACTAGGTTACATGCGTCTACTATTTGTGTGTTGCAACAATTGGAAGAAGAATTTAAAACAGTGCCTTTCTTATATTCGTCGATTATGAAACTGTGCCTTTAATCGATTTGTTTGTGTTTTCTTCTTTTTTTAAGCTAAGCTTTGGTATTTTTTGTCTTCCTGTCATCTTTTACTGAATATTCTTCATCTTGCGAAAGTATTACCAGAAGCAGTCGCTTCGATGGTGTAATTCATTTAAAATCTATTGGAGTTTCGAGCATGTTTCATGTACCTGAACTACAGCATTCCAATAGAGGAATCTGCATGTTGTCTCCACGTTTTTGGCGCGCGGGGTAGCCACGCCGGCTAAGGGGTCTTGTCACGGTCGTGCGACTGCCCCCGTCCGAGGTTCGACTCCTCCCTCGGGCATGGATGTGTGTGTGTGTGTGTGTGTGTGTGTGTGTGTGTGTGTGTGTGTGTGTTGTGCATAGCGTAAGTTAGTTTAAGTTAGATTACGTAGTGTGTAAGCTTAGGGTACCGATGACCTATGCAGTTTGGTCCCGTAAGATCTTTTCCACGTTCTTGAAGGGTGACAATTATTGAACTATATGAAATAATATCATCATTACTTGTGAATGGTTTGCGTTTGGACTTTCATACTGCATGGTTGGCAGCGTGGCATGATGCGAATTACGAGGGTCGGTCAAAAAGTAATGCCTCCCATTTTTTTTCTACTTAAAAAAATTAAGTTAAGTGAAAAATTTGAATTTGGCGCCATTCCTCAAACCTTCTTCTGCAATCCACTGCAGTAGTAACTTTCTGTGTCAACAGGTGGCAGCACAGCAGAAGTTTGTAAGATGGCCGACATCGATGTTCGTTTGAGACAGCGTTGTGTGATTGAATTCTTGAATGCAGAAGGTGAAACGCCCATACGCATTCATGAAAGACTGAAGAAGGTGTATGGTGTTGTGACAGTGGATGTCAGCACTGTTAGACGATGGGTTCGTCGTTGTAAGGAAACTGAAGGGCAAACACCGTTGACTGACGAAAAGCGGAGCGGCAGGCCGTTGAGTGCAGTGACTCCACACAACATTCAGCAAGTTGATGACATCATTCGTGGTGACCGTCGGGTGACTGCAGATGAAGTGTGTCGCATTATTTCTCTTAGTAAAGGCAGTGTGATCACGATTATTAAACAATTGGGGTACTCAAAAGTTTGTGCACGGTGGGTTCCAAGAATGTTAACCGATCAGAATAAAGAGGCAAGGAAAACAATAGCCTCCCAACACTTGCAACGCTTCCGTTTGGAGGGAGATGAGTTTCTGAAAAAAATTGTGACCGGGGACGAAACATGGGTGCATTTTTTTGAACCCGAATCAAAGAGGCAGTCAATGGAGTGGCGTCACACAAGCTCGCCAAGGAAGAAAAAATTCAAAGCTGTGCGATCGGCAGGGAAAGTTATGGCAACAGTTTTCTGGGATACAGAGGGTGTGATTCTGGTTGATTTTTTGGAGCAGGGATGCACAATAAATTCTGTTCAATACGTCACAACCCTCAAAAAACTTAAAGCACGTCTTCAGCGAGTTCGCCCAACAAAATCAATGGCAGATGTTCTTCTTTTGCATGACAATGCAAGACCACACACCAGTCGTCACACCTCTGACGAGATTGTCAAAATTGGATGGGAAGTTTTGCCTCATCCCCCATACAGCCCTGACCTGGCACCATCAGACTTCCATCTGTTCGGGCCACTAAAAGAAGCTCATCGTGGGATTCATTTTGAAGATGAGGAGGCCGTCAAAACATCCGTGCGTCAATGGCTTAGGAAGCAGAGCTGTGATTTTTACCGTGCTGGGATACATGCCCTTGTTCAAAGATGGACCAAAACTGTAGAGATGGGCGGAGATTACATTGAAAAATGACAAAATGATCCTCAATGTTGTGGTTTTCAACCTATGTAATTGCATTTAAGTTTCCTGACAATTAAACGTAGAAAAAAAAATAGGAGGCATTACTTTTTGACTGACCCTCGTAGTACGCACATGCGCATTTGGTTTAGCGACGAACCCCAGTTTCATTTTGATGGGTTCGTCAGTAAGCAAAACTGGAGCATTTGGGGGACTGTGAATCCGCATTTCGCGCTCGAGAAGTGTCTTCAGCCTCAATGGGTGACTGTGTGGTGTACAATATCCAGTCACGGATTACTCGGTGCGATATTCCTTAATGGCACTACCGAACGGTACGTGAAGATTTTGGAAGATGATTTAATTCTCTTTATCCAAAGTCACGCTCATTCCAACAACATGTGTTTTATGCAAGACGGAGTTCAACCCCATCGAAGCAAGAGGATGATTAATGCCCTGTAGTAGCACTCTGAAGACCGAATTCTGGCTGTGGGGTACCCAAAACCCACTGCCATGGGCCTTGATTGGCCACCATATTCTCCGGATATGAACACGTGGGCTCCTTTTTTGTGGGGCTATATTAAATACAACGTGTACAGCAATAACCGCAAAAGCACTGATGAACTGAAAACAATCATTAAAGAGGTCGTCGACAGCATCGATGTTCCGACACTTCGGTGGGTCATGCAGAATTTCGCTGTTCGTTTGTGCCACATAATCACCAATGATGCAGGCATACCGATCATGCCATAACTTAAATCCGAATATCTTTAGTGACGTTTACATGTTGAATAAAGTGTGTGCACGCAACAGTTTCCAAATAATTTACGCTTCTCTATAAAGCTCAGTAACTGACATCCTGTATGAATCATGTCTTCAGCAATAAAGTAAACACGCGTATTCTACTGTAAAGAAAGTTGAAGATAAAAAAAAACTTTCTTGCATGCGAACCACTTCCATTTTATCAGTAAACGTAAGACTAGTCAAATTTTTAACAGTAAATAAACTTGCGTAACCTAACATTAGAAAGTCACTCTTTTCTGACTCATCACATTCGCTTTCCACTATTCACTAGTTGTTTGCCCATATTAGAAATAAGGTAGAAGACTGGCGGTTGTAAATTCAGATTGCTTGGTTAGCGGGAGAAACAATTTCTCCTGTATACTGTTCTGCTTGAACTTGAGGCAGGCCTTAGCAACCATCCAACGTATACAAGAGTATCGCCTCCAGTGCTTTACTCTCGCGACAACCAACTATAGGATTTGTATTGTAAATGGGACTCCCAATTATTTGACGTTTAGTCTCGGTTCTGATTTGTTTGTTATCGTGCCTCATCCCCAATGCCCTGTCGGCTATTATTCGTTTACTTCCCCTCTTCAGGGGTTTGGATTTTGTGACTACGGATGTTGGGGTGTCTCCGCTTGCTAATATATGTGATACTACTTCCAACCTGAAGATGCTGTTTTGACGGAGCGAAACCGGTCGTGAATAAAACAACAAGTAACAACCGTTTGCAGTTTTATTAAAGTTAAGTTGTTAGACATAAGAATATGTGGGACTCATCTTTTCCCGGCGAGGCATAGGTTACGCGGAACATAAATGGAAAAATGAGTACCCTAGTTCCTGTCATAACGGAAACGTAATGCTGTTTTCTCCAGTAGTTTAAAAGTTAGTCAGCCATTAGTCTATTTTAAAATGCTTCTGGGCTACATTTAAGTTATTATTCATCATTATGCACACTATTTAACTTTACATAGCGTTTCAGTGCAAGCTTTCATTAATTTAAAGACCACCAGTCTTGAATGGACGTTGTTTTGTGACATGAAAATCTGCTTTTGTAGTTACCATTCTCACGGAAGGTCGTCAAAACCTGGTTTTGTTTTATGTCGATGCATGACAGTGACACAACCCATGCATGATATTTAATACAGGGAGTAACATAGTGAATCGTACTTGTTGCATGTTGGGGGGGGGGGGGGGGGTTGTAACATAAAAACAGGTTTTGACTACTCGCCTAGTTTATGGGGAGCAATGAGAAAACTGTTCGAAGCCGTTCAGTAATTTTAAACAATCCATAACATTCGCGCCTTGACAGTGTAGCAGACAGCCGCTGACGTCCCTCTCTCAACCCGTTATAGAAATATAGCTTCGTGCCAGCAACTTGTTCGTTTCTTGCGAAAGTTCCATCACAGTCGTTCTGCAGTACTACAGTGATTCATTAGGTGTTACTCGCGTGCCTCCAACATCATCTTTCGTTGGTAACTTCCCATCGCAGCCGTCCCGTCCTCTTCCTCAATAGCAGCGCCCGAGGAGGATGTAATTCGCGTCTGGAACGTAATAGTTCCATTGGCGTCCATGGGCGTCTGTTTCAGTCGGGGGAGGGAGTGCAAGAGTGGGCGCCGTAGTGGATCCATCAGCGGCCGACCGCCTTTTACGAATCAGGTATTAATCGTCTCCCAGTGGGGTAAATAGTAATTGATTTTGTATGGCACCACCCCATGATCGTATTGTTGTGGGTGTTCGGTTTGTATTTGTCTGTCTCTTGTAACTGTCAACATTGAATAAAAGAGGTCCATTTATTGGGAGAGACGAGGGGGAGAAGTTTTCTGTATGAGACGAAAGAAATAAAATTGAGCTGTGCGATGTTTGCGATCAAACATTATGTTCCAAAATGACAATCATGTAACATTCAATTTATAAATTTACAGTATTACTATTTTGCTCGGTTAAGCAAGAAGCAAGTATAAAAGATGCTGTTATTAAATTGAGTATTGTTAAGGATCTGAGGTAAATCAAAAACCCAAATTATTTCTGTAACCACACAAAAAAATTCTACAACGTTGTTACAGTTACGTGAAGTACACCGCCTGACACACACAGGTGCAGCAGCCAAGACGGAAGGAGGAAACGACAAGAAACTTCATGTCGCTGTTAGTCCATCATGGTCAGTGGACATCGGCTGGTTAATTAATTGTCACCGTCAATCAAATTCACCAACAGCCGTGTACTTTAAGAAATTGTTTCATTTTATTTTGAAGGATACCAGTTTCGGCATTTCATTATGCCAGCCGGCCGCGGTGGCCGAGCGGTTCTAGGCGCTTCAGTCTGGAACCGCGCGACTGCTACGGTCGCAGGTTCGAATCCTGCGTCGGGCATGGATGTGTGTGATGTCCTTAGGTTAGTTAGGTTTTAGTTCTAAGTTCTAGGGGACTGCTGACCTCAGATGTTAAGTCCCTTAGTGCTCAGAGCCATTTTTTTCATTGTGCCATCTTCAGGTCCCATACGCTTCTGTCCAATAATGAAATGCCGAAACTGGTAGCCTTCAGAATAAAATAAAATAACTCCTTAAAGTACACCTATATTGGTGAATTTTATTGTCATTGACAGAAACTTTATGAGTTGAGTGGGGATCTATTTATTACAAAATCGTGCCAGACTTTCAAAGAACTGGCCAGTATGAGCCCACTTAAATGCGTTGCTTCCCCTCTGGCCTGGACGTGTGCACTGATTCATTTGATAAGCGTCTCATGAAGTCGTTGCACGCTCTTCTAAGGCAAGGTGGCCTAAATCTGTTGCAACTGCTCCTTGATATCCTGGATCTTCGATACAATATCCTGGATACTGTCGTCAGAGCTGGTCCCATAATTGGGGATCTTGCTAAATACAAGAGTACATCACATCCCGCAGACATGTCATAATAAAAGTGTAATGTGTGGACGAGCATTCTTATGTTTAAAAATAGCACCACAATACTATCGCATGAGATATTATGAGGACGCGGGATGTCCGTGATATACTGGCGTGAATTCAGAGTGCCTTCAGTCACTACCAGTCATGACACGAAATCATCCGATGCCTCCCCACACCACATCGCCAGGAGTAGTACTTCTTTGTCTCTCCAAAACAGTGGAGGAATGGAACTACTCCGCGGTAGTGCAAAGCTCTGATTCATCTCTGAACACCACGAGACCTTATTCATCAGCAGACCATGCTTGCTTTCTGGGGGCACGGCACCTCTCCAAACGCAATCGTTTGTGTTGTGTTAGGGGTGCCTGTTCACGGGACGGTAATTCCCTAGTCCATCTGCTGCTACTCTCACAATGTTGCAAGGAATCTATTACGTGCTCTCCAAAGGTGTAAGCAGATATGAAGAAGTTACGATGCGATTGGTGCCTAATACAACGATGTTCCCTTATGGTGATCAGACCTTCACGAGTGTGACCGCTCTCAGGTTCCTATGCCAACAACATACCACTAATACATCCGAATGCCCCGCAAATGTGGTTATTGCACGATCAGACAAGGCGGCCAAATAAAGATCCAGGATGAGTGGCTTTTATTTGTCCGTGTGTTATCGTAAATACAAACCTGGGAATGTAAGCAGACAACCTAAATACAGTACTGATCTCAAAGTCACATCGCTTGCATGAAACTGAAAAGAATCCTGTGTGCGTGAAAACGGATCTTATTGATATGCAAATAAATAAGCAAATCAATAAATCAGTAGATTTGGTCAGTGCGAACTGTTTGAATAAAAAATTAACTGTATTAGAAAACTGTCGACCTGTATAAAAATGTAACCTGAAACACATACGAAAATTTCTGCACTGACATATGGGCCTGGTAAAATCAATAAACTGACACCACCTACAGTGCGCAAAGGAAACGAAACAGTCACGTATTATGAATCTCACCTGCAAAGTGAAGTGCTGGCAGAAACAGCAACACAGCAAGGCTCTGCCACAGCTAAAAAAATAGTGCTAAAACCTAACTACAGTTGGTCTAGGGAAATTGGGTTCATAATCTTGACACTGAATGACAATGAAACACAACTCCACCTTTAAGTTCTGGAATTTCAGTTGGGAAGGAACATAGACTTTCATATAACACACTCTTTTGGTCTTTCTACCTGTCATAGAGAAATCCAACTTCAATAATTTACACTGATCAGGTAGAAAATAATGAGCACCGACCTACTATCGACTTAAGCCCGTCCAGGCCATAGCAGAGTCACCTGGGGAGGAACGACTGCTAATCAGACACACACACGGTGCACATAGTGTAGTGAGTGTGCTTGCTGTTAGTGTGGAATGGGGAAGGCGCGCGTTCTGTCTGAGATTCATCGAGGCCGGATTGTGATGACCCGGAGGCTCGGCACGAGCATTTTGGAAACTGCATGACTTGTCGGGAGTTCGAGGAGTGCAGTGGTGAGCGTCTTGATCACGTGGTGAAACCAAAGTGAAACCACGTCCAGACGTCGTGAAGTAGGGGGGGGGGGAGGGGGGTCACCCCTCAATACAGATGGTGGATGTCGTAGGCTGGGCAGACTGGTAAAACAGGACAGGCGCCGAACGGTGGTAGAACTAACATCAGACCTTAATGCTGGGCGAGTACAAGTGTGTCTGAAGATACAGTGTACCAAAAGAGCAGTCGTAACAATGGGCCTTCACTGTCGACGACCCATGCCACGTGCTAATGTTAACACCATGACATCGGCAACTATGGCTGGAATGGGCACATGACTGTTGGCGTAGTCTGACGAATCCCAATACCTCTATTATGCCGATGGTAGGGCGCAAATCCGTCATCTTCCAGGAGGACAGCTCCTTGAAACCTGTACTGCTGGACAGAGACAAGCTGGCATCCGCTCCATTATGCTGTGAGGAACATTCAGCGTCGGCACCTATGGGTCCATTGGGGCTCATGCAAGACGCACTGACAGGCCAAGGGCTATCGTACACTGGTTGTGGACCGTGTACACCTGTTCATGGCTCTCAAGTTTCCTTACAGCAGTGGAATCCTTCAACAAGATAATGAGGCATATCGCAAGGCCGGGAATCTTATGGAGTGGTTTGGGGAACACATTGACAGGTTCCAATTGCTGGGCTGCTCTCCCTCCAGTTGCCAGATCTGAACCTGATCCAACACATCTGGGATATGATTAAATGTGGCTCCAGAGCTCATCGCCCCCTCCCTGGAATTTACACGAATTAGGTAACTTGTGTGAGCAGATGTGGTGTCGGCTACCTCCAGCGACCTACCATCGCTTCCATAGCACTATGCATCGCCGCTGTTATCCGTGTCAAAGGTATACATACCGGCTGTTAGGTAGATGGGTCATAATGTTCAGACTGATCAATATACAAAGCCGTTGATGATGTGTACGTATCCGATGTTACATTGACATCCGTCCACTTCTTCTGGGAACTCCATTTCTGTTAGGCGGTGTATTTTCTGCATACTTCATGGCCTATTTGGGAACTGTTAAATAATAGGTACTTGGAATGTATTACCTGTATGGAACAGAGTGTCGTAATTGACAGTTCAGCTCATTCGTATAACCCACACACTAAATAGCTTCGTAAAACTCAGGACTATTTAGTTATCCTTAAACTATGATTACTGTATTACTGTCACACGACCCGTTCCGTCACTGGCTACTACTGCTTGTGAAAATGTCTGACAAGTTTCGCGAACTCTATGTTTCTGAAGTAAATGCTCAGTTTAAACATCTAGTGAATATTACTTCATATTTAGTCTACTTCTTTATTAAGCGACCTAATTCGTTAAACGGAGGCGGCCTTTTTTCCATCAGGTTATATTTTTATTATTATTCATCCATTTTAAGCCTTTATCCAGTATTTAATTAAAATCTGTACAAATTAAGATGGTTTGACAGTTGGTTAGTATACATAAAGCCCCATGTGCATCAACTATATGTCAAACAATCAAGATTTGTGGTCCAAAATCGACAAAAACATACTGTAAATATGCGATCATATATAAGTGAGTCAGGAGGATAGGTACGTGTTTTGACGAGCGGTAGCATTAGTTTCCGAACAAAAACCTTTATGTGGATATAAACGCTATTCTGAATGGTTTCCGGTATAGAACACTTTTGATGTACATTTCTATTTATTTGCTGTATTATTCATTATCATTGTTTACAATGTACCACAGTAATATAGAGGAAGTTGAGACGAACATTTTTATACAGGACGCTATCAAATCGGAAAACTACCTCAAACTGGGCTACAAAAAGTACCTATGCTACAACGCACGCGCGTTGGCCGAGATTTTCAATATTCTTGCGATCTCTCCACGCAAACTGTTAGTCCTAGAAAAAAAGTAAATAAGTTTTGGTAGCGAATTTAGTTTGTGTACTGAGACACATTTTAGTTGCAGAGTGTGGTTTTCGAGTTAGTAAAGAAAAGGGTATAAAAATGATATACAGGGTGTCCCAGCTATCTTGTCCACCCAGAATATCTCTGGAACAATAACAGCTATAGGAAAACGACTTTCACCAGTTTCAATGTAGGGCTTGGGCCCATGAATGTTCATATTTGGAAACATTCTAAAACCAAAGCATATGTGTTTAATACAAACTTATGTTTTTTTGAAATTGACCTCCTATATTTTTTCTTCAGCAATCCATAGCATGACAAAGTACATACACAATGGCGTTGATTACATCGCAATATTCCCATTACATCCCGAGATATTGAGACGCGAAGTTGACGCTTGAAACACCCGACATGCGCTGCTAGTGCACGTCCTGAGGCTCAGGCGTGAACCCCATGCTGCCCGTAATCGCGATGTGATTGACATGTGTAATCACACCTCCATACTTATCAAGAGGTCCGAAACGAATAATACGGTCTGCTGCCATCAACTCTCATAAGCACATAATGGTTTGCATCTTGCACGTTTTACGTATCTACGTACACAATATGAACCAGTACCGATCGGTGTACACCCGTCAGGTTGTCTTATTTATCCTGCACACCCAAAATAAGGTTTACCTAATGCGTTATATGACCCATTGTGCCTGTCGCGCAGGGCCTGGCTCTACCTAGTCAAGTGTCCAACTTAGTTCCCACTACTGCCACAGTTACCACTTCGCCTTGTTTACGATTTGCGACCCATTCAACCTCCTGTACTCCACCACCTTGCTGTTCAGGCAGAACGACTGTACAGAAGACGATTCCCTGACAAGCCATCGCCTTCGCGCCGGATGTTTGGTCGTCTCACATCTCGTCTACGTGAAACGGGAAGCTTAAATCCAAGACCTCGACATCGTCCTAGAACACGCACAGATGAACGTGCTGAAGTTGCTGTGCTCGCTACCATAGTTGTGAATCCTCAAATCAGTACACGTCAAATTGAACGTGAAGTTGGTGTGTCGAAATCAAGTGCACAGCGTATTCTTAAACGTCATAAATTTCATGCTTACCATGTTCATTTACACCAGGATCTTCATGGAAATGACTTCCGCAATAGGGTAACATTTTGTCGGTGGGCTCAGCAAAAACTTCTGATTGATCCAAATTGTTTTGCAGATGTTCTCTTTACCGACGAGGCATCATTCTCCAAGAAAGGAATTGTCAATATGAGGAATATGCATTATTGGTCCGCAGACAATCCAAAATGGCTCTGTCAGGTAGAGCATCAACGTCCGTGGAAAGTTAATGTTTGGTGTGGGATTATTGGAGTTACCATTATCGGACCTTACTTTATAAATGGCAGACAATACTCCAGATTTATACGACACAATCTTCCTGTTCTCTTGGACACCGTACCTCTGAACCGGAGAATGGTCATGTGGTATCAGCATGACGGATGCCCTGCACATAACGCCTTACGAGCACGACGACTTCTGAACCGTAAGTTCCCTGGTAGGTGGATTGGACGAGGTGGCCCAGTTAGGTGGCCTGCCCGATCTCCGGACCTTACACCGCTGGATAATTTTCTTTGGGGAGCAGTGAAGGATGCTGTTTACCAACATGAACCAACAACACCAGAGGACATTAAGCAACGCATTATTCATGCTTGTACAGCCATCAAACAGGAAACAGTAGCACCAAGTAGGGCATCCTTCATCCCCAGAGTGACCCTATGTATGCAAGCCAATGGTCATCACTTTGAGCATGAGATGTGAAGTCTATGTTTAGTATGAAGTGCTGGTATCACAGTGGAAGTTTCTACAAAGGGCCATTTTACCCAGTGATGTTAAGAAACATTTGTTTGCAACAATTTGTCATTTAACGCATAAGATAAACATGACATTGATAATTATGTGATGATAAAACTAATTGGTTAAACATGTTTACATTCATCTTCTATGTCCTACCTGAACATTCCAAATCAAAACATTTTTACCTAAACAATGGTAAATCTTTTCTTCCACTTGCTCGTTTCACTAAAACCATCAACATGAATTTGACTATTACGAGTGAATGATTAACTGTCACTTGCGCTAGATCTACAGTAAAGTAAAGTTTTAACGTTGAACGGCATTACCCTTTTAGTAACGGATTAACGATAAGCGAAGTTAACTCTGTGACTAACGTTGCGGTACACAGATGTTACAGAACCGCATCACCCCTAGCCTATGGGATAAATACCTGCTGGAATGTACGACGTTAATGCAGGATGGCAGCAGACCGTATTATTCGTTTCGGACCTCATGATATGTATGGAAGTGTGATTACGCATGTAAATCACATCGCGATTACGGGCAGCATGGGGTTCGCGCCTGAGCCTCAGCACGTGCGCTAGCAGCGCACGTCGGGTGTTTCAAGAGTCAACTTCGCGTCTTAATCTAATTGGATCTAATTGGATTAGTCAGAAGTTTTTGCTGAGCCCACCGACAAAATGTTACCCTATTGCGGAAGTCATTTCCATGAAGATCCTGGTGTAAATGAACATGGTAAGCATGAAATTTATGACGTTTAAGAATACGCTGTGCACTTGATTTCGACACACCAACTTCACGTTCAATTTGACGTGTACTGATTTGAGGATTCACAACTATGGTAGCGAGCACAGCAACTTCAGCACGTTCATCTGTGCGTGTTCTAGGACGATGTCGAGGTCTTGGATTTAAGCTTCCCGTTTCACGTAGACGAGGTGTGAGACGACCAAACATCCGGCGCGAAGGCGATGGCTTGTCAGGGAAACGTCTTCTGTACAGTCGTTCTGCCTGAACAGCAAGGTGGTGGAATACAGGAGGTTGAATGGGTCGCAAATCGTAAACAAGGCGAAGTGGTAACTGTGGCAGTAGTGGGAACTAAGTTGGACACTTGACTAGGTAGAGCAAGGCCCTGCGCAACAGGCACAATGGGTCATATAACGCATTAGGTAAACCTTATTTTGGGTGTGCAGGATAAAAAAGATAACCTGACGGGTGTACACCGATCGGTACTGGTTCATATTGTGTACGTAGATACGTAAGACATGCAAGAGGGAAACCATTATGTGCTTATGAGAGTTGATGGCAGCAGACCGTATTATTCGTTTCGGACCTCTTGATAAGTATGGAGGTGTGATTACACATGTCAATCACATCGCGATTACGGGCAGCATGGGGTTCACGCCTGAGCCTCAGGACATGCGCTAGCCGCGCATGTCGGGTGTTTCAAGCGTCAACTTCGCGTCTCAATATCTCGGGATGTAATGGGAATATTGCGATGTAATCAACGCCATTGTGTATGTGCTTTGTCATGCTATGGATTGCTGAAGAAAACATATAGGAGGTCCATTTAAAAAAACATAAGTTTGTGTTAAAAAACACATATGCTTTGGTTTTAGAATGTTTCCAAATATGTACCTTCATTGGCCCTAGCTCTACATTGATACCGGTGAAAGTCGTTTTCCAATAGCTGTTATTGTTCCAGAGATATTCTGGGTGGACGAGATAGCTGGGACACCCTGTATATGCCACCTTTTCCCAGCTAAAAACTTGATAATGGCTTAAAAGGGCAAAATTAGATGCCGAATAAAACTATAGCTAAGTAGACAACTGCGAAATTATTTAATGCAATGAAATTACAGTTCTGATGTGATGTATATTCTAACTCAGCTTGTGCTTACATTGACTTGAATTAGCTGGCATAGGACTGTTTCACCTGACTCCTGCAGACGTTTGCTTACGTCAGGGGTTTCATTCAGAGAGCCTGACAATCGCGAACACACCCCCGCAGCTACGGAACTTTGCAGGGAGTTGTCTGACACGTGTCGCAGCGACTGCAGGAATTTCATTCACGAAGTCAGATCTGGAGCAGAGGCGTCGCTTTCAGAGGGCAACAGGAAGTTAACAATATGCCAGCCAACAGATGAAGAAGCTCCGCGAATCTGCTTCGGTACATTCTGGTTTTCAGGACTAAGGGAAGACCATATCGGATGAAGGTTTGATATAAAAAACGCTCTTTCGTAGAAAATCATAACGGCAGAGCTGACATGTTTTAGTCTCTGCATCACGAGTTTCATGGGTATCGTTGATCTGATTGTTGTACAAACAAAGTTACAGTAGGAATGTTTTATTCCCTATGACTTATTACACACTTTCAGACTTCTATGACATTCGCGTAGTAGACAATAACTCTTATTTTTTGTGTAGGAATATTGGATATTAGTTTTGTTATGATACTTCTGATCGGGAATTACCGGGATCAGGGAAATGACGTGGAAGGACTAACATAATTTATCGTTTTGCCAACAAAGTTTATTTTTCAGAGTAACAACAGGTTCCCTTTAAGAAACACAGATAGGAAATTTCAAAGCTAATTTGCCATATTAAATTTACACACTTGAAAAGCGTTCGAAATGGTGAAGAACACAGTTACCCTTTTAATGGCCTCAAACAAGATGCAAGAGGATAAGACTTTAACAATATGATACAATGAAGGCTTTCACGACCGGATGGTTCTGTTGTTGATAATTCTTCCGGGTTATAAGGCCGTGGTCCATGGAATTCTTCAATTCCTAACGTTTCGTCCAATACTACGTTGGACATATTCAGAGGTCTGGCTGGTACTGCTGAGTCAATCGGCAGGACTCATCAGGACCAGCCATACCTCTGAAGATGTGCAACGTAGTATTGGACGAAACGTTAGGAATTTAACAATATGACCTTAAAAAATACAATTTCAAAAGTTTAAGTTAACCAGGAAACATAAAACAGGACTCTACATAAGTTTCAGCAAGCGAGATCAGAACCAAGACATTAACAGACCCCCAAAAGATAAAAATTAACCAGTTAATAAGAAATAATAGCTCACATTTACGGTTTAACCAAAGGGTTTTACACAAAACAATTGAAAATTAAAGCTGGAACTAGGTTACGATAGGTATTAATCAGAAAAACAACATTAAAGGGAAAATTCCCTGTGTGAAGACGATTACTCATATAAAGCCGTCATGACAGCCAGCAACACTTCATTTACAAGTCAGATAACTTAACGCCAGCCGCTGTGGCCGAGCGGTTCTAGGCGCTTCAGTCTGGAACCGTGCGACGGCCACTGTCGCAGGTTCGAATCCTATCTCGGGTATGGATGTGTGTGATGGACTTACGTTTGTTAGGTTTAAGTAGTTCTAAGTTGTATGGGACTGATGACAAGTCCCATAGTGCTCAGAGCCATTTGAACCATTTCAGATAACATAAGACGCTCAGTTTGAGGACAGACAGTCAGTGCACTTGACTGCGAACGAATAGGAAGCCGCACCAGGAAATGCTCGAAAACTGTCCACACGGCCACAAGCAAGCCATGCTCACGTGACAAGGAGCTGCCGAAGCGGAACGCTCTCACGGCAACTTAACTGGCACTGTCAACAAACTGCGAACGTAAATGTCTCACTGAATCGCAATACATCTGAAAGTTGTTTAACCACTATTGCTCTTACAGAATATTTGCAACAAGGTAACGCCCTAGCAAATAAATCTTGTTAAAAATGCATTGTATGAAAGGAAACTACTCAAAAGGAGCTGTAAATTCTTCCAGGAAGGAATATAAACAACTAGCTGACGTCTTGCTGTGAGGTGGAGG
The DNA here is from genome assembly GCF_023897955.1 of Schistocerca gregaria. Lineage (NCBI taxonomy): Eukaryota > Metazoa > Arthropoda > Insecta > Orthoptera > Acrididae > Schistocerca > Schistocerca gregaria. Next base: position 666,881,510 of record NC_064922.1, read on the forward strand.
TCATCACACACAAAACGTAAAGGGCTGGATGATGATAAAAACAGTGACCACACCAGCTTCTACAAAAATAGTGAAAACAAATATTAAAATTCAGAACAGATTATGTTGTCTCGCTTAAAACTATTTGTTTTTATAGTTTTAAAAACTGGAGAACTTATAGGCCCCTTATATAACTACGCGCGAATGCTGGGCACATTACATAGCAACAAAAATCGCCATATCAACATTAACTACGGCAAATTTTTAGAGGGGAGGCTGACTAAAGGATTAACAGAACTTACGTCAAAAAACACACAGAACAGAGGCGCCAATAAATTTCTCCTAAAATCACACAGAGTCAAATAAAGGCATGCACGACGACTCACTGAGTATAAACACGAACATTTGCTCACATAGCCTGCGGAATGGGAAATTGATGCACAGATACGCACGGCATAGGCGAACCGAACCTTTTGCCTTCTACCCAGTTCCGGTGAAGAAGACTGAACGATGACCTATAAAAGACATCGTGCCCATCCGAACCGCGTCTCCGTTGCTAAAAGCACAGCTGCGTGCTGCGCGAAGACTACGCATAAACTGCTTGCTCTGCGCTTTCTGAAGGTCTCCCTTTATGTTGCTATATTGCTACTTTTGAAGCCTAGCCGAGACAGCGATAATAGCCCGAAGCAGTGATACGTGCCACCTGGTGAGACGCCAGGCTGGATGGTGTCGATAGTGGGAAGGTGGAATGAGCGGCCACGGCTCAGCCACCCCCACTCACTCCAAAAATCTTGCCCTCCATTTTTTAAAATGAGAATAGAAGGAGGGGAACAAATAACTTGAGCTCATATGTACCTTCAAGGTTTCTCCATTCACAAGGTTGCGCACTAGCAGACTGATGAGACTTAACAACTTAACTGCACAGGATCTCACAAAACTAGAAGCAAGCGTTCTGGATGTACCATTACCCTGATTATCACACATGCTAAAATTCCGAACAGGAACCTTATCCCCATCTCGGCCGCAAAGGCGTCTCCTTTCATGATTATACCGTCTAGTCTTAACAGCGACGGGCTAGGTCGATGTTCTTCCTAGCTCTACATCAGTCTTCTTTAACCAGACAAGGGTTACTCCCATCAGGCAGGAGATCGTTTGTACTCCACAAATCAGCCAGGGGAGAATTAAGGGAGTAAAGAAACATCAAAAGAGCGGGAACTGCTTCAGAAGCTTCTTGCTGCGCTGAATTGAAGGCAGCATTAATCTGATGGATGGAAATGTCCCATTTGGTTTTATTCTTAGCATGATAAATAATTAAGGCGGCCTTAAGATTAACCCTCTCAGAAAAGGACATTTGAGTGAGAGCTAGTTTCACCGGATAGGGCACGATAAGGTTACGACTGTGGATGGGGTCGTAATCAGTTTCTCTCGGTTGAACAACAAATATATAGACGTTTTATTTATGGAAATTAAAATTTTAAGACAATCTCTTAAACACAATTGACTGTGTGACAACTGAAGGCCTAATCACAGGAAATGTGACTCATATATATTACCTTTCAATAAATAACTGACTGTGAACATAAACTGGTAAATTAGGACGTCAGCAGTGCTACGTAATGGCACTGAAAGATCATTCTGAATAAATTGAAAATTCTTACCTCAATGAAGTCGCCGGATAACGCGTGTATATCTGCTCCTATAAGAAATTTTTCTGGCACAGCCCAATGCAATGCTGGCCGCTAGATTTGTCATGTATAAAAAGAAACAACTGATTTTTCCTTACGTTAATCGGGATGACCATGGGTTGCAGAAATTAATAAATTCTTTAAATTCAGATGGATGATTATTGTAAAAGTTAATATTATAAGAAGGATTATTATTAAAAGATTTTTTGAAACATTTACGTGGGACTTGATATAACAGTAGTACAAATTTTGTTATAACAAACTACATATACACGCGTCTGCTTTTATCTTATACTACATCGCTCAGTCACCGCCATCACTCCCCATGACCGGCCTCGCAAACTCCATACAAACGACTGCTAACTACAACTTACTCCTACTGCGACTGCTCTTACTGCAGCCAACACTGCTCTCCGGTCTGAGATTTCCTTATAGCTTACAAACCGCAGGCAGCGCGTGAGCAATCCATCGAAATTACATCTGCTCGAGTGCGCCAGCAATAAATTCCTTATTCATGGACCTCTTACAATATTGCCCTGAATTAGAAGTCAGAAGAACAATTCCAAATAGCACATATTAAGATGAAGACTTCGTTTTAAAACAAACTGTCACATGGCTGAAGGCCTTATTATAACACAAGTGAAAGTATCACTTGGCTGAAGACTACAAACAATTTAAAATAGTAAATGGCTGAAGGCCTGAATTAGAAGTCAGGAAAACAATTCCAAAGAGCACTTTTAAAATAAATCCCTTGCTTTTAAAACAAGTTGCTTAAAAAAACTTTCTGTAACTCAGCTGAGGACCTTATCACCAAAGAAGTGAAATTATTTCTCGGATGAAGACCACACCTTAAAACAAACTTCACAATCTAAGGAATCAGGACAAGCGGTTCTCAGCAAGTGTTCCAAGGGTCGGCCTGGGAAGGTAACTCAAACAGGCAGCCAAGAGTTATATTCACGTAACAGGATGGCACTTCAAACTAGGGGCAGCTTTAGCACCGACCGACCGACTATCCAATCTGCCTAACGTCCAATCACCGGTACAACGCTGGAATATTGTAGGCAAGGGTGAAGAGACAGACAGCACTACGTCTTCAGAAAATACCCAAGTCCAAAGGAAACACTAGAACCAAGGTAGACACACACGCACACACACACACACACACACACACACACACACACACACAAATGCACAGTATACACTCCTGGAAATGGAAAAAAGAACACTTTGACACCGGTGTGTCAGACCCACCATACTTGCTCCGGACACTGCGAGAGGGCTGTACAAGCAATGATCACACGCACGGCACAGCGGACACACCAGGAACCGCGGTGTTGGCTGCTGAATGGCGCTAGCTGCGCAGCATTTGTGCACCGCCGCCGTCAGTGTCAGCCAGTTTGCCGTGGCATACGGAGCTCCATCGCAGTCTTTAACACTGGTAGCATGCCGCGACAGCGTGGACGTGAACCGTATGTGCAGTTGACGGACTTTGAGCGAGGGCGTATAGTGGGCATGCGGGAGGCCGGGTGGACGCACCGCCGAATTGCTCATCACGTGGGGCGTGAGGTCTCCACAGTACATCGATGTTGTCGCCAGTGGTCGGCGGAAGGTGCACGTGCCCGTCGACCTGGGAACGGACCGCAGCGACGCACGGATGCACGCCAAGACCGTAGGATCCTACGCAGTGCCGTAGGGGACCGCACCGCCACTTCCCAGCAAATTAGGGACACTGTTGCTCCTGGGGTATCGGCAGGGACCATTCGCAACCGTCTCCATGAAGCTGTGCTACGGTCCCGCACACCGTAAGGCCGTCTTCTGCTCACGCCCCAACATCGTGCAGCCCGCCTCCAGTGGTGTCGCGACAGGCGTGAATGGAGGGACGAATGGAGACGTGTCGTCTTCAGCGATGAGAGTCGCTTCTGCCTTGGTGCCAATGATGGTCGTATGCGTGTTTGGCGCCGTGCAGGTGAGCGCCACAATCAGGACTGCATACGACCGAGGCACACAGGGCCAACACCCGGCATCATGGTGTGGGGAGCGATCTCCTACACTGGCCGTACACCTCTGGTGATCGTCGAGGGGACACTGAATAGTGCACGGTACATCCAAACCGTCATCGAACCCATCGTTCTACCATTCCTAGACCGGCAAGGGAACTTGCTGTTCCAACAGGACAATGCACGTCCGCATGTATCCCGTGCCACCCAACGTGCTCTAGAAGGTGTAAGTCAACTACCCTGGCCAGCAAGATCTCCGGATCTGTCCCCCATTGAGCATGTTTGGGACTGGATGAAGCGTCGTCTCACGCGGTCTGCACGTCCAGCACGAACGCTGGTCCAACTGAGGCGCCAGGTGGAAATGGCATGGCAAGCCGTTCCACAGGACTACATCCAGCATCTCTTCGATCGTCTCCATGGGAGAATAGCAGCCTGCATTGCTGCGAAAGGTGGATATACACTGTACTAGTGCCGACATTGTGCATGCTCTGTTGCCTGTGTCTATGTGCCTGTGGTTCTGTCAGTGTGATCATGTGATGTATCTGACCCCAGGAATGTGTCAATAAAGTTTCCCCTTCCTGGGACAATGAATTCACGGTGTTCTTATTTCAATTTCCAGGAGTGTAATACAAGAGGCTGCCGAACAACACGCCGTGCTGGACAGCATCAGCACGACGAGGAAAGGTACACTGCCGGAAAAGTACGCTAACCTCCAGGGCAGGTAAATGGGACGTTAGCAGCCACAAGGCAGAAAATATCGCTGGTTGCACTTCACTAATAAGAATAATACTAAATTCAATGATGAATAACCAATAGAGAAAGATGGCTGCAATATTTCACCACCTCGAATCACTTCACTCGTTGCTGCCAGGCTGACCGGCCCTGGGAGCAACAACCCGCCGACTAAAGGCGAGATCTCAGAATAGTCGGGTTTGCATTAGCAGTTAACTCTTAACCAAACTTAAACGTCCAGGGTTCGGTGATCAACCAAGTCGTCACTCTTGCAGCTACCCCTCCAGCACCAACCGAACTGATCTCTCCATTCGTCACTCCTCCAAACGCAGTAAGTAGACAGCATTAGAATAGCTGCTCATTCAAAAGCACAAGATGCACACGGATGAGGGAAAACAATTCCAGAAACAACTCACAATACTAAAAACAATCACTGTGAAACATCACGGACGAATTATAAGTCGGCACAGACACTGAGAAGTCAGAAGCGGTCGGAAGACCAAATGCACGTCGGTAGCTGCGACGGCTGACCGAACGACCAAGCAATGGTCGTCCCTACTAAAGTCAGCCACGGGAAATATCACAGTATAAATCGTCGACTGACAACTTATTGCCATGAGGTCACTGCGATGGGCGGACACACACACAAAGGTGAAAGTTGCACTGCTCGAATATCACGGTCCATTCAACTAAAACTCATTGAACCTGGTCCTTGACTTGGTGGTGCACTCTCGCGACCACATCCTTCTGTCGGACATTGCATGTGGGTCGCCAGCGGACGGGCGAGTACTGGCTGTCCGGGCCTCACTGCTGCTCCGTCCCAACTCAACTCGCTCAACTCGCTCGACACACCAAAATACGCGCTATCGATAAACGCGGTTGCTGCCACTCACGAACAGACAAGGGGAGTAAACGTATTGGCGCCAGTGAACACACTAAGAAAACGAGACGCCACTGTCGCTATTACAAGATGCCAATCTAGGAACGGCATCAACGCGAGCAGGACACGTCTCATTGAGATTAACAGGGGCTGGTAACATTGTGCTTAATAGCAATACCAAAATAACTGCTTAAATTCTCGTTACTCAAATGCGGGACATTGCCAATGCCAAGAGCCTTTGGCGGTCTGAACCAGGAAAATATCTGAGTTCAATGACGAATAGTCAGCGTAGCCGTAACCCCACTACTTGGCAAAACCAACACAAACCGAAAAAAGGCATCAAAAACGACTGATATACAGCATGAAACAAAGTTAGCGAACTCTGACTTCGCTGCGCGATTTGACGCAAGCAGTATTTGTAATACAAAAATGTCTCTTCGTTCAAATGGTTCAAATGGCTCTGAGCACTACGGGACTTAACATCTGTCATTAGTTCCCTAGAACTTAGAACTACTTAAACCTAACTAACCTAACGACATCACACACATGCCCGAGACAGGATTCGAACCTTCGACCTTTTTTTGGTAAATGTGTTCGGCTTTGTACGACGTCTCAATCATCATACAGCTATTATACTGGGTCTTCTACAAAACATTTGCACATACGTACTACGAAGTCCGAAATGGAAGTACAATCGTTTTCAATGGTCAGCTCTTAAAGAAGTGTTTTGCACATCGTGGATGGTAACTGTTTCGCACCACTTCATCTACTTGATTCCAAACTTGTTATTTCTGAACCCCATCCATTCAGTAATCCCATCGATTAGTATCAACTATTATTCTTGCCACGTTCATGTCCATTGCATTTCGTTAGGGCTAACAGCGTGCTTTGCAAATAATTTTCAAACTCTGTTACTATTTGTATGTGTTATCGCCATGGAACCACTAAATTGTGCCTTTCAGCAATGAGTCTGATAAGTAAGTATTTCCATGCGTTACTGTTATTATTATTACAATCTGTGGAAATGTGAGAACATCACGTTCAGTACGGTTACGGAAACAGTGCAATTCGAAAACGTACGTTTCACAATTTGCAGTGCCGGGATAAGTAATGAAAAACAAAACCAGTGCGAGAGGTGATGCGTGTTACGTGCAACAACCTGCTGCAAGTAATTACTCCTTTATACTGTATTAGCTGTTCAGCAGACATGAACTAATTGCTTACGGAGTAACACGCCCGTGACAGGCTCCAACTACATTCGTACATATATCGGATTTTCTTCTTTTGTTATTCTAAAACAGTTTGTCAGAAGTATGACACACGCAAACGATGAATACATGGTCATGCTACTGGTCCTTGATATATCTGATAATCAGGCTGGTGTTGTGAATGTGCCACTAGATATCCTGGTCGACGTCATCAAGGTAAAAATTGTTTCGCCGTCTGGCGCTTCGCCTTCTGTAGACAAATTCTCTCCTTCCATAATCGCGCGACAGAGCCCGTCCACGGACTCATCCTACTCCGGCTACTGAGGAAGCAATTCTGGAGGTCATACACCAAGAATACCGGCAAAGTAAACGTAGCGTAGCAAGCCAGCTGCTTGTCCCGCAACGCACGGTCGTTGACATACTGCACGAGCGTGGACTGCACACTTGTCATTATTCTTTAACGCAACACCTGCATCCTGCTGACCGCCGTCTACGGATGCAATTCTGTGAATGGGCCCAGCAACAACAGGAAGCCAACGACGACATCATAAGCACTGTAATATGATAGGCTGAAGCAACGTGCACTAGTGAGGGAGTCTTAAATATGCACACAGCCCACCAGTGATATGACGTCAACCCGCACTTCACCCGCGACAGTGAATATCAAGTTTGTTTTGGCGTCAACGTTTGTTCTAGAATATTGGGAGACAGGAGTTAAGGTCCTTGCTCGTTGCCTGATCGGCTGATTGCACGAAGGTGTATGCATTCATCTCAAACTATTTGTCTGATGCACTAGAAGATTTTCAACTTCATTTCTGACAGAGGTTATGGTTCCAACATGGTGGTTCACCTCAACGCTTCGGAATACACGTGGGACGCACTTAGACAGAACATTGCCAGGGAAATGGCTCGGACGGCGAGATCCAGCTGTAAGGCCTCTACATTCAATCCACTGGATTTCTTCCTTAAAGGAACACGTGTACTCTACTCCGCCGACACATGTGGAAGAACTGGTGGCGTGTGTTCATGCTGCTCTTGTATTTGTGGATGCAACCATGTTGCGATGAGTCCAAAGCTGTATGATCCATCGTGTCGTGCGTTGTTTGGAGGTTGAGGGGTCGTTTTGAGCATCTGCTCTGAGTACAAGATGTTCTTTTGTAAATGACATGCTGTCATTGATATGGAAAGTATTATTGTCACTGGCAGCTAAAAGTACGTTTGAGGCAGATGACACTTTTGACATGAGCAGAGAATTTTTTTCAGGTTTCGAAATTATTGGAGGAGCTACAATGTTTTTGAGAATGCTATGATATCATTACGACGACGATGTGTATTATGCTGTTGCGGTATGTTTATGATCAATAAGCTGATGCTTTATGAGTATCTGTTATGATGAAATATTGAAGAAGTGTCGACGAATAAAGTAAGGAATAATGAGCAGTGGTTAGGGACTCTGGTTTGTGAAAATTTTTGTTGGAAACCAAGAATCGTACTTTAAGAGTTATGAAATGTATGTAAATGCGTGAATGTATTACAATGCCGACGAAAATTTTTTGGACACTGTTATATCAATAGGATTTTGTTTCTACAGATGCGTAACGCAAATTCTTGACCTGTGAAATTTTTTATATGAGACTGCCACTGTAGCGGAAACTGGTGTCGTAAATATTTCGGTAAGACAGTTAAGTGACCACCTGCACGTAATGCGTCGTGGGCACCCAGCTGCGCGACAGCCACCTGACAAAAGAAAGCCATTAGGTGAAAAAAAGAGGCCATTATACTCGCTATTGACATTCTTTTGTAGAAAGCATCGCAACAACGACACGCTCGTTACTTGGAAAGATACTTTCTTACATCTGCACACCTGATAATGACAATCATCTTTCTATGAGAGTTGAGAGAATTTGTACTAACTTATGAAATGTCACATGACTATTGAATGATATTTTTATGCTTTGCCTTTCATAGTTGCTTATTTCATTTGATATCTGGTTTCCAGCTGTGTTGCAGCATTGGTTTTATAAAATAAAATTAAATGCATTTGATAATGTGAACACTTTCTGTCAGCAGATCTATTAAATAATCATTTTATGATCCACATTCTTCAAAAAAAGAGCACTTGGAAAGGAAAGAACAATAAGAAGGGATTAATAACAGTTACTGCATACTTAATTTTCTTTGCAACTACTTGGCAATATCTTTTGTAGAATTAGTTTTGTGGTGCACCACTTTAATGACATAGATATTAATATGTGAATAGACATTTCTCTTTTCTGCATTGTTGTCTTTACTGTAATATTTTTTCTGCTTGAGCTTTGTCATGTTTAGATATAAGTTACTGCATTTGCTGCTGCTGTTTGCCAGTCATAGTGTTACTGAATTTCACTTTGTATTGTTCTGTTAAGCCAGTTTTACTACTGATTTATTTTTCTTGTTGCTGTTCATTGCTTCATATTAGTTGTAATGTTGCATTTGCTTTGCTATCTCCTATATTGCTGCCTTTTTTGCCAATTTGGTTTTTTTTGTTATTGCTGTTTGTGTTAATTGTTTTGTGCTGCTGCATTGCCTCGTCTCTTAGTTTAGCATCTGAGCTCAGCCGGTTTAAGTTAGCTTAAGAGGGGGTAGACTATATAAGAAACTAACCATGATGAATTGGACGAAAAGCATTGAGAAGCTATAAGAAAATGGTTTGGCCAAAAAAGTAATGTACAGTGGGGAAAAACTATTTTTGAAAGAGGATGTGAACAGAATACAGAAAGCATGCTTGGATAGGATTTTTTTTTTTTTTTGGCTGGAGCAAATGTTGAAATAAGAGGAACGATCTATGGAATGAAGTTTTGGGTTGGACTGCAGTACCAAATGTTATCCTGAAAACAAACCCTGTCCTTTCCTTTTGTGTTAGCCCACTATGTGCTTGTGTACCCTTGTGTATTTATTTTCTTCCTGTCTCTGTGTACTGTTTCATAGAATTTTTTCTCTTCTAATACTAAGCTACATTCACTATGATGAGGAATACTGTTATCCTCAAATATAATTTGCATTAATAACATGTTATTTACTTCGTAAAGATGTTTACTCATTATTTATTCTGTTTTGTTCTAATGCTCATGTGTGAAGTTGATGTTTCTAAAGTTATTCTGATCTTTTATGTATGTACTTATGTCATAGTTTTTGTAACACTGATGTATTTGTTATTTTGATTCTTTTGTAAAGCCTGTATTACTGCAAATGTTATCTGTACTATTATGTTCTTTAATGATGTATTTTGTACCTTTGTTATTGTATTCTCATGTTATAAAATTGTAATTGACACCAGTTCATCAAATTAAGTAGCTTGTAAATTACATTTCACTGCACATGTTTCTGTTGGTCATAGTATATGGACAATATGTGAGAAGTAGGGACTGATAGTGTTTGCACGTGTGTTAATAATTCAGCAAGGGACTGGATAACAGCATTGCTGGTTCTAAGGACATTTCAAACAAATTCTTTGTGAGAGGACAAGTGGTGGTTTATGGACTTGCTATATTGTCCACAAGACTCTTCGATGGTTATTGTGCACCTGCACAGTCGCAACAGTTGGGTGCTAGCCATCTCTACAAGGACTACAGTGGGTCTACACCTTTGATGACTCACCAATACCATTATTTCTACAAGGACTGCAGTGGGTCTGCACCTCTGGTGGCCCACCAATACCATAATCTCTACCAGGGCTACAGTGGGTCTGCTCTGTGATGACCTACCTACCAATATTCTTCAAAACTTCGAATGACTCTGCTGTGGATTTGCTCTGTTGTGGCCCATTACTTGTCTGCATGTCAAGAGTCAGCACTGTCTTTCCGTTGGAAGGACAACACTACTTCTCCAAGACTGCATGGAAATCCACTACTTCTGTGTGCAATTTCTTTTACTAATCAGACTTTGAGAAAAAAACTGCAATTTTACTATGATGGATGATCAGGACTGTCTTTATGGACTATGAGAAAATTTTAGATTTTGACCAACATTTTATCAATAAGTGTGTGCATTTGATTTCTTTGTTATTGTAGTTATGAAAAATTTCTTCAAATATGTATTGGCCACTGCCCAAAACAATTTGTAAAATTTTTTGTGGGGAGCATGGGGGCTATGTAAGTAGGCTGTCTAGGTTTTTATATTGGTAACGCCACGTAGCGCTCTGTACGAAAAATCACTGGCTGTGCTGTGTGCAGTCTGTGGCTAGTTTGCATTTTTGTCTGCCATTGTAGTGTTGGGCAGCTGGATGTTAACAGCGTGTAGCGTTGCGCAGTTGGAGGTGAGCCGCCAGCAGTGGTGGATGTGGGGAGAGAAATGGCGGAGTTTTGAAATTTGTAAGAATGGATGTCATGAACTGCTATATATATTATGACTATTAAGGTAAATACATTGTTTGTTCTCTATTAAAATCATTCATTTGCTAACTTGCCTATCAGTAGTTAGTGCCTTCCGTAGTTTGAATCTTTTATTTAGCTGGCAGTCGTGGCGCTCGCTGTATTGAAGTAGTTCGAGTAACGAAGATTTTTGTGAGGTAAGCGATTTGTGAAAGGTATAGGTTAATGTTAGTCAGGGCCATTCTTTTGTAGGGATTTTTGAAAGTCAGATTGCGTTGCGCTATAAAAATAATATGTGTCAGTTTAAGCACAGTCATGTATAATTTTTCTAAGGGGACGTTTCATAACCACTGCTGGCGGCTCACCTCCAACTGCGCAACGCTACGCGCTGTTAACACCCATCTGCCCAATACTACAATGGCGAGTATTACAACAATGCCAACCAGCCACTGACTGCACACAGCACAGCCAGTGCGCTACGTGGCGTTACCAATATAAAAAACCTGAACAGCCTACTTACAAAGTAAAGCAATTATGGAGATCCAGAAGCGGAACTGATTATACTATTTTTCTCTGACGGCGGTGTAGTCAATAACTTGTTTAAGATCTTCGCCCTGTCCAGTAGGCACCAAAAATATAGGTGAGACATATGGAGAAACTGAAGGTCCAATTATTCCATCGGGAAGCTTGATATCAGTCTTTTTCCTTAAAGTCTGCAGTTTAGGTGGTGAGAGCCGATAAGGAGTCAGGCGAATGGGAACATCATCCACCAAGCGCATTTTGCATTGAATCTTGTCGGTCTCCCCCAACCGATCAGTTAGTACAACTGATCGGTTGGTGGATCGGGAAACTCGTTCCCAAGGTCCCCTAACTGAATAGCCTAAGGCTCACTAAGACGATCAACATACAGACCTGTCCACACAGTCTGCAGGCCATCAATATTAACACTGCTAGCGGAACAGAAACATATGGCTATTTTCTCTGACCTCCAGAAGAAGGTATTACTGGCAAAACAGAGGACTAATCCAGTACGCTTCGTAAAAGCCCAGCCAAGCAATAAGGTGATAGATAATTTCTTCACAACTAATAAGTTAACCGGCTTGGAAAAAAGACAGGCTCACTCGCACCGCACCTATCAGAGGGAATTCCTGCGCATTGGCAACACGACATCTCTGAGGGGAAGATCTAACAGATGCCAACTTACACAAATATCGAAATTCTAGGTACCCATCACAATCAAGTAAGGAAATACAACTTCTGGAATCAAGCAGGACGCAAATTGGTTCTCTATTGATTTGGGCACACACAGAAGGAAGAAGCGGTTTATTACAAGCACTAATACGCACACAAAACACGGCGGGCGTTTTTACTCGACTGACTACTCGCTTACGATGGCATCAGCTGTTTCTACCAGACCGCGCTCAACGGATCATTCCCGCTCTAAGTGTCTCCGGGAGCCACACCAATAAGAGGATTTATTAGAAGATAATTTAACAGCAACCCTATTGGGTGACATTCATACTCAAAAGCCAGAACGGTAATATGGACAAGCTCAATGTTTAGAAACAATGTTTCATCAGAAGCCTGTACTTGTTAATAATACAAGCGCTCAAGTTCGTTCCTAATATGTGCTGGGAACTTCCTTTCAATTATATGGGCCCTGAGCTGTCCCAGATTTCCCCATTCTAGGAGTATACCTGACAGCAACTCGCTTAACAAGCCCTTAGACAAAGCATAAAGAAGTGAAAGAATAACTAAGTGCTAGATCTGTAAGTCGTTAGCATGTAATTCTAACCACACTATCAGCCATAACAGTTCACGAACTTTGTTCAGTTGGTCAACTGATAGTTTAGGTATACCATTTAATTAACACTAAATAGGATTCGGCAATTGAGCAACAGAATCCGAGATGGATTCCCCAAGAGCTTGAGCTGCAGCGTTTCTAACTTGGAACTAAGACCCTGTTCCCCAGTCAGCCCTCCACTCTCCAAACCTAATGCGTCAGCGTTAATCGGTAATTCTTTAAGCCTAGTGCTTAGCTGTTTTACAACGTCCTTCTACTCATCAGTGAGATCAAGGTGGGCTAGATTGGCAAGACGATTATTGATGAACACTACACATTTGCTTACGGGTGGGTTGCTTACCCTCTAAGAATTCAATGTTTCGAATTAATTCATCCAAAGCTAAAGCATGATGAAAATAGCGGCACCTACAACACCGACCGTTTCGGCTAAAATATGAGGAGGCTTACCCAATGCCACACGCGACCCTGCTGCCAGTTCTGAAATACCACCCTCGATACTTGCGTGATGAAGGCGCAACTCATATTGAAAGTGTTCGCGTTTGAGATGGCCTACACCGGCACAGCTCCTTAACACTGGTCATGGTTCTCTGAAACAAATCGAAATAACGTTAGAAGCTGAAGAAGTGAATTGAACTTTGTGTTGCGGACGGGACTCGAACCCGGGTCTTCTTGATTACTATGCAGATATGTCGACCATTACACCACCGCAGCATTATGGTCAGCCGGCCGGTGTGGCCGTGCGGTTCTAGGAGCTTCAGTCTGGAACCGCGCGGCCGCTACGGTCGCAGGTTCGAATCCTGCTTCGGGCATGGATGTATGTTATGTCCTTAGGTTAGTTAGGTTTAAGTAGTTCTAAGTTCTAGGGGACTGATGACCACAGATGTTAAGTCCCATAATGCTCAGAGCCATTTGAAGCATTTGAACCATTATGATCAACGTAGCTTCAACGTTACAGTAGATAAGTTAGAGACTTAAATGTGTCAGGGAAAATTTAAAATCGAAGTAGGTTACAAATACTACACTTGCTATGAACAAATGATGTTAACAAGGATAGACAATTTCCTGTCTCCCCTCCCCAAGCAGATTTGTCAACACAAATGCAACCACGCTCTCCTCCCATTGTGATCAAATTTGTGTGAATTGTTATGGGACGTAACAGCTACGGTCATCAGTCCCTAAGCTTACACACTACTTAACCTAAATTATCCTAAGGACATACACACACACATACATGCCCGAGGGAGGACTCGAACCACCGCCGGGACCAGCCGGACAGTCCATGACTGCAGCTCCTAAGACCGCTCGGCTAATCTATGGCGGCCCATTGTGATCGGGAATTATCAGGATCAGGGAAATGACATGAAGTGCTAGGCCCTTAGAACATCATTTGTCCTTTTCACAACATTTATTTTTCAAAGTAACAACAGGTACCCTTTAAGAAACACAGACAGGAAAATTCAGAGCTAATTTGTCATGTTAAATTTACACACTTGAAAAGCGTTCGAAATGGTGAATAATACAGTTACCCTTTTAATGGCCTCAAACGAGGTAGAAGATAAGACTAACAATATTAGTCTTCAAAAAATTAAAAAAAATTAAGTAAACCAGCAAACAATTAAAACAAGACTCTAGATAATTTTCTTCAAGCGAGATCAGAACCAAGACATTAACAGACCCGCAAAAGATAAATATTAACTAGTTAATTAGAAACAATAGCTCACGTTTACAGCTTAAGCAAAGAGTCTTACACCAAACAATTCAAATAAAATTTAGAACAAGGTTACAATGGGTATTAAACAAAACAATAACATTAAAGGGAATAGTCCCTGTGTGAAGCCGGTTGATCACATAAAGCCGTCGTGACAGCCAGCAACACTTCATTTACAAGTCAGATAACTTAATGTCGGCCGCAATGGCCGAGCGGTTCTCGGTGCGTTAGTCTGGAACTGCGTGACCGCTACTGTCGCAGGTTCGATTCCTGCCTCGGTTTTGGATGTGTGTGATGTTCTTAGGTTAGTTAATGACCTCAGAGCCATTTGAACCATTTCAGATAACATAAAATTCTCAACAGGAAGTAGCGCTAGGAAATGCTCGAAAACTGTCCACACTGCCACAAGCAAGCCATGCCCACGTGATTAGGAGCTGCTGACACGGAACGCTCTCACGGCAACTTAATTGGCGCTGTCGACAAACAGCGAACGTAAATGTCTCCCTGAATCGCAATACATCTGAACGTTGTTGCTTAACCACTATTGCTCTTACAGAATATTTGCAACAAGATAAACGCCTTAGCAAATAAACATTCCTGAAAATGTAAGCTATAAAAGAGAACTACTCAAAGGGAACTGTAAATTCTTCTACTGAGGAATATAAGTAACAACTGGCTAAGGTCTTGCCGTTAGCTGGAGGTCGTAACACACAAAACTTAAAGGGCTGGATGATAATAATAATAATAATAATATCAGAGAGTACACCAGCTTCTAAAACTAAGTCAAAACTAATATTAAAATTGAGAAAACATTTTGTTCTCTTGCATAAAACTATTCAAAAACAAACGCAAAATTTTAAAAACTAGATAATTCACAAATCACTGATATAATTATGCGTGACAGCTCGGTGCATTACATAGTAACACAAATCGCAATAACAACATAAACCACGGTAAATTTTGAGAGGGAAGGCTAACTAACAGATTAACAGAACTCACTTAAAAAACACACATACAGTAGACACGCCAATAAATTTGTCCTCGAATCACAGAGTCAAATAACAAAGGTGTGGACGACGACTCAATGAATATAAACACGAATATCTGCGCAAACAGCCTGCGGAGTGGTAAATCGGTAGACAGAGCTAAACAACCAGATACCTACGGCATAGGCGAAACAAACCTTTTGCCTTCTACCCAGTCCAGAAGACTGGACGATTAACCGGAAAAAGACATCGTGCCGATCCGCACCGCGTGTCTGTTGTTGAGAATACTGCTGCTGACCGCAGCTCCACTCTTTCTGAAGACTAGGCGAAAACTGCCTGCACTAAGCTTTCCGAAGGCCACCCTTGACGTTGCTGCAGAGTTGCGTGTGAAGCCTGGGCCGGGGCAGCGACAACCCCACAAGGGAGTGATAGGCGCCACCTGGTGAGACGGCAGCTAAATGCTATTGATAGTGGGAAGCTGGAATGAGCCACCTAAAGGATTGAAACTTTCAGAATGAGTTTTTCACTCTGCAGCGGAATTTGCGTTGATATGAAACTTCATGACAGATTAAAACTGTGTGCTGGACCGATACTCGAACTTTGGACTTTCTTTAATCTGCCTAGAAGTTTTGCTATCAGCGCACACTCCACTGCAGAATGAAAATCTCATTCTGGAAACTTCCCCCAGGCTGTGACTAAACCATTGCTCCGCAATAGCATTTCTTCCAGGAGTGCCAGTACTACAAGGTTCGCAGGAGAGCTTCTATGAACTTTGGAAGGCAGGAGACGAGATACTGGCGGAACTAAAGCTGTGAAGACGGGTCGTGAGTTGCGCTTGGGTAGCTCAGATGGTAGAGCACTTGCCCGCGACAGGCAAAGGTCCCGGGTTCGAGTCCGCAAATAGTTTTAATGTACCAGGAAGATTAAATCAGGACTCACCCTCACAGACGTACTGTCGGACAATGCTTATTTCCTACCTTCCAGACTTCACAGAAGGTCTTTTGCATACACTGCGTGACTAGAAATTCTGTAAGAAAGAACGTGGAGAAACAGATAATAGGCAGCAGTTTGGTGTGTAGTCATTTATACCTCTTTCATGTACGGTCAGGTACAGAATTCGGAAGACTCTTCGCTTTTTCGTCATGCTGTTACCCAATATAACAGGCAGATACAAACGGTCCTACCAACATTTTATCAAATCACACGTGCCCCAACTGTAACTAGCAAGAAACAAAAAGTGATATACCAACTGGACTTATTCTAGAATTAGTCTAGCACTCTGAAGAGTTGTCTGCGCGGTTTTCGAAATTTCCTAGGAGATTAAATCAGAGTACTGAACCGGAATTTGATTCTGAAACCTACCAAGTGTACGTTTATTTTTTCGGCATCCAGCTATGATACAGATTCCTCATCTAGCTATAGTATAAACAAAATTTACTATTTGCTAATGCATAATCCTTCCTAATGACTACCCCTAAAAAAGCTGCTCTACGACAAACAAGCTACATATAATTCTGTAGACACTCAAATGATGATCATGCTAATTTCTACAATTTTCATAGCACCAGTTTGATGTGATTCACAAGACTCTCATCTACAGTCGGGGACAGAATTCGGGAGACCTCGGGCTTCTTGCACTATGTGATCAAAAGTCTCCGGACATCCCCCCCCAAAACATACGTTTCTCATATTAGGTGCATTGTGCTGCCACCTACTGCCTGGTACTCCATATCAGCGATCTCTATAGTCATTAGACATCAAGAGAGCGTGGAATGGGGCGCTCCGCGGAACTCACTGACTTCGAACGTGGTCAGGTGTCTGCGTGTCACTTGTGTCATACGTCTTTACGATAGATTTCTGCAATCCTAAACATCCCTAGGTCCACTGTTTCCGATGTGACAGTGAAGTGGAAACGTGAAGGGACACATACAGCACAAAAGCCTAAAGGGCGACCTCGTCTGTTGACTGACAGAGACGGCCGACAGTTTAGGTGTAATAGGCAGACGTCTATACAGACCATCACACAGGAATTCCAAACTGCGTCAGAATCCACTGCAAGTACTTTGACAGTTAGGCGGAAGGTGAGAAAACTTTCATTTCATGGTCGAGAGGCTGCTCATAAGCCACACATCACACCGGTAAAGGCCAAACGACGCCTCGCTTGGTGTAACGAGAGTAAACATTGGACGATTGAACAGTGGAAAAACGTTGTGTGGAGTGACGAATCACGGTATACAATGTGGCGATCAGATGGCAGGGTGTGGGTATGGCGAATGTCCGTTGAACGCCATCTGCCAGTGTGTGTAGTGCCAACAGTAACATTCGGAGGTGGTGGTGTTATGGTGTGGTCGTGTTTTTCATGGAAGGGGCTTACACTCCTTGTTGTTTTGCGTGGCACTATCACAGCACAGGCCAACATTGATGTTTTATTCACCTTCTTGCTTCCCACTGTTGAAGAGCAATTCGGGGATTGCGATTGCATCTTTCAACACGTTCGAACACTTCTTCATAATGCACGGCCTGTGGCGGAGTGGTTACATGACAATAACATCCCTGTAATGGAGTGACCTGCACGGAGTCCTGACATGAATCCTATAGAACACCTTTGGGATGTTTTGGAGCTCCGACATCGTGCCAGGCCTCACCGACCGACATCGATACATCAACTCAGTGCTGCCCTCCGTGAAGAACGGGCTGTCATGGCCCAAGAAACCTTCCAGCACCTGATTCAACGTATGCCTGCGAGATTGGAAGCTGTCATCAAGGCTAAGGGTGGCCCAACACGATATTGAATTCCAGCATTACCGATAGAGGGCGCCACGAACTTGTAAGTCATTTTCAGCCAGGTGTCCGGATACTTATGGTCACATAGTGTAACTTTGGTCAGAAAACTCGAACTTTTTCTTTCCCTTAAAGCGTTATAGTTAGCTTCGTTTTCCAAAGCATAGCGGAGTTTTTAAAATTTAGGAGTGTGGAAATCTAGCGTACAGACGTATGACACAAGTGACCCCAATCACCTGACCACGTTCGAAGACCGTGAGTTCCGCCGAGCGCCCCATTTTGCTCTCCCACGATGTCTAATGACTACTGAGGTCGCTGATATGGAGTACCTGGCAGTAGGTGGCAGTAAATTGCATGTAATATGAAAAACGTTTGGTTTTTGGGGGTGTCCGGATACTTTTGATCACATAATGTATGACAGCTAGTCAGAGTTAGTAAGTAAACTGATGTCTTTAGCGAAACTTGGTTCTTTGAGTTGAATTTCCAATAATTGTGGACTTAAGTATTACCATCCAATATGGTTCATATTTTTACAAGTAATTATTTTACAGTAATGCTGATTGTGGCTTAATTAGCTGGAGCTGTAGAGGTTCACGATTGTCAACAGTTTTACATGTGGGTACTGATGTATAGGATTTATGAACAGAGAAGTGAGCTTAAGTTTTCCACTCTCGTTTTGGAAATTATGAAATTCGTTTTGTGTTGCATGCGCTTTCTGGATAAACTGTTAGTTAACCTAGTAAGCATTGTAGCCTACATTGCAAAGGTTTATGTTTCTTTGGGTAGCGCTGGCACTACTGTTTCCACCTCATTCACAGTGGCCGATGGGCTATTGTCCTAGGATTATTCGGAAAGTAAGATGCGATCGGTCGCGAAATGGTAACCACAGCGAAAAGCTGATGACTCTTTGCACATACGTGTTGGGCAGTGTCAAGTATGACCGTCGATCTCGTCACGTGACTCTTTGCAGTTCTGAGAGCGCAGTGTGCGCGTAAAGAGGCCCACAAAATAGTGAGTCCCACCAAGAATGATGGTATAGGAACGCGTGTGCAGAAACGTCGTCGAACGACATAAAAAAGTATCGAAATTAATAGCCAGTGTCTGCCACTATGCAACCCCTTCGGCAGCAGATGTGAATTTTTAGACAGAACGTCTCGCAATGTTGTTTGTTATTCAGTGATCTCTGCTGATTGGCGCGATAGCTAGTGAAGATGTGGTTAGCTGCTGCATAGAAAAGCCGTGTCTCCTGTGAATGCAACGCTCTGTTACCTTGTTGGATGATGGTTTTCAACACAGGTTTGCATCTGCACTTTGTTCTTCTCCTCTGTAAATGAAACACAGATTTTAGAGATTGCGGGAGAAAAATAAACCATGGATACAAACCCCTTTCCGAAACTGTCATCAATCAAGACACAGAGTATTGTATTCGTAAGAGACAAGGCTTTTCTACTTAGCAGTTAGCTACATCTTTCATCAGTGGTGATCACGGCAATCAGTCGTGGTCACTGAATAAGAAACAACGCAGTAAGACGTTCTGCCTATGGGTATAAAGTCACGTTCGCTGCCAAGGGGTTGACTAGTAGCAGGCGCCGGCACCTATAACTTCAACGTTCTCTAGCGTCGTTGGATGAAGTTTCCAGAGACGGATTACTATCCTCGATTTGTTCCTCAAGATACCCTCTACAACCTATCTTAGTTTGTCTCATCATTTATAAGACATCCTGTATGATGCTTACAATCGTGCGGATATACCGAAAATGGCCGGGCTCTGTGGTGTATAGGGCCTGCTAACAGAGGATGTAAAACAGGATTACGGTTTGCCTGTCCCGCCAACGAATCGGTAGTCGTGTCCTGCCTTGCACTTTTTCTTGAATTTCTGTACACTGCCCACAATGTTTTTTTTTCATCACAAATATGCAATTTTAATAATGCTGAAGGACGGTAAACACTACAAAGAAATTATGATTGTCGTTTAGCGTCTCGTTCCGTAACACTGAAAAAAATCTGGATGGTAAGAAAGGAAACAAAGAACCTCATAGTACCAAACGAATTACTGAAACCCGTCTATTCGCAAAGGTTAAGATGCGAGATGCGACATAAAGTCGCGTAGGAGGCATTTGACCATTACGTAAACTTGAAACAATATCCACTACCGACTACGTAGCTAAAATAATTATTCACTTTGCTGTTTAGAAAAAAATATAGGCGCGTTTCGACCTCTACTCATAGTCAAATAATTAATAACCGATTTATTACTAATAACATAAATTCCCTTTCTTCCGTTTACAAGCACACAAAAGCACAAAATCAGTTTATCAGCCGAAGTCTCTGTCTCGCAAAAAACTTCTGATAGTTTAACTGTTCATCAAGGATAGCCAAGTCGCAAACGATATGATCTTAAGGACTAAACGGAGAGAGGTCTCTAAACGCAATCAAAGTAACAAGTCCACGAAGTCCGCGAGGCCACAGTGTTTTGGAGCCAAGTCTCTGTACAGCCAAAATGAAGATTGCTGGCGGCCTCGTGTAATTCTGAGAGGCGACAAAGTCAGGTTGGACGGATGGCTGCAGTTGATGGACATAGCCCCGTCAATGGCTTAAATATTGGCGGGTAGACGGATTGCTCATGACCTACTTTCGGTTTTGTGATGGGGCGTACGTAAATAGGTCCACACTATTATGACTTCTAGGACCGAAGCCACTGCTGTCTGTCCATGAGGCAGGCGCCCAGAGTCGCAGCAGTGGTGTCCGGAGTTGCTGTCCATAAAGTGGTTTGTCTTTGTTGTTGCCATACTGACACACTTTGTTTTGTTTGCATTGTTGTGGTCTCTGAGATCTAGGAGACAACTCATGGTACAATACTGTCATGTTTGTGTGTGCTATAAACCCCAACATAGCAATCGCTTCCCTTCCCCACCCCTCTCCCACCGCCCAAAGAAAGATGGTGACAAATCTCAGTCTGCTGGAAGTCAGAATTGGTGATGCCAATGACACGAGGAAGTGGCGAATCCTGTGGGCTGCTCCCGACATCCATGGGGATGGGCTGGTGGAAACTGTGCCAGTTGGTAGAGTGGTGTCCATGGGTCACCTGGCCGACAGTTTTGGGGGGGTGGGGCAGCTAGGGGGTCGACTGTCTCCCCTGGTTGCTGTGTGGACTAAATCTGGAACAGAAATCTAGGAGGAATTCTCCACCAGAGCCTTGCAAACATAACTTGATAACACTGATTTTGAAAGTGGATGTGATCTGTCAGTTAGATCATCACTACTGCCCTGCCTATGATCCATGTGTCTCAAGCTAGTACCTAGTGTTGGTCAGACGCCTCGAGAGTACCAGTGTCTATTCGTCATTCTGAAGGCTGTAGCGACGGCGGTAAGGACTCTGGGGTGTGGGTGTATGAGATGTGAATGGTGACCTGAGAGCGCTGCGGTCGACCATATACTTTTTCTGCTGTCCTTGACCTAGACTGTGGTGTGGAGCTGTAGGAGGTGAGAGACAAGGTATGTGTCTCCTGAGATGATTATAATACTGCCACCCTTTCCACCAGGCCGTTGGGAATTGAATGACGCTGCTTCGATCTAGGTGAAGTCCTTTTCTCCACAGAAGTGCCGAAATACTGGAGTTGTGAAGTGAGGTCCATTATGTGCTGCAATAGGTCTGCTAATCCTTAGATGGAAAAAAATGTGTGATAGGGTTTTCATGGATTATGCTGAGGAAATTTACTGCATCTGAGAGACATAGGGAAATTGCTTCCTGCTCCTATCAAAATCAAACCAGAGAAACCAAGAAAAGGCCCAGCGAAATAGAGATGAATCTGGGACCAGAGGGACGTTGCCTCAGACCACTGGAAACAGCGTCGTGCTGGGATTGCCTGCTAGCTCTGGAATGTCTCTCACGCTACGATCAACTGTTTTATGTCTTTGTCGATGACTATCCAGAAGACATGTTATCCAGTCAATCATTTAGTGACGACCAACCCACATGAAGTTAATACCCGGCATTGGAGTTTATTCAGGATGGTGACTGTGTTGCGTCCATCATCTCCGTGCAGCAAGAGGACACCTTTAAACGTGGATACTTCATGCGTATGGTGCCAATATCCCAGGATGCCGGGGACCTCGATTTTTTGAGATTTGCCAACCAACGTTGTTAGACAAACTAGATGAAGCCACGGAGGACTGGGTCCTCTGGTGATCTGTGGGCGATGGTCGTGACATTCAGTTTGGTGTTCTTTGTTACTTTATAGATGGGATATAAAAGATGCCAAGGTGAAGATGATTTTATTCTGGCTTCAAACATACCTTAATTTTTAGTTCATTTACAAATCCATGTTAATTATAAATAAGTTATAAATCCTTTTGTACATCATGTATAGGTTTCCCACAAAGCAAATACAGCCAACCACCGAAGAAGTCGAGGAAGTTGACTGAAAGCAAATATTAAAAAAAAAATATGAGAAGAAAGGAAACATTTCCAGATTTACAGCTGAAATACAGTGACGAAGAGAAGCCACGCCGAAGAAGGCGATAACATTGTGAGAGTGGAGGCTCTATAAAAAGTATAAAATAAAAATAATTATTAAATAAAATAAAAAAATAAAAGAGCAGTAGTGTCTTTGACAAGTAATCAAAACGTCCTGGATCACGGGTTCAGCCCCATCCAATGCTTGAAATCGTTCAGAAATCATCAGCTATGGCGGCTGAAGACGTACAATACGAGTCAAACCCCTTCTGCCACGTTCTTCCAAAAAAGGAGGAGGAGCGAAAAGAGGTGTGGAGCAGAAACTGCCCCTAAGTAGCGTAAAATCAGCAATAATCAACGTCATGAGGATGCAAATGGCAATGGGAACCGCAATATCAAAGGCATATAACGTGTATCCACGGGACATGTAGCCTTACCCATGAGTAAAAAATTTAATAACGAAAGGAAGTGTAAATTGCTGCTTCTGGAGCGAGTAATGGAAGGACTCTTGCTGCTGTAGAGAAGAAATCTCAATACGAAACTGGAAATACTCAAAGCAAATGCACGAGGTTAAGTGAAATGAAAAAAAAAGCTATAAGAATTTATGGTCAGATGAACGTAGGATGATATCAACAGTACCAGAAATTAGGTAATGTAAATAGGATTTGTCATGAATGGTAATGTAGGGCAGAAAGAGCTACTGTGAGCGGTTTAGTGACAGGATTATTCTCATGAAAATCAACAGAAAACCGGTACCAACAACAGTACAACACATCTACATCTTCGTCTACATCTATGTGATTACCCTGCTATTCACAATAAAGTGCCTGTCAGAGGGTTCAATGAACCACCTTCAAGTTATCTCTCCACCGTTCCACTCTCGAACGGCACGCGGGAAAAACGAGCACTTAATTTTTTCTATGCGAGCTCTGATTTATCTTATTTTATCGTGGTGATCATTTCTTCCTGTGTAGGTGGGTGGCAACAGGATATTTGCAAACGGAGGAGAAAACTGGTGATTGAAATTTCATGAGAAGATCCAGGAGAAACAAAAAACGCCTTTCTTTTAATGATTGCCACTCCAATCCACGTTTCATGTCTGTGACACTATCTCCCCTCTTTCACGATAATACAAAACGAGCTGCCCTTCTTCGTAGTTTTTCGATGCCATCCGTCAGTCCCACCTGATGCGGACCCCACACCGCACAGCAATACTCCAGAATAGGGTAGACAAGCGTGATGTAATCAGTCTCTTTAGTGAACCTGTTGCACCTTCTAAGTGTTCTGCCAATGAATCGCAGTCTGTGGCTTGCTCTGCCCACAATACTATCTATGTGATCGTTCCAATTTAGGTTATTTCTAATTGTAATCCCTCTGTGTTTAGTTGAATTTACAGCCTTCAGATTTCTGTGACTTATCGCGTAATCGAAATTTAGCTTATCTCTTTTAGTACTCATGTAAATAACTTCACACTTTTCTTTATTCAGGATCAATTGCCACTTTTCGCACCAGACAGACATTTTATCTAAATCATTTTGCAAGTAGTTTTCATCATCTAATGACTTTGCAAGACGGTAAATGACAGCATCATCTGCAAACAATCTAAGACGGCTACTCAGATTGTCTCCTATGTCGTTAATATAGATCAGGCACAATAGAGGGCCTATAACACTTCCTTGGGGAACGCTGGATATTATTTCTGCTTTATCCGATGACTTTCCGTCTATTGCTACGAACTGTGACCTTTCTGA